>NC_135531.1:191214729-196014729 GCF_045843805.1 Urocitellus parryii | reverse complement strand
TGGAAGAACAAGCTTTACCCCTTGAGATGGAAATGACACTAAGATGGAGCTGCATGAACCAAATGTTACTGAGTAACTCTAGTCTTCCAATAGTGTGCCTCATTACATTTACCTTCTTACAGTTCACCACCCCTAGAAGTCTTCTCTTCTCCACAACTTATTACCATATGTTAAAATGGTACACAAATTCCCAAATGTAACCATGTCTTAGGATCTTCATTTATTTTCTGAAAGGCCTTTCGGAACATAAAATTAAAATATTATCACCAAATAAAATTGTATATCATTTGTCCTGTTTATTTGTCTGTTGTTAATCTAATTTGGAAGCCCTGGTCCTGATCCTAAGAGAGCAGAGGAATAATTTTTCCTTCCCCACAATAGAACATAATGTTATCATTATGTAATGATTATTCCATAAATAACTTTGCTCTATTATTTTTATTATTTGTTTCTCTTTCATTTAGGAATAATGAGGTCATGAGAAATACTAAAATTCATTCTCAACTGTTCTAGTTAGAACTGACAAAAGAAATAGTTTATTGGAGAGCAATTTTATACACAATGTATGATAAGGGAGTTGTATGGAGAAAGCTTCAGTAAAGAAGTTGGGTAACTTGGGAAAAGGCTGCAGTTAAAAGGCTTGAAGTTAAAAGCAAACTATTAAAGGAATTTTCAGTGCTTTTAGTATGTTAACATACATACAAATTGTTTAGAGAAGGGTCATAGAATGCAGCCTTGAACAAACTTGTCTTACCAATTCTTTTCAAAGTCTCTTTAAAATCATTTGGAGGACCAGCTTTCTGAAGAACCAATTTGGGAAATGCTGTGCTATGCTAAAATTCCTCTTCTGTGCTCTATCAATGTACTTGAAATTCTCACTCCTTTGAGAAAAAAATACTACTTGAAGAATTGATAGTTCACATGTAGGCATATCAAAACTTTGAGGCCCCAGAGTATAACCACCTGAGCAGTTTATAAACTGCCACCTAGGAAAAAAGAAGCACACGGACAGATGGAAACACAGCATGCTATTAGTGGTATGGGTCATAGTCAAGAGGGCAAATCCAGATGGAGGAAACACAGAAATTTAGGTACAGCATGAGGGCACCATGGGAAGAAGACAAGAGGGGAGGAGGTGTATAAGGAAAGGAGTGAACAGGAGGGGCTTGGGCAAACTTTATTATTGTGCCTCATGTTATGTCATGGGCAGAATGAAAGTTACTACATAGCTTTGATGCTAATAAATATTGCACACATATTAAATTTTAATAGAATTATTAAATATCTCTGATTTTATTTTATAATTCCTTTTATGTAAAAAGATGCATAGAGTTTGTTTTAAATATGGTGTTAAGAGGAGGAATGATACTAAAAGAGGGAAGAAAAGATACCTCTATGTAAATTAGTAGCTCCCAGCCATGCTGCATATCATCACTACCTGGGGCACCCCATACGAGAGTCCATGCCTGGCTCCAATTCAAACCAATTAAATCAGGATCTGCAAAGTTGAAACCAGGATATTGGCAATTTTTTAGGCTTCTTAGGAGATTCTAATGTACAGTTGGGGGTAGAATTACTGCCCTAAACCACAGATCTAAGGTAGACATAGTGAGGTGTAGAGAAGGGTATTTTTCCAAAATACCCTTCCAGGGTTTCCCTGAGAGGTGAAGTGATTTCCTCTGCATCAGAAGTCTGCCCATAATTAAAATTCTTACTCAGGATTAGAGACAATTGTGAAATTCCTTTGATTTTTTTTTTCATGAGACATGACCAAGATTTACTATTTTTTAAATTAATTCTCTTACCAAACTACCAAAGGCAGCTTCTCTGTGGACATGATCATCTTTGAGTGTCATACTCCAGCTTTATGAACTCTATTTATCCTGAGACTAGGGTGCAGATGGAATTCATCCCAAGTTTTATTATCATATTTACATGAGTCAGTTTTGGAGAACCAAAATGATTTTCAAATAGATTCAGTTCTATTTCAATTTTAGTCGATTTTTAGTTTCCCAGATCACGACCAAATTCCTGCTAAAACAATTTGGAATAAATAATGGATTTAGGGATTGGATTGATGTCAATTTAGAATTGTCAACTACATTTCCCCTGGGAAAGTACAGCCGAGGCTTTCACAGTGATTAATTTGATCATGGGGATACATTTTGAGACAGGAAAAAAGGAAGAAGAAAGAGGAGGGGAGGAGGAAGAGAAGGAAAAAAAAACTTTTCAAAGTTACTTTTTTAGCTAATCTTAGTTGAATCTTTCCTTTTTCAATGAATAATATGTAGCAAGGATATAATTCTGCAAAGGTACATCAAAATCTTGAATAAGAGAAACTTTTTTTTTCATTTCAAATATCATAAAATTTCTAGACAGGCTGAATATAATTACTTCAACATACATCAATCCAGATCACTGATACTTTATGCCACAACCTTTCATTCTTCTACTACATGGGAAGTATATCTTTGGGAGGAACAAGAGAGAAATGTAAAGAATGTCAGTATGAATTCTGGTAAGATTAAACATAGTTTTTGCTTGATATTAACATAAATGATATTCAAGTCCAGAATGGCACCTTTGAAAACAACTAAATATAAAAGACAAAACAGAATCCCCTGTGCTTTGCTTTTCTTTGTTAGAATTATATCTGTTTTCTTCATCTTCATAACTATGAGCTTCCCAGGTTCTTTGTGGCAAGGTGACATATTTGTTTTTTATTAAAAAGAGGTGTCTGGGCCAGGCACGGTGGTGCACACCTGCAATCTCAGCGGCTTTGGAGGATGAGCCAGGAAGATCATGAGTTCAAAGCCAGCCTCAGCAAAAGTGAGGTGATAAGCAATTCAGTGAGATCCTGTCTCTAAATAAAATACAAAATAGGGCTGGGGATGTGACTCAGTGGTCGAGTGCCCCTGAGTTCAATCCCCGATACCCCTGCTCGAAGAAAAAAGATAACAGGTCTCAAGAGAAACACTAAGGTTAAAAGTTTGATACTGAAAGTTTAATTCCCACCTCATAAATGATAAATTTGTTAAATACAGTCAGTGCTTACTTAGTACTTACTGTGGGCCATGAATTGCTCATTAACTGTACATTCATTACACAGTCACTATGTCTTCTGAGTTTGGTACTTTCACCATTCCCATTTTACAAATGAGAAGACAGAGTCTTACTAATTTGCCCCAAAATGCTAAAGCTAGGACCAACTCTCATGCAGACTGAATCCAGATCTGTATTCTTCACACTGGGATTTGTGCTTCCCTAGTATAAGTATAAAACACAGACTCTAAGTATTTGAAAGCTGACCTACTGTCTCACTTACATTGTTAGATCTCAGATCAATATTAATCAAAACTTCTTTCTTCTTAAAAGTTTTATAACATGTGGGGAGAAAGACAGCTAGAGGAAGAAGATTCCTTACAGGATATCTTCCACCTTTGAATACTAAAGAATTGTTCAAACAAATGTTATTATTTTATGGGTTGAAATAATAACAAGAGAGAACAAATTGATTTAAGAACTTTGTAAATATATAGACTAGGCTGAATGTGCTTTTTACAATGTTATTCTACCTATAATCTAAATATGAATTGAAATTGTGATCTAAAACTAACATTGTTATTGCTAGCTGGTATCTTGATTGACTTGTTGTTCAAAATGAAGTTACTTCATGACTTTTATGTTCTTTCTTTCTGCCTTATGTTTACAGAAGGAAATGAGAGTGAGGAGAAGGTTAAAGAATGATGATGACTCCTTCATTAAATGGTCTTTACTGGGAATTCCTGCTGTGAATCTATTTTCTAGTATTCATCTAAAATTAAGTCCCATTCCATTCTTCCTCAGGGGAAATCCAAATATTTCCCAGGCTTGTTAAGCCGCCAACCTAAATTCTAGCATTGTTCTTCCAAAACAATATAGATTTTAGGTCTTTTAACATAAATTCCTTCCATCCTACCCTGTTTTTGAAATGTTTCTGTATTTTTAAACATGCCATCTTGCATCTGCATCTCATTTAAAACCACATTTTAACACTTCCCCACTCTCTTCCCCCTACCAATTCTGATATTATTCTTGATGTTCTTGATGAAAAGTTTTTATTCTTTTCTCGTGTTCCTGTAAATTACTTCTCATAAACTTATGTGTTGTTGACCCAAGACACAAACACTTTTGACGTGTTCTGTCTTCCATGACTTTAAAAGAGAAATTGTCCTAATACTAGTTCACTTTCAAATTTCTTCCCCTTTATTATTAAGCAACTAAAAAAAAGGAGTCTCTATCATTGTTTCTCAATACACCCAGCCCCAGCACACAATCAAGTTTTCATAGTTCTGCTCAAAATGATAATGCTCTCCTAGAAATAACTACAGCCTCCTAATTGATATATTCTTGATTTTAATAAATGAAAATTTTGAACATTGCTTTCCATCTTTCACTTCTCCTCCCAACCTGGGATTGAAATGAGCTACATTCCCAGATCTTTTAATTTTTAATTATTTTTATTTTTTATTTTTGGGACCGAAAGTCTCACTATATTACTTAGACTGGCCTTTAACTTGCGATCCCCATGCCTCAGCCTTCAGAGTCTCTGCAATTGGAAGCATGCACCACTCCACCAAGCCTCCCTTTTACTTTCTCAATAGGTACACTTTTAAAATGTTTCTCTACTTCTTATACCTATAGTGACTTCTAAGAATATTCTTTCACAGGTGCTTTTGTACATTTTTCTTCCTCTAATTGCTTTATAAGTGTAAATTTATCTACTGTTTGAACATCAATCTTTTCATTTTTGTTTCATGTTTTTCTTTTGAAAGTATCATCTTAACTTCAGAGTTTCAACTTTCACTTTTAATTTCATGACACCTAAGTCCATGTTTCAAGCCTTCATTCCTAGCTAAATATCTCAACCTAACTGTTCTGCCAGCTCCTCTAGCCCAAAGGAGACTTCATGACCTCCTTCTGCAATGCTGCTTCTTCTCTCTACTAGGTTTTGAGTCACCATCAGCTTTCCTCTTCAGTTCCCTTGCCTAACCTTTACCATATGTATCTTTTCCATATGTCTTTGTGATTTCTCTTCTGTCACCAATGCTGCTGTGCCAGAGGATCTGCACTGTGTCATTGCATTTGCTTCCAGTCTCCTCTTCTCTAATTTATGATTCATATTGTCATCACACTTTCCTACTAAACCAGGAGTGATATTGACAAGTTCTCTATCAAATGCCTACTTATTTTTCATTAAGAGTGGTAATCATATCCTTTATCCTGGCATTTAAGACTCTCCCTTCTCAAGTCACCAAAAACCTTACCACTGCAACTCTGGTCACCAGGTCCTTCAGCTAACCTGCCTCACACACCTCCTTCACTTTCCCATTTCACTGACCTCATTTATATTTATTTTTTCATTTTTCCACAGTTCTTCTCATTATTATTTATTTTACCTTCTTCCTCTCCCATAGCCTACTTATCTATGTTTTTTTTATTCTCTCTCTCTCTCTCTCACACACACACACACACACACACACACACACATTCACACTTTGGATAATGTCATAGTGCATATTATGTTAAATTAAATTGAATAAACACACACACACACGCACACGTGTGTGTGTGTGTATAAAATCCTGAATATGATTTAGACTTCTTAAAATAATGAAGAATTAGTTTTATTAGTTTCTAAAGCACCTTAAAATGCCTATATTTGATCTCTATCTGGAATCTTACAGATCACCATAAATTATTTCCCAAATGTGTTAATTGTAAGATATTGATATGACAGTGTCAGAAAATGAAACTTGAAGATATTATTGTGTATGCTTATAATGAAATATTTCTATATCCTTCATATACTTGAGATTAATAATAAAATTGCCTGATCATATACCACCTAAACGTTATGTAAAAAATAAGATTGTCTTCTATGTTTTAGAGCAAAGCTGAAGTGGAAATGGTAGTCAGCATATGCTGAGGCAGAGCATATGCTGCAGAGTAAAGTTCTGTTTTGCCTTAAAATCTCAATCTATCTTAAGTTTCAGTAGAATTAACTGTGATGTATTTACACTTCCCATAAATCACAGTTATATGCAGCCTTTTGTTATTAAAATAGTAAGTGGGTATCACAAATAATAACTAAGTAAAGGTAAGCAACACAACTAGAAATGCACTTGTTGACCTCCATTTTTCTTCCTCATTTGGTAGTTAAAATAGATTATTCCTTACCCTGAGATTTATATTCATGGATAAATAGTCACCTGCTTCCATCTGGCAAGCATTTATTTAATATTTTATTTATTATTTATTTATTAGTTTTAAAATGTAGTTTGTAACTCCTGGTTGTAGATTTAGATATGTGATCAAATTATCTTGAACAATGCACTTTATTAGGCTGAAGATCATTTTCCTCATCAACGGTAAGTTAGATGAATAAGAGAAATATGAAGCATAAATTGAGAATCAGGTGTGGTATTCCATACCTGTAGTCCAAGCCACTCTAAGTTTGCTTGCTTCAGCCAATATATTCAAGAACATTCTGGACAATTTAGCAAAACCCTGTCTCAAAGCTGGGCTTGATAATTTTCTTGGAGACATTTAGTTTAAATGTGTGTGTTTGTGTGTCTATGTGTGAGGAAGTGTGTTTTACATACTTGTGCATAACAGGTAATTATTGTGTCACACCTATCCACAGGACATCCTCTCGGACAAATCCTCATTTGTCTGACAAGGAATCCTTGGCTGCAGGTAGCTTGGGTGAATGCTCAAACTTGAGTTTCATTTTTTTCCACAATGACCAACACAAACCCACAAATGTGGTGAAACAGGTCCTGTTTATTGGTAGTCTGTAGGCTTTGCTAATTAGCATGTATCTATAAGTTATGCAGGGGTTAGCTGACATTAAGTAGAGCTGTGTGATGGCTTACTTCAGGGCCATGCTGAAAGAGAGCTTAGGGAACAATCACTGCACAGACTATGCTTCCTGGAAATTAGGTTAAAACCTTTACTAGCACTTTAAGGCCAGAATCATGTTTTCATTTGTCTTTGAAATTCTAATCTTGTTTATGGAAGGTTTAATAAAAATTTCCAACACAGTCCCTTTCAAAGGATGCTTTCAGAATCCTCCTATGCTGCATCTCTTCTCATTATTCTAGTTTCCATTCCCAGGGCCTTTCATGTTCTAAGGGAGCCATAACTCCACATCTCTAATTAAGAATTTAGAGATGGGGGTGGAGAAAATTAAGCTAAGAGAATTAGAAACACATTCTCTGCAGTCTCTAATTTATACAATTAAAATCACTTCTTCCTCCAGACATAAGATTGGCCATTATGGCACTACACCCAGATTCAAATCTTTTGTTTTTGACCTCAAAGACCTCAGACTTCTTTTCTAGCTGTATGCATTAACTTTTCCTAGCATTCTCCCATCCCAATTCCCTGTAACAATGTTGAACTTTATGTGAGTTCTGCTCTCCTACTCTTTACTGTAGCAACCAATGGAAAACAGCAAAACGCCACCCTATCCTTGACTATTCCCAGGTAATCCCACTTCCGTGTCCCTTGATAATTCAGGAAAGACTCCTCCATTCTTCCTTATGAGTAGAATATAACTGAGAGAGGACTCCCTGTTAGACCATGACAAAACCACCGATCCCTTCCATTTTTTTTTCTTTTTATATATTCCTCATTAATGAAAGTTCCCACTGTTCCAATAGCCTAAATGATATCATCTCTTTAATTATACAGTATGTTTTATCTTTCATATTCATAACAAACTAAAAGTTCCAAAACAAGTTTTTGTAAACACAACCGTAGCCCAGAATATCTTTGTCTTTTGTCTCCCATGGAACTTATGAGCACCCAATTTCATCAAACAGTAACAGAGAAAAACATTGAAAATGTATTTTTGTGCATGTATTTGTGATATTGCGTGTTAAAAGAAAAAAGAGAAAGAGTGAGAAATCAGCATATTAAAAAGATAAGCAAGTCTTTGAAAAAAACATACACTGTATTTTCTAAAGCATTATCAAATTTCAGTGCACTTTGAACAAGAAAATTGGTTGAAAATCTTTCTAACCATAGGGAATTTATGATTTCTCACTAAATTTCTTTATAGGTTTCTCAAAGGCATTATGAATATGAAAGTTTATTACACATTTTTAGAAATTGAATGTTTAAGAGATTATTCTTCATTTAAAGTCTATATTATTAATACTTGGCATGAGGTAGGAGTAAGAAGGTTTAAGCATTAACGTACTGTAGAAATTCATCAACATCAAAAGGCAAGGAATATTTTATTGTCATATCTTCCATCCTAAAAAATAATTTTAAAAAATTTTAAAAATATGTTTATCTAATTTATGAGACCCATCAGCTATAAATAAACCATGTTTAGAAAAGGCTTCAATGAAATTATAAAATTACTAACAAAATTAAATCTCATTACAGCACTTAAGTACCTGGTTGATATAATGAAAAGTCAAATTTTCATGATATCTAGAAATTCTGAAAGACTAGATACTAGCAGAGTGTAATTTTTTTAGGGGGATTTTTCCTTACATATTGTCATTGGTTATTGCTCATGTTCTCTGTATAAATATCTTAGATATGCGAAAGAAAAGGAGGAAAACAAATTTATGGTCCTTAGAGGATCACAAAGTACACTCAAGGAGCAAAAAATAATGCTAAAAAGCAGAGATGAGTGCAATATGGCAATTACCAAATGATTAGCAGAGAAATATTTGAGAAACTGGGGTGGATAGGTGATCCACCATATGTAAAGAACAGAGCTAAGGGCCTGGCAGTCTATGAATGGTCATCTTATGTTATCTAGGAACATTATGCTCTATAAATCCTAGCTAGGTCATCAAAGCAGGAGAAAATGCAAATCTTGCTTGACATGAAAGGAATTTGACTTGGATAACCTTCAGGGCAAGCACCAAAGGACAGTGTCCTAGGAATTGAGAAAAGGAGAAGCAAAGATAATGAGAAACAATATAAAGAACATGAACACTTGGAGGTTCTTCACTAAAACTTTCATTCTTCATTGTATGTCAAGAATTAGCCAGAATTCCATCAACCATACTGGAAAACTAAAGCCATGATTCTCCAGGACCTATTGGGTTTGAAGTAGATTTTTCAGAAAAGACAGGTAGATTGAACATGACCCTGAAGCTTCTGCTTGTCCTTCTTTTCTCTTGAATTTCACAAAGATTAGTAAATAATTTGTAGCATTTTGTCTATATGTGTGTCAGTAATTATCCATCTCAGGAGTCTGGACTTCAGATGAAAGGAAGGAAATGAAGCTGAATGGGGAGACTCTTAGGGAATATTGAAAATGTCTAAAACTAAGCATTCTCACCTGAATGTCTAGTCAGTTTATGAGCAACAGTGGTGTAGCTATAACTCAACTACAGTGTGCCAGGTGTCTACTGCTGAGTAAAACACACCCCCCCACAACCCCCCCTCCACACACACACGAGTGCGCACACACGTATGCATTCTCTCATTGATTCTGTATCAGCTATTGAAGGCCACAGCGGGGTCTCAGCTGGAATGATTTAAATAGGGAGGTACTTCAATTTCTAGAGATTGGAATTATTTAGAGGTTGGTTTTATTCATTCTGATAGATGCTCTGGGACGCAGGAAGTCTGACTTCAGCTGGGACTATGGACAAAGCACCTAATCAAGGCAGGACTCTTCATGCAGCTTGGGCTTCTCAGAATGTAGCACTTGGATCTGGGAGAGTGAGAGAGCATTCTGAGAGACTGAGGTGAAAGCTGCCAGGCTTCTTCATTTACCCAAAGGTCAAAGCAACACAGCATTGTTACCTCTGTGTTCACCAAGATTCAAGAGAAGCAGACACAAATATAACCTCTCAGTGGTAGAGGGTCCATAAATTTGAGACCATGCTTTCAAGTTGCCACATATAGATGATAAGAGAAAAAACAAAACAAAACAAAACATGTGTTACTATTGTGATCACAAATCTTATGTAGGAACCTGATTGGATTGAGAAATGCCTGGACAATTGGTAAAGCACACTTCTGGATGTGTTTGTAAAGGTGCTTCCAGAGATGATTGTCATGTGGGTCACCAATCTGAGGGGGATACCCACGCTAAATGTGAATAACACAGTCCAATAAACTGGGAGCCCAGATGGAACAAAAAAATGTAAGAGAAGAAAGTTTGCAGACACACACAAGCTCCACTCTTCTTGAGTGAGTGTGTTATTTATTCTTACCATCTTCCTCAGACTCAAGATTCTTAAGTCTTTAAATGTGGAACTATAACAGTAACTCTCCAGGGAATTTCCAGCTTTTTGGCTTTGTAGGTGGGGTGGAATCGTTGGTCCAGCTTCTTGGACTCAGCAGTTCTTGGTTTCCCCAGCTTTCCAGCCTGCAGAGAGCCATTGCAAGACAATCCAGCCTAGGACTGTGTAAGCCAAAGGTGTAAATTCCCTCTTTTAATTATGTATATTCTGTTGGTTCTATTCTTCTACAGAACCCTGAGTAATACAATGGTGAAACAAAAGCAACATTAGCAAGTCTTTTCAAATAATTTAGTAAAAATTACAAACTACTTATTGTTCAGATAATTCATATGATTCTGTAATAGTGAAGGACACACTTACCCAAAATATAGTACCTTGACATTTGAGAAAAACAGAAGTCTGGTGTCCCTCTCATAGTCCTACCCTGCTTCTCCCTTGAAGCAGATCATAAAACCTAGAAAGAATTTTCTGACTTTCCTCTGAGGCAGGTCAGAAGAACCTCATTTGAGAGGCATCCTCACTATACCCAGAGGAAAGGAACATCCTCATAAAAAAAGATGCCAGGACAAAAAGAAAAATCTGAACAAGCAGGTCCTCCCAGCTGACTAGCATTAGATCACATCCCATTTTCCAATTATACTCTCCACACTGTCCTCTCTTCATTAAAACTAAGCATTAAAATAGACATTTTCTTGGTTTTTTGAGTTTTAATTTCTAAAGGCTTCTCTATCATTGAAAAAATGTATTAAATAAATTCATATGCCTTTCTCCTGTTAACTGTCCTTTGTTACAGTGTTTTTAGTCATGAACCTAGTTGCAGGTGAGGAAAATATTTCTTTTCCTCCTATAACAGTCCAAATTAGAAGGCATGCAATGTACCCAGAGACATTAGCAATCCTGAAGTAATAACAACACTGAATCAACAACTGAAAACCATTTTTTTCTAATTAAAAATTATCCTATTAGTAGCTCATGGGTTTCAAAGAATCTATAAAGCACCGTTTGATATTTCTTAGAAATGAATGTTTGAAATTATATCTGGTTCTCTAATGCAAAAAAAAGTGCAGGTTACAAATGATGCAATTAGTTACCCAAAAGTTAAATATTGGTGTTTGTCATCATTTTCATAATACCATCAGTCATGTGGTTTAAATTGTTCTTTTACACTTAGATGTTTGTGCTTGCAAATTTAGAAAGATAGTTTGGCTCACACTTTAGACAACCTATCACCATATGTTTTTGGAGAATAAAAAATGAACATAACCTAAGCCTTTGCAATGGAGAGGCAAAGAGTTTCCATCAATGGCCATTAAGTGTGAGTAATGGAGTTTTAAAGAGACAACTTCTAGTGTTGCTCTTTAGGAACCTCGACAGCAATTGTGCTTTAGCTGCAGGTCCTATGATCCAGCCGTGTAGCTCTGGCTGAACGCAGCCCCTTGCCTGTGTCACCACGGTCTGAACCCCCTCTATGGTATGCATCTGTTACCAATTCTCTCTCAAAGAGCATCTGCTGCCAGGAGAGGCAAGCTTTTAATATGTTGATTTATCATCTTCAGATACAGGATTTTTATTGCTTGCATTTGAATATTGTATTTAAGGTGCTTTTGTGATTACAGATGTTTTACATATAAATTGCTTTATATTAGAAAAAGCTTTTTTCAGTCTTTTTAAGGAAACTTCACATTCATGTGTTTTACATTTTAATATCTTCTGCATTGCTGAGCGCTTGTGAATTGCTATCTGTCTGTAATGGCAGTCGGTATGAGCAACAGCATCTGTGATGGTTACTGCTTCAAGGAGAAAAATTAACCGTGAAATTTTTTTTCTTGTTTTTTTTCCTCTTCTAGAAAGGCAGAAGTTATTAATTACTAAGGGAAGCTGTTATTATTTCACCACCCTCCTACCCAAAGGGACAGAATAAGTCACTACAAAAAATAACTTTCTACTCCATAACCTTTGTAAACCAAGAAAATTATGTCAGTCAAGTTTTCACACTTTTCTCTCACTCCGTTTCCTGTCCTCTTAAGAGAATCTGGATATCGTCAGTCCTGTGTGGTCTTTGAAATAACAGCACCATCTACCGTCTGATCCTCTACTCATTCATCACGTTAAGCCAGTGGAGGTGGCGGCTAAGGAGGAGGTGTTCTAAGCTGCTTAATTATGTGGCTCTAAGTAAACAGTACACAAATTTTAAAAAAATGTGAAAATCCTCACCTAAAACAAGACTCATCATATCCAGAGGCAGCCACACTAAATAAACATTATGAATTGTCCTTTTATTATTATTATTATTAAACAGGACTGTAAGACAGTATTAAAATTCATAGATAAGACAATATTGGCATTATCACTGGCATTATTATTCTAGTTTTCCTTTGTCTTCCACTTATTTTAGATTCATTTAGGTGGAGTGGAGGGGCATGAAAATAGAATAACTCCTTGAAGACACCCCTGCTTCAGAAGCCACGCCTGGGATGAGAGGGAAGGGCTGCATCAGTGCTCCGATGCCTGCCAGCTCTTGGGAGCGCTCCTTGTGGGAGTTGCTTGTCGACCTGACTGTTCCTTGTCCTCAAGTCCCTCTCCCGGAGGAGTAATGTTATGTCATTAAAAAAACTCAACTATGTGGATAAATGATCATTGAAAGTATGTCTCAGGACTCTCATAGTAATAAACCACCAGCTATTTGAAAGCCATAGCGGGGAAGTCAGGCATTCTCCCGTCCTCCTGCTTTCTGATTTCCTTCCATGAGTAGGAGGTCAGTCGTCCAGCACCTGAGCGCACAGCTGTTTCCTTAACCTCCCAGCTCCCAGAGAGCAGTCTTGCCTCCTACACATCCACCTCAGGCTGTACCACTCTCCCTCCCGAAGGAGTAGCAAGTTATTCCACATACAGAGGATCTTTTATGCTTTCCTTCTGTCTGGTTCATTATCTCTTTTCTAAATCAGATCCGAAGGTTTCTTTTCTCTCTCTCTGGCCTCCTGCTTCTTTTCCTCCCACTCACATTCTACTTCATCTTTGATTTCAAAGGGAAACTGCTTTGAAAGTCTTTATTTTCTATGCTTTTAAAAGTTCTGTATTTTTAAGTAATTCGTGGCCTCTGGATAAAATAAATAGTTGGAGGAAACATATGCTGTCACGATTGATTTTCTTATTCTGGTCCATTTCTTTGGGAAGCCGAAAAAAAAAAAAAAAAAGAATGTAATAAATAGAAAGTAAACAGTGGCATTATAAAAATGTCAGGTATGATCCTTTACTTATTTACCAGATATTGGTAAGCCTTCCTCTATCTGCCAAAACATATGCAATCCAATCCCAGCCTCAGAGGAGCTTAAAGACAAATAGATCCTTCCTTCTTCTTTCTGGTCTTTTTTTGTTTGTTTGTTTTTTGTCCTGGGAATTGAACCCAGAGTCTTGCATGCTGACACTTACTCTACCACTGTTACTATCTGTCCTCTCTCTCCCTTAAAAAAATATATTATTTTTTTATTCTGTTAGTTCCAATGTAGAAGCTAGATACTAGTCAATTCCTTAGTTTTCTATTTAGCTTAGTTTCATCTTAGCTATTATTATAAATATCATAGGATCTTAGTCAGCTTTTCATTACTATGGCCAAAATACCTGACATAAAATTCATGAAGGAAGAAAAAATATTTTGGTTCATGGTTACAGAAAATACAGTCCCTGGTCGCCATCTCCATTTCTTTGAACCTGAGGGGAGGCAGAAATGTGTGGTATAGAAAAGCTGCTTAGCTCAGGACATCAGGAAGCAGAGAGAGGCAAAAGGTCCTAGAACAAGATATATTTGCCAAAGAGCATATTCACACCCTTCAGTGAGGCCCGTCACCCTCTCTCAATAGCCATTCAAAAATTTAACCCATTAAATGGATTGATCCACTGGTGAGATGATGAGTCTTCATGATTCAATAATTTCCTAAAAGCCCCACCTCTGAGCAAGTCTTCATCATAAGACTCTGGTAGATGTTTCAAATCCAAAACATAACATAATATTTTCAGATACTGATTTTTCTTTATGATTCACAGAGAAGAAGCCATGGTTTTGTATAATGACTTCCCATATAGAAACTGGAGCCAGCTGTTTATTAATCGATAAATAAAACAATCAACTAAGTTATGAAATGTCTTTACAAAAACTCATTGCAGAAAACAAGTTTTATAAGTCAAGATATTCAGTTCACAAGTTAGACTTGCTATGTCAATGAGAAAAAGGAGTTTTTTGTTTTGTTCAGTGTTGGAATTGAACCCAGGGCCTTGCACAAACTAGATAAATGCTCTATCTCTGAGCTACTTTCCCAAACCCCAAGAGTCAATAAAGCTAAACTCCAAATGAATCTAAACAGTGAGATCATCCACTAACAAGTGTAGGTAATGATGAAGAATAATTCAAGTGTTATTTTCTCACCCAATGGGTCTCACCGGTCATGAAGAGAAAGGAGAAAGTGAGAAGAGATGACTGGTCACAGTGGGAAACAAGTGAGGCACTTGCTTAAGGGGGCCTCCCTCCAAAATTCAGCAATTGATTAAAAAAAAAAAACTTTACATCAATGTGTTAAAAAATCAAAATTCATGTAAGTATAATTCATGATAAATGATATGCAAAATTTTAAATAAAAATGAGGATCATAAAGGTGAGTAAATTTCACCAAAAGGAATTCCCATTATGATTGTATTCTAAGTGAGTTTCAGGAGAATGCAGTAGAGACCATAGACGATAGAAGCCATAGGTGGGCTTCAAGAGACTGGGAAATGGCAGAGTTTGCTTTACAGCCCCATTCACCCTATCATAATCCAGGCAACCTTAGGATTTTGAAGAAGCCATGCATATATACATGTCTACTTTGTTGACTCCAAAGGATACCTTCTAAAGGGAGAGCCTTTAGGATTATGGACAATAAACAACTGGGGGTTTTGTAAGGTTCAAGAAGTCCTGAGAAAACTAAGATGAAACAGATATTCTGAGCCTGAGACAAAGAGGATGTGGATGGACCTAGCATTCTCCATGCTGTGAAGACTGCATCTGCAACAAAAGCCACACAGATGAGCACACCCTGGAAACAAAGTGAAACTTGGTTGATGTCATCAGAGTATAGGGAAAAGGCACACAGATGATAACTGAGTCAACTATAAAGATTCCCTGCATCTTAGAATCAAAACCACTTAGGAAGGAGGAAAAAAGGAGAGGCATGCATTTGACTCAGTTGTTATCCAAAAGAGAATGAATGTTAAATTTCAAGCAACCACGAGTGGCAGTGGAATTTCAGAAACTAAGTTGAGTTTTAGAAATATAAAACATATTTTTCCTATTTGCATTTAGTAACTTAAAAGTGTGATCTTGGAGCATCAGCTTTAGCATCAGTTGGGTGCTTATTAGAAATGCAGAATCTTGGTTACCACACCAGAGCTACAAAGAGACTGCTTTTAGTAAAGCCCTTCTGTAAGAAAAATAAGACAGTTCTCCCCCCCAAAAACAATCCCTCCCCATGCTAATGTAGACAAAGGGAGAGAGAGGACATAATTTTAATAGTAGGTAAGCAGTCTCAGCATGTCATGCATGTAAGGTAAAAGTGACTACAAATTCTGGACAAAATTTTGCACAAATTTATACAAAAAAAGTAGAAGAAAACAATTAAAACCTCCTTTAATTCCTTGAGAAACATGAAGGCAGAATTTGTGTTTTTCTCATGTGTGCCAGTTAGATAGTCCTGAGCTAATTCTGGAGGTAGGTGTTCATAACTCTAAGGATTAGAAACCTGTGAACTTGCTTTGTAAAATATAAAGGTCAAAGCTTTTATGAGGCCTACTGTATTCTCAAAAGACATCCTAAGGATGGGAGGCAGCGTAGGCAGTGCCTGCTCTGCTCCAAGAAAATTTCATCATTTTACTCTTATACTACCAAATTGAAGTTCACATTGACATGGGAGAATTATAATGTTTCAAAGCTATTGAAGACAAGAATTTAATATTGATCATTTGTCAATACCCAAGACTATAACTACATATGTAGATTGAAGGGTTCAATCATACTTCTTGCTCAAATTCTGAGAGATTTCCAATTATATCAATAAGGCAATGATCTTGAATATGTTGACCAGAGTTTTGGTAAAAGGCCAGAGAGTAAATATTTTTAGCCACATAGTTTCTTTTTTAACTACTCAACTCTGCCAATGTGGCATAAAAGCATGGGGATGCATAATTGAATGATCATGACTATGTTCCAATAAAACTTTATTTACATCAAGAGGCAATACACTGATTTGGTCTTCAGGCCAAAGTTTTCATAATCCTCTTTTAGAATGTTCTATGAGGTGGATCTTCTAAAATACAAAGCAACAGTAGCTAAGGAACAGGGCTTGCCACTCTGTCATGAATCCTAAATTCTTTCTAGTATTTGTCACATGGCCTCTGCAACTGTTTATCTGCAACTATTTATCTCCGTGTTGAGAGTCTTGGCACACTGTGTTGAGAGTCTTAGCACATGACTGCCATTTTCATCTCTAGATTATAGCACATTAAAACACTCAAAATGCTGTTTTGTTTATGCTGGTAGTGAAATTCCTTACTGTTTCCTTTTTGATGTTACAGATGGATCTGTGGCATACTTAAGATCAATAGAGGAATATTTTTACATGTCAAATGCATAATACTTGAAAATAAGAGCTTAATAGTGTTAAATAATAAATTAATAGGAGCACTAGGATCTTTGAAATAGATAATGCCTTAATATTCTACTTTGTTCCTTTGTCCTTTGGTTGTTTAACAATTGGGCCAAATAGCTAGGAAATATTTCTGAGGCTTATGGAAATTAAATCAGATGCCTGAGGTCACATAGCAAATAAAAGTTAGACCTTGGCTCAAAGACTCCATTACTAGTTGCTATTCTTTTACACTTTTCACCACAACATAATGTCTTTAACCAGTAATAGCACTATATATTAATGTGGTTGATAAAATCTGTAGTTAAAATCCCCAATTCTCCTCTAGAAATATCCTCAAATTCATTAGTGACCTAGACAGAACTGTTACATGTGTTTCTATTTTTTTACACTCTGTATTGATGTGAATTTCCTTTTCACACACACACACACAAAAAAAAAATTAAATTTGTTTTCAAGAAACTTTTATGTACTTTTTATTTTTATGTAAATACAAATTATCAATTAACCAAAACATTTCTTCCTCAGAGTAAGTTACATTCTTTGATAAGATACTCACAAGTGAGTCAATTTGCTCAATGAAGTCCAAAATAAATACCAGTCTCATGCTGCTCTTAATGGTGTATTTGATCTCTCACATTCGTACCCATCTATCGGAGAACATCTGCCCTAATTACCCTGTTCTTCACTAAGTAAATATTACTTGCACCTGAAAGTACATATTATTGAGCTTTAAATTCCATTAGAAAGGTCTCAATTTTTATCTGTGTTCTCTTTCTCTTTCCATTACTGGCCTGTATATCGAAGATATTTAATGGAGTTAAGAGAAAGAGACTTTTAAATTCTTGGCATGATAATCTTCCTACAGGAATCAGGAAGCATTTCAGGCACATGGTAAATATGGATAAGGCACAAGAAGCTTGAGAGTGGTGTCTGTCCTTAGGTTGCTTCCTCGCCCCACAAACTACTCTTAGTTCTTTTAGAAAAAAGAACATGTTGGTACTGCAAAAATGACATTATAATGCAATTCCTTCTTGTTAGTACTAGTGTGATTCTTTTGATACTTGCATATAAAAGTCTCCCAACACATTCTTGCTATAATGAATGGAAATGTATTCTCTCAAAAACCTTTTAACTTTCTGCTTAATGGGAGGACACAAAAAGGAAAGTGAAAAACTGAGAAATAGTAGAGACTGTAAACTACAATTGCAGGTACAGGCACACAGTTTGTAGGCGTATAATGGACTTCGGCTGGTGTGCCTGAAATGATTCAAGTTCTCTGAGTGTATTGACTACTCATATTGTTTTGTTTTTTACGTATTTTTGCCTTGTTTCTGAAAATATTTGAGACATCTGAAAGCTAGAACGTGAATTATAAAATGTCAGTATAAAGAAGCAAGAATCAGAAATACAGGAAAATATAAACAGAAGTTTATGGTTATTGCTGAGTAGAGTTGAAGTGAGATAACAGAAGGGGTGGCAAAGAATGAAATCCATGTACTCAGGATACACATGTCTCTGATTATTTACCCTTAAGATAGATTCTGTGTTTACTGGAAGCTAAAACAAAGAGTAACATGGACATGATTGTGAGAGAACAGAGCTAAGCCAATCATTAGGTGATAAAAACTGCATTATGGCATAACATATAAAAGAGATAACATGTCTCTTTGCATTATGGATTGAATTGTGTCTCCCTAAAATCTGTATGTTGAAAGCCAGATGCCAGTGTGACCATGCTTGGAGATAAGACCTCTAAGGATGTCACTGAGGTTAAAGGAGGTCATAAGGGTGGGTCACTTATCCAATAGGATTGGTGACATGTAGGAAAAAAAAAGAGGTGAGGAACATGCACACAACAGAAAGAGAAAGTGAGGACACAATGAGCAGTCAGCCATCCACAAACCAGAAAGAGGCCTTTCCAAAAGCCAATTCTGACAGCATCTTGATCTTAGATTTTCAGTCTCAAAACTTTGACAAACAAATTTCTGTAATTTAAGCCATTCAATCTGTGGTATTCTATTTTATAGCCTGAGCCCACTAATATACTAGAGCCCACTAATACACTCAGAGAGTGTATCCATGACGTAGATAAACCTTGAAAGTACTACACTAAGTGAAAGAAGCCAACACAAAATTTATTTCATAACTTTGAAATGTCTGAAATGTATAAATTTATGGAAACAACAAGTAAATTAATGGTTCCTTAGAGGCTGAGGCAGTGGTAGGGGCAAACAAGAATTGACCATTATGGGATGAAGTATATTTTGGAAGGAAAAATGTTCTAAAATTGACTCTGGTGATGTTTGCACAATCTTGTGAAAATGCTAAAAATAAAAATGCACTTTAGAGAATTATATCTCAGTAAACCTTTTTAAAAAAGGAATTAAAATACTATTATATGGAATGTCCTGAAAATTGAGATTTTAAATTGTTTGTAATTTCAGATATGTTATCACTTTATATTTAGTATTGTTTTGTATAGATATTATTTTAAAATTAGATTCTAATAGACAAAACATTTTTATCTTTTTTTTTTCTTTCTAGAAGCATGTCTATGAGTTTCTTGTTACCATTAATCATTCTTCTATAGGAATTTATGGTAGCTTTTTAAAGATATGGCAGAATTGATTATGAAAGACAACAGTTGATACTAGCTCACATCAATAACTCACCTTTTTCTCTCAGCTCTGGGAATTTGATTGAAGGCTGTGGGTGTTAATGTATTCATTAGATCATTTGGGTGTACTTATTTATTTATAGCAAAGCTTGAAGATAAAAGGACTAATTGTGTTGTAAGATTGTTTTGAGCATCACTCAGGCATTTATTTAGATATTCAGGCTGATGAAACAATGTGCTTACCAATGAGTGGGAATAACAAGTAGTTAGTATTCACAATAATCTGGGGAATTTACAAGGAAGGGAGGGGGCCCAAGCAGAATTCTCTGAGAAGGTGGCCATGGTCAGTTGAGGAGAGGAGGTTATCTGGAACTTTCATTGTGGTTTGGAAGGAGAGTTAGGAAGAGGATTCCCATGTGGGCACCAAGCTTCACAGTTTAAAATTACCTCTGGTCTGAAGAGATAGAAGAACTGTGGAAGTCTTTTTATCCTGATAGATGAGATACAATGCAGGCAAGGAAAAAAATGAGGTTGTCAAATCTGTCTATGATTTAATATCAAAAAATGGAGTTAACTTCTTTATTACAAGATCCAAGATAATATTTACCAATAATTTCTACCTCATTTGTTAAAAATCAACTATGTCATCCATGGAAGAATTTCTATAATATTACCATGGAATATCTTCTCTAAGCTACCATGATTTCCTTTTAAATCAGTGAATAAATTAAAATATACAATACAACTTGTAAGTAACTAGACAAAATAGGTTGCTCTATAATTCTGTTGTTCATGAATAAAATTAATTTTTGAAGTCATCTGCTTGAGAAACATCATTTTTTTTTCTATTTGAAGCCCACAACCATTTAGTTCACAGTAAAATATTGACAGAAAGTTAGAAAATTTATTGGCTATGCCAATGATGCCACTGGCATCAATCTCATAATTATAACCACTCCAATCCAAAACATCATGGAACACAGGTCCTAAAAGTAACTTTATTTAAATACCTGAGAGAATAGTTTGCAGTAGATACTTTCCCTTAGAGCAGAAAAATCAGGTAGTATTGTTTTTGATAAATGTAAATATATCTGAAAATTTTATCATTGATATTCATTGGTATAAAATTTTCTTTTACTCTGAATACCTGAGCCTGGTCAATGAAGCCTTCCAAAATGAGGGCATGGCTTGTTTTAGGCATGCCTGAAACTAATCCCATTCATTTAAAAAATCATCCATTTTATTATAATGTATGCTTTTCTCATATGTGACACGACATGCTCTAATATCCATCAATTAATTTTTATGATATATTTCTTGCCTAAGATGCCAGATCTTCCTGTGTTCACATGACAAACAATAATTTAAAAATGTCTGAATGTTCATACTGAGTCTCAATTCCTCTAAATCCTTTTTTGACAGACCTATATATTTAGGAGAACCATAATCATCCCTTGGTTTTTCTATATTGTGCATCTATAAATTTTGTTGTATGTATCAACAAAATTTCAAGCTATGAGCTCCTACAGTGTTGGGACTGTGTTTTTTCTATTTATATTCAATACTTAGAATATTTATTATTTTAATGTTTCAACATTATTAGATGTTTGAAATAAGGAAGGCTAAGAGGAAGGTAGGAAGGAATAAAGGAGAGAAGGAAGGGAGGGAGAAAGAGAAGGATTGAGGTAATTTAATTCACCCTCCCTTCCTTCTTTGATTTCTATTTTTATACAAATAAAATCCCTTCAGCAGCTTGGGAGGCTGAGACAGGATGATCTCAAGTTCAAAGTTAATCTTAGCAACTTAACAAAGCCCTAAGTAGCTTAGTGAGACCCTGTCTCAAAAAAAAAAAAAAAAATTAAAAGGCTGGGGATGTGGCTCAGTGGTGAAGCACCGCTGGGTTCAATTCCCAGTTTCAAACAAATAAATAAATAAAACATAAAAAGTTAAAAAAAAAAGAAGTCCTTTATCTCCTAACATAAATTACACCTCTCGGCCAACTTTAATTCTTATTCTCATTTGTTCTTCTATATTCATTAAAATAAACAAAAGTGACCTCAAAAACTCTGTTGCCCCTCTATTTTGGTAAATTTCTACCCTTTTCAACAATCTATCATCTCAGATTCGTTAAAGGATTCCAGATCCCTCAAATAACCTACAGTTTCCTTAGAGTTCACTATGGCTTCATTGACGATTGAGATCTCTATGCATTAAATATTTTTTCTCTCTTTTCTTTTTAATTTTTTATTTCATTGCACAAATGAAATTTTGGTCATCTTCTGACACATATTTGAAGGGATCATCTCTCAGCAGCTTGTCTCAGTGAGAGTGCTCTGACTTCAAACTGCTTCAAACAATAAACTGCCCTTTAGGTCATTAACCTGGAATAAAGAAAACAATTTTAAATCTAGTGTCCTTAACCATGTAATGAAAGATAATTTCAATTGTGTGACTATACTCTATGTGGGATATTTCCTACAATGATATTTAGCTAGGTAATAATCTTACAACAAAATAATAACAAACATTTATTGAGTATGCACATACAAAGAAAACAAGGATGAATAGTAACTCATGAACATGGGCAATAATAATAGTTTATATATTGGCAAAAAACATTATCAATTCTATACTAGATATTGGGGTTAGGATCTTTTTGCCTATCAACTGTTTTTTTTTTTTTCATCACCTTGATAGATATGCATTCTTCATGCCTACTTTACATGTATGTGTGAAAACCAAGGTTTGTAGTCATGAAACTGCTTGACTAACCCTGATGAGTGTCCAACATTACCACCTTGATCCTAAGGAATGTCCAACTGAGCTCACTGGACCAGGGCAATGACAAGTTGGAATGTATGGGGTTCTCTTTTGGGTAAAATATTGATAAACATTTTCCGGATACAATAATCAGATGTGTTTGGTTCCCCTTCGGCTGCTCTTAGTTCTGTTCTCAGGCTACACATTTTCACTATGCATCCCCATGACTACTACATTAATCTTGGTTGGCTATACCTGATTTTATGCAGTTTTGCTTCACAGAGGGTTCAAATTATTTAATATGGTATATTTTTTCATCAATCTCAAGTTACATAGTTCTTAATTAAAAAGAGAAATTGCAAGTGTGCATATAGAAATCATTAAAAGTTGTACACATTTACATGCAAATAATTTATATATTTCTCATGAACGCATTCTCATAATTAAATATTTTAACAATGTTATAGTAAATTATTTATTGACCATCATGTTTGTGCTGGATTTATTAATTTATTATTATTTTTCTAAGGTTTTTTGTTTGTTTTGTTTTTCTGGATGTTACCTTGTTTCACTTTTTTTAAAAATATTTTTTTAGATGTCAATAGACTATATTTATTTATATGTGGTGCTGAGAATCAAACCTAGTGCCTCACACATGCTAGGCAAGTACTCTACCACTGAGCCACTACCCCAGCCCATTGTTTCACTTTTATTTTCGAATAGGAATGCTTAATTCTATATTGGTTGGCTGATATCCAGATATAACATAGGAAGAAAGGATATAGTAAGATTTTGGGGGTATTCATATTACATCGTACAATATTGTCTTGTATGTGCATGCTTCTTTGAAACAATTTCTGGTTCAAAAGGCACATGTCTTCTCAAATCTGTCCCCATATTCACTTCCTCATACATAGAGTAACACACTAACTGTACCCTTTATTCTTACCTAATAATTATACATCATGCTTTCACTGGACTTCTATGTAGAGTGTCATCGTGTGTGCCATATGTAAAGGATGCAGCAAAGAACATGCATGTTGTCTTATCTCCAACATCTTTATACATACTCCACTGCTATGCTTGTGAAACAGAAGATAAAATAATTATGAATTTTAAGTTGTTGATAGCAGAGCAGTAATCCATATGCAGAGCTCTCCTAAGTGCAGGTAATATGCAGTTGTATAGGCTGCCTTTGCTGGAAACCAGCTGTGACATAATCTGCCTGGCCTCAGGAACAGAGTTTGGGCTTCTACATCCATGGTTGTACTCTCCTAAGTTGCATCTTGTTTAGTTTGGCTCTTAGGCCATTTCTTTGCATGTGCATCTTTATCTCAAATGACAACTTGGTAAAATTCAAAAAAGTTTCCTCCTCATTAAATGGCAAATGACAAATTTATCTCCCACTAAATACCATAGTTATGGACTTTGAAGTATATAAAGTGCACACTAATATGCATCAGACTTACAATTTTTTCACTATTTAAGGACAACAAAAGCCAAGAATTCACATAACTAACTGGTATTAAGCTATGTCTCCGCCTCCAACATTCTGAATCTCCATGCAGGGAGATTTTCCTCCTCTCTTCTGTTGCCCTGTCCCTATAAGACATCCCACTTTCAATTGTTCTTTGTCTTGGTGAACTGTGAAAAAGTAAAGCTATCTCCCAATGCTGATGTCATCAGTTGATAAAACTGGCCCTGAGACCCTCCTCAGCTCAGCTACCACCAGTCTTACTTGCACTGCTGCCCATCAAGAGGCAGTGCTGAAGCAAAAATTTACTTGCAAAAATGCAAGAGACTCTGAGATTTAAAAATCTGACTCACCAAATAAAGCACACAGCTACAGTAAAACTTTTATAAAACATAAAATTTCCAAGATTGCCAAATGTACATTACTCTCTACATTCTGGAAAAACTTCATCTATTCCTCCTATTCATGAAAGTTATGTTGTGTGTATACAAATCAAAATATACAAATCAGGGTTTGTAAAATTATGTTTCTACGAAGTTCAGATTAAAATAACAGCTACAGAATTTGTTTATTTTGAGGAACAGAAACAGAGAGAATGACCCTGGGATCTTTGATTTATGCCAAGGTATCAAGTGCTTCTTTTCCTTACTGTGCTTTATGTTAAGTGCATAAGAATGTTCAAAGTAGGGTGAACTGTCAGCTCTGGCTTCCATATTTTCTTACTTTCTTTATTTTTTTGGGGGGGTATGTACCAGAGATTGAACTCAGGGCCACTTGACCACTGAGCCATATCCCCAGCCTTATTTTGTATTTTATTTAGAAACAGGGTCTCAGGGTCTCATTGAGTTGCTTAGCACTTTTCCATTGCTGAGGGTGGCTTTGAACTAATAATCCTCCTGCCTCAGCCTGCTGAGTTGGACCGATGCTTAAACATTTATGACATAAGGGTAACCACAATATAGCTCTTTCTTTTGTTTGCAACTTAATGACTTCAGGTTCATGATTCTAACCTTTCATAAAATAGTTGGGAGAGGCAGCCATGATTTTGATTATACGCAGGTATACCATTCCAGAATCATGTGGAATGGGGCATAGTCCCACTGAGCCCAAGAAGGTCAACAACAGGCAATCTACCTTGCCTTCTCTTTTTCAGAAAGATAAGTCTAATTATTCATCAAGCTGAACTATTACTTACAATGCACATTAGTATTTCATCAAGTTGCTTTGTTGCTTCTGCAGAAATAAAAGTATCAGTGAACACACTGAGGGCTGATGATTGTTCAGGACCTTCTGCATCCTGGAATCTGCAAGCACAGAGTCTTGTTAAGGTTATGCATCCACAGTAACTGAGTTTCATCCAGTTCTGGAGGGTTTGTTTTACCATAATGCCCTACTTATTCAGATATTTAAATTTGTGGAATACTCAAATTTCCTTCCTAAATGTTTCAGCAGTCTTCATAGAACATTAACAAGACACCCCATAACACCCAAGATATTTAAAATTTGTATCATAATATTGAATAATTTTCAGTCCATACTCAAATTTACCTAATTCGGGGCTTGGGTGGGGCTTACTTGCCTAGAATGTTTGAGGCCTTGAGTTTGATATCCAGCACCACCAAAAAAAGAAAAAAAATCCAGTTACCCCCAAATGTTTATTGTGATATTGTATAAAAATTCAGAATTTAATTGCATATTATTCATTATGTTTTTTTTTCATGTCTGTATGATCACCTTTAATCAATAACATACTTCCTAATTTTTTCTTTGTTTTCTCCTTCATGACATGAAAATCAAGATAGTTGTTTCACAGAATATTCTACAGATCTATCTGCCTATTAATGTACCAAATCTAATTTAATTTATTATGATTATATGTTGCTTTAATATTTGCTACTAATTCTCTTGCTTCATTTCTCTAAATTTTCAGACTTTTCCTAATTCTTGGATATTTATATTTTATATTTGATTTTTTAAATTAATTTCCTTACTCCAGGACAAAAAAAGAAACTTTGCCAGGATTTCTTAAAAATAAAATTAATATTATAAATTGACTAAAATAAATGGCACACAACCTAAGATTTTCAGCATAAAGATAAGGTCACAAGTCCCCTTAATGTTTCAAAGAGGTAAGATTTTCCCCCATATAGATTTGAGTTCATACTTTTACTAATAATTTTAAAGAGGCAAATGCTAAGCAGGATATTAATTTACATTTTTTAGCATCAAAGACAAAAGTAGAGAAAAGTGCATAATGAATCTTTTATCACCCAGGTTTCAATAATGATTAGCAATAATTTCTTCTCTATCTAGCCTCTTTCCCCTGGGCCCAAATGATTTTACTGCTTGGTGTTTCAAAGATGTCTCTTTTCCCTTATGTGCTATATACATGTGATCTAACTTTGCTATAATATCATTATCTCTTCAAGTATCATCAAATATTTAGCATTCTTAATTTAAATCATTGCTGTTGTAGTCAAAACTAAAAGTGCAAACCAATGGTTGAATTGAACTGAAGAGTAAATGCTCCATTGTACAGGCCTGTCTTTTCATGTACAGACTAGAGAGTAGATTAAGTAGGCAATTTGTTGTCTGAAATCCTTTCTCAGAATTAAAAGAAATACAAATTATAAGTGGAGGATATATTCAGTGCCTCATGTGGTTATTATCATATTCTGCGTAGTAATATACTATTAACCATAGGATCCCAATAATGATGCATAGGCATGTTTAAGAAAGATGTTGGCATCTATCTGAATTCTTGGTTTTTAAGTCTTATCACTTAGACTGAATTCATGGTGCTCATTGTTCTCAGAACAAATTAAGAAGCTGAGAATCAAGAGAAAGCATGTAAGCTCCTTTCACATTACTGCTTCCTCGAGGGCTCAGAGAAACCTACTCGGAACGTCTTATGATTCCTGGCCCTCTTGCTTACTCTCTCCCCAGTCCCTTCTGAGTTCTCCCATTGCATCTGACTACTAACAGCTCTTAAAACAAATGTATAGATTGATATCACTCTTCCTAGAAACCACCCCTAACCTAACTTTCTCACTTTTCATAATTCAGAAACTATGATTCAGAAAATCTAGGTTAGAGCTCTTGGTATGCCAAGAATGAATTGTGTGATACAAGTCACTTTCTTTCTGTGTATGTGTAATAACTCTAAATGGAGAATCCAGCCCTGTAGAACTTGCAAAATTACTGAGTGTTGAATGTCCTGACAAATACAAATGTAAGAAATTTAAAAACATAGCAAAAGGAATTATACTCACCTCAACCTGGGACCTCTGACACATTATATTACAAGAAGAAGACACATTACCTGACATATATAAGTTTTCAGTGTATGTTAGTTCATGTCCCTCATATATCACTGCACAGTTAATGCTTGAGTTAATGCTTTTAGAGAGGGATGTACTGTACATATAATTATTACTATGTATCTAAAGAACTGAGCTACAACAAGCACATTTTACAGGAAGTCTTTTCAGTGATAAAAATGTAAGGGGCATCCCTCTAATATAAATTAGCACAAACAAGCAGTATTAGCTCCAAAGCTCTTTGAATAATTATCTAGGGTACCTATAGATATACAAATTACTTTGAGAGAAAAGTAGGATTTGTTTCTGGCATCTTTCTTTTGGATAGACACAATATTTTATGGCTGTAGTTTTACTCTGCAGCTGGCAGAACGAGTGGAGCGTTATCATGCTTGATGAAACACGACTTCTACTGCTCAAACAAATGTATATCAAAATGAAAGTAAGTGGAGAGATTACAGCTTTTTAGATTAGTGTCTATTATCAATAAGCAAAGAGTTTCAAGTGCTCTAGCTAATGTGATTTCTTTGCCATTAAGGATAATTTATTGTTCTATTGTATGAATAGTTGTCAAATCTTTATACAACGAGCAAGATAATTCTTTGCACAATATTTAGTACCTCTGTAAAAAAAAATGAGATTTGAAATGTATTGAACAAGGAACTACTTCCTAAAATTTCTTCTGAGATAAAATGCTTGCTGCTTAAGTATTGGATACAGATATAATCTAATAATATCTGCATGTGGCAGAGCGCCCAGTAACTATTTACATGTGGCTGCCATCTTGTCAATTAATCATGCATGAGAAACACGAATTTATGAATCTGATATGACCAAATTGGTCATGCCATCATTATTTCAATGTCAAAACGGATCCAACAAATCAAAGTATTTAACTCTAGGTTTGGCTAAATACAATCTTTTCTGGCAGTAAAAGAGGTCAATGAGATGTGTTAATATTTCTCGGAGGTGGTATCATCAGGGGTGGAAAAACCACAGAGATACAATAGAAATATAGAAAAGCAGACCATAGAAGCATATTTTAGTTAACGCTTGGTAAGAATAGTGCAGGCACAGGAAAGGTAAAGTCAGGGGGATCCAGAATGAGTGACAGATTATTGTCCTAGAATACTGATTAAGAAGGTAGGCATCCTAACAAGCAAGATCTGTCACAGAATTGAACTTTTGAGTCAAACATAGGAGTAACAAGACAAGGCAAACCCTAGTCTTATAGGAAATAGGCATCATTTAATTCCACAGTATGAACCTGTGGAATAGAACAAAATAAGTTTGGGAGCCAATTAAGAGTCCAAGGAATAGGGATGGAGCTTTAGACATCTTAAGCTAGAAAATCAAAATGAAATTTAAGGTAGAATAAGAGATTTGGTTTTTCAAAATCTGAACTATGGGGCAAAGTCTTCTTAAATTATTATTAATCAAGTAAAGAATCTTTCCAAGGGCTTAGTTTGGATGTACAAATCTAGATGGAAGATTTAGAGTAACACAAGGAATCACGTAAGACCTGCATAATGCTGATGCTATACTATTAGAGGTGTGCTGGTAAATAGTTAACAACCAGCTCTATAAGGGTTGAGGTATAAGGGCATGGGGATTTAAAAAAAAAAAACGGGTTGATTTGGAACATTTGCTTATTCTTTGATATAAACATTTCCATTGTGACTGATTTCAAGCTATTATTGTGTTATTAACTTGCTCATAAACTTTATTAAAATGTTCATAACTGGCTGCTGTGATTCAATAAAAACTAGTTCTAGCACATTCATCCTAACACAGATGAGTCCACATGACATGGGATTTATCATTTCATTTGGAGTGTTTTGTTAATTATTAATTGTTAATTAAATTATCAATTACTAAATCATTATTTGTTTTCATTTTATTATTTTATTATGTCTTATCATTCAGAAAACATTTACTGAGCATCTTCTGTGTAATCAGAGCTTGTCCTGGGCATGACTCATGGACCTTTGAGTCTAATGAAGTAATTATTCTGGAAGGTCATGGACAGTATGGATAAACAACATAAATAATCCTTGAATTATTTTAAGTTATAGATTATTAACAATTTAATCAGAGACTTCATGTACTTTCCTGGATTGAGAGATTACATGTATCCACTATTTCCTTTCTTTCTTTCCTATGAAAGTATAATCTAATTCCCTTCTCCTTGTAACTGGACAGGTATTAGTGACTTGCATGACTTATAGAAAGTGATGAGCAAGACAGAGTGTAAGTCAGTGTTTGAGAAGCTTTTGCAAGAACTATGGGGATACTTGTTTTTTGGAACACTTTATCTCCATGCAAGAAGTCTAACTATCCTAAAGTCTCCATGCTAGATGTAAACCCAAGAGAGGTTTACCCTTACCTGTCCCCATCTCAGATGTTTGGATTACAGACATTAGGAAACAGTGATGATGTTTTCTCACTCAGCCCCATATGCATTCTTGACCTTCAACATTACGAGATATAGTAACAACAATAATAAAAAAGCTAAGTTTCATTCAATCCTCTAAATTTTTACCTTAGCTTGGGCTGTTGTAATAGTAGAATACCATTGACTGTGTGTTGTAAACAGTGGAAATTTATTTCTCACAATTCTGGAGGCTGGGAAGGCTAAGCTCTGTGTTCCTCCAGGACCAGCTCTGGGGAGGGCATTCTCTTGGTTTGCAGATGGCTAATCTCTTCTGGTATCCTCATATGGTGGAGAGTGGACAGAATGAGCAATCTCATTCTCTGGTGTGTTTTTTTTTTTTTAATTGCACTACTGCCATTCACAAAGAGTTCAATTTCATGACCAAATTACTTAGAAAAAGCACTGTCAAATAATAACATCTTATTGGGTGTTAGAATTTCAACGTCTGATTTTGGGGGTGAGGGACACAAGCATTCAGTCACTAGCAGTTATGGTACAGTTTATTATTTAGCAGAGATATCTGGAAGTTCTGTTATTTCCATATTCAAAATTATCTATTTTTTTGCACATTTTTACTGTTGTTTGTTTACTTCAAAGGAATCAATACAATGAAGGAAAATAAACAAGAACAGATGCCATATTAAAATAGTTTAAATTATTAAGATATGATTCATAGATCAAATCTGATTCCAGAGAGTTATAATTATATTGCTTCAAAATAATAAATATACTTTATAATTTCCACAAGTAGAACACCAAATCTAGTGACTATTGCTCTACACACTGCCCTGCTAACAGGAAGCAAATACCCAATGTGTTAAGCTTCCAGTATTTTGTCTTAAGAATTCTCACATGGAATTTATGGCTCTTTTAAAATCCACATTCATTCTTCTAATCTAACTTTATATCAGAAATTCAAATATGTCCTTCTTGGCATCACTTATTTAAGGGTTATTATGCTATGGTATTCAAGAAGCCACTGGGGACTGAGACTAAGATTATCTTTTTTGGCTGGGGGAAAAGGGTATGGGTTAAAGTAATATCAGTCTATAAATAAAAGATCACTGGTGACTGATGGGTGTGGTTGCATATCTCTCTCACTCTTTTTTTTTTTTTTCTCCAGGGTAAATTCACTTCTTAGAGACCAGTTTTCATATAGTATTTCTTCTTTGATTTCAATTCTAAGCAATGCTTAGCAAGCCAGATATTCAGTGTAGACTCAATATATTTGTGGAATTGATCTAGAATGGTGTGTTTTCTAACATTCCAATTTTAACCAATAACAGATGAAATACATAATGAATACATATGATCCTAAGAGGTGCATTTTTTTTTCTCAGAATTTTTGTTGCTTCAAATTATACTAATGTTGGTGGTGTTCATTTCTGACAGTAACATCCAGAAACATTGGAATCAAGTTGAAAAGTATGGCAAACTGACACACAGTCTTGTTTGTTTGGATTGAGACCAGAACTTGGTGAAGACCCCATCTCAAAAATGTACCATTAAATCAACCACATCTGAGTCATGGGCAGCACAGAAGCATTGGTCTTCAGAGTTTGTAGCTCCATACACCATCTCTACCAATATTGATATTTTGGTTATAGATTGCTATAAACTCTCACTCACCAAACTATACTTGTGCTTGAAATCACAATACCATTTAGGGTCCCATTTTTTTTTTCATGTTGGTCATCTTTATATATTTCTTCCAACCTAAGCCAAAGAGAAGAGTTAATATCTTTATATCAAATATGACATTTTCACTGAAGAGGCAATGATGGGAAAGGGAAGTTTAAAGGAGAACCTCGTCTTAGAATTCTGTGCTTATTTTGTAAAAGGTTAGAGCCACATTTAGATCCTTAAGCCCCAGATCTCAATTTTAATTTAAGCATTCTTTTCCGGTGACCTTTCCCTTTTACTGGAAAAAGACAGTGTTCATTTTGACAGTTTTGTTCTTCACAATTCACCCGCTTCCTTGACTTTTAAGTGAGAACTAAGAGCCTATCAGAGTGTATTATAAGGCAGAATTTTTTTTTTTCTTGGGGGCTTTTGAGTTGTATTAGAGCTGGCATTATTCTGCCTGAGGCAAGAGAGTCCTGAGAGCAGTCTTTAAGGGAGTTGGATCCTTAATGGGGAGAAAACAGAGGAATACTATTTTGTCAATGATGTGTGTCTATAATCTCTCACTCACTTAGAAGCATACCAGGTACATCAGGTAGTTAAGCATATGGGCTGATAAAAATTGATGTTAATTTTAATTAGCACTTATATCACCTTCTCCAAGAGCTGGAAGTGTGTGTCAAATTCTTCAGCAATAGTCACAGCATATGTATTATAATTTTCTCAGGTTTTGGGAAATCTTAGCAATTCAATGACAATACCATTAGTTCTAAGATGGACTGGTTTTGAAAAACTAAAACCATGACTGGAACTATTACTAGAACAGAATTAAAACCTAGACTCATGATGGCAATCAAATATGTCAGAGTTTGGATTGTTATAATGTGTTTTGAAAATGCCCTCTGTAAAAAAGACAAGGAAATAAGAAATGATTTCAAAAGTTCTAGCAATAATAGAAACATTTATTTCTACAGTACGGATGTGAACCAAGACGATACTAAACCAAAGAGGCCCACAGCAAATACAACAATGGTGGCCATTGCTGGAGGAACAGTGAACACATACTTTTGATGCTAAAACGACTTAGCTGACAGTGGTAAAAAAAGAAGTCAACCAAATGTTGATTCATCTAAACCAAATTCCCAATTGGCTTAATTGTGTTGAATTTGGGAAAAGAATGTTTGGCCAAAATTATTTAGGTCAATGGAAAATAGTTTCTCTTAGAGTTAAAACAAATCTGTGATTTAAAGTTTGGTACTGCCTTTAGGGGCCACTGCCTAGTGGAGTTGGGATAAGGAGACCTCTTTGGTAATAAAATGAGCTTGCTTTATTAAAATAATTCTTGTTATTAAACCTTATAGAAAGAATTTGAAGTGAAACAATAAGGAAGTGATGTATTCTGGCATGGGATTGGAGAAGGCTTGGTAAGGTTTCTCACTAGTGTGTTCTGAGAGATGCATGACAATATTCTTTTCACCAGGTTAATTCCCCTCAGTGCTTCACTGAGGCCTTCCCCCTGCCCAGCTCTCCACCCAAATACATAAACTCCACAGTCATGTGACGCTCTTCTTCATCAAGAACTTAGCTATAGCTTATCTTTAAATATTCCGTTCAAGTCTTAAGATGTTTTGAAGTCCACAGCAAATACCAACTCTTTGTGCACAATTTGCTCTCAAATGTATATTATGATATCTCCCACTAGTTCTTTCTTTATCATAGGCATCAGCTGTCTCCCTACCTACTGGAAGAGCTTGATGAGCAGGTGGTATGGTCCTGTTGGAATCTCTTGGTTCTTTTGAAAAAAATGTAGCATTTGATAACTATCTGAAAATAGTTTGGTTCTTTTCTTTGGGCTATTCCTCTGAGAGTTTAAATAATCTTTACTCTTTCTGCCTCTGTCCCTATTCCTACAACATGTTCATATTCTATTATATAAATAATAAGATTACTGACCAATTAAAGAGCACTCTATATTCTTTTGCATGCTAAAATGGACCCAAGGAAGGGTTGAAACACACCTGTTGTGAAATCATTAATCAAGAGTGTGGTCTTGGTCTTTTTTAACTTAAATGCTTTAAAAACATTTTAGTAGAATATATCTCAGTGATAAAGGAAGATGTTCTGGATTTAATTGTATCCTTGAAATGTACAAATTTAATGAATAGTCTCAGCAGAGAAAGATGATTCATACACACAAGGTACTGTGTAGTCATTAGATATCCCAGGTTGATACTGGTCTGCTAGAGGAAACAGAAAATGTCACTTTTTAAATATATATATATATATATATATAAATTTGGGCTTTTAATCACTCTCAAAAGTATAAGGAAGAAAAATGGTGAGATTTTTTAAAGGATGAAAGTCTTTTATGATTATGTTTTAAAATAGATGCATATTTATTCTGTAAAGAAAAATTCTGATGTGATATGATGCCATGTCCTTCCCACAGCTATTTGCTTCCTTAAGGAGAAGGGGGAGAAGGCTTCTTGGACTTGAAAGATTTGGATTCAGGGTGTCTGACCATTATACTGTCTTTATCTGTCTCCTTCCCACAGCTTCCCACAGCTATTTGCTTCCTTAAGGAGAAGGGGGAGAAGGCTTCTTGGACTTGAAAGATTTGGATTCAGGGTGTCTGACCATTATACTGTCTTTATCTGTCTCCTTCCTCTGTCTGCACTGAGCCTATTTTAGTCAGCTTTTTCGCTGATGTGACTAAAAGATCCAACCAGAACAGCTGTAGAGGAGGAAAAGTTTATTTAGGGGCTCACAGTTTCAGAAGTTTCAATCCATAGATAGCAGGCTCCATTCCTGGAGGCTCCAGGTGAGACAGGACATCATGGTGGAAGAGTGTGGCAGAGGGAAGCAACTCACATGATAATTAGAAAGCAGAGAGAGAGAGTCTGCTGGCCAGATACAAATATACACCCCAAAGCCGCAAACCCCAATGCCCCACTTCCTCCAGTCACACTGCACAAGCCTTGAGTTACCACTCAGTTAATCACTGATGGAATTAATTCACCGATTAGTTTAGGGCTCTCACAACCTAATCATTTCCCCTCAGAACCCTCTTCCATTGTCTCACATGAGAGCTCTTGGGGGACACCTCACATACAAAACATAACAGAGCCTAAAGAAATTTCTTTACAAGTTTAGTAGGAAGATGACATTTCCCTTGGGTTGTCCTTGAGTTAACAGCTGCAGATTTCAGATTTTCAAAATAACTCATGCAGCTGCACATGCAAGGGAACAGGTCCTGCCCTCACTTAAAAGTTCAAAGGCTAGCCCAGAAAAAAAATATGACCCTATCAAGTGGCTTCTGAGGATGATGAACCTGTACTGAGCTAAGAAGTTTAAAGGTTGGCAAATATTAAGAGGTTAAGGTGAAGAGACTCAATAAAGGCCTTGTAATAAAAGTTGGCCAAAAAAGAGAAAATCCAGACAAGGTTAAAGAACAGAAGAATTGAGCAGCAAGAAACACCCTCAGTGGTCACAGACCCTAGTGGAGAGAGGATTGCTGAAGGAGAGGTCTGCTAATTTTTTCCCACTCCTCAGGTGTTAAAAATATAGATACAGTAATGGAAGAAAAATAATTTTTAGAAGTCAAATTACAATCACTGAATGAGTACAATCTGGATGTGATTCTTTGCTCTAGGAGAATGTATTAGGTATGTGTCAAATCTTCGCCTGGGATCCATGTCTTTGTAAGGGAGGCTTCCTTAGAGTTGGTCATTTTTTACTTCTTAAATGATATAGTCCCTGAACTTTAGAATGTGAACTTAATTTATACCAAATTTCATTCTATGTCGCCTGGTAATATATTTTCAGTTTTATAAGGAGATCTTCCCCATTTCATGGCCCTCCAGAACACAATAGTTATATCACGATGTTGCTCTGAATTACAATCAAACAAATACATTTTTTATTCTCCTCACTGTATCTCCAATAGCACTGAAGGATGATCAAACTGTTCTCAAATAGTCTCTAGAACTCTCTCTCTCTCTAAAATAAAATGAGTGATCTATGCATATCTAATTGCAAAACCAGAGAAGGGCTGAGAGGAAGCCTGTCTGTCAGAATGAAGGGCTATGCTGCTATCCAACTTGGCCCAAACCAGGGCCTCATCACATTATTATTGTTACCATACCTTCTCCAGTATTTTCCTTGTAAAGATTAAGAGAAATGATACATGTGAAAGGTCCAGTACAATGCCCTAGACAAGGAGTGCCCAATAAACACTGATCCCTTCTCTCTTTATCAGGTTTTTTCTTAAATTAGTATATTATAGTTATGCATAATATCAGGATTCATTCTGACATTACTAGAGAAACATGGAATATAATTTGCTCTAATTTAGTCCCTAGTACTTCCCATTTTCCTCCCTTCCACCTTACCCTGTTCCTTGCCTCTTCTCTACTGATCTTCTATTTATTTATAGTTTTTTAAATTAGTGATATATATGTATATTATATCAGTGATATAATATACATATATATATATTAGTGATATATATTAGATATGTCTATATCTAATATATATCACTAATTTAAAAGGATTAAGGGGGAGGAAGGTGGAATGGGAAAAAGGGTGGAATGAAATTGACCAAACTATCCTAGTTACATATTTGAATATAACACAGTGAATTTTATCCATATATATGTGGATATAAATTAGTGATTTGTGATATGTATATATATATATATGTGTATGTTTTTTAAAAAAATTATTGCTTTATATATAGGTATGTATGTGTATATATATTTAAATGCATATATACTAATTTAAGTACATATATATATGCACTAATAATTTATACACACACATATATGGGTAAAATTCACTTTGGTATATTCAAATATATAAATAGGATAGTTTGGTCAATTTCATTCCACCCTTTTCCCATTCCAACTTCGTCCCCCTTAATCCTTTACCTTAACTCCACTGATGTCTCTTCAGTGTTCATGGGATTTCTGACTTCCCCTTTCCCCCCTTATTTTAGTCTAGTTTCTGCATTAGAGAAAACATTTGACCCTTAACTTTCTGAGTCTGGCTTATTTCATTTAGCATGATGCTTTCCAGTTCCATCCATTTACCAGCAAATGCCATAATTTTGTTCTTTATGGCTAAGTTAAACTCCATTATGTATAAGTACCACATTTTTTGTACCCATTTATCTGTTAATGGGCATCTGGGCTGGTTCCGTAATTTTGTTATTGTTAATTGTGCTGCTTTAAACATTGACATGGCTGTGTCATTATAGTATGCTGATCTTGATACTTTTTGATAAATACTAAGGAGTGTGATAGCTGGGTCAAATGATGGTTCCGTTCTTAGTTTTTCGAGAAATCTCCATACTGCTTTTCAGAGTGATTGTATTAATCCACAGTTCTAGAAACAATGTACAACTTGTTTTTTTCCACATCCTTGTCAACATTTATAATTATTTTTATTCTTCGTATTTGCCATTCTGACTGAGGTGAAATGAAATCTTAACATAGTTTTTATTTACATTTCTTTGATTTCTACAGCTATTGAATTTTTTTTTTCATATATTTGTTGAACATTTATATTTCTTCTTTTGAGATGGGTCTCTTTAGTTCTTTGACCCATTTATTAATTTGTTGTTGTTGTTGTTAAGATTTTTGAGTTCTTTATATAACTTGGATATTAATCCCCTGAGGGTCAGGTGGCAAAGATCTTCTCCTATACTGAAGGCTCACCTCTCATTTCCTTTGCTATGTAAAAACTTTTTAATTGAATGCCCTTCCAGTTATTGATTTCATTTTCTGTGTTTTGGGAGCCTTGTTAAGGAAATCAGTGCCTGTGCCAATATGTTGGAGTTTTGAGCCTATATATATATATATATATATATATATATATATATATATATATTTAGCAGTTTCAGAGTTTCTGTTCTAATTTCCAGGTCTTTGATTGATTTTGAGTTAGTGTTGTGCAGAGTCAGACATAAGGTTCTAGTGTCATTCTTCTACATTACTATATCCAGTTTTCATTAGCACCATTTGTTTAAAAGGCTATCTTTTTTTTCCAACGCAATTTTTAGCAATTTGTCATATATTAGATGACTGTATCAATGTGGATTCTTTACTGTGTCTTCTATTTTCATTATTGTTCATGTGTATTTCAAAAGGTTGTGCATTTCTTTAATTTGCATTCCTGATCCTTTGCCAACACTAATAATTCTTACATTTCATTCCTTAATGCCATTCCTGATTTCTAGAACATTCCTGCCATGAGCTCTCAACATCTTTTATTTATTGTTGACTTTACTTTTTTTTGTTTATTTATTTTTTTTATGTGGTGCTGAGGATCAAACCCAGGGTCTCTTACATGAGAGGCGAGCGCTCTACCACTGAGCCACAACCCCAGCCCTGACTTTATTTTTAAGATTATAAATTTTGTCTTCAAGGCCTGGCAATCTATCTTCAAAGTGTTTTGATCTATTGGTGATGCTTTCCATTGAATTTTTAACTTGATTTATTGAGCCATTTCCAGGATTCCACTTGGTTCTTCTTCAAAATTTCTCTTTATTCAAATCGTCTTTCATTTTCTGTATTTTCTCTCTAAATTAATTCCTCACATCTTATTTTAGATCATTGAACATTTTAGATATGAACTTTCTAAATCCTTTCTCTGACATTTCCTCCACCGTGGTATCAATGGAATTGGTGGTTGAAGTGTTGTGGGCTGTTTGAGGTGGTTTGTTCCCTTGCTTTTTAATACTGCTTGTATGTTTGCCATCTGCTGGAATAATTATCACTTTTACTTTTATGCAAGGGACTGTTTAATGAGCTCCTTTCTCTTAAGAGCCCTTGGCTGGGTAAATATCCAGGTGTTGATACTTTCTCTCATTATGTGTCCTCTGCTTTTCCCAGTATCAGCACCACTTTGAGAGACTGCACTAAACCCTATTTACTACTATCACTGCAGAGCAAGTCCTCATATTAATCAGCCTTGGGAAAAATAAAAAAAACTGTTTATGATGTTCTTCACAGTTCCTGTATAAAATTATAGTAATGTTATCGAACATGTTGAGAAATTAGTCATTAAAGACAATAAAACTATTACTATGTTATATAAGTAATGAAAAGGGGAGGAGAGAAAAATTGGGCAAACTAAGGGAAAAAAGGAAACAGTAATGAGAATAATATAAACCAAGTAAAAAGAAGAAAAAGATGGATGGGAAGGGATTCGGGTCATAATATAAGATGGAAAAGAGGGGCTAAGAGGAGAAAGTGTTAACTTGTGCTAGGAAAACAAAGACATAATTTTTCCAATTAATGCTTTAAAAAATGTGAAGAAATACAATCATTGGTTGAGGGCACCATTATTGAATACTAGGAGAGGGATTATTGAATCAAAATAAAGATGTGTATTTGATAACATATGTATGATCAAAGTTTATATTAGAGTTACTTACATTAATCCATGCCAAGATGGTAAAATTCTTATTGAATCTTCCTGGTGTATTTCATCAGGATTTGGAACCTTTAGAAGATGCTCATCACTCGTCAGCCATAGACCTTCCTAAAGGTGCTGGGACACAGAAGCAACTTCCCTGGTTGCCATGTATTTCTCAGGAGCTGGTTCTTATTTATCATCCTAGGGAGTATGAGGTTTCTCCCTAAGAGCGTGCTGTGTTGCATCTGCTGGCTGTTTCTATTGGGTGCAGAACTCAGTGCTGTTGTTCTGACTGCTACATGAAGCTAGGTACTTATTCCCTTCCAAAAGGTGTTCTTTAAAATGGCATGGAGCTAGTGACCATCTATAATGTAGGACCTGTGAATTCCTATTATTCCTAGAACAGTAATATAGAGTCACTTGGCTCAGTGTGTCTGAGCTCCCACTGCTGGCAATTGTAAAATGTCGGCACCCATGCCCTCCACTGGTTCTCCCCAAGAGCAATGTTATCTAAGCACCCCATGATGGCTGACAACTGTGGGGTCTTTGGGTGCAGGCTCTCCTAGAACCATGTGAGGCACAGAAGTCTCCATCCAAGCTGATCTAGGTCACTGGGCTACTATCCCTGTGACGAAAGGAGAGCGGGTTTGCCCACTAGCATCTGAGCTCTCACTGCGCATGGGCATAAATCATGGGTATCTGCTCCCCTCTGCTGTGATTTCCTCTGGCATCTGCTCCCCTCCACTGTGTTCTCCTGAGGGCAGTGTTATCCGGGCATCTCAGGGCCACTATGGCATCATGGGGCCTGGGCATTCGAGTTTTCTGTAGCCTTTCTATGGCACAGAAGCCTAAATCTCTTCACTGTGTTTTAAATAATAATATGCAGATGAGATCATATGAAATCCTTAGTACCATAATACACAGAAATGATGCATAAAATACAACATATTCCCTTTATATGCCCAGTTCAATTCTTAAGGAAGTAATGGACATAGCGGTGGGGAGGGGGGAATCACAAAGAAGGAATCAAACAGAATGATAAATGTAAATTGGTACTAGAAGTGTAATGGGGAGGTGATGAGGATTTTATGTGGGGAAACAAAAATGGAATTGTGGTTTGATGGCCCCCCATGGACAGGAGGTGAGGACTGTAGCTTAGAAGAGTTCGGAGCAAGACTCCAAAGCAATACTTACCTCCAGACTTTGTCCTTTGGGAGTTGCCAAAGGAATAAAGAGAATGATTGGAAATGAAGTAAATATTTAAGGTGATAATAAATCAGAATTTTCCAGAGATCGATGAATTTGAAATTCACAGTAAGTACCAACTAGATTAGATACAAAACATCTACCCCAAAACAAATGCAGAAGTAAATTCAGAAACCACAGAAAGAAGAACTTGGAAATCAATGAAAAGACTAAGCAAAGTACCTACAGTGTACAAGAATTAGATTAAGCAAACCTTTTTTTTTTTTTTTTTTGAGGAAAAGGAAAAAAGTTTATTAGTTTGCTAGCAAAGGAGAAACACAGAGGATTCCTGTCCTAAAGGCTGATTCTACAGCGAACATCTTTAAGAGTGTAGACGTGAAATAATGTGCTCAATGTAATGAAAAAAAGTAACTAATCACACAGAAATCTTTACCTAATAAATAATGACTTATGATTGATACTGAAAAATAAATTATTTTTAGCACATTAACTGAGCAACCACCCAAACCACCCTTGAGAAAAAGGAAATTGGAAGAGTTCCAAAAAGTGAGACACTAAGAAAATTGTTGAGAGAGTAAATTGCTAACTTATAAATGCATTTATGTGTTGAGTACATAAGCAATAATAAGTAAAAAGAGTTTGATTTTAATAAAGGAAAGTAAAACACTGTGTTGTAATTAAGTTAAAACCAACAGTATCAGTGAAAACTTCTGCATACTTACAGTGGGAGCAGAAATTAAACTATTAAAACAAATACTATCATCTTAATGGTAACATTTTTGGGTGGGGAAAAAAGTAACCAATTAAAGAAAAAATTGAAAGCCCAGCTACTTCTATAAGAATTAAGAAAATGTAATCCATCAGTATTAATAACTGTGCATTAGGCACAAGAGCTACATTAAGGCCAAATAAAGACTTAAATTCTACAAAAGTGTTTGAAGGCAAGATTATCCAATTTATTTAAGTTGTTTCAGACTAAAGAAATTGAGAGAATGATCCTTATTCATTTTACAAGTTAAATATAATCTGATACTGACACGAAATGGGTTATGAGAAAGGGAAATTATAGACATATTTTATGAAGATTCAATTAAAAACCAGCAAGAAAAATTCAAAGATACATATAAAATATCATCATAATCAAATATGTTGCTCTAAAAATGTAAGAATGTTCTAACAAAACATTTAGTAATGCAATTTTCCTTATTAACATGTTAATGTCAAAATTAGCACGTTAAGAGATAAAAATATTAATGTAATTTAGCACATAGTGAAACACTTTAGCAATGCAGTAATACAAACATTCTTAACCTACAATAAACATTATACTTATTATTGGAATCCAATTTAAAATTATTTTCAAAATTCCATGTACAAACTAACTCTGAAAGATTAAATAGGAAGAAAAATATGTTCTCATCATTTGCAATCCTATGATTATTTTCTTTTAAGTTAAGAAAAGTGGTAATCAGAATTCATAAGAGAACTAAGCAATGGTATTAGCTTTAGAAAAGAACAACATTAAAATGTTGTAAACAAGGCATTGGACAATAAGCATGTGACAGATTAAGGATGGTTGCCAACATTTTGGGCACTCATTGAAAATAATGCTTATTTTCCCAACCCTTCAATTTGGACAGGATGTAGTGACTGCTTTTCAAATAAAATATGACAGAATTGATATGAGAAGAAAAGAATAACAAGACTGGCTTGTGATCTATTAAATTCCTTCACCAGTAGCATGTTTCTTGGGAAGAAATGAAGATAGTATCCTGGGCCTAACATCTGGAACCATGGGCACGTAAACTAGTATTATTTACTTAGAGGAAGTCTATCTTGGTACCCCTTAGCAGGATGCTCTCTAACTAAAGAATTATTTAGAGTTTTTTTTTTCTTTTTTAAAGAACCAACAATCTGATTTGATTTCTTGGGAAATATTATATAAACCATACAACTGTTTATAATACAAACTGTCAAAACAACCATTTTAGTAGTTTAGAGACCAACCAAAAGTACAAAAAAAAAATTAAAAATATGTACATGAAACTACTGAATTTCGGAAAAAAAAATAGCACGAATCTGTTCTCTTGTTATCCTGGGCTGTTTCTATGCAGAAATTTCATCTTTTGTTATGCATTAGAAGTACATTTATGGTGTAGAAGAGAATGATATGAAGGGAGTGACATAATGGTTTGAGCCTTTCCTTTTTTGTATCCTTTCCAGAAGTAGCAAAGCTCAATCCTGGTGCTATTAACTGAATTTTGCCCCCCTCTTAATTAATAGGTTGGATTCCTCACCCTCAATATGACTATGTTTGAAGATGGAGTCTTGGGGAAATAATTAGGGTTAAATGTGGTCATGAGGGTGAAGCCCTCATGATGGGGATTAGTGCCCTTATAACAAGAAACACCAGAGTGCTTAAGTACTTAATCTTTCTCTTTCTGCTTGTGTGCACTGGGAAAAGGCTGTGTGAGGACACAGAAAGAAAGGGGACCTTCTGAAAGAAAGAGTGTCATCCCAAGGAATCATCAAGCAGCACTTCAATATTGATCTTCCCAGCTTCCAGCATCGTAAGAGATACACTTCTGTTGTTTAAACTACTCAGTCTATGGCATTTTATTATGGAAGCTCATGCTGATTAAGCCCCTGTGTAAGATCTTTGACTGATGTGGGTCTTATTTGACAGCCTGATCCCATGTGCTAATTCAAGATGCTCTGCCACCTTCCAGGCCTGGGCCTTAAGAGAATGACAGCTGCTTTTCATGTCACTTCAAGACAGGTTTCAAGCCTTCTCTCAGGGAAATTCAAGGCATCATATCAGAAGTTTGAATACCCCGAGATAACTTATTCAAGAAGTCAAGTATAAACTCCCTGGTAAATAGTGTTAGATAAGACTAACTCTAATCTGCCTTCACCAAGGTATCATGTTATGTGAACATATCTTGGCTTATCTATTCCATCAGATGAGTTCTCTAAGTTACTTCAATAAATTTGGGAGGAATAAGAGCATTGTCCAGGGAAATCAGCCTAAATTCCCAATGTACAAAATCATAACATAAGATGGAGTCCTTGTTTTCGTTTTAGTTCATTAAGACTTAACATAGTTTGTTGAACAGCAGCAGATAACCAAATCAAGATTAAAACACATAAAATTAGAGTACAAATTCAAGAAGCACAGAATTTAAAAATATAAGTATGTAAGTGATTTCAAAGAAGGGAATAGGAAAGAAGATGAAATATAAACAATAAAAAGTTTATTTTTTTTCTGGACTGAAGAAAACAAATTTCTAGATTAAAAATGATGAAGACATGGAGATTCACTGAGACCCTTCATCACAAATAGTAGAACCATTTCCCAAGTCCTTTCTTATGACCTGACCCCAAAGTCCTGTGGTCTGGCATGTGCTCCCCAAAACATGAGTCAGAATATTCCTTCAAGGAAATAGACTCCAATGTACTTTTCTAGAGAAAGAGCTCTAGATAAGCCCTCTATCCAGAGAAGAATTGTTATGGACTTAATTCTGTCCCCTTTGAATTCACATGTTGACATTCAATCCCTAGAACCTCAAAATGTTCTGACCTTTAGAGACATGGCCTCAAAGAGATGATAATTAAAATAAGGCAGTCAGGGTGCTCCCTTATATATAACATGACTGCTATCTTTATAAGAAGAGAAAATTTGAACACAGAGACATCAAACACAGACAGAGGAAGCATCAAGGGAAGACACAAGAGAAGGTGCCATCCACAAGCCAAGAAGAAACCAATGCTGCTGGCACCTTGAACTTGGACATCTGCCTCCAGAACTGTGAGAAAATAAATTTCTGTTCTTCAAGCAAAAAAAAAAAAAAAAAAAATGCTCATTAAGTACACAGCATCATGTCTTAGAACAGACATAGTTAAAGGCACATCAGTGTAAAATTTCATTACTTTGAGAATTAAAAATGAAGATAGTTGCATTTTTTTAGAAAACATAAAACAAAGCAAAAAAGAGGAATATACAAATAATGAGAATTTCTCATGTCTCCTAACTTCTTATCAATGGAGGAATGCTTCCAAATTCTTAATGAAAAATATTTTCAACACACTGTATATATCAGCCAATTTATCACTCAAAATAAAGATAGAATAGTGTGATTTAAAAATATGTGTGTTCTTAGAAAGCACACTCACAAGTCTTTTTTGCCTGAAAGTTATTGAGGTTATTCACAATTAAATAAGTGGAGATAAAACTACAATAAGGGGTATAAAAATAGATGATTAAACAAAAAGAAACATAGGAAACATACAGGACTTTGGCAGAGACCTCTAAGAATAACTGAGTACCAGACTGCCAAGAGGTATCTGGTGTGAAGCAACCAGTCCAGAATAGAATAGTATGACTCAAGAATTTTATAGTGCTACCACTATGTCTTCTTCTGTTTAATATTTAAGCTGAAAATTTTCTAGAGAATGTGATCCATAAAAGAAGGGTGTAAGTTAATCATAACAAATGAATATATGAATTATTTCGAGCAGGGAAAGGGAGAAGAAAATGACAATACAAGACATTCCCAGGTAAATTGTATAAGAGACCTGGTGAGCTGCCAACCTGGATAGAAGACTGGAAATTTCCAGAAAAAAAAAGATTCTCCAAAGGCGAAAAACAAAATAGAAAATATAAATAATCAAATTAGATTCATATTTTAAAAAAACTAAACTCTAAGGAAGAATTAGTATCAGATACAAAAAAATACTAAGCACATGAAAAGTATTAGCAACTATTAACTTCAAGAAAGAGAGAGTATAAAAGCAATGTAAGAGAGATGGAGTGAATGCAGAAGAAAGGCAGACTATAGCAATGCATGTATACCCATGTTTACGCAGCACAAATTTACAATAGCCAATCTATGGAATCAGTGTAGGTATCCATCAATAGATGGATAAAGAAAACATGGTATGCATGGAGGTTTTACAAAATGGAATTTTACTCAAGCATAAAGAAGAATAAAATTATGCCATTTTCAGGAAATGGATAGAACTAGAGAATATTATGTTAAATTAAAAAAGCCAAACTCAGAAAGTCAAGGGTTGTATGTTTTCTTTCTTATGTGGAAGTGAGAGTGGAAAAGGAAAAATAAATAATGGAGGTTTTCTGACTGTCAAAGGGAGATGAGTAAAGGAGAGAATAGGAAAGAGAGGACAGGAGAAGGGGAGAGAAAAAAGTAAAAAGTGGGGGAATCATATTGGGCAAATCTTATTGTTAAGTCGTGTGTATGCATGAATTCATAAAAATGAACTCTCCATTACATACAATTATATTGCACCAATAAAAATAGGGGGAAGAACAATGACAAAAAAAGGTAATTTAAAAAAAGTTATTTTTAGGTTGTAAGGGAACTTAAAGTTCAAGAAAGGAGGCAATATTTAGAAAGTCTGGATATTTATAAGGGAAATGAGTTGATGAGAGCTATGACTAAAAACACACAACAATTTTCCCTAAGTTGTTTTTGAAGATTATGCTTTACCATCAATAAATCTAGGAAACCAATAGGTTTTATGTTATCATGATAGATAGTGGTTACTTAGGAAAAGATAATCTGTACATTTATCTATGTGGCAAGAATGATGGATATAGATTATTTATGATTATGCAGAGTGAGTAAGGGTCTCTAGATTCTTGAAAATAGAATACCCAGCTGGGGATGGTGGTTCAGACTTGTAATCCCAGCAGCTGAGGAGGCTGAGACAAAAGGATTTTGAGTTCAAAGGCAGCCTTATCAACCATCGAGGCACTAAGCAACTCAGTAAGACCCTGTTCCTAAATAAAGTAAAAACTAGGGCTGGGGACGTGGCTCAGTGGCTCAATAGTCGAGTTCAATCCCTGGTACAAAAAAAAAAAAAAAAGGAAGCACTCAACTGATTAATAGGATTTTGTAACTAGAGATAAGTGTCATAGAAGAGCTGGGAGCATGGCTTACTGGTAAAGCACTTGCCTAACATGAATGAGGCCATGGCTTTGATTTGATCCCTACAACTACCACCAAAACAACAAACAAACAAGAAAAAAAATCATAGAATGGTATGTGACCTCTCTTTTGAAATTTCAGTTCTGATGCTAATCAGCTGTGCAATATTAAGGAATTTGTTAAAGACCTCCTTTGGTTCTCCATATGTTCATTAACAATATGAAAACATTTATTTCAGTTATTATAAGGATACATGACACAATATATGCAATTTACAGCTTAGTGATTGTCCTGTATTAATTAATGAATGGCAAAAATTTTCTCTTGCACTTATTCTTGTTCTTAAATTTATTCTTCCTTCCTTCTTTATCTTTTTAAATTTATGAGCAACAAAAATTTATTTATCAGAGTTTTAAAGTCTGGGAAATCTCAGATCAGTGTTTGGTGTCTGGAAAGGGATCAGTCTCTACTCACAAATGTGCTAGAAACCCTGAAGTAGTGTTCTGACTGGCCTGAAGGGCAAAAGGACAAGGGCACTAGTAGTTACCTCCAGTCCTTTTACTAGGTACTTATTCCATCCATAAGAGCAAAGCTCCATAATATAATCATCTCCTAAAGTCCCCCACCATAATACCACTGAGTTTTACCTTTCAAAATTAACCAACCTTTCTTCTAAAGTGGTAAAATTAGGATAGGTACATAGCACACTAACATTAAGCTTTGCAAATACATGGTTAAATGAATGATTTATTTGAGAATAAAATAAAAGAATCTTGAGAGAATTTCCTGCTTCCACATAGGAGCACAATAGAATTAATGATGAATTTAACAACTTAGCATTATTGCAGCTGAGTAGAAGTTGAAACACATCAAGGAAAAGTTGTAAATGAGGCCTAAGGCATCTCATGAGTGAGAAAAAGATATTAAGCCAATGTTCAGAGAAAAAAAAATAACAAAGTACACAATTGTTTGCAGTTTTTATTTCTTCTAACATTTGCTTCAGCTAGAGCGTTCTGTAGTTTTAAACACGGCGTAAAATTTTAAGTTATATTTATATGTTATTGTCTTTTTGAACAGTTTATTTTTATTTTATTTTTAACAGAGAGAAATGTTTGCAATTACTAAGTGGATTGTCCTGTTTGCAAAATCCATACCTGAAATAATTCTAACCACTGGGCCTATAGTACAATAATCAAAAACACCAGTCACTTGGCAGCCGCTAAGGAAAGCAAAGCATGAAGAGCTGGGTTTCTCTACAGCTTGCCCTGAAACATCAACTCTTTTCAAAGGAACATAAAAAGATTATTAAGGAGAGAGACTTTTCAAAGGAAACTTGTTATGTAGTGGTGACTTCTAGAAGGTGGCCTTAGGGCCTCGCTCTTGAGAAATGCATTATTAAGAAATCACTGAAAGAAATTACAGGCTTTTTTTTTTTTTCAAAGTCTTTCTCACTTACAGAATTAAGGAGGCTGAGAGAAACCTTGGTTTCCAGGAGAGAGCAGCCTGGTGACCCCTGGAAAGCCAACGCTCCACAGCATGAGCCTAGAGTGGTCTGCTCAGGCATTTCCTCACTTCATTGGGGAAAGCTACTTGAAAAGTTGGAAATCCTCCTGAGATTGGATCCACCAAGCGCAGTCCTTAAATGGGGCTTTCCTACTTGTCAAAAGTTTAAGTTCCTCAAAGATACCACTGTCTACCAAAGATGTACTCCTATGATCAATTTCAGCCCAAGAATTAAAAAATGGAAAGCAAGTTCAGAGAGCTTAAAAATAATGATCTCCTCTGCCGTGTGGCTGGTCATTAGCTAATAAACCTGTTTCTACCTCCAGATTTTCAAACACACCAATTGTCTCAAAGAATCTCTACTTTCTCTCCTGGGCCTGGATAAATGTTTCCAGGATCTGATCAAATTCAAGTAATCCCCCAAAAACTTGTAGCATAAATTTTTAAATTTTTCCTACATTTTTAAATGAAAATTTCTGTTGATAAAATGACTGAAATACACATAGACATAAATACACACCAACACCCCACCATTACCACCACAACAACTACCGGGGCCACATTAGGGGCCTATGGTTATTATTTATATGTGAAAGCAATTTTCAGCTCAAATCCAGTAACTTTGCTATTGAGCACAATAAAGGCCAGGACATTATTTTCCCTTGGGGATTTCACATCTAGTAGATCAATTGAACAATTTGTTCTGGCAGGGCAAAGTGTTTCAGTGAACAATTTGCACCTCTAGGTCAAATTTCTCAATTGTAATCAACTTTTCGTGGATCAAATGCAAATTTTTATCTATTTATTTATTTGCTTAGTTATTATTCAATATTGAGAATCAAACCCAGGGGCACTCTGCAACTGAGCAACATTACTAGCCCTGTCTATTTTTTATTTCAAGACAGGAACACAATAAGTTGCCAAAATTGGTCTAGCACTTATCATCCTCCTTCTTCAGCCTCCCCATTAGCAGGAATTAGAGGAATGTTTCATGATGCCCCATCAAAGTTAATTTTTTCATGCTTTTATATTTGGGAAGCTTTTTTATTTCATATTTCAAAGAGGATAAATAACATCCAGCATCTTATGGTTTCCAACGTGCTCAAGTTAACCATAATGACTTAATTTTCCATTTCACATCAAGTCTTGGCATGCATTACTGGAGCAAATGTAGAGCAAAAATATGAGAACAAGAGAAGGGTTTGTGGTGATATGTTGGACTCACAGATGGCTGAATTTAAGTATGATGATTAATTTAGAAATAATGCTTCAATTCCCATTGGCTGCATATATATCAGAATTATTTTCTTTAAACTAATATAGTATTTCCATTTATTGTATGCTTGTTTTGATTTCTAATTTCAGTATAAATTTCCAGGGACAATTCTTCAATTGAATACATCTGTGAGACAAATTGTTCAAGTGATCCTATTTAAAATATGAACAAAACCTAATTCCCTTTTGTAGGAAGATATTTTCACCTGAAATAAATGTTTGATCCCCTTGAGCAAACTTTTCGTTCAAGGTGTTAGTGGAATGCCTGAAAAGACAGAGTTGATACTCCAATGAGCTGAAAGGTAAGTTTTGTGAATAAATTTGCACATGCTTGCTAGTCAGTGACTGTAAGTGTAACAGAATTTATTCTGAGATTTGCTTTGATAGTGGAGTGAGAGGAAAGAAAGTAAGTCTTCATCTACCATTAACAATTATAAATCATTAAAATCTACCCAACAAAATCCAATATTTATAGATAAATAAGTTCTACAAATATTCAACATTATTTCACTCTTAAATCCCCATTTATGACTTCACATGCATCTTCAACCTATAACACACAAGTTATGCACAAGGTAGTACATAGTATAAGAATATGTTTGTTATACCCCATCATCTATAGTAATTTGTCTCTTCCTTTTCAAATTCCCATCTCTCACTGATATCTACTTACCATTTTTTATTTATTTTCTCACTAATTTTAGTTTTTTCACCACCAAAATGAAGTCAGAAACATGATGTAGGTAAATATAAATTTTAGAGCCACATACTAGTAGAGTAAAATACTGACTACACAATTTCCTAGCATAAGATCTTAGATAAGTGACAGTTATAGCACTTTGGTAAGATTCTATGTAAAGTAGATACAACTATACCCAACTTATTTGAACTTTCTGACTACTAAATCCCATGTACCCAAAGTACGGCACATACCAATGGACATGCAGCATGTTCTCTACAATTACAGGTTATCTTACCTTTGACTTAATCTAATACTAAGAACTCCACATACTTGCTGCCTGATTGATAATTGCAAGTGAATTTTTGTTCAATGTAAGTAAAGAACCATTTTCATTTTGATTAAATGTGTTTCACAATCATACTCAATATGTTCATGTCAAATGACGTGGTCTCCATGGGGTTAAATACAGATCACTGAACACATAATATACACTTCATACTTTGATATGATGGCATTGTCACCAGTGCAAGTCAAATCATCAAATAAAAAATTATAAAAATGAGAAGTACCTTTTAAAACACAAAACTTTTAAGAATAACTTGCTTAAGATCACAATGAAAATAATGGCCTATGCATTTCTTCCAAGAAACATTAGGCTCTTGTGTGCTGTCATGGTATATTTCTCATAATGTAAAACAGTCAAGGAAATCTAAATATAGAAACTTAACAATAATATCTTAATTTTACTAAGAATAGAAAATAAAATAAAATAAATTCTTCCCTGAATTTCCAATAGTTCAAATCAACTACCATTTATGAAACAGCAAAAGAAGCAATGAGCATGATTTTTACATTTACATCAACCTAATCTCAAGTGTAAATATGCAAATTCAATGTCAATAGAGCAAAACAGATAAACAAAGAATGTCACATTTCCATTTTCTTTCTTTGTTCAGTTGACAAGTCAATTATAGACTGTATTTTATCTGATTAAAATGTCTTGGATAGCATCTGGACAAAGGTTCTACCTACCAAGCAAAGAAAAGTCTTCAGTATTGGCTGATTCATACTGCCAATATCATTTTTCTCTGTTTGTCATTTAAGATCCAAGTCACTTAAGATTCAAGTAATGGAAGGAGCTTGTGTAACAGGGGTATGTTATTTCTTCTATTTGCCACTATCTTTGGAACTGATATATTGAGAAGAGGATATTCATGTTTGCATGCTGGAATTAAATATTTCTATTAAGTCACTTTACGATTTCATATTTTGGGTAGATTCAAGACTCATAAGAAATAATTTTTTAAATTCATTTTTAAACTCTATATTTGTTCAGTATGTTCTTTATCTTTATCAGTTATGAAACTGAAATTGTCAAACACAGAGTACATGGATTAGTGCCTGAAAATCTTTGCTCTAGTAAAAATTACTTGTGATTTTTCTAACTGTGGGCTTATAGAACACCATGATAAAACTCTGTAAAACATATCATCAATAAGACAGTGCTCAAAACCCAGGAATTTCAACAAGAACCTTGCCAAGCACAAATATACCACCTAAGTGGAAAATAGAAATTTCATTTTATTTTCAATAGGTTAAGTTTGTGTATATTTAGGCTATTAACAATGGTACTTATGTGGGTATCCTAAAATTTTTAAGATTTCTCAGATATTTGACAATGTGTTACTTCATACATTTTTGCTTAATGTAAAAATAAATGTGTTCAAGAATATTAAAAAGGGAGATGTCTAACCCAATATGAAAAAAATCTCTTAACACACTTGCCTTGCCATTACTGAGATAGCATCCATGGGTCAAAACTCCCTGGATTCAAACCCTTGCTGCTCCTGTATTAGTTGTGCAGTGCTCTAGCTATTAAAGTTTCTTTCCTTCTTACATATACACTAGGCATAATGGGAATTAGCACCTCACATAATTATTGTGAAAATTAAATGAGCTAATTCATGTAAAGTGCTTATAATGAAAAGTATTATATAGTGAGGGCTCAATGATTATTGCCTATTATAACTGTGGGCTTACTCTTCCTTCCTCCTCCTCCCCAAAGTAGACATTTATCTGAATTCATGTTAATTACCTCCATTTTGGCCTCTAAAAGAGGTGCAAAACTTCTTTATAGACCCACATAATGGTATTCCATGTAACCTGTTTCAAATCTGTAACAACAGAAAATAATTACCTTTTTTTAAGTATTCAATACTTGTCAATCAAGAGGTAGGAAATTCATATGTGTTTATATTAAATATATTTTAATTTAATCCACTAAAATAAGTGCTATTATTTCTTCCACTTTAGAAAGAAGTGAAAGCACACTGAAACTAATAGTATTGAATCCCAATTCTTACAGTGAGTATATTTTAGAGCTGGAACATGAATCAGATCTATCTAAGGCCAGTGTCTGCGCTCCTAATTACTCACACTATGCAGTTTCTAAGTGGAAACAACATATCAGTGAAAAGAAATGGTAACCAATTAACCTAGGGGGAAAAAAGAATAATTTATAAATGTTAAAGCTACTTACTCAGTGCATAACTTATTCTGTACATTCACTCTTACATCATAAGATGTAATCATTGAGACTGGAAAACCACATTTGATGTATATCATGAAATTAAATTTATTTAAATTAAGTAATATAGTGCCATTATTTTTTTTCACAAGGTTTTGGATTTGTAAATTCTTTAATTATTTTTGTAATTTTTCTTGACCCTCTTTTCTTTATCTTAATCTCTTAAGGTGTGAAAATGAAAAGTAGATATAATATTCTAGGAAAAGTATGACTAGTGAAAATTTTGATAGATTTTCTATTTAGACAAAAAATCCCATTATTACTTCTCCACTCAATTCAAAAATTTTTTTGTAGTTGTAGATGGACAGAATGTGTTTATTTTATTTGTTTATTTTAATGGGGTGCTGAGGATCAAACCCAGTGCCTCACACATTCTAGTCAAGAGCTGTACTACTGAGCTACAGACACAGCCCTAAACTCAATTTTTTTCTTCATTCAGGTAAAGTCTAGCTTTTATTTAACATAGGGAAAAAGAATTTCCTACTTTCACCATATTACCCATATTTATCCTGATTTGCAAGCTGCCTGTTCCTAGAATCTGGGATAAAGTTTAATGTCTAGGAAAGCTATTCACAAAATGTGTTTGAGTGTAGTAGTCCCTTGGGTTTTCTGTTAGAAATGAGTACTATGCACAATGAAATTAAACCAAATATAGCTTTGTCTTAGAGATTCCCAATGCAGACTTAAAAAGTAAACATTCCTTATATTTTTACTTGATCTAGTATTTCCCAGTTGGATAGTCATAGAGACTTTTCTTCCATAGAACCTATGAGCATTCACTGCCATTTCTAGTACAGGGCATAAATATTTTTTATATAATCTCTTCTTCTCTACTTTCTACCCTGCTGTTGCTACAACTCTACATTGTTAATCTGAAGGCATTTTATAGAAAACTGGAAGAGTCTTATGGAGATAATAGTGATATCTTCTTACTTGAAATGCAATTGAATTTGTGACTGTATTCATGCTAGAAGGGGAATTTAAGACTACAGAGGAAATATAAAAAGAAAATTATAGTAAATTGTGGAAAGAGTTTCCTGAATTGTCATTGCTAAACTTGATATGGTTATCTAAAACTGAATTTGATTTTAGACTTTATTAAGTTTCATTTTTTAAAATATGTGGAATATAATGTGAAAATCTGAATAAGCATATCTAATTATAGGACACTGATTTAGTTTGTTGAAGGTATATAAAAATTGAATGTTGGAAGATGAATTTTTATAATTTACATAATGATCTGTCTGCACATATATATAGCTAACACACAAAAGGAAGTTATATGGACCATGAGAAAAGTGCAAATACAGTGCTGAGAGATTTTAAAAAGTAAGGTAATACTTTTAATAATTTCTGGAAGAGATACTATCTCAATTAAGTTATATACAATGCATAGAAATTTGTACACATTAATTTTTTTAAAATGGTTAGGTTTGATAGTGGAGAGGCATTTCACATAGTTAAGAGGGAATTATAAGCAAAGACACAGAAACAGCATTAAGGGAATCGCCTGAAGAATTATGCATTAATTACGTATTCATAGAGTTGATATCAATAGTAAAATAAAGAAAAATTATTATTTAAATAATATCTAAGTATGTCCTTGATGCCAACTACTCAGAAAAAAAAAATCGGGATGAACATTTTTAAGTACATGGGTCATTCCATTGACTTCTTTTCCTAGTTTGTATGGAAGGAGTTTGGAAGTGATCACTCCTTTACTCAAAATAATGAAAATCATAAACAAACGGAAAGTCAACAACTTTCCTTAGCTCTGTCTATAACAAGAGAAGCTACTGACCCAGATTTTGAAGGTCAGGCACATATGGAGAATCCTAGCTTACCAGAGCAGAAGCCCAGAGCAGAAGCCGGCTCCTGGATTCAGTGCCAGAGAAATAATAAACTGTAGTTGGTGAATTGCAGGAGGCTCAGAGGGGTAAATTGCAAATGAAATTCCTGTGTTTTACCTCCAGGAGTTCATCTAGTGTCTTAGGGTGAAGATCAAAGAAAAACTCTCTTGTGCTTCTGGCAAGAGGAGAGGTAAAGTAACCATTTTGAAACAGGACAGAGCATTTTGTTCTCCTTTACAAAAGCCCACCCTGAAGGCAAAAGATTTTTCCCAAGATTTTTGCACCTAGGGATTTACCAGTGTTTAACCACCTGTGAGAGAGTAAATACTCAAGCTAGCCCTCACTAATTTTCCACCTGAGGGGAGGAAAGACTGAACATACTGAAAAAGGAAAAAACCATCGGGACATTAACAGGTTATGATTTTGAAGAATTGTACTGAATTCTTATAATTAGAGGTTGCTTTGGAATCCCTCTTAAATATTAGTAGGACTTCCAAAACCGGAATAGAATCTAGTCATCCTTACTGGTTCTAAATTATCTACTTCCTTCCAATATTGCAATGAAATTAATTCTGAAATCTGCCTCATTTAGTTAACTCCTAGTGGCTACCTCCCTATGAGATAGCTTCATATAACCTACCTGACTTGCCCCACAGACTCTCACCACCCACCACTGACTGTGCAAATATGGTATAATGACCACCTCTCAGGTACAACATGACCTCCAGACTTTCTGGGACTAATGTTTGCTTCCTTGAAATCCATGAATTGTAATTCCCTGCAGAAAACTTACTTAAGGAATGTACTAGACCTTAATAAAGGCTTTGATCCACATGTTCCTCCCATGCCTTCCCTCTCTCTGTCTCTCTCTTTCTTTCATTCTTCATTTGCTGGTTGAGTATCTGTGTCTCAGTTGACTTTCCCACTGGCTTTGCAATGTATTCTTTCCTACTCTCTCTGACACTGGTAAATAATAACAATAATAATAATAATAATAATAATAATAATAATAATACTTTTATGTTATGTGTTTTATTGTGTTACACCCTTTGTTTCTCACCTGACAACCACACATGAACATAACTCATCTCCCAGTCAGGGTTCTTCTAAGGAGTGTCCAACTTGGACAGTGGTCATGTTAAAAAGAAAGTCACCGAGAATAAATTAAAGAAAAATTATAACAGGTGTTCAGTAGAAAGATGGAGAGATTAATAAGTAGACGATGGGGAATTTTTAAGATAGTAAAACTATTCTATATGATACTATAATGGTGTGTGTATATATGTATTATACACTTGTTAAAACAAAGTGAACCCAAATGTAAATTAAGAACTTTAATTAGAGTAATATATTAATAATGATTCATCAAGAGAGATGGAAATAGGAAAGACATAACTTTCTTATGTTTATATATGAATATGCAAAAAGTGTAACTCCACATCCTGTACAACCACAAGAAATTATACTCCATATATGTGTGATATGTCAAAATACATTTACTATCAGGTATATCTACAAAGAACAAATAAACAATGATTCATCAATTATAATGACCTTTCCATATAAATGCTAGATATAAATAATAGAGGAAATGGTCTTATAGAAATACAGGGGAGGTAGTATATGAGAAACCTCATACTTTCTCCTCCATTTGTCTGTAAGCCTAAAACTACTCTTTAAATATTGGTTACTATATCAGATGAAAGGCACAGAAATCTGAAAAGATAGTACACACATATTATATCAAAACACAGGAAAAAATATAGTCTCAAGAAAATGAGAAAAAAATCATTTCCCTTGGGGAATATTGTGGGGAGAAGTTGATGAGTTGAGAGGTTGCATTAGATTTTCCAGAAGTTAAGGAGATAGCGGTGAGGGGAATGAAAGTCCTGGAACAAAAATAAATAATTCAAGAAAACAGTACAATGGTTTCTAATATACAACTAGACTAAGAATTAGTAAGCCCAGCTATACAGCCAGAATGAAGCATAAAGAGAAAAAAAATCAAATTATAGAATAGAATATTTGATATAAAGATTACAGTGAGAAGGTTTAGCTTACATATTATTGGATCTAGAAGGCAAAACGATAAGAATAAGGCTAAAAGGGATATCTTAAGAAGTAGTGGTTGAGAACTTATCAAAGTGAATTTAAAAAATAAGGACACTACTAATGATGAGGGAGCTGGGGAAAAATCAAAGAAGTGTCCGAGAAAAGTGTGTAACATAAACCTTAGCCTCTGTCTGAATGTTCCAAGACCAAGTATAGATGTATGTCTGTCATTGTTTTGTACTGTTGTTCACTTAGATGTCTTGAAAACTTATATGTGAGATAAATGTCTATAATAAATGGCAAAAAAAGAAAACAAAGACAGATCGATAATGCTATGAACACCAATCATGAAAATATAAAACAAAACCAATACTGAGGCATAGACTAATACAACTGCAGAAAAGAAGAAAGAAAACAAGACAAGGAAATTCTGTAAAATCATAATGGCTAAAAAAAATCCCATATTTTGTGAATTCCATAAAATTACAGATTCAGTACATGCTGCGAATAAAATACCTAGATAACCACAACTGCCCCATTATAATCAAACACACAAAAACTACAAAGAGAAAACTTCTGGCAATTTTTATAAACTTCAAACACTGATCTACTCTGTTAGGTAGCAGTTTACTTATAGGAATTTACACAAAGATAGGGAAGCAATATACTCACTAGGAAGCTTTTTCAAGACTGATGATAGTAGCTTTATATCAGTTTAGCTGAAAACTTGAATTAGTCCATGTGTTCATGAACAGAGAAAGAGAGACATGATGACTGTATACTAATACAAGCTAATACCCTTCAGCTTTGTTCTGTCAATAACAAATGTAAAAAAAAAAAAAAACATATGTAAAAAAAATCCCCAAACATACTAATAAAATAATTTTTGCCTAAGGAAGCATGTACTGCAAGATTTTATTGATGAAAATTTGGAGACTAGGCCAAAACAAACTATATATGCTTATGTCAAAATTTATTATAGTACATTTACAATTTGTATATGTTATTTTACATAATTTTACCTCAAAAACCCTTATAAACTTTCATTGGATTCTAATTTATTTTATAAATGTTTGAGTGTTTAGCACCAAAGTGTAATAAATTCAATAACTTACTTTGAAATGCTTCAAAAGATGAATTTATAGATGCTGACGAGGGCAAATATGTGAAATCATAATAAAATAATAACTGTGAAGTCTAGGAGTAGGGCATATGGGTGTTTAAAGATAAGAAACTGCTTATTCTCATTAGTAATCTAAGAAATGCAAATTAAAATTGCAATGAGATCCTACTATGTGTCTATCAGAATGACAAAATTAAAGTCTTTACTAGACAAAATATTGGTGAGGATGGAAAACAAAGAGAATTTAACAAATATTGCCAGCGGTAATGTAAATATATACACAATTTTTTAAGAGAAGAAGTATAGCAATTCTATTAAGGCTCAATATACTTATTTTCTATGATCTGTAAATTCCATTCCTAGGTATTTACCCAGCATAAATATGTGCATATGCTCCCAAAAAGATATGTATCTGAGATATATACCAGCATCAGGTCAAAGCTTATCAAAGGTAAAATAGGTAAAGAATGGCATAATTCTGCATGACATACTATATATTTATTTATTTATTTATTTATTTATTTATTTTTAGTTCTCGGCGGACACAACATTTTTGTTGGTATGTGGTGCTGAGGATCGAACCCGGGCCGCACGCATGCCAGGCGAGCGCGCTACCGCTGAGCCACATCTCCAGCCCCATGACATACTATATAGAATGAAATTAATTAACTGCAGATACATGCATACACAAGGATGAACTTTGCAAAAAAAGATAGGAAGTCCATGGAGCCCATTACAAAAAATACAGAAGGTATATTTGAATATGAAATATATATATATATATATATATATATATATATATATATATATATATATATATTTCATATTCAAATATATATATATATATATATCAGAAAATACGAAACCTCTTCTGTTGTGATCAGGGTATATATTTAGCTGATGAGACTATAAACCTACAAAATAAGAAAATATTTACCATAAAACAAGAAATTAAGAGAGTAGTTACATTTGCAAATGGGAGAAGTAGAAATAGAAATGCACGTGAAAGACTGTTAGCTTTGTTCTATATTTAAACTGGGTGTTGTTCTTTAATAATTTAATGAGCTTTACATTTTTGTCTATATTTGTTTCACAATTAAAAAAATTGAAAAGAATAATATTGAGGACAAAAACATAGATGATTTATGAATACTATTCTGGAAAGAATACTGTCCAGAAACACAGCCTATAAAAGATATTCTGAATTCAAATCCTATTTCCTCCACTTCATAGCTATGTGGTTTGTTGTAAGTTTAATTTCTTCTGGCTTTCATTTTGTATGTTTGTATAGGGTGGTTGTGTTATTCTACTTTTCATCACTATGACCAAAATAGAAAAAAAAATCAACTTAGAGGATGAATAATTTATTTTGGCTCATCTTTTCATAGGTTTCAATCCATGATTGGAGATCCATTGCTTTGGTTCTGAGGTAAGGCAGAATGTCATGGTGGAAGGGCATGTTAAGCAAAGTTGCTTTCCTCATGGCAGTGGGGAAGAGAATGTGGAAGGGGCCAGAGACAAGGTATACTCTACCAGGGTTTGCTCCCAGTGGCCTATTTCTTACAACTAGGCCCACCTTCCTACAGTTTCTACCCCCTCTCAATTAATCTATCAATGCATTTGTTCACTAATGAGATCAAACCCCTAATAATCCAAATAATTCCCAAGAACCCCACCTCTGAAAACTGCTGCATTGAACACCAAGCCATAATTTAACACATGAATCTTTGGGGAACATTCCAGATCCAACCATACAGTAGTATAATTATTTCTACATTTAACCTTAAGATTTAAATGGGCTAATATATGCAAAAATATTAGTTTTGGTCCATATGACCTTTCCAATAAATATTAGTATCATCATCATCATCTTCTTTATCATTAGAGTATTGGAACTGCAAGTGAAAGAGAAACCATTGGGAAATGATTTTGACAATAGAGATGATAATGTAAAATCTATTCAAGCAGATTGTTTTATTCTACAGCAATTGCTAAAGAAAAATAAAACAAATGATACTTGTTAAAGCTCATTAAAAAGACTTTATTCCAGATCAGCCTCATAAAGATGGCCATGGGATTATGCATTGAGGAGAAGTTTGGGTCAACTTCAAGCATATCTTGGGCAAGTATGAATATATAGCTCAGAAGAAGTTTGGAGGTCACTAATGGAAAACTAGTGAGAGGAAATCTCAAGGACATGGTGGATTCTTCCAAAAAAAATGTAACAGGAGTGATAGTTGCTGAAGATAGGGTAGGGCGATCAGATATCACATGGGTGATGGTGCAGGATGATCAGCTGTTGAGAATAATAGGATATCAAAGACGGAACGCTCTAGTTAAAACTGGTTTTCATAAGAAAGTACACAGAAGGGCTTAAAAGAAGTTACAGAAGGCTAAAGAATCTTTGTCAAAATGTAGCACTAAAAATTAATTATAAATAATGATATTATCTGGAAGTATGACCATCATCATTTTATAGGTGAGAAGCTGAAACTGAAAGGAATTAACTGCCCATTCTGGGATCACACAGAAAGGAAGTGATGAGCAGAAATTAAAAGTCTTCTGAAATCTGAAGCTGTGTGTAGGACATAAAATGTTTTCAAAGGAGAGAATTCTAAAGGCGGGAGGAGGAGACTGAATATTCCATCCAAACACATTGAGTAACGGCAGTGGGAAGAGAAAATTAAGGACAGAGGAGAATCAATGAGAGTTGAAAGGAATTTTAATGTGGCTGCAAGGGAGGATTTAAAGGGGGTGGCCATGTGATTTTAGGCTGGAAGCCTGGAAAAATGGTGGCACTATAAACAAAAACAGGAGGAGTAGCAGGTTTGTACTGGTGAGATAAAAATTTTAATTTAGACAAAGTATAAATTATAGGGTCAAGCACACTCATCGTCATAATGAAAATCATTTATCTAATACTGTATTATGACATAAAGCCTCTGCTTAACAGAGCAAGCTAAATAGATCTGTCCACCAAACTCCAACAGTGGAAGAGAGGAAAAAACAAACAGTAAATGTTGCATATTGAAGCACACAGCAGGGAAGACAGCTGAGGAAAGTGAGAAGAAGAAAAGCTTTGACTAGAGCATTGGATAAACTCCCTCCTAGTGAAGCCCTAAGCAGTTGAGAGACTTTGAAATCAGTGAGGGGAGGCGGGGAAAGCAGGGAAAGAAGGGTCCAGGCGGGTTGGAAATTAAAAAAAAAAAAAAAAAAAAACCATGATGAATTTTGCCTGTGATGTATTCTGTCAGAGCTCCCTGACCCTAGGCCAGGTTTTCAAAAGCTTGAGTTTGGTATAGAGTGGTATGGAACCGGTGGCCAAGCTTAGAGAAGAGAGCTCAAAGATTGGTCCAGGAACAAAGCTGGAATCAAGCTAAGCCGCAAGGCAGAGACCAGGTGCAAAGCAATGAGAAAGCTAAATCACCTAGGCAAGAAGAGGCAGATTGGAAGCAGAAGCGAAAGCAGTCGCATGCAGAGACATTCATTCCAGGACGGTCTGGAGTTTCAGACTGTGGCTTTTTATAGGGAGCCTCAGGACTTGGCTATGGCTGATAAGGGAGTTTGCTACAGGAACTGAGCCTGTTCAGACACAACAAAAATGGGCAGAGAATTCCAGGGTGGCAAACAGACACACAGATGAAGGTGAAGAGCAAAATAAAAGGAGGAGGACAGCTCACATCGTTCTCAAGCTAAACAGGAACCCAGAAGGCATCTCTGTGAATCTTTTCCCCAACTTATTATTTTTTTCCCTCTGACTGCTTTGTAAATCTCAACTCCTTTTTTTTTTTTTTTTAAGAGAAATCCTATCTTGAAATCCTGTCTTTTACAAATGACACACTCTCCCACAGAGCTCTTTCTCCAAGATTTGAAAGCTGGCATATGGCTGTTGTGAAGAGGGAGGTTTGAGCTGCTTCTGCCTATATCATGTGCATCTCATAGATAACACAGGACTTTCGACTCCCTGGCTGCCAATCCTCCATCTTTCATCTGTACCAAATTCACAATGATGAGGAAGAAAGGAAAGCAATTTAATTCTCAATGGGACTTCGTATAGCTTCTGTAAAACATGATTTCTGCTTTATACCAAGTAAGCAGTAATAACATAGGGACAGTGAGAATTGTCAGTTGGATGGTGAAAATGGTGGAAGGAAAGTTGCAGAATAAATCTGGGTAATAAGGAAGGAAAAAAATACACACACACACACACACACACACACACGCTACAGTGGTTTTTTTATCGTGGATTCCAAAAACACCCACTTATCTTCTGCAAAGAACTTGCTACAGCTCATTTTCTATCTGTGTATATGATTCCATCCCAAGATGAGCATCTGTCAAGCCCGGAAAGCATAGCATTTATAATATTGTTTTCATTCTTGACTGAACACATAAAAAGCACAAAATCTAGTTAGAAGAATGGCATATGTGTGTGTGGGTTTTCTCAAAGCCTATGCCATAGGCTCTCACATACCCTCTTCTATTATTTACAGGCTATTGGTATGCTTTGCTCAGAGGGTTATGAGTGAGATAAAATGAATTATTGGAATTTCTCTTCACGTAGATTTCAAAAGGCATGGGAATGAAGGGGGTTCCCTAGCTCTCTGTAATCTGCACATCCATTTTTAAGTGTCTCATTATCATCAGGTTAGAAACTGTAGTTTCACGTTTCTGCAATCTAGAGTTTGGAATCCCAAACCCTGATTAGATAAATACCTTGTCATCGGATAAAGTTACACTCTGTGGTGGTTTGGATTCCAATTGGTGAGGACTCTGCTGGCTAGGAAGTTCACCTTCTGACTCTAGTTGTGAACTCTGACTTCATTACCCATCTTCACTTAAACTTACCCTATGACCATGTCCATTGTGATCTCTTTATTTGGCTTTGAGACATATATATTCCTTTCCTAAGGCAGGTTGTTTATTCTCACTCTATAATTCTCAAGAGAGATATGTCCAGAGACAATTCAAATTGTTTGGTAAGAGATGGAGAGAGACCTGGTAGGTTGAAGGAATGATTTTTACTCTGGGCCTTTGGTTGGTTCTACTTTTCCCTCTGTAAGTGTTCCTACACCTATTCTGCACTTGACATATCATTGGACCTATCCTAGTCACACAGTGGAATACTGTTGTTAAAAGGCACAAATTTTGTAGTCCAAAAACCAAGAATTTGGACACCCACTTAACCACTTGTTATCGGTGTGATCTTAAACACACTGTTATTTTTCTCAGCTATTTGTTCATTTGAAAAATGGAAATGAATATACCAAACTTGGATTATTTAAAGATAAAACCTATTAATATATAGGAAACTCTCATTCCAGTGCAAATTTATTCAGCCCTAAATGTATTATATTCATTTTATTATAGTAGTTATTTAACAATATTTTGTTGTACTAAATAATTACTGCCTGAGATCAGAAATGTGGAAAGTATAACAAAATCAGATGCAGAATGACTCTTCTGCTTTTACTTACACAGCATGCACTTATAAAGTGTGGTATTTTTCTCATATGGATTACCTGTGGGGCTTCTCCAGGGCTTCATTTTATTTTTCTTTGCCATAACTCAGGGCCATGAGGAGAGGGTACAGAGAGAAAAAAGCATTACTTGCCTGCAGAGAAGCAGCTAAGAATCTCTCTCATCCTATTAGGGTACGTAAACCTGTTTCCTGATAGTGATACTCATACACTTTTCTATGATGCACCCCATACATTCTATATGCCATTCTGATTTTATCGAGGTAATTTAAAAAGAGTTGTATGTAATCCTCAAAGCACTTTTCAGAGCAATGTTTTGTGTAAACTGTCAGCTAAATTACCACTTCTCTTACTATATCACTTCATTTTGGGTGGGCTACTTTTTTCTAAATCGGTGTTTCTCAGTCTTGGTTGTACATTAAAATCACTGGAGGATTTTTACAATGTGATGCCCTGGTTGCAGCCCCCTCCTCCCTATTTCTCAGCCACAGCTGAATATATCAAAATCTCTGGAGCCAAGGTGCAAGCCCTGGTACATTGCAAAGTCTCCCCAGGAGGTTCTCATGTGGAGATAGGATAGAGAATCCTATTGGAAACTGTTCTATTTTTTTCCTTGGGCCAACTGCTAGACTAGCTGACCAAAACAACACTATGAATTAGCTTAGGTGAACAAATTAAAGATGTGGATTAACATTTTATGGAATTGTTAAAAATTTCTAATAGGTTAAAAAAATTGTTAAGTGCCCTAAATTTATCATTCTAATCATCCCAGATGTTTCAACACCAATGTTTTCTCACTCCAATCTCATTTTCCAAGGGTTTGAGATTGCTTGATTTTAATATTCTGATTAAACAATTCCTACTAAAAGGAGAATATTGTAATTGATATTTTCTAAAGATTACATATTTTTTTCTTGCCAGTGTAGAGTCTAATGGTGAATATATAACAAATGTGTACAAGTAAAAATATCCCAAGCAAGAAGTGTTTATAAGATGCTGGAAAGCTTGTAGCCATCAGTAACTGACTAGAACAGTAAGAAAATTATAGAGCCTAAGGATTAGGGTTCAGGTCCAACCCTTCATTAAAATATATATAATATATATATATTTATTATATATATATAAGTATGTATGTGTACACACACATGTATGTATATGTATAAAATTATAGGTATTTTTCTATGCTCTGGGTACAAAGCAGTGAAAGCAGTGAATAAAACTACTAGGTTTACTGCTATCAGGAAAATTGCTAAATATAATCCCACTGCACAAAAAAAGCAAAGCATTTCCTATAATAATGAAAGAAGCTATAGAATAACTAATGAGACCATGACAGTGGACTAGAGAGTGACAGTGGCAGTGGATGTATAGGTACTTTGGTGCTCAGGGAGGGGTACCTGAGGAGGTAACTTTTGGTTGAAATTCAAATGATGATGGGAACCCAAACATGCACCCACCTGGTGGTATTTCCAAGCAAAGAATTAGCTCAAGAATAATAAAAATCATGAGTTATAAAAGGTACAGAAAAAGGGCTACTACATCAGAAAGACATAGAGGACATGTGGGTGTAAAAAAGAGTTGAGTATTTTTTTTCTCTAGGCACACTGTAACAGTGGTCCTCTTTATGCTTTGAATATAGCCTTTGCAGCTCTGCCACTGCAATTTATTTTTAAAACTTACAAGTGTCCCTTCTGTTCCTCTTTCCCTTCTCCTCCCCAATCTCTCCTCCTCCCTAATCTCAAGGGAAACAGGATTACTTTTTTTCCCATCCTAGGCAGAGCTATCTGTCCTTGAGCTCACACCCACCACAGGAACAAAGTAATTCAGACTTGGGATGGCCCCAGAAGATCTAAGAAAAGACTATCTTCCAGTTTAACAAATGAATTACAACTCCAGACAGAGAATACATGGAATGTAGCCTTTTCCCCCAGATGGGCAGAATCACAGCCTCTGGGACTGGAGTCCCTTGTGTTTCCTCCTTTGCTAGCAAACCAATAAACTTCTTTTTCCTTTCCTCCAAACTCTGTACTAGTTATTGAGTTGGCATTGGGGCCAAGGACTGAGCTTCATTAAAAAAGACCCTGATTTTTCTCCCTCATCTTATTTAAGTATCTTGTAAATGTCATTTCATCAGAGATAGACAAGTTTTCCCTGATATCATATATTAAAAGAACATTTACCTACACACACACACCCTCTTCATTTTAACTTGTTCTTTTCCACATCAGCAGATACATTAACAATCTTTAGAGGGACATTGGATAGGTGAACAATCCATATTTTTTGACTGAATTTACAGATAAAAGTGGAAGGCAGAAATTAGAATATGCATGGATTTTAACTCATGTAGAGAATATGGAAGTCATTGGAGTATAGTTAGTAATCAAGGCAGTGCTGTGGTTTAAAACAAAAATTTAAAATATCAGCCCACTTTCTATGTATGGAAATTAACTCTAGAAAGATAGGAATAGAAAGAGAGTTAAAATCTCTCTGCTGTACTCCAGGTGAGATTAATTGTGGCTTAGACAGTAGTGCAGAAGAACTAATGATAACATACTGTACTGGTAACGTTTGAAACATCTAGTGGATTTGCAAGAATTGTGAAAGTAGAAGGAGATTTGTGGAGAGGTTAGCTTGAAATGTAGATTTGGCCTGTATTATCTTATAGATGATATGTAAAATGAGGGAAGAAAGAGTACTCTATTGGGTACAGTACCAAGATCTGTGAGTGGTCTATTATCTCATGGAGAAGGAAGGAGAAGGTTGAGTGGAGAAGGAAGAGACAGATAAACTGAGAAGTAACTGTTAGGATGTGAAGAAAATCAAGAGAGTCTGGTATTATAAGAAACAAACATACAAACAAGACAGGCTGAAGAAGAAAGGCATGATCAGCTGTGTAGCTGTGTTCAATATCCTTGGAAGAAGAAATAAGATGAAACAAGAAGGCTTTGACATGATGTTGATGTTTCGATCATTATAAGAGACACATGAATAGCACCGCCTGAATAAAGTCTATTGAAGAGAGAATGAGGAGGAGAGTTTAAGTCCTGGAGCATAGCTTTTGCCACTAGGCAGTTGAACAAGGTTGGGAAAGTGCTAGGCTCAGGATCCTCTTTTCTGAACTGGAAGCAGCAGAGCAGTCCATTGACTTCTCAGGATTGTAAAGCCTTCCTGAGACCATTTGTGGAGGCTTCTCTCCACAATCTCAAAGTATATGCAAAGTATCTACCACCATTGTTATTATTATTTGGTGGAGGATCAATACTGTTTTTCAAACAACATAACAAATTGAGACAAACCACAGTAAAACAGTAATTTTATTTATTTTTAAAGAGAGAGAGAGAAGAGAGAGAGAGAGAGAGAGAGAGAGAGAGAGAGAGAGAGAGAGAATATTTTAATATTTATTTTTTAGTTTTCCGTGGACATAACATCTTTATTTGTATGTGGTGCTGAGGATCGAACCCAGCGCCGCGTGCATGCCAGGCGAGTGCGCTACTGCTTAAGCCACATCCCCATTCCAAACAGTTGTTTTAAATTTAAATTTCTTTTGTTATATTTTGAATAATCAGTGGTGCAGATTTTTCCTCTCCTCTCCTTTGCTCCTCTTCCTCCCTCCTCTTTCTTTCTTTCTTTCTTTCTTTCTTTCTTTCTTTCTTTCTTTCTTTCTTTCTTTCTTTCTTTCTTTCTTTCTTTCTTTCTTTCTTTCTTCTTCTTCTCCTGCTTCTCCTCCTCCTCTTCCTCCTCCTCCTCCTCTTCCTTCTTCTCCTCCTCCTCCTTCTTTTTGTATTTTAAAATCATTTCTTGCACAAGACTTCGAAAATATCTAAGAGATATTTTCCCCAGATGGGCAGAATCACAGTCTCTGGGACTGGAGTCCCTTCTGTTTCCTCTAATAAAAGGAGCAGAGCTTCTCTAATCTTTAAAGCATTAGTAAAGATGGAATGGTTCTGGGTCACAAGGAAGGAAAAGAATAAGTTGCCAGTATCTCCCCCAATTCTTGGGTGAACAATGATATAATTACTGATTCAACAGAGTCTTAATTTGTGGAAAATGATCACTTCTTTGGTTTAAATGTGAGATGTACCCCAAAAGCTCATATATGAGACAATGCAAGAAAGTTTAAAGGTGAAATGATTGGGTTATGAGAACCTGAACCTAATGAGTGCATTAATCAGCTGTTAGGTATTAACTGGATGGTAACTATAGGCACGTAGGTTTTGGCTGGAAGAGATGGGTCCCTGGAAGTGTGCTTTTGGGGTATATATTTTGTCCTTGTTGGGTGGGGGGCTCTTTCTGCTTCCTGGTACCATGTTCTGAGCTGCTTTTCTTTGCCACACTCTTCTGCCATGATGTTCTTCCTTACCTTGGACCCCAAAGAATAAAGTCTGCCATCTATGAGCTAAGACTTCTGAAAGCATGAGCCCTCAAATAAACTTTTCCTCTTCTCACATTGTTCTTACTAGGTCTTTTGGTCACAGCAGTGAAAAAGCTGATTTTAAAAGTCCCTAATTTCTTTTCACAAGGAGATGGAAGGAATTTTTCATAGCTGCAGTCCTCTACATTAGTTGCAAAAACCATTTCTAGAATTTTACAAAGTACTGATACATGGTCTCACTCTCATAATCAGAGATTCTGACCTAATTGGTCTAGGCTCCAACCTAGGCACTGAGATTTATAAAAGCTCCCAGCAGACGTCTGGGGTGTAGCTCACTGGTAGAGTATTTGATTATCCTGGGCAAGGTCCTGGGTTTAGTCTCCAACACTGGAAAAACAAACAATCTTCAAGTTACAACAGCTCCCAATGGATTCTACTGTGCCGTAAAGATTGAGAACCTCTGGATTGATGTCAGAGAGTTATAAGCACAAGGCAGCCTGCAGAGGACGCCCTCCAACCCCTTAAAGGCAACACACTTAGCAGAGCTCAGAAACATTTTTACTTTGGCTTTTTTGCCCTGCCGTTTGTCATTTCTTTTTGCAGAGCATTAAATCCTTTTGCTCCTGAAAAGCAATAGTAACTGAAAAAGAATGATTAAAAGAATGATCAATGCATAGCACTTAAAAAAAAAAAAAAGAAAGAAAGAAAAATCTAAACTTGGCTTTTAATATAACTATTCCCTTGGCAGTGCAAGTAATAGCAGCTCAAGGGAGATTGGACAGAACTACATTGATAGCTTTAACTTATTAATGTGGAAGTTATTTTCTTAAATTCCCCAATGGTGATTTTTAAAGTCCTCTTTCATTCATTTACCAGAGGCTGCTCATATGTAATCTGAGGTTACAGTGCTTTCAACATTTTGTTCAAAAATAAAATACTTTAAAATATTTTCTCTAATTATAGTCTCTTCTCTAAACATGTGAAGGTATGTCCAGCACATTAATATCCACGAGTAATGAAACATTTTATCAAATTCAATATAGTTTAGGGTTTATGGCTGCTTTTTGCTGTGTGGAAATTTTATCTAATATTATGGACAAAAAAAAAGAAAGGAAAGAAATGTTTTCAACTTACATTTATATGCATAATTAGGCTATTTGGTTTCAAATGTGAGTAAAGAAGACATTTAAAAGCATATAAGTTCTCAATATTTTGAAGTCCTTCAAGCTGTGATAGAATAAATTAGTGAAATTTCTAAATTATAGATTGATTTAAAGAAAATAAAGTCAGACATTCAAAATCATCTATTCACTGGCTGACATTAATAGATACATTAATTTTAGCTAATATTTACAATTGAGTTTCCTGCATACACATCACTTTAAGTAAGCTTTTGCACATGTAATTCTTTTTTTATTGGTTGTTCAAAACATTACAAAGCTCTTGACATACCATATTTCATACATTAGATTCAAGTGGGTTATGAACTCCCATTTTTACCCCAAATACAGATTGCAGAATCACATCAGTTACACATCCACATTTTTATATGATGCCATATTAGTAAGTGTTGTATTCTGCTACCTTTTCTATCCTCTACTATCCCCCCTCCCCTCCCCTCCCATCTTCTCTCTCTACCCCATCTACTGTAATTCATTTCTCTCCTTGTTTTTTTTTCCCATTCCCGTCACAACCTCTTATATGTAATTTTGTATAACAATGAGGGTCTCCTTCCATTTCCATGCAATTTCCCTTTTCTCTCCCTTCCCCTCCCACCTCATGTCTCTGTTTAATGTTAATCTTTTCCTCCTGCTCTTCCTCCCTGCTCTGTTCTTAGTTGCTCTCATTATATCAAAGAAGACATTTGGCATTTGTTTTTTAGGGATTGGCTAGCTTCACTTAGCATAATCTGCTCTAGTGCCATCCATTTCCCTGCAAATTCCATGATTTTGTCATTTTTCAGTGCTGCTTATTACTCCATTGTGTATAAATGCCACATTTTTTTTAATCCATTCATCTATTGAAGGGCATCTGGGTTGGTTCCACAGTCTAGCTATTGTTAATTGTGCTGCTATGAACATCGATGTGGCAGTATCCCTGTAGTACACTCTTTTAAGGTCTTCAGGGAATAGTCCGAGAAGGGCAATAGCTGGGTCAAATGGTGGTTCCATTCCCAGCTTTCCCAGGAATCTCCATACTGCTTTCCAAATTGACCGAACCAATTTGCAGTCCCACCAGCAATGTACAAGAGTACCCTTTTCCCCACATCCTCGCCAGCACTTGTTGTTGTTTGACTTCATAATGGCTGCCAATCTTACTGGAGTGAGATGGTATCTTAGGGTAGTTTTGATTTGCATTTCTCTGACTGCTATAGATGGTGAGCATTTTTTCATGTACTTGTTAATTGATTGTATGTCCTCCTCTGAGAAGTGTCTGTTCAGGTCCTTGGCCCATTTGTTGATTGGGTTATTTGTTATCTTATTGTTTAATTTTTTGAGTTCTTTGTATACTGTGGATATTAGGGCTCTATCTGAAGTGTGAGGAGTAAAAATTTGTTCCCATGACGTAGGCTCCCTATTTGCCTCTCTAATTGTTTCTCTTGCTGAGAAAAAAACTTTTTAGTTTAAGTAAGTCCCATTTGTTGATTCTTGTTATTAACTCTTGTGCTATGGGTGTCCTATTAAGGAATTTGGAGCCCGACCCCACAATATGTAGATTGGAGCCAATTTTTTCTTCTATCAGACGCAGAGTCTCTGATTTGATATCAAGCTCCTTGATCCATTTTGAGTTAACTTTTGTGCATGGGAGAGAAGGGGATTCAGTTTCATTTTGTTGCATATGGATTTCCAGTTTTCCCAGCACCATTTGTTGAAGATGCTATCCTTCCTCCATTGCATGCTTTTAGCCCCTTTATCAAATGTAAGATAGTTGTAACTTTGTGGGTTAGTCTCTGTGTCCTCTATTCTGTACCATTGGTCCACCCGCCTGTTTTGGTACCAGTACCATGCTGTTTTTGTTACTATTGCTCTGTAATATAGTTTGAAATCTGGTATCACTATACCGCCTGATTCACACTTCCTGCTTAGAGTTGCTTTTGCTATTCTGGGTCTTTTAGTTTTCCATATGAATTTCATGATTGCTTTATATATTTCTACAAGAAATTCTCATTTGAATCATATGAAGTGGCTACTCAGTACCCACTTTACAAATAAGAAAACTGAGGAACAGACAGTAATAGGATCAAGTTTTCATAGATGCAGAGCTGAAATTTCTATTAAGGGCTGTAAAATTCCTGGCTACAGTGTCATTTTTAATCATTCTTTTATTTGGGTAAAAGACACAGCATGATGCCATCACAATAGACTCACTTGATAAGGTTCACTCTTTTTAAAATATATTCTTATGTACTGGAAGAGATTCAAAATCTGAGCCACAAATATGTAATCTCATTGTATGTTTAAGTAAAGTTTCAAGTAATAAAATAGATGTGTCATAGAGGAATACTGGCTGCCAGCTTTAGGCCAAGTCCTAAAAGATGGCAATATCTTGAAGTTGTCACCACTTATGGGTACTTAATTTCATAGATGTGAAAGCTCAATTGTATTAATTCACTGAGAATTGATCATACTATCAGTGACTGATTTATTAAACAATGCTCCAGAATGACAATGTGTTCACTGTACATTAAGGGCTTTATTTTTAACTTTTCAGATTATACTATTCATGTTTTCTGTTTAGTTAACTTTCACCATTCCTTGAAATCTAAATCCGGCTTATGAGGCTTCTTGTTGAAAAGGAACTCAGTGCAAAAAAATGAATGATACTTTCCAAAATAATACTCTTCTTATAATGTAATATGTCATTTTTATTGTAGAGAACTAGAATATAAATATAAATATATATATACATACATGTATATGTTTGTGCCCTTTAACATCTAAAAAAAAGTAAAACACAATTAAGAAATTCAAAACAAAATATAATGAACTTTACTTCATATAATTAAACAGGCTCAGTAGAAATGATTCAAAATAAATTATTTGATTTATATATATACTTCATATGACTATAATATTTTATAATTATATAATTTTTCAATAATAAAATTAACACAAAAAATAACACATGCTCATTTATAAAATATTTAGAAAATATGAAGAATGCAAAATATTACTTATAACTCTAAAGCTTTGATTTGGTCTATCAGTATTGATCAAACACTTGCTATGTGATAAATATAAGAAAATCAACTGCATAATTCACTCAAAGAGATTTTGGAAAACTAAATGGTCAATTAATGTACAGCATAATTTCTTAAAGTGAAATCATCAGGATGCATGACAATACAAAAGAGTGGAACCTAAATCAAAGAGTATTTTCTGATTCAATAACACATAAGTTGAGACTAAAAAGAAAAACAGAGGGCTTGGGAGGTGTCTCAGTGGTCAAATGTTTGTCTAGCATGCATGAGGCCTTGGGTACAATCCCTTGCACTATAAAAAAAAAAAAAAAAAGAAAAGAAAAGAAAATTTACCTTACTTGTTGTGCACATTTTATTTTCAGACACAAATTCTTCCTCAGGTTCTACACTCTGCAAATGTGTTAAAATATAGTACCACAGGCTATGTGCACTAACCGAGTTGCAAGTACTAGAGGCCACATTATGGGATAGTGTAGGTACAAGGCATTCCCATCATTGTGGAAATGCCACTGGATAGTGCTGATTTAATATTTGAATTAAACAGTTCTTGTTTTATTATTATTATTTTATTTTTTATTCTTGGTCACCAATATACTTTATTATTATTATTATTTTTTTTTATATTTGGTCACACAACACTTTTTTTCATACATATATTTCATTCCACCCCAGGTTGTATTTTATGTTGCAAATTTTAGTAAGTCCAAAAAAAAAAAAAAAACAAACAAACAAATATGTTCAAGCATATGAGGTTATTCAAATAACAGGGCTTAAAACAAGTTAAATTCTTAGTGAATCATACCTTATTAACAAATGAATCAATAAATTTGCATAAACATGAGTTATCTTTCTATTTTTAATATAAAACCAGTCCTTAAATTCATACCTCTAACTTTAAAATGGAATTACCACTAATCAGTTGAAAGTTGGGTGGTTATTTTTAACAATCAGAATTGTATTTTTAAATGTATTACTAAAAATACTTGTCCAGTCATTTGAATGTAAACCCACTAAAGATATTATATCATTTTATATAAGAGCTCTGAGTTCTCTGCAAATAATGTAATAAATTGACTGAAACACTACTGTTTTGGCAGAAAATTCCAAATTTTTAAATATTAATTAGACATCAATATTTGGCCAAATACCCTTGGATTCACTATTCTAAACCCAGATTAATCATGTATTTTAATCCTATTAAAATTATTGAACTCCACTCCAATCTGACTATATCAGAAGCTCTGTGGCAGAGCCAACTCATGTGTTTTAGCAAGACTTCCAGGTGATGCAATGCATGCTAAAGTTTGAAAGCACTGCCCTAAAAGAATGTGCAGCAACTAATCAGATTGAAATGTCACAAATAAAAAGGTAAGAACACAAGGACAAGTAAGTAGGAGTACAGAATAGTACAGCCCATATGCCATATGTATCAGACTGGAGTTTGAGATATGAAAGCAATTTCTTCAAAATATAGATTAAATTGAGAGCACAGTTATATCAAACAGATTGGGTACACACTCAGAATTCATGAACCACATCAGAACAGATTTATACCATAGATATTTCGCACAGTATAAAAGGAATTCCAGAATTTATTTTACTTGAGAGATATCTAGATATAGAAAGTCTATGGTTTCTAATTTAATCCTAATTTAAAACAAGTTTCAATCATTCCAATCCATGATCTTAAGTCTCATTTTTGAAATCTACATATTAGTGCGTTATTGATATTTTACAAACTTTTCTGGTTAAATGCTAATATAAAATAATTGAAGTATAAATTGCTATGGTTTGGATATAAAATGTCCCCCAAAGGTCATATGTTGAGAGGTTGGTCCCCAATGCAGCAATGTAAAGAGGTTGGGGTTATATATAGGAGGTGGTTGGATCATGAGGACTCTAATTTTTCAGTGAATCAATCCATCTGATGGATTAATAATCTAAAGGGCCACTGGGAGTTGATAGAAATTTTAGGAGGTGGGATCTAGATGGAAGAAGTATGTCACTGGGACCTGCCCTTGGGAACAATATCTTGTGTTTGGCTTCTTCCTCATTCTCTATCTTTTCTCTCTCTGCTTTCTGCTTACTTTGAGCTGAGCACTTTTGCCTTCTGCCACAGCGTTCTTCTTTACCTTAGGCACAAAGTAGTGTAGCCAGTCAACCATGGACTGTAACCCCTGAAACCCATGAACCAAAATAAATCTTTTCTCCTTTAAGGTGTTTATGACAGTTATTTAGATCTTAACAGTGAAAATCTGACTAATACAAAAAATTGATAGGGAAAAGTGGTGTCACTTCTGTGACTGTACTGGACCAAGTAGTTCAGAAGCCTTTTGAAACTGGTTTGTGGGAGGAGTTTGACAAACTCTGGAGATGCAGGCGGGTGAAGCCCTGGAATATTTTAAAGAGAGCTTAATGGGCAATTGTGAATGAGAGCTCAGAAGACCAGAATGTAGGTAAAAATGTAGACAGTAAAGATTGTACTCATGGGGTTTGGGATGGGAAAGAGAACCTCCACTGGGAATTGTCCATATTTTGACACTTTGAGTAAGGCTGGATTTACTAAAATGAATCAGTTAATGTGCCTTGGAAATTTTAAGGCAGCACAGCATTCAGGCAATAGCATAAGTATTGCAGCTTTTAGCCACATTTACAATGAGAATTGGAGGCAAGGAGAAGAGCAGAAAGTTTTAAAAAATTTGCAGTTTGGCCTAAAAAGAAGCAAGTTTAAAGATGGACTCAAGGAAGGAGTGAATGCTCAAGAGATTAGTGACATTAAAGAGAAAACAAGTAGTTTGCACTGACACAATAGGGAAGATTCATTGGAGCATTTTGGGAATCAGCAAGACTATATCCATTGAAGGCTTGAGGGTATAAAATTAAAATTTCTTTTGAAATATTTTGTGTGATAAGAGAATTATGTGGTACCCTTATAGAAGGTAATCTAGAAGTTGTTTCCTTAGAAATAATTTTATCTTGTTCAGTCAGTCGTCCAGGAACTCAGAGACTGCTGCATCCGTAGTCCAAAATGGGTCCAGTTACTGCTTCTGCTGGTGACAATCCTTGGGATTGTCTACAAGGTGCTGATTTTGCAGTCATAAAGAGTGTAATAGTCATGAGGCTTTGAGGCTTCCATCTCGATTTCAAAGAAAGGACTAGGAAGTCAGGCAACGTTTGCCAGAGTTGTATTGCCACAGGAAGACCCTGAGAGGATGATGCATGATTCTGTGACAGTGAAAAGTAAGCTGCAATTGAGTCCTCAGGAAGTTAAAGATTCCAGGAACATGAAACATCAGCTGAGGAAAATTACAAGAAGTGTTCAGAGCCAACCAAAGAAAGAGGTGATGTGGGCAGCAATGGGCAATGCCTAGGGTTAGGGCTGCCCTATCCCCTTGATGCTCATATTTCACCACCATCACATTCCTAGGATGCTGGACATGAACCTTCAGTATTCAATATTGGCTCTGCTGGGATTCCATCTTGTGTAGTGTACCATTCCTTCTTTCCATGCCCTTATTTATTTTTTTTTTTAAAAAATGGGAATATTTACCATGTATCATTAAAAATTGGAAGCCTGCAACTAGTTTCTTGGATGTTACAGGGGGTCATGGCTAAGAGTTTGCTTTGGAGGTGAAGGACAATTTGGACTTGGATTATTTGGCAATGATGCAACCATTAAGATTATGGGGACTATTAGAGATGGACTGAATGCATATTGCATTATGAGATAGTATAAAACTTTGGGAGCCAGGGGTGGAATATTGTGATTTGGATATGGAATGTTCCATAAAAGGTTTGTGTGTTGCAGGCTTGGTTCCCAATTCAGTAATGTTAAGAGATGAAACTTTTAGGAAGTGACTGGGTAATGAGGTACTTAACTGTATCAGGAGATTAATTCATTTGAAGGATTAATAACTTAAATAGCTGGGCATGATAGTGCATGCCTATAATCCCAGTTATTTGGGAGGCTGAGACAGGAGTTCAAATCTAGCCTCAGCAACTTAGCAAGGCCCTGGACAACTTAGCAAGACCCTACCTCAAAATTTAAAAAAAAGAAATTAAATTAAAACGAAAAAATAGGCAGGGGATGTGGCTCAATGGTTAAGCTCTCCTAGGTTCAATCACTGGTACTAAATAAATAAATAAATAAATTTAATGAGTATTGGGAGGTGGCAAAAACAGTAAGGAGGTGAGCATGGCTGGAAGAAGATCAGTGGATTTGTGCTCTTACTGACTATATCTTGTCCTGTTTCTTCCTCATTCATATTTTCTCTCTCTCTCTCTCTCTCTCTCTCTCTCTCTCTCTCTCTCTCTCTCTCTCTCTCTCATTCTGCTTTCTGGCTGCTGTGAGCTACACAGCTTTCTTATGCCACAGTCTCTCACCAAAACTTTTTGCTTTGTGTCAGGCCCAAAGCAGTAGAGACAGCTGATCCTAGACCAAAACCTCTGAAACCATAAGCCAAAGGAAACCTTTACTTCTTTAAGTTGTTTCTGTCAGGGATTTTTGTCACAGTGATATAAAGCTTACTTACCAATACATATACATTAAGTAAATACACATTTTTCTTATACTTATGGTAACTAATTACATTGCTTGATAGTTCTTTTTTGTTTTTCAGATAAACTATTCAAATTTCTTCAACTGCTGTCTACACATCAAGGGTGACTTGAGGATTACAATGCCAATAAGTTTTGCTACCATCTAGCTTAAGTTATAAGTGATCAATAGGAATCCTCTGCCAGAAACCAGAGAGAGGGTAGAGACAATGCCAAGATTCCTTTTCCTGCCCACGTTTCATAAGGTTACCCAGTCCTGGCTGCCTCCCTAAACCAAATATTACAACTCTTTCAAGGTAGTCCTTTCCACATGACTTATTTCTTCCAGGTTCAAATAATTCATTCCTTTTCTTTAGGGCGTTACTCACCCACAATATTGCAATAGGTCTTATATTTTGTAGTCATCCTACCTATTCTTTTGTAAACTTTCTCTTTGTTAAACTCAACTCATTATGCAATGTAATTTAGGTACCTGATTCCTTCTAGAAGTCTGGTGGATATACTGTAATTACCCTTGATATTGATAAAAAATAATTTGCAAATAACAACTACCGGGGCATAAAATCACTGGCTATCTTTTTTGGAAGTGACAAAAGAAAAAAGCTGGAGACACTTGCTTAAATATATTTTATGTTATGTTGCAAATCAGGGAAGAAAATGTAGGAGCTGCTTCTGAAGCTCCATTGAAGAAGGTTTTGAAAAGAGAGGATGGCCGATTAGAGGAAAATTACAGGATAGCATAAGGAGCCCAATAAGAATTTATAAATTCCATAATAAACATTTTATTCTATGCTTAGGATGTGTCAGACATGGTACATTTGGGGCATGTTTGTTATGCCATGATGAGTAATCAGACCCAATTGCTGCTCTCAAGGGTAGAGGCAATATTTCTGAAAGAAGAAGGAATATCTGGAAAATCTGAAAGGGTGAAGGGGTTAAAGAAAAGGGGGAAGTGATAAGAAAGGGAAAGAGAGTTTACTGAAGTAATTTTAGTACATTTAAATGCTTGATAAATATAATGGAGTGCAAAATTACAAGAGGCAAGACAAAGTTGGTTTATGTAAATATTTACATTATTACTGTTAGAAAGTGTGTAGCATAAACCACAGAGAAAAGACATTTATAAGCATGGGAAGAAAGGAATATTAAAATTTACAATTTGCTATGCTACCATTCTTTCAGCTTTAAATTTTGGAAGTTAGATATTAAGAAGTCTAATGAACAGAAAGAGATAATGATTTAACTTGGAATCCTTTTCACCCCCTACTTGTTAAATATTTAGACTCTAGTTTCCTAGATACTCTGATAACAGATTTGATTTTCTAAATAATAACTTCAAATTTTAAATAATGTATAATTTGTTCATTTTGTTTAGAAGAAAGCATCAAAGTAATTATTTTATAAGACAGAATGAATCACAAAAAAGATGAATTTTTAAAAAGTGAAATATTTTACACAAAATATTGATATATGATTGCTATTTTTCTTTAAATTTGTGTAAAAGAAAAAATCAAAATTTATCTTTTTTAATAAACATTTACAATTTAATTTAAAATAGAATTAGATTCATACTTTAGGAATGGAGAAGACACATTAGCATATTGGTATGGAATATTTCTAGGACAGTTGTAAAATTCTGCTGAGAGTTTACACACGTCTGTTGAAGTGTTGAAGTGGACTGTGAATCAAATCCTATTTGATTTATAGTTGAAGAAACTTCCAGAGAATAAGGTAACTTGCGACTGCACTTAGGATTGACACACGAGGTCTAAGCACTCTCTGGGAGGACTGTCTCTGTGTCTGATTCTGGAGTTTGAAGTCCACTTGTCAGGCAGTCAGAAAGGGAAGATCACAAACAGGCAGGAATCTCACTAGCATGGGCTGGAACCCCACAGAGATGGACTAAAGCTATGTCTGTTCTTGTTGGCTCTGACTTACTTCAGTGACTGTGTATCAGCAGCGAATAGAGCAAAAGCTAGGGCCCTCTGTCACAGAGGTAAACACATAATGCTTTTCACAATAGAGAAACTCAAGTGAAAATCCAACAGACACTGAGCAATCCTAGGCCCTGTTCCGGCTGCCCCCTGTGCTCCAAGGAGCCAAGAATCTTCTTCCTAGCCCAGCTGGAAGCAGATAAAAAGGAAACATGGGGGAAATGAAGTTCAGTATAGCAAACTGACACATCACAAAGGTTTCAAAGTCATCTTATGATCCCACTGACATGGGAATAGTATTATGTTTTTAATCCCCAAAATTTTCAAGTTTTCATCTACATTCAAAATTGATTGGTGTATATGTTATGAAGTAGAAGTCCTAATTTCCCTCATGTGAATATGAATAATCAGTTCTTTCAGCTCCATATTTTTTTTTAATTTTTATTTTTTTGGTGCCAATTGAGCTGTACTTCTTGTCATGGAACAAGTTACCTTAACAAAGTTGTATACATACACATATTTCTACTTTCTTTCTTTGGTTTCTTTGTTCTCATTTTCACAGAACAGTCTAATTCAATTTAGATTTGTAATAAATCTGATGGGATATACAAAGAAAAAACTATATGGTGATGAAAATTACTGAAAAGTGAGAGACAAGCAAAATTAATATTGAAAAATTAAATATTGAACAATATTTACATATCAAACAATATTAACATAAGATGAAAGAGATGCAAAGATAGAAGTATATATACTATGATACCATTTCTACTAGCTCTGATATTTAAAATAATACGAATTATATATTACTTGGTGGTATATATATTTATATGTGTGTGTGTGTGTATTAAAACTGTAAATGAATGTGCTTAAATGCTGGAAAAAAAGTAGAATGTCATAAAGGCACGTTACTCAGAAGTTACACATATATTAGTAATATTTTCTCTTAGCTGGGTAGTAGGTGTGTACCCTAGATGATAGATATACAGAGATTATATTATGTGTTGTTGTTGTTATTGTTGTTGTTATACTTAATGTATTAAAATAATATGTCCTGTCCCTTATTTCAAAGTGCCTAAATCACTGCTTCAGATTACTCCCTAAACAATATTCTTTACTAAAGACTCTGGCCTGGAGGAGCAAAGGAAAAACTGAGCATCCATTAATAAGATCAAGCCAGGTGTAGTGGCACACGTCTGTAATCCCAGCAATTTGGGAGGCTGAGACAGGAAGATGGCAAGTTCAAAGCCAGCCTCAGCAAAAGTGAGGTGCAACGCAACTCAGTGAGACCCTGTCTCAAAATAAATACACAAAAAAATAGAGTTGGGGATCTGGATCAGTGTTAAAGTGGCCCCAAGTTCAATCTCCTGTATCCATCTCCACAAAAGAAGATGAAACCTATAAAAAAAAAACTTACAGCTACACCTGGGGCAATACTTCTGTAACCATGTGGAACCAGTTAATTTTTGAGTATATTTTAAACTTACCCAGAAACTCTGGGAAATAATTGTAGGTGTGGGGATTTACAGATCATTAAACATCTTTGTAAGTAAATAGATTTACACAGTAGGACAATTCAGATTATACATAATTTCTCTTATACAGTTATTCTCTGATGCTTAATGGCAACCATAGAAGACCATAAACATAGAATGTTAAGTTTTGTTCATTTTTAAATACAACAAAATGCTGATTGATAATGGATTAATGGATAAGGTAATGGTGTTGAATTTTCTAGGTTATTTCAAGTCCCTAATATAATGAACGATACTCAAGATTTCCATTTACTGTGAAATAATCTGCCTCAGTGAAGATATGAAAAATAAATGTAATGAGACATTGACATTCAAATGGAATGTACTTCTCATCTAGTCTGCATACAAAATAGTAGTGATTTAGTATAGAGAATGTAATACAGTGTTTATAAAAAGAATTCCTGGGTATTTTTTTTTAAGTAGAAAGATAAAGGAACTTAAGGTTCTCTCATTTGAACATCAAAGGATTTACCCCTAAGGTTTGCAGGACAGAATGCAGGCAATGCCCTCATCCTTTTTTATCTTCAAATATCACAGTTACTTTCAGAACCCTTTTGAAGGGTTGCTAGTTTTGCTAAGGTGCAACAGCCCCTCTTCCAGAAGCAAAGGTTTGCATCAAGGATAAAATGACTTTTTACTTTTCATAACAAAGCAAAAACTTTTTTTCCCTCATAGGACACTTTTTAGAGATAAAAAACATAGAAATATTGTACTTAATAGTACATACTAGAGATATCAAGCAAGCGCTCACTGTTCAAGGCGCACAGAACCTTATACTGTAGCACCAAATTTTGGCAAACAGGACCAGCTTTAGGGAGCCTCACATACCAGCCATGAAGTTATGAGCTACAACCTCAAAGCTACCTCACCAACCAGTTGGTATTGGGAAGATTTATGGAAAAGGAAGCTGGCGGGGGCGGCTTGATACAGGAATGAGAAAGGGGAATCTTAAGGTTCATCTGTTTACACAGATGGATATTAGTCAGTCTCTTCATATGTCACTTATTTCCTTTGTGAGGATTATGATGTTCTGCATGAGAGATTTTAGGCTCCTGATGTCAAAATTTCTTGATCAGATGAACTGGCCTCTTCACCACGAGTTCATTTGTGAAAAGTCAGTTCTGAACCCTCCCTGAGTGGATTTTGAAGGCTTGTCTTGAAAGACTACTCAAGTACTTTTGTTATTTAAAACATTTATGGCTAGGTATGTCCAAGCTTTAACCTATTTCAATAGGAAAGATTTGAGAAAGTTTGATTATATTGGGGCAAATCAAGATGTAAGTGTAGTTGTTTCTTTCTCTTTCTTTTTGTCACAAAGCTAAATAAAGAAAATTTATTATTAAAAATTATTTTGTATTATATTTTAGTTGGTTAATATACACAGTATAATAACATTTCTTATTATTATCTAAAGCCCCTAATTCCTTGGGACTACGCATATATGTACATATGCCTAGACATTCTTGAAGAGAAAGGATTGAAATATATCAAACTTAGTGTCTCTTATTAGTAGAAATTTATTGCTATCATTTTATTAAGAACTATTATGGAGGAAATGGAATTCTTTCTAGTTCTTTTTGCAACTTTTTAAAATGGTATTTGCATTTTCTCTAATTTGGGGGACAATGAGAAAACTCTCTACAAAGGCTTTTATGTTATCCTGAACTGTTAGTCAAAAAAAAGACATTTCTTAAGCAATACTTGGGAGACTGGAATATTAAATGAACTTTACCTGTTCTACCTAAAAATCAACTAGCTAAGCTATCGAATGAAACCAAGTGCCCTTCAACAGATGAAGGAATAAATAAAATGTAGTATATATATACACAATGGAATATTACTCAGCCATAAGATGAATGAAATTATGTCTTTGCCAGTAAATGCATGGAACTGGGGAGTATCATGTTAATGAAATAAGCCAGTCCCTCAAAACTAAAGGATGAATGTTCTCTCTGATATGTGGGTGCTAACACATAATAAGGGGGAGGAGAGGGAAGAATAGAAGTTCATTGGATTAAACAAAAGGAAATGAAGAGAAGAGGAGGGATGGGAATAGGAGAGAGAATATAAGGGATCAGACATAACTTTCCTGTAATCATATATAAATACACAATGATTGAAACTCCACATCTTTATAACCACAAGAATAGGATTCTATTTAGAATAAATTATATTCCATGTATGTAAAAATGCCAAAATATATCCTATTGTCATGTATATATAAAAAGAACAAATAAAAATGTGTTGAATTTAAAAAAAAAAGAAAAAAATCAACCAAAGGAGTTCTGTTTCATGTTGTTTTTTAAATACTATCTAGATTGGATGAAAATATCTGGAAGAGGTTGTTTTTAACTTTTTAAAAATGTTACCTAGACTGGGTAAAAATATCTATCTTTTGAAGTATTGCCAAGTTGGCATTTTATCTGGGTTTAGTTTAAAATGAAAAAATTATGACAAAGCTTTTCCTCAATTTTGTTTTATTCTCAAAATTAGAAAATATACACATTTGGTGACAGAACAAATAGAAGTCAGTCTGGGACTTTTCAATGAGATCATGAATTATGTTCTGATGCCTTTCTTCTCTTCCCATCCTCACATTCTCACTGCATCCATACAATATTCTAGAAAACCCTAATGCTGTAGTGATCTTGAAGGAATTTTTCAAAATGTTGCTATCAGAGCATAACAGTTGCCTCTGAGGTAAATGGACAGCTAATGTTTAGAGATCATCAAAGACTGGAAAACTGTATCCCATTTCAAAAAAAAAAATATGTCATAGGAAAAGGAAATAGGAAAGGCTTTCACAGTTTTATGCTATGTTCTCTACAATGGAAAGGTAAGCTTGAGGGTGAAATTTTATCTTCAACTTCTCTTTTATATCCATTTATTTGCTTCATTATTCATTTATCAAACATTATGCTCTTAATGTTGCAGTTGATGAGGTGTTTAAGTAACGGTAAACAACACAGGGTTAAGGAAAGAGCATGCCTTTCAAACATTAACACACTTTTGTAATGGGTGCTCATCTACAGATGACTGGCCATACTGAATCTCAGTCTTCTCATTTGTAAAATAAAAATTAAAACTAGACACCTTATAATGAGTCATGTTTATAATTGCATGTTGCAATGAGGAGAAATAAAAAAAAGGAAAAAGGGATTTGGAGCCTGAATGAGGAATATGCTATGTTAAAAATTATGGATTTTATTTTTCTGGCAATGTCAGTTGGCAGAAGTATTTGAAAAGGCACTGGCGTTTACATTTACTTTGAGATCCATGGCAGAATGGCAGGTTAGAAAAGTAAATCAATATACTTCCAAAGCTCCATACGATGCATCATAAAACCAAGCATATGCATGTGTGTTAGATTACCCAATAGTGTTTTAAGTATCCTTGCCACTGCTCCACTTCATTATGGCAGAAGTGATTTTCAAACTTATTTTTTTTCTACAGAACCCTCTGTTTAGATGAAATCTTAGCCAGGAGCATAAACAAATGAAACAGATAAAAGCAGAGTGATTCTGTTGAAGATGAGAGTAAATCAGAGGTTTTTCAGCTGCAAAGTACTAAGTACTATATTCATCCTGTGAATTTCTATAGTACTTATTGTGTACATCTCTCACTTAATGCAAAATTGTATACACCCTTAAATTTTATTTCCATTTGTATCTACCATATTGCTTCAACAGAATTGTGTGCTCTCTGTGACAAGGACTACAGTTTCTGAAGCTTTTCATTCCCCTCAATGTGTCCAATTGCATGGTTCACATAATGGCAGTTTCCCATTATGAACATGTTTCCAAATTATTTAAGTATGATGGTGAATGTGTAGGTATAAAAACGAAAATTTAATTTGCTTTTATTGAATGCATTTCTTCATGGTCCTTTGAGCCATACATTTGAGAAGAAAAAAAAAAGAAACCACAAAATGATTTATGGGCATATCAAAGTAATGCACATCAGAAAAATGAAATGTTTGTAAATTTATCAAATAAATATCTCAGGAAAGTAATGTATAAAACCATCCTTGATATTTTACATATAATGCAGGCACACAAAATTTTTAAAAAATATGATAGGTGTTCTTTTTGGATTATGGCTTAAATAAAATCCTATGTTTTTAATTAATAAACTGGTTTACTTTTCATTGTGGATAACGATGACTTACTGTCAAATCTAACCAATTTGTAGCACTCTGTAGAGAGAGGAGGCTGGTACAACTGACTTAGCACAAGTAATCAGGGCCTGAACTAAGAAGATGCCAGGGAGGATGAAGAAAAAGAAGCAAGAGATGCTTTCTTCCTTATTCTTAGCTCCAGATTGCATTACATTTACACTACACACACACATACACACACACACACACACACAGCAAAAATAAATAAATATGAACAAACTAAAATGGGAAATTGCCACATTTCTTTCTATGCATTCAGTTTGGTGAACTATTAAGTCTTTCAGCAACAGTATCTTGTTCTTACTTTAATTACAAAGATCCAGTTATAGTAAACATGAAGAATGTTTAAGGGTCCATTCTGAATTCTGAATAATTATCACAGAGGAATGTGTATGGATATAATATGTACATATATTAAGCTGTTGTCTTAATGTTGAGACTCTCCCCTCAATAATTCATTACATTGTAACCTTTTTGTTTCCATTTGACTTTTTATTACTCAAAGAAGCTTCATTTTTTTTTAAATTTAGCTGTCTGACTCTGTGCTTGTGCCTCCAACACTTTCACGAATTTCTGTTCCTCAATAAGGAAAGCATGCTTGATCCTGTTATGAACACATTTAGCACACATGAAACCACCATAGGTCCTGATGACCTGTTTTTTTTTTTTTTTTGTTGTTGTTGTTGTTGTTTTACATAATCTCATAAGGACTTTAGGTCTCACAACATGAACCCCTTTAAGTCTGCCTGGGCACATACCACACGCAGATTTTGGTGCTTTCCCAACCTTCTTTGTATAAAGGTAAACAATTCTATTGCCAGGGGTTTGAGACAGCCTAGTTTTTTTTTTTTTTTTTTTTTTTTTTTTTTTTTTTTTTTTTTTTTTTTTTTAGAGGCTGTGTTATAGGAAAGCCTATGACAGTATGTCAAATGCTGAACCATTCTGTGTGCCTCCAAACACCATTCCTGGAAGAGCAATATAGTAGTGTTAAGGTGGGGCTTTGGGAAATGATTAATTCATGATGGCAGAGCACTCATGGGATTAATGCATGTATAAGATAGGTTGAAGTAAGCTGTATTGACTGCTTCCACCCTGTGAGGATGCAACAAGCCACTGATGTTGGGGAAAGGGTTTACCAGATACCAAATTTACCAATGCCTTTATCTTGAACCTCCCAGCACTTCTTAGCTTGTCTGTATAGGAATTGGAGAAGTAATCAAATATATGGAACTTTTAAAGGCTTCCCAAATAATTGCACAATGTAACTTGGAAAATTTCTTTAAGTATCTTTTGAAAAGGTTCCCTGGAAAAGAGACAGAAATTAAGATCATTCTATGTATATTTCAAATTTTGTTTATGCCAGTTAGCATCTTATTGGTACTCTATTTATTCATAAAAGCTAATTATAATCTTGAGCTATAACAACTTTTCAAATGTTTTCAATATTTATGTAAACTTTCAATGATGTCTTTTTTTTTTTTTTTTTTTTTGGTGCTGGGGATTGAACTCAGAGGTACCTTATCTTTGAGCCACATTCCCAGCCTTTTTTTGTAATTTATTTAGAGACAGGGTATCGCTGAGTTGCTTAGGGCCTCACTAAGTTGCTGAGGCTGGCTTTGAACTTGCCATCCTCCTGCCTCTGAGCTGATGGGATTGCAGGTGTGCACCACTGCGCCTGGCTCAATGATGTCTTAGTGACATAGTTAGGGTACATCATCTTCAAGATGCTGCTGCTACAGTGGGTGGGGATGTAGCTCAGGGGCCAGACACTTGCCTCGCATGAGCAAGGACCTAGGTTCAATCTTCAGTACAAAGAAAGAAAGAAAGAGAGAGAGAGAGAGAGAGAGAGAGAGAGAGAAAGAAAGAAAAAAGATAGTATAGTGACTTGTATTGCTTCCTTCAGTAGGCTAAAGTACACAAATATGATTTAGATATATTTAAAGTATGTACATTTTTTGAGTGAGCTTTTGTCTTCATAGGTAATATGTGTATTGAAATTATTCTTTATTCTTAAGTACTTTGTGGAAAAATTTAAAGTCAGAAAGGACATGTATAGCAGCTGGATAAACATTTCAGAAGTTTCTTGCTCAAGATAATTTAGAGCAAGTCATATAAGATATTTACTGGCATGAATAGCTAATAATTTACAAGAGTCCTTTTGTATCACTTAGAAATTTAAAGATTAAACAGCCAAGACATTTACACCTTTCTTAAATTGAAAATAAATATCAAGGTTTACGTTTGGAATCAAAAGTTTCAAAGATATTGTAACAGTTTCTTAAAAAAAATATGAAAGCCATACAACATGGTTCAAGTATTGAGGCCAGTATGAAGCTGAAAGTATTGGTGCACACCTGTAATCTCAGCAACTTGGGAGGCTGAGGCAGGAGGATCTCAAGTTCAAAGCCAACCTCAGCAACTTAGCTAAGCCAGAAGCAACTTAATAAGACCCTCTCTCAAAATAAAAATTAAAAAATACAGAGATGTGGTAAAGTGGTCAGTGGTAAAGTGCCTCTGGGTTAAATACTCCTTAGAGAGAGAGAGAGAGGGGGGGGAGGGCGGGGGGAGAAATATGATAAATTTGTTTGGTTTTGCAAAAGAGATTATGTCTTTGTAAATTCTTGATAGTAAATTCCAAGCTACTTTTATAAAATGGAATAGTGATGGTGAAAACAAAGCATAAAAGAACAATTAATATGTACAAGACACTGTCTGGATATAGAAAGTTAAAAGTACCATCTGTTGGAAATGAAACTTAGAGCCATCAAAGCTTAAAAAGCTTGGCCCACTTGTTACACTTCTGAAAATGTGTTCTATAGGTGTATTTTCTATATACTCACAAATATATAAGGATTTCATTGAAACACTACCTGCAATGATTTTTGTTTTTTTAAAAAATGAAGTGGCTTAAATAAACAATCGGGAACTTGTAAAATAAAATATAGTATAACTCTGTGATGGAATACTATGTGATTACAAAAAAAAAAAAACAATGACAGTAATGACTTTACATCATTGATCATCATTAGTTGAACTCATCCTACATGTATTAAAGGAAGTAGCATGTGCAGTTTTGAGGAGAGTACTGTGGAGTCTTGCTGACTAGGATAAAACATCATTCACATAAGTTCTGAATTCTGTGAGGCTCAGCTTCCTCTTCCACAATGGGTTTAAGTATAATCAATGTTTAGGTTAAAGAGAAGATTAAATGAGGAGTCTACTCAGCATATACTCAATAAGTATCAATTATTATTATTGATAAAAATTTATTGTTATCTTTACATTTACAATGTAGATGAGGGAGCATTTTTATCACCATTTTAATATATGAAAGACAAAATTAGGTATCACAAGGTCAGTTTGAATGATAAGCAACTTAAATAATTGATATATTCATCTTTTCAACAATATTTATAAAGAATATACTTAGAAAAAAAATAATATACTTAGAACCAATGGCCATGGAGAATATGGCAGTGAATTAAACCTAAAAATCTTTGTTATTCCTGGAGCTCATATTTTGGTAGGAAGGGTAGACAATAAACACATATAAAATGTCAAGTAGAGAAGTGATATATGCTATCCAGAAAAGTGAAGTAGGGTCAGTTTATAGAGTGATGGGTGGTAATGTGTCCTTAAGGAACAGAGGACTATGTTTAAAAGGGTGTTTGTTGGCAAGTGAGAAGTGACCAGGACAAGGGTTGATGCAGATCATGTGGATGGAGAAAGGATCTCCAGAGCCTAGCCTTTACATGAGTAAAGCCCAGCGTGAGAATGTGCTCAGCACGATGAGAACTAGAGTTAGGTGAGTCCACAGTCTGAAGGTGATTTGGAAAGATATCTAAGTGACAAACGATCAAGTGAAAGAGCATGCTATAAAAGGTATAGATCATTTCATTTTTGTTGTAATTAGCTTTTATGTTAAAATCTATCCCTACATTTATATTTCAATGGCTGCAAACGCGTTTGGATGGACAGTGCAGATTATGTTATTACCCTTGAAACTCCTGACATCCTTGGCTTCGGTTGCTGACACCCTGTTGCATGTGGCCCAGACATTTGCCCTCACCAGTGCTCCTGGGCTGCTCCAGGTGATGTCTCACAACTCACTTGTACTTCTTTTCAAATTCAATTGATCTCCCTCATCTGCTGTTCTCAACAAATATTACTCATCTCAGGCATTTGACAAATGCCTTTTAATACTCAGGACAAGCTATGCTTAATTGTCTAGTATTGACAGGGACATATCTCCTGCCACTTTATGTTGTTTTCCTTTTCATAAGGGGCACTATGTGAGAGTTATTAGGGTCCTTGGGCTTATGTAGAACTAATCTTTTTATTTTATAAGCAGTGCTTTTTTGTACATGGTATGCATCTACTCAGGATGCATACATGCCACATAGGATGAATTAGGGATGGTGTCCTGCCAACTATTTACCCTCTGCTGTTCTCTTTCAAGTTCACTACATTTCTTTCCGTCTTTAAAATCCTAAATCGCAAAGAATTTTCTTCTCAGCAAGCTCATAAACATCATGAAAATCAGAGAAAATATATCTCTCTAAATATTTTGATAAGATTAAAGTAGATATTTGAATAATTTTATTATCAAAATTATTCATAAGTGTATTTCCCTCTTGTATCACCAACTGTATTTCCCTAAAATTATGCAAAAATTCCACAGCATCTTACAGTATGCATTGCAATAGGAATAGTCTTTACTGAGGAATTTGGCACCTGTTTTAGTCAGCTTTTTTGCTGCTATGACTAAAAGACCCAACCAGAACAACTCTAAAGGAAGCAAGGTTTATTTGGGGGCTCACAGTTTTAGAGGTTTCAGTCCATGGACAGCAGGCTCTATTCCTCGGGGCTGGAGTTGAAGGTGAACATCATGGTAGAGTGTGTGGCAGAGGGTAGCATCTCAAATACTGATCAGGAAGCAGGTAGAGAGACTCCGTGCTCTGGATACAAAATATATATCCCATAGCCAAGCCTCCTAAGGAACCACTTCCTTTGGCCATACCCCACCTGCCTCCAGTTACACGCAGTCAATCCCATCAGGGTTTAATTCACTGATTAGGATAAGGGTATAACTCACTCATTTCTCTTTAAAACCTTCTTGTATTATCTCACATGTGAGCTTTTGGGAGGAAACCTCACATCCAAACCATAACAGTACCCAAGATTCTTAAAGATATATGCCCTCTGATTCTCAATATCATCACATAGGCCTCATAGCAGTGTTATCTAAAGAATATATGTGTCTACTCTGTAGGAAAGGGATGCCATCTTTCTATTTCTATCCTTCCTGATAAAGTGAAAAGTAATCTGCTGAGGGAGGTTCCAGGCAGCCTGGATGGAGGAACCAAAGTTTTGTAGGCATCACTGGTAAGGAGTAATTGTGGCTGCCTCTGAACAGGGAGAAAAGGCCATTAGTCCCATGAGAAACTCAATAGTGATGTCTCTTGTTTTGCTGGAATATGGCATAAGTGGGTGGGAAGATAGGGTTTCCAAATTGCTTGATGTTCAGTCAATGGGGCATGAGTTTTCAGGGTGATTTTCAGACAGATCTGCCTGTCTCGCCAGTTTTCTTCAGTTTCTATGATGGCTCAGCACTCTTCTCTGCTATAAATAGTCCAAAAGATTGAATGGAATAAAATCAGCAGACAAGGAGGTCTGAATAAATTTTTTCTAGAATAGAAATTTTTAACCTTTCAGTAATTGTGGCTGTCATTAAGAAACTGATGAAAAGTTTAGATATAATCCTTGAAAAGGGAATTTGGACAAATTTAACAAATCTGCCACATTGTGCAATATGAGGGGGAGGCATTCACATGGAAGTTTACAAATGACCTCTACCATAGGTGAGAATAAAATGTTCTGTGGTCCATTTTCGAAATGTAGTACTAAGCCTTAATTGGGATATAAGATCCAATTGTAGGGACTGGGGTTGTGGCTCAGCTAGCATGTGTAAGGCCCTGAGTTCGATCCTCAGCACCACATAAAAATAAATAAATAAATAAAATTAGGTTAAAAAAATCCAAATTGTAGCCATTTTAACTATAGCCTATCCCAATTTTAAAATTAGCCAATCATGTAGATTATAACCCCAGGTTCCTCCTATTAGGGTAAGGGGCAGCAAAGCATTAGGGATAAAAGCAGGTGGACTGCTTGCCCAGGTATGCTTGGTTGGTGGATTTTCTTTGGTAACATTCCCTCTGCAGAAGTAAAGTTTAGCTTGCCAAGCTCCTTGGGAGCACACGTTTGATTCTTTGCACCATCCTGGTATTTTTAACAATCTTGGTACCCAACATAAGTTTCCATACATCAACTAGAGTGTCATGGGGACTCCCTCCTTAGAGGAGATGTTCCACTGCCTTATGTCAGCAGCCTTGGAGTAGGGAAGGAAACTGTCATCCCTGAGTCTGACAACAGACCCACAATCAAAAGTAGATTGGCAACTCAGGGAAAGGGCCTTAGCAAACACCACGGTGACCAGGTAACACTGTGCTTGGAACAAGGTAGAAAAATCTACCCTCAAGAAAGAACTACTTCCTTATTTGTTGGGACATCCTGAAGGTTGTGTAGTATGTCTGAGACACAAGTGCAAAAATTGCTCTGAAAGAAGAGGGGGTTGACACTCAAGAAACATGAGACCACACCCAGGAAAGCAGAATGGGGGTGTGTGCAAAAAACAAATAATTCCCCATAAGGAGGATTGAGCAAATGGGGGGCCTGGGGTGTATAGGAAATCTCTAATAAGGAGGATGGTTTGAGTACACAGGGGGATACTTAATTGCAAGAACCCAGAAGAAATTTGGGAATAAAAATTTTAGGTCAATGTACAGAGAAGGACAATGGAAAGGTTTCAATGTACAAGGCTTTTCTTTTTAAAGTCTTAAGCAGGAAAAATAAACAGTGGTAATGATGGCAGTATATACAGGTCAGGCTCAACAATATCCTGTACTCCAACCCCATAAATGCATGTGGAGGGTAAAGAATAGGGCAGTTTTTTTTTAAATATGCCAGATTATTCAATCTCTCTCAGATACAATTTGTTGCATAAATGTAAATATAACATTCTCATCTAAGAACTTTATTTGTGAGTGTCTCCTGGATAAAGGAAACAAAAACTGATCTTCTAGAAGTCCTTTAAAAGTAAGTAAAGTCATTTTGGCCAAAGGGTCCCTGAAAAAGATGATTAATGTTATCTAACTAACATCTTGCTTAAAGAGGAGTTACTTGTCCCAGGGGAAACATATTTATATATGTTTATAAGAGAGTCATTAATTGGGATCCATTCTCTTCTCAACAAATTTTTAAAACAAGAATCGAGTCAGCTAATTTAAAACAAGATTGAGTCACCCTAAATATATATTACTAAAGATATGTATACATCTAAAAGCTTAGGGGAACACTTTACCAAACTGGTATTCTCCAAGCTAAAGTGGTCTGTAGTGGTAATCTCCTTCAAATTTATATAGAAAAAGCAAATTTAATTGGGGATTTATTTATGTTGTTTAATGTTCTGTAACTTGATAAAGGTAACCTGTTATCAATAAGATATATATAGAATTTTGTGTTACTTTTTACAGTGGGATGGAAATGTGAATTTTTTTTTTGAAAGATAATAAGGAGAGCCTAATTTGCTTAAACATTAACCTTGTAAAACATGGAAACATTCTTCCACTTTTCCACAAAACAAAAGTTAGGAGCTCTCTTAGCTTTTTTTTTTTTTTATTCGTGTTTCAGATGTAATGTTATATAGTGTTATTTGTCAGGAGCTCCACCTTACCTGAGATAAGGTTCTACTTAGCACCTTATTCAATAATAGGCTGGCTGCAAAGTATGCTAGACTTTAACTCATTTAGTGTTATGTTCAAACGTTAGATTTTTTGTTGTAAAGATTGCTATGATCTCAGAATAAACAGGGGGTATAATACATAACTAAGTAAAGGTTTAGGATTATAAAAACCATGTTTCTTAGTTCATAACTATTAAACAAACTGCATGTGTTTGCTCCTGTTAATTTTATTGTGTATTTTCCTTCTAAACATTTATAACTGCTGCCTGTTAATGTATTGCAGAACCACTCCTTCTAGTAGAACATCCTGAGTTAATTTGAGATAATAAGCCATCACCTATAAGACAGATAGTATATAAAGCTGAATTCTAGTACTAATACTGATCATAATTAAATGGAGAGGTAATTATAAAATTATAGACATCAAAATGAAAACCCAGTACTTCTACTTTCAGGCTAGTGAGCCTGATCTGCTGGATATTTGAAACCAAAACTTAGAGACCAAATTTAAGGGAGTAAAAGGGCCAAGGAAAAAGTAGCCAATATTTAGCCCTTGCCCTCTAAAGTCTGCCAGGATCCAGGGAATGACAGGACTCCTGTAATGAACCTTCAACTCTCATGAGTCACCTGATCTCCCAATCTGGAGGATCCAGAGGACCCTAGAGAACAGGAAACCAATCAGTGCACACTCTGCAAATAAAAGAGTCTTTGGAGAGGAAAGTGTTGCTAATGCTTCCAAGGGAAGCTGCAGGTGGTAAGCAAGACCTGATTCATCTTAGCAGATGGTACAACTGGTAGAGGAAAAGCAAAAGGAAGCAAGAGGATTCTCACAAGTTCCCAAGAGTGACCCCTGACATATTTCAGCTGACAGTAGATAGGAAAAATGTCAATTTAGACCAACTTGGTCTTAAATATCTGGCAGGAGAATGTAAACAAAACACAGCCATACATGGATTTTTGAAAGATAAGAACAATGTTTCTTTCACTTAAAGTGTACATTTTTGTCAGTTTTCCCCCAAAGAAGTAAAACTGGGTGGTTGTAAAGGAAGGGCTTTTATATACAACTACAAGAGTACCTAATAAATATAAAAACAAGCTCTGTCAGAAGGACAAGTTTATTCTGCATCAATTTGAGACCTCTCTGTGCTTAATTTCCCATTCTGGCCTGATTCTTATGAGCTGTTGCTCAGATGCCCCTTCTAGAGTTCACAATTCATCACTTTCAGCCTGGTAACTTGATTATAATCAATATTTGGAAAGAAGACAAACTTTAACCAAGATGGAAAGGACCTTACCAAGTGCTTCTAATCACTGGGATGACTATCCAAACTGTTAAAAGGGAGAAAACTCATTAACATGGATGATTTCCACCTCAAAACTTTAGTATATCTAGGATAGATGGCAATACCAAAGGGTACAAGAACAAAAATTAAAATGAGTCCAAAAGATATAAAAAGGGGTGGGGGGACTTGTGAGAAACAGTCCAGTAGTCCATTTACAAAGCACAGTATTTAGCCTTATTGGGAAGTAAGTGCCAATTGTAGCAATTTTAACTATAAACAATTCGGTTTGCCTACCCCAATTTTAAAATTACCCAATTGCATAGATCCTGGAGCATCACTACATTAGGGATAAAAGCACGTGGACTGCCTATGCAGAAGTCTTTGCTTGTCAAAATTTCTTTGGTAACACACTTTTCTACAGAAGTAAAGTTTGTTAGTTTTATCGGCAGACACAACATCTTTGTTTGTATGTGGTGTTGAGGATCGAACCTGGGCCTCACACATGCCAGGCGAGCGCATTACCACTTGAGCCACATCCCCAGCCCTGCAAACTGCTTCTAAGTGTGTGTTTGATTCTTTGAAGCACCTTGGCATTCTAAGGCATACAAAAACCACGTTATAAACCCACCAAACCAATTTTTTTCATAGACTTAGAGTCTCATATTCAAGCCATAATTAAACAGGCAGTCAGTATAGATATGTAAATCGATTCAGGTTGGTTTAAGAAGGCCAATTTTGAGTGAGTCCACAAGTTGGAGACTGTCCCCTGAGGGATTGAAATTCCTTCACAGCCCTTCCTTCACTCTTCTTAAGAACCTGCCCCTGCTCCAACCTGTTGTTAAGGTAACCTGTCTCAGGAATTGCCCCTCCCGACAAGGAGCTATAATATTATTAATTAATGTGGACTGGGCTGCTCCATCCTGAGCTCCCCGCTTCAGCCCACCTGTTTCCCACCTTTTAGCCATCCCACCCAGCATTTCCTAGGCCTAGTCATATAAGCAGGAAGGAGAGAGATAATGGGAAGTGAGCAGGAGAACAAAGGAAGCCTAAGACCTATAAAAAGGCAGAACACCCTCACTTCTGGGGATACCAGGATATCAGCTATGGCCCCCTTCTCCCTCCTGGGAGAAGTCTATGTTATCCCTTTTAAAATAAACCCTGCTTTATATACTTTCCTCAGCATGCTTCTCTAATGTTCAAACTTCAACATGTAAGGGAGCACTCATCATCCATAACTGGCAGTATCAATTCTCTCTCTCTCTCTCTCTCTCTCTCTCTCTCTCTCTCTCTCTCTCTCTCTCTCTCTTAATCCTTAGCTTATAAAGTTTGTTATTTGTTCTTTAATTAACAAACTTATAATATTGTCTCCTATTATTTTAAAAAATATAAGGAAAGAGCAAATGTTTTAGAAGTATTTTATGCAATGGGAATAAGATTAAAGGTATCCTTGGTAAGGATTAATTTCAGTTTTTCACTGTCCGAATAGCAAATATTCAAATTGTACAAATTGTTCTTGAAATGCAACTCATTGTAGTTGTGGTTCTATTTGATTAATTTTACTTTATCACAGTGAAAGGAAATATTTATTAATCTTCCCTTTTGCATTATAATCTCACAAGTGACTTATGCCAGGGAAAATTATTAAAGATGTTGAAATGGAGAAACCATTGATTATTAGTATCCTGTCCAGAATATTCTTCCGGATTAATTTAGAATTCCATGGTCTTCAGTCTACTTTAAAACACTAAGTCATGGAAAACTGAGGAGTAATTAAAAAAATAATTCTTTTGGCAAATGCAGATTGTTAAGTTGTTTTGAGGTGATTAAGCAACCTGCAAGCGCCAAAGAACCACCAATCAGGTGCCAACAGAACTGCTTGTCAATCAGCAGGGTCTCCTGGCCAATCCTGGGTCTTGGCAAGTTCTCCCAACCAACCCCAGTAGGACAAGAGACTCTAAAAAACTCCCTTTTCTGTTCAAGCCCTCCCTTCCTGCCGTTACCCCAATAAAAATTCCAGTCCAGTCCAGTTCCCTCTCACTTATCCTTAGACCCACTCTGCTGGTCTAAGGATTCTGCCCAGGAAGAAAATCTCAATAAAGCCTCATTCAGCAGCCTTTTTAAATCTGCCTTCTATTGGTCGACACTGCCTGATATTGGCCAAAGAAATTCTTTCATGTATATTTTAAGCAATATATATATATATATATATATATATATATATTGCTTAGAATATATATATATATATATATTTTTTAATTACATTATTATTCTAACACATAACTTTAAATAGTTGTGCAAAAACAAAATCTTTCAATTCAAAAGATCCTATTGAATGTCATATATTAGACATATGGGAAAGGGGATTGAAATTTAAAATGTAAATGATTCCTTTGTGCGCTCTCTCTCCATTCTCTCTCTCTCTCTCTCTCTCTCTCTCTCTCTCTCTCATCATCCCAGAGGCAATTTACCACTGATCCTCATCCACAGGGCCTCTTAATATTTTATTTATTTAAAGACAGGGTCTCACTGAGTTGCTTAGGGCCTCACTAAGTTGCTAAGGCTAGCTTTGAACTCGCCATCAGTCTCCCAAGCTGCTGGGATTTCAGGATTGCACCACCACAGCCGGCTCAACCAAGACTATTATCCTGAAGACTTCTATATTGAACCAGTTATAAAGTTATTTTTTGTTTTGTCCGTACATAGGAAAAGCAAATAATGCAATTTTTTAATGAAACAAAGTTTGTCTGATTGTTACTCAAAAGCCAACACTTAGTAATTGAGAATTGGTGGCAACAAAATGAGGTTTATTCTAGGCACATCACCTGTCAAAATGGAGAAGGATCATCATCTCCCCCCCCAACCTCCCCCACCCCATCCCCCCACCCCCGCCAAATGACCATTTGGGGAAACTCAGGTATATGAAAGTGCTTTTTTAAGTAGGTATAGGAGTTGCAGTACTATTACTGAATGTTCAGTACTTGTTCCTTAAGTCAATCTAATAAGGAGGACACTGGTTTTGAGAAAAACAAAAAAGTTTTATTGCTTTGCTAGTAAAGGAGAAACACAAGGAACCCCTGTCCCAGAGGCTTTGATTCTGCCCACCAGAGGAAACAAAGAGTTGTTAAAGAGGTGAATCAAAGGTTATGTTTCATTTGTTCCCTGTCCAGTGTTTTGATTCACTTGTTAATTTGGGAGATAGGCATTTCTTACATCTTCTGGGCCATCCTTGAAACCTGAGTTATTTCATTTCTGTGCTGGATGTGTGCTCAAGGACAGATAATAGCCTAAAATGGAAAATAAAGGTAAACCTCTTTCCCCAAGGTTGGGGGAGGGGGACAAGAGATGTCTATTTTAAAATAAGCCTCAGTGACAGAGCAGCAAGGGCTATATTCAAAATATGCGGTGGACAACTGTTACAAATAGGCTTTGTGCTAAGTGGGGTCTGCTTCTCCCTCTCCACCCCCTCCTCTTTCTTCAAGCCAGAATATTACTATGGACCTTGTTATTTTAGGGCTCATTTCTATGGTTATTTAAACAGATCTATTAAATTTCTTTGAGTGAAATCTCACAGCACTTTGGATGCTTTTGTGTTAGTTAATGCTCAGGACTAGAATAAAAAGAAGCATTACAACTTTTGATGTTTTGAAAGTCATCACATGTTCTTGGTTCTGTGAATCTACAGAATGATTATTTAGCACTGAACATCTTCATCATTTTGTTTTTTCTTTTTCTTTCTTCCTTCTTTTTTTTTTTGTTTGGAATTTAGACTGCTGAAGAAAGTAAAGTCAAAGAAAAACAGATAAAGGAACAGCTATTATTATAAATTCACTTTCTTCCAGATTCAATAAGAAAACATTCTAGTATACTTGACTTTAAAAATTTCCAGAATGGAAAACAAAAAAAAAGTCGTGTTCACAACATATATTTTGAATGAAATGTACATGTATCACAAGATGCTTTTTATTCTTATTACCAGTGTCATCATTATAATTGCATTAGTATTCTTTAGATAATGAGTATTCTGATCCTTTGGTTAAAAATCAAATGAGATATCAGCTCTATTGTCTGGTTTCTGTGGAGTGACTGCTTCTTTGGGGAAATAGATTATGACAGGGTACAAATTCATTTCTGTTCTTTCAGAAAAAAAAAAGCTTCAATTAAACGTTAACACCCCAGGTGTTTTACATCTCTTCAATAAAAACATTATCACTTTAGCTATTGAGACAGAGGTATGTCAAAAATCCAGATGCTTCATATGTTTCCTTTGGAATTCAATGAAGAAAGTTAGGGGAAGTATCTGCATGTGAATTACTTTCTACAATGGAAGGCATCCTGACACTGATTAATTGCTAAGCAAAACCCATTTTCACTGAAATGGCAGTTATATGCAAATATCAGAGGCCAACTGAAGAAGGTCTGGAATGACATTCTACTTAGAAGAAATTTAATTTTCAGGAAAGAAATGAAACATACTAACATAGTAAGACTTGTAGAAAAACAAGCCAATATACCTTGGAGATAGAAATTTATTTTTCTGTTTTCAAATTGTTTTTTACTTCACATGTTCATAAAAGTTTTTTTTTTTTTTTACCTCCCTCCACGCCCTGGCCAAATATGATGCATTTTTACTAGTCTAGAGATGTTTTCCAGAAATAGGTCTTGGGAATCATTAATATGTAGTCTTTTCTCCTGGATGTGGAGACCCAGAATGAACAGGTGGGCTCAAAAGATAAATGAAAGGTTTGGGAACTTAAAATAAGATGGGTCCTGTTAATAATAATTTCTATTAGAGGACATGAAAATAAAACCAATCTAGTGTTATCAAGCAAGGGCTTACTCACTACCTGAGGAGCATCGTAGCCAATACTATGGCTCTGGTGTAACAGTGGTCTACTTTTATGCTTTGAATATAGATAGCCCTGGTTTCTCTGCTACTGCAACTTATTGTTTAAATGGATGTTTCTTTCTCTTCCTCTCTCCCTCTCTCTTCCTATTCTCTCTCCCTTCTTAATTTTGTGGGAAATACTATTACCTTTCTTCCCCATCCTAGGCAGTTATTTGTCCTTGGGCATATACCCACCACAGGAAGGAAGTGATTCAGATTTGCTTCTAGGAGGAAACCAGAAGATGTAAGAAATGGCTACCTCCCAAATTAATAAGTGATTTACAACCTTGGACAGAGAGTGCATAAAATTCAGCCTTCCGATTCACATCTTTAAAAACTCCATGTCCCCTCTGATTGGCAGAATCAGACTCTGGGACAGGAGTCCCCTGTGTTTCTTCCTTGATAGCAAAGCAATAAAATTTGTTCCTTTTTCTCAAATCCTTATCTTCATTATTGAACTGGCATGGGGACAAGGACTGAACTTTCAATAATACTGGGTTTTGAGAGAAGAAAAAGCTTTATTGCACAGCCCAAGAGCAAGGAGGCTAGGAGCTATAGAGAAACACAAATCTGCCTCCCTGATTAGTTTGTAGTGATAGGGTACATACAGATGTGAGTGGTGGAAACAGGAGGTTAAGAGAGTAATTCTATAAAATGAGCCTACTTAAATTTTACTTTGTATCTTGGTGCTAGAGACTGAGTTCACAGTTGCTTAACCACTTAGCCACATCCCCAGTCCCTTTTATTTTGAGACAGTGTCTCACTAAGTTGCAGGGCTTCACTAAATTACTGAAGCAGACTTGAAATTATGACACTCCTGCCTCAACCTCCCGAGCTGCTGGGATTACAGGCACACGCTACCACATCCAACACATACTTTCTTTTCCAAGAAGCACTTTAACTGTAGCTCTGTTTGGCTTAAGTGGACAAGATATGTCACAGTTCCCAGCAAACTACCTGTTATCTGCAGGAGAAATGCCATCCAAAATAGTATCAATAAGAGGAACCCAAGTTTCCTTAAAAGAGGGAACTTTTGAGACACTTTTCATAAACTAGATCCTGAAACTCAGGGAAATAAGAATAATTTCTCCTAACCCTAAAATCTGTAAGAATTTACGTTGTCATGGCAGTTAGGGAAGTGAAAGTCTGATGTCATTCTGCTGTCAGTCAAAAATCAAGAGGTGGACCTAGGTGGGACTCTCTGGACACTTCTCTGGGATCTCCAATAAAACTAGACTGCAGGAGAGGCATGCTATTCCTCTCCTTTCTGAGAGGTCCCACTGTATCCATTTTCCCTTTCCCATCCCTTCTAATAAACTTGTTCCTGTTACTCTGAGCAACTACATGTCTGAAATCTTTTTGACTTGACGGCACAAATCAGGGGTTGAATGGGGGTCTTCATGTTGTCTCAGTTTCTTGGATGGCCTCAGCCCTGTAAGAATAACAAGGGAAGGTATAAAAAGGAGAGCAGAGAAGTTGCTTGTGAGATGGTGTGAAGAGAAGTTCTAGGGTACTTTTGTGCAGGCATAAGCAGTGGTTAAGCTTCTGCACAGATCGCATGTTTCTTCTCTGAGGAATTTTCATTCTGTGAAAAAAAAAATGATTTTTCAGATTTTAAGATTAAAAGGTCATTGACCAGTAAACTGTTTTCTTCTGTACACATTCATTCTTGAAATGTTTCTACACAGTTCTTCAGTAGATTCTGGAGACTTTTCCTGAAAGACAACTTAAGCACTTTGTTATTTAGGAATTTATGGGCAGATATGTTCAGTTCTAGGACAATTTCTTTAGTAAAAATTTACCACCATCACATGATCAAGCACTTAAAAAAGAGAAATTTTGGACTGGGATCAGAATTTGCCTTAATAGTGCTGAAGGAAACTGAACAGATCGAGGACAAACTCTCTGTCCTTCCTTTCTCGGCTTATTAGCAGTGAGTATAAATTTCTACTTGACATGTGGAATTGAAGTTCTCTGAAAAAGCTACATCTACATTAAGGATCACATAGACTGTTTAACCTTGTGACTAGAATATTATCATTGAGCCCTTTAATAGCCATTAGCTTATATTTTTGTGCATAACCTAATATTCTCATGATTATTAGGTTAACTTATTTGAAATTATTGAGGTAAGAGTTTAGGGACATCAACATGACAGAGGCAGGTACAAGGAAAATTCTGACTGTAGTACAAGACAGGGAGATGACTCACTTTCCGGTTTATGATAAATCCCATAACCATGGCAACTCCCACCATGGAAAGCTTTTCACCACAGTAGACTCCGCCACAAATTCTGTATTCTAATTAGGTGAAAAGTAAGTAACCAAGGAGAACAAATGAGCAAGGTCTTCATTCAGTTTCATAGTGAGGTGAATAAGGCAGAGTTTATCATATAAGAGGAGACTTGCCCAGACATCAAGGCCTTGAACCACTCTCTGTTGTTAGGCCCACTCTGCTCTACTTTAGGGAGCATACATTTACTCTCAATAAATCAGTGCTCTACTTGTTAACTTCTGTGTGTCTTGCTCAATTCTTTGTACAGGAGCCTGGGCCCCAACTGGACAATCTACCAATATCAATATATTTAATCACAACAGACCTCTAGCCTCCATTAACCCTAAGACTAATAAAATGCCCTAAGATAATATCTTAAACTCATAGAAAAGATTCCCGTACTGTGCAGTTGTCCACTTACCTAATGTCTCCACCAATGTATTTATTAAATGTATTTTGTGATTTTCTTTGTTCTCTGGCTATAAAAGTTTTTGAAACCTCTTCCATGATAGAATGTCATTTAGGATAACTTGAATCCATGTTTTCAGGCTTTGGTCATTCATATTTGGCTCAGAATAAACTATTTTGTTATTTATTTAAAGAGGAGCTGTTTGTTTACTTGCATTTTCATAAAGGGGTTTCTGTCTTCTGTAGCAAAAAGACCAGAGATGGTAATGAGATGAGTCTACGTAACAAAATTTGCTAAACCTTTATTTACTCTCCATTTCCTGCTCTCCCTCCCACAATTTATTTTTGTTGTTGTTGTTATTGTTTAATAAAATGATATTAATAAGGCCTCTGACTCTAAACACTTTCTTGGAGCTATCTTTTCTTTCTTTCTTCCTTCCTTCCTTTCTTCCTTCCTTCCTTCCTTCCTTCCTTCCTTCCTTCCTTCCTTCCTTCCTTCCTTCCTTCCTTCCTTCCTTTCTTTCTTTCTTTCTCTCTCTCTCTCTCTCTCTCTCTCTCTCTCTCTCTCTCTTTCTTTCTTTCTTTCTTTCTTTCTTTCTTTCTTTCTTTTTTTGTTGTTCTTTGAAGTCCTGGTAATCTACACACAAAAATATTAACTTAAAACATAATATATTTTTTATTTCTCTGCTGATCTGCCTTTTGCTAATTTAATTCTCAGGCTAGCCACAGAATGTAAGAAGATAGATGGAAAGATTTTTCTCCTGTATGGTTATGTCAATAAGAATGCATCAGCTCAGACTCACTGCTTGCTCTAGACAGGTCATAGCTTAGGTTTCAGGACATCTGAAAAAGCCAGCAAAAGGTCAAAATGTTTTATCAAGATCTCCATATTTTTGCATTCACAGTCTAGTTGAAAGACCATGGTAAATCTCCTTGTCCTTTCATTTCCCAATTTAGATAATTATGAAAAATCATTTGTGTGCACCCACTTTTTATATAATGCAGTTTTTCTTTGGGTTTTGTTATTGATTGGTTCCTTCCCAGGGGAAGTTATAATTTTTCATTTGCTCTATCTTTTGAATCATTTCTAATAGAGGAGATAGTTGTAGGACAGAATGTAAACACAGGTTCTATAAGCCTGTTGTTTAAAGCCTCACAGACGGGTGAGTTTATGTTGATACCAGACTAGCATCTGCTTGTACAAATTCTGCTGTGGGTCACCAATAAAACTAGATTAGATTCTCCTTTCATCTGATTTTGTATTCAGAGTGTTTGGTTTGGATCTAGTAAAACCACTTTGATTTTCCACCTGCTGGGAGTACAGGTTGTTGGCCTGTGTCTGGTGTTCCCTGGTTGAATGTTGAGTTGTATACTCAGAAAGAAGACTAACATCATAAAAATTTAAGGAATGTTTTGTCAGACTTGCCAAGGATGTTTTTCCTTAAATCCAAAGGCTGAATAAAATAAGAAAGAAATGTTTTAATTTTCACCTTAGTTTGAAATATTTTTCCTGATATAAAGAAACAGATCCAAAAATCTTGGGGCTAGCTAAACAAATTAACTTCTCAGAATTATTCTTGAAGCTCTTACCCAATTCTTGAGTGATATGAATCACCATTGGGAAGTATGGCTAACCTCAAATGCTGCCACGAAAATAAAAGAACTATCCTCTTGGTTCATGACAGCCACAGCAAGCTAGATGCAAAACCTATTCATAAGACAACTGGAACGGTATTCTTAGAACTGAGTATGGACTTCACAAGTCCACTCTCAACCTCCAGAAGTAGGTAGAACCTTAACATGGATGGCATTTACCAAGATCATGGATAAAGAACTTTATCTTCACTTTTTTAGTGTGTGTGTGTACTGGAAATTAAACCCAGGTCACTTTACCATGGAGCCACATCCCCAGCCCTTTTCACTTTTATGTGGAGACAGGGTTTCACTAAATTACTTAGGGTCTTGTTAAATTGCTGTGGCTGATCATGAACTTACTATCCTCCTTCCTCAACCTTCAATGTCACTGGGGTTACAGATGTGTACCATTGCTCCCAGCTATATCCCCACCTATTTCTTTTCTACCCTTGAGATCTGTTTTCTCCCTAAGAAGTAAATCTCTTTAACTTTTTTAATAAAGTCCCCTTTTATTCTCCCACATTTTGAAATTCTGGCTTGAGATTTTTTTTTTTTTTGTCTCAGTGCATCATATTTTTCCCTCTGATCCTTTACTCTAAGCTCTTTGTCACACTGTGTCTTACTCCTGTTAGCCTTTACTACTTTTTAACATGCCAAGCATAAAACTAGTCTTGACTAATTAATCAGATTGGCAGTTATGTCTGGAGAGCACACATATAAGAACCCTGAACTAGTTATCATTTCTGTGAATTGGAGCATCCACTAGACAAACTATGGAAGATGGATGACTAGAAGAGAATAGTATGTATGACCAGAGAAATAATGTCAAACTCTTTTTACTTTAAGTAAGTTAATTGAGACCAGCAAAACCTCCATGGAAGTTCAAGTTCTATCCCCTGCTCAGGGAATATACTTTGAGAAGAATTTCCCCCTTTTTGTTTCAAGCATATAGTGTTGGTTCCTTTCAATGTGGCACTTCAAAGCAATATTTTAATTATTGTGATTTGCTTCCAAAGGTGTCATCTTCATGCCTCTAACAGAAGTCATAGTGGCTTTGGCATTAATTCTTGTGGCACAAACATTTGCCAAGTTACCAAACATTTTGGTTGGTGCAACTTAACAACCACTGTTGTATGAACAGCTTAGCTATTTTTTCAATTATGCTGCCTAACACCATAAATTATATATGGGTAGATGAAAATCTGGGCCAACTTTGGACAAAAGCAAGCCTTAAAAATGCAGGCTTCTTGTATGAGTTACTTTGGAACCTGCTTTGGTTTTATAAGCTTACTGGGGTACACAGAAAATAAAGGTATACAGTAGAGAATATGACAAATTCAAAAATACACCAAACCCCAATTTGGTGAGTTGTAGGTCGATTCTAACTTTGTCCATGAACTTTTTATATTATGAAGTAACACAGACTTCTACCTAAATTCTGAGGATGAAATTAACTTAAATACCTGGTACTCTACCTTAAATACTAGTCAATCTTCTATACATGGTAGCACCATATAAACATATCAGAAGGAGAACTTGTTTAAAAAATTCTAACTCCAAGTTCTTTTCAGTAATGATTCCCAAGTTTTGGAATTTATGATTTGGAAAAGGTAGTTCTATATCCATCCATGACAATACATAAGAATTCAATGCCAATATGCAAATTGGAAGCACACCAATTGGAAGTTCCAAATATCACCTCTGCTGTTTTTCTGGATACACTGCCTGCCCATGTAGAAGGAGCTTGTACAATTCTTTTTGAAAAATGATGCTTCAGTGTAAATCACATGGAACAATGAGTATTTAATTTACATCTTTTTAAAAAAAAAATTAATGCTCTCCAACAGATAAATAAAGTTTAGTCATTTGGGGGGGGGGCTAACCTACTCCCACGATTGGGCAAAGAGTTATTGGAGTATGAGAATGTGTGCTTAACTCAGTTTTGTTTTCTTGCTAGTTTCTTCTAGTTATAATCTATATTCTTCTCTCTCTTTTTAGATTTCTACCACTCAGGTACCAGTCAAAATCCTCTCTCCTTAGCTATTAACTCAACTTCAGTATGTTGAACTTTCTGTGAAGTTTGAAATGATAGAAAATAAGTAGATGAAAATATGCCATTGCAAAATGTTCCATTTCGTCATAGATACTTGACAAAAGATACTTGACAAAAAGTAGATGCAGGACAAACCCTCTTCCCTACCTTTTCTGCCTGAAAGCAGGGCATGTTTCCCTTTGTAAAGGTGACATAAATCTCCATTTGTAAAGATGTTTCTGCTCTCATATCAGGAAGCCTTAAAGACAGCATTGAGATGAGTCTGCCATAACAAACCTTATTAATCTAGCCACTTTGGCCATATGTTTCCTGTTATTTTCCAATAATTTATTGTGCTTTGCTAAAATGATATATAAGCTTCCAAGTGTAACTGTTTCTTTGGTCTTTTTACTTTTTTTTCTTTGAAGATTTTGAGCACATATAAATATTATGATAAAATACAAACTTGTATACTTATTTTTATAATTGGTATTTTGCCAACATTATTCAGAGTTCCAAGTACAGAATCTAACAGGGTAGAGGAAATGCTATTTCTTCTGTATAGTTCCATACAATTCAATATTATTAAACAATTATTTTTTTAATTTATTCCTTTTAAAATTATTTGTTCTAATTAGTTATACATAACAGCAGAATGCATTTCAACTCATTGTACACAAATGGAGCCCAACTTTTCATCTCTGGTTGTACATGATGCAGAGTCACACCATTCATGTAATCATTAATGTACACAGGTTAATAATGCCTGTCTCATTCCACCATTATTCCCACCACCTCCCCACTCCATTTCCTCATTTTCCTCTGCTCAATCCCAAGTTTCTCCAATCTGCCCCTGCTCCCACTATCGATAAACATCCACATATCAGAGAAAACATTTGGTTGGGTTTGGGGGATTGGCTTATTTTGCTTCGCATAATACTCTCCAACTACATCCATCTACCTGCAAATGCCGTCATTTCATTCATCTTTAAAGCTGAGTAATGTTTCATTGTGTATATGTTCTACATTTTCTTCATTCATTCATCTATTTAAGGGCATGTAGGTTGGTTCCATGGTTTCGATATTGTGAATTGAGCTGCTATAATATTAATGTGGCTGCTTCACTGTAGCGTGCTGATTTTAAGTCCTTTGGGTATAGACTGAGGAGTGGGATAACTAGGTCAAATGGTGATTTCATTACAAGTTGTCTAAGTAATCTCCATATTGCTTTCCAGAATGGTTGCACCTAAGAGTACATCTGAAAATGTATGGTTCATTTTGAGAAGGAAGTAACACCCAAGGGTAGTTTGTTAGGATGAAAACTGAATATATGCAGCATTAGGGCTAATAATGACAAATTCATTATTTAGATCACAGAAAAACTTAGACTATAGATCTTGGTTTTAAGCAGATTTTCAAAAAATCTAGCTTGGAGCACAATTACTCATTTGTTAAAAGTCTAGTTGCTTATTTATTTGTTTATTTAATAAGCATTAACTGAACACTTAGTGTTTCCCTCTTGCTGTTTCTTGTATCTATTAGTTAATAAATAAAAGAATATGAAAAATATTGTCCGCCCTTAAGGAGATAGCAGTAGACAAGAGAACAATACACATTTGCAGCAAATTTATGATATTTATAACAGAAACTGCCAAATACACAAAAGCTTATATTTATGTTAATATTCTAGATATTGAGAGACTAAGGAAAACATGCACTAATTTACTAAATATTTCTTATTTGACTTTTTATCTGTGTGTAAGACTTACCAGAGTATGCTGTTAATACATAATACTCTACATTTATTTTACCAAGCCCAGGAGGAAAATTTGTCTTGACAGGTACTACTCACTGAATCACAAGAATGCCAGCAATGTAAATAACAGAGTTTGCTCCTATTTGCTCAGAACAATCAAGGAAAGTTGTAGAATGTGGTGTCTGCAGAAACACAGTCTCCTCCATGATCAGGAGCCTCTAGGCCTGGACATCATTGGGATCACTGTCCACTAACTCCTAAAATAGCTAAGATTGTGTAGATTACCCAGAAAAGACATTGCTGAGGGCCATTGCCAAGTAGGAATGAAGCATCGAATGTCCTCTAAGCAACATGGGGTACGCTGGCAAGGAAATTTCGATGCGTCATTCACCTGGAGATAGAATAGCACAGTTGTTAATAATACCCAGCCTATATAATAAGTTCTCTAGTCTTAATGTAGAAAGAGGTTCCAGGGGATTAGGCTCCACAGGGGTAGATTGGGCTATGTTGTCTTTAAATTTAGATTCTCGCCCAATGCTAAAACTAAATATTCAAGGTCATGAGTTTAATGGGCTACTGGACACAGGTGCTGACCTTAGCATCCTATCTCGTCAAGAATGGCCAAAACATTGGCCATTACAATAAGCCACTCAAATGCTTTGAGGCCTAGGAGTGGCAACAAATCCCCATAGAAGTGCTATGGTATTAGATTGGAAGGATCCTGAAGGATATGAAGGAACTATACAGCCATATGTATTAGATCATCTTCCCATAAATTTATGGGGACGAGATGTCCTAGATCAACTAGGTTTGACGTTAAGAAATAACATCAATCCTAATGCGCCCACTACTAGGGCTAGACAAGGTGTTAGGAAAGAAAAAAGATTAGGAAAACAAGAACAAGGTATAGCAGCACCAATTCAAATAGATCAAGGAACAGACAGACATGGGTTGGATTTTCAGAAAGGGCCACTGAGACAATCAAAATTACTTGGAAATCAGAAAGACCAGTGTGGGTTCCTCAGTGGCCTCTGACTAAAGAAAAGATAAAAGTAGCCCATGATCTGGTCAAACAACAATTAGCGGAAGGACATTTACAACCTTCCGTATCTCCCCATAATACTCCCATTTTTGTCATCAAAAAGAAATCGGGTAAATGGAGATTATTGCAAGATTTAAGAGCCATTAATAATGAGATGGTTATTATGGGACCTGCTCAATCAGGGATTCCTCAATTGTCTGCTTTACCAAAAACGTGGCATGTTTTAGCTATAGATATTAAAGATTGTTTTTTTTCGATTCCAATTCATCCCGAGGATAGTCCAGGTTTTGCATTTACTATCCCTGCATTAAATCATGAAGGTCCTGATGAGAGATATGAATGGAAAGTACTCCCTCAAGGAATGGCTAACAGTCCAACTATGTGTCAAATCTATGTTAATAAAGCAATCCAGCCACTTAGAAATCAAAATCCTGAACTAAAAATATTTCACTATATGGATGATGTATTATTAGCACATAAAGATAAAAACACATTGCTGGAATGTTATGCCACACTTAAAAACTTGTTAAAAAATTATAATCTAGAGATAGGAATAGATAAAGTACAATTAAATTTTCCAATTAATTATTTAGGAGTCCTATTATCCTCAACCATGGTCTGTCCATCAAACTCCTAAAGCTAGAAAGGCATTAAAAATTATTGAAACATATATGGAAAATATGCATCTAGATAGAATTGATACAAGTTTGCCTTTATTATTTATTGTACTACCAACAAAAAATATTCCTACAGGAGTATTTTGGCAAGAAGGTCCATTATTGTGGATACATTTATCTTATTCTCCTAACACTATTCTTACTAGGTATCCTGAGGCTGTAGGACAATTAATACTCAAAGGAATAAGAGCAGCAAAGGGAGTGTTTGGAATTTCTCCCAATAAAATTATTAATCCATATACTATGGATCAAATTGATGAGTTAGCTAATGAGTTAAATACATGGGCAATCATGTGTAAATCGAATGTTTCATTTGATAATCATTTACCATCTAATCCTTTGTTGTCTTTTTGGTCTAAGCATTCTGTAGTTTTTCCAAAAATGACAAGAAAAACCCTTATCATGAATGCTCCAAATATATTCACTGATGGGTCTAGTAATGGTACAGCAGCAGTAGTTACCCCTGATCAAACTTTTACATTTTTAGTACCCAAACAATCAGCTCAAAAGGTAGAGCTTAATGCAGTTTTACAAGCTTTTGTGATGTTCAAAGATTCTGTATTTAATTTATTTTCTCATAATCAGTATATAGTTAATGCTATAATATCCCTTGAATATGCTGGTAGGATTTCCCCTTCCTCTACTGTTTTCTCTTTGTTTTCCACTATTCAAAGTCTAATCTGGGACAGAAAAGATCCATTCTTTATAGGACATATTAGGGCACATACAGGATTGCCTGGAGCCCTTAGTTTGGGCAATGATTTAGCAGATAAAACTACACATGATGTACATATTTTCTCTACACTAGAAGAAGCTACAAATTTTCATAAAAGGTTTCATATTAATGCTAATACTTTACAAAAGCGTTTTAAAATAACTAAGGAACAAGCCAGACATATAATAAAACAATGTCAAAATTGTGTGACCTTTTTACCACAAGTTAATCTTGGAGTTAATCCTAGAGGACTGATACCTAACCATATTTGGCAGATGGACGTCACACACTTGCCAGAATTTGGAAAATTAAAATATTTACATGTTACAGTTGATACTTCTTCCTAATTTTTGATGGGCTCCCTTCATGCTGGAGAAAAAACTAAAGATGTTATAGCTCATTGCTTACAAAATTTTGCCACTGTGGGCGTTCCAAAACAGTTAAAAATGGATAATGGTCCTGGTTATACTTCTACCTCTTTTAAACAATTTTGCTCATCATTTGGTATTACTCATATAACAGGAATCCCATACAATCCACAGGGACAAGGCACAGTTGAAAGAGCTCATCAAACTATTAAAACGTACTTATTAAAGCAAAAAGAGGGAATTGGAAAGGGGTATATATCCCTCAAAGATAAACTTAAAATAACCCTTTTTACTCTAAACTTTCTAAATTTGGATTAATCAGGACTTAGTGCTGCAGAAAGACATATGTATCCGAAAAATGTACATAAGCCTAAGGTACTTTGGAAAGATATTCTAACAGGACAATGGAAAGGTCCTGACCCAGTAATAGTCTGGAGTCCATGGGCTCTGTCTGTGATTTCCACAGGGAGAACAGCAGCCGATTTGGATTCCAGAGAGATTAACTAAAGCAATTTCTACAGAAAAAGAAGATGATTTGACTCAAATCCATAACAGCTGATATCCAGAGCTCCAGCTTGGCTATTCTTATATCTGTGACAGTGATTAACCAAGGTGTTTCTTCAATATCTATTTTATTATTGCATTTTTCCCACATCATAAAGTTCTATTTTATTTTTTGAGCTCATACAAACCTAGGTTAATATTTTTCTGATCAGTTTTATTTTTTGACTGTGTTTTATTTTTTGACTGTGGAGTTTTTAAACATTGCAATGGAGATTTCACCTAGGTAAAGCTACAAGGCCTTTTATTGTCTTATGTGTTGTATGTTATGTGTGCACTGTTTTGTGTTGTATGTCTGTATGTGTGTATGTCCATATTTCATATATGAGGAGCGCTCATGAAAAAATGGATCCGAATTTTTTTTATTCACGTGATTTAAATGTTTTTTTTTTTTTAATTAGGTAAACAGCTGTTAAGGATTGTTTTTAAAGGTGGTCAACAGATCTGTTTGTTTACTTTCACCTTTCCTTTTCATTATATTTAATAATTCTGTTCAGGATAATGTCTCTTTAGCATCATTGCCAGAATTCCCATCTCCATCCCAGTGCCGGTGAAGACTAAGATAAAACCAAACTACAGCTTCTATGATAGCTATCACAGTAAACTGTATAAACTGATGCATCAATGAATATAACTCAACAAGTATTGCTCAATCAAGGACTCAATTTACTTTGGGAAGAAATGGACATATTGATAGACTCTTCCGCTTTGAACTGCTTGCAGAACTTGCCTGGACTATATATCAGTTGCATGCATTGTGAACTATCGTCTGGTGCAGCAAATTGTGGTACTGCTGGCATATCTTTGCTGACGGTGTCACCAGTGATGCAATTTTTCCAAAGGAGCCGTCAATTGGCTTGGTGTCAGGCATTTCTGTATCCTCCTCCCTTCTACTAGTGATGGTCTAAAATTTGGGGGCCAACAGAGGTGAGGGCAAAGAACCTCACCCCCCCCCCCACTGGCACCAAGGCTAAATTTGGGGGCCAACAGAGGTGAGGCAAGAACCTCACCCCCCCACTGGTGCATAGGCCTATCCACAAGCATGGCTGAATGCTGGACCGGTAGTCAGTGACGGGTTGATCTGATTGCAGTGGTATCACCCTAAGACAGGAGGCTGACGCCTAGAGGTCAGTTTTCCCATGGCGGGTAAGAACCATATGTTGAATTGGACAACCTACCAGGCACTGTCCTTAAGCCACATTGCTTGTTGTTTAATTAATCAGAAGGGGGGAGATGCTGAGGGCCATTGCCAAGTAGGAATGACGCATCGAAATTTCCTTGCCAGCGTACCCCATGTTGCTTAGAGGACATTCGATGGGACATTGCATGTATGCTTTAGTAAGGTGACCTTGCTCAAGGACCAGGGTGGATCTGAGTTTAGAGCTGATCAGGTTTGAGGAAGTATCCCCCTCCTTGGGTTTAAGGCGTTCCCGGTTTAAGACAAGTTTAGGGCGTTCCCAATTTAAGACAATATGGGTTTTAGGGATGTTGGAGGTTTAAGTTTATTGCTGCTGGGAATAGGGCATTCCTGCTGCCTGAGTTCCCACTGAGTTCTCGTGGAATTGTAAAGTATTTGGGACATGAATTGTGCGGGCAGAGTTTTAGATTTCCCCAGAACGTGTTTGTGTAGAGGCCGGTGTGAGTTCGGGAATAAAGAATTGCTGTTTGAATCTACAAGTGTGTGGTGGCTCGTGATCTTGTGCCCAGCCAAGACTGCGGCAGGACATGAACTGGAATTTTTTTCCACTTAGAAATAGCTGTTCCAGTAAACAAAAGAAGGACTAAAATATTTATAATTCTCATATTAAAAAATGAATGCTGGACACTATGTGTTTTTCTATTAGTGATCCTTGACAAAATATGTTTGAATTTTAAAAATCCAGACTCTCATAAACTCTGCTCTCCCATTCTTAAATCAACTCATATGTTGAACTAAATCTTGAATGCAGGTAAATCATATAATGTAAAAACTCACTGGATATCTGATTTTTGTTTCTGAACGTTGGTACAATTAATTGAAGAATTTATTGAATTTTAAACTTTAGGGCATGAAAAATATGGGTGAAAAAAAAACCTAGATTACAATAAGTAAAACTATCATTCTCCAGTTAAAACATAAACAAACTACAATATAAAGCTTGATACCTAGAAATATTTTACTGAATTGCAGTTTGACAAGGTTTTATTTTATTTTATTTTGCTGGTACTTGGGATTGAACTCAGGGGCAGTTAACCACTGAGTCACATTCCCAGTTTGTTGAATTTTTTATTTTGAGATGGGTTCTCACTAAATTGCTTAGGGCCCGGCTAAGTTACTGAGGCGGGCTTTGAACTTGAAATCCTTCTGCCTCAGCCTCCAGAGCTGCTGAGATGATAGGCATGAGACACTGCACGTGGCTTGACAAGGTTTTATTAGAGATTTATGATATTTCTAGTTCTCACAGAATGGAAATGTCTTTACTTCACGTAAGTTGCTTTTTATTTTGCTGATATTCAGAACACATTCATATTCTCAAAAAGTCCTGATGTACAAACAAAAGAACATTCTTATGAAAACACTGCAATGGACACCTTTACATATGAATTCTGGACTGACTTTATCTGCAATTATGTCACCATGTCACAACACCTGCACTGCTGATGACTTTTCTGTGAATATTTTCACACAGAAGTTTTTGGTAACATCCATCATTATTCCTTTAGGGTTAATTACACCAAATGAGATCATTGACTAAAATGTATCCAATACCAGGAAGGTTTGGGCACATGGGTATTGCATTCATTTCTATTGCAGCAGTAGTGGGTGAGAACAGCTGTTGACAACATTGAAGAAATTATTGTATTTTAAAATTACTTTATACTGACTGTCAAATGAAATACTTTCTTGCATTAATTTACATTCCTTTTATCAAGCTTGACTACTATAAGGTCCTTGCTTAGCATCTGGATGGTCATCTTAAGTGACAGTCCACCCTTTTAAGAAAAAATTTGGAAAAAGTGATAGAGTGCCAGGGATCCCAGCAGCCTGCAGCAGGGCCCGGAGAGCCAGGCCAACTGATTCGCGTGGCCTGCCCTGCGGCTACAGAAGGCGTGGCGCCTCAGTGAAGCCATTAATTGGCAAGCAGGGAGGTTAGGGAAGGCCATTAGGTGGAATCCCACCAGCCAAGCCCACACGGACCCTTGGGCCGAGCACGGGTTCTCAGAAGGGGAAGGAAGCGGTACAGTCCCATCCCCCACAGCGGACACCCCGCCGAGGCAGTCAGCGGCCAGCATCCGGGAAAGCTGAAGGATACACCGCCACTCTCCTTCAGAGTGCGACATCAAAACAGGTCGGTGTCATTCAGCTCACCCCCCAGACAGCGGGAATTCGCATAAAATCTCTCCTAGGCTTGCCGGGAGAGGGAGTATCAAGCTGAACCTCCATACAGTCTAGGGGGAAACCAGAGACACCTGACCTCCAACCCCTCCTCCCAGTAGCAGCCAAAAGGAAACCTGGCTAGCCAGCGCTGGGGGAGGGGCAAGCAGAAAAAATCAAAGTGATAGAGTGCCAGGGATCCCAGCAGCCTGCAGCAGGGCCCGGAGAGCCAGGCCAACTGATTCGCGTGGCCTGCCCTGCGGCTACAGAAGGCGTGGCGCCTCAGTGAAGCCATTAATTGGCAAGCAGGGAGGTTAGGGAAGGCCATTAGGTGGAATCCCACCAACCAAGCCCACACGGACCCTTGGGCCGAGCACGGGTTCTCAGAAGGGGAAGGAAGCGGTACAGTCCCATCCCCCACAGCGGACACCCCGCCGAGGCAGTCAGCGGCCAGCATCCGGGAAAGCTGAAGGATACACCGCCACTCTCCTTCAGAGTGCGACATCAAAACAGGTCGGTGTCATTCAGCTCACCCCCCAGACAGCGGGAATTCGCATAAAATCTCTCCTAGGCTTGCCGGGAGAGGGAGTATCAAGCTGAACCTCCATACAGTCTAGGGGGAAACCAGAGACACCTGACCTCCAACCCCTCCTCCCAGTAGCAGCCAAAAGGAAACCTGGCTAGCCAGCGCTGGGGGAGGGGCAAGCAGAAAAAATCAAAGTGATAGAGTGCCAGGGATCCCAGCAGCCTGCAGCAGGGCCCGGAGAGCCAGGCCAACTGATTCGCGTGGCCTGCCCTGCGGCTACAGAAGGCGTGGCGCCTCAGTGAAGCCATTAATTGGCAAGCAGGGAGGCTAGGGAAGGCCATTAGGTGGAATCCCACCAGCCAAGCCCACACGGACCCTTGGGCCGAGCACGGGTTCTCAGAAGGGGAAGGAAGCGGTACAGTCCCATCCCCCACAGCGGACACCCCGCCGAGGCAGTCAGCGGCCAGCATCCGGGAAAGCTGAAGGATACACCACCACTCTCCTTCAGAGTGCGACATCAAAACAGGTCGGTGTCATTCAGCTCACCCCCCAGACAGCGGGAATTCGCATAAAATCTCTCCTAGGCTTGCCGGGAGAGGGAGTATCAAGCTGAACCTCCATACAGTCTAGGGGGAAACCAGAGACACCTGACCTCCAACCCCTCCTCCCAGTAGCAGCCAAAAGGAAACCTGGCTAGCCAGCGCTGGGGGAGGGGCAAGCAGAAAAAATCAAAGTGATAGAGTGCCAGGGATCCCAGCAGCCTGCAGCAGGGCCCGGAGAGCCAGGCCAACTGATTCGCGTGGCCTGCCCTGCGGCTACAGAAGGCGTGGCGCCTCAGTGAAGCCATTAATTGGCAAGCAGGGAGGTTAGGGAAGGCCATTAGGTGGAATCCCACCAACCAAGCCCACACGGACCCTTGGGCCGAGCACGGGTTCTCAGAAGGGGAAGGAAGCGGTACAGTCCCATCCCCCACAGCGGACACCCCGCCGAGGCAGTCAGCGGCCAGCATCCGGGAAAGCTGAAGGATACACCACCACTCTCCTTCAGAGTGCGACATCAAAACAGGTCGGTGTCATTCAGCTCACCCCCCAGACAGCGGGAATTCGCATAAAATCTCTCCTAGGCTTGCCGGGAGAGGGAGTATCAAGCTGAACCTCCATACAGTCTAGGGGGAAACCAGAGACACCTGACCTCCAACCCCTCCTCCCAGTAGCAGCCAAAAGGAAACCTGGCTAGCCAGCGCTGGGGGAGGGGCAAGCAGAAAAAATCAAAGTGATAGAGTGCCAGGGATCCCAGCAGCCTGCAGCAGGGCCCGGAGAGCCAGGCCAACTGATTCGCGTGGCCTGCCCTGCGGCTACAGAAGGCGTGGCGCCTCAGTGAAGCCATTAATTGGCAAGCAGGGAGGTTAGGGAAGGCCATTAGGTGGAATCCCACCAGCCAAGCCCACACGGACCCTTGGGCCGAGCACGGGTTCTCAGAAGGGGAAGGAAGCGGTACAGTCCCATCCCCCACAGCGGACACCCCGCCGAGGCAGTCAGCGGCCAGCATCCGGGAAAGCTGAAGGATACACCACCACTCTCCTTCAGAGTTCGACATCAAAACAGGTCGGTGTCATTCAGCTCACCCCCCAGACAGCGGGAATTCGCATAAAATCTCTCCTAGGCTTGCCGGGAGAGGGAGTATCAAGCTGAACCTCCATACAGTCTAGGGGGAAACCAGAGACACCTGACCTCCAACCCCTCCTCCCAGTAGCAGCCAAAAGGAAACCTGGCTAGCCAGCGCTGGGGGAGGGGCAAGCAGAAAAAATCAAAGTGATAGAGTGCCAGGGATCCCAGCAGCCTGCAGCAGGGCCCGGAGAGCCAGGCCAACTGATTCGCGTGGCCTGCCCTGCGGCTACAGAAGGCGTGGCGCCTCAGTGAAGCCATTAATTGGCAAGCAGGGAGGTTAGGGAAGGCCATTAGGTGGAATCCCACCAACCAAGCCCACACGGACCCTTGGGCCGAGCACGGGTTCTCAGAAGGGGAAGGAAGCGGTACAGTCCCATCCCCCACAGCGGACACCCCGCCGAGGCAGTCAGCGGCCAGCATCCGGGAAAGCTGGAGGATACACCGCCACTCTCCTTCAGAGTGCGACATCAAAACAGGTCGGTGTCATTCAGCTCACCCCCCAGACAGCGGGAATTCGCATAAAATCTCTCCTAGGCTTGCCGGGTGAGGGAGTATCAAGCTGAACCTCCATACAGTCTAGGGGGAAACCAGAGACACCTGACCTCCAACCCCTCCTCCCAGTAGCAGCCAAAAGGAAACCTGGCTAGCCAGCGCTGGGGGAGGGGCAAGCAGAAAAAATCAAAGTGATAGAGTGCCAGGGATCCCAGCAGCCTGCAGCAGGGCCCGGAGAGCCAGGCCAACTGATTCGCGTGGCCTGCCCTGCGGCTACAGAAGGCGTGGCGCCTCAGTGAAGCCATTAATTGGCAAGCAGGGAGGTTAGGGAAGGCCATTAGGTGGAATCCCACCAACCAAGCCCACACGGACCCTTGGGCCGAGCACGGGTTCTCAGAAGGGGAAGGAAGCGGTACAGTCCCATCCCCCACAGCGGACACCCCGCCGAGGCAGTCAGCGGCCAGCATCCGGGAAAGCTGAAGGATACACCGCCACTCTCCTTCAGAGTGCGACATCAAAACAGGTCGGTGTCATTCAGCTCACCCCCCAGACAGCGGGAATTCGCATAAAATCTCTCCTAGGCTTGCCGGGAGAGGGAGTATCAAGCTGAGCCTCCATACAGGCCAGGGGGAAACCAGAGACACCTGACCTCCAACCCCTCCTCCCAGTAGCAGCCAAAAGGAAACCTGGCTAGCCAGCGCTGGGGGAGGGGCAAGCAGAAAAAATCAAAGTGATAGAGTGCCAGGGATCCCAGCAGCCTGCAGCAGGGCCCCGGAGAGCCAGGCCAACTGATTCGCGTGGCCTGCCCTGTGGCTACAGAAGGCGTGGCGCCTCAGTGAAGCCATTAATTGGCAAGCAGGGAGGTTAGGGAAGGCCATTAGGTGGAATCCCACCAGCCAAGCCCACACGGACCCTTGGGCCGAGCACGGGTTCTCAGAAGGGGAAGGAAGCGGTACAGTCCCATCCCCCACAGCGGACACTCCACCGAGGCAGTCAGCGGCCAGCATCCGGGAAAGCTGAAGGATACACCGCCACTCTCCTTCAGAGTGCAACATCAAAACAGCGGACACTCCATCCAGGCAGTCAGTGGACACCATCCGGGAAAGCTGAAGAATACACCACCACTCTCCAACAGCTTGCAACATCAAAACAGCCAGCAGCAGGACCCCGGAGATCCAGGCCAACTGATTCGCGCGGCCTGCCCCGCAGCTACAGAAGGCGTGGCGCCTCAGAGAAGCCATTAATTAGCAAGCAGGGAGGTTAGGGACTGCCATTAGGTGGAATCCCGCCAGCCAAGCCCACCGCCCACGCCCGGAACAGGCCCAGCGATCTGCCAGCATTGTAGTCACGACACCCCAATTGGAATAGGGACAGAGCAGAGCCGCCTTCCACTCCCGGAACAGGCCCAGAGAGCCGCCAGCGTGGTAGACACGTCACTCCAATTGGAGTAGGGGCACAGCCGCCGCCTGCACCTGCAAGGGAGACTTTTCAAGTATACAAGAGCAACATAAATAAATAGGGGGTAAATTTCAAAACACAACAGTTGCACCAAGCAGAAAGAAACGCGAGCAGTATGAAAAGACAAGGAAAGAAAGGTCCACAAGCAATGCAGGTCAACTCAACTTTAGAAGAGGTAATAGCTGCAACAGATGGAATATCAGATAAAGAGTTCAGGATATATATGCTTCAGATGATCTGGAGTCTCAAGGAAGACATGAGACAGCAAAATCAGACAATGAAAGATCACATTGACAAACAAATCCAGGAAGTAAAAGATCAATTTCACAGGGAGATAGAGGTAATAAAAAACAAACAAATTGAAATTCTAGAAATGCAGGAAACAATAAACCAACTTAAAAACTCAATTGAGAATACTACCAGCAGAGTAGATCACTTAGAAGAGAGAACATCAGACAATGAAGACAAAGTATTTCAACTGGAAAAGAACATAGACAGCTCAGCAAGTCTGCTAAGAAACCATGAGCAGAACATCCAAGAATTATGGGACAATATCAAAAGACCAAATTTAAGAGTCATTGGGATACAGGAAGGCACAGAGCTCCATTCCAAAGGAATAAACAGTCTATTCAGTGAAATAATACGAGAAAACTTCCCAGAATTGAAGATTGAGACAGAATCCCAAATCCTAGAAGCCTACAGGACGCCGAATGTGCAAAATCATAAGAGATCCACACCTAGACACATTATAATGAAGATGTCCAACATACAGAATAAGGAGAGAATTTTAAAAGCTGCAAGAGAAAGAAAGCAGATTACATTTAGGGGTAAACCAATCAGGATAACAGCTGATCTCTCAACACAGACTCTGAAAGCTAGAAGATCCTGGAATAACATATTTCAAACACTGAAAGACAATGGGCTCCAACCAAGAATTGTGTATCCGGCGAAATTAAGCTTCAGGTTAGAAGATGAAATTAAAACCTTCCACAATAAACAAAAGTTAAAAGAATTCGCAGCTAGAAAACCATCTCTTCAAAAAATCCTTGGCAAAACATTACAGGAAGAGGAAATGGAAAACAACATTGAAAACCAACAATGGGAGGTAGGACAGTAAAGGGGGGAAAGTAGTCAAAGAGGATAACAAATCAGGTTTAGTAACATCAATAAACAAATATGGATAGAAGAACAAACCATATCTCAATAATAACCCTAAATGTTAATGGCTTAAACTCACCAATTAAGAGACATAGGCTAGTAGAATGGATCAAAAAACAAGACCCAACAATATGCTGTCTACAGGAGACGCATTTGATAGGAAAAGATATACATAGACTGAAGGTGAAAGGTTGGGAAAAATCATATCACTCATATGGACCGCGGAAACAAGCAGGAGTGTCCATACTCATATCTAATAAAATAGATTTCAAGCCAAAGCTAATCAAAAGGGATATAGAAGGACACTTCATACTGCTCAAGGGAACCATACACCAACAAGACATAACAATCATAAATATATATGCCCCAAATAATGGTGCAGCTGTATTCATCAAGCAAACTCTTCTCAAGTTCAAGAGTCTAATAGACCAACATACAATAATCATGGGAGACTTCAACACACCTCTCTCACCACTGGACAGATCTTCCAAACAAAAGTTAAATAAGGAAACTATAGAACTCAATAACACAATTAACAACCTAGACTTAATTGACATATACAGACTATACCACCCAACATCAAGTAGCTACACTTTTTTCTCAGCAGCACATGGAACCTTCTCAAAAATAGACCATATACTATGTCACAGGGCAACTCTTAGACAATACAAAGGGGTAGAGATAATACCATGCATCTTATCTGATCATAAAGAATGAAACTGAAAATCAATGATAAAAGAAGAAAGGAAAAAGCAAGCATCACCTGGAGAATGAACAATAGGTTGCTGAGTGATCAATGGGTTTTAGAAGACATCAAGGAGGAAATTAAAAAATTCCTAGAGTTAAATGAAAACACAGACACAACATATCGGAATCTATGGGACACATTGAAAGCAGTTCTAAGAGGAAAATTCATTGCTTGGAGTTCATTCCTCAAAAAAAGAAAAAACCAACAAATAAATGATCTCATACTTCATCTCGAAATCCTAGAAAAAGAAGAGCAAAACAACAGCAAAAGAAGTAGAAGGCAAGAAATAATTAAAATCAGAGCTGAAATTAATGAAATTGAAACAAAAGAAACAATTGAAAAAATTGACAAAACTAAAAGCTGGTTCTTTGAAAAAATAAATAAAATTGACAGACCCTTAGCCATGCTAACGAAGAGAAGAAGAGAGAGAACCCAAATTACTAGCATACGGGATGAAAAAGGCAATATCACAACAGACACTTCAGAAATACAGAAGATAATCAGAAATTACTTTGAATCCTTATACTCCAATAAAATAGAAGATACTGAAGGCATAGATAAATTCCTTGAGTCCTATGATCTGCCCAGATTGAGCCAGGAGGATATAGACAACCTAAACAGACCAATAACAATAGAGGAAATAGAAGAAACCATCAAAAGACTACCAACTAAGAAAAGCCCAGGACCGGATGGGTATACAGCAGAGTTTTACAAAACCTTTAAAGAGGAACTAACACCAATACTTTTCAAGCTATTTCAGGAAATAGAAAAAGAGGGAGAACTTCCAAATTCATTCTACGAGGCCAACATCACCCTGATTCCGAAACCAGACAAAGACACATCAAAGAAGGAAAACTACAGACCAATATCTCTAATGAACCTTGACGCAAAAATCCTCAATAAAATTCTGGCGAATCGGATTCAAATACATATCAAAAAAATTATACATCATGATCAAGTAGGATTCATCCCTGGGATGCAAGGCTGGTTTAATATACGGAAATCAATAAATGTTATTCACCACATCAATAGACTTAAAAATAAGAACCATATGATCATCTCAATAGATGCAGAAAAAGCATTTGACAAAGTACAGCATCCCTTTATGTTCAAAACGCTAGAAAAATTAGGGATAACAGGATCATACCTCAACATTGTAAAAGCAATATATGATAAGCCACAGGCCAGCATCATTCTGAATGGAGAAAAATTGAAGGCATTCCCTCTAAGATCTGGTACAAGACAGGGATGCCCTCTCTCACCACTTCTGTTCAACATAGTCCTCGAAACACTGGCCAGAGCAATTAGACAGTCAAAAGAAATTAAAGGCATAAAAATAGGAAAAGAAGAACTTAAATTATCACTATTTGCAGATGATATGATTCTATACCTAGCAGACCCAAAAGGGTCTACAAAGAAGCTATTAGAGCTAATAAATGAATTCAGCAAAGTGGCAGGATATAAGATCAACACGCATAAATCAAAGGCGTTCCTGTATATGAGCGACAAATCCTCTGAAACGGAAATGAGGACAACTACTCCATTCACAATATCCCCCCAAAAAATAAAATACTTGGGAATCAACCTAACAAAAGAGGTGAAAGATTTATACAATGAAAATTACAGAACCCTAAAGAAAGACATAGAAGAAGACCTTAGAAGATGGAAAAACATACCCTGCTCATGGATAGGCAGAACTAACATCATCAAAATGGCGATATTACCAAAAGTTCTCTATAAGTTCAATGCAATGCCAATCAAAATCCCAACAGCATATCTTGTAGAAATAGATAAAAGAATCATGAAATTCATATGGAATAATAAAAGACCCAGAATAGCAAAAACAATACTAAGCAGGAAGTGTGAATCAGGCGGTATAGCGATACCAGACTTCAAACTATACTACAGAGCAATAGTAACAAAAACAGCATGGTACTGGTACCAAAACAGGCGGGTGGACCAATGGTACAGAATAGAGGACACAGCAACCAATCCACAAAACTACAACTATCTTATTTTTGATAAAGGGGCTAAAAGCATGCAATGGAGGAAGGATAGCATCTTCAACAAATGGTGCTGGGAAAACTGGAAATCCATTTGCACCAAAATGAATCTGAATCCCTATCTCTCGCCGTGCACAAAAGTTAACTCAAAATGGATCAAGGAGCTTGATATTAAATCTGAGACACGGCATCTGATAGAAGAAAAAGTTGGTTATGATCTACACGCTGTGGGATCGGGCTCCAAATTCCTCAATAGGACACCCATAGCGCTAGAGTTAACAAATAGAATCAACAAATGGGACTTACTCAAACTAAAAAGTTTTTTCTCAGCAAAAGAAACAATAAGAGAGATAAATAGGGAGCCTACATCCTGGGAACAAATCTTTACTCCACACACTTCAGATAGAGCCCTAATAACCAGAATATACAAAGAACTCAAAAAATTAGACAATAAGATAACAAATAACCCAATCAATAAATGGGCCAAGGACCTGAACAGACACTTCTCAGAGGAGGACATACAATCAATCAACAAGTACATGAAAAAATGCTCACCATCGCTAGCAGTCAGAGAAATGCAAATCAAAACTACCCTAAGATACCATCTCACTCCAGTAAGACTGGCAGCCTTTAGGAAGTCAAACAACAATAAGTGCTGGAGAGGATGCGGGGAAAAGGGCACTCTTGTTCATTGCTGGTGGGACTGCAAATTGGTGCAGCCAATTTGGAAAGCAGTATGGAGATTTCTCGGAAAGCTGGGAATGGAACCACCATTTGACCCAGCTATTCCCCTTCTCGGTCTATTCCCTAAAGCCCTAACAAGAGCATGCTACAGGGACACTGCTACATCGATGTTCATAGCAGCTCAATTCACGATAGCAAGACTGTGGAACCAGCCTAGATGCCCTTCAATAGATGAATGGATAAAAAAAATGTGGCATTTATACACTATGGAGTATTACTCTGCATTAAAAAATGACAAAATTATAGAATTTGGAGGGAAATGGATGGCATTAGAGCAGATTATGCTAAGTGAAGCTAGTCAATCTTTAAAAAACAAATACCAAATGACTCCTTTGATATAAGGGGTGTAAACAAGGACAGGGTAGGGACGAAGAGCTTGAGAAGAATATTTACAGTAAACAGGGATGAGAGGTGGGAGGGAAAGGGAGTGAGAAGGGAAATTGCATGGAAATGGAAGGCGATCCTCAGGGTTATACAAAATGTCATATAAGAGGTAAGGAGGGGAAAGTCAAGAGAATACAAATGGAAGACATGATTTACAGTAGAAGGGGTAGAGAGAGAAAAGGGGAGGGGAGGGGAGGGGAGGGGAGGGGAGGGGGGATAGTAGACAATAGGACAGACAGCAGAATACATCAGACACTAGAAAGGCAATATGTCAATCAATGGAAGGGTAACTGATGTGATACAGCAATTTGTATACGGGGTAAAAGCGGGAGTTCATAATCCACTTGAATCAAACCGTGTAATATGATGTATTAAGAACTATGTAATGTTATGAACGACCAATAAAAAAAAAAAAAAAAAAAAAAAAAAAAAAAAAAAAAAAAAAAAAAAAAAAGAAAAAATTTGCTTTCCCACCCAAGGGCGTTTCACCATACCCTCATACCCACTCCACCCTTAACCACGTACATTAAGACCCACCCAGATCTGATTTCTGAGCCTCCCCCATAAAAGTTCTGAACCCCAAGCCTCTATTGCTTCTCTGTCTCTAAGGAGAGATGTGCCTTTATTTGTCAGTTCTGACAAAAAAAAAAAAAAAAAACCTCTCGTGCATATCTCTGCCTGGACTCCATCTTTCATTTCTTGCTCGCCCGTTACCCAGTTCCTCGATTTCCTTCCAAATACTATTTTTCATGTTTGTGGACTATCTGTCTATGTGGGATATTCTTTCTCCCTTGGCATTTGTCTTATTTTTATTAGTCCAAAAGTATTTGTTCAAAGGCATGATGATTCGTCATTTTTATGGTCAATATTTAACTCAATTATTTTCTTTTCAAAGTGAGAATATGAAAGGAAAACCATACTAATGTTACCGCTGTTTACTGTGAGAAGTCCTTGCTTCCCCGAATGCTGAAGTATAACACCAGAGAAGCACACGGAGTCAAGTGGAGAGTGGAAAGGGGAAGGCTTGATTAAAGGATAGCAGAAAAGACTTCGGGGGGGGGGGGGGGGGGGGGGAAGGGGGCCAAGGCGGACCTGAAAGGCAGAATCTGTGGAAAGGGGAGGCCTTCCCTCTTTTATTTCTAAGGTCTTCTTTTTTCCTTCCATGTTCCTGTCCTTTATTTCCCTCTATCCTGTATGTGATGGGGGATGCAGGTGGGAAGACCAAAAGGTGGGAAACAGCTGGACTGATGGGGCCCGGAGGAGTGATCTTGGCAGGAAGGGCCTAGAGTGGTTTGTTTAGCATCTCCCTGTTTTTCTGAGAGCTACTTCATTTAACAGTTCTTTAGGACAGGCCCAGGGCCTTGGGGACATTAACATTTCAATTTCCCCAGGTGTCCTGGTTTCCCAGGCTCAGATCAAACTCCATTTTCTTTATGGACTCCATTTTTGATATGGTCTTCATTTTCTTTATTGGACCCCATTCTACCTACACTAACTACCTATCTTTAAATCTGGCTTCACTAAGTTTTTTTTTTTCTGAATTTCTGTGCAGATGGCATTCTTCCTAAATACCTGAAGAATTCCTTTGCTTTAGATCAGCTAGATTAGAGGAATCATTAAGGAATTATTATATTTTAAAATTACTTTAAGGTAATTTGATGGGTGCATAATTTTCTAATCATTAAAGATGATTAGAAAGAGTATTCTAAGAATAAAGTTGTTCAAATTTTCTCATCCAAATATGAATTTTGGGTTTTTCAGCAAGACAGGAATTCATTTTATAGCAAGAAATTTCAAGAGCTTCAATAAAAAATTTGGGATAATTCATTCTTTTATATTTCATGCTGGATTATAGAGCTCTTAGGGGGCATGTTGTCTAGAAAACTAGATAAAGAGGAATAAGCCCACCTTAGGTCTGTAACTTACAGAGCTTAGTATAAAATGAAAATGCAGAGTCCTTTTATAAAAAACAAAAATCAAGAATTTCAAAATGGTGACAAAAAGACATTAAGCCAATTATGTGGCCCTGTAAAGAGGCACAGTTTGCATGTCCACGAAACCAACTTGAATCAGCCTCTTCCGACCCTGTTGGATGTGGACAGAAGGGAGACAAAATGAAAGGAACCTGTTGATCAGAGATGTGCCCCTATTTCCCCTCTTAGTCTCAAAGTACAGTGAACACTTTGTAGGTTTAAGGAAGTTGCTAGGGAAAGGCGCTATTTTCCTTCATACACATTTCACATTTAGAACTAGGGATGATGATGTGCTTACATTGTTCTGCAGCAGCCCTCCTCCCCCTCTCCCACCCAAACGAGGTCACATGAAGGATAAATCAGCAGCTTGTAGCTTGGGCAAGCAGTGTGGAGCTTCGCAGAACTTCTTCGCTTGTGATGTCAACAGGACCTCTTCATGCTCCCAAGAGGAAGAAAAATGTCAGTAAAGGAGACTCTGAAGGACAGTGGGGTGTCCACTGCATCTGGGGAGGGAATTACTCCTAAGTAGTGAATGGAAGAGGAAAGTGCCAGGCAAAGCTGCCCAGCCCCAGAGCAGTTCAGCAAAGGCCTAGAATTTAGCAGCATCAATTTACTGGTCTCTATGGAGCAGTATTCAGAAAGAAGGGCAGAAAATTCTGGTGAAGATTATTGACCTGACACAAAAAATACTTTATGCATTAATTTGTCCCACAAATAAGTGACACATGGCACAGTGAAAATCCTATCAAGAACTTTAGGACATATACAGCTTGTAAATAATACATCACTTGCAACTTCTGTGTTGAAAACTCTCAGCAGCCAGGTGCACTGGCACATACCTCTAATCCCAGCAACTCTGCAGGCTGAAGTTCAAGGCCAGACTTGACTGTGCTTAAAAAAAAAAAAAAAGGTGGTCCAACTGAGGATATATTTCAGTGGGAGAGTTCCCCTGAGTTAAATTCCCAGTATTAGGGGGGTGGAGAGAAAGGAAGGAAGGAAAAAAAAGAAAGAAAAGCAAGCAAGCTCTCTGCTATTGTTAGTATCAGCTTCCAACTCTCTAGACAGATACCAAAGATTCCTGTTCATAAAAGGAGACCAAGTTATACTAACTTATTACAGGAAGGACACTTCTACCTTTAAAGAGACTTGGTAATGAATGAAAGATGGAAGACCAAGGGTATTTATGGGGCTTAAGCCTTCTTTGCATAAAGGCAAGTGTTCAATTCCTGAATGTGATAGGTATTAGGCACAGTTTTTTTTTTTTTAATAAAATAGTCTAGAACTGGGCAAAAAAACAAATTGAAATTCTTAGAAAAATTGTCCTGAGTCACTTGTTTTCAGATAAGTGATGATCTCTACCCATTTGAACAAACTCTTATTCTGAAAAGAAAAAAAAGTATTGTCCTAGAAGGACATTGGTTGAATATATTTGAAACAAACCAAAAAAAGAAGTTATTTGCTAATTTTCACTTTTCTCATTCTGGGAAGAATTTTTCAGAACATGTGTAAGGTCAGGTTGATGGAGGCAGCCTTAGTAGTGAAAACCAGGCTGCTGGTAAACTGAGTCCTCTATAGATTCACAAAAGAAACAATAAATGCATCTCTTAGGGAGAAAAACATTACTTCCTACTATTGGTTAGGAGCACCAGACATGCCTATGGTAATTGTTAACTGATTTATATGGCCAATTCTGAGGGAAATTTTGAAGAAAGTAAAATTCTACCTCTTCTTTCATTCCTTTTGTAATTTTACTCCTCCTCAATTTTGGATTCCCTTGTGTGGTTTTTTGCACCATTGCCCTTATCCCCCCACCACACACACACCCCAAATTCTTAGATACATAGAACTACTTGGTATTAGTGCATTGATTTGGTAGTGGCTGAACTACTTCAATAGACACTTCATAAAAATATGTCCATACATATCTGCATGTCACAATTTGTTCTATTAAATAGAAAGTATAGCATCCAGACTTCATGTCTTTTAGAGAGGAAGAATTACTTAGAAACACAAAGTATATTCTAGAAATATTTATTAATGGCACAATGGGTTGAATATTAATTCCCTTCAACACTTTAAGATTTGGTTTGCTCCATTGGGTTGCAGTTGGCTTAAATAAAATATTGAATTGGAGATTTCAGACCAACAGAGATTGGATTAAATAACTGTAGCTCATCAATTACCTTCCTGTGGTTATTTAGTGCAATATAGTAAGTAAACACAGAATTGAGAGTAAGGAAATCTTGGTTTTACTCTTCATTCTGCCACTAAATGACGGTGAAACTTCATATATCACTTAATTACTCTAAATTCCAGTTTATTTATTCATCAATTGAAGAACTGACCTCGAAGACTAATGCCTGCTCCCTCTCTGATGGATGTTGCTGAGTTGTGCAGCATCTTCTAAATGAGCCAGTTAGATATGAAAGGTCTGTTTGCTTGTATGCATTTGCCTGACACTGTTGTTAGATCTATTATGTCATTTACCCACATTATTGATTTATCATAATTCTATACATCTGCTTAACGTGTCTAAAATAAGCATTTCATAGCACTTCAGAAGTTTGTAGAACACTTTTATAAGGATTAACTTTACCAAAAGCACATTGAGAAACTTACTAAGGTAATGAAGATTGTTTGGGATCAGGAAAAACTCTTGTAAACTCCTCAGATTAGCTACACAAACTTTCAGATCCATCTCAACAAAGATAACCTATCTTAGAAAGATGTCTGATGATAATTGGGAGTCGGAGGACAAGAGTTGATTAATTCCAACTCAAAATATTGCTTATTCTTACTCTCAGATATAACTCAGTGAGAATTAAATTGTACTGGTTTCAAATGGTTTTGTAAAATTTTTGATAAGCAACATTGAAGTGAGGAAAGATTTCTACCTTCTATATCACTGTAACTGGCAATAGTAAATGTAATAAACATTTCAAAACATAAAGCAAAATTAAGCTTTAAATCTTCTTTATCATAGTGCAATTTGTGACCCAAAGTCAAAAGTGAGAGTTTATCCCTGTTTCCCATTTTGCATATTTGGTTTTTCTCTTTATTTTATTTAACTTGTATTTGCTTTGTTTTCAAGTGAAGATTTAATTAGAACCGAATTCCTTACCTCATGTAAGAAATATGAACCCAGTATGCAATATAGAGGTAAAGTATACATGTGACAGATTAAGTTTTTTTTTAAATGAGTTTTAGGTCCTGAGTATATACATCATGCTCTATTTCTATACTGTCTCACAGCTGCTTCTATACCACAAGGAGGTCAGTGTTAATGTGTAAGGATAGCAATGCTCGATTATTTCTACAGTGATGCATTCACCAAAGTAGTCCAGCCCAAACTCACTCTATTTCCAGTAACTGCAAAAAATTTTTCAGGAATGCACTGCTGGCTTTTTGCAGCAATAATCACTGCTATGTTTGGATATTGTTTGTTCCTCAATGTTTCAAGTGCTGAAAGTTTGGTCTCCCATGTAAGTGTATTGAGAAATGGTATAACTTGTGAGAGGTTCAGCTTTGGTTTATTGTTTTCTTCATTTCAAGAATTTCTGAGTTTTTTTTTTTTTCAGAATCTCTATCTCATTCCTGAAGTAATCTTTTGCAACCTGTAGTTACTCCCTTATCTCTACATTGGAGTGATCAATTTTTGCCTCTATTTGCTCACTGAGGTCATTCTTTAATTCACAGATCTTTTTAATTATGTATATTCTGTTATTGTAGTATCCTGGTTTCTTTGGGCACTTTCCTCCCTTGTTTTTTCATGTTGTCTGTGTGGTTTTCTTTCTTACAGTGTGGATCTGAGGTATTACAGTTTATACACTCTAATCTTTTAGTATCCATGAAGATTGTCTATACCTCACTTTGGGGTTGGGCTTCTAGACCTTGTTGGTGTCCCATCATGGTTGCTACTGCAATTAAGGTAATAATGGAGGTAACTTGAGATAGCATTGGAGGTGTCTCAAGATGGATGCTACTTCTTTCAGAGATGGAACTCAAAGGGTAGGCCTTACACTGGCTTTGGGATGCTTGTTTGAAGATGTAGCTGCATCTTCCTGTCTGTTGTTACAGGTGGATGCTACTGCATGGGGAGGGCAATAGTGATGGCTGCAGTGTCCCAAGATGGAGGTGGGTGAGGTCTGGGCATTCATAGGTGGGTGGTGGGGGAAGGGGTTGGACCTGGGCTTAACCTGGGCCTAACCTGGGCCTGGGTTTCCATGCAGGTCTGCAGAGGTAGTTCTTGGCCTGGGCCTGGATCCACTGGAGGTTGGCAGATTAGTGGGGCAGACCTGGGCCTAACCTGGGCATGGGCTCCCATGCGAGTTGGCAGAGATGGTCCTTGGCCTGGGCCTGGATCCAGTGTAGGCTGGCAGATTAGTGGGGCAGACCTGGGACTAACTTGGGCCTGGGCTCCAGCTTGGGGGTCAGGGGCAGTCCTTGGCTGGAGTCTCTTGATGTGATCAATGGACAAATTAAATATAAGATACGTGAGGCTCTTGGTTTAGTGTGGCATATTGTTATGCCATAATTTTTTTTTAATAAGTAGAAGCAAAACATTCTAAAATAATAATTGCAAATACAGTATATTCCATATATTAAGCACTTACATGCTCACTTATTTGGTTATTAAGTATTATGTGTATATTATATATTATATACTATTGTATGTATTGCAGTTTCACATAACTGTTGGCTCAGTAGGTTTGTTTACAGCAGCAGCACAACAAATACACGGGTAATATGTTTTACTACAGGGTTAGGATGGTTACTATGTTACTGCATGATAGCAATTTTTTAACTCTATTATCATTTTATGGGACTACTGCTGTTATGCTGTCCATAGAGACTGGAACACCATTAAGTGATACTTGATTATAAGTGGAAAACATTATTAAGTTAAAATTATAAATATTTATGTTAATTTTAATGAAAAAATTATGGAATATTCCATACTAAACAATATACACAATATTTACGAATAAGGTATCCATTGAATTATGCAAATAAGCATGTAAGTAATAATTGATATAAATAAATACAGCTTATAAATAAATTGCAATTAGTGACAAGTTTATTCTTCTTGCTCAAAAGAGAAGGATGATTTGGGGTTATTGTTGAAATTGATGGAGAAGTAGTAAAACAGAATAAATCTTTTGAAGATGCCTCTTTACACTTTTGAAGGAGCATGTTTATCTTTCACTCAAATTGCAGTTAGAAATGAGTGATGGAACAGAAAAACACCTTTAGGGAAAAATAAAGGCTCTACACAAGAATTCTTTGAAATATGTGGAAATAGGCCACATTCACAGCCCCGACAAATCCTAGAAAACACGGACTTTTCATCACTCTTGTTTGGCATAGAATTCAAAGAAAAACCTTTTGGGTTCATTCAAACAGTGCACAAATTCAATTTTGTTCGTTGCTATGTTTGCTAACTAGAATTTATGTTGAGTAAATTGGTGAGGGCATTTCTGCTTGAAACCAACATGTTAAAATATAACTTCCTTCAGAATATCTACTTATTATATTTGAAGGATAAATAATGTGTTATTCTAAAACAAAAGTCCTTATCTCAAGTCATATATGTTTTCCAGGATCATTCTGATAAAAAAATTAAATGTAAACAGTCATGTGAGATAGGTCGGTGGAAATAAAATAAGCCTCAATGTAGATACTGATATAGACACAGAAATAGATGTAGATATAATAACATTGGATTTAATAGATTATTTATTTCAATATACTGAATATATTTGTCTTGAAAAGTTCAATGAAGTACTTGGGTATTTTTGTTCAGAGAAGCACATAGTTTTATCTGGAAGATAATCTGAACTGAGATGAATTAAGATTGACTTGCCTAGCACCGTGGAGAACAGACAGACTTTTCTCTCTTCCAATACAGCCCTTCCAAATTATTTGTTTCCAAACTGTTTTAAATGTCTGTTTAAGGTCAAGGCAACCTTAGGAAGATGGAAAAGATGAGTGAAAATGAAATGCAAGAAAAGGTCATGTCTACATAGGGCTCAAAAGTCGAGCTCAACCAAAGTGATCAGAGAACAAGAGACCATTTTATCGGGGCTTATACTTGACATTATTTATGGAAGTATTTTATTTGGGGATGTGAATAAAATCATCCCCTCGTTTGGGTGATGTTGTGCTTCATGGTGGTAAGGGACAGATGGTGGGTGTGCCATACCCATATATGTCAGTGCTGCAACTACACCACAGCACTACTTTACTCCTCATTTCTGTGTCCTACACCTCTTGCATTGACACATCATTTCTATTTATCTCTACAAAAAGGTTTTCTGAATACTTATTTGCTTTTCACCTTCCTCTTAAAATGATTTTCACTTTCATTTCATATCTACCTATGTGGTTACCAGGGTTGCAAGATGATGGATTGAACACATGTTACAGTCCATCTCCCTTATATTCCTGGTCCTTCTAAATAATTTAAACTTGTAATAAATCTCAAATCACAGTGAAAACCGCAAGGGAAAAGACTCATCAGCTTACAAGCTATGAAAAATTCTTGCAAGTTCAAAATAGTTGAGGGAGAATTAAAAAAGAAAATAACTATTCAAATTATCTGAGGGATATTGTGTCAGTGCTACTGTCAAAAAATAACAGTTGCTCAGTGAATTTATTTATTTTTTTTTTGTAATAGGGTTTATATGGCTCACAGTGCTAGAGGCCCAAGAGCAAGGTCTTAGTGTCTACATGATGTATGGTGAAGACCTCACAGCGAATGGCATTATGCAGGAGCTCACATAAGAGGAGCAGGCAAGCATGTGAAGAAGAGGCCAAACATTTGTACTTGCTTTATAACCACTTAATCTCTTGATGATTAATCCATTCTCTTGAAACTTAAACCACTTCTACCACTTGGAATACAGAACATCAGATAATGAAAACAAAGTATACAATCTGGAAAATAAAGTTGACTACACAGTGAAGATGGTAAGAAACCATGAACAAAACATCTAAGAATTATAGGATACTACCTAAAGACCAAATCTAAGAGCTATTGGGATAGAGGAAGGCACAAAGATTCAAAACAAAGGAATGCACACTCTCTTCAATGTGATAATATCAGATAATTTTCCAAGCATGAAGAATCAATTGTAAAATCAAATACAAGAGGTTTAGAGGATACAAAATGTACAAAATAATAATAGATCTACACCAAGTCACATTATAATGTAAATGCCAAACATACAGAATAAGGATAGAATCCTAAAGGCCACAAGAGAGAGGTATTATATCACATATAGGGGGAGACTGATTCATATCTCAGCAGATTTTTTAACCCGACTCTCAAAACCAGGAGATCATGTAACAACATATATCTTGCTTTGGGGATCATGGAACAACATATATCAAGGTATGAAAAAAAAAATGGATGCCAACCAACAATCTTATACTCAGCAAAATTAAGCTTCATATTTAATGATGAAATAAAAACCTTTCATGATGAACAAAAGTTAAAAAAAAATTACAGTGAGAAAGCCCCTACTACAGAGCATCCTCAGCATCCTCAGCAAAATATTCTAGGAGGAAGAAATGAAAACCAACAATGAAATCAGAAAAGGGAGGAACTACACTAAAGGAAAGGCCAATCAAAAGAGAAACTAAATCAAGTTAAAAACTAAAAATAAACCAAATATATAGGAGTACAAATCTTATTTCAATAATAATTCTGAATGATAATGATTAAACTCATCAATTAAAAGACATAGACTGACAGATTGAATTAAAAGAAGAGAGCCAACAATATGTTGCTCATCTCACAGGAAAAGACATCCACAGACTGAAGGGGAAAGGGTGGGAAAAAATATGCTACTCAAATGGACCACATAAACAAGCGGGGGTTTTCATCTTTGTTGAGGGCCACAGCGGAGTTGGGATGACGCATGGCATTTTTGCCAGAAGTAGTGGTTGAGAGGTGACGCCAGCGAGCCTTTAAGATGATGACTTTTGAGTTCTCTAGGAGTTCCGGTTGAGCTCTTGCGGGGATTCCTGAAGAGTTCGCATTGGTTGGGGAAGTGCCGGAGGAGGGATTTCCGGTTGGTAGTTTCTGGAGGAGCCGCGTGGCATTCGGGAGAGTTCCTGGGGAGTGTGTGTAGAGTGTGCTGGTGGAGTTCTGTTCCTGCTTGAGTGGCTCGTGATTTGTGCCCAGCCAGACTGTGGCACATCTTCATCTCAGATAAAATGGACTTCAAACCAAAGTTAGTAAAAAAGGATAAAGAAGGATATTTCCTACTGCTTAAGAGATTCATACATCAAGACATAACAATCATAAATATCTATGCCCCCCAAAATGGGGCAACTATGTATGTCAAACGCTTCTCAAATACAAGAACCAAATAAACCACAACATAATAATACTGGATGACTTTAATATACCTCTCTTACCACTGTATAGACCTTCCAAACAAAAAATAAACAAAGAAACTATAGAACTCAATAATACAATCAATAATTTGGACTTGAGACATATATAAAATATTGCATCCATGAACAAGCGAATACACATTCTTCTCAGCAGCACATGGATCTTTCTCGAAAATAGACCATATGTTATGCTATAAAGCAAATACAAAAAAGTAGAGATACCACCCTGTATTATATCTGACCATAATGGAATGAAATTAGAAATCAATGATAAAATTAAAAAAAAGAGAGAGAGAAGCTACTCCAAAACCTAGAGACCAAACAATATGCAACAGAATAATATATGGATAACAGAAGACATCAGGGAGGAAATTTAAAAAAAATTCTTAGAGATAAATGAGAACTCTAATACAACTTATCAAAATCTCTGGAGCAATATGAAGGCAGTGCTAAGAGGAAAGTTCATTGCATGGAATTTATTCACTAAAAAAAGAAAAAGTCAACAAACAAACGACCTGACATTACAGCTCAAAGCCCTAGAAAAAGAACAAACCAATACCAAAAGTGGTAGAATACAGGAAATAATCAAAATCAGGGAAGAAATCAATGATATTGGAACTAAAGAAACAATTCAAAAATTGACAAAACTGCAGGGTTTCTGTTTGTGACTAAAAGGCTCAGGGGTCACTCCAGTTGAACTGGGTAACTGGGCTTCACAAAATAACCACACAAGAGACAAATACCTATTTCTTTGGGGTAGCTATGATGGCTTCTCTGACCTTAAGGGTCCCAAAGAAGAGAGAGCGCGAGAGCATGCGCTGACACCTTTTATTGAGGAGAAGTTATTCAAATGAGGCAAGGGGTCAGATTTCAAGGGGCTGAGTCTATATTCATGATGTCCACTGTCAGCAGGTTGACTGACACCTGGGTAGGCCACACCCAAGGGCACAGTAAGAGAAAAGGACACACACAAGATACTTCCAAGGAAGACTCTATCCTAAACAGGGCAAGGGGTTATATTACAAAGGAACAGGTGAGCGTAGCTCCACCCATGGGGCTGTAAAAAGACACATCCATGCATGAGACATGGACCCTGGAACCCAAGAAGGGTGGGGAAAGCTCTGCCACATTTCTGTGACTGAGCACCTCAGCACCCATCCGGGTAGTGTGGCTCAGTTAAGTGCAAGATTGGTCTCCCACACAAAACAAAAAGCTGGTTCTTTTTAAAAAAAATAAATAAAATTGACAAACCCTTAGCCACCATAATGAAAAGAAGGAGGAAAAACTCAAACTACTAAAATTTTTGATAAAGGAAATATCATGACAGTCACTATTGAAATACAGAGGACAATTAGAAACTATTTGAAAATTTATAAGCCAGTAAAATAGAAAACCTAGAAGACACTGACAAATTTCTAGAGGCATATGATCAATGTCCAGGAGAGTGTGGGAGTCGGGACTTATGCACCATATTGTACTGGTTGTGCAGTGGCTAGAGCCATTATTTGATTTTCTCCATGTGACCTGAAATTTTGGTTACTAGCCTGAGGTCCCCACTCTGTGAACAGTCCCGTCCTGAGTGTCCTCCATGCCACTCCATTCAGAGTCAGGACACCCACAGTCCTGGTCTGATGAATGTGGCCATGATGGCCCCAGGTGTCATTGGGCCAAAAGCCACAGAGGCCATGGCCTTACCCTACTCACCCTGATCACTGCAGATTTCTCTTCACCCCCAGAGAGTCCCAAGCCCTCTGTACTCTGCCTGTTATTAGAGCTTCTCCTGCTGCTTTGGCTGCAGACATTGTGTCTGGCTTCTATGGCCTGGAGAAGTGCCCTCAACTCTGCAAGCCACAGCTACCATCCAGCACTCCCATCACCATTGGGCTGTCTGCCTATGTCTTACCACTCCAAATCCCTCCATGGCAGCATTGTGGTGGAATCCCCCATCCCTCCACTCCAACACCCTATCAGTGCCCTAGCCCAGACAGAAGGCAGAAACCATGGACAGAGAGCTACAGCCAGTCCCCTGTCCCTCCCACTATCAGGCAGGTGTCTGGGCTCCTGCAATCTACAAACAACTTCCAACTCAAAAGCAGGCTCCAGTGGCATGCACCAGTGCTGCTATTAGTCCTTAGGGCCACCTGAATTTGGCACCCAAGCCAGATATTCAAGGGGCAAAACCTCTAGTGGCCACGAATCCATACACAAGCCATAGACCCCACCAAAATTGGCAGTTCAGGGGCCTGCGTCTGTCCTAGTATACCAAACCTGCATGATTGGAGTTCAGCTGGGCTATACTCTAGGCTAGATCATTTGATCACAGCATTCGCAAGGATGTAATGGGAGATTCGGTGGAAAACCCACTGGCTCAGTTTGAATTGCTTAGATATTCCCAAAAGCAGTAGAAAAAGCATCTATTTTTGTTGTTGTTGTTAAATTTATTTATCTAAAAATAGAGAATTCCTTGTCCTTAATGTCTCAGATTTCTTCTAAGAGAAGAAATCTTTCTTCTCTCCTCTTATTATCGAAATACCTATCCACAATTCACTGAATCCACAAAATTCTCATCCAACATATTTTGTCCAATAATACTTCAATCCACATGATACATCCACAATATTCTAAACCATAAGCATGCTTTTCATGTGGGAGAGGGCCAAATATCCACTATTTTCCTTAATTACATGCAGAGGTTTCCTGTTCTGGCACCTCTACTCACCCACATCCCACATGGGCAATGGAATTTGGGTCTCCTCTGCGTGAAGCGGGCTGGCTGCAAAACTAAGCTAAGAAAAATAAGCAGCAAAGAAACCACACTACACAGGAAGTAATTTTGGAAAGCAGGGGCAGGACAGCTCTATGACATTAGGGGTCTAGTTTCCACACTGGGAAGAGAGAGAGAGTGCGAGAGCACGCATTTGCTTTATTATATATGGGGAAACCTAAAAGGTTAGCCATAGAATACTCTTCGCCAAATAAAGCAGGAGGTAAGTTATCCAGGCCCAATGGGTCACTCCCAATTCCGGAGCTGTGAGAGTAGAGAATAGCCTTCCAAGCTGATTGAAGACTGAAGTCAGGTGCATTGTGTAATCCATTAAGTGTGAGGGGCCACAAAATAGCATTTAATACCAGACTGTAATCTCCTTGGCTCAATGATGAGTGAAGATGCTAAATATCTCAGGAATGGCTTCCCACAATCAACCCGAACTGAATCAAGAGGACATACATAGTTTAAACAGATCAATACCAAGCAAGGAAATAGAAGATGTCATCAAAAGCCTACCACTCAAGAAAAGCCCAGGACCAGATGAATTCACAGCTGAGTTCTACAAAACCTACAAAGAGGAATTAATACCAATACTCCTCAAATTATTCCATGAAATAGTAAAGGAAGGAAGCCTTCCAAACTCCTTCTACAAAACTAGTATCATCCTGATACCAAACCAGGCAGAGACACATCAAGGAAAGAAAATTTCAGACCAATAACCCTGATGAACATTGATGCAAAAATTCTCAATAAAATTCTGGAAAATTGCAAACAAAAACATTAAAAAATAGCATATCATGATCAAGTGGAGTTCATTCCAGGAATGCAAGTTTGGTTCAACATACAGAAATCAATAAACATAATTCATCACATCAATGGACTCAAAGATAAGAATGATATGATTATATCAATTGATGCAGAGAAAGCATTTGACAAAATACAGCACCCTTTCATGTTTAAAACACTAGAAAAACTAGGGATAGTAGGAACATATCTCAACATTGTAAAAGCTATCTAGGCTAAACTGAAGACCAACATTATTCTAAATGGAGAAAAATCGGAAGCATTCCCTCTAAAGACAGGGATGCCCTCTTTAGCCCTTTTTAGAGTTTCAACAGAGTCCTTGAAACTCTAGCCAGAGCAATTAAACAGATGAAAGAAATTAGAGGGATACAAATAGGAAAATAAAATCTCAAACTATTATTGCTGATAACATGATTCTATACTTAGAGTTTCCAAAAAACTCAACCAGCAAATGTCTAGAATTAATTAATGAATTCAGCAAATTAGCAGGAAAAAAATCAATACACATAAATCAAATGCATTTATTAACAACAGTGATGAATCTTCTCAAAGAAAAATTAGGAAAACTACGCCATTCACAATAGCCTCAAAAAATGAATAAATAAAATACTTGGGAATCAAGTTAACAAAAGAGGTGAAAGACCTCTACAATGAAAACCACAGAATGCTAAAGAAAGTAATTGAAGAAGACCTTAGAAGATGGAAAGATCCACCATGCTCTTGGTTAGGCAAAATTAATATTGTCAAAATTGCCATACTACCTAAAGTACTATACAGATTCAATGTGATTCCAATAAAAATCCCAATATCATTTCTTATAGAATAGAAATAGTAAAAGCAATCATGAAATTCACTTAGAAAAATAAGAGAACCAGAGTAGTCAAAGCAATCCTTAGCAAGAAGAGTAAAGCAGGAGACACCACTATACCAAGCCTTAAACTACACTACAAAGCTACAATAACAAAAATAGCATGGTATTGGCACCATAGTAGACATGTAGACCAATGGTCCAAAATTGAGGACACAGAGACAAACCTACATAAATACAGTTATCTCATACTAAACAAAGGCACCAAAAATATATATTGGAGAAAAGATAGTCTCTTCAACAAATTGTTCTGGGAAAACTGGAAATCCATATGCAGCAAAATGAAAATAAACCCCTATCTTGAACCATTCACAAAACTCAACTCAAAAGTAGATCAAGTACCTAGGAATTAGTACAGAGATCCTGTACCCAACAGAGCAAAAATTAGGCCCAAATCTTCATCATGTCTGATTAGACCCTGACTTTCTTAACAATCCTCCTAAAGCCCAAGAAATAAAATCAAGAATCCATAAATGGAATGGACTCAAACTAAAAAGGTTCTTCTCAGCAAAAGAAATAATCAATGAGGTGAAGAGAGAGCCTACATATTAGGAACCAATTTTGCCACAAGCACATCAGATAGAGCACTGATCTCCAGAATATAAGGAATTCAAAAAATTTAACACCAAAAAAACAAACAACCCAATCAATAAATGGGATAAGGAACTGAACAGACACTTCTCTGAAGAAGATATACAATTAATCAAAAAATATATGAAAAAATGTTAAACATCTTTAGTAATTGGAGAAATGAAAATTAAAACTACTCTAAGGTTTCATCTCATGCCAGTCAGAATGGCAGGTATCAAGAATACAAATAATAGGTGTTGGCAAGGACAGGGGGAAAACACACATTCATACATTAGTGGTGGGACTGCAAATTGGTGCAACCACTCTGGAAAGCAATATGGAGAGTTCTTAAAAAACTTGGAATGGAATTTCCATTTTACCCAGTTATCCCATTCCTTGGTCTACACCAAAAGGACTTAAAATCAACATACTATAGTAATGCAGCCACATCAATATTCTTAGCAGATCAATTCACAATAAGTAAACTCTGGAAGCAACCTAGATGCCCTTCAATAGATGAATAAATAAAGAAACTTCGGTATGAAATTTTACTCAGCATTAAAGGAGAACAAAATTATGGCATTTGCAGGCAAATATATGGAGTTGTTGAGTATTATGCTAAGTGTAGTAAGCCAATCCTCACAAAAAAAAAGAACCAAATGTAAGTGGATGCTGATAAATAATGGCAGGGGTGGGGCATGGAAAAAATGGAGGAAATTTCATTGGGCAAAGTGGAGAGAGGGGTGGGGAGGGGACACAGGCAGGAAAGACAGTGGAATGAGATGGTCATCATTACCCTAGGTACATGTATGACTGCACATATGGTGCGACACTACATCTTTTTTGTTTGTTTGTTTTGTTTTTATTTTTTTATTTTTTATTTTTTTTATTGGTTGTTCAAAACATTACAAAGCTCTTGACATATCATGTTTCATACATTAGATTCAAGTTGGTTATGAACTCCCATTTTTACCCCAAATACAGATTGCAGAATCACATCTGTTACACATCCACATTTTTACATAATGCCCTATTAGTAACTGTTGTATTCTGCTGCCTTTCCTATCCTCTACTAATTGCATGGTAATGGAGGGAGACCCTCATGGTTATACAAAATCACACATAAGAGGTTGCGAGGGGAACGGGTAAATAAACAAGGAGAGAAATGAAATACAGTAGATGGGGTAGAGAGAGAAGATGGGAGGGGAGGGGAGAGGGGCGACACTACATCTTGTACAACCAGAGAAATGAAAAGTTGTACTGCAATTGTGTACAATGAATCCCAATGCATTTTGCTGTAATATATACCTAATTTAACTAAATAAAAATTTTAAAAAGTGAAATTTAAGAAAAGAAGCTACATCAAGTGATTGAGCTATATTATCCAGGTTTGTATAATGACCCTCTGTGATACACAGACAAAAATCACCTAATGACACATTTTCCAGAATGCATCCCCTTCATTTATTTGTTAAGCAACTCTTGAAGTAAAGTTTTCTGAAACCAATTAAATTCCTTAAATAGGGATAAGTGTGCGTAAATTATTTCCATTCCAAAAGGTTAAGAATAAGTGTGTCAAAGATTTAATATCTCATAAACTAACATAGAAAACATTAAGAAGTTAAAACTCATTCAAAGCACAATTCAAGAAATGAAGTTGTTTTATGTAGCCAATCTGTCATAGAAAAAAGCTGAAAAGAATTCACAGTTACATATAACATTTAGTGATATTCTACATGACAATAAACTCTAGTTACTTTTCCCCCTGGATGCAAATAATTTTACATTTCTGCGAATAACAATTTGTTGTATTGTTCTTCGTTGAGAAACCTTTGTATTAGTATCAAATTTTTGAGTGTAGTATTGGTTTGGGATCATACTAGTTTCCTCTAAATTCTTTGGAGAAATAAGAGGAAGTGACACTGTACGTATCTTGCTTCTTGTCTGGATTCCTGATAGGCGTGTACATGTGAAGCCCCACTAGTGTGTGAGAGCCAAAGAAAGAACCCACTGATAGATGAGAATATTATCCTCAGGATGCTCACAGCTTTTGTGTCCTTATATCTAATGCCCAGGTTTTTAAGGAAAAGAGTCAATTTCTTCTCTAGATGTGACTTGATTGGGTAAATGGATTGTTTTATATATGTATATGTATATATATATATATATATATATATATATATATATATATATATATATATAAAACCTGGATCTGTAGTGAAACCAAGAGAAGCAAAGCTGCTTCTCTGTAGGAGGAGCACGTTCCCAGGGAGCCTCAACCCAAGCTGTCATAGGTACCACCTTAGCTGAGTAGAGATAGGGTAAATACATCAGTGGAGACAGACAGCATAAGAACATTGGTGTGTAATAGACCACCCAGAATGTGAAATAAACCAGAAATGAATGATAGAGGAGGTCGAATGAGGCAAAAAAAATTAAAAACCTGGGAAAGAATGTCCAACAAGATAGGGACTGATCTACAAGGCCTGAATTAAGTGAGAAACTATCCATTGTTTTATACAGAAATTATCCTCAGAAATGAAAAAAAAAAATCAACCACAAATAGCAAGCAGGTAAGTTCAAGATAAAGAATTTTTAAAAATTATATATTTATATGTGTAAAATATAAGTATATTTTTTACTTATAAGTACATTATATAAGTTTGTCATTGGGCTTATAATTTTACTAAATGTGCATACATGAGTATTATTTATTAAAGATTAAAGTAAACCCAGATTCTAGCTCAGTTACTTGCATCATTATACCAAAAACCGTACGCTTGATAATTTTCACAAACATGAGAATATAGTTAGAGCACCTAAATATTCTGTTTCACTATCTGCCAATATTTTAATTAGAATCATTCAAACTTATTATAAAACACAATAGTGTGTGAGAAGTACTGGTAGAAAACTCAATGAAAAAAAAAAGTTCATTACAACTGAGAGATGCTTACGTTTACATTAAATCATGGAAAGCCCAGAAGAAAGATGAGACTAAAGACAAGAGAAAGAGAGGAGGCCACTTAGGAATTAGAACAAGGTACAATGTAGCCAGCGTAGGATTGATTTCCTGAAGATTAGACTTTCATGCTTACTTTGAAAACTAATTTTACATAGCTTTACTTCCTATTATGCTTTTTGTTGTTACAAAAATTATATAAACAAACAAAAAAAACTCGTTGTCAACAGGTGTCAATGACCAAAAATAGGTTTTCTCTTTCCACATAAGGGCCTTCTCATATTACAGGATGAAGTGAATAAAATACACTTAAAATTTACCATCCTAACAGATGTAAAGTATACAACCAGTAGCATCAAGTGCATTCATAATATTGTGTAACCATCTCAATTACTTACTTCCAGAACTTTTTCATCATCACTCTGTACCCAGTAAGTGACTACTCTGCACTCCCCCTTCCCTCTATTCATTCCTTGACAACTACTAACCTATAATCCATTTCTATGGCTTTTCCTCTTGTGGATATTTCATGTAAGTGGAAACAGTCCACAGTCATTTTTGTGTGCCTCCTTTTGTGGCTTCATTATATTTCATTGTATGAATATATACATATTGGTAGACACTCACTTGGTGAAAGACATTTAGGTTGTTTGTATCTTATCTGGCTACTGTGATTAGAGATCTGATAAATATTTGGGTATACGTTTTTGTTTGAATACCTCTTTTCAGTTCACTTGAATGAATAAATAGAAGTAGAAATTTTTGAATGCATGATAATTCTGTGAATATACTATTAAGTAACTGCCAAACTGTTTTCCTCAGAGGTTTCACAATTTACATTCTTACTAGTCATATGTGACAGTTTCAGTTTCTCCACATCTTCACAATACTTGTTATTTTGGGTTTTGGGTTGTTATTGGTGTTATTAATTATGTCCAAGTCTAGGTAAGAAGACTAGCTATGTCATTGTGGTTTGGGGTTTGCATTTTCCTAACAACTGAGGATGCTGAAAATCTTTGCTTGTTAAGCATGTGAATAAATTCTTTGCAGAATGCTTATTCAAGTCCTTTGAATTTTTAAAATTTGGGTTGTTTGTGTTTTTGTTGTTAAACGATACAATTTTGAACATGAGAGTGAATTTGAAATCTTCTTGAACAACACTCTGTAGTCGTGCAAAAAAGAAGAGTGAAGATTTTAATCAGTTTTTTTCATCACTGTGACCAAAAGACCTGACAAGAACAAATACAAGAGAAAAAGTTTATTTGGGGGCTCAGAGTTTAAGAAGTCACAGTATAAAATGTCTGGCTCCATTTCTGGGGACTCAAGGCAAAATATCATGGGCAGAAAAGGGTGACAAGGAAAAGCAGCATAGGATATAGCCCAGGATTCAGAGAGAAAAAGACTTGCCCTCACCTCAGACAAAATAGTGCACACACCCATCAATCCATCAACCCACCTTCTCCAACCACATCATGCACACCCATAGTTATCACCCACTTAATCCCTGCCAGGGGATTAATGCACTGATTAGGTTAAGCTTCTTATAGTGCAATCATTTCACATCTAAACTTTCTTGCATTGTCTCACACATTAGCTTTTGAGGGACACCTAATATCTAAACCCTAGTAGTCAGACAATGGGAAGTTACAGGGCATGACCAAATCTACTTCATTATTACTAAACCTAAGACTCAGTTGCAGGTGTCTAGTCTTCTCAGTGCCCAAGCGCTCCCTATCCTGTGTTATTTTATATGACATCATGATGGTAAGGGATTTCAAGAAAGTTGACTGGGATTAATAGGGCAATCTATAATGCAGAAAAAAATGATAACTCTCTAAAGCACTCTTACATATTTTAAAAAGATGAACACATATTTTGACTTTATATTGTTGATTTAAGTTTTAATAAAATAATTAGAGTAATATATATTAAATAATATGCAAACTATCAATATGAAGTTTATTATTTTGTGATTAACCAAGTTATCAAATAAAATACAAATCATAAGTATATTTGAATGTGAGCAGTATAGATTTAGTTTAAAATTTGTATCAGACAAAATAAAGGAGGGAAGCTAACATCTGTTATAAAATATGGAATAGGAAATGTAACTACAAGTCCATTATTATGGCTTCATTTAGTATGCTCTCAGTTTTTCATTCGTGTTGCATATTAATGATTAATAAAGTATAAAAAATAGCACAAAGAAACAAAAAGTTTCAAAAAATGTTTTTAAAAATGGGTGACAGTTCTCCAGAGACCAGAATTCTTTGGGCTAGATATTAGGTGGAGTGCAAGGAGGCCAGGTCTGCCCTCTAAGAACTCTGAAGCCAACCTTTGCTGTTCTGTATCAATCAGAACATGGAGGAAACATAAGAAAAAGCAGGGCCAAAGGTCTAAAGCCACTGAGATGGGAGATAAAAGATGGAGCTAATCAGATGCTTAGATGGTCCAGGAACCAAAGCATGGATTTAGGATAAAAGCACTCAGCTATTTCAGACACAGCAAACAGAAGAAGAGCATGACCTTCAGCTAGGGAGAGGACGAGGCGAGTCCAGATTTTCTCAGAGGTCAGGGATTATAAATGAAGGAACATTGATAAAAATACGGACAGGAGTAAATTGCCTTGGTGCCTTGTGACCTGAGAGGTATATTTGCCCTGCTATTCTTTCCTGTATAAGAAAGATCATCCTTTATCTCAGTTACCAAGAAGCATTGTAACATTTTTTTCCCAAGTTCACATTCATTTCTTCATAATTTTAATATAATCAATATTACCTCTTCCATTTATATGAGAAAGTATTAATTCTTATTAGTGATTCTTTACCTTAGTCTTTTAAAATAATTTGCATAGTTTAAGTAGAATTGGGGGTCTGCTGCATCTTGCGTGGATGAACAGGAGCATAGTGGAGCGCCAAGGGAAGCTAGGTGCTCTTACACATGAAATGGAATTCATTTGGAATACATTGCTTCTGGTTAGATAGTTAATTTGCCTTGAAGACAAGGGAGTAAACTATGCACAAACTAAATTTCCCATTGGGCTTTTATGAATGTCTCCATACAGATGATGCAGACCATTAATTTTAAACAATGGGCTATTCTTCCTAAATACAAAATATGTTTCCACTTGATATCTGGCAATATGAAAATAAAACTACGCATTTGTAGTTTCAGAAATTAAAATATGCACACATTTACTTTGCTTTGGAGAATGGTATAATTCATCCATAAGTTTTCTGTTACCTTTGGAGACATTCTTTTATTTTTAGTTTTAAGTAGTTGTCTTATGTCCAATTTATAGGACCAACTCTAACTCAGAGATATTATTCAAATCTCCTTGCCATGTCTCTACTTGCCAGCAAAAATAGAGTGCAGGAGAGAGGTATACAGAGTAGGGAATTCTGGGATTGAAGTTAGTGTGATGGGTGAGTCTTTGGTCCTTAAAACTGGGGGGGGGGGGCAGATTCAGCACTTTGCACACTTGAATTCCACCTGCTCATATTTCTTGATGGTAGAAAACAATTTGTTCACATATCCAACTTTCAAACATGGCCTTCTCTCTTAGAATAAATCCTAAGTTTTCAAAAGTTCCAGTACTGTTTAGTAGGAATTTGCATGATGAAGGAAATGTACCATGTCTATACTGGCCAATACAGTATGGAGTTATTAAGTACCTAAAATGTGTTAAGACTGAGAAGTGACTTTTTAATTTTATTTAATCTTAAACAATTTAAGTTTAATTCATATGAATTGCACTTTGAATAGATGCATGGAATACTGACTGCCAAATTAGACAAAACCATGCAATTATTCATGGTAAATCTCGAGTAAATAATTTGATCAACATTAAGAATTGGACAAAATGTTGACCAAAAGATAGGAGGAGAATGCTGCTGAAAAATGAAATGGTCTTTTTCACTGCTCAACAACACTCTATTTTTAATTGTTGCCTAGAATTTGCAGCAATTTGCAGCATGGAAAAGCAAGGCCACTCCAAGATTCATTAATTAATTTTTGGAACAGCATTACTTTAAGACTCCCTATAAATAAGATAAGATTTTTTTTCCTATTCTGTAAACCATTTTAATCTATGTGTCCTATTATTTGATTAAAGTGTTAGGGAGGATTTATTTTTTTTAATTTTTGAAATCAAAATAAACTATTATGTTAATATTAAGTAAAGAGAGTTTCTTTGTGTATAGCATGTGGCTTTGATATGGTAAGGGTAGTACATATGATAAGGGTTATACATACTAACAATAATAACAGTGAAGGTCAGAGTACAGTGCTTTCATATTTGCTGTCTAAACTGAACTTCGTCTTAAAATCTTGTGAATAGTTAGCAAAATGAAATATATATGCAATTTTGTCCATGAGTAAATTGATGTTTGGAAAGAATTATGAGATTATATAGTTCATAAGTAGTGGGAGTATATTTCAGTTCAACCATGCTTATTTTAGTTATATTGATTTTTCTCCATATAAACATTGTAGATAATTATACACTCTTTATTAATAAATTATAAGAAGAACCGAGGACAGACCATTTAGGTATTTATACATATACATATTACAGTTCAGTTTTCTTTGTCTCCAACAAATCTCTGGCTTTAAGTAGAACAAGCACAATTTTGAGTCTGGGAAATAAGCTAGAAGTGTCATATTGAAGGGATAAGAGTTTTCGACTTCATAGAAAATACAGGAGAAAAGAAATAATTGAAGTAAGAACTCAGATTCTAAAAATTCTTTGAAACAAAGGATATAAATTTATGAAGTTACTTTCAGAGAGTGACTTACTAAATTTCAGGGTTAAGAAACTGATGAGAAGAAACATTTACCACTATTAAAAGTTAACTATTCAAATCACAGGTCGTAAACATGTTTACAATTAGTTGCAAATGTTAAGGTATATTTCAGAAAGCCTGCCTAATAATAAGAGCAGTAGGTTTTATTTAGTGTCTCCTGACATTCAGATAAGGAATTGTGTTTTCCTTTTCCTTCATGGGGTGGGGGATCAAATAATGTTGATCAAATTTTCTATATGATATTCTATATGAATGTAGTAATCAAGGATTAAACCCAGAGGCACTTTACCAATGAACCACATCGCCAACCTTTTTATTTTTTTTTATTTTTAAAAAGGGTCTTGTTATGTTGCTTAGAGCCTCTCTAAATTGCTGAGGTTAGCCTCAAACTGTCCTTAGTTGCTGGGGTTACAAGGGTGGGAAAATCAAGCAGTAACAGAAGCTCCTTAATTCAGGCATTAACGTTTGTGAAACTCAAGAAGGGCTTGTTGAGGGAGCCTCATGCATCTCCTTTCATGAAGGCATTTAAATGTAGATTTGATCATCATGTATCTGCAAAACAGTTTTCTATATGATATACTATATGAACTAGATAGTATTCAAAGCTTTTCCAACTTTTATGATTTTATCATTTAAATTTAATCATTATAAACTTAATTAACATGTTCAAACGTTTGAAATTTAAATATTTTAAACATTCGGTTTACCTGAGAGGATTTACTAATTTAGGTTTTTTAAGACATTTCCAAAACAAAAATTAGAGAGTGACTCAGATAAGGGTGAATAGAAAGAAGTCTATTGCTGTCTAAGAAACTCCTTTCTAGACACCATTGAGGTGAAACAACACTGAACAATGATGTACAAAAATAATTATAATGTCTATTATAATATAGGTGTTAAACAAAAATTATAAGAGGACCTTATTTGAACTGAGCTGTTGTAGCAATTTAAACCAAAATGGTTATATTCATGCCAACTGCTGTGTAACCAAACTGAAACTTTAAGAAATTAGGTAGACTTCAAAACAGATCAGTTTTTTGTTTTGTTTTGTTTTGAGAACAAGAGATTCCAGTCTACACCAGCCTGTCTAATGTGGAAGTCCTCTCTGCTTTAACCCTTACCAAATGGGTATCTTGATGTTACCTGACATTAATCAATCAGCTTTTTTTTTTTCCTGTTGTTCTGCTTACTTGTCTCCTCCTTATAAAACCCATGCTCTGTTCTGCCCTTGCTCACTGAGAGTACACATTCTATTTTGTAGAAGGATATTACACTGATTCATGAAATGAGAATAAAAGATAATTAGATGTATAACTAAGTCTGTTGTAAATTTGTCTTTTAATATATAGGCATATATTATATATTGTATATATTATGTATTATGATGTTGTATATTTATATAGAAATTATAAATTGCAATAGCAATAGATATGTTCACCCAAATTTTATTTGTTAAGCACTAAGATTTGATTTACTTAATTATTCTAGAAATCTGATGAGATGCATACTAATATCATGTGAATTAAAGAAGCTAATCAATTCTCTCTCTCTCTCTCTCTCTCTTTCTCTCTCTCTCTCTCTCTCTCTCTCTCTCTTTGTTGGTATGTATGTATGTATGTATGTATTTATTTATTTATTTTGGAAATCAGGGATTCAACCCAGGGGCACTTTACCAATAAGCCACATTCCCCAACCTTTTTATTTTTTATTTTTAGAAAGGATCTTGTTATATTGCTTAGAGCCTCACTAAATTGTTGAGGTGAGCTTCAAACTCAAGGTCCTCCTGCCTCAGTCTCCTAATTGCTGGGGCTACAGGCATGCACCAGCACTCCCCATGAGCCAATTCATTTTAAGGCATGAATAATAGTTTAAAAGTTGGAGGATGCTAGGACTGATCTTCTTTGCTTCCCTTTTCTTAAAGATCATTGTCCTGTTCTGCCTATTGGTTGATGTTTGAATATGGTGATTTTCTGGTTTGGGGGAGGGGGTTGGTGTTTACTTTGTGACTCTAATCATGTGCTCAGATAAAGCAGGTTGAAATCCCATAGAAGAAAAGCAAATCCGAAATTAGAATTCTGATTAGATTCCAAAATCAGTGTGATATATTGCCTCACTTCTTATTTAGAGCCAAGAGGATACAACACTCTTAAAAGGGGGGGGGGGGATAAGCTATACATTGAAACAGTGAAACTCAGCTGAGGGGGCCAAAGGTAACCTAAAATAGATCTCCATACTGAGAATTGCTTGGAATAATAATTTGCATGCCCCAAAGCCTGGCATACAGCTCATTAAAGAATAGCTGAAGTTGGATGAGTGCAAGGGCCTTTTGCAATACACTGATATCGAATGAACTACCTGTCTAACCAAAGTTTTGGTTCCATGTAAATGTCCTTCACTCAACTTAGACAATGCCCTGGTGGGTGGGGTAGCGGGAAAGAGATACAAAATTCCCTGTGTTTAAGATTCTGCTGTTAAAGGAGTAGGATTCAAATTATGGGCTTTTTTTTTTTTAAAGAGAAAATTGTATTTTCATATTCCTAAGTTGTGAAATTGCAAATATCTAATTCACACATTAAGTCTAGATTTCTGAAAAATTTAAGTTAATTTATAATTTTTATAACATGATGATATATGGCAGATATGACTAGCATGTCTGCATTTGCATGTCATGGTTAATTCAATAAACAGTTTGAAATGATTGCATTAGAAATGGTATGTTCTGACTATTGCACAGAACTATGTGTGATTACATCCATAATAGCACAATGTAAGCTCCCTAAAGGTAAAAAACATGACTTTTTTAAATGTCTTAAGTATATTGTTGGTCTAAGGTTAATATTGAGAGAATAAATACACAGATGAATATAATTATATAAATGGATAAAGAAAAATCTAATACAGTAAGGGAAAAAACTGTGAATGATATAAGCCAAGTATGTCTTTACTTCTTGGCTTAGCTTTATCTTGACATGTTTTAGAGATCAGAAAATTCACATCGTGTCTTTATGCAGATAAAATGGTGGTTTTGACCCCTCTTGGATCATATACCCTCAGAATCATGCTGGATGAAACTGATATACTTAATTAATTTATCTCAATGCAGCTAACAAGTAGGCATAAATGTCATAATTTTCTAAAGTTTTCCAAAAACTGTTTCTGACTGAAAGGCATGTCTTTAATACATGGAAGGCTTATCTTGAGATGAAAACATTCTGGGACAAAAAGACTTTTGAGTGACTTTATAGTCACTCTTCATAGACAGCTTTTTGTGCATTCAACACATGGCTCAATGTAATAAAGTATTATACGTAGCCACAATTTTTATTGGGGTTTCTGCTAATGGATGTGGTCTGTCAGTCCATATTCACAACTAACTCCCAGTAGCCTCTGAGTTTTACAAACATGACTGTCCAAAAATACACAACCCCAGACTTTGTGTCCCAGACTTTTTCAACCTGGTTTTCATGGAAGAAAATGTTAGATGATCTGTAGATGAAGGAAATTTCATAAGTAGCATTCATTTCTATCACAGGAGGTTCATACTGTAGTGATCAAAATGTCTGAAAAGGAATTGGCATTTTTCCAATTTGGAAAAGAGTTATTCATTTTTATATTAACTAGGTTTATAATTATCCAAGATTTGTTCAAAATATAGGCATCTCATTAAATGAGTTTGTGTGTGCTGGTAAAAATTAAGCTTACAATGGAGGGCATATAGAAGTGATAGATGAGAAATAAAATAAAAACAAAGAAAACCTTTTCATCTTTTTCACTTTAACAAAAGATTTCCACTGCACATTAGAGCAAAAGATAGCTGTTTTAAGTGCCAGCTAGAGGAAAAGTATCTAAAAGTATAGGGGTAATTATTTAATTGAGCTTCACCAACGACATGGGCGAAATCTATCCCTCCAATAAAATTATTGTGACCTCGTAACTATAAATGATGGGGCTCCTGCTTCAAGCACCAATACTTACTACAGCAAAATGGCTCTTGAAGCTGTGTTCACATTTGGCCTGCAACTCCAGTGAGGGCAAAACAGGGGAAAATAAGGCTATAATACCATCTGAGTGATTTAGAAGAGTCATAAGAAAAGGCACTTCGCTCTGAAAGTTTATACACTCATAGATAAGAGGTTATGTGACCAGGGTGATATACAGCTGGCCCTGCCCAGAAGTCAAGTGATGTAGTATTTCATGATTCTGGGTGTCACCAGATGAATGAATTGGCAATAAAAGTTATTATTGTGTAGGTGAGGGAGGGGAAAGACATACTATTTCTATTTCATCAAACTGATAGATACAAAGTAGGTCTTAGATTCTTGATTCAGTGTCCTAAAGCAACAACAGGTGAGATTTGGCAAACCTATAAACACCTAGAAATTAACTACATAAAATTTTACATGCATGCCTATGTTCATTTATATGAAGGAAGGAGATCTACCTCTTTCATTGGATTCTTTGTAAAATCTGCAATCATATACAAAGGGGTTAAATACCTTTTGTAATTAATTTGGGAATTAAGAAGTATGCACATAGTTTTAAATGGTGATGCTTTCAATATGTTATAAAGTATTAATAAAGAAAAGAATTATCCTACAATTTTTGACTTCTGTGCAACAACTTCCTTTTTTTTCCCAAGGATACTCACTGTTACACTAAGAAAATTCTAATTTGAAAAAAAAAAATCATAAATACTACTGCCCTCCTTTCTGCCTCTGTCACAAGCTTCTGTAATGTCCCAGCTTGTCTCCCTCAAGCTTTCAGCCTTGGACCTACTGACCCCTGCAATATCCAGTGTGTTTTGTGTCCTCTCTGACCTCTTACCTTTTGCAGACACCACTTTTTCTGTCTGAAACATTATCTGCACCTCTGATCTTCAACTGATTAACCTTACTTGTCCTCCAGGACTCCTCTCTGGTGACCTTCAAGCAAGACTCTGGGCAAATCTCTGCCAATGAACATATCAAGCTGCATTAAAAAATATGATTTTACTTTTTTCTCTCACCAAATTGCAGAACTTCTTGAGACCCTATGTGTTTAACTTTATTCAAGTCAGTACCCCACAGTCTTGCAACCTATCTGGAGCATAAGGGGCCAATCATTTTTATGTAATGGTTGGTGGCCTGGAAAAAATGAATTGCAGTGGTCAAAAAGTTTTAAAAACCCTTCTTCTTTATTCTGAATGTGTCTTAAGTTAAGAAAAAAGAAATCTTTAAGTTAAAGGAAAATCTTTAGGCTAAAGGTCTAAAATTTTCTAAACTCTTCAGTCTTTAAGCTAGTCTTAAACTAAATGACTAGTTATAAAACTGATTTCATTCATAAGCAATGTTGAAAAATATCTGGTAATGAGCAAACCTTCCTACAGCCACTGAGAAGAGAAAATCACAAAACAGTAGGCCTATTTTTTCTTGAATCATCAATCATATATGTTGTTTGAAAGTGCATTCGAGTGTACTTTTTTTTTTTGGTACACACAGTATAATTAAAATTTGCAAGAAAGGAATGCTATTTATATTTTGTTGGAAAGACAACTATCTTAGAAATATTCTATTCTCCAATTAGAAGAAATAAGACATAAATTTAACCTCCTCTCTTACTGATTTCCTAAAACTAATCATTTCCAATGGGTTATATAGTGGATATTGTGATGTTTTAACTGTATTCTTCATTAGTACTGAAGGGTTTATTTTACAGCTTCTGGCAACTTTTTTTTTTCTCCTTGATAGTCTTCAGCTAATAAGGGTTTCTATATTTGCTCTCAGTGGAAGAAAGCCTACTTATCCAAAGTCTCATTCTGTTTCTGGGGTAGTCTGAATTCCATGAATGGTTAAATGTGACATCTTGGAAAGAATGCCAACACAGCTTCAGAAGTTCTTGTGGGATTGACTGACCTTTCCTGAGATTGTATCACAGCTCCTCTTCTCTCTCTGCTCAAAGATGTTTTTCTCCTTCACCAAGCAGATTCAAATGTGATTCCAATTCTGAGAATGGTTCACAGTAAACGTTGGTCTTGTGTTGAGAATGGGCTCCAATGGAGAAAAGTATAAATAGAAAGATCAGTTGGGAGGATATTTTAATAGCTCTGGGAATGAATTTTGGTGGTTGCGAAGGAATAGAAATGTTTGGATTTGGGGCAACATAATTTCCTGACCAATTGGGTATGGGCAATGAAATAAAATCATAATTCAAGGATGACTAAATTGATACTGGCATGAGCATGGAGAAAAGGGTGTGGGAAAGGCTATATGTAAAGCAGATTTGAGGACAGATTATAAAGAACTCATTTTCAAATATGTCAAGTATGAAAAGTCTACTAGACATCCATTGGAGATTACAAGTTGATAACTGGATTTACATGTTCGCTATCGGGTGGTGTACCATGTGTGGGAAATAGAATTTTAATATATTTGAAATATAATATTTTTTAGATCTATGAGAATAGATGAGATTTCCAAAGCAATGAATGAATGAAGAGAGTGAGAACAAAGGCTAAAATATAGAATGATCTAATTTAGAGAGTAAGGAGAAGAACCAACAACAACAACAACAACAAAAAAAAAAACTGAAATGGAAAGACAAAGACTACTGAGATAGGATTCATACCAAGGGAGTGTGGAGTGTCACTATACAGCCGAGGAGAGGAGTCATCTTGGAAGAGACATGGGAAAGTAGATAAAGACAAAGGACATGATCAAATACTTCAGATGCTACCTCTAGGTCAAAAATTGAGCTTATTATTTTAATGGCGATATTGATGTCAGAATTTTTAATGGGGTGAGGAGGTAGAAATCATGATTAGAGTGAGTTCATTAGAGTATGTGAAGAGAGTAAATGAAACTTTCTAGGTGTGTTGCTACAAAGGGGAGCAAAACACCAGAAAAGTGGTTTGTCAGGAAAATAGAGATCTGAAAAACTCTTTTGTTAAAATATTTTCATTAGTGCATTATAGTGACACATAATACATTTTTTATATGAGAAACAATATACTTGAGTGTTGATAAAAATAATCCAGTAGAGGCTGGAAAACTGGTGAGAAAATGAAGGATTTCTGGAGTAATGAGCTTGGATTAAACAAAGAAAGTTAGGATTGTGCATAAGAGAGGTATTAGATATAAGCATTATAATATAGAAATAAAACATCAATGTTTTGTGTTCTGAAGAAGGTGGTGTACACATATAAAGTATTATTTATGGAGTGGCACTTGCAAATAATAGGCTGAAGTCTCCCCTGTTATATGAATGATCAATAAACATGTAAAGTTGCTCAAAATCACTAGTAATTACAGAAATAGCTATTTTAAAAGCCAGCAGGTACCACTTTCAATCCATCATATGAGGTGAAAAAAAGCACATTTGAATCTGCAAATACCACCTACATTTACGTATATATTGATGTGATTTTAAGTGCACTACTTGGAAGAACACATTTGTCAATATCTAATGAAGTTGGAGACTCACAGACCTTAAAACTCAGCAATTCTACTGGTATAAACCTAGAGAAATTATCACACTGGCAAGAAAAGACATGCTCAATCATGTTTAGTAAAATATTATAATGGAAAACATCATAATCAGCCCAAATTCCCACTGACATCAAGGATAATAATTAAATTGTGCTTAAGGCAGACATTTTTGGCATAATTATTAAAAAGTGATGCTTCTTTGGGAGCCAAACTGTCAATTTTGAAGTCAAGCTCTGTCAACTTTGAGCAAAATGTAACTCTATGCTCCAGTTTCTTCATTTGTGGAATAAAAATTGTACCAATCACATGTCTTTGTTGTAAAACATTAAATGTTTAATATAGAGTTCAACATGTATAATCAAACACATAATGGGCATATAATAATTGTGAGCCCTTATTAATATTAGTTACATGAATATAGATTGTATAGCAGATTATATAAATAAACTGAATTTATATCAATCTGAGTGAGTTAAAGCAAATTATATTTAAAGTTTTAAAAGAAAGATGTATAAAGTATTATAGCATAAATAAATTTAATACTTGAAAATAAGACTATTACATTAATGGATATATACTGGTATAATTAAAACACGAAAACATGCACAGGAAATATATGGGTACATCCTTAACTGGATTTAACTTTCTCCAAAAACTGACCTGAAGAAAGAGATGCATACAATATATGAGCATTTACTTAGTTATTCTCTATCCTTTTATCAATGCTTGACATATTTGGTAATTACAAATGTCATAATGCTACTATATTTTCTGACCAAGATATCTCCATTTACTCAGCTTTTGAACTCGACTTCCCCCCCATTATTCAATTTTTAGAAATCATTTCCACAGTTCTTAAAAGTGCAATATCATTTGTCTGTTTCAGTCTTCTTTTGTAACAATTAGAGCTTGTCTATATATGTGCTACAAATTTATTTTATAGTACACAATCATCCTCTTAAAAATGTGTACACATACAAATTAAACAGTAAGATAATCACTCTATATTTTTAAAAAGTAGCATACTACATTATAAACAAGAATTGAAAACTGGTGCATATTGCCACTTTCAATGAGACTGTCCTTTCCTTCAGAGGTTTCTGTGGTGCTTTATTTGTGCATATACTCCATTATTTTATGAGTTTTAGTAGCCTTCCTGTAAACAAAGTAGAGCCTTTTCATATCCTGTGATGAGAGGCTTATATTATTCAGACCTGATATTGTAAAACATTTTCTATAAAGGATAAGATGTAAGTATTTTAGAATATGTGGTCCATATAGTCTTTGTAACTACAGTGATATTATAGTGCAAAACCAGGTACAGATAATATGTAAGGGCTAAGAAATGTTCTGATAATGCTGTACTTGGAAAAAAAGAAAAACAGGTGATAGGCTTCAATTTCCAGCTCTGGTTCAAAGACTTTATATAGATAATCAGCTTTTTAGTTCTTACTAGACCCTACCTGAAATTTTATGTTAAAAAGATGACTCATTATTGGGCTGGCGATGCTAGAAAGACCATTTGATTAAAGAGTTGGGACTTTGGACTATATAATACAAGCTCAACCTTTAGAGATAAGAGCTGGAGGTTGAGTTTAACCATGTGGGAAATTAATCAATCATGACTGCCTAATGAAGCCTCAATTAAAGACACCCAGAGCCAGGTGAGTATCCTGGATTGGCAATAATCCTTGTGCACATTGCCACATTTAGATGCTCACAGTAACATCTTCCTTTAACACACAAAAGGCTTAAACTTGGAATGCTTTTTCTAACCCCACATTCTGCCTTATGATTCTTCCTTTTGCTGTTCCTAATTTTCACCTTTTATATAAATGCAACAGTAAAAGTAATGGTAAAAATAGTGCTTTCCTGAAATCTGTAATCTATCAAATGGGAAGGTAGTCATGTAGACCCTGGAATATGTAGATAGTCTGTCTGAATTGAGAGTAGCCATGGGGACTCCAATTGTTGCAACTTGCATCTGGAATCAAAATTTATGAGAAGACTTGGCAATGTGAAAAATTGTACCTCAAACAGTCTCAAGTTTGGACCAACTTTGGATAGCAGATGGTGTCAAAATAAGAACACTATAATAAAGATGCACAAAAAAGTACATCATCTATTATACAGCAATTCTATGACTAAAAGTTTTTACTAAAGTGTAGGCATATGAATACTTCAAAATTATTGATGATAGTAAAAAACAAGATTTTAGGTCTTTCTCAATATTTATTTAGTCTTATTTAAGGAACAGACAGGGTAATAAGCCAACAATAAAATATTGAAAAGGACAGATAAACATATTATTTACTCTAACAATTAGAATATAGTAGTTATCCATTTAGATGAATAGGAAATTTTAATATTCTCCAACATCTTTCTTGATAGAGGGTGAATATATTCCAATTATATAACATAGAAATGGCACCCTCTATGACACTGAGAATCCAGTGTATATTTCCCAAATGAAGTGAAACAATAGAGTAAACCGTAAAAAACAAACAAACAAAAAACAAAAAACAGAATAACAGACTATCTGAATATATTGTTTTACAAATAAAAATATTTGGTTATCAGACAGTGATTTAAAATAAATATGCTTAATTATCACACCAAAAAAGATGAGATGCAGGTGATAATAAATGTGGAACCAAAATTTAGTGGTGTCACCAAGGACTCAGTGATCCATAACGTGGACCTTTGTTTTCCTGCTCTGCCATCTTTAGCTAGCTGTTTTTTCAGTCCTGAGTAAGAGTGAATGCTGAATGCTGGATGCTGCAGGTTCATGCAATCACATTAAAGAAAGAAAAATGAATAAATGAAGATGGATAGTGATCATATGTTTTTTTCCGGAAGAAATTCTTTTCATCAGGGGAGCAGACCAATGCATTTGCCAGAATGATGTTATAGGCCTCAACAGTGAGAGGATGAAAAAAAGTGAGGTTCTGACATAAGTGCATGGAATTTCCAAGATTAAGTTAACCTTGTACTGACTGATACCACAGTCCTGGTGAAAATACAACACCATTTTGAAATCAACCCTTTACTTAAATAAAATCCTTTCTCCCTTTAAAAAAGATCATCAAGTAGGATTTGGTTATTGGAAAAATGACGGTATTTTCCATAGTAAGAAACCTGTAATATAAAATGTGGTGGGTAAGTAGGATTAGCTAGAAAACATATGGGGATTAGAGGGAGAAATTGAGAAAAAAATGTTCAGATCAAGAGAATAATACATGAAAAATTCCAGAGAGAAAAATCTTGGTAAATTCACTGAAATTCCAAAAATTTGAGCTCAGACTGTAAAAAGGTGATTGCTAAAAAATTATGTTTTTAAAAACTAAGAATTAAATCATGAAAACATAAGCACAAATTAGCACAAATGATTTTCTTAAAATGGAAGTTATTTATTTATCAAAATGACACTAAAATTATATGAAGCATATATATTTATGGCTAATATTGAGAACAAATTTCCTCAAAGTACACTTTTTGGGCAAGAATACATAGTAAGTGGAATAAATGCCTAATACAATATGCAAAACAGATATAGTTGTGAGATGACGGTAGAATTTCTATACTAAAATATACAATTATGTAAAATACTTTAAATTTTTTGTTGGACCAGAAATTAAACTTTCAACATGTTAATTGATTTCTCGGTAACACTTTTTTTTTTTACCTCTACTATCAAGTTACAAAGAATAATTGTCAAGTAATAGTTTATTTTCTTCAAAGTTCAAGCTGCCATGTATAGTTACATAGATTGTGCACTATACAAGGTCACCAAAGAGATAGTTCTGTTGCTCGGCCATTTGTCTTACCCTGGAACGTTTCCATTCCTAATTCCCATAAAGTTATTTCATGCATTAGCCAGAGCACTACCCATGCTGAAGAATACCTTATTACTTGAAGAGGTCTTTTAAGATATTCATTTTCCAAATTCTTTTTTATTGCAACTATCATGGCTGTTCAAAGTCAGTATAAAACACATGAACCCACCAAAGCAGTATTCTTGAACTTACACAAAGGCACAACAGTAGCAAAGTTCATGGAATAATGAATACCAATATTCTTATTGGGAAATAAAAATTCTTTTAAAGAAAAAAAAATGTATGTCAAGCAACAGTGGTCCCTTGAGTGACCTCTGGAGATTTCTATGGATGCTCTTTGCTCAGAGCTCTTTTTCTGTTCATTATTAAATAATTTCCTAAACTTCCCAGATCTTTTTTAGTGCTGTTTGACCTACAAAAAATATATATTGAAATAGATTTTTTTTTTCCGTTCTAAGGGAAAAGATGATGAGAAGGAAAAGGTTTGTGGAAGTTTTTCAAGAAGTAAATTAACTATTTATTACAGAAAATTATTTGAAGGAAAGGGTCAAAATATAATTTGATTTCTGGCCTTCCTATTAAATCACATAATTTTTCAAACTTTGTAATATATTATTCTGTATTTTCCTGAAAAAAAATCAGAATCCCCCTTTGTTTTAAGCTGGTGATATGCCATGTTGAATACTGTCACAATACAGAGCAAATGTCGTATATGTGACTCAGGAAAAAAAAAAAAAGAACAATCACACAAAGTAATATGAAAAATATCTTAAGAGATACAGACATCAGTGCTCCTTATATAGATATTTCCTTTTGCCCTAGGGTTTTCCTTGCCTTATAAACTTGCCTTTCCTACTTCTGGATGGAAATTTTAACCAGATGTCAAATCAACTTAGCTCATCTGAATTAGAAATTTCCAGAAACAGTGGTTTTTATCTGAAAGTAATTTATATTCATTTTTAGAAATCTGTCTAATGACCTCAGCCAAATCTATTACCCTGTGGAAGAAGTATTATTAATAATTACTAATAATTAATAATTTAGTCAATGCTATTTACTATGATGTATTCTAAGCGTTTTAACTGCCTTTACTAACCTACTACTAACAATATACCACAAAAGTACTATTGCCACTTACAATATACATTTGAGGAAACTGAGTTATTGAGAGATTAAGTAACTTGTTAACTTGTCTACAGTCAACTAAACCTTAAGTGATGAAGTCAAATTCAAACCTGAGTGTCCAGTCCCTAATAACTTCAACTGTATGTTCTCTGAGGGTGATGACACTGATGGATTGGCATTGAATATTATATCCAGTTCAGAGAAATATAGGAACCTGTAGACTAACAAGGCCAACCTACCACCCAGTGCTTATCATACTTCTGCATCAACCCCACTAATCATTTGACATCGCTGGGAAAAGAAACTGGACACTTCATACAATTAGGAAGTATTAAGCTGTTACTTGTATTTAGACTGTCTGGTTGACTTAGACAAACATTACTGGAGTTTTGGACTGGTGATGGTATCTATTACTAATGAAGTGAAGAACACCAATAATATCCTATCTTATCAGCAGGCTTGAATTGTGCAAGACATATCAACATCAACATGAAAGAATTTCTTAAATTATTTGCTCCAAACCATTTTTTTTACCCCCAATCAAAAAGCTTTTATACACTCAAAGTAGCATTTTGTGCAGTTTGCAATAATACTTTCATAAAAAAAAATTGAGATAACCTTTACTTTCATGAGAACAGTTTTAAGGCTTCAAAGTAGCAAACTTACCTGAATTATGAGGTTACCTATAGGACCTCTCTGTAGGGCAGCACTGCATTAATGCATACAAGTTGTTAAAGTAGCAAAGGGCCTTCCTGTTGTGCAAATGATGGCTGTATTATCCAAACTGGGTGAAAAACATGTCCTTGCTTAAAACGCTTCTCCAGAAAGCAAGGACAATGACCTATCAGAGTAGTTAGATAGTTTTATAAAATATATTAGAATCTTTTAAATACCCTTCCCATAAACTTACACATCCTTAATAGTTTTCTTAATAGTTAATCCTTAATAGTTTTCTGATTCTCAACTCCAGTCTCTAGTCAGTCCCTCCTTTCATGTGGACTCCTTTACTAGCCTTCTATTTGAACCTTCTCCCGGGAATTCCTCTGGCCTGTAGCCCAGTCTCCCCTCAATTATCTCAGTTAAGTTTCTAAATCACATATCTAATTTGTTTATTTCAGTGCTTAAAAACATTCAGCAGAAGGTCGATTTCCTGATAGGATATCACATTCTTAAATATGTAACCCAAAACCCTCAGCATTTGCTCTAATTTCTCCAGGCTTCACTATCTAAAAACTCTGCATTTTTCTTCACTGAAAGTTTCACACAACAATATGACAATAGCAAGATACAGATAAGTCACACACTCTCCTAAAGAACATTGAGCAAGGCTGTGTGATAATTGTGAATTAAAAGTAGTCATGCAGGGAATTTTATATGATGTGAGTTACGGAGTTTTTCAAAAATTAAAGTTTTAGAAAAATGTAGAAAACAAGAAACTCAAAACCAGAAATGTATAACTGTAGTATTCATTACAAAAATACTTACAGAGTTAGAAAATTTTAATGAATTAACCATCACTAGATGAATTAGGAATACCATGCCATGGCCTTTAGGTGATGTCAGAGCTCTGAAAAGTTGTCATCAAAATGCAGGTTGAAAGATATTTAAATAATAGGCTTAAAAATTCTTATTTGTATGAAACTATACTAATTTATGAGGAAGTGAGTATAAATTGTCTGCAGTTGCTTTACATATTACTTAACTAAATCTTCTTTATTTTTTAATTGAATGTTGGCCATTGAACCCAGGGCCTCATGAATGCTAATCAAGCAGTCTTTCTACCTCAGTTCATGTTAACAAAGTTTTACCAAATTTTCAATTTCAACCAAAACATGTTTTTAAATGTCAATGAAAATGTATATACATCAACTGTTCATTATTTTATGTTTTCATAAAAACTTAAATGAAAAGTTGATTGATCTCCATAGAAAACATATTGAGTTATACCAACAGGAGCAGTGTTCAAGATCTCCTATATCCAAACATACTCACAAATATAAGTGTTACCACATTTTTATTTATTTATTTTTTGTTTTTACAGGTGAAAATGGACATTTATGTTTATTTTAATTTCAAATGTACCTATTATGAAGGAGGCTAAGCTTTGAGATCATAGGCTTAAGATACATTTTATATATTTTGTGTAAATTATCTTCCTATTTTTTGCTCTTTTTCTTTTTAGGAGGATGTCTTTTAAATATAGTAAAGACATAAATCTAGTGTTTAGGTTATGAGTTGCAAATATGTTCTCTAAAGTTTTTCTCAGAATTTTGCCATTTTTTTAAAAAAAAAATGCATGTGGTCAAGTTTATAATTTATTTATTTTGAATTCTGAGTTTGGGCTTATAATTAAAATATATTTTAACATTAACATTAGAAAGCTTTTCTCTTAAGTTTTCTTCTAGTACTTTTACAGTTTTATTATTTTACATTTAAATCTTTAATATTTTTTGTAATTTTATGATATAAGATAGGGGTTGGAAAACTGCAGACTATGGGCCGACTCTTGTTCAGAGAAAGCCAAATTCAGTCATGCTAATTAGTTTATGTATCCTGTATGATGGCTTTCACACTGCAATGGTAGAATTGAATAGAGTGACAGAGAGATTTTGCAAAATTTTGCAAAAAAAAAAAAAAAAAAAAAAAATTCTATCTGTACCTGTAGAGAAAATCATTTTCTGACTCCTAAAATATGTAATAAAAATACTGAAATTGAAAAAAATTAACATATACATACAAAATCTCCCAAATAGCAATTAAAAATTCATAGCTAAAAATTGATGTCGCCACTCCTACTTATGAGAGTTTTGTATATAAGGGGCATCTATGATTAATAAGTGAGCTCTGAACCACACTAATTTAGGTGCATCCTTATTTAAAATCCATCACTATCTTCCTATTATCATGAGCAATATCTAAATTCAAGGTTCCAAAGACAAACCTTCATGTTCACTGCAAGAAGATTTACTTATCATCATTTGGCTCAATTTTTCTCCTACCTGAATAAGAGGGGGGAAAAAAAGTGTGTGTGTGTGTGTATTCTTTTATATTGGTGCATATTAATTTTGCTGCATATTGCTTATACAGAATGTGAATGCTATATTTTTATTTTCAATTGCCTAAAATATTTAAATAAATATATTTCATTGCTTTTGTGAATTTTATGACAAACATCTTAACTGATTTGTACAATGTCCATCATTATGAGAGGAAATTATTGACTGGATAGATGCCCAGACATCCACTACATGGCCAACGTGGAGAGAAAATGGAAGATTGGTAAGCTAACTGCCATTTTAAGGAACAGAAAGAAGATTTGATATGACAAGTGAAATATAGCTCTCTAAAGTAACAGTTAAATCTCTGTCGTTTTCAGATCGCCTAGGAAGTTTTAAATGGCCGCTCATTGTGAGGAACTCATTTCGAGTTCGTTTGAAAGGCAAAACATCTAAAGGTAGAGTGGCCTTTCCACCTCTCGGGAACTTTGATTGGCCCCTGACTGCGAAGGAGAATGCAGAGAACTGAGCCACCAGCACAGCTTCTGTAGCACCCTGGGGTGCTTTGCAAGCGACTCTCCAACCTCAGTTTAGGAAGGGTTGGAGCAGCTACTAGTCAACGCAGGGGTCTGAGATAAACGACCTCCCGAGCCCTCGCTCAGCCTCATGGGTCTTTGATTTTGAACTGAGGAAGTGCAAGCCGACTTTAACTAGGTCATCCAGAGAGCTCACATCCTGGCATGTCGTTGGCCTTCACTAAATAATATGGCGGGAAGAGAGAGGGAGTAAAGCAGAAAAGGAGAAGGGGAGGGAACTGGCGAGAGAGAAAAAGCTAACAGTAGACCTTTCGAGAAAGGAAATCTTATACATATGCTCATGTTTTCCAAAAGTTTCTGTTTCTTTCTCCATCCTCTGAGAAGCTCTTTCTGTGGGTAATAGCAATGATTATAATGAGCAGGGAAATAAAATTATATGTGATTGTTTATGGCACCCCTGCTCACAAAGCAACTGCGGGGAAAAAAAAAACAAACAAAAACCGCTTGATCCTTCTGTCTAATTCTTCAATGAGGGAAGGCGGCATTTGGATTCATTTTACCTAGTGGGCCAAATACTTTACACTCCATCCTGTAAAAATCATTGAATTTTTAAATGTATGAGTTTGATCAACTCTGGAAACTTTGTGACTGGAAGTTCTTAATCTTTCACCTCTTTGATCAGGTTTGCAGATGACTTTTATTTCACCTAAATTTCTGAAATTACCGTTATTTATGATGCAGAGGAAAAGTCAGATGTTACTATGGGTTATTGATATCTTTGTAACTTCTGTGACCTGAGAATTATGGTTCTTTAGCAATCTAAGAAATCGTATAAAGTCCTAAAGTTACAAGGCATCATTGTGATCATCTAATTCAGTTCATTGACAAAAACTGAGAAATTAAAATCTTTCTGGGTCAATTTTCTGTATCAGGTACCAAAGTTATTTTCTTTCATTTAGTGATAAAATGTACTTTTCATTTTTATTTCTAATGAGCTATTTTATAGGCACAATTTCTTATCAAAGTAGATTAGACTATATTCTGTTTCATAAATATCTCCTTCACAAAAGATAACAATGCTCATTTTTCATGTTACTATGGACGATTTTGAGGTGTTTATTTTGCTAGAGAAATAGTTTCAAAATACAGGCATTCTGCATTTTTTTTCCTCCTTGTTAGCAGAAGAGGTGGCTAGAATTTGTCATGTTAGGGTTGTTTTGTTTTTTTCTGAAAAACAGTATACAATTTGTTTCTCTGGCCTCATTAATGCACTTATTAAAACCAAAACAAAACAAAACAAAAACAACTCAGGCTCTGAGTCATTTTGCCTCAATCATCAGCTTCACTTGAGTGCTCTTCCAGGCACATCACTCATTTGAATGCTGTGGTGGACCCCTGGCTTGCTCCTCAGATAGGTTCCTGCATTTTTTTCCCCCAATGCATATATGTGTATCTTGGATTGGTTGGGAGAGGATCCTTGTCCATGACTCTGTAAAAGTATGCAACATTAAATCAAATTCACTAATAAACATGCAAAATATTTGATTTAACTACTATTTTTCCTCTAAAATGTTTTTTGAGAAAAGAAAACATAGACATTTCATTCTTTTGATTTTTCCTTTGTGTTTGTTTCTTAGATGCACACAAACTATCTCAAAAAGTTGTAAATAATGCAGTTTCATAACTTGAATATGATCTGGTAAATGAACCAACATTTGGTTTACATAAAAATAATGAGATTATTCATTATGTTAACTCTGGTTAGGATTTATAATTTCACTCTTTTTCTCATGTTTCTTTGAGAAACATTATCAACTCATTCTACTTTTTAATCAAATCTTCTTGAATTAAAGGGGATTTTTGATGCATTCTCTATATGAGCCTCAGATCTGGAACATCATTTCATAGAATCCAAAATCCCATGTTTATCGTGGTCAGAAATGGCAACACTGAAGAAAGATTGCCCTCCAAAGATGGGTAGTAATTAATGAACTCAGAACATTGGAATAAGGAGTTAAAATCAACAACCTTTGAAATTAGCAAATTCTGTTTAAATGGTTTTAGATATTCTTAAGCAAGTTTTTTAGTTCTATGCAAATCTATTGCTATCGAAAATTTCAAGTAGATTATATAACTCCCCGAGACTATCTTAAGTCATAAAAGAGTTGAGGTTTTTCCTGAAAAAAATAATAGAAAATTTACATCCATCCAACAGATATTTTGTTATTTTAGCTGTTTTTTTCAGAGGTGCCACAGACATGCTATTTCATGCTTTGTATCTCTGTAATAACTAGCAGATATCTGTTCACAGAGAAGTCCATTTCCCCCCAGAATCAAAAGCACAAGGATCCCTAAAGAAACACCACATGGGTACAACAAAACTACCAACAGAGAACAAAATCATTTTGTTATAGTATTAATTATAAAATGCAATAGAGAGCTCAAGTATTTGAATATTCAAAGCGAATCATTACCATAAGTCTAGGCTGCAGTTTGGCAAATGCTAAAAAACTGACGCTGAGGATTTGTGATAAACCACTGTTATAAAAAAACAAAGCTGTTGGAATTAATGCTTTCGTTCTTGCTTGAGAGCATAAAGTCATAACTTATCATGCCGGCCAGATAGACTTTTGCATTTTTGTTTCTGAATTCTTTCCTTGACATTTTAAAAGATTTTCCAATGTGACAATATAAAATTTCTTCTTCTACTGTTGATTACATGCTTATACAGTGAGAAGAGCCCTCGTCAATTCATATCAAACAATTTGAGTGGAAAAAAATAAAAACAAAAATATCATAAACAACGAAATAGAAGAAACTTGTACAAATGAATAGAAACAAATTCTTATAAACATATTGGTGCTCAGAAGCACTAAAATCCTGAAGGGGGAGTAATGGACACCTATATTTCAGCAATCCTCCTGATTGCTAACACCCAACACCTGAACAAAGAATCCTGCTCCATTCCACGGAAGACATTTGTTCAACTCACATACATTGTGTGCTGGACCCTGTGCTTGGAACTCATGAGGAAATAGCAAATAAACACAATCCCCAAGGAAATCATACCTGAACTTGATAGACATGCAATGTGGTTGATCTTAGTGAAAAATAGTGCAAAACAAACATCAACAAACTACTAATGAATGGTTTTCCCTGATGAGTAAAATTTAATTTATTTTTTGTCACAGTTAACATAAACTCCTGTAAGAAAGGGTCCTATAAATCTATCAGAGGAACTAAAGGGTGTTTTTTGAACCAAAGTAAACTGAACCCATGAGAGTGAAAGATAAGTGCATTTTTTTTTAACATTTTTTTTTTATAAAGAGAGAGTGAGAGAGGAGAGAGAGAGATAGAGAGAGAGAATTTTTAATACTTATTTTTTAGTTCTCGGCGGTCACAACATCTTTGTTGGTATATGGTGCTGCTGAGGATCGAACCCGGGCCGCGCGCATGCCAGGCGAGCGCGCTACCGCTTGAGCCACATCCCCAGCCCCAAGTGCATTTGTTTTTGCCATAATAAATATGAGATCTTTTAAGAAAATATTTATACATATTTGACTAGTTCCCTTCCAACTCTTCTAGGATCAAATGTCATTTAAATAACTCAAAGCCAAAATCAAGAATACTGAAGGAATTTTAAGCTCAGTATGAGAAGCATATGACACTGGATCAGAAAAAAAAAAATCACAGCTAGATCACCATTTATTAAAAAGTTTATTTTTTTTCAAGTATTGTTGGTTTCATTTCATAAATCTGGGAAAACTAGTTTGAATGTTATTCTGTTGCTAAGATCCTCTAACATGGTGGCACATCTTGTTTTGCAGAACTGGCAGCAGTGTAAAGAATCATTTCTAACAGCTTGTAAATGTTGCTAGAATCCACTACTCTTGTATAAACTCTGAATACATTTGACTAGTATTCGTTAATTAAATCATGTAAGACTGCCTGCATTAGGGACATATATTCTCAATAGGGGAAACAATAGAAATCAATTTACATCAGAATGGAGCTGTCAGGGCTCAAGAACCCAAGCACCTTAGTTCATTTTGCTACTGTTCTAGGAAAGCAGCAATTGAAGATGAATGTTTATTTGAGATTACTGACAAGAAAAAAACCTTTTGTCATTCCCTTTTACTTTTTCATTCTTAGTATGGTAGTATAATCAATAACTATAATTAAACTTTTCTTTTTGTTATCAACTCCTCAAATGCCTTCTTATATGTCATATTTTCTGACCAAGTCTTTATGCTTGATTCTTGTACTCAAATGCTACAAAATTAGTAAAATGATGACTTTGATTATAATAGGTTATAATTGACATGGAAAAATAATTTATGCGTGATAAGAGTACTTTACGAAAGACAGTAATTAAAGGTGAAAGAATTAAGGGTGAAATGAAATTATCTCTATTGTTCCTTATTTTAAAAATGAAATGTCTAATTCAGATGGTTAATTAATTCAGATGGTTCAATTAATTAAGTAATTCATTTTACTCTTTCTAAAGTCCATGGATATTTGTTGAGAAGAAGCAAAATAAACAATGTGAAGTCTAACACCTGCGCCACATAAATGGGCACTAAAAATTATTCTTTTCTATTTATTTAACTTTGATTCTTTCTACTTAAGGAGAGCATTTAGTTAATATTTGTTGGTGTTGCCTATGTGTCAAGTATTCTTCCTCAATACTGAGGAAGAAGGAAATTATTGCAGCATTTGCTGGTCAAATTGATAACCACACTAAGAAAAAAATGTGAAAACTTAATGGATTCTGAAACTTTTTCATATTTGTAATATTTTTCATCAATGACACAAAATGCCAAACTATTTTGAGGATATGTGCTAATTAAATCCATTTTCTGTGTCCTTTATAGAAAATATTTAATAATTTCACTGAGCTTCATTTCTGACCATTTGGGAAGTGTGATCACTCCGGAACAGCATATGAAGTGTACTGTTGCTACTGAAAACTTAGTAGTTCCACATATGGATATTCTTTTTGGGGTAGAGGCAAATTTACTACAAAATAGACTTATATACTGAAGGGGCCTTATGTAACACTTCTCCATATGTGGATAGAGATGCATATTCCTTATGATCAAGCCTCTTGTAAGAATGTATAAAGAAAACTACTGGCTTCACTGCTTATTCTTTTTTTATTATAATTGGTTATTAGTTCTGAAAAATTATGACTGTCTTTACTTGTCCCCATCATCAAAGATTTTCCATGGATAAAATCATTTTGCATTCCAGCCAAAAAGTTTACCAGAGTATCTCACATGCAACATGCCAATCTGTATTTTGTAGATTTCCTAATCAGAGGTTTACTTTCTAATGTTAAGAAACATTTTTGAAAGCATAGGTTTTATATGACTTTTTAAATGTTTGGCTTTTGAAAATGTCAGGTTTTAAGCAAACTTTCTTAGAAATGAAATATTAGGAATCCCTGTTTAAGTGGAATATTTTTACAGAGCTATTCACAGATCTGCCACTGTTCCCATAGTAACTCATTCTTACATAAGCAAAGAATCAGGGAGACTAGGTAGTGTACTGATCAATCTGATTCCATAATATTTGATAAATATTCGCTCATATCGAGGAGGAGATAATAGGAGAGTAGATTTTTATCAGAATATAAATATATTCATTCATTGTCAAAAACAGGGAAAATAGATGATTGGATGAAGTTTGCTTTTACCCTCTGTTGACTTTTCAGAAGATGACTTCTCTGGTGTCAGGAAATATTATGATTTTATTTTAAAGAAGGAAAAAAATTTTAGAGTAACTTCAGAATCGTGTAATGCATTAGAAATTATAAGTACAATTTAAAGAGAACTAATCTTATGCCAGGGTATAGAGTTAATGATTTTATGGCTCTATACCAACATTTGACACTTTCAATGAGATTGGAATCCTCAGAGAAGTAAGCCTGTTATAGGCTTATTACTTTATTGAAAACCTCAATGGGTAAGTTTAGTCCATAAACAAAAAAGATGAATAACAACAAAAAATAATTAAAATATTGCTGAAAAGAGCTGTTGCTTCTAACATATCTTTCAAATATCTCTAAGATATTGTGAGGTCTATAAATGTTTTGAAGCCCATGCCTGAATCTCCTGCAATAATTACACTTTTTATTTTATAATTAGAAATACGAAACGAAATATTTAAAATAGTCTTACTTCTAATCCTAACTCCCCTCTAGACTTTATTTTATGCTCATATGGTTTCTATTTTTAAATGTGAGATATTTTAATTGATCAATTTAATTACATAATTGTAAATTTGGCATAAGATTTTTGCTTATATTTTTATGGTAACATAATGAAATTATTTATATAAAAGTGACTTCGATGGCAGGTGCCGAGATGCAAGTATTATATCACATACTCTGTGCATATGTTCTCAGTGAGGGTCACTAAATGTTAGGTGATAAATAACTAACCACATATTTTATGTAAAATTATATGTTTTCAGCAAAGTGCTGAGATAAATTTATTTTGACAACTAATTTTACTTTCTGCAAATATCACTTGAATATGTCATTATTTCTTAATTATAATGGCAAGTTCATATGATTCATATCATTAAATTTAAGTCTTTGTATTCATGCAAAGTTCATCATATTTTATGTCCTTGGGAATTGGTAAAAATTTTATTAAAAAATGGAAACTGAGATGTGTGTGCCACACTTTCTAGTCTTCTATTAAGGAAAATGAATTTCTATGTATTTTATAAACTTCACTTAAAATGTTATATCATGCATGATATTCTTGAAAAATGTCAATGGTCATAGTTTATATTGATCTAGCTTCACATCAATTTTTTTCTTTATCATTCTTTTAATAATATGTATAAAATGGTAACATGCAAAAATAATAACTAACTGCAAAATTTGGGTCCTATCATTATTTACTGTATCAAAACATCTTCAGTTCCCACTTGAATTCGAAAGAGGCTTAAATTCATCATCAGATAAATTGGCACACAGAGATTTGAGTGTGTCTTCTTCTGGCAGGCTTGTGGGCACTAACACATGAGCAGGCTAGTCCAAAGTTAAACATATGGGCTCAAGGATTTGCTAATTAGATTTAGAATCCAAGTCACCCATTTTCTCTTCTCATTTTAAAAATGGAATAATAGTATTCACAGGTAGGGAAAAATGAAAATTATGTGACCAAATGTAGGAGAAATTATAATAATTACTAGCATCAAGTGTTTAGTAGCTGTTATAGAGTTACTAGTGACAGTACTTCTGTACTTGAGCAAAGTACTTCTATTCCTCTATTTTTTTTTCTATATAACATGGATATTTTTATGATCCATTTAAAAGTTTGTTATGAAGATGAAGTAAAACAGTGCACACAGAGTTCTTAACACATTGCCTGGCATACATAATCAGCACATATTATTATTATTACAGTCAGTCTATAAACTACTCTTCATGATTGCCACCCTTTTCCAAGTTATAAACTGTTTTTTTTTCAGTGATTATAAATCTATAGCTTTATTAAGTCAAAAACTGATAGTGTGGGCTGGGGCTGGGGCTGAGCGGTAGCACACTTGCCTGGCATGTGTGAGGCACTGGGTTCGATTCTCAGCACCACATATAAATAAATAAAGGACTATCAACAACTAAAAAAAAAAAAAATTTAAAAATTTAAAAAAACTGATAGTGTGTATGAAGTTTACATTTAAACAAAAATTTCACAGAAACTTAAGACAGGCCTAAAAAGATTTTACAATGTAGCTCTAGATGCAGGTCTACATGATATCAGGGACTTTTGGATTTCATGATTTAAGACAGCATTTTGGATAGCAGTTGATCCATTACATTTTTTCTTCAAAAAAAAAAATTTAATGTGTTTAAAGTAAACCACTGCCCCAATGTGAAAGCGAATCTCCTGAGACCAGGGCTTTGGAAACCACTCAACCCTTGAATTGACTTAATGAAACTCTTGCTGTCAGTGACTGAATCCTACTGCTAATGGTTTCAGAGTTTAAAGTTCAAAAAGCCGAGGCTCCAAGAATTTTCCATCCCAAGAGTATGGCCCCTCCTCCTTCCCTACTCTTCCTCTTTGCCCCCCTTTGGCCCCTCCCCTTGTACTTCAGCCAGTGGCTTAGATGGACAACCTGATTATATTTACAAATTCATAATTGGAAAAGAAAGGGTCTTTTTGTCTAATTGTAAGAATTAGCACCTTTAAGACAAAATAATCTGCCTGTGTCTACTCTCCAATAAAAGACCTTCCCATCTCAGTCAATTTCTATCTCCAAAATGGCAGCTTTGGTAACTTAGGAACTGGCTTAGTCCTTTGTGAGGAACAACATTAACTCAGACTGGGAACACCTTGGCTTATAGGTTTTAGGCATTCACAGCTTTTAAACAGTCTCTCACAGTCTTCATTTATGGTGCCAATGACTTTTTTTTTTTTTTCTTTTTAAGGTAAAATATTCTGCCATAGAACCAAATCATTAGTTACTTATTCTTTCCATTGTTTCACCATTTTCCCAATCAGGCCCCAAATTTTAACAAAAATGATCCTACTCATCTCCTTCTTTACCACCTTATCCCTCCAACCCCAAATAATATACCAGTAATAGACAAAAACTACACACATGTTAGCTGTTAAAATGCAGAATTAACACTGTGGGTTAGAAGGCTGTGGGTTGTGGGGATGCTCTGAAGATCAACCTTTTTTGCCTTCCCACATACCCAAGTCTTCAAATTTTGTCTTTCATAGAATTCCCTTTGCCTTTCTCAGTAAAGTGAAGAATGGGTTGCCTTCAAACACTCACCCCTACTAGAATGAGTATGCACATTATACAGCTTGGAATGGGCTTTAAAACACTGGAGCTTCTGCAGGGCACAGAAAATAAACTGGCTCTTTAAAGAACATCTTCTCATACCACCTTATGGGGTCAAGACAGTGGAACTCCTTCCCTCCCTACTTAAATACACCATCAGAGGTGACAGGGGCTGGTACTCAGGATTGTCATCGTTTTTGTCATTATCCTCTGAGGAGTAGGAATGCCACATCAGCCTTTTCTCACAGAAGGATATGACAACCTGTGGGCACTTGACATTGGCCTCTTTGGTTCAGCTCACCAGAGTTTTCCATTTCATCAGGAACAGGAGCTCTGGGCTGGAGTCTGTAGTTCCAATAATCTGCTGGGGCTCCAAACCCCAGGGCAGAGTCCCCTGGCTTTTCTGACTCTTCTTTTTCTTCTTTGGTTTGCTCACTTTTCCTTTATCTTCAGAATCAGAATCAGCTCTACACTTGCCTCAGTCTGATTTATGTCTCATTTGCTGTTTTCTGCAACTGTAGAAGCTCAGCAATGAGGGTCAGGTTTTTTTCTGGTGCCTGTGTGTTTTACTTACCTGAGAAACCTTCCACTTTAGGAGGTTCTCCACTTTTCCAGAGGATTGAGAACTTTTTCTACCACATGCTCTTCCTCTTGTTCTACTCTACCTCCTCTACTTTTCTTCTTGTTTCCCCTGCACCCCACCCCCCTCTATATTGCTCTACAGCTTTCTGATGTAAAGGGTGACACTGCTCAGAGCAGTGCCCAAGAGTCCAGAAGGAATTGGGTGTTGCGATGGTGGCATTGCATCGCGCTAGCCTGGGGAGTGGCTCCCAGTAAAGCCTACAATAGTTTGTTTGTTTGTTTGTTTTTCCTTCTTTTCTTAAGGAAAAAAGTTGTTCAAGTCAATCCAATTTCAGCTATATATAATTGACAGGGGAGGGATTATACGCTGTGATTGATTTGCCCCATTCTCCTTTGGATCCCTCTGGGGAAGACCCCGTGCATGGGCAATAGCATTTTCTCACAACAAACATATGTCCCTGATTCCCCAGCCTCCTTTTTCATGCATAATCCTCTGCCAACTGTTGATACTGTTTGGCTCATGTTCAAGATAAACAAACATCCTTATCGATTCAGAAGCCTCTTTCTGATATTTGCAAAGACTAAAAGAAGTGTCTGGATCTAGATGTGTCAGTTTATTATTTTAAACACAAAATTACTTCACACTATGCACCTCCTCATCTATTTACTTTTGCATTTCCTTTCTAAGCCATTAATTACTTGCCACTATAAGTGTGGTCATTGACAGAATCCTGATATATTCCACATGACAATTTAGGGCTTCTGCTGCTTCATTCTTTGTGTTATCTAGAAGAGAAAGTCAAAGATGCACTCTCTTGTGGACTGATGATGTCCTACATATAGTTCCTGTTATGGCAAGTGATTTTTTTTCCTTATACACCCTTATTCTCCAGCAGTTTTCTATCATAAGTTTACCTTTGCTTTGTTTTTGTTTTTAGAAAGTGAGAGCTTTCTAATCCTTTCTTCATTTAGATAATACTGCTTTGATCCCTTGATTTTATAAGATAGGCAAATCCAAGTCTAATGTATAATGTAGAATTATTGAAGTAATTACTCATTATTCTCTCTTTCCCTCTTTGTTTTTTGTCCCTAATGTTTCAGATCATCTCATCCTCATGAAACAGAACTCTGCCTCTTTTGTCTAAGTGAACCTCAGCCTCCTAACAACTGTATCTATTGTATTCCTTCCCTTAACTTACTATTTTAAATGACAACAGGCCTGAGACACTTGTTACAGTTCAGCCATCAGCAGAATCAGGCTTTTTCAGTTACTTTTCACATTCTTTTCCTTAGCATGACAGATCAGGACTGTACCTCCTAGAACTATGATTCCAAATCTTCAATGTCTTGCAACAAATGTTTAAAAAAGAAAATAAGAATGTCTATCTTGTGAAGAAATATAATGTTCAAACAGGAGCAGGAAAATAATCTAGATTCAGAAGAAAACATTATTTAGCTTGCATGGGTGTGATTTCACTAAAATAAATCTATTTTAGTGAAATCTATTCCTTTTAAGAATATGGCATCATGATCATAAACATCTTATTTTAGATTTGTTCATTGCACTTAAGTCTTTGCCAAGAAAATAGTCAATACTTATCTTTGTCTTTACATCTAAAGGTCCTGTTGAAGTGATGTTCCTGAACAACAAAACAGTCTTAACTTCTCATAACAATTGGTCCCAACCCTGTGCCTTGGAGCTCCAGGTAACTCAGTGAATTTATTGAGCTCCCTCCTCAACAATTTCATATCAGGTAAGTTGTAATTTCCTTCCATCCAACTGATTTGTAGTTATGTTTATTACCTATACTTAGTCATATATTTTTTAAATAAAGTTTCATTATATATACATATTTAAACAGTCATACTAATATGGCTAATATTCCTGTGTGTGTATATTTATATATATATATATATATAGAGAGAGAGAGAGAGAGAGACACACACACATGTGTGTGTCTATATATATGCATGTGTGTATACATTTATATATTTACAATTATATAACTATGCTAAATTGTCATCTTTTTTTTAGGACATATATAAAACCCTGTAGATGTCCCACAAGTCTTATCAGTGGCAAAGTAACATTCATTGGGTTAAATTCATTTTTCCTTCTAGAGAGAAAAATAAAATCTATTTCATATTTATTTCTACTAATTTCTATTTCCATGGGCATTCTCTATCATTGTCCTTCAAATTTTAGAACATTACTCTACGTTCTTTGATGTCTGCATTGATGCAATGAAAAATGACATTTCTACCTCTTCATCTACTCACCTAACTAGGGCTGAGAGACAAAAATTCTTATCCTCTTCATCACAGATTGGAGGAAGAGTCAGACATCCAAACTTCCTGATTCCTTGACATTCCATCCCTTTCTTTTGTCAGAAACTCCCCTTTGCTTTTCTCCACAGCAGGAGTCCTAACTTATGATCAGCCAGCTGCCTATAGTGACACCACAGTTCCTGGCAGAGTTCTAGCTGTCCTGAGGTGCTGCCACTGAATACTCAGTGTGTGTCCTCTTAAGGGGATCTTGCAAGAAAAATCCATAGGCTTCATAAACACAGAGGGAGTCCTGCCACTGGATTCTGATTCCTCTCTAACCTCCAAGTTCCTAGAGAGCCTTTTAAGATACCCTTTTCCTGTTCCTAAAGACTTAATTTCTCTGAACGAATTTTTTGGGGGACAATTGGAGAGAATAAAATTTTATATTTCTATGAAATAAATAAAAATAAGATGTAGCTTTAAGTGGGTTGTCTTAATTGAGTCAAATCTACCGCTTCGTTATAGCTTCTATCAGCAGAGTATCATTTTGTACCTACTGATGTTTTCTAAATGAGAAGCTATTTTTTTTTTTGTAGGCAAGTTTCTAAGCTAGTTGTCAATCCACTGGCATATGGTATACTTAAGGAGTTATTGTTAGAAAATAAGGAATTACATGTAGGTGAACTTAATACCTATCTTTCTCAAAATAGCATCCTTTCAACTGTGTGTAAAGATCACCCAGCTACTAGCAGACTTCCCTATCCCTTTAGGATAAACAGCAACCCTCATAGGCAAAGCACAATAGTTCTCACAATATATATCCTTTTTCTCTCCCACATTCCCATTTTTCATGACTTAGATTTAAAATCTTAAACCACAACACATTTTTCTATAAGGGGATTGAATGGCAGTTTCCCTGAAGTTATTAACACTTAAAACCTATAAATGTGAACTTATTTGGGAAGAAAGGAAAAGGCCTTTACAGATAAAATTAAGTTATGAATATCAAAAAAAGATCATTCTGGTAAACCCTAAATCTAAAGATAAATATGTGTTTGAATAGAACACAGAGAGAGTTGCTGATGAAAAGCCAAGGCAGAGGTCAGAGAGATGGAATCCTTGTAACCACCAAAGCCGCAAAGGCAGGGCACAGAATCTCCCCCAGAACCTCTGGAGTGGGCACATCTCACTGACTATAGACTTTTAGCCTTCAGAACTGCGAGAGACTAAATTTCTGTTGTTTGATGACAATATTTGAAGCCATTTTTTATAGCAGCCCTAGGAAACTCATACAAGGTCTAAAGAGTAAATATTTAGGTTTTGTGAGCCATATGGTCTCCATAGCAACTATTCAACTCTGCTTTGTAGTGTGAAAGCAACATACAAACAAATGAGCATGACTGTGATCCAGTAAACTTTATCTATGAAAATTTGAATTTTCCTATGTCAAAAAAATATTATTCTTCTTTGCTATTTTTTTAACATTAAAAAAATGTAAGCACTATGCTTGGCTTACGGGACATGCATAAATAAACAGTGGGCCAGATTTAGTCAGTAGGTTATAGTTTGTGGTTTCTTTCTCTGGAACAGGGACCATCAAGTGGAACAGCATTGATTATGCAGATGATACTCATTCTGGAGATCAGTTTGAATGTCTGATTCCACTCATCTTTGGAAATGCCCTTTGTTTTTAAACTCGATTTCTGATGCCTTTGAAAAACCTACATGAATACCCCTCTTAAGATTGTAGATAGTACCTCATAGTAGATAGACTTGAACTAAAACTAGATGGACCAGGGACTCTGTTACTAATTCCCACCCACACATATCAAACCAATATCCTTGACCTTATCAATAGATTAGGAAAATTCTTCTAAACATGGTATACTTATTCAAATGAAATAGGGAATTTGATTATGTCTCATTTTAGAGACTGTGATTTCATTATTCCAGGATGAGCTCCCCTGGCACTGGAAAGGGCTTCCTGGGCAATATTGTCTTAGGTACATGATACTGAGAAGCATTTGCTTGCAGAGACCCTAAAACTGTAAGTCATCCCCTTAGCCACCAGCATCCATATGCAGTTGCAAAGGCACTTGCTCCCAAGCATCTCAAAATTCTAATGTGGCTCACTGCTTTACCAGCACAATGTTCCCACACAGTGTCTTTGTGGTACTCCAGAGGAGAAATGTTACACCTGTCAGAAGTTTGACAGACTGTTGAAAACATGAAGTCACCTATGTCATTTGGGAATTAAAAAATGCTATGGGGATTTTTTCCCAAGATAGTATAATTGCAAAGTTTTATCAGGATTTAAAAGTCAAATAAAGACATTTGAAATACATGATGAAGGGATCTCCAATATGTCACTGAAGGAATCTGTCCCTCTTTGTCATTTAGACACACTCTGTCCATGCACTCTTCCACACTCTTTCTACTAGCCTCATTCCTGTTTCAAACAAGGAGAACCTAATAAGACTCAGATGGGAGATTTGTGACTATTCCCAAAGGAAGGAGTCACTGCTTCTGAAGATATCCTGTTTGTTCATTTTCTTTTCTTTGTTTTGTTTCTGGATCCCTCTATCTTTCTCCCAGCTTGTATTGTCAATTTCTGTTAACCTCCTCTTGGGAGCTCTCCCGACAAGTGTGGCAATAAAGAATGGCCTTGAATAAAACATGCATTCTATACTTGATATCAATTCCCCGTTTCTCATATATCTACAGGAGGAAAATAAATAGCTTCGGACCTAAAAACCTAGCAAAGCTGTTTCTAACCTATGTGAAAATTTATAAAAGCTTTAAATGTATTAAACTAATCACAATCTTTAGGTTATGATAAGAAAGAGTTTTTTTTTCCTTTCAGCACCATTTTTTTTTGTGCTAAACATTTATTCTGTAGCATTTAACGTGTCTCTTCAAATGTACTTAAAAGACTTTTGCTGAAATGTACCCCAAACCATGTGAACTTAAAAAACAATTTTATTTCTAGAAGTGTTTTAAGTGGATATATCTAGAAGCCTCTACTACTAGAGCTGTCACTGACAAATGTAATAATTATAATAATTAAGGTGAATCAATGAAAAGAATGACCTTAAGACATCTGGCTCATCTCTGTGACTAATTTGTAACCACTTACATCACTGATGACATGAAATACCACATAACTGGTGCAGAATTCTAGACATATCATCAATATATTTGATCAAACATATTTGTTCATTGATTTTTATATAGCACATGCCACTTTTATGAAAATTACTTATACTTTCAAAAAAGCTTTGTAAATATTTTAAGAATTATTGCCTTAATTTTTTCTTTACCAAACTCTAGTCTTAGGAGTAGACAATAATGTTAAAATAGCTTAATAAGCAGAGAAGCAGCTGTAGTCCACATAGCCATCTACTTCATATTATACTAAAGGGCAAAAATTATACTAGGTTCACTTTTTTATGAGAACTTACAGCTCAGGATAATAGAGATTGAATCATTATAAGCAATAAAGTGTTAAAGGAGGCTAGTTTTCTGAGTCTAAAAAGTAAGGATTCAAAGCCTCGCCTTGTTAGTTACATGACTGATATTTAACTTATAGGAATATAAGTTTTCTTTGTAAATTTTGGCGAATTCCCATGTAGGAATCTAGAAAAAAGAAAAAAAAGTTTGTGTTGATGGCTTTGCCTACAGAGTAGTCCATCAAAACTATGATAATTAATATTATTCTCTTGATTTCCATGTAGTGCATGCTTGGGTTTGGTAACATTAATGGGATTTCTCCCTATTGTTCACATTGTTCACCAACAGAGGCAAAAGCATCATTAATCTTCCACAATATACATTTTTATACCTTTTCTCAAGAATGGAAACACACACACACACACACACACAGGCTTTAAAAAAGGTCAAGATAAATTCAAGGATAACACAGATGACATGAATTTCTAACATCAGAAATGAAACAGGGGCTATCATTACTGGTTTAATTGGTATCAAGAGAAAAACAGAAAGAATAGTGAAATAAGAAAGAAAAATAGAATATTAAAGGAAAAAGCTCTGTTATCACAGATTTTATAATTTAGATGAAATGGACCAACTTTGGAAAAGGAACAATTTTTTTTTAAAGAAATCACCCAAAGTAATATAGGTAATATAAGAATGATATTTATTAGAGAAATTGAATCAATAGTTAATAATATTCCAAAATAGAAAACACTGGAAATTAAAGGGTTCACTGTGAATTCTACCAAACATTTAATGATGATATATCAGTTTTCTATATTTTTTTTGAAAGATATACAAACAGAGGGGATGCTTCCCGGTTTATTCTATGAGGTAAGCATTATCTTTATTTTAAAAGAATATAAGTCATACAAACAAGAAAATCTACACATTAAAATCTCTCATCAACATGTTAAAAATTCTCAAAAAAAATTTTACTATACTAAACCCAACAATGCATGAAAATAAATGTAGTTCATGATTGGATGTGATTCATCTCAGGTCTGAAAGATTGGTTCAACATTTGAAAATGAATTAATGTTAAACTTTTATATCAAAAAAGAATCATATGATCTATCTTTTGAAGCAGAACACACATTTGACAAAATTAAATTCATAATAAATATTTTCATCCAACTAAGCATAAAGGAGAATTTTCTCAGGTTGGTAAAACTTACAAAAAACTCTACAGCTAACCTCATCCTTACAGGAGATAAATTATAAAGATTATACAATTATAAAATTGTAGCTAATCTGATAAGATAAGAAAAAGATGAAAAAGGTATACAAAAGGAATAGATAAAACTATCATCATTCATAGATGATTGTCTATGCAGAATATACAAAAATCGACAGAAAACAACTCTTAGAACTAATAAGCTATTATAAAATTTTGCAGGATACCAGGTCAATATTTAAAAGTTTCTATATGCCAGAAATAACAAGTGGAATATAAAATTTAAACACATTGCCATTTATATTAGCATTCTCTTTAACATGAAAAAAGTCATATACTTAACAAACTATTGTCAGACTCTACATGAGAAAAGAGACAAAATATATGAAAGATGAAAAAAACTAAATAATTGGAGACATATCTTATATTCATGGAAGGAAGACAGTATTATCAAGAGATCAATCTTTACAAACTTGAGTTATAGATGCAAAGGAATCCCATTCAAAATTCCATTATTGTGCCTATATTGACAAACTGATTCTGAACTTCATGTAAAGAAGGCAGAAGGCTCAGAAGAGTCAACACAGTATTAAAGAAGTAACTCTGAATATTGGCATTACCTGATCTTGAGATTTCCTATAAACCAAGATAGTGTAACATTGGTTTAAAAAAAATAGACAAACAGATTAATGGAACAGAATGATGTCCCAGAAATGAACCCACAGAAACATATTCAATTGATATTTGTAAAAGAAGCAAAAACAATCCTGTAGAGAAAGAATCATTTAACAATCCTGGAGCAAGTGAACATCCAATGCAAGAGAGAGAGAGAGAGAGAGAGAGAGAGAGAGAGAGACAGAGAGAGAGACAGAGAGAGAGAATAGACTTCATATCTTTCCAAAAGTTAACTCATAATCTAAATAACCTTGAATTTGACAAAGATATTTTAGATACACCAAAAATATAATCCATAAAAGAATAATTGATAAATCACACTAAAATAAAATTAAAGGAGAGGAAGGAATGGGGAACAGGGGTGGGAAAGATGGTGGAATGAGATGGATGTCATTACCTGAAGTACATATATGAAGACGCAAATGGTGTGACTCTACTTTCTGTACAACCAGAGAAATGAAAAATTGTGTTCTATATGTGTACTATGAATTGAAATGCATTCTGCTTTCATGGATAATAAATTAGGATAAACAATAAATTTAAAAAATAAATTTTAAAAAGAATTAATTCTATTAATTAAAAATTAGCAAAAATTAAACAAGACTCTGAGCTTCATTCAAGGCTTTTAGTTATGAAAATATTTTTATTTCATTTCTTCTGAAAAGCCTGACTTCCTCATCATGTCACTCAATTAGCATAGTTAATCACCAGTCTGATGCTACATTCGTCAGAATAGTATTACTTAATGAGAAATAAACAATTTATAGTTAGTAGAATATGCAAGGTCTCTGACAAATATCTCTATTTTTATTTTCTGTGAAGTTCTTTCAAAAGGAAAAAAATTCATTTTTAAAAGATTTAAAATCTAATAAGGTGGGGAAATAATTTTAAGTTCACTGTTGCTTAAAATTATTACAAAATTACTGGTGGCAGGACTGTTTCCAAAATCAACTCTTTTTGTGGACACAAAGTAAACCACAACTTTGTGCTTATCTGTGGTGGAAATTGTGACAACTCTAGGAAATAGAAATGCAGTGTCACTCTCAGTTTTTCTGTTTTCTAAGGACATCACTATCACTCTGAAATAAAATATAATTAGATGAGAAATGCCATAAGATTTTATGCACACAAACGGGCACATGTGTACTATTGTAAACCCCTAAAGAAATACTTTCTTTTCGAATTGACAGAACCTCTTTGGAAAATAACATTAATCTGGTATAAGCCAGAGGCACTGTGTTTTATTATTGTTCCCTAACACCTTGAGAACAATTGCCAATTTGAACATTTTGCTCAATGCTCTGAGTGATGTTAGTATCTAACTTTTGTCAATCAGAGATAGCAAGTGAAGTTCTCTTTCATTTTATTCAGATTTATATCATGTCATTTAATAGAAAGTCACATGTTCTAGAGAGGAGCCTTAGATATAGTTTCAGCATGTGCTATCAAATCACACAAATATTAATATTATTGATGCAAAAGGGAAAAGAGCTGGAATGAAGCTAGTTAATTACTTGCCCTTTCCCTGACTCTTAATTTATAAATTATGATTTTCCTGGTGATGTCCTAGATTTTAGAGAGAGAACGGTAGTCAAAAGCACCACAGTTACTCAGTTTTATAGTAACAGACTGCAATAGAATCGACATTTGACCTCTTAAGTCTTTAAATTTCTCTAGTCAGTACAATTAAATTTTTTTCCCCAAGGGAATATAGCATCTATTTTGATAACAAACAAAGCATATAAGAATAAAGATGACAGATATTTGAGATATTTGTGTTATGTCCATTAATAGGGGAGAAGTATAAAATTTATTATTTTCTAATTTTTAGAGTAAATTTTAATAAAAACATTTAATGTGCTTTTATTCAGTATTAGGCATCTTTATATGATTTATTTAGATCATCATAGAATTTTGTGAGAGAATGTTATTATCATTTTATGTTGAGGAATCTAAGACCAAAGAGATGACTTAACATGGGGGTACATGAGAAAAGTTAGAAAGAATTAGGTGGAAACCAGATCCCAAGTATGAAGTTCAGATCTTGTATCTTTTGAATAAATCACTCAGCCATTTTCTACAGAGTTATTTCTTTTTGTGCATCCTCACATCTTCTAGTCACCAACAAAGAACTAAACTAGTTAGCCTCTGATCCATTCAATCCCTTCAGGGAAGTGGCAGGTGAGGACATGCTCCTAGGAGAAAAGAAAGAACACAGGTGTCCAACTTTAATCACTGTCAACTTGACCTTCAGGTAAGTGGATAAATGATCTTTTCTAGAAGGAAGAGACCTATGTTGGGATATTTCCCAGCAGGCTCTGTTCTCTTACCTTTAGTACAGGAACAACCATGCCTGCCTCCCCAGAAAATACTGTGCAAGCTGCACTGCTCTCTGCAAGTGCTCCCTGCTCTCTGAGGAACTCCTGAACCTCACTCTGGACACCTCACTTTTCTGGCCCAGAAGTATATTTCTGACAGACCAAGGAAGGGCCTGGGAATCTACTTTTGAAATTCAAGATTTCTTTCTACTTTGTGGGAAGCTCTTGGTAGCCAGTATCCTGAAATTTTTATAAATCTTTATATATATATATATATATATATATATATATATATATATATATATATTTCTGTTTGGCTACCTCGACTGGTATGTTAGCCAACTTGCTAAACTGACCATTGTTAGCATACATGTATAGCTGACAAAATGTGACCAGGGAAAGCTGGTAGATTAAGAGCTCTACAGTAATTGTAAGATTCCATAGCTATGGGTGGCTGGTGTGTCTGTGCCATGATTTCCTCTCAATTCCTGAGACAGTGCTAGATCTCTGGGAAATGTTTTCATTTAGCACTAGAAGTTAGTAATCACTGGTCTATGGAGAGGTTGCTCAAGGGACTGGTGGTATGGCACCATCAACAGATGGTGGAAGGAAATGAATATTATGGAATTAAGCTCCAAGGGAATCTCAATCAGGCCAGTTAGAGCTATTCAATTATATTATAGGGGAAATTGTATTCTGCCAAATATGATGTGAGTAGACCTCTCACTACATGTTTAACCTTTAATAACTCACTTTTGAAGGTCTAGTCCTCACTTCTATTGCACAAAACTTTCAAATTTCTAAGCCATAGAAGTTGGCAATGGCCTTCATAATCAGAAATAGCAAATAATGTTATATAGTAGAGCTTACACTGGCTTAAATGCATTTTTTCAATAAAAGATTTGCTCTCTATTTCACATTTTTCTAGACTGGTATTAAAGTTAGCTTCAGAACATTGATTCCTTTATGTTAGACTCCCAATAGGCAAGGTAATAGCTTTAAATTTATTACACTATGTGTCTTTTTTTTTTAATCCTCTGGGAAAGAGAGGACAAGATAGAATCCGATGTGCAAGATATTTATTTTGAAAGAAACTTACGAAAAAGCAGGGGTAAACAGGGAGAGGATGAAGACCACAGTGAGGGTCTGACTCCTGTCCAGGGAGGAAGGCACAGATGGAACACTTCAGAGGATGGCACCATTCTGTGAAAGCTTCTGTCATGGTGACGGGGATCAGATAGAATTTGTCCCTCAGATGAATTCCTCACTGGAAAATAATCAGTTTGCATGATAACCTTGGTGCACCCAACCTGTGGTTAGGAAGAAGTTTGGAGAATGGTGATCATCAGTTACTTTCATTATTTGTGTTTTCTTCTTGACCATAGACCATACTTTCTTGCCCCAACCTTTCTTCTAATTTTTAATTCTGTGCCAGATCGGTGTGTAAGAGAATTAAAGATCCTGCTACTTTCCACCAGAAAGCAATTTCCTTTTCTCTGTTAGTCAAATGCTATGGACTAGATGTTTGGGCCCCCTCAAAATTCATTTGTTGAAATCTAATTCCCAATGTGATGGTGTTTGGAGGTGAGGCTTTGAGAGGTAATTCGATTTTGAGGTGGAGGCTTCACAACTGGGATTAGTGCTCTTATAGGAAGAGGATGCGCTTATAGAAAGAGAGGTAGTCTGCTCTCTTTCTTCCATGTGTGTATAAAAATAAGTAGGCAATGTGCAAACTGGAAGAGAGCACTTGTTAGAACTCAACCATGTTGATCTACCATCCTGGACTTACAGCTTCTAGACTGTGAAAAATAAATTTCTGTAGTTTATAATCAACCTAGTCTATTGTACTTTGTTATAGCAAACTGACCAAGACAGCAAATGAGGTAAAACCAGTAGTAATCTTAACCAGTTAGGAATTGAGTTGATTTATGTTGAATTGCAGTTTTAGAACTACAATTTGGTTTGTCTTTCTTCTTTGGCCAGGTCTTCTTCTCTGTTTCTGTTCAATGTGGTGGTTTCTGTTGCTTTAGTCATGAACATTCCAAAAGAATTGGTTCTGTGCTTTGCAGGTTTTGAGCTTACCATGTTAGCTTCCACTCACAAAAATTTAGACTCTGTTACACGTCTTCAGGAAGAAAGAGACTTTGTCTATTTAAAGCAGGTCCCTCTTCTAGCAGGACTCTGATTTGTAAACACCACGATGCCACAGAGATTTTACTCTGTCTTTTTAGATGGTTCAGAACAAACCTTCAAACTTTCTGCTTTATTGCAACTTGCAACAAATTTCTCAGGGGAAAAGTCAGGTGAGCACTGGGGGCTCCTGTAAGAGAGTGATCTATCATGTCAGTATTCCAGGAGAGTACTTCTGCTTAGGTCATGCCTCAGGCAATGCCTAGAATTGATAAATTCTTCTAGTGAAGAAAGTGGCTGGTCATTTTCACTTCCTCTAACAAGTTGTTTTTTTTTTTTTTTTATTTTAGCTAGTTTTTATCATTTACAGTTTTCTGATATGTTTGAAATATGATTTAAGAAACTTGTTCTTTTTTTTTTTATGGCTGTGACAGGAAACCGCTCGCTCAGTATTCGATGATTTAGAACTATTTACCAATTTATTGTGTTGTGCTTTCTGGGTTCTGAGATAGTTAGAAGGACATTTTCCCTCCTTTGATCCTATAAAAGACCCATGTTTTCTTCTATTCTTTAAATTATCGAATATTATCCTATTTAAATCTTTGGTCTAGGGTTGAAGGTGCTCTTCAGTGGTAGACTGCCTGCCTAGCATGCAAAAGGCCCTGGGTCCAATTGCCACCATTGGAAAACAAACAAACAAAACACACACAAAACAAACAAACCAAATAAAATTATGTGTCTACCTAAAATATTTTCAAAGCTCTGTCCCACTCCTATCAATACTTCTTATTGGATAATTATACCTACTCTCCACCCAATTTCAGGTGCTACTTTTATGATATAGTAATAATAAGTACCCAAACATATTTTGTCTATTTTGGGATTTTCTACTCTTTTACTTTGGTCTGTTTCTTTACTAATAAAACTCTCCATTGTCTTTTATTCACAGTGACATTTTGTACATTATCCTCAAATTGGAAACATTCCAAGTATACATCAACAGTAAATAAGGTATACAAAAAATAGTAAATTTATACAATTGACTTTATAGTCAAATAAAAATGAACACAATCATGTGGATGAATGCCACAAACTTAATATTGAGTAAAAAAGTAAATCCTAAAATATACTTAGAAGCAACACTATGCCACATAGTTAGAAGTGAGCAAAGTTAGAAGGCTCAGCTTTGGGGATAAAAAAGGGGTAGTGAGCCAGAGTGTGAAAGCTGCCCATTACCTTTTATTTGTCCTGGCTGAAAACTTACATATCTTTTCATTTTGTTGCAATTTATATACTCACATATGCATTTATATACTCACATACACATTTATATTCTGTGTACCTTCTTGAATCCTTAAAATACTTAAAAATAAAATATTCAAGAAATAGAAATAGATGAATCTTTCTAAATCTCTAAAAAATCTGTATACGGGTAAAATTGGGAGTTCATAACCCACTTGAATCAAACTGTGAAATATGATGTATTAAGAACTATGTAATGTTTTGAACAACCAACAATAAAAAAAAAATAAAAAAAAAATCTAAAAAATATTTATCTCCATTGACAAGCCAGGGCATGCATGCGTGTGTGTGTGTGTGTGTGTGTGAGTTTTTCATGTACATTCTTCTTCAGAACATCTGGTATATTGACAATTGAGCTTAAGGTATTATGCATACATGCCACCAACTAAATGCTAATAATGATACTAATATAAAATAATTTTTAAGTATAAACTTTTTGTAAGATCAAACTATAAAATACAGAACAGTAAATGTCAGCAATAAATATTTTCTGATCCTAAAATTCTGATTCATTAATAATTCTAGGTGATAGCTATCTAAGATTAATAGTTTCTCATGTATTATTTCAGAAATTTCTGCATAGGAATACATAATATGTGGTAAGGTAGCATACTTTATAGATTCTTATTGACTTCTCCCCTTTTTTTACACAAGTGGGTCATCTTTGGCAAATGATTATGCAACTTTGTTTCTTTCACTTAAGATGTAAATTTTGGAATTTAATATATGCATATAGTGTATGTAAAATGTGTATATATATCATATATACATATGTACATATATGTAACATATAACACACTTACTATGTATACATATGGGCATATATAACATATATACACATTTACTATATCTAATATATCCTCGAATTATATAAATGTATATAATTTATATATTATAATATATGTATATATGTGTGAAGTAAGATTCAATATCAAGATACATATTGTTCTTTACATATAAATTGACGACATATAGTTATGTAAAGATAAAATAATCATACATGAAAAGCAAGTTGTAGAATATATTTTATAATAATACACATGCATTTTATATTTATAAATATAAAACACATTTTTATACCTACACAGATTTTATTTTTTAAAAAATATTTATATTTTAGTTGTAGGTCAGCACAATATCTTTATTTCATTTCTATTTGGTGCTGAAGTTTGAACCCAGTGCCTCATGTGTGCCAGGCGAGCCCTCCACCACTGACCCCAACCCCAGCAATACCTACACAGACTTTCATTATATTGGTATGACATAATTAATTTTACTAATTCTTCATTGAAGTGTATTTTTCTGTTTCAAAATATGTTTGAATGAGCATCCTTAAGGCACTTTTTTTTTAACTTTCTACAGAGACTTATCATTTAATCATCTACTGCAGAATAAGGATTGGAGAACTTTTAAACAGAATTATTTAGGTATAGTAACCTCAGATAGTAATAGCAACCTATTGTCCATTAAAATTTTTTTTTCAAAATTCAAGGAAAAAAAAAACAGATTTAGACAGAAAATCGAGGGTACTGTTCTTACAAACTAATTCTAGCACATGAGCTTAGAGAAGCTACTTATCCATAAATATAAGTAATAGTGGCTATGCAATACATGGGATAGGACAGGACCACAATAAGCTTCATTTGTATTGAAATTGTTTCCATTAATTATACTATTTTTTAAGAACCAAAATATGAACCTACTTCAACTGTACAGTGTCAGATTACACACACAATCCTGTCATAATCTTGTGGACTTTATATGTGTATAATCTTATCTGAAAACAGTTTATTTTTTTCCAATGTTTCTTCCATCTTTTTATTCTACATAAAGTATATTTACATTGATGTGCATATCAATTGGGCTATAACATTATAATTGTTCAGTAATTGTGTTAAAGGATTTATCAAACATTCATTGGAAACTTGAAAAGTTAGTTATCTTAGTCCCACGTGTCTGTGTGTAAGCAAGCATTTGGATAAAGTATAAACTGAAGTCAAACTTCAGTCCACATAAATACAGACTTGCATTTGCTAGTTTGATAGTTTGTACTCACTAGCTTTCTGGAAATGGCTTTATTTCTCATTTTTGACATCTTTGGATGTGTATTGCCATTGTAAAAATATTTCTGAATTAATTAATTCTACATTAAAAATCCAAATAAACTGACTGTAATCAAAGTAACTAAATGTGATGGTTTTCTTTCTTACCCTCCAGATATTGTTCAGCTATTTTTGGATAGTTTTTGTCAAATTTGTTTTATGTTAGAAGACTTCAACCTTTAATAAAAAAAATCCACTTGTGAGCTGACAATATTTTAAAGATAAAAACCCAACCAGTTTCGTGCCTACAATATTTTTGTTTAAAGTGAAACCCATCTTTAATTGATATTTTAGAAATTTATTCTATGTCTTTAAGAAATCTTACACATTAAAAAATGTTATGCACCTATATGAAACTTGAAAGCAAGATAACTAACTACCACTCTAATTTCTAGTAATATTGTTACTCAATTCCAACTGAGAATTAAAGGAGGTTTATGAATTATTGAAAATTATTTACTAATAAAATAACCCAAGTCCCATGATACACAATTACAGAAACCATTAATACTTTTTGTATAATTATTATAAGAAAGAATAAATAGTCTTATACCATTAAACATATATTCATTTATATGTGTATAATCTTAAAGCAGTTCAGTTTCTTCCAATGTTTTGTGTTCCAGCTATGAATTTCATTGTTAGGATTTTATGGTTGTATGCTATAAAATTCCATAAGTTGCGGAACTACTAGCCTGGGATTTTCTCTCTTTAAAGCAATAGAATCCAGATGGTATATGGAGGAATTTGATGCTAAGTTCTGAAGGAGAAATAGAAATTTCCTTCTTACTGGTGATTTGGCACTCACTGAATTTCCTTACATTTAGATTAGAGCCATATTGGTACTCCTGGCCAATGAACTGTGAGCAGAGTTGTTGTCACTTTGTGGCAGGTGCAGGCAAGGACCTCCCACACCCTTCCTTCTCTGCTCTTATAACCGTGGAAGCTGTACACTTCAGACAGCAACGTGAAAGATGGAAAATGACTGGCTGACCTTTACCAGATTTTAAGGGTTTGATCTCGTGCATCGAGTACACTAAATTTGATCTAAACTTACATCTAAACTTCAGAATTAGTATGATCTCAGCTCTTATTTTAAGTGATGGATGCAAAGGCAGTAACACAGTCATTAAATTTAAACAAGGTTCTGCCAAGAAGTAGCTGAGTAGCAAAGCACATTTTAAGGCAAGATGGAGTCATTTCTCAGAATTTGGTGCAAATACATAAAGCTCACCAAAAATCATTCCACCATTTTCTTCATTTTAAAACCCCCAAGTTAGTAAGAGTTCTAAAGACAGCAAATACAAGATAAGAAAGTAACCCAATACACAGATGTATGTAAAATGTAAATAGATAAAACTATTTATATGTCGCCAGTCTGAAGTGTAACTAAAAGAAGACACCAGGAAAGTTCACTGCCAGGGTCCCTCTTTGCAAGGAAAAGACAATCATTTCCTTGTCATAGAGGAAGACTTTCCAGATCTAAAGAGTTGAGGAACAGGTAAAGATCATACAAGTACAAAAATATCAGTATATCCTAACTGTTAATTATACTCAGTACCAATAGGAATCCAGTTGAATCAAAGCACACCAAACTCCCTTGATCTAGCAAGTAAAATCTCTAGCAAAGTGATAATATAAAACTCAGAGAGAGAACAGATGTGCTGAAGGAGAACATGCTGATTTTATAGGCACTAAAGTTTCTCTTAAAATAAATACAGTCATTTAAAGTCTTTGAGTCATGGCTGGAGAAGCACCACATGGAGGTGATAGAACAATTAAGTGTCCTGTGGGAAAAAGAAAGAACTGGAAGAGAATCTCTATGGAGCAAATCTTGAATATACAAATTAAATTGTCTGTAAATAGTAGATTGAAACATGTCTGAAACTGATTCCATAATAGCACAGGAATCTATCATACAATAAGACTGGTCTTTGATAGGCATGATCTAAAAAGACTGGGGGGAATAACAGTCACATTGCAACCCAGGCTCAATCTCATCACTCTTTCTCAATTTAGTCTAAGTGGTCAGTTTAGCTTTGACTCTGCATGGCTAGTTTCATCACTCTGTGGGAAACCAAATGTGAAATTTCTTCAGTTTTTAAATTTTATTTTATTTTTTTAATGAAAAAAATTGCAAAGAATTCTGAATTTGATTTTCAGCTCTATTTGTTATTTGAACATCTTTTTTAAGCTCCTTAATTAGTTGAAGGGTATTCTCTTATTTTTTCAAACAGAAATTCTAACTCCTTGCTTGTAGGGTTTTTGCAAAAATTAAAGGTAGTAAGCTTTGCAAACTCTTAGCCACATAATGCATGCTCATAGCCATTTCTCTTATCTTTTGAAAGAAGGCAGAGCATATGGTCACGTTTTCAAAGGGCCTTGAGGTAAGCTCTGAAATAATTTTTTTATTTAAGATTTTGCTTCTAAAATTTTATATATTAAATAACTTATTTAAGTTTTCTCCACTGAGAAAACTGAGAGGATTACAGTCTTTCAAAGATGTTTTAATATTATATTGAGAATTTAGAACAGTATACAATATTAACCATGCTGACTTTAAAGACTGTTGCAATATTTACTTTTTAAATGGACATATAACCTTTTCAGGAAAAGTGTAATGCATTGTTTTGTTCAGATCCACACTTGGATGTCTAACAGGTCTTAAATTTGAAAAGTCCAAACAAACATATTTTCTTTCCTCTACCAATGCAAAACCTTCCCCACCCCACTCAATCTTTCTAAAGGTCTACTTCTATTCTACTACTTAGTAAGAGTAAAATTTACTTTTCTCTTTGTCTTCTATTCGAAAACCAAACCAAAAGCTTATTTTTTTCAATTACCTTCAAAATATATGGACTCTTAATACTTTCCCTCCATTCTTCTGCTGCTATTAAGGTACAAATTACTGCTGAGGTTCTTGTAGATTATTGCAATTGTCTGCACATGGTCTTGTTCTACTTAGATTTTTCAAATAGTCTTGTCAAAAGAGAAATCAGAGTAGTGTTTTAAAAATCTGAATGCCAAAAACATCAGGCCACTGCCTAAATTGTTGCATAGATTCTAATCGCCTCCAGAATAAAAGCTTCTGTCATGACCATCACCTAGGTGACCCTTAGCTATCTGTTTCTTATGAACTCTAGAGCTCAATTTTTCCTGGCCTTAGTCTATCTAGTCATTCTTACCTCACTAATGGGCCGCAAGAAAAACATGCTTTTCAGCAGTGAAGTCGGAATGTTCTTCTCCATATTTTCCATTGTTCACCCTCTCATTTCCTCTCCTCAAACATCATCTTCTCAATGAAACCTCTTGACCACATTTAGTAAAGTACCAACAAGAACACCCCCACCCAAGGGGTCCCTATGCTCCTGAAACTGCTCTTTGCTTCTCTTCATGTGAAATGCTGGATAGCAGCTACCTGTTTATTTATTGATTGTCTGAATCCCCTTGTTCACATCTATTTGTTGTCATTATCCTCAGTGTCTAGAGTAGTGCTGTATCCTCTTTTTCTCAAAATAGATTTGATGAAGGACAGAGGAAAGGGAAAAAGATAAGATTTTTTATTTCCTTTTTCTGTGTCTTTAGATTTCCAAAGAGAGAGAGAGATGCTTTGGAAGTCAAAATCCATCTCCAGCCTAGTCTCTCTTAAGACATTTGTCAGGTGACTTGGAGAGAGAAAGTAGTCACTGTCCTAATAAAGCCTCAATGCCCGCCCACCCCCAACATTTGGAAGAATTTGGACCTTGAAGGAATAATGTAGTCTCAGTTGTTTGCCAAGGTATTTTGCTGATTCTGCAGGGAACAACCCACCACAGGAAGGTGGCACTGAAGGTTACAAATCTGGATTACCTCACTGGTCAATAAATAACTCTCCAAGTACATTGTGAATTCTGTGTCCTTAGAAACATGAGGGAGGACCTGTAGTTATTTTTAGTCTTAGGATAATTTTGCAGAACACTGTGGGTTGTGTTAATCTTGTCAATAGTAATCACTATTGTTAAAAATAAAAACAGTGAACACGAACATATAAAAGTGACAGGAGGAAAATAATATTAGGAAAAGGAAGCATTAGAAAGCACATAGCTTATTTTTCTTCCATGTTCTCGAAGTATAACCATTATTTCTTGAGTGCCTACTATATGATAGGCAATTTACAAATCTTAATTTTGCAATAGCCCTGTGAAATATTAGTATTCTCACTAAGGAGGTAAAGAAACAGGCTTGATAAAGTTGAATGTTTAATCCATAATTGTACACAAAGTACACATTAGGGCAGAGAATCAATCCAGCATCACTGAGTTCACAGCCTCTGAATTCTCTTGAACATGCTGTCTTGTTTTAGAAGTGTTGCCTGTAGCACCTCTTTAAACCCAATAGAATAATTGGCCTGCCTCCGAAGAGATTCTGAAGGTATATTAGAGAATATATTGTTTTATTATAAATAATGAAAAATTGCTATACCAGTATGTAACAAAATAATCCAGAATAGGATGTCCCTATACCGTCTATTAAATTCAAAGGAATCCAATCTGCTGCCAAAATGACGTCCTAGCCTTCACTTTCATCACATTCAAAATGTAAGATTATGTAAATAAGTTACAAATTACCTCTCATCGTTTTATAGAATGAGCTTCTGCAGAGTAGCTGCTGAATCAGAGAATGAACTCTGTGTAACACTCATTAATTTTAAGGGTTATTGCAGTCATTAGTTTCTGTCAATTCACAATTGCTTTAAGTGAGCCTAAGATATTTGAGTTTTTCAGGTTGTGCTACGTCTACATTTGTCTTAAAAAATGTAATGCTTTATCATCCTACCTGGCAGTTATCTGGCTTTCCCTATATACAGAATTTGGCAGTACTCATAGAGGTATTAAGTCTTTTCTTTCAAAACAATTGGTTATTTCTTGCTTTTCTCAGCATGATGGTCTCCCTGCCCCTCAGATACTTAATAAAACCCTTCTTTAACTAGCATGGTTGGCTCTTAGTTTGAAATTAGTTCTTCATAGTGTAATTTACATAAGATATGCAAGTGTTTTTTGCTATGACTTGGATTATACAGCTTATATCTTGGATAACATTGAAAGCTATATCAAGCTCCTTATGCATATTGTATTTATCCTTGCTGTATGCTCTCTGTCAGGTGAGTATGTGCATCTTCATTTGCTGAGGAATATGCATGAAGCTCCAATAGATTATGACTTACTTAGAGAAAACTGGCACTGCAACTATCCTTATCCAGGTCTGACAGCCTTCACTCAGTCTCCGTGATGTGGGTTTATTTTTTACTCATCAAAATTAAATAATGCCTGCTCCATTTACTCTACAAGACTGTGGTAAGGTGAAAATAAAAGGAGAAAGACTTAAAAAATATAAAATAAATGAAAGATGCTTTCAATAGCAAGGGAACTATCTCCAGCTCAAAAAAGGAAGAGCCAAATTGATCGGTCTGCTCGTAGAACTCGTCATGATGGAGAGAAAGTCTGGCTGCCTCTGCAGCAACACCTTTCATCTCCTGGAAAACTGCATGATTGCATTGTGGCGTGCTAACAGAGCAATCCAGAGGGAATCCACATTTGGCAAATGAAACTGCTAGTTAAAAGCCTTACTTTGTGAGAACAAACTCTCATTACATAATAATGCCCTGAGAGCAGGCCCCTGTTCCCCAAACTTACTAAATCCTGCCTTTTCTCAAATTACCATTTTTATGGGTTTCACATACATAGAAGAAGGCTTCAGGTGATGGAATTCACTCTGATCCGTGTGGTTTGGAATGGTAATTGCACCTATGCAATGAATATCCATTACTAGCATATTGCTATTTCACTTCCCCAGTAAAGTGGGAAAGCTAAAGTCGGGCAGTGTCACATATTGGAAGCTACAAAAATAAATTTCTTAGCATAGTAGAGTTTCAAGAGAAAATAACTTGACAAACGCATACTCAGGCTTCTAACCTGGGCCCGTAAGTAATTTGAGGCCAAGTATGAGAAAGTTCTGTGCGTAATTTGTGTCTTTCTTTGGCCAAGGATGGGGAAAAACATGAGAAGAAGAGAAAAAAGCACAGAAGATAGGAACTCTCTACACTAGAGAAGCCAGCAAAACTAAATTCTGGAGCAACACGTATGAGGTATAATTTACGTATAACATCACTCATTCATTTAAAGGGAACAATTTGATGGGTGCTGAATGATACTTACCCACAGAGCCATCAAAATACAAAATATTTTATATTATTCCAAAAGTTGCCTCAAATCCCTTTGCAGCCATCTGTCTGCTTCCTGATACAGGAAACCATCAACTTGCTTTTCATCACTGTAGGTTACTTTGTAGCTTTATTATTGTATATAAAGGGAATAATATAGTGTATATTCCCCTGTGTGGCCTTTCACTAGCTTATTAATTTTGAGATATATTCATAGTTTTGCATGTACAGTAGTTCTTTCCTTTCTACTATTAAGTAGAATCTAAGCATGTAGAATTATATATTATTTTACCACTGAACACTTAATTGATAGTCACCATTAAATGAGTAGTTATTCCCAGTTCTTATTCAGTTACAAGGGAATTTATATCTAAGTCTTTGAGAGAATATATATTTTAATTTGGTAGTATATTTTAATTCCAGGTATAGAACAGTTAGGAAGAGGTTAAACAATTAAAAAACTGCCACATCAAGTTTCAAAAGTTTCTGTACGATGTTTCATTCTTATCTGCATCAGCCTCCTCAATACTAGGTACTGATGGTATTTGTAATTTTAATCTTGCTAATTAATGAGAATATGGTTTTGTCTTACTATGCTCTTATTTAAATATTTTTTAATTGAAGAAATGCACATATAGAAAGTATGAAAATGTATAGTTGGACGCATTTTCATAAAGTGAACCCCTAGTGCAAACATTAGACAGATAAATAATAGAAGGTAGAATGCTAAGTTAAATATGATATATTTTATCAAAATGATGTTATAACAGTGTGCGGGTTTAAAGATTATAGGGAGCATTATCTTAATTCAGTGAGAAAAAGCCTTTCTAAGGAAGTTACGTTGGAACAGAGGATGGCTTCATGAAATAAGAGAGAGAGTCATTTCTATATCTACAGGAAGAGCCCCAGGAAGGGAGAAGGGCAGGTGCAGAAGTCTGAGGCTGGAGTACCTATGGCTCATCTGTGAAGTCCAAAGATGCTGTCCTCTGTGAGTTCTGTCCACCGCTGCTGTGGAGTTCCAGCACTGGAGTGGACAATGCAGCTACCACATCTAATGTCATTATCTTATGTCGGTTCATATTTTCATGGAGTGTTATTTTTCCTGCCTGAAGGACCTCAGTTAACATTTTTCTTTGTGTGGATTTGTTGGTGATAAATCTTTCGGTTTTATATGCTTGGAAATGTCTTTCATTTTCCTTAATTATTTGAAGCTATTATTGATAGGTTTGGACTTACATGCTTGACAGTTTTCTTCTTTTGATACTTTAGTGATGTTGCTCACTTCTTTTTTACTTACATTATTTGCCATGTGTGATCTGAGGATATATATAATATATAATATATATATATATATATATATATATATATATATATATATATATATAATCTTCTATATCTAATGTGCATCTTAATCTGACTTTATTTTTGATTTTCTGCTTATCAGTGATTTTGAGGCATTTATTTATGATGAATCTTGGTGTCACTTTTCTCTTCATTTCTTGTTCTTGGTGTTTGCAGACTTTTTGGCATCTCTGGACTTGTGGTGTTCATCCAAACCAAAACTATTCCCCTCCCCACAGGGCTTTGAGTAGAAAGGTTTGTGAGTTTTGTTGTTGTTGTTTTGTTTTGTTTGCACTGGCATTTAAAAAATATTCTCTTTTAATTTGTTCTAATAGTTATACATGAAAGTAAAATTTATCTTTTAATTTGTTCTAATAGTTATACACTTGGACATATTGTATACAAATGGAGCACAACTTTCCATTCCTCTGCCTGTACGTGGTGCAGAGTCACACTGGTAGTGTAACTCATCAAACATGGATATAGGGTAATAATGTCCCTCTTATTCCATCATCCTTCCCATCCCCACAACCCTCCCCTCCCCTCTTTCCCCTCTGCACAATCCAAATTTGCTTCATTCTCTTCTAACCCACCATTATGGATCAGCCTCCACTTATCAGAGAAAACATTTGGCCTTTGGTTTTTTGGGATTGGCTTAATTTGCTTAGCATCATATTCTTCAGCTCCATCAATTTACCTGCAAATGTCATAGTTTCATTATTCTTTAAGGCTGAGTAATATTCCATTGTGTATAAATACCACAGTTTCTTTATCCATTCATCTGTTGAAGGGCATCAGGTTGGTCCCATAGTTTAACTATTGTGAATTGGGCTGCTATAAACATTGATGTGGCACTTTTTTAAAAATCTCCCTCTTGTTTGAGTACTTGTATTACATATATATATATATATATATATATTATATCACTTGTATCACAGTTTACTGATTCTCTCTTTTGTTATTGTAGTGGTTATTGTTGATATTTTTAGGTTCCTTTTTTTTGTACTGTGTCTCATTTTAGGTAATTTCTGTTGCTATTTGTTTAAGTTCAATAATCTTTTCTTCCAATATAATATTTTTTGTTAATCCTATCCAGGGTACTTTTCGTTTTGTACTTTTTAATTTTCTTCTGTAGAAGTTGAATATGAGTCTTTTAAATATTTCCTCTATGATTGCTTTTCTGTTTTTTTTTTTTTTTTTTTTTTTTTGCATGAGGGATTGAACCCAGGGATGATTAACCACTGAGCCACATCCCTGGCCTTTTTTTTTTTCTTAGACAAGGTTTTGTTAAGTTTCCTAGGGCCTCATTAAGTTGCTGAGGCTGGCTTTGAACTTATGATCTTTAGCCTCAGCCTCCTGAGCCACTGAGATCAGAGGTGTGCACTGACCTACCTCGCCCAGCTTATGACATCTGAGTATACAAAATTAATTAAAATATTTTTTTTAATGTTCTTGGTTATTATTCTAGCACCTGCCAATTATGGGTTAGTTTTTTTTAAGTTTTCCTTTGTTGTAAGTTCCATATTCTGGCCTTTTTTTTCTTTGAATGTCTAGTAACATTGAATGGATGTCAGGAATTATAAAGTTTACCACATTGGGTACAGAAATTTGGGTATTCCTAAAAATATTTTTGAATTTTGTTCTGATATTATTTTTCTAAATTACTTAGAAACAACTAAATCTGTTAAGATTTACTTTCAAGATTTGTTAGGTAGATCAGATACCTTATTCACTATAGGACTAACTACTCTTCAGTACTGAGACAAACATTTTTGTGCACATTATCCAGTGTCTGATGGGGGGTGAGGACATCAGTTTTGACAATGGAAGTAAGCACTATTTCCAGCCTTTTGTGAGTATTGAGTGCCATTACCTCTATTGGTGGTTCATTCTCCAGCCTTGGGTATTTCCTCACACATAGCTCCTATTCGGTAATCAGCTGAATGCTCAGGGAAGACATCTTGCATGCCCTGTTCTCTTCTCTCTCCTTAGCAGTTTTGTGTCCTGGAAACTCTAGGCATTGCAGTATCTCTGGATCCCCTGACTCTTCAACTCTAGTATTTTGCCAAATTTTGCCTGGCTTTCTTCCCCTGGTGACATTGTTTGGGCCAATCAAAGTGCCTCCCTTGATTATTTCCCTTTAGGCAGGGATCCCAGTACTTCATTGCCCGTGTCCAGGTTTTGATAAAACATTGTTTCATGCAGTTTGTCTGTTTTTCCTTTTGGTACTGTTGCTCTTATTTCAAATGATAGATGGAATCTCTCCATCTTGATGAGAAGTGGAAGTCCTCTCACAAAGGGATTTTCATTTACATTTCTCTGAAGACTAGTGATATTACCCATCTTTACATGCACTTTTTTTTTTTTTACCATTTGTAAATTTTCTTTTGTAAAGTGTCTCAAAATATTTGGCCTTTTTAAAAATAGGATTACTTCTCTTATTTTTACTGGCTTATAGGAATTTTTTTCATATATCCTGGATATAAATTCTTTACTAAATATATGTATCAAAAACATGGCCTCATTTTTAATCTTGTTTTTAAAATTTTATTTTATTTTTAGTTAATAATAATTGCACTGCTAATGAATACCTTCCAAAGAGCAACATGTTTAATTTTATAAAGTAGAATTCATTTTAAGTGATGCTTTTAGTGTGTGTACTAAGAAATCTGCTTACCCCTAAGTTCATAAATCATTATTTTTTTTTAAATCTTTTTTGTAGTTGTAGATGGAAAACATGCCTTTATTTAATTTTTTTAATGGGGTGCTGAAGATTGAACCCAGTGAAGATCGAACACATGCTAGGCAAGTGCTCTGCCACTGAGCTACAGCCACAGCCCTCATAAATCATTCTTTTATGTTCATCCTATCTTGGTTTGTTGTTTCAACATTAACATTTATGTCAATGATTCACTTCATTCACTTTATTACTTTAATTTTTGTTTGGTATTAGTAATTAAACCTAGAGTGTTTAACATCGAGTCACAATCTCTGTGGCTTTATTTTTTTAAAATTTTTTAAATATTGAGACAATTTTGTGACCCTCCTGACTCAGCCTCCCAAGTTGCTGAGATTATAGGCATATGCCACCATGCCAGCACAATTTATTTTACTGTGTGTATGTTGCTAGGTAAGGGTTAATTTTTATTTGTCTTCTCTTACAAATACTAGCTATTCCAGAAAAAATTGTTGAAAAGATTTCCTTTTCCTCTTCTAAATTTTCTTTACATCTTTTCTGAGTTTTTCTATTTCTGAATTCTTTGTTTACTTCCATTTATTTATATGTTTATCATTTTACTTTCATCACGATGTCTTTATTAATGTGGCTTTAAATTAAATCTTGGACTCAAGACATTGTTAAAATGAATACAATTTAATTGCATAAGACTTGTTTCAGCAATTACTGTGAGCTAACCTGGAGTGACTTACTGTGGAAGATAACTTTACCCTCTTTCTTGGTATCCCTCTTAACCCATAAGATACAAAACACCACACCCAAATTCATTTCTTAATGTAATTTAAGATCATTCACTAAACATTAATTAATTTTAATGTGCATTTATATCTTTGTATTAGGAGTCAAGCTAGAATTTTTTTTTCAAATTATGAATATATTTAACGCTTTGGAAGCATTTAGGTGTTACCTTTATTTATGATTCATTAATAAAATAGAACTATGTGGGTTTCAACAAGTATTTAAGCCATTTTCTCTTCAAAAGGAAAAAAAAAAACCTGCTAAAAAAGCCACAACACATGATGATAGTTAAAAGACTAATGGAAAAAAATAAAAATACTGTTAAGATTTCATAATAGAAGGTTATTCTAGACTGGTGTGGTTTCAAAGAAAGAAGAGTTGAGTAGTGTCTTGACAGAAAAATACCATTGGACAGGCAGGAGTGTGCTTCTCTATGGGTTGCCTTGAGGCTGACCTGGGGTCATGTTGAGGTAGGTTGGGCATAGTATTGGTGAAGCAAGGGCCCCTTTGAAATGAATAAAATAAGTGACTTATCCAATTTTAGTTTATTTATAGTATATTATTATATGATATGGTAATACTGTTATTATTTTACACTTATCTTGCTAGTGTAGTCCACAATAAATTTTAAAATCTGAGAATATGAGATAGTACAGAGCAACTGTGGATGAATATGCATAGAAATTTATAGTCTCTGGGAGTCATTTGGTCTAACTTTACATTAAATGCAAAATAATCTTTACTGCAACATACCAAAAAAAAAAAAAACCCAGTTATCCTTGTAATTTGTCCAATTATAGAGAGTTTGCTACCTCACAAAGTAGAATATTCCCTTCCTTGCAATGTCCTGTTATTTACAAAGTTCTTCTCACATAGTGACCTGTGTTATTGATTCACTGTCTTACTACTTATACCCCACTGTATGTTTCCTCTCCCTCATTGAGTCTCTGGTATTTTTTGAAACTATTATAATAGCTTCAAATGCATGCTATTGATCCAAGTAATCACGTAACTGGTTTCCCCACGTTGATTGTTCTCTCAATGCTCTGCACATTATGCATTTCTCTGCATGTGTGCTTCTATTTATGGCCAGATCACTGCAGAGCATGATCTCCATTAATCTGGTCAGTAAATATGTATAAATATAGCAGAACCCAGCGATAATTTTTATGATAATCACATTGTGCAGTTGATCTTTTTTGTGAGATAGCACACTACAGTGGAAAAGCCATAAACTTTGGAATTATGCAAACTTATCTCCTTGTTTGATTAACATTAGCTATAGGATGAGTATTTCAGACCTCTGAGTTCCAATTTCCTTCCCACTAAAATGAGGATAATACCTATACCATATAAAGTTATTGTAAGAATAAATTTTGTTAACGTATGCATTATGACAAACATATAGTGGTCTTATGCAGAATAAATGTTAGTGAATTTCTCTTCTGCTTTGATATGTTTAACAAACAGCTGCAGCAGAATGCAAGCAGATATTGATATACAGGTTGGACAAAACAAGGCCAAAAATCTACAACTTGGGCATGCTGTGGGATAGTTTCTACCTGCCTGACCCTGATTCATAAATCATCACCTGGGATGTGAGCACAGAATCAGGCTCACATCCAGCCAGTGTACTATCTGCTGGCCCACATTGCTCTAGTGTCTGCAAGGACAGCTGAGACACTTGTCAAATTGCTTTCTAAAATCCAGATGCATTATTTTCTGGGGCATTTCTCTCATCTAGCCTTCTGGTAGCTGTATCAAAAAAAGGAAATAAATTTAGTCTGTCATGTTTCATTTACTGAGATCATGCTGAGCCCAAATGTTATATGCTTTCTTTTGTGAATGTTCACCGACCATCTGTTTTGTAATATGGACTGGGTATTTGAGGGAGTTTACATTAGGTGCTATAATCTGGGGGCATTTTTAGTGTTTACCCTTTTGGAAATCAAGTAATTCATCCATCTGTAGGCTATTCCTTTTCTTGTTTTCTTTCTAGAAACTTCAAACAGTCTTCATAACCTCAGTAGTTAAGGGGATATTTTAGTTGAAAGATTATTGTTCTTGGAAGAGAAAATGGAGCAAAATTAAAGTTGTGTCCCTCAGCTTAGTGTCTATTGTCTATTAACATTACAACTTGAACTCTGGATATATTCCTCCTTGTTCTCCTTTTTATTCCAAACACAGTTTTTAAATCCTTATGTTATTCTTAGTATGATTTGTTATAGTCTATTTTGGGATGTAACATTTTGCTTCACTTTACAATTCCAGGATTTTTAACATTTTTGTCTTGTTGTTTTAAAATCCTTCTTGTTGAGATCATAGCTCAAAAACCTGTGTGTGTGTGTTTTCAAAATGATTTCTTTAGTTTTAACTCCACCCTTAATTGATCTAACCACTTCCTTCATTCTATTTATATTTTCCTCCAAAAGGCCATACATTTCCCTTGAGCCTTAGTCCCTTACAAAGCCCCTGCCCAGAGGATTGCACTTTCTCTTCCCTGAGAAGCTTGACATTTATTTTTCTAAACTCATAGATATTGACTCCGAATGGAAGTAGTATTCCTTTTCTTGGATATTAAGAATTCCCCAGTGACATTATCACTTTTTATTTTTTTAAAATCATGTCTTCCCTAACTGTAAATAGATTTCTTCATCAACATCCTGTAAGATAAAAATAATAAGATGATAATTCATAGATAATTCCCTTTGTCCCAAAGAGGTTTTAAACATTTAGTATATATTTATATATTTCTGCATTCTTTCCCCAATCCCTACAAAACTCTATACAGTAGCTATTCTGGTTTCTATATTCCACTTTTCTGAGGTTTAGTAACCTTAATAAGGTGTCTCAAGTCATAGGCAGTAGAACTCAAGAAAAATGAAGTCAATTGCAGATTGCACATACTGTAAAGATGATCAAAACTTTTTAGACCTTTGATTTTAATAGAAATCAAATTGTATGAATATTTGAAGACTTTCACAACAACTTATATATGTCTCTTCTCCAGTTTGTAAGTTTGAAAAATATTTCCTATATTCTTTTCTGACCTTATCACTTATCTGTGTGTTTGTGTGTGCTTTATAATACATAATTTTCTAACTTTTATTATACTCAAAAGAAATATAACACTTAGGTATTACTTTGATTCTAGTACTTTGATATAAATTGTTTTATGTAGGCAATTAATCATAAAACTGATTTTTTGAAACTGGTTCTAGATACCTTCTATCTGATTTGCATTCCTTTGAGTTTTTACAATGTCTGATATAGCAGGAAGAAAATATTTTTAACTACTGACTTCTGTTTGAAAAATTGTTATATTACTTTCCCCACATCTTCTTTTAAATAGCTATATATGGATGATAACTTTATTTAATTTTCAAATAGCTCTGGTGGATTAAACTTATAATGTATTCATCTACCTTATCTCTAGTTTTGCTTCACCTGCAATGCCTGCTTTTTCTAAAATAAATAAGACTAAAAAAAATGAGTTATGGCACATATTTTCCAATTTACATTTCAATCTTTTATGTATGTTGCTTAAACACAGCATACAAGAGAAGTTTGTTTAAGCAAAGTCTGACAATTACTTTTTTATGTAAATTTTTCTTTTATATATGACAGAAGAATGCATTACAATTCTTATTACATATATCGAGCACAATTTTTTATATCTCTGGTTGTATACATAGTATATTCACACCAATTCATGACTTCATACATGTACTTTGGATAGTAATGATCATCACATTCCACCATCATTAATTACCCCATGCCCCCTCCCTTCTCCTCCAAACCCTCTGCCCTATCTAGAGTTCGTCTATTCCTCCCATGCTCCCGCTCCCTATTCTACTATGAATCAGCCTCCTTATATCAAATAAAACATTTGGCATTTGGTATTTGGGGATTGGCTAACTTCACTTAGCATAATGGCAGTTTTAGTCCACTTACATTTATTGTGATTATACATATATTTAGATATGTAGGAAACTTATGCTTTTACTGAGACATAACCTAACTATATTCACTATATTCAATTAAATTTACTCCTTTATAATATATATATATATATATATATATATATATATATAAATGAGTTTTAACCAATTTATAAAGTCATGGAAGTCCATCACATGTATTAAGTTATGAAATACTAAAAGTTTTCCCTACTTTCTAATTAATTCTCACTCGTTATTTCCAGATTTATCCATTGTTCTGATTTCTATTACCATATATTACTTTTAGTGTTTAGAATTCTACAGTATTTGCATCTTTGACTGGTTTGTATTTAAATTAGTATTTTTGAGCTTAAATCATATTACCATCTTTCCTTTATATTTAATTAGTAGTCTATTATATCAACATAGAATTGTTTATCCATGTAATTCTTTCTTTCTTTATTATTAGCTTTGTTTTTGTTTTTGTTTTCTTTTTTGAAAAAGAAAAGAGTGTTTACTGATTTGTTAGCAATAGAGAAATAGATAAATACAAGGAATTCCTGTCCCAGAGGCTGTGATTCTCCCCAGTTGCATTAAGAATATCATTGTTTTTTCTTTAAAGATACATGTAGGGCTGTGCTTAGGCTATACCTTATGCCAGGTGTTTAAGATCAAGTTGGTCAAAAGTGACTTTGTTCCTATTGTCAATAAATTATACATAGACTATTGTGTTATTCTTCATACTGAAATAGGAATTTAAATATATTTTGGAAGGTAATAAGGAGAGCCTGATCTGTTTAAAGATGGTATTGTAACACATGAAAGCATTTTGCCACTTTTTCCATAAAAAGAGAGCTCAACAGTCTCTTAGCTTTTGTTTATTCAAGTTTCAGATCTAATGTTGTATTGTGTTATTTGTCAAGAACCTCACTTTACCTGAGATAAGTCTCTCCCTCTCATCTTACTCCATGTTAGAATGGCTCCAATATAGACTAGACTTGAGTTTATTTAAAATTGTAATCAAAAGATTGCTTTTTGTTGTAAAGATTACTGTGATATCAAAATAAACAGGGAATATAATGTATAACTAAGTAAAGGTTTACAATTATAAAAGTATTTTTTCTTGGCTGATAGCTATTACACAAATTGAATATGGTTTTGCTGTGTTAATTTTATTTTGTATTTTCCTTGTAAGCTTTATAACTTACTATTTCCTGTTATAACTGTTTCCTGTTATTTACTGTTTCCTTTATAACTGTTTCCTGTTACTGTTTTGCAGAGGTACTGTTTCTGATAAAACAACTTGAGTTAATTTGAGATAGTAAGCCATCAACCTATAGGACAGATAGTATATAGTGCTGATTTCCGGTACTGATATTAATCTAAATTAAATGAAAGGGGTAACTGCAGAATTACAGATATTGAAGTCATAACCTGATATTCCCACTTTAAGAATGGTGAAACTGGTTTGCTGGATGTTTAAAAGCAAAAACTGGGAGACTGAAGTCAAGGAAGTCAAAAGCCAAGGAAAAGGCAGCCAACAATTTTGACCGTTGCTTTCTAAGGTCATCCAAGACCCACAGAATGACAGGACCTCTCTAGAGGCCCTGCAATTCTGATGAGTCACCTGATCTGCCATTCAGAGACATCAAGAGGACCCTAGACAACAGGAAGCCAACCAATGCACATTTGGTAAAGAGGAGGGACATTGGAGAGGAAATGTCCCTGATGTTTCCAAGAGAAGCCACATATGGTCAGCAGAACCATGACCCATCCTGGCAGATTGGCACCATGGGGAGAGAAAAGCTAAAAGAGCCAAGAAGCTTCACACATGGTCCCAAGATATATCTGAGGAATCTCAGCTGACTCTTTTAAAAAAATTATGTATTTTAATTAGTTATACATGACAGTAGAATGCACTTATATACTTTGATATATCATATATATATATGGGATATAATTTCTCATTTTTCTGAGTATACATATTGTAGAATCACATTGGTCATAGAGTCATATACATACATACAGTAATAATGTCTGTTTCATTCTACTATCTTTCTTATCTCCCATTCTCCTGCTGTCCCCTCCTTTCACTTCCCTCTACCTAATCTAAGGTAACACTATTCTTTTTTTTTTTGCATTATAATTTTTAATGCATATATATACAACAATTTTTGTATCTCTGTATATAAAATATGTTGACACCCAATTTAAGTCTTCATACATGTACTCTGTATAATGATGTCCATCACATTCCACCATCCTTGCTAATCCCCTGCCCCCTCCTTTTTCCTCTCACCCCTCTTCCCTATTTAGAATTCATCTATTCCTCCCATGCTGTCCCTCCCAATCCCACTATGAGTCAACCTCCTTATATCAGAGAAAACATTCAGTATTTGTTTTATTGGGATTGGCTGACTTCACTTAGCATTATCTTCTCCAACACCATCCATTTACCTGCAAATGCCATGGCTTTATTCTTTTTTAATGCTGAGTAAAATTCCATTGTGTATATATGCCACATTTTTTTTTATTCATTCATCCACTGAAGGACATCTAGTTTGGCTCCACAGTTTAGCTATTGTGAATTGTGATACTACAAACGTTGATGTGGCTTTGTCCTTGTAGTATGCTGTTTTTAAGTCCTTAAGGTATAGTCTGAGGAGAGGAATAGCTGGGTCAAATGGTGGTTCCATTCCCAGTTTTCCAAGGAATCCCCATACTGCTTTCCAAATTGGCTGCACCAATTTGCAGTCCCACTAGCAATGTATGAGTGTACCTTTTTCCCTACATCCTCGCCAACACTTATTGTTGTTTGTCTTCATAATAGCTGGCCATTCTTACTGGAATGAGGTGATATTTTAGAGTGGTATTGATTTGCATTTCTCTGATTGCTAGAGATGATGCATTTTTTCATATATTTATTGGTTGATTGTATATCCTCTTTTGAGAAGTGTCTGTTCATATCCTTAGCCCATTTGTTGAATAGGTTATTTGTTTTTTCAGTGTTTTGCTTTTTAAGTTCTTTATATACCGTAGAGATTAATGCTCTATCTGATGTGTGAGGGGTAAAAATTTGTTCCCAGTATGTAGGCTCTCTATTGACCTCACAGATTGTTTCTTTTGCTGAAAAGAAACTTTTTAGTTTGATTCCATCCAATTTACTGATTCTTGGTTTTAATTCTTGCGCTATAGGAGTCTTATTAAGGACTATTTTTTTCTTCTATTAGACAGAGTCTCTCTGGTTTAATTTCTAGGTCTTTGATCCATTTTGAGTTAAGTTTTGTGCATGGTGAGAGATACGGATTTAATTTCATTTTGTTACATATGGATTTCCAGTTTTCCCAGCACCGTTTGTTGAAGATGTTATCTTTTTTCCAGTGCATATTTTTGGTACATTTGTCTAATATAAGAGTATGTAGGAAAAAAGTGAGTTTTGACTTAAACATGTGGCAGGAGAGTATAGCTTATTCATGTAATTTTTAATTGATATATCAGTTGTTTATATCATTTTTCTGAAAAAAGACACTAGAAGAATCTTTCTCATTAATGCATTTTTTATTTTGGGGTACATTACTGATCAGAGTGCAGATGTATGTTTAAATTAATAAGAAACTTCCAAATTATTTTTTGAAGTAGTACTGTTGTATGGTTCTTGTGAGAGTGCCTGCCATAATATTGGAGGTGTTTTTTTTTTTTTTTTTTTTTTTTTTTTTTTACTGTAGCCAATCTAGTGTGCATAATTACCATGGGAACAAATTAACAATGTCCTATTAACTTTCACCAATTGGAATGTGTTTAGATCATTGGAGGCATGCCCTTGTAAGGAAATGTGACAACCTGAATTAATTCTTGTGAAAGTATTGGTATGAAAATACCAAGTATTACCTCTCACCTTGCTCTGGCTTCAGGTTTTGTGATGTGATACGTTTTCTGCACTCAACTGCCACAAGGATGTCCCCCACCATGATGTGATATAACCAAGTAGGTCCTTGCAAAAATCCAGAGTCATATATTTTAGTTCAGCCTCTCAAATTGTAGGCCAGATAAATTTCTTCTCTTTATGAAATTCCCAGCCTCAAATATTTTTGGTATAATAAGAGAAAGTAGTCTAAAGGAAATTTACTTTATTGGGAGGCAGGGACTAAAATTGAATGTGATTTGTACTTGTTTTCCAAATTGTTCCAGTATTGACTGTTGGGACCTGCTTTAAACTGGATGTTATTTCTTTTCAATATATGATTCTTTTTCTGGACACTACTTTCAATAATGCAAAGTGCTCTAGACTTACCTTGTATCTTTTCTGAGCAACTTAAAATCACCACTTCTCCAGAAAAACCTTGTTAGTTTTATTGAAGAAGAGTATTTAGAAACCAATGGTTTGTGCTTATTGCTCAAACTTTGGAGCAGACAGTGCTTGAAGTCCTCTCAGAGGACAAAGCTAGGAGTGTGTGTGTGTGTGTGTGTGTGTGTGTGTGTGTGTATAACTAATCTATCCATCCATGCACATCTACTTTTATTTCTGTATCCTAAACATGAATTCATATTGATAAAACCAACTCCAACCTACATTTGGAATCTATATCCATATCTATATCTATGTTCATGTCTATGCTGATATGCATAGATTTATCCACATCTATATCTAAAACCACAGGATTTATTTTTCTCCTTTTCTCTCTTCCTAATTTGTAACTACTTTTCCAACAGTGAGAATCTGGGCCTTAGATTTCTAGGGCCTTACAACCCTAGAAATTATATGGGTTTCAAGGTGATAGTTCTTCTTCCTATAAAAAACACAATTACCTAATATAATGTTTATTCACAGCTCCCTTGATCTTAGCCCTACAACATCCAGTGAAAACATTCTTTTCTAAAGTAACTTAGGTTAGCTCCTTTCCCCATAGGCTCTTCAATATGATTACATGATTGATTTATGAATCAGGCAGGTTCATCTGTCACTGTCTACATTTCATTTCGAGTTTCCCCCACATCCTGGTGGAATTTTTGAAAAAATTGCACATAGTAAAAATTCACTTTGTGGTGTTAAGTCCTATGGGTTCTGACAGATGCCTAGGGGGATGCAGCAACCACCACAGTTACTTACGGCATAGCGTCATAACTACTAAAATTCTCTCATGCCAATCTTTTAGGCAACTCCTACTCCCACTCCCATACCACCCCATATACTGGGCTATCATATTTTTTATTATTATTTCTTATACTTTTTCCATTTCTTTAATATCCCAAAAATACAAAATTGTAGAATCTGGAAAATGTTGATCATTTAAAAAATATTTTTTCTATTCTTTTATTCTTGTCCTCAGATTCCATTATACATATATTAAACTTCTTTACTATGTTATTCACTAGTGTTATTTACCCTGTTCTTTATCCTTCCTATTCTTTGTTTTTACTTGTTTTTTTTTCTCTTTTGTACTAAGTCTCCTGATGAACCCATTGAAGGAACATTTCTAACATAACTTTTAATTTCTATCATTTCTACTTCATTCTTGCCTAGAGTTCTCATTTCACTGATGAAATTACTCTTGTTATTTCACAGGTTTTCTAACCACAGCTTTAATGTATTATTCATTGTTATTTTAGATTCTGTGTCAGAAACTTCTAATTTGTATGTGTTACCTGAATTTTATTCTGATGACTTCTTTTTCATTAGGGAGGAGTTTTTGTTATTTGGTTTGGTTTGCTTTTGCATTTTCTTATGCCACTTTTTTTTTTTTCCTGCAAGCCAAACATACTGTGCAAAATGCTAGAGACTAAGGTAAACAAGCCTTATGCTTGGAGATAGCCATGCTCTTTAATCTTGTAGGCCCAACGTGCAAGCCAATGAATTAGAAGTAGTGTTGTATTGGAGATTTTTAATGATACACAGTGATGGCTAGTTTGGCAGAGAGTATTTTCTTGGCATTGGCTTGGCTTCAGAAGTTGCACCCCAGTGGGAATGTCTTTCTATGTTCTTGTCCTTCTTATTTCTCTCTCTCAGCGTTACCCTGCAGTTATTTGTTGTTGTTGTTGTTGTTGTTGTTGTTGTAGGTGAGTGGCCCATAGTGCAGACACAATTTCCCTGGGGACTTGGAGACTGCTAAGTTCACCTGCCCCTATCTGGGATCTTCTGAGCTCACACATATTCTAAGCTCTACAGGAATCAGTCACCTTTTTCCTTTTCCATCAGCAATATGTTTTTAACTGTCCTTAGAATGACGGTATTTGTTGCCTGTTCTTCCATAGATGAAAGCTTTTAATCTGAAAGGGACCAGGAAAAGAAAATCTGGGGCAGTTTGTGTTTCTCTTGCAGTGTTTGCCCTTTCCCTATCCTTAGTGTGTACCATAAGGTATGCTTTTTTGCTACCTTTCCCAGTACCTTCTGTGAGGGCAAGTGGAGATCATGAAGAAAAACCATGACTAGGATTAATGCCCCAAATACTGTGATCCTCAGGGGTCCACACTCTCTTGTCAGAGTGTGGCCAGACTGTACCAATTATCCACCCTCTCTAGAGGAGTTCTTGCTATCAGCATCTTGTTATGTATAACCAATAAGTCAGTGGGTTGGTATTCCCTAGATTTTGGTGCCTGCATTTATTAGATTCTGGACTAGTTTACTGTCCAGTAATGTCAACTCAGATTCAGATTCATGAAAATGCATGACTTCACTTTTTTTGTTCTTTGTATGAATGCTGCTCTTTCCATTCCTTTAGCTCTGTAAGAGATCTAAATAGTCCTCTTAATCCTATGTTCTTTTCACTGTAAAATTTTGTTTTAAAGATTCTTTAAATTTTTTTTTCCCCGAAGGGCCCAAATACTGTTTTTAATGCTTGTTTTCCTAAAAACTATATTCAGAGGATTAAATTTCATCTATCTAAGATTAGTTTTTTTTAAGTGGATATAGGTAAAGATTAGTGACTGATGGTTACATGATAAATACTTAAAGAATACACATTATCTGATTCCATACATAAATTTATTTATGTTCCATGGCTAATGATGAAAATAAACATTTCATGAAACACAAAGTAACTGGCCCACTTCCTGGCTTTTAACATGTTCACACTTATGTATATATTACTGTTTCTTTAGTTTGTGAGTTCCTGCTTCATCACTTGTAAAAGGATTTTTAATTGAATTTAGAGATAATTTTTCTAGTGTTTGAAATGTGACCTTAGTAATGATATAAGTCATGTACTTTAGAACATTTTACCAATAAGTTTGCAATAAAAGTTTGGTATTTCAATCTTTTAATAAATGGATATACAATGAATATTTATTAAGCTTCCCCTTTCTTGCAGGGACTATTAGGGTACAAGGCATTCAGGGATGACTACGACTGACCACCAGAAGAATCTACTGGGCTGGCAGTTCTTCCATTTTCATCATGCAGAATAATTAAAGGAAAAAAGGCAAAAAACATAAAATTGGCCTCAATAAATGTTAAGTTCAATTAATGAATTAAAATTGGGTAATAATATTTGGGATTATTACTTTAGTTAAAGAAGTGTTTTTGTTTTGGGTACTGGGCATTGAACCTGGGGCACTTAATCACTGAGCTACATCCCCAGCCCTTCTTTGTATTTTATGTAGTCACAGGGTCACACTGAGTTGCTTAGGGACTTGCTAAGTTGCTGAAGCTGCCTTTGAACTCAAAATCCCTCTGCCTCAGCTTCCTAAGATGCTGGGATTACAGGTGTGCACCCCATACCTGGCAAAGAAGTTCTTAAATAAGAACTCTTGGAAAAGATTAAACTTAAGTTGAAAAACAAAGCCATTCAGAAACTCCAACTGTGTTGAATATCCAGGAGAAAAGAAATAGCAGTTTACATATATATGTGTTGTTTTAGACTTCTTTTTAACTACTGTGACTAAAAGAGTGGACCAGAACAATGGTAGAGGAAGTAAAGTTTATTTAAAAGTTCATGGTTTCAGAGGTCTCCATCCATAGACAGCAGGCTTTATTCTTTGGGGCTCCAGAGAAGCAGCTCACATGATGATCAGGAGCAGAGAGTGTGGTCTTTGCTTGCCAGATACGAACATATATCCCAAAGCCATGCCTCAATTCCCACCTCCTCCAGCCACACCCTACCACTTTGATTACCACTCAATTAATTCCTATCAGGGGATTAATTCATTGATTGGGTTAAGACTCTCACAACTCAATCATTTCTTCTCTGAAGCTTTTTGCATTGTCTCACAGGTGAGATTTTGGGGGACACCTCACAATCAAACCATAATATATATCATGTTCATGTGTGTGCACATGCATAGCAAGAAGCATTAAGTTACAGAGCATCACTGATTAGCAAATAGCTTGAGATAGAGTAATGTTTTCTCCATTTCCACTCCAAGTCATTTAAAATCTATTCAAGAAAAGCATTTATCCTGATTCCAGAATATATTATAAGGTAGAGTGATCTACATGATGCACTTTTTTCTTCACTCCATTTCAATGCCATTCACATAAAAGAAAGCAAATTAGATTCAACTTCTTTGTGCAATTAAAAAACACCTATGATGTTCCAATCAATCAGCACACTTGATCTTTCTTTATCACTAGAGGGGAAAAAGATGTACCTCCATGGTCCATTGCTAATGGGTTGTTCCACTGCTGTAGTTAATAGCATGAGTTTCTTCTACATCTAATTTAAATTTTCTGAATTAAATAGATTAAAAGATTAGTGAGAGCTCAATGATGTATTACCATGTATGCAGCCAATTATGTGTCTTCTTAACTTAGTTTTATCACAATCTGACTTTTTATCAGAAAACTTTTTGACTTAGCTTGGGGAGATCAATTCTTCCATCACATAGCTCTTAGCACAACAAAATTATTCCATAGGTTAATAAGTTTCCTCTGGTACATTTGATTTCCTGAGTTGCTGTCAAGAGCAGCATAGTGTGGTTAAAAATATATATGTACAAATCGAAAAATAAGTACTGTTTGTGGAGAATGGAGATTTGAATTTTAGTTTCATATATACTCTCAATTCCTTATCTCTGGCCAACTTACTTGAAATTTCTTATTTAATTTCCACATTTTTTATTAAAAATACAAAACTCATGACTCCACTAGTCATCATCAGTAGGAACCTGACATAATTGAAAAGATTATAGGAGCCAGGTGCATTGGCACATGCCTGAAATCCCCATGGCTTGGGAGGCTAAGGCAGGAGGTCATGAGTTTAAAGCCAGCCTCAGCAACTTATCAAGGCCCTAAGCAACTCAATGAGATCCTGTCTCTAAATAAACTGTAAAAAGGGGCTAGAGGTGTGGTTCATTGGTTAAGCTCCTATGGGTTCAATCCCTAGTACCAAAAAATAAAAATAAAAGATTGTAAGACTCTTTCTTTTTTGTTAGTTAAATCTAAGGGAATTACATTTTTATGTGAATTACTCAATAACTTGGGATACAGGTGATGTTCTTGTCTACACCTGATCCAAGTGACAGAAATTCCCAAAGGAATTTTATAAATGTTCAGCCTACTATAAAGTCCAATTGTTTTTCCTCCCTACTACAAAGACTACAGTGACCCACGTAAATATTAGTTTTAAGAGCAGTAAGGGGGCTGGGGATGTGGCTCAAGCGGTAGCGCGCTCGCCTGGCATGCATGCGGCCTGGGTTCGATCCTCAGCACCACATACAAACAAAGATGTTGTGTCCGATGAAAACTTAAAAGAATGTGTTGATTCATTCTCTCTCTCTCTCTCTCTTAAAAAAATAAGAGCAGTAAGTACTTTGCTTCTGCAAAATTTATAGCTTTCCTGGGAAGTTGATAGTTCATAGAGGAATGGTCAAATTCCTTCATACTCCAGGACATAAACATCAATTTTTAAATTTTTCTTAATCTGTACTCAATTAGCATTAAATGAAAGTAAAGGAAAAGCCATTATGCAGATATGTCCATTAAGACTCATTTTTCTTTAAAGGTCAGCTACAATGAGGGGTGCAAATAGCCTGATATGACAGTTCTGCTTATAGTTAATGTCAAGATTCCTATTTTTATTCATATTATAGCTCAACATATCAAGGTCTGAGACTCTATGCTAGTTCAATTATGTCCTTACCACAATATTTATAGAGCAACATGCAAGCCCCTGAGTTTATAGAACTCATACTTGCTGCAGTCAATCATCAATAGTTATTTTTGGACAGAGAAATATCATCCATACAAATAATTCTGAAAGTTCTCTGGGTGTGAAGTAGTCCTGAGAAAGTGATTTCTCTTGTAAACTCTAATAAATTACTAAGTCTCTGAAATTTCGTGCATTTTTTAAAATTTAAAGTACCTGAAGAGGTCTTTTAGCTCAGGAATTTAAGAAAATAATAAAAAAATTTGAGAAGACCAAAAGAATGGTAAAAAATGGCAAGCATGCTTACTTAGTGGATAGCTTGTTTCAAAAAAGCATTAATATGGCACTATTCCAACAACAGTTTTGACTGGTTTAATAAATAGTGTTTTTTTGAAAATATTGACTGCCTTTTGGCCATGGATAATCAGAGTTAGGGACTTAGTTGTCCTAGATCATAGACTGCTACTTAACTACTATTCACTTTCTTTTTTTAAGTTTAATGTTCCACTCAAAGATTCTCAACTTCTTTTTAATGGCTCTTCCTTCTCTACCACCCTACAGTACCAGTATTATACCATATTTTTCACTTTTAGGATTTTCCTTGACAGATACCATCAACCCATGTTTTTGCCTGCCAGACACATAAGAAGAGTTCCATGTACAATGATCATACTTCTCTTTTGAGCTCTAAATCCCCAATTCTTCTTTCATAATACTTCCTAACATAACCTTATATGTATGTCATAATCATTTTCCCTTTGCTTGCTCCATCTACCTGGTGAACCCTAAGTTTCTTATAAAACTCTGCTTAACTAAGTAAGGTCTACTCTACAATGTCAAGGAAGGCTGAAAACTTGCAATGAGATAGCAGAAAAGCCCTGAGTCCTTCAGGTTGGTAGATTAGAGAGCTTCTCTCTGTAGTACTATGGACTCTCTAGTATAATGTACCTTTCTCCATTGTGATACTTTGGTATAAGACAAAACACTATTTCAAAAATGTTGGCATAATAAAATTTATTTGCATGAAAATATGCAGGAGTGATGAGAAAAATCAGAATGAGAGTATGTCTTATTTCCCAAGAGAGTCATTCCTCTTAGTGCCAAGAAGAGCTTCTTTTTGTGTTTACTAAAGTTGAGTTCTGTTTTAGTCAATTTTTTCTTTGCTGTAACCAAAAGACAGGGCAAGAGCAATCAGAAGAAGAACAGTGTATTATGATTGTCAGTTTCAGAGGTCTTAGTCCATGGAAAATGGAGTCCATACCTCTGGGCGTAAGATAAGGTAGGTGGAAGGACATGGTGGGTGGGGGCATGACTGTGTTCAGGTCATGGCAATGAGGAAGCAGAAATAGAGCTCTGTTCACCATGGATAAAAGTATATGCTGTATACCCCAAAGGCATCTCTCTACTGACCTGCCTTCTCTAGCCATGTCCTACCTGCTGGTAGTTAATGACCAGTGAATCTACATCAATGAGAATTAGGTTACAACTCTCATAATCTAATCATTTCACCTCTAAGTGGTCTTGCATTGTCTCACAAAAGCTTTTGGAGGATACCACACATCTATATCATAAGCCCATAGTGCACAGAATAGACCAACAGAACATCCTGGAGGTCATTATAGGATTTTAGCAACAACTGAGCACATGCACATTAACCAATATGTAAATAAGGCCTATAGAAAATGATTTAACTCTGAATTTTCCCTCTTCCCGTTGACTAAGTAGTACTGCTGCTATTGTGTCCCTGCACATCTCTACTGTATTGTCATCTCTGGCTTCATATGACTGATCTTAACTGCTGTTCTCGACTTCTGGCTGACCTTGCAAGGTCTCATAGTTCCATATCCACATATCTGTAACATTTTGCTGAACATATTTGTTCACATATAAATCCATCTCCTATTCCTCAACTTTTGGTTCCCTTTTGTTAGAGACAGTATTATTGGTTTATATGTCATGACACTTGGCACAGAGTCTAGACTATTTATGAAACTTGATAGTATGTGTGAAATTAAATGGTCAAAGCTGTCTGTGACTATTATTGAGCACTTCCTATATTCTAGCCTTCTAGCCTCTGTATTAGCCACTGGGGCCACATTTGTGAACATAAATCCTCACCTCATGGATCTAGTGTTCAAAGTTCTTAAAGGCAAGTTTGCATATCTACACTAGAGAGGCTTTGTTACTACTGTTATTTGTGTACCTTATACTCTTTGGATATCCCTAGAAAAAAAATTGTTTTTATTACTTCATTTGGGCTTATTTCATCTTATTCTTTGTATTCTGCTCCATTTGTGACCTGCTGTTGGGTGTTAATAAGTGGGTCCATTGCTTTCTAGTGCATATATTGTGTGCTTTCCATATTCACAGCTGTGACAGGATTGGCAACACTAAAATCATGGAAGTCCACACCCAAGCTCTGAAACCTCATTGATGATCAGAACCACTGTAGGGAGCTTAAAATCATGCATTTTAAGGCTCTCTGTCAATAATTGATTTTGTAAATTTGGAATGAAACCTAATATATGATATGTTTAAAACCCTTCCCTTCCTGTCTCTATCCTCCCATCTCCCACTCCCCCACCCCTCAAACCTCCACACTGTAATTCTGATGATTCACTAAAGTCTGGAAAAGACTTCTCTAGGTGGAAAGACTTCTCTAGGTCACTGGGATTGGCTCTGTGGGAACTTCCTTGAGAATCCCAGGAATAATTCTATATAGATTGTGTAATGTTCTTTCTGTATCTCAAACCTAAATTGCTTTTAATATGAATTTAAGTTTGCTTCATTCTCCATACTTCCACCCAAAATAGAATATTCAGAATCATCTTTTACATATTTTTGTGTTCATGTCTCCATATTTAGAGATCAAGCCATTGAAACTGGCAACCATCATGAATTTCAAATTTCTTCTATGGTTTCATTCCCCACAGCCCCTGCTCTAGTTAATTCTGAGTAATGTCTCTCCAGAACTCTTCCAATTATCTCAATGGCTTTCTCTACTTCAGTCCCTTGGACCTCTTAACTCAGTGCCTAAACTTCCTCGTGACTGATTTATCTGAAAAAGAAGCTGATCACCACTCCCAAATTTAAAATATTAATTGGCTCCCTGGAGCCTACAGCATTAAGTCTAAACTTCATGAGATAAAATTTAAGGTTTTCTTCAATCTAGCTGAATTTATTTTTATATTCTTTCTCTAAATGCTGTATTTACATTTTTTTTGTCCACAGCAAGCTAAAGTCATTCTCTAAACACATTATGCATTCTACTCATTTTTGTTTATTTCTTCTACCTAAAAGTCACCTTCTGTCTAAATTTTTTCCACCCATGAAAGGACAATTGAAACATTACATCTAGGTGGGTGTAGTATCACATATCTATAATCCCAGCTATGAGGGAGTTGATGAAGGAAGATTGTAAGTTTGAGGCAAGTGTCTGTAACGTAATGAAACCCTGTGTCAAAAAATAAAATAAAATAAAAATAAAGGGCTGGGGATGTAGCTCAGTGGTAGAGTGCTTGCCTAGCAAGCATGTGGCCCACGATTCACTTCCCTATAAAATACATACACACATACACACACACACACACACACTCACAGTTACTGCTACTTATCTGTAAAAATGTGTCTTATCTCATGTTGTTGATTGGTTTGTTTATTTGGAGGGGGGTACAATTTGATGACATGAGTAAATATTCACAATTTAAACATTAGTGATATACACATAACTAAAATTACTATATTGATCTATTTTTGTACCAGTTTTACACACACATACAGACTCACAATGTGACAGCTGCATTGTGTCAATTTGGTTTAACAGGGAACAATGTTGTTCTACTTTAGTGTTTCCTAAAAAAAATTCACTGATGGTCCTCTGGTAGAATTATGGCATGGGACTGGAAAGCAGAGGTGAAAAATAGCAGTCATTTCTCCCTGAACTTATTTTCATGGTCCTACACAGTGATGATCAGGTGAAGGTTGTTTGGCAGTTCCCAGAACTCTCTCTCTCTGCTTTTTATCCAGCTACTGTATTTTCTTCCCTTATGACTAAGAGTGATTACACACAGACACAGCTTCCCTGAGCTCTCCCCATGAGCTTCCACATTGAAAACCACTTCAGTAGTTGATCATACTTGTCTTCTTAGTTTACTGCTTGGCAACCTCTTCTTTGAATTCTGAATCCTTAAATTGGGTGACTCCTCCCTCCTTATCCCATATGTTCATATTGACGCCAAGTCTATAACTAACTCTGAATACATGGGGGGAGAGGGACAGAAAGAGAAGAACACATGTGCCTCTGTACGTTTATACTCCAGATAGATAGATATGTATATAGATAGATGGTAGATTTAATGTACATCTCTGTAAAAAAGACAACTGACATCAGTTTACAGATGGTTAGTTGAATAATCTATGCTGATTTAATCTTATGATTTGGGTTTCTGTTTCTTATTACATTGCCATTGAATCTAATTATTTATACATTTGTTTGTTTAAAGGAGAATAATTCCACCAGATGACCACCAGTGATTCCACTGAATTGAAAGTATAGCCTATTCCTCTGGCTGCTTTAGGATCCTCCAGGAGCTCCATGAATAAGCAGAAAGACTCAGATTGTGGAACTGATTATAACCATCAAAATATAAGATTGTTGATGTATAATGAGAGCAGGGAGGAAAAGCAGGAGTCCTGTGGATTCTCAATGTGCCTTCTTATATCACACTAACCTGATATGTTCAAATACTTTTAATGTTTTTAACCCTTGGTGACCAAGATTTGAATCCTTCACTAAAAAAAAGGAATCCAATCAACCCAGGTGCTGGTTAAAGGGAAATATGAAGAAGTATATGGAAAAGGTAACAGTGAAATCAACTCATAAAGAGAGTCCCAAGACAATCTGAGGAAACAACAAATTTGGTTGTTACTTTCTTTAATATTTAGTTTATTACTTCTCTTTTACCAAAATTTTATAACCAGTATAAAAGTTTAAATCCAGTGAGAAATCTCTACAATTTAGCTAAGTAATAGTTTACAAAATGAGGGAAATCTCTACAATGTAGCTAAGTAATAGTTTACAAAATTTGAGATAGCAGTTATAAAACCAAAAGACTAATGGACATCTAGTCCAGAGCATCTGGGAACCAAGTTGTACAAATGATCTAACTAGATTTTGGATTTTATCTCTATGGTAATGGGATGAATGTTTTTTTTTTTTTTTCAATTTTCCTCATGTTATATTGGGGGTTTTCGTTATTTGCTTCCCATAAAGTATGAATATGAAAATGAAGGTATACCTGTGTGCTGGGGAAGTATAAGGAGAGGACTGTCAAGGATATGAGTCACTCTTTCAGTGGCCATCCTAACTTGTAGGAGTTCTTCATCATGAGCATTATGAAAACTAATGAAGGTAATTTCCTTTAGAAATTAATTTCTATAGACCCTTGGCGACTGGAACGGAAACATATAAATTTGATTTTACCAAGAAGAGGCTTCTAACAATGATTTTTAAATTTTCATGAGTGACAAAAATGCATAAGGAGTTGAAACATAATCTACAATAGCCTGGCCGAATGGTCACACAGACTCCCAATAACCCTAGTGTCTATCACCCTATGGTAAAGGCAGAGCCAGTAGAGGTCTAATCCAACCCTTCTGATTGCTGGACACTGGCTGTGATTTCTGCTTCTCATTTATCTTGTTTCCCTGCCTATACATCAAGGTCTCAAAATTCAGACTTTTCAAGAATTTTGTAAGATATTTGTTAGCTTTCTGGTAAGTTCCTTTTCCATTTACCCTAGCAAAATTTAGCCCCTGCTTCTTTCAGTGAAGAACCTTGCACTATTTCTTAGGTATTTGAAATCATACTGTGTGTTTGTGTGTGTGTATGTGTGTGTGTGTGTGTGTGTGTGTGCGTGCATGCGTGCACTTACTGACTTCTAAGGTGCTCCCTTTGAAAATTCTGCTAATAATTTCCCATGAATAGTAAAATCTTTCCAACTTTGTGTTTTTTTTTAAAGTATCATTATTATCCAAAACACGCTTTCATTTATTCAACAGCTTCACCGTGTGCATACTACATGACCAACACTGAGTAAACACATGCACACATGAGTGAGATGGACTCTTGGCTCCTAATATTTTTATTATGCTAAAGGAGGATATTTTTAAGTTTTATAAATAATAAACATATATAACTGACATATTTCAGAAATTTGTATACAGTTCAAGATTTTATTTCTATGTGTGTTTTTAGGGTAATAGTAATAAATAGAATTTGGGGAAATATTTTTAAAATAAACATGAGAATTTAGGTTTTATAACTAGTATGTTAAGCTATATATCTATATATATCTATATCTATCCATCTATCTATATATGCATGTACTCACATACATAGTTATATATACATGTACTTATATATACCTAGACCAATATAGATATAGCAAAAATAAGTGTATATATAATATGTATGTGCATATAATACTTATAATTATTAGTTACCAGTATGCTTCCATCATTGTTAATACAGAAATATCCTAAATATCAAGATCTAATCAAAGTAAGATTTTTTCTCCAATTTAAATGTCTATAATTTTAATACCAACCAGAGCTTTTTATAGAAAGTCAAACAAATATTTCAATTTTTCTATTTAAAAAATAATATTAGTATGCAAATACATTTTTACTAAAGTTTCTTTTAATATAATCTTCAAAAATATTCTCATATACTTCAAGCATTAGCGACTATACATGAAAATACCATCCCAATTTTCTCCCTCACTACATAAGTATAGTTTGTGATCATTAATTATTTTCTAGTACACTGAAACTTAATACCCACTGCACACCATTGCCTCATTGGCAAAAGATTGGGCTAAACTGTTCAGGTGGAAAGCTGGTGAGACTTTCCATTCTGGTGCCAGGGACTAGAGGACATATAAACTAAGATTACACCTTTTGAAGACTCTGGTTGATGAGGAAAGAACTGTTTCCTAGGATGTGCCAGTTGGAAGCCCCTTAGGGACAGACACTACATGACTTTGAAGAGGAAAAGCATGGCCCACATAGAAATGGAAGATCAAAATTTTCAAATAAATCTGATCGTGTGTTTTACCTCTGTGGGTTTAAAGATCATAAATACCCAGCAAATTAAAAGTGTTTCAAGAAAACAAGACTGCCCTATCTTAACAAATGTCAGTGCCTCACTGTTTCAGCAGAAAACATTGCCCTGACACTGAAGTCCAGGACTCAAGAAATCTTCAGTCCTTTAAAGCCACCATGTTTTTTTCTGAACGCACAAAAAGCAGTTTTTGTCTAAAAGTAAGTGCCATATACCTGAATACAGAGTTATTTACAATCTAAGTTATAACAAGAGGTGACCAGAGGTTTCTCCTTTTGATTTCCATTTCTAGTGTTCATTTCTATTTTTGACTCGTGTCCTTTACGTTTTAGTAAGCCTTTGTAAGAACAAGAGCATAAAAGCTAAAATTGAAATTGCACTAGGAAAGTCACCCGGACCTTAAATCTTGACAGGGATATTGGTGTTTGGTGATATTAACTTTAGGCTTATCTGTCTGAATCCTCTTGCACACGTTTGCAGAAGTGCCCCATCTTTTTTGAGATTTTTCCCTTGGGAGAGTTAATCCTGCTTTTCTTACTCTCCTACTCCACCCTTCAGCATTCACAAATTCCACAAAAGGGGGAATAGCCTTCTTCATGAAATGTGGCACTTTTGAAATACTTTTCCTATCCTAAGAATTGGCAGAAGGTTTATATTAGCATTGGAAGTGGCATTGACTGTGTCTCCTCTCAAGTTTAAATTTGATTATTTTTAGCCTTTTACATAATTTTAGAAATTTCTTTTCGGCAAGGGCAGATTCTAATTCAAATCCTACCTGCTGTGCAAGCACTACAAAAGATTGAAGGGATGGGAATGCACTGAAGCAGCCCAAATTCATCCTTTGACCTCCAAGCTCAAGTAGCTGTCATGCACAAATTTGATTTTTGCTAGAAAGATCCATTTTTTTTAATCCCTCAAAGGGGAAAGCTAATGAGACTGAGTTGAGGAATTATTTCTTAAGCAATTTTTCACAAGCAACTTATAATAAATTTGGGAGTTTTCTTTCCAATATATATTTTTTTTCTTGGGCAATTTAGAAAGAGAGGACAGAGAATTTCTTGATTTAGAAAATAGAAAAGATGTTAGGGGAAAAATACAAAGGGGCCACATGGTACAGTAGAAAATATCTTAAACTTGGAATTTGAAGATATATGCTAAAATATTTAAATGCCATTTATACCTCTTAAGAGCCCTGTATCATCTTTTTCTGATTTTTCCCTCCTTTTTCCCCAACTGAATGTAATCATCTATAATGATGTTGGGTTGTCCCATCCAATCTCTTTCCCTCCACTTAGAAGTTTTCCTGAAAAAGGAAGTGAGTTACTCATTCACAAAGGATTGAGCACAGTTGATGACTGAGAAAGGCATTTGTCTAATTCTAATGGATTTTGAGATAATCAGGGATATCATCCATGCATGAGGTCTAGAAAAGTAGCCATACAATGTTTGCTTAAATATTGTAAAGAAGAAATTTTCAAGATAACAATTTAAGGATGGAGAGAAAAGTTTGGGCTAAATGAATGGGAGAGGATTTCACAGAGCAACAGGACTTAATCTGTGCCCTGAGTTCTTGGTAGAGTTTTCTAAGGTTAATGAAGAGACCCTTGCAATATGATGGAATTATATTGACATGAGGCAAAAATTGCTAACCAAGTTGGAAACAAAATTTAAAACACATTGACTTCCAGTTTATCCTCTATTATGTAAGGTGACAATAAGGAGGTAATTACTTCATTATCATGGGATAACTGTGAGTATTCAACAAGATAATATATAGGAAAGAGAACAGGGATCTGGCCCACACCAGTTGCTCCCTTAATGATTGAGTTCTAGAAGAGGCAAGGCAAAGGGAAGGCATGGCAGTGATAACACGTTCTGTTCAGAGATGAGTGCAGAGACCAGGCTGTCTAAGAATAATCCATTGCTTTAGATAGTGAACTGCAGTGAGAAGGCATTTCTCTTTGTGGTTCATAAAGTCACTCTGACCTACCTATGCTAATTCACCCATCTTAATGAAATCTGGGCTTTAAGATTTTCCACCTAAATTTGAATTCTTAATTTCTTTTTTTTTGTTGAATTTACTTAAATTCACTTCTTATTGATGCCCACACAAACCCAAAACAACAGGTCAATACAACATAAAAATCAATAAGGACAAAGGGGAAAAAATACAAATGAGAAGTGGCTGTAGGTTACTGAATGACTAATATGAGTAAATTCAGTAGAAGAACCTGATGCACTAAAAGTGTACATCGATGCATGTAATATTGTAAATATACATTTGGTCTTCCTCCCTATTTTTTTGCATCCAACTACTAAAGTTCTTGTAATTTCCACAATAACAGTTTTTTTTCCTGTATGCAAATAAGTTGCTAGCAGTCATTAGGTAGTTTCAGGATGGGGTTGGTTAAGAAGAGATTAAGGCATGATTAGAAGGTTAGGACTTTCAGTCCCATGCTCTAACCTCATGGAGAGGAGAGCAGCTGAAGGTCAAGCTGATTAACATTGGCTCATGACTTAATCAATTATTCCCATGTAATAAAACCTCCATAAAAAACATAAAGGAAGTATTCAGAGAGCTTTCAGAGAACTGAACACATAGAGACTCCTAGAAGTTTATACATGCAGAAAGGGCATGGGAGTTCCATACCTCTTTCCCATACCTCAGCCTTATGCATCTCTTCATCTATACCTTCTCCAATATGCCTCTGAACTAATAAATGTGTTTTCCTGAGTTCTGTGTGCCATTCTGATAAATGAAGTATGTCCATGGATGGGGTTGTGGCAATTCCAGTTAGTACATAGTGGTAGAAACACTGGTAAGATAACCAGGTCTTGCAATTGGCATCTGGCACATGGAGCAGGCTGTCTTGGAGATGGAGCTTTTATGCTCTGAAATCCAAAACTATGTACATATAAATAATATCAAAAATGACTTGCATAAGAGGATACAGCTGGTGTCCACCGTAGAACTGATTGTTGCTTACTGGTGGGTAGAAATCCTCACATCTTTTGAGATTGTATAAGTCTACCAAGTTGATTGATGTGGTATGAGAGCATAGGAAAAGAGTTCATATTTCCCACCAAATACTCTTTGAATTCAGATACATTCTGAAATCACACATAAGTTAGCTCTTACTAAGTTTATGTCACAGTTAAAAAAATAATTGCCCCCAAATATCTGGGTTTACAACAGTATTTCTCACTCTCATATATCTATTGAAAGTTGATTTCAGTTAGCGTAACTTGTGCTCTGACCAGGTCCCAGGTTGCACAAGTGGTCTTGTGGCAGAGGCAAAAGGGTTATGGTCACAATTGTAACCACTCTCAAAGTATGGTCACCAGGGGTGTTTGGCACTTGTGTTTATTTTACAATGGTCAAGGAAAGTCAAGTGCAGCAGGTATGTGCACTCTACCAAACAAGACACTTCAAGATGCATATCAACGGAGAGTGAAGTACCATCCTCTGACAAATGAGGAAATGACAACCAGAAACAAAGATACATCTCTATCATAACCATAAGTACCTGAATTAAAGTTTTCTAAGAATTAACATATGATTACTTTGTCCCCAACCTTTAAGGGAAAATGTAGCTCAGAGCTAGCATGTCACTTTTGCTTCTCTAAATCCGTCTCTATTTCACAGACATACAAAATTGCACTTATCTATTTCACTTGCCTGTTCTTCTGTGGGCCACTTCAGAGGCACTGTCTATTCCTAATATATCTAAGTCAGACAAAGTGGCAAGTCTGTAGTTATTCTCTGAGACCTCCCTCTTGGGTATGCATATTATTGTGCAGAGAGGTTAGTGGGTTTCACAGAATCTAGATTTATTGATAAGATTCTGGGTGCTCCTAATATATGTTAAAAGGCTTTGTGCCATGCAAAGTAGTGACCTTGCATTTAAAGAATTGCCTCAAGTAAGATGCAGAGTGTGTAATGGATAAATCAGTCACTGTCAAGGGTCTTTGGAAAGTATGGCTATCATTACCACTGGAGCAATGAGTGAGCTGGGTTTCAAGCAGTCCCCATCTGTAGCTAATATTATAAAGCCAGTGTCTGAGGCATCTTTGTTCTTATTGTGGCAATATATCTCAGACTTTTCTTTATCTTAGGTAATCCAGTACCCCAGAAAGATGATGCTGGAACTCTGAAAGAAAAAATAAAAAGCTGATAAGATAACAGCTTACAGTGACATTTATATAATTGCCCCAGTCAGAACTCATTTCCAGCTGCCTATGTGGGAGCGTGCTTCCGTGTGTAGCTAGGAAACAGGGAAGGCAAATAGCTGCTTCTCTTTGGTGCCAACCTTATGAACTATTCACGTTTAAAGGAAAGAATTCCACTCAGGAATCCTGTACTTGCTGTCACACAGATTTACCTCCTAAGCTCCAATTATTTTTGAAAGATAATTAAAAAAGACTTGTCATGACAGATCTACTCGTCCCTACTTGGAACCAAAAGAAAGTTCCTTAGCAATCAGTCAAATTCTCCACGCCCCACCCCCATTTGTATACTTTTGATATCCCCTAACATTTTATTTTAACTGAAGTATTAACCTAAAAATTCCGTTGGGTTGACAGTAGCATGTGAGCTGACATATCTCTGTCTGCAGCCAGCAGAAATTTTTTTACTTTGTAGGGCTCACCTAGAAGCTTTTGCCTTGGATTCCTACTTGAAGATTTCAGGCAGTCTTTTCCTGTCTCTTTGTGTAATCAATGGTCTCTGTTTCCTCACTGCAGGAATATCAACACTTTACAGGGATCAAAATTATACCTCCCTGCTCTACCATTAAGCTACCGTGACCCATCCCTGAATGCTGTGAGAGTCAGTAAAGAGAAAAATTCAGATGACAGATATATTTCTAGTAGTCTACTCAGTTGCTCTGATTTTATTCTATATAAAATATAAATATAAAGAGCAACTTTATTCACAAATTGTATTTGTCTTTCCCATCAATATCCTTTCTTTCCATGACCCTTGGAAGAATCTTAGTCTATTTACCACTAACTCTTCCATGCCTAGAACTCTTGGGGAGGTGTTGTCTCACCTATTCTGTACTGAGATACAAACCTTAACCCCAAGCCACTTTGCAGTTGTCCAGTGGCCTGGTTGAGTTGACTGAGAAAGGTTTAAACTATCTCCATTTAAAAGGCTGGAATCTTGATGAAAAACAAATTTTCTTTGCTTCCATTCACATGGTCCCCACTCTTTGAGACTAATAGTCATTGAAATGGTGAATTAGAGTACAGTGACTTAGAAAAACTTATCTTTAAGGATCTGCACTTTAGCTCCCAGGAGGGCAGAGAAAGATGATGGAATAGTGGTCTTCCACCACTAGTGCTGTCCCCAAAAGAAAACACCAATTTGAACAACTATCCACATGCAAAAAAACTTCACAATGGCTAAGGAAGCCAGAAATTGTGCTCCAGGCAGCTGTGGTGAGGACTTAGCACTTTAAACCCTGGATATCAGAAGAGCTGATTCTAAACCCAGTTCCACCACCTTTGAGCTATGTGACGGATCTCCTTCCTGATCTCTAAGAGTCTTTTTTCCTCATATATATATATATATATATATATATATATATATATATATATAATCTCTGCCAAAAAAAAAAAAGAATCTGCACTTTGGAAAAATGTAATTTGTTTAGAGGTCATCTGAGTTAGACAAAGAGTGCATACAAATAACTTGACAACCACATGATTCATTTTACACTGTGAGGTGAGATCTCAGGACAGGGACTTTGTATTAGTCATTGTTGTATTTTCAATCTTTAGAATACTGCCTGGCTCACAGTGGTTTTTCAATAAGTATTGGTGATTTTTGAATAATGAGAAAAGCAAAAAGAATGCATTATTATACATGATCATAATACTATCCATATGTATCATTTATCATTGACTAAGTTAAGATGCTGTGAAAACAGTATAAGAGGGCTGTAATACCTTTTTTTCTTATTGCATTGGAAAATCCACAACCATTCAACAAGATGAAGACTATTATGATTGTTTGCCATTAATAAAAACAAAAACCAAAACAAAAAAATTGAGTCTACGAGATTTTAGCTTGCTTGCTTGATATTTTGCACAGGTACAAAATTTGCTGTTTGTGCTTTGTTTAGCAAAGATATCTACTTGGCAGGCAAAAGTAGATATAAAATAATGAAGAAAGTGAAGGAATGAGAAAAAAAGAATGACCAAGATAGGAAGTGGCAGAGCCTGCATTGCTGAATGAGTACCTTCTAGTTCCAAAAGGTACTCTTTTCTCTTATTACTACTAAAAATATGCATGGATTCCATTAATATGTTCAGATGTATTTTATTTGCAAAGTTACTGGGTACTAGTATTATAATGTTATATGTAATAGAAACTTCACCTTCAAGAATCTTCCAATCTAATGGGAATGTCCATAAATCAATATATTAAATTTAGTTTTGAATAAAAAATGGGCACTTATAGATCAGAAAACATGTATTTTTTGTTTGTGTTTTTTTAACCAGGGATTGAACCCAGGGGCACTTAACCACTAAACCATATCCCCAACCCTTTTTATTTTTTCATTTAGAGACAGAGTTTCGCTCAGTTGCTGAGGTTTGCTTTGAACTTCTGATTTTCCTGCCTCACCTCCAGAGGCACTAGGATGACAGACATGCACCACTGCACCCAGAAATGTGATCTTTTTTATGACCAAAATGTAAGTCAATGCTCAGAAAAGATGTGAAATTGGAAATAGCTTTTGGCTGTCTTGATTTTCCTGTGACTTCTCCCATCTTTTTAAAAGCAAGTTCACCTTCATCAGTTTCCTTCTGCCTATTTCAAAATTCCCCTCTTCAAAAATTTAGTATCAGTTGTTCACACACAATATGAATTTTACTCATTGAGCTGCATCTTTGAGATTTGTCAGCATTTAATCACAGTGTCTATTTGTGGAACTCATGCCCCCCGCCCCAGCAAGCAGGCAGGTGGCATTTCTGTGCAGTGAGCATATATCAATGAATATATTATTCTATTCCGATATTCTCTGCTTACATAGAAACCTGAACTTAGTTGAGATAATACCATACAAAATAGAGGATTGTGACTCAGCAGTCCTGATTCCATGTTTCCTTGTTACCATTCTACTACTCTTGCCTTATATCAAACTACTGTTCCTGAAACATACTATCTAGGAAACACCATAAGTATTCCTAGAAATAACCACATATGGATATAAGTTTTCATTAAGTGTTATGTATGTCTGAAGCATATATCATAACATTAAATGTTTTAATATAGAAATATTTAAGGATTTTAATGGCTATAAAAATATGTAATAATACAAATTCCTCTTAACTTCTTTAAGTAGCCCTCAACTGATCTTCCTTTAGTATTTCACAATTTTTTTATCATAAAAAAGTCAAAATTAATGTCTTTAAGTAATAAGTCTGTGCATGTGTGCCTGATTATTTCCCTAACACAAATTCCTAGAAGTAAATAAATTCTTTATGCAACACCACTGGAAATGTAAAATGATTTCAAATTTAACATTTTAAAATGTGTCAAATTACATGTGTACATATGGATAAGAGTGTCACATACACTCTTAGCTGTTTTCTTACACCCTTTTTGAAAACATTTTTTCCAATCAATGCACTTCATGTCCTACAAGACTGCTTCCAGAAGAAAGAAATGAATAATACAGTATTCTGGCTCACAGGAAACATTCAGAAATATTTGAGATAGATAAGTGAGTGTATGGGTGGATGACTGACTTTTCTTCACAAGCCATGAGCAGAATATCATGCTCTCGCTGTGTTTCTTCTTTCTGTCTACAACTGCTACATCCATGCATGGCTCTTTTTTGTTGTTTGTTTTATTCACATGAACAATGCACAAGTCCAATAACTTGATGGCTGTTACCTCCCTTCTTTCAACCAAACTTCTCCTGTCTCCACAAAGGGAATATTAGTGATACAAAATTACTACTGCTGAAGTTCCCCCATTGAAACTTCTTGACCCCTCTGTTGGGACAATATCTGACATCATTATAATAGACATTCTCTGTGCTGTATAGAGCTTCTGTCTAAAAATTTCATACATTCATTTTCTATTAAAGAGGATTTAAAATAGAACCTCTGACCTGTTCTTTAAGGAAAAATATGTATTATCACAACCTTTATGGTACTTTCAAAAGCTCTTTGGAACTCCAACATGTGAGTTGACTATAAGATACTCAGAATTCTTTTTGACAGTGTCAGGTGAGTAACCTACATAGTAGTTTTGGAAGCCAAAGGACAAGCCTCATGATTTCAAAATCTATCTCAATGGCTCTTGAATTGAGCCCTTGAATTCTCTCAGAAATATTTCATTTTTCCTCCTTGTTCCTCTCTGAATCTATGCCGTTGAGCTTTTAGTCACTATACAACTGTCTTTGTTTACTTCTTTTGCCTTTTGTTATTTAAGTCTAGTTACATGTTGTTGAAAGATGGTACAAGAAAGAGATTCCTTATCCTGGAAATAAGCAGACCACAGGCATGTTTTCCTTCCCCGTCTTGCCTTACTAATTCAGAGCCAGGCATTCAGATGTTCTGCTAAGACAGATAAAACTCACTGACTTGTATTGAATTCTTCTTGTGGAAGAAAATGTTCTGGCCACCTCAAAGCAACTACCTTCATTTCCAGTGAGTATCAGGCAACAGGAGAAATCCATGCACAAATCTAACAATGAAATGAATTAGAATGCAAACATATCAAGAAATAGAAAGGACCTTCCCAGAGATGTGCTCTAATACATTGATTTTATTTTTCCCAAACTATACTACATTTTTGAAAATGTGTGCATTTATTTTTGTTCTTCCAGAATAAAAAAAGAAACAAACAAAAGATCTTCCTTCCCTCAGTGAGGTTAATGACCCCAAAGTGATACAGTATAAGAAACCTGAATGAGGCACTTGACAGTTTAGTCTTTTTCTTGCTGATATATTACTTCCTTCTCATTTTAAGGACAGATCATGACTAAGGAGAAGTTCTGAGTTCGATTTACAAGTGTTCTGCAATTCACTGGTTATGACCTTGGAAAAGTCACTTATGCGCTTTCAAGTTTGGTTTTCAGGAGTGACATTAATACCCTTAGCAAACTTTAAGATTTATTTTTTATTTTAACGTAGTTTAATTTGATGTGGTGCCATATTTAGTATGTCTATTTTTGTTCCTGCCAAGAATTCATCCATTTTTCTGATCACCATTTCTGACTTTCCTGTGAAGAACCACCCTTCTCTTTATTCTCATCATGTTTATTGGGTGGTTCACAAGGAGATATTTAACTGTCGAACAGCATATTCTCTTGTTCACATTGATTTCTCAATGATAGATGCAAGATGTAATGAGAGTAAATGAGAAGAAATAAGGTGGTGGCCGGGAATTTTAGACAAGGGTTTCTCCTTCGCTCCACGAAACATGAGGATGAGAGTTTGTGAAATAAACATCATTCTTTGGACTGGAGTTGGGTGAGGATAGAGTTCTGAGAACCAATACATGAAGCAACAAAATTAACCCAATGAAGTGGAAGAGAGACTTAAGAGAGACAAAACAAATCCTGATGTTCTTCATTTGAGTTCCTCTATCTAGCCGTGCTTGAAGATAGAATACTAGGAATAAAGCAGTTATGTAAACCAACAGCTGCTTTAATTTGTGTTAAAGTCAGCTCTTCAGTTAGGATGAACTGTTATTTAATGTTATTTAAACTATTTCTATTACTATAAATAGTTTAAATAACATGGATCACAAATACAAAAGTAGGAAGAGCTTTAGGACATTTAGGCTGTCAATAATGTCATCAAGACTCACTTTCTTTTGATTTCTCCTATCTTATTTCCGTAACAACATTTTTTTTCATATAAAGCTAATAGTTATAATAAGGTAATATGCAATCTGATTTATATACTTCCCTGTCCAAAGCAAGAGTGATCCTTCTTTTTAGTAAATATGTCTGAAAAAAAAGAGTTTTTCCCTATAAAATGTTACCTTTATGTTCTATTGGCCAAATTTGTTGAAATGTTCATTCTTACCCAATCCCTATTGTCAGGAGAAAATCATGGCTGATGGATTTAGAACCTGATTTCCTAAAGTCACAAGTATGATTGTGTGGCAGAAACCTGTCTAGAATCACCCACCCAGAGAGTGGAGTGGGTCAACCTTATCCATGTTACATGGGGAATATATAATAGGAAAGGGGTAATTGTGCTGTTGGGTGATATCACAATGGCCACCACAGCCAGCTGGTGTGTGTGTGTGTGTGGGGGGTTACTGTCATGAGTACCTGACACTGCCATAACAGAGTATCTCATTGATTTGCACCTTAGTTTCCATAACACCTAGTTGTAGATCAAACGTAAAGGAGGGACAGAAATTTACAGTTTCTCTTTTATCTTATTCTTCTGTCCTTCTTTACAAAAATCAAAACAAAACAAAACAAAACTTTAGGAAGCCCAGATAGCTAGATGAAATGAAGAGGAGAGAATAGTTTGCAGAAAGAATCTTTCTAGAAAGTGAACTGGAAACCAAAGTAGGTCAGAAGAAGTTCCTCAGACCCGGAAGTTGAGATCACTCCCTTGGAACTATTTTCTATCCTATCCCTAATCCAACTAGGATATTCATCAGAGTTTTAAGAAGTTTAAAATTCTGCTAAGATTTGAAAGTAAAACCTTTAATACAGTTGCTATCTTTTGTCTTCAGGCAGAAAATGTCTTCTTTGACATTCATCAGGGTGTTGGGTGACCATCAGAGGCCACATTGTGCCATTTAACCCTAGTTTTCCTGCCCAAAACATGATAGAAAAAAGATCTTCAACCAGATAATGAGAATTGGAACTGGAGAACAAAAACATTCTCTTCCTCTGCTGCTAGACACTAAGGTTATAAAGTGGTATCATATACAGGTGCCAATGGGCTGAGGTCATGGCTGAACAAAAAGTACTAACTGTAGGAAGGAGACTCATCTGCAGAGAAAAGAATGAGAAACACACATATGGAAAATCAAGAAAAAGGAGCTTTTTATCCTGAAAAGAAAAAGAGAAATGCTGAGAAAGACCCTATTCATTGACTTTCTTTCTGTGAAATACAGTTGTACTGAGGTCCCTAAATTCTGAAGGTACCTCTACCCTTACCTTCTGCATGTTTCTTGAAAGTATTAAGCAAAATGGGGTGCCATTTCTGTTTTATTTATTAATAATATTTTTTTAGATAAAACTCCTGAAGGCAAATGCAAAAACATAGACATATAAGAGATTGATGTGTCCTTGTAACAGTACTTGGACAGTCCTGAGGGAGAAAATAACACTCGCAGAATCATAAGAACCTTAACTAGGAGAGAGTCTTAAAGTCTTAGGAATGATAGTCTGAGAAAAAAAAAAAAAGAGCCTAGTATTTACTTTGCCCATAACATTTCATATGACCTATTTAATCCTCATAACAACTGCATGACAAATACATTATGATCCTCATTTTTACAGATGAGAAAGTAAGACTCAAAGAGTCCTCATAACTTTCACAGAGAAAAGTGGTAAAGTAAAAATACCTTCTATAACATTGAGGGAAAAATACTCTATACTTTTATACATTTTTTTCTCCTATTGCCCTTCATGATAAAGATGAGAAATCTTCATATATCTGAGTCTCTTTATCAAATCAAGCACACCTGTTTTTTTATTATTTGCACAGAAAGTAAGTAGTATTCTAAGCAGAAGAAACAGCATGTGACATGGCTCAGGAATGTGGTACCTGGTATTTGAGAGAACTGCACACAGTTCATCTCTAGAAAAGAAGATTCCCAATGAATCCAGATGAAGCTGGACAAGTAGGGAAGGGGACAGTTTATAGAATCCCATTTAAGAGGTGTTTTTTGGTTTGGCCATGGGTGATAAAGACTCAGAAAGAGAGAGTGCATAGAAACTGCCATCAAAGGTATGAATATGTTGTTTCTGAGCTACAAAAACCATAATACCATGTAAAACATGGTCATTCACAATATGGAGATAGAATACAAATAAATGTTGCCTTTGCTATCTGAGACAAGAAGAGAAAGGTAAATGGTGGAATTCTATACACTGGATTCTATCTTTATACATACAGTTTTTGGGGTATAGACTCATACACATGTGATAATGCTAGAATCTTCACAGGTAAATCCAGGCCACTGGTGGAAGATTTCATATAATTCTAATAAATTTCTTAGTAAGTTTACAAAATGAGTTTACAGATAGAACAACCACTCACTGATGAGGTCCTGTGAAAATATTTCCATCTGAGACCCAGGTAACCTGGGCATTCTGTTTTCATTCAGTGTTCAAGCAGATTCCTTGGGCACTGTCTCTCTAGTCACTTGCAGGTTGTGTAGATGGATGACGTTAATTTCAGACTGGGAAATCTCGTAATGTTGTCCTGAACTCGGCAAACAAGGTCAGACATTTGTTCAAGTTGTTGCCCTCCAGGAAAATATGTGCTTGTTTATTCTGTCTGCCTTGTTCTCCTTTTGTGTTTTGTCCAGAGATTGTTTATATGAATTTTACATGCATAAGAAAACATCCTGAATATTTCCACACTGAACTTTCTTATGTTTCCAACAGAAAATTCAGAGGTTTTCTTCCTTAGATTAGAAAGCAGACTGTCATCAGATTAAAATGTGTCAGTGATGTAAGGTATAATCAAGGTTGATGTATGCTTATGACAGCTGATCAGGGTGGCAAATCAGCTTTTTTAGGAAGGTTTTATTCTAATAAATGTTTTAAATGAGTGACAACTTTAAACACCTCCTATCGTCTTTTTACTTCTGAATACCCTGTGGTGCCTCCCTTGCCCTTAGGTTTTACTCTCATGTAACTGAAGGGCAACTGACCTTGGCACTCTGTATATCTAATGAAAATTAAGCAGTATTTCTTAAGCAGCAATTATGCACAAGACTGTTCTAGGCATGGCAGAATGGGGTTGCTGTCCTTAAATAGCTTTTAATTTAGATGAGGAGACAAAGTATTTAAAAGTAAAAGGTTAATAACAATAAGAGGTAAAAGTTACTACTAGACAGTTGTTAGGTAGTTTGGTTTCTGCCCAGGATTTGTCTGACATCCAACAGGAAATGGCAGTGGAGAGCAATCAAAATTTATAACTAGCATTATATCCCCTAATCCCACTGTCACCAACACAGGAAATGACAGAGAGGAGATTCAGAAATGACTCCAAGGTATTGGGCTTGGGTGACAGAGTTAATGATTGTACTTTTCACAAAGAGAGGAAGCAAACAAAGGGAGCTATTCTTGAAAGGAAAAATGAATCTCAAGAAACAGCTTAGATGGAATTACTTTCCTGCTTTAAAAAAAAAAATGTCCATGGCTTCATGCTGCCTGCATGTTGAGTTCTGTAGAGCAAAATGATTTCCTTTTCCAGTCTTCATGCTTAGGGAGTAAGTGACACAAGATTTAATAAACTGCACTCTCTGCCCTTGAACTCAGTGTAAGTGAAGTCATGAGAGTGGATGGATTCCTTGAGAATCAGAATGCTGCAGATCAAACAAAGGTGAATTATCAGGAAGCACATACTCCAGACTTCTGAAAGAAAACCAATGGGGAAAGGCCCCGAAAAAAAGGAAACTGTGGTAAGACATAAGCAGGCCTCTTCAGTTTGTTGCAATCTGGCAGCACACAAGCACATTAGACTTCTGGAGAAGGACTCAGGCCCTTTATCTGTGATTTTCTAAGCTCTTTAACGGGTGAGGTGCTAACATTTCCCTAGCATGACCAGGGACTTAGATTCCACGGTACAAAGCAGCAGAACCTTGGGTGCAAACCTAACTTGACATCTACACACTGATTGGCTGAGAGCACTAGTGCTCCCTCTCCTGGAGCACTCAGGAACCTGAGACCAAGTCTCAAAAGGACAGCTGTAACAGTAGTGGAGTTCTGATCTGTTTCTCTGGTACCTGTTTGTGGGGGTGTCTTTTTCCCCTCTGCAGGCATCCTTGGTGCATGAGGCTCATGGCCTGTGATTACAGGGATTTGTCCTGGCAGAACCATTGCCCTTCAGGTCTCTTCCAAGTGACCCTCCTGGTCTCTTCCAGGACTGACTCCATAAAGCTTTCAGTGCAGCAGCTTCCAGGAAGCATTACAGTAGCCCATAGGAGAGAATCAGTCTTAGGAAAATTAACCCTAACCTACAAATGCCAAAAGAAATCTGATGTAAAAAATACTAAATGTAGGAGGAAAAAGAGGGCAAGTCACCCCAAGAGACAGAAAAGATTATCCAAAGAAGCACAAGGTGAATGATTTTGTCCAGGGCCACAGAAGCAAAGAGAGAAAATAATTCCAATAAAGAAGGATATTTCAAGATCTAATTGCTACTGGTCCCCTAGGAAGAAAGAGGCACAAACTAAAGATGAAAGCATAAAAAAGGAGAGAGAGAGATTAATGAGTATATTTCAGTGGAGGTGTGCATCCAGAAACCAGATGAAAAGTAAAGAAATTAAGATAAGAAGAAAGGAGGCAATAGCTTGAGACAGGAAGACCTTGCAGCAAAGATGTTTCTTTTTTTTCTAACGTAAACATATCCTAAGTACTTTTGAAAGGGACTTTTGAGGGTGGAAAACATTAAGATGGTTAGAAAAGAGTGTTCCCTGCCAAATGGTTTCTAGTTCACATGAGTTAACATATATTGAAATTAAGGAGTTTCAATGAAGATTTGCATCAGGCGATTGTTTTCATGTGACTAAGACACATTTTATGATTCTGTGCTCTAATTCATAGAAATATTTCTAACTAGCTTTTCTGTTCACCAAGCCAAGCTGAGAAAAAAAAAAAAAGGTAGCTGACTACCTTTTGGGTCAGTCATTTTTTGATGACTTTTCACATTTTATCTCCAATCTACTCCTCTCCTCACATATCAAACAGCTTTATCTCTATGAAATGGCAAAAGCACACATCTTTCTTTTCTCCCCCAAGCTCTAGGCAAAACAAGTGTGACCAATATCAGTGGTGGATAATTTGTGTGGGGAAAACTCCTCGTTTCCTAGGGAATCATATTTCTAAATTCTATTAGTTACAAAGGCAAACAAAAACAAAAGTGAATTGAAAGATTTATTTTTCTTGCTAGAGACTCAGCATTATACAAATGTAAGGTCTTACTATTTTTGAAGTGCAATATTCAGTTGATAAATGAGGAAACTAAGGTATAGGAAACTTAGAAGCATTTTTAACATCACAAGAAAGGTGAATAAATGTACCTCTTCTACACAACCAGATGCCTTTGACCATTTTTTTGTTTGTTTTCTGAACTTCTCTGTTGATATGCAACTGAAAATGGCTCATTCCCAGGTTGCAAAACCATTTATCCCAGAATATGAGTTTTTTTTTATCTTGATGGATTTTCCCATTCTGAATATTTCTATTTTGAGGTTTGACAATCCTTAAGGCATGCCAAGGCAATATCATAACAAGTAGCCATCCTGGGAAAGTGAATGGCAATGTCAGTCTAAACAGTAGCCTGATATCCCTTAGAAATGACTTGCTTTTTCGTCACTTCACTTCTAACCCATCATCCAGAGATATATACACACCTCTCTACAAATCATACAATATACAAGATATTTACTAAATTTCATGATCTGGAACAAAAAGAGTTAAAGTTGCTTCCTGCTTTCTGATATGGATCCTTGGTTACACCATTAAAAAGGATCTCAGTGCAAACTGAGGCCATAGATCTTCATTAGTTGTATCTGCGACTCAGGCAGCATTAGCTAGAGCCAGTAATAATTACATTCAGAGAACAGGCATATGGTCTAATTTCACCATTTTTTTTTCCCCTCAAGATTGAAAGATGCTGGGCTTTTAAAATACATGACTTTTCACCCTATGGTTGTCTGCCTTGCCAAATTGTAGGTCACAGACACTGAGCATGCTAAAGCTTGTCCTCATGAATACGCTATAGGGAATCTTTCAGTAGCAGAAATGGAAACTGCAGAGGCCAGATGGGACTGTATTTGTTGTTGAACACAAGACTAGGAAGACCATCCACTTGTACTGTGATCCTATAACTCTATAAAGAGTGTGTTTTTTTTTCTTACTAACATTAAAGTTTTTAAAATAAAGATGTGTTGTCCCAAAGAGTCTGTTTGAGGTATTTTTTAAAAGACAAATATTGATATTACAAGGAGAACCATGATCTCAAAGACTTCAAACATCTGCTCTTTTTTCACTGACCACTGGGTACCACTGCTTCCAACTCAAAATCACCTTTGTAGTTGTACTACAGGTATGGCCCCTGCACACTTCCCACTTGGTTAATTTCAACAATTTACTCTGTGCTTTCCACCTTGATGTCGCAAAGTATGTTATGGTATATAACTGGATAAATTGACCCATGTATGTCACAACGTACAATTCAGTTCCGCCTCCTTCTTTTATCTTTTTTTCTACCTGAACAAAAATTTCATGTGGGCAGATATTTTTAGTCTTACTCATGGTATTTCTTCATCTCCTGGAATGGCACCTTGTAAGTACCATCTCCTGGAGGCTAAATGAAAAATAGGATATGTATTTATATCCAATTTCTCTTAGTACACATATTTGAATATATAACTGAATATATAGAAATTGTATATAACAGATTTCAGAAAAAATTCTTTAGAGTTGAGTGACAGACATTCTTTACAACTTTTCTTCCATCTTTTTTTTTTTTTTTTCTGTGTGTTGTAATACAGACCTTATGGCTGGACCTAAAGCAGCTGCTGAGAACATGAGGTAGAACTCATTTGTAAAGATAGTAAATCAAGTAAGTTGAAGGGTATTAGATAATTGACTCTATGAAGTCAACATACTATCTCATTATGAGACAAAAATCTATGTTTTATTCAAATTACTCTTATGTTTTAGTTTCTTTTATCACTGAATTTGAATGCAAATGCCAGGTAATACATACCTTATATGAGGTGGCATTTCTTACCAAATTTCTTAGAATATTTTGATAGTCTGCCAACTGTCACATTTAATTTTATAGGGAAGATTGCAAAAGAGATTTATATAGTGTATATATAAATCTTATTTTTGCCAATAAGAGTTAAAGAAAAAAAACACCTGACAAACATTGAGTTAAAAATTTAATATAAAATACGGATTTTGTGGGTCTAAACTCATCATACTAAGAGTTAATTAGAGCTGAGTTTAAATGAGGAATGTTAGGTAATGTGTCAATCTTGATTAATCCCTCCTAATCTCTACTTATCATTATACTTCGGCTATTTCACACACTTACATCATTTGCCTGACATCTGTGGGCGTTTGACTTCATAACCATCAATTCAGGAAATAAATGCATATTCAATGTATTTATTTTGGAAAAATATGAAAAGTTCCCCTTTGTTCTTTATTCAACTTAACCAACTCTTTTAAAACTATTATCTTTCTAAATCATGGTTATCTTTCTAAATCATGGACATATTGTGTTTCTAAGCACCACAAATTCCTTGCATTTTAGGGAGAAGAGAAACAATAGTCAAGTAAACAGAAATATAATTAGGCATTCTCTGATAATTTTAAGAACTATGATATGAGTGAAATAAGTGTGAAGGGAGAAAGAGTAATTGGTGGCCGGGTGCAGTGGTGCTTGCCTGTAATCCCAGCAGCACAGGAGGATCTCAAGTTCAAAGCCAGCCTCAGCAAATTAGCGAGGCCCTAAGCAACTCAGTGAGACCCTGTCTCTAAAATACAAAAAGGGGCTGGCGATGTGGTTCAGTGGTTGAGCGTCCCTGGGTTCAATCCCCAGTACTAAAAAAAAGAAAAAAAGAAAAAAAATAGAAAAGAAAAGAAAGTGATTGGCATTAAGAAATGGGGTTTTGAAGATTAAATTATGAGGAAAACTTCCCTGAGGAGAGATTGTTTTTTAACAAGATCTGAATGACAACCAGGAGTTAGAAATTCAACATCCGAAGGGAGATTATTCAGGTGGAGGAAACATCAAGAACAAATACCGTACAGTGAATAGAAGTGTGGAATGTTTGAGGGCCAGGAAGATGATTGGTATGGCAGGAACATGGTGAACTGGGGGAGCAGCGATAACAGAAAGGGTCAGAGAAGTAGACAGGGTTCATATTGTCCAAGAATTTGTGGCTATGGCTACCTAAGATTCCTCCAGTTCTCCTAGGACTAGAAAAATGTCAAAAAGGAATCCTCTTTTTTGGTCTGTCTTCATTCAACTTCAGTTTCTAAAGACAAATGAAATGGCTGATTATTGCTTGTGGAAATGAATGTCCAATAGTATAACAGACTGAGATTATGGTTGAACAATCAAATTTGTTAAGTTTAACTAATAGATGTTAATAGTGGCCATACAATTTTAATTGTGTGGACATACGCTTCTGTTCAGAGTGTTCACTTTTTCCATGCTGTTTTATTCAAGATATGAGTTACTCAGTTCATGAATCTCAGGAAGTAGACAGACTGATGCTCATATCTTAATCATGTACTTCAAAAACATTCAAAGCATACATTTCATTTAAATACCAGGGGGAAAAACTGTGAGCCATAGCCAATGCACTCCATGGCATATCCACATCTTTGAGGGAATTGAGCAGTCTATTATTGTCATATAATTACATACACACATACACACATTCAGAAGCACAGATATGAATATTTTAAAAATCAAGTCTACTTACACTGGTAGAAACCCTCATTTCTTAAATAGCAATTTAAAATTTTTAGGTGTTACCATTTTTCATCAACTCAACAAATTAATCTTGATTGTTTCATGGTAAAAAAAAAACCCTGTGATTTGAAAAAAGCTGAATTTTAGCATGTATCTTGTTCAGAAAGCACGTATGTAGGAGAACAGCCATTCCTAATTAAAAATACAACATGTCTGGGGCTGGAGATGTGGCTCAGCGGTAGCGCGCTCGCCTGGCATGCGTGCGGCCCGGGTTCAATCCTCAGCACCACATACCAACAAAGATGTTGTGTCCGCCGAGAACTAAAAAATAAATATTAAAAATTCTCTCTCTCTCTCTCTCTCTCCCTCTCTCTCCCCCCTCTCTCACTCTCTCTTTAAAAAAAAAAAATACAACATGTCACAAACAATCAGAGTTGAGTCCTTTGAAACAGTCGCTCCCACGCCAGTAGAATATTCAGCCACCATCACATTTTCTGCATTCTGCATAATGCACTGGCAATTAACCTTATAAACTTATTTTCTGAGCAACTCTCATAGTTGATAAATGTTGTTAAGGGCAAAATCCAGCAAGGTTATTGAATAACAATCAGTACATCCAGAATGAAAAATAACCTACCTCCTTCTGAAATAAGATATGAATAGACTTTACCCTTATAATTAATGTGGTTGCATTTTGCATGAAGATGGTGTATTTTTCATTTAAAGCCCATGTGTTAATTTTCCTTCACAGATAAGCCAAAAACCTTGACTCTGTCATAAGACCTTTGGCACTTCCTTCTGCTTCAGTCTTGGGCCTCTGCCAATGCACAGGTTTTCTGTACTTGGACTTTAGTGTTGGAGTTGGGATAGTCACGAGATTTCACTTTGTTTTCAATCAGATTCAGATTAAAGGAAGCCACATAAATACCAAATGTTATTCCTATTAGCAAAGCATATGTCAAATATTCATCTAAAAGACAAGGAAACCTAAAAGGCGACATTAATGAAAGCTGAAGACAAAAGCCATTATGAGGAAATGATGGCTGGGACCAAGCAGTGCCAAGCCCTGACATTTTACAACAATCTTCCCAAGGCACAGCAATTTGGAATCTCCAAACAACTCTGGACTTTCAATTAAGACAACTGTATTCCAGTCCAGTGAAATGCACCTGGTTGGTGGTAAACTTCAAGAAAAATCTCATTAAGTTTCTAAGAACTTTACTTTCTTTATCTGCACAAAATGGGAATTGGCCTTGAAAACTCCTGTGGCTCTGTGGCTCTGTCCAAAATTAAAATTTGTATGACTTCAAGAAGATTTAGCTGTTTTCTGTTTTCTCTTAGAAATATAAGTTACATAACTTATTTCTTCAATCAAAAAGTATTGTGTGTTTGTTTGTAACTATTTTTTTTTACATCAATTTCTGGCTTGCCACCCTCCTTATGAGGAAAACAATAGCGTGCATGGGTCACATGACCCTGCAGAATCCATATATATATATATATATATATATATATATATATGTATGTATTCAGACTCGTCCCTCACCACTTCCTATAAACCTTCACCTTGCATTTCAAGACACTGAATTATATGCTTTTGAAATGTGCTATTCTACTTCACTTTATAGCCAATATTCTTTTTCACTATCCCCATTTACTTCATCCATTTCTATCTGTAATCAAAATCCAGTCCAAGTAAGACTTCATTCACAAATATTATCTTCTATCAAGAATAATTAGTCCCTCCGTTTTCTGTATTATCCCTTTGCTTTATACATCGGTTGTGTCATTTGAATTCATGAATTATCATATTTAATTCAACATGAAATAGGGTTATGTCGAATTCTTTCTTACATTACCAAGCACTACACATTGGTAATGCTCAGGATGGATGGACAAAATCAAACACCTCGAAATTTGAGATTTTGGGTGAACATACTTATCATGTGTTGATTTTTCTTTTATTTCCCTCAATAAACTAGTTAAAGAATGTGCACAGAATTCATGTTAGTCAGTTCTGTCAAACATTTTAAAGCAATTGATTACTGTTTTATTTCTCAGTATCAGCCATTAGAATGAAATTTACAAGACCTGCAAGGACTTTATTAGGAAGACATTATATATTTCTTCAGTAGCATTAAAGTATAAATGAATGTTCAAAATTCTTAACATGTGGTCAGATATTTACAAAGGCAATCAAATTTTGGAAAGAACACTTCTAAATTGCAAATGAGTAGTTTGAGATATTATCATTTGTGGAAATCCAAAGTGTTAGCTAATAAGCAATCTGCCTGTTAAATTTCTATGATCCCTTTATTTTATTGCATAATTACTGAGCAGAAATTTACTGTCTTGAGAAAGCAAATATTATTTCTTCATGATATTTTAATATATACATACATATGCACATATATAAAGAGATAAATTCATCTCTATAGGATACATATTTTAAAGATTAAAATCATTAAACATAAATGTTCTAACATTTTTAAACAAAAAATGCTCTTAAAATTATTGCTATCATGGTAAGACCTTTTTATTCACTGAACTGTTACTTATTTATAAATTCTTCCATTTTAATATATATGCCCAGGATCAATTCTAACCCTCTCAAAACCATGAATACAATTTCAGAGAAAATGAAAAAGTAAAGATATTGAAAGCTGCAAATCCACATTCCCTCTTTTTCTTTTTTTAAACAGAGTAAACTAGAACTCATCTCTCTTTTTTGTGATTCCTCTGAATACTATCCATTTTTCAATTTTTGCTTTTATAATGCAAGGTTATGTTTTTGCACTTCACGTATCCCTTCCTCCTAATAAAAATTAACTGGAGGGGAATAACAATTTTTCTCTTTATCATTAGCAAATAACACAGAGCGAAATATATAGGAGATTCAGAGTAAGTTCTTGTTCAGTGAATGAATAAGTGACTAAATACAAGGATGAATTGAAGGTGCATGACTAAATGAATAATGGTGTAAATAAATGGCTACTTTTACCCCTTAGGCATAAGAGTCATCCAGCAAGTGACTAACTAGCTGGAGATGTCTATGACAGCCCAGAGTCTATGTGTTCACACTGCTTCAGGTTTTTTTCTTAATCTTCCAATATTTCCCATATTTTTTTCAGAGTAGCCAAGCTCATAAAAAGGAATGCAAAATTGAAAGCTAATTTTATAACTTATAAAAATATAACTGGGAAGAAGATGAGATTTGTGGTTTCTTTGACCAACTGACTCACTCTGCAGGAGATCACATGGGAAGCCAAAATATTCTAACACCATTCTTACTTACTAAATATGAACAATGAGTACATGAGGTATGAGCAAAATGATTATAATGCCAAATTATGCCATATCCAATAAATACTTTAGAGTTGGCATTGCCCCAAATTTGTTTCCATTAAAAATCCATTTTCTAAAATAACCAACATTATTCTGAATAATTTACTTACCCATTTCTCAGTATCAAATATCTCTTAAGCATTCATTTTCTTTACTGTGTTGCTCAGATATTTATAATTTGTTAGTTGTTTTGTGTACAAAATTGTGTCATTACAATAAACTTTAAAAATATAATAACTTTAATGTTTGGAAAACAACTAACAGTCTATAGACAAAGATAGGATTCATCTTCATAAAATCAGAACAAGGACTCAATTTAATTGTTGCAGAAGACCATTAGCAAAATTATTTATTGATGCCACTTAAAGTCATGTATATTGATTTCATCAGTGCTTCATGAGGAAGAGTATATAACAGGTTGATGAATTCTAGCTAATTTTTGTTCTCCAGATTCATGATAAAAATAATCAAAATTATATTGCAGAGAATAGTTGTAAATGATACCTTTAAGACTTTCATTTAAAATGTTCTGGCAATATGGCAGCTTTGGTTTTTCTGAATAAACCATGCACTATTAAACATATAGAAATGCTGAATAAATATCTTAAAATGTATCACAGAGTTCTCAAAAAGTTGAATAAATCCTAGAAAGGGCAAAAATGAAAAGAACACTGAAACCGAAGTGATAAGCAAGGACTGTAACTATATCTGTTCTACTGACTTGTACTGATACTAGGAAACTTAAGCTATGGCTATTTATCATTACTTGAGGAAAGGAGAAATGCTTGGGGTCCATCAAAATCACATGTATCCATCCTTCTTCAACCATAACATCCTCAGCTGAAGAAAATAATGCCCATAAAACACACACCAATGAGACCTCAAAGCAAAATAATGTAAAATTTTCCTTTCTTTTAGTTAAGACTTTTTGGAAAAATGTGTGAAGACATTGGACAAAATTAGAAGGAGTTCAGACTAAATAAGGAATACATATGTAGTTTAGAAAACCTCAAGTCAAAAAATCAAATTACAGACACGTACAAATTTATATATATATATGTAAACTAATATTTACTTATTTATATTTTTAAACTCAGATGAATTTTTGTAAACACATATATACATATATCTACAGGGAGAAAAACTAATATATTAATTTTTAGGGAATATAGTGAGGGGAAAATACAAGTCTGTTAATTATTTTTGCAACTTGTTTGAAATTATTAAAAATATATAATAATTGTCAAATGCTAGGAACTCTAGCAGAAGGAAAATAAAATCTCTTCCAGAAGGATACATCCCCTAACCTAGACTCCTTAGAACAGTGCTTCTTTAGTAGAAAATCACAGACTCAAAAATCTCAAAGCAGAAAATAGAATGGTACTTAACTGAATTAAACCCACTAAAGACCTTACATATATAAACTATCAGATATACACTACAAATAAAATTTCTAAGGTATGTTTCCCTTAAAAATGAAGACTTCCATTGCTGATAAATATAAACGGGACTGAATCTACTCTCCTACTTGAAAAATACTAAAAATATCCAGACAAATATGGAAAAATTGTCATTATGACATTGGATATCAGACAATGAAAAACAGCAGTGCTTTGTAGCCAAGAAACAAAGTGAGCTTTATGATTGCCCAAATCATTGACTGTAGAGAATGTTCAGGCTTCTGTGCAGAGAGAGAAAGCCCAGGATAAGTTCATCATTCTCCCTGAGTAAAGGGAACAGAAATGGTATCTGGAGAAATCAGAATTTGAAGGATGCAAAGTACACAATAATAAAGAAGTAAAAGTTGCCCAGTGAAATTCTGGATATATTCAGATTTTTTTTTATCTGAGTCCTTATGAGTACTGATCAGTGCCTGAGTCAACATGATCCTCACAAAAGGATTTTAGGGAACTATTGCTGAAATTCAAATAGGGCCAAAGATAGTCATGGTTTTCCAATAAATATAGTGGGAAGCCTAATGATTTATGGGTAACAGATAAAGTACCCAAAATAATTTTGACTTAGTAGTGAGAAAAAAAATATTACCCCTAGGATGGAATAGAATAATGTTAATACCACCTAACAAAATTCAAAAGCAAACTTGAAAAAAAAAAATTCCTAGTAAGATAGATAAGTCTCACAGGAAAACTCAAGAACATTTGTGAAAATTAAAAATATATGCATCACTCAACATGATAAAAGTCATAATCACTGAAAACTAATAGAAAACATAAGTAACTATGTTTTTATCATAAAGGAGAAAAACACAATTATTTCAAATTGACCTAGTAAGAACAGATGGCAAAATCAGCTCATCACTCATTATGCACCTATTTCACATTTAAAAATCAGAGGAAAAATTGATCACAGTTAAGTATGGACAAGAGAATTTTGTTGTTGTTTTTGTTTATTTGTTTAAAAAAAAACAAACCCAAATTGAATTTCTAGAGCTTAGAAATGCAATATCTGAAGTGTAAAACACAGTGGGTAGGAGGAATAGAAAAGTAAGTTAGTAAAGAAAAGATTAATGAACTCAGTGTATTAATGGAAAACATACAAGTGAAACACAAAGAGGAAGAAAATACTTTTTAAAAATCACCCAGGATGTCAGAAAAATGTGGAATAAATCCAAGAAGTCAAATGGTGTTTAATTGGTGCCCACAAATGGAGAGTGACAGGTTGAAAGAAGAAACAGTAGAGAAATTTTAAACTTTAAAAACTCTCTCCAAGAAAGTTAACAAACTTCCCATGCCAGGAACTACATGAATGCATATCATAATCAAATTTCTTAAAACTGATAACAAAAAGGAAGTTTTCAAAGCAGCTGAACAAAAAAAGACCAATTACATATAGAAGACAAAATATAAAAGAAAGCAAATCACTTTTAGGAGAAATTAGAATCCAGGAAGCAATGGAACAATATCTTTAAAGTATATAAAGTGAAATTTATATGTCAACCAAAAATTCTATATCCAATGAAAACATTACTCGAAAACCAAGAATTACTAAAGACTTTTTCAAAACATATAACTTCAGGGCTGCAGATATAGCTTAGTTGGTAGAGTGTTTTCCTTGCATGCATAAGGCCCTGAGTTCTAATCCTCTACACCACAAAACAAACAAAAAAGGCACATACACCTTAAATAATCCATTGCTATCAAAACTATAAGAAATTATTAAGAATATATTTAAGAGAAAAATTAACACCCAATGGAAATCTGAATCTCTAAAAATTATGAGTATTTCAGCAAATATGAAAAGTAGTTTTTTATTATTTAAATGCCCTTAAACTCATGGAAGTGCCTACTCTGTGGAGTGACACCCAGAAAGCAGATTAGGCAGCTTCTCAGCAAGGTGGGTGAAAAAAAAAGTGAGGGGACTTTATTGGAATTTAAAATTGGACATTCAAAGCAGACCAGGGACACAGGAGGTTGGATATAATAAAATAAGAAATTAATCCCCAGTGGCACAGCTGCTGTTGCTGCTGCCAGGCCAGAAGCACCAGCCAGAGAAGTACCTCCATGAGCATAGCAGAGAGATAAGGGAATTAAAGGAACCCACATTTTGGGGAGGCCCAAGGCATATCTGGGTATAGAACATGTAGAGATCAAGGTCAATGCCAAAGAAACTTGAAAGACACATTGCAAAATATCCCTGTGAGGGAAAAGAAGCTATCATCTTTTTAGGCCTTACCTAAAGGAGGAACCATTTTGCATCCACAGTGCTTGGACTGGCAGCTGAGGGATCCAATTCCTGGCAAATTCAAGTTTGGCCCAAAATTCAGGCCCAGTAAACACACACAACATAGAGTGTGCTTAAGTGACCAGGAGAAAATCAAACATAGAGAGAGGGTTACACAGGGGACAACTGGTCATGGGAACTCACCCAGCTCTATCCTTCTCCTTCCAATCAAACTATTTGCAGGAACAGCTGGGAGAGACACATCTGGCCGGGAACTTGGAAGGGCAGGGGTGAGAGAGATTGGAGAGATTGTTTGGAAACTGAACCCAAGACCAGGAAATGTGGGATCCAAAGATGGTTTAGGGGACTAAGAACTAGGTCCCCCGCCATATGAGTAGAACCCTGGAGACATCCCTGGGTACAGTCTTCTAACATGGACCAACAAGTACTGGGCACTGGAGGTGAGCTCATTTAAACTTTCAGACCAATTAGTATTCAGTGAAGAGCCTGGAGCCTGGCTAAACCTAAACCCCGTCTCCAGGAACTCACCTATAGGATTACCTCTCTCACTCTAGCAATCCGGAGGGTGGGAAAACACTCCAGACAACTGCTGAGAAGAGAAATTGAGAATCTTTTGAACTTCAATGTAAAGAAATTTTTAACTTTTCACTTAAATTTAAAAAAAAAATTCTTTCTCTGTTTAATTGTGATCTTAATAGTACATAGACGTTTTTACATATTCATATTTTTTCTCATTTCTAGCCTTTTTGGAACCAGCTATTTTTCATGGATTAGATTTCTTTTATTAACTAGGATGTTTGATTAGTATATTTTAGTTTTGTTTAGTATTGTTTTATTTTATTTTTAATTTCTTAAAAATTTTTACTTTGTATATATATTTTTTCTCCTATTTCCCTTGATTTTCTCCTTTCTTCTGCTAACAGCCAGTCTCTATTGTTCTCTTTTACACTCACCCGTTAATTTTTTACTTCTTCTTCTCTCCTTCTCCCTCATTATCATCACATCCTATATCACTTCTGTTCTCTTCCTCTCCATCATTTGAAATTATAAATCCTTTTGCAAACTTGCTGTTTTTATTGTAGGCAATAACTGATCATATCATTTCTATTTATTGTAATAATTAACATTATAGACTTCATAGTAGGAGCTATTTGGTTTAGTGCTGTATATTGTTTGCATTTCTTGTTATTTTTTGTCTATCCCTAAATAGTGAGGTACTGGAAACCTTCAGAGACATAACTAATGTCCACAGAGACATAACTATAAGTCCACTCTACTGCCTCTGATCCATACCATTAGATGGGTAGACACACAAAAAAATATGAAAATCAAGGGAACAAATCATCCCAAAGAAACAAAGATACTCCAATAACAGAATCCATCAACACCACAGTGGAAGAAATCTCAGAGAAGGAGTTTAGAATATACATAGTTAAATTGATCTGCAAAGGAAAGTATAGTATAAGAAATAAAATCAGAGAGAAAATACAGGAAGCAAAAGATCACTGTAGTAAAGAGGCAGAGTTCTGGGGAAAAAAAGCAAAAATCTTTGAAATTAAGGAAACAATAAACCTAAATAAAAATTCAATAGAAAGTATCACCATCAGACTAGGCCACTTGGAAGACAGAACATCAGTCAATGAAAACAGACTTGACCATGGTGAGAAGATGTTAAGAAACCAGGAACAAAACTTTCAAGAACTATGGGATAACATGAAAAGACCAAATTTAAGATTTATTCGGATAGATGAAGGCACAGAGATACAAACCAAAGGAATGCATACTCTTTTCAATGAAATAATATCAGAAAATTTCCCAAACATAAAGAATGAAATGGAAAATTAAATACAAGAGGCTTACAGGGCCTCAAATGTACAAAATTACAACAGACCCACACCAAGGCACAAAATTACAACAGACCCATACCAAGGCACAATATAATGAAAATGCCTGACATACAGAATGAGGATAGAATTTCAAAGACTGAAAGAAAATATCAGATTACAGATAGGGGAAAAAACCTTTTGGATCTCAGTTAATTTCTCAACCCAGATCCTTAAAACTAGGAGGTCCTAGAATAATATACTAAGCTCTCAAAGAAAATGGATGCCAACTTATATGCAGTAAAATTAAGCTTCAGATTTGAAGATGAAATAAAATAAAAATTTAATGATAAACAAAAGTAGAAAGAATTTGCATCAAGAAAGTTCTCACCACATAATAAGCTCTATAAAATATTCTGTAAAGATGAAATGAAAAAAAAAGTAAAAACTTGCAAAGGGAGAACTACTCTAATGGAATAGTCAATCAAAAGAGAAACTAATTCAAATTAAAAGGTAGAAATAAACCCAAATGACCAAGAATACAAATTATATCTCAAAATCTTGAATATTACTAATGGCCTAAACCCAGCAATCAAAAGACATAGACTAGAATATCCAATTGTGCGACCAGAGATCCAGAGATCCGGGCTGAATGATTCGCATGGCCTGCCCCGCGGCTACAGAAGGCGGAGCGCCGCAGAGAAGTGATTAATTAGCAAGCAGGGAGAAAAGTGGCTGCGATTCGGAGGAATCCTGCTGGCTTAGCCCGCACTGACCCCCGGGCTGAGTACAGGATTTCAGACAGGGAAGGAAGCGGTACAGTCCTATCCCCCACAACGGAAACTCCACCAAGGCAATCAGCGGCCACCATCTTGGAGAGCTGAAGTATCCACCGCCACTCTCCGACAGATTGCAACAATAAAACAGGTGTGTATCACTCAGCTCATCCCCCATACATCGGGGAATTCGCATAAAATCTCTCCTAGGCTTTCCAGGGGAGGGAGTATCAGAGTGAGCCTGCATAAAGACTAGGGGAAAACTAGAGACACCTGACCTTCAACTCCCCTTCCCATCAGCAGCCAAAAGGAAACCTCTCTAGCCAGCGCTGGGGGAGGGGCAAGCAGAAAAAAACAAAACGATAGAGTGCCGGGGATCCCAATAGCCAACTTTGCTACTGGAGATCCGGGCTGACTGATTCACGTGGCCTGCCCCGCGCTACAGAAGGCGGGGCGCTGCAGAGAAGCGATTAATTAGCAAGCAGGGAGAAAAGTGGCTGCGATTCTATGGAATCCTGCCGGATGAGCCTGAACTGACCCCCGGGCTGAGTACAGGATTTCAGAGGGGGAAGGAAGCGGTACAGTTCTATCCCCCACAACGGAAACAAAACAATAGAGTGCTGGGGATCCCAATAGCCACCCTCCACACCCAACAAACGGCAGGCCCAGCGTACAGTTTGAACTGCCGAGAGCCATCACTCAGGGGAAATCTGGTCTAGCAGGAGAAACCAAGACTAGCAGGAGAAACCAGGGGACTAGAGGCCAGGCCCTCCTGACTGGGTGGCTAGAAACCGCAGGCCCTCTGGCGACAGTTCACCCACTGCCCGCGTAACTGGGCGGTAGGAGAACGCCCGCCCGCCAGCTACCAACCGCGCAACTGGGTGGCTAGAGATCGCCCGCCCACCGGCGACAGCCGGCCCGCTGCCCTTGCGACTGGGCGGCTGGAGTCCACCACCCCCCCGCCGACGACCGATCACCTGCCTGCTGCCTGTGACACTGGGCGGCTGGAGACCGCCCGCCTGCCGCGACCAGGAGCTGAAACCAAACAGAGACAGTCCAGTCACCCCCCCCCCCCCGATTAGGACACCCCAGCAAGGAGCCTGGGGCCCACCATAGCAGAGTAGTGACGTCACTGGAGCTCGGCCATCGGAATTCCTTCCCAGCGTAATCCACGTTAGCAGGCATAGTTTAACAACACAAAGGAGAGACAACAGAGTAATACAGAACCAAAACAAATCTATAGCAGAGAGCAGAAACACGGCAATCAAATAGAGCTGGAAAGTAACAGGAACAACATGAGAAAACAAGGGAAAAAAGGAGTACAAACAATGCAGGACAACTTAATTCTACAGGAGGACATAGAAACATCAGAAGTAGGGATAGGGAAAGAACTCAAGGCATACCTAACTCGAATGGAAAGGAATATTAGAGAAGACATGAGACAGCAAGTCCAAGCAATAAAAGTATATTTTGAAAATGAATTAAACAAACAAATTCAAATGGCAAAGAATGAGCTCTACCAGGAGATAGAGATCTTAAAAAAAATCAAACAATAATCCTAGAATTGCAGGAAACTATAAACCAAATTAAAAACTCAAATGAGAATATTACAAATAGACTTGATCAAGTAGAAGTCAGAACATCAGATAATGAAGACAAGGTTTATCAACTTGAAAAGAATATAGTCAACACAGAAAAGATGCTTAAATCCCACGAGCAATCTATTCAAGAGATATGGGATGTCATAAAAAAAACAAATATGAGAGTCATCGGGATAGAAGAAGGCACAGAGATTCAAACCAAAGGAATGGACAGCATATCAAATGAAATAATTCTAGAAAACTTCCCAGAGATGAAAGATGGAATGGATTGCCAAATCCTGGAAGCCTACAGGACCCCAAACATTCAAAACCATAATAGACCAACTCCAAGACATATAATTATGAAGATAGCCAACGTACAGAACAAGGAGAGAATATTAAAAGCTACGAGAGAAAGGAGGCAGATTACATTCACGGGTAAACCAATTAGGTTAACGACTGATTTCTCATCACAGACTTTGAAAGCGTGAAGATCCTGGAACAATGTATTTCAAATGCTTAAAAATAATGGATTCCAACCAAGAATACTGTATCCAGCAAAATTAAGCTTCAGGTTTGACAATGAAATTAAAATCTTTCACGATAAACAAAAGCTAAAAGAATTTGCAGCAAGAAAACCAGCACTGCAAAGCATTTTGAACAAAATACTACAAGAAGAGGAATTGAAAAATAGTGCCCAAAACTAACAGCAGGAGGTATCTCAGTAAAGGGGGAGGAAAATAACCAAAAAGTAAAACTAGCCAAACTAAAATAAATAAATAAAGAAGCATGACTGGAAGTACAAATCATATCTCAATTTTAACCTTAAATGTTAATGGCCTAAACTCACCAATCAAGAGACATAGGCTAGTAACCTGGATCAAAAAAACAAATCCAACAATATGCTGCCTTCAGGAGACTCATATGATAGAAAAAGACATACACAGGCTGAAGGTAAAAGGTTGGGAAAAATCATACCACTCACATGGCCCTCGGAAGCAAGCAGGAGTGGCCATACTCATATCGAATAAAATCAACTTCAAACCTAAGTTAATCAAGAAGGATAAAGAAGGACACTATATACTGTTAAAAGGAACCATCCACCAACAAGACATAACAATTATCAATTTGTGTGCACCAAACAATGGAGCTGCAACGTTCATAAAACAAACTCTCCTCAAGTTCAAGAGTCAAATAGACCACAACACTGTAATTATGGGTGACTTCAACACACCGCTCTCGCCATTAGACAGATCCTCTAAACAAAAACTGAATAAAGAAACTATAGAACTCAACAGCACAATCAATAACCTAGACTTAACCGACATATATAGAATATATCAACCATCATCAAGTGGATACACGTTCTTCTCAGCAGCACATGGATCCTACTCAAAGACAGACCATATATTATGCCATAAGGCAACTCTTAGTAAATATAAAGGCATGGTGATAATACCATGCACCATATCTGATCATAATGGAATGAAATTGGAAATCAATGATAAAAGAAGGAAGGAAAAATCCTACATCACATGGAAAATGAACAATATGTTACTGAATGATCAATGGGTTACAGAAGACATAAAGGAGGAGATGAAAAAAATTCTTAGAGACAAATTATAATACAGACACAACATACTGGAATCTATGGGACACAATGAAAGCAGTTTTAAGAGGGAAATTCATTACTTGGAGTTCTTTCCTCAAAAAAAAAACCCAACAAATAAATGCACTAACACTACACCTCAAAAACCTAGAAAAGGAAGAGCAAAACAACAGCAAATGTAGTAGAAGACAAGAAATAACTAAAATTAGAGCAGAAATCAATGAAATTGAAACAAAAAAAACCATTGAAAAAATTGATAAAACTAAAAGTTGGTTCTTTGAAAAAATAAATAAGATAGACAGGTCCTTAGCCATGCTAACGAAGAGAAGAAGAGAGAGAACTCAAATTACTAACATACGGGATGAAAAAGGCAGTATCCCAACAGACACTACAGAAATACAGAAGATAATTAGAAAGTATTTTGAAACCCTATATTCCAATAAAATAGAAGATAGTGAAGATATTGATAAATTTCTTAAGGCATATGATCTGCCCAGATTGAGACAGGAAGACACACACAATTTAAACAGACCAATAACAAAGGAAGAAATAGAAGAAGCTATCAAAAGACTACCAACCATGAAAAGCCCTGGACCGGATGGGTATACAGCGGAGTTCTACAAAAACTTCAAAGAAGAATTAATACCAATAATTTTCAAGTTATTTCAGGAAATAGAAAAAGAGGGAGCTCTTCCAAATTCATTCTATGAGGCCAACATCACTCTGATCCCGAAACCAGACAAAGACACTTCAAAGAAAGAAAACTACAGACCAATATTTCTAATGAATTTGGATGCAAAAATTCTCAATAAAATTCTGGCAAATCGAATACAAAAACATATCAAAAAACTTGTGCACCATGATCAAGTAGGATTCATCCCTGGGATGCAAGGCTGGTTCAATATATGGAAATCAATAAATGCTATTCACCACATCAATAGACTTAAAGACAAGAACCATATGATCATCTCCATAGATGCAGAAAAAGCATTTGACAAAGTACAGCATCCCTTTATGTTCAAAACACTAGAAAAACTAGGGATAACAGGAACTTACCTCAACATTGTAAAAGCTATAAATGCTAAACCTCAGGCTAGCATCATCCTAAATGGAGAAAAACTGAAGGCATTCCCTCTAAAATCTGGAACAAGACAGGGATGCCCTCTATCACCACTTCTATTCAATTTAGTTCTCCAAGTACTAGCCAGAGCAATTAGATAGACAAAAGAAATTAAAAGCATAAAAATAGGAAAAGAAGAAATTAAATTATCGCTATTTGGGAATGACATAATAATATAATTAACAGACCCAAAAGAGTCTACAAAGAAGCTGCTAGAGTTAATAAATGAATTCAGCAAAGTGGCAGGTTATAAAATCAACACGCATAAATCAAAGGCATTCCTGTATATCAGCAACAAAACCTCTGAAATGGAAATAAGGAAAACCACTCCATTCACAATATCCTCAAAGAAAATAAGATACTTGGGAATCAACCTAACAAAAGAGGTGAAAGATTTATACAATGAAAACTACAGAACCCTAAAGAGAGAGATAGAAGAAGATCTCAGAAGATGGAAAAATGTACCCTGTTCATGGATAGGCAGAACTAACATCATCAAAATGGCGATATTACCCAAAGTTCTCTACAGGTTTAATGTGATGCCAATCAAAATCCCAATGGAATTTCTTGTAGAAATAGATAAAGCAATCATGAAATTCATATGGAAAAACAAAAGACCCAGAATAGCAAAAGCAATTCTAAGCAGGAAGTGTGAATCTGGAAGTATAGGATACCAGAGTTCAAACTGTACTATAAAGCAATAGTAACAAAAACAGCATGGTACTGGTACCAAAACAGGCAGGTGGACCAATGGTACAGAATAGAGGACACAGAGACTAATCCACAAAGTTACAACTATCTTATAGTTGATAAAGGGGCTAAAAACATGCAATGGAGGGAGGATAACATCTTCAACAAATGGTGCTAGGAAAATTGGAAATCCATATGCAACAAAATAAAACTGAATCCCTTTCTCTCGCCATCCACAAAAGTTAACTCAAAATGGATCAAGGAGCTAGTTATCAAATCAGAGACACTGCGTCTGATAGAAGAAAAAGTTGGCTATGATCTACATATTGTGGGGTCAGGCTCCAAATTCCTTAATAGGACGCCCATAGCCCAAGAGTTAATAAAGAATAAACAAATGGGACTTACTTAAACTAAAAAGTTTTTTTCTCAGCAAGAGAAACAATAAGAGAGGTAAATAGGGAGCCTACATCCTGGGAACAAATTTTTACCCCTCACACCTCAGATAGAGCCCTAATATCCAGAATATACAAAGAACTCAAAAAATTAAACAATAAGATAACAAATAACCCAATCAACAAATGGGCCAAGGACCTGAACAGACACTTCTCAGAGGAGGACATACAATCAATCAACAAGTACATGAAAAAATGCTCACCATCTCTAGCAATCAGAGAAATGCAAATCAAAACCACCCTAAGATACCATCTCACTCCAGTAAGATTGGCAGCCATTATGAAGTCAAACAACAATAAGTGTTGGCGAGGATGTGGGGAAAAGGGTACACTTGTACATTGTTGGTGGGACTGCAAATTGGTGAGGCCAATTTGGAAAGCAGTATGGAGATTCCTGGGAAAGCTGGGAATGGGTCCACCATTTGACCCAGCTATCGCCCTTCTCGGATTATTCCCTGAGGACCTTAAAAGAGTGCACTATAGGGATATGGCCACATCAATGATTGTAGTGGCACAATTCACAATAGCTAGACTGTGGAACCAACCTAGATGCCCTTCAATAGATGAATGGATAAAAAAATGTGGCATCTATACACAATGGAGTATTATGCAGCACTAAGAAATGACAAAATCGTAGAATTTGCAGGGAAATGGATGGCATTAGAGCAGATTATGCTAAGTGAAGCTAGCCAAGCCCTAAAAAACAAATGCCAAATGTCTTCTTTGATATAAAGAGAGCAACTAAGAACAGAACAGGAAGGAAGAGCACGAGGAAAAGACTAACAGTAAACAAAGACGAATGGGGGGAGAGAAAGGGAGAGAGAAGGGAAAGCATATGGAAATGGTAGGAGACCTTCAATGATACACAAAATTAAAAGAGGTTGTGAGGGGCAAGGGGAAGGGAAAAAAGGGGAGAGAATTGAACAACAGCAGAGGAGGTAGAGAGGGAAGATGGGAGGGGAGGGGAGGAGAGGGGGGATAGTAGGGGATAGGAATGGTAGCAGAATACAACAGTCACTAATATGCCATTATGTAAAAATGTGAGTGTGTAACAGATGTGATTCTGCAATCTGTATTTGGGGTAAAAATGGGAGTTCAAAACCCAATTGAGTCAAATGTATGAAAGATGATATATCATGAGCTCTGTAATGTTTTGAACAATCAATTTAAAGAAAAGACATAGACTAGAAGGTTGGATTAAAAACCCAAACCCAACAATATGCTGTCTCCAAGAGACTCACATCATAGGCAAATACATATACAGACTGAAGGTGAAAGAATGGAAAAAAAAAAAAACCTATCACTCACATGGATCAGGTAAACAAGCAGGGTTTCTATCATATCTGATAAAGTGGACTTTAAGCCATAGTTAATCAGAAGGGACAAAGAAGGCCATTTCATACTGCTTAAGGGAATTATACATCAACAAGACATAACAATCATAAATACTAATGCCCCAATGAGGCATCTACATACATCAAACAAACCATTCTCAATTTCAAGAATAAAGTAGACCACAACACAGCAATACTAGATAACTTTAAAATGCCTCTCTCACCATTGGATAGATCCCCCCCCCCCAAAAAAAAAATATATATATATATATATAAAATTGATAATCTAGACTTACCAAACATATAAAGACTATTTCATCCATCAGTGACTGAACACGCTTTCTTCTCAGCAGCACAGGGATCCTTCTCTACTATAGACCATGTTATGTAAGCTATCACAAATTTTGGCATATAATTGTAATATTACCTTAATATATTTTTAACCTCTCTAGAGTTATTTTGATAGCTCCCTTTCCATTGATACTTTGTTCTTCCTTTTTTCTTGAATAGACTTGTTTGATTTTATCAAATTTTAGCTGAATTATTTCTTCTCTATTTCATGTTTCCCGTCCTACTCTTACTTATTTTCCTTCCTACTACATAATTTGAAATTTGATTGCTATTCTAGTTTCTTTATGATACAAGTATTTTGTTATAAATGTTCATCTGAATACTATTTCATCCCAGAGATCCTGATATTTTAAGCTTTTATTACCTCTTATTTCATTTAATTTTCTTGGCCTTTTGTCCTTTACCTCTGAGATATTTATAAGTGTGCCATTTAATTTTGAAGTAGCTAACATGTAGGGGTGGGGTTCTATATATCTTAAGGTGATTGATTTCTCATGTAATAAGTCATACAGGAAACACAGTTTGCATAATTTCATTTTTAAAAAATAGTAATGGAAATACTTTTTATATTGATTGTATTGGTTACAAACATGTCAAACTGATCAAATTGCATATATCAAATATGTGCATTTTATTTTACTTCAGTTTTACTTCAATAAAGCTACAGAGAAAAATCTTTTAATGGAATATTTGATAAAATTTTAACAACATAATATTCAAAACATATAAAATAGTAAGTTATGAGATAAACACAAAGACTAGAAAAAATATAGGTGTACAGTTCTTAGGTTCTTATACCACACATGAAATGGTATATAATCACTTAAATATATATTTTGATGAAAAGAATATGTAGACCATTCTAAAGCACCCAATAATATGACAATGGCAAAAAAAATTATGCAATTCACCCCAAATATGACAAAGTGCAAAAATGAAAAAGAAAAAACAAAATCATTAGAAAATAAATTATAAGGAAGAAATTTTATAATCAGCCACATCAATAATCATAAAATATATGGGAGCATAAGATTACAATTAAAAAAAAACATCTTTTCAGATTGTATAAATAAATAAGACCAAACTCTAAGCTACCTATAAAAAATTCATTTTAATTAAAAAGTAATTTTTAATTTCCATGATGTAAGGAAGAAGGCAAAAATGCTTTCTCCTTCCAGTTTTTTAATAAATATCTTCTAGCCAGTATGAGAAATCAACATAAAGCAAAACTCTCTTTATTTGAACATAATATGATAATTCTTGTTCAAGATCCTTTGATGTTTACAAAAATAAAACAAATTTAAAAATACCCTATTGGAAAGAATAAATGAGTTTAGTAATGTAACTAACTTGCACAAATTAATTTCATTTTAGGTACAATAGTTATAAAAAGAAATTGATGTTTAAAATATCATTTATATAAAAACAAGTATGAAGTATTTAGGAATAAATTGGAAAAAAGTATGCTCTAAACCTATACACAGAAACCCTGGAAATATTATTAAGAATTCAGGAAAGCCACAATTATTAGAGACTTATTCAAAGTTTCTGGATCAGAAACTGCAATATTGTTAAGATGTCAATTTTCACAAAATTAGTCCACAGATTCAAAGTAATAGCACTAAAATATCACAGATGTCTTTATTGTAGAAAATTACAAATATTTAAATTCATAAAGAATCATAAATGGCCTACAAATAGTGAAAGCAATTTTGAAAAGGAAAAAGAGAGCTTACATTATTTGATTTCAAGATTGATTATAGGAAACTATAGTAATAAAGATTGTACTGTGTTATAAAACAAAAAAGAGATCAATAGAATAAAGTCAGAGGATAAGAAGTAAACTCATGCTCAAATAGTTAATTGATTTTCAACAAATATATCAAATCAATGTTATAGACAAAGTATAGACTTTGCAACAAATGGCAGAACTATCGGATAGTCATGTTCAATAATAAAAGTAAAATTGATTTCATAACTTACACCATATAAAAATTAACTAAAAGCAAAACAAAGATCTAAAACTTACAGGTAGAGTAATAAAAATTCTGAAATGAATTATATGAGAAAATTTTTGTGGCCATGGTTTAGGCAAATTTGGGGGGTAGTATATAATTCTATTTATATAAAGATTAACAACAGTAAGAACTATTTGTTGTTTATAGAAATCAGAATATTCATTACTTCTATATAGGCAAGGATGAGAATAGTGGGAGAATCACTGAAAAGAAACACAAAGTACATGTATGAAGACTTGAATTGGGTGTCAACATACCTTATTATACAAATGGAGATATTAAAAATTGTGGTATATGTGTATATTAGGAATTGAAATGAAAAAAAGTACATGTATAATGGCATAAATTTATATACAGAGATATGAAAAATTGTGCTCTATATGTGTAATAAGAATTGTAATGCATTTCACTGTTGCAGAGTATTTAAAAAATAATAATAAAATCAATAAAAAATTTTGCAACAGCCAAGTTATGGAGCCAGTGTACATGTTCCTTAATAGACAAATGGATAAAGAATATGTAGTATATACAAAAAAAGAAACACAAAATAAATATAAGAGGTGATGGGATGTTCTAACATATCTTTTCATTCATTCATTTGTTCAATCACTTGTTCATTTTTTCAGTACTGGGGATTGAACCAAAGGCCTTGCCATGCTAGGAAATGTGTCACAGAGACACATTCTTAGCCCTCTATATTTTAAAAGGTTTTATTTTATTTTTTTAAAGAAGGGCTTTAGGTTCACAGCAAAATTGAGAGGAGAATATAGAGATTTCTCATATATTCCCTGTGCCCACACTTGCATAGCCTTCCACATTATGAATATCTCCTATGAGAGGGATACAATAGTTACAGTTGATGAAAATACGTATTTCAATACATCATTATCACCAAACTCTACAGACTCAGGGCTCACTGGTAATTTGGTACATTCTATGGATTTAGAGAAATGCATAATGACATGTGCCACAACTGGGGCACCCATGGAGCACTGTGCAGGAATTCAGGGAACATAACGTTGAAATTGTTCTGTTCCCTGACCTTGGGTACTCTGGACCTGTGATGGGAGAAGCCTCAATCATTACTGAAATGCCTCCAGGGTCAGTCCTCAATTACCTTAATGAACAGAACCTGGCTTCTGTTGGGGGTGCAGTTCCATATCAAACTCCTTATTAAATAGTGCCCTTATTTACCCCCTTATTCTCTGCTAAACATACTTCATCTTTCTTTCCAATATGGGTAGGCTGAAAATTTTTCAAATATTTAATTCTCCTTCCCCTTTGGTTAAAAATTCATCTGAAAATTATTTATTTATTTTTTCACATTTTATTATATGTATTAGGAGTCAATTTACTCCTCACCAGATCTACCTTCCAGAGAACACCAGGACACAAGTGTGTGCGCGCTCGCTCTCTCTCTCTCTCTCTCTCTCTCTCTCTCTCTCTCTCTCTCTCTCTCTCTCTCATAACCAGGATAGTCTTTCTTCTTGTTTCCAACACCCTTGATTTTTCAGTTCAAGAGGATTTTTCTCCAGTAGTTGTTATAGGAAACTGGTTGAATTCCTGGAGGTTAAATTCACAAAAGTGTGGGGACCTTCTCCCTGATGATTGGGTCTTTCTGGAGATTTTTACATTCAGGTTTGTGTGCACCTGTCCTTGAGCAATACACTAATTATACTTCAGATTCTTCTACCCTGACATATAGTTCTCAGGGTTTTCCACTATGGTGTGCTGAGATTCCCTGTATCTTATTTTGTTTGTTTGTTTGTTTCTCCAATTTGGGGTGTAGTGGCTTTGCCTATGACTTCATTTCTCTTATGGAACTAAGAAGATTGTGTGTGTGTGTGTGTGTGTGTGTGTGTGTGTGTGTGTGTGTGTTGCTGGGGAACAAATCCAGCATTTCATACATGCCAAGAAAACACTGCCACTGAGTTAGTCCCCCAGTCCTCTAAGAGTATTTTTTTATTGTTCAGTGTGTTTAGATTTTTGTTTGTTTTTAACATGAAATGGTAACTTTCAAGCACTTCATATTCAGAACCACAGCTTTTTTAATATAACACCAAAACCAAAACCAAAACCAAAAACTTTATAAATGTAAAATATGCTTCATCAGAATTAAGAATTTTTGTTCTTCAAATATTATTATTAAGATATAAATTAGAAGGCCATGAGAATTGGTGCACACATGTAATCCCAGTAATTGGGGAGGCTGAGGCAGAAGGATATCAAATTCAAAGTCAGCTTAGGGAACTTAGAGTGACCCTATCATTCACATGTATACATGGCTGGGGATGTAGCTCACTAGTAAAGTGCCTCTGGGTTCATCCCCAGTATTGCCAAGAAAACAAACAAACAGAATAGCTAACTAGAAGGAAAGTTATAGGGTTGGTGGGGGTTAAACACAAGTCATTGAAAATAAGATTTTTGATAAAGTATATGAAGAATAAATAAAGAAATGTTTAAAATCAGTAATAAGAGAGCAAACAATCCACAAAAAATGTGCAATACACTGGAACACTTGACTGAAAAAAACAGCCCATAGATACAAGCAAATAAGATATTCAATGAAATCAGTCTTTATGGAATGACAAACACACACCTGTTAGAAGGCTTCCTATAGTGCTAGTCAGAATGCAAAATGATACAACCATTTAGAAACAAAACATTCTATTTTCTTAAAAGTTAAATATGCATCAATCATATCATTTAGCCATTATTTCTTAGATATTTAGCCAAATACAAATAAACATATATTCCTATGAAGATTTGAATATGGAAGTACATAGCAGCATTTTAAAAGATTATTAGACCTAGGGGCTTGGAGTGTAACTCAGTGGTAGAGAACTTGTCTAGCATATGAGAAGCCCTGGTTTCAATCCCAGAACCAAACACGGATAAATGCAAAAAATAGAGTTCATGTGAAACACTCAAGATGTTATTCAGAAGGTGAATGGATAAACATATTGCAATATATCTATATAATAGCACGACCTGGAAAACCCCCAAAATACTGAATTATGTGCACTTTGTTGTATGACTTTGTGTACAACCATTAAAAATGGAATTGAAAACATGATGTATGAAAGGGCCTATAATGATACAACTTTGAAATATATTTTAGCACAATTTCTATAAATGGAAAAGTAAGATCACTGAAATTAAAAATTGACAAGAATAAAATTTTGGCTTTGTGACTCCATTTAGCCAACAGTATGTCAATGAATCCACAGAGAGCTTGTTCCAAATTCAGATTTCAAAATAGCATTACAAAACTTCTGTTCATGCTCTCCAAACTATACTTTCATGATACAAATAAGTCAAGGCTAAAATGCTGAATGATGAAAGAACTGTTCCAGGCATATCCCAAAGTAGGCAACAGGCCCTGCAATGCATCACAGATACATCAGCACACTTACTTTACTTCAGCTAAGCCCAGAACATAGTAAGAGTACCAACCACCTGAGCATAGACCGAAGTGCCAGAACCATGAGCTGAATAAATTATTTCTCAAAGGCCAGAGCAGTTGATAAACAGTAAAAGGTAGCTAATATATATGTGAAGAAGTCAAACAGTGTTAGAGTCTGTAAACAAGTCAGGATGGTGCCTGGCATTTTGCCAGAGGGAGTGGTTTGTGAAGTAACACCAGCAAGCCATTAAGTGTGGAGATTCCTTATTGGTTGACTGCTGTATCTAGTTTATGTTAATTAAGATAAGCTGTGTGGAATGTATATATACCCCTCCTGTCCTACAATAAATGGCTCCCACTCCTGCTGTATCAATGTACACAAGTTGTTCGTCACCCCCCGGTTATTTCGCTGCAGCCGGACTGCGGCAAAACAGATTATCCTGAATTTAAGGATAGAAATTATGAGACAGATTGTGAGGCAGGAAAGATACTATGCAAAGATCTAATGCACGCTTAACTGAAATTCTAGAGGACAACTATAGAATGGGGGAAGAGATAATATTTCAATAGAAAATGTGAAGTGGTTAAATGTGTCTCACTTCCCCCAAAGATAAGTCTACTAAGAATCTCAAAATATTGTCTTATTTGAAATAAGCCTTTTTGCAGATGTAATTACAATAAGGATCGCCAAAATGAGATCATCTGGATTAGGATGGACCATTCAATCCCGCTGTGGCTGTTCTTATAGAAGGCAGATCATGGGAAGACAGAGGCAGAGATCAGAGTGATTCATCTGAGCCAAGGAATACCAAGAACCAAAGAGCTGCAAGGAGCCAGGGGAGAGGTGTGGCATGAATTTCAACAAAAGGAACAGACACACTAATACTTTGATTTTATACTTCTGACGTTCAGAACAGTGAGAAAATAAATTTCAATTATTTTAAACTATTTAGTTTATGGTTATTTGTTTTGGCACTAATGCAGGTGTTAGGGTTAATAAAATTTTAGAATTAATGAAGAAATTGAACTCTCAGTTTCAAAAGTATAACAGATATTGAAACAATAAAAAGAAAAGTATAGCCACACCAACTTTGCAAAGCATGATTAAACTCAACATTAAAGATAATAGTATACAAAGAAAATTAATCCTACTATCTGATCCTGGAGACAATTACTCTTATCATTTTGTAACATATATGTATCCACTACTAGATTTTTGCATTTTGTATTATTAACTTTTAAAGACATATATCAGTATTAATCATCCAACTTTGAAAGGCAGAAATTTCCACTAAGTTGAGAATATTATTAGTTTTGTTTTTAAAATTAATTTTTATTGGTGCATTACAATTATACATAATAGTGGGATTTGTTTTAACATTTTCATACATGCAAATATGTAAATTGGTCAATTTTATTCCCCAGTACCTCTCATTTATCTCCCTTCCTTCTTCTCATGTTTCCCTTCCTGTACTATACTACTCCACCTTCTATTATCACCTACTTTTTCCTCTATAATTTCCACATATGTGAGACAATATATGAACCCTAACTTTCTGAATCTGGCTTATTTCACTCAATATAATGCTCTCAAATTTCATCCATTTTTCTACAAATGCCATAATTTAATTCTTTTTGGCTGAATAAACCTCTATTTTGTATAGGTATCACTTTTTCTTTGTTCATTCATCTGTTGATGGAGACCTAGGCTGGTTTCATAATTGGACTATTGTGAATTGTGTAGCTATAAACATGGTATGCATGCATATATGACTATAGTGTACTTTAATTCTTTTGCATAAATACTGAGGAGCAAAAGATTTGAGTCATAGTGTTTTCATTCCTAGACTTTTGAAGAACCTCTGTACTGATTTCTATAGTGTTTGTACTGATTTACAATCACACCAACGGTTTGTAAGTTTTCCTTTTTCTCCACATCCTTGCCAGCATTAATTAGTTTATTTTTATTTTTTTGAAACTGGGAATGAACTCAAAACCACTTTTCCACTGAGTCACATCCCCAACTCTATTTTGTATTTTATTTAGAGACAGGGTCTCACTGAGTTGCTTAGTACTTTGCTTTTACTGAGGATGGCTTTGAACTTGAGATCCTCCTGCTTCAGCCTCCCTAACTGCTGGGATTACAAGCATGCTCCACCAGCACTTATTATTATCTGTATTCTTAATGACTACCATTCTAAGTGGAATGAGAAGAAATTTTAATGTAATTTTCATTTGTAATTTCCTGATTGACAAAAATGTTGAACACTTTTAAAAATATATTTGTTGGTCATTTGTATTTCTTCTTTTGAGAAGTGTCTGTTTAGTTTGTTTCTCCATTTACTGATTTAGATTATTTGATGTATTAAGTTCTTTATTCTGGATATTTATCCTCTAACAGAAGACTAGTTTGAAAAGATTTCCCCCCACTCTATAGGCTTTCTCTTCACAATCCTAATAGTTTCCTTGCAGAAACTTTGCCTAATTTACTGAACTTCTATTCTTCCATCCCTCTGCCCTTATTGTCTGTTTATATCTGCATATAAGAGAGAATATTTGTCCTCTAGTTTTTATGGATTGGCTTATTTTACTTAGCATAAGATGGATCTGAAGTACTACCCATTTACTAGTTAAAGTCATGAAGTCATTCTTTTTTTATGGCTGAGTAATATTGCATTGTATATATGTATCACATTTTCTTTATCCATTCATCTGTTGAAGGACACCTAGGTTGGTTACTTTGCTTAGCTTTTGTGAATTGAGCTGCTATAGACATTGATATGGCTGTGTCACTGTAGTGCACTGATTTTAAGTAGTTTGGCTATATACCTAGGAGAAGTATACTGGGTCAAATTTGATTCCATTTTAAGTTTTCTGAGCAATCTCCATAGTGTTTTCCATAGTGATTGTACAAATTTGCATTCCCACCAGCAATGTATGGATATACCCTTTCCCATAAATTCTGGCCAACATGTATTGTTACTTGTATACTTGATAATTGCTATTCTAACTGGAGTGAGATGGAATATCACTATAGTATAGTTTTAATTTGAATTTCTCTAATTGTTAGAGATGTTGAACATCTTTTCACATATTTGTTGACCACTTCTTCTCTGAAGTGTCTATTAAGTTTCTTTGTCCATTTACTGATTGCATTATTTGGGGGTTTTTTGGTGTTTTTTGACTTCTTTATATATCCTGGAGATTAATGCTCTATCTGAGATACAGGTGGACACAATTTTCTCCCATTCTTTAGGTTCTCTCTTCACACTCTTGATTGTTTCCTTTGCTGTGAAGAGCTTTTTAGTTTGATACCATTCCATTTATTGATTCTTGATATTACTTCTTGCACTTTAGGAGTCTTGTTGAGGAATTTGGTTCCTAAGCTGACATGATGGGGAGTTGGGTTTACACTTTATTCTAGTAGGTGCATGGTCTCTGGTCTAATGTGTAGGTCATTAATCCACTTTGAGTTGAGATTTTTGCAGGGTGAGTGATAGGGATTTAATTTCAAACTACTGCATAGGGATTTCCAGTTTTCCCAGCACAATTTGTTGAAGAGGCTACCTTTTCTCCAATAGATGATTATGGCAAATTTGTCTAGTATAAGATAACTATATTTATGTGAGTTTGTCTCTGTGTCTTCTGTTCCATTGGTTTTCATGTCTGTTTTGGTTCCAATACAATTCTGTTTTTGTTATTATAACTCTAGTATAATTTAAGGGCCAATATTGTGATGCCTCCAGCTTCATTTTATTTTTTTTCACTAAGGATTGCTTTGACGATTCAGGGCCTCTTATATTCCCAAATGATTTTATGATTGCTTTTTCTCCAGCCCCCTCACCCCCAGTGAATTTTTTGCTGGTGCATAGAAAAGCTATTAATTGTTGTACATTGATCTTATATCTTGCTGTTGGTTGAATTTGCTTATTACCTCTAGGAGTCTTCTGGTGGAACTTTTTGGAGCTTCCAAATATAGGATCATATCATCTGGAAACAGTGATCATTTGACTTCTTTCATTCCTATTTATATCCCTTCTATTTGTGTATCTCTCCTTTTGTCTAATTACTTTGGTTAAAATTTCAAGCACTATCTACTTTGCCTCTTATAGGGTAAAGTGGGAGTATTTAACTATTCCATATTCTGGTTAATTTTGGTAAACTTTCTTTTTTTATTTCCCTTGAATTAATTTTTATGATTATTCTATATTTAATTTTGCTTTCTGCCTACACTGCTCATACTTTAATTTATAATTACACAGAATAAATATACTCCTCTTGGTACATGGTTTTATGAGTTTAAATAAGCACAGCTACTATCACAATCAAGATAGAGGCCATTTCCACCACCAACCAACCAAAATTGCCCTGTGTAAGCTCCTTACAGTAAATCCTTCTCCTGATCCCTCAACCTAACATTCAAGGATATGTTCTTCTTCCCTGTAGTTTTATCTTTTCCAAAATGTTATCTGAATGGAATTTTTGAAGTCTGGCTTTTTTTTTCCTTAACAAAGCATGTTTGAGATTTAACCATAGTGTGTGTGTATCAATACTTTGTTTTCAATTGTTAAGAAATATTTTCATGTGTGAATATACCATATTTTTCAAATCCATTTTTCAATTAAGCTCAGTATCATGGATCATCAATAATAGGAAAATTAGATTACAATGAAATATTATTTTATAGATACTAGAACATCCAAAACAATAAAGCAAAACTAAAGAAAGTGATGGTACCAAGCACAGACAGGATGTGGAGCAAATAAAACTCTCATGCATTGCCTAAGAGGGTGCATAATATTATGGTCCCTTTGTAAAGTAAAACATCACTTCCCACATCAACCAACAATCTCACTAGAACTGTGTATAAAAGTTTATAGGAGCTGATTTCATAATCACCCTAAAATGGAAATATCTCAAATGTACTTCAGTTGACAAATGGATTTGAAAAATATGGTAAACTTTTTTTATCAAACCAAATATACAAAATTAGATATTTAAGTGGAGCAAAGTAGTAATCATAGAGCAGAATTTGAGAATTTGAACATCTGAAGCTAAGTGCCCCTTGCCTCCTCTATTTGTAGCAATTCTTTTGCTAAACTGGATTGTAAATTTTGAGCTTTGAACTATGAAGGTGGGAGGTATGAGCTGCTATGTTTTTTCCCATTCACAACTGCTGCCCTCAGGTCTATGTGCCTGACACATGGAATGCTCTAAAAAATCTTTATTCTGATTTTTTTAGGATTGTTTACTCCCCAAAGAGGTGCATTAGTTTTGGATAGGATTGTGACTTTTATTTCATGATACATTAATCCTAGGACCCTGTTAGAGTCTGTAAACAAGTCTGGATGGTGCCTGGCATTTTTGCCAGAAGGAGTGGTTTGTGAAGTAATGCCAGGGAGCCATTAAGTGTGGAGATTACTTATTGCTTTGACTGCTGTATTGAGTTTATGTTAATTAAGATAAGCTGTGTGGAATGTATAAATACCACTCCTGTCCTACAATAAATGGCTCCCACTCCTGCTGTATCAATGTACACAAGTTGCTCTTCACCCCCCCCCCCCCCCCAGTTAGTTTGCTGCAGCTGGACTGCGGCAGATGGTGACCCATTACGGGGAGCCCCGGGACACTCAGGGGTAAGTGACGAAAAAAAAAAAAAAAGAAAAAGCTGCCTGTCCATAGATAGGACAGGAGCAAATCTGCTCATCCCTAGGCAGATAGGGCGAGAGGAAAAATGACCATTTTGAGGAAATGGAGAAGATTGATACAGTATGTTTGTGTCTTGTTTTGTCTCAGTGTAGTGTATGGTCTTTGTGATGAAAATATGGAAGGGGTGTTAGGTAAATTGATAAGGGAAGAAGGCACCCCAGTGGAACCAAGCATAGTTAGGGCATGTGTTGATGGAAGCCCAGGAACTCTAGTCAGAAAGAAAAAGAAAGTTCAGAAGAAGAAGGATTATCAAAAAAGGAATTGCAAAAGACTACTACTAAATACTTTTCATTACCGGGAGGATGCATGAAGCCTAGGGGAGGCTGCCACATGTGCGAGCTGGGTCATGGTGCCACAAGGACTTTCCAAGTCATGGCAGCTGGCTCTTCCCCGCCCCCAGCCGGGGGAGCGGAATACCACTGCCTGGAGCCCAAATCTAGACCTGCCAGTGAGGACGAGGGTGGAAGAATTTCCAGTGTTGCTGAGAACCGGACGATACTATGGAACAAGCTAGCTGCCTGGACTGTGATTTACCTGGACTGTGAGTTAATCTATTGAGACACTGTTTTATCTAGACTGAGACAAACTGTAATCTACAACAAATTGTAACTCGGTATCTTTGCAAACGGTGTCATTGCTGGTACAATTTTTCCAAGGGCTTCTTGCATGGAGCCATCAATTGACTTGGTATTGTGGCATTTTGTATCCTCCCCTTCTGTTTGTAGCAGATTATTTATGGTGTTTGTGTAAAAACCACTATGGTCCTTATTTAAATTAAACAAAAGGGGGCAATGTTAGAGTCTGTAAACAAGTCTGGATGGTGCCTGGCATTTTGCCAGAAGGAGTGGTTTGTGAAGTAATGCCAGGGAGCCATTAAGTGTGGAGATTTCTTATTGGTTGACTGCTGTATCTAGTTTATGTTAATTAAGATAAGCTGTGTGGAATGTATAAATACTGCTCCTGTCCTACAATAAATGGCTCCCACTCCTGCTGTATCAATGTACACAAGTTGCTCGTCACCCCCCGGTTATTTTGCTGCAGCCAGACTGTGGCAGGACCCATCAGGCTGGACTTGGATTCTATGGTTGTTACACAGGCCGCTATTGTGTAATTCAGAGATTTAAGTTAATTGTTGCTCTCTTAGACATTTAAATTTTCTCATTCTTATTATAACAATTAAAAAAACAGTGATTAATTTATAAATTAAATACTAATTGCAAGAACTTTTATAACATAGAAACATTGTTCTTTATATGTGGTTTAGTAAAGAAAAACATATTTTCTGGTCCTATAAAAATATTCACAAAGAGCCGTATGTAATGACACGCACTTAATAATCCCAGATACTTCAGAAGCTGAGACAGGAAAATCACTTGAAATAGGAGTTCAGACTGAGACCCTCATCTCACAAAATGAAACTAATAAAGAAAATTAAATAAAAATAATATTAATTAATAATATGTAAGAAACAAAATCTGAGAAAATCTTTGCCAAAATGTTGATAATAGTTATTTCTAGGACAGGATACAAAATGTTACAATTAATTTTTAGCTCATGTAAATTTTTCATTATTTGTATAATGAAAATGTGTTATTAACTAAGGTTTATGTTTATGTTTATCTATAGGTTAATAACCTATTAGAAAAAAATTTCAAAAGAAAAATTTCTTTTTTCTAGTGGACTCTGAAATGTATTTATATTTGTCTTTATCCCACTTTCTATTATAAATGATGCATTGTTAATTAAGACAACCAGTTAAAAATATAGAAACTAAAATATAATACTACTTATATTATGGATGATGAATATATTAACTGCCTCAAATCTTTCCTTAGCAATTAAAATTTAATAAAGAAAATATGTTATATTACATCTATCCATTCTATTGTTGTATCATATATAAAGCTCTCTAAGATGAGATGTTCTAATTTACCTACTTCCTCTCCCCCTTTGTCCTTCTCTACACTACCCCATAATAAAGCAAAATATTTTAGCAATGTAGAAATTTATTTACCTTCTCTATAGCTCTGTCTGCCTGTTCTTTTATTTCCTTCTGCAGTTGAGGATCCTCATGCTCATTACAAGTCATCAAGTAATTTGGACTACACTCTTAAAAACAACCTATCAGTTAATATTCAATTACATGTATATTGTAATTATTGGAATTCATATATGACTAGTTTATACTGCTTAATTTGGATCACCTTTCAATTTTGGAAAGAAAGAACTGTCTAATATTTAAGTTTTAAAAATTTCACCTACCATTTTATACTAATTTGATCCATACTAGTTGAGCTTTCTATGAATTGCTCATATGCTGCACATTCCATTGTCCAAATGGCTTAACTATAGGTTCCTGTTTCATGGTAGACAAAGTCACCACTGGATAAAAGAAAAAATGTGTTAAACAAAACCTTTCAAATAATTGATAGCCTTTTCTACAGCTTTCCCAGTAGGTAACTACTAAAACCAAGAAGGAGGAACCATCAATATGCTTTCCCAAATAAGTGAAACTATGTAATAGTTTTAATGGTACCACAAAGAGTAATTGAGATTTAGTATCACATTATCGTTTGAACTTTTATTGACTTTCTCCCAGCACAAACCAGGGGAGATATTTCTTCATAAGGTTCAAACTTGCTTCTTCTTTTCTTTCTTTTCAGTTTTATTCCAGACACTGATTTTGTTTTTACAGATAATATATTGGTAACATTTATGTTAGTCAAACTATTTTATCTTTAATAAATAAAACTATAATTTGACACTCTTTCAGCAAAACACCTGAAAGAATTTCATTCCTGATTTGAAAATCCTTGCAGCCTTATGTCTTATTTATACAGTATTGACAGAGGTCATTTCCGTCCTGGAGCTATGGGCATCTATAAATTATAGTAAGCACAGGGTTGTGTAATGAGTTATGCTCAGAAGGGGGATCTGTAATAGAAACAGAAGATTTTGCTCAGAAAATCAGGTTGAGCATCTATATTTTAAAAAGCAATAAGCACTTTCTTAAACCACAAATGTATTTAACTATTTTTTTCTCTTGAATTCTCAGTCTTGCAGTTCCATTTTATTACATTGTATTTTTTTAATCAAGTGCTGAAACACAAAATCTTAGGAGAAAACTTTCATCACTTTCTCTTTTCCTTTTGGTTTAAAAGATTTATTCTAAATGCATGTGACCAAGAGTCATTAGAACATGGCAAGCTTGTTTTGAATTCCTAATTAACCATCCAGTTGTAATCTGATCTTTATAGATTTTATTAACTCTTAATCTTAATGACCTCATTTGCAAAATAAAGTTTATGGTCATTTTAAAAATAGGTAATGAGATAATACTGAGAAAATATCAGGTATATTGTAGGTGTTCAATAAAGGATTTGTGACTTTCCTATGTGTAGTTATTTCAAGTAAATTACAATTTGTTGCTTAAAGATATTATGAAGATTGATATTTTTCCTTTATTATTGTATCAAGCATTGTCCAGTTATTTGGTACGTTTGGGAATTTTATCCTGTGAGGCCTGTCACTCTTGACCTCATTTACTTGCATCAGTCCTCTGTTTCAACCAGACCAAACACTTAGGCATTTTCACTGCAAGTCTGCAATGGTAGCAACTGTATCTTTCTTGCTCACCACTGCTGCTCTGAATTATGTCATAGTGCCTGACACAAGTTGATGCCATAAAACATCTTTAATGGGTGTATTTGCTGAATGGTTTCATTGTTACTCCTCAAAGCCATTCTGTCTTGTCTCTCACATTGTCTAATTATCTCTCTGACTCTTCACCCTCCCCTCTACTACCTTCCACCTGCAATTTAAGTACCTGTCATAAATACTTTGGTTGCATCCTCTGAGACTTCATAGAACATGCCATTTGTCTACTACATTGTAATCTTAGAGTGCCAATTCATCTTTTGCCATTGCAGCCTTAGCAGTATTGAGTTATTTGCAGTGTTGAGCTCATTGTGGACTTTCAAAACATGGCCATTGAATGAGTAGAAAATTAAAATAATGATCATTCTCATTAAAACTTCAGAATTCAAAGAAGCTCAGGTACTAAAGAGAAAATGGAACAAGTTTGGCAATATCTGAATATGGTGGGGTAATTTGTCAATCAACCATCAAGATTTTCTGAATATCTATAATTGATATCAGCTGTGAACACTGGAAATTCAAATAAACCATATGGAATATATTAGTAGCTCCTAACTTCAAATTGTTCATAACATAAACACGTAAACAATAGTGTTATGTTTATCTAGAATTTGAAGTTTTCAGATTAATTTTAAGTGGGCATTAACACATGACATCAGATTTTTACCCCAGCCTACAGTTTTTACTGTAATGAAATGCTTTTGAATGTAGTCATTTGACATTAGAATTATCTAATGTATAAACAAGTACCTTTTTATAAGAAATAAGTACCTGAGACTTCAGGAATGAATAATAAAATTAAGTAAATGTGATTTGAAATAAATAATTTACTAAATTTGCTATCTTAATAAATAATTGATTCTCATTTGCTTCAGGGATTCCATCTTTCAGAAATGTGCCAGATCAGTTCTGACTCCAATCCCAAATGTCACTCTGCTGTCAGAATATGACAGTCACCAGTGTTAGATGTTCCTTCCAAGAACAAATTATTTCCAGCAATAAAAGTCCATCTGTTTATCCAATTTGTGGATGTGTTCTGCCTATATTATCATTTGTCCAACTAGCCTTGAAATGATCTATTTCATATGAGGAAACTTTATAAGCCCTGCCATGACAACATTTTTTTTTCTATGTAGTCACTGGAAAAGACCAACTTCCTTAGCACTGGGAATGAACCAATCTTTTAAACTGATAAATAACTTTTTTAAAAATATTAGGTGCCATCTTTCTCTCTCTGAAATACTGTTCTGAGTATCCTGGGGGACTTCAAATGAATGAACTAATCTGAATATTTACAAAGAATACAGTTTCCTAGAAGTGAGATCACCTACTATGGTACATTTATTCTATCAATCCATTGTTTTTAAAGACACGATTTAAAAAACGAATAAATAAAATTAAAGGTTTGAAATACAAACAACTAGCATATTCAGCTATCTAGGAATCAAACCCTAAGGAATCAGTCCCATGGGGATAAAAACAAAATGCTAAATATATCAATGATATATAAATATATATGTATATTTACATGTGTATGATGTATATTAAACATGGTAGTGAAACACTGGAAATATATTAATTTATCAATAACAGTTATTACTATTTTGTTAGTAGTATATAATAATAGTAATAACTATTATTTGTTATCCAAACAACGGATAACCAGTGCCTTCTGAACATATGTCTACAATGATTGCACTAACAGAACATTTGATGTATATGTAATATACTCTTTTAATTAAATAATAAATGACTCATATATGCTCCCTTTGTTAAATAACAGCTAGATACCCTGTACCCTCTTCAAAAAATCATAAATGGAAAAGGGATACTAAAAAACAACAGCCTACATTATTTTAACTGATAGGACCATTTCCTAAAAGATTTGCATTATAGAAAAACAAATCATGTCTCACATGAATTTTATCTTGGCCTACCTACATGGACTTTCATATAACCTAGGATGAAGAGCTTTCAAACTGACAGAAATGTACAGAAACAAACTGATTACAGATAAATATTTTCTTATTGGTCTCTTCAAATAAAAGTGATATTTTTACAGTGTTTTACATTTCAACAAATACTTTCAGAAATATATGTCATTGTGGTTTTTACACAATCTTCTTGGGCAATAAATATTATCCCTTTTTCACAATCAAGAAATTCTGACTCAGGTTAAATGACTTGCCCCAGACCAAAGATTTAGTAAATGTCAGAACTGAGCCTCAAATTCCCATTTCATAACTCTGGACCCAAGACATTTTTGTGCACATATTGTCTCTTACTACTTGAATAACCTCTGACATCACCTGTATGTCAGGACAAATTATTTGAAAAAATAAAATATTTCTACAATTGTTTTAAAAGTATAGTTATTTTTTAACCTATAGTCATATGCAAAATGCTTGCTTTGATTTTAGAAAAGGCCCATTTGATGGGCCACTTAACAAAATGTGTCAAATCTTTAACATAAACTATGGTATTTCTGAGGCTGTTACAGGTCTCAAATTGTTTTCTATTTATAACTCATAATTTATTTTTGTTACCCCAAAAATGACATGAATATAAGAAGTTGAAATATGCAATGTAAAGGTCAGCAAATGTTTTCATGATAGACATTAAAGTCCACTCTGATATAAAAAATATGTGACAAACACACCTCCCACCCCCAACCTAAAACAGAAATAATTTTCTAATAAATTCATAATGACATTTATATTGGAGTCTTCCATTTACTTCAGCCTCTATCTCACTGTATGCCTATATCACAAAAGATAAAAGCAACTAATAATTTTACATTATTTCAGATGTAAAAATCATTTCATAGGATAATCTGAATCAAGAGTAGTTACTTGACCAATATACAGTTAATTTTATGGCTTTGACTATCCAGAACTCAGTCTAGACCAATGGTTAGCAAACTTTTTATCAGACAAAACACTTCAATGTCATCATATTCTATGTAAATAAGAAATTACAAGTATTCATTGAATTACCTGTGTAGCTTTTAGTACAAATGGTAATGATACTGAGTACCTATAAATGGAACAGCACAAAAAGCCTATTGTTAGCCTTGCATGTTTACAGTTTATATACAGTGTGCATCTTCTAAGCCACAGATGTCTTTTATTTGACCTTGGTCAATACATCTGTTCATCTTCTACCTCTCTGAAAAGCAAAAAGTGGTAAGATGTTATTCTTCTCAAATACAACACCCCCTCATACAACCACACTTTCAAATGTCCCCTTTGCAGCGCTTTTCTCTACCTTCAGAAGATGCAACAGCCCTACTTTTCAAGGGCAATCTGCTTTTCTCTTTCTTGAATACCTGACTGTACTTCCTAGTTTCGCTTTAGATTTTCTCCCAGACATTGCTCTTTCCTCCTCATTAATCCACTTACGAATATCTTCCAATAACCAATATTCAAATATTTCTTTGTGTTGTTTTGTTTAATTGTTTTTAAAAAACAGTCTATTCTCATAGTCATTATTTTCTCTCCTCCTATTCACTCTTAACCCATTAAATTCCAAATTCTGCCTCATGACATTACTGAAGTTATTTAATAAAGAGCCTCCAAAGTTCTAAATCTGGCAGGAATTTCTAAGTGTTTATCATGCTTTCAAGTTGCTTTTGTTAGTTATTTCTTTTTGTTTAAAGTATCATAATTCTGTGGTATTATACATCCTCTCAACTATTTCTCTTTAAAAACATTAAAATTTTATAATAGAAGATTGTTTACTAGGAACACTTCATCAGTACCAGCAAATAAAGATGTTTATTTGATTGGACATTTTATAAGTCTTCTGAAATTTAACATGGAAACAGTTAAAAACAATTTATTGAAAAGTGAAGAAAAAATTTTAAAACAAATTATAATTTTGATATTGTATCTATGCAATATCAAACACAATATAACATATATAGATTGTTTTGTTTCTTTTAAGCTAATTAAAAATAAATAACTAGTTGACTTTATTTTTTATTCCTATTTGTTTAATGGTTCTGAACCTTGGTATATTTTAACCCTGCTGCTAACCTTAGGGAAACTATTTGAACTTTATGTAGCATTCTATAGATTCATAAGTAAAATGAGATGCTACCCATGGTGAAATAGATAATCAGAGATGAAATGATCTAGGAATATTGCACTGATATTGGCAGAAGCAGAGTTATAAAAATTGTGCTATTTCCTAATTCTAACAGTTTCAAAGGACTAGAGCATGCTCTTCCTCCCCTGGGAAATTGCCTTCTCTGCTTTATTTCCAGATTGCTTGCTGTCTGTGCACCCCATGTTTCATTCATTACATTGGAACATTAGTAAACTTTTGATCTATATAGGTCTTATTTTCCTAATTAGAATGTAATTTCCATGGGAAAAGAAGCAGTTAATTTTTTTTCATATTTCTGAAGTGTCTTTTCAAGAATTAGATACTCAAAATTGTTTTCTATTACATAATTGATTTATTCAAATATATTATTTTATACCCCTACTGAAACATAAAATATCTTTCTTTCATTTGGCATCTACTTTTAAGAAAAATAATGCCTAAACATTTTTTGGAAATTAAGATAGAGATAAAATAGCAATAAAAGACATTTGCTGACTCATGAGGCAGAGGAAGGAGGATAGCAAGTTCAAGGCCAGTCTCAGCAACTTAGAGAGACCTACAGCAACTTCATGAGATTTTGTCTCAAAAACAAACTAAATAAATAAAAAGGTCTGGATATGTAGTTTAATGGCAAAGCATCCCTGGGTTCAAGCTCTAGATGCAGATTAACAAGAAAAGAAAAAAAAATTTACAGAATAGAAAAGAACATTTGAATGGAAGAAGATATGTTAACCATAAAAGGTAGTTTCTTTTTAAACACCCAGGAGAAAATGAATTACAAATAGAGCAGTTTGGGAAATATGGTATAAGTGGATTTCCATCAGTTATTTACTGCTATATACTGAGTTTCTCTAAAATCTAATGGTTTACCCCAAAACTAATTAACAGTCATTATTTCAGTTTCTGTGAGTCAGGGATGGTTCAAGACCATTGATTCTGGGCTTCTTACATGGTTGAATTAAAGTATTGTCAAACATTGTATACCTTATAAGGCTCAACTGTGGTTAGATTCACTTCTAAGCTCAGTCAAGTGATTGTCAGCAGGGGTCAAATCTTTACACATTGTTGAACTGGAAGCCTCAATTTCTCATGACCTCTTGGTCTGAAGTCTCCCTCCTGTGTGCTATGTGAAATACTCCATGGACCAGCTGCCAATATCCCAGATTGATTCATCAGAGTGAGCAAACCACAAGGAAAAGGAGTGTAGTACAAAATGAGGTTGGCTCATTATACCTTAATCTAGAAGGTGACATCCTATAACTTTTACATATTAAATGCATTAGAGGCCAGTCACTATGTCTTGCTGACATTAAAAAAAGAAAGGATTACCCTGGCGACTGTGTACCAGGTATTAGAAGTCATTGAGAACCATCCCAGGAGGATACCTACTACAGGGTTATTTGTTAATGTCTTCTAATTCTTTATATACTAGAGATTACATTTCAGAATGAAAAAGAAGGGAGGGAATGAATCAGGAGAAAATCCTTAAGCTGAAAACTGAAATGAAAATACAAAAAGGAAGAAAATTGTTATAATGATGGGAATAATAACTAACTTATAAAAACAATTATTTCCAGGTTTTGTGCTAGAATTTATATATGTTACTTCTGATCTTTAAAAATTCTCTGAAAGTAGGCAGTATTATTCATGCTTTACAGATGAAGAAATTATAGTTCATGAAAAGAAAATGACTTCTTAAGCTTCATTAGCTGTTAAGTGACATGGGCACAGCCTATATTAAAGCATAGTTTTCTAGTCTTCAAAGCTCATGAATTCAAAACAAATAGAATACACAAAAAAACTAATAGAGTTAGAATAATTCACTTTAAGCATAATGCAGAAAGTCCCTTTTCACCCTAGATGTGCATTTTCTTTCTTTTTTAATTATAATTCACATTCTTTAGAAGATGTGATTCTTTTGGAAAGTACAGCACATTAAATTGCCATGTGATTCTTGCTACTTTGAGTCAGTTTTCAATTCTGCCTGAATAATTTTATTTTGGAGAAAAAAACACTGAAATTCTGCTTAGGATGTATCCATCTGGTGTGTGTGCATATGTGTGTGTGTGCAGGCTGGTGGTACTGATGGTTGTCAGATTCTGACTCTGACTCTTACAATTGGAGAAATAATACAGATGTGGGATTCCTGGTTCTAAATCACTCCACTGTTATTCAGCATTATTGATCTCCTATACAGGAAAGATAGATATGTATCTATAGCAATAGCTACAGCTATACCATCTATCAATATAATCAACATTGCTTTACATTCATGATTTCTGCCTAATAACCTGTTACTTCAATAATCCTAACTATAATTGAAAATTGACTGAAGTTTCATAGTATGCATCCTTTACTAGGCTTAACTTTATTTCCAGGAAGGTAGTAAATTTGCATGCCATGCCATCATTTGTGAATACAATTAGACATGTCTAGAAAAGAGTATTGTGTAAGATATTGCATTAATAATTGCCTAATTACACTTGCATGTATCTAGTTATCAGCATGATTGGCCACTTACACCATCAACAGCAAAAGTGGTTAGCTGCATGTGATTATTCACATGCTTAATTCAGAGTGCTCAGTAGTCCTTTCATTCAGTTTTTTTGAAACAGATTTCAAAGGAGAAAGCACAAAGAGCTGTTAGGTCAATAGAAAGAATATCAAAGAAAATCTGGAATTGGGTTTCTTTATTAGCTTTGGCCAAGTTAATATTAATTTAACTTATTCTTGGAGTTTGTATTATACTCATAATGTTTATTTTATAGTAGATTTTTACATCATTATTTTTCACATGTTCACATGAAGGATTAGTGAGTGAAATTTCAGGATGAAAAATAAATTTTTATTGGCAGCTAATGATATGTAACTCTTGTTACCTGAATATATACCATATACATTGTTGTATGGTTTCAGAAACCTGAAAGGGCCACAGTAGACAACAGCTGAGGTAATTAAAGAGACTAAAGAAAGACAAAAGATGCAAATAGCTAAAACTAGACCTATTTCTATATATTAGGATACCTTGTGGGTATTCTAGTAGACAGGAAGAGGTGGAATATATCCAGAAATAAGAGCAATAACAAATTGAGTGACTAGAATTTGACAAGAACCCCCAAATCAGTCACATTCCCCTCTAGGGAGATATATCCTAAAGGTTGCAAAGTCAACAATAGAAGAACATTGGGATCTGGAATGGAGGTTAGTTGAAGTTTCCTCTTGGAGTCAAAACATCAATTCACGATTTATGGATGGAGCAGGTGGTGCTAGACAGGTATTATCAAAAGAAAACAACCACAAGAGACTAAGGCAAAAAGCTAGCTTTTTATTGTATGTTTCCATGAGAAAGGGTTGTCTAGAGCCTCCTAGTCTGCCAATGCGCTGACAGTACTCTCAGCTTCTATTTTTTAAAAAAATCCATTCAATCATTTTAATATCTTTGTAGTCATTAAATTTTTAAAGCATAAATAAATTAAACTGTTATCATTAGTCTAGTACTCTGCACTTCTCTCAACCTACCAAGACTATAATAATGTTTTTCAACTCTGTGTAAACATTTAGAATCACCAATGAAGTTCTGAAGAACTAATACTAATACCTAGGACTGTATATATGTAGCTACAGATTTAATTGGTTTGAATTGAGTAATACTTATCTAGAGGTAAGAGTCAAAAATATATTTTCAGAATGTACATCTTTATAGAAGTTCAAGAAACCAAGGTCTAAAGTAATGAAGTGAATGTCCAACTCAGAAAAAAAAATTATCCACATGCAAAACAGTAGAAAATATTAAGGCTTTAAAAAAAAATCTTTGTTCTAGCTCTCCCTGATGTATCAGAGTCAAAATTAAAGACAGAGGATAATAGCATAATTCACCTCTCAAAATGGAGTCATTGAGGAAGTTTTGTGGGCACATGAGAATTTTGGAAGGCTACAAACAAACATACGTCAGCAGACACTGGGGTTAAAACACTATGAACAGCGGGACACAATGCAACAACTAAAGCTGAGAAGAAGCTGCAGTAAGACTAGGAAATTAAGTAAAAAACATCCAAGAGAAACAAAAAAACAAACAAAACAGACATAAAAAGCAGCCACACATTCCCAGATATGATACTTGCCCATAAAATACCTGCAAAAACCCTAAGCCATCACCTTGAATCATTGAAAAAGCTCAAAGGCCCAATAATTAGGAAAGGTCTTTTATAATGGTTTGCAAGGAATGGGATAATGACTGCTTTTTTTTTTTTTCTAAATATCCCTCAAAAGATCACAGACATGAAAATACACAGGGAAACATGTCCCAAGTTACGGGAAAATTTATGTCTATAGAAACCATTCCTGAAGGTATACATGCATCAAACTTACTAGACAAAATCAAATATAATTGTTTTGCATATGCTCAAAGGGCTGAAGGAAAACACAAAGAACTAAGATAAATCAATAAAATAATATAAATAAGAATGAGAATATCAACAATGAAAGAGAAATTATAAAAAGAACCTAGCAGAAATTTTGGAGCTGACATACACAGCTGAATTGAAAAATTCACTAGAAGAAATCAACAGAAGACGCAAAAAGGTAGAAGAAAGAAATTGTATAACAATACCTCTACCAAATGCCGATATAAATTCTCAACAAAATACCAGCAAATCAAATTCAAAAGTATATGAAAAGGTTTATACACCAATAACCAAGTGAGACTTATTCCTAGGATGCAAGAACAATTCAAAGCACATGCAAAAATAAATGTAGTACTACACATTAACAGAATAAGCTGGAAAAACTAACATAATAATCTCATCTTTTGGGGCTGGGGATGTGGCTCAAGTGGTAGCACACTCTCCTGGCATGCATGTGGCCCAGGTTCGATCCTCAGCACCACATACAAACAAAGATGTTGTGTCTGCCGAAAAACTAAAAAATAAATATTAAAATTCTCTCTCTCTCTCTAAAAAAATAATAATCTCATCTTTAACAAAATTTTAACACATTTATTATAAAATCATTCAACAAATGAAGACTAGAAAAATTCTACCAACCATAATATGAGTAGTATATAAAATGTCAACAGGCAACATCAAAATCAATGACAAGAAACTGACATTATTTTCTAAGATCAGAAAAAGGATAGGGATGTCTACTTATGCTGTTTGTATTCAACATTGTGTTTGAAGCTGTAGTGAAAACAAGAAATATAATTAAGAAATAAATTCAAAAGTTTTGGAGGATTGAAAATTGACACTCAAAAATCAGTTGTGTTTCTACAGAATAACAAAGAGCAATTCAGAACAAAGGAAATAAAAAACCAATAATATTTATAATAGCATTAAAATATTAAATACTATTCACTAAACTTATGCCACAGTCTGGCTGCTGGGCCAAATATCCGGAAGGTGACAAGCAACTTGAAGGTTGAAATGGGAACTACTTTATTGCAAGTGAACTCAGTGGGAACTGAGCGAGAACTCAAAATAGTGGCACCCAAGGTAGCAGGAGCCCTTTCTCTACCGGGCAGCAGAGGTATATATACCTAACTAATTACATACAGCTTGACTCAATTAACATCATCTAGCTACAGCAGTCAGCCAATGAGGAATCCTCATCATCTTAGTGGCTCGCTGGGGTTGCTTCACAAACCACTCCTCCTGGCAAACTGCCAGGCGCCATCTTGACTTGATTTGCATCCCCAACAAACTTATTCAAGTAGATAAAGACATGTAAAATGAAAACTATAAAATGTTACTAAAAGAAATTAAAGAAGATTCTAAGGAATGGAAAGATAAAATATATTTATTGATTAAATGAGTTAATATTTCTAAGATGTCAAAACTCCCTGAAATGTTCTATAAATCAAAGCACTATGTATCAAATTCCCAATAATAATTGGCAAAATTAAAAACCTAGTCTTAAAATTTTTATGACATCTCAAGAAACCCTGAATAGCAAATACACCTTGAAAAAAACCAAGATGGAGATCTTACGCTTCCTGATTTCAAAACTTACTGCAAAACTATGGTAATCAACATATTTTGACATAGCATAAAAAACACATATGTTCATCAATGGAATTAAATAGAACCCAGAAATAAACATTCACATATACAGTTAAATGTTTTCCTGACAATTGTCAATATGATGGTACTAGAAAGGGGTCTCTTGGAAAGTTATTAGGTCATGAAAACAGAAATCTCATAAATAAGATCACTCTCTTTAAAAAAGAGGCTTCAGAGAGATGTTTTGCTCTTTTCCACCATGCAAGGACATAGGAACAATGCACCATGTATGAATAAGGAAAGTGGGTCTTCATCAGACACTAAACCTCTCCATGCCTTGATATTGGGTCTCTTAGGTTCCACATTTGTGACTAATAAATGTGTATTGTTTATAAGGTAGTCACATTATGATACTTTGTTATAGTAGCTCAAGTGGACACTAAACACAAATCATTAGAAAATTATAATTCAAAACTACAATGAAACACACCATTAGAATATTTAATATATTTTTAACAAAAAAAATTAAAGTTGTTATTTTAAAAAATAAGTAAATGTAAAGATATAAATGGAATGGTGCAGTGGCTGTAGAAAGTAGTATGCTGGTACTCTCAAAAATTAAACACAGATTTATCACATGATCCAGCTATTACATTTTTGGATATGTACATCAACAATTGAAAGCAGGGATGAAAATGAATGCTTGCACACCCCTGTTTGTAGGAACATTGGTCACAATAGCCACAAAGGAGAATGGGCAGTTAGTATTTAATAGGTACAGAGTGTAGTTCTGGAGATGAAAGGATATGATGGTTGTATAATTGAGTGTGATTAATGACATAAAACCATACCATTAAAATAGTCACAATAGTAAATTTTATTTTATGTGTACTTAACTATAATTGATTCAAAGAGAAAGTTATAAGATTATCTTAACAGATAAAAGATAATTGTTTGATAAATTAAAACATTTAGTCATTATAATCACTCATTGAATTAAATTCAAAGAAAACTCTTTAATCTGATTAACAGTCTCAGTGAAAAATGTGTAATTTTATACTTATGGTAAAATACTTAAAGCTTTTCCCTATAATGGGAATACCAAGGACACCTGCTATCAACACAGCTATTCATCTTGAATATGAGATTCCAGAACTGTACACTGCAAAGATAAAAATACAATGTGAAGCAAATAATAAACAAAAGAGATAACATAAAACCGTTATTATTTATAGATTACATAATAATGCATGTTGAAAACCAAACCAATTAGTATGGGAATATTGCAAAATCACTAGACATGTTGTTAAAATAGAGAATTGATTGTTTTCTATATATTCATCACAAATAGGAAAATTAATCTTAAACTATACTATTTCCTATTACATAAGATATAAAGCTACTAAATTTCCCATGCAAAATAGGAAGCATCTACACTAAATAATCTTTCAACAAAAATAAAACCTTAAACATCATTGAGATAAAGAAAGCCAAAAAAAAAAAAAGTTGGGGGAGGATATTTTCATGGGTTGGAAGACTCAACATTGTTAACATGCCAACATCCCAAAGATTTAACCATCAGTACAGTACAGTGTCAATAAAAATCCCTACCAAAAATTCTTAAAAGTTGGCAAATTTATTTTTATGGTTATATGGCAATATAAAGAACTAAGGACAGCCAAGACAATCTTGGAGAACAAAGCTGAAGTACTTGCACTACGAAAACCATGATTTGTTAAAAAAAAAAAAAACTACAGTAATTCAGTTTATAAGTGTAATATTGTAATATAACTGTAATATTGTTATATAAAAATACCAATAAACCAAAGAAATAGAAGGGCCTTGAAACAAGCCAGATCCACATGGATATGGTAATTCATCTTATAACAGTTACTTGTTTTTTTTTTTTTTTTTTTTTTTTTAACACTGCAATATATAGGTACAAAAATGCTGTAAATTAAGGATGTTCTTGCATTGGAATTTTCTTGTGGAAGAAAATGGAATCCCTATCCCTACTTCACTCCATAAATAAAATCAGTTTTAAATGGATCACATATCTATTTAAATGGAAAAATAATTAATGATTTATACAGAAATATAATAATATTCTCAAGTTTATAAAAAAATCAAAGGTTCTTTAAATAGGATATAAATAATATCACCTAAATTGGGAGATATTGATAAAGAAAACTTTACTAAACCTGGTGCCTTAAAATTCTATGATAACCTTAAGAGAAAGTAAAAATATAAGCCATAGCAGTAGAGTAGCTATTCTTATTCCATATACCACACAGTCCACTCCTCCAGTGTATTTAAAGAATTTTTACAAATTTATAGAAGAAGCAGAGACTGTCAAAAAAAGACTGCATGAACTTTAATACACACTTTCAAAACAAGATATTTCAATAGACTATAAATGTAAAAAAAAAAAAGAAAAAAGAAAGAAAGAAAATATATACTTCTCTTTACCATCTCTGTCCTTCCTACTACTTGGAATGTGAATGTAATGAACTACTACTAGTCAAGAGAACATTCTCAGGATGGCATAAAAATAATAATGGAGGCTCCTGGGTCCCAGATGATATGACCAGGATAGTATTATTCCATCCCTAAAAATGGAAACTTCTGAGTTTCTCTTATGAGAGAAATGTATTTTATCTTATTATGTACAACATAAGAAATCTATGGTTATTTCCTAAGCACTAAACCATGTGACGAATCAAAGTTCTTACTGCTAGAGTATGTACTGAGTATATTTTTTTCTTCTTGGTAGAAATGATAAGAAGAATTTAAAGTTAATGAGTTTACATGCGCACGATGAAATATTTCCAAGGGAAAATATGCAAGTTTAATAATTTTCCCATTCACAATAACAAAAAGAGTAACATTTATTTTATTTATTGGGCAGTTCTACACCACAAGAGGACTTTGATAATCAACATTCTTGACCTGCAAAGAATGATCACTTTTCTGCTGAAGTTAAGGTAATTCCACAGCTCAGCTTTAGCGAACACCCTTAGCACATTAATGAATAATATTTGTGCATTAGCAAACATGCTCCAGAGACCAAATCAAATCAAATGGGCTTGTACGTTCATAAATTCTGACACTTCTAAGCTCTCTGAGAGAAAACGTTTCTTAATGAATTGCAAGGGTTGCCTGCATTGCATCAGAGACTTAAGGCTCTACTGTGCTTGAAAAGAGTGAAATTTAGTAAAGGATAAAACTGTAACAATAATTAAGAATTTTCAAATCCATAAGGATTCTAATTAAAATTTGACTTTCTAATCATCAGCTGAGTACATGCAAAATTGATTGAAACCACCTAACCTTTAGCAATGCTCTTCTGCATACTTTGGTATATATATTTAAAAAAAAATCTCTCCTATCCCCTCCCAGTTATTTGATGACTTTTTGGTGCTAGAATGATGATAATAGAGTCCTCACAAAGGTGTCTTTGAGATTAAGTTAATCTCAAAAGGAATAGTTAATGGTGATTAAAAGATGAAGGGTTATTTCCTTTTTCTTTTTAAAATTTAAAGCCAATAGCTTAGAATAGGCTGTATTCATTTGTGGTGTTGATTTTTGGGGATTAATCTTTCTTCTCACTAATGTTAGTCTCTTGCATGATATGTTGATATTTTTTATCTATTTTCTTCATACCTGCTATTAGCCTTTGAATTATAATCTGGTTTACTTTCCTACCTCTTGCTGAAAGCTAAGTTTGTTACAATCTTTTGCAATTTGCTTATTCCTAAACACAATGTATGATTTTTAGCCATTCCTTAACTTGTACTCAGAATCTATATTTGACAATATGAATAGTCTATTTGGTGGACTGCATTGTTCCTTGACCTCCTTATGATCTTCCTTTCTTCCTTTTCAGGTATTTCAATTGAAATTCCTCAATTCTAAGTCAGCTCTTCCCAGTCTGTTGGGATTTGTTTTGTTATTCAAGGTTCTATGCTCAACTCTTCTGTGGTCTCATTCTGTGACTGCCTCTAGGAAGATTCCTACCTTTTCATGGCTTCAAACTATTTTTATGCCACCTACTACAAATTAAACTCCCACTGTCACAGTCTATTCTATGTTGCTATAACAGAATTTAAAAGCAACAACGACAACAACAACAACAGGCAATTAGTAAAGAAAAAAATATTTCTACAGTACCTGAGGTTGGGAAGTCCAACAACAAGTAGCCAAAATCCAGTGATAAATTTTCTTCTGCATCATAACATGGTGGAGGATATGACAGGACCACAGAGCATGAAAGTGTGTGTGTGTGTGTGTGTGTGTGTGTGTGAGAGAGAGAGAGAGAGAGAGAGAGAGAGAGAGAGAGAGAGAGAGATCCTGAGGAGTCAGACTTCAACAGTCTTTCATAATTGGCCCACTCATGGGATAATGGTATCAATAGATTGAGAAGACTGGAGCCCTCCTTTGCTAATCCCCTTTTAAAGGCCCTAACTATAAAACTTTTACAATGGCAATTAAATTTCAACAGGAGTTTTGGAGGGACATTCAAACCATAGCACTCCTCTTTGACTCCACATAACTAAAAGTCTTTAAAGGCACTAGGCACTAGATTCCTAGAGAATGTATGTTCATTTCGGTGCCTTCCGACTCCTCAAATATTAAATCAAAAAATAAATTAATATTTGACTTTCTTTGCGAGATGAGTTGTAAATTTAAACCACTTCATCTTTGGTGATATTTTTGCTTCTCAAATATCCTAATCTAAAATCACTAATTTGAGCAAATAATATTTTATCTGAATGGAATTAAAGCCAAAAACGGGAATATCCTTAGCTCACCCCTATTCCCATCCCAACTTCTGACCATATCATCTCCAATAGTTTTAATTTTGCATTTTAAATAGCTCTTGAAAATATCTACTTATTTTCATATTCCTTAATCTCATCCCACCCTGCTCTTATCATTTCTAAATTATTACAATAGCTTATTAGAATACAGACTAAACTTTTTTGTTTGCTTTTTTTTTTTTTTATGTTTCTGGGAAATGAATCCAGGGCTTTATGTATGCTAGGCAAGTGAGCTACCACTGAACTGCATCTCCTGCCCTGAAGTAAAGTTTTAAGTTGTTCTAGGAGCCTTAAGGTATGTAAGATATGGCTCTCCTCCTCCATACATACATTACTGGTAGACATCATTGTTCCTTGACCTCCTTATGATCTTCCTTTTCTCATTCTATAGCCAGAGTGACTATTATAATCTCACTATGCCAGGTTCCCTCATTGAAATTCTTTGCCTGTAAAATCATGTAGGAGCTTAAAACTCTTCATTCATTCTTCAGGTATACTTTATTTGGCATTACATTCTTTGGTGTTTCATTAACAATGATTTCAGTGTGTCCAATTAGTGACCTTATTCACCCCCTAGTATAATGTAGAACTCACTGTTTTCCTAGTGCTTACATCCTGACTTTCTTCATGCTGTACCTTTCCCTGAGTCCCTGAGTATATTTGAGTTCATAACTCTTTAACAAGTATGTACTTTCGGTGTTGTTTCCATGGTCTTTCATGAATTTTACCCTTATTTACTCCTACTTCTGTTGAGCTCTTGGCCTATTTTACAATCCACTTAAAATCGCATCATTTTTTTTCCAAAAGCATGCACTAGTTTAAAATGCTGTGCTCTTGCATATGCAGATCCCTCTGTCTTGAAGGCATACGTACTTCTCTATATACTTAATGAATATCTACTCATTTTAACATTCATATTAAATGTCTTCCATAAACATTTTGTTTTCACCTCCTATAAGTCACCACTAATTTCTTACTGCTACTACCATACCAAAAGCACACTTCTAATTTAGTCTCACTACCATTATCATGTTTAAAAAAAAAAAAAAAAATATATATATATATATATATATATATATATATATATCTGTACTTGAAAAAAAAAAAAGAGTTTCTGAATTTCTTCTACTCGCAGTGCTTAGCAGAATGCCAGATAAATAGAAGGACTCAGGAAAAAAAAAATTCTGATTAGAAAAAATATAAATGGATCATTCCACATCTTTGTTTGCTAAAATAAAAACAAAACCTTATTATTTTAGTTGCTTCTTCAAGCTACAGAAACACAGTCCCCAGATTTTTTGAGAAAGTTTAAAAATCATCTTTGTAGAATCAATTTATAGTGGATTTATCACAACCACATCACTCCTAGTAGGAATTCTAAGTGCAAGGATAAATGCCCCCAATTAAATAACTCAAGTGTCTTTAAAAATTGAACGTATCCAGCAGGAGTGAGTAATTATTTAAAACTCTTCAAAAATGTGGGCCACAGACCAATTTAGTATGTCAGGATTTTACAACTTAATTGGACTCAATGCATAGAAAGAAAATCTTAGGCCCTTTCCCAACAGCTGTTCACTGATAAAGGAGTCATATGGCTATCATTTGCATTGTTAAAATGGTGTCTCTTACAGCACTGAATGGGATCCAACTTTACGACTTCCAGACACATTTTTATCGTTTTCCCCACAGGAAACATTATACATATCACAATAAATACTCCACCTTCCACATTTGACTATTAACCAGGAAAAGTGTAGATTTACAATGGTTGTCTAAACAATTGTTTCTTAATTAGTTACCTGCTTTGTGTGATTTAGCTTTGAGCTTGCATTTTACTTAAGAAATAATGTTCTGTGCAGTTTTTCTTGACTTTATATAAAAGCAGGGAATTAGGTAAATTGAAAAATGCTCTGTGGATGATGTGTGCAATACAATAAGCGAACATATGCTGGTGCTTCTTAAGTGCAAAAGACAAGATTCACTTTGAAGAATAAAAATGAATATAATCCTTCTTCTTAAAATTATCTGGAATCTGATTGCTTTCTTTTGCATCAATTGCCTTCTCTTTTTAGGCCAATTTAATTTCCTGCTTGGACAACTGCCATACGCTGCTAACTGGTCTCCTCACCAATTCTGGTTCTTTTTTAATCCATTATCCAGTTATCACAGTGTCCTCCTTAGGACACTATAATCATTATTAAGGTGTCCAGTCCACAACCAGAACTCCAAGTCCTTGTCAGATTTAGTTACTTCTCCTTTTCTTTGAACTTGTCTTGATGTCCTTTTTCTTCTTCTCTCGGAAGTTCTGCCACATTGGCCCTGCAGCAATTCAGAGAACTAGAAAGAAGTTGTTTGAGTAAACAGAATGGATTGAACCATTAGTGTGAAGGTTAATTAGAATAAAAGTTCTTTGTAAATGATCAACCTGTGGAAATTAGTTGAAAAAAACATATAAGCAAGAATTTTTAAAAACCACAATCTGATTATCATGATGGGATGAAAATGTTTTCAATCTAAATTATACTTCCATGTATATTAAAATAAATCATATTAAAGTAATTGCTTCTCTGTGTATGTATGTATGTGAGTGTGTGTGTAGATTTGTGTGTGGTGTGGGAGATTAAAAACAAGGCCTTGAGCATGCCAGGCAAGTGCTCTATCACTGAGCTACATTCCCAGCCCAGTTGTTGCTTCATTAACAAAAGACTATTATAAATGGTTATAACTAACTATAATAATTTGTAGGATCTTAGTGATCCTTGAGAATTAGTACCCTTCTTCACAGAGAGAGTCCTAAAATATTGACTGAGAAGAACGAGGCATGGAAGAAGATTCACACTTAACCTCATGTCTGATCAGTGCTCAGGTATTGTGTAAGAGCCAACTGGATCTTCTCCCTGCATACCACACTTATTATTAACCTTTCTGACTCAAGCTTTCTGTAGATCTTCAGTGCTTCTGATGGGAAAGCATCTGTCTGAGCCAAAAAAAGGAGAACTGAGTCCAACATGGTAAATTATTCTTTCTTGATTTCCCAATAGGTAACTGTTGGGTGAAAAATTTTGCATACATTTTTCATATATCCACATGCTCATGGCCTTCTCAGCAAAGAACATCTTTTTTTTACTTTTTTTTTGTATCAGAGCTTCAATCCAGGTGTGCTTAAATATGGAACCAAATCCCTAGACCATTTTTAAATATTTATTTAGGGACAGGGTCTGAGTTTCTTAGGGCCTCCCTAAGTTGCTGAGGCTGGTTTGAACTCACAATCCTCCTGCCTCAACTTCTGAACCACAGGGATTTTAGGGGTGCACTACCATTCACCGCACCTGGTCTTATTTTTTTTTTATTTTGAGACAGGTTCTCAGTAAGTTGCTTAGGGCCTTGCTTAGTTGGCTAAGGCTACCTTTGAACTTTTGAACCTCCTGTCTCAGCCTCCTGAGCTGCTGAGATTTACAGGTGTGCATCACCATAAGTGGCAGGACACCTGTGAATAACAAATATTGGGATTTCAACTCTCTAGAGAAATTTGAAGATAGGCCTCCGCAGAATTATCTTACTATAATATTATAAAATCTTCTCTTTCTACTTCCTGGAAATATTTCCTTGTTAGGAGCCACAGCAAAAATATTGATACAGGCACCTTTGGGTTTAGTGACTGCCAGCCAGCAATTCACATTCATATGGTAATTGGACTCATGCTGTTTACCTGGGCCCATTTCAGGACTCAGGTTACTCATGTCACTCTTGTAATGGGAGAGTTCCCATTGGTTGGGAAAGGATGATAGGAGGGTGTTCCGGGGGAAATGGAGGCCCCCCGGCTCAAGTAGAACACACGTGGGTGGACCCACTTGTTAGGGGACGCACACGGCCTCTCACAAAATAAAACTTTGTCTCAGTTTGACTGGCTTGTGTTTTTGTGCCCAACCGGGTTACAAGATTGCAAGCCCGCGTGCACTGACAGCCCAGCAGGGAAGAGCTCAGCAGGGGTGCGGCAGGCAATGCTCGGCGATAGCAGCGGCAGGAACGGGGCTCAGCCAGCTCGCTCGGCCCGGGCCAAAAAGCCTGCGGCATTTTGGTGGCCCTGTACGGGGAACGCCCAAAATTTAAAGGTGAGTAATATCGCTCGCCCCTAAGGAAAGGCGACAGAATGGGTATTCCTGTTTTGATTTATTCTGCTTTTATTTCAGGCTCTCTAGCCTTACAATTTTTTCAGGCGAATTGGGAAAAATGGTTGGCTCAAGGTTTGAAGTTATTCGGCCCTGAGAGAGAGAAAATTGACATAATCATTTTCCTCCTCTCCGTTTCTGTTTCATTCTGTTTTGGCTTTCTTCTATCCTATCTTATTGGGTTACGTTACCTTTATAGTAGATTAGAATCTAGTAAAAAACAAACCGAAAAACTGTTAAGTAAATTGTTAGAGGTCCAAGCCATGGCAGAAAACATATTAGGTCAAGCAAAACAAAAGGTCTCTCAAGCTAGTCAGATAGAAGAAAATTTGAAGAAGGCAAGCTCAGGGAAAAAACGGTCGTCAGATAGGGAGGCTGCTACTAACTCCGTTCCACCACCAGAGGGCGTAATTCAACCAACAGCTTTACCTGCCTCCATAGATGATGAACGGAATCCTGAGGCAGGACCCCAAAAATTAGCATGCCCTGTAGTTGAGCGGGGAGAAGAAAGAGAACGAGTTTACCGTGCCTTAGATTTCAAAATAGTAAAGCAATTAAAGGAAGCTGTAGCAACCTACGGCCCGGCCGCTCCCTTCACAGTCAGTATGGTCGAATCTATTACCAGCTGGGACTTAACACCAGCAGATTGGGCTAACGTGTGTAATTCTGTGCTAAATGGAGGACAATATTTATTATGGAAAATTGCCAATGAGGAATTTTGCAAGGAGACAGCTAGGCGAAATGCAGAAGCAGGTTACCCTGAAAGAGACCTAAAAATGTTACTAGGGAAAGAAGAATTTGAAGGGCAGATGCAACAGATCAGATATGATCCTGGCGTATATGCTCAGATCGCTATAAATGCAATTAAGACATGGAAAACTTTGAAGGGACAAGGGGATTTACAAGGTCAACTATCTAAGATAATACAAGGAGTTAATGAGCCCTACGCTGACTTTGTAGCTAGACTTATTGAAGCAGCCTCTGAGACATTTGAAAATACAGAACAGGCAATGCCATTTATAAAACAACTGGCTTACGATCAAGCAAATCGTTGCTGCAAAGAGGTCATTAGACCGTGGAAACAGGAAGATTTAAACACATATATTAAATTATGTAGAGACATTAATGAACAAGGACAAGTCATGGCAGCTGAAGTAAAACAGGCTTTAGGTACCAAGCCAAAAACATGCTATAATTGCAATCAAGAAGGACATTTTAAAAGAAATTGCCCCATAGGAGGAGGGTTTAACAAAGCTAGGTATCAAAAGAGTAGAATCCCGGGTATTTGCCCACGATGCCATAGAGGGAGACATTGGGCTAATGAATGCCGTTCTCAAACCACCATAGAGGGTATTCCGTTATCAAAAAATGGACAAAGACCAAGTGTCTACCCACGATATCGTGGAGAAAGGTATCAGGCCCCGTTGTCAAAAAACGAATTGGAGGGCCCAATGCCCCGGGGCCCAAAACCACAAATATACGGGGCAATGGAGGAACCCAACAGCACCATCAAGGTGGTGCCCAGGACGCATTATCCATTAGATCCCTCATCAGACAGACTAGAGGGAGCGCAGGGTTGGACATCTGTGCCTCTGCCAGAGCAGTATTAACTCCAGAGATGGGAGTTCAAATCATTCCCACAGGAGTAAAAGGACCTCTTCCCCAGGGAACAGTAGGCTTATTATTAGGACGCAGTTCTTCTACACTTAAAGGACTTATGATAAGTCCTGGGGTAATTGATCCCGATTATGAGGGTGAAATAAAAATTATAGCTAGTTCTCCAAGAGGTATATCAGTAATTTCATCAGGAGATAGAATAGCACAGTTATTAATAATACCAAGCCTACATGATAAATTTTCCAGTTGTAATGTAGAAAGAGGTTCCAAGGGATTAGGCTCCACAGGTGTAGATTGGGCTATGCTATCTTTAAATTTAGATTCTCGCCCTATGCTAAAATTAAATATTCAAGGGCATGATTTTAATGGACTGCTGGACACAGGCGCTGACCTCAGCATCATATCTCGCCAGGAATGGCCTAAACATTGGCCATTACAGCAAGCCACACAAACGCTTAGAGGCCTAGGAGTGGCGACTAATCCCCATAGAAGTGCAATGGTATTAGATTGGAAGGATCCTGAAGGATGTGAAGGAACTATACAGCCCTATGTATTGGACCATCTCCCCATAAATTTATGGGGACGAGACATCCTAGATCAATTAGGATTGACATTAACAAATAACGTCAATCCTAACATGCCCACTACTAGGGCAAAACAAGGCTTTAGAAAAGAAAAGAGATTAAGAGATCAAGAACAAGATATAACAGCACCAATTCAAATAGATCAAGAGATAAATAAACATGGATTGGGTTTTCAAAAAGGGCCACTGAGACAATCAAAATTACTTGGAAATCAGAAAGACCAGTGTGGGTTCCTCAGTGGCCCCTAACTAAAGAAAAGATACAAGTAGCCCATGATCTGGTCAAACAGCAATTAGTGGAAGGACATATACAACCTTCCGTATCTCCCCATAATACTCCCATTTTTGTTATTAAAAAGAAATCTGGTAAATGGAGATTATTACAAGATTTAAGAGCCATTAATAATGAGATGGTTATTATGGGACCAGCTCAATCAGGGATTCCCCAATTGTCTGCTCTACCAAAAACCTGGCACGTTCTAGCTATAGATATTAAAGATTGTTTCTTCTCAATTCCAATTCATCCCGAGGATAGTCCACATTTTGCATTTACTATCCCTGCACTGAATCATGAAGGTCCTGATCAGAGATATGAATGGAAAGTACTCCCTCAAGGGATGGCTAACAGCCCAACTTTGTGCCAAATTTATGTTGATAAAGCAATCCAGCCACTTAGAAATCAAAATCCTGAACTACAGATATTTCACTATATGGATGATGTGTTAATGGCACATAAAGATAAAAACACATTGCTAGAATGTTATGCCACGCTTACAAACTTATTAAGAAATTATAATCTAGAGATAGCAATAGATAAAGTACAATTAAATCTTCCAATTAATTATTTAGGAGTTCTATTATCCTCAACCATGGTCCGTCCACCAAAAATTCAAATACGAGTAGATCAACTCAAATCACTTAATGACTTTCAAAAGTTATTGGGAGATATAAATTGGATAAGGCCTTATCTAGGCATACCAACAGGAGAATTAGGGCCTTTATTTGATATTCTAAAAGGTCCGTCAGATCCAAATTCACCCCGCATGTTAATGCCTGAAGCTAGAAAGGCATTAGAAATCATTGAAACATATATGGAAAATATGCATTTGGATAGAATTGATATAAGTTTGCCTTTACTATTTATTGTACTACCGACAAAAAATATTCCTACAGGAGTATTTTGGCAAGAAGGTCCATTATTATGGATACATTTATCTTATTCTCCTAATACTATTCTTACTAGATATCCTGAGGCTGTAGGGCAATTAATACTCAAAGGAATAAAAGCAGCAAAAGGAGTGTTTGGGATTTCTCCCAATAAAATTATTACTCCATATACTATGGATCAAATTGATGAGTTAGCTAATGAGTTAAATACTTGGGCAATAATCATGTGTAAATCTAGTGTTGCATTTGATAATCACTTGCCATCTAATCCTTTGTTGTCTTTTTGGTCTAAGCATCCTGTAGTTTTTCCAAAAATGACAAGAAAAACCCCTATCATAAATGCTCCAAATATATTCACTGATGGGTCAAACAATGGTACAGCAGCAGTAGTTACTCCTGATCAAACTTTTACATTTTTAGTACCCAAACAATCAGCTCAAAAGGTAGAGCTCAATGCAGTATTGCAAGCTTTTATGATGTTCAAAGATTCTACATTTAATTTATTTTCTGCCTTTCATTTTAGTTTTATGAGAACTCTATCATCTCTATCTCTACCATTCTTTTTCTCTCTCCATTCTTCTCAGAGTCAAGAAGAATGTGTGCACCAGCAGTCCTATAGAAACTTGGAGTCTCCCCATGACAGGTGTCTCCCTTGTGATGTCTATATCACCTCACACAAAGGTAGTCCTTGATCTTCATCCTGTCACCCTTTGGGAAGTGGAGTGTGGAAAACTAAGGCAAGATGCTTCTTGACTTTTCTTTGTTACTATGAAAACTGAAATGTTTTTTTGTATCAATGATTTTATGCCCACCCCGCCCCCGACCTACTCTTGCTCTTAACTTAAAACAAATTATTTCAATTCCCCAAAGGTGGAGAGTAAAAAGTTGGGAGAGATACACAATGTACTCAGGAATAGCTCTTTTTTTCTGGTAATTGAAAACTGAGAAAAGATGTTTTCCCTTTTTGAACAATGATGCTGATGGTAATACAGATACTATGAAGAACAGAAAAATAGCACTTATCCTTTGTTAAATACTATGATCTCTTACCATGAACTTTACCACTGTTATCTAACTTAACCCCTAGCAATTTCATGGGAAAAGTATTTTTATCACTTTCATTGTATAGAAGAAGAAATTAGGTTTCAGAAAGGCCAAGAGACTTGTCCCAGGTCATGACAATATGTGTAAAAATTAGAAAGAAGGCCCAAGTCTGCCCAACAAAGAAATCATGCTCTTTTCTACTAATTAATAATGATATCACCATGAAAATCAAGATTGTATCAGCCCTGCTTATCACTAAATTTACATACATTGCCTAGTTCCAGCCCCTGAAAGTGTATTGCCTCTCCTGAGGCAGCTCACAGCTGGATATCTTGCTTTCCTCAGAGTGAATTAAAGAGAAAGGGAGACAGTGCCCCACGCAGAAGGCACAATCTTGTAATTTAAGCATGGGAGTAGCATGTCATCATTTTTGCTGAATTCTAATTGCAACTATCCAGGTGTATCCCACACTCAAAAGTTTGGGATTGATTGACAGAGTGGGAATACAAGGAAACAGGGATCCTTTGGAGCCATTTTAGAAGCCACCTACTGAAAAAGGTGGTGAGAACTTCACTTCAGATTACTGGCAGGATGTAGTTCCAGCTGCAAAGCATAAGCTGCTTTCACTCCTGGGTTATCCTTCTGTGCTCTGTTAGAGAGAGGCAGAGCTGTGTGTTGCCTCCAGGCAGTTCTCTGTGATTTCACTTTCATAATGAACTTGGACTCCCCAATTTTACTGCCTTACCTGTTCTTTCCTCTATAGGCACCCTTCCTGGTGTTTTGAGAAAAAAAAAAATTGTTAAGAAGTAACAAAAAAGTTTGAATGCACAAAAATCCTTGATTTTTAAACTAAATTTATCCTCCCACATTATATATATATAGTTTCTAGTTTGTTTGTCAACTTTTCATCACTGTGACAAAATACCTGAGAAAAACAACTTAAATGAAGAAAGATTTATTTTAGCATATGCTTTCAGAGGTTTCTGTTAATGGTTGGCCAGTTCCATTTCTCTGGGGCCGAGGTGAGGCAGAGAAATGTGGCAAAAGAGAATAGCAGAGAAAGGATTCTCAACTCATAGAAGTCAGGAAGCAGAGGCAGAGAGAAAAGACTGAGGGCAAATTATAGTCCCCAAGGGAACACTCCCACACTTGCTCCCTTCAACTAGGTCCTACCTCCCCAAATTTTCAGTATCTCCCAATCGTCTATTCAAATTATGAATCCATCAATTGATTAATAAGCTTTTGACCATGATCATGATCCAAGCACTTCCTAAAATCACCTCCAACACTGCTATGTTGGGTACCAAAGCTTTATCACATTAGCCTTTTGAGGATATTCCAAGACTGAAACCGTACTGTGAATGCACACATACGTGTGTACTTGTGTACATGTGAAATAAGCTCCGAATACTGATTTACATGAAATTACACAACATACTTTGCATTTGAGAACCTTTAACATGGTCCTTCTCCTGTAAATAAAAGTTTCAGCCTGATTTTGCTTTTTAAACATTTTATTTTCCAGAATATTTATTTAACAATATATATATATATATATATATATATATATATATATATATACTTAGGACCAGTATATGATTTGCTTTGATCTTTATTTTTCTTTTTGGTATCCAGCTACAAAAAAAAAAATGCTCTTTTTAAAATTTGTTCTAATTAGTTATACACGACAGTACAATGCACATTGACACTTCTTACATAAATGAAGTATAACTTCTCATTCTTCTGGTTGTACATGTAGAACTATACTGGATGTGTAGTCATATATGTACATGGTATAATAATGTCCAATTTATTCTACTATTTTCCCTACTCTCATGCTCTTTACCCAACAAAAATAACAAAAGTGAAATAAGATAAATATAAAATTAGAAAGCACTCAGTGGAAAAGCAGTTCTTCAGCTTTGTTGATCAAGTTCACTGTCTCCTTTACTTCTTGCTTTTAAATGGGAGAACAAACCTTATGCAATCTAAAGATGGGTAATTCTGGGAGCCCAATTATGTTGGGTTTGAATCAATTACTAAAATCCAGTAATATATGCTAAAGATTTTTAAAACTCTGAAGAATTTGGAAGAAATTATAAATTAACACAGGTTTATATGCAGCAAGGAAAAAAAATACTAATCAGAGTTAAGTCCTAGACAACTTTAGGCAAAACTCATAAAAAGAGACTGGAAGATAGTCATGGAAATCAGATTGGTGTAAAATGGCCAACCTTTCTTTGAAAAAGAAATCAAAATAAAATTTGGACTTGTTATTCACTAAACTTCAACATAGAAAAGGCTGTGTAGTCTATTATTGTTGTTGTTGTTATTATTATTATTATTATTATTTTCAATGATTTCTAGGCTATTTTCCAGACCTAGGATTCTTCTAAAATATTTAAGATTTAATTATCCTGTGGACTACATTTCCTCAGAATGTCAATGACTATAAGAGGAGATGAGGTTTCATGCAAATCTTAATTACATTTATTTTCAGGGACTAATCTGATCATTTTGATAAAATGCTAATAACCTCAAAAGACAGAGGATAGATAGCAATGTTTTACTGCACTTATTCTGTATAAACTAGCCATTTTATCTATGTAAATTATTATGCTTGATGTATGAATAGGAAAGATAAAATATCTATTTTTAAGAAGTCCACAGGTCAAGTAAAACAAGATATATACATATATAACTCTAATGCAAGAAAATTTTCTGAATCAAGTCAAATGGAAGGTTTTAATATCCAAAAATTTGATAGCAAATAAATAAATACATTTCCCAGCTCCCTCTTCTATTCCATGGCAACTGTACAGAATGCACTTTATTAGTTTTAACAGGTATATAATTTTGTCTGTGAAATCTTTGTGTTTTTCTATATTTGAGGTCAAGTGATCTGAAACCTGAGAAAATTTATTTTTCCTTTTGTAATTTGGTTAACTTGTATTTTTTTTCTTACCTAATTTTTCTTTCTGGGACTTCCAATAATATATTGAACACTTGTTTCTTATCTTAGAGGAGTTTCTTATTATTATGTATTACTAGCTGTGGGCTTTTATGTGTGATTTTTATTATGTTGAAGTATATTCTATGTCTAATTTGTTGAGTTCATGTTATGAAAAGAAGCCAAATTTTGTCAGATGCCTTTTCCAGGTCCATGTGGTCATCATACGATTTTTATTCTTTATTCTGTGAATGTCTCTTGTTGCATTTGCTGATTTGCATATTTTGCATCCTCCTTGTATTCCAGGGATAAATCACACTTCACCGTGGTATATGATCCTCCTACATAGTGTTATATTCCGTTTCCAGAAAATATCTTAATTAGCATTTTGGTGGACAAAATAAGAGTCTTTGTGTCTGACCTGTATGAGAACTTTAATACCAAATATGCAATTGCACTATATAATGGTGTAAGACCCATACACAATTTCCTCCTGCTGTACCAGTGAAACAGAACACTGCTAGTATTCTGGTAGTGACTCTGGTGCACAAGAAGCAGAAAAGGAGTCATAGGGGGGCAGACACAGGGAGTTTACTGTGCAACATGATGATACTAAGTGCGTCACTGAAAAATGATCAATAAGGATATTCTTGTGATAGAGATGATCAATGAATTTTATATACCTACTTATATATTTTATTTTGGTGGAACTGGGAATTGAACTACATGGAAATCTACAGCAGAATTACATCTCATCCCTTTTTTCAATTTTATTTTGAGATAGGGTCTTCTAAGTTGCTGAGCCTGGCCTGGATCTTGGAATTCTCTGCCTCAGCCACCCAAGGAACTGGGATCACGGGCATGTGTCACTGTGCCTAGCTAATGATTTTTAGAGTTATAAGTTGTTTCTTCCTCCTTATACTTGTTAAAATTATCACAATACAACCTTTAGACTGCAAAATATTAATAATAGTATGATACTGATAGCTATGTTTATGTTAGAGAGTAAAGAAAAAGCTGATCCAAAATGGGTCCCTACGGAGGAATGGAAGGCATGTTTCAGAGATGATAAAACAATTCTTGTGAGCTAGGAAATTGCAGAAAAGTAGACTGTAAACACTCAAGAGGGGGATTCCTCCAAGTCCACTTCCCCAGGATACAGAAAGGAGATAATTAATTGACAACCGTTGAGGGAGAAATAGATCCTACAATTATATGACATAAGGTTTAAGACATTTTCAAAATGTCTCTTCTCTTCTTTTTTAGGTGACAGGAATTTGGATAAGTTTAAGAGATTACATATACAAATTGACAATGGTCAGACTATTTGTAAATACAAAACCGTGACTCACAACTGACTTCTCCTGCCTTAGAAACAAATCCTTTTACTTATATAGTAAATAACCCAGGCAGCCAGAGCACTCTAAGTCAAACTTGTAGACCAACAGATTATTATTCCTAATAACAATCTAGAAGCTAGAACTTTCGTAACAATCAGTCCCAAATGGCAAGGACATGATTTATTACTTCCAGCTTTCTTAATTTCTGTTTCTGTGTGCAAGTTTGAAAAACCAAAGAAAGACAAATAGGTACTTCTAACTAATCCCGCAGGGTGCCCTTCTTCTAGTTAGCCTGCCTACTGCTTCCCTGTTCCTAGAGCCTCCAAAATCAGGGCACACTTAAAGCCTTTCCTTTTTCCACTCTAAAGATTTCTATTCTTCAGCCTTGCCAATGCACTTTGTGGTGGCTGAATCCTTTGCTACAGCAATCATGGTATAGAATTGACTTAGACCAGTGATTCTCAACCTCTTGAATGTTAAAGACTCCTGGGGACTTTGATCTGTTGCCTAGGGCCTTACCTCTGGAGAACCTAGAGAAAAGCAAGTAATGATGATACATACACTTTAAGTATCTTCCTAGACAATTCTAGTGGGCCACAAGAGTCCAAAATCTATGTCTTGAAGGTGTAAAAAAAAAGGGGGGGAATGCAGGAAACGGATTAACTTATTTTCCACTGTTGCGTGGCATTTAAAACTTTACAATTCATTGTGAAAACAACAACAACAAGAGAGGTAATCCAGAAATATGTAGAATTATCTCTCCTTGGTAGAAATGCTAAGAAATTCCACTTGTTTCACAAATTAGACAAAGGAAACTAATACTTACTTCTAGGTAGTCAAAAGAGTATTGCTTGCTCATAGAAGAGACCCCAAGCTTTCACTCAGACAAGAGGTATTCTTATTTTATACACACTTTGGGTCAGTTTAAAATATTGTCTTTCAGAGTCACAGATTTTCAAATTTATGAGAGGATTGATACTTAATGCTCTTCCCATTTTTCATGATTGTCCTGAAAAAATGATAATCAAGAACAGTGGAAGAAATCAGAAACCTTCAAAAGCCACATAATTCAGGATCTGCATAACATCTTATGCCACATGTCTCAGTAGATGCTAGGGTCAGATAAACATCAGATATCCTATTTCTGGGAAGGAAAAAGAAACAAATATCTGAAACACATATCTGTTGTAGTTTGGATAAAGACACCAATTCTCAATTATTCAGGCAATTGGATATTTTAAGTAGAACAGTCCACAGCACAAATGATTTGAAGTTCACCAGTACTCTGTTAAGTTTAGAATTAAATGAAAAAAATATCAGCTTTTGCTCCAAAAACTGCTTACCCATTGAGGTATATTTTGCAAAGCCCAATATATCAGTCAACGCTCTGAACTTTGCTCCATTCTTAATGTGTGTTTCTCAGCAAATGCCACTTTTTCTAAATGTTTTTCACCTAGAATTTTATCTAAAATGGGTTATTGCAATTCACAGGAATTTAAAGATTCCATGGGTATGATAATCTCACTGCTATTATTTAAGTGAAATTCTCAGAGCTATACCACCACTGAAGTCAGCAGCCAATATGGAAAAAAAAAAGTCCTCTACTGGGCCTTGAGTTTCTGTCAGTTCTAATCTTTACAGTTTGTGGCCTAAACTAATAAACTATTGTCCTTGAATACCTTACTTGAAGGGTGATCCTCTGAATGACACACAGGCAGATTACTACAATATGTATATTCATTTAATATTTAACATTCCCTTCCTGCATACACTCCAGCAAACACTTAGCATATTGCCTACACCAGTGCTTAAAATAAGGTGGCAGTTTCAGTAATAATAAATGCAATAAAAATATGAATTTTGGTTACAATAAACTTGGATAATTAGAAATGATGGATGTAGGATGCCCCAAATTGAAATACTGAAAAAATTTTATGAGAGGTATTTCTTTTCATTCAAATATCTGTCATCATGAGACACCTCTAACCAGGCAATTTGTAGCTCCTCAAAGTTAAACATCAAATGTCACTCTCCTTAATTCACAGATAGCTTCTAGACTAAACCAGAAGAATAAAACTAAAATGCATGGTTATTGTATTACTTAATTTAAGTGACCGTCCAAGAGAGAATTTAAATTAGGTTAAATGACACCTACTATCTGAGGAGTCTGGCTCTTAGTTAAACATCTCTGTGTGAGTTTTCACATCTGACCATAATTGAGTACAAAGGCTTTCACTGGCAGGCCAAAGAGGAAAATTACCCTCCCAGGCTTGGCACACAGCCCATGCATTGTGATCTTTGAAGTGGGTTGCAGTGAAGGACTGGTGCCTTCCTGGTTGTTCATGTTCTTTGCATTTACATCTCTAGCCCTGGAGCCTTCTTTCCTAAGTTTCTTTATCCAAGGCTGTGGGCAGAGATCCTGTCAGTTGCTTCTACTCAGGTCTCCTCAATGGTGGTGGTGTGTCAGGGGAGGGTCCCTTGAAGACACTTTTCTATTGCTAACATTCTCCCAGCTCCTTGCTTTGATTGTAGTCCATATAACTGCAAAGCTTTCTTTTGGGGGCTCCTTGAATATTGAGATGATTCCATACTGCACAGATTCACCTGATCCTACAGTAAAGCTCTGTTCCACCAGGGAACCTGGAGCAAATATATTATTCACATTTAATAAGTAATTACTATGGGTGTGTGTGTGTGTGTGTGTGTGTATACACATACATATATACATATAACTATTCCAGACTGATAAAAGCTTTTAGGTGATGGAGACTTCATTCTCAGGGGTTTAGTCCACAATTCAAAGACTAATACATATAAATGGGGGACCAGAAATTAATTATTTGGAGAAACAAAAATAAAATATAGAGACACTCATCACATTCTTTAAGCATCATTAGGTGGCGGTGGTGGTGGTGGTGGTAGTGAGGGCTGCTACCTGACTTCCTATCAATAGAAAATTTCTTCTGATATGTTTATTTTCAAATCATAAAAAAGATATATAAATGATCTTATAAAAAAGAGCACACTCCAGGCTGGGGGGATAAAAGCAGTATACTTGTTTAAGAATAAATTTCTCAGCATGGATGTGGCAGATTTAAGGTCCTGAAACTTCTTGAACCTGAGGCATGCCCATAGTTGTTTTCACAATCTGTGAGCGGAGGGATGGAAAGGGCATCACCATCTAGGGCTGAGTCTTTTTTCTTGGTAGAACACACTATTTTGTGAAAGTAAGCAAGGTTTTGTTTTTCTTTCTTACCAACATTCCACCCAGTGACATTTATTGGCTTGAGGATTGCAGCTCAGCCTAAAACAAAAGGACATGATAATTTCTAAATAAATATTTTTGTATGCACCGTAGAAAGAAAAATATAAAATTTGGGAGCACTTTTTATTAGTAAGAGCCTGACTTTAGGAAAGTATTTTTGGCATTCTACGATTGTGTCTTGCATATTATAAGAAAACACTAAAGGAGTAATTGTTTTGATGGAGGAAGAAGCTCTGATGAGAGAAGAGCCCTTTCCTAAGCCTCAAGCAAGGTAGCAAGAATTTAAGAACATTTTCAGGATTGTGAATGGAAAGGTGATTAGAGAGGACTGAGAGAGAAGAGCTGGAGAATTTAGAAACAACCTGCCAAGTTATATCCGTAACCTGTATTCGTCCTTCATTGTTGAAACCCTGGATGAAAATTGAATAAAAACTTTAAAATGGGATTGTGGAAACAGACTTTTCTGTCAAAAGTACAAGCAGTACCTCATAGGTTAGTGTGAATTCAATTTAGGGACTGGAAACAACCTTCCAAAATATATCTGATACTGTGCCTGTATTTATATTTAAATGCAAATATATTTGCTTAGATTTAATATATAATTAATTATGTACCATGATATAATTATATATGCTATATCCATATATTAAATAATATGTAACAAATTGTACATTATCATATTATAATATATTATATATATATATATATATATATATATAGTTGTATATTTAATCCCTTATTAGATAACATGCCTTCCCTTTGAGTGACAGAAACAAGGGGTCAATTCAGCAAAACTGTACCTAATGACCAGAAGACATGTTATATGGTGACAGTTTTCCAAGGACAGCTACATATATCCATTTCTGTTACTGCTCTAACAAATGAATTCAAATCTATTTCTTTGAAACTTATCATAATATAGTCACAAAGCCTAAAGTCGGGGTATGAACAGGGCCATGTTCTTTCTAGTGGTTCTAGGGGAGAATATGTTTCTTTACTTTCCCAGCTATTAGAAGCTGCCTATACTCTTTGGTTCATGGACACTTGCTTCATCCTCTAGGCCAGCTGCTTAGCACTTTCCAACTCTTCTTTCACCACTTAACCTCTGCTTTGACTCTTTAGAATTGACCTTCCTGCCTCCTCCTTGTAAGAACTCTTGTGATCATGCTGGTCTCACTCACCCAGGATAACCTTCCAACATGAAAGATTTTTAAAGTGAACAAAGCCCCTGTTCAATGTAAATTAACATGTTCACGGGTTCTAGGATTAGCACATGGGCATTTGGTAGAGAGGCATTATTGTACTTACCACAGAACTCTGGAGGACTTAATGGGTAAGTCTTATTAAATCAGAATCAAGAGTATGGGCTCCGCATTTTATAACAAAAGTTTACTTTTCTCATATGACACTTTTAGAATTCCTATTAATTACTAATCTATTTCCTAGACCAGTTTCAGTTCTCCTCCTAAAAAATGACAGGAACAAAGTTAGTTAATTGGCTAAGGTGGGCAAACATTGGGAAACTATTTTCTGCCATTACAAAAGATTATGCTAAGCAATTTAATTAATGTGGGGGATAATTTCAAATACATAGTTATTTTTTGACAGCATCACGTAATTGATGTACTAAAATAATTTGTCATTCACTTCATTTGAAAGCAAAAAAAAGTAAAGGAAAAGCAATCTGCAAACTTCATTAAGAATATATTTTCCTCTAAATTTAATTATACTTAATAAGCTATAGGCTTTTATATAAATATTACTATAAAACACATATAACAGATATTTTCATGACAACTCATTAAGTAGGAATGATGTGCTTATAAACTTATTAAATATTCTCATAATTCGTTTTTTTTTTTTTACCAGAAAGTTTAAAGTACAAAATATGTTCAAGCTAGTACATGACAGTTCTAACCATTAATAATGTCACCTTTAACTCTCATGATAAATTTTATGGCTGCCCCACCATTAATTTTACCTACATTAGAACAAAAGTTTAAGATGCTTCAATTTGTTGCTTCCTTTTCTACACTCAGTATATGTTGGAGGTGAAAGGGAAAAAAATATGGAATGTGTACAAATTAAAAGGAGATATCTTAAAGCAACAAATGTCATGATGGACACAAGTGATTGAAAGCAAAAGGGATCTGAGAAGGATAGAATGGGACTCTTGCTGAAAATGGGGAGAGGACTGGGAGGGAGGATCAGCAGCCATCATCAAACACAAACAGATGCCCAAGAAACACCAAAGACCAAGAAATTGAAAACAAACAAAAGAAACAGATGACAGGGCAGCCAAAGCAAGAGTCAAACCCAAGAAAACTAATGACTTCAGAAAGATGACAGAGGTATTCATCAATGGAACATGAGTAGGGAGCAGTTTATACACACATACATACAAAACACATACATACACATACACAAGTGAACAAACTACCTGAAGATCTTGAAAATGAAAAATATAATATTCTCATTTAAAAAGTGCTGAACTGTAGACAACATAAAACTTACATTTACGTATTTTCTTTCAGTGTATCAGAAAGGAATTGTAGAAAGAAAAGTGTATTACAGATATTGAAACAGATCAAGCAAAATTTTAATATAGGAAATGATTACTAAGAAGAGGGGGGGGGATTGATTCCCCACACCAGAGACAAAGTATATATCCCAAAGGCTCACCCCCAATGATCCACCTTCTCCAGCCACACCCTTCCTGCCTACAACTATCACTCATTTGATCCCAATCAAGGGATTAGGTAAAGGATCTCATAACACAATCATTTCATGCCGCAGTCCGGCTGCAGCAAAATAACCTGGGGGAGGGGGTGAGGAGCAACTTGTGTAGATTGACACAACAGGAGTGGGAGCCGTTTATTGTAGGACAGGAGGTGTATATATACATTCCACACAGCCTATCTTAATTAACATAAGCTAGATACAGCAGTCAACCAATAAGAAATCTCCACACTAAATGGCTCGCTGGTGCCACCTCACAAACCACTCCCCCTGGCAAAATGCCAGGCGCCATCCTGACTTGTTTACAGACTCTAACAATTTCACATCTAAACTTTCTTGCATTGTTTCACACATGAGCTTTTGGGATATACCTCATATGTAAGCCATAACACGTGGGTATCAACTTTTGGAAATGAGGGGTGGAATATGGTTTTGATAGAAGGTGTCCTCCAACAGTTCATGTGTGAGAAAATGCAAGAATTTTCAGAGGGGGAAATGATTAGTTTATAAGTGACTTGAACTGATCAGTAGATTAATGCACTGATGGATTAATTGAGCAGTAACATAGCCAGGTTAGGTGTGGCTGGAGGAAGTAGATCACTGAAGCTGTGATCTTGGGTTTTATAGTTTGTTACAGATGAACAGAGCTTTCTCTCCTTCCTATTTGCCATGTCTTGAACTGATTTCCTCCACCATACCCTTCTGTCATGTTGTTCTACATCATCACTGGCCCAGAGTTATGGAGTCAGCTGAAGATGGCCTGAACCTCTGAAATCATGAGAAAAATAAACTTTTCTTCTTCTAAATTGTTCTTATCAGGTATTTTGGTCACAGCAATAAAAAATTGACTACAATAAACTGAAAACAGCAATACAATCAGAAATTAAAAGTGAAGAGTTACTTGGACCTGTGGGGAGGGGAGAATATGCCAATAATTAAGGAATATTGACTTAAAAGATGGAATTCTTTCCACCTTAAATCTGGTGAATTAAGAAAAAAAATTAATTCAAAGCTAACAAAATTAAAATAAATTAAAAAAACAAGACAATTTTTTTTAAAAAAAAGGAAAGCCAATTAGATCATATTGATAACTGTCTTTTCTGGAAAACTCTGAGGAAGAAAAAATGTGCAATTTTTTTTTATCTTTTATTATTCAAAAGTTGTTACATTAGGCTCTCCTTAGACTAAGAAATACTGCTGCATTCTACATGGTGTGATATTGTGGGGATAAAAGGACAATTTCTCATTAATTCCTTCAAAGCTTAAAGAAATGGATTTAAAATGCTGGCTCTCACAAGTGCTGTCTGATAATAATCAAAGTCTTTACCATGAAGGGTAATTCAGGGATAGCTCGTATCTGAGCAGCTGCATGAAGGTTGCCGAACTTGTTCATTGCACCTTGCTGAGGACTACCTGTATGTGCCAAATCAAAAAAAAAAAAAAAGATGTAGAAGTAATATTTATGAATTTAAAAAAGTACCCAAATCCCATAGTATTCCCTGAAACTACAAAAGCAAATGAATTAGCAGGGTAGCTAAAACTATCTCTAAATTGCTAAAGTAAGATTCATCTCCAAGAATTAGAAGGGGAGGGAGAGTTTAAATGTGAAAAACTACATAAAATAAGCTTCATTTCAGACCAAAAACACATGACTTATGGAAAAACAATTTGATATTCTAATTCTTTTCCTTTTTATTTTATTTTTTAATTAAAAGGGAGAAATTATAGTAGAGCAGTAGGGCTAAGAGAGTTGGGTACCCTCCTTATGTTCAGTATTAGGAGTACCAGTATTCTGTAGCCTGTAGAGTTTAAACTGCATTCATTGGCTGGTATGATGATTTCTAGGGATTTAAATGCCAGGACTGATTAAGTCACTGCCAAAGCTTTACTCATAAACAATCTGGGCTGGGACAACTGTTTCCCTAAGCATTGCTCTTCAGTATTAGACACACAGGGGAGGAGAACAACTTGTCTTTTTGATCAATAGAGAGGATCAAGTACAGCTGAACAGCAGCCTATTGGACAAACCTGGGCAACATTTTCCTCAAACAAGTCTAACTTGCTGCCTCCTGTGTTCAAGGACCACATGTCCAAATTTCTGACCTGGATAAGATTTCCCTAATGCTTAGAGTTAGGCAAGGGGAATTTAAGACCCTGTTACAGGGATTGTTTATGAAGCTCAGTCTGTGGACCACATGCTTCAGATTCATGGGAACATGCTTATTAAATATTCATGTTCCTGAGCCTTACATAAAACCAACCAAACGATGTGAAGTAGGCATATGAAACTCACATTTTAACACATTTCTCATAATTTAGAATCCTAAACTAGAAGAATTTAATTTTAATTCAGTTTTCTTACTACTTCTTTTATCATTTATTATCAAAAAGAATTCTTTTGGATTATTCAAAAGTCATAGATTATTCATTGTAAATGCAAAATAGGTTATCATACTATAGGGACATTTCCTGAACAGAAGTGATTTAAGATATGCCCTGTGGAATGAAATCACAAATGCTTGGTATTACAGGCTACCTTCTGTACAATTCTGGGAAGTCATGTAGAGATGTGTAACCTGAGAAGAGCATGTGTTCAGAGTGATAGACACCTAAGGTCCAATCTAATCACTAAGGTTATCTTAGACATGTTAGCTTACACCTTTGTCTTCACTTCCTCATACACCCAAAGTAAATAATAGTTGGCAACTTGTAGAAATTTTAAAGGTATAGTTATTAGTGCATTTTAATAATACAAATACCTGGGTTTAACTGTGACATTTCCGTATATGCACATATCATGCTTTCATTTTATTCTCCCTCCCTACTACTACCCTCTTTATCCTCGCCTTCCTCCCTCTCTTCCCAGTCCCCTTCCCCTTCTTCAGTAGAACTTGCAGAGTTGGTTTGGAGATTAGTTCTAGTATATTTAAATACATGGTGCATAACATGCATGATTTTCTTAATTTTAATAACTTAGCATGAGGTATGTATTCATATTTTTATCATTTTAAATTAGGGAACATGGTTTAAGTCATGATATGACAAATGAAGCAATATTTGAAATAGTAATTATGCCAAAAAATCTTGGTTATACAGTTACTCCATACATTGCTCTGGTGATATATGTAATTAAATTAATGAAGTAAAATAATATTTTAAACAATTTTTAAAAAATAGGTACTATGCTAATAATATCTGCAAAAAAAAAGTGTTTTTCATAGATTTTCATTATGAGTGTCCTGGCACAGAGGGACTTTCCAGTGAGGCGAGATATTTTTACGTGTATATAAAGGCCTATTGAATAGAGCAGATAGAAAAGACTTGAAGTGGGAAGCATATCTCCCCCCTCTCCATTTCCCATGATAAAATTGTCATTAGAAAGATAATAGTTCTTTCTCTGCCCTACAAGTTTGGAGTGTTGGGACTATTCCTAGAATAGTCCCAATAGTCCCATAGGAATTGCTATGGTCTGAATATTTGTGTCCTCTTGAAAAAAACTCATATGTTGAAATCTTGCCCCACCAAAATGATGGTGGTAGGAAGTAATGTCTTTAGAAGATGATTAAGACAGAGGGTAGCACCATAAAGGAGATCAGTGCCTATAAAGGAGACCCAATAGAGACCCCTCATCTTTTCTACCACAAGAGGACACAGAAAGAAGGCTCTGTGAGCCAGAGAGTGGGTCATCACCAGGTTTCCAAACTGCTGGTGCTTTGATGTTCATCTTTCCCATACTGACAAATAAATTTCTCTTGGTTATAAGCCACATAGTCTATAGTATTTTGTGATAGCAGCCTAAATGGACTAAGAGATCAGTTTTCTGGAGATTTGCAGTCATGTCATCGTGGAAGATTATTTTCTATTCTCTTCAAGGGTGTTAATTTAGACTTCCCAGGAACAGTTAGAATTTTTCCTTTAGTTTGTATTCTTAACAGTAGTTTTAGTACTCCTAAATATTGATTTTGCTATTTTATCTTTTAATTTTCTTGTCCTTTTAACTGTCTATGTAAATTTAAGTATTTATGAGTGATATTTTTAAAATATTTTTCCTCTTTTTTTTCTTCTAGATCCTTTGATGTTATTTTTTAGCATTAATATCTTACTGATTAACTATATTTTAAAAATTTGTTTCAACTCAATTATTTTTTACTTCATTTTACTTTATTTATTAATAAATTGCCTAGTATTAATTTTTTTTTTAGTTTTTGTTAAAAAATAGTGCAGGTAGAATACCTGGGTATGTTAAGTTTAGCTCTGATTATTTTGCAGTATAATAATAGTCCCATATAGTGTTCCTTCAAAGCATTTTGATTTCTAAATAACTATAATTGATGATACAATAGTGTAATCTGACCAAATTTTTTTTCAAAACTCATATTAAACAAGTCAAAAAATCCATCCCTGGGGCTGGGCTGGGGCTGTAGCTCAGTGGTAGAGTACTTGCCTAGCATGTGTGAGGCACTGGGTTTGAATCTCAGAACCACATATAAATAAATTAAATAAAGGTACATTGATAACTAAAAATATGTATATTTTAAAAGCCTACCCCTGTAAGATTTATTAAGACTTATTCTGAATTCTCATGTACTAGGACAGCTTGTAGTTTTCATAGAAGCTTGAAGTTCAATGTCTCTAACTTATAGAATTGCTTTTTATTTAATACATGAAAGCATACATTGCATGAGGAACCAAAGACTCCCTTTCCTTAGTGTTACACACCTCCACATGCTTTCCAGGCTTACAAATAAAGGAAAACCCTTCCAGGAATCATTTATATTCTCATACCAGGGATCATTTCTTATATCCCCTTTGTCTTAGATGCATAATGCATTCAATCTTATGCAATTGAGAAAAATTGACATAGAAACAAAATGAAATGTAATTATATAAAAATATAAAATTATTTCAGGCTATCAGGATATTTTTCAAATATTTCTTCTTTCTAAAACTAAAGTTGTCATTCAATGAATTTGATCTCCAACTTCATTCAAAGTAGTTTAGAACATGTAGAAAATAACAATGAACTCTATTTTTTAGTTATATAAATCTGGACAGATTATTGTTAAATTTTAAAAATTTTCTATACTCAATTTTACACTATTTTCCACATATAGGTGGGAATTATGTTATGCTTTGCAATGCTATGCTATTGGTTTATAAAAACATATTGCTTAAGGACAAAATTATTAACATAATTCTACTTAATGCTACATTTATCTGTCTATTATGATAGGCTTCACTTACATGGGGCAAATATGAAATTGTTGCCACATTTTCAGATATGTTCCAAGGCATATTTTAGCTTGTTCTTAGTGCCTACTACATGAAATGGTACACAGATTTCTTTTCTATTTCTTTATTTCTTTGCTTCTAAGAAAGATTCATATTGATTTGCCTCTTTCTGCACTTGCACTTTTTTATTGTGTGTTTTAAGAACACTAGTGGTAACCTGTATGGCAAGTTAATTAATCAAGCTTTGTGCAGTAAAATATAAGGTTGTATTTTCTGATGTTTAATAGTTCCAAAAATATGATAATGGCACATATTGCATATCATCTCATGGTACACTCCAGCCTCTTAAATGAGGAAATATCACTCTAAGTGTATTTCATACTCTAGAGGGGCCATTTCTTCTTAAAAGGAAGTTTGATGCACAAGTTTTTCTTCCAAAAAGATTTCACCAAAAAATATAGCATACTGAGATGGGCAAAATACAGCTTTTTGCTCTCTATATATACATCATTAATGTCAGCTGTTTAAAAATGGATGTCTCTGAGCCAGTTTCCTGCATGTTTTATGGCTGCAAAAGTGTTTAGTGTGGATATATGTCAGAATATGATTTGTTCCTGACACCAGATGCTGCCTGTGACGTTATGTGAGGAAAGAATAATGAAGGAAAGCTGCTGCATAGATCCTGTTCATTAGGCTTTTCTTCTTAATCAGGCCACAGTTTGAGACATTCTTCCTAGGCAGTACCGCTTTCATACTGATCCAAGGAATGTCACACTTGGTGGACAGTGAGTATTCTACCTCAGTATCATTTGGGCTCATGAGTGGTTTACAGCTTGCTAATTCAGCATTTGTTTTTATGTTAGAATATGTGCAAGTAATTTGATTCTTGAGATTAATTCAATACAAGGAGAACACTAAAGTTTTCTTGTCACTTGTCAACTTGCCTATTAACAAAACTGAAGAACTGATACATTGAAAAGCGAACACATTCAACTTCTTGAGTTTTAAGATTCCTATTGAAGTAACTGCTAAAAACTGAGACCAGGAGAATTCTTATCTGAAAGCCAGTGAAAAATGATGAAAGGGGAAGAAGATTTGAGCTCAACCACAAAGATTGGTGGGGATTAAGGATAGAAATACTTTATTTGTAGAAATTTACATATAGCTAAGAAGTTATTTCTTTTTAACATAGTGCTGTCAAATTTGGTCCTTTTGCTCAACACCTTACGCCTTACCTGCTTTACAAGGGAGGTCAATCCTGACTACCCTGCACACTGATCATTGCCCTAAGTTTCATTCTTCTTCTGTAGACACATCCAGCTATTCTAACCACCTTGAGGCTCACGATCGCCACTCAGTTATAGTTAGCAGTGCCAACTTTCATCGGGTTATCCTAAATGCTTACCAAGTGCGCTTATTAAATATACATGTCCATACTTCCTCTATTTTTTATTTCTGCCATTGTTGCCTTTTAGATTTAGTATTGACATAAATCTATTCTCTTTCTTCTTAGACTTGTCAATTAACTATATTTAATAAGATACCACAGAAATTAAGTCAAAATTGATAGTATATAAAAATATAAGACTTGTCAATTAACTATATTTAATAAGATACCACAGAAATTAAGTCAAAATTGATAGTATATAAAAATATAAGATTTAACGCCATAAAACTCTTAGAAAATATATAAATAAATCTTTATTACAGTACATTAGGCAATGATTTATTAGATACAAAAACGAAATCACAAGTAAAAAAGAGAAAAATGGATGAATTGGACTTTATGAAAATCAAAAGCTTTACTAATGCATCTATTAGGGAAGAAAATATTTGTATTCATACATATTAGAAAATACATATAGAATACATAAATCACCCTTGTAATTTATTTTTTTTAAATGTGACCAATTTAAACAATTGGCTACACATCTGAAAGCCTATTTCTGGAAGGATATACAAATGGATGATAAGCACAAAAATATATGTGAAAATATTTAGCACAATTAGTCCTTAGAATAAATGCAGATCAAAACTACAATGAAGTACAACTCTACAAACATGAGGATAACTACAGGGCAGATATTAAATGTTCCAATGGTGTGGAGAAACTGAAAATTCCTCAAATGTTAAATATAGTGTTACCGTATAACCTGGCTATGTCTTCCCTACTTTTCCTCCCTGCCTAGGTGAATAGATAAAAATACTGCATATTGAGCATAAAATATCATTAAATTGCCATTTATCTTTTACATTTGTTCTTTATTGTCAATGGGATTTCACTTTTCTAAAAATATAGAGGATCTGTAGAGAGAAAGCATTATTCATCATTGTACCCAGAGAAATAAACAAGAATTTTAGTTGATACATTATGAATGATAGTAGTGGTGTAGAATATACCACTTTGAAGTGAAATCTGCACTCCCTGGTTCACAGAAGCATTATTCACAGGAGCAAAGATATGGAATTAACCTAAGTATCCATCATGGTGCATGGATGAGGGTAATGTGGTATACGTACACAACAGTATTCTTTAGCCTTAAAATAGAAGGAAATCCTAAAATTTGTAACCATGTAAATGAAACCAGAAGACATTATATTAAGTAAAACAAGACAGGCACAGATAAAAAAAAAAAACACTTGTATGAAAAAGGTAAAAAAATATGAATGCATAGAAATAGAGAGTAAACAATAATTTTCTTTGTTTTGCTTTGTCTGATTTGCACCTTTGGTTTTAGTAGTTAGAACACATGATACCTTTTAATCAAAATGACACACACTCTGTGTTAATGAGCTTTTCCTTGCTGTGACTAAAATACCTGACAAGAACAACTTAGAGGAGAAGAAGTTTATTTGGGGCTCATTGTTTCAGAGTTCTCAGTTCATGCTCTACTGACTCCATTGCTCTGGATAGAACACCATGGCCAAAGGGTATGGTGGATGAAAGCTGCTCAGTTTGTGGTGGTCTGGAAGCAGAGAGAGGGAAAGGAAAAGTCATTCCTCCAGGACACACACTCAGGGACTGACCACCTGCAGCCATTCCCCACCTGTCTATAGTTACCACCCAGTATAAATTATTAATAAAATTATTAATTAATCAATTAATAAATTAAATGGACTGATGCATTGATTAGGTTACAGTGATCACAATATAATTGTTCCACCTGTTGCTATATTTTCTTCATGAGCTTAAAAGCAAACTACCTCATAAGCAAACTATAATCTGTGCTTGGCTGAGTCATTACTTTCCTGGTAATATTATATAGGTATCATTGATCCACATGATTCTTCAAACATTTATTGCAAATAAAAAGCTAAAAAGTCAAACAATTTGTTAATATTTTTTAAGACTGTCTTCAACAGGCTTATTTCCCCTTAGATGTTCTACAAAATATTGCACAATATCTCAAAAATAAAAAATAATTCTCTTGGTTTTCCATATGACCAGTTAGAAACTCTGCTATTTCTCCCAAGGTCAGAACAGGGCTCCCCCTGCCAGCAAAAATTCTCAATTGTGACACAGCAAAGTGAAATATTTCCACTCAACAGCTGGATGCTTCATTTTAGTTGGTCTCTGATTCATGCAACTCGTAAAGAGGTAATGGGAGTCATAGAGAACTAAGTTCTAATTCCAATTCTTGCCTCTTCACCTATGTCACCTCGTACAAGTCACTTAACTTCTCTGCTCCTTCTTCTGCATAACAACAATAATATCACCTACTTGGTTCTATGGAATCAATGTAGATAATTTAGGTAGATATCAATTTTTAACAAATTTCAGTTGAATTTCTTACTTGAATGTAACAGTGAGTTTAATAATCTTTCTGCATTTTTATATAGAACTGTTTTTTTTTCCTCTTTTACCTTTTCTCTTTCATATCTAAATTGTGGTCTTCAGCCAATTACTGGCAGAAAAGTAATCTTGTTTTTCTCTTTAAAAACTTTATATAATATGCAGGAATTAAATTGAAATCAACACAAAAGCAGCTGGTGGAATTAAGATATGCAGAAAGAGAGGGAAAAGTGAGTATATTGCTACCCCCAAACTCAAGTTGCTGTGTGTGACTAAACTAATTTCCTAATTTTAGCACTACTGGCATTTTGAGCCAAGTGATTTGTTTTTATGGGGTTCTACCTTGTTTGTTATAAAATATTTAACTTCCGTCATGGATTTTATCCACTGGATGAAAGACAGGCCTTTCTCCATATGGCCATCAGATTATTACTGCCCCAGCAAATGGCTTGGATGAGTCTCTTGGCTACAGAGCAGTGAGGGGTTTCCAGGCAGAGTGCACTGGTATTCATGAGTTGAAGAGACAGAGCTGAGATTGCAGGGAGAGCACAGTATGTAGGGTTCAAAGACCAGAATACATGAGAAGGGAGACATGCACATAGAAGGAGAACACACAGAAATTTAAGGGTAAGTCAAATCAGTGAGTTCAATAGTTTGGAGTTCTGAGGAAATGTCTTAGAGCAACCAAATATAGAAAGAAAGAAAGAAAGAAAGAAAGAAAGAAAGAAAGAAAGAAAGAAAGAAAGAAAGAAAGAAAGAAAGAAAGAAAGAAAGAAAGAAAGAAAGAAGTAGAATCTCACTTATTTGAAAGTGAATCAAACGTGTAGGCTGAAACCATCAAAGAGAAGTTCAGAAATTAAACAAGATGGAAAATGGCAAGAAAAGCAACACAAAGCAAGTAGCTGGAGCAGGGGATTTGGGACACAAACTGCAGACTAGGTACCCTTATAATTAGATTGCATTTGCAGGTCAGAAAAATTTAGATGTTTTCTATTATACTAGAAGTAAATTTTAGAGTCTGGCATGGAAACAAATAAATAAGCCAATAGGACTGCAGGCATCTGAAGATTATTATAGATCCTCATGCTTAGCCAACCACAGGTAAGTCATAACTATTCACAGAAGCAGTGGATGACCAGGATAGAGGGCACACATATATTGCACATCATGGAGTGATATACATTAAGGGGGTCAAGCCAGCTATTAGATCCTCCCTCTTTAGCCTGCATAGAGCTCAATCATTCTGTGAATCTTTAGAATGTTTGCTTTCTTTTCTTAGTCCTGGCACTTTACTTTGCTGCCGTGTTTGGTTATGGAAGTGTTCTTGTCAATATGTCTTGTCTCTTCAACTGAATTCTGTGTCCTTTAAGGTCAAGAACTTCCCCCTTCTTTGCATTTCCCATGCTGCCTAGAAAAAAAAATGCTAAGTATTTAGAAGGTGCTCTACTAACATGTCTAGAATGAATAATGAATATCACTGCTCCCCAAGTGTGACCATCTGTTTCAGAGAATGACATGAGAGAACTGAGGTGCTTGGGAACACATGTGATGGCATTGTGGGTGTGGGGGGTCATTGTTATGGCACTAGAAATGACATTAAATCGGTCACCTGGGTCTAGTTTATTATGTAGATCTTAATGAATATAAAATGATATTAAATTAAACAATGAATTTAAATGAGGAGATTTAATGAGAAATTCCATCTGCATATTTCATCTGGGCTACTTCTACTATTTCCCAAACTCTGTTTTAGGATGCTCAGATGTGCTGAAAAGATAGATGAACAATAACATCCTGGACTTTCTCAATCAACTTAGCCATTTTGAGATGACAGATCAAAATCAATGATAGTCACTCATATACACCTGGATAAAATAAAGAGATGAGAAGCAAGAAGGGGTGTGTGCTTATATATTGTGTATGTAGATAGGTTTTAGTTTATTATTTCACCTGTATTTAGGGACTAAATCTATTTTCTTAGTAATCCACCATGAAGAATAACACACACACACACACACACACACACACACGCACGCAGGCGCGCATGCACACACGTACACACAGACACACGTTTTTATACATATATATAAATGCATAAACAAAAAAAACTTGTGCACCAGCCTGCTACATATCACTTATCTTATATCTGTGAAGGACACATGTTGAAAATGGTCAGGAAAAGAACCAATGACTTGGACTAGAACTTCTAAGAGCTTCATGAAAATAGAGAGTTAAAGTGATACAAAGATCAAACAGAGTCACTCTCAGTAGATTTAAGTTTCAATTCTAGTTACTGGTCCCTGACAAACCTGGAAAAATTATAATCATAAGGTTGATACAGCTATTTGATTAAAAATATTTTCTTAGCAAAACTATTTCTAAGCATCAAGAAAATTTCATAACTTTACTTATAACTTTGCTCTTTTTTCTTTGCTAAAAATATTACTTCTCATTACATATGCATTAAAAGTAATTTAAAATATATGAAGAATCTGTAGAATTGTGAAAATTTTTATGACATAAAGTAGAAAATATTGAATTATCAAATGATACATATGCTGCTTTATAACGATATGGAATTTTATAAAATTAAATGATTATACGAGGTTGGTGGAGTTACAGGTGATTTAAAATGTTAAATACAGTTAAGACATAGTTTATCTCTTTTAAAATATTATAAAGTAAGTATTTAAAAAAATAGAATCATCAAACTTTCCTAACCAAGACCATTTCAGCTTTAGTAAATCTTCCAAAGCTAACACATTAATTAAACAAAATGTCTATCACACTTCTTTAGAGTCATTGCTTTAACTTTTTATTTGCTTATATCAAAGGCAAAGGATTCATTTCAAATTGTGCCATGCCTCTTGATAAATACATTTACATGAGAACATTTAACTCATAACTCTTGCTTCTTTTTTTTTCACCAAAGGAAATAGCTGATAATAAAAAGTGTTCCATTTTTCATAGTACAAGCTCTATCAAGTTGAGCTTGTTGATGCATTTAAGTGCAATGACATTAATTATACTGGCAAAAGCTTCAAAAGTGCACTTTCTTTTATAGCAAAATGCCTTTTAAATGAAACATTTTCAAACCTGGCAAAGAAAGTGAGTGTGGGGTGTGGGTATAAGCCTCATTATTACTTATGAGTATTATAAATATTAAACCCTTTTATGTCATAAATTATAGATCCTTAAAAATGAATTATCAGCTTTGAACTAAATACTAAAATAATTTTACTTCATCGCAATATATCTCAAAGCAATGTGTGCATAATTATAACTTCTGCTATTTTATTAGAGTTAAATTTTGATGTGAGAAATTTAAAATCTGTATATTTTGTCAACTGCATTTAAAATTTTCACATTTTCTAAGAAAAAATCGAATATTTGATTATAGTGATTGTGCTTTAGGGTAATAATTCCTTATCTTTGATAAATAAAGTCTTAGGAGAAAGTGAGTGGAAAGTCTGTCAGAAACTATAAACTTATGAAAAGACTAATAGATAAGAACATTACTTCAGAAGAATAAAGAAGTCTAAGACATTTATGCTCTTCCATTCAATTTCCTACTCTTCAACTCCATGTAAGCTCAATTAAGCCTTCTATCTGCTTTCAGAAACAGATAAACAAACAAACGAAGCCTCACAAAAAATTATGTTGGGAGAAAGAGCTAAAGATTGATACTTATCTACAGGAACTAATATACTACTTGTCACCACATTTCCAGGAATATTTCTTTTCTTCATTTTCCAACTTGGTTACGAAATTAACATGCACTCAGAGTCACAAGCTTTCTCTGTGAAGGTAAAATGTAAAATTTTGATCTGAGCTTTGCAGAAAGATAAACCAAGATTGTTTTCGGAGCTTTAGCATTTCATGCCCAAGCAACATGTGAAAGGCCAATTAATTTAAACTCGCTCAAATTCAGATAGAGGGTTTCTTCTCATAAAATAAAGGCAACAACATGTATTTCTTAAGATTGTTCACAGGATTAAGTAATGGTTTTTAAAACAGGTAATCAATCAAATGTATTTTAATTCTGTCTCTCCTTTATCCCTAGTATTTAAACAGCAAATAAATCACACAGGATTTAATTTAGGGAAATGCCTCTAATATCAGAAATCTTTTCCCATCAACTGTATTTCATCATCTTTCATCTTGTCCTCATTCTAACCATTGTCTCCAATATTGTTAGTATTCTATGTCCCTCAAAATCTCTGTGGTCATATCACATTTCACTGTAGTAAGAGTTTACTGCTAATTCCCTGTCTCTATACTAAAGATAGACAATGTGGCATTCAATTCAGACCTGGCTGGGTCTGGGATGCTTGCACGGCCCATGTCTGGGGTATTACTGTAGCCCCCACTATAGTCAGTGTTCAATAAAACTCACACATTTATGACTTCATCTCCATAAATTCTTCCAACAAAAATATCAGTTCCTAGTGTCACATGCTTTATGCCCCAAATCAAAGGCATTTCTGTGGAGCATTTCCCATTTTTGATTCTATATTACATATTTCTAGATATATTATTATTATTAGATATGTTATTCTATATTACATATTTCTAGATAAATTTTATCATGGTATACCTTAACTTTATACAACTTTTCAACAAAATCATGAGTTATTTGAAATTCAAGAGTTGTCATTATAGATAGAATATTAAAAAGCATATAGACACTTTTTGCTAGATAAATAAAAATAACTACTGATAATTAACACAGTAAAAAAAAGTTTCCTGGTGATTTAAATTAATTATTGTAAGCCATATTATATTTTCAAATAATTTATATATATGAAGTATAAACATAATGTAAAATTCTGAAAGGTCATATATTATTGTAATTGGAGAAAATACCTATGAAGAGCTATATGGTCATCTATTTTTCTGATTTTACTCTAGAACCAAGACTCAATGTCTTGATGCTTTCCAACTTACCAATCTTTTGGGATATCTACTAGGAAGGATGCCTTTTCTTGGAACAAACAGCACAAAAAGTGAAATGCTTTAAATTTTCACATTCAGTAGAGCTTTTGGGTGAATTGATAAGGGTTTCTTGGCTTAATCCATAGAAGTGAATCTCAATGTATTCCAAAGTTTTTTTTTTTTTAATTGTGAAAAAAGTATTGGGATAAAGAAAAATATAAAAGTTGTTAAAAATAAGATCAAATACATTGATGATCACCATAATTGTGACCTGGTTAATAACTCTCTTAAAAGACAAAGAGAATACTATCATATTTTTTAAATGCCCAAATGCACTTAAATAACAGGATAGCAGAAAATATGCATCAGTGTGCCAGCAAATGAAAGAATAGAAAACTGCAAAAGTAATGGCCTGGCAAAACAAAAACAAAACAAATACCAAATAACCCCTCTTAATCACAAAAACAACAAACAAAGATTGAACATGTTTGTGTAATACACAGCAGTGGAAAGCATTAAATAAAATTTAAAAAGAAAAGAAAAAGAAACTTTAAGAAAGCTCCACTCGTGGTGGAGGATGTTGACATACTTTTCTAGAACATGAGGGATAAAGAGATTATAAAAGTGATTGAGGATAGAACAATTAACAGGTTCTACCTTTTTTTATTTATAAGAAACAATTGATCATGATTGATTTGAGCTTGGGTATACTATAAGGGCTAAATAGTAAAGATGGTTTTGTCTTCACTCTCTGGCCAAAGTAATACATAGAAAATCAAAGATGGAAAAAAATAAAGTACAACAAAAGATACAAAAATCAATGTTTTACCAATTTGAAACATTAAAAACACTGGTAAAGGTTAACATTAGGTAAAAAGTCCAAATTAAAATTATAAGTAATGAAAAACACAATAAAATATTAAACTGAAGATATAGGGATTTATTGTAATTAACAAATATATATATATACATGTAGCTATTTATTATTTATTTATTGTTTGCCTTATAAGATTCTGAGGCAGAAGTTCTTGACCGAGCAATGGGAGTCTCAGTTTTAAACAACATCCAGGATATTCAAGGACCATATATTGAGAAATATTAATCATTCAGAAGCAATAGAAATCACTGTACTCAATGGCAAAATAACAACCTTAGAGTCTCCCAACTTTTAAAAATATTTGAATAAACTATGCACTTAGGATAATGTTTTTGATAAAAGACACATAAACAACAGTCAAAGAGAATATGTAGTAGGAAAACAAAGAAAAATGAAAAGTTAAGAAAGCAGAAAATTGAAAGCATAAAATTTAATAAATCAAATAAATTCTAATGCTTTTAAAATCTCAATAGAGTAGACATATTTGACAAATTTCTCTAAGGAAAAAGAAATTAATACACAATGGCATTCAGACTAATGAATGAGATTGAAAAGGATATTCAACACAATTTCATGACTAATTTATAAACAGTTAAATTACAAATTCTATTTTATCATAGTTCACTCAAAGAGCTGGACTATGTATCATAGAATATACAGAAAACATCATCAAACATAATAGATGTATTAAGAATCAAATAGTTTCATGTACAAAGTTTATCTTTCCTGTTGCTACTCAGCTCTTCAGGAACACAATTAAATGAGAACAGTTTCCCAATTCACTTAATACATTTTTATCCAAGTTAAAATATTACTTCCCTATGTTCATATATAAATACACAACTAGTGTAATTCCACATTATGTACAACCACATAATGAGAAGGTATATTTCATGTATGTATGATATGTCAAAAAACTTTCCATTGTCATGTAAAACTAAAAAGAAAAGTAAAAAACCTTTAAAAAAATTATTATAATATCTGGTTAATTTCATTGTAAAACAATAATAATATTTAGATCCATAAACTTTCCTTTATTTGGATTATTTTATTTAATTGTCATTTAAAAACCTGTGATGTTGGTAGTATTTTTCATGCTCATACTAGAGAAGGGAAATTTGAAATTTTAAAAAATTAGGTATTTGCTCAAAATATATATAGGAGTATAATTGGAAATAAACATGTGTTCCCTCTCTGCAGAATCTCTCTCTCTCTCTATCTCTTTCTCTCTCTCTCTCTCTATATATATATATACACACACACACACACACACACACACACACACATACATTTGGGGTGTGTGTGTGTGTGTGTGTGTTTCATACAGGGAATTAAACCCAGGGATACATAACCACTGAGCCAGATCCCTAGCCTCTTTTATTGTATTTTATTAGAAAAAGGGTCTCATTGAGTTTCTTAGGGCCTCACTAAGTAGCTGAAGCTGGCTTTGAATTCATGATCCTCTGCCTCAGCCTCCTGAACTACTGGGATTACAGGCATGCACCATCGCAGAACCTGTACTCTTAATCTCTATTCATGTAGCCAGCCTTTAAGTGAAAATGTCTGGCAGCATACAACAAAAAGAAAAAAAAAAGAGAAATTGACAGAAAAGAGAAAGGGAGGGAAGGAAGAAAAGTGAAAAATGAAGTCTTACTTAAGAATATACTTGATGTTTCAGAGGAATGCAAAAACATCAACTATGAAAAGAAATCTTATTGATACCTCACAACTTTCTCTATATATGTATTTGAAAAAGAAGTAAATTTGAGTGCAATCACACTATCCATTTATTTTGCCCATCTACAAGATTTGCAGAACTTATCAATTATTATGTCCCAAATAAATTGTGACACAAAAAGGATGTGTATCTTGGCAATGATTTTGTAGTAAAAGACAATGAGAAGCTTTCCATACTGTAATTCAGTGGTGGTAGTCATTTGGAGAACAGTAAATAAATTCTTGTTCAAAAAATCTCTATCACACTCTAAAACGTCTTATTCTTCTTCAGATAAAATTTTGTTTAATAAAATGGTAGGTGCCAGAGACCAAATTGAAACATACAAATCTGATCATCTGTGGTATACTTCAATGTTCAGGGGTTCATCTGCATGAAAAGGAAAATTGATTCCAGGGGACAAGAGACCAAGTCAACTCGCCCTGCCTGTTTCACCACCCATACTGGACAACTCTCATGGTCAGCTTCAGAGGGACCATGCTCTTTTCCTAGGATTGCCCTGGGACAGGCTCTCCTATTCCATGGTACTTCTAGTTGTGTATAGTCACCTTTCTACCCTGAATGTTCCTGGCATCATGATCTCAAGACTGATCTTGAAACACATCTTATTGTCTTCAAAATGGCTTCTATTTATAACCTATGTTGGAGTCCAGTCTTATTTTTTGTCTTTGTTCATACTTAACAGAAACAGATTATTGAAGCTGAAATGATTTCATAGAGAACAAAAAAGGATAAAGAACAGGAGTAGAGGAAGTCATTGCATCTTCTTCAGGAGTGCTCATTTTGGAAATGAATATTACTAAAGTTTCACTGAAGTGAATAGAGCTTGCAACTGAAATGTAATATCCAAGCAATTTGACTTGGAATTTTTCCTTTTAAGAATAGTTCAAGCACAAAGTTAATTCCCTGGGATTTTTACATTTTCTTTCTTTAAACTAAATGCTTCCAACCAAAATTTCAAATTCCACACTATTTTGAGAATCATATTCTGCCAAAATTCATTCAATAGCTATTTTTATAACTGTTTCTTAGAGTCTGTAACTGTTTCATTTAAACTGCGGATTTATATAGATTCTAGTTTTAGTCTAAAATAATTTTATTTTTATAGGTTCTTCATGAAAGAAAAGATTTATAGTCAAATATAGAATATAAATTAGCAACGGATGTTTCTATCCCTCCAATAGAAATGCAAAAATGTGACCAAATACATTCAATTCTGGTGGTTCAAGTGTGGGTTAACATTAGAAAACAAATATGTATTTATCATAATGCTAGAAAAGAAAAGGAAGAAATTATGAATACGTAATGTACACAGAAAATATTTGATTTAATAAAAAATTATTGATAAAATTGACAAGAAACATTAAACACAATGAAAATGTTTCAACATTATGAAATTTATTTATTTAAAATCAGTATAAAACATCATGTTTCTATTTTTCTGCTTCAACATTACAGATTCTGCTAGGTCTAAACAAAGAAATACAGACAGAAATATATATATATATATATATATATATATATATATATATATATATATATAATATGTGAAAAAAGTTATTTAATGAACAAGAAAAAAATAGGATTTTCAGGAAAACATTGATACAACTGAATACTTGTGAGTTTAAATTAACAAGTGCTGCATGTCTATGTATAATAAGAATGGCTTCTTCATCCCACATGAAAACATGAATTTTCAATGGATTTAATGTGTAAATATTCAAAGATTTTAAAAATATTTATTAGAAGAAAATGCATAATTTTAACATATCTTTACACTGAGGAAGGCAAACCTGATCAAGGCCCAAAGTTAAGAAGATGATTTAAAAATAACTACAAATGTTTGAACAATATATGTAACAAAAGTTAACTGTAAAGAAAATTCACAAACTTAAGACAATGCCAAACTATTTGAAATACACACAACAGCTTCTCAATCACTAAGAAAAGGTGACAGTCTAGAAAAGGAAATTTCACAGGAAAAGAATTTTAAATGACAAATATATACACAAAATTCACCAGATATTAAATAAATGTAAAAATTTTTGAGAAATAATGTTTACTACTTAGGTTTGCAAAGATGAAAAAGAAAATAAAGATATGGAGTATAGTGACAGACGGAAAATAGTCACTCTTCTACACACTTAAAGGTAAAAAAAAATAAAAATTATAAAATTAAAAATTAAAATTATAAAATTAAAAATTATAAAATTAAAAAATAAAAATTATAAAAATTATAAAATTATTTGAAGACAACCCCGAAGTGCCCTCTAAAATGTGTACACAGGACACACTCTCAACTCCCAATTCAAAATAAAGAAGGCAAAAATGTTGAGTTCAAATAGTACTGCAGAAATAAGTAGATATTTATTGGAGGAATAGAAGCTTGTATTAAAATGGAGCCACAACTATAAAAATCCTAAGAATACACACAGGTCAATTTAACACCAAAAGGTGTGTGTGTCAAGGGAGAGAGAGGGGCTGCTAATTCTTTATGTGTTTTGGCTTAAGAACATACAGAATATTTTTCACCACTCAGTGGGAGAATAAAAGTACAACTACTCTGAGCTTTATCATCAGGGAAGGAGTACAGGGGATCCAAGCAAGGAGACCCAGGGCACCAAAGTACAATGATGTGGTGATATAAAGAGGATATAAAGTCTTATTTGGAAATAGAAATGGGCAAGGATGCATCAATATTGGGAAAAGTAAACACTAGTTCGAACCAGGATAGAATTGGAAAAAAAACAGGAATAACAACTATATGGAAAACGACAATAATAACAACGAGATTTTATTTTGATAGGTAGCCTCCTTTGTGTGATCAAGACATCTGGATTATTATATTATAATCCCTGTCCCTCTCTCAAATTTCATCATTTTCCAATGTAAGTTAACCCATGACATTAGATTTCCATTGTTTTGCCAAGGGAGAGGCCTTGGGAAAACACTGAGATGATGAACTGTTTGATTTGGGGAAGGGGCAGGTTTTTTCTTCTCTCTGCACAAACATGGAACCAAAATGTCAACATGTCACAAGAGTTGAGAGCAAAGTATTCATACTATGAGTCAGCTCAGGATAGGGGGAGTGGAGTCATAATGGAAAATATATTAATATTATTGTAAAGAATTTATTTAAAAAGAAGGACCTATTGTTTATATTTGCTTCCTTGCTTTGGCTTGTTGGATTTTAAAATATCAGCCAGGATATGTTGTAGATTGGAGAAAAAAAAATCTAGTGTGTTTTTATAGTCAAACATGAGACATCAAATACATGTTTTGCCTTTGAAGTGCTATACCCACAAAACCATTTTGGAAGAAACTGTACCCCCACATATTTCTGCTTCTGGGACTATTTTGATGAAAAGGAATAAAAGCAACTCACAGGACTGTTTACATGACAAACACTGCAGTGGTTTACATATTGATATAACCTTCTCAGTTAAACTCTAAAATGTGCCAGTGTTCTCATTTTATCTTTACATAGTTATCATTTTGAAACATTACCATTTTTAGCATTTAACTTCTCCTCTCATTCCTTGTTGATCACACTTTAGTCAAACTCCCAAACATTCTCCTAGATTCATTCACATATGTAGGTGTTCCTGCATTCCTAGTCAGTGCTGAGGTCCATGGTCACTTGGCTACCTTGTCGCGGAAGGTAGAGACCCGGTATCAAATCAACACACAGATGCCGGGAGCTTAGTGAGAAAGCTGGCTGATGAGACACCGCAATCATTGTTTAGCAAGCTCAAGCTGATTTATTTTTGGAATGCATACAGCTGTTATAGGGTTCAGGTAGGGCGTGCTCAACAATCACACATAAGCACCTTAACATCTATAAGCCAATCATCTTATACCTAATGTAACCACACTATGAGGAAGCACTAAATATTGCTGTCGTGATGGAAGGCAGTCTGGAAGGGTCTTTGTCCCTAAGGGAGGGGGGCTTTATGAGTTGGGACGGTTACATGCCCTGAGGCATCTGACCCTCAGTTTCCTGACCTGGTAATCTAGTAGCTTGGCAATGATAACCACAAGTACTGAGGAAGTGGAGCAGAACGCCCCATCCTGCAGGTGTTCCTGTCAGGCCTGTACAAGCGTAGGTTTTCCTAGCACTCTCAGCTGCTTGTAGCTACTAGCTGTAAACCGAAAGTTAATCCAACACACATACTTACTTGTAAAATGCATTTTGACCAGTAACCCTGCTAAGTCAGGATTTGCAAGAAAACTTCATCCTCCATTCCTGATCACTCTTCATATCTAATTGGGTTGTTTGTCTCCCACTATTTCCTGGGTGATATCAGATCACACTGGCCTGTCTTCAGTAACAATTCTACTCTATGGGTTTAGCCAGAATCCCTTCTGCCCACAATAAATGTTTACGTTGTTCAGTTACTGTCATCCAGCTTCCATAAATCTCTATTTGCCCATCCCACATTCAGAATTGAGCCCAGTCCTATGTTGAGGTCCTTTTACCCCCAAAGCAATTGTCCTAAATAACATCTATTTTTACTGTTTTAACTACTGTCCAGCCCTGGACTTTTATTTGGTACCTTCTGGAACTCACATTGATTTTTTTTCTTTTACTTATATTAAGTTTTAAAGCTCTGACTTCCCCTACCCTACATAAATTGCCTTTCCACTGCTCTCTTGTATAGGCCATTGGCTTCATTAAAACCCAATGCCTCATGCACACATATAACTACCTTGCTGCTATCGCTTTCTTGTTATGCTGATTTGCTTCTGAACTCCCATTTACCCAATGAGTCTGACCTATTCTTTAAGGCCAAATTAAAATCACCTACTTTTGTAATATTCTTTCATCAACCACCTCAGTTCATGAAATTATTCTGTAATTTGGAGCAATAATATCTCCCAATTAGCATAGATTCAATCTTCAATTATTTATTTTCATTTTTATTGCAAGTCTTGCTTTGTGTAAATTCTTGATAGAGATAACGATTATAATTTCTTTATAATATTCATCAGTTACTCCATGTTAAACTCACTCTTCAACATTATCCATGAAATGCTTACCAAAATCTTTATTACTGAATTTTTTATCTTCTAGCCAAATGTGCACTTTAAAAGTAACAATATTTACAGTGAGGATTTCACTTTGTTAGAGAGATTTTAATATTATCTTTCTAAATTAGTCATCAGCTTCCATTTTTTTATACTGTTCAATGAAAAACTGCATTGCTTGAAAAGAAAACAACAAAAGCAAACTTCAGACCACAGATGTTAACCATGTACAGGTGGCTGAATAGCTCATGGGATAGCTGATTGGATTTGAGACTTTTCACCTCATGATAATTGTTCTGGATTTGGCCCATGGTTGACAGGTCACCCCACAGCTGTTAGAGAGATTCCAGGTGTGACAAGCTCCCACTACCAGCATGGTGGGCAGGTGTTTACATCATAGTGAGTACCCTGGTGACCACTTTCAGGGGCATCAGAGGCCCTGGTTCCTGCAAGTTGCAGCTACCTGTCAAAAGTAATGTGGACTGCTATGCATAATGACTACAGTATTCCCAAATTATACCAGAAATACCAGTAAGTGGATAGTGGCACCTCACTGAGACTTACCAAGACGTGATAAATGGCACATTTGGAAATAATCTGATGAATTTTAAAATACCAAAATCACCTCCAATTTAAGCTGATTATTTTCTTTAAATAGCTTTTTCAGAAGACTAATTTTACATTTGTATGAACCATTTCCTCAATAATAGCTAAGATATTCTGTTTAATTTTCCTGGTCAAATCTGTGTTGCAAATGAGGGGATCTTTTTCATGGGGTGTCACTTAGGAACATTTTTTTAAATATGAAAACCACAAAGCAGGGAGAGCCCAGGTGGTAAACGCCTTCATTAAACACTCAAGATTCCGGGGAAAGTCTCCTAAAATTCAGTCTCTTGCCAACTGAAGCCATCTAATAAATTTCCATTAAATTAATGCATAAATATATTTGATTTCTTTCTTAAATGAGAATTAGTCTGGACGATGTCTAATATACTTTCTGCTTTCAAATGCTATCAATAAATGGTTAAAAGGAAGAAACTTCTTAGAATGTATATCGAAAATTACGATTTGGGATCATTATAAAATAAAGATTTTTTGATGGGTATAGTTTCACAACCCTATAATACCAGTAACTTGAGAACTGAGTCTGAAGGATTGCGAGGGCAGGAAAGACTTGGAAACTTAGACTTGGAGTAATTTAGTGAGACCCTGTCTCTGAAGATGAAAGAATTATGGGGAAAAAAACTGCACATTATTTACATGGATCTAATAAATAAGCAGGGGTAGCTTTTCTCATTTTAGAAAATAGATTTTAAACCAAAATTAATATAAGATACAAAGAAGGTCAGTTCATACATCTTAAGGGAATCCTGTATCAATAAGATATAATGATCACAAATATTATTCCCCAAACAATCAAGGAACATCAAGCCTTTCTTAATATTAAGAATCAAATAGATCACAATACAATAATGCTAAGTGACTTTAACATGCCTCTCTCACCACTGGCTACATCATCCAAACATAAACTAAGTAAAGATTCTATGGAACTAAAACATACAATTAATAATGAGGGCCTAAGGGACATCTACAGAATATTTCATCCTCTATTGTCTGAACTCACTTTCTTCTCAGCAGCAATGGAACATTTTCTAAATCATATTCTTAAGTCATAAAGCAAATCTTAGCAAATAACAACAACAAAAAGATAATATCTTATATTCTATCAGATCACAATGGAATTATATTATAAATAAGTGATAATATAAAAACAGAAACCACTCTAAGATTTGGAGAGTAAATAATATACTGTTGAATGATGAATGGATATCAGAAGAAATCAGAAAAGAAATAAAAAAAAATCTTAGAAGTAAATAAAAATAATGGTACAATATATCAAAATTCCTGGGATAGTATAAAGGTAGTTAAGAGGAAAGCTCACAGCATTGAGCTCATACATTAAAAGAATAGAAAGATACCAAATAAATAATCTAACATTACATCTCAAAAACTTAGAAAAAGAAGAACAAACAAAAGCAAAATCAGTATAAGACAGGAAATAATTAAAATCAGAGTTAAACATCAATAAAATAGCAAATCAATAAAAACCATATAAAACATTGAAAAACAAGGAGTTAGGTTTTTGAAAGCATAAACAAAATTGATAAACTTTAGCCAAACTAACCATTAAGAAAGGAGGGAGGAGCTCAAACAACAAAACTTGAGATGAAAAAGAAAATATCTTTACAGATACTACTAAAATTCAGAGGATAATTAGAAACTATTTTGAAACTTCTTACTAAAAAAGCTGGAAAACCATGAAGATATGAATAAATTCCTGGAGACTTCTGTCCTACCTGAATTGAACAAGGAGAAAATAGAAAAACTAAGATCAATATCAAGTAATGAAATTAAATAGGAATCAAAAGCCTTCCAACAAAGAAAATTCCAGGACAAGATGAATTCACAGACAAGTTCTATCCTATCTATAAAGAAAAACTAATGTCAATTCTCAAATTATTTCAACAATAGAAAAGGAGGAAACACCACCAAACTCATTCTATGGAGCCAGTATCAACCTGACAAAAACTAGACAAAGACCACATCAAGGTAAGAAAGCTTCAGAACAATATCCTTGATGTACTTAGATGCAAAAATTCTTAATAAAATATTGGCAAACCACAACAAAAACATATTTAAAACATGGCAGTGTGCCATGATCAGATAGGTTTCATCCAAGGGTGAAAAGTTATTTCAACATATGTCAATAAAAAAAAAAATTTTAAGACAGTACAGAACCCATTCATGTTCAAAACACTAGAAAAACTAGGATACAAGAAACTTGCCTCAACATTGTAAAGGCTATACATGACAAACCCAAGGCCAAAATTATACTGATTGTAGAAAAACTGGAAGCTTTTTCTCTAAACACAGAAACAAGACAAGGATGTTCCCTTTAATCTCTTCTATTCAAGATAGTCTTGAAACTCTAGTTAGAGAAATCAGGCAAGAGAAGGAAATTAAAGGGATACAAATAGGAAAAGAAGTGCTCAAATTATCTCTGCTGATGACATGATCCTACATTTAGAAGATCCAAAAAACTTCACCAGAAAACTTCTAGAGCTCATTAACAAATTCAACAAAGTAGGAGGATACAAGATCAATACTCATAAATCAATTGTGTTCCTATACTCCAATGACAAATTTGGTGAAAAGGAAATTTGGATAACTATCCTATTCATAATAGCCTCAAAACAAACAAGCAAACAAACAAACTTGGGAATCAATTTAACAAAAGAGGTGAAGGACCTCTACAATGAAAACAATGGAACACTAAAGGAAGAAATTGAATAAGATCTTAGAAAATAGAAAGACCTCCCATGTCTTGGATAGGCAGATTTAATATTGTCAAAATGGTCATAATACCAAAAGTGCTGTACAGATTCAATGTATTTCCATCAAAAACCCAATTACATTTTTCGCAGAACTAGAGAAAAACAGTTATGAAATTTATTTGGAAAAATAAGAGATCCAGAATAGCCAAAGCAATATTTGGCAAGAAGAGCAAAGCAGAGATCATCATAATACTAGATATCAAATTATACTATAGAGCTATAGTTTAAAAAAATGCATGGTACTGGTACCAAAATAGACATGAAGCCCAATGGATTAGAACAGAACTCACAGAGATAAACCCATATGAATATAGTTATTTCATACTAGACAAAGGCACCATAAACATACATAGGAGAAAATATGGCCTCTTCAACAAATGGTGCTGGGGAAATTGGAAATCCATATTTAGTAGAATGAAATTTTACCCCTGTCTCTCACTCTGCACAAAAGTCAACTGGAGGTGAATCAAAGACTTAGGCATTAGACTAGAAACTCTATAACTGCTGGAAAAAAATGTAGGTCCAACACTCCAACATGGCAACACAGGAACTGACTTCCTTAACAAGACTCCTAAAGCACAAAAAGTAAAATAAAAAAATCAGACACAGGGCTGGGGATGTGGCTCAAGCAGTAGTGCACTCGCCTGGCATGCGTGTGGCCGGAGTTCGATCCTCAGCACCACATACAAACAAAGATGTTGTGTCCGCAGAAAACTAAATATTAAAAAAATTCTCTCTCTCTCTCTCTCTCTCTCTCTCTCTCTCTCTCTCTCTCTCTCTCCATTCTCTCTTAAAAAAAAATCAGAGACAGGAATGGCATCAAATTGAAAAGCTTCTAAAAGCTTCTGCACAGCAAAGAAAACCAGAGATTGAAGAAAGACTACAGAATTGGAGAAAATCTTGGTTACCTGCTCCTCAGATAGGGCATGAATATCCAGGATATACAAGTAACTTAGCACCAAAAAAGAAATAATAACTCAATTAATAAATGAGTGAAATTCAGAGAAAACATGGCTGTGGGAAGGGAGTGAGCCACCCTGTGCCCCATACCACCAGACCCGCAGATCTTACCTAGTCAGAATACTACATCTCTGAGAGTGTTAGAGGATCCCTATCCAGCTGCTCTCTGCAGAAATCACCAGCACTGTGATCCCATGGGGGGCTCCGGGTTTCAGCTTTGGAGTAGGATGCCTGGTGTTGGAGCAGGACCCAAAGCCCGAAGTTCCAGCCCACACAAGACTCAGTGAGTGCCTTAGCAGAATCACCTATCAATACATCTGCAGATCGCCAAGACTTCACTCTGCTCACATGCAAGTTACTCAGCTGCTACCTACCCACAGCACAATGCCATCACGGGGCTCCCCCCACATCACCGGGCTCCCCCACCTCACCAGCCCCCCCCCACACACACATCACCAGGCTCCCCTCACCTCACCAGGCTCTCTCCATCTCACCAGACACCCCGGGGCTGAAAGAAGACCTCTGCCATCTTGACTCAACATTCTGGCCATTCAGCTGGGGGCAGTTCCCAGATCGGATCTCCAGCAGCCAGGTACCAGATTTCCAACCTTTCCCCCCTCCCTAGCGGTGGTTACCCAACACAGGTGTGCAGTGTGATCAGGGAGCGGCCCACGAGAGCCCTGGGGTGAGAGTTTTCTTAATTGGGAACTTTCTGGGGAGAGGGCGAGACCAGGAACTGTGAAATCTCCAGGCAAGAGAGGGAGATAGTACTGGGCACTTACATCATACAAACAAGTGGTCCCAAAAAGAGACCCCCGTGAGGTGCAGTCTTTCTGCAGGGACTGGTGGGTGTCACTCTCCGCATCCAGGCACCCTGCGCCAGGACCAGTCTTTCCACCTTGGTTACCTCCATGATCCAGAGGGCAGAGACACCAGCTTACAACAGACAACGCCACCTACTGGATGAGAAGAGAATCAGGAAAGATACAAATCTCTAAAGCTACTACAACCCTGGCTTCTTCTGAATTTTTTTGTTTGTTGGTTTGTTGGTTTTTTTTTTTTATCTTCTACCCCTCCATCCTCCAGCCCTCACATACCCAACATATGTAAAACCAAGAGCTTTGCATTAAATAGGACTTTGAGGACTGAGTCATCTGAATAATATAATATAGAGGTGTTGTATGCAATGCCCTTTTTTTCTTTTCTTTTTTATTCTTTCATTTTTCTTTTCCCCTCCAAATTTTACTGTTTTAACATCAGTATTTTTCTAAATACATACGTGTGTTTGTTTTATGTACTTTACTGTCATCCCACATACAAGCCTACTCTAAGTTACTTCCTGTCTATTCCCTTGCTACTAACCTTCTTCACTAGATTTCTCCTTTATACTTCCTAAGATACATTAACTCTATATCCTCACATCCTACCTCCTCAGCATATCATCCTAAGCCCAACCGAAGTTTATTGTCCACTGTCAGAAACTAAAGCGTTTTACAAAATTACTGATTATATCTTAGATAATAATTGAATCCAACCTTTCTGTACATTGAGACTAAACTATAAACATCTTAATAACAACAAATTGTTCATAGGTGGTATATTGTTGATATTGGGATCTGTTAATATTGTCCTTCCCCACAAAGGAGGGGTCTTGAAACCCTACAAGAGCACTACAAAACTCTAGGGTAAAAACAATAACAATCTAGACCCAGGGAGCTGGAAAGGAAGACATAGGAGTAATATAAAAAGACAAGGGAAGAAAATGCCCCAAACAAATGAAGACACCACATCATTAGAATCATTGGCAGCCACAGCAGGAGAAATGACAGAGAAGGAGTGTAGGATGTACATGGTTAAAATGTTCTGTGAACTCAAGGAAGATATAAGAGAGCAAATACAGGCAGTGAAAGATCACTTTGACAAGGAGCTACGAAACACAGGAGCAAAAGATCACTTCAACATGGAGATAAAGGTGCTAAAAACAAACAAACAAACAAACAAAAAAACCAAACAGAAATCCTTGAAATGAAAGAAATAATAAACCAAATTAAAAACTCAAATGAAAGCATCACAAACAGAATAGACTACTTGGAAGATAGAACATCAGACAATAAAGACAAACTATAAAATCTTGAAAAGAAACCATGAGCAGAACATTCAAGAAATATGGGATATCATAAAAAGACCAAATTTAAGAGTTACTGGGTTAGAGAAAGGCATAGAGGTCCAAACCAAAAGAATGAACAATCTATTCAATGAAATAATATCAGAAAAAATTTCAAACATGAAGAATGAATTGGAAATCTAAATTCAAGAAGCCTACAGGATGGCTAGTGTACAAAATCACAACAGATCCACACCATTATATTTCATTATAATGAAAATACCCAACATACAGAATAAGGAGAGAATTTTATAAGCCACAAGAGAAAGGAATCAGATTACACAGGGGAAAACCAATTAGGATAATGGCAGATTTTTCAACACAGACTCTGAAAGCTAGAAGATCCTGGAACAACATATATCAAACTCTGAAAGAAAATGGGTACTAATCAAGAATCTTGTATCCAGCAAAATTAAGCTTTAGATTTAAGATGAAATATAAACCTTCCATGATAAACAAAAGTCAAAAGAACTTATAGCTAGAAAACTGACACTACAAAACATCCTTGAAAAAATATTCCATGAAGAGGAAACAAAAACAACAATGAAAATCAGAAGAGGGAGGTAGTACACTAACGGAGAAAATAATCAAAGAAGAAAATTAAATCAAGTTAAATAACAAAAATAAACAAATATGGCTGGGAATACAAACTATGTCTCAATAGTAACCGTGAATGTTAATGGCTTAACCTCACCAATCAAAAGACAGACTAGCAAACTGGATTATGCTGCCTACAGGAGACTCATCTGATAGGTAAAGACATACACAGACTGAAGGTAAAAGGTTGGGACAAATCATACCACTCATACAGACTGCAGAAGCAAGCAGGGGTTTCCACCCTCATATCAAACAAAGTAGACTTCAAGCCAAATTTAATCAAAAGGGATAAAGATGGACATTACATACTGCTCAAGGGAACCATACAAGACAACAAGACACAGCAATCATAAATATATATGCCACAAACATGGTGTACCTATGTTCATCAAATAAATTCTTCTCAAGTTCAAGAGTCAAACTGATCACAACACAATAATCTTGGGTGACTTTAACACACCTCTCTCACCACTGGATAGATCTTCAAAACAAACATTGAATAAAGAATCTTTAGAACTCTGGAGAAGGGGAATAGTAAGGATGGTGGAAGGAGACCCTCATCATTATACAAAATACATGTGTGAAGATGTGAAAAATAAAATAAAATCTAAAACAAATTATAAAAAAAGAAAGTTATACGCCATGTATGTATAATATGCCAAAATATACTTTACTGTCATGTGTATCTAAAAAGAATAAATGAAAATTATATATAAAAAAGAATCTATAGAACTCAAAAAATATAATCAATAACTTAGACTTAACTGACATATATAGAATATGTCAACCTGTATCAAGCAGTTATACTTTCTTCTCAGTAGCACATAGATCCTTCTCTAAAACAGACCATATACTATGCCACAAAGCAACTCTTAGCAAATACAAAAAAATAGAGATACTACCATGTATTTTATCAGATCATAATGGAATGAAATTGGAAATCAATGACAAAATAAAAATTTACTCCAACACCTGGAAACTAAACAATATTGCTACTGAATGAACAATGGGTTGCAGAAGACATCAATGAGGAGATTAAAAATTCTTAGAGGTAAATGAGAACATATAGACAACATATCAACATCTCTGGGACACAATGAAAGCAATTCTATGAGGAAAGTTCATTTCATGGAGTTCATTCCTTAAAAGAAGAAAAAGTCAACAAATAAATGACCTTACTTTACATCTCAAAGTTCTAGAAAAAGAAAAATAAATTAACAGCAAAAGCAGTAGAAGGCAAGAAATAATTAATATTAGAGCTGAAATCAATTAAATCAAAACAAAAGAAACAATTGAAAAAAATGACAAAACAAAAAGTTGGTTCTTTGAAAAAATAAATAAAATTGACAGACTCTTAGCTATCTAATGAAGAGAAGGAGAGAAAGAACTCAAATTACCAGCATACGTGATGAAAAAGGTAATATCACAACAGACACTACAGAAATACAGAGGATAACTAGAAATTACTTTGAAAAACTTATATTCCAATAAAATAGAATATAGTAAATGTATATGCCCCATCAAAGAATTTCTTATGTCATAAGACTTGCCCAGAGTGAGTCAGGAAGATATACACAATTTAAACAGACCAATATAAAGCGATGAAATAGAAGATGCCATCAGAAGCCTACCAACTAAGGAAAGCCCAGGACTAGACGGTTACACAGTCGAGTTCTACAAGACCTTTAAAGAAGAACTAATACCAATACTCTTCAATTTATTTCAGGAGATAGAAAAAGAGGCAGCACTTCCAAACTCATTCTATGAGGCCAATATCACCCTGATTCCAAAACGAGGCAAAGATATATCAAAGAAAGAAAACTTTAGACCAATATCTCTACTGAACATAGATGCAAAAATTCTCAATAAAATTCTAGCATATCAAATACAAAAACATATCAAAAAGATTATGCACCATGATCAAGTGGGATTCATCCCAGGTATGCAAAGTTGGTTCAACATAAGGAAATCAATAAATGTAATTCATCACATCAATAGACTCAGAGATAAGAATCATATGATCATCTCAAAAAGAACCAATAAAAAAGGCTCACGATGTAGATTAGTGGTAAAGTGCTCATGGCTTCAATCCTAAGTACAAATACATAAATAATAAAAAAATTAAAATAAAGTTTTTTTCACAAAGAAGAACATTAATTGTTTTTGTCTTCTGCCCACAGAACTCCTTACCACCATAGTCTCCTTCATAGTTGTTATGGTTTGGCTCATGAGTATTCCCCCAAAGCTCATACATTAAGCAATAAAGCAATATTCAAAGGTGAAAAGAGTGGATTGCAAGAGTTGTTGCCTCATCATCAGCTAAATCCTTTTGATAGATTGATATTTTCAATGGATTTACATGGAGATGATAAAAATTATAGTCAGGTGGACCATGGTCTACACAGGGCATGTCCTTGTGGAGGATATTTGTACCTGGCCCCTGGCCCTATCTATCTCTCTTTCTCCCTACCTTTTTATATCTCTGTTTCTGTGCTCCCTGGATGCTAAAAGCTGAGAAGTTTTCCTCTGCCCATGACCTTCTACCATGATGTTTCTGCCTTGGAACCTGTTGATCATGTATTTAGTCTCCCAAGACTGTGAACCAAAATATATCTTTTTTCTCTAAGTTGTTCTTGTCAGGTATTTTGGAAATGAGTAACCCAGCAGTCATCTGGATTCAAAATAGCTCAGCCTAAGGTGCGTGAGTACGGCACCCTCCCATATGAATCTCTACTTAACTAATGAAATCCAAAGGAAGGTGGGATCTATCCACTGAGTAAGAGATGGGATAAACTGGATATGTTGATAGTAGATAGGAAAGAGGACAAAAATGTATATATAATGCAATATTCTGTTTTCTGACATCTAGCATCTATTTTTTGATATGAGGTCAAATAAACATTAAAAATGGATTACCGAAGAAAATTACCTGTTGATAATTCCTATAATGCTTGCTAAGAAGCTGCCTAATGAGTTTGATTTGCCTCAACCATCACTCCAACCTCCTTACCCATACCATTATATGTAATCTATATACTGGTAGGTAGGGAAGTGATTCAAGAATTTTTGACTTTGTATGTCCTCAACTTCAGAAGAGGTCATCAGATAATCAGAGTGAGTTGATGAAAATGAGGTATCTCTCATTGTGGCTGGATATTGGCTCCTGATTCAACAAGGTTGTAATACAAAACAGTACATGTGAAGAAAATCATTGTGTGAGTCTGAAACATATCTCTTAGAGTTGTTATCACTTACACATGTGGTCTTACATTTGCTTCCTTTCTATAGCACACTGAGGAAGCCTGCTATCAAAGGCTACAGTGAAGGAGCAATAAGAAAACAAGATGTCATGCATTCAGGTGGAAGATATAAGCAACTCTCCTGAGCACCCAAGGCATCTGGTGCCCTTAACAAGCACCAAAAAGAATCTCCACAGTTTGATGACCCTCACTATCAGACATATAAGACCAGGGATTCCTCCACATTACCAAACTGTAGCCCAGATAGGATGTCGATTTCATCATTCTACTACTCTCCAACCCCAGGGTCAGAAGTGGAAGATGGGAAGTACAATCACAGTATTTCTCCTACAGAGTGGACCCAAACCACAGGTTAAGTGTGAGCTGAGAAGAGAAGACATGATAATGAAAAATTAGTAGTTCTGACCTGCTAACTTCAATAGGTAATAATAACCTGAATGCTATAGGTTATTACAACCTTGTTATATCAGGAACTGAAAAATCACTAGGGATCCAGAAAACAGAGTTAGAAGAGCTTATTTAAAAGAAGCAATTATTGGGAAAATAACACTCACTTTTATTTCTCTCCTTCTGGATTCTAATCATTCAATAAACCCAGTGCAAACCTTTAGAGTAAAGACAGAGTGGTATTGATAAAAACCTAACAGTGAGTAAAGGAAACATGAAGAAAATGAAGAAAAAAAAAATCTCAGAATTATGACAGCCTTTACATCCTCACTGTTCAAAGTATTGTGTATGGATCAGCAGTATCTTTTTTTTTTTTAATCCTGGACCCTTAGAAATGCAGAATCCTTTGCTGCTCCACACACCCATGACAGAGCTTCTCAAAATTTAGTGTGTATAAAATCATGTGGAGAGCTTGACAAAACAGATTCCCTGGCCCACTTAGAACTTCTGAATCAGTAGGTCTGCAGTGAACACAGAGCTTCTGAATTTCTAATAAGCTTCCAAGTACTCTGCTGTGGCTCATGCATGTACCATATTTTAAGTTAGCAAGGCAGGAAAAAGCTAAAATCTAGTAGTAATCCACGTGCCTGTTAATAATTAAAAATGATCTGAACACAAGAGGGAAATAGAAAGGTATTCCTATATATCTATTTCCAACCATCATATCCACTTTACCATGCAGGAAAGGGCAGATTTTCTTCCTAATGTTATAGAGAAATGGTAAGCAACCAGGAGAATGATATGTAACCAAATGTGAAAAGAAGCAAAATATAAACAAACCTAAGGAGGTAGCAAAAGGCACATCTACTCTCAATTCCTTTCATTCTTCTCTTCTCCTACGGATCTTTTAGAGTAGTTTGTACATGTTTTCCACTGTTCCTTGCCACAAGCTCCCCTTATTATGCTGCCTTAATAAGGCATTGAGTATATTCTCTTTAACACCCTGTTTTCTCTTTCATGAGAATCTAAAGAAAAATATAACTGAGAAATATCTAATAGAATTAAAAACATCTACATAAAATCAGCTGCACAATTTGCAAAAGTCCCAGTTCTATTTATTTTATGAAAGTGTAAAACTTGAAAACTTTTGTCATGAGACAAAGAGAGTAAAAACACATGACAAATAATTATACTATGCCTATATTATGAAAGTCTAGCACCCACAGAAAAAATAGCTGCCATTTCCTTTTTGAGTGAGGAAATGTTCAAAGAGATTCTTTGATCAGAAGTTGGGCAAGGTACCTTAGATAAAAGATAAAATAGAAAATTGTGATCAGCCTGCCCTCAGCACAACAGTCTTATCTGAGATTCCTCTTGTGGATTAGCTAATGCTTTCTCTGTTCTCAGCATGGAAGCGACAGGAGAAGCTGAGGGCTGGCAAGGCATCATAAAAGTTAGTTTCAGCATCTTCATTTCCCCATAGCAGTCATTACCACTAACAATAGCTGAGGATTTCACCCTTCTTCAGCTTGAACTCTTTGAAACAAATTTCACAGATAAACATCCTACTCAACTACACAAACCAATGATTATATAATGATTCCAAATAGCATGTGCCTTCTGCATGTTGGATGGAAATCAGTAGAACAAAACTAAAGGGAAAATACTAATCCTTACATTTATTTTCTCTATGGAGCTAAATGGCCACCTGGATTTTAGACATAGAAACATCCCTATTTCCCTTTGAAGGTTAAAATTAAGGGCTGGGGTTGTGGCTCAGCAGTAGAGCGGTCACCTAGCACATGCAAGGCCCCGGGTTCAATCCTCAGCACCACATGAAAATAAAATAAAGGTATTGTGTTCAACTACAACTAAATAAACAAGACATTTTTAAAAAAATAAGTCCTAGCTTCCTTAAATGTTTCTATTTTCATATAAACTGTTCTTGTGCTTAGGACCAGAGAGTATTTAATAAATGGCTGCTGATTCTACTTAAGTCTTTCCTCCTTTGCCTCTTTCACTTACACAATTATTTCTCCCCAAATTAGAAGATGTCAGGTAGGTCCCCAATTATAGCAGTTTCTGCTCATTTGGGTACAAAAATAATAGTAAAGCTAAAACCCAAAGTTCAAGTCTCCCAGGACAGTGCTTCAACCAAATGTTCAATAGTGAGGTTGAAAATTTATCAAGATATTCATATAGACATTTTATAGCTACTTTTACAACACAAAGGACACCTTTTCTTTCTCTGACTACAAAAAAAGCTGTTATGCTAGAACAACCTCCATATGTGCCTCATTATATGTGATTAGTTTTAATATGAATGCTATATCTTTAATAATAGATTTCATTTCTTTGACCTCGATTATTTTAACTTGAGTCCTACTCAAAATTCCTGTGAATGGTAAAGCAATTTCATTTTATATGACATGCATATTGCTGTTGCACACCCAGAGCCCTAAGACTTTTAAGAGAGGGCTTACAATGGCTTGACCCTTCTCTGATGTCATAAAAATAAAATAAAATAAAACAACCCTTTGAAGCATACTAAAAATTGGGGGTACAAAACAGTTTCTATGCTTTCATTTTTGTTAAAGCTACTATCATCTTTTGGATGGTTTCCTGTAATAACTTCCTACAGAAAATAATCTCCTTATTCCATGCTGCTCATGTAAAGTCTATTCTTCACACAGCAGCTTGAAAAATCTACTAAAAATGTAAATCAGATCATATCCCTCTCATGCTTTCAATGCTCCATGACTTCATATTATACTTATTAGAGTCTAAATTTCACCGCCAACATAATCTAGCCTTGCCTTCTTCTATAGTCTCTAACACTATCTGCTTTTTTTATTCTGCCTTAATCCCACTGGCCTCAGTGTTATTTTTTGAACATGCCAGTTCATCCTTAAGGCCTATATCCTTTTGTTTCTTGCATGGCTATTTTTTCTCCCCCAGCCAGATCTCTGTATAAATACCAGCTCCTCAGAGAGGCCTTCTTTGACTTCCCTAATTAAAATAGCACCTGTCACTCTGTAGTCCCTTACTCTGCTTTACTCTGTTTTATGGGACATATCTGATGTGATGTATACTTACAGTCTTAGTTTATTTTTTGCCTGCCAATCCTGCTATCATATACATGATAGTGTGTACTCTGGATTTGCTTTTAATCCACACCAGCTGGAATACTAAATGAATTGTAGTGCATACACAATAAGTTTTGAGTGAATGAATGGAAGGAATCAAGAACACAGTATGCTCAGCAGTGCCTGAGAAATAGTCTTAGGTATGAAGAAATGAGTAAAGATAGTAAACTTATTGATGGTCTTGGGTCACTAACAGACACCTTTATTTTTGTGAACTAATTCATCATACTCTAAGAAACTGTTCAAACTCATCTTGAGAGATGGTACTGGATCATTAAAATTTTTTATTTTGTAGAGAACTTTTACAGTCAGATGCTTAAATAAATGGATATTTGAGATGGGTCCCACATTATACTATAGGTCAGGAGTATTATATATTTTTAAAAGAAAATATTATATCATGCAGCTAATACAGTACAACTACAAGGAAAGCCCAGATTCTTGCCTTTCCATCAGTGGTAGAGTAACTTGTACAGTTTGCATCATACTAAATAATAATAAGCACTAAAATATAAACCTACTTCGAACAATCATAAATTCAGGACAATATACATGAAACAACATAAGGAGCAGAGAAGCAATATGAAATAAGAAAAATACTCAAAACTGGACCTGCTTTCACCCTTAAGCAAGGCAACCATGCTTGGTGAGATCCTCTTAGGAATGTTTCCCAGTCCACAAGGCATCAGGGAATAGAGATCAAGAAAGCTGAAGTCCCATTGGACTGGAGAACCAGATATTGAAGTTAGAACTGCCTTAGAAACATGGAAAATTAAGGGGGGGAAATCCCGAGAAAAGAGAAGTCCAGAAAGCGTGAATATAAAAATCTTATGTAAGCTTGTGGTTGACATATGAATTATTCACACATAGGATAAGACATGGTACAATCCAAGAGGAACAGTGTTAACTGAAGAAAGGTGTGAACAAAGATGTCAATTGCTATCAGCTGGTGGGGAGAAGTTTGATGTTCAATTCATGCCAAATTAGAGGACGTTGTTAACCATTGCACACTTTCCACTGAATTCCAGGAGTGATGCCTTATGATTGAAACCTGTGTCCCATAACTGAGGTTTTTTTTCCTAGGAATAATTAAAAACATAGAAGTAGATTGGCCATATAAAAAAAAAGTATAAATTAAAATCAACTCTAAATAAAACCAAGATAACTGGCTAATAACTTGCTAAAATGAAGCTCATCATAATTTAGTGGGGGATAAAATAATTCAGTCTCTTTGACACATCACTTAAAACAATTAATGTAAAATAAACTAATAAACATAAAAATACACAGAAAAATGTAATAACCCACATTTTGGACAAAAACAGTCAAAAGAAGCAGACAGAGAAATGACCCAGATTTTGAAATTAGCATAATTATATTGTTTCTACTCATGGGAGCTGTCTTGTTCAATGGTTGTAAATATCTAATATAAACAGAATATTTAGACAATTTTTTTTTAGATATTGGACAGCAGGAATTATAGAACTGTGGTCCCTGAGAAGAAAGGAAAAAGGAAATGAGATTTATTTATGATAATCCAGTTTTCTTCCTGAAAGCACATTACAGAGTTTGTTGTACGATAAGATGAGCAGACTATGAAAATATCACTGCATTATAGAGGGACAGATCAGAGGTCATAGAAAGTGCAATATGAGGAGTTTCAGAATATGGAAAATGAGGAGCTAAGTGGAGAAAGATGTCCAGAAAATTGGTCAAGTCTCCCTAGTTATGCTAAGCACACACCTACCCTGATATTCATCAATTCTGCTCCTATTCAAGAAAAATAAAAGCATAACTATTAAAAAATTGTTAAAAGTTGTTCATAAAATATTTATTTACAATAAGCCCACACTGGAAATAACATAAGTGTCCATCAGCAGTTGAATATAAAAATAGATGGTGAAAAACTCTTAATAGAACACACCAAAAACAAGACAGAATGAACTATTCTTGACAGACAAGAAATATAGATGATTATTTAAAAACAAATAAAAATATCATATTGAATGAAGGAATCCTTACATGAAACAGCACATTCTATATAATTTTTGTTACTGCATTAATGGACCTTTGGTTGAAGGCCAGTTCCCACACACTGAGAAGAATTTACCAAGTCAAAGAGAAACAATTAAAAGAGTTTATTGGATTAAGATAGGATGCAAGGACAGGTGGGAACAGAATAAATGGGTCTGCTCATGAACTCAGAGTGGGTCTGGGCTTATGGAGCTCCTGAGGTCTTTATTAACCTTGGTGGGTTTTATTTTACTGGGAGTGATTTATGCTATTTCGCATGGTCTAAATCTCTGCCCAGGCATGTCAAGATGGTCAAGCAATCTTTTTGAAAAACAGGATCTTGTTTCTGCTTGGTGGAAGTTAGCTCCTCCAATAACATAAAGGGATGAGATGAAAGGTAGGTCCTTAGGCTCACATCAACCCTGCTAATCAAGGTGGGATGGGGTTTGAGACAAGGGTCCCTAATCTCTCCTGTCTCAATTTTGTTTCCAATGCATTCATTATAATAAAAATCAGAAAAATGGCTTCCTCAGGATAGAGGCAAAGTGGGGAATGGAATGACTAAATCAAAGGTGTACCAGGGAAATTTCTAGGATTATGAGGAAGTAGCATATGAATATTTATATTTATCAAAACTCACCGAACTGTACTTTTTAAAATTGTTCCATCTTGTTGCATGTAAATACAAGGAAGCAATGTGGTTTTCTTTTCCCACTCAGATGCTCACCCTTTTCAAGAGAAAATTTATTTCACTCGTGTTTGAAGAAAGAGGGAAAGAATCCATTCATAAAATTTCCTAAACATTCTACACTAACTTTTCATTGCCAAAGCAAATCATAAAGGAATATGATTGTGGTACAATAGTACCAATAAAGGGACCAGGGATATGACAGAGCTACTAAAAATTTATTTCATGTCAACTTTTATGTGTCTAACCATTAATTTAAAACTTTTCTAGGTGTCATCCAGCACTGTGAAGAGAGGATACTGTACCTTTCATCCAGCTGCCTGTGGAGAATTTCACCTTCTGTGGAACAGCCCACCTGAGGAGTGGGAGAGCTCACTTAACTCTGAGCCTGCAAACAGCCTGCCCAGCCAACAGCTTCTTATGCTTTTGCTCTGTACCCCAGTCTGCTGGTAGGTGCTGTTGAAATGTCCTCAATGGTCAAGATAAATGCTTGTGAACGTCAAGAAATGAGATTTCCTCTCTAACTACAAACTCCCTCAATTCCTTCCTTATAGAAAAATTGTTCTCACTGAATCAAATTCTGCTTTTGTGGTTTCTTAATTTTATAGCCTTGTCTATTTTCCTTGGTAACTAGTTTCTCTACCTTGCCTGAACTCATTACTAAGATGCAATCAATGTCATCTTAGAAATTGTTTCCTCAATATAGTAACCAAGAACAGTGGTAATCTACACTCTCAGAGGAGACCTTATGTGTATTTTTCTGTCCCAAAGCTATTAACTTTAACAGACTTTCTTTTGATGTAGATCTTAGTATATCACTCTTTTCACCTTCTGGATGCACCCTCCCTGTTGAAAAGGTGAAATATTTTTGTTGTTGCTTTTAATTTTAGTTTCTATTTATAAACATCTTTTCAAGTGTTTTTGTTTTAAGCTCATTACCTCTAGATAAGTCAATAACTTTGCATTGTAAACAAGTCAATAACTTAAATTTATATTATGATATTATGACATGGGTTTGCTTTTTTTGAAAAAGCAGAAGGGAATAACATATTAAGTTATGCGCTGTTTTGTTTTTCATATCATGAAAAAAAAATGGCTCCCCATTGCCAACAAAGTATGTTAACATGTCTCAGCCAAGTCTTCCTTAACTAGTCACAATACAATTTTTAATTGTTTTTCCTGTTCTTTTATTATGTAGATAATCTAAAAGAACCTATTTGCAGAGACTAAAAATCATAGAATTAACCAGTTGTTACGTAGCAAGGCTGTGTATTGCATAAGTATCTCAGTACAAATATCTCAGAATAAATATCAGTATAAATATCTCAGTATAAATTACAGAATATAAATACCTCAGAATGTATTTCAATGTATTTCAAGAGACTGCAAAACTTTCATTCTTTCTGGCACAAAATTATTTCTTTTGAAATAGAGAACAAGGATAAACATTCCTAATTATAGTAGAAGGAGAAAAGAATATTTTAGGCCAAACTAACAAAAATTTACATATTAATTAAATTTTCATTGCCACTTTATTTTTAATAAAATAATTCATAAAAACTGGGAAAAATCAATAAAAACTCAATACAAAACTTCAATGCATATTGTATCCAATTTAGGTAGGTTTAAACTGATAAGATTTATTTCTATTGTCATAGCTTCCTTTTCTAAAAGAACATAAACTAGAGATACTTCCTTTCCCCTTTGTTTTGTACCATTGATGATGAGATCCTTTAAATTGGTACTGAAGTTTGCTTATTTGTCAGTACTCTTTTCTATGCTGATTTTAAATCATACTCTGGAATTTTATCTGTTTCTTACCACCCTCTCCCCCATTAAAGCATTTGATGAAAATAATTTTTTTCAAATGAAAAAGCTTGAAAGGATTTTTTTTTTTGTAGAAAATCATTGTCCTCTTCTCCCTTTTATTTCATTCCACTTTCTGGATGCAAACACATTCAATTCTTTTAACATGTTTTTAGATAGTTATATCATTATTCTAAATAATAAATGTATGCTACTATGAGATTGTCAAAACAAAATTGGGATACAGTTGGTTGAGAGGTGCTAATATAATTACCAGGAAGTAAGTTTCTTTATGGGAATTCATGAAGATGGCCTCACAGAACAGGAGACACAGCTGGAGAGAGAGGCATGACTTAGTGATTTCCAGGACATAAAACTACCCATTATACTATGTTTGGCAAATGAATAGTCCACCAACGAGAACTAGGATACTTTTATTTCTTTCTAGAAGTAGGTTGTCCATTAGGACACCTGAGAGAATCACTAAACAATGGTGGGGATTGAAGTCTGTGTGATTGGTAGTACCTATCACCAGGGAAGTTCACGGCAAGCTGATTTTTTTTTATTAGTTGCTCAAGACAATACAGTGATCTTGACATATCATACATTTGATTCAAATTGGGTATGAATTCTCATTTTCCACGTGTACAGATTGCAGGATCACATTGGTTATACATCCATGTGTATACATACAGCAATCCTAGTGTCAGTAGTATTCTGCTGCCCTCTATATCCCCCGTCCCCTCCCCTCCCCTTCCATCACCTCTCTCTACCCATTCTACTGTGACACTTATCTCTCTCTCTTTTTTTCTTCCCTTCCCCCTCACACCATTGTATATGTATTTTGTGTAGCCATGAGTGTCTCCTTCCATCTTCCATGAAATTTCCCTTCTCCCTCCCATTCCCTCCCACCTCTTTTACTTGTTTCATGGTAATCTTCTTCTCATGCTCTTCCTCCCTACTCTGTTTTGAGTCACCTCCCTTATATCAGAGAAGACATTTGGCATTTGTTTTTTAGGGATTGGCTAACTTTGCTTAGCATAATCTGCTCTAATGCCATCCATTTCCCTGCAAATGCCATGATTTTGTTATTTTTTAGTGCTGAGTAATATTCCATTGTGTATAAATGCCACATTTGTTTATCCATTCATCTGTTGAAGGGCATCTAGGTTGGTCCCACAATCTAGCTATTGTGAATTGTGCTGCTATGAACTTTGATGTAGCTGTGTCCCTGTAGTATGCTCTTTTTAGGTCTTTTGAGTATAGTCTGAGAAGGGGAATAGCTGGGTCAAATAGTGGTTCCATTCCCAGCTTTCCAAGGAATCTCCATACTGCCCTCAAAATTGGCTGCACCAATTTGCAGTCCCACCAGCAATGTACAAGTGTACCTTTTCCCCCACATCCTCTCCAGCACTTGTTATTGTTTGACTTCATAATGGCTGCCATTCTTACTGGAGTGAGATGGTATCTTAGAGTGGTTTTAATTTGCATTTCTCTGATTGCTAGAGATGGTGAGCATTTTTCGAAGCAATTCTAAGCAGGAAGAGTGAAGCAGGTGGTATAGCGATACCACATTTTAAATTATACTACAGAGCAATAGTAACAAAAACAGCATGGTACTGGTACCAAAACAGGCGCGTAGATCAATGGTACAGAATAGAGGACACAGAGACCAATCCACAAAATTACAACTACCTTATATTAGACAAAGGTCCTAAAAGCATGCAATGGAGAAAGGATAGCATCTTCAACAAATGATGCTGGGAGAACTGGAAATCCATATGCAACAAAATGAAATTGAGTCCCTTTCCCTCACCATGCACAAAAGTTAACTCAAAATTGATCAAGGAGCTAGGAATCAAACCAGCGACTCTGCATCTAATAGAAGAAAAAGTTGGCCTGGAGTCAGGCTGTTGTAGAGACAAACGAGGCAAGGCACCAAAGATAGCAGGAAACAGGTTTATTTGGCTACAGCCAGGTTCAGAGGGTACAGCCTTTGCTGTAATCAATCAATCCCCTGAACCCCGAGTTCAGGAAGTTTCAGAGTTTTATACTCAATATGTAAGGGGAGGGGTTCAGAGGATCACAGGCTGCAGAAGTTCACATAAAAGCAGCATTTTCTTTCACTGTTTTGGGCAAGTTAACCCTTCAAGGACAACACCTGAGAAGGGGAGAGCTTCTTCTCCCCTTTCTTTCCTCCCTCTTCCAGCTGTTACCATGGAGCCCATTTGTAACTTATCTTAAAAATGTAGACATCTCTGTGAAGCCCAGCTCAAGGCCAGAGGCCTTGTTTGCACATTTCTTCAAAGTACTATACTGGATACATGTTTGTGAAAAACTAGTAAGGGGGTGTCCAGCACCTGGAGTGCTGGTATTTTCTTGGCCAGTGGCCAAGTAAACAGGGTGCACAAAAATAGGAAGTTTATCTACATTGGACTCTTTTGCAGAGACACTTTTGCTGACAGTCTTAAAATCAGCCATGGTGAAGACTTCTGGAGAGGCCCAGTTAAGATTTTTCAGTGGAGAAAGGGGGTGCCACTTCAGGGCTCCAAATTCCTTAAAAGGACACCTATGGCACAAGAGTTAAAAACAAGAATCAACAAATGGGACGTATTCAAACTAAAAAGTTTTTTTTTTTCTCAGCAAGAGAAATAATAAGTGAGGTAAACAGGGAGCCTACATCCTGGGAACAAATTTTTACCTCTCACACTTCAGATAGAGCTCTAATCTCCAGAGTATACAAAGAACTCAAAAAGTTAAACAACAACAACAACAAAACAAATAACCCAATCAACAAATGGGCAAGCTGCTTTTTGATAGCAATTTCGGGATGTTTTTAGAAAAAGACTTTTCATCCCTCTTGATATGTATCAGCCTATTGGTTTTCTGGAGATGCTTTGGGAAAGGTGCTAAAGGGCTTTATGAATCAGGTAGAGTTTCTTCGGGGATTTAGGTTTCAGTTTACCCTCCTCTAATGCCAAATATCTCAAGCCAGAAATTCTTTGATTCCATTTTTTTAAAAGAAAAGTAAAATCAAATATAAAAAGGTAGCAAACAAAGGTGTGGACCCAACTTACTCTTTTTAAAATGTTCATATTATTGCTTATTTTTATGACTGTCTCATGCCTATCTACCACCATACCAGCAATTCCTAAGTATTTACTGCCTAATTTTTAAATAGTTTCCAGAGAAAAAAAATAAATAATCTTGATGATATTTCCTTATTAACAACTTGGAGTGGATTCTCTGATAAATCATTTACCACTCTTCCATTATCTTTCCACTTATGGTATAAGTTACAAATGGCCCCATCTTTCCATCAAAGGAAAACCCTCTATTATTGTTGTGTAACATATAGGGAAGTGGTTGGGGGAAATGGAAGTATAGCATAGACTTCATTCACACTACCATCTTGAATCCAGAAATTGGCATAGCCATATTTGTACATGTCTATGCTGAAACTCTGAGATTGTCACACAGATACAATGACTTAATCTCTCAATGTACTGGGGACTTGGTAATTAGAAGCCCTGGAATGCATCCACTATTTTCATGGTCCATACACTGCAATAAGACCTCCAGAAACTCAAAGAAAATTACAAGTATCTTCTCTTCTGCCTTTATTTTAATGGTCCTTGGGATGTGGATTTTTATAATGGGGTGGAGTTTAACTGATAAAAATATTTAAAAATCCAGATTGAAACTTAGATGATATATTATTAGGAAAAATGTTTCACTCAAAAAAACTGGGTTTGGGAATTGTATTGTCTGCCTCCATCATGCCAGTAGGTTTTATGACTTCAACAACATTTCCTGAGTTTCTACAAGACTCGTCTCTATTTTCTCCTTATTTCTCTGACACACCCAAGGAGACCTCAACCACTAAATGGTGGAGAGACGTCAGGGAGTATTAACAGTGCACTCAGAGGAAATCATGTTCACTGATGCTATGGAAAAATATAAGAAGAAGCTTGTAGTAGAATGGAAGAGAGGGAAGTCAGAATAAAATACATAAAACACATAATTTTATTTTATCTTACTTATGTATGAAATGACTTAAAGAAAATATATCAGCATGCTAAGGAATAATTGTATTTTGGTGACTCTTAATTTTGTCTTTATTCCACTTTTCTATATTCTTAAGTGACATTTAATGAATATCTGTGACTTTTACCATATGCATCACTTTTATGTAGGGTTTATTTTTACAATTTGCTTTTTATTTTTTTATTTTGGAGGGAAAGTATGGGGGATTGAACTCAGGGACATTTGACCACTGAGCCACATCCCTATTCCTATTTTGTATTTTCGTTTAGAGACAGGGTCTCACTGAGTTGTTGAGCACCTTGTAGTTGCTGAGGATGGCTTTGAACTCACTGGGATTACAGGTGTACTGTAATGAATCCTCCTGACTCAGCCTTTTAAGGACTGACCTAACTGCCATTTCCTCTGTGCTTTGTCTTCTAATGTGCTTAGTTGAAATATGTTTCTCTCATTCTCAAATCTTCAATAATTATTTTAGTATAGCTTTTATTTTGCCTTTCATAAACGTTTGCATTTTAACTAACTGCTTTATTTTTCTTTTGCACTTAAGAGCCAGCATTTGGTAGCATTTACCTTAGCATTCTCTATAGTGCCGTGCACAGTGTTTGGCATATAGTGGTTGATCCTATGCATGTACAAATGAGGAAATGAACTGACTTCTGCAGACTCCACAGTCATTTTACTTGCACAGTCTATGAGCACATTGTCTAATACCAATTTTCCTTCCAAAACATCATACTGTGAAAGCTTGCCATTACAAAACTCACCATATTTATTATACCCTGTAGGTAGAGATTTTTTTCCTATTTGCTTTTATCAAATGTTTATCCTTTTTTTATCCATGTCTGTTACCATGGCAGCAACTCTAAGACAAGGCTGAACAAATCGTGAGAATTCTTGCACACACAGACTGGTAACCACAGTGGTGGCAGTTTGCTTATGGCACTGACTGTTTTCACATGCCTCCTTTTTGCAAGGGCAGATGTCTCACTGCCTTGATGAACATGCTTGTCTGTCAAAACTATAATGCCACGTTAAGCAGAAAGATGCAGGTAATAGCTACTAAACTCCTGAATTGATTCATTTTGATTATTGTGGGTACTATAATGATTACAGTTGTTGTTGTTGTTGTTTTAAATTTTCATTAGCTGCACAATTCTTTTCTACTATTGAAGTCCTGTGTAAGAAAAGTAGCTTCTTCCATATTTTCTGAGAGGAAAATGATCACGTAGCAGCATAACACTCCAACCTGTCTGGTCTGACCTCTCTGCTTCCACAAAGGATCCTAGTCTTCATCATCAGATATATAGTCATCATTTCCCTTCAGTTTTCCTAAGAAAGTAGAGCTGCAGCCTCCCTAATATGTTATCTCTGTGTTATTTTCCTAATGTCTTTTCCTTTGTATTTTTCTTCTCTTGTTCAGCCAATTGGAAATGGGAAATTTTAGGCATTAAGAGCCAAGAATCACAGAATACTCTGATGGAAAAGCCCTCTGAGGATATCTATTCCAACATTTTCACTCAATCTGTGTGGAAATTGTGGTGTAGAGAGGTAAAGTTAATTTTCAAAGGTCATGCAGTGAGTTAAAGTCATATTGCATTATAGCTAGCATGTTCTGATTTCTAATCCAGGCCACACTATTTGCTTCTTATTTTCTGACATCAGCATGAGGTTCATGCAAAGGAACTGGATCTGCTTTATATTAAAAATACATATGTACATAGAAAAAAAAATCTGTACTATAGATTCATTAATTTGTCTCCAGAAATATAGGGTGAGTTGAAGATTGCTCATAGTTTCTTAAGGTACCATATTTTTATTAATTTGTTTACCATTTTTCTCTTTTCACAATTTAAACATCAATAGAAAATCCCTCTCACCCCTGGATGATTTGATTCAACTCCTACATCCTCATCTTGTTCCTGTTTCCACGAACTTCTCTATTGCCGCACGTGCACTGTCACACCATCTTACCCGTTCATGTTTTCATAGATTCATTTTGTGAAATGGGTTGAGAACCTGCTGTGTGCTCCACAGAGTTGGCTTAATGATACCATGATCGTAAAAAAAAGAAAAACAAACAAACAAACAAAATAATTTCCTTCCAAGAAAGTTCTGTTTACTTGGAAATTTCATATCACTTATTTCTTATAATTTCATATCACTTATAATCAGTTTCTGATCTGACACTGAGATTGGTGAAGGCTGGAATTGAGCTTCCAGCTATATTTGCAAAGTAGAGGGTAATACTTGGAATTTAATAAACACTTCTTGAAAGAACCTGTGGATAAATAAATCATTCTACTATAGAAGTACCATAAAATGCAAAGAAAGGAAATGTGAATATGAGCCAAACTATTTTTTGATAACTTCATCAGCCATTTGAGACTATCATTTGGGACTAGAAGTACAGGAGAACTGGAAAAAGAAATAAAAGGGGAGGAAGAACAGTACAGGGCAGAGAAAGAAGCATGAGCAAAATCATAAAATGGAGGTTCAGAATTCAAGTAATAGAAGTTATAAGCTATTAGAGAACAAAGCAGATATGTTCCATTTTATTTGCAATAGCAAAATGTGTGGCTTGTTTAGGGATTACTGGAAAATGTTTTAAATTTAAAAATAGTTTTGTTATATCTTATAAAGAAATGACATAGTTGGCCTTTGTATTCACACAGTCAGACTGCAGAAATAATTTTTCCTATTTGTCCTCAAAGGGTGACCTATTAGGAGATCATTCATCATTAATTCAATGGGCAGGTATTGCACATGAATTTCTTTTCTAGGATTTGGGGTGGTTAGCCACTTGTCATCCATATGTTCTCATGCTTCAAACTTATACCAGAGGTTCAAACACAAGAAGGAGTTGTCAAATGTGGTCTATGACTAATAAAAGAACATGAAATAAATTCACCACCTGGAGGTTGAAGTTAGACTAGATATTTCATGGATGAATAGCTATAAGAAAGATGATAAGATATATTAAAGAATGAAGAAAAAAATTTACAACCTCATGTTATTCAGAGAGAAGTTTATTTTTTTGCTCTTCCTTACTTTTACTTTTGTTGGGAGCTGGCTGCCGCACCCTGAAAATGGCACTGGTTTCCTGCTTCTGCTTCTTTAGCAGTTAGAGTTGTTAGAGGTAAACAACTCCTTGTAAGGCTGTGGGGCTGGGCTCTGGCCTGCTTCCACTGCGCTGTACCTATTAGACTTTTCCACGTGGTGCTAGTTCATTGGTGGGGCTGGGTACTTAAGCTAGGGCAGACCAACCGCTCACTCTCTTTTCCTGTTTTCTCATCATGCTTCAAGGGTCCTGAATAAACTGCTGAAAGAAGAATCCTGTGTCGTGTTTTCCTTGCTGGTGAGGGGTCGAGACAATTGGTGGCCCGTACGAGGATGAATATTCCTCGAACTCGGGATTCAGAACTTTCAGCAGCCAGGGTGGTGCACCGGTAAGTTTCCCAGGTAAGTGGGAATCTGCAAGCAAATAGCGGGGTGCTCCTCTGTAGATAAAGAGAGAGCAGGGAACTAATAGAATGGGACGCTCCTCTGTAGATAAAGAGAGAGCGGGGCTTTTGTACTTTCACTTTCTTTATAGCTTTGAAAACATTATGGGCGCTACCTCTTCAAGCCCAATTTTGTTGGCCCTGGATGGGTTGCTATGTTCAAAAGGACTTAAAGTAAAGCAGAGCACTTTGCAGATGTTTTTAAGAGAAGCTGATATAGCGGCTCCTTGGTTTGCTTTTTTGGGGAGTCTTATGATTCCTAGCTGGGACAAATTAGGGAAAGATCTGGATTTCGCTTATGAGCAAGGTACTTTAGAGGGTGGTGTTATACCACTTTGGAAGTTGGTTAGAGGATGTATAGCAGACGGTAAATGCCAGGAAGCTGTGGGTGAGGGTCAGGCCGTTCTTGAACAACTACATGAGGAAAAATCTGAGGGGTCACATAGCGAAGTGGCAGAGAGTATTAAGAGTAAGAGTAGTGAAAAGGCAAAAGAGCCTGAAAATAAAAATAGGAGAAGGCTCTATCCAGACTTGACCGAACTAAAAACACCCGAGGACACAAGCGGCTCAGAGAGTTCTGAGGACCTTGATATATTGTTACAGCAACTACGTAAGATAAAAATGAAAAAGAAAAAAAGGGAGACACAAAGCATGAAAGCCTACCATGAGAAGGGGGATAAATCTAATTTTGATAAATCTGATTCTGAAGAGGAGGTTGAGAATTTAGAAGAAGATGCAGTGCCTGTTGCACCGCCCCCATATGTGAGGGGAGTCCAAGGCTCCAGGAGAACTTTTCATACATAAGTTTGGAGAACAGTTAATACAGACATGGGACTAGCGTACCCGGTTTTTCAGGACACTAATAGGGGAAGATACCATGAGCCTTTAGATTTTAAAATAATTAAAACCTTGGCAGAATCCGTTCGCACTTATGGTGTAGATGCTGCTTTCACTCTTACTCAGGTGGAGTGGCTTACCAGATTTTGCATGACCCCCTCAGATTGGGCTAGTCTGGTGCGCACTTGTGTCTCCCCAGGCAAATATTTGGACTGGAGAGCATTTATGCTAGAGGGTGCGGTAGAGCAGGCTGCCCAAAATCATGCGGCGGACGCCCCGCCTGGGATAAAGATATGCTTTTGGGGCAGGGCAGGTTTGCCAATCAACAAACGGGATATCCTCCTGAAGTATATGAACAGATTAATAACATTTGTATCCGTGCATGGAAGTCACTCCCAAATAGAGGAGAAGTGTCTGGCAATCTGACTAAAATTATACAGGGCCCTACAGAACCTTTCTCAGACTTTGTTGCTAGGATGGTGGATGCTGCGGGAAAAATCTTTGGTGATCCCGATAGAGCCATGCCTTTGATTACGCAACTTGTTTTTGAGCAATGTACTAAAGAATGTAAGGCAGCTATTACTCCCTATAAAAATAAAGGTATAGAGGCTTGGATGAAAGTCTGTAGAGAAATAGGTGGGCCGTTAACTAATGTAGGCCTTGCTGCTGCTGTTCTTCAACTCTCTCGTAAGTCCAGCCCTGTTGCCGGAAAGTGTTTTAAGTGCGGTCAAGAAGGACATTTTAAACGAGAATGTCCTAATAAAAGGGGAGCATCTAAAATTGAGTCCAATTCTGCTAGCCGTCAGCCCGGCTTGTGCCCTAGATGTAAAAAGGGAAAGCATTGGGCTAATGAGTGTAGGTCTGTCAAAGATATACATGGTCAGCCCTTACAAGATAGAAACATGTCAAAAAACGGCCAGGGGGGCAAAACGGGGGGGCCCAGGGCCCGAAAATATATGGGGCAATGGAGAATGGGACAATGGAGAACGAGTCATGGCCATCCCTGCGCCATCCCAAAATTCGCGGAGAGCCACTACAGGTGCCGCGGGATTGGACCTCTGTTCCGCCTCCAGACTTGTATTAACACCTAAAATGGGAATCCAACTGGTGGAAACTGACTTTAAAGGACCTTTGCCCCCGGGCACTGTGGGTTTGTTAATTGGGCGTGCTTCCTCTATTTTACAAGGCCTTCACATTTTCCCTGGGATTATTAATCCGGATACGGTGGGAGCAGTAAAGGTTATGGTGGAAGCTCCAAAAGGTATTGTGTCCATTTCCCCAGGAGACCGGATTGCTCAATTGTTAATTTTACCCGGTTTACATACCCGTTTTCCTGCTGATTCCTTTTTAAGGATAAGTGATGAGATTGGAGCCACCGGAGGGAATTGTGTTTATTTGTCCTTGGATACAAGAACAATTAAAGTTGGGACATATAAAACCCTCCACTTCTCCATGGAATAAATTTCATATTAATGCACGAACACTCCAGAAGCGCTTTACTATCTCCCGTGCTGATGCTCGGCAGATTGTATTGGATTGTCCTAATTGTATCATTTTACATGATCCCCCTTCTGTGGGCTTAAATCCTCGTGGTTTGCGGCCTTTAACTATATGGCAAATGGATGTCACTCATGTTCCCGACTTTGGCAAACTTAAATATGTCCATGTGTCTGTAGATACTTGTTCTGGCATTATCCATGCTTCTGCTTTGTCTGGTGAAAAGGCTGGAAATGTTATCACGAATTGCTTGGAAGCCTGGGCAGCCTGGGGATTACCACAGACCATTAAGACGGACAATGGTCCAGCGTATACTGGACGACAATTTTCTTCCTTTTGCAACCAGATGGGTATCCAGCTTGTCCATGGTTTACCCTACAATCCACAAGGTCAGGGTATTGTAGAGCACTCTCATAAGACTCTAAAAGAGATGTTAGTAAAACAAAAAGGGGGAATTGGCTTAGGCCACACCCCGAAAGAGCGCCTCTCCTTGGCTCTATTCACTATTAATTTTTTGAATCTGGACATCCACGGGCGCTCGCTCTGCTGCGACTAGGCACTGTTCGCCCTCTGCCCCGAACTTTGGGCACGTTAAGTGGAAAGATGTACTTTCTGGACAATGGTATGGGCCTGATCCCATGCTGGCATGGGCACGAGGTTCTGTTTGTGTTTTCCCACAGAACCGAACGGAACCGTTGTGGGTGCCAGAGCACCTCATGAGGAAAGTTCCTCAAGCTCTGTCAGGAAGGAAGAATGAAGATGAACAAGATGAGGTGCTTGATGCTTCTCCTGATGGTGATCGGACATGAGGTCGTCTGGACTGCAGAATGACTCCTCTGGGCAGTGGTAAAGACATGGCCATATCCATTGCCTGTTACTTCTCAGGCTGGTGTACTTCCATTTTTCTTCACTACTAATGGCTCTGCTACCATGGATTGGCCGACCTTGCCTATGGATACTGTAGCAGCTATTGATAACTTTTCTACTGTGTCATTATTTGACACATTGTGTTTCTCCACACATGTTAATCATTCTGATTCCATACCTTGTATTATGTTAACCAATCAATCTTTGGGCTGGTTTGATAGTAATGGTTCCCGGGGCTCAAATGGTAATGCTACTGTAATCAATGGTGTTTTTCCTGCTAAGGTATTGAAAGCCAATATTTCTATTCCTCAACAACCGGCATTGTTGCCCCGTTGTAAAGCCATAAAAACTGGTTCACCAGCTTGGACTGGATGTCAGGGCTCACTGACCCCTCAGTTTATTAATTCTAACAAAACCTTTACCTTTTCTCTAACAACCACCTACAAGAATGCTACTTTTCTAGGGTTCAGTTTCACTTATAATAATCCTACTCAAGCTGTTTTCTCGAATCCTTTTGACTCCTGGGTATTATGCACTCATTTGGGCGCCTGCTCACAACTTAATGCCCTCGGATTTATTGATGGAGGTAGTGTTCAAAAATGTAACTACACTTACAATACTTCTGCTGGTAGTTTCGAAGAGCAAGTGAAAGTCAATTGCAGTGACCTATTTAGGTTTGCACCAACACCTGTGTGTGTATGGCCCCCATTCATGTTATTGGTGTTCAATTATTCATCTCCTTTACTCAATTGTTCTAACCAGATGTGTAGACTTGTACAATGCTGGAATGCCTCTTTGGAGGACTCTGTTGTGGTAGTACGTGTGCCCTCCTACTTGCCTTTACCTGTGTCTATTGATGATGATAATTTGCCTGTATTATTGCAAAGAAACAAAAGAGACTTTGGTATAACTGCAGCCATTGTGGTGGCTGTTGCAGCTCCTGCTGTTGCGGCGGCCACTGCCTCCGCGGCTCTCGCTACTGCTGTGCCTACTGCTGATGCTGTGAACAAGCTTGCGGGTACTGCTGCAACAGCCATGGAGACTCGGACTATGATGAATCAACATCTACATCTTGGCATTGTGCTTCTAAACCAGCGGGTAGATCTACTACAAGACCAAGTGGACATTTTGAGTCAAGTACTCACTCATGGGTGTTTACTGCCCATGGATGGACTATGCATTACTCCCTTAGCTTTCAATAACTTGACTAGAGCCGCTAATTTGTCTAGACAACTGGGAGCTATGCTTACAGGGGTCTGGTCAGCAGAGTTTGATAACCTGACTATGCTGTTGAGACAAGAAATTGTTAGAGTGAATAATACGCGTGTCCACATCGCTCCCATGAAAGATGTAATATCATGGTTGTTTAAGTCTTTTAGTTTCTTGAAGCAATGGGCAGGCATGGGTGCACTGGCTGTGGTCCTGCTACTTGCCATTGTATTGTGCCTGTGGTGTCTGGTTCGTGTGTGCAGGCGGCAGCGGGTGCGGAATCTTATGCTCATACAAGCCTTTGCTGCTTTGGAGGCAGGACAGTCCCCTCAAGCATGGCTCACCATGCTCAAGTGATCGACACAGCACAGGGTGCGAGGCAAGGCACTGCACTTGGGAGCTCTAGGTTTGAGTCCCAAGAAAAGCATGTCCTATTGCATGTGGGTTTGATGTCGACGCCCCACCTCCATGAAAAAGGCATTGGTCGGAATGGTGACTCGCCTGGGGAGGCACCCCTCAGGAGTGTGCCATTATTTACGGCCACTTTTGTACAATGGAGATAGGACCTCTACTTTTACCTGTTGCTTGTAATTAGAAAAGGGGGAACTGTTGGGAGCTGGCGACCGCACCCTGAAAATGGCACTGGTTTCCTGCTTCTGCTTCTTTAGCAGTTAGAGTTGTTAGAGGTAAACAACTCCTTGTAAGGCTGTGGGGCTGGGCTCTGGCCTGCTTCCGCTGCGCTGTACCTATTAGACTTTTCCAGGTGGTGCTAGTTCATTGGTGGGGCTGGGTACTTAAGCTAGGGCAGACCGACCGCTCGCTCTTTTTTCCTGTTTTCTCATCATGCTTCAAGGGTCCTGAATAAACTGCTGAAAGAAGAATCCTGTGTCGTGTTTTCCTTGCTGGCGAGGGGTCGCGACATACTTTTTTCTCCCTAACCTAAAGAATAAATATAAAAGAGGAGCCCCAGTAGGAACAGTATTCTTTAGATCTTCATATATCTGAAAGACTAGAAATAGAGCCCAGGTATAACATTTGTCAATTTTATGTCCAGTTGCTATTTATCCTTAGGAAAGATATTATGTGATAATACAAGTGATTGAATGAAACAAGACAAGATTATGTAGTTTCACAGTGTATACATAGAATCCTTATAATACAACTTAATTATTGCCAGAACTTCTTTAAAAATATCACACATACAAACACACATTTACATCAAAATCAACCATCATTAGCAGCTCAAATGCAAAAGATAAGATAATCATTTCACACTCCATCATATAATATTTAAAAGCAATTAAATCATTTATATTTGATACATATTTCCAGAGAGAAGTATTTTTGAGATAGCATACTGTAGATATACATAAAGTATAAATAATTGAGCTGGACCTAAAACATTCATTGTTGAAAAAAGAAGATACATTAAATGCCAAAGGGAAAAATAATTTATCTTCATTGTACACCTTTATTTAAAACCCTTAAAATTCAATGCAAATATTTGACTGTGAAAGAGTAAGATAATTTTCCCTCTGAAAAAGGTTCACACAAGATTAATAATTTTAGGGGGGGAAAGGCAAGTTTCATGTGTCTTCATTTATGGGAAAGACTGAAAATGACTTTCTCTAGGGTTTCTTTTTTTCAAAATTTCTGAAGTCTTATCAATAGCTTTTAAGAACAAAATGGATTGTTGCAGATCCTTGGCCTTATCAAGGACTATATCCTGATAAACTAAACTTAACAATGGATTTAACATGTTGTTTTATGCTTCCATAATACTTTTTCAAAATAAATACTACTGATATATGAAATTACTAACTAAAATACAACTGAAGCCAATTTTTTTTTACTACTATAGGACTTATTTCTAAAAAACTTTTCAATACCATAATGATTTTTCCTAGTGCCTCAAATCTTTAAGATGCTTTGTCTTTATCTTCTAGTTGGTAATGTCCTGGAAAATAAAAAGTAATTTTAATCTATGTTCAATGTAATCTGAAAAGTCATCTTAATAAAAAAAAAAGACAACTATATTCTTCAGATGAAGTCACACACACACACACACACACACACACACACACGCACACACACAGCATCATATAATGTTTATGAAAGAAAAGAGAACAAAAAACAATTTCTCTCCTAAGGCCTTCTGCCACAGCTGTACCCTTCAAAGTCATTTGAATTTAATTCAGAGTAGGAAATGAATCAAAGATAATGAATTCTAGGGAAAATATAACAGTAAGGAGAATGGAAAAATGGAGGGTAAAGGGGAAGATGTGAGAGATAATGGAGATCAGTGCATTATAAAATTTTAAAGTAAATAAATACTGCTGCTCTGTCAATTCCTCCTTCAATGGAAGAGGGGTATGATAACTAAATAGAAAACTATGACACAGTCATCTTGCTTTCTTCAATCCACTTTTCCACTTTATTTATCTATTCTCCTTCCCACCAAAATCACAGTTAATTTAGATTTTTTTTTCTGGCACCGTAATAACTTTTCAGAAGGAGGACACCATAGGGAACATTCAAAAATGAATGGGCTATTTCCTAGGCCATGAGAAGATTTCCATCACCCATACTCAATAGATGTTTATTTTTGTTCTTCTTTACTCAATTATTTAGCTTCCAGACATAGCTGAGATGCAGGAGACATGGATTCTTTAATTTATTAAAATCTCCCATTTGCCCAGACATTATTTTGGACACTGGGGTTAAAATAAGAAATAAAAATAAAGTAGGCCAGGTACCCTGGTACATTCCTGTAATTCCAGGCTGAGGCAGGAGGACTGGAAGTTCAAAACCAGACTCAACAACTCACTGAGGCCCTAAGCAACTCAGTGAGATCCTGTGTCAAAATTAATTAAAAAGGTTTGAGGTTGTGGCTCAGTGGTTAAGTGTCCCTAGGTTCAGTCCATGATATCAATCAATCAATCAATAAATATAAATAAATGTGAGGTTACTTATTTCTATAGTAATTGGGAAAGTTTAGGTAATTTTACAATAACCACAACCCGCCAAGAGTTTTAACATGACAAAAGTATATTTTTTTTCATACACATTTCATTTTTAATGAAGATAGGGAGGGTGTTTACCCTCGCTTAATCATTCAGGGATCCAGGCCTACAGAAACCCTGCTATTTTATACAGAAACAACTAAAATATGTGACTTTCCCTGTCTCTATATCAGGAAAAAAATAACTTTGACAACTGCAGGTAAATTTTCACTGGTGGTGACATCTGATGTTGTCACTACATTTCATTGGCTAGAACTAGTCACTTAGCACCATACACATGACAGAAGCCTAGATCAGGCAGTCCACCATGTGCCTTCAAAGAGAAGAAGAACCAGATACAGACCAAGCCATAGAGTCACAGAGACTACATTCTCTTGTGAAAAGCAGATGGTAAATAAGTAAAGCAAATGAATAATTTCACTAATGATAAATACTATGAGGATATACAACAGAAATTAAGACTATCTTAAATAGTTTAGAAAAACCCGATGAAGAAGTGACATTTGATCACATATTTGAACCAGGAGGAGCCTCGAAACAGGAGTGGTCAGACTGGAGGAGAAGAGCCCTCCAATGGAGAGCTGATGGCTTTCTGAACAATAAGGAAAGCAATACGATTAGAAAGAAGTTGCTATGTTCAAGGTGTACGTGGCAGTAGAGATGATAGGATTTGCTTATGCACTGAATATGGGGAGTCAAGGTAAATGCCAATGGAGCAAATGTCATTCATGCAGTAGAAACATGGTCAAGGTATGGAAACTAAGAATTGTCTTTCATGGTTGATAAGTTTTGAGGTGTCTATTGGACCTCCATAGGGAGGTATCTAGAAGTTTGTTGGACACCAAGATCAGCATCTCAGGTAGATGCAGACTCAGGACAATACTAAAGAAATCAGCATTAAAGGACAGTGTTAAAAACACAACTCTGATTGCAGTCACAAAGGATGTAAAGTAGATGATACTGGTGGATCAGGAGTATTGTTTGGGTATATTGGGCATTCATAGATTTTAGAGTCACAGACTGGCCATCCACAGCAAACAACTTTTCCATAGATGTTTGCTTCAGATAAAAACAAACAAAATACCAGAAAGAGCATATGAATCACAGAAAAAATTATGCTGCCAGTGAATCTAAAATATTATATATGTTCATATTTTTAAAGGTATGATACAGAAATATTTATGACTATGATATATGTGAATATATATATGTATATATACATATATATATATTCATTCCAAGGGCAGATTTTAAAATTCATATAATATAAACAAATCCACTAATTAAAATTAGCATCAACAAGCACAGATTAAAAACATTAGACTATATCCTAATGATTCATGATTTGCTGTTCATTTGGAGAAAGAGAAAAAGAAGATGACCTTTTCAATTCTGTCACAGTAAACATTACTGATGTGCATTTCGTTAGTAATGTACATTTCCTGGAGTCTAATCATTAAGGGTGTGAATTGAAATAATCCACAGAACCCAAGCAGCCAAGCATGATGAGGATCATAAAAAACACATTTGCATTCCAGAGAGAGGAAGATGCTTACCAGATAATGGAAATCTAATTTGACAGGCAAATATTCCTTAAGCAATTGATAAATTACTCATTAATCCAACAGTTTTGTCATTGTATTGGAGTCTTTGGTAAGTCATTGTTTTCTTAAAAGGATGCTGAAATGAAGTATATTATATCATAGAAACGTTCTAGGACTCCTCGTTTGCATATCTGGACCCTCTGTGTATGACAGGGTGGATGGACAATACTGTGATATCAGCAGAATTGGTCTAAGTGTATCATAACAGATGTGAAGAAATATCAACATGAAACTGACATTTGAAGTCACCCTGAATTCTTTACATATTAGAGGCAGTCTACTGAACACTAATGCGCTGAACAAGGCAAGCCTTGTTTTGAATCCCAGTTCCTTTGTCAAGTTACTAACATCTCTGGAACTCACTTTTTCTATTGGTCAAGTAAGAACAATTATAATTTGGACTTATCTTTCAAAAATGTAATCAGGTTTAAATTATAAAACATATTTAAAGTATCTCACTAATGTGTAATACACTAGAGATCCACAGTCCCTTTATAATACAAATTTGAAATGCTAATGTTCTAACCAACAGAAGTCTTTGTCTTGTTTTTGTTTTTTTATTGTTCATTAATTGTAAAAACATGACATGAGCTCCTTTGGCAGCAAAAAGAGACCTGAATTGATGTGAAGATATTTATAGGCTACTTATCTCAGTTATTGTGAATATTCATATTTTCAGTAGAGAAATATGCTGTTTGATTTTAAGCTGCTCCCTACATTCTACAGGCAGTGCTGTGAAAAACACAGTTTTTGCATGTATTACCATTCTGAAATCCAGGGGAATCTAATGAGGAATTCAGATTCTTCTAAAGCAGCTCTAACAGTTACAGGACTAGCAAAGTAGACAATGCGATATCGCCCGCCTACACTTCTGAGTTACTGTTTCTTGAGTCCTAGGGATGCAGTGACCTGCATGGGATAATTAGAAAAGATCAGAAGAGGGAGTTCAAATAACCAGCTCTTTTGAGTACAGATTTGAGATAGTCCAGGAAGCACAATTATAAATCTCTCTTAAAATGTAATAAAAGTTGAAGTATAAGACATATTTAAAGTACCTCACTAATGTGTAGGGTACTATAGATCCACAATCTCTTATAATACAATTCTGAAATGCTAAAGAGCCTACAATAAGAGCAGAGAAGAGAGGCCCGGGCATAGTGGAAGAGTAGTACATATTTTATTTAACACTTTGGTAGCTTTATTCATTGTCTTTAGTAGTTATATATTTGGAAAATGGGCTCTGTGATTTTGAATGAGATTCTGCAAATATTTGGGGTTAGTTTAAGAAATGACTTAAGTATGTTATATCCTGTCAGTTTCGTGATATGTTATTGCTAATAAAAGGGGATATGAGTATATTATTGCTGGCATTACGCATCCCAGTGTTTGTTCTCTTCTCTGCCAATCCTTGATGCCTATCATCTTTAGGCCAAAAGTATTTAACCTCAGTATCGCCTCCCCCACCAAAAAAGTATTTAACCTATTTAATAAACATATAACATATAGTATCCTTTATATATAAATGATTTCAATGAAGAAAATAATGAATAAGAATAAACCTTTGTGTTCTTTTGAAACTAATGTCTGGAGCTGCCAGAGTTGTTTGACTATAAACATACAATCAGGAGAAAGAAATCCAAAATTCTGAGAATGAAAGAGTCAGATAAGGAAAAAAGGGCTTAGGTCTTTAATTAAATCAATCAACTTTGAAACCATTTATCACTCAACTTCATTTAAGCTGGTATTACTGTATTTCTTATGAGTGAAGTACTCCTAATTAATTAAAATAAGAATGCTGTTTTTGACTTAATATAAAAAAACATCAAAAATGGTATGCTTTTCCTCTGCAAATGGTACATAACTTTAGGGTATCTTAAAAGGGGTTCTGGTACTGGGAAAGCTATTGACAACAAATATAAGATTCATGAACTTGATTTTGTTCTTATTTTTTATTTTTGTCATTGTTTTATTTAGGTCCATTTTGGTTTTGTTAAGATTATCCATATAATCTATATCTGGGTAAATACATTTACTAAATTCTTTAATATAGCACATTATGTATTATCACTGATGGTGATAGAAATAACATCCTTTCATTTTTAAAAAAAATTGTTACTTTTCAGTCAAATTAAAATTACACATTCTTTAAAGTCATTGATATGTATGAGTCTACTCTAACCAAGAAGAACAGATGAGTCTCCTCTAGCTTATTAATTTTGAAACCCTGGCACACAACCCAGGTACAGGTACACATATAGAGCTAACAAGTGTTTGTAAAAGTGATTTTAATTTCAATTGTAATCCTCCTTCAAGCACTCTGACAAGTAATCAACTTTGTTTGCTTCTTATTTTCAAATACCCAATTGCATTGAAATTTATGCATATAATATTAACACAATGTAAGATAAATGTAATCAAATTTTAATTTTTGTTTTTTGTGTTTCTCAAAAGTCATATTAGCAGCTGTAATAGAAATCAATTTATTAAAATTTCAGTTAAGATGTTGTTAAAGCTGATTTCATATCATTCCTGTCCTTTTTGTAATAACTATTATGAGAAATTACTTTTAGAATTTAGTGTTAGGAAAAGACCTTCTCCTGGAGAATTATTATAATTCCTACTTTTTAATATTACACTCAGAAGGTGCTACATAAGAACTACATATGTATTTGTTAAGTGCTACATAAGAACTACATATGTATTTGTTGAGTGCATGAATGAATGATCATAGCACTTTGAAGAGATGTCATGAAACTATATTTTTTCTTATTGCTATTTTTGTTTCCTTTGATCTTGAATTTGTATTTATACTTTACTGAATATTTGTGGGAATTTTTGTCTTAATTTACCTGATAATTTTGTAGAAAAAAAGGATAGAAAATTGAAATAAATAGGTAAACATGAATAAAACAATACCTGCTCAAGCATATATAGAGATAAATAATTTATGTTGATTTGGAATTCAATGCATGAATTTTATTTTATTAAATATTTATTATGGTATTGCTCTTTTTGGATAATGAAATTATCTTGTAATTCCCAGGGCTCAGAAAATAAAGTGAGAAAAGTGATCCAAAACACGCAGAGAAAATATATTTTCTGTTATTAATTCTTGATTGGGAACAACTAACAATTTCTGTGTGTTTATTATGCCCAGGCACCATTCTAAATTTCTTTTGTATATTAATTTATGTATGAGATAAAATTATCATTACCATTTTCAGATGACAAAAGTTAGGCCCAAAGAGGTTAAGTAGATCTCCTGAAGTCACAAAACCAGAATGTGTCAAAGTGGAATCCGACTCAGGCCATCTAACAACAGTTTGCAATTGTAATCATCACCTTGTGCTACCTCAAGTAGGATTTTTTTATTCATTGAAAAATTATTTGTAGATGCTCTACTAGTTGTGAAGCATAAAAACATACACTGACAATATATCAATAATCCACAAAGTAAGAATTATGAAATCATTATACTTAATGAATTCAAAATCACTCTTGTTCTATTTCTGTTTACTTAAGTGCCAACTAAAAATGACAGATAAGAAAATGATGTCATTAGATGTTTAGTTGAGATTTTCAGGTTTAAGGTATGTTTTGGATCACAAAGAAGACATGAGCATCCACTATATACAAATTTAAAGAATTCAGTTTATCACTTCATTACATGAACACAAAGTTTTTTAAATAATAGCAAAAATCAGATAAAATTTTCTTCCTGTCACTCTACTTCATTGTTCTTATACAAGTGCACTTGCTTTGCTTTTCTCCTCCACTTTAATGTATTTTATTTTTTTGCAATACTCATCCCAAATCTACATGCAAATCTACCAGAAGGCACAGGCCCTTAATTTGAGATAAATTCATTCTGTGGCCCATGTGGATGTTGGGGCAAAAGTTTGAACGTGACTTTCACAGACTAGCAAAGAATGAAAAGAAAAAAACTTTTTTTTTTTTTTTCAGACAGATGGTTACTAAGTGGTAATACAAATTTCTTTAAGAAGTGGGTGACTAAGTCACAGGGATAGCATTAACATGTCACCTACCTAAGATAAACCCTCAAAGGTAATGACCATTAATATAAAAGAAAATCAGAAAGAATGGGGCTTGTTTCATATGCTGTCAAGTTATTCACATCATATGAAAACTATTAGCAGGAAACAGGAGTACCAGAAACAGAAAAAAATTAGCTAAGCCTCCATTTTGGCAATTAAAATATCATCTAGGGATTATTTTTCCCATTAAGGGATTTGTAAAGAAATTTAAAACACTATATCTTGTATTCCCAGCTGGCTGGTAATGTGTAAGATCTCTTTTGGGAAGAACGGGATGAGACTGGAGTAGGTCCTCCCACATCAATTTGAATATGCTCAGTGGCTGTCTTGGCATATCAATCATGAACAGTCCCAAAGATTGACCTCCACTTGCTAGGGGGTTGCATTCTCACCTCATTGGGTGTTACATTTAGTGAAGACATAATTGATTAAGCTGATGGAGATAGAAGTAGAAAAATACATACATCATAAATTATATGCAGGGTCCGTGATTTCTCTGCATAAAATAGACTCCTAATGATCTATTTCTTAAAAAAAAAAAAAAAAAACTTTTTTTCCAATCTTCAAAAGACAAAGATATAGTATCATTAAACCATTGTTTTGTTTACCACACGTAAATGCATGCCAATTGTGTTTGACAGTGCTCATGGTTTCTAGCTCAAATTTTGTCCTCAGAAACTGCCAACTCACTCCTTAAAATGGAAAAAGAAAAGAAAAGGAAAAAACAACAAATAAAACACCAACCTCTGGGATCCTCATCCATTTCAGAAAAGTCCATAATTGAAAGTCAGGTTGAAGAAATTTTCAATTCCCTCTTCCTGATGTTCTTTCATACTAATTGCACTCCCTGAATATTAAATAGAGACTTCCTCCATATGAGAGCAATTATAGAACTTGTTAAAAACACGCAAGTGGCTTGTAAAAGCAATGTACACATTAAACACTAAGTCTAAAAGGACTTTTGGAAAGGTCTTCTAAAAACATCAGGACATGAGCAGGCAATGAAAATGCATGGGATCCTTGATGATAACACTGTTTGCTAGAAAATGGTATAGAATAGAAAGCAAGACAATGTCAGAGAGAACATTACCAAACTCTGAAAACAGCTTCACTCTAACATTGAGGGAGTTACACTTCCAGGACCCACAGCACAACATGATCAGAGAATCTTCTGATATTAAAGGAATAGAAAATAGAACAGGGTAATTACTTAATCAGCTGATCTAATGGGAAATTTTGTACCACTGTCACAAAAATGAAATTCACATCTATAAATCCAGATGTTTTATTTAGCAAGAGGCAGAATTGAATACTACAATCAATCCTTTACTTAACAAAAGTTACCTACCTTGTGATAACATTGTCAATCGAGAATATATGAATTGATTTCTAGAAATCCATCTACCTTGAATTCTGACAGACCTGAGCTCTTGTCCTAGCTCTGCCACTTACTGGTGGTTGATCTTGGGCACATGTAAAGATTTGAACTATTTGCACCAACATTTCATTTATCTGTATCAACAGCTGTGCCAAGTTGTATATTCTCCCATTAGAAATGGGATATATGACTTTCTCCCAGTGATGTGCTATGCCATGTGTATTTCCTTTGCCAGTGGGAGATAAGCATCTGTCTTATATATAAGCAAAGATTTGACATGTGCTAATATGGCTGGGCTAGCCTATTTTTATTTCTGCTACCACCACAAAAAGAACATGTCTCTATAGCCCACTATTCAAAAATAGATGTTATAGAACAGAGCCATATTCATTGTGCATCTTAGTCAAATCCAGCTTAAACCAGGCAACTCCCAGGTAATCCCCAGATAAATAGCAGATGCATGAGAGAAAATAATTATTTTAAGCCATTAAGATTTGAAGTTGCTTGTTATATAATAGTACTCCCTGATATACCATGTATCTCAATCATTCTTAGGCTCAATATCCACATATATAAAATGGGAATAATAAAGTATGTATTTATGTCTACTATAGGGACTATTTTCACTTTAAATGCATGCATGAAAGCATTTGAAAAGTCAATTACACTTATATATACCACAGACATGAAATTAAAATTATTGGGCAATACCATTTATCATCAGAAACCAAAAGAGAATGTAAAGAAATAAGAAACAAGTGTGAATTTATCAAATATATAGAGGACTGGTATATTGAAGCTTATGATAGAAATTAAATAAAATTTAAATAAATGGAGGGACACAATGTATTCATGGATTGGAATACCAAACATAATAAAGATAACATCTCCATAAATTTTATACAGGTTTATCATAATCTTGTCATATTTCCAGAAGACATTTTGTAGATTTAGGAAAAATCTTTAAAAATTACATGGAAATATAAAAAAATGAATATTTTAAAAATATAAAAATTTTGAAAAAAGTGAAATAGGAGGGATGAGCCTAATAATGCACTAGGATTAGATAGACTGTATATGTACTAGGTGTTAGATCTATTATATAGTTACTGCAGTCTAGATTGTGTGGTATTTGTGCAGAGATGTGAGATGTGAAGATGAACTGAACAGAACAGAGAACAGAAGTGGACCATCTGAAATATTCTCAAAACAAATGTGATAAAAGTGCAGGAGCAATTCAGTGGAGGGAACATAGGTTTCAATAAGGGATGCTAGAGGAATTAAGTATTCATAGAGAAGAGAAAAAAACAACACTGACCAAAGTCTTTCATTTTACATAAAAATTAACTCTCAATGGAGCACAGACATCAATTTAAGATGTAAAACTTTAAAACTTGAAAAAGAGACAATTGGACCTTATCAAAATGAAAATATTTTGCATTAAAAATAGTTACCTTTAAAAAGAATGAAATTATGGCATTTGTGGTAAATGGATGGAGTTGGGAAATGAGTGAAATAAGCTAATTCCCCCAAACCAAAGGCTGATATTTTTTCTGATATGTGGATGCTAATTCACAATAAGGAGTGGAACTAGGGAAGAATAGAGTAACCTCAGATTAGGTAGAGGGGAGTGAAGGGAAGTGAAGGGAGGGGAGAGGATATAGAGATAAGGAAGGATAATAGAATTAAAGACATTATTACCTTTTGTATACATATAACTGCATGGTCAGTGTGATTCTACAACATGTACACGCAGAAAACTGAAAAATTATACCCCATCTATGTGTAACTAATTAAAACAAATAAAATTTTTTTAAATAGTTTTACCAGAATGAGAAAATAAGCTATAGAGTATCAGAAAATATTTGCCAACAATATGTCTGATAGGTAACTAGTCTGTAGAATATATATATATATATATATATATATATATATATATATATATATATATATATATATAATCTTGAAAAATTCAACAGTAAAAAATAATCCAATAAGACAATGATAAAAGATTTGAAAAGACATTTCTCTAAAGAGCATGCATGTATGGAAAAAGAAACCACATGAAAAGATATTCAACATAGTTGTTATGATTTAGATATAAGGTATCCACCAAAAGCTTATGTGTGAAACAATGCAAGAGAGTTTATAGGTAAAACGATTGGGTTATGAAAGCATTAACATAATCACTGCATTAATCCCCTGGTAGGAATTAACTGGTGGTTTATGAACACAAAATGTGGCTGGAGGAGGTGGGTCACTAGAGCCCTGTCTTTGAATGCATATATATACTGAGAGAGAGAGAGAGTTTCATGTGAATGGAACTCTCTTTTCTCCCCATCCCTTTGCCCCTCCCTCTTCTTTGTCCTCCTCCTTTCTTCTCCTTCTCCTTCTTCTCTTTCTTCTTCTTCTTCCTGTTATGTCTCCAGCTGATTTCCTCTGTCACACACTCCCACCATGATGTTGTGCCTCATGTCAGACCCTGAGGAATGGAATCGGATTCCATTCAATTGCTTAGTGCCTTGCTTTTGTTGAGGCTGGCTTCGAACTCAGGATTCTATGCACTGAGACCTCTGCAACTGTGAGCCTCCAAATAAACTTTTCCTCCTTTAATCATTCCTCTTACGTCTTTTTGTTCTCGTTAATAAATGAGAAAAAGTAAATAAAAATCACAATTATATATTTTACATACCTTTTGCATGACTAAAATACCTAATAGTGGCAATTTCAAATACTAGCAAGGATAAAGAGAAATTAGATTACACATACATTTTGTATGGTTGGGAATAAAAAATGGTAGAGACACTTGAAAATACTTTAGAGGTTATTTAAAAAACTAAACACAACAACACATGACCCAACAATGGCACTCTTGGGCAGCAATCCCAGAGAAATAAAGACTTATGTTCACATAAAAATCTGTACACAAATATTTATAGATGCATTATTCATAGTAGACAAACACGCTAAAGAACCCAAAATGTCCTTCAACAGGTGAACAAGTAAACAAACTGTGGTTCATTACCATCAACTACTTCTCAGCAATAAAAAGGAAAAAGACTATTGACGTATGCAACAACCTGGATGAATCTCCAGAGAATTACTCTGAAAAAAGCCTGAGTGATATGAATGGAAAACAGACTAATTGCTGCCAAGTTTCCAGATTGCTGACGGACAGGGAATGAAGTGTTAAGGGCTACAAAGGAGCAAAACTGAAGGGTCATTGTGATATGGCAGTGTTCTGCATGTGGATTGCCTCAACCACAATTATCCTGTTTGTCATTTTGTACTGTAAATTTGCAAAATGTTGCCATTGAAGGAAACTGAGTAAAATGCCTGTGCAATCCCTCCCTTCCGTCCTACATCTGCATGGAAAGCTACATCTATTTCAAAATCATAAGCTTAATTAAAGATATGTATTTCAGACTTTTAAGAGTTGATATCCTTTTAAGTTGTCAAAAAAACATAAAGCCATAATAATTATAACCTGTTTTCATGAAAAAAAATACTTTTATATTGTTTTTAAATGGTTTGGACATTCGAACATCTGATTTTTTTTTTTTTCCTGCTAAAGCAAGCTGCATTAAGATGCATCAGCTCAGCTGGCACAGTGGTGCATACCTGCAATCCCAGTGGCTCAGGAGGCTGAAACAGGAGAATTGTGAGTTCAAAGCCAGCCTCAACAAAAGCAAGGCACTAAGCAACTCAATAAGACCCTGTCTCTAAATAAAATACAAAATAGGGCTAGGGATGTGGCTCAGTGGTTGCGGGCCTCTGAATTCAATTCTCAATACCCCCCACCGCCACCAAAAAAAATGATGCATCAGCTCATTAGACAGATATTACATTAATGGACTTCAGTACAGGCAGCCAGCTGCAAATCAAGTGTCCAAGATTTTAAAGGAAGAATAGAATTTCCTGGGCTCATTCACTGTCATCACATTGCTTCTCTGAACTCACTTCCAATCCAGACAGTCTCAGGTCTGCATTGGTTCCTGTATTGCACCAAAGACTCAAATCTATTTAGCATTTGCTGAAGAAAAAGCCCTATTTTTAGACCAATCAGTGATTCTTTCCACTCTTGAAATAGTTGAAATTTAAGAATATAAATTTTCTTTTTGGTCAGGTATCTTTTTTTATTGTTTAGTTAAGGGTTGATGCATAAAATTATACATATTAAGAGGAACCATGACATGTTTTCATACATGTTTAAATTTTGTAACACTTAGAGTAAATATATGTATCTCCTCAAACAGTTTTCATTTCTTTATGGTAAAATCATTCAAAATCTGCCTAGTTTTTAAAAATTTACAGTACATTATCATGACCCATATTATTGTTAAAGTATGTTAAAGGATGGTGGTCTCTTCTTAGCATCCATTCAGCACTCATTTCTTGCAAGATTTCTTTTTTACTTAATGAAGGAAATATCTTAATGAAGGAAGAAAGAACAGCAATGCCTGAGATGATTTACTGTATCAGATCCAATGCTAAATGAATTGATAATATCTCTCCTAGGAATCTGAGATTAATGTAAAATCAGTAACTTGATTTTATACTCACACCTTCTCATTGTCATTGAAAGAATCTTAAACCAGAAATCTACATCTTTGATCACATTGGTACAAATAAATCTACAGAGGCTTTCCCCCTTTCCATTATTTAAGTATAATTTTATCATAATTATTCTTTAAAATAGGGGATTTGTTTTACCATTTTCCAATTTAGTTGGTCTTTGAAAGTTTATTTAAATAAAAACAAATACAAGGTATTCTAAAGCCCTAAGATCAGAATGAATAGCCTAAAAGTTAATTCCTAGTGATTTTATTTGATGAGCATTCACTGTTTCCACACGTGTGATCTTGAGAAACTGATTTTATATCTATAAGCCTCAGGTTCTCATAGTAAAAATGGAATTTGGTGATCACAATAGATATTGTTTTCACAATTTCATTGCCTAGTTTTTTAAAAATTTTAGTTTGCTATATATGACAGCAGAATGCATTACAATTCATATTACACATATAGAGCACAATTTTTTATATCTCTGGTTTACACGAAGTAGAGTCACACCATTCATGTCTTCATACATGTACTTAGGGTAATGATGTCGATATCATTTCACTCTCTTTCCTACCCCTTTCCTCCCCCTTCCCTGCCCTCCCCTTTGCCCTATCTAGAGTTCATCTAATCCTCCCATGTCCCTCATCCCCAACCCCATAATGAATCAACATCCTTAAGTCAGAGAAAACATTCAGCATTAGTTTTTTTGGGGGGATTGGCTAGCTTCACTTAGCATTATATTTTCCAACTCCATCCATTTATATGCAAATGCCATGGTTTTATTCTCTTTTACTACTAAATAATATTCCATTGTGTATATATACCACATTTTCTTTATCCATTCATCTAATGAAGGGTATCTAGGTTGGTTCCAGTTTAGCTATTGTGAATTATGCTACTATACACATTGATGTGGCTGTGTGCTGGGTTTCTGTTCTCGTGACTAAAAGGCTCAAGGGTCACTCCAGTTGAACTGGGAAAATTGGGCTGCACAAAATAACCACACAAGAGACACAGATACCTTTTTCTTTGGGGTCGCTTGATGGCTCCTCTGACCTTAAGGGTCCGCAGTGAGAGAGAGAGAGCACTCGCTGACCCCTTTTATTGAGGAGAAGCTATTCAAATGAGGCAAGGGGTCAGTTTTCAGGGGTCTGAGTCTATCTTCATGATGTTCACTGTCAGCAGGTTGACTGACATCTGGGTAGGCCACACCCAAGGGCATAGTAAGAGAAGGGGACACACACAAGGCACTTCCATGGAAGACTCTATCCTAAACAGGGCAAGGGGTTATATTACAAAGGAACAGGTGAGTGTACCTTCACCCATGGGGCTGCAGCAAGACACACCCATGCACGAGGCACCTCCCTGGAACCCAAGAAGGGTGGGGAAAACTCTGCCACATTTCTGTGACTGAGCGCCTCAGCACCCAGCTGGGGAGTATGACTTAGTCACATGCAAGGTTGGTCTCCCACAGCTATGTCCCTGTAGTATGCTGTTTTTAAGTCCTTTGGGTATAGACCGAGGAGTGGGATAGCTGGGTCAAATGGTGGTTCCATTCAGTTTTCCAAGGAATCTCCATACTACTTTCCATATTGGCTGCATCAATTTGCAGTCCCACCAGCAATGTATGAGTGTGCCTTTTCCCCCGATATCCCCACCAACACTTACTGTTATTTTTATTCTTAATAGCTGCCATTCTGACTGGAGTGAGATAAAATCTTAGTTATGATTTGCGTTTCTCTAACTGCTAGCAATGATGAACTTTTTCTTATATATTTGTCGACTGATTGTATGTCATCTTCTGAGAAGTGTCTGTTCAGGTCTTTGGATCATTTACGGATTGGGTTATTTGGGTTTTTTGGTGTTAATATTTTTAAGTTCTCTTAATATCCTAGTGATTAGTGCTCCAAAATTTTCTCCCAAAATGTAGGCTCTCTATTCACTTCACTGATTGTTTTTTTATTTTTCTAAGAAGCTTGTAAGTTTGAATCCATGCAATTTATTGATTCTTGATTTTAACGCTTGCACTAAAGGAGTCTTATTAAGTGAGTTGAGGCCTAATCCAACATGACGGAGAATTGGGCCTACTTTTTCTTCTAATAGGTGCAGTGTCTCTGGTTTAATTCCTAGGTCCTTGATCCGCTTTGAGTTGAGTTTTGCACATGGTGAGAGATAGGGGTCTAATTTCATTTTGTTGCATATGGATTTCCAGTTTTCTCAGCACCATTTGTTGAAGAGGCTATCTTTTCTTCAATGTATGTTTTTGGAGACTTTGTCTAATACATGACAACTGTATTTAAGTGGGTTTGTCTTTGTGTCCTCTATTCTGTATCATTGGTCTACAATACCATGGTGCTAATACCATGACGTTTTTGTTACAATTTTTCTGTAGTATATTTTAAGATCTGGTGTAGTGATGCCACCTGCTTCACTCTTCATGTTAATGATTGCTTTAGCTATTCTGGGTCTCTTATTTTTTCCAGATGAATTTCATGACTATTTTTTCCTATTTCTATGAGGAATATCATTGGGATATTGATTAGAAGTGCATTAAATCTATATAGTGCTTTTGGTAATATCATCATTTTGACAATATTAATACTGCCTATCCAAGAAAAAGGTAGATCTTTCCATCTTCTAAGATATTATTTAATTTCTTTCTTTAGGATTCTGTAGTTTTCATTGTAGCGGTCTTTCTCTTCTTTTGTTAAGTTTGTTCCCAGTATTTTTTTTTTGAGGCTATAATAAATGGGATGATTTTCCTAGTTTTCATTTCAGAAAATTTGTCACTGATATACAGAAATGCCTTTTATTTTGGGGTATTGATTTTATACCCTGCTACTTTGCTGAATTCATTTACTAGTTCTAGGAGTTTTCTGGTGGAATTTCTTGGGTCATCTAGGTATAGAATCATATCATCAGCAAATAGTGCTAGTTTGAGTTCTTCTATTCCTATCCAAATCCCTTTAATTTCTTTCATCAGTCTAATTGCTCTGGCCAGTGTTTCAAGAACTATGTCAATTAGAAGTGGTAAAAGAGGGCATGCATGTCTTGTTTTTAGAGGGGATTCCTTCAATTTTTCTCCATTTAGAATGATGTTGGCCTGGGGCTTAGTATAGATGGCCATTATGATGTTGAGATATGTTCCTATTATCCCTAGTTTTTCTAGTGTTTTGAACATAAAGGGGTGCTGCATTTTGTCAAATGCTTTTTCTGTATCTACTGAGATGATCACATGATTCTTATCTTTAAGTCTATTATGAATTACGTTTATTGATTTCCTTATGTTGAAAACCAAACTTGCATCCCTGGGATGAACCTCACTTTATTGTGGTACACTATATGTTTTTGTATTCGATTTGCCAGAATTTTTTTGAGAATTTTTGCATCTATGTTCATTTGAGATATTGGTCTGAGTTTTTTTTTTTTTTTTTCTTTGATGTCTCTGCCTAGTTTGGAATCAGGGTTATATTGGCCTTATAAAATGAGTTTGGAAGTACTCCCTCTTTTTCTGTTTCACAAAATAACTTGAACAGTATTGGTATTAGTACTTTTTTCAAGGTCTTATAAAACTCGGCTATGTATCCATCTGGTCCTGGGCGTTCCTTGTTTGGTAGGCTTCTGATGGTATCTTCTATTCCATTGTTTGAAATTGATTTGTTTAAATTGTGTATATCATCCTGATTCAATTTGGACAAATCACATGACTCCAGAAATTTGTTAATTCCTTTAATGTTTTCTATTTTATTGGAGTACAAGTTTTCAAAATAATTTCTAATTATTTTCTGTATTTCTGTAGTGTCCATTATGATATTTTATTTTTCATCACGAATATTAGTAGTTTGATCCTTCTCTTCGTTAGCATGGCTAAGGATTTGTCAATTTTATTTATGATTTCAAAGAGACCACTTTTTGTCGAGTTTTTGTTTCTTTTGTTTCAATTTCATTGATTTCAGATCTGATTTTTAATTATTTCCTGTCTTCTACTGTTTTGGGTATTGATTTGTTCTTCTTTTTCTAGGGATTTGAGATTTAATGCTAGGTCATTTAGTTGTTGACTTTTCTTCTAAGGAAGGAACACCATGCAATGAACTTTCCTCCTAGCACTGCCTTCATTGTATCCCAGAGATTTTGATATATTGTATCAGTGTTCTCATTTACCTCTCAGAATTTTTAAATCTCTTCCTTGATATCTTTTGCAACCCATTGTTCATTCAGTAGCATATTACTTAGTCTCCAGGTGTTAAAGTAGCTTTTATTTTTTATTTTATCATTGATTTCTAATGTCATTCCAATATGATCTGATAGATTTCAAGGTAGTATCTCTGCTTTTTGTATTTGCTTAGAATTGCTTTGTGGTATAATATACGATCTATTTTAGAGAAGGATCCATATGCTGCTGGGATGAAAGTGTATTCTCTCACTGAAGGATAAAATATTCTATATATGTCAGTTAAATGTAAGTTATTGATTATATAGTGGAGTTCTATAGCTTCTTTGTTCAGCTTTTGTTTGGAATATCTATCCAGTGGTGAAAGAGGTATGTTAAAGTCACCCAGAATTATTGTGTTGTGATCTATTTGACTCTTGAACTTTAGAAGAGTTTTTCTTATGAATATAGATGCTCCATTATTTGGGGCATATATATTTATAATTGTCATGTATTGTTGGCATATGTTTCCCTTGAGCAGTATGAAATATCATTCTTTATCCATTTTGATTAACTTTAGCTTGAAGTCTCCTTTATTTGATATGAGGATGGAAACCTCTGCTTGTTTCCACAGTCCATGTGAGTGGTATGATTTTTCCCAAGCTTTCACCTTCAGTCTGTGAATATCTTTTTCTATGAGATATGTCTCTTAGAGGTAGCATATTGTTGGGTCTTTTTTAATTCAATCTTTCAGCCTATGTCTTTTGATTGGTGAGTTTAGGCCGTTAACATTCAGGGTTATTATTGAGACATGATTTGTATTTCCAGACATTTTTGTTTATTTTTGGTATTTAACTTGACTTGGTTTCTCCTTTGATTAGTTTTTCCATTAGTGTAATACCTCCCTTTGCTGATTTTCATTATTGTTTTTCAGTTCCTCTTCATGAAATATTTTGGCAAGAATGTTTTGTAGTGCAATATTTCCAGTTGTACATTCTTTAAACTTTTGTTTATCATAGAAGGTTTTTATTTCATCATCAAATCTAAAGCTTAATTTTGCAGGGTATAAGATTCTTGGTTGACAGCAATTTTCTTTCAGAACTTGGTATATGATGTTCCAGGATCTCCTGGGTTGAAAAATCTGCTGAGATACCAATTGGTCTCCCCTTATATGTGATCTGATTCCTTTCTCTATTGCAGCCTTTAAGATTCTATCTTTATTCTATATGCTAGGGATTTTCATTATAATGTACCTTGGTATAGATCTGTTGTAATTTTGTACATTTGGTTTTCTCTAAGCCTCCTGTATTTGATTTTCTGATTCATTCTTCATGTTTTGGAAAATTTCTGATATTATCTCATGGAAGAGATTTTGCATTCCTTTGGTTTGAAACTCTGTGTCTTTCTTTATTCCAATAATTTTTAGAATTGGTCTTTTGATGCTATCCCATAATTCTTGGATGTTCTGACATGGTTTCTTACCATCTTTACTGTGTGGTCAATTTTATTGCACATTGTATACTTTGTTATCTGAGGTTCTGTCTTCCAAGTAATCTAGTCTGTTGGTGATGTTTTCTATTGAGTTTTTTATTTGGTTTATTGTTTCCTTCATTTCAAGGATTGTGATTTTTTTTTTCAGAATCGTTCTCTCTTTCTTGAAGTTATCTTTTGCTCCCTGTATTTGCTCCCTTATCTCTTTGTTCGTGTGACCAATGGATGCCTGTTTTTGCTTCCTTATCTCTTTTATTGGTGTCATCAATGGTTGCCGGTATTTGCTGTCTTATCTCTTTGTTGGAGTGATTGATTTTTTGCCTGTATTTGCTCATTTAGGTCATTTTTTAAATTCACAGATCATTTTAATTATGAACATTCTGAACTCCTTCTCTGACATTTCATCAACTGAGCATTTTGCCAGGTGCCATACTGACTTGTTTACAGACTCTAACACCCATGGGTTCTGTTATATCCTGATTTGTTTGAGGCACTTTCCTCCCTTGTTTGTTCATGTTGTCTATGTAATTTCCTTTCTTGCAGTGTGGATTTGAGGTATTACAGTTTCTACCCTATAATCTTATAGTATCTGTGCAGATTATCTGTACCTCCCCTTGGTGTTGGACTTCCAGTCCCTGCTGGTGTCCCAGGATGGATGCTACTGCAATGAAAGTTGGTGGCCACAACAGAAGAGATACCTCAAGATAGCAGTGGAAGTGTTCCAAGATGGATGAAAGAGGTTTCAGAGATGGGGTTGAAAGGATGGGCCTTATACTGACTTTGGGATGCCTGCTTCTCCATGAAGCTGCTTCTAGTTCTTGTCTGTTGTCCCAAGGCAGAGGCAGCTGCATGGGAAAGGCTATGGCGATGGCTGCAGTGACCCAAGATGGAAGTGGGTCAAGCCTGGGCTCCCAGGTGGGGAGTTGCTGGACTGACCCAGGCCTACTCTGGGCCTGGGCACCTGCACAGATAAGCAGAGGTGGTCCTCTCACTGTCTGTTTTTTTTTAAAAAAAATTTTTAGTTGTTGATAGTCCTTTATTTTATTTATTTACATGCAGTGCTGAGAATCCAACCCAGTGCCTCACTTATGCCAGGCAAGTGCACTACTGCTGAGCCACAGCTCCAGTCCCTCATTATCTATTTATTTCTTCACCTGTCTCTTTTTTCAGCTATCTGCTTTGTTTGAACTGTAATTAATTTTATATAGGTGCACTGGACTGAGCAGCTACATGCTACACTGCTTAGTTCTTCCTTTCATCTGCAGCTTCAAACTGATGCTGACCTATTCAAAGACCACATGTAAATAACACAGAAGAGGCAGGTAATTAATAAACCCTAGAGAAATTTTTGACCAAAGGGAAATGGAATAAAGTGGTTACATTCTTATTTTTCCCCCATGGTCAGACCTGAGTTATAGTTCATGTCATTTCTTGAAAAATTGTTACAACACATTAAGAAATCAGTTGTATATGGTGGTCTCCAGGTTGATAGTGCACCTCATATTGTTTCTTCCTATGTCCTTAATTCACTTACTCTAATGGTCAATTTTTTTGTATCAATTTGACAGGAGTGAGGAATTGCAATCAAACTTTATCTTGATGTGTCTATGAAAGTGTTTCTGGCAGAGATTAGGGTTGAAAGCAGTAGACTAAGTACAGGAGATGCAACCTCAGCAATGTGTACAGGCAACACTCACTGATTGGCTAGAACAAAAAGATAGAGAGTTGTTGAATTCTCTCTGTCTTCTGGAGCTAGGACATTCATTATTACTTTATGTATATGTGTGACTGCATGACCAATGTGATTCTACAGCATGTACAATCAGAAAAATGAGAAATTATATCCCATCTATGTATGATATATCAAAGTACATAAATGCATTCTACTGATATGCATAACTAATTAAAACAAATTAATTTTTTTAAAGAGGTCACAGCTAATACACTGCAATACAGGATCTAAGCCCAGACAATATGGTTTCAAAGCTAGTGGGCTCACATGCCATACCAGTATTCCTAACACTTGCATATGTATCAAAATCACCTGAGGGGCTTATCAGCAAACACAAAATGTCTGAATCATATCCATCTGGTTTCTAAATCAGTAGGTTCAAACTATGTTCTGATGTTATTAAACATAATGAACACCCCTCTCGCCAATAAATAAATAAATAAAAATAATAAAGTCTCATCTAAGATATAGGGAAAACTCTTTCAGTTGTAAGACCCTGTAAAATAAAAAGGGAATTTATCTACTTCTAAGATAACATACTTAGGACAAGGATAAGAAAATCATTCTTTTTTAAAAAGCAGATATAGGGAAATTGAAAGAAGCAATTGGCTCAAAGAAAGACCAAAACTCATAGGGAAGACTGAATCTTAAGTCTCAAAGCCTGGCATCCTATACACATGACACCGGTGTGCTTCCTAGGCCTTGGGAGGCCTGCAGGCACTGTGGCTTTGCTCTTCTCAGGCCATATTGCTACTCTGTGGCTGGTGCCTGCAAAAGTTTGGCATAGCATGCTGTGAATGACTCTCCCTTTCTGGTGTCCCCACTCAGTCTCTGCTTCTAAGGTTCCATTAGGTATACTCCAGTGAAAAAGAATCTTTGCAGGAGTACTGACCCTGTACAAACAGAAGTACAAACTTCTGTCTTATTTTTCAGACTTTCCTTTGAAATCTCAGTGGAAACTCCCATAACACTATAACCAATGCATTCTCTGAAAAATCAGTACCATGTGAATGCCTGGGTCTGCTGCTGACACAAGAGGTGCCTAGGCCTGCTTGAACTATAGCTGTAACAGCTTCAGAGCACTTCAGTAGAAAACCAGAATCCTGAGATGACCTTGGGCATTAAGTCTTTGGGGAGCACCCTGGGATCCATCTCTGAAACAAATTTTCCATTTTAGTCCTCTTGGCCTGTTATAGAAGAGGTAGTCTTACAAATTTCTGAATGATCCCATGAGATCTTCCTCATCTTGACAATTAGCATATGGCTCCTTTTAATTTATTTTAATCTCTTTAGCAAGTGGTAGCTCAACCACACCCTTGTGAGTTATCCCTCTTTAGATTAAACTTTTCATACCTTTTTTTTCTGTTTCCTTTTATTCTTGAGCCTCATTATGAATCTGATTAACAATGGCCAATAATATCCATGTGGAAGCCTAAATGCTTTGCCATTGTGAAATTTCCTCTGCCAAATAAATTGTCTTATAATTCCAAAATCTGGCCTTTTCTAAAACTCAAGGGCATGAACATAATTCATCCATATTCTTTGTGATGGTATAATGAGATTGACTTTTTCTCTAATTTCTAGAAAGACCCTCAACTTTGAGACTAGTTTCCTCATATCCTTGTTTTCTAAGTCTTTGCCAGAGTTACCCAGTTACCTATAATGTTCTGCTCACAACATTGTAGACTTTCCCAAGCCTGTTCCTTCAAATTCTTGCAATCTCTTCCCATGACCAAGTTCCAAAGCTTCTTCTACATTCTCAGGTATAGTTATAGGAACCACCAGTACCAATTTTCTGCATTAGTCTGTTTCCCATTGCTATAATAAGATACTTGAGGATAGGTAATATGTTTTTTAAAGGCTTACTTAACCCACAGTTTTGAAGGTTGAGCCTCACAGAGGTTGGTATCACACTGTCAATAGCGTGTGAAAGAGTCAGAGATCATATGGTGGGACTGGCAGCCAGAGAGTAAAATTGAAGCATCATATTCATTCATTCTTCTTTCAACAACTCTTCCAAGAGATCTAACTTAGGGTCCTCTGAGATCTACCTTGATCCCTACAGAGGACAGCTTTGCCAGTGATTTCCCATTAGGGCTCTTAAATCTAACACCTCTCAACATTGATTCACTGAGGATGAAGCTTCCAACACATGAGCCCTTGGGGGTGACACTAAACCATTACAGATGGCAAACTCTCCTCCTTTTTCATGGCATCCCTATGAGTAAAGCTTTTACTTGAGGTTAGCTGGCATGAAGTGCATACTGAATCTGTAGTATGGGGGATATGCAGTTGATATGACATGTGAACCATATGAGGGTGACAATATATATAAGCAGTATAGAGTAGGCTTTTTAAGATTTTTTGTTGTTGTTGTTCTAGTTAACCATCTTGAAAGCTCCATTTAGAAAAAAAAAGACTCTAGAAGATAACTACCAACTGAAGGAAAACTATGTAAGACAGAAAGACTTTGACAGCAACTCAAAAAAGTACATTTGTTCTTACAATCTCCATTGCTTTCAGGCTGGCATTCACTTCCAATTCTCAGAGAAGTCCAAGAGGGGAAGTACAATTCTTGTTAACAAAACAATCACTCACACACTGAAGTAACACTGCTTATACTTAGTGCTTAAGACAAGAAGCAAATATGGGTGTGGATCTTATGTGTTGCACAATTATATATACTAAATCGGCTACAGAATAATTTGTTTTCACTGATCCTTCACCTATGATTTGGGTTTCAAGGGTCTGGCAAGGTTACATACATTTTTTGGCAATGACTTCTTAAAGTACAGTTCTTAAGATTACCAATAGTGATAACACTCTTCTGAAATAATACTGAGAAAATGATCAGTAGGATTAGGAGAGAGAAGAATGTTATAATAAAATTTCTATATTAGACTTGAGGACTCACAACCTGCCTGTGTTCCCTAGGAAGCCCAGTAATACACTTGTTACCTAGGCAATAGAAAATATTTTAAAAAGTTTGATAATGTCTCTCTTATATAGCCCAATGGGAAATACTGCCTTGGTATTGGGCTCCCTAGTAACAGTAAGGTAGTGAATTCTGAAATGGTGGTCATTTGCTAACTATATTTAATTGTAAGAGATAAGGTAAACATAACTTATCATAGTAGGCAGCAAAGCTGAGCAGCAATGCAGGCTCTTTAGTCCACAGGGATCTGTGGCAATGAATAAGGCTATGGCTTTCCTGAGAGTGAAAGAAAGGAGCAATCAGATGTTGCTAGATTTGTGCAGTAATCTTAATTTAAACAAATAATGTCTAGAAGGGCAGAAGGCTAGTATTGGCTGCCAAATGGAAACTTTAGTATTTCATCTTGATTATAAAATTAATAAGGCTCTAGATCAAAGTTTCTAGATACCGAGTTCAGTGATTGCAGATGAGCTAAAAGTCTTTGAGGAAGGACTATAAAATGCAACTACTAGTAAATACCATGGTCATTTTCTCAATTTTTCCTAAAAATGCCTGTGACTATTTGTCATAATAACTGTGCAGTGGTAAAGGGGAATATTCAGACTTCTTGAGAAATGTTAGATATAAGATCTGACCTGATCCTGGTTATAAAGAGCTGGAAATGCCATCATGACAGAGAAACTGATGGAAATTAGGCAATAAAGAGATTTACAGCCTCATCGAATCTTGACAGAGCCCAAGTGGTTCCCATTGGGCAAATGTGTAAATGGGATAGATATCAGTTATCAGGTATCATAACTCCCATGTTTTCCCTTGATTTGGGGGGTAAGGAACACTAGTGGAAAAAGCCAAATAGAAGCCCATGAAGCAATCCACAATTAAGACACCAAATTATAAAAAATATATCCTGGAAGAAAGAAACAAAAAGAAACACCCATCAAAACTGTGAAGAACGTAGGTGTCACATCATACCTAAAAAAAAGTTAGGGAAAGGAAAGATGAACTACTACAGAAGACAACAGAGGACAGGACTGGACACCTTTTATCACTTCCATACCTTTGTTTTCCTGAACGTGGTATTTTTATAGAAGCAGAACAGCACAGCTTCTGCATTTGATTTGTGTCTACTGATCTGACAAATGTGTTCTTGATAACATTGGTGAGGGAGACAAGAGCAACACACTTTCTCATGGTTGTGATGCAATACACATGCCCTCGTTTGCTCCTGGGCATTGTTAACACTCTCGCTTTCTGTCATAATAGTGTCATCAGTGAACTTGAACAGAATGAGATGCTGGTCCACTCTGTGATAAATCACACTAATAAGACATGGTGAATGTGAAGCAATGCTATCAATGCTGAATGTCCCAGTAAGGTACAGGAAGACAAATCAGAAAAGGGAGATAAATTCTATGGAGAAGATACAATTATCTGATGTATTCCTGGTTATCCTAAAAGAAAGAACACAATATTTCCCCTATACCACCTAGCAGTAAGAAAGAGACCTCCTCTGTAGGCGTTCATAGGTTTTGGGCAGAGCTGCTCTAATTACTTATGAGATGACATGGGAGGCTTCCAAAATTAGGAAGCCCAGAGAAAGTGAGAACTCTGCACAGTTGTAGATTGCATCACAAGCTGTTCTAACACTAAGGCCAAGTATTATGCTAATTGAATTGGCTAAAAATGGTCTCTGCTAATCCTCACTACAAGAGTTGCAATGAGGATCTCCATGGTACTGGAGCAAGTTCTGGAGCAGGGAATTACTCTATGTTAAAAACTGCTCTTGGTATGCTAATGGGCCCTGAGAGAGGCTTTATCTCCTTGCCTATTTCTAGCTGAGTAGTATCAGTTCCATTTTGTCAAAGGTAAGACAAGTGCAGCCATAGTCAAAATGGTATGTTTGGAATTGGTCCCAAGCACTTCCAAAAAAATGATTCAATTACAGGAGGAGTTCAGAATCCCATGTTGCATACCATTATTGCATCGTTGCCTCTATTCAATTTATTGTTACAAATTTCTTGAGGAGTAACTGTAACATGGTGACTGAAGAGTGAAAAATTTTAACCCAGTCCATGGGTGCTGCAGCGTGTTTCACACACAGTACATTTTAGCCCCAATCAGGGGAAATCTATGAAGGTATGTGATAAAGAAAAGTCTTCCAATTGGAGAGAACTATAAGAAATGTCCTTAGTTAACTGCTTTAATAAGAAAAAAAGTGGTGTGAATTACATTTACATACATATAAACTCTTGGAAAGAAGCAAATAGTTTGGTGGTTTACTCAGGAAAGTAAAAGAAATAATATTCAGTGACCAGAGACAATAAGATCTGGAAAAGAAGCATATGTATTAACTTATTTAGTTAACGTAAAATGTTTACAAATGTCTTTGTGTCTTAATTTAATGACCTTAAGAGAATATCTTCTATACAGAAGTCTCCTGACAATTAATTGTTAGGTTCATTCATTTTGTAGACATCAGCAGGCCTTTCCTCTAGTCCTCTCTGTGGTAATGGAATGGGCTTATAAGTAAAGTAACTATGATAACATGGTTGGATGCTGTATATATGCCCAATAGTATGGTCTTTCTCTCACAATGACTAATGTAGCCACTACCATTGCTGAACATTCAACTTTTCAACAGCAAATACAAGCAATGAACTCTCTGTGTATCACCATTGTTCAAGGAGACCATCCAACCACATGGTAGTAGGTTCATGTATAGCAGTTCTACTGCTCTAAGTGGGGGGGGGGAGATGGCAGTAATTTTCCATACCAAAATTAACATCTGATACAATTATGCTATTTTTCCCTGCCTGTACCCAAATTGCAAGCCTAAAAACAAACTTCAGAGGACTTACAGAATTTCCTGACCTATCAGCATGGTATCAGTGAATGCAATACAGTCTCTGGCCAATAAATCCATATTTATAGCAAAAGAGATATGAAAGAAGTTCCCATAGGATCCACTGGAATTGCCATGTGGGTCTTTACTTCATCCACTCCCTGTTCCCATCATCCACAAAAGCTGGCTAGTTGAAAGCCTGGGAAGTCCTGTTAAGGGCTAAGTTATGGCACCATTTCAAGGACATCACCTTGCAGGGTCAAGACATTCTTAAAGTATATTTAACAAACAACTGATAACTCATGCTGGAATAAATGAATCGAGAAGCTAAGAATAGAAATAAAATTCATCCTCTCACCATTATAACCTATGATCCAGTTTTAATTTGGGCCCTAAAGCCTTAGGCTCTGCTAAAATAAAAGTTTTATTTTCAATGTTGGAAAACTATGCTTCCACTAAATTGGGGCATAGCTTTAAACTGTAACTCCTTCCTGATCTCTTGGGATTCCTTATTCAAGTAAAAGAGCAAGCAGAGACAAGAGTGATTGAACCAGCAGGAGCAATGAGCACTCAGTACCATAAGGAACTAGGGTTGCTGCTACATGACTTAGAAAGGAGATTGAGGTGGGACCTAAGGAATTCACCAGGCATCTCTCAGTACTTTTACCAAAGGATAAACAATGACAGTACCTCAGTAACTGTAGCAACCATGACTCAACAAAAGCAAAGTAACTGAGGATTCAGACCCCTTGGCAAGGAAACTGGGGTCTCCCACTTAGACCAGTGCAGTGCTGAGGGCAGGGAATCCCAGCCTGAATGTTGTTGTAGAGTTTTATAAATGTCCTCATGCCTTGTCATATTGTAGCACAGTGAGCAACAAATAGCTTGTTACACTACCTCATGAAAGTTCTCTTATTGAATAGGTACAAAAAAAAAATCTGAAAAAAATAATTAAAGAAGAGTTCCATCCATGAATGTTTGTCCACTATATCTTGAAAATGTTGGCAACCCTAGAAAACATTCCAGTAATATTTAAAAGATTCCCTATCATTGACCCATTCAGTTATTAAAATTTCTTTTCCTTCCAATTATTGACTCTTTCTTAATAGTATCTGTTAAGGATACTGAAAATAATTTCTTTATGTTTAATAAGAAAAAAGCAAAGCATTCTGGTGGTCATTATTTCCTGTCAGTGTTTCTTTGCTTTTTTTCCCACAGGACTGTTCTTTGAAAATCCTTAATTTTTTAACAAAGATCAAGAGTCAGAATAGACAGAAATATTTAGAGAAACTTTCTAGATATCCTCATCCGTTTTCTATTGCTGCTGTAACAAGCGCCATATACGTAAGTGTCTTAAAACTATTCCCATTTATTATCTGTTTCTGTAAGTCAGAAATTCAGTGGGGTCTTCAATTTGGACATAAGTATCACAAGGTTAATACAGAGGTGTTGTCAGGTCTCTTCTTCCTGGAGATGGTAAGGAGGACTTCATTTCTTTTTTGATTCAAGTTGGTAGCAGAATTTAATTTCTGGGCAATTACAGGACCAAGGTTTTATTTCTTTGAAAGCTCTCAGGTGGGGGCTACTCTGCTTCCAGAAAGTGCGTGTATTCCCTGAATTGTGGCCTGCTTCATCTTAGAACCAGCATTGTTAGGTTGAATAACTTCCATTCTTTCAATTTCTCCTGACTTCTTTTCTTTCTTTTTCTAGTTGCTTCAGGTATTTCATTTCTCTGATGGACACTTCTGCATTCTCTTCCATTTAAAGGTCCTTGTGATTACACTGAACTTACCCATATAATCCTGAATATTCTTTCTATCTCAAAAATCCTTAATCCTAAATTCATTTGCGAAGTGTTTTTTTTTTCTACATAACATAACACAGACAGATGTATCTACATGAACAAAGATCATAGGGACTAAAAGTTTGCACACCACATACACCCAGGTTACTCTCGCAGACAGATTCCAAAACCCTTTTCATTCTTAAGAGAAATAAACAATCTAAAACATGAAAACACAAGTCCTATGAGTGTGGGACCCTGGCTACTCATGAAAGGAAGATTCATTTTTGTTTAGTCCCCTGGAAATTTTATACACTAAAAAAAAATGTACCATAGAATAAAGCAGTTATAAAGAAGTAAACATTTAACAGAAGAATTTATTTTCATTTGGATATATATATATATATATAATGAAAGATTAGTAAGTTAAACTTCTTAAAACTATATCCTAGAACTCTTTCCCTACCCTCCAATATTTGAACTCTCCCTACTCACACACACACTCCCACTCCTACTTGAAGACCACTGGATTGGATCCTTAGACTCATTCCACCTCATGTACTCCAGAATTCTGAAATTCTGTTCCTGAATAAATAAAGCATTGTTATTTTCAAAACAATTGTCCAAACTTGGGGAGGGATAATCTGTCAAGCCAAATATTTTGAAGTGGGTACATCTAAAGCCTTCATTATATGAGAAAATCCTCACTAAAAAAAAAAAAAAAAAAAAAACATAACTGAAAAGGCTATCAGATAAAAAAAATTGGTCGAATTCTCTGATAATGAAATGAAATAGCTAATGTGACTGAAAATTTTATCATTGAATAATTTAATGGTTTAATTTAGCCAATTAGACTTGAATTAGATTAATTTAATCCACTAGTGGGTTCTACATTGGTAGTTATAACCTCTCATTGTGTTAGACATGTGTGAAGTCCATTTGAGCTTTCAAGACAGAGACTTATTCCAGAGAATGAAGGTAGTTAAAAGAATTAATGCTAGAGGCTCTGCTTATTGCTGTTTTTTCTAACCTAATCACATGATCAGGCAAACAGAAAACTCATAATATCAAGTATTATAAGACTAGAAAAATGTTTGTTTATTAAAATTTGTTGTATAATAATGATATAACATCATCTATTTTCCTAAATCCTATTGCTTAGGTGATTTGTACATTCACTATTGAGTGGACACAGTCAGTCCTGGATGTCTATGTTGGACCATAACTGGAGTCTCTCATTCCTTGTTCATTGGAGGAAACTATGGTAGCTAGACCTATGCTGTCCAATAGAGGAGCCACTAGCCACACATGCTGCTGAGTATTTGAATTATGACTAGTCTGATCTGAGATGTACTTCAAATTTAAAATGAAAACTGCATTTATTTTTTAAACATTGCTTTTATTTTCTGTCTACAGATTTTTTGTCCTTTTTCTTCTTCTTCTTTCTTTTTTTTTTTTTTTTTTTGGTGGTGCTAGGGATACAACCCAGGACCTTGTGCAGGCAAGGTGAGCACTCTACAAACTGAACTGTATCCCTAGCCACATATACTGCATTTTTTTTTTTGAGGGGGTAGTACCAGAAATTGAACCCAGGAGCACATGGCCACTGAGCCACATCCCCAGCACTATTTTGTTTTTTATTTAAAGACAGGGTCTCACTGAGTTGCTTAGCACCTAGCCATTGATGAGGCTGGTTTTGAACTCACAATCCTCCTTTCTCAGCCTCCCAAGCCTCTGGGATTACAGTCATGTGCCACCATGCCCTGTCTTATGCATACTGTATTTTTAAACACCAGATCACATAAAATATTGAAAGTATTTCATTAGAAAGCTTTATACCTTGATTGTATGTTAGATAATAGGCTAACTAAATTTGGGTAAACATTATGTATTATTCAAATAAATGTGAAAGTCTTTACATATTTTAATGTGACTATGAGAACACTAAAAATTACATATTGGCTCACATATTTTTATTAGTTAATGCTCATCTAGACCACAGCAAATCTCATAAAGCCATTCATTCAGTCATGCTATTATATGCCTGGCAGTCATGTTTTATGACAAATGTTCCATCTTTAAAGTCTTTATCCTCCTCCTCTACAGTCCCTCAGAAGAGAGCCACACTGTTCCACAAGGCTAGTAGTCCAAAAGATATTGCTAGCCTCTCATTACCTGCCCTTTTTCCAACACCCATTTAAAGAATCCGGGGCTTAATTATTATTTGTACAAAGTCTGCTTAGGGAGATAAATAAAACTCAGTGATAATTCAAACCAAAATATCACTGTGATCAGATCTTCCTGACCACTGCTAGGCTTTTAATCTTTGTTTTTAATCACAGTACTTGCTCTTCACAAACAAGCTGACACTTGCTCTCTTTTCTTCATTTCCCAAGGCAAGACAATCACAAGCAGAACTTTATTTTTTTTTTCTCTGAGAGGACAAGTTGAATGTGATTGAAAAAAATAATTAGTACAGAACTGCCCATATTTTCAGCACTAAGTAGAGATGAATTACATCTTTGATTATCATCTGCAGTTTCTGAGTAACTGCTTCTTAGACAAGATGTCAGCCTGGAGCCTGGGTCAGCCTAGGGACAACACAGACAGCAGGGGGTCAAGATGTTCTGTGTGCAGACACTGGGCTACCATGAACCGTTCAGGTAGAGATGGAGGAACTGACTGTCAGACTATTCCACTACCCTTGAAAATCATCCGAATGACAGTAATTATTCCATCCAAGTTTCACCTTCTGTAGTTTCTGTGACCCATGGTCCACCATGGTCCAAAGACATTAAATGGAATATTCCAGAAATAAGTAACAGTATAACAGTTGTTTCATTGTTATTATTCCTAACCTCTTACAGTGCCTAATTTATAAATTCAAAATATTCAAAGGTGTATGTGTATAAGGAAAAACACAATATATGCATAATTTGGTCCTACCTGCAGTGCAGGAGTCCACTGGGGAGCTTGCATTGCATATCCACTGAAAAGGGAGGGCAATTATAATCTACACAAGGAAGTGAGTGGCAAAAGAAAAGTCAACTAGAAAACGCTTCCATCACATGAGAGAAAACATTTGACCCTTGATTTTCTGAGTCTTGCTGATTTCACTTAGCATGATGTTCTCCAGTTCTCCCCAATTACCAGCAAATGCCACCACATTTCATTCCCCTTTATGGCTGAATAAAACTCCATTTTACACACACACACACACACACACACACACACACACACACACATATATATATATAATCTCAATAAACAGAAGAAAGCCCAAAGGAGGAGTGAAGGTACTAGGGACCAAAGTACAGCAAATAATATTCCGTGTTTCCATGATTATGTCAGAATGAACTCTAATATTATGTGCAACTATAATTCACTAATATAAAAACAGAAAAGACTTGAAACAAAATGAAAAGAACTTCTGTGGTTAGCAGCGCATATTGAAGAGTTATGATCTGTTTGTTGGTACAGAAGTATTAATGGGCCAAAAATATTCCTAATATTTTCTGGGGGAAAAGCCAGAGAAATACATGGTGGACCCAGTTTCCTTTAATGATACTGGAGTTTGTTGAATGGTGTAACTTTGAGCAACACACATTTATCCAAGATCAAACAAAGCTGTAAGTCAGAATCAGGCTGTTTGGAGGACAGGCATGTGCAAAGAAGAGGCAGAGTGATTATTTGTCCAAAGATAAGTGGATGGGTAAGGAAACAGGAAGAAACAAGGAGAGGGCAGAGCAAGGGGTCACCTTACATCCAGAATAAAAAGTAACAATCAATCAAGCAAACAAACACACAAAGAAGTTTTGTAGGAACCAATGTGACTCCTAAGGCAAGGATATTTAAATTTAACATTCCAAGGAAACCATCAAGTAATTAAAATTGAACGTAAGGACGCAGCCAGTTACCAAGCAGATAAGAGGCATTATTAGGGAGAAAGACTCTTAATAACAAGGTAATTTCTTGTGGAGATTGAAATAGTCAATCTAAAAAGCTGGCTTGAAACATAAGGCTGACATGGCAGGTGAGGACTAAGATGGGAAGATCCTGAAACTTAGAACTGCACAGAGTAGGGGACTCCACTGGACTGTCACTATGGTTTCTCAGTGTCCAATACCTGGGTAGAAGTTTTATATCTATTGAAATGGATAATGAAAATAATTGGGATCTGGTGGAAGGGTGGAATAGGGGAATGGTATCCTGAATTGTGTTATTTCTCACTCAGCTCAAAATGCTCCAGCTGCTCATATATTTCCTGACATAATTGCCTGCGGTGGTTCAGCTCAGGAAGCAGACTTTCCAGGATGCTGTGGTCCATCATCCTGTACTACTGCTTGTTGGTCAGCAATGGCTATAGAGCATATCAGTGGCTCATGGATCAGTCATATCCAACACACAGCCAAAATCAAGAGCTGAATTGTAGTTTAAAGACTGATTATCATTTTAACATAGATAGCCTGTACTGTATACAAAGCAAACAAATAAATTTTTTAATTTGGCACTTTCTCAAGAAAACAAAGGAAAAAAAAGATAAAAACTGAGCCATGTAAGTTGTATTTTATGCTAAACTCAAGGCACCATTCCGTGATAAAACTGGGTGAGTCTATAATGGTCATCTCTCATATCAATCAGATATCTTAAGGAAATAGGCTAAACATACACAATTTATTCAGCATTTCACCGGTATTCATGTGCACTAGATTCACCAGGATGTCTTTTTACATCCTCAGGATTTCTGACTCAGTAGTTGTGGGGTGGGTTCCAAGGGTTTATGTTTCAGACAAGTTCCAGATGGTGCAGTGATACTGTCTAGGGACCCTATTTTAGAAATTAATAATCCAGCCAGTTGGGCAATCAAGTTTCTGACAATGGCTCTGTCAAAATTTGTATATTTTTTGGATTCTAAAATACATAAGAGTCATAATGAGAAAGATAAAGTTTTCCACCTTTTTCAAGCTTGAGAACAAAAAATGTGCCTAGTTCAGAAAAGTTGGTCGCACCAGGGGCCATTCTGGGCGAGCTTATTTGACAAGACTCAAGAGTACCCCAGGTGGGAAGGAACACTCAGAAGAACGCCTGTCGGTGTCACTCTGAGTACGTGCTGTCTCTCCTCTTGATACTGTGACACTTATCACACTCCTCTCCTGCAATTTCAGGACTGACATTAGAATAATGTGGATTACACTTCAGCAAGCCCCTATCTCGATGTTACCTTCGAACATGTCACTAACAGGAAATGGAATCTGCTATAAGAAGTGATGGGGGACGCTGGCTACAGTCTGTTGAAAATAGATATCTGCCTTCACCAGACACACAGAAAGATAACCCTGAATGTAGATTAAGTCTGCAACATACCTGAATTCTTGATTCTGTCAGGTTCATTAGAGACAGAGAATCCAGGGAGATTTGAAGCAGAGCTGATTATGAACCTTTACTTTATATTGAATTCCATGGCACCTATGAATATTTACCCTTTGCTCTGCTTTAAGGTGAAGCAACTGGGAAACTTCTCCCGAATGTTACTTGCTAGGGTACAAAGTTTCCAAAGGCAAGGTCTAGGTGGCTTTATTATTATCATCATTAAAAATGCATGTGCCTATTTTCATGTGGCAAGATGACAGGTGATACACAACACAAGATTCATCCATTATCCATGCCCTTGAGGATCTTCAATACAAGGACAACGAGAACTATAGATTTGCAGACATAACCTAATATAAAAGCTTAAAATAAGATTTTTTTTTGCGTGTGGAATTTAAGTGAAGAATTTTTCAGAAAGTAATGAGTTAGAGAGATCAATTTCTCCATTGGGTAGAGTTTATAATTTGGATTAGCGTCTAAAACACAGGCATTGTTTACTCTTCCACAGGCTCTTTTAATTAGTCATTGCAAGTTTCTTATCCTAAGTGAATAAGTAAAGGAAGGTGGGATATGTTTAGCAAATTTATGTGGGTACTCGTTGTGTGTGTGTGTGTGTGTGTGTGTGTGTGTGTGTGTGCATTTTAGTTCTCTCAGTGATATAATTCTAAGTGTAATATAAAACTAGTTGGGCCAGGAAATTTTACATCATCTCCTTAAATTTTACCTGAAAGAGAATCTAAACATAACAGAATAAATTATATAATAGCTTCATGTGTTTCAAGTCAGAGAAGACATGAACATTAGTACCTGCTGGGCTTCAAATCCATTCAGGTTGCCCTGGATGCTCACTAGCCACCTGTTGGCATCCTCGCCTGATCTTCACATACAGGGACTACACTACCAGATAATCTCATCTTGTTAAAATAGATTTAGAAGTAGACCTTAACTGCTTTAGGCATAGAGCCTAGGCATGAAGAGGACATTTTGGGCATCAGCCATTTCAGTGTAGGTATCAGCCCACAAACTGACTGATCTCTAATGCCATCCAACATGAGGAAGGATTCACCTGTTTGCCTACTTTTGTGATCCAGGAATCTCAACAGTCAGTCCTATAAAAATAGTGCTCCTCTCCTTTCCTATAGAGATAGATCTGGTACTAAAATGACCCTTCTCTCCATGTTATGACTTTTAGGAGTGACACTATGTCCTTCCCTACCAAGTGTTCTTATATAGTCACACCTAAATGATTTCAACAGCTATTTAGAATAAGAAAGTTGATTTGCCTGTTCTCTTTCCAAATGTACTTAAGCAGTGACTTGGTACATTATAGATGTCAGATGGGACCCTACACACCATGGCACCCCCGCTGCTCCTAGCTCCCTTCTCCTCACAGTGTTGTTCCTTCTTTCCCTCCTCCTTTTATTTATTCCTTCCTTTCTTAAGCTCTGTATTAATACTTATTATGATGTGTCTTTTTCACACATTGATTAAACAAGTAGAGGTTGTCAGTGAAACTTACTGGTTTAGCAAGTCCAAATCAGACTACCAGTCAATATCCAGCTGCATAGGATTGATATTTCCACTCAGCGATGCTTCTTTGCCTGGTTAGGGTTTCTCTCAGTCTCCAAAGCAAATTGGTAAACTCTGCCTAGAAATCAATGCTAACTTCTTTTGGAAATTTATTTCTTGAACTCAAAGCAAACCTTTGTTTGTTTGTTTGTTTGTTTTCTTTAATTGCATGTATAGATAGAACTGTTATGTAATCTTTTAAAATAAATTATATAGAGAAAGGTAAACTTTAGGACTGGAGAAGATTTTGGAGTCATCCTTTCCTCAGGTTTATTTTGCAAGGCGAGCAAGGGAAAGTCCCATGGCCAGAGACTGAGAAACTAATACCTGAAGAAGTGATAATAAATGATAATACGTGTCCAGACTACTTAGCTAAGTTCTCTTTTCATTTTGAGGGACAGATCTTTCTCAGTTAGTCTATAAAGGATTAAATGAAACAACATATCTTTCTAAGACAAAGGCAATATGAATCCTTTAGAAAATGGTCTATTTTTATTTACAATTATAATTTATCATGTTCGTCCTCCAAGTTAGTTCAGAAAACTGATATTAAGGATAATCAGCTAGAGCTGTGTTATAGATATGAGATGTTCCCAAAAATCTCCTGAGTTAAATGCAGGAATGTTCAGAGGTAAACTGATTTAATGATGAGAACTTTAACCTAATCAATCCATCCTTTTTTTTTTTTAAATAGACTAACTGGATGATAACTGTAGGAAGGTGCAGTGGCTCAAAGAGGTGGGTCACTGGAGATGTGCCCTGGAAGGGTATATCTTCTCTGTAGCATCTTTCCTCTCCCTCTGTTGCTTCCTAACTCCACCATGAGCAGAACAGCTATATGGGCCCTTCTCTTGGGCCCAGAGCAGTGGATTAAACTATCTATGGACTGAGACCTTTAAAACCATGAAGCCCAAATAAATTTTCCTTCCTCTAAATTTCTCTTGTTGGGTATTTGGTCACAACAACACAAAACCTGACTAAAACAAACTATTAAGATCAAGTTTCTCAGGTCTTCTTATTAAGAATATCCAACATATTTTTTAATGATACAAGAGTTTTTCAGACCAATGAAGGCATTTCTTACAGTAGTAGAAAATTCTGTTTGTTCTATCACCGCCTTTTTTCTTGAAGCATTAGAGTTATTAAGTGCAACATTTGAACAGAACAAGTTGTTTGCTTTTCGAATAACTTTAGCAGAAAGAGATATTTGATGAATTAGTAATATGTTTGACCTTGAGAAACTGATCAAAATATCGGCTCCTTTGGTCCTGTCCTTTGATGCCTCAGTAGCTCTTTAAAGCTGAATTTTATAAGCCCTTAGCAAATTGGTTTTGTAATGGTGTTTTTCCTTGTATCTGATATATCACTTGGATGCTGACAAACCTGCTGGAAAAGAAAAAAAAAAATGAAGGTCTAAGTAACCAGTAACCTCTGCAATCATTATAGATGCCCACTGGGTATTTTGGAACCCTTTAATTGAAAACAAATTATGTAAATCCACTTACATGTGATGAAAACTTGCCACAACAACTCGAAAGAATGAAGAACCAGATACATCAGCACAGTCGAAAGTTAACTTCTGAGACGTTAAAAGATGTTCATAGGTCTGTAGCTTCTCGTTCTTTGTCCAGGAAATTTATTTTCTAGACAATTACCTCTATAGGGAACACCCAGGGCTTCAGGGAACAATTTTACAGAATCTTACTGTTATTGAGTCAGCACTGCTAGCTATTAAATAACAGGTGGCAGGCTGTGATTTATAAGTGCAAGTTGCACCATGCAGTCATCCTATGGAGGCCCTGGCCCTCAGGAAAGAAAGGTGAAGATAATACATCAATTACTATAAAACTAAAGCATCTTGCTGCTTTCCCTAGTCTAAACGTGCTTACCTATTAAGTTATAAAAATATAATACATGAGTGAAGATGTAAAATCACCAGCATATGTTCATGCTACACACATACACACACACACACACACATAAGACATTCTTCAGGCATGCCATCACCCCATGCATATTTATCATACACCTAAAAAAATTAAAAATACTGCATGTTCATACCAGAGATGCTTGGTCCTAAGTGACATTTACAGCAGTAAGCCTCAAGGAACCTGGATCAAATATCTTCTTTGAATAGATGTTCTAAGGTTTATTCAGAGAACAAACATGTCTGTCTTGAGTTATTTTTGCTTTTATTTGATATTGATATTTTTTTTCTTGGAACACTAGATGTAATTCTATGTTTTGTAGAATTTTTTTTAGCTTAAAATATCAGTGCTTGAGATATTTTAACTATATGCTGGAAATGCTAGACTTTAGTCAGTCTTGTACAATATGGAATGTTCGGAATCATGTGAGAATGTGTTTGCCATGGGGAATAACATGAGATCTGTGCAGAGAAGGCCAGACCACAACACACAGTGAAGTTTAGCAAGATGAAGGATTGCTCACCCCAAGGCCTTCAGTGCCTCTGTTGGAAAGTCTAAGGAACCACCCCTCTGAGAAAATAAAGAGCAATTCACTTCAGGCCTTCATCTTACTAAGTGGGCCCTATCCTCCTGCTGTCATGAGGATCCACAGTGCCCTACAGCTGAAGACCCACTGTCTTGGGACAAAGTAAATAAAATCAAGTCAATTACTTAGCAAGCTCTTTAAAGGTTTCATTGATCACCAGACCTCTTCCTGCAATATATAAGTCAAGACATATTGTAGATTAAAGTCAGAGAGGCTATTCAAAAATCATAAAACATTCAAATGCATAATGCTTCAATACTCCTTCCTTCAACTTCACATTTCTCTCTCCATATAACATGACAAAAGCAAGGGTTGGCCAGGCACAGTGGCACACACCTGTAATCCCAGTGGCTCCAGAGGCTGAGGTGGAAGGATCGCAGGTTCAAAGCCAGCCTCAGCAAAAGCAAGGCACTAAGCAACTCAGTATGACCCTGTCTATAAATAAAATACAAAATAGAACTGGGGATGTGGCACAGTGGTCAAGTGCCCCTGAGTTCAATCCCCGGGACCAAAAAAAAAAAAAAAATAGTGAGGGATGATGAGGGAGCCCTTCAAGGAAGGGTTGCCATTGCCTGGTTATCATCCTTTGTCCTGAGAAGCTATTCTTTCTTTGAAGCTCAAGTCTGTTTAGTGTGGTTAGTCTGTGGCATTGGATTATCTTCAGCATCCACTCATAAATGCTTAATATCAGATGTCATTAGATATTTTTCAGTTTTTTTCACTTATAATACCAAATCAAATTCCATATAAATGAATAAACAAAGGGTGTCAGATTTGAAGTTTGCAGCTTGTATTCAATATAAATTGTTATTAATAGTTAAGTCCACACTCACTAGTGCTCTAGGGTTTTGCAGTAAGTCCTCCCCACCCCCTGTCATTGTGCTGTGTTTAGAATCTAGACACACTCTGCTGTGTCTTGATGTAAACAAGTTTTACATTCTTGGTTTGACCTACAGTCCAAGAGATTCACTTTAGAACTTCAAATGAAATTGACCAAGAAAAAAAAGCTATGGATTTATGAGTCTAAATAGCCAAATATCATGTCTTGCTGGATCCAATTTACAAAGCACAGAGATTTTGCTCAGTATTTCTAAGGAAACTCAGATCCGAAACAATAGATGCGTGGCTTTGTCTTTAGGCTCATGTTCTTTTTCAAATGTCATTCATGGTGATTTGTTTCTACTTTAAACAGCAGAGCAGGTACAATACTGCATCCTTGAGAACTTCCTTAGTGCTTGATATTTTGAATGAGAGTGGTGCATCCAAACTGACTTCTCTCCATCCTGAAATTCAATTCATCCTAAACTATAAGCACCTCAATTTCCCCTTCTGACATCCCCAAGTTGAATAAAGTGTTACATTCATCTTTCTTATATTTTGGCTTTAGAGAATTGCCAGAGAGTCACAATTCTGGGAAAAAACACATTTGAAAACTTTGGTTATTGCAGTTTTCTCAGCAAATGGTTAAGTTCATTTTAAAATACATCTATTACATCAGTCTCCTGTTGGACGCTGCCATATGTTTGATGATGAACTTAGTACCATCTAGATTCTTCTTCAGTACTCCTGTCAGTCTTGACATCATACCCAAACTATTATAGTTCTTCTTATAAATGATTTAAAGCTAAAAGTGTTTTAAAGATCTTAGTTTTCTGCTGAAATGTTTTTAACTTGCAGATGATACATGGAACAGAAATGATGCATATACTTGAAGCCGAACACAAATTTTGGCCCTGTAGATATTAAAAGTGAACTGAAATACTCTTTGGCATGTTTCCACTGTTTCTCTGTGGCAGTTCATACAGAACCTTCACTTCTCCAGGAGTGCTGTCCTAAAATTGGAACTCAATCACACATTCTAGATCTGTTCCTGTCTTTGTCTCCACTTTGGTTTTGCTCCAACTTCAAATTTGTAGGTCTTTAAAAAATAGATTTGGGGACCTCCAAACATGAAGGTCTCTTTTGCAATTTTGTTAAGTACTTGTGAAAGTTAAGATAGACTACCTCAGGCTTGCAGTAATGGCCCTCAAATCTTTGAGTGACTCTGTACAAAAGATTTATTTCTCACTCTGTTTGCTCAGTACAGGTCAGTGGGTCTCGATTCATTGTAGATGTGGTTGACATGGGCTTCATCTTAGCAGAGATCTCCATCATCTAGGCAGAATGAACAGAGCATGGTATCGCCTAACAGGGTTAAGTAAATGCTTCTTCTTGGGGGAGGATATAGGCCATTTCTGGTATTCAGCCCATATTTTATTTGGTGAGAGGAAGGGCATAGCTAACTTTTACTATCATGGCGGTAGGTAGTGGTAGAATAAACATAAAATATGTATATTAAGACCCTTACGTAAGTACAGTATGAACTGTAAGTTCATTAGCTCAGTCAAGGAATAAATGCTGAGTTCTGATATCACCCCCAGCTCAATTTTTCTGTAGTTTTCATTTGTAGAACTAGGGTAAAAAAGAAAATATATTCATAATTCTGTTGAAGACATTATGGTAACTAGAAAACACTTTCTGTCTTTTCGTGTTCTCTTTCTACCCTTCCATCTGTGATCATAGAGTTAGCAACTTCTTCCCAATCCTTCCCACCTCCACTTCCAAACCCTATCGGTGCTGGTTATGCTTACAGTGTGTACACTGTCTACATTTGGTGCATCTTCCAAGCTCAGTGCCATCCTCCCTGTTATCCAAGTTGTCTCCTTTCAGCTATTTCAGCAGAGTGGCACTTCTTTTCTATGCTAAATACAGCGTGTCTAAGGGAAACGAAACTAATTGTTGTAACTCCCATATGGAAGCTGCAAAGATTGTTAGAAACTACTCTCTACTGCTCCAGGCTGCAAGTGCTTCCCTAGGTCTTATATGTTTGTTTGACAATCTCGCAGCAGAATTCGCGGTGGGGAGAAGAGAAAAATGAAATAACAAGGAGACTGGATGTCAAACTCTTTTTTTAAAATATAAGCTCTAATAATAAGAATATTTATTGTCTAATGTTGAAGATGAAAAATTTCTCAGACCTACACCTTTGATAACCTTGCAATATGCCCCCTTCTCTCAGTTACTGGGTATCATCAGGCTATTTTACAGAAAGTCACTTTCTTACCCACCATGGTGAGTGTCTCAGCAGTCACCTGTGGATCATTGCCAGAGACCTCACTGTCCTCCTCCTTTCCAGGTTGCCCCTTATCTGGTGCATCTTGCTGACAAGAATTAACTTGCTTAAATGCATGTGACAGGGTAATTATTGAGACACTAATTTTACTTTATTCTGCTTGATACCAAAGATGGAAATTAATTAGAGTTAAGGTTTTACCCTCAGTCCCACACGCCTTTTGTTCTGAGACTAGGCTGTTAGGTTAGCAGTGATTTCTGTGAAGCAAGGAATAAGCAGAAATTCAGAGAAATCAGAGCTCATTACTTCATATCCAGATTTTCTGAGAATAAGCTAATTGAGGGAGATTAACACCCAGGGTGAATAAAGCAGAACTGGCTCTTAATGGAGTAGCCAGTGTTTCGGCAAGACGGTGGGAGGGCCCGTATTGAGGGGTTTTTAGAGTATCGTGGAACCAGCCCCCACTCTCACACAAATGGAAAAAGGATCCATAAAAGAATCTTCTCTAAGGTGATAAAACACACAAAAAAAGCATGGTGTTAGAGCCACAGAGAAGCAGCCTATGTTCATACTTAGGACAGGAAGGATGTGGCAAAGCTTCTTTAAAAGGACCACGTGGGGTTAAATAAGCATAGTATGTACAACCACTATGGAATAAGGATCAGAAGACTCCTTGACTCTCCAGATTTTTTTTTCCAAAAATCATAAGGAGGGTAAGGCTCCCTTCCCCAACTCCCAGATATAAATGTAACCACTTACTGCCATCCCTTGTAGATGGCAAGCCTGATGTATCTATTTTGAAACAAATTTAAATGAAATTTTCCTCATTTGAATCTTATACTTTAAATTCAAAGCCACTGTATATCAATTTCAACATTACTCTCTGGTTAAGAGATCTTCACAGTCTCAGATTATTTGATGTATTAAATATAAGCTCTGCAGGAGAGTCCTTAGAGACCTCTAGATTTGCTATAAGCTATAAGCTCCCTTACCTTAGCTACCAGATTTTATTTCCTCCTCCTACCAAATAACCATACCCTGTTCTACTCTTCCTCACATCTTTGCTTTAGCCCACAGACCACTATTTGTTCATTCCTTGAGCTCCAAAAGTGTTTGTTCTCCATGCAACACTAGTGCATAAAAGCAAACCACTTTATTTATATAGCCTAGAATTGTTTGTAGTTACTACATTAGGGTTAGTATTCTTAATGAGATTAAAAACTCCTCTGGTATCAAGAATCATATATTTCTGTTACCCTCATAGTATCTAGAACAATAGATACTTTCCAATAGATAGCATTTTATGTAAATGCTTCTCCTAGGGTGTAGTGGTTGGGTCTCATTTAGGGAGAGAGCATGCTGAACAGAATAATTCATTGAAATAACAAAAGCTATCATGGCAGGGAAATGCAAACGACAATTGATAGTTTTGTCCACAGAACACAATTTAACTGATTTTGCTGATATGAACAATGGATTGACTAAATTTATTCTTCTTTTTCCTCTGTCAAGAACAGGTTCGTGTAAGTACTGTTATTATTTATTTATTTATTTACTTATTTTTGGTACTGGGAATTGAACTCAGGGGCACTCAACCACTGAGTCACATCCCCACCCCTATTTTGTATTTTATTTAGAGACAGGGCCTCACTGAGTTGCTTAGTACCTCGCTAAGTTGCTGAGGCTGGCTTTGAACTCAGGATCCTCCTGTCTCAACCTCCTGAGCCGCTGGGATTACAGGCATTGCACCACCATGCCTGGCATGTATTAGTACTGTTCTGACAGAAGAAGTGATGTTCGACACAAAAGGCCCAACTGTAAGACCCTAAGCACCAGGACCTGAGCTTGTTTGCACTCAGTGGCACCATAGTATTTAGTAAATTAAGGGAAGTAAACTCTAGAGAATATAATTAGGGTCCTATATAAAGGAAAAGAGCAGAGGTAACTGGAATAAACGATTTGGCCACTTGCTTCATTTGGGGAAAGACAACCAGTATAATAGTCTCCCTTACATCACAAAAGCTAAGCCAGAGGATCCTTATTGCTCACTAATTTCATTTCTGTGTAGGATAATACAAAGGACACTTGTTTAGTAAACAAGTAGACAAGTGGTCTATCTTATCTAGCAATGTCTGCAGCTTTAATAACCACCTTTCAAATATGCCCTGAAGAACAGAACCAGAAATATCAGTATGTCAAAAAAGAGACACTGTAAAGAAGAAACCAAGCAACTTACCCTTGTCTTAATGCTATGATTGAATCTTCATTAAAATGTAGAAAATAAAAATTAGTATTGCTTTTGTGTCAGCTTTTACCATGCCCACTGTAACACAGGAATTCTGTGAAAATGACTAACTCTCATGGGCCTCCTGTTTCCCGCTAACCTTTCTTGTTATGAAAGGCATAAGACAAGAACAGTCATTGATTGGGGAATTGAAGTTCTCCCATAAAAGATGAGTATGTCGACAGAAATACCATCAGTTTCCTGGCATGCAGGTCAAATATTCCTTAATCTTGCTTCTGTCAAGGGATTGCCTGACCACCCTCAGACAAGGACAGCCAATATTGCCTGCACTGGGGATTGGACCTGTTGAAAATGTGAGGAAAAAAGGAGAAAAATAACTGAAGAACAGCAGTGCCTCCCTCAGACACACAGAATCATGGCTGGCTGTGTCTTAAACGCAAATAGAACTATATTTTTGATTTTACTGTCTGACATGTACCAAGGGGGGAAAAGATACATAAGTAATGAGGGAAAAGGACATGATGAGCTGGGTGTATATTTTCTCATTGCATTAAGAAATGGTCCTAGCAAAAACTGCACATGTAATGCAAATTTGAAAATGAATTAAAGGACCATCCTTCACATTTGTCACAGCATCCTAGACACATTCTAAAATTCTCAATGTATACATGCAGTTGATCATTTTTTTATGCCTTGCCCTAACAATATTACCCACTTGTTTTCACTGTATAAAGCAGCACATTATTTTAGGTTGGTATGTAAACACTGGCATCTGTGTCTGTCTCCTCTATGTCATTTTCCTTAATAACAACAGCTGCCATCATTATCAACTGCCTGATAGTTGCTAGGAACGGAATTGGGACTGTACATGCATTCTATCATTTAACCTTTAACAAAAATCCTATACAATAAGTGTCCTCACTATCGTCCTACAGAAGTTAAGTCTGCACTTCTGTCAAGTGGCAGAGCTAACACAAAAAACAAATCTTTCCTCTTTTTCATCCTCCCCTGGCAGAGTGTTCAGCCTCCTCTGACTTCTCAGTAAACATATTGCCTGAGTTTTCTTGCACACATGAACAAAAGCATCAGGGTGAAGTGTAATTAATATGGATGTGAATGGGTAGACAGGTAAATCATCAGGGCAACCTCTTTGCTCTGAAATGGGTCACATAAAAACACACATGCACATGCACATATATGTATACATATGCATTTGGATTGCATATTTGGGCCTTAAGCATGCAATATTTGATTTGTAACTATGTAGAATGAATTGAATAAGTTTTTTAATGTTATTGCTTTTTTTTGGCAGATAATAATAAGATACCCAAGAGAATGTCCATAACCCAAACTGTATTAAATTCTCATTCAACGTCTATGATTGCTCCCTGATAATGAATAGATATTTAATTTCCTGAATCCTACAGCCTACAACACTGATTCTCTTCTTGAAATTTTCATGTCCTAGTGTGGTTAGTGTGAGAATTAAAACTGTTATTTAGAGTTGAAAGACACCTCTATAATCTGGCACGACTCCAAGAATTTAGACTTCCTTAATGCTGTTTTATATTAAATCTAAACAACAAACTCCACAGCACCTGTATAAGGTGCTTAAAATGCCATTACCACCTGTAATTACATGGAGAATTCAATTACCACAGCTAAGAATAAGATTGCTATGTACAGTTTGTACATGCTGGCTGTGTTGGCCATAAAAATTATAACAGGAGAAGCACATGTAGTGGGAGATTGTGTTCATCTTATATAAAGCTCTCAAGAGTAATTAGGATATAAAAAAGTAATGTGGAAGAATAAGAATAAATGAGTTTCACAAAAGTAATGACATTTTACAAGTTTTAGTGGAGAATTTCTTCAGCTTCCAAAAAGGAGAAAATTATGCCCGAATTTTAAAAAAATCATATAATATATTTAAGCAAAAGCAAAAAAAAAAATATAATGCTGTTAGAGTGATGATTTTCATATATACTACATATAATGGGCTCATGTCGAATAACAAAATGTTAGGATCATACACACACACTGAGAAGTTTCTAGGAATATACAGGGATTGCTCAGACCTATATGAATTCCAGAATCAGTAAAACGGAACCAAAAAAACCCCTTGTGACATTCATCATAACAGTTACATGAGTTACACTAAATTATGATCCTTTTTCATATAGATGGAGGAGTGATAAATGCAGAGCTGTCTTCCAGCCTATTATACGGTCTGTAGCAGTGAAAGGAATGGAAAATGACAGGAATAAATAACATAATCTGATCAGTTAGTGGCACACAAAATCTTCTGGGGCTCTGCTTTGTGTGACAATTCTTGGTCTCCTGGGAGTCACCTTAGTAAGATAAACTATTGCCACCGATAAGTTCAATTGTGTAAAGAACAGAAAGCATTAGGTTTTAGATGCTAGTTAGTTTTCATCTATACTGCTTGCCATATGATGCAAGTGCTCACTATGTGAGAGCTCCTGGTTGTAGACTAGTTCTCCATTCTAGAGAGAAAACAATAGACAAATTTCCTGATTAAATAATAGCTTCTTCATGAATGGAATTTGTGGACTCTTCATTTGTTTCTATGATCTATGCAAATATCCACAAGCTGATTCAAAGTACATAATGACATTTTGCTGAACTTTTATATCCACATTGTATGAGAACATGCATACTGGTACATCATGTCTCATGAAAGATATTATTGCTCAATCTAGACACAGGCAGTAATACAACTATTCAAAATTGAAATAAGTGGTAAGTTTTAAGTAAAATACAGAATTGCACTGTCAAATTTAAATAGCAATTAGTTTATTATTTTAAGCTTCTATATTTTATTTTGTTAGAACAGTTTTATCAGTGTATAAGTGACACACAAACTGTACATATTAAATGCATATAATTTGATTAATTTGGTTATAGGCATATACCTGTGAAACTACCATAACATTCAAGAATCTAGACATATGCATCACATTTGCAAATTTACTTGAAGTCCTTGTTTCATCCTTTTATTTACTTATTTTTGTATCCTTCATGGTATCAAGCACTGTATAAATTTTCTTTAAAATTATCTCCTTTGTTTTTTTATGATGTTATCTTCACTTAGCTCTCCTCTGATTTATGTCTTCTGTTCAATCTTCTGAATCCTCTGTTCTTAGCCCTTATATTCCTAAGAAATGTCTCTGGCCAGTTTCATAAATCTGGGAATTCACCTCCTTCATGTGTCACTATCATTTGAATATGTCTCTAGCAGAGTTCCAAGAGATGCTAGAGAAATAATTTTAAGTGTTTACTTGACAGGTTCTCCTGATTTCCAGAATCGGGTCAAACCAAGAAATAAGAAATGAATTGTCTTTCCTTCCAATACTAAATCTTTCAATTATTACAATAGTTGATTCTTGGCATCAATATTTATCCAAAACTACAAGTCAGTTTCCATCCTTTGTCTCTTTCTTCCTTTGACCCAATCTAAGTTTCTGAAGTCTGCATTATTTCTTCCTTTACTATTGCCTGCATTCATCACCCACCACCATTTCCTAAAATCTTTAGTGGGGTCCCTGCCTCAAGTTTTATCTCATTACCTTAATTCATTCTTCAGTATACTGTAAATCTCATCATGTCACTTTTTACCCTAAAACTTCTTAATGCCTCTTCATCTTGCAAAAGATAAAAGCCAAACTTGTTAGTATGGCTCACTGGTTCCTTTCCAGTCTGGCCACTCATTTCCCCTGCCATGCCATAATCTCCTATCTTTCCAAATATTGCACTCTGAATTTTACCAACTATAGGTATACCTTTTCTCAAGTTTCATGGTTTTCAGCAAATGAGACTCTGAGACTATTTACGATGCCCCCTGCCAAATCCAGAGGTGTCTTTCTCAGTGCTTTTTATAGGCCTCTCTATAGATTATGGGTTTTATAACACTGCTTGGGGATATAACAGACTAAAAGGTCATTAAGCAAGGGCCCTATATTCTACCCAATTCTTCATTTTTCTAACCTATCATTAAGCAAGGGCCCTATATCCTATCCAATTCTTCATTTTTCTAACCTATCATAGATTATCATAGATTGAATAAGTGAATATATACTAGTTACTTCAAAATTTTGTAGATTAGTTGTATATCATTATAGTTATCCTGTCCTATACTTTTATATCATATATATGTATGTATGTATATAGATAGATAAATAGAGATATAGATATATAGATACATAGAAGGAGAGAAAAAACAAAGCATCAAATATCATGGTATTTTAAATTTTATTCTTTATTTTTTTCCCTGATTGCTTTCCTTCCATAATATTTTTTGAAAACATCCTTCATGTGATCACATGGTACCTGGATATGAATAGATTTAAATGGTACAGATATGTAAAAATTAAGCAATTTTAGAATTTGAATATGAAATGTTCCTCAAAAAGTCAATTGACGAGTGCCTGCAAGCTAGGCGAACCTGCAATCCACAGGCGGGTCAGGTCCAGCAACCTGCCGAGTGACAGAACAGCTACAGGCACCTGCAGGGAACTCGGACAGGACCCACCAGTAGGACAGGGCCGGCAGCCTGCTGAGGGGCAGGCCCATCCCCTCCCCCAGTGTCTGCAAGGTAGGCGGGACTGTGACCACCGGCAGATAGGGCCGAGCGGCCAGCTGAGGGGCGGAACCGGCCCCTCCCCCAGTGCCTGCAAGCTAGGCGAACCTGCAACCCACGGGCGGGCGGGTCAGGCCCAGCAACCTGTGGAGTCACAGAACAGCTACAGGCGCCTGCAGGGAATGCGGACAGGACCCACCAGTAGGACAGGGCCTGCGGCCTGCTGAGGGGCAGGCCCGTCTCCTCCCCCAGTGTCTGCAAGGTAGGCGGGACTGTGACCACCGGCAGATCAGGCCGAGCGGCCAGCTGAGGGGCGGAACCGGCCCCTCCCCCAGTGCCTGCAAGCTAGGCGAACCTGCAACCCACGGGCGGGCGGGTCAGGCCCAGCAACCTGTGGAGTCACAGAACAGCTACAGGCGCCTGCAGGGAATGCGGACAGGACCCACCAGTAGGACAGGGCCTGCGGCCTGCTGAGGGGCAGGCCCGTCTCCTCCCCCAGTGTCTGCAAGGTAGGCGGGACTGTGACCACCGGCAGATCAGGCCGAGCGGCCTGCTGAGGGGTGGAACCGGCACAAGCTAGGCGAACCTGCGACCCATCGGGAGGTTAGGCCCAGCAACCTGCGGAGTGACAGAGGTGCCCTTCGCGCCTGCTGGGTAGGTGGACCTTTGACCGACCAACAGAGCAGACCTAGGGCCTGCCAGCGTGGTAGACGGATCACACCAATTAGAGGAGGATCACAGCCACTACCTGCCCTGCAAGGGTGATTTTTCAACTATACAAGAGCAATATGAATAAATAGAGGGAAAATTTCAAAAACACAACAGTTTCACCAAGCAGAAAGAAACGCCAGCAGTATGAAAAGACAAGGAAAGAAAGGACCACAGGCAATGAAGTTCAACTCAACTTTAGAAGAGGTAATAGGTGCAACAGATGGAATGTCAGATAGAGAGGTCAGGATATACATGGTTCAGATGATCTGGAGTCTCAAGGAAGACATGAGACAGCAAAATCAGACAATGAAAGATCACATTGACAAACAAATCCAGGAAGTAAAAGATCAATTTCACAGGGAGATAGAGGTAATAAAAAAAAAAATAGAAATCCTAGAAATGCAGGAAACAATAAACCAACTTAAAAACTCAATTGAGAATACTACCAGCAGAGTAGATCACTTAGAAGAGAGAACATCAGACAATGAAGACAAAGTATTTCAACTGGAAAAGAACGTAGACAGCTCAGCAAGTCTGCTAAGAAACCATGAGCAGAACATCCAAGATTTATGGGACAACATCAAAAGACAAAATTTAAGAGTCATTGGGATACAGGAAGGCACAGAGCTCCATACCAAAGGAATAAACAGTCTATTCAGTGAAATAATACGAGAAAACTTCCCAGACTTAAAGAATGAGACAGAATCCCAAATCCTAGAAGCCTACAGGACGCCGAATGTGCAAAATCATAAGAGATCCACACCTAGACACATTATAATGAAGATGTCCAACATACAGAATAAGGAGAGAATTTTAAAAGCTGCAAGAGAAAGAAAGCAGATTACATTTAGGGGTAAACCAATCAGGATAACAGCTGATCTCTCAACACAGACTCTGAAAGCTAGAAGATCCTGGAATAACATATTTCAAACACTGAAAGAAAATGGGTTCCAACCAAGAATCGTGTATCCGGCGAAATTAAGCTTCAGGATAGAAGATGAAATTAAAACCTTCCACGATAAACAAAAGTTAAAAGAATTCGCAGCTAGAAAACCACCTCTTCAAAAAATCCTTGGCAAAACATTACAGGAAGAGGAAATGGAAAATAACCTTGAAAACCAACAATGGGAGGTAGGACAGTAAAGGGGGGAAAGTAGTCAAAGAGGATAACAAATGAGGTTTAGTAACATCAATAAACAAATATGGCTAGAAGAACAAACCATATCTCAATAATAACCCTAAATGTTATGGCTTAAACTCACCAATTAAGAGACACAGGCTAGTAGAATGGATCACAAAACAAGACCCAACAATATGCTGCCTACAGGAGACACATCTGAAAGGAAAAGATATTCATAGACTGAAGGTGAAAGGTTGGGAAAAATCATACCACTCATATGGACTGCGGAAACAAGCAGGAGTGTCCATACTCATATCTAATAAAATAGATTTCAAGCCAAAGTTAATCAAAAGGGATAAAGAAGGACACTTCATACTGCTCAAGGGAACCATACACCAACAAGACATAACAATCATAAATATATATGCCCCAAATAATGGTGCAGCTGTGTTCATCAAGCAAACTCTTCTCAAGTTCAAGAGTCTGATAGACCACCATACAATAATCATGGGAGACTTCAACACACCTCTCTCACCACTGGACAGATCTTCCAAACAAAAGTTAAATAAGGAAACTATAGAACTCAATAACACAATTAAAAACCTAGACTTAATTGACATATATAGACTATACCACCCAACATCAAGTAGTTACACTTTTTTCTCAGCAGGACATGGAACCTTCTCAAAAATATACCATATATTATGTCACAGGGCAACTCTTAGACAATATAAAGGGGTTTAGATAATACCATGCATCTTATCTGATCATAATGGAATGAAACTGAAAATCAATGATAAAAGAAGGAAGGAAAAATCAAGCATCACTTGGAGAATGAACAATAGGTTGCTGAATGATCAATGGGTTTTAGAAGACATCAAGGAGGAAATTAAAAACTTCCTAGAGTTAAATGAAAACACAGACACAACATATCAGAATCTATGGGACACATTGAAAGCAGTTCTAAGAGGAAAATTCATTGCTTGGAGTTCATTCCTCAAAAAAAGAAAAAACCAACAAATAAATGATCTCATACTTCATCTCAAATTCCTAGAAAAAGAAGAGCAAAACAACAGCAAAAGAAGTAGAAGGCAAGAAATAATTAAAATCAGAGCTGAAATTAATGAAATTAAAACAAAAGAAACAATTGAAAAAATTGACAAAACTAAAAGTTGGTTCTTTGAAAAAATAAATAAAATTGACAGACCCTTAGCCATGCTAATGAAGAGAAGAAGAGAGAGAACCCAAATTACTAGCATACGGGATGAAAGAGGCAATATCACAACAGACACTTCAGAAATACAGAAGATAATCAGAAATTATTTTGAATCCTTATACTCCAATAAAATAGAAGATAGTGAAGGCATAGATAAATTCCTTAAGTCTTATGATCTGCCCAGATTGAGTCAGGAGGATATAGACAACCTAAACAGACCAATAACAATAGAGGAAATAGAAGAAACCATCAAAAGATTACCAACTAAGAAAAGCCCAGGACCAGATGGGTACAGCAGAGTTTTACAAAACCTTTAAAGAGGAACTAACACCAATACTTTTCAAGCTATTTCAGGAAATAGAAAAAGAGGGAGAACTTCCAAATTCATTCTACGAGGCCAACATCACCCTGATTCCGAAACCAGACAAAGACACTTCAAAGAAAGAAAACTACAGACCAATATCTCTAATGAACCTTGACGCAAAAATCCTCAATAAAATTCTGGCAAATCGGATTCAAATACATATCAAAAAAATTATACACCATGATCAAGTAGGATTCATCCCTGGTATGCAAGGCTGGTTCAATATACGGAAATCAATAAATGTTATTCACCACATCAATAGACATAAAAATAAGAACCATATGATCATCTGGATAGATGCAGAAAAAGCATTCGACAAAGTACAGCATCCCTTTATGTTCAAAACTCTAGAAAAATTAGGGATAACGGGATCATACCTCAGCATTGTAAAAGCAATCTATGATAAGCCACAGGCCAGCATCATTATGAATGGAGAAAAATTGAAGGCATTCCCTCTAAGATCTGGTACAAGACACGGATGCCCTCTCTCACCACTTCTGTTCAACATAGTCCTCGAAACACTGGCCAGAGCAATTAGACAGAGAAAAGAAATTAAAGGCATAAAAATAGGAAAAGAAGAACTTAAAATATCACTATTTGCAGATGATATGATTCTATACCTAGCAGACCCAAAAGGGTCTACAAAGAAGCTATTAGAGCTAATAAATGAATTCAGCAAAGTGGCAGGATATAAGATCAACACGCATAAATCAAAGGTATTCCTGTATATCAGCGACAAACCCTCTGAAACAGAAATGAGGACAACTACTCCATTCACAATATCCCCCCAAAAAATGAAATACTTGGGAATCAACCTAACAAAAGAGGTGAAAGATTTATACAATGAAAATTACAGAACCCTAAAGAAAGATATAGAAGAAGACCTTAGAAGATGGAAAAATATACCCTGCTCATGGATAGGCAGAACTAACATCATCAAAATGGCGATATTACCAAAAGTTCTCTATAAGTTCAATGCAATGCCAATCAAAATCCCAACAGCATTTCTTGTAGAAATAGATAAAAGAATCATGAAATTCATATGGAATAATAAAAGACCCAGAATAGCAAAAACAATACTAAGCAGGAAGTGTGAATCAGGCGGTATAGCGATACCAGACTTCAAACTATACTACAGAGCAATAGTAACAAAAACAGCATGGTACTGGTACCAAAACAGGCGGGTGGACCAATGGTACAGAATAGAGGACACAGTAACCAATCCACAAAACTACAACTATCTTATATTTGATATAGGGGCTAAAAGCATGCAATGGAGGAAGGATAGCATCTTCAACAAATGGTGCTGGGAAAACTGGAAATCCATCTGCATCAAAATGAATCTGAATCCCTATCTCTCGCCATGCACAAAAGTTAACTCAAAATGGATCAAGGAGCTTGATATTAAATCAGAGACACGGCATCTGATAGAAGAAAAAGTTGGTTATGATCTACATACTGTGGGATCAGGCTCCAAATTCCTCAATAGGACACCCATAGCGCAAGAGTTAACAACTAGAATCAACAAATGGGACTTACTCAAACTAAAAAGTTTTTTCTCAGCAAAAGAAACAATAAGAGAGATAAACAGGGAGCCTACATCCTGGGAACAAATCTTTACACACTTCAGATAGAGCCCTAATAACCAGAATATATAAAGAACTCAAAAAATTAGACAATAAGATAACAAGTAACCCAATCAATAAATGGGCCAAGGACCTGAACAGACACTTCTCAGAGGAGGACATACAATCAATCAATAAGTACATGAAAAAATGCTCACCATTGCTAGCAGTCAGAGAAATGCAAATCAAAACTACCCTAAGATACCATCTCACTCCAGTAAGATTGGCAGCCATTAGGAAGTCAAACAACAATAAGTGCTGGAGAGGATTCGGGGAAAAGGGAACTCTTGTTCATTGCTGGTGGGACTGCAAACTGGTGCAGCCAATTTGGAAAGCAGTATGGAGATTTCTTGGAAAGCTGGGAATGGAACCACCATTTGACCCAGCTATTCCCCTTCTCGGTCTATTCCCTAAAGACCTAATAAGAGCATGCTACAGGGACACTGCTACATCGATGTTCATAGCAGCACAATTCACGATAGCAAGATTGTGGAATCAGCCTAGATGCCCTTCAATAGATGAATGAATAAAAAAATGTGGCATTTATACACAATGGAGTATTACTCTGCACTAAAAAATGACAAAATCATAGAATTTGGAGGGAAATGGATGGCATTAGAGCAGGTTATGCTAAGTGAAGGTAGTCAATCTTTAAAAAACAAATACCAAATGACTCCTTTGATATAAGGGGAGGAAACAAGGACAGGGTAGGGATGAAGATCTTGAGAAGAAGATTTACATTAACAGGGTTGAGAGGAGGGAGGGAAAGGAAGTGAGAAGGGAAATCGAATTGAAATGGAAGGCGATCCTCAGGGTTATACAAAATGACATATAAGAGGAAAGGAGGGGTAAGACAAGACAATACAAATGGAAGAAATGATTTACAGTAGAAGTGGTAGAGAGAGAAAAGGGGAGGCAAGGGGAGGGGAGGGGAGGGGAGGGGGGATAGTAGAGAATAGGACAGACAGCAGAATACATCAGACACTAGAAAGGCAATATGTCAATCAATGGAAGGGTAACTGATGTGATACAACAATCTGTATATGGGGTAAAATTGGCAGTTCATAACCCACTTGAATCAAACTGTGAAATATGATGTATTAAGAACTATGTAATGTTTTGAATGACCAACAATAAAAATAAATAAATAAAAAATAAATAAATAAATAAATAAAAGGAAGTTTTTCTCAAAAAAAAAAAAAAAAAAGTCAATTGACAATGCCGGAATGCTGAGAGGTAAAATTATTAGGTTATAAGAGTTGCAACCTAATTGCTGGATTAATGCATTAGATGGATTAATTATCTGAATACATTACTGAGTGGTAACTGGTGGGGCATGGTTGGAGGGAGTAGATCACTGGGTGGTATGCCCTTGGGAATTATCATAGATGCAATAAGCTAACACATAACAAAAGATAATATCTGATAATAAGATAATTTCTGTACTAAAATGTAGTCTGACAACTTAGTATATGACAGTATCATAAGAATATAAAACCTTACATATTAGAGGAGTGTAGAACAGAAGTTCAGTTCCATTTGGAGATGATCATGGAGGTTTTCATAGCAATAATAACACTGAAGCTGGTCTTTAATTCTTCAATAAGATTTCCTTGGAGCATAAGTCAAGGTTTTGATGGGCAAGACAGTTATATGGGGTGGGGAGAAGGAAAAACAGTGACAAAGCACATTAATATAACAATATAAGAATATAACAATATTCTCTTACCTCATTTTTTTTTAACTAAGTGTAACAGTGGACCCCAAAACCTTGAAAGAAAAAGGGCTAAGGTTGTGAGGCCTTCCCTGTGGCTCAGACATGAGTCTCCAAAGCTATGAGATCATGTTACAAAGTGACACCATTCACATACCTTACTGGACCATTAGTATATGGTACATTTCAGAAGAGGTTAAAATCAATTATAAACTATTACATCAGTCCATATTAGGAAGTTAAAAGTACCTTACTAAGATATTTTTTTTGAGAATGAAAATAAATGAATTTGAATATTTTTATAGCAGACATAGAAAAATTGGTTTAAAAAGTATTTGCATAAGGTTTAAGAAATTAAGTTCTACCCTTGTATCTATCACAGAGAAAGAATTAAATATGAAGGAGCCTTCGAAAGTTCCTTTAAATTAAAAATACAGCAATGTCTACTGTATGCCTGTAGCTCTGTCTACATTTGTTTTGATTAGCCAATTAATACAGAGTAGCATGCTTAGAGTGAACAAACCCTTTTCATATGATAGCAGCTAACACCAAGTTTTCTGCAAACAAAATAGCCTATCAATATTATTACTTGATTAAGTTCAACCATTTTATATTAAACAGTTTCTCTTATTTTTGAAATGTTTTCTTTCATGTTCATTGGTAATGGAACAACCGTAGCATAACCTCAGTAGCTTGGAATTTGGGAGCTACCAATGTTCTAGCTCTGAGACTTTGGAAATGCCAGTTACATCAATGCCTGGACTATATCTCATTCTCAAACAATTTCAACACTGTCAGTCTTCCTCTCTAAGCATTTTAGTGAAAGTATGAAAAACAATAACACTTGCTAAGCATATATGATATTCAGAAGAAAAATAAATTTAGTTTTTGAGGCTTTTACTAGTATCACCATTCCATTGTCTCACAATTGAAAAATGACAACAAATACTTATGAATTAATTGTAAAATATCATATTTTTCCTCAAGATGTTGTAAAATTGTTAGTGTCTGGCACATACAGAGCACAATATAAGAATTTGCCATTATCATTATCATCATTATGAATAGGTAACAATATGTATTCATATTCTTTCATGGGCCTTAGAGAAATCACCTGTTATATTCTGTTTACATATAGGTTGAAATGTTCTAGAAGTTACAGGTCATATGCCAGATTGTAAAAGCTACTCTTAAGAGATATAGTATATTAGTAATATTCAAATAAAGTTTTTTTAAAAAACTACCCTTGATAAAGTGTGTGCTTCATAGGAAAGGTATCCAGAGGTGGTATAATTGTAAATGTAGGATAACTACCTCATTGACTCATCTAAAGGACTGGGAATCTAATCCAGAAAAAAAAAATTACAACACTTACACAGTTCTTAATCTCTTTTATTTTATTTTATTTTTTGCTGTTGATATTTACATTTATTTTATTTCTGTCCAAGGAAAGAAAAATCTTGAAATCAGGCATTTTGGAAATACTGGTTTTTATGGGTTAAACTGTACCTTCTAAAGTTCATTGTACCTCAGAATGTGACTGTCTATGGAAATAGCACTTTGAAAAAAGTAATTAAGACTCAATGAGGTCTTTAAGGTGGGACCCAATTCTTTACCACTATTCTACCTATAGGAAGAAATTAGGAGAAAGAAATACAGAGGAAAGACCACATGAAGACACTGGAAGAAGATGGTCACCACAAGCCAAAGAGAGAGGTCTAAGAAGAATCCAGCCCTGCTGACAACTTGATCTTAGGCTTTTAGCTTGCAGAGCCATGAAGCACTAAAGTTCTATTGTTTAAACCACCCAATCTGTGGTTCTCTGCTCTAGAAGCCCTAGCAAACTAACTAACTGATCTAAAAGTATTTTGAAGAAAGGTATAAATTATTTTTAAGCCTCAGAGCTATGTTTAGGCAAAGTGGAAACCACCTCCATAAACACTTCATGGTGCATACTATGGTGTAGACCCATATAAACTTGGGGAGAGTAAATAAGTTGCCCAAGGTGACACAGACTGGAAGTGAAAACCAACCATGAGATCAAGAAAGTTAAATTCCAGAGCTCACCATCTTAACTAAGACAAATAGAAATATTCTAATCAATTGAGTTTAAAATAAATCAGAGAATACTTCCCAGGCATAAAGAAAAAGAGCACTTGAAAAAAGAAATCCAAGCTCTAAAAGAAAGAAAGAAAGAAAGAAAGAAAAAAAAAAACCTATAGAAACCTTCCACATATCTTCCAAATTACAAGCATGCAGAATAATACTGATAAGTCAATTTTATACTAACTTATGACTAAGATAGAATTCTGATCATACATAATATGATTTACAAACACAAAAAAAATATACTGGATTTAGGAAAAAAAATGTCAGGACTATGGTCTGTGTATATGCTCCTGCCAAAATTCACTTTGAAACTTAATCCCCAGGTATATATATATATTTCATGCTGTGGACTGCACCAAGGGTATTTTATCACAGAACTGCATCCCCAGACCTTCTTATTTTTTATTTTGAGACTATGCCTTGATAAGTTGTTGAGGGCCTCACTAAGTGCCTCAGGCTGGCCTGAAACTTGTGATCTTTTTGCCTCAGCCTCCCAAGTCACTGGAATTGTCAATGGGATTACAGGACCCAAGTAAGAAATCGAGCTGCAAAACCCATGAGAAAGCTGTTCCAATGGACCACCATGCCCAGCTCCTGAGTCATATATAAATGGCATTTGGATGGTGGCCCTTTGGGAGGTAATTAGGATCACATGTGGTCATGAGGGTCTGTGTACATATTTTTTTGACAACATTTTTGCCTCCCAATCAATGTTTTTCTCAGTACACTATGAGCTATGTGAGAGGTGCATAAAGTGGAAGGTTGAGACTATAACCTTTTTGGCTTGTAAGTTGCATATAAAGGATTTTGAACTTGACCTTAGTACAAGGGGGAAACACATTGAAGATTCATATACAGCAGATCTGAAATATCAATGTAACTTAAAAATCTCAATCCAGCAGCTCTGTAGAAAAAGGGTAGCACAGAGATACAGAGAACAGTTCCAAATCCATTATAGAGGCTTTAGGGATAGTATTGATGTCAGAGTGAATATGTACCTAGAAAATATGAAAAAATGAGAGAAATATTTGAAATAAACTGTTTTATTATAATTTAAATGTATTGAACATAGAGTGTCAGAGAGAGAAGATACACAGGAGAATATCAGAGTTATAAAAGAAAAAAAAAGCAATAAATGTTTTCATGAAGGTTTTGCTACTATGATTAAACAAACAAACCTTCCATGAGCTAATTAAATGACACACTATCTCTATAGAGAAGACATTGGCCTTTGTATTCCTTCTTCAATCAATTTTCCCTAAACTGTCCACTTTGTTCAGAATGTGTTTATATACTATATAGAATGTAAACTTGCTACCTATTTTCTTCTTCTCATAAAAAGTCACAGAAGATGGAAATTTGACAACTTAGAAGTAATGGTGTAGAAACAGAGGTATCAATAAGTGATGGGAAGGATAATGATTGTTAGTGTTGGTGCCTCTGAACTTAATCAATAACATCCTAGCATCATTAGTGATACTGCATGGGCTCAGAATCACTTGCAAATTTTGGTGAAAGTCAGAAAACTATAGTAGGATTAAATGCAATATACTTTTAAGTACAAGTTTGTAAATTCTTTCTCTCACAGGGACTCCTTAATATAGTTGATATAGTATTTTCAGATATTTGATCATAATCTTTAGCCAGAAACTATAAGGGTCAGCTTTATGGTTTTCTAAGCAGAATAGATGAAACTTTTTTTTAATAAATCCATTGGATAAATATGAAAATTATATTTCCTAGTAAATTATGTAAATTTAATTTTATTGTCTTGTTGTTATCTATCTTTTCAGTCCCTCAATGACAACTCCATATTGTTTTCAGCTTTCAGTATGTTCATGTTGCTATAAAATGCCCAAGTGTTTGCTGTAAATTTCTATCAGGTGACAGCCCCTTGAGGCCCCATATTACAAGCTTAAGGAATCACATAATTTCCCTCAATCAAAACTAGACCTTCCATTGTCTGTTTGTTTAAAGCTCCTCTCTCTCTTTTCACAAGGTGTTTTATTTTCATTTTATAGATGTTTGGGGAATTGGCATAGTTAAACTATTTCTATACTATTAAGGATTTAAAAAATCAAGCCACACACTGAAGCAGGAGAAGGAAAGAGTAAGAATCCCTAAGAGCTTGTCATTAAACCCTTAGCAATTATTTGAGAACAGATATATCCTTAAAAGAGAAATCACCTGTATTTTAGTCAGGCATCATGGCACACACCTCAATTCCAGTGACTCTGAAGGTTTAGGCAGAAGGATCACAAGTTCGAGGCCAACCTGGGCAATTAAGGGACAGCTTGTCTCAAAAAAAAAAAAAAAAAGGAAAGGAAAGGAAAGGAAAGGGATTGGAGTGTAGCTCAGTGGTAGAGCAGCTCTGGTTTCACTCCCCAGTATTGGAGGAGGTGGGGGCGGAGAAGGCAAGAAGAAATCACCCTCATTCTTCTCATTCCTGATTAAGAAAAAAAGCTTAGTACAGCAAGTATGTATTTTCAGCCCAGATATTAAAGAAGAAGACATTGCTGGAAGATACTTGAGGAACATAATTTCCCACTGCAGCTGTCTCCCCTCTCAGAAATATTAGAAATTGGACTACTAAGGCTGGCAAACCTAAGCAACAATGTAGCTGTTTTACCTAATCCACTAGATTGCTTTATTTCTTAAATTTCCTTTAATTCCTTCTAAATATTTTGCATAGACTTATATATAATGTCCACTTTTCTTAAATGTGCCAAAGAGACCAAGTGGGTTTTTTTTTTTTTTTAATTGGTGGAGAATGTTAGAAGTATAATGGTCTCCCTTTGAGGCAGATGTAATTGTGACAGCAGTAATCCAGCTAGGGAAACACTCAAGTAAACACAAAAGACAGGTATTCAGATGTCAGGCTGTTGGTTTAACTCCTTGTTTAAAAGATTTTCTCATAATGTCTTTCTAGTGCAAACACTGAAAACTCCACAGTTTGTTTCATCAGGCAGTTTGCAGGGACTTTGGTGTTTCATCTGGACTTTGCCCCTGCCACAGCCTCTGGGAAGCTCTTTGAGCTTTTTATACACCTAGTCAATTATTTTGGGACTGGGGTCTTCTTGATGTCTATTTTACTGGTGGTGTGGTCTTAGTATGCTCACTTATCTTTCTAAAACTTAAGTACTTTATCTTTAAAATGAAAAATAATAATAGTGTGTGCTTTTTAGTAATCCCAATCCCCAAAACGCATTTGTGTTCTAATGAATCATGTCTTCATCAAATATCGATAATTTGAGCTCTTCTTTTCTTATTTGTATCCCTTTAAATTCTTCCTATTGTCTAATTGCTCTGGCTAAGGTTTCAAAAACTATGTTGATTAGGAGGGATGAAAGAGGGTACCCCTGTCTTGTTCCAGTTTCTCTCCACTCCCTGTCAGCTCTGCCTACCTGGGTACCTTCTCCTCATCCTAAACTTAATTCATAACATTAATAGACTTAAAGGCAAGAATAACATGATTATCTCAATAGATGCAGAAAAAGTATTTGACAAAATTTGACATTCATTCATGCTCAAAACATCAGAAAAACTAGGAATAGTAAGAATATACTTCAACATTGTAAAAGCTATATATTCTAAACACAAGGCCCTCATCATTCTAAATGGAGAATAATTGAAAGCATTCCCTTTGCAAACTGGAACAAGACAGAGTTGCCCTCTTTCACTACTCCTAATCAGCATAGTCCTTGAAACCGTAGCCAGAGCCATTAGACAATAGAAAGAAATTAAAGAGGTACAAATAAAAAAAAGAGGAGTTCAAACCATCCCTATTTGTGAAGGCATGATTCTATATTTAGAAACATAAAAAATGACTCCACCAGAAAGATTCTAGAACTAATAAATGAATTCAGCAAAGTAGCAGGATATAAAATTAACACCCATAAATCCTGTACACCAATGACTAATCAGCTGAAAGAGAAATCAGGAATACTATACCATTCACAATAGCCTAAAAAAAAAAATTAAATATTTTGGAATCAATCTAACAAAAGAGGTGAAAGAATTAAAACTACAGAATACTAAAGAAAGACGTTGAAGAAGACCTTAGAAGATGGAAAGATCTCCCATGTGCATGAGTAGGCATAATTAATATAGTCAAAATGGCCATGCTACCCAAAGCACTATACATTTTAATGCAATTTCTATTAAAATTCTAATGATGTTTTTCATGGAAATAGTCAAAGCATTTATAATATTTATTTGTAAAAATAAGAGGCCCAGAATAGCCAAAGCAATCTTTAGCAAGAAAAGTGAAGCAGGAAGCATCACAATACCAGACCTTAACTTATACTACAGAACTATAGTAACAAAAACAGCATGGTATTGGTAATAAAGCAGACAGGACAACCAATGGAACAGAATATTACACTCAGAGACAAACCCACATAAATACAATTATCTCAAATTAGACATAGCCCCATAAACCTACACTGGAGAAAAGATAGCCTCTTCAACAAATGCTACTGGGGAAACCTAGAAATCCATATGTAGTAGAAAGAAATTGAACCCCCATCTCTGACCCTGCACAAAACTCAACTCAAAATGGTCAAGAACCTAGGCATTAGACTAGAGATCCTGTACTTACTAGAATAAAATGCAAACCCAACTCTCCATCATGTCCACTTAGGAACAAACTTCCTCAACAAGACTCATAATGTTCTAGAAATAAAATCAAGAATCAATAAATGGGATAGTATCAAATTAAAAACCTTCTTCCCAGCAAAGGAAACAACTGAGAACATGAACAGAGAGCCTACAGAATTGGAGAAAATCTTTGCCACCTCACTGCTGATAGAGCATTAATCTCCAGAATATATAAAAACTCAAAAACTCAACCCAAAAAAACCCACAAATAACTCAATCAATAAGTTGACAAAGGAACTGAACAGTAGCCATTTTATAGAAGAAGAAATATGAATGGGCAACAAATACATGAAAAAATGTTCAACATCTCTAGCAATTAGAGAAATTAAAACTACACTAGATTTCATCTCATTCCAGTCAGAATGGCAACAATCAAGATAACAAGGAACAATAAATGTTGGCAGTGATGTGGGGAAAGGGTACACTCATACTTTGCTGGTGGGACTACAAATTGGTACAAGCACTATGGAAAGCAGTATGGAAGTTCCTCAAAAAAGTAGGAATGGAGCCACCATTGGACCCAGTTATCTCACTCTTTGGTTTATACCCAAAGGACTTAAAAATCAGCATATTATTGCAATGCAGCCACATCAATGTTTTATAGCAGCTCAATGCACAGTAGCTAAGCTATGGAACCAACCTAGGTGTCCTTCAACAAACATATGAATAAAGAAAATGTAGTATATATACACAAATGTAGTATATATACACAATACTCAACCTAAAAGAAGAATGAAATTATGGCACTTCCCAGTAAATGAATGGAACTGGAGAATACCATGTTAAGTTAAATACGCCAGTCCCCCCAAAATCAAAGACTGAATGTTCTCTCTTATATGTGGATGGTAACCCACAACATTGAGTGTAGAGAAGGGAAGAATAGAAGTTCAGTAGATTAGCTAAAGGGGAATAAAGGCAAGGAAGGAAATATGGGACTAGGAAACACAGTAGAATGAATTATACATAACTTTCCTATCTTTTTATATGAATACCCAAATAGTATAACTTCACATTATGTTCAACCTCAAAAAGGAGAAGTTATATTCCATGTATATATATATATATATATATATATATATATATATATATATATATATATAATATGTCAAAATACACTCTACTCTACTGTCATGTTATCTAAAAAGAACAAATTAAAAAAGATCAGTAGTTACATTAGTCTGCAAATTGTATGTATCCATATTTAATGCCCACAAACATCTATTTTCATCATCTCAAGTATGTGCTGTTTACATTAGCACTCTAGACCTGCCATTGCAAAGTAACACAAACTTGGTGACTTGAAATAACAGGAACTTATTCTCTCCTTGTTCTGAAGGTCAGAAGTCAGTATAAAGGTATTAATAGGGCTGCATTCTCTACAGAGGATCCAGGAATCTGCAACTGTTGATATTAGTATTTCTTAGCTTTTGGTTGCTTCTCTTTCTAGTCCACGTTCACCTTATTCACCTTATTTTCTCTTCTAGGTGTCTCTCTCAAAATTCCTCTACTTCTCACTTATATCAACATACATGATTGCAATTAGGACCCATCTGGATAATTTAAGATATGCTTCTTCTCTTTAGATCTTTAATTTAATTACTTATTTCTGTCATATAAGGCAATTTTCAGTCTTTTTTCATATAAGGTAATATTCACAGGTTTCAGGGATTAGAACACAAATGCCTTTCATGGAGAGGGGTCATTGGTAAGCACACACTATTATGATTTTCATTTTAAAGAAAAGTAATTAAATTTTAGAAAGATTAGTGAGCATACCAGTAAATAGTGAACCCAGGACTTAAAGCAACATCTGCTTTAATTCAAAGTTCAAGTTCCTTATTACTGGATGTAATTTCTTCTCCCTTCAAGGTTGATAAACACGGTATTATTCTTTTTTAAAAAAAATTACTGGCTTATTGTAACTATGACTAATAGAGGAATTTATTATGTTACATTCTTACATGTATTGACATAACTTGATCAAGCTCTTTCCCCAGGACCTTCCTTTTCCTTCCCCACCCCATCTCCTGATCTGTTTTATCATCTCTACTCATCTCCCTTCTATTATTTCTATTATTATTTTACTGTGTTAAAAATATATAGATGGTCTTTTTGCATTTTCTACCCTACCCCACTTGACTTATCCAATGTAGTGTGTGTGCCTGGTTCTTGAACACTGAATTTGCTGGCCAGATCTGTCCTGCAGATCTAGTGGCTCCTTGGTGGCAGTACAGTGCTCAACAAATAATGGACGATCAACATATATTAGATATGCTACTTCATTGTAAACAAAGAACACTCCAAGAAAAAGTTTTTCAAAGATCACAACTTAGTGTTTCATACATCTCCTTTCTGGTACTGAATCTCATTTCATTTCTTTATCTCTTCCTTAAATAGTCATGGCTAACTACAAGTATTGTGGCATTGATGCATTATAAATAAGCAAATGTGTAGAAAAACTAATCTCCTTGGTCTTCAGATAAGATTTCCTAAGAAAATATGTACTACCAAGTATGTAACTTTCACTTCAACATGAAAGTATTTTATGTTCTCTTAACTTTACTTTTTACTGACTATATTATTGTCAGATGAAATAACTTCACAATAACAGAGTTGGCTTGATACTTTCAAATAGAATGCATGTTAAAATTACAGATTCTCAAAGAGTTAAATTATGTTGGTGTCATCAAAATCTGTGTTCTAATTAGATTTTATTATTATTTATATTTAATCTGTAGGATAAGGAAGAAGAAAAAATGATGTTTGATAAGACAAAAAACAGATGAGTTTGAGCACTGACATCTGTTTGAAAAGATTGGCATTTAAGTCATTTTATTTCATGATATAAAAACAGCATCTGTATTTTTCAGACAGCAAAATATGAGATAAATGAAAGAAATGGGCAGTCTCAGAACATATGCACACACCATTCCCCACTTCTCCAAGACATATTCATGTAATTATTAAAATTCAGAAGAATATAAACCCAATTTTTCTAATGAAGCATAACTATTTGGAGGTTGGCTGTAATACCCTACATGTATAATGTGATTCATAGCAAAGCGTGGTGAGAAATCTTAGACTATAGAGAAAATGAGCTTTAAGGAATGATCCAGATGGTAATGCAGGAACATTTTACTAGATGTAGGATTTACATTAACAAAGCACAATTTCTTTAAAACTTTTATATATTCAGAGACATTTTCCACAACATGACTCTTCAAAATCTGCATAGATAACATGCATTTTTAACAGTTCTACCTACACAACAGCACACTCACAAAATAAAATGTTAATCATTTAATTAAGATATTCAATCTATTTGATATAAAATGAGCAAAATTTAAAATACTTTAAGTATTTTGAAGAATCATATGTAAGATCCATGGTCTCTTGGTAAGTAAAAGACCATGTGAGTGTGAATGAAGAGTCAAGTATTTCAAAATCACTTCAAATTGAAGATCAAAGTTTTTACCTTTGAAGGATGACAGTTATGTGAATGTTAACTTTCACAATAACTTCATGCCTCATTATTCTAGAATATTCAAGTTAAAAGAAGACTCTAATATTATCTTGCCAACTACCAACCTAATGTCTGCCCATTAACAGGGATTCAAAACTCCAATTGCTTTCAGTGGCCAAGTAGTGATTTCAATGTACAAAAGTGTAAAATGGCTGTGTATGGTCAAATGACAAGTGATGTGAATTGCCTCAGCCAAATTTATATGTTTTGCCTTCCATTAAAGATGATATTTTAGAACATGCTTTTGGCTAAATCTTCGTACTTCTCTACAACTTTGTTAATTTTCCAGTGGTATGTTTTATACAAAGGAAGAAAATATTTGAATCCTATTGACCATTGAAAATAATTTAAGCCAGGCACAGTGGCACATGCCTGTAGTCCCACCAGCTCAGGAGGCTGAGGCAGGAGGATCACAAGTTCAAAGCCAGTCTCAGCAACTTAATGATGCCCTAAGCAATGTAGCAAGACCCTGTCTAAAAATAAAAATAAAAAAAGTAGGTTGGGGATGTGGCTCAGTGGTTAAGCACCCCTGGGTTCAATCCCTGGTACAAAAAAAAAAAAGAAGAAAGAAAGAAAGAAAAGAAACCATTTTAAATGAATACAAATAAAGAGTGCTGTCTACCAAAGTGGCTTAAATATTTTAAGAAAACAAAAAGTCAGGCGATTAAGTGGCTTCATAGAGTACTTATAGAGCTAAATTTTTATTTTCCCATGTGTGGTCCCAGGACCACACTTTAGCATCCTGAGAACCTGAAATAACTGGAAAAGCTAGTGACCCCACACCAAAGACCACCAGAATCAGAAACTGCATTTTTCCTAAATTTCCCAGTGATTTTCATGCACTTTAAGATTTAAGAAGCACTGCACTGAAAGATGTAATATTAAAAAAATAGACTTCACCTGCAGAGAAATAAGTCATCTATTAACACTGGTATAGAGAATTGAGAAATGAAGCACAGGTAGAATTTGAGGAATTCTTACTGCTTAAAGATTTTACTTTGATCCTATATTTTACTTGTATGGATTGAGCATACTCTTTACAAAGTAAGAGGAATGGATTACATGATCTCTTACTTGTGGTCCAGCCCTGCATTTTTAGGGTCACCTGCATCAGCTTGAAATTTAGCATTGTTTTAAATGGCTGCATTCACATAATGGGTTTCAATTTCTTCCTTTCCTTCAGGGAGTGGGGAAAGGTTGAAAGTTCAGCTTTCATTTACACACACAATTTAAACTAACAACTCCACAAGACTATTGGTTCTAAGAAGAAATATTTCCCAGGCATTTAGATAAAATTGAATATTCTTGGTAAATATGAATTCAGACCATTGATGAAATGAGTACTTTTTTATCCATTAGTCAGTTATAAGCCTAGAATAGCCTTGTTATCATACTTTCTCAGTTCTGAATCTTTTAGGGCAATTTTGTGCATATTATTTCCAAATGCACTACTGAGAGACATTTTCAGGCAGCTCTGAAATATATTCTTTTAATATTAAGTACAAGATAAGTGTGCAATATTTCCTTTAAAAAATAAGTGCACTGTCTTATTTTAAACATTCACAGAATAAATAATCTGTTCTAGGTAAATAATTATCTCATCAGTTATTTGCTAATGTCACCATTTAGGATTAAATTTTCCCCCATTCCCTAGGACAGTGATTGAGATTACATGTGTGTCTCAAAGTAAGTAAAGATGGCCCATACTCACACCTCTACTCTTATATAGGAATACATGTTGATATCAGCATATTGTCTCTATTGAAATATGAGACTCCCTATAGTCAAACTGAGTAGTAAACTACTTACCAAATAAAAAGTAGATTGAATCAGTATTTGTCAATCAATATTTATATAATTATAACTTTCAGAAAACTTTTCTATGTGTCAAATTGGGACAGTTACATATGGATACCATCTTCATGAGGAAGGTCTAGCAAACCAGCTGAAAAGATAGAGGTTCAATCTTCCAAGAAAGGTGACCTTGTTTTCCTTCTCTATTATTTTTCTCTTACATCAACAGGCAGAATGCTACTTATCACTTCACAATTTTCCATACTTGAAAATTTATTATTACACGGTTTGTTGGACATTGAGGAAAAGATATACAGGAATTGTTACTTTGGCAGAATAATGAAATGGTAGGTCAATATTATCTTTTATGAAAATATTGCTATTGTTCAGCAAAATAATTTTGGAAACAGATCTTAACTTTGGCCATTAAAAAAAAAACAGTTTCTTTTAAAAAATAAAAAGAAGACAAAATGGCATTGTGAGTCAGTCTCCCAAAGAATGCATTTATTTATTTTTTATTTAGATATGAAGACAAAATAGCCTCCACTTAAAATAAGATAGAATCAATACATGGGCAAAAGAATCAGACAAACATTTCTCAAAAGAAGAAACCAAATGGCCGACAAATAGATGAAAAAATGTTCAACATCTCTAGCAATCAGGGAAATGCAAATCAAAACTAGATTAAGATTTCATCTCATCACAGTAAGAATAGCAGTGTTCAAGACTACCCATCCCGACCCATAGGGGCAGATGAACTTAATCGGACCCAGTACCTCTTGCATGGTAGGCAAGCAGCTTTACCTCTGAGCCACAACCCCAGCCTCACACTTTACCTTTAAACAACCTTCAGGAGGCCTTCTCTACTCTTGGCCTCAAGCTCCCCAAACAGGAGAGCAAGGGATAGTCACGAGAGGCTGGCAAGAGAGAGAGCAAGCAAGTTTGGAAGTGGGCTTTTATTGGGAGGACCCTCATTCTTAGAAAGTTCCATACAAAAAGGTAAGAAGGGGCAGAGTTACAAGGGACATGTGAGTGAAATTCGACCCAAGGGCTGTAGGGCGATGCCTACGTCTGAAGATGTGTCCTCAAACTTCCGGGACCTGGACAATGTTCAAATCACTATGAGATGTAGTGATGGTCAAAGTCTCTCTGATCCACAAATCACTCAGAGCAGCTCCCCACATCAAGCAACAATAAATACTGGCAATGTTGTGGGGGAAAAGGTTCGCTACCACATTGTTGGTGGGACTGTAGACAAGTACAACCACTCTGGAAAGCAATATGGAGATTCCTCAAACAAATTGGAATGGAACCACCCTATGATTCAGCTATCACCTTCCTTGATATTTAACTGATAGAACCCAAATCAGCATACTATAGTATGTAATACATAGAATAATATAGCCACATTGATTTTTATAGCAGACAAACTCACAATAGCAAAATTATTGAATGATCACAAATGCCCATCAATAGATGACTGAATTAAGAAAATGTGGTATATATATATATATATATATATATATATATATATATACACACACAATGCTCAGCCATAAAGAAAAATGATATGATGGCATTTGCTGGTAAATGTTTGGAAGTGGTGAACATCATGTTAAGTGAAATAAGCCAGGCTCAGAAAAATCAAGGTTCAAATCTTCCATCTATGAAAGCTAGAACAAAATATGGGAAAGAAGGGGAAAGGGATCTGATATTATGAAGATATAGTGAAGATCAGTGGAATAAAAGAAGGACTGAAAGGAGAGGTAATAAGCAATGAAATTAACTAAAGCATGCTATGTGCATGTATAAATATGCTACAGTAAATTCCACCTGTGTGTGTGTGTGTGTGTGTGTGTGTGTGTATCACCAACTAAAATAAATAAATAAATAAATAAATAAATAAATAAGCAAATGAAGTTCAGTAGAGTAAAAGAAGGAGACTAGGGGGAAGGAAGAGAGAAGGGAAAAGGGTGGGCACTTGGGACTGAAATGGAATAAATCAAATTCCATGCATGTATGATTTTGTGAAAATGAATGCTCTAAAAATAATTTTTAAAAAAACATAAGAGCGAGAAGAAATGCAATCCTCTAAATGTGCATATGTGTGCATACATGTGCACATGCTCACACACAAACATTGAGATTTATGATATTTCTGACAATCTGCTTAAATTTATGTTTAAATCTCTCAGGTGATTTATTCAGTCCATTGAGGAAGGAAGAGAGGGTCTGGGACATGGGTACAATTAATAAAGTGCATAGTATAGAGTTAATTAACAATGATTTGTTTAGAAATTTTGAAAACACCTACTGTGTGTTGGCATGCACATAATGAGCTAGCTATTCCTCTACTAGTGATAGTAATAAATACAAATTGCCAGTGTTTATTATACTTTGAATTGTGCCCCTCCAAAGAGATAAGTTGAAGTGCTAGTTCCCAGTGACTCACATTGTGAAGGTAGTTAGAATAATGGCCTTTATTGTGGTTAAATTTAAAAATTAGGTCCCTAGGCTAGGTCCTGAGCCAATATCACTGGTGTCTATAAAGTGGTGGGAAACCTGCTACTGGGGATGTAGCTCAGTAGTAAGCTACCTAGCATGCAGAAAGCTATGAGTTTTATCCCCAGTAGTAAGTAGTATACACACATTATCGGGGACTAGAAGGACATTCTCCTTCAAAGATTAGCCTGACAGCCCCCTGGGAGACATCCTGCCCAGAAGGCATCCTGCAGCTACCTATCTCCCTGGAACATCCTGCGGTTATCAGGATCATCAGACATCTTGCAGCTGGCAGTTTTACCATCCACATCCAGCAATTGCTGATTGGAGACCTTCCCCATCCCCAGCATATGAATACCCACCTACATCCAGCAATTGTTGATTAGAGAGCTTCCCCATTCCCCAGCATATAAATACCCCTGTGTGAACAATAAAAGTTTGCAGCTTGATCAGAACTTTTGTCTTGCTGTCACCTTTCGTGTCTCTTGTCCCTTCATTCCTCCCCATCTAGGTTCGCTGCCCACGTTGATGTGTCCTGCCGGATGGGACAACACATAAGCACACATGCACTCAGACATTTAAGCATAGAGACAGATGTGCACAGAGGAGTGATAATATGAAGAAATATATACACACACACATATATACATATAAGAAATTTTTCAACTGGCTAGTCAGTAAAATATGTAGCTGAATTTGACTAAAAATTTCTCCTGAGGTGGCATGAAAATGAACACTTTAGTAGATTTGTTGAAATGTAAATGTACTGGGACCTTTCTTAATGTTACATGATGTTGACAATTGAAAGATTTAGCACATTCAATGGACCTTAAGCAATGGTGATCCTGCAAATCTTTTCTCTCTATTGTATAAAAAATCTATACAAATTTCCTGGGTATGGTGGCACATGCCTGTAATCCCAGCAGCTTTGGAGGCTGAGACAAGAGGATCACAAGTTCAAAGCTAGCCTCAGCAAAAGTGAGGCACTAACCAACTCAGTAAGACTCTGTCTCTAAATAAAATACAAAAATAGAAAATAGGACTGGGGGTGTGGCTCAGTGGTCAAGTGCCCCGGGAGTTCTATTCCCCAGTACCACACACAAAAAAAAAAATTATAAAAATTCTATTTTTCAGACATTCTTCCAATGTATCACTAATATTTTGTTTATGAATGATACACAAAGCTTATTATTATTTTATTTGCTGATAGGTTACATATACTTTAATATGAAAAGCTGCTGAATCTAAATGACATATCATACCAGAGGACTATTTCTTCTCATGAAGGAAGTATATTTTAGGACAAGTGGAGGCCCTGTACCAGGCCTTTTCACTTGTGAACCGACACCCACAGAGAACCCATTGCGTTTACACTGAGAGAAGGAATAGGTATTCTGGGGAGTCTCCACTGATGTTTAAATATTCCTGCCTAAAATCGACACAAGTCACTTCTACTCATAAGCAATTCCCTGTACTAATCATCTATCCCCACCCAAGCATGAAATGGCAAAGAAATGGAGCACTATTCTGTGCTGAAAAGCAAAGATCAAAAGTATTTGGTAAACCATATTAATAGCTGTCAAATGATTTTAGCTCATCTTCAGGCTTTTTTGAGTTAAGAATTGTGACAACAAAGATTCTATAATTGAAATGCAGTAGTTCTGAGATTCGGACCCTGATTTTCTCATCTCAAAGGCTTCTGAGAGGCTGGGGATGTGGCTCAAGCGATAGGGCACTAGCCTGGCATGCGCGGGGCGCTGGGTTCGATCCTCTGTGTCACATTAAAAAAAAATAAAGATGTTGTGTTCACAGAAAACTAAAAAATAAATATTAAAAAATTCTCTCTCTCTCTGTCTCTCTCTCTCTCTCTCTAAAAAAAAAAAAAGGATTCTGACAGTTATGCTATAGTTTGTTTCTATTTTTTTTCTCATTCTGAGCTTTTCTATGAAAGTTGAATTAAAAGTGCAATGGAGATGGAAAGAAACATAGGACACACAGTGCAAAATTATATGAGTAAACTTATGGGAAGAATGAAAAGTCTATGTCTTTTAGTGATTGAGCCCTTTTTGAGATTTCCATTTGTTTAAATATTAGGTTGTGAATATTTTAAAAGGTATTTTGTATTTTTATATATAACATAATCTATTTTTCTGTATTTCTATACAAGAAAAGTCCTTTTTTCCCCTCAAAACTCACATCCCTGTGCCCCTCAGTATTCCATGATGATATTGCTTCTTGCTATAAAACAAATGGCTCCTTGCAGTGTTACTTTCAGATGAGATCACATCAGATCTCATAAGCTGAGACAAGTAGAGGTTGTGAGCAAATGAGATCTCCAAGGAAAATCTAGAAGCTGTAAGAAAATACTTTTTAGGAACTCAATAAATAACACTTGGAGGTGATTAAAAACAACAACAAAAGAATGTCTTGCCCTTAGGACACTTTTAAAATTCAGCATCATTGTAATAATTTTAAATGAAATTTAACCAAAACTTGGGGTTGTAATGATTTTGGTGTCTATTCTCATTTGTGCAAGTTACAAGAACTATAGGAACTATCTACGTTTAAAAATAATGGCAGAATAGCATTATTTTGGCTCATACTAATTTCCTTAAAATATTCTATGAGCTATTTTTCTCTTCAATATTTTTCTCTTCTTTGTGTTTTCTGATAAAAATTTCTCTCTCTTTGCTTTCATAGTACACAAGTTAATTAAGATCATATTATATATAGGTATTTAATCAAAAGTACAAATTGATTAAACTATACAAATGCATCAATTAATGGAATGGAATGTGAGGAAAATCTTTAAGTCACAACTTACTGTCCAATGTGAGAAGACCATTATAAAATTGCAATTGTCCAACAATGTAGTTTTCCATACATAGTAGTGAGCTCTGAACTCAAAATGCAAGTATCCCCACAGAATTCTTTGAGAAGGGAACACAATTGGGTGCTCACCAGATGCCATATAAATTTTGTTTCCACTGAGATTCTACGTTTCAATGAAAAAAAATAAAAATAAAGCAATGCAATTCCTCAGCAACACTCTTCAGCACTTCTTAGCACTTCCAGAAGCAGAGCATTCTGTTTATCTTGGAATAGTCCTAATCAATATCAGTAAATTCTATGAGCAAAAGGAGGAGCTCAAAGGCATTGTTAGTTTATGTTAACTGCAACAATGCATGGGAAAACACGGATGCTAGAAATGTGGCTTTGAATGCTAACTCCCCACAGCAGAAGACAATAAATTGACCAGATTAAAGTGTACAGGGATTGGAGAAGAAGATGTTGCATTAAATGAGAAAAGGTAGGAAGTAGAGGGAAAAAATCAGATTTCTGAAATTGGGGAAATGGACATCCTACTGTCAGATGGTCCTCTATTATCAGCAAAGGCTTTCTGAAGAATAATGACTAAAGGATTAAAAGTTCACTTTCAAAGACTGAGCTCATAACAGTTCCCTAGGGAGGGGAGAAAGGGACTTTGCAGCAATGATGGCAACTTTGAACATCTCAGGCACTTAGCTAGCACCCTACTGGGCTTAAAAGACCAAATCAAGTCCATTAAATACTTAACTTTTAAGAGCTGCCTAAGTTTTATTCTCTGAATGTGTAGATTTTAGTGGTGGCTTGACAAAGTTCAATAAATAGTTCCTAAGGGTACTCAGATATACAAAGTACATAAATGTATTGTTAATATTCACAATTTAAAGTACCTAAGTACCTCTTAAATAAATGCATTTGCACTCTGGCATTTTAAAAACAGCTTGCTTAGAAAAAAAAATAACCTTATGTTATTATAAGTCAAGAAGGAGATTCATGAAGGCTATAAATCTAGGGAGAAAATATTTATTAAAGGACAAAAGGATACCCCAGCAGATTATTAATAAATTACATAGTGCCTTTTATTTCAAAGATAAAAGACTCAGCACAAAGGACAGAATATGTATAGAAAGAGATCAATTTACTACTTATTTTAATCTACCCACTTTCTTTTGACAAATTTATCAGTGTCAGCAACAGTATACTAGGTTAACAGAGCAAGCAGGAACAATGCTTTCCTGGTACATACTCTGGACTGTATATATGTAAATTGATAAATTTAATTTGAAATTGATAAAAACTCCTCTAGTAAATCTCTTTATCTCCCCCTCCCTCTTTTTCTCCTCTCCAGCTCACATTTCTCTCCTCTTTAAATGATGGGATCACTAGTAACATGGTGGAAGAAATATGAAATTGGTTGGGCTCTGATATAAAAAAGACTCTTCATGGGTGCTGGGGGTCTTAGTGTCGTGCATTTGTTTCAGTTGTATACCAGGACATGGGACTTAAAAACTGCAGGAAGAGAATATAGAACCTCCCTAAGTTAGGTTACCATATTCCACCTTTCCCATCTCTATGGGATATGCAACAGGGCTATTTACCTCTGGATTCCTCATTATTAAACTCCATGACAACCTGGTTCAGAAGATAATCTATCAATGCAACATAAGCCCTAGACCCAAGTAAGATATCAAGCTTTAAAAGGTCTCACTTTTAAAAGTGAAAGCCTCGCCAAATGCACAACTCCTTATTTGTAACATTATCTAATAGTTAAGCAAAGTCATGATTGAAAAATTTCCAGTTTCTCTTTATATGTCATTATATTTATCTTTTTCATTACAACTACCCCTTAATCTTTTATTCATTATTTTCTGTGCATTCATGAACATTCAACATCCATTAAAATGCATGGGAATCTCAATGCCTTCGAGAGAACAAAAGATTATCAAATCTCTTATCATATATATTGGCACAGAGGCATCAGTCATTCAGTATTTTTGGTCTTTGAGATGTCTTCAATCATTATATATTAAGTGGAGGGTAATTCAGTCAGAGTAAATATTAAAACTTAAAATAACACGTAAGAGTAATAGAAAGTAATTGAAATGATCAATGTTGTATGTGCCTTTTTTATAAAATGAGATATATAGCTTGGCATAGTGGCTTCCAGATATAATCCCAGAGACTTGGTAGGATGAGGCAGGAGAATCTCAAGTTCAAGGCTAACTTTGGCAATTTAGTGAGACCCTGTCACCAAATAAAAAAAATAAACGGGATTTTGGATGTATTTCAGTGGTAAAGTGCCTCTAGGTTCAATCTTCAATACCAAAGCAAACAAAACAAAACAAAAAGCCAGGCATGGTGTCATGTGCCTGTACTGCCAGCTACTTGGGAGGCTAATCTCTTGAGCCAGGAGTTTGAGGCCAGCCTAGGTGACATAGAACAATCCTGTCTTAATGTCTCAAAAGAAAAATAAAAGTGAGAAAGAGAAAGAGAAATCTTTTTCTTATAACACGATCTGAGTTCACACACTTAAGAACAAGGTAGGACCTGGTGATTAAAAATTGCATTCACAATTCAATTGGAACATATTCTGTCAGGGAATCTATTAATTCTCCTGCTTCTATTCAGTGGGGTTAGCTAAAGCAGCATATGAATTAAAACATGGTGACTACATCACACAGACATGCACATTGTCATTTGTTGCTTCTCAGAAGAGAAAGTGAGTAAAAACAATTCATCCACAGTCATTTATCTGGCAAGCATTTAACAATTGTTTAGTTCAGAATTCTATACTCTAGTTCAGCGAAGCTTGAAATCACAGTATTATTTCTCATTTTGCTCATATGTTATCTGTATGCTTGAATGTACTGCTAAATAGATTTGAATGTGAACTATCAGTACTAAGTAGAAAGTTTCTTTTGCATGATTAGAGCATCTTTCATGTAAATATTCTGGGCTGTGCTACAGCATTATAAGTTCATGTTAGAGAATTGTACCATACGGCTTTCCTTAGGGTTTCTGAGAATTAAAGGGCTCTGTACTAATAACCTAGATAACACCACATGGAAATACATTCTCATTTATAATATGTTATATTACTTAATTGAAATTTTAGATTTTTAACAATTTGGAAGTAACAGCTCCACAGACAAGGCCTCATTTCAAAGAGATCACATGAGACTTAAATATAAATTATGTTTACCAACAAGCATTGAGTTCTTGCTCCTGCTTGCTCTGTGATAACACCACCAGCAGTTTAGTCACTCAAAAACCATAGCAGCTCAGAGGCAAACAATTCTAATTTGGAAAATTTCCCTCCTTTTTCTCCTGAGCTAAGTATCATTCAATATACTGCTTGACCATCGATATACCGATGAAACAGATGCCAAGATAAGGCCATTAAATAAGGTAGATTGAAGTGAGTGGGAAATAGTCAATTACTATTTTATATAATCACAGAATTATATAGCTAGAATGTATCTTAAAGCTGATTTAATTCTGCTGTTTAAATTTATTTTAAAAAATAGTAAATAAGGCTCTAGTATGGAGTACATTTAGAAAGGACCAAATGATGGTGAGTACATGGCAACACAGGCACAAAAATGTTGAATGCAGGCCCGTGTGGTTTCTAATGATCAGTGGTAATCACCCACACTAGTGGATGGGGGATGAGGTAGAGAGAGAGGGGGGAGCGGAGGAACCTGGATATTCTTTCTATAAAATGAAGTGATATGTTAGAATTCTTACAAAAGACCCTGGGTTTTATGGTAGCTCTTGTTTCACGAGAAATGTGGAGTGCTAAGTGATTTTAATTTGGTATCCCAGCAGCACCAGCACAAACACAAACATGGCAGACAATGATATTCCTGGGGCTCCTTTCAGTCATTCTGATCACTTCCATCTTAATTTCCCAGTTCTGTTTGTACTCTAGTTTTTGTGTTGCATTTACTTTAAATTACAACATTACAAAAATCAAGAATTTTTTTAAAATTTAAAAGTAGATTTTCAGCTTCTTCTTGCTCCCTCTTGGTTTTTATGTCTTAAGACCAAGGAAGAGTTAAAACTTTGTCATCACATTTGAGCTTTGACTTTGTTGCAATTGATATGCTTATTGCATTTCTGTTACCTCTAGGCTTTGAGTTTATACTAGGGACGAAAAACAAGTAACACCATAATGAATATCATGTTTATAATGTTATTACATTCATGTTCTCAATGATTGTTTTTCAAACACTATATATAACATATATTTAACTATTTGGGTCTTTTCTAGAGCATTAAACATGATATATTGCAAAAAGTTTGCAATATTCCTCCCTATACAAGGCTTTTAATTAGTGACTTCTTAGTATACCACTGTGACTCTAGTCTCAGCAATGTGATTTGCTTTGACTAATAGAATGCAAAGATACTTATCATTAACAGAGGCATGATAAATCCCTTGGTCATTTCTGTTTTGTTTTTCTTGAATCTCTGCCAATGCTACAAGAAACTGTCTTTTGCAGCATGGAAAATGTGAATCACAGCTGAGTTGCACTAGTTTTTCCAACTGAGACCATCCATGATGAGCCAAGAGCCAAATAACCACTGAACAAGTACATGAGTCCAGCTCACTCCAGGGATGTAAAATTGTCCAGCTGAGCCCAACTAAAATAGCTGACCTGCAAGTTTGTTAGCTATAAAAACCTTATTGTTTCAGTCCACTGGTTTGGGGGTGGTTTGTTAAGCACTATTATAGCAATAAATGACTATTATAAAAAATTTTAACTGAAAGTGAAATACTTCCTTAATAAAGCTGAGAACATGTGACAGGCTTTAAAACCAGGTAGCAACAATAGACCAAGGAAGAGATGGCAAGAAAAGGTTTATAGGGGCAGGAAAAAATAGTAATTCATATTTTGTAGTGACAAAGACTTTGATAAATTGCTACCATTGGTAAAATTAATGACAAAATGTCTTTAATATGCTTAATGAAATTTTGGATTTGAGAAAATAGATTTTCAGGCATAATATTGACAACATTTACTAGGTTGCTCTTTTCTATGTATGAATACGAGCTAAATGAGAGAAGCTGAGAAGAAAAGAGAGAGACAGCAACCAAGAAAAAGAGGAAGTAAGTAAGCTAGCAAGAGCAAGCCAGTTTGCAAGCCAAGCCAGAGGAAATGTAAAGAGGCCAGACCTTGCTAGCTTGAAAAATAAAGCTATCTATCATCCTGTATGTCAAGCACATACAGATACTCAAAGTAAAACATGTTCTCAGGATAAAGAAAGATCAAAGCAAGGGAAGGACTGTGAAACTCTGAAAGCTTCTGTTGATGTAGTGAGTTACCTTAATAAATTTCTACATGTTGAATTAGGCTTCAACCTGATGTATAGGTTTTCTTTTTTCTTTTTACATTGTTGTAATAGATTTGTGATATTTTGTGAAAGATATTTGCATCAATTTTCATGAAAGATACTAGAGTTTAGTTTACTTTCTTACAGCTTATCTTATTTTGATGTTTATGACTTAGAATTTTCTCTACTTTTATCAACCTAACATAGAGTGTAGAGAATTTCTATAATTTATTCTTTAAATATTTTGTAGAATTCAGCAGTGTACCCATCTTGGACTGGAGCTTTCTATCTTGGAAGACCATTAACCATCAATTCAATTTCTTAAATATTTTATTCATTCTTACACAGGATGTCCATTTCTTTTTGTGGAAGTTTTGGTTGATTGTACTTTCTAAGGATTATCAGATTTGTAGGCATAAGCTCTTTAAGGCATTGTTATTATTTTAATGTCAACTTATAATATTCATACAGATGGTTCTCAACGTATCAGAGTTCAACATGTGATAGGAATTCAATAGAAATCATGCTTTGAATTTTCAGTGCTGATATTTTCCTGAACCACTGATATGTGGTACAATATTAGATTGATTTTAAATTTTTTTTTACAATCTATACACTTAATACTACAAATTTCCCTCTAACCATTGGTTTTGCTGCATATCACAAATTTTGGTAAATTATATTTACATTTGTATTAGTTAAATATATTTTTAAATTTCTCTTGAGATTTCTTATTTGACCTATGTGTTATTTAAAAATATATTTTCAAATCTCAAAGTATGGGGGATGTCCCAATTATTTTCTTTTATTAACTTCTATTTTAACTTAATTGTGGTCTGAGGGCACACAATGTTTGATTTTGTATCATTTCAAGTAGTTAAGTTGTGATTTATGATATATGTTTTATCTTGGTGAACGTTGCACGTGAGCTTGTGTTTTGCTGTTGGATGAAGTAGTCAAAAAATGTCAGTTATACCCTGATTGATTTTAAATTTTTTTTTACAATCTATACACTTAATACTACAAATTTCCCTCTAACCATTGGTTTTGCTGCATATCACAAATTTTGGTAAATTATATTTACATTTGTATTAGTTAAATATATTTTTAAATTTCTCTTGAGATTTCTTATTTGACCTATGTGTTATTTAAAAATATATTTTCAAATCTCAAAGTATGGGGGATGTCCCAATTATTTTCTTTTATTAACTTCTATTTTAACTTAATTGTGGTCTGAGGGCACACAATGTTTGATTTTGTATCATTTCAAGTAGTTAAGTTGTGATTTATGATATATGTTTTATCTTGGTGAACGTTGCACGTGAGCTTGTGTTTTGCTGTTGGATGAAGTAGTCAAAAAATGTCAGTTATACCCTGTTTACTTACTATGATAAGCTCTACTGAGTAAAAACTTAGTTTATGCAGACTAGGTCTGTCTACTTCTGATAGATGACTGTTATGTTCTCCAGTGATGGGAGTGGATCCAACTGTTTCTCCCTCAATTAGTTAGATTTCGTCACAAGTAGTTTGATGTGTTGTTAAGTGCTTACACATTATGTCTTGGTCCCTTTTTTTATGTAGTGCCTTCTTCATCCCAGATAACTTTCTTTACTCTAAAGTGTACTCCACCTCAGATTAATGCAGTTCCCCTGCATTGTTTGGATTAATGTTAGCATGGTATGCCTTTTTCCATCCCATCATGTTTAAATTTTAGGTGTCTTTATATTTAAAATGGGTTTCTTGTGGACAACGTATACTTGGGTTATGTGTTTTAATCCATTTTGACAATGTCTGTCATTAAATTGGTATATTTAGACCATTGACATTTAAGGTGGCTATTAATATATTTCAATTAATATCTACCATATTTATTATTTTTTCTATTAATTGAGTTTATTTATGCTCCAATTTTGTCTTCTTCTATATCCTCCTACCTTTGAGATATTAATTGTGCATTTTGTAGATTCTACTTTCTCTTTGTTTTCAGTACATTAATTATAGTTCCATTTTAGTGATTGCCTTAGTGTTTGTAATATACATTTAAAACTAATTAAACTTGACTTTCAAATAATGCCACACCTCTTCATAGTTAGTGCAAATAACTTGTAACAACAGAAAATTCTTAATTCCTTCCTCCTAACATTTATATTATTACTTTATTTTCCTGATGCTTATAATTTCTTCAGGATAATATGCACTCAAAACTGATCAACACGCATATCAATAAGCTATCATTTATATTTAGACTTTTTCCAGAATTATCAGTTAATATAGATTCTCCAGATTACCCCCAAAACCATCTTTAACAGAGTTTTTGAAAAGTCAAATACTATTCTGATTTTTGCTGTCATATTTTCTAAGTGCATAAATTCTTTTAAAATCCTCAGATTTCTGTCCTTTATGGTTCATTTCAAATACAAATGACAAGGGTGTCCACACTTGACCTAAAAAAAAGTGTTGGATATATAAACAGTGTGTGTGTGTGTTGTGTGATTACCCCCAGGGAAAGAATCACATAATTAATGACCTGGCAAAGTGCTTTCAAAGCAAGCAACAAGGGTAGTCATTCTTCACAAGTTTCCATACAGAAAGATGTTAACATAAAAATAAATTTGAAAACTATCTTATAGACAAGAAAGCAATTATTTTGTAATTATTTATGTGAACTACAGCACTGTGAATTTTCTGTAATGCTAAAGGAGCAATTTATTTTGTTTTAAATGTATTTGATAACCTTCCAGGGAATAAAAACCAATTCTATGTATATAACCAAGGAAGATATTTTGTTTCTGAGAAAATCTCAAAATCCTGGAGGACAAGCTTGTGCTGAATTTTGAACATGATGGATGCCTGTAAAGGATTTCTCCAGAGATGTTGAGATAAATAAAGATGAACCATGGGGAATTATCCAACTCTCAAGAGTAACACCATATTCCCCTATCTGTGTGTCTAGAGGTGAACCCTCCACAGTCTCATTATCCTCATAAAACATAGAACAAGGGGTATAAAACAAAAAGTGCAACCTATCTGGAAAATCATTTCGTAGGAAAAATGGAATTTTTATTTCCTTTCCAAAGTACACCTAAGTCTGAAGCCTTCTAATGGATATGGGCTAAGGGCAGGGCAAAAACTACTTCTCTGATTTAAAAATGCTGATACCAAGTAGACTTATACCAGAAGGAAATAGTAGATCCTAAGGGAATTCTTTTCACTCTTTGTTTTGTGGGGATATATTCTATGAATTCCTACCTACATGGAGACGCAGTGATAATGCAGGTTGAGGTGCAGGAAAAATGGCCCTCCCAGAAAAAAAATCTGTTTGCTCAACTCTCCAAACTGTTTGTTTTAATAAAAATGATCATATGCATTGCCTTATTGTGAATGGTCTTTCCATTCATGTTTTTGATAATATTAGGATCTGTGTGGTCAAAAAGAAATATTTAACAGAGGAGCAGAAATAATTTATACATTCCTTAATCCCAAGGGATTTGTCTTCCTCTCCCTTTTATTTCTCTTAATGAATAGTAATTAGGCATTCACTAGGAGCCCGATGTAATTTGAGGTTTCAGGGATATAACAAAATACAATTTAGACAAATTTTAGTTCTCCTAACAGTTCTGAAGTTGATTATAATGAAAACCTAATAAAAACATATTTTAAGTAGTCATAGGTATCATGAGTCCTATAATGAGAGTGGGTACATTACAGATGGTTAAACATTTTTAATTGAAATAATATTGGGAATCTGTTTCTACTTCCCATTACGTTTTTATTTTAAGACTATTTCTTGGGCTGGGGCTGGGGCTCAGTGGTAGTGCACTTGCCTGGCATGTGTGAGGCACTGGGTTCCATTCTCAGCACCACATATAAATAAATAAATAAAGGTCTATCAACAACTTAAAAAATCTTTAAAAAACAAGACTATTTCTTCATTAATGAAAGTTTTTATGTCTGTGTTCTACTGCTCTTTAAACTAGAATACTTAACATTCAATTAAGTTACATTCTATGATCAAGGCAATGAAATGAAATAAAAGATATTAGCACCTTTAGTTATAAATGAAGTCTTCATTAGAGGAAATCCATAAATTTTTTTTCATCCACCTTACTTGCTATGTATTTATATTAAAAGTTAGTCATTAATCATGGCTTATGTATAGTGCTGGATAAAGTTCAGGTCTAAATTTGCTCTTCATTTTATTTCTACTGATATATGCATCAGTTACAGGACATAAACTTTGGAACTTTTTCTGATTTTTCCTAGATGGAATCTTCTTGTTCCTTTATCTTATACTCTACTCTTAAACCTGGATGCTTTTGAAGTCTGTGTCATCTTTCCCAGCAGAGGATGTGTAAGGTCATAAAAAGATAGTCTTAAAATGATATTTTTTTTTAAATCAGTATTTGCAGACAATTCACCTTTTTAATCTTGTATATTTTATATTTTATTTATTCAGCAAATATTTACATAACCTTTTCAAGGTTCCAGCTATTTCCCTACACATTTTTATAAAACTGGATTGATTGAACAAAATATGGCAATAGTATTTGTTGTGGTTTGGAGTTGGAATGTCCCACAAAGGCTCATACTCTAAAGACTTTGTCCCCAATCCAGTAATGATCAGAGATGGGGTTTGGGATAGTGAATGCATTCTGAGGAATTAATCCATTAATGGATTCTTGGTGGGATGGATTAGGAGGAAACTACATGAGGTGGAGCCTAGTTGGAAGAAGTGACTTACTGGGATCATGCCTTTGAAAGGTATGTCTTTCCTCAGTGCAAGTTTACTGTGCCTCTCTCTCTCTCTCTGCTTCTCTCTCTCTCCCTCTCCCCTTCCCTCTTTCCTTTCCCTCTGTTACCTGACTGCCAAAAGGTAAATAGGTCTGCTTCACCATGCCCTCTCCACCATGGTACTTGGCTACCTCATTCCAAGCCCATAGCAGTGCAACCAACTGATCATGAACTGAAAGTTTTGAAATTGCTAGTCAAAATCTTTCTTCCTTTAAGTTTATTTTTCTCAGTTATTTAGTCACCGTGACAGAAGGATAACAATATTGAATTGATACTCAATACATATAAATAGAAAATTTATGAAACAGAAGTATAATTTTCATAAAATAATTCTAGGAACTATTATTCATGATTAGCTAACATTATCATTAGCTTTCTTGGAGACACTATTTTTTGAAAATAAATTCAACTTGCTAAAAAGATGGAAAATTTTGTAACATATAATTACTTAGTGTTTTTATTTATTGTGAGGTAAAAATGGAACAATGTTTAGAAGAAATAATTTATTTTGGAGAGAATAATGGTGCATTTTTTGTTTTTTAAGTTCTTTGGTTTGAGGTAACAATATAAGTTCCAAGAAAACATGTGTTCCTGTCCTTTAAAGAACTAGGAGAACCAAGGTGTCAAAAATTGCCAACATCAGCATAGCTAACTATTGCTAACTTTTTAAATCAGTCAAAAATCAGTTATGAATAAGCTATGATTGATTGAACAGGATTGGCTGACAGATGACAGATCAGTATATAGCTACAAGTGGCAACATCATGGTTAATGTCAACAAAAGGTGAGAAAAATTCCAAGTAAAAATTGTTACTGCTTAATGAAGGTTAAAATGTCCATTTATTAAACTGAGGGTTTCTGCTCTGAATAGATCCATCAAGATAATTAATGTGTATTCACATTTCACAGTGTTGTTAGGGTTGCATTTTGCATAGAAGAAAAATTGGAAAATATATTTATTTTTACAATCAAGAAAACAAACAGTTAAAATAATAGACAGTAAATAAGAAACACAATTTTATTTGCTAATGATTTAAACATGATCCTTTGTTTGTGAGATGTTCTATTTCATCAGAGAGCTTTACCTCAGTGTAGGAATTCTTACTATTTTTTTTTCCTTTCATGAAAGATATTTCAACTCTCTGTGGAATTTTTTTGGTTTTAAAGAAATCTATTTCATCCATAGTGTAATGTCAGAAAATTAGATCTGAACATGCTGGTGATATTTGGACCTGTTATTACTCTAAGTTGTACAGTTTTAAGCTCGTCTATATCCTATAAGTAATACAAAGAAGTTGGTATAATGCACAGCATAATATATTACTGAATATTTTTTAGCCCATATGTTGTAGAGGTGCTACTGGGAGATCTTTTTCTTAGAGAATTGCTAAAAATGTCACAAAATTACTAGAAATACCCCAAGCCTACTATCACACCTGAAGTAAGCCACAGTTGGAATATGAGTCTGATCCAAGCAGGAATAATTGGATTTTCTGTTTTATGCATTGGGGTTTTGGTAATAAAAAATTAATTAGGAGCGATCTGGAGAAGAGAGAAAAGGGACTAGAAGCTGGGAAGGTGCAGCAAGGGTTCAAATTAGGGGCATCCAAATTGGCCAAACTATATTGTTATATTATGTGCACATGTTAATATGTACAACAAATCTCACCATTATGTACAAAAATAATGCACCAATAAAAAATGTGGAAAAAATGAATCTGTTAACATTGGGAATCTAAGCTTGGTGACTCATATTGGCTTGGAGGGTAGAAGGTGACATGAACAATCATGAACAGGTACAATGGAGACATATGCTTGCTGAAGAATGAACCTAAGGCGGCCCACGGGGAAATGAAGCATAGCTTCAAGGAAATAAAAACCCAAGAGATGAAGAACACCAGAGACACCAGAGCAGATAAAGTGGGAAACTTTAATCCTTGATGCTCCTTTTACTTATGTCATTGTTTTTTAGCACAATGTCAGGCCTATAAATGCTTTGAGATACATCTGTGTCTTCTTACTACCTTCTCCCCAACTCTTGCCAGCCACTTCTGTTTGAAATCAAACTATTCTTATTCAGACACATATTACTGTATTATCCTCTGAAGATAATTAGGGTGCTGCATATGGGGGTGTGAGAAAAGAAGAAGAGAAGAAATGTGATGTGAGATTGGACTGCATTAATGTGAAAGTTCTATTTTAAATCTAAGATTCGTGTTCTTCTCAGGGACATGATTCTAATTCCAAATAATTATTACCTGTTATGTTACAAAGAAAAATTTCCCACCCCTTTGTTATATAAACTAAAAGTTGGCACAAAACCAGTTTTCTGTTTTGGTAAAGGCTTTTAAATTCTTACTATTGGTGCCAGTGTCTTAGTCCATTTGGGCTATTGTAACCAAAATACCATAAAATGGGAGACTGAGAACATTAGATTTTATTTTCCATAGTTCTGGAAGCTAGAATATCAAAGATCAAGATACTAGCAGATTCAGCATCTGAGGCAGACCACTTTTATGGTTCATACACAATGTTTATGACTCAACCTTGAGGGATAGGAGTGAGGAATTATCTGGGGCCTCATTTTATGAACATTAATTCCATTCATGAGGACTCCACACAATTGATCTAATCACCTTTCAAAGGCCCTGCTTTCTCATAACAGCACCTTGTGGGGTAGAGTTTCAACATATGGACTTAACATTTAGAAAAGACATAAACATTTAGAAAATATCCCATATAGGATGACTATGAAGAAAGTTCATGAATACTGGGCAACTCTCCAGCTTAGACCAAATTTGGGGAGATGATCCTTTATCAGTAGCTCTAGGTTTTGAATGATACAGGAATCAGTGCTTGGATCTCATCTGGAGGCCTTTATTAGCAAAAGTTGGGATAGAATTGCCTGTGGTTGAAGAGCAAGAAGAAAGCAGCCCAAGGAAATTCTATTTATGACACAAACATGCAAGCTTTGTATGGGCAGAGAGGATTTCTCAAAAAGGAACCAGACTTTATAAACATTTGGGGGAAAACTCTGGCTAACGATTTGTCTACCAGAGTTGGGAGACCAAAGCAAAGACAGCCTGTAGGAGATTTCGAGGTTGTCAGTGGCCTTGTGTGAGGTAGGTAGATCCTCCACAGGGTACAGGGGAATGGAAAGTTCTGATGGAGGAAGCAGAACGTGTTTGCTGACAATGCCACTGACACACCTAAAGGACACCATACGTGTCCAGTAAGACATTTCTATTCCTTTATGTTTTATAATCTCCATTGTGGCTGAGCCAGAGACAATACAGTCAGCAGAAAAGAAGGAGGAGAAGAGTCAGCCAAGTAAATAGAGGATCTGAGCATGTGCCCAGTCCCCAGTGTTAGGTTTCTTAGCCCAAATTAAGCCAAAAATAATCTAACTTATAATTTAATGTGAAATCAAAGCTTCGGATGATATCACATTTGTCCACTCCTCCCCCACAAGAAGATTTTCATTGAATTGACAGTAGCTATGAAGTTATTTCTGGTTCTGTAGACTCTATCTAAGGGGCAAGGAAGAAAAACTCAAAATAGCCTGCTTGGAAACCAGCAGTGTACAAAAATAGAGCTATTTTACCCTAGAAAATTGAAATGGTTCAATAAAGTAATCACAGACATCCAAGGACCTGTTTTCCAGCACTGATATCCAGGAAGATGTCCTTGTAGAAAATACAGATATCAAAGGAGGAAGGGCTCCTTCGTCAAGTTTCTGGGTGCTCTCCTTTTGATACTGGGGATAGAACCCGAGTCCTCATGCATGCAAAGAAAGCACTCCACCACTGAGCTGCTTCCCTGGTCCTCAAGGGTACATTTTAATGTTGTACTGTAATAACAGGCAAATTCACATGAACACTTCACCCTTATGCTATTCTTGTCCCTAAAATGTACTTATGTTCTTCTGTGTATTCCTGGGACTTGGCACTATTTTTTTTAGGAATAACATGTAGTAGGAAGATCCATCCTTTTCTGTTTGGCTAACATACAGTGCAATGGTATAGGGTAGTAAGAAGGAGTAATTGGTTTAAATGATGTTGACTCTAATATCTTGGGGCAAAATGGAAAAGCAAACATAGCTTTTCCTTTCAGGGCAACATTATCTCTGTAATCTTTGGATGGAGAAATTAGTGATGTAACAGATACCTTCTTCAACTTCCCTATAGTCTCATTAACCCATAGCTTTACCTACTTGCTTAGCAAAGTAGAAGATGTCTAAGTCCACCAATTCTATTTCTCACTTAAAGTCTGCATTCATTTCCAGAATTTCCTTTCAGAATGAGGTTAACCAGGATGGCACAGGATCACACCTGTGAGATTAAATCCACTTATATTCATCATTATTCATTGTCACTGCTAATATTTATTACTATTTGCATGAAAAATCTAACATCTTAAACCTCCTGGAAAAACAAAGAAAATCATTAAAGAGAAAGCTGTGGTGAATATATGTATTTTCCTCTTCAGAGGAGATTTGATTTGCAAATAGGCAACCTTTTTAGGAATAAAATAAATAGGGTTATCCAGTCTTGTGTATGAAATTCTTTGTTTCTAATTTTAAATTCAAGGCCATTTATCACTCAAGATATCAACATTTATATGCTATCTCATGAAGCTCAATGTTTGAAGAGTGCTTGAAGTTTTAAAGAAAATGATAGTAATAAGAATTCTTTTCAATTACAGTTCTTTGAAATACCTTTTTACTTAGCTTTCAAATTCAAATTTCTAACAATCCCCTATGAATATAATTATTAGAAAAAAATTGCTGTGTTTTTATTTGTTTCCAAATGAATAGAATCGGAATGTAGTATATTGTTGATATTAAGACAATTGAATGTCATATTCTGGAAATGCTTACCTCATTATAAATCGTGTGACTTATGTTTCCCAAGATGATTAATAGTCTTTGGACAACTTGTCAAACTTATTAATGCATTTTTCATGAATCTTTCCTTCCATGTTTTGTTTTATGTCCTTGAAGGTAAATTGAGTTTTTGACCGAGAATACACATGCAACCAATTTTACCCTATTGATAGACTGACATACCAATTTAGTTTATGCCGACATATACATGTACATGAACATACACACGACAAATGAAAAACAGAAAACCTAAAATAAAAGAATTATCTCTTATTTATAGCTGATACTAAGATTTTGAAGCATTTATCTCTGTTCTTTATGATTATTCCTTAGATAAAATGTCCGTGGAACATTAATGTTGATGCTAATTCTAAAATATAGTAAAATTAATTAGTAATTATCCATATCAAGTTTGCTTCAAAACAACCAGTAATCTCAAATAGAAAATTCTATAGAAGTCTTAAAGTGATGTATAATAGATTGTAATGGCAATGAAACTAAGTAAATGAAATGAAGCATGAAGATAGTTCTAGTATGCCATGAAAAGACCGGAAGCCAGGTGAGTGGTCATCATTCTGATCACACACCTGATGTAAAATTTATTTTATTAGTAAAATTTATTTCATTAGTAATTCCACTGTCAGACAAAAGATTAAGACATATAAATGTTTAAATTCTCCCAAGTGTGGATATTCTTAACTTTCAAATAACACGTTTGTACAATCAGAAGACTTTCAGGTTGCTGTTAATCAATGATTTCCATCCTGTATAATGTTATAGTTTGTTTCTTAGCAGAAAAATGTCTACAAAATGCTTTTCCTGTCTCAGGATTGTCTGGTGTTGTTGTTGTATTGCTGCTGTTTTGTGGCAGTGTGAGCTGAGAATACATGAAGACAGCATATAAGAGGAGAGCTGGGAACACCCATGTGGAGGAGGATTCTTATTGAGCAGTATGGTCTCCATATTGTTTAAAGGTTAAGATAGCTTCTTAAAAACTGATACAACATTCTGAGTGTTTGGGAAACCACAGATAGCATTCCATTTCAATTCTTGAATGAAAATACTGAAAGTTTAAAATTTTAAGACAGACTTGCTTGTTAACAAATTCTGTTTTCCTGGATCACATTTGTTCTCAGCCCAGTATTTTCTTTTCCTGTTAGTAGTAGTAACATAGTAGGTGTGCTCCAGTGTTTCAATGGTAGAAGATCTAAGTCTGTATAGTCTTTTGTAAATTAGAGGAAGACTGAACTCCTGTACATTTCCAATATTATGCTTTTTTAGCAGGTAACATAGCAATGATAGAATAAACCTTTACATTCCTCTCTGTTATTTATGCTTTCTTCTCTATCTGACAGTAGGAGCTAGTATATTGAATTTAATGGCCAGCTGGACACCAAGTAATTTATATCCTAACTTTGAAATCTATTTTTAATGTAATTAATTTCAACCTTTACAAAGACTGCCAAATATATAACCAAGAAATTCAAGTATTTGCATTGGCTTATAATAAACAGACATCATAATTTACCAAAACTTTTTCTTGAGGAGTTATGTTTGCCCATACATTCTCTTTCTTTCTCTCCCTGTACCCTCCCACCACTTTATTCAAAGAAGTATTTCATGTCCAAAAACTTCCTTTTTTATGCTTTATTTTACCCCAATCAATCTGAATTCGAATGACTTAACTCAATCTCAATCTCTTATCAATATATATACAATTTTTTACCTTGGTTTACATGAGCTTCCTGTTCATAATCCAAATAGTGGATAATAAAATTCTAAAATTTTCACCACAGCCCGTCACTATTTGCCTGTGACTAGGAGTGTTGCCACTTTGTTGGAGTGGCCCTGCCATCCTCTAAGTGGTCCTTGTTGGAGCCGCCAACCAGTCCTCTGAGTGGTCCTTATTGGGGGTGGGGGTCCTGCTGTCCTCTGAGACTGTCTCAGGATCCTGTAGTGTTTTCACGTGCCTTTTTCTCCATACCAGGAAGTAACCTGTATGCCTGTTGCTGATGGAAACAAAACTTCCCACCAGAAATCAGATGTGGCAGCTGGAAAAATGTGTCCCATATTAGGGAAATGTCACACACTAATATCTATGGCTTCATATCATGAAAGGTCACTATTATCATGGTTCCCTAACATTTGACTATTGAATCCTTTTACCTTCATTTCCATACCTACTAAATGAAGTGTTAAAAGAGGAAAACCCAAGATGACAACAGTTTGCTTTGACCTGTCAGGTAATCTTAGGTTGGAGTGTAGGGGTTAGATAGGGATTTTACCTCTTATTTCATTTTAATCTGTATATATTTTGAACTTTATTAATGTATCAGTTTGCATACTTATTGACTTTGTTTTCTCAGTGAAATGCAAACCACATTGGAGCAGGAACCCTACCTGTCTGTCCACTATTCTGTCTCCTTCATGCAGCTCTGTTCCCATATACAATATTTGAGCAGGCATACAATAAATGCTATGGACATTACTATTCAAAAAGGGGGGAAAATTAAGGTCACTTCTTTCATAGCAATTCTGAAACCTACTCAGGAATATCTTGCCAGTTCCTTGATTCAGGCTCAGTATCATACTTTGAAGTTGTACTTTTCAAAGTGTATTTGTTAGGGCACTATAATTATTCGTGATGCTGGGGCTTATTGTAACACATCCATACATGCACATAACATAATTTTCCATATTTAATTTTACTGTATTTCCCCTTCCCCTCTCTTTTTTCTTTGAAGTTTTTCTTGATAGATCCTTATTCTACCTCCAGAGATCCTGGTTTCAGCCCTTGAGTCCATCTTCCTTTTCCTGAAGAAATGAACCTTGTAAATTAGTTCCAATTTACAAGTACCTTACCCAGCCATCTTCCAGTGCAGTGCAAATTACTTATAGAATCCCAAGGCACCTTTTCAGTTTGTACTTTATCTGTTTCTTCCAGAACAGTCTCATACAATTGCTTTTAGAAAATGTTTAGGCTTCTGGGGTGGGGATATAGATTAGCTGTCAAGTGCTTGCTGAGTATGCTTGAGGCCCTGGGTTTGATCCCCAACATAAATAAAATAATAAATATATAAATATGCTGATTCCAGTAGCAAAGTCATCTGAAAGTCCTCTAAAAATAAAGAAAAAGATGTATCAGTTTCTTGTGATTCAATTTATAATCCATTCTTTTTTTTAAAAAAAATATTTTTTTAGTTATACATGGGAACAGTATCTTTGTTTATTTATTTTTATGTGGTGCTGAGGATCGAACCCAGTGCCTCACGTGTGAGAGGCAAGCGCTCTGCCACTGAGCTGCAGCCCCAGCCCCTATAATCCATTCTTTAGATAAACATACCTCCACAAATGTCTTCTAAGTAAGTATTTTTCAACCTTGAACTCCCCATGTGCGCACCATGCCACAATGACCCCAAGCTTCTTAGAAGCTTTATTTTATAATGTAAATAATTTTTAAGGCATACTATAAAGATATTTAGAATACATTTTGTCTATTTCCAAAGATCTGTAAAAATTTTAAATATTTCTGGGTATTACTAAGAATCTTATAGGCTTAGTCTATATTTCATCTTTTACTGATACCATTTCTTAATTTGAGAATAATTTGCCATTTGGAACATCTGGGTATGAGAAGCATTTAATCTTCCAATCCAGTAAGCATGCCTTTTTTTAATTCTTTCAAATGTTCCTGTGGTCATGGAGATCTAAGAACACATATCTGATTCAAATAATTCCATAAATAGAAATGAAGTTTCAGTAATGGTACTCATGAAAAAGTAAAACTGCAGTACTCTTGGGATTCTTCTGATCATTCAGATCTCAGCTCAAATGTTCCCTTCTCACAAGCATCTTCCCATGTTGAATGGTCTCCCTCAAACTTACTTTACCATTTATAATTGCATGTAATAATCATTTCAATATAAGATTACCTAATAATGTTGCTTTTTCTCAATAGAACCAGAGATCAGGGACCTTGCTAGTTTTTTTTTTTTTTCACCACTTTATACTCAATATCAAGCATGGTGTTGGGCACAACATGGGCACATAAAAAACATTTGTCAAATTAATGACTATGCAAGATGCACTAGAAGAATTGACCATGCCATCAAGAGGTCTATAATGTATAAAGAAGAGATTTCATTTCATATTTAACTATTTATAGTAGGAGCTAATTGGTGAAATATATGAATTAATCTATGTGGTCTGAGTCTATTTAGAAAACTGAGAAATCTAATTTCTTCAAGAAACTGAAACATATGGGTATACAAGACCTTGTGTAGGACCATAGCTATTTTTTTATCACCCATAGGTAGCCAACAACTGACTTTAATGTCAAAATTATTTTCTTTGGATCACATGTTAGAAACAGCCTAATGGGCTTGTAGGAATCTTATCACTCCTAGCTGCGAACGTTATTATTTTCTGTAATTTTCTGGAGACAGCTATATTTGCCAAAAGATTATAATAATTATTGTAAAAATTCAATTTATCTTCCATATTGTTAAATTTTTATTATAAATATAATACATATTCATTATGAAAATTATGAACAGAAAAGACTATTTTATCTTTTTGTATTTTCTATATATATATCATCTACTTATCTGTCAATCTATTTATGTAATCTATCTGCTCACCCATCTATTTTACTATGTACATTTGGACTTATAATAAACAGATATATTCATGAAATATTATAAAGTGTTTAATTTGAATCCTACCCAAAACACAAATTGTGAGTAAATTAACTATTTTAAGCCATTACTTTTGGAGACCATTTCAAATTCTAGAGTCTCAACTTCTTTGTAAGTTGGTCATTTGCCAATTTATTTGGATATCAAAAAGCAATAATTAGTAAAAAATATATATTAAACAAACACAGGAAATAGAATTCTTAAGCACAAATTTCATTTCATCTGATTTTTCTTCAGAAATTAAAATCATTATTTTCTTGGTCTTCCTTTCATGCCTGAACTTATCTTCATTCATTTTACTATGATACTAATAGGACAATAAGAAAAGCTGAATCAAGACCAATGAGTTTAGGACTATACATAGAAGGAGTGAACCAAGAGTGTCAATCATAGCTCTGACACAGGCTATGCAATTTATAAGTCAGAGAATAAGTCATTCATCTCTCTTTCTTCTCACTTTGTAAAATGAGTTATTGGACTGTGATGACTGAAGATTTTCCCATATCAAATAACCTATGATATTATGTTGACCTAGAATGCTAGGGGATGAAGTTCCCAAAGGCAGGCTTCTGCTTGAGCCAGAAGTAATGTCAATGATGAAACAATGTAACATCCCAGATGGCTACTTTCTGAAATGGTGCTCTACTAATATAAATTAATTTATTTCAGCAAAAGGCTTTTATTCTTAGCAAAATCCTCTTTAAAATGTCATTGCCTAAGGAGTGTGGGTAATTCTGAATGGATCATGAAGATGAACTGTTCTTGACACTTACAAAATGTGACGATATTCTAATATGGAATGAGTACCTCCAAGCTTTTTCCCTTAATTTGTATAGTGTGTGTGTAGTTCCTTTTAACTTGGTTTTAATAAGACTTTAAAAAATGTCCACAAGGCATTGGACCGAATGAAAAGATAATTATTTCCTAAAGAGTTATTATGATATTCATCCAATGAACAAATGTTTAGGGATGTACTTTTCTGCTTTTGTAGTCTGAACAAATTTCCAAAGGAATTTCAAGTCTAGGATCTTTCATGTCCTTTTCATTAAAAGTAGTGAACAAAAAATAATACACACACACACATACACACACACACATATATAACATAAGTATATATGTAATGATATGTATTATACATGTATACACCTAGTATATGTGTATATATGCAATGATATATATTATATATGCATATAGAATATGCACATATACAATACACAATATAATATGCATATATTTAATATTTAATGGAATATATTATATATGCATATGAAATATAATCATTACATATATATATACAATTTATTACATGCAATTTTTGTCATACATATATACACACATATATACAGATAGAGACAAAGAGAAGGATGCCTTCTATCTCATGATTTTCACAACTCTTTTCAATGCATTAGTTTTTTCCACTTGAATACAATCTACTTTTATGCTATATTTCATTTACTTCACTATGTCTTATGCACCTTTCCAGTGTTAGCTGAAACATTCCTTTTGTAACTATAAGGGAAAACTAAACCTAGACATCAGGACACAGGTTTGTTCATTTGTTTAGGGAAGTAAGGTAGGTCTTATATTTGTCATTAAACAAAACAATTTGTATAAATCACTTTAGATAATTGCAAATGTTTGTAATAGAGTAGAAATAATTCTTAAAAACAAAACTGAGAGGGGACCTTGTATAATAAATTTTAATATGGTAAGAATATAAATTTCATGATTTTGTGTAGTATATGCCATATTTATTTCCAACCATGTTGAAACAAATAGAAGAAAATATCAAAACCATTTTATAGCATGTTCATGATAGCAATAATAAACCACATTACAGTAATCTTAATAGGAAAAATTAAAATACTTCCTTTTAAGAAGTATAAAGTAGGACTGGGGATGTGGCTCAAGCGGTGGCGCACTGGCCTGGCGTGCGTGTGGTCTGGGTTCGATCGTCAGCACCACATACAAACAAAGATGTTGTGTCCGCTGAAAACTAAAGGAAAAATATTGAATAATTCTCTCTATCTCTCCCCCTCTCTCAAATCTCTCTCTCTCTTAAAAAAAAAAAAGAAGTATAAAGTATGTGTAATGCACTTAAAATTGTAATCAACATCTATGTGGCAAATGTAATTGAAGTTTAAAAAAAAAAATGAAATCACTTATCCAAGGTTCCAGAGCTAAATAGGTAGAGGTGCTAGAGTTTAAAGACTATTGGATTCCAGAAAGATCTTAACAAATTTGATCAAATTTTTGTGAGTCATGCACACAAGAATTAACATTTGAAACTTAAACCATCAGTTTTAACTGCCTGTTTAAAAGATCTGCCTATAACTGTCGTACCATTTTATATTCAAATCCTTTGGTAATCCTCCCAGCAATTGAGATGAGTGCAACATTTCCACGGCATTGCATAGTTTTTAAGCTGTTCCCTATCCCAGGAGAATTCTATTGAAAAAAATTAGTGAAGAGAAAGAAGACTTGCTGGCGAAGCAATTTGGAAAGGCTTATTCACTTTCACTATAAGAAAATACAAAACTCATTATTCAAAATGACTCATGAATTAGAAATGGATTTGAAAGAACTGGTACACAAAACAATGAAGCCATTGGTGAATTTCTCAACATAGATTTTTTTTTTGGAAATTATAATGTAAAGATACATAAAGCAATGATGAGAGAAATTATGACAGCACTAAGAACATATCATTATACAGAACTCATGCAAGGAGGTCGTTTTTTTTTTTTTTTTTTTTTCTGAGGGTGGAAACCAGTTCGTTCTGGTTACATCTGTATTTAAACATTGCTGTTGCTGGCAGAGTTAACATCATTTCCCTGTTGCCTTATAAATAGTGCTACAAAAAAATGTGGTTTTGAACTAATTGGAACCCAGTGGGGAGGAGGGCAAAGCAGACACTGTGACATTTCAACTTGAATGTTTCCCAAGCAAGTGTTGCAGCCATTAGAACAAGCTGTTTTCTAAGTCAAGTTTTCTCTCAGTGGTTTCACTCATATTGAAGAAAGTAGCCTTGCACTTCACATAGTTACCCAACAAGCTGAAGGAATAACACCAAAGGAGGAGTGAGAGGCAAGAAGCTCTGGAAACGTGGGAGACCACTTCCAAAATTATCAAAAAAAAAAAAAAAAGTCAACCTAAAACACAATCACTCAGGACAAATATCTAAAGGTATTGAAAAATAAGCAATAAAAAAAAATCTTTAGGGGCTGGAGCTATGGTTCAGCAGTAGAACACTTGCCCAGCACATACGAGGTTCTGGGTTTAATCCTCAGCACCATGTAAAAATAAATAAATAAAATAAGGTAATATATATATATATATAAAAACTTCAAAGAACTAAAGACTGACACCCAGAAAAGGAAAGAAAACCAGATAAATTCAATAAGTGCTTTTCATGAGAAAAGTGCCTATAAATCAGCCAGGAATCAGCTAATTAGCCATCAGAAATTATACTAAACTTGCAAATTGGATGGTTAGATTGATCCAGTGGTGTTAGCAGGTCATAATCAATTAATAGTGAACAACTGTCTTCCTTTCCATTGACTAACAAGTTTTTGTTCAGAAGATAAAATCTAATGAGTATTGGATCTGGCACTTACATGTCACAATAAATGTATTCTTTTTTCATCTTGTTCTGTTTCCAGTGTGTTAGAGTTGCATCTTATATGATCAGTGCCACTGGCTGAATGGCCACAGAGGGCATTAGATCCCAGAGACTGTAGGGAACCAACAGGGAGACTTCAGGCTCAGGGAGTCCTCTCTGTCTCTTATTAAAGCCCTTCTCCATTCCCCAGATGACCGGTCTGCTGACAAAGCTCTATCTAGAGAAAAACCTTCCAGGGCAGGAGAGATCAGAATAGGTGGAAACAAGGAGAGAACTTAAAATGAAAGAGCAGGCACTCTGACACAAGAGAGAGTAATTTGTGGCCATTTTCCTATTAGTAAGTACTTGTGACTTACAAGAAATACTTAAAAGCTTATTTGAACATGTTCCCATATATTGAGATAATTTATGGAATGAAATGTAAAAAAAAGTATTAAAATTATAATTGTAAAGTACTAAAGCTATGTACACTGAGTTTCAGTCACTCAAAAATTAATTTGCCTTTCAAATCCAAACAACCTGCTTCTTAGAATTTGAGGTGTTATATTATTTTTCTGTGTGGATTCTATGATGTCTTACAGAGATGTAACACATGAATCTAGGAAAATTCACATGTTGCATAAAAATGTCAGTATAAAAGTTGGTGTAGGATCCTTGTAATCTCCAAGAGAGTGGTCACTCCAGTTTCCTGTTAAGAGTAATCCGGTTTAGGACCAAAGAGTTTCAGGAGGTGCGGGTGAACACATGGTTGAAATGAGGTAGGCCTGGACATTCAGAGCTAGTTGGCCTCAGGTACTGAGTCCCCCTGTCTCCTGATCTAGCTTATCTCTGTTGTCCTTGAAGTGAACAGCTTCCAGTGTACTATGGGTGCCTCCCATCTGCTCCAGGTCTCTGTTGGTGCACCTAGACTCATTTGTGTCTCAGCCACTGGCCCCCATGTTGTGAATCCATGTGGGCTTCTAGGATCTACTGGCATTTACACTTCCCTCAGGTCCTCTACTCTAAATTCCTTCAACCTAGATGAGGAATTATTGTGGTTGCTGCTGTTGATTTTGCTGTTCAAAATGAAGTAGTGATAAAGGCCTTTCTCTTAGATATGAGGTTTTGTCCAGTATTTCTATTTATGAATTATAGCCTTCCTTTTTCACAAGGCTTGAGGCTATTTATACTCAGAAGTGAGGGGGAATAAATTTCCTTTTATGATGAGGGCCACAACCAAGTTAAGATGGTGCTTGGCAGTATGCTAGGAGGAGTGGTTTCTGAGCCAACGCCAGCCAGCCATTAAGATGATAAGGATTCCTTAATGACTGACTGCTGTATCTAGTTTATGTTAATTAAGTTAAGCTGTGTGTAATTAGCTGGGTATATGTACCTCTGCAATCTGGCAGAGAGGCGGTGCCTGCTATCTAGGGTACCTGCTCAGTTCCTGCTCAGTTCCCGCTAAGTTCACTCACAATAAAGTAGTTCCCGCTTCAACCTTCAAGTTGCTTGTCATCTCCCGGTTATTTCGCCCAGCCAGACAATGGCACTTTTTCTCTTCATTCTTTTGTTACATACATATGCTGAGTCGATGAAAACACAAAATTGCCTCGGCATTTAAATATGGAGAAAGAACATAGGGAAAATGTTGGTTAACATTTCACAAATAGTCGTTCATTTGTTAAAACCTACCATTTGCTAATGCCAGAAAATGTTACTACCTCTAAATTCACTTTGGTATTTCCAAATACTCTCTACTTGCCTGCTAACTCCAACTCCATCCTCCACATGACTACTAAGGATGCCCTTCTAAGCATTACACACAGTATCTGCCTTTGTAGTCTAAATGTATATTATTTTTTTACATGCTGTCATCTTACTGTCCATGGGTCATTATATTCCTCTTGCTTCAAGCATTAAACCTTCCTGTTAGATAAAATACAGGCCATTTTATGAGTACAACCAAGGTTATAGGTGCAAAACTAGTCAATAATAGAAGGTCCTTGTCCTCTGGGAAAATGTATGTGTCACCAATCTGTCCAATATGATACAAATTTTAAGCCACTTTGGTGGGTTTTGAGATGATTCAGGAGCTCCCAGTACAGTGATATCATGGGTCACTTTTACTCTGTGTAACACAGGATTCAAAACGGAGCCCAATTACTGTGCTCTTGAGAGCCAGCTTTGCTTTAGGAGGCTAATGAGTATGTCTGGAAAAGTTACAGTTTTGAGCTGGCAACAAATTTTAAATAAATTAAAATAAATAAATAAATAGATAAACACACCACACAGAGCAACCTGTTTATCGCGCTATTGCTTCAATGCAATTTCCATTATAGGTAATAATTTGTTACTGTCTTAAAAGCTAAGGCTTCAGCTATTTCCTAGTAAATGCATATTATCCAGCATGGCAGTAATGATCAATTAATCAAATAAATATCTCTAAGAACATAGAAACTATATATACAGTGGGGGAGAGAAGGAACTATTGATTGCTGTTGGAGAGAACACTCTTACAGAGCCTTTAATGGCTCATTAATCTGCTTTTAAATTCAGAGTCTGCATTTGAATTTTAGAGGGAGGTGAGCACATGACAGCATAAAAGAGCCAGTTTTAGCTACAAAGAAGAGATTATAACTCATGTGCTCTGGTACTTTTAGAGTCTCTTCTCTCTACCTCCAGAGTTTCTTTATGAGTCTTCAACGAGCTTTATATTTATCTAGCAATCACACAGAGCTAATATGATGCAGGTTACTAATATTATAGTTATTTTTTCTGCTCATGAATTATTTTTCATCTCTGCTTCGGTGGTAGAATTGGTGAAACTAGTTAGGTAAATAATAACAAGATATAAAACATTTACTCTAAAGTTAAAAAAATAATTTTTTATCAATGGGTGTTAAGTTGCAGTTAGGCAAGACTGAGTTCTGGTGTGCTTTTGCACAGCAGGGCGACCATAGTGGTTATGTATTGTTTATTTTAAAAAGATAGAAAACAGGACTTTTAATATTTTTGCCATTAGTAAGTGATAAATGTTAGAGGAGACAGATGTGTTTCACCTGCTACATAGGTATATATGTATCAAAACATCACATGATGCCCCATTAACTGTGTATAATTTTTGTATTTTTGTATATCAGTGTGTGTGTGTGTGTGTGTGTGTGTGTGTGTATGTGTGTCAGGGCTGCTGGGGATAGAATCTAGGGTCTCATGCGAGCTAAGCAAGCACTCTACCATTGAACTACATCACCAACCCAAAATAAATTCATTTAAGAAATGATACTCCTAAAAGAAGCCAATAAGTGTCATAACCCTAGAAAGAGAAAAGGACTCACAAAGGCTAATATACTGAACTTCATAAAACAATCTACTGGAGAAAATAAGTTAGCTCATTATTTATGATAATTTTGTTTAAATACTTAAAGCATGTATTGTAGTTCTGGCAAAAATACTGCATTTTAAAAGCAATAATATCACTAAATAAATGACATATAAGATGTTACATTCTTTTCCTGTTCAGTTTTCAAAGAAAACTTGTGGAAGGACTAAATTATATTCTCAAATAACTTTTAGTTTCTTTCTTTGGGAACAGAAGGGATCTAAAAATGGAAGGAAACTTAGGAAATTACTCCTTTTGAATCTGAAGAGGAATTTGGCAAGAAAAACATGAATGCCTTTATCAAGCCTTTATGGAAACCCACAAGATAAGATGACATCAATGACTAATTTCATAGCATTACACATTTCATCCAACTGCTCCTATATTTAAAAGGAGGGTTATATAATAAGGAAGAAACTTATACCTTCATATGCAATTTATTTATTTCCTGTGTTTTTACTTATTTATTATTCAAAAAAAGAGAGAATTTTGGCATAGACTTCACATAGGCAGACTCAAACTCTGCACTAGAATGTTCTTATTATCCCTTATATTTGTGAATAATAGGATGTACTTGCCATTGTTTCTGCCATGGAGATAAAATTGTAAAACAATGATCTTATGTTAAAAGATAACCTTAAAGCATAACAACCATAGTAAAATAAAATCTTGGAAAAGTTACTTAATCTAATCAGGACTCAATTCTACTCATGGAAAATGTAAAGGTATCTACAGATCCTTCTTTTCCTAATGTTCTTTGATTCTGTACACTTATAAAATATAAATGCATGCCTCTAATCTATTTTGTAAAATTCAAACTATTACACTTCAGATTCAATAAATGTCATTCTCATCCTAATATTTTCTGTAATAAGATGGGGTCACAGCCTTTGTTATAATTTTAAACACTGCCTGAGGTGGAAAAGAATGGAAATATTTCATTTGTTCTCATTCTGTGTTCTACATTAGGTGTATTGACTGGGAATGTCAGAAGAACATATACGGAAATGATTGTTGAGCCATGACATGGTAACTGTTCAAATTTAAATAGTTTCATCTTGTAAAGATAATTTGGTAGCCTGTTCTTCCACTGCCCTCTTTCCAAAAAATAAGAGCTTGAAATAAAGCCAAAGTAACAGGGCAACTTCAGGAAAGAGAAATAAATTGAAGTGGTCTCCAGTGAGTATTTAAAGAACCAAAGAACATGTAACAAATCACTCAGAAAATTACTATACAATCCAGGATGAAATTCTTCTGCCTTTTAAATTACCAAGACACAACAGAAAGTGAGCTAAATCCAAATGATGTAGTTTCACTTCCTTAACCTCTGGCTGTCCACTAGTAGACTGAAGATGCTCATGTGTTTATATCTGTTGGTGAGAAGACAAAATGGGAAAACAACCTACATACTATATTCACTTTCCTTATCTCTTCTTTCTTTATAATATAGGGTACAAAGACTTTTACTAGTATATAAGTAAATTTTTTAAATGTGTATTATTTAGAGTTGTGCATTTTGCATATTATTTCCTGAGAGCAAGAAACAGAGACAAAGACACATAAAGAAAGAGAGAAACCCACGAGAGAGAAACAGAGATACAGGAAGGGAAGCAGAAAAGGAAGAGGGGAGAAGTAACTAGTCATTTTTAAAAGACACTGAAAGAATTTAAAGAATTACTTATTCCTGAGTTTTCTACTACTTTAATGATTATGCTTGAAGAAAAGACAATGAATGTTATGTACAAAAGAGGCGCATTCCTCTCTCTGAGACTAAAAAACTCTGTCTGATGGCTACTTCAGTGTAACGAGAGGATTTTTCTATTTTGCCCTCCAAGGACTCACTGCAGTGATTGTAATGTCTGGTGCCAATTATGGTGTGGATACCAGACTAGAGGAACTCATGTGACATCACCAACTCATTTCACTCGAGAGAACAGCAAACTGTCAGACAAAAGGAGTCTCTGCTTTTCCCACCTCAGGCTATATCTAAACCAGTTTCCCAAAGGTGAAAGATTCTGTATATCCCATTACTGATCATTTCACCCATCTTGTTTCCCTGAACTGAGCTCATTCCAAACAGCAGAGTTTGAAATAACCTCAATGTCATCTGAAAAGAAAGTAACAGTGGTAAAATTTTAAAAGAATAATCCAGATAGGCAAGGAAATTTTTAATGTGTCAGATGTTTATAGGAATTTTTTTAAAGAAGTAATGTCGATGGTGAAGGAAAAATTCTACCTACCAATTTTTATAGTAAGGTGATGATTTCACTATAAAAAACAAAAGAACTAAAAAGTGGATTAAAATTAGATGTATCCTACTAAAATAAGGTCATGTATATTAACAAGTGGAGTAAAAAAGTTAAATATTTAGGGTAGATTTACCTATGTATGTAGAAACTTACTTGGAGACCACTTATGCCATATGTGTATTTTATTAGGTGCACACTCCAGAACCAGACTTGAATCCCAGCGTTATCACTAGCTACATACATAATTCTACAACTTGTATTTGTGCTTTGGTTTCTTCATCAGTATAACTGATAAAGTACGAGTACCAAACTAACAAGGTCGCATAAAAAATGTAAAAAATTAGAATAGTGCTTGGCACATAGAGAATGCACCAAGTGGATAGCATAACTAATACAATAAAAGTATCAATTTTAAATAAAAAAAATCATGTATTCCTTTTATTTTTAAATTTGTCAAAATGTGAATTTATTAAACTTTTGTCATACTGCTCTTTTCCTATCACCACCAAATGAAGGCCTCATGTTGTACTTCCATCTAGGATTAACTGAGATTCTCCCCTTGTTCTGACAGAGGAGGCTGTGCCTCTAAGTGAGTGTAAGTTTCTTTTTTTTTCTTTTTTTTATTGGTTGTTCAAAACATTACAAAGCTCTTGACATATCATATTTCATACATTAGATTCAAGTGGGTTATGAACTCCCATTTTTACCCCAAATACAGATTGCAGAATCACATCAGTTACACATCCACATTTTTACATAATGCCATATTAGTAACTGTTGTATTCTGCTACCTTTCCGTGAGTGTGAGTTTCCCCATAAGAATGAAGAATGGTGTTCTTTGTTTCTGTAATCATGGCTTGAATTTCAGTGCATGCCAATTGAAAAGAACATTACCTTACATACAATTATTGTTCACACATCATAGGCATCCAGTTGTTATGGTTTAGATGTAAGGTGTCCCCTAAAAGCTCATAAGTGAGACAATACAGGAATTTTCCAAGATGAAATGATTGGGTTACAAGAGCCTTAACCTAATCAGTATATTAATCCCCTTGAATGGATTAACTGAGTAGTAACTATAGGCAGGTATGGTATGGCTGGAGGAGGTGGGTCATTAGAGGCTTTGGGGTATATATTTTGTCCCTAGAGATCAGAGTCTCTCTCTGCTTCCCGACTGTTATATCTTGAGATTCTTTCCTCCACCATGCCCTTCTGCGCTGATGTTCTGCTTCACCTCTATCTCAGAGCAATGGAATCAGTCATCTATGGGCTAAGACCTCTGAAACTGTGAGCTCCTCCTCTAAAATTGTTCTTGTCAGGTCTTTTGGTTACAGTGGCGAAAAATCTGACAAAACACTAATCTATACCAAACAAAATGGAGAGACAAAAAGAAAGATGGGGTTCAGACTGGTGGCACATGCCTGTACAAATCCCAGTGGCTCCAGAGACTGAGGCAGGAGGATTCCAAGTTCAAAGCCAGCCTCAACAAAAGCAAAGCACTAGGCAGCTCAGTGAGACCCTGTTTCTAAATAAAATGCAAAATAGGGCTGGCTGGGCATGTGGCCCAGTAGTTGAGTGCCTCTGAGTTCAATCCCCCCATACCCATCCCCAAAAAAGGAAGACGGACTCCTTCCTGCTTTTGCTATCTGTGGTCTAAAAGATAAATTAGAAAAACTTTCGTTCAAATTTATTAAACATAATTTGCTTCCTGAGATCCAATGGGATATAAATTATTTTTCGGCATCAGTTTTAGAAATATTTGCACTTTTATGAGCGTTTTTTCATTTTGTAACAACTCAAACATTTCTGGGAATCAATATTTATAAATTCACCAGTCTGAATCAATAATTTCCACCACCAAAAGAGTTATTTTCAGATTTAAGAAGTTATTATGTCACATGGTCTTGGAATAAATGTGAAAATGTTAAAAAAGTCAATCTATCAAATAAAAATGATTACATGAAAAGAGAACCTAAGATTATTGCAATTTTGTCTTCATTTTAATAAATTCTCACTAATCTGAACACCAGTACAAAACTCTTCTAAATGGTAGGTATTTCTTTTATATTGTTCTATAACCTAAGAAGATAATAACTAAATAAGAATATAATTGAAGAACATAGGACTGTATCTTAATGTTTTAAGAGCAGTTGAGAAGTCACTAGTAAATTGAATAAGAAACCCAGTGGGACCTAATGATGTTACTTGAGGGCAAGTTTCCTGATATACATGAAATCTCATCCTTGTCTTTGTGCTGCTTATATCGAATGAGTGAATGGAGGACACACAAACTCCTCACAAGGAAAAATAAAGAAGTTATTTTTCCCCTCCAGTGCGAAGTAATTACAGATTAGCATGAGGACTTCAATAAGTACAGTGTAAAAGTAAAAGTAAAGTACTTTGTATATGAAGAATGTAGAACTAAAAATTCATAGACAATTACATGTTAGGTTTCTAAAAATGCCAGCTAATTAAAGTGCTAAACCATATTCATCATACAAAAAAGCACGAGCAAAATGGTACCAAAAAACTTCAAACAAGTCAAAGAAAACAGGGCAAAAATTACAACCGAAGTTGTATTATCGGTAATACTTTTCTGTTCTTTTTATGTAAAAATAAATGGAGACTACTCACAAGTTATACAAAAGACAGGAAAGGGCCATTTATCCCTGAGATGTTTCCCAGGGCATTTTTACTTTCTAGTCATTTCTTTTCTAATCATTGCTTATTCAAAAATTTTGATGCACTGATTTTTTCAACATTTTTTTAACCATTGATCTGTTTTTCATGCAGAATTCTAATTTTTTTTAGTTGCATCTGACAGATGATGGCATATACTAGCTCAGGTTTTGGAGTTGGACTGTGCATTCTTCTGTGCTCAGTATATATGCATTAATAAATGTTTAACACACTTTGGACTTTTATGATTATGTTTGCTTACCAGTTCTTGGGCTGTTTACCGACTGTTGATTGCCTGAAATCTATGACTTCCTAGTTACTTGTCCTTGATGACCTGGTTCCCAGGACTTTGGACTGAGTTTGCTTTCTTGCTGAAGGCCAACCCCACTCCAATGTGGTACGATACAAATCTTGTACTGTAGATGGAAACTTCCTCAACCCTGTCTACATTGAGGTCTTCTCATTTCCACCCTTAACTTTCAGAATAAATGGGGAACCTACAACATAGAACTAGTCTAAATAAATAGACTAAGTGAAACTAGGTGAAGCATTTGCAAAGGTGTCTTGAGTCAAGCTTCTGAAGTTTTATTTGGATCATAGCAATATTACTGACATTAGAAAGTTGGCTTTGAAGAGAGATGATTCTTTTAGTAGGATTTGGAGGCCTCCAAGACACAACCAGTGTTTTTCAAACTAGGCTTGAGAAGGAGGCATAGAGTGTACATAGATTTTTGCAAAGTCCTTTATTATCAGGCATAGGTGACAAATTGAAGGGTATCCCAAAGACATATTTCGGAGCTGAATTCTGTGGGTCAGAGATGATTTGCTAATGGAAGCCATGTCTCTTATACATATTGACTAAGCACACATTTTGGTAGCTTCATTTATTTATTTGCTTTATTTACTTTTATTTCATTTTTATTTGATTGCAGCATAATTAAAAGTTTTGCATAATCAAGTTTAAAATTAGTCACAAACTCTGAACCAAGGTATCTATATTCCATATTTGATTACCGATATGTGTTTGTTGTATTCAAAACTTTTAGCATAGGAATGTTGAGAAAATGTACCTGAAATTAGTGATAAGATCCTAGTTATTAAATAAGTCCTGTGATTTGATTGGAAGTGTTTAATGGAAAGTGACATAGTACTAAATTAGAAAGAAAATGCTCCCTCCATCTTTTGGGGTATCCCTGAGCTGCATGTTTATGTAAGCCATTGTGTTTTCTCCACATGGTGTAACATTATAGATTAGCTATATAGCTATAATCTCTGTAAAAGAGATTTTCTTTTCTTTTGGATAGTATCAATATTGCATTCTAGTACCTGCATCTCCAGGACAGTTCCTTAGGCTAGTGTTTTAATTACCCTTTTACCATACCAAAATATTGAGACTGCCCTCTGCCAGGCCTCTATTTCCAATATATTAAGCTGTTTCTCTGTTTGGTGAGCAAAATAACAATTCAATTGGAACTCAAATATTAATGAGTACAAATTTATTAAAAGTCACTTTTGGTAAAAGCATTAATGTCTCAATGAATGTAATATTCAGTCTTTAAAAATACAGGTCATATGCTATGCTCATTTGTAGCCCTTTAACATTTCTCCAAATACTTTGGAATAACTGCTTTCATTAGCCCATATTAGATCCAAGATGTCCCCTGTTGAAAAGCATAAATTTGAGAGAGAAAAATACAGACTGGAATCTAGAATACAGTTTGCCTGACAGGTACACTCCACAACATACGACTCTATCAACCTAGGTTATAGGGGCTAGTTTTAGTGAGCTTTTTTATTGCTGCTATGAAAAGATCTGACAAGAACAATTTTAGAGGAGGAAAAGTTTATTTGGGGGCTCACAAGTTCGGAGGTCTCAGTCCCTAGGCAGCTGGTTCCATTTCTCGGGACTGAAGGTGAGGCAGAACATCATGGCAGAAGGGTATGGTGGAGCGAAGCAGCTCATATCATGATCAGAAAGCAAAGAGTAAATTCGACTCCCTAAAGGCATGCCCACAATGACCAGGTTCCTCCAGCCACATCCAACCAGCCTTCAGTTATGACTCAGTTAATCCCATCAGGGGGATTAATTCACTGATTAGGTGAGGGTTCTCATAACAGATCATTTCACCTTCTAAACTTTCTTCTTTTTTTTAGGAAAACATTTCTGAAGCCTTTATTTACAAAATCTTTTAAAACCCTCTGTTTTGCAAATAATGCGTTGTTTAAAAAGGACCACCCAGTTACAGCATTGTAATATGAATAAAGAATGTACAAGGGAAACAAACTAATGTTTCTAACACTTGGAGATTTGCTGATATTACTGATTGAAGTGTTGCATTTATTTACACATGAGCTTTTGGGGAACGCCTTACATATAAACCATAATAGGGGTTTTTCTTAACTGTTATTTGCCAAGCAATGTATTCCTTGAGGCAAGATCCTCCAGGGAAAACATTTTTTAATTTGTATAAAGACACAGTCATGGCCCTGATAGAAGATATAATAACTATACAAAGGAGGAAGAGCAGTCTATCTTCTATTTAACACTTTTATGGATATCATCAACATATCAAGTTTTTCTAAGTGTCTCTTGCCATAACTCGACTTTCAGGGGGACTTTACAAAGATATTATTTATTATTCTTTTTAGTAATTTGCTTGAAAAATTTTGTGTTTTAATTTTGAACATTTTGGGTTGTTTTATTATAAATGCTTTCAATCATTAATGGATTTGGGAATATTTTAAAGTCGAATCTAGAACAGCCTGGAAGATGTCAGAGTAGAGGAATGCTGCATTCCAAGCTGAGCTGCAGCTTAGGATCAAAGCAGTGGGTACACAGCATACAGCTTCTCAGTGAGGTGGATGAAAGAGGAATTTCATTAAAATTTAATATTAGACACTCAAAGTGGCTTAGTGACTCAGAGATTTGGGTACAATAAACAAAGTAGGAAGAATAAATCAGAACCTATCCAACTGCTGCAAGAGCTCTGGCAGTGCTAATTCCTCACAGAAGAAGGGGAAACAGAATTTTTATATGGAAAACCCTGAGAACAAAAATGCTGCCTACTCTTAGCTGATTCAGAGGATGCACTACACACTGGTGCTTGAAAAACATACTCTATCTCAACTGCAGAGCAGACTGTCCCCAGGGGGATTAGAGTTTGAAGGGCAAAGGAGAGCCTTTGAGTCTGGCGCTCACATGACCAGCTAAAATGGGCTGGGAATCTGGGCAGGCAGGGGTGATTATACTCAGGGACTAAGCCTGGGAAGGCTGTACTTGTAGGTAACAGTGAGTGGAGGAACAGCTCTCCTGCCACAAGACTGAATTTCTTAGAAGGTTCCGGAGAACCAGACCCACATCAGAGATCAGCTACTGTGAAATCTGAAGAGCAGTTATGTCTAATCTCTCTAAAGCAGGTACCAACCAAAGACCTGAGGCCATATTAGGCCAGAACCCCACCTACTGAAATTTACCTCACAGAACTTTGCAGAAACTGTACCCTAGAAGTGCACTGAACTGGTCTGAATGTATAAAACACTGACTAACAGTACTTTCCAACCCATCCCACTCATACTAATAAGAAGGGAAACTGAGTTATATAGCAAAAAGCTTCAATATTAGGCCACTCCAATTGGCAGCTCAAAGAGCAACACAAAAGAGGAAGTGGTTAAACACTCCCACTCCTTGCTTTATGAGGACATAATTCAAGAGGAACTAGAAAGAAAGACTGTTGGACATACTCACTACCCAATCTGGTCAACTATTTTGAACACCTCAGTGGATACTCTTCCTTCATTCTTCATTAAGATTTTGAATTTTAATTTTTTTTTAATTTTATTTTTTAAAATTTTCTCTGTGTGTGTATGTGTGTATAATAGAGAGTCTGTACACATATATATGAATTCTGGCTGTGCTGATTGGTTCAGGGATATATATACATACACTTCTTTGTTTCTTTTCCCTTATTTTTAGCATTTTTATGTAAATATTTTTCCTACCATTGTCTTTTAAGTGTACAAAATTTTCAAATTTTATATTTTGGTTTGATTTTGTATTATTTTCATTACTAACTCCAACTTAAAAAAAAAAATGAAGAGACAAATGCTTCAAACCAAAAACAAGAACACAAGGAGGAACAATCAGAGAGGAACCAGGTCCCACCTATTGGCAACTATTCATACTTCAAAGGCAAAGAGAAAGCCCAAAACAAATAAGATAATTACACACCAAAGGACATACAAAAAATAACAGGTGGGAAAATTCACCTCAATTGAAGTACAAGTACAAGGTTCAAATTACATGGGAAAATAATTGATGACATTAAATTCCACATAGACTCCAACACAATGATGCTAGGTGATTTCAATACACCGTTATCACCAATATATAGGTCATCAAAACATAAAATCAATAAAGGTATCTTCAACCTAAACAACACTATAAATCAAATTGACCAAACAAACATTTATAGAATATCCCACAACCAAAATGGCTGAATTTACCTTCTTTCAGCTGCACGTGAAACTTTCCAAAATAGATCATATTCTCTAGGCCACAGAGCAAATCTTGGCAAGCACAAAATAAATAAATAAATAAATAAATAAATAAATAAATAAAAATTATCCCATGTATTCTATCAGTTAATTAGAATATACAAGCATTTTGGAAAAAACATTAAAAGACCTCACCTAAGAGACACTGAGATAGAAGAGAATGTGGAGAAGCAAACTAATGGCATAAAGAACATTTTTGAACCCTAACTTTTCTCATATCACGAATGAGATACACATTCACATACTGGAGACTTATAGGACACAAAGTAGAAGTAGTCAAATGAGAAGCTCACCAAGAAATATAATAATAAAATGCCTAACATAGAAAGTAAGGAAAGAATATTAAAAGCTGCAAGAAAGAATGCTAGGTTACATTTAGAGGCAAACTAATTAGGCTCACTTCTGATTTCTCAGTCCTGACCCTCAAGTCAAGGAGGCACTGAAATGGGATCAAGCCCTAAAAGAAAACATTAGTAATCCAAAGTCACTATACCCAGCAAAACTCAGATTCAAATTTGAGGGGGAAATAAAAATGTTTCACAATAAGAATAAACTGAAAGAATTCATGAGCACCAAGCCAGCACTACAAAGAATATTCAGAGATTTTGTACACATGGAGGAACTAAAAATCAATTCCCAAAGCTTCAAAAAAGAATGAGAATCAAGACAGGATAAATTACAACAAAAACACAAAACTGCAGGAAACCACAAATACATATCCATAATACTGAATGTTTATGATCTCAACTCCCCAATTAAAAGAAAAAGTTTAACAGAATGAATCAAAAAGCAAGATTCAACTATACACTGTTTATAAGAGATTCATAGGTGAAAACATCCACAGGGCTAAAAGTAAAAGTATGGCAAAAAATATTCCTCCCATATGGACCAAAAACAGGCAGGAATAGCTATTCTCAGACTGACAAAGCAGATTTCAAGCAAAAATTAATCAGATGAGATAAAGACCACTACATCTTAGTAAAGGGAACAATCCAACAAGAAGATATAACAATAGGAAACATTTTTGACCCAAATGTCAATGCCCCAAATTACATGGGGAAAAAAATGAGGACATTAAATTCCACATAGACTCCAACACAATAATACTAGGTGATTTCAATACACCAATATATAGGTCATCAAAACATAAAATCAATAAAAGTATCTTCAACCTAAACAACACTATAAATCAAATTGACCAAACAAACATTTACAGACTATTCCACAACCCAAATGACTGAATTTACCTTCTTCTCAGCTGCACATGAAACTTTCCAAAATACATCATATTCTAGGCCACAGAGCAAATCTTGGAAAGCACAAAATAAATAAATAAATAAATAAATAAATAAATAAATAAATAAAAATTATTCCATGTATTCTATCAGTCACAATGGAATAAAGCACTCAGCACCAAGAAAAAATAATAGAAATCACATAAATACATGGAGATTGAACAATAATAAAACAAAGAATTGATCAAAGAAGATAACCAAGAAATTCTTAGAAAACAATGAGAACAGAGTTACAACATATTAAAATCTTTGAACAGTCTGAAAACACTTCTAAGAGGAAAATTTATATTACTGAGTGCCTACATTAAAAAAATTGGAGATCTCAAATAAGTAAGCTTAATGTTCCACCTCAAGGCCTTAGAAAAAGAAGGAAAAAAATGTACTAAAAAAGAGTAAATAATTTAAGATCAGAGACAGAATCAATGAAGCTGAGAATAAAGAAAACAATTCTCAGTATCAATGCAATGAAGAGTTGATTCTTTGAAAGGATAAATAAGATTGACAAACCCTAGCCAAACTAACCAAAAGAAAGTTTGAGAAGACTCAACAAGATCAGAGATAAAAATGAAGATATCATCACAGACACTTCTGAAATCCAGAGAATTATCAGAACTTATTTTGAAAATTTATATTCCAATACATGGAAAATTCCAGAAGACAGTGACAAATTTATAGACATAGCCTGCCCAAATTGAATCACAAAGATAAAGAAAACCTAAATAGACAATAGCAAGTAAGAAATTGAAACAGCAATTAAAAACCTTCCAAAAAGTAAAAGCCCAGGCCTAAAGTATTCTCAGCTAAGTTCTACCTATCTGACCTTTACAAAAGAAATAAGAGCAGTCTTTCTCAAATTATTCCAAACTATTCAAATTGAAAAGGAGGGATCAATCTCAATAAATTTTTTTTGAAGCCAGTATAACCTTGATACCAAAACCAGACACAGATGCATAAAGACAAGACAACTAGAGACCAGTATCTCTAATAAGCATAGATGTAAAAACATAGAGACCAGTATCTCTAATAAGCATAGATGTAAAAATCCTTAATAAAATATTAGGAAACTGAATTCAAAAACACATCAAAAAGATAATACACAACAACAAATTTGGTATTATCACAGGGATGCAAGATTGGTTCAACATATGCAAATGGATGAATTTAATTCACTACTTAAACAGAATTAAAAACAAAAATCACATGATCATCTCAATAGATGCACAAAAGGCCATTGGAAAAAATCTAATACAAATTTATGTAAAAATGCTGGAGTAGCTGGGGATAGAACAAACATGTTAAAAACTACATGTGAGAAGCAAGGCCAACATCATACTGAATGGAGAAAAGCTGAAACTATTTTCTCCAAAATCCAAAACAATACAAGGCTGTCCACTCTCACTGTTCCTATTCAATATAGTCCTGAAAACATCAACCAGAGTAATCAGGAAAGAAAAGGAAATAAAAGGCATACAAATAGGAAAGGAATAAATCAAACTATCTCTGCCAACGATATGATCCTATATCAAAACCCAAAAAACTCTACCTGAAACCTTCTAGAGCTTATAAATGAGTTTACCAAAATATCAGGCTACAAGATAAACACCCATAAATCAAATCAAAAGCTTTCCTATACTCTAATAGTGATTTAGCCAAGGAAGAAAAAAATCGAAGAGTACTTTAGAAGATGAAAAGTCATCCCATGTTCTTGAATAAGCAGAATTAATATTGTTGAAATGGCCATACTACCAAAAACAATATAGAGATTCAGTGCAATCCCCATCAAAATACCAATGGCATTTTTTCAAAGAATTAGAAAAACTAATTCTTAAATTCATTTGGAAGAAAAAGAGGCCGAGGATAAACAAAGCAATTCTAAGCAAGAAAAGTGAAAGAGGAGGCGTATGACACCTGTTCTGAAATTATTCTATAAAGCTATAGTAACAAAAAACAGCAGGGTTTTTGCATTAAAACAGACAAGACCACCAATGGGAAAGAATAGAAGACAGAGACACAATCTCCATAGAGGCAGCTGATATTTGACAAAGTGCCAAAAACATATTTTGGAGAAAAAAAAATAGCCTTTTAAACAAATAGTGCTAGGGAAACTGGATAGCCTATGTGTAGAAAAATAAAAGTAGATCTGGTCTCATCCTGCACAAAACTTAAATAGAAAGGGATCAAAGACTTTGAAATTAGAGGAGAAACTTCACAAGAAGAAAATGTAGGGTCAATACTCCATCTTATAGATTCTGCCACCAACCTTCCTTAACAAGATACTCAAAACACAAGAAAAACCTAGAATCAATAAGTGGGATGACATCAAACTAAAATACTTCTGCATAGCAAGGAAAATGATTAAGAGCATTAAGAGAAAGTTTGTAGAATGGGAGAGAATCTTGGCCAGCTACCCCTCCGATAGAGGATTAATATCCAGAATATACAAAGAATTAAAAAACATAACACCAAAAACCCAAATAGCCCAATCAACAAATGGGCAAAAGAATAGAAAATTCTCACAAATAAAAAATACAAATGGCTATCAAATATGGTGAAAAAATGCTGAGCATCTCTAGCAATCAGGGTAAATGCAAATCAAAACTACATTAATATTTCATCTCATTCCAGTCAGATTAGCAGTAATCAAGAATACAAACAATAATAAATGCTGGTTGTATGGAAAAAGGCATACTTATACATTGTTGGTGGGACTGCAGGCTAGTACAACCACTCTAGAAATCAGTGTTGAGATTCCTCAAAAAAAAATTGGGAATCAAAGCACGATATGATCCAGCTATCCACTACTTGGTATTTTCCCAAAAGGTCTAAAATCAATATACTACAGTGACTTAGCAACCTCAATGTTTAAAGCAGTACAACTCACAATAAATAAAGTCTGGAATCAACCCAGATGCCTGTCAATAGATGAATGGATTAAGAAATTGTGGCATGTATATGTAATGGAGTTTTAGTCATCCATATAAAAGAGTGAAATCATGGCATTATCCAGTAAATGTATGGAAATGAATAATATCTTGCTAAGTGAAATAAGCCAAACTCAAACTCAAAGGTCATATATGGAAGCTAGAGTAAAATAAAGGAAAGGGTAACAAAGAACCAATCAAGTATAAATTAATAGAGCAAAAAGGAAGTCTAATGGAGTAGAGGAAGAAGAATTGGAGAGGGGAGGAAAGATGGAAGGGAATGGGAGAGAGAAGGAAAGGGATAAATCCAAGTACTATGTATAACCATAAAGCTCTAATAAAAAAATAAAAATAGTTAAAAATCTGCATTTAGTCTACATATACACATTGAGAATATTGATTTGACTCCATGTGAGAAAGACTTTCATTTATGCCAATTAATTAAACATAAGCTCAAGTTATCCAAAAAAGGGGGGTTATATTATACACCTCTAGTTGTCAAGAAGGTTAATTGCTGATTATTTAGAGCTTAGTCTCTTTCCAGGAATTGCTCTCTGTGGAGAGAAGCTTGCCTCTCTAAGTGGGAAGCCCACATCTAAGGACTAACCAATGAGGAGATAACAAAAGCCTCAAAAGCACACGTCTGAAAAACCATCCCAATTCCCAAGCTCCTCTTTGGCCAACAGAGGTCTATTTTGCAGTTTCATTGCACACCAACTTCTCCCTCTGCTCCATCCTGCTTTCCTTGTCCTTCAAAAGTCTTATTTCCTGAAATTTCTCCCCGATAAACTTCTTGCATAACATATCCAATAAATCATTTCCTGAAAATCCTGACCTACTGGAGTTGGTATTAGAAGTGTTCCTAGCAGCAGAATGATCTGACTGGCTGGCAGAGAAAACCCTGTCCCTAGTGGTGGGTGGGAGATGGATAGCCTTGGGTATAGTAAAAGTTAAAACTCTCATGGGTGATGAAACTAGTATTGGAATTCAGCAAAAGGGAGGAGGAACTACACAATAGGCAAAACAACAAAACCCAAACCCTGGTGTTCTGATTCTAGGACTCAAAGGTAAGGTTAGCAGAACTCCAGAGATAGACGAATTTTCAACATTACCATATGTGCTATGTTGCATCGCATTCTCCTGCTTCAATGGCCCCCCTTGTTTAGCCAATAGATTTGGGGGCTGTCCTAGTTGGGAGTGATAGAGGAAAAAAGGTTGGGTTTTTTTATTCTTTTGTTCCATTCCTTCCTGACTGTAGTTTTCCCAACTCATATGAATTTATATCCTGTTGGGTGACCACTCTTTCATAGTGAAACTTCTGGTCATATTCAGTAACACTCTTTCCACCTTTTTTTTTTTTTTTTTTGCTACTCTGAATAGAGGGATGATAATGATTTCTCACTGGTTCTAGTCTCTGAGTTCTTTGCTGTACTTCTTGGTGTTCTTTGCCCTGACCAGACTCCTGTAAAGAGCCCCACTGTTATGTTCTCTACAGCCACATAAACCCTTTGATTGTGCCCATTTCTTGTTGAGATCCTGACTGATAAAACTAGTGAATTATTTTTTTTATGTTCTATATTCATGGTTGTTTTTCCAATCAAAATCTGTATCTATAATATAAAAAATGAGTTTTACTTTTCAATTAAGGAAAAATATGAGAGATGTGTGACTTCCCATAATTTTACTTAAATGTTAATAAAATCATAGAAGCTTACTCTCAGTGGCTCCTTCTGGTTTGGCTTTGATGCTTTATTCCAGGTAAAAGCATTATGGAGGGGATAAGGGCAAGAAATGCAGAAGTTACATTCTTTAGTTTTGCTCTATTGTACCCCATAATCACAGCAAATTCTGTCTTGCTCCTTTCTTCACATGTCTGTTGAGTGGTTAAGTCTTACATTGACTGATGAGTTAAGAGCATGTACTATTTAAAGTCAAAGCTATAAGTAAGCTAAGATTAGCAGGATGAATATCCAAAACAGGGTCCATTAAATTGTTCAATCCTAAAATAAAAAATTAAAGGCAGCACCTGCACTATCATCTCATGGCACACCACCATATAAGTGTATCTAATTCATTTTGCTCATTCAAGATACTGCTTAAAAATACCCCATATTGTCACATAGTTGTATATGCAAACATTCTCTTAATTTTGATTTCAAGCATTTTACTAGAAAAATTAAGTTGTGGCTATATTTAAAGTTGGCTAAATTAGGAAATACTTGTCTAATTTGAAACCCTAGTTTGGATTTCAATCCAAGAGACACTCCTTCTCTCCCATGTATTATGAAAAGAGGAGTAATTAAGTTCCTATATATAGAAAGAATTGGTTTGCCATTTAGACACATCATTTACTTTTTACTCAACTGCTCCATGGGAAGGCAGACAGATATAGCTTCCTACATGTGCCTCTGCATCTGTGCAGTTTGTGCAAAACAAACACCCAAACTCTTCTGGGGCCACTCAGTTAGAGAGTGAAGTAATGAAAACATTTCATCAAGAGGGAAATATCAGCTTCTGACAAGCTCATCTCAGTGGTATCCCTTCAACTGAGGTATTGCAGAAGAAAATACGTGGGCATATGTCTAATACAGAATTCATAATGCCATGCTGCAACCATCCCAAGGATAGCCTGAAATGAGGCCCCAGCCTAGAGCATAAGGAAGCACTCACTATTCAGTGAGAAAACAGGTCGTGTTAGCCAACCCCATCCTATTGTGGATGAAGAAAGTGAGACTGGGGTTAAGAACTTTCTTCATGTTTATGCAGCCTTAATCCCAGCCCTCATGCCTCTCCCACAAGTTTAAACAACACCTCAAGCCACCACCATTGCTATCCTTTCAAGTGGCTCAGTGTCTTCTTAAATCTTGCTACATATCCCTTTCGGTTTCATTCAACACACATTTATTGAGAACATACTATGTGTCCAACACTGTACTGGAGATTTATGCAAGGCATTGGAAACCCTGCACTGAATGTAATGTGAGATTACTGGGGAGGCAAATCAAAAAACCTATCTCTTCTTAAATCAAATTAGTAAAAGAGTGTATCTACGATTGTGTGTGAATAATAAGACTTGTGGAATCAACAAGCTATACATTGAGTATACAGTGATCACTTATGCTCCAAACACCTACATGTTAGACATAGCAAGAGAAACACGGTGAGTCAAAACAAAACTGCTGGCTGGGCAAAGAGATCACATCTGTGGGACTTGGAACAATGTCAACTTTTTGATTAAGTCATTTATAGCATGAGAATAAGGGAGGAATCAACATGGAACCCTGGGAAAACACAACACTCACGATGCTGTGCCAGAAAGAAAAGCCTCACATGACAGGAAGAAGCCATATCCAAGAGAAGGTAACTGGAAACTCAATTCAAAGTTTGCATCCTAAGTCAAGATTAGAAAAAGGGCTCCATCTGGTTTTTTGTTCTGTTTTTTAACAGAGGGAATGAATAGCATTGTCAAATCATGCAAGAGAGCAAAAATTCAAAGGATTTACTAGTATCCATTGGATTCAACATGTACAAGGACATTAACAAAAATAACTTCAACGAAGTCATGGTGACATCAGGTGTAGAAGTGGCATCAACTATCTGCCTTTGCTTTGAAGAAATTAGTCAATAAAGTGAAGAAGTAATTTTTAGGAACAGAAAGAATGTATTCTAACATATGAACACGTGTGTATGGGAGCCTATGGGGGTAGAATGGAGAAGAAAGGAATTTGTAAATCCATCTGTCATGCCACAGCATTGTAAAAGGGTGCATTAGACCTGAGGACTTGGTGGTCAACTGAACTCTTGCATTCCAGTTACTGCAGATGTGTTTACTGAATCTATCCATGGTGATTAGCCCTGACAACTCAGTTCTGACAGATTCACTCAGGTTCCTTTTTGTGAAAAGACTAAGAGAGATATTTACCAACGGAGTACTGTCAAAAAGACACTGAGTGATTGAAGTTAAAAGATAAATTATAGTTCCTTCACCTGAGTCAGTATTCTCAGACTGATTCCTGCCAAATTAAATGATCATTCTATATTGTCTGAAGACAATATACAAACAAATCTGATAGTTTTTCCTATATTTGTCTGGTTACTCTATGGCATTAGGAAGAAAGTCTCAGTGTTCCCATTTAAAAAATTTTGGGGTCCCTTCTAGTTACATACAGAAATTACATTAAATGATAATCATCTTGTAGAACATTTGTTGCATGTTCAAGAGTAGTACATTTTTCAGTACACAGTGAAAATATTCTCAACATGGCTTCTTCCTGTCATGTGAGGCCTTTCTTCCTAGCACAGCATCATGAGTGTTGTGTTTTCCCAGGGTTCTATGTTGATTCATCCCTTATTCTCATGCAAAGGCTCATTGCTAGACTGTTCAAAATTAGCTTTCATTTTTCAATGTGTCAAATGAGTTGAAATAGATTGATGTTACTACCTGGTCCCCAGTATGCAATGTGCTTTACCACAGCAGAATCAGATGATAATGTTACAATAACAATAGCCAAGCATTCCCAAACATTCATTTGGAGAGATTATGGATATCATGGGTTGTCACATCATATCCTGACCTCCCCACAAAACAATCTACCCACAAAAAATAGGAATCTCTGAAGTCTCCAAGGGTTTCTGCTGAAATCAGGAAGGTCTTACTCCTACACCAGTTGCAGAAAAGAGAAAGGATGTTTCAGAAATTTCTTATGTTTCCAGTTCTTCAGAGCAGGTGCACACCAGTTTAATCCATATTGCCTGCAAAAGATAACAAAGGCAATTCAAATCTTTCTTAAGATCTGTGGAGTTTACTTCTTGCTGCCCATCATCCCAGAGACTCTCCAAACTTTTGGCCTTCCCAGTGCTAATGCAAGCTATCTTTACAAGATAGACATGGGCTGAAATCGCCATGGGCCAAGGTCACTCCTGGTGCTAAGGCCATTCTAGCTGTTTATTAAGTCACTCTTCCTATGAGAACCTGATTTATTCAGTGATGATATATACACAGAGGAATACAATAAAGATGTTCATCAACTAGCTTTACTAGAGGAGGCAGACACTCCACTGAAATTCTGGCATTGGGAGAACCAAACAGTTTCAAGGCTTGATAAGTAATCTAAAATCAGAACAAGCCCCAAACCTAGAAAACAATAAAGTTAATTTAGAATTAAAGAGGGTATTAATGTGGTTATTTATTACTTATTAAATATGTCGTTCTGGACTGATAAGAGAACTATAGAGGATACTTTAATACTCAGTTCTACCATACACCCAGCTATTAGCTACTAAGAGTGTGGATTATTAAGAACTCCCTACCTCTCGCCTTGCCTATTGGCCAGTCAATGACTGACCAGTAAGGGATGAAAAACACCAACCTCCTTGCCTCAAGCTGTGTGCTCCAGAACTTCCTATGGAATTGGACAGATGCTTGTCACCTGTGGAGGTCATTATTTGCTTAGCTTTTTGTAACTGCCTTATCCTACTCTCTCAGTAGGACACTATCTGTAGAACCCTTGCCTGAGGCTATGCTACTAAAATTCCAACCAAAACATGTACCTACTCCATAGGTTTAGATGGAAGTAACTAAGATCCACATGGATCTGTTATTAATCATTGAAAGGCAAGAAGCCAAGGAATTGAGTGCTGGTTAAAACTTTTCTGCATCAATTAATGTTGGGCAAAGAACCAGGATATAAAAATTGAATTTAAATCAAGGGTATTCTCTCTGTTGTTCTTCAACTGGGGCAACAACTGAGAGCAGACTATAGGATCAAAAATCAGCAACAATTAGATCAGATAAGGATGAGGAAAGAGACTACTATTGATAGATCTTCTTTAAAAACTACAGTTAACAATGCCATGATGATATCCTAGCAGCACTAACTATGGAGTAACACTATCATAATGAATTAAGTGCTGATATTGAATTTTGGTTAGGAGATTAATGAATCAGGAAGCAACTTTATTATTCTTTGTTCTTTTTGTTCTTTATTAAAAGTTGTCCAATCTAAGCACATACCATCAAGCAATAACTATAAATTCTACAGAAAAATACTTACGGATATATGTTTGTTATGCTTAATTGATCTAGACTTCGTTTTCTATTAATCCTAATTCAAAACTTCAGACTATGAGAAAGAGTCTGAATTTAAACTTTCAGACAATGGCAGGATGGAATTAAGCAATTCCATGAGTTCTGAACCCATTCCAGAACCATTTTTTTATTCAAGAGGCTGGTATATCCTATCAGAACTGCATAAATCTTTTTACTGTTAACTGTTAACACCACTTAGCTAAACCAGTAAAGGTTTAAATTAAACTGAGTAATCAATGAAACAACACAAATAAGAGTTCAAGTTGCTACCAATATGTCCTTGATCATGCATCCCTGTAAATGACAATGGAATTGAAGAGTCAAACCCAAAACAAATACTCTAGATGATATTATATTTCCTGACATCAACCATGTGCAAAGGGTACAAAATGTCAACATGTTCATTAGTGTTTTAGCAAAAAGAATGAAAATTCCTTTTGCAGAACTTATAATTTGGAGTTGTCCTAATATTTAAATTCACAGATAAAAAAGCAAGAGACCCCGTGGGAAAAAGTCGCACAAACTGTCATTATTATTTACAATCACAAAGTATTTGTAGTATAAATTCAAATCCTCTTTTGAAAGATAGAAGAGAATCATCAAATAAATATGTTGATTATCAAATGATATAGCAAGTAGCTTTGGAAAGATTGCACATTGCATGTCTCACATGAAAGTTGATGAAGATAGAATTTGCTGGAAGGTAATGAAAATGGATAAATATAGCAACAATCTGATGAGAAAATTTCCAAGAAGACTATCACTAGATTCTGAGTATGTGTCTCAAAATCTTACTTGGTTCAGTTGCCTCTTAGTAGAAATTATAATTAATTAAAAAGAAGTTATAACAGGAACCTATATATAGTGTGTGAAAAAACAGATAGCAACTGAAGAAAAGGCTTTACAGGCCAGTGTGAGATTATGGATGTTATTGGCTGTGCCAAACTAAGCCACCTGACAACCTTTACAAAAGCATAGGGCTGGGGGATTTTAGAGGTCCTATTTATGACTAAACTGGATGAGATTTTGTTTTAATATTTACTAAAATTAAAAAAAAATAAATTGGACTAAAATATTAATATTACTTAAAAGTTTTGCAGCTGAGGGGTTGCTTGAGAAAAGTGGTTATAAGGAATCAAAATGATCCAAAACCAAGGGGACCTGCACCAAGGTCACAAACCTGAGAAGACTTCAAATTCCACACATTTGGGATGACACTTCAGCATGACTCTCAAAACACATCCAAGAAGAGAGATCTGCAAATTCCTCTAGGTGTCATCAACCCCTCTAAACAGAAAATTGATTTCAGCTATTTACCTGCATTTAGAGATCACAGGACCAAAGCTGGCAATAAGTCGGGAAAAAATGACAATATGTTGCTAAGTAGAGCCCCTAAATCAGTTGGTGAATGTGAAGTCTCAGAATGAGATGAACACAGAAAGTAATCAGGAAGTGCCAAAACAAATTAACCTTTTGGGGCTCTTGTTACTAATGGAGAGTTGAAGCCTACAGCACTGTGTACACTTGTCAGGTCGGACAGGTGCTCTTTCATAAGTCAAAATCAACAACAGCCTGGGAAGAATTCTTTGAATCAGACCCTCCTGAGTTGAGCAATATTCTTGAGAAATAGGCAGCTGTGTGCCCTTATTCTCATTTTCTCTTCGTCTTGATAAAAAACAATTTAAAGTACCTACTTTCTACTTTTCATGACAATCCTTGCTCAGAAAAAAAACAGAACAAGTGTTACCAATTCCCTTAAAGTCTACCTAGTAGAACTTCCAAATGTAGGTGAACATTGATACTCGCCTCTCTAACGAGCTTGTTTTATCTATGGTCAGCTGGCATTTATTCAATGGCCCCAGGATGGTCCAACCATGGCTCAAACTCTAATCTTTTTTTTTTTTTTTTACCAGAAGCACATGAAAAATTCATAGCAACTAGGAATGGTACTCAATAAAAAGAAATCCTTTATCTATATTACATTTCCATGTCAGGATGGAAAATGTCTCATAATATTCAGTCCATTGTCTATAAATCTAGTACAATATTCTTTTCTCCAAAATCTGCACATTTCAACACATCTGCCTCCATAGGAAAATCTTCTAACTGGAAGTGACTTCAGTTACAAAACCAATTTAGAATACGTACATCAGGGGTAATAAGGAGAGAAATTAAATCACATATTGATTAATTCATTAATTCACTTAACTGTCATGAACAAAGCATTGTGCCCAGAAATATAGCCTCTTTGATGCAGCCAGAGTCACTTTTTGGATATCCCACAGAATGAAGAACAGACTTACAATATAGTTTATAACTTGCTATTGAAAGTGGAGGCATGGAAGCCTCAGGCCCACCTGAGGCCCCATGAAGTAGATTCGGCACTTCTCCTGGACTTCCCCCCAAGTCACGCTGAATGTGCTGGTCTGCTGACTGTGCTCTGAGCTCTGGCTTACAGAGCTCTCTGTGACAGGCCCTGCTGCCTTCTGTACCCTCACAGGTGCCACTCAGCCTCCTTTCCAAGTGTACTCTAAGCACCATCTACACTAATTTGCATCATGCTCATCCAAAGCAAGGACTGCTGCTTCTTTGTATTTATTTCCTCAGTTGAAAGACTGATCCTACTTTCTCCCAGTACACCTGCCCTTTATGAACTACCCCTTCTACTTCACTCCCTCTTTTCTGGCTACCTCTCCTTTTCAGATTTCAGGTTAGAAGTCGCCTCTTTAAAGATGCTCCTCCTGACATTCTCAATGTCAAGTTATGCTCTTTGCCCTTTACACTCCCATGATGCCTCTTTCTTACCCCTAATGGAAAAGTAGCCCCATCTCACTCTCTGCATTCTGCTCTTCTACTTTTCTTTTTCCCATCATTAGTCTTTAGGTTTTTTTGACCTCCAAGAGTTTTTTATACTTATATCATCAGGACTTGATAGGGTACCTGGCAGACATCACACAGTATGTGCTGAATATGTAATTGCTGAGTGAATGTTTAAAAAGTAATTCATCTGTCTTCTAGAGGGCTGTTTGCACATTGAGCAATTTTAAGTCTTAAAAAATCAAAAGCTTTTACATCTGTAAGAGAATATGAAACATTAAGAAGCAGGGAAAGAAACCGTGTGGGGAGGAGTGGATTCAGCAGGACCCATTCCATTTTTCCATTCTGAGGAAAAATCTGGGGCATGCCTGTGTTATCATGGGATTCATTTTGACAAATGGCTACCTCGCATCTCTGGAGCTGAGATGCTCTTCATGGGATAGCACCACAACTCCTTTAGAATATGCTGTATTTTATTTTCTGTACCAAACAGCAGGTTTTAAACTCACAGACTTATTTTCCTCTGCTGTTTTATGGCTGCTTGACCGAGAACTACTTTAAACTGTAGTTTGCTTTGGATTAAAAAAAAAGTCTCAGCAAGGGAGATATTCTGACTGCGACATATATTTTGGGCAATAATATAAATGCATTGAGCTCACCATTCCAGAGGTATTTAGATAGATGTGTATGGATTTTTTCCCCTACTTCTCATGGAAAGGGTTAATATAGTGTGTCTTATCTTTCTCAGACCACATGAACCTCTATTATATGCTGGTGTATCTTTATTGAATCATTTATCTAAATTTCAGTGGCAACCAGAGTGCCCTCATACAGTTCACAAATATATATATATATATATAATCAAGGTGATAATATATGTTAATATATAATATTAATATTATAGGATATATATATATATATCAAGGTAATAAGAAAATAGTTTCCTTTATTGTTTAGAAATTCAAGTAGATGGGGAAGGCACTTGGAAGAGGGAGAGCCATCTCTTTTGAGATCTGATTCAGATTTGTGAGCCTCTTTAACTGGTATGACTTTCTTTCAGAGCAACAGTGATACCTTAGCTATATAAGCAAAAAAAAAAAAAAAAAAGGCTGGTTAAGTGTGAGGGCAGGTAAAATGCATAAACTAAGGTCTCCATGTGAATCCTTACCACCAATGTAGTCTGATCTCCTTTTCTTTTATTACAAACTATTGCCCAATATGATGTATAAAGGTCCACTTCCTATTTATCATGTCCACATGAAAGTATTGACTGATCATGGCAATATTTTCTGTTTCACTATTTTCACGGTTTTTTTTTTTAATTCCAGATTTCTTCCCCTCTTAAACTATCGTGTATTAGAGGTAATTTAGTGTTTTAATGCTAGAAGATTGTTCATCTTCAACCAATCTATTTCCTGTAAAGAAAATGTAATTAAGGACATGGTTTTCCACATCAGCAACAACTTCAACTCTACCATGATCTTCTGAATTTTTATAATCTTTCAGGAAATCAATCTAGTTGCTTTTACATGTGTACCTTGACATGTAGCTCACAGAAATATTGACATTTTTTATTTGCTAAAATTGAAGTTGAGACATTATATAATTTGCCCAATTGAACAACAAAAAGTAGAAGGTCTGTAATTCGAACTCAGGTTTTCTCATGTCAAACTTAGTTCCTACCACTGCATTATTTTAATCACATATTTCAGTATCCAGGGAAACCCATGATGTGAACTGTGTTTTATTGTTCACATCAAATTTATTCCCCATGTAGAAAGAATTTAAGCTTACATTTTACATTCAGAGAAAATATTGTTTAAAAACAAAACTTTGTTTAATTGTAGAAAAGAAGAATTATCAACAATTTTTCCCTCAGACCCATAAAACAGCAGGTGATGCAAAGATTTTCCATTTAGTGTAAATCTCATTAGCTCTGTAATTTGTTCAATAGCATAATAAAAAGGAAATTCCAAGTCATTAAAGCCTTCTCAGTCTTCACTGCTACAAGTGCCTGATGGAATAAGTAAACGATCCATCCTGCTTGGAAAGCAATTTTTTCATTCAAAACCACAACTAATTTAACACAGCACAAAATCAGGGCCAAAAACTGTGTGCCCTTACTTGGAACAAAAAAAGAAATGGATCAAATGTGAATTGATATTGGTTGAAGCACAATGCATCAGGATGCAGCCCATGCAAAAGGACAAAACCTCATTGCCAAGGTAAGTGGTTAAAGATCACTGTGTCTAGAAGGCTAGATCCTGACGGAGACATACCTTGAACATATCCCAATTACTAATCATTTCTCTTTATTTTTCCAGTCCAGAGGGAGGCATTCTAATATAAATAACATACTCTGCATCTGCCTTCTAATATGATTTAGGAAAGGAGCATCTCTTCAAGGGCAGTTTCTACATCTACTAAATAATCTTTGAGTACACCCTCAACAATATGTTATTATGAGGCAATGATAGCACATCCTTAAGACTGTAGTTACAGGTTTTGGATGGAAATATATATATTCTACAGAGAGAGACAGAGAGAGAGAGAGAGAGAGAGAGAGAGAGAGAGAGAGAGAATGAAAAATGATAAAATGTGTGTAAATCACTTATAGTTTGAGAGTAGAAGGTATCACATTCATCTGTGAAATGATGTATTTCAAATAAATATTTTTTCATTAAACTTAACATGTATAAAAGTTGATAAAACCATAATGCACAAAACTGAAATAATAAACTGTATGTTGTTGTTAAATGGGCAATACATTTTGATATTGTAGGTGCAATAACTTGCCCTGAGTCTCATACTGACATCTTGGTGCTGCTCTTGTCCAGAACCCACTCATAGGTCCTCAACTGGGAAAATACAAAAGGTGATTGAATGCGGGGACTAAATTGGAGTAAGATAGTAATTTAGAAATGACTGTGGAGTCAACAAAAGTATTAGCTGTGAATAGTGTCAAAGAAGAGAATCAGAGGTTATCACCCAAGGAGGAGATCAAATGCCAGGTTCATGTGATGAGGTAGATTCTTTCTCTAAAGAAACCCTAGTGGTACAGCTATACCAGAAGCTTTTTCAGATATTAGTAACTAACTGGTAAACAAATACATGTGGGTCCTGCCCTTGTGGAGCCTGGATGTCTGGTAGATATGATCTCGGAAGTAAGCTACCCATCAGCTACCTAAAAGCAACATACTGTCTAAAATTCTCAGAAAGAAAAAACAAGTGTTGTCCACAGCCAGAGATGTCAGCTTGGGCTTAGAAATTACAGCATAAAATGAAAGCTGTTAAAGCAAACTGTTCATCAGGGCATGGGCATTAGTGAAAGAAGAGAAGTTTCATTACTAGTTAAGTTGGAGCAGAGCTTGTTGGTCAAGGCATAGGAATAAGCCAGGCTCTCTGTTGTCACTGCAGATTAACTTCACTGTAGTTTTGGAGAAAAGGAAAAATAGTGTCCTGTACATAATTCTTGGGTCTAATATTGTATCAGACACTATTACAAGAACCTTACATTTACTATAATGCCATTTGATTCTAAATATAGATGGGGAAACTGAGGCAAAGAATAGGTTGAAAACTAAAAACATGTCCTATGCCACAGATTATATACACAGCCACGATTTGAATCACACCTTACATTTTAATTGCTACGATATTTTAATTTCATGTCATTTTAATTAGGCTATACTTTGAAAAAGCAAATTAGGATAAGTAACCACATATCAATGTGCTATGTTTACTATTTCTATATTTATCTTGGCCTATCTTTTGCAATATATTAGTAATTGCTTCTTGGATGGATTTAAATGCTCACTTTAAACCACAATTCTAGTACTGGATTCCTGTCTATTCTACATTAAAACCACTTTATTGTACCTATCTGCCTTCATCAAGTTACTACAAATGAAGGCCTGGCCTCACTGTTATATACCCACCTTCTGCAATTATGTGTCCTGACTCTAAACATGGCATGAAGGTGGGACTTGCATTAATACTTGTTTATACATATTAAACATGTTGTGATTGTTTACAAATTAGGCATCACCTACTTACCTTGTTCTTTGTTAAAGTTTGAACACAATTGTTCCCCCAAAAGCTCATGTGTGAGACAAAAAAAGAAATTTTAGAGATTAAATTATTAGATTATGAGAGCTGTAAATTAATCAGTGGTTGGATCTGTTTGATGGATTAATAAATTTGAATGGATTACTGGGTGATAGCTGTAGGCAGGTGGGGAATGGCTGGAAGACAGATTTTGTCCTGAGTGGGCAGAAAACTCTTCCTGGCTGCCATGTCTTGAGCTGCTTTCCTTCACCTCACCCTTCTGCAGACCTATGGAGTCAGACAACCATAGACTGAACCTCCTTTGAGTTGCTCTTGTCAAGTCTTTTGGTCACAGCAATGCAAAGCTGAATAAAATTTCTTCAAACATTAATATTCTTAATTCACTCTTATTGGGTTCTATCTTTATTACTATCTCCAAATACAGTCACATTCTGAAGTATTTCAAGTTAGTATTTCAACATATGAATTTTGGGGAGAAAGAATCCAGCCCTAGTTTGGACTTCTTTTATATCAACTGCACATAAAAGAGAGGTCAATGTAATCACAATTTGACAAGCATGCCTGCTATATTGAGCCTCTGGTCATTGCCCACAAGTGAATTTGTCCCGTAGTGCATGGGTTACATTACAGGAAAGGTTGACTGTCAAATTATGGCTTCTTCACATATTCCTCTTACATAATTTTTACCATGAAATAACATACAGCTTGTGACCTGAAGAGAGAAGACTGTCATGAGGAACAGGAAGAAATATAAATGGGAAATCAACTTCATTTCTGCAATTGTATGTCTCTAAGGATAAGGTCTCAGAATTGAAGTTTTATCTTTCCTTTGAATTTTGAGCCCATTGGAATGTACTTTCCTCATATTTCCACGAAGGTGATTAAGTAAGGACAGGTTAACTTGCAGCCACCTTGGGTAGCTCTGTGCTTATCTCCTGCTAGTTAGTGAGAAAGCTTCTTATCTCGTGATTTATATTTTGATTTTTTTAAAGGCCAAAACTCCCTGTACCAGCTTGTGAATGTGTAGGTTGATGATTTGCATCTCATTTATATGGTTAACAGTCTCATTAGAACTATTTTTACCAGCACTTTGGCATCACTGAGACTAAGTTAGCTTGTATATTTTTTTTTGTGGGTTCATAATCTAAAAATAAAGCATTTCCTGCATTACCAAGAAAGGATTCTGGGAGCTGCACCCAAAGGTCTAAGAGCTCTTTGATATTTGTCTGTGCTTTCTTTCTCCTGTTTTTCTGTATCTTTCACTTTTATTAAACCATGTATGTAATCTTATGGAGCCTTTCAATTATTTGACCTCTTGTGGTAGCCATAAGGAGCCATAAGCTGTAGAGCTAAACAGCTATACTGGAAAATGAATATTGTTATTCAAGTTCCGTTGTTTCATGAGCATTCATAATAATTATAATTTATCCCAGTTGTTAACTAACTATTGTTTTGCAGGTATTGAAACATTGTCTCTAGAAATATTACTTAGTCAGTAAAATATTACACTTGTTTCATGAGCTAGACAGTATGGTGGATGTCTGGGTACCTACAGTTTATAAGAAAGTGGCCCAGGCATCTGCAGAACTTCCAACCTACTAATCAGCACAGATGATATTATATTTTTCTTGTATACAATAACCCACATATGCCTTACTTTTATTAAAAAGCAGTCTATAGTTAACTTCAAAGATAGCTCTGAAGCAAACGAATGTTCTTTCTTTGCAACATAATATAAAAATCAATATATTTACTTCAATAATATTTCAGTGATGCCACTATATTATCAAATTAATGCAACTCTAATCACCTATTTGAAATACTTACTGTGGGCTATTTAGGGGACTTTCTTCTTTCTAGCTGGCTTTTGATATAAATAGGTATATTTCTACAATTTCAGTCCACACACCACTGTTAATGGTAGTAGTGTAGAAATCTCCGATAAATACCTAGCTATATTATCACTGATAACATTGGAATAGCCTAGGGATAGATCACTAGATGTAAGTCTTAAGGCCAGCAGAAGTATTATACAACCTGTTGTCAGGGACACTCAAAGTTGGTAGTTATATTTTTCATTAGTCTGGGAGTGTAACTAAGCGGTAGAATGCTTGCCTAGTATGTACAAGACCAGGGTTTGCATGCCAACATTACAAATATAAACAAAAATCTCTGTGTTATCATTATCTCTTAAAATATCCTTGTTGTTCATTTCTGAAAATACCATATTTTTTAGTCCAACAAGGATTGGAGAGGGAGAAAATAATGACTAAGTATTACACATCCACTGACAAAAAAAGTTCTAGAGAATTCTGCTGGCCTATTCTATATTTCCTGATTAAAATAATAAAAACTGAGGCAACAGAACAAAGTATTGTCAAGATATCAGAAATTAAAGACTGCAGACAATTAAATGACACTAGGGAAATTCTGTATTCTCAAAGATCCTCCATATTGAAAATAAGAAAAACATCCTGAAAATATTCATGCCTCTGTAATCTCCTTCTCTCCCTCCATATTATTCATTAATTTGCACTACAGACACATGAGTGCACAGACACATATTTATACTATAACCTCCCCAGTAAAGGAATCCTAAAGTTGATGAGCTCTGTGACCCAGATATAACAACTAAAGTTGTCAAGATGGAAAGTGTTTAGATGATTAAAAGGAGGAGTAGTTCTTAACTATTATGATCACATAATACTACTTAGGCCTGGACCTAAGTAGTCAGTATGGGATTTCTTAAATTGGTAAGTACTTCCAACGGTACTGGTATATTTAGCAAATGATATAATTCAACAATAGAAAACTAATAAAGCCCAAGCCATAAAACCAACAGTGGAGACACTAGGATATATGCCATGAATAATATTTACATTCAATCATAACATCAGGTCTCTGTTATATATCCTTAACTAAGGTAGTCATTTTTTCCCTTCATCAATCACAAATGCCTCCTGACTTTTATAAGGCAACAATAAATCCATCTCTAAACAATTTGCAGGCAAAACAGCCTTTAGTTTTTACAGTTACACGACTGGGTTATTTTCCTTTATGATGTTCATATTTTTATCATGTGCCTTGTAAATTTGATTTATTTCAACTAATATACAATAAAATCCTCATTACCTCAAATTATCAGCACAATAAACTGTTCAGACTATGTAACATTTGTAAAATAAAAAAAATATAATGCATATGACTGACAACTTTATAATATGGAACATCTTTTTTTAAGAAATGAACTGAAGACAATTTCTTGTTTCCTTTTAAACTGATACTCACCAGGAAAATTATATTTTATCATATGCAAATGATTTGGGCCATAAGGCAAAATGACAACTTACTACTATATACATTCAACAAAGACAAAATACTGCAGAAAATTTGACACGTATCATTTGGTATAACTGTATTTATAGAATTGTATGGTGTCTACTTTCACATTTGTAACACATTTACTAAATAAAACCTGATAGAAGAAGAAAACTAGAATGTAAGCATGTTTTTACTACTGTCCCTTGTTATTTTCAGAATACTTTAGATTTTTAGTACAAGATTACTATCAGTATTTTTCAATATAAATAAAAAAATCATTTAGAGTTAAATGTGAAATTTACTAAATCACTTGACCATCATTGTTTTTTGTCACAAATACTTTTTTCATGAATTTAATTTTTATTCTTCTATGGTGATTAATGTTTTGGAATAGTTTCAGCTTTTCTTTTTATTATAATGCTATTATGGCTAAGTATATAATTATAAATTCAACTCATTTTCTCTCACAATTTTGTGCCAATGTCCCATGACCCCTTATTGCAGGGCATATGCACCATGGAAGGATTTGTTTAGCTGTACACAGTAGCATTGGATCCTCTGCCCTTGTTCACCTCTGAAGTGAACAGCCATGATCCAAGCCAATGGAACAGGGCAACTGGAAAAAAATATTGGGCCGTCTCAAGTTGATTTATCAATAATTTGATCACTGGTTGTTGTGAAAACTTCAATGTCCCTTCAGAACCACTCATGGAGAGGATTCAGTCTCATTTGGGCTTCACTGAGAACTATTCTAAACCTACAGTCTTAACACACCCACACTTAGTTGGTGTCTCCTGAATGCCAAGAAATTTTAATGCTTTCTCGCCTGGTGAAAGCACCTCTTGAGTCAGGTTGCTATGACTGTTTCCTCACCCAGGGTGCAGACTCTGGATTGCTCTCTATCTTTATTTAAATATTAATTAAAATCATATGCTCATTTTATGCATAAGAACAATAGTCCTGTTTCAGAAACAATGACTGGTCTCAAGAGAGCATTCCTTTAACTTGACCATTATATAAACTTTTAGTTTGAGCCAGAGACATTAGTGATAGTTAGGATCTTACCGACTTCCAGCAGATTAGATTGAAATAACTTTATCACTTCTTTATTTGCCTACTAAATCTTTTTTCAAATTTTATTTTCAACATGGAATTCTATCTGCCACTCAGAAAGGGGCATATTGAAAGAGACATGGCTAGATAGCGAGATAGAGTTGGTACAGAGAATGCAAATATACAAGTATACACAGTAGCATCTATTCAGAGTGAAAAAAAGCTGAAATTCTAAATGGATTGAAAAACAAAAGGAAAAGGAAAAGTTCTCCCTGCTCCCTCTGTACTTCTATTTTTAAGAAGTAATCTTCCTCTAGGCAAGTTATGTTTTATTTTTTTTCTGGTTATTTTCCCTATATTTCTAAATTAGTAACAATGTCATTAATTCATTGTTTGCATTTTATCAATTCCAAAATATCTGTTCAGTTCCCTCTAGGAATCTCCTCCACTTCCTTCCCATATTTGTCGTAGCATTATTTTTAGTCTTTTGTTTCCTTTGTAACCTCACATTATTAAAATAATATCCTTACTTTATATTTCCTTGACTCTAGTCAGAATTTTGATCACTCTGTGTAAATTGTGCCTCTATTTTGTTCATCGCCTTTTTTTTTTTACATTGCATTTCCCACTTTGAAAAAATTAAAATTTGCTCATGTTATGAATAATAAATGTTGTTATGCTCTGGTTATCAAGTCTTTGTTATTTAAAAAAATTTAATTCAGAAGTAAGACCAAAGTCAAAAAACAATGTTTAAATTATCTTTCTGAAATGTTTCTCAGTTTTATAAATTTTTCTCAATTCTTGGTTATAGAATGATCTTCCCTTTTCAAAGCAGCCTCAGTGTTAGACTTTGAGAATACTAGAAATAACGAGATGTATTCTTTCCTGACATAAGTTATTAAAAGAATAACTTAGATTGTTTTGTAATTGGACTATGCTTTTCTTATACAGTTTTCTTATTTTTATTTTAGTATACTTACCTTTCTTTTTATTAGCAGACTTTTTATTCTCAGTGAGTAGCACATGTTGGAAGGAGAGAACATGTTGTCCAAGGGATTATGAAATTACCAAATGAGTGAGTAGAAAGTGAAGAATGCATTTTAATCCAAGTATGGTTGCCTCCCAATTCACTGTAGACACAGGCTGCTGTTGCTTTTATTACTCAGGAATTACTTAATCTGATGACAATATTTTCTATTTGATAAAATCAAGCAATAAAGAATTTCAGGCACTGGACCAAGATCACCCAGCTGGAGGAAAGCCTGGGAACTAAACCCATTTTCTTACTTCTAATGCAGCGCCTTTTGGATCCCCTTGAGCCCCACCATCTCCTTGATTTGCTCACAGAGAGCCCTCTCCTGTGCCACAGGGTTAGGTGCAGTCTTTATACAGATGAGGGGGTATCCAACGCTGAGAGAATACTGGTTTTTAACAACACAAATGTTATTATTTTAAATCATCAGAAAGTTACTGGTCTTGCCTTGCTAGGAAGCAATATTAACCATGTGGGGCACAATTGTTTTGATTTTGGAGAGTTAAACAGAGTATTATATTCTATTTATAATGCTGAGTTTTCCACTGATGCCTTGATTTAATAGTTCGTCAATTATGTCCAATTAAGAGCTTTCAAAATCTATTTAAACTGCATCTATGTTTAATAAACATTTTGATGAATAACTAATCAATTAATGTTTCTTTTAGGCAATCAATACATACTGTGTAATGTTCTAATACATATCAATTGGAATCATATTCTTCTGCCTCATTATGGACTTAAGACATTTTCAATATTTATATGAAAAAAATCCACTGGAGTATGTAAAATTTATCCTTTGAGAACAATAAATTCTATGTAAAGTTTAAAAGTGTTGTAACATTTACTGAACTTTAGTTATAACTTCTGTTGTCATGACAGTGCTGAGGTGCCATAAAGACAAGTCAAATTCACTCTAATGGAGAAATGTCACAATTTCTTAGTGTGAGATTACAGTGCATTACTATTTTAGGCCACAACCACCACAGATTAGGTCAGAAAGGATGGACATTTAGAGCCATTTTGACCATGAAGGGAGCAAATTTTCTCCATCCACTTTCAAGGTACCATCTATGTTAATTATGGGTTTCAGTAAGAAGCATGATCAGATGGGTGAAGTATGATAGAGGCGTAGTGGGGGCTCTGGACAAAGTTTAAATCAGGGAGACTTATAAAATGGGTATACTTTTTATACAAATACACACACATAAACTTTTTTATTTAGTTTCTTATATGATAAGGTAGTAAACAAAGTAGGAGTGAGTCTCTTTTGTTTGTTATTCCAGACCCACTTTCCTCCTTTATACTCTATAGCCAAAATGTTTAAGCCATAAGAACTTTGACAAAAAAGAGGATTTTCTTGGCTTTGGGGCTTCAGGCCAGTGGAAAGCTCCATTAGATCAATGGAGAATGAAGAAACAGGAATGAGAATGAAGTCACAATATTTATTCTCCCAGCCACTTCCCTTTAGAGTTGCCAAGGAGGACTGCATTCTCATAATCCCAACTAATTTTTTTTTATTTGATATCAGGAGATCTTGTGCTGTATATTGAAAGTTTTGATCCTCCAGAAATCATAGGTTGAAACCCTAACTCCAAATGTGATGGAACTTAGAAGTGACAGTTTTTAGGAGGTAACTGGACTTAGAGGAGGTCAAAAATATAAAAGTATTGCCCTGATAAGAAGAGGTAGAGACCAGAGCCGTTTTTCTTTTCACCACCATGAACCCACAGGAGAAGACAACCATTTTCAATCCAGGAAACAGACCTCTTCATAAAAGGACCCTTGCCAGACCTTGGTCTTTGACTTTGTGGCCTACAGAACTGAAAAGATAAAATGTCTGTTGTTCACGCCATGCAGTCTATAGCATTCTGTTGTGGCAGCTCAAACAGACCAAGACAACTTGACTCCATTCATGATTTGTACCTGTCCACACAAAAGCTGGGACTAAGAGACTTCATTTGATTTTCACAATCCCTAAGGACATCATGCTAGAATATCTCCGGTGCAAACTGTGGAGGTTGTACAGCTCCCAAGGATACCCCCCCCCATTATTATACTGGACCAGATCGGTGGCAGGATTTTGAGGTTTCATTACTAACCACAGATACTCTGAACTTAGATTTCCAGCATTTTTAGATGTTTCTTAGAATAACAGTCAAAATTTATTCCTTTTAGCTAATAGTCCTAACACATATCAACAGACATTTAAAAGTTTTATTAGTTGTAGTGGCTATACCCCAATCATAAATAGTGTGTTACATGTAGTTTATTTTTGTACTATTCACAGAAAAATAGTTGAATGCTTTGGTACACTCTCTCCCTAGTTATTAATATAACACAGTGGCAAACCAACTCCACTTTTCCAAGAGGAGGGAAAAAAAAGCTGATATTTACATCTAAATTATAATTAAACTTGGCTGTGCATTCCTAGCTCTGAGGTGACTGGTCAATTTGAACAAATTGATCAATTCAGAACAACCACTCAGATGTGCTGCAACATACAAAATCTCTACCTGCAGAGAACAAGGTTAATAAATAGCATCTCCTATGCTTTCTCTGCTAAAACAAGTTAACACCTAAGTTGCTTGTTCCCGGAATGGGTTCACCTAAGGCCGTGCTGTGGTTTGGCTCATTGTTTACCTGATGTGGCTAGAGAATCACTCAATTTAAATTACAATATACTGCAGCACAGTGAAAGCTATTTTCTAAGCTTTATTATGTTAGGGAACCAAGATGGCCTAATCAATTTAAAGCAGTTTTTAAATTCCTGTAGAATTGAATAAGAGGAAGATGTTGTGTAAAAGCCATTTAGATGAGCTTATGTGATATTTAAGACATCCTTATTATTCCTCAACAGGCATAATGCATATCATTTTTATTTCATATGCAAAAGAGCTGTCAGCATTATATATATACAGATCAAAATATCATAATTACACTTTCATTCTGGTTAGTGCTTGAATTAAACTAAAATAAGACCTGTTAAATCTTTTCTTTTTATGCTCAGGGTAAAACAGGAATTTCCCTCAAAATTTACCTTCTGCTTCTCCCTCTTTATATTTAAGTCACCCAATCTCTGTATATTTCCTTCTATTTCTACTTCATTCTATTCAGTAAGTGTTCTTACTTCCTGTCCATAGTACTCACGTGTCTTCAGTGTTTCTGAGATTACTTTTACCTTCTCAATGTGTGTACTCTATTCACTCAGATCCTCACTGGGAAACAACTAGCTAATGTACTGAATTTACCTTGTGATGATGTTGAGACTTCCTAAGTTTCTTGTATATATGCTAATAAGAACTTTCTGAATAATGACTAATCCAAAGAAGACAGAAGGAACTTTTTTAGAAATCTGGGATCTTCCTGGATTTTGCCATCTATTCACTGTGCATTTATTTTTCAAATTTCCTTTTTTAATTCCTTCTGTTGTTAAAAATGAATCAGACTAAGATAAATGTTAACTCTAACATTCAGAACTAAACTTTAGGTACCCTTCCAGGTTGTTGAGAAAATTAATTTGAATGCAGAAAAAAAAACAGTGCAGGTGATCACCTACTATACTTCATATATGGGCAGATGTACATTTATGTTCTGTGATTCCAACAGAGGCAACACATATCAGGTAGATTAGAAAGGTCACAAATAATTTTACACTTTTCCTATTTGGTGGTGATGTTAATTCCTTGCCTTGATGTACGGTGGGCTCTGACTGCTTGATTAATAAGAATATGGTAAAAGTTGGCCTATCACATCCAGGTCAATATCTGACTATCAGCATTCCACATCCTGTCTCTTAAAATGCTAACTTTTTGAAGTCATGTGTTGTGGGAGTAAAGAAAGCACCCTGGAGTATCTCATGTGGGCAAGACATGCACCTCCTATCCAATGCCCTGGCTCACCTCCCAGCCAGGGACAACTTGCCAGCCTTCTGAGTAAGACGTCACATACAAAACCAATGGATCCTCTGGCCACACTCAAGAAATCCCAGCTGATGCCTCAAGGATGTGAGAGGAGCAACCCACAGAGACTTGGTCCAAGTGACCTGGGACAAAACAAATAACTGTTGTTACAATTCTAAGAAAATAAGTTTGGGGATAATTTATTTTTCAGCATTACATAATTTGATAAAACTCAAGCACAACTCCCAACTCCCATTCTGCTCATGTCCCCATTTTGTCCCATGGGTGTATATATTCATGTCTATCTGGTAGGGAGTACAAATGAATTAGCTTTGGAAGCAGGAGATCCAAAAAAGTACCAGAATCTGTGGGACAAACAAACCAAATGATATATAGTTCCTGTGGCATTTGCCAAAACAATAAAAGTCTAAAGTCAGAAGAAAAAGTCATAAGAGGTCCATTGCTAATTAAAACATTGTCATTCATCCTCTTTATCACATCTCTTACTTCTCTGAAGTTGATAATGATCTGGCTATGGAATATAAAATTAACAAAACATGCCAGACACAGTGGCACACGCCTGTAATCCCAGGGGTTCAGGAGGCTGAGGCAGGAGGATTCCAAGTTCAAATCCAGCCTGAGTGACTTCGTGAGGCCCTAAAGCAACTTATAGAGACCTTATCTTTAAGTAAAATATTAAAAAAAGGGGTGGGGATATTGCTCAGTGGTTAAGAATCCCTGGGTTCAATCCCTCGTACCAAAAAAAAAAAAAAAAGTTAACAAAACATAAAAGTCAGTGATCTAATTTTAAAGATATAAACTCAATTTTGAATACAAATGATAGTTTCTGTCATTTAATCAAATTACAAAAAAATGTTCACAAAGTTCATAAACACTTCACTATGTTGCCCAACTTTGAAAATGTACTAATTTATATATCTCTCAAAAGTGGTTAATGGTTGAAAGTTTTACCATACAATTGGAAGTCAAATTCTCAGAACAAAATACACAACTGATGAATGCCAATTTCTTTTTTCTTCTTGTTCTTTGAATTTTCACAGAATTTAGCCTAAAGTTTTGAGTCTGTCGAACACCTTAAGCAAGAACCCTTCAAATATGTCTGTTTGCCAGAAATCCCAGCTCACACATAAAGCTGTGTGCCAGTAGCACCCATTAAGGGACTGACAGTGACAGTGAACACCTTGTCACCCTCCTGCTCCTCACCCTCCTCTCCCTGGGAGCCTGGAACCCCTAAGCTGGATCCTTCAGATAAATAGCATTCTCATCATAAGATGTTTAACAGTCTCATATACGGTGGTATTTGCTAAATTGTGTCTCCACAGTGGCTACTGGAGCCCTGACTGTGCCAGTAGCCACTGTGGAGACACAATTTCAGCCTAAGCACTCTTGAATGGTTGTTGGCAGCATGGTTTAAATCTACCCACAACTATGCTATTCTGATCTCAAACACAAATGGAATCCTATTAAAGATTGGTTCAGTTTACGAGACACATTTCTTTTACAGTGAAGAAATTGGAATCTGGAGTTTGGAACTCTGGGTTTCTGTTTCAAATACATTTTTAACCTTGCTCTTTTACTTTTTGATGTATAACACTATTTATCAGCCAGATTGTATCATAAAAGGAGGAAGTATAAGATAATAATCACTGATGATATAGTATCTGCTCACAGAACTAACACCTGCCTAAAGAGCTCATTTAGTGTCCTATTGCTACCTTATTTACATGTATTCTTGGTACTTGGTGGTGACCACCTTCATTTATAAATGACTGGAATTTAAACTCTTCAATCTGGTATAAAAATTCACTGTCGTCTAATGCTCCACGTTTGGGCTATATTTATTATCGCCTCTATTAAACACATACTCAAATATATTTTTAGAAAAAAATGTTTCCAAGATGATGGAAGTCCATCTCTTTTCTTTCAAAGATTCTGGTTATTGGTCTCTAAATAAGTTTCAAATATTATAAAACTTTCAATTTTTCCTATTTTACAGTTGGGAATTCCATCCTTGTGTTTCACAGTTATCTGCAACTGAGCAACCGATTTACAATGTAACATTTAATACTCATAAGAACATCACAGTCATTATCAATAGTTGTTTTTCCTTTAGCAATTTTTTAACAAAGTCCTCTATTTTAAACAAATGTAAATACTATTTGAATAACAACTCAATCTGTCTCATTATCTGGAATTTTCCTCTGTCCTTGAATAAATTAATTTAAGTGGCAATTATGCTATTCTTAACACAAAATTTACTTCTGCAACGTATTTCTGGAAAAATGTAATATTTGTAAAGAGATATGTCTCTTTCCTATATTTATTCTAATACTTTTATTTTAAAATATGGTTAAGTATTCTATCCTTTAACATGCATAAAATTCACTGATATGTTTACATGGCTATTGCAGTGGCCTTGAAAAACTCTAGCAACTTTTCTGGAAAAGCAGACTTCACGAGTCCTAAAAAAATGATCTTTTTATATACATAGGTTGTTACATACCAAAATCACTGATAAATACTCTAAGTAGGAGAACTTGCAGAGAATGAAGGAATTAATAGATTATTTTCCAACAAAATTTTGACAATTACTTTGGAATTTGACTTCTGCAGAGGACTGAATCCATTGATCAAATAAAAGGTCACTAGTATGAACTAAATTTGATTCATCTCTTGTGGAATTCCATCAGAAGCCCTTACAACATTTACCATAAAATCACCGAGGAACTTTGAATGTGACATATTACTCACTGTCCCCTATATAAACTAATTTAGAATTCAAGGAGAAAATAATATTCTATTTCCTAAAAAATGAGTTTCAAGTTTCAGTTCTGATTATAATCAAACAACCAATAATATTGTCTTTTTCCTCTGGTTTCCAGGAAGGTTAGGTTCCAATTATCTTGCTCTTTATGATAGGTATAATTTCATACTTCTTTTTGTGGATTCAGATTTTTACCTTTTCATATTATATTTTTAATTATCAATTATCAGACCAACATAAGCACTTTGTAATATGATATTTCTGATTACTCCTAAATTATTATAAACTAAAAATTGCACTATACTCTATCCCTTGTTATAATCATTATATGATTTAAATTAGTTTGGTCCAAATTAAACAAGAAAGCTGTGGAAACTAATGTTGCTCCTGAAATATACAGAGTAAAATAATCTACCTTAAAATCTTAAGGTCTTTTTTTATTATCTTAAATTGACTTTTGGTTTGAAATTTTAAAGGCTAGTAGTTATGAATAGCATATTATGCTTTATTCTGTGATATCAAATCTCTTTATTCCTTTCCTACAGAAATTTGGTTTGGGGACGCAGCTCACATACAAAACCAATATAAGACAGTACTGTTTTTCTCTAAATCCTTATGCTTGATTATATTGCAATATGAGTGTCAGGGTGAGGAATCATTTGGACAAAATCAAACAAGAAAATGAATATACATTTATAATAAGGTTACTCACTTGGCATTTGTTGCTGCGTATACAAATCAGTTCTATTTCCTATTTCTTATCATTCATAATATAAAGTTCTTCTCTTTATAACAGAGAAGCAAATTGTTTCTTGAAATATCTTCATCCTAACAGACTGTGTTAATTTTGTATATAGTTATAGTATTTCTTAGGAAAAAGCAAACTGATTGTCCTCCGACAACTTTCTGTGTCTCCAATGTATTCTCAAGATGGCATGAATCCTTGACCCTTCGTTTTTCTGCTTGGGATAAGAGAGATCACTTCATCATCCCAAGAGCCCTAGGAAGTATAGAAAACTAATCATTCTTGCTCTCTGAGTGACTCTTGGATGAAAGAAAACAAGCTCTTGGACATTCCAAGTGTCTGCCATGCTAAGTATAAGGACAATGTCTGAATTGAAGATCCCTGACAATGAATAAGTTAGTGATATTTCAGGAATATCAAGGATATTTTTAAAAGGAACTTCAAATATCAAGCTACCAAGCAAATCTTACATTGGAAAATGGTTTCCAAGTCAAAAACTGTTAGGGTTTAGATATGAGTTGTCCCCCAAAAGTTCATATATGAGACAATGCACGAAAGTTTAGAGGTGCAATGATTGGGTTCACTTAAACTGATCAACTGGGTGATAACTCTTGGCAGGTCAGGTATGGCTTGAGAGGTAGACGACTGGAAGTACCTTGCAGGCTGATATTTTTGTCCTTATTCGATAGCACTCTCTCTGCTTCCTTGTGGCCATATCCTGAGCTGCTTCCCTCTTCTGCCATGATGTTCTACTTCATCTTAGTTCCAAAGCAGTGGAGTCAGCTGTCTATGGACTGAAACCTCTAAAATTTAGAGTCCCAGATAAAATTTTCTCCTCGTCTTCTTGTTAGGTCTTTTGTTCACAGTGGCAAACAGCTGACTAAAGTAAGAATGTTAAGAACTGAGGATGTTCAGTGTACATCAGGAAGATGTGCCCAATTACTGTTGGTTAGAAAGTTATTCTTTTAGGTGGGATAATTTGAATTTTGTTTTATAGGAATTTCACCTATAAATTTCAAGGTCTTATTTAGATGAATCTGCCCCATTAAGATTTTTGCTCCCAACATTGCTAAAACGTGGCAAGGCAATCTACCTAGACTCCTGATATTTGTCCTAAAGTGCTATCTATCAGCTTCACCCATGGATTGTCTTATCTCTGGCTTACTTTTTCCTCAGCCCAAGACACTTCATTTCTCTACTTCATCTGGCTCTGGCATCTTGATTGATCTACTTCTTGATTTTGTCTAGTTTCTGATTAATGGCTCACATTGTCCTAAGATGCCTCCTGTTCCAGCTGCCTACGGGATAATACCATTAACCTGAATCTTGACCTCAGTCACCCTTGTGGAGTTTTCTCATTCATACAGCCTCTTCACCAGGTCCCAAGAACTGTGTCTCTAATAGAATTCTGTTGGACATCTAAACGAGACCTCTCTTCTTGTGTCATTTTTATTTGCTTTTTATTATAATCCTTTCCAAGTGTCCTTACCACAATATCACTATCTGACCTTGAATTATTGATCCTCGACCATATACTCAAAGCCTGTCTTCCTTCCCTCTTAGAAGTAGTTACAGTCTCAGTGGTGGGCAAAAGCCAGACCTCCTCAACTCACAAGAAGTGATTGCTAAATATATTTCATGAGCTGGTTCTTAATCCATTAGTCACTTGAAACTAGCCATGGTAGGAGAATTTACAAAACAGAAATTGGAAGGTGCTGGAAATCAATATTTCCCCTGCTCTTCTCTGCCCTCATATGCACTTGCCCAATGAGCACTGTTTCAGTCTGTTTTTGTGTCACTATGACCAAAATACCTGATGAGGAAGAAAAGTTTGTGTGGGGATTACAGGTTCAGAGGTCTCAGTCCACAGAAGGCCAACTTCATCGTCCTGGGCCCATGATGGGAGAAAATCTACTCAGCTTATGGTGGGATCAAGAAGCAGAGAATGGGGTAGAAGGAAGGGGATTCAGGGAAGATGCACTTTTCCAGAGCATGCCTGCAGTGACCCACTTCCTCCAGCTATGCCCCACCTGCCTACAGTTACCACCCAGCCAGTCCATTCAAACTAGGATGGACTTATTAAGTTACAGGTCTCATAATCAATAATTTTACCTTTGAAAATTTCTCTTTAACAGAAACTTTGGGGGGGTCACCTCACATTAAAACGAATACCCTGCTTGCAGCCAGATTATCAGCATGTCAATGTTACTCTCAGAGAGTCACCCTATGTGGTAGAAATAAATTAGAAAAAACAATTTCAATCTAACATGGAAATATATTACAATACCCCAAAAGAAGAATTTATAGTTAACAGAAATCCCCTAAGGAGCTGCTAATATTACCCAAACTAAGGCTCTGTCCCAGACAATCTGTCAACAGATGCTTCTACATGTGGGACCTGAACATCTTTGCAAGCTCCCCAAGTAAATTAGTTTCTAATAACGTCCGAGAACCTCTGAGAGAATAAATTTCCAGTGGTAATATTACTATTATCAAAATGAGAAAATGAGTAGTATTTCAAAGAAGTCCTTCCCATCACACTTGGGAGATGACTATCCATTATATTTCAGCTATACACAGTTGATATAAATTAAACAATGGTACAGACATTTTGCTCAGTCACATGATACACATGTTCTTTTGTAGTTAATCCTAAAATAAATTCCTAAGTAGTTATAGAAGAGATAACACTCTGATATTCAAACTCCAAGAATGTCTTTCCAGACTAACAGTTTTATTGGGTCTCTGTATATATATGAAGTTTAAAAATTTTTAAGCCTTACATATCTGAAGGTCATTTTATTACTTTTTAATCATATTAATCTGACAAAAAAATGCCCCTTAGGATCTAGAACTTTCTTCAATGCCGTATGTATGCATGGAAAGGGAAAAATATTTTTCATTAAGTTTTCCTAAGAGATTGAGCTTAAATACTGTTCCTTAAACATTTTCTCCTTCCTTATTGATCTTAATTTTATAATGAATGAGTAGAAAGAAAAACAGGGGAAAGAAAAATGAATGGTTAAAGAGGAAAGGGAAAATGGATGCAGTGATCCCTGAAGTTTAAGTAACAGGCTCTTTAAGTCGGGTCAGTTTTTTGCCCCCTTTTGACTCTTTAAATAAGATGTATATGCTGGTGGATGTTTCGAGTTTTAAATGATGAGCCAAGGAGTGTAATGCATCAGGAGAGTGTTTCTCTGCAGACATTTTTCTGAATGAGGAATGTACCACCCAGAATGTGCTACAAAATGTTAATGGCTTTCAGGCTATACAAATTTGAACTTTATTGAAATGTGCTAATAAAGATAGGGATTGTAAAATTATATACTGTGTTGCTCAATAGTAGGAGCAAAGCCCAGGGAATAGTGCATCATCTGGCCATGTGGAAGGACCCCAGGCGTTTGGCAGTTGGGGGTGGGTACCACTAACCTTTCTCTTGCTGGGAGCTTTTCTCACACCACAGCCGTGAGGGGAATTCACCTTGACTTTGATAATGAGATTAATAGCTAACCCAAGAGGCAGGGATGGCCATGGGGAGTAGGCAGATTAAAACTCATATTTTGCTGAGCTTTAAATTGAATGGGTTGGTCACATTTAACCACCCTAACTCCCCTTTCCTCTTCAACACAAATCAAGAGAATCACCACTCAGCAGCAGGCAGGGATAAAATTCTATCAAAGTTTTGAAAGTCAATCCCTGCCATTTACAAAATGTCCATTTCCTACATGGAAATAAGTTACCCTGTCTCTTAATGGCATGTGATGTTCATCTCTGGCTTCTTACAAAGAACCATGCATCTTCTGTGATTTTTGAAACATAACCATTGCACCAGGACATTATACTATGGTGTAATTCAGTTTTGGTTTCATCTGGAAAACATTGCTTTCTACTTTTTGTTCATAATTGTATTCCATCTTGGCTCAACAGTCTTGCCATATTAGGTGGGGGCAGCTCCCAGATCGGATCTCCAGCGGCGGTAACCCAACACAGTAGCTGCCCAACACAGGTGCACAGTGTGACCAGAAAGCTGCCCACGGAAGCCCCAGGAGCCCCAGTGTGAAAGGTTCCTCAACTGGGAACTTCTAGGGGAGAGGGAGATGGGGCCAACAGAAAGACCTGGAACTGGGAAATCTCCAGGCAAGAGGGGGAGATAGTACCAGGCACACAAGTCATATGAGTGGTCCTAAAAAGAGACTTGTGAGGGGCAGTCTCCCTGCAGAGACTGGCAGGGACTTCCAAGTACCCTGCACCAGGACCAGTCTTCCCACCCTGGATATCTCACCATCCTTCGGACAGAGACTCAGCTTACAACAGACAACCTCACCTATTGGATGAGAAGAGAAGCAGAAAAGATATGGATTTCTAAAACTAGCAACAACCTGGTTTTTCCCTTCGAGTTGTTTTTCCCCCCTCTTCATAACTGTATTCTAAAAAGATTTATTTTTAAGCTTCACTGTCAAGCTGAAGTTACCTTCTGATGGAATGTATCAAGGGTTTATATGACATGTTTTATACTCCCCAGAAGTCATCCTTAATTGGTACTTAGCTGATTCTCATGTGTTTTGGTTTTGCCAAAAGGAAGCTTAAAGAATAAGCTATTACTGAGATGGTAATAGTAGGTAAAAATAGGGGATATTATTGTAGACAAATGGATCAGGCTGAATCTCCATTCTCATTCTCCTTTGAAGATATTGCCATGTTTTTAGCCATCCATTATTTACCCTCACAAAAATGTGAAGCTGGAAAGTGAACCCTGCCATTTATCTCCAATGCTCACTTAACAGAAATAAATGCAGCCACCACCTTCCAACTCCAAATTACACAAGATGGAGTGCCTGAATTACGAACTATAACCTTGACAAGGTGTCTCCATCACTTGTCTGGGAGATTCAGTCAGTCAGCATCTAATCAGACACTGGGAAAAAGTACATCTAGAATACTCTGAATCCAGTGTGGAGAGTGGGGTTTATACTTAAGGAGCAATTTGATTGGTTAGCAAGAGATTGCTTGATTAATGGGGCAGAACTCTTGAGAATCAGAGGAAAATGCTGATTTTGACTCCTTATCACCGATTTCTATAATACTCTATTATAGTGTGTGTGTGTGTGTGTGTGTGTGTGTGTGTGTGTGTGTCCCCTGCTAATAATCACAATGCTTAGCACTGAGGTAGCTAAAGTTTCATTTTGGCTTCCTCCCTTTTTCCTGCATGAATACCATCTCTTAGGAGAATAATAAATGAGATCAGACTTATAAAATGCATAATGAATTCAAAATTTTACTTTTGTCATTTCAACTTGAATATATAACACAATTTTAAATAAATAAGTCAAAGTCTGATACATATTGTGGATCTGATTTTAAGGATGGCAACACATTGGGAATGTGAATTTTCGGCCATCTAAAGTTATATTCGATACATATAGACAAAAGCCTATACTTCTTAATATGTCTCCAAGGTATGGAATAGTTATTTGTCCATTTGCAGCAAAGAGACAGATCAAAGATTACCAACAACTAATATGACTAATGAATTCATTCAATCTCATGCATTATTTGAATTTAAATCACAAAGATTGTGCATGATCAAGTTTCTGGATTGGATCTCCTATATTACGTGCGCAGGTGAGCGAACACACACACACACTCATACAAAGACAGACATTGTGAAGGAATTTGCTTAACAAACACCTATTTAGTTCTAATTATGTGTTAAGTTGTGGCTTTAAGAAATTTATATTAACTTATTTCATCTTTATAATTACCATCGAGTACTTTTATTATGTTGCTATGCACATTTTAAAGGTGAGTAAACGTACTTAGAGATCCACTAAGCAACTCAACCAAAATGAACAGCTAGTATGTGGCAGATAGAAGATTCAAATCCAGGCAAGCTGGCCATGGGGGACATGCTATTCTTTAACTCATAAGGATTAAGACAAGAAGTATTTATGCACAAGAGATACTTTTATTGGCTGATGTCAGCAATTTGGTGACAAAAAATTTAATTAGTTCCTAGGTACCACTGTAATGTTCTCATTCTAATAGAATTGTTAATTTAATTGAATGACTACCACCATTGTTCAAGATGGATTTGCATTTTATCTCATTTAAACATCACAACAACATGCACAGGCATTTTTTGTTACATTTTACAATTAGGAAACTGAGAATCAGAAACTAAGTAACTTTCCCAAGTTCACACTAAAAGCAAGGACACATTCTTGTCTGCCTGTCTTCAGATTTTATTCTTTAGCACATTCCACATTTTCTGAACATTCTGTTTGGTTGGTTGATTTGAACTGTGGGTTCTTTTAGGAAACTTACTGAAATTATATTTTATTTTCTCCTAAGTAAAGCTTTGAATAAATTTCTGTACTTCACATTTCCCTAGGATGGTTTGGTAACTATCAAGTACTCAGAAACAGATTGATCACAAGTAGATCCTAAGAAGAAACAGTGCCATAGAGAAGCGTTCAACCAACTTTATCCACCTCAATGACACATTCACATATGAAGACTTTATCAATTGAATAAATTAATGTTAGCAGTCCAAATAAACATGAATTTATTAAAAATCACTAATAATTTGGATCAAAATTGCAACTGTTGTCTTTGACTACCATTAAATTGAAATACCAATATGAAGCCTATATTTAACATTTAAAAGAAAATTATATGTCTCTCACAGTTTAGGATTTGTGACCACTTAATTCTGTGCTAAATAACATTCTAGTGACCCTACTACAGGAAATTCTAAAAGATTAGCAGTTACAGATTGTCAGGACACCAAAGCTGCCTCTCTAAGATTTTAGGCAATGGGTATAATATGGATATATGAATAGGCATAATCTGTCCATTCGCTCTCTCTGGTAATATACAATTATTGCATTCCCAGTAATTCATAATTCAGTACCCTTGAGTTTCCATCAGCATTATGAGCTGGAGATGTCATGAATGCTGCAAAGTAATTGTCATCTAGATCTATCTATTGGTTGATTGATTGATCTGTTTATCAACAGATCTAATTATTTTTCTATCCATCTACCTATCATCTAGCTGTTTTTGTTCTGTAACTTTTCCTTTTCTCTACTTATCCATTTTTACTCCAAATTAAAGCATCGAGGTCTTTCTTTTCTCTTTGCTCTGACATATTTAATAGACTAGCAGGCAGGGAAAGATTTTACCTTCACAAGATTCTGTCCTTAATGTAAACTGAGAAGACACCAGACATAGAGATTAGGAATTTTTCACCTATCGTTGGCTAAGCTTCTAGTATCTCTAGCACTATGATATCCCCTTCCCAAATTCAGTTTGATCTATTTCCACTTTGTTAAAGTGGCTTAGCAGTAAAGACAGACCCAGGTTGAAGGAGAAAGGACAGCAGGAAGGAAAGTGAGAAGCTTTGGAAGCTAGTGGGTGCCCAGCAATGAGTGGGCCTACACCTTGAGTTCTGGGAAGATCCTGAGGATGGTGGAGTCCACTGGGTACCTCAAAACTCACTGCTAGCAGAAAAACAGGTATAAAGTAAAGAGGCCGAAGCAGCATCACAGAGATGCCTCCTCCCAGGTAGAGAATAGAGGATGATTCCCTTGGTCCCAAGCACATCACAGATGTGTCATTGAGAGCTATACATGCAATAAAGGATGACTTAGCATCTTAACCTGAGTGCAAAAAAATGGTAAAAACATCCTCCCACCCATTGGCATTCCGTTAGGTTAGGTTGCTGCAATTTGAACACAGATTCATCGATGCATAAGGACTCTGAGAAGTTACTTTGTCACTTGCTTCCATTCTAGCAGATTAAGGATATAAAATCAAGTTAGTTAATAAAAAACAATTATAATTCTTAATATACATGAATTTTGTAGCCTGAGATTTATACCATCTTCCATATTAATCAGAGATCTTTATTCTCTGCTGTCACCACTACCTTTGCCACAGTGAATTTCTTATGAACTGATTTTGTACTAGGTTTTTTTTTTTAATCTTTCTCCACTTTTACAACTAACTATTCTAAAGGATGCCTTACCATAAAATTTCTGAGTCCTAGTGACATGGTTCTTTCCAATGTATCACGCTTCCCCTTCCAAATCCACTCCTAAGGATTGGAAAGGCAAGGGGTATGCTTCTGTGTGTCCCCAAATGACTGGATGGCCAGTCTTACCTCTTACTGTGAACCCTGGTTTGTCTGCCTGTTTGGCCTGAAGCTCAACTTGGCCTTCACTCCATGTCTTCCACTCCTTGTCTGTGTATATTCTTTGAGGAAAGTCATGGTCTCTACCCTTCCGTTCTCCTCCTTGAAAAGCAGTTTTTTATATTTCTGACTTACAAATATTAATTTCTAATTCTTTCCTATGTACATCTTTAGAAAGCTTCCTGAGGAGGGACTAGGCATCTGTTGAAGAGTCAGTTAGTAGAAGTTAGTTGAGAAGCGCTCAGAATATTCTAAAGCAGTTAGAGAGTTGGGCTGCCAAAGAATAAGGAAGATCTTGGGAATTATGGGACCTAAGTTCAAAAGCCAGCCTGACAGACTCCTGTGGCTGATTCCCAAATCTGTGTTTCCCAAAACATTTAATCCCTTCATCAAGATTTTTGTTATGTTTTGTTTTGTTTGTTTTTTCTGTGAAACTTATAAGTAAATGAGAGAACAACTTGAAGATTTTCCCTTAAATTTTTCCCTATAGGTATAAGTATGAAAGTTACTTCTTTTCTTGATTTTAACACAAAATGTGTGTGTGTGTGTGTGTGTGTGTGTGTGTATGATGTGTATATATATATATATATATATGTATATATATATATGTATATGTGTCTGTGTGTATATATATATATTTTAAACATATATTTTGTAATAAATGAAAATGTACCCTTATTTCAAGATCTGGAGACAGAATACCCTTCAGACCCTGCATGTCCACAACTTTCCTGTTGATCTCTTGTTCACCAAGCTGACCTGCTTCTGTGACTATCCAGGCTTATTTCTTATATGCAAGACAAAAGACTCTTATGTATAAAGTTAGAGAAAGTTCCCCAATAAAAATCATCTTCTTTAAAATACTGTTTAAATGGATTGCAACCCATTAAACTTTGTTATTAAATTATTTATTCTCATGTGTAAGCCTTTTGACAAATGAATGTATTTTCATAGCCAAGGTTAAGTTAAGCAGGCTTCATGGTATTGTGAGGAATTTGGGTACTTATAACCACAGAAGGGACAGATATAAATTCTGTAGATGTTGGCTAAACTTGGCACAACTTGGATTAAATAAATGCACTGATACATATTTCAATATTACATTTGCCTCAAAACAGTGCAATAATACTTACTTTAGAAAGATTTCCTTGTACAAAAATCACCTTAAGTGAATTTAAGATACTTATTTTCCCCACTCTTAGTCAAGTCTATAGAAAAGGATAGTTTCTATCCCAAATTATTTTCAGTGTTAATGCATATTAGTCCTGTACTCAATAATTAGTTATTTGTCTCTATATCATGAAAGACTAAGTCATTGAATAAATGATGTGAATATTTAAGCTCTTAAAATTCTTATTAGTATAATTTCCTATTATGTTGCAGATTGTTCCTGCAATTTATTAAAAATTATATGACCAAGACCCTTAGAAGAAAAACCTGATTATTTTTTCCCCCAAAAGCTCATCGGATCTTTGTAATACCTTTGAAAATATCAAAATCATAAGAATTGTCTAATAAAACATTTCTCAGTACATAAGCACAAAACTCTTCAGAGTTTAAGGAATTATCAGTTTAAGATAAAATGTCATATTTATTGCAATACTTGTATTTCTTGACCACTTAAAATGTATAAAATTGTGCAACTCTTTTAATTATGTTCCTTTTTCATGGGTCTCTGACAAAGTGTTTGAGTATTGTGTCCTAACCCCATTTTTCTCAAGTCTTTTGCTCTTTTATTTTTATGTGAACTTTTAAGTTAATGTAGTTAAATTACTTGACTAATGCTTCCAATTGTTAAGAAAACGAGCTAGGTATAGTGGCACAAACGTATAAGTCTGGAGATTAGGGAGGCTGAAGCAAGAGGTGGCCAGCCTCATCATGTTAAGAGACCCTATCTCAAAAAAAGTGGGTGGGCAGGGGTTGGAGCTTAGTGGTAAAGAGTCCCCGGGTTTAATCCCGCCCCCCAAAAAAGAAAAGAAAAGAACAAAGAAAGGAAAAGAAAGAAAAATGCAAAAGAAGAAAAAGAAAAGAAAGTAAGCAGACAGAGCTCTTAAACCCTTGCCCTGTTTAACCAGTGCTTACATCTTGAAAGACAAAATGTCACAAGTGAAATAATGGCATCAATACAGTTAATACACAGAATATTTTCATCCACAAAGAGATTCCTTATGCAGTATTTTTGAACCCACTATGTTTCCTCTAACTAGACTCCTACTTTATCCACAGCAACCACTGATATCCTCTCCATTTGAAGAAATTTTCCATTTCAGGAAGGCTATGTACATGGAATCATAATATGTAACCATTTAAGACAGACTTTTGTTCACTGGGATAATCCCCTGGAGAGTCCTCTGAGCTATTCTTGTATATCAGTAGTTCTTTCATTTTTTTTTTTTTTGGTAGGGGGGGTACTGGGGATCGAACTCAGGGACACTCAACCACTGAGCCACATCCCCAGCCCTATTTTGTATTTTCTTTTTTGTTTGTTTTGTTTTAAATTTAGAGACAGGATCTCACTGAGTTGATAAGCACCTCACCATTGCTATAGCTGGCTTTGAACACACAATTCTTCTGTTTCAGCATCCTGGGCCACTGGGGATTCTTTCATTGTATTGCTAAGTGTTTCGTGGTTCCAATGTAGCATATTTTTTAAACACTTTACCTACTGAAGGACATCTTTCTTTTTTTCTGGTTTGTGGATATTATGAATAAAGCTGCTATCAATATTTATGTTTCAGGGTTTTGTTCTTGTGTGAATATAAGCCTTTGTTTCTCTGGGATAAAGCAGAGGAGTTTAATTATTGGATTGTATGAAGATTACATAACTGGGGTTTTTTTTAAATGATTTTTTAGTTGTTGATGCACCTTCCTTCCTTCCTTCCTTTCTTTCTTTCTTCTTTCTTTCTTTCTTTCTTTCTTTCTTTCTTTCTTTCTTTCTTTCTTTCTTTCTTTCTTCCTTCCTTCCTTCCTTCCTTCCTTCCTTCCTTCCTTCCTTCCTTCCTTTCTTCCTTTCTTCCTTTCTTTATATGTGGTGGTGATAATTGAACCCAGTTCCTCACAAATGCTAGGCAAGGGCTTTACCACTGAACCACAACCCCAGCCCCTACATAATTGGATTTTAAAAACATTTCTAAGGTAGTTTTTAGTGTGACTATACCATTTAGCTTTCCCATCTGCAATGTGTGGATGATCTAGTTTTTGACACCTTGCCACCCACTGGAATTGTCACTGTTTTTTTGTTTGTTTGTTTTTGTTTTTTATTCATTCTGACATGTTTGTAGAGATACCTCATTGATAGTTTCAATTTGCATTTTGTTGATGGCTAATAAGGTTGTGCTCATTTTTATCTGTGTATCTCCATCAGTTAAATGTCTCTTTTGCCCATTTTCTGCTTATATTTTTTATGCTTTTACTATTGGGGTTTGAGTGTGGTTAATATACTCTAATTTTTGTCAGATATAAGCTTTGCTAGTATTTTCATCCACTCTGTAGTCTTTCTTTATGTTCACAGGTTCTCTAGTGGAGCAAAAGATTTTATTTTTGTTTAGTACAATTTCTCAGCATTTCCTCTTGTGAATTGTACTTTGGTGTTGAGACTAAGAATGCTTGGTTTAGCCAGAAGATCCTCCTATTTTTTTTTTCCTGAAAACATTATTTGTTTTATGATTTCAATTTGAGTCTATAAACTACTCCAAGTCAATTTTTTTAATACAATATCATATTTGGCTCAAGGTCCTTTGCCTTTCGTTTTTTCTATGGATGTCCCATGTGTCAGCACTATTTGCTGAAAAGTCTATCCTTCCTCAACTGAATTGCTTTTATAACTCTGTCAAAAACTAATTGTGTGGGGCTGGGGATGTGGCTCAAGCAGTAACATGCTCCCCTGGCATGCGCAGGGTGCTGGATTTGATCCTCAGCACCACATAAAAAATATAATAAAGATGTTGTGTCCACTGAAAACTGAAAAATAAATATTAAAAAATTCTCTCTCTTTTCTCTCTCTCTTAAAAAAACTAATTGTGTATAAATACATATATGTATGTATACATATTACATACATGCATATATGTGTATTTGTTCCATGCCACATAGACTTTTATTACTATAGATACAAAATACATCTTGAAATTAGGTAGATAACATCATGTACAACAACCAGACTTCGATCCTAAAGAGAAGATGTACTCTAAGATGTACTCCATGTTTGTAAACATAAGTCAAATTATACTCTACTATTATGTAGAGTATAAAAAGTATATTTTTAAATTTTTTGTTCTCTAATGTTATGCAGCATATATAAAGAATAAAAATTTAAAAATTAAAAAAAGAAATTACATCTTTACTAGGTAAATATTTCACATGGAATAACCTCTTGGCCTCTTTTAGAATCCTGTGCCTGTTTTTCCATTCAGTACAATATTTTATGTTCTTAAAAAAAGGAAAAAGAAAAAATTTAGATAGATAGATTCCATCCACTTCGTTATTCTTCTTCAAAAATGTTTTAGCCTTGTCTTTCAATCTAAAATTTTAGAATTTATCTTGAATGTCAATATGATTTGCCTTTCAGTATAAATTTTAGAATTATCTTGTATATCATCAACAAAAAAATTTGGTGGAATTTTAATAGAGATTACATAATACCTTTATATGAAATTTGAAGAACTGCATCTTTATTATGTTGAATCTCCTAATCCATGAAGATGCCTCTATATTCATTTAGACTTTCTTTGTTTTCTTTCATCAGCATGATATAGGTTTCAATATAGTTTGTACACGTTTTATTAAACTTATACCTATGTATTTTATTTTCTGTGACTTCAAATGATATTTTAATTCTAGTGCACATCTATCCAATGCTGGTATATAGAAATTCAGTTGAATTTTGGATGTTTATTTATATCTGGTGACACTGTTGAATCATATATTAGTGTCAGAAAGTATTTCTAGAGTTCTTGGAATTTTGTACGTATGCAAATATATCAATGGCAAATGACAGTTGTTTATTTCTTTCTTTCCAAGTTTTTTTTTTAAATTGTTTTCTCTCTTCTTCCAGTCCTGTATTGAATAAGAATTGGTGAATAAGAATTAGAAGTCTTATTCTATGTGATACAGCAATTTGTATACGGGGTAAAAGCGGGAGTTCATAATCCACTTGAATCAAACCGTGTAATATGATGTATTAAGAACTATGTAATGTTATGAACGACCAATAAAAAAAAAAAAGAAAAAAAAAAGAAGTCTTATTCTGCATCTTAGGAGGACAGCATTATCTCTTTGATAAGTTAGCTGTAGACTTATTACAGATGTTTTCTCAAATGGAGGGAGATCTCTTGTAATCCTAAAATTATGAGCATTTTTATCATGACTGACGTTGAATATGTGTGTGTAGGTGTGTGTTTATATATGTGAGTATGTGTGTGTATACATTTATATATATATTTACATATAGGTATATACACACGTGTATACAGATTTGAAATTGGCTCACCTGAAAATGAGATTTTTCAGCTTTAGCATGTAGCTACAGTACTGTTGCTATATTTTATTATTTCTCCAGAATAAAACCCACTTGTTCATGATGTATGTATATTTTATATATTGCTAAATTCCATTTGAAAATATTTTCTCAAGGGTTTTGTGTTGTTATTGTTTATATGAAAAAGGTAATCTCATTTCTAGTTTTGTTTTTCCTTTGTCCTTGTCTGGTTTGCAGTTTCCTATGTCATTGTATAATTTTGCCTTCAGGAAATTCTATATTAATAAAACAAATTGAGACATATTTCTTCCTTTTTATTTTCTGGAAAAAAGTTTATGGAATTGATGTTAATTTTTAAAAAAATGCTTAAAAGAATTCAATGAAACCAGCAGGATTACAGATTGATTGATTGATTGATTGGTTTATTTTAAAGAGAGAGAGAGAAGAGAGAGAGATAATTTTTCATATTTATTTTTCAGTTTTTGGTGGACACAACATCTTTATTGTATTTTTTATATGGTGCTGAGGATCGAACCCAGTGCCCTGTGCATGCCAGGCAACCGCGTTACTACTTGAGCTACATCCCCTGCCCACACATTTATTTTTAAAAGAATTTTAAATATTTGAATTTAATATTTATTCAAATGTTCTCTCATATTAAGTTGTGGTAATTTGTATTTTTCTTGATCATTTTTTCTATTTTAATTCAATTGATGTTTGCTTTTTATTATTTTCTTCCTTGTGATTGTTTTGGGTTTATTTTACTTGTTTTTCTAAGTGATTGAGGTGGAAGCTGAGATTACTGATTTGTTACTTTTCCTTTTTAAAGTATGTGGAACTAGTGGATATAAGTTTCAGTCTAAAGACTGTTTAACTTTGCTCTAAAAACAGCAATTTTTAAAATTTTTATTTTCATTCAATTCAAAGCATTTGATTTTTTAATTTCTCTGGAGAGTTCTTTTGTTGATCCATGGATTTTAAGTGTGCATTGATTAGTTTTCAAATATTTGAAAACTTTTCTTTCATTTTTATTATTAGTTTCAAATGTTTTATGGACAGTTAAAAAGGAAATCAAATGTCACTCTTGAAGTGTTTTTTTAAATAGTTGTATTATAGTTATACATAATAATGGGGTTCATTTTTACATAATCATATGGGTATGGGATACAATTTGCTCCATTTAAGTCCCCAGTACTTCCTCTTTCTCTCCCCTCCTCCCTCCCCCTGGTGCCCCTTCCTCTACTGCACTGATCTTCTTTCTATTTATTTATTTTTTAACTGGTGCTTGATAGATGTGCATAAAGATGGATTTCACTGGAGTATATTCATACAGGTATACAGCATAATTTGGTGTGATCCCACTATGGTCAAAGCATGGTTTGATTTCCGTTCTTTTACATTTGTTGAGGTTTGTTTTATGCCTTGGAATATGACCTATCATAGCATATGTTCATGGGCACTTGAAAGCAATGTTTACTTTGTGACTATCAAACACAGTGTTCTATAAATCTTAACTAGACACTGTTTTGTTGGCATTATTGAGTTATTCTATATCCTTTCTTGCTTTCTGTTGACCAGATAGTTACTTCTCCAACTGTAATCGTGCATCTCTATTTTATTTCTTCTAATTTTGCTTCATATATTTTGTAGATCTGCTGTTCAGAGCATGCACATATAAGATTGCCATGCCTTCTTGGGGAGTTGATCCTTCTGTCGTCTCTATCTCTGGTAATATTTTTTGCTCTGAAATCTGCTTCTCCTGATATTAATATATTCACTTAGTTTTCCTTCTCCTGGTTTCCATCCTCATCTATTATTATATTTGAAGAGAGTTTCTTATAAAGACAGCACATATTTGGGCGATTTGTCTTTTTTTGTAAATTATATTTATTTGTTCTTTTTAGTTATACATGGCAGTCAAACATATTTTGACATACATACACGGAGTATAACTTTCCATTTCTGGGATTGAACACGATGTGGAGTTGTGTTTTCCTTTATTATCCATTCTGCCAAACAGTCTTAAGTGGCCTACTAACACCACTTGAATTTAATAATTCATTCATAGTTCAGGGCATATATGTAATTTCAGTTTGATTTTCTGTCTCTTTTTGTTTCTATGCTTTCTCTTCCCTCCTCCTTGTGCTAATTAAATATTTTTATTCTTAGTTTCATTTATTTGCAGTGTGGTTGGGTGCATCCAGTTATCAGTGTTTGGGCTGGAAGTTGGCTCTCCTTCCTGCTAGGTGAAGATGACTGGTCAGTCATGCTTCCTCATTGGCCTCTGCAGGCACTTCCCAGGAGCTCCTAGTCCTGCTAGGTACTGCTCAAAGTCCCAGAATTCAAGAAGGCTTCCTCTGACATGAGCCAGTGAAGAGGGAGAGAAAGTAACATGGACACTAAATTCTACCCTTAGATTAAATTCAGTAGGACATCAAAATTTTCTGAAGACGAGAGGAAAATAAATTTTAAAAATACCCACACTTGAAAGAATAAATGTAAATTCTGGACAGAGTCCCCCAGGCATCAGCAAGTCGATGGCATGACATTAAGAAAGTATGTCAGTTAAAGATCAACACCAGCACAAAAGACAAAGCACCACTCCGAAGCTATAGGAAATTTTTAATTAAAACAGGAATAAAACTACAATTAAGAGCTAAAAATAAATAGCACAGAAACAGGAGAAAAGATTACTAATTGAAATATAAATAGTATTATAATGACCTAATGATTTTAATAACAAAGAGACAAAGCTAAATTCTTAGACTGAAGAAAATATTTATATATCTTTTATTGATAGATATTAGCTGAGGAGCAATTATAAAGAAGAAGTGAAAAAGACCTTCCATACAGACATTTGGTGTTTCTGACATCTAAAACTGAATAAATGGACAAAAATTAATTCAAAGAATTATTACATAAAAATTATATTTATATTTAAAGAAAATTTCTATGACATTAAAAAGAGTTTTTGGAAACAAAAATAGCCTGGTTCAGAAAACAAATGTATAGATTTTTTCACAATGAGGTTAAATTGGGAAACTTCAAACTTAAAAAAAAAAAAATATCCAGGCAGGAAAAGCAAATCCTCTGTACAGAACAAAGTCTGACCTAATGTAAGACTCCACATATCAAAATTCAGCAGCATCACTCTCTAAAATAACAAAAGAGATAAAGTTTGAACTACAAATATGATATCTAGTGAGGACGGAAGTCAAATAAAAAGGAAGAAGATAAAAGATCTAAACTATAAAAGAATGTACGTAATGTACAGCTTTGATTTAGTCAAAAAATGTTTTCATTTAAGAAATATTTATCAATCTATTATTACCTACAAAATGATGCAATAGTTGTCTCTATGAGTAGTTATTGGAAGGATCCCTGAATATAGAAAACTGACCCGTTAATAATAAATCAATCAAATTAAAGTTATCAGGAGGTAAAAATGTAAACATGGTATAAAAGACACATGCATGTGTGTGTGGGTGTGTGTATATATATATATACATATATATATATATATGCCCATATATAATTCAATATAAATAAACCTGAAATAAATCTTATGAAAAGATCATTTCTAAAATATATTTTGTATCCTTTGTTTTTTGTTTATAATTAATATATGGTTTTATTTGAACAAATTGTGATATAAAAAATTTTCAAAACTTTATTTTCCACAAACTTATTTACATAGGGTGTTAACTAAGATCAAATATATATTTAACAAACTATCTCAACAAGTAGTCTAGAACAGAAACAAAGAAAATCCAGAATATTTCTGCATTATTCAAAGCCACCTTCCCTGAAAAACACCAGGTAGAGACCAGGAAATAAAGCAAATTTATAGCTATTGAACTTCTCCTTTCCATATGTTAATCTTCCAATAAATATTCGTACATATTCACTGTTTTATTAGGAACATTTCTATGAGTTATATGGAATATTGTTTCCTAAATAAACACCAGAACCCCAGAGTCTGAGTTAAACACTTGATGATTTGTAATTATATTATTTGATTAAGAACAAGTACCTCTTGAATCCAATTAATTGAGATTCCTTAAATTCATCACCAAGACAATTTCTATTTAAATTTCTCTAGTTGAAGTGTTACCATTATATGAACTATGATACCTTGGGTGACATGTGCTACTGTAGCAAACTCCCAAGTAGTGTGTAGCTATTATTCTCAGTTGTTTTTCAAGGTGGAAACTTCATTTACATCATCTCACTTGCATATTTTTCCAGAGCAATTTACTACCCCTAAAATTGAATTTGATGTCTCTACCAATGAACTCTACACTTGTAGCTAGCAAGATCTCATGCATATTGTCTTCATAAGCACTTAGAATAATAGGATGGTATCATGATTGTCTTAGGCAAATTTTCTCCCCAAACTGCAAGCCCATTGAGGATTGAATGCATGTATGGTTCACTGTTGCTTCTGCAGCCCCTAACACAGTAACTAAAACAAATGCTTGTATAATGTGTAAGCAAACAGATGTACATGTGAAATGTGCAAAGCAACTATGCGGTCAAGGCTTATGAAAAAATTTTGTCCCAATTTTGAAATGATTAGAAAACTTCCCCAAAACTTTAAAATGAGAAATTGAACCACTAATATATTCCCATGGGCTAGAAGGAATACTAGTCAGTCACTCTCTTTACTTCAGATGATTCTAGAAATGAGTAGACAATCTAAGGACAAGGTGTGTTAAGTAAAAATATAGTATGCAATAATTTAAAGTCTGCAGCTTCTAAATAATAAAAAAATTAAATTTAAAAATATTATATGTGATGTCAAAAATTAGTAGCCAAACTGATTCCAGAAAGATGCTCTGTTCAGCATAAAATCAAATGTGATATTTTGTGAACACGTACACAAGTTTCATTTTAAAGTAAATAAATAAAGTTTTCAAATCTCAACTTTCAATCCCTTGCTTTTAGAGAATTTACCTCATCTTTTCTTATACTTCCTGTGTCATGATGATCTTCAGAAAGCAGTCAAGTTGTTCCTGACAAGTAAACAATTGAGATATGATTCTATCCATTATCGAAAAGATATTCTAGTACCAATGCCCATAATAATCCCCAATAGAAAAACATTCTACCTCCTCCCAACCCCTGAAATTTAGATAGTGGGTCAAACTGACCCAGACAGCACACCTGTTTATGTTTAAAAGCCTGAATTTTTCAAACAATTCTACTTACAAAATAGATTAACTCTTCAAACAGGTAACTGCTCATCTCTGGGACGCCTCCCAGGGGTCTGAGCAGAATGGAGATGTGCCCAGTTAGCACTGGCAGAACTAACTGAGGCAGGCTTAATATAAGTGTGAACTAGGCAAAAAGCAACTTTCATGCCCTTGGCCCTTTCTCTCTGTATTTTTCTTCTTCTGGGATACTCCCCACACCCTTCAGCTATTTTTCCTCTGAACCATCCTTTCTTTGAATACTACCCTTCTAACACTACCCATTCATTTTTACATAAATTGAAGTTAAATAGACCTCCTTACAGTATCTTCTTCCAGATTACTTACACTTCAAGTCTCATCTCTGTTAAGTAACCAATCCCCTCCTTGTTGATGGACCTTTAAGCATTAGTGTATAGGGTCCGATGTCCTATAGTCATCTTAAAGGTCAGATTTATATATTCTACTACAAAATTGTGTGGACTCGTTTTATATATTGAGAATTTGAAAGTGCAGTCTAAATGTAGGAGAAATGATATATTAGGAAAATACCACAAGCTTGATTTCCACTTTCACATTTTTATGATTGTGTAGCACTCAAATATGTTAACAAAGATAATTTAAAAACGTTATTGCTACCAAATTGGGGGGAAATCCCTTCTAGATTTATAGGTAAGTACACAGCTCCTTATGTAAACTAGTATGTTTTTCCTCCTCTGCATTTTTAAGGATTTTCCTATATGTCATTGTATTGATTCAAACTAAATTTGAAATTAGAGTAAACTAATCCTTGAAAACAACATAGCAATTACAAACAAAATCAAAGGATGTATTTGCTACCCTCGTATGCTATTAGAGATGAGAAATGAAAAGAAGACATTCAAATTTTAAGAGCTCTTAAAATTTTTGATGGAGAACATGAATGACAGCAACAACAACTCTAAATCAACATGAAAAACACTGACTATCAAAACATTATTTCCTATGTTTCCCTACTTTAAAAAAAAAACCACTGGTATTCAATAAACACCACTAATATAACATCTAGAAATAAAGGTCATATTTACTTAGCACATCTGAAAAATTAAATAAAAGAAGGATAAAACATGTAGACCCCTTTTCCTGTGAGGTTTAGTTTTAAGTAAGGTTCAAGGTATGACTCACCATGAGGTAAAAAGCTTGAGTGCCTTCAAAATCTGCTTAGTCTCCCAGGAAAGAGAAAGCTGGGCTTTAGGATTATATTGCATTAATCTGAACTAATGGCTTAAAAGCAGAGACTTGTCATCCTTTACATCTGTTCATATCTATATCATATAGGTTAGATCCAACACAGTGTACTCTTTATTCGTGGAATAAAAAGTAGTTTTTAAGTGGGGTATTGGATTCATTCTTCTTCACCAAAGATCATTAGTGATGTTTTCAGAAGGCAGGAACTAGCTTAGCCATGATGCTGCTCAACACAACACAAGATCAAATTCTGGTTTAGATTTTGTGCTTATTGCTTTATTGTATACTTATATATTTTTTTCTTTTATTTAGTATTTATTTATTTGTTTATTTATTTATTTATTTATTTATACTAAGGATTGAACCGGGGGATGCAGGGATGCTTAACTACTGACCTACATCCTGAGTCCTTTTTTTTTTTTTTAAATTCTGAGACAGTGTCTCACTAAATTGCTGAGTGCTGAGGCTGTCCTCAAAACCTGCAATTCTCCTGCCTTAGCCTCCGAAAATTGCTGAGCATGTTCTACCAAGCCCAGCTGTATACTATTCTTGATGATGGGTAAATAAGAAAAATGAAGTAGATTGAAGTTATAAAAGATATATTTTCACTTTCATTTCTCTTTGTCTTTTCGATTTTCTTTATGGGTTTTATTCAAAGGAAAACAAATGGAATGCTTTGAAGCCAACAACAAAATGGCAGAGAACTTACAAAATAAAATCTATGTGGGAAGGTTAAGAGAACTGAGTGTCCTGTCTGGGGGATATAGGAACACAGAGTGGAAACATAAAAGTTGTCGACATGAATATAAAAGGGTAGCAGAGCAACACATTGTTGCTATAGAGCAGAACCAAGAAAAATTGAGTTAAGCAGGAAAGATTCTGAGGAAGTCAAACCACATTTCAATACCAGCCTCAACCCATCTTCCATGAATGCTGCCATATTATTATGTAAAGAATGAGGAACACTTGGTCATTATTCGCATTCTGTAAGGGCTGATATATTTCATGTCCTTCTATGACAATCCAAAGAAAATGGATTAGCGAGTCCAAGAGTCTGTTTTAGAGGCCTGGTATCCAGGTTGCATGTGGTTAGCTACTCGGTGGAAAGACTCATGTGGGGCACTGAGAAGACATCCTTCCACACGGAGACTACTAGAAAAGACAGAGTGCCTGGCCTGGACGTTGAGAGGACTTAGTTCCGGTTCCGGCATGCAATTTAAACAGTGTCACATAAAGAAGCTGCTGGATACTAAACAGCATCCTTCCAACCAGCAGTACTGTTACAGAGGAAGGTCATTGCTTAGAAAAGGGCTTCTATTCTCTGTCCTATTTTATTCTTAATAGAGAAGTCATGAGCTAATGTTTCAACATAAAACCCATATTTTAGAGCACTTTGAATACTATAGATTTTTTTTTTCGGTCGCATATTTTTACTTCATTGAACACTCACAACATTCTGAGGAAAATATTATCAATATTCTATTAATATTTCATGTTTCACAGACTCAGAATTTCATAGTAGCACATCCTCAGTAAAGAGCAGATCCATGTAGGACCTTAGAGTAGAAGACTTGAGTATCTATGCTTAACAGGAGAGCAAAGAAATCTAGCAGAAGTAAAGAGAGAGAAGCAGCCATGGATTTATGAGAAAGGAAGAGGTAGCCAAAGTTTTTGAAGGAATGTGCTTATATAATCTAACTTAATTTGGCATTCACATAACTATATTGGCTAATTAATCAAGACGTCAGCAGGGTCATCTTGTTTCATCGGTAGGATCTTCAGACCTCAGGAGGATCATCTCAAACCCAATTTTATTCACACACAATGTCCAGTGTCTTCTCTTATAATTATGCTAATTCCTGAAGATTCAAATTTTATTTTATGCATTTGGCAAAGTTTCTGCTAGGACTCAGTTTCCCTTTTTGGAACGTTTCTCTATTTTTCTCAAAACCGTTATTTACAGGAGATATGAAGTTTGCAATGTCTTTATACAGAAGAGATTCAGAGGCTAATGGAGATAAGCACTTTTTCACAAGACTGTATAGCAGATGACGTAAAATAGAATATGTTACTTCTCTGTTACGCAAATAAAATCCCTTGTCAGTTTTTAATTACTTTTCATACTGGGTAGTTCACTTTCTTCCCATATCTCCATATATCTTTCAAATGCACATACTTACAGGATTACCATCTCTATCCCAGTTGAAGTTTCTTCCTGAATAACTAATATTTAAAAGAAACATGGTATTTTACAGGGAAATAATTTTGTTAAACTTATTTCACAGATGAAGAACTTCAAAATAAGGGTGGTCAATTACCATGTCTGAGTGTTCACACCTACAAACTACAAGAACTAACATGTAAACCAGGTCATTCAAGATTTTATGCAGCCAAGGACAACATAGTTTACCTTATGCATACCTTATCCTAAACAAGTCTGACTCACCTTTTAGAAACATGTTCTGGAAGAGTCTGTGAAATTTGTTCTCTCTGGAGTACACTAAGCCTAAAGAAATCCTCCAATTCTTCCCCGGATATTCTGATCACAGCCAGCTCAATGATTCACCAACCTCACAGAGTTGATAAAAGTTTCTCCTGTCAGGGTATACATATGTAAAATTCCTACCTGCTGAACACTATGCAGAGAAACCTTTCCTTGGACTAAAATGGACCTCAACTGCAACTATGTAGACTTACAGGAAAAACAGTGCTTCAAATTCCTGAAAATATCCTCACCCCCCAAACTAAAAAAAAAATGGCACTTGGGTTTCAAGTCCACCGCTTCTACAAGGGCTCTCATCTAACTCTTCAGTAAACTTCCCAATCTCGTCCTATTATTGGTGAGCAATCTGTGTGTTTCTATTGAGGCAAAATACTTTGCAACATACATGCCAATGCCCCAAATTTCTGACAGAATGTTCTGTAACATCATATCCTTGCCTTTGTGCACAAACTTTTTTATTTGCAATTATTTTTTCCCCTCTTCTGAGAGATATTCATGCAACAAAAGAGAGAAAAGGGACACCAACTCAAATCTACCTTGGGAATCATCCGTGTGTCCTCATATATTTTAATGTCCCTTTAACCTTCTGAATCAGCAAGCAAATGGTCTTTAAGAATCTTGACCTTCTTTTCTTTGCTCCTGACTTAACTAACACCTCTGATTAGGATACCCAATCAGAAGGTAGTGCTAAATATTCTTTTAAAAATCAAGGGCAGAAATAGGGCTCAGTGGAAAAGGGCTTATTATCAGAAATGAGGGTGAATTAAGTAGGCTTTAAATTATTTCTCCTTTCTAATTTCTCTTTAAATTATAATGGAAATTATTCATTAATTTTTCAATAGAAAATGCCTATTTTAAGACATTTACTAGGTACTCTCTACATGATAATACAGTGGAGAGAATCTTGAAATATTCTATGCTCAGCCCCTGAAATCTTTCCTGGAGTATTTCAACAGCATTTCTCTAGGGTATTTCAGGATGAGGACAGCCTGTAGAATGATTATGAACATGGATAACAATCCTGAAAATATCTCTGATAAAAAAAAGTATTTTTAAGTCTAATTTCCTACTCCATACTCAATTCTACTTACTTAAGGAGTTATTGTTTCTCTTGTGCAGCACTTTTCATTTTACAGAAATGATGGCCTCCTGTGTGACATGCTGCTGTCCCCTGAGCACCAAAGACGCAAAGAAGCCACAGCTAACAGCACACATTGGGCTCACATTGAGGAGTTATCTAAAATTCTCAGACCAGGGAAAGCCAACATGTGGGAGATGCTCTATGGTAGACACATACTTCTTCCCTATTCTTGGAAATAAAAGATCTCAGAAGAGATACAAAAGTGACCAGTTTATTCTCAAATAATGATGCGAAATTCATGTTTTCCTTTCACAAATTGTGAGTTTAAAATGGAATCCTAAAAATATGCCATGCACAATCAGTATAGACCGATTTGGAATGTGTAATTACATCTCATCTCTTGACTCTTTGTGTGTGTGTGTGTGTGTGTGTGTGTGTGTGTGTGTGTGCCAGAGATTGAACTCAGGGGCACTCAGCCACTAAGCCACATCCCTAGCTCTATTTTGTATGTTATTTAGAGACAGGGTCTCACTGAGTTGCTTGGTGCCTCACTTTTGCTGAGGCTGGCTTTAAACTCACAATCCTCCTGCCTTAGTCTCCTGAGCCACTGGGATTACAAGAGTGCACCACCACTCCCAGCTCTCTTGACTCTTTCTACAGGACAGTCTTCTGTAGAAAGTTTAGGAATTGGGATCCAAGTTTGTAAAGCCACTCTGATTGTCTCTTTACTGTTGTACTTAGCTTTTCTGAGTTAAGGTCAATCAGAACCTTTAGAGTATGTTCATGTTGTCTGATGAGTTAACTTAGCTGAACTTGAAATGGCATTATTTTGTTTAAAAAGGGAAAATACTATGGGTATTGATGTAGAAAAAAATGTAAGATAAGATCTTTTACCTCAGGAAATTACAACACCCCTGATATAACAGAAAATAAACCAAAATGACTTAAAATTCTTATCTCATACAATTGAGATATTAAGGAGCTCCCAAATTATTCATTTAAACATGCCCTAGGTCCTATTCCCATGTATTTTATATCTCTTTGTGAATATCCAAGAATTATAAAGGATCTAGCTCATTTTATCTTCATATTTATCTTATTAAGCTCTAATTAACAAACTAAAACTTTGAGGAATTTAATTCTCAGAGTTCCAACCATTTCAAGGCTTCCCATAGTGTAATACTTTCCAGTTTCAAAACAATAGCATTAGGAATTATAGTATATGTTATCACTAATATCAAAGACTGTTTGAAGTCATCCATATGTTAAATAATACTTAACTGAAGATGGGAAATTTTTTACTTTTTCTAACACAAATTCTACAAATAGGGATTTTGCCAAATGGCCTGCTGGAAATCATCAATTATGAAAATACGCTATAAAGTGAATAGCCCAGGAGAAGAGGGATTAATGAGACTTTGGTGAACTCTGGATGATCCTCTCCTTCCAAGATGTAGGCTACCTCCAGTAATTGTAACCACATATCAGTGACCTTACCCCAATGGAAAAAAAAAATCAGTTTCCAGAAATGGTCTAGCTGTGCAGTGCATAAAAATTTTTAGGCACATATGCACTAATGATGCTACTCAGCAAAATCTCACATGAAAATAATTTAAATATGCATATATCCCTACAAGCAATAATCATTCAGAATCTCATTCTGAGCAATTAACAGATATGAGCCTCATTTTATTTAAACAAAGGAACACAATGAATGCATTGATACCTTCACTAAAACAGTTACTCCCTGCAGCTTGATTTTGGGTACACATAGAATGTGATGATGTGTTTTAGATACACTGCAATAAACCAAGGGCCTGTAACCCCAATTTGTCCTATTCCTATTGCTTTGGTTATTCCTGGGTAAAAAACCTGGTAGTACAATACTTACATGATATTATACATTAGGTCTGGTGAAGAACTTGGTTTACAGATTTAAAATGACTATAGGCCTTATCTCTTTATAAGTGTGTTTATGTTTATTTGGTTTTTGTCCTTGGTCCTGGCACAGGAATGTTAAAACCCTTGGAATTTCATGAGTGACAAGGGTTTTGTTTTGTTATTTATAACAAGCCCATTTAGATCATACCTAAGGTTTCCTAATGAAGTGACTCTTGGCAAAGCCAAGAGATAACTTCAGGATGGGAACAGTGACCAAAGAAGAATAAAAACTTAAGTAGAAGGTGACAAATTTTAGCTCTAACCTCCAACTTCCAGGCAGGGGAGAGGGATTGAAAACTAGTTCAATCACCAATAACCAATTGTTTAATCAATCATTTCTACATAATAAAAAATAGGGCCCTATGATAAGAAATATTTAGAACAGTGATCCTGAGATTCTAGACCACACTCACCAACCAAGTTTCTCTAAATGTTCCTTGGCTGCTGAGGCTTCTAAATGTTGGTGCTATAGTTTACATGTGAAGTGCCCCCAAAAGCTTCATGTGTGAGACAATGAAAAAAGACTTAGAAATAAAATGATTGGGTTATAAGAACTTTAACCCAATGAGTGAATTAATCCCCTAATAGGGATTCACAGAGTGGTAACTAAAGGCAGGTAAGGTGAGATTGGAGGAAGTGGGTCATGTGGGGAGGGTGCCTTTGGGGTATACATTTTGTGAGCTGAGCTTAGTCTCTTCCCCACCTCCCAATCTCTCTCCTTTATGGTGACCGTGTTCTGGGTCACTTTCCTCTGCCACATACTTCTGCCATAATGCCTTACTTTAAGCCCCAAGGAATAGAGTTGGCCATCTATAGACTAGGACCTCTGAAACTGTGAGCCCCAAAATAAACTTTTCCTCCGCTAATTGCTCTTTTGAGGTCTTTTTGATCACAGTAGTGAAAAAGGTGACTACAAGAGTTGGGATATACCTTAGTGAGAAATGAGGGAGGTTCTTGCCATTTTTGCCTCTTGTTACGGTGATCCATGCATACATTTCACACTGTTTTTTTTTTAACATTTAATTTTTAGTTATAGATAGACATAATATCTTTTATTTTATCTTTATGTGGTGCTGAGGTTTGAACCCAGTGCTTCATGTGTGCTAGGCAAGCACTCTACCACTGAGCCACAACCTACATTTCACACTGTTGATGTATTAAAGCTATAATCATTGAAGTAACCCTAGCCAAATCCAGCTCATCACTCTCCATATTTCAAAAATCTTTCCCAGGCTTTGTGATTTAGCATATATCAAAATATTTTTCCTTTGTCATAATTTGGATCTCTTAGACTAGTTTATGACTTTCTACATTTAGAGTGCTTTGACCTATGAATTTTTGGAAGACTTTCTGGTTTTTTTCACTTATATAAAGGTCAAAAATACGTAAATATCACTTTCTGCACGTACTTAGAATTCTCTATATACATGTAGATAACAAAGTAGCTAAAGGTACAATAATAGTTAATATCCTTATCTTTAGGAAAAAATGATAGCAAGTAAAATGAACAAGGGATTTTTCATAGTTTAATAATCAAACCAAATATTCAGAGAAGAAACTTCTACTTTGCTTATAATCATGTTTGAACTCTTCAAATTTTAGAGTAAATATTCTATCTGTGCAAGGTACATCTTATTAAAGCTAAAAAGCAGTTATCCTTTATATTAAACATATCAGCTAATATACAGTTCAGGAAACCCATCATTGTTCTTTCAGAAGATATTCCTGGCAGGCCTTTAGTTGTGGAATAAATTGCCATTATGTCTCTAATTTTGGTTCTTTCCTCTCCTGGCCAAGAGTCATTGCTCTGTGAAGACCCTCATAATTTCTCTCCAGGATCCTTGCCATCATTTGTGCTTTTCCCTCTCCTCTGTCTCACTAATCTTCCATATTTATTTTTTTCTCTGTTGACACAGCCCTCTTCCCTATTCTCACATACAATCATATAACTCTCCTGCTACAAATTCTTCAACAGTCCCTAACACCTATGCTATGAGACCACCTATCCCTATACTGGACATCCCCTGTTTCCTTTGATCCTTGGTTCATACCTCCTCACCCTTCTCTGTGTGCTCAAAGTCTGACCTGTAGTGGCAACATCAATATTCTTCCTTGCCATCTGGCTTGGTTTAGAAATGACAGCTGCTGGGAAGTGATTAGAGGTGAGGAAAGAATGAGTGTAGAGCAATAGTTTCCCCAGGCAGCAAGTTGGTTGTATTTCTCAACTGAAAAGACTTTTTCTGGAGCCTATAGTTATATTCTGTAATTACTTTCTTGCAATTCATTTCTTCCCCTTTTCTTTTGGTAACTTCCTCATTTTGCTAGTTAAGTAGCACTTCATACCTTGTTTTTTCCCCTTAATCCTGCTCACAGCTTTATAAACAGCCCCTCCACTAATGTATCTTCAAGTATCCCATGTAAATGTGTCTCCTCATGTCCCACCAAGACCTTGGCTGATGTACATGGCATTGAAGATGCATGCTGCATAATCGGGTTCCTTTCTATCATCCCAGTATCTTCCTCTAAATTCTCTACTAAATCAAGACTAAATTGTTGTGCTTGCAGTTCCCCAAACAAGCCATGTTTTTATGTTACTGTATACATTTTCTTATGTTTTTCATTTTGCTAAGAGAGAGGTGTTTTTTTTTCTTTTCTTTTTTTTAAACCAAGATAGACAAAGTTTATCTTTAAAGGTTCCTGTTTGAGGTGACTTTTCTATCATTCCTTGCTGAAACTTCACCATTAAAATTAGGGATCAGATAAGTGTTTGCACCTACCTTTTTTGTGTGTTTGTTCATTCACTAATTCATTCATTCACTTATTATTGGCTAATTCACTCATCTTCATTCAACATACACTAATAAATGCTTTCTATGTGCCAACCACTCCTCCAGGGTTAGTGTTTTATAATGAAAGAAGCAGATAAAAATCTATGATGTATTTGGTGAGTACAAAATGAAAGAAAATTTATGGTCTCTTGCCTTACACCAGGCAGTACAAGACCAGAGGCAAGAGCCTGTCTTGGGTGTTCAAAGAACACCAAGGTGAGCAGTGTAATGCAGGGGGAAGAGGAAAAAATATAGGAAAGAAGTGCAGAGAAATGAGAAGGTCTGCAGACAGCTGAGGGCCATTGAGAAGACTTCAGGTTTTTACCTGAGTGAGAATGGATTGTGACTGGGGAGTCAGGCAGAAATGTAACATGATCTAACATGTTCTGCACAGTATCACCTACCTGCCCTGTTAAAAATGGACCTGAAGGGATGCATGGGAAGAAATAGGAATTCATCTAGGGGTATCATAAGGTTCTAGTTTTGCTCTTCACTAGTCCTTGAGATTCTTGAACAAAGTATATTTGCAAATTTCATCAATTAAAAACATCTGTGGAAAAAACACAAATTTTAGAATCAAACAGTTTTTGCCTTCAGTATATATCTGCTACTTACTATGGTATGACCTTGAATATCTTTGTAATTATTTTATTTTTTAAAAAATATTAATAATTCCTACCTTACTATGTTATTTTAGGATAATTGAGAAATTATGTAAATATCCTGACATAGAAAAAATGCTCAGTTTGTTGTACTTGTTGATATAAAACCTCCTAAACACTCACTGGTGCATAGAATGTAGAAACATTGGTCAATACATGTTTGCTTAATGTTTTAATGTTTATATCAAGCTCCTTTTAAAAATAAATAAATAAATAAAAGGTCACATTGCCAACTCCATGGAATAAATAAAAATGGCTGAAGAGGAACTGGATAAGCCCACTCCTATCTACCTATGTATCATCCCAAACCATTTCCCCATTCCGCCTCAGTTGGTGGATCAACCTGCAATTTTAAAATTGTACAAAACCAGTCCACCAAGTTAGCTAGTACACAGTGGGACCACTCTCATTGTTGGAGAGTAACTTGGCAAGATTCAGTAATCCTGAAGACTTTTCCACTAACAATGCTATTTTGGGTTGCAAAATTCTCATGCAAGAGAAGTCATATGTAAATATATCTTTAAAACATTTCTTGAGGGCTGAGGTTGTAGCTCAGTGGTAGAGCACTTACCTAGCATGTGTGAGGCCTTGGGTTCAATCCTCAGCACATTAAAAAGAAAAAAAAAAAACAGCAAAACTTTTCTTTAAAAAGTATACAATAAAACAACCAAATATCCATCCATAGTGAAATGCATAAGATATTATGTGATATAAACTACACAATTACAACTGAGATAACAGTTAGAAGGCATAAACTAGGTCTGCATATATCAAAAGGTGTGAATTTTGAAAACATCATATTAAGTGAGAATAGCAAATAGCAAAATGATATATTCAAGATGCTATTATTAAGGGAGAATTGTAAACTGATTTTGTAGGCTATTAATAGTGTAGTATTGAAATGCAAATGTCAAGGATACAAACCAGCTTGAACATTGTGCTTACCTCAGGAGGAGACATAAAGGGAACAGAGTACAAAGAGAGCTTCAAATCTTTCATTACAATTTGTTTCTCACAACAGGCATTCATTATGTTATTCTCTGTACTGTTCTTTATATTTGAAATAGTTGTAATAATTCAATCCATGATGAAAGAATAAAACTGATTTCAAAACCTCATAATTGCACACCAACATTAATGAACTAATAAACACAAATGCTGTGAGACTGGTAGTCTTAAAAGACTTCGCTAAAATCAGGGTTACCCATGGAATTGACTCCTGATTGAACTCAGTCTGTAATTAGTATTTAAAATTGGCTAATCATAGCTTCAAAACGAAAGCAAGATGAATATTCCCTAATTCAGTTGAGAAGTATATGTATGTGTGTTTATGTGTGAGTGTATGTATATATATCCTCAGATCAATAGATGAACTCTTAGCCACAGACTACATATAACTACAGGAATACATATTATTGCCAATAATACACATGTGTGTGAGCATGTGTATATGCATGCGTGCACATGCGTACACACACACACACACACATACATCTCCCAAAAGGTTAGATTCTTTAATGAACTGGCACTTCAATTAGGCAGCAGGCAATTTCATGAGATTTGAAATAATGTAATTTTTTCCAATCCATAGGGTTAAGTTGATTAACTGTGATGCTCTCAGGGACCATCTTCATGTACTTATGTGTTTTACATTTTTTGTCCACCTTTGCATTATTTTATCAATCACTCTCCCCCTTGCAACAGTTCTGCAAAAACAAAAGCTCATGAATGGAATAGCCATCAACCATATCAAACATTACTTGCTATTGAATGTATCTTCTAATAAAATATCATGAATATATATATATATATATCAAAATCTTTTAATCTTATTCAATAAATGTGCTATCATAGAATTAAATAAAATTTATCAACTATTCCTTTTTAAAATCCTGATAAGAGAGAAATGGAAAGACTCTATGTGATATACTAAATATGTTTTTGTCTTAGAAATTATTGTCTGAGTGAGCAATTGGACACCAGATGCATTATTAATGGTTAATTTTTATTCATGAATTCAATCATTAACCGTTCATTCATATACAACAAACTGGGATGGAGATATAACTTAGTGGTAGAGTGCTTGCTTAGCATATGTGTTTAATTCTCACTGTTGCAAGGGAAAAAATAGTTTCTGTGTCAAATGAAAATACAAATACTTCAGATATGTGAGTATAGATGTATCTATATAAAACTAAACACTTTTGTATATGGAAGGGATGTGTAAATGGAAAAATATCACTTGAAAAAACTTGAGATTATTAATTTAAAATTAGTAAAAAATGCCTAATTTCTTACTTCATAATAGTCAGTCTGAGAAAGACACTCTGATCCTTACTTCCATAATTTCTATAACATGTAAAATGAAGAATACTAACAATCCATGTATTGCTATATATGATTTAAATAAAACAAATATTGTTTTATCAATATATATGAGGTACAAAGATAAGTCATTTACCCTTGTGTGACATGTAACAGGTGTCTGATAAATGGGAATTTTAATTCTGTAAATTCCACATACAGGCAGATAAATGTGCATAATGTAACAAATGGACTCAGCTCATTCAAAGTCCATTTTGTCTCTTCTCTAGAATTTATAATTAATGGAGTTTTACAATACCATTTACAATGCTCACCAAATCCATGTACAATTTGCATACATTTGCCCAAATAGCTCTTGGAAAGGAAATGTCCTAAAAATGCAATTCTAAATGTGATCATTTAATTAACCCTTTTCCTCCTGCACAGGTAAAAATTTTCTGTATAATTTTGCTTGAGGGGTTTATGTTAGCTGCAATTTCTATTAAAAATTCAAATGAATTTTTAGATTAAGAAGGGACAGTGCCTAGGGGAAACAGAACAAATATATAGTTTCCCTTTTTAAAGTCTTAAACATAAATATCCATTAGATTACTTGAAAATGAGCATTGGAGGGGCTGGGGTTGGGGCTCAGCAGTAGAGCGCTTGCCTAGCACATGTGAGGCCTTGGGTTCAATCCTCAGAACCACATAAAAATAAATAAATAAAATAAAGATATTGTATCCAACAATAACTAAAAAATAACTTTTAAAAAAATGAGTATAGTAAAATGGGCATAATTTATTGAAAGAAATGTGAAGATAAAAATAATCATAAAAACTTTGTTATGCCTATAGTTTCAGTGTATTCCTATCTGGATGTCTAAAGCTGAAAGCATATATGAGTTACTTCTACTTGAAAAAAAAAAATGTTTCCACTAATGCATCTTTGAGAAGGCAGCATAGCTTGGTAAAGAAAAGGAATAGAGGAGAGGAATTTTTTAATTTATGATTCTGCTACTCCTGATGCAATCTTGGTCAAGCTGCTTAATCAGGCTGAGTGTCAGAAAACATTAGAAAACACATCAGAAGTATAGGAGAGAAATGGGTACTGGCCATCAAACTAAACAGACCAAGGGAGAACCAGAGCCACATGACTAGAAACTTAAGTGTTTTAAAATTTGTCCTGGCTCTTGCCCTTGCCCTTAGAAAAGAATAAAGACAGAAGGAAGTTGAAGCTAATGATGGACCTTTGAGAAATGTCAAGAGCATTCTTCAAATATTATCAAACATAACCTTGGACCAGTTATGTAACTTCTCTTAAACTCAAGTTGCTTCATTTGTAATATGTTGGTAATAATGCTTCCTCAAGAGCAATTCTTGCAACCATTACAGAAATGAATTTGGAGACCTAAAATAGCCCAGACTGTCTCTAGATACATATTTTCATTTTTATCATTAATAACAATTAAGAACCAGTGGGTGAATTGCAACAAATAATTTGGAAAGAGCTTATCACTGTCACTTTGTCTTCTAGAAGAAATTAACCGAATCTCCAAATCATATAACCTTTCATAATTACCTGCTTATGTTTTTTTTTACTAATGTATATATGCTTGTGTGTGTCTAAACACACATACATGTGTATGTGTTTCACAGTGTGTGTGTGCTCTATATATAGATATAGATATCGACTCATAAATATAGTATGTCCCCTATTTTGTTTAAAGGTGTCTTGGCCATAAATTCTTTTATAGTCTTGTACCTTGTTAAAGATTACCAGGTCATAGGTGACTTATGATGACTTCTTCCAGTTTGTTTATAGTCTAGACTGAAGGTAGACCAGGAAATTTGCTTCCTCACTTCTACCTGGAAACTTGACCTTGTAGTTCTCCCATGTCTTAGATTTGATTCCTCTGTCAATAACCAAACCAGTCATGGGAGGACCAATGTTGCATGATTCATTTAGATGAAGTATCTAAAATAGCCAACAGAATCAAAGAATGGAATAGTATTTGCTGGGAAATGGAAGTTAGTAATCAACAGACATGAAGTTTCTGTTAGGCAAAGCTCTAGAGATCTGTTGTACAACATTGTGCCTATTGTTAACAATAATGTATTACATGCTTAAAAACACTAGGAGAGCAGATTATAGATTTCAGGCTAAGTGTTCTTATCATAATAAAATAAAATTCAAAAAATAAAAGAGGATTAGAATTTTTTTTCAAGATCTAGAAGAGAAGTCTCTTATTACTTTATTATTTGGGTATAGATTACTATGAGGGAAGACCTTTATGTCTTATCTGAAAAGTCATCTACAAAGACATATTGTCAGAAGTGTGAACAAAACATCATATAATGAAAGCATGGTAAAAAAAAAAAAGAATATGTGCATGCCACAGAAAAAGTTCTATTCTCTTTGACTATGTATAATTAATTTATGTATAAGGATTATTCAGAGAAATACAACCAATAGGATGTGTGTGTGTGTGTGTGTGTGTGTGTGTGTGTAGCAGAGAAAAGAGGAGGGAAGAGAGAGAGAGAGAGAGAGAGAGAGAGAGAGAGAGAGAGAGAGAGAAGATTTTAAGGAATGGATTCATGATTGCAGAGACTGGCAAGTCCAAAATCCAAAATACACATGGTAGAGCAGCAGACTGGAGACCAAGAGATGAATAACAGTTCAAATTCTCTTCTGAAAGAATTTTGTCTTCTTTGGGAGAGGTCAGTTTATTTTTTAGGCCTTCAACAGATTGGATGAGGCACTCCACTTTATGGAGTGCCTGCTTTACTCAAAATTTGCTAATTAAAATGTTACTCACGTTCAAAATGATGTCTTCATAGAAACATCTAAAATACTGTTCAGCCAAATACTTGGATACTATTATCTTAGATAATTTGCTCAAGAATTTAACCATCACAATTATTACATTAAGATATACAGATAAAAATATTAAGCCTCAAACTCAGTTCAAGTATTACCATATAGCAGAAAAAAAGCCTCAGTGTCCTTTATTGCCTACTTCAAAGGTGACATCATGGCATAATACATGTAATAGGAGCCAAATTAGGCACTTCCCCAGCCCACGGACCCTATGAAACTCTGGAGAATAAGCAAATACCCAAACCAGGAATACAGTCTCAGTTGTTGAAGGGGAAAATCCCAGTAGCCTGCTTATGACTCTCCAAACTTTCCTTTGCCTGATCAGAAGAATTGAGCTAATCAACTCCATCAAACTGTTTGCAGACAAGGGTGGATGAAAACACTGATGAGCATTCTCAGACCTCAAGATATTTTGTCATGCAGAAAGATTCCCTGAAACTATACAATCTGACTTAATAGTTTCGTAATTGTTTTCATAAAATAAAATCACTAAGCCAGACACAATGGTGAACAACTGAAATCTCAGTAGATCATGAGGCTGAAGCAGGAAGATCACAAGCTCAAATCCAGCCTGGGCAACTTAGTGAGACTTTGTTTCAGAATAAAAAATAACATGTGCTGGAGATGTAGCTCAATGCTAGAGCACCCCTGGGTCCATTCCTTAATACCAATAGTTGAAGCTTCATCTATATACACTGGGAGCTTAAAAAGCCATGAGAATGGTATCAGCTGTGGCAGCATGTTATGGATTTCCTAATAATTCCCTCAAAAAGCCATATAGTATGGGAGATTGGGGAAGATGGTGAAATAGAGGAGGTTGCTTTCCTGGCTGCTTCATGGCATGAAATCAAGAAAGCAGATAGGCAACTTCTCAGCAAGGTGGATGTAAAACGAGGGCAGGGGTCTGGGAATGTGGCTCAAGCGGTAGCGCGCTCGCCTGGCATGCGTGCGGCCAGGGTTCGATCCTCAGCACCACATACCGACAAAGATGTTGTGTCCGCCGAGAACTAAAAAATAAATATTAAAAATTCTCTCTCTCTCTCTCTCTCTCTCTCTCTCTCTCTCTCTCTCTCTCTCCTCTCTCACTCTCTCTTTAAAAAAAAAAAAAAAAACGAGGGCAGGCAGGGTCTTTACTGGCAATTAATACTAGACATTCAAAGCAGATTGGGGACTGAGGAAGTTGGCTATAATAAAATAAGGAAGAAATCTCCAGCACCACTGCTTCTGCCTTGTGTGCAAGCCAGAGCTATTGCCCTGTGAGCAGAATGGAAGGATAAGGGAATTAAAGAAGTACATATTTTTAGAAGGCCTGTGGAATGTTTGGTCATGGAGAGATTAGAAATCAATGACACTGCCAGACCAACCTGAAAGGCCTGCTGCATATTATCCTTGTGCAGAACAGGGGTTATATCTCTCCTGGCTGCCTATGAACAGAGAATTCATTTTGCAACCGCATTTCAGGATGAAGCAGTTTTGGAGGCCAATTCCTGGTAAGCCAGAGCTGGGCCCAAAGTACAGGCCTGGCAAACCCACACTGCATGACAAAGAGAGTGCCTATGTGTCCAGGAAAGGGTCAGACCTGGTGAGGGATTTGCAAGGAGGAATACAGGTCATGGAAATCCACCCATTTCCCTCCTCAGTCCAGTAGCTCAGAGGACCAGCAGGGATAGATACACTTGGCTGGGAATTTGAGAGGCAGGGAGCATGAGTGATTGAGTTTGGAGGCTGAACCCCAGAGACTAGGAAGCACAAGGTCCATATGCAATGAAGAGAACAGAGGATTGGCTCCTCCCCTGCATAAGTAGAACTCAGGGGAGATTACTGGGGTTCAGTCTCCCAGCATGGACCAGCAACTGCTGGGCCCTAGAGGGGCAATGATTTAAAATCTTTAAACCAACTGCTATTCAATGAAGAACATGTAGATTACCTAAGCCTAAACCCTGACTCCAGGAGCTGTACCTATGGGATGTCCTCTCACTCTCCAGTGGTTCCACCCTAAAAGTGAAGGATCCATCACACTGCAGTCCACTCCACCTAATGCTGCTGAGAAAGGAAGCCAAGAATTTCCTAAACTTCAACGGAAACTATTATTTAACTTTTCACTGAGAGCTTTTTTTTTTTCCTCTCATTTAATTGTGAGCTGAATGGTTCATGGATGTGTGTGTGTGTGTATTTTTTCTCATTTCTAGCTTTTTCTAAAGGCAGTTATGTTTCATGGCTCAGTCTGCTGAGGTATAGCATGTTTGATTAGTATATTTTGGTTTGGTTTTGTAGTCTCTTAATTTTATTTATTTTTAAATATTCAATTTATACACTTTTTTCTCTCACTTATCTGTTTCCCTTGAATCTCTTTCTCTCTTTTCTTCTTCTCAGCCAATCTCTATTGTTCTTTCACTCTTCCTTTAATTTTTTTACTTCAATTTTTCTTCCCTCCTGCCTTATAATCATTACATCCTACATCTCTCCTATTCTCTCCTTGTTTGTCATTTGAAATTGTAAATCCTTTTGCAAACTTATTGTTTTTACTAAAAGGGCAATAACCAATCACATCATTTCTGTTTAATGTGACAATAAACATTACATATGTCATAGCAGGATCTATTCAGTTAATGCTATATGTTGTTTGCAATTGGTTGTTGTTATTATTTATCTCTTCCTAAATTGTGAGCTACTGGAAACCTTCAGAGGCACAATAAGTCCACAGGGTATAAACTCTACTGCCTCAGGCCCATACTATTAGATGTGTAGACACACAAACAACATAAAAGAAAGCAAAGGAAAAAAAAAACTGCCTCAAACAAACCAAAAATACTTCAATAGCAGAAACACTGCAGTGAAAGAAATATCAGAGAAAGAGTTTAGAAATTTCATAGTTAAACTGTTATCTGTGAGGTAAATGACAATGTCAGGACTGAAATCAGGAGAAAATACAGGAATTGAAAGATCACTCCAATAAAGATATAAAAATTCTGAAAAAAAATCATGCAGAAATCCTCAAAATGAAGGAATCAATAAACCAAATTAAAAATTCAATGGGAAGTACCTACCAATAGAGTAGACCATCTGGAAGATAGAGTTTCAGGCAACAAAGACAAAATATATATAATTTTGGAAATAAAGCTGACCAGGAAGAAGAGACATGAACAGAACTCCCAAGAAATGTGGGATGACACTAAAAGACCAAATGTAAGATTTACTGGGATAGATTAAGAATTGGAAAAACAAAACAAAGGAATATACAATCTTTTCAATTAAATAATATCAGAAAATTTCCCAAACCTTCAGCATGAAATGGAAAATCAAATACAGGAGGCTTATAGGACCCAAAGTATACAAAATTCTAACAGACCCACATCAAGACACATTATTATGAAAATGCTTGATGTAGAGAATAAGATTTTAAAGGCATCCAGAGAAAAAATGACAGGTCACATTTAAAGGGAAACCAATTCATATCCTAGTTGATTTCTCAACCCAAATCTAGGAAGTCTTAGAATAATAGATACAAACCTCTAAAAGCAAATGGATGCAAACCAAAAATACTGAACCCAGCAAAATTAAGCTTCAGAATTGAAGATGAAATAAAAAATTTCCATTATAAACAAAAGTTAAAAGAATTCACAATTAGAAAGCCTGCACTAGAAAACACTCAATACAATACTCATGAAGAACAAATGAAAAATAAAATTAAAAATTAGCAAAGGATGGAAACACACTAAAAGAAGAGTCAATCAAAACTGTACCAAAAAATAATAACAAAATCAATAAATAGACTAAGGATCTGAACAGACACTTCTCAGAAGAACAAATAAGATCAATCAACAAATATATGAAAAATATTTAACATCTCTTGCAATTAAGGAAATGAAAGTGAAAACTACACTGAGATTTCTTCTCACTCCAGTCAGAATGGCATTTATCAAGAATATAAGCAACAATAAATGTTTATGAGGATGTGAGGGAAAAGATACACTCATACATATTTGCAAGGTGGGCTGCAAATTGGTGCAACCACTATGAAAAGTAGTATGGAGATTACTCAGAAAACCTGGAATGGAACCATCATTTGATCCTGCTCTCCCACTCCTTGACTTATACCCAAAGGATTTAAAGGCAGCATACTACAGTGACATAGCCACATTAATGTTTATAGCAGTACAATTCATAATAGATAAACTATGGAACCAAGCTAGGTGCCCTTCAACAGATGAATAGATAAAGAAAATGTGGTATATATACACAATGAAATATTACTCAGCCTTAAAGAAGAAGGAACTTATGGCATTTTCCAGTAAATGGATGGAGTTGGAGAATATTATGCTAAGTGAAATAAGCCAATCCCAAAGAACCAAAGGCTGAAATTTTCCTCTAAAATACAGATGCTAATTCACAATAAGGAAGGGGTTAATAAAGAATAGAGGTATTTTGGATTAGACAGATGTTAGTGAAGGGAGGGGAGGGTGTATAAAGGTAGGAAGGAGAGTAGAATAAATTAGACATTATTACCCTATGTGCATATATGACTACATTACTGGTGTAACTCAACAAACAGAAGAATAAGAATTTATACTCCATTTATGTGTGATGTGTCAAAATGCATTATACTGTCATGTATAACTAATTCAAACAAATATAAAAATTATTTTTAAAATACTGTCTCCAAGAGACTCACATCATAGACCAAAATATCCACAGACTGAAAGTAATGGGATAGGAAAAAATATCATTCACAAATTTCTATCCTCATATCAGAATAAGAGGACTTCAAGCCAAGTTTAATCATAAGGGACAAAGAAGTCCATTTCATATTGCTTAAAGGAATTATACATGATTAATATATAACAATCATAATTTTTATGACCCAAACAGTGGAGCATCAATATACATCAAACAAACCTTTCTCAAATTCAAGAATCAAATAGACCACAACACAATAATATTGGGTGAATTTAACAAGCCTCTATCATTGCTGTACAGATCTTTCAAACAAAACTATATAAAGAAGTTAAACAGTACAATTAATAACTTAGAATTAACAGAAATATAGAGATTATTTCATCCATCAATGACTGCATAGACTTTATTCTCAGCCACCCATAAAATATACCATATCTCAGGCCACACAGAAATTCTTAGTGAATTAAAAAAAATAATACCTTGTTATCTATCAGATCATAATAGAATTAAATTAGAAGTCAATGATGAAATTTGAAATAGAAGCTACTCTAATACCTGGGGACTAAATGATATGCTATTAAATGGCCAATCAGGGTGACAAAAAAAAAACAAAACTTAGAGGTAAATGTGAATAGTGATTCAACATATCAAAACATCTGGGACACTCTACATGTGGTTCAAAGGAAATAATTAAAATTAGAATGTAAATCAAATAAATTGAAACAAAATTTTAAAAAGAAGTAGAAGACAGGAAATAATTAAAATTAGAGCTGAAATCAATGAAATTGAAACAAAAGAAACAATTGAAAAATTGGCAAAAAAGTTGGTTCTTTGAAAAAATAAATAAAATAGATAACCCCCTAGCCATGCTAATGAAGAAAAAAAGGGAGAAAACTCAAATTACTAAAATATATGATGAAAAAGGAAATATCACAATGTACACATCTGAAATAGAGAAGATAATTAGAGACTATTTAAAAATTTATACTACAATAAAATAGAAAATATCAAAGACATCAACAAATTTATAGAGACATATGACCTATCCAAACTGAATGAGGAGGTCATACATGATTTAAACAGATCAATTTCAAGTATAAATAAAAGCACTATCAAAAGCCTACCAACCAAAGAAAGTCCAGGACCAGATGGATTCTCAATCAAATTCTACAATACGTCTCAAAGTATTCCATGAAATAGAAAATGAGGGAACCCTTCCAAACTCATTCTACGAGACTAGCATCACCCTGATACGAAAAGGAAACAAAGACGTCAAGGGAAGAAAACTTCAGATCAATATCCCTATAAACACAGAAGAAAAAATTCTCAATAAAATTGTGGTAAATCACATAAAAATCATTTTAAAAAGGTAGTGCACCACAATCAAGTGGGGCTAATCCCAAGGATGCAGAGTTGGTTCAACATCTGGAAATGAATAAAGGTAAAATTCATCAGATCAATCAACTTAAAAACAAGAATCATATGATAATCTCAATAGATGCAGAGAAAGCATTTGACAAAATGCTACTCTGAATTAGAGTTTCCTCTAAAATTTTGTGAAAACCAATTTCACATTAAAATAAGCAACAGAAGAATGTCAAAATCAAATCTGAACAATGTAACCATAGAAAAAAGAGTAAGACTAAGAGTAGAATCAAAAACCAATACATGAGAGTGGTGGTATATGCCTGTAATCCCAGTGATTTAGGAGGTTTAGGCAGCTGCATCACAAGTTTGAGGCCAGCATCAGAAATTTGGAGAAGCCCTAAGCAACTTAGTAACATTCTGTCTCAAAACAGAAAACAAAAATGGCTGGCAATGTGGCTTCGTAGTAAAATGCCCCTAGGCTAAATCCTTGTTAATACACACACACACACACACACACACACACACACACACACACACACCAAACAAAAATATCCTACAGATAATTACAAAATATCAGCAAGGCATGGTCACAGAACAAATCAAAACAAAGATCTTTGTAGAAATAAATTGACAGAATTATAGAGTTAGATCTAAATAAAAACATAATTTTTGAAATAAATAAATTGGAGGGGTCAAAAGAAGAAGTAAACAGATTATGATGCCTTAAGAATAAAAGAAGAAACTATGGCATTTGCTGGTAAGTGGATGGCACTGGAAACCGTCATGCTAAGAGAAATAAGCCAGGCTCAGAAAGTCAAGGACTGAATATTTTCTCTCATATGTGAAAGTTGGACTAAAATGAGTAATAAAAGTGGGGGATCCCATTAAAATAGAAGGAAGATCAGTGGAGTTGAGGAAGGGGATTGAAGTGGAAGAACTGTGGAATGAAATTGATCAAATCATGCTATGTACATATCCAGTGAATTCCACTTTAATGTATATATATAAAGCACCAATTTTAAAAAAACTGCAAATAAATAAAAGATCAGTAGAGAAAAGGGAGCAGGGTGAGGGAGGAGAGGAGAGAAAGAATAAGTACTGGGGACTGAACAGGAGCAAATTATATTCCATAATTAAATGATGGTGTAAATAAAGAAAGCCTGATATTATGTATAACTATAATGCATTTAAAAAAATTAAAAATGAAGAGTTTTTAAATCAAAAAGAAATGAAACAAAAGATTTGAAAGATCTCAGAGATATAATGTTAAAAATAGGCAAAGATAGAATATGTGGAAATAGGAGTCTAAGGGAAACTTCAGCAAGAAAATAAAACAAAAAACTAATGAGGAAAGCATTCCTGAAATTAAGTTTAAAAATGGAAGCATCATATTCAAAAAAATATATTAGTTCTTTACATAAATTATGTAAAGAAAATTAGATTATAATTATATATTTCAACAGTGATACTTTAAATAAAGTAATTATAGAATCAAAATATTCCAAAGGAGAACTTATATGCCAATGATTTAATATCTAGCAAAACTGACTTTCAACTTAAAGAACTTAAAATTTATCAAAGCACAAGAACTCACAGACCATTTTTCTTATGAATAATTCTTATGAATCTTAATAGATTACATAAAATCAAAATGAAAAAAAATGTGGTGATATAGTTAGTTGTAGAGTCAACACTAAATGTGGATTGAGAGGAACAGAGTGTAATATGAAATAACTAAATAACTCAGATAATGTTGTAGTAGTAAAATAAATATAGGAAAAGAATAGAGAATGCCTATATAAAGTAATGGTACACTGATGTTGATAATATTAGCATCATTATCCTGAGACTAGTGTGTGTATGTGCATAAGAGTTCTGTGTTTGGGATTGGGGGTCTCTGATGACTTCATGGCTCACAAGTCTCACACATTGAGCTGGAATGCAAACAGGACCTGCTGGTGTAAGCATAGCAGCACAACTTTTTCCTCATGTGATCAGAGGCACAGGGTCTTGCCATGCTGGGTCTGGCTGACATTCTGCCATGCTGCCTCTGCACCTTGCTTCTGTCTCCTTCTGATCTCCTTACATGTATATGTAATGTGAGATAAAGGAAAGGAGCAATTATGGAACACTAATTCTGTTATCCCTTGTGTCTTTAAAGTAGATTTCTTAGTGTAGAAGACGATACACAGAAGAGATCAGGTAAAAACTCTATAGTCACAAAATTGACTTAGGATTATCAGATGAATTCATAACAGACTTTAGTTTATCATATTCATATATAAATACATGCATGGATGAATAGGTATTTTCTAGCTCTGGATTCAAGAAAGGCTTGGAAACAATGACAACACAATATCTATGAGAATCTCTAGTATTCAGATACCTTGTAGTCTTAAAATGCTATAAAGATGTTTCACAAAACTATTTCCTTCTTGAATAAATGGTTAATTATATATTCAAAGCAGAAAATGCCTAAGTTAAGCCTGAAACATCCTATCATGATTGCTAAAGAAGAAACTGTCAAAGACTACCAGTGTCATGTCAAAAGGACTCAGAACAAGTGGAAGAGGCTCTTACTGAGAAAATCTGAGCTTCAAAATAGATAACTGCAATTTATTGAAACTTGCCAAAAATATGTTTAAATTGAGCATTAATAATGATTAAGAAGAGAGTAAATTAATTGGTCTCCTCCAGAGATGACAGCAACCTAATTAATGAAGCCAAAGAATCAAGCATTTTTCTTATCTTTCGCATCCGAACTTTACCACTGGGTTATCAAATTATAGATGGGGGATGTATCTTTTTATCAAACTTAGTCCAATTAATACATGAAAAAGAAATTATAGAAATGGAATATCACCATAGCGTGACTTCTAGTAAATATGGACCATGGAACATGTGCAACTGCTGACAATACCAAACTTTCCCTGTGTACACATATGAAAACATCACAGTGAATCTAACCACTATGTATACCCACAAAAAGTTAATTAAGAAAATAACTATGGGTAAATGGCAGAAAGAGCAATAGAAGGAAGAGAGCATGGTTTGCAGAAAAGGAAGGGGAAGGAGAGGTCCTAGAGTCAGAATTAGAATAATATATATTTCATGCTTGAATAATTATGTCAAAGTGAATTCTACTGTCATATATAACTAAAAAGAACCAATAAAGTAAAAAAAAAAAAAAGGAACAATTAAGCATTACATACCCCCTGACAGATAAATGCACCACCTATATTCATGACAATGGAGCCAAACCTGAGACTGCTGAGACCTCTTGATTCAGCTGCCACATCTCAGGATACAGGGTTTTGAGAAATATAGCAAACAATATTCCAGAATTAACGTCTGGGCTAAAATACCTAGATGTGCAAGACCAAACAAGAGCTTCTAGAAATATGCATCTGATTGCTTTAAGGCACTTACTGGATATTGTTGGAGAGGACAGGAGTACCATTGGAATAGGGCCCAGGTAAGGACTTCTGGAGTGACTGACAAAGTCCTTTTTTTGAGCATGCAAAGTCCTGCTTTGGAACATGCAAGGGAGCGTGCCTCATAAGAATTCACTGAGATGCATATTTTCTTTGTGTGGTTTTCTATAACTAAATATTTTACAATAAATAGGTTCACACTTTCAGAAAAAATTCTATGCTCTACTATAAAAATGTTTTTAAAAATCAACAAAACCTAATTTTTCTACTAAAAGAATCTATATTTTCACATTGTAACTACAAATCATCTTATGCATTTGTCTTGTAGTATATTTTCCAAATTGTTTGTTAAATATGCACAGAAAAATTAGGAAACACATATAAACAAAATGAAGAAAATAAAAATCATTTTTAGCACATCTTCTGAAACATCTATGTACATATGATTTATACTAATTTTTCATAAATGATATCAAGCAGGGCAAGCTATGCTACTTTGCCATCTGTTCATTACTGAAAATATTGTAAATACATTTAAATTTTGTTACATATAATTTTGCAATATTTTAAAATTGCTATTTCTGCTGGTTGTATTTAAAAACATATGTTCAACAAATCTCTTATAGTTGAATGTTTATGTTTTTTTCCTAAGTTTTACTATTGCATATAAGCCTGAAGTAAACATGCTTACAATATTGGTGCAAATTCTTAATTATTTGTGAGCATAAATTTATGAATGTAGAATTACATGTCAAAGTGGTTTTTTTGCATGAAGTGCAAAATTATTCCTTCAGTGAGACTGGGCTATTTTATAGGAGTGTTACATTACACAATGAGGTTGATTTTGATGTCAGGGAATTAGGCAAAAATCACATGTGGGAAATTATCTTAATATCTACTAGAGTATAGCATACACAGTTTTATGCAAATGAATTGGTAATAGCACATAAGCCAAGGTAGTTTTACTGGAGCACACTCATGATCATGGTCACTTCATAGCACATTTAGAGACAGTAACAACATTCAGAGTCCCCCATATCTTGCTCTTTCCAACTCTCCTAGGAATTGTGATTATTCTAGACTCTGCTCACATACTTCATTGTTTTTTTTACTATATCATATTTTATTATGATTATTTTTAAAATTATGAACTTTACTACATGAATTAAGAGATAATTGAAGTCCAAAAAAATGTCTATTTTATTTTATCAATTAACTCAGGATCTAGCATGAGCTTACCTAGAATAATTAATGTAGTAAACAAGTATCGATTGAAAGAACAGTTACTTCTACATAAATACCATAGAACACATTTTGTTTCAGGAACTGTGTTTCTCCTTGCACAATTTCATTTCAGACCTTATGATATTTGTATCATTATTATGCTCTATTACAGAAGGGATATCTGTCTTAGTAACACAACTAGGATTTACAACTAGGCTGTTTGACTCCAGAATCAACTCATAACCAATACTTCTGTGATAGAGAACCAGAGAGATATTATAGGTTTTTTTCTTTTTTTTTTTTTAAAGGAATAATACTGGACCAGCCTATAGCTTATTTATGGATGTTGGTGAAATTTTGTCCCATCTTTTCAAGATATACTGATTTTTTTTAAAGCTGCCAAAATACAAGGGGGACATCTGGTCTAATTCAGGAAGGCTAGTTCTTTTCAGGAAACTTAACACAAGTTTGGCATAATTTTTCCTCCTTCATGTTTATATACTTAGGATACATTTAACTGTGACCTAGCTCTAAAATTTTGCCCATTATATTCTACTATCAGTTCTGATATTTACAGAATGAATGTAAAGAGAAAAGTAGGAAAGGTAAATTCATATCAAAACTCAAGTAACTTATTATCTAGTATATTCTCTAAGCCTTGGAATGCAAATGGGTAGTTGGGAAATTTTATAATCTACTAATAAACCACAAGAATTAATATCTCTTATTCAACAAAAAATTTAGCATAAGACAAAACATCTTCTGTGTGAAATATTTATGATACATTTATATTTATGTCCTATGCAATAAACCCTAAGGAAATTCAGGCCTAAAACTAACACATAAAAAGGTAAAAAAAAAAAAAAAAAGAATTCATATTCATGACATTGTGAGTACTCCAAATTTTGTTGAAGTCCTGCTTCCTAGTATCTATGAATTTGACCTTATATAGAAATAAAATATTTACAGATGTAATCTCATTAAAATGAAGTCATTTGGTTGGATCTCAAAGTGGTATGACAAGTAAAGAGAAACAGATTGACACATGAAGAATCATATGTGACATATGTGACAATGGAGTCACAGGTTAGAATGATGTACCTACTAACCAAAAATTGCCAGAAACACTGGCACCTAAGAGAAAGGCTTGGACAGACTCCCTAGTAGAGCCCACTGAGAGAGCATGGCCCTCCTCACACCTTGATGTCAAACTCCTGCTTCTACAACTGTGAAGCAATGAATCCCTGTTGCTTCAGTCCACTCAGTCTGTGTGCCCTTTTACAGTAATCCAAGAAAACTAAACACACCCCCCACTGACAGTGGGAATAAAGCTATTAACCCTCCAATGTGAACAGAAATAGGCATGTTTTTCATTAGATTTGGAGTAGGTCACCATTTCTCAACTGGACATCATTCCCCATAGTTAGCTCATGAATAGGAGCCAATGTGCATGAAAACAAGGTAAATATTTCAGACACTAAATTTGCTCTTAGTGCAGTGAGCTGTATATGCTCTGAGGGGAGCCATGGACTGTAGAGCAGATAAGGTAGGGCATTGCTTCCCATCTCTTCTCATATGTATCCCCCATGATGGGTGAAAAAACAGAGTGAATCACCTGTTCTGAAATCATTCTCTCTCCTTTTCTCTTGTCATCAGCCAGACTGAATTTGTATAGGTAACATCCAATATGTTGACATTTGCACAGTATTTGGTACTTTATACTTCATTACTTTAGTTGTCTCACAAGAATATGATTTACCATAAGCATTCCAGTTTTCTGAGATCTTCAATTATGTAATTTTCATTGCCCTTTAATATACCTAAAATTAATTTTAAATTTTTGGAGTATTTTACATATAATACATAACTTTTTTGCTCATAAACTATTCTGCTTGCTTTACCGAGTACAGACATATGGTTCATTTGGGCAGATAATACATACCACTTTAATTTACTTTTAAATCAATTTAAATTTAGTTATCAATGCAGCTATGAACTGCTTAATTTTAAGAAATTTGCATCACATTTTTATCTCATTTCAGAAAAGGCAAAACTGGGAACAAAATCTACCTTCAACATAAAAAGAAAAATTTAATAATTCTTGTTGGAATAAATATTTCCGTTCTGTCAAGCACTGCTCATTTTATAAGAGGAAGTGTTTTTGAAATAAATTACCCTTTGCCAGCTACCAAAAATTTTTTACAAACAGATGCTACTAATGGATTCTATGCCAGCATGAGTCTTTTCAGATCTACTTTGCAGGACAAAAACACCTCCACCAAACACAGAAAGAAAATAAAAGTGTGTGTGTGGGGGGGGGGTAAGAAGCCAGTGATTCCACACTTCCCCATGTAACAATAAAGACTCCACAGAAGCAAAAAAATGCTTGTCATTTAGTATGGACCACAGTACACGCTTTGTCCTCACTGAACATGACCATAATGTTTCAACATAGTTTAGTATAAAAACCTGCTAATCATGCCCTTATAGATTTTATTTAAAATAGAAGCCATAAAGAAACCTTGTATGTAAATACTTTATTCATCTTCTCAAACATGAAGTATAAACTCTCATACTTTTCAAGCCAAAAAGTGAAATTATATATATTTTTTAAATTTCCTTAGTTTTGACCACTTTTACAGATTGAATCTTTACTGACACCATGCCATGTTAGACCTTTACACAAGGATTTAAATGATTATTTTAAAACCCTTTCCTGTATGCCATTTTTTTTTTCCTGTTCTTGACAAGGTATATAGAAAAGGCTTAATAAAAAATGTGTGATTTTACTATCCACCTTCCACTATTTTACTTGTAAATAAGTCAGCAGAATTCAACTTTCCAACAAGTGAAATTTAATTTACCACTTTATTTTGTTCTAAAGACTCCTATGATGCAGCTAATAATTAACAGATCAATTTCAGATGTCCCCACTTTTTGAGTCTCTGAATCACACTTAATTTAATTGTTTAATAATCTGCCCATCCATGCATGGGAAGTTAATATTCAGCTGCATTAGGAGAATCTGTATGTGTACTTCATAATGTAGCTTATTTACAGAGGAGAGATGGTCAAATTCATAAACATAAAATGTCTGTATTTTTCTATCTGACCATACTTTCTGCAGCATAGATATTACCTATGTTTTTCCATCTGATTCATAAGCTACATATATCCTAAGGGATTTATCAGAAATAGATATCAAGTGCCAATTACATCCAGATTTTATGAAATTCTGAAGAAATTAATTTTTAATTAATAGACTATTTTTGGATGGAGTAGACTATTTTCCTAGCACTCCTGAAGACCCATAAAATATAGGACAAGCTCTCCTTCTGCGCCATTATACTAAAAAATTTAATTAACAGAAAATACTACATAAATATATTCAGTAGTATATAGCAAGGTCCTTATTACCTCTCTTCTGGAAGACTATAAAAACCTCCTAATATTCCCTTCACCTCTGTTGACTCTTTTCCCCAGGCTCTGACTCAGCATCACATTTATCTTCTTAAAGCAAAATCCTTCAATGCCTCCTATTGTTTAGAAAATTAAATAAAGTTCTAATTAAGTGTTTAGGTGCTGAGACATTCTATGAAAACTTTTACTCCACGAAATTTATTCCTCTCACCACCTAGAGATTTTTTTCCTTAACTTGTTTTCTTTTTGCATTTGCTCTCCTGTTGTAGAACTTTACTTAAAGAACTGAACTTCCTTTTTCTCCAAAGCCCAAGCTGGATGCATCTTCAAAACAGGCACTTTCCTCTTTACCTCACACACCAAGATCACTCAGCTCAGGAGGGGAGCAGGAAACTCAGCCTACCTCCTGCCACTTGCCTCAAGGAAGTAAGTGGTTATCAGTTACAGTAGCTGCTGTCTCCAAGCATCTTGGGTCAAGCCACCATGCTGATTTTTCAGACACACATTTTCTACCCTTCATTGTACACCATGAACACATGTGAATTCTGTAAGGATTCCAGGGTAGAAATTTTCCTAGAGGTGACCACATATCTCCAGTTTTTCAATTATGTTCTTGGGTTATTCAGGGACAGATTTGCATCCCCCGTTACTTACTTGTTTACTTGCAGAGCGCCTTTGTCCACTCAGTTCTCAGGCCTTGCTCCTCTCTTTCTCTGAATTCTTGCATAGGTATATGTGGACATAAAGAGATACAAACAGATAAAGCACATAATAAAGTATACATATAAGTATGTAGATACAGGTAGAAAGTCTTCTTTTAACACCAGAATTGAATTAATGAGTAGATTGACATGAAAATGTAAAGTTGGCAGACATTGTTTTCTTGCATTTCTCATATTCTTACTTCCCTTTGTAGTGTAGGGTCTTTTTTTAAAGCCTGAGTTTCCTCCTAAGACTCACAATAAGAAATCTTATATATGTCCATTTCTAAATAGTGTTAGGGGACGAAGAGATGTGAGTGGTGGGAGCATGAGATTAAGGGAATTCTCTAAGATGAACCTACTGGGCTGACTCTCACATGCTTTCTTTTCTAAAAAGCAATTTACCTGCAGTTCTGCCTCGATTAAGTGGATGGGTTATGTCACATTCCTCAGCAAATTACATGTTATCTCCGGGAGAAATTCAGGCCCAAAATAATGTCAAGAGGAATCCAAGTTACCCTGAATGGGGGAGAATTTTGTGACCCTTTTCCTAGACTAGATACCAAAACTCAGAAAGATAAGGATAATTCTTCCTAGCCATAAAATCTGTAAGAATTTATGGTTAAGAATACAATTAGAATCAGTTAGCATGAGCCAAATGATAACTGTTGTTTGTGGGTGACGAGTTGAAGTCTGAACGTTAGGAAAGCATGCCAAGGCAAGCATTATTAAAGCAGGGTTTATTTAAGAAGGGGTAACTTAGACTTCTCCAGCAGGAGAAGGGGGCCAGAGCTGGTATCCTGGCATCCCAAGAAGCGAGGTGTTCTGTCCTTTATATATTTCCTAGGTTTCCTTTGTTCTCCTATCCTCTTCCCCTTTTTCCTTCCTTCTTACTTGACTAGCATTTGACTAGGCCTAGGAAATCCTGGGTGGGATAGCCAAAAGTTGGGAAACAGGTGGGCTGAAGGGGGAAGGGCAGGATGCAGCAGCCAAGTACACAACCTTATAGCTTCCTGTAGGGAGGGGCAATTCCTGGGACAGGTTACCTTAGCAACAGGCTGAAGCAGGGGGAAGTTTTTCATAAGAGTGGAGGAAAGGCTCTGAAGGAATTAACATTTCCATCCCTCAGGGGACAGTCTGGAACTTGCAGACTCAACTCAAAATTGGCCTTCTTGATCTGACCTGACTGGATTTACTTATCTATATTGACTGTCTGTCTAATTCTGGCTTCACAAGGTGAGGTAGAGTTGTCCTGGCAATGAGGACTTGAAAGTCTGATGTCATCATGCTGTTGGTCAAAAGTCAAGAAGTGGGCCTGGGTGGCACTCTCTGGAAACTTCTCTGAGATTCCCAATAAAATTAGAGTGCAGGAGACACACATTACACCTGTCCTCCCTGAGAGGACCCACTCTCTCCCTTGAGAGTATACCAACCCCCTTTTCTGTTCCTTCGGTGAACTCATTCCTGTTACTGTGAGCAACATGTCTGAAATCTTTCTGACTTGGTTCCAGGATTCGGGGTTTGAAGGGAATTCTTCCTATTGCCTCAGTTTCCTGGAAGGCCCCAGCTCTGTAACAATAGCATCTCATATTATCCTTCATCTTAGTTCAACTGAACAAACTTTTACAGAGATTCCATCTTGAAAAAAATTGTGTTCAGTCTCTTACAGAAGCATAACACTTGCATGGGGGAGCTCTTTCTTATGGAGAAAAATTTAAGCCATGAGACACTGAAGAGAAGTTTCATTGGTAAAGTTGATTTCATGTCAACAAAAGTGTGGCTGAGCACAATACATCCAAATGATCAGAGAACAAAACTAGTACTCTTCTTTTTATTAAAAAAAAAAAAAAAGTAAGGATGGTGAATGGGAGGGATGGAAGCAGTGATATGTAACTATCTAGAGAACTCAAAAAATAAGTAAGTATTCCCCAAACAGTAACCTTACATAAGCTCTGCTGAAAAAGTTTACTATCATTGATTTGGATCAAAGATGTGACATCACTACTTTTAGATGACATGTGTTAGACCACGACGCAAGAAAAGACCACTGACTCCAATTAAAATCAAATTAAAGCAAGCTTATTATTTCGACCGGCCGGGCTGCCTTGCCCCTCAAAATCGTGGGAGCCAAGGACAGCCCCGAGGCTTCTTTGTGGCCCAGTTTTATAGCCCAAAAAGTTACACAAAATGGGGGGGGGGGGTTACAGATAACAACATTCTGAAGAGCATAACACAAGTTTACATTTTTGCTGGCCCCGGCATCAGAATTTATGGAGATCTTAGAGACTCAGAGAGGGTCGTTGTCTGGCCAGGGAGGGCCAGAATTTATGAGGCGTCACTAAAGTTTAGGAAAGGGTTGTTATATGGTCAGGGAAAACCGGACTTGGGTGAGTTCAGGGCACGGGCAGGCATTCCAATCAGCTTTACAACATCAACTAATGGCCAGGCCATACAGACATCCTGATATTTTTACAGAAAACAGAAATGAATCCTTCATAACTTGTGACAAGCTGGCTTCTAATCTAATGAGATAATTAGGCTAGGTATATCATTCCCCCCTTTTCTGATGTGTCCCTTTCAAATCTTTGATAGGGAGCAACCAGTAATGTCAGCAACATATGTTAATACTGTCGGTGGTACATAACAGAATTGAGTTGTAGCCCTATAAACCTGAGCACATAGTTAATAATGCATGGGACAATAACTAATAGGAGAAGAATACAAATTATAGGACCTGCAAGAGAAGTTAACCATGGAAACCAGTTTTTTAGGTCTGGCCAAAAGTTGTCCATTTGAATCTTGTTTATTTCCTTTTTCATTTCATCTATCTGTTGTTGAATAACATTAGAATAGTCAGTAATATTAAAACAGCACATGCCTGGGAATTGTTGGCAGCCCAAATGATGTTTCAGTAGCAGAAAGTCAGTAGCTGCTCTATTTTGTAGTACTGAGGTTCGGAGTTCTTTCATCTCTTGATTAATTTCTGCTAAAACTTGTGCTGTAAGGTTAGCTGTTTTGCTAAAACTACAGGCTAATTTAGTGATTTCTCTTTGAATTCCTACCATTAGTCCCGGGACTGGTAGAATGAAAGCTGCTGCAATTGCAACGTCTAGTGGATCCAGGAGGATTACATTGTCATTGCAATTGGGGGGCAGACTTCGGATAACTCGGTGGGGAGCTGCCAGGGATGGCAGCAAAGGAAAAATCCTCCCAACAGAGCAGATTCCAGAGAAATTGGTAGGCAACGCTTGGAAGGTTGTCTTATTACAGAGAAAAACCCATCCTGTAGGAAGTCGTTTGCCATTGGGTAGGGAGATATATTGTTCAATAGAACAATTTGGTGGGGATCGAGGAAGGGTGCAGTCTATGCATAAACAATGTTTCTGGACGATTAGTGAAGCCGGCAAGGCTGACTCTGTATGAGACACAGGCCAGTTTTGCTGTGTAACTCTATCCCCAGTCACCTTAACATAGTCATCATATTTTATAGACAGGCCCATAAGATTATTAGCTAACAATTGATGGACTGAGCTTCCTTCTTGTATGCAGAAGGAACTTTTGTTCATAGTATCAACAGCCAATTGTAGCCAGAAGTTCTGGTTATTTACAGACTCTAGGGGGCTCACAGAAACATCCACATTTAAAGTGGCACTTGAATAGACAGTATCCACCAGGGCTCCCTTTTTAAGCTTAACACAGGAATATTGCCCTGAATCTCGTGGGTGAGCTGAGTATTTATAGATTCCAAAGTTTATATTACCTCTTTCGGACTGATCTGTGAGGTTTCTCCATGGTCCCTCCCTGAACACCTGACTAAAAACTTCTTGGTTATCTTTATACCATCTGATAGGGCCAATTATTGGATCCTGACAGGAGTAAGTGCAATTTAATATTAGTGGGGATCCTGCAATGGCAGGTCCTACCTGGGTTACAGAAGGGGTGCAAGGCTCGTTGAAACTGGCATAGCTAAAACCCAAGAATACATATATACTACAACAAGTGAAAAACATTAGCATAATGTTTACAATGACAAGGAAAAAATGAGAAGTTAATGACAAAACATTAACCCTTAGAAATTTTAATTTTAAAGGGTCCACGTTTAGTCACTTTCCACCTTTGGTTGCTTGATTTTCCTCCAGTGGGTTCTGCAGGTGCCTTCTTAAGCTGTGAATGGTGAATCCATGCAGGAATGCCAGCAACTTTGACGGCAGTGGGAGTGCGGAGAATCACGATGTAAGGGCCTTTCCACCTGGGTTCAAGACTGTTGGTTTTTAAGGGTCTTATCAGCACAGCGTCTCCAGGCTGGAATGAATGATCAGGCGATCTGTGTCCGATGGGTTGAGCAGCCTGGACCTGAGGAAAGATCTTATCCATGATTAGTTGTAACCCTTTAAGTGCCTCTGAGACTGGAATGTCTCCCAGCAGATCTAGATGTATTCTGGGAACCACAGGCGGTGGCTGCCCATAAATTATTTCATAAGGGGTAAATTTTTCCCGATAAGGAGTACAACGGGCCCTCAGCAGGGCAAAAGGCAGGAGATCAACCCAGTTACCACCAGTCTCAAGAATTAATTTAGTCAGTGTTTCCTTCAATGTTCTATTCATCCTTTCTACTTTCCCTGAGCTTTGAGGATGATACATACAGCGTAATTTCCAGTTTATATTAAGGGCCTTTGAAATCAATCGAGATAATTTGGCCGTGAAGGCCGGGCCATTGTCAGACCCCAAAATTAGAGGGAGGCCAAATCTAGGAACAATCTCAGTTATTAGCTTTTTAACTACTATTTGTGCTGTTTCCGTCCGGGTTGGAAAAGCCTCTACCCAGCCTGAGACAGTATCAACAAAGACTAACAAGTATTTATATCCATATAGTCCAGGTTTAATTTCAGTGAAGTCTAGTTCCCAAAATTCACCAGGTACAGTACCTTGACTTCTGTTTCCTTGTGGAAGTTGGTTCCTTTTAGCGTTTACCTGTGCACATGTCATGCATCGATTTGAGATATCTTGAAGCATCTCTCGATGTCCTGGTAGCCAGACATAGGGTGAGATCAATTCTGACATCTTCTTGGGGGATAAATGCATGGCTTGATGAAGATTAGTTAACCATTTTCTCCCTAGTAGCTTAGGTATGCAGATTTTTTTATCTGGGAGGGTCCACCAGCCATGACAGTTTTGCTGGGCCCCCATTGAGGAGTATGAGTTTATTTCTTCTGTAGTATATGACGGGGCCTCTTCCCAAAATTTAACTGGAAATTTTGGATAATTGGAGAGTTCTAGGACAGCTTGGTATTTTGGCTCTCCAAGGGCTATTTCCCTGGCTGTTTGATCTGCCAGGTTGTTACCCTGGGTCTGAGGACTATCGTCTTTGCGGTGTCCAGGCCAGTGGATAATAGCCAATTTGTCTGGTAACCAAATTGCCTCCAGTAGTTCAAGAATTTCTTGTTTATTTTTGATGGTCTTGCCATCTGAGGTTAGAAGTCCCCTTTGTTTATATATTTGTCCATGCACATGTGCCGTAGCAAAGGCATAACGGCTGTCTGTGTAGATATTCACCCGTTTTCCTTTTGCCCATCTCAATGCCTGTGTCACAGCAATGATTTCTGCTTTCTGGGCTGATGAGCCCCTGGGCAGAGCCTGGTCCCAAATAACTTCTTTTTGACCTGTGACTACAGCTGCCCCTGCATACCTTATTCCATCCCGGACATAGCTGCTGCCATCGGTGTAAAGGTCTGCGTCTCTGATGGTGAGAGGAATGTCAGTCAGGTCTAGTCGAGTACCTTGGATGACATCCAGCATCTCTGAACAGTCATGAATTGGCTCCTCTGGATTGCTGTCTGGCAGCAGAGTTGCTGGATTGATGGCCAGGGATTTACTGAAGGTTAATCTGTCTTTATCTAGGAGTAGAGCTTGATATTGAGTGAGGCGCGCATTTGACATCCAATGATTTGTGGCATCCCTCAATAGAGCTTCCACTGCATGAGGGGCAGTCACAGTTAGAGTCTGCCCTAGGGTAAGCTTGTCTGTTTCCTTCACCAGAAGTGCAGTAGCCGCTATGGCTCGTAAACAAGGGGGCCATCCTGACGCTACTGGATCCAGCCTTTTTGAAATGTAGGCAATAGGCCTTTTCCATGGCCCTAGATTTTGGGTAAGAACCCCTTTTGCAATGCCCTTTTTCTCATGAACATACAGATGGAAGGGCTTAGAGATATCAGGGAGGGTTAGGGCTGGAGCCTGTGCCAGGGCCTTTTTTAGATTTTTAAAAGCTAAGTCATTTTCTTCAGTCCAAACTAAGGGTGAGTTGCTCCCTGCAGTTGCAGTATATAAAGGCTTGGCAATCTCAGCAAATCCAGGTATCCAAAGACGGCAGTACCCAACTGCCCCCAGGAACTCCCTAACTTGCCTTTTAGTAGTTGGGATTGGGATCTTCATTATGGCCTCTATGCGGGCTTGGGATAGCAGCCTTTTCCCTTCCCTCAGTTCATATCCTAGATAAGTAACTCGAGGAGAACAGATTTGTGCTTTTTTTTTTGGAGACTCGGTACCCCAGTTGAGCCAAGGTTCTCAGTAAACCCTGGGTGGCCCTTAAACAGTCCCTTTCATCCCTTGCTGCTAGTAAAAGATCATCCACATATTGGAGCAAGGTTATCTCGGGGTACTCACTGCGGAAGAGGCTCAGATCTTTGTTGAGTGCTTCATCAAAGAGGGTGGGGGAGTTCTTAAATCCTTGAGGTAGTCGAGTCCAGGTTAGTTGTCCTGATATCCCCTGTTCCAGGTCAGTCCATTCAAATGCAAAGATGGGCTGACTCAGTTTTGACAAAGGAATGGAGAAAAATGCATCTTTCAGATCTAATACAGTGTAGACTGTATGTTCTGGTGGCAACATACTGAGCAAGGTATAAGGGTTTGGGACGGTTGGGTGTACAGTTTCCTGTACTGGTCTGTAATCATGAGTCCCAGGCTTTTGGACCGGCAGCAAAGGGGTGTTCCAGGTTGACTGGCATCTAATTAGTATTCCCTCTTTTAGGAGACGTCTGATGTGAATTTTGACACCTTCTCTGGCTTCAGAGCTAATGGGGTATTGTCTAACCCGAATGGGCATAGCCCCAGAGGTTAGTTGGACTACGACTGGTGGCACATGTTTAGCTAACCCCGGAGGATTATCTTCAGCCCAAACTGCAGGAATTTCTTGGATTAATAGTTTTTTCCACTTTCCCTCTGAAGCTTGGATAGGATTTTGAGAAAGCAGATATTCCTCACTTAATGGGCATGTTATAGTTAAGGCTCTTGTAGGACTCCCCAATTGTAGTGTAGGCATCTCCCCTGAAAATGATATAGTTGCCTGAAGTTTGCTTAGAAGGTCCCGCCCCAGCAATGGGAAAGGGCATTCAGGGATAACAATGAAAGAGTGAGTCACTGTTCCTTGTCCTACATCAACAGTCCGATCTGTGGTCCATCTATAATTTTTAATTTCTCCTGTTGCCCCTTGTACTTCCATAGTTTCATTAGAGAGGGGTCCTAGGGGCTTCTGTAACACCGAATATGAAGCTCCTGTATCCACCAAGAAATTTACAGGTTGGCTCCCAATTGTGAAGGTTACCATTGGCTCTCGGGAGCCTAGTTTGAAAGAGCCATGGTCCCCCTATTCTTCTAAAGTTAGAGCCGGTTGTGGCTGAGGGGCTCTGGTCTGCAGCGGGGGAAAGTCTTTTTGATTTCGTTGGGGGCACTGATTTTTCCAGTGTCCATGTTCCCGGCAATAAGCACACTGATCTATTTGGAGGGGAGTCCTTCTTTTGCCCCTGCCATGTGCCGCCTGCATCTGTCTGGAATTAAAAACTTCCGGAGACCTTAGTGCAGCTACTGTGGCCCGATTTACTTTCCTTATCAGTAGATCATCCTGGCTCTCTCTGTTTTCGAACACCTTTTGGGCTATCTCCAATAATTCTGACCTATTCTTCCCTGCAAAGCCATCTATCTTTTGAATCTTTTTACGGATGTCTGGGGCTGACTGAGCTACAAAAGCCAGGTTAATCGCCTTCAGATTTGTCGGGTCCTCAGGATCTATAGGAGTATATAGACGGTATGCCTCTAGGAGCCGTTCGAGAAACGCTGAAGGCGATTCGTCTGGGTTTTGTTTCACCTCTGCTACTTTAGAAAGATTGGTGGGCTTGTGAGCTGCCCTCCTAAGACCCTCTAATAGAGCCTGGTGGTAATCGCTGAGTGCTCTCCTACCTTTCGCCGTTCCATAATCCCAGTCTGGTCTTCTTTTAGGTAAAGCCAAGTTGATTACTTCCGTTTTCTCGTCATGCGTAAGAGAGTTTATTCCAGGCAGCGCTTTAGCTGCTTCTGCCAGGATTCGCTCCCTTTCCTCCGTAGTGAAAAGGGTATGCAGAATCTGTTGGCAGTCATCCCAGGTGGGGAGATGATTAAAAAAGACAGAATCAACCAGGGAAATCAGGGAACTAGGATCCACACTAAACGGGGGATTCTGGTTTTTCCAATTGTAGAGATCCGTTGTGGAAAACGGTACATATATGTAACGACCTTCTGGAACCTGGCGGAGAGGAAGGACAGGGGCGGGAGTCACCTCTTCCTCTGGGATAGAAATAGAAACAGTGCCTGCGGGTCTGCCTGGGGAGGGGATCGAATCAGGCCTTCCATAGGGGCGACCCTGTCGGGTATGAGGAGGGGATGGAACAGGGGCTGGCTTATTTGGGGAAGTGATAGCAGAAGGAGTGGTGGAATGAGGTAGTTGCAGCGGCTCAGGGGAGGGGCAGGGAGGCGGTGGTGCAGTTTTTGCAGCTGTCTCCATTGTTCCCGCACCAGCAGCAGGGAGATAAAGAGGAACCCCAGTGTACGGGGGGGAGGAGGAAATCCTCCTGAGCGTCCTGTAAAACAGGGCTCTTAATTGAGGGCTCCTGGGAAGTTTTTTTGGTCACAATCAGGGCCTGCCCTCCCTGTCCATTCCGGACCATACAAACCTTCATCCAAGGGGGTGGATTAGTTGTTGCTTCTGCCCAGGGTAGGATATATCCTATTTGATCTGGGTGGCCGGGGTTGCCAAGAGTGGTATTAGTTACAGCCCATGCCACCTGGGGATCAAAGGTGCCCTCAGGGGGCCAGCCGACTCCAAAAGTGGGCCATTCTGCCTCACAGAAAGTTCGGAGGCGATTCTTGGTGATGGGATAATCATAGCTCTGCTTAACAAAAGAGGGGTAAAGTTTATCAAAATTCCTTAAAACACAGTTCAAAGGGCTATCAGGCTTACTTGCTTTATTACCCATTTTGATGTCCACTTTCCTTAAGTTTCACCACAGAAGTCACACAACAAAAGACAGAAAAAACATATAGAACACAGAACAAAACACAAGGAAACACAAACCCGGCACCGAAACAGAAAAACAGAGGAGCAATGCAACGTCTTGCCAAAGCTCCGGGGTAGGAGTGCGTGCGTGCCCGTCGGCACCTCTCTACCCTTCCAGAGGAATTCCCTACAGAACAGAACAGAAGACAGAACGATTTCTCGTTACTGTCCGGACAGGAGTATATGTGAGCCTCGCCAGGCCACCTCTCTGTCTTCAGAAGAGATCTCCCTTAACCAGATATCAGATGTTATAAAGGCGCCACTTACCTATGGAGGCCTCCTCCACCAGATGCTTGCTAATTGTTTTAGTGCGGCAGTTCACTCCAGCTCTCCGAGGACCAAAGGCTCACCCTGGGGCCTTGGAACGTCTCAAGGTGCGCACCCCCTAGAGTGGCTCTCCAGCCCGGAGCCCGGGAGCGAAGGTCCGACTTCAGAATTTCCAGCAGCCTGATATTGCAGTCTGGTCCTGCAGTTTGATCTCGCTGGGGCCTCCAAAATGTTAGACCACGACGCAAGAAAAGACCACTGACTCCAATTAAAATCAAATTAAAGCAAGCTTATTATTTCGACCGGCCGGGCTGCCTTGCCCCTCAAAATCGTGGGAGCCAAGGACAGCCCCGAGGCTTCTTTGTGGCCCAGTTTTATAGCCCAAAAAGTTACACAAAATGGGGGGGGGGGTTACAGATAACAACATTCTGAAGAGCATAACACAAGTTTACATTTTTGCTGGCCCCGGCATCAGAATTTATGGAGATCTTAGAGACTCAGAGAGGGTCGTTGTCTGGCCAGGGAGGGCCAGAATTTATGAGGCGTCACTAAAGTTTAGGAAAGGGTTGTTATATGGTCAGGGAAAACCGGACTTGGGTGAGTTCAGGGCACGGGCAGGCATTCCAATCAGCTTTACAACATCAACTAATGGCCAGGCCATACAGACATCCTGATATTTTTACAGAAAACAGAAATGAATCCTTCATAACTTGTGACAAGCTGGCTTCTAATCTAATGAGATAATTAGGCTAGGTATATCACATGATTTTCTGAAAGTTTCTTAATTCAATGAGACAAGTTTTTTTGTTGTTGTTGTTGTTGTTGTTTGTTGTTTTGTTTTAAATCTAATTTTTTTAGGCTAGATTATAAAAGTATTAATGACATTGACCTTTAAATCAAATTTTGGGTAATTCTTGGGTCCAGCAAGGGTGCTTCAGGGATTCAAAAAAATGTATTCATAATTTGTTTTATAATATATTTGAACTATAATAATGACAATTACACACCACACACATGTAAAATACTAGTTAGAAGTCAAGTGAATGGGTAATAAGAACTTCAAACAAGAAGTTAAGCTAAGCAGAAAAATATAGAATGATGTCAAAGTAAACCAATGTTTCATTTATCTTATGATTCTCGCAACATAGTTTGAACTTGGTTTCAGGGAGAAGGAAACAAAATCTTTGGAAGTCCTGCCACTTCACTCTTTTACCATTTCTCAATGGATCAACCATTATAACAATACGCTGCACATTTCTAGTACTGCCTCCTTCCATTTATTCTGAAATAACCCATTTCACTCCTTAATGATTATTTTTGCCTTCTGCAACTCTGAGACCTTTCCATTCTCTTCCCTCATCTCTCTTCTTGGTCAGCCACATCTATGGAAAAATGGTTAAAGTAGTTATTTACTTATTTGTGCATGAAAAAAAATCGTTTCTATTCTAACATGAACACTTAATAGCCTTTGGTCCCTTCCTCAAATCTTGGCCAATACTTGGTATCTGCAACATGCAGGAGGTCCTCATTGTGTCCAAGCTTCAATAATCTCTCTTAGCCCTAGGACCAGGTTTAGATACAGTTATCAGGATATTAAATCTGGTCTTGCAGAAGAATGTCATTAGTAAAATAGGTCTTGTCCTATATTATATTTCACTCCCCTTAATATATAACCACTTATATAAGTGTTCCCCTGAAAAATACAACTTCTTCCCTGAGTATAATATTTTCTCTTATAAGTGTAGGTAACATTTTCTCACTTGGGCTATAATGAGAACTGAATCTATGAAGACAAGTGAGAGTGAGCTAGTGAATCCTGAGAGATATCCATCTCAGGAGAGGCTTTTGTGTGGTTTATAGGCAAATGGAGGCTGGTTTCTTCTAGTGAGGGTTGGGATCATCTTGCCTGGAAAGTTTGTTGGAATCTGGAAAAGCAATGTTCTCCAGGTCAACAATTCATATACTCTACCGCATCTCACAGAGGCCTGCATCTTCTAGGACCCTATCTTTAGCACAGGGCATATGTCAAGAGCCATAGTTTAATATCCTTTACAAGGTTAGGCAATCCTTATGATTCAAAGACAAGTTTTATTTTCAGCATAGACTGCAATTCAGCTTTAGGAGACATGGTCAGGTATAAATACTGCCATTAGGGCTGGAGATGTTGCTCAGTGTCAGAGAATTTACCTAGCATGTCCAAGGTCCTGTTTTTAACACCCAGCACTGTGGAGGGAAAAAAAAAAGAAAAGTGGAAAAAAAAAAACAACTTCCATGAGACTTTTACAGAATTCTTGAGTAAATATTTGACCCAATTGTTCAGTAGTCGAAATTTCAGAGCAGTCAACAATTCGGTCAAACACATAATTTTTATAATTACCATTGTGCCATAGATATCAAAGAATAAAGATTTGACATAACCTAATTTTTCCTTCAATCTACAACTCATTCCAACCCACAACTGTGAGTCTTAGTCATTGTATGCCAAGAGATATAACCACCCTACTTTCCATGAACAATGAAGACATAGTTGCCTTCTCACCAGTGAGTAACCAGTTCTATAATTCCATCGCAAAGATCTGTTTGGGAAAGCTACTTCTAATACTTACTGTCTTAACCTGAATTTCCCTGAGAGGAGATACTAAGAAAAGGACTTGAGTGTGGGTAATTTATTTGGATCCTAAGATACAAAAAATGAGGGATTAGAGCTAATGATTTATGGGAATGGAAGAAAGGAATGTTTATGTTAGTAAGTTCCTTATTGATGTGCATAGCTGGGATTTATTCCTGCTGGGTATCCTTTGTAGAATTGGTCTCAACATTGTCCCATGAGGTATACTGAAACTAGGGTGTTTATCCTCTAATTACCATCTCCTACTGATTTAGGCCATTTTTTTTTTCACATTAATTCCACCGCACATCCACTGGCATGCAGACAGCTCAGCTTCCTCCAAAGTTAGAGGAGAAAGCTCAGCAGAGGAATACCTTTGCTTGGTTTAGATGTAGGTCATTGTTAATGGTGCATGGAACTGTCTATCTTAGTGATGTTAGAACCAATAAGGGATTATGTGGTGTAATGTGGTATATCATGAGATCAACTTGATATAATTTAGTAGCATTTTTAACTCTCATATTACATGAAAATCTTTGTAGTATTTAATATTTTTACCAAATTCTACCATAAAATGTTTTTTGTAGTTTCCATAAAATGGTAGATTTTTTAGATCCCTTTGTATCTCTATCTCCTGTAAACTCACTTTTTCCCCCAATGTATTGGAAATATTTCTCATGTATATTTATCACAATCATATTATTGTTTCTAGTCTTTCTTGCTTTCTATTTTTCAACCTCAACGATCACCTATTAACCTGTATTTCAGTGCTCTGGCTTCCAATCCCTCATTCTTGAAAGCAAATAAAAGAGAAAGAAAAAGAAATGGAGACAGACCTCAATGGATCAGCGATTCTTTATTAAGCAGCAAAGGGGCACATTTTCAAGAGGAAACTGGCAACTGGTTACAATAGGGGTCTTAGTGTTATAAGGTTCAGTGAGACTGAGTCATAGCAGAATGTGTCAGTTAAGCAGTCAGGGGAAGAACAGTTGTAGGTACAGGAATTTGTGAAAGTCCTGAGCCCATTTTTCTCCATTTTTCCCTGGGAATTGTTAATTTGCATGCCCTTCAATTTTTACCTCCTACACATCTCCAGTGAGAAGTGCCCAAAACAATATGACTCAATGTGTCCAAAATGCAAAGATCCAGAACTGCTCATTTTTCTGATTGCTGTTCTTTCTAGCTGTCATCTTTCCTTGCTGAGAATAAAAATCTCAATAAAAAAAAAATGTACCAATCACTCTTAGCCCATTCCTATTGAGTTTCTAACTTCTCTATATGGCAAAGTTTACTTGGGTCAGTTCCCTCAACACTTAATTCTCACACTTTCTATTCTCACTCATGCCCTCCTTCCCTCCAATTAGAGGAATTGCAAAAGCTTTTCTAACATGTTTCTTTTTGATTTCTCTTACACAGAGCTGGCACACTATTTCTGGCTCAAGCACATCACTGGTTCAGACATATTCTTGTAAAATATGTTTGATGACCAATCAATATTAATAAGTGATGTTTATATATTTAAAATACTTTCTACATGACAGGTACTATTCTAGAGCATTTGAATGTATTAACTAACTTGAGTGTCATAATAATTATCCTCCCCATTTTAGAAGTGCAAAAAATGAAGCCCAGAGAGTATAAGTGAATGGCCTAAAATTATATACTTAGAAAACAAGCAAATAAGAGATCAAATAGGGAGTTGGTTTTAAAAATAGGCTCTTAGCCGTCAAACTAAAATGACTCAGAGTCGACATAGCACCAGTGACTAAAGAAAAAAAAAAAAAAAAACAACTACAAACATTTAAGGCCCTGTATAACTTTAACACAATTTTTCAGAACTTCCATTTTCAATAATTTATTAATTTCTCTACTAAATTTTTAATACACATTATTTTGTTTTCTCCTCCAATGACCCTAAGGTTGTTATTACACTTATCCTTATTTTTCTCAGTTAGCTGAATCAAGGCTTGGAGAGAAGATACTGTTGTATAGTCCCTTAGCCAACAGACTGAAGATCTAAGAACTGAAATAATGACTATGTGGCCCCTAAACCTACATTCTATATAGATGTACCATTCTGCAACCATTCCTTCCTCCCTTAAGAGAAATAGTCAACTAATCCCTATTCATTTATGTTTCTTAGTATCCAACCCCCATGCCATTTTCTGTATTTTTCCCTCCAGAGAAAGTTCTGACTGTAATTCAAATCTTAAATTCAGTAAAGTCTTCCTAGATTTTTATGTTAGTTGGAGATAATCACACCATGTTCCAGATTTGAAAAACCCTGTGCCTCCTTAGGTATTCTATCATGTTTTTTTTATAGAATTTAGCCATTAAGAGGAGAAAATTACATATACTGTCCTGAAAAAGTTACCTGCATGCAGAAAAAAATAATACTTAGGAAAAAAATAGAAAACAAGTCTCATAATTTATAACGATTGAATTCTGAACGAAATAAAAGTGAATACATAAAAACAAACATGATGGAAGAAATATAAGATGTTCAGATGCCTTATTTTAAAGACTATAAGCATAGGTGTTCAACTTTTTAGGAAATATATAGAGTTGCACTTATGGGCCATGCACCATGTGGAATACTGTGGGTACAATACTGAGCATCAAAATGACTTTATCCACTGACCCTAGGCCCAGCCTGGTAGAAGAAACACTAATAAAAAGATCATGCAGATACCTGAAACTACAATTACAGTAAGTCCCACAAATAATGTTTTGAACAGGAGATTCTGACTGGTGAGTAGAATCAAGGACACTGCTGCTGAGATCTGAAGCTTTAATTGCAGTTAACTGGAAGACAAGGAAAAAATATGTGGAGAATATTTAATGGGTCAGTAGGGTGACTAGTGCAAAGGGCATGAAGAGGTTGATATTTCAATGTTTCCAATTATACAACTGGATGATGCAATGGATTGGACTTAAGGATCAGATCTGTGCACTTGAGTATAGAAATGTAAATGACATGAAATGAGTCATAGCAAACTAATCTATGAATATTCCTTAGATTATATAACCCCCATCTCAGTATTAATAACTATAGTGAAACAATATTTTATGTTTATTATTTTATCATTTAAAAGTACTCAAGTGATCCTCTAAAGAAATTTATTTATGTCCATTGGACTCTTTAATGTGATAGCTGTCACAGAATCTTAAATATTTTCAAAATTCTATTGAATTATTTATTGGTGACCTGATATAAGTTAATTTGTTTCTTCAATACTTTTGACTGTACAGCCCCCAATTATTATCATTTTAAGAATAATTTTAACTTTTTACTAAAATTTAAATTATCTTAATACAATGCTATCATAAATATTTTTATTATCATTAATTTATATATTCATGACAAAATCATTAACGCTAATTAAATTTATTTTCTTTCCCCCAATTTTTTTTGCTGAGAAAATATATATTCAGTAGAATTACAAATCTATTAATTTGAAAACACTTTCAGACTATTGTCATATTTGCGCAAATTATTGGTAGCAGAAGAGAAGATTCAAGACCACTCTTTACTTAACGTGTGCTTTCCTTTAGAAATGTGCCAGCCACAAATGTAAAGTACGTTTGAAATCTGAAGTGTTTTATTAGCCAGATTGTTTTAGTTAGTGTTTGTGCTGCTGTGACTAAAAGATCTGATCAGAACAATTTTAGGGGAAGAAGCTTTATTTAGGGGCTCATGATTTCAGAGATCTTAGTCCATAGACAGCAAACTCCATTCCTTGGGGCTCAAAGGAGACTAAACAAATATCATGGTGGAAGAGTGTGGCAAATGGAAGCAGTTCCCATGATGATCAGAAAGCAGAGAAAGAGACTCCACTCTACAAATACAAAATATATACCCCAAAGAACCATTTTCTTCAGCCACACCCCACCTGCCTCCAGTTACCACTCAGTTAATTCACTGATTAGGTCAAGGCTATATATACCCCAATCGTTTTTCCTCCAAACCTTCTTGCATTATCTCACACGTGAGTTTTGGGGGACATCTCACACCCAAACCATAACACAGATTAAAAATAAAAAGAAATAGATGAAGTTCATCTTAAAATGTTACATTTAATCCTATACAAACAATATGAAAATCATAAATTAGAAATTGTACAGTTTGTTATTAAGTCTTCAGATTTCCCTGTGTATTCTACAGTGCATCTCAGTTCTGACTGTCATGATAGCACTTGCTTAGTACACATGGCGGTATAGTGCGTACTGTACCAAACATTGTCAGTTGTAGGCTAAATCAGTCCTTGGAACAGTTTTCTCAACTAATTGGTAATCTAAACTGCTGGTCAGGATATCAACCAACTTCTCCCTGTTTACTTAGAGGTGCTTACTTAGTCACTTCTAGGATTTACTCTCATCTTTACATTTCTCTTGACGTATATCCCATGATTGCAAAATTGTATTCAGTGTGCTCACTTTTAAATACTGTAATATCATAGATATAAACATAGATATTTATGGGTAGGTATAGATATAAGATATACTACAGCATGAATTATGTATGTGTGATATACAGAGATAGTATAATAAACATGTAGGTGGGAACCTTATATGTCTCCTTTATTCATTAAACAAAGATTTACTAAGCACTCTCTGTATTGAGCACAGAGTAAAAAAAAAAAAAAAAAAAAAAAAAAAAATGATGAAACCTACAGTGTTGCTGCCCTCCAGGAACCATGTAATCTCTGTGTGGCCCTCAGTCCCTGTGAGTACAGGTACAACCACTTTGTGTTTCTCAGTAAAGAACACAAAGGTACTACACTGATCCTCTGTGTTTGCTATTAATCACTTAACCACTCAGTAGCATAGACACTTGGTTGATTACCGAAGTTTAAATTATTGAGTTCTTTTTAAATTACTTTCTCATATTCTCTCCACATTCACAGATATTCTATACTTCATAATTTCAAATTAAAAATATCACTCAGGTTTGTCTCTTCCCATTTTCTGAAGTACTCTGCCTCTCTGCATGCTTTTTTTTTGCTCTTGTCAAAGTACCAGTATATAGTATTGTTCTCTTCCTTTCCCTCCCCTCAAAATGAAAATTCATTTGAATATAAATTATAAAATCACACATGTTTGTTGTAAAAATGACAACTGAAAAGTTAATGTAGCATAATAAAATCTCTGCATTTCCTAGAATTTCAATTTTCTGGGAAAAGTGGCTAAAATTGTAATTTACAGTATTAATCATTTATCATTTTTCTGAGTGTTTCTTTTATGAACCCACAAAACGTTTACATTATAATAAAAGAAGTTTGCAGGCTTGGGACTATATAGAACTATACAGTTTAATAATTAGTATATTGATGTTGGTAAAACTATGACACTTAAAAAAATGGATAAATTATATTTGTGGAGAAAACTAATATAGAAGTTGTTCCTAACAGCTGAACTTGAAGATTGTTATAAGTTTCACTTACAAAAGTTTATATTCTAAATTTAATTAGATTAAGCATTGATGCATCCACATTAGATTTCTTGGTTAAATTAATGAGGCAAAAAAAAGTGCTTGATGTTGAGATCTTAGTTTAATATCTTTGATAATATGTCATTAATAGCAGATCAGTGGAGAAAGTGCAGCTATTAAGAATAAATATTCATTATTTCTGAATACAAAAATAAATATTGATTGTATCACTATGCTTCCCTTTCACAAAAGGGAAAGGATGGAAAACTGCCAGAATTCAATTTCTGAAAATTTATAAAATGGAAAAAGTTATTCAATAAGCAACTTGTCACAATGAGTATCATTCACAATTTCCATGCAACCACTTTTTATGTGACTGGAAAAGAAAAACAATAACATATATAATAAAAATATAAAATTCTGGAGGGGCAAGCAGAAAAAATCAAAGTGATAGAGTGCCAGGGATCCCAGCAGCCTGCAGCAGGGCCCGGAGAGCCAGGCCAACTGATTCGCGTGGCCTGCCCTGCGGCTACAGAAGGCGTGGTGCCTCAGTGAAGCCATTAATTGGCAAGCAGGGAGGTTAGGGAAGGCCATTAGGTGGAATCCCACCAGCCAAGCCCACACGGACCCTTGGGCCGAGCACGGGTTCTCAGAAGGGGAAGGAAGCGGTACAGTCCCATCCCCCACAGCGGACACTCCGCCGAGGCATTCAGCGGCCACCATCCGGGAAAGCTGAAGGATACACCGCCACTCTCCTTCAGAGTGCGACATCAAAACAGGTCGGTGTCATTCAGCTCACCCCCCAGACAGCGGGAATTCGCATAAAATCTCTCCTAGGCTTGCCGGGAGAGGGAGTATCAAGCTGAGCCTCCATACAGGCTAGTGGAAACCAGAGACACCTGACCTCCAACCCCTCCTCCCAGTAGCAGCCAAAAGGAAACCTGGCTAGCCAGCGCTGGGGGAGGGGCAAGCAGAAAAAATCAAAGTGATAGAGTGCCAGGGATCCCAGCAGCCTGCAGCAGGGCCCGGAGAGCCAGGCCAACTGATTCGCGTGGCCTGCCCTGCGGCTACAGAAGGCGTGGCGCCTCAGTGAAGCCATTAATTGGCAAGCAGGGAGGTTAGGGAAGGCCATTAGGTGGAATCCCACCAGCCAAGCCCACACGGACCCTTGGGCCGAGCACGGGTTCTCAGAAGGGGAAGGAAGCGGTACAGTCCCATCCCCCACAGCGGACACTCCGCCGAGGCATTCAGCGGCCACCATCCGGGAAAGCCGAAGGATACACCGCCACTCTCCTTCAGAGTGCGACATCAAAACAGGTCGGTGTCATTCAGCTCACCCCCCAGACAGCGGGAATTCGCATAAAATCTCTCCTAGGCTTGCCTGGAGAGGGAGTATCAAGCTGAGCCTCCATACAGGCTAGTGGAAACCAGAGACACCTGACCTCCAACCCCTCCTCCCAGTAGCAGCCAAAAGGAAACCTGGCTAGCCAGCGCTGGGGGAGGGGCAAGCAGAAAAAATCAAAGTGATAGAGTGCCAGGGATCCCAGCAGCCTGCAGCAGGGCCCGGAGAGCCAGGCCAACTGATTCGCGTGGCCTGCCCTGCGGCTACAGAAGGCGTGGTGCCTCAGTGAAGCCATTAATTGGCAAGCAGGGAGGTTAGGGAAGGCCATTAGGTGGAATCCCACCAGCCAAGCCCACACGGACCCTTGGGCCGAGCACGGGTTCTCAGAAGGGGAAGGAAGCGGTACAGTCCCATCCCCCACAGCGGACACTCCGCCGAGGCATTCAGCGGCCACCATCCGGGAAAGCTGAAGGATACACCGCCACTCTCCTTCAGAGTGCGACATCAAAACAGGTCGGTGTCATTCAGCTCACCCCCCAGACAGCGGGAATTCGCATAAAATCTCTCCTAGGCTTGCCGGGAGAGGGAGTATCAAGCTGAGCCTCCATACAGGCTAGTGGAAACCAGAGACACCTGACTTCCAACCCCTCCTCCCAGTAGCAGCCAAAAGGAAACCTGGCTAGCCAGCGCTGGGGGAGGGGCAAGCAGAAAAAATCAAAGTGATAGAGTGCCAGGGATCCCAGCAGCCTGCAGCAGGGCCCGGAGAGCCAGGCCAACTGATTCGCGTGGCCTGCCCTGCGGCTACAGAAGGCGTGGCGCCTCAGTGAAGCCATTAATTGGCAAGCAGGGAGGTTAGGGAAGGCCATTAGGTGGAATCCCACCAGCCAAGCCCACACGGACCCTTGGGCCGAGCACGGGTTCTCAGAAGGGGAAGGAAGCGGTACAGTCCCATCCCCCACAGCGGACACTCCGCCGAGGCATTCAGCGGCCACCATCCGGGAAAGCTGAAGGATACACCGCCACTCTCCTTCAGAGTGCGACATCAAAACAGGTCGGTGTCATTCAGCTCACCCCCCAGACAGCGGGAATTCGCATAAAATCTCTCCTAGGCTTGCCGGGAGAGGGAGTATCAAGCTGAGCCTCCATACAGGCTAGTGGAAACCAGAGACACCTGACCTCCAACCCCTCCTCCCAGTAGCAGCCAAAAGGAAACCTGGCTAGCCAGCGCTGGGGGAGGGGCAAGCAGAAAAAATCAAAGTGATAGAGTGCCAGGGATCCCAGCAGCCTGCAGCAGGGCCCGGAGAGCCAGGCCAACTGATTCGCGTGGCCTGCCCTGCGGCTACAGAAGGCGTGGCGCCTCAGTGAAGCCATTAATTGGCAAGCAGGGAGGTTAGGGAAGGCCATTAGGTGGAATCCCACCAGCCAAGCCCACACGGACCCTTGGGCCGAGCACGGGTTCTCAGAAGGGGAAGGAAGCGGTACAGTCCCATCCCCCACAGCGGACACTCCGCCGAGGCATTCAGCGGCCACCATCCGGGAAAGCTGAAGGATACACCGCCACTCTCCTTCAGAGTGCGACATCAAAACAGGTCGGTGTCATTCAGCTCACCCCCCAGACAGCGGGAATTCGCATAAAATCTCTCCTAGGCTTGCTGGGAGAGGGAGTATCAAGCTGAGCCTCCATACAGGCTAGTGGAAACCAGAGACACCTGACCTCCAACCCCTCCTCCCAGTAGCAGCCAAAAGGAAACCTGGCTAGCCAGCGCTGGGGGAGGGGCAAGCAGAAAAAATCAAAGTGATAGAGTGCCAGGGATCCCAGCAGCCTGCAGCAGGGCCCGGAGAGCCAGGCCAACTGATTCGCGTGGCCTGCCCTGCGGCTACAGAAGGCGTGGCGCCTCAGTGAAGCCATTAATTGGCAAGCAGGGAGGTTAGGGAAGGCCATTAGGTGGAATCCCACCAGCCAAGCCCACACGGACCCTTGGGCCGAGCACGGGTTCTCAGAAGGGGAAGGAAGCGGTACAGTCCCATCCCCCACAGCGGACACTCCGCCGAGGCATTCAGCGGCCACCATCCGGGAAAGCTGAAGGATACACCGCCACTCTCCTTCAGAGTGCGACATCAAAACAGGTCGGTGTCATTCAGCTCACCCCCCAGACAGCGGGAATTCGCATAAAATCTCTCCTAGGCTTGCCGGGAGAGGGAGTATCAAGCTGAGCCTCCATACAGGCTAGTGGAAGCCAGAGACACCTGACCTCCAACCCCTCCTCCCAGTAGCAGCCAAAAGGAAACCTGGCTAGCCAGCGCTGGGGGAGGGGCAAGCAGAAAAAATCAAAGTGATAGAGTGCCAGGGATCCCAGCAGCCTGCAGCAGGGCCCGGAGAGCCAGGCCAACTGATTCGCGTGGCCTGCCCTGCGGCTACAGAAGGCGTGGCGCCTCAGTGAAGCCATTAATTGGCAAGCAGGGAGGTTAGGGAAGGCCATTAGGTGGAATCCCACCAGCCAAGCCCACACGGACCCTTGGGCCGAGCACGGGTTCTCAGAAGGGGAAGGAAGCGGTACAGTCCCATCCCCCACAGCGGACACTCCGCCGAGGCAGTCAGCGGCCACCATCCGGGAAAGCTGAAGGATACACCGCCACTCTCCTTCAGAGTGCAACATCAAAACAGCGGACACTCCATCCAGGCAGTCAGTGGCCACCATCCGGGAAAGCTGAAGAATACACCACCACTCTCCAACAGCTTTCAACATTAAAACAGCCAGCAGCAGGACCCCGGAGATCCAGGCCAACTGATTCGCACGGCCTGCCCCGCAGCTACAGAAGGCGTAGCGCCTCTGAGAAGCCATTAATTAGCAAGCAGGGAGGTTAGGGACTGCCATTAGGTGGAATCCCGCCAGCCAAGCCCACCGCCCACGCCCGGAACAGGCCCAGCGATCTGCCAGCATTGTAGTCACGACACCCCAATTGGAATAGGGACAGAGCAGAGCCGCCTTCCACTCCCGGAACAGGCCCAGAGAGCCGCCAGCGTGGTAGATACGTCACCCCAATTGGAGTAGGGGCACAGCCGCCGCCCGCACCTGCAAGGGAGACTTTTCAAGTATACAAGAGCAACATAAATAAATAGGGGGTAAATTTCAAAACACAACAGTTGCACCAAGCAGAAAGAAACGCGGGCAGTATGAAAAGACAAGGAAAGAAAGGACCACAAGCAATGCAGGTCAACTCAACTTTAGAAGAGGTAATAGCTGCAACAGATGGAATATCAGACAAAGAGTTCAGGATATATATGCTTCAGATGATCTGGAGTCTCAAGGAAGACATGAGACAGCAAAATCAGACAATGAAAGATCACATTGACAAACAAATCCAGGAAGTAAAAGATCAATTTCACAGGGAGATAGAGGTAATAAAAAACAAACAAATTGAAATTCTAGAAATGCAGGAAACAATAAACCAACTTAAAAACTCAATTGAGAATACTACCAGCAGAGTAGATCATTTAGAAGAGAGAACATCAGACAATGAAGACAAAGTATTTCAACTGGAAAAGAACATAGACAGCTCAGCAAGTCTCCTAAGAAACCATGAGCAGAACATCCAAGAATTATGGGACAATATCAAAAGACCAAATTTAAGAGTCATTGGGATACAGGAAGGCACGGAGCTCCATTCCAAAGGAATAAACAGTCTATTCAGTGAAATAATAAGAGAAAACTTCCCAGAATTGAAGATTGAGACAGAATCCCAAATCCTAGAAGCCTACAGGACGCCGAATGTGCAAAATCATAAGAGATCCACACCTAGACACATTATAATGAAGATGTCCAACATACAGAATAAGGAGAGAATTTTAAAAGCTGCAAGAGAAAGAAAGCAGATTACATTTAGGGGTAAACCAATCAGGATAACAGCTGATCTCTCAACACAGACTCTGAAAGCTAGAAGATCCTGGAATAACATATTTCAAACACTGAAAGACAATGGGCTCCAACCAAGAATCGTGTATCCGGCGAAATTAAGCTTCAGGTTAGAAGATGAAATTAAAACCTTCCACAATAAACAAAAGTTAAAAGAATTCGCAGCTAGAAAACCATCTCTTCAAAAAATCCTTGGCAAAACATTACAGGAAGAGGAAATGGAAAACAACATTGAAAACCAACAATGGGAGGTAGGACAGTAAAGGGGGGAAAGTAGTCAAAGAGGATAACAAATCAGGTTTAGTAACATCAATAAACAAATATGGATAGAAGAACAAACCATATCTCAATAATAACCCTAAATGTTAATGGCTTAAACTCACCAATTAAGAGACACAGGCTAGTAGAATGGATCAAAAAACAAGACCCAACAATATGCTGTCTACAGGAGACGCATTTGATAGGAAAAGATATACATAGACTGAAGGTGAAAGGTTGGGAAAAATCATATCACTCATATGGACCGCGGAAACAAGCAGGAGTGTCCATACTCATATCTAATAAAATAGATTTCAAGCCAAAGCTAATCAAAAGGGATATAGAAGGACACTTCATACTGCTCAAGGGAACCATACACCAACAAGACATAACAATCATAAATATATATGCCCCAAATAATGGTGCAGCTGTATTCATCAAGCAAACTCTTCTCAAGTTCAAGAGTCTAATAGACCAACATACAATAATCATGGGAGACTTCAACACACCTCTCTCACCACTGGACAGATCTTCCAAACAAAAGTTAAATAAGGAAACTATAGAACTCAATAACACAATTAACAACCTAGACTTAATTGACATATATAGACTATACCATCCAACATCAAGTAGCTACACTTTTTTCTCAGCAGCACATGGAACCTTCTCAAAAATAGACCATATACTATGTCACAGGGCAACTCTTAGACAATACAAAGGGGTAGAGATAATACCATGCATCTTATCTGATCATAATGGAATGAAACTGAAAATCAATGATAAAAGAAGAAAGGAAAAAGCAAGCATCACCTGGAGAATGAACAATAGGTTGCTGAGTGATCAATGGGTTTTAGAAGACATCAAGGAGGAAATTAAAAAATTCCTAGAGTTAAATGAAAACACAGACACAACATATCGGAATCTATGGGACACATTGAAAGCAGTTCTAAGAGGAAAATTCATTGCTTGGAGTTCATTCCTCAAAAAAAGAAAAAACCAACAAATAAATGATCTCATACTTCATCTCAAAATCCTAGAAAAAGAAGAGCAAAACAACAGCAAAAGAAGTAGAAGGCAAGAAATAATTAAAATCAGAGCTGAAATTAATGAAATTGAAACAAAAGAAACAATTGAAAAAATTGACAAAACTAAAAGCTGGTTCTTTGAAAAAATAAATAAAATTGACAGACCCTTAGCCATGCTAACGAAGAGAAGAAGAGAGAGAACCCAAATTACTAGCATACGGGATGAAAAAGGCAATATCACAACAGACACTTCAGAAATACAGAAGATAATCAGAAATTACTTTGAATCCTTATACTCCAATAAAATAGAAGATAGTGAAGGCATAGATAAATTCCTTGAGTCCTATGATCTGCCCAGATTGAGCCAGGAGGATATAGACAACCTAAACAGACCAATAACAATAGAGGAAATAGAAGAAACCATCAAAAGACTACCAACTAAGAAAAGCCCAGGACCGGATGGGTATACAGCAGAGTTTTACAAAACCTTTAAAGAGGAACTAACACCAATACTTTTCAAGCTATTTCAGGAAATAGAAAAAGAGGGAGAACTTCCAAATTCATTCTACGAGGCCAACATCACCCTGATTCCGAAACCAGACAAAGACACATCAAAGAAGGAAAACTACAGACCAATATCTCTATTGAACCTTGACGCAAAAATCCTCAATAAAATTCTGGCGAATCGGATTCAAATACATATCAAAAAAATTATACATCATGATCAAGTAGGATTCATCCCTGGGATGCAAGGCTGGTTTAATATACGGAAATCAATAAATGTTATTCACCACATCAATAGACTTAAAAATAAGAACCATATGATCATCTCAATAGATGCAGAAAAAGCATTCGACAAAGTACAGCATCCCTTTATGTTCAAAACGCTAGAAAAATTAGGGATAACAGGATCATACCTCAACATTGTAAAAGCAATCTATGATAAGCCACAGGCCAGCATCATTCTGAATGGAGAAAAATTGAAGGCATTCCCTCTAAGATCTGGTACAAGACAGGGATGCCCTCTCTCACCACTTCTGTTCAACATAGTCCTCGAAACACTGGCCAGAGCAATTAGACAGTCAAAAGAAATTAAAGGCATAAAAATAGGAAAAGAAGAACTTAAATTATCACTATTTGCAGATGATATGATTCTATACCTAGCAGACCCAAAAGGGTCTACAAAGAAGCTATTAGAGCTAATAAATGAATTCAGCAAAGTGGCAGGATATAAGATCAACACGCATAAATCAAAGGCGTTCCTGTATATGAGCGACAAATCCTCTGAAACGGAAATGAGGACAACTACTCCATTCACAATATCCCCCCAAAAAATAAAATACTTGGGAATCAACCTAACAAAAGAGGTGAAAGATTTATACAATGAAAATTACAGAACCCTAAAGAAAGACATAGAAGAAGACCTTAGAAGATGGAAAAACATACCCTGCTCATGGATAGGCAGAACTAACATCATCAAAATGGCGATATTACCAAAAGTTCTCTATAAGTTCAATGCAATGCCAATCAAAATCCCAACAGCATATCTTGTAGAAATAGATAAAAGAATCATGAAATTCATATGGAATAATAAAAGACCCAGAATAGCAAAAACAATACTAAGCAGGAAGTGTGAATCAGGCGGTATAGCGATACCAGACTTCAAGCTATACTACAGAGCAATAGTAACAAAAACAGCATGGTACTGGTACCAAAACAGGCGGGTGGACCAATGGTACAGAATAGAGGACACAGTAACCAATCCACAAAACTACAACTATCTTATTTTTGATAAAGGGGCTAAAAGCATGCAATGGAGGAAGGATAGCATCTTCAACAAATGGTGCTGGGAAAACTGGAAATCCATTTGCACCAAAATGAATCAGAATCCCTATCTCTCGCCGTGCACAAAAGTTAACTCAAAATGGATCAAGGAGCTTGATATTAAATCAGAGACACGGCATCTGATAGAAGAAAAAGTTGGTTATGATCTACATGCTGTGGGATCGGGCTCCAAATTCCTCAATAGGACACCCATAGCGCTAGAGTTAACAAATAGAATCAACAAATGGGACTTACTCAAACTAAAAAGTTTTTTCTCAGCAAAAGAAACAATAAGAGAGATAAATAGGGAGCCTACATCCTGGGAACAAATCTTTACTCCACACACTTCAGATAGAGCCCTAATAACCAGAATATACAAAGAACTCAAAAAATTAGACAATAAGATAACAAATAACCCAATCAATAAATGGGCCAAGGACCTGAACAGACACTTCTCAGAGGAGGACATACAATCAATCAACAAGTACATGAAAAAATGCTCACCATCGCTAGCAGTCAGAGAAATGCAAATCAAAACTACCCTAAGATACCATCTCACTCCAGTAAGACTGGCAGCCATTAGGAAGTCAAACAACAATAAGTGCTGGAGAGGATGCGGGGAAAAGGGCACTCTTGTTCATTGCTGGTGGGACTGCTAATTGGTGCAGCCAATTTGGAAAGCAGTATGGAGATTTCTCGGAAAGCTGGGAATGGAACCACCATTTGACCCAGCTATTCCCCTTCTCGGTCTATTCCCTAAAGCCCTAACAAGAGCATGCTACAGGGACACTGCTACATCGATGTTCATAGCAGCTCAATTCACGATAGCAAGACTGTGGAACCAGCCTAGATGCCCGTCAATAGATGAATGGATAAAAAAAATGTGGCATTTATACACTATGGAGTATTACTCTGCATTAAAAAATGACAAAATTATAGAATTTGGAGGGAAATGGATGGCATTAGAGCAGATTATGCTAAGTGAAGCTAGTCAATCTTTAAAAAACAAATACCAAATGACTCCTTTGATATAAGGGGTGTAAACAAGGACAGGGTAGGGACGAAGAGCTTGAGAAGAATATTTACAGTAAACAGGGATGAGAGGTGGGAGGGAAAGGGAGTGAGAAGGGAAATTGCATGGAAATGGAAGGCAATCCTCAGGGTTATGCAAAATGTCATGTAAGAGGTAAGGAGGGGTAAGTCAAGAGAATACAAATGGAAGACATGATTTACAGTAGAAGGGGTAGAGAGAGAAAAGGGGAGGGGAGGGGAGGGGAGGGGAGGGGGGATAGTAGACAATAGGACAGACAGCAGAATACATCAGACACTAGAAAGGCAATATGTCAATTAATGGAAGGGTAACTGATGTGATACAGCAATTTGTATACGGGGTAAAAGCGGGAGTTCATAATCCACTTGAATCAAACCGTGTAATATGATGTATTAAGAACTATGTAATGTTATGAACGACCAATTAAAAAAAAAAAAAAAAAAAAAAAAAAAAAAATATAAAATTCTATAAATTTATTTCTCAAACTAAAAGTAAGAGAACATATTCTTATAAAAAATGTCTATGCATGTCACCAAGGGTTAGTGATGGAAAATAAAATAAAATGAAATAATAAATGATGTTTGTTGAATGATTATTTCTGATCCCTTAGACTACCTTCTCCATCATCAGATGAAATTAGTTTAGTCTGGTATGACTTATACTTAATAGTGATCACTGATTTCATTTCTAAGTACACATACATCATCCCTTTAATAATATTTGTTAGGATCTTCCCCAAAACTAATATCGAGAGTCTCAGACTCAAATGTCTAGAGACCAAGATGGTGACAGAAACAAAACGGCAGGATAATGTGTAACATTTTAAAGGTAGCAGATGTGACTAAGCTCTGGCCAACCACAGAGGTGCAATCTTTTGATTGCAAATGTTAGTTACTAATTCTAGACTTCTGATCATTCATCTCTTCATGCTATTTTTTTAAATTTATTGTTGGTCGTTCAAAACATTACATAGTTCTTAATACATCATATTTCACAGTTTGATTCAGGTGGGTTATGAACTCCCAATTTTACCCCGTACAGAGATTGCTGTCATCTCTTCATGCTATTTTAAGCATTATATTCATTTTAAACTTGGAAGAAGTGACAGCTCCCCTCCTCCACCTCCCAAACTCTGCACACACATTGCCAACAGGTAAAATAGTATGGGCCTAGTCAATAAAGGTTGTATACAGATGGTGTCTGATACAATTATTACTGAGACAATCTGTACTTGGCATTGCTGTTGAAGACACAAGCTCTTAAGCAGTAGGCATTCAATTAGACACTGAAAACTTAACTTGCATTTAAATAAGAACATTTTAAATTATTATTTTTTTTTTAAATTCTTGTTTTTAGGCTCTACTTTCACAAGTTAAAAATTACCAGCTGGTGGGTTTGTTCAAAGAATTGGTTCATTATCACTAAGTATGCAATTATCTTATACTTGATATAAGTTATTTTAGTATTTCTCAGTGAAAAGATGAATCAGGTAATTTATATGATTTAAATCACTGAGCAATTGATTCAATTGTTTAGTGGAGATGCAACCCTATTGAATAATCCTGATATCATACCACAGATGAGCAACTTTTATTAATTCCATTGCAATGAGCATCCTTCCTCTGAGCAATTTTCCATAACTCTGTTTAGAAATCTTTCCTCTACGTGGTAAGGTCCAAATCTTCTCACTTTCCTCTTTAGCTGCATTCTCCACCTCATGTTTTTATCTTCCTGAACATGAATGAGTTTATCTTGTCAGAATTTTTTTTTTTGTTCATGACCTCATAGATTCTAACTGAAAGAGGAAGACAAAATGGAGCTTATAAGAGTCAGTTTTGTGGTTTGGTCATAGGATGTAATTTAAGACATTCCAGGTAGAAATGCAAGGCATCTTTATCTTTCCAATTTGCCAGTGAACACTTTGATTTCAATCTTTAGCAATGCCATCTTCTCACACAGGGTTAGCTATCTGAATTCCACTCAGGGTGACAGCAGACCATGACCTAAAATAAAGATACGTTAACTCTGGAAAGGATCTCTTTTCCCCATTTTATCAATTTCGACCTTTTATAATCATTTTAATTCTTGTGAATCTTATAAAGCTCTTTGTTTAGAAGGCTGAGCAATCCAACAAAGATTTTTACAGAAGCTGTGGAATTTTTTAAACCACTTGTAATATATTTTTCTGATTTCCTTTCATTTAACATTTATGTTTGTGAGGATGACAGGTAAATTAAAGAACTAGTAAGATCCTTGTTAGCAGATCCATAACAATAACCTTAATATTATAATGTCAATTTTCTAAACAACTGCACTAACCAACTACTGTGGTAGCCAAAACCATTTGTGAAAAAGAATATTCATCTAGGGAATCTTAGATGGGCTCTTGACTTAGTTGTAAAGGTGCTCAGTGTTTTTGAACAAATGACTACATGCTAATGTTTATTTATTATCTGCAAACATTATCAGTTCTACTAAATAGTAATGAAACCAAAATCAAATGCACATTTTCTTCTTCATTTCATAATTTACTAAATATTGTGATTGAAGAGAACTGGGAAACCAAAGCTCAACATATTTAAGATTATAAACTGACTAATCTATTTCTCAAGGTACTTTCCTTTTGACTGCATATTTATATTATGCAAAAATATGCACATACTATATCAATATTTGTAATGTAAAAGCACCCAAGGTAGAAAGATATTATTTACAATAATGTTGGGATATTCAAATCTGTGTGGTGAATGCAGTGATGTTAATACAGAGAATGCAGACAAAACCCACTGTGAGACCATTAATATTCATCTTCAGTAAAACGTAAAAAAGTCTCAATATATACAACATCAGAAAAAATACAGCCTTCACCCATTGTATATTACTTGATTTCCAAAACATGCCTTACAATCTCATTACTGCAATGCTTTATTCTAGTTTAAATGTCATGTTGGTTGTGACAAAAAAAAAATCAATTTAGCTCTGAATGTAAGGAGTTGGAATATTTTACAGAGTTTTTTTATTGGTAAACAATATCAAAAACTTGATAGACTAGGGAATTAAAAAAAATACCTTAGTCAACTTTTCATATTCCAGCCAGGAATTGCAAGGTAGTGATGTTTTACTTTGTGTTTATGGCAGTCAGAAGTATGATTATGACAACATTAGAAATCGTAGACACAAAGTTAAAAGAGAACCTGATGCTTTGTATGAAATGAATATTGAAGTTGATATTTACGTTTTATGTTGATCTCTCCATTTTGTGGTGACTTGCAGTAATTATACTACATACTCTATTCTGATGTCAGTAATGTTTAATTTAGCACTTTATTGTTTATTCCTGTGATTATTCTTTTTTTTAATGTGAAATTCATTTCCTCTGCAAATGATATCCTGAACCAAACATTTATAATTTTTCTCAGTGCAGACAACATTTCACATAACTCATTTACATTCCCTTGCTGGCACAATTAAAGTCAAAAAGTCGATGTTTAATAAGTATTTGTTGAACTAAATTGATAACATCTTGAATAATTTATTCATATATTTACTAAATAAATAGTGCAATTACTATGTATAAAGCACTTTGATGTAGATGAATTTTTCCTCATTCAGAACACAAATACATTTTAAAATTGCCTTACATTAAATCTACATAAAAAACTTTTCCATGAAGATTTCAATGGATGATTATTCATTATGAAAATTTTTTTGAACACTGAATTTTTAATTTATACATATAATATATATAATATACATACATATATAATATATATAGGTAAAAGATTTTTAATGCATGCATGCTCTGTTTTGAAGATATTCATGATTTACTGGAGATATATTATCACTTGTAGATACCTAATTACTTGCAATAATAAATGTTTAACTTGAAGGATAAAAATGCATTTGCCAGAATGTATAAATTTAATTAACTACTGAATTTAAAGATAATTTTCTTTTTGCATCCAATATCTGGGAGTCTGATAAGTCTAAAAAATTATTCTTTCTTTGTAAATAAATTAATAGATTTTCCTAATATTTTGCCAGTATCTGATATAGATGGGCCACATAACCTTATCTGATTATTATGTTAGTCAACAAGAAGTTGATATGATAATGAATCATTTCTCACAAGCTCCAGCTTCTCCACTAAAAGCTACATGTCACTCTTAGATGATACCTGTATAGTTAAATATTCCCTGTACTGGGAAGTCCTGACACCTGGTCACTAGACATATATCTTATAAGTAGCTTATGCTAATGGATTGCACCTTTGGAGCTCCTAGACATCTGTTGAATTTCAAGGAAGAAAATGGAGCTTGCTATAAATTTGATAGAATGATACACGTTGATAGGGAAACTTTGGTATATACACACAATGAAATATTACTCAGTATTCAAAGAGAATAAAATCATGGCATTTGCAGGTAAATGGATGTAGTTGGAGAATATAATATTAAGCAAAGTAAGCCAATTCCCAAAACTCAAAGGCCGAATATTTTCTTTGATATGTGCATGCTGACTCATAATGGTGATGGGGGGGGAGCATGGGAGTAATGGAGGAACTTTAGATAGGGCAAAGGGGAGGGAAGAGAAGGGAGGCAAGGGGGTAGAAATGATGATGGAATGAGTTAGACATCATTACCCAGATACATGTATGAAGACATGAATGGTGTGAAAACACTTTGTGTACAATCAATGATTTGAAAAATTGTGCTCTATATGTGTAATATGAAATGAATTGCATTCTACCATCATGTATAACAAATTAGAATAAATAAATAATTTAATAAAAAAAGAAAAACTGGATGAAATCATATGATTTTTTTTTGTAAAAAAAAAAAAAGATCTAGTCCTGTGCTCTCAAACATAATAATCATTTGCTATGTGTGACTGTTTTAGTTTAATTAAAATACAACAAATCATTATTTTTCTTAGTGACATTAACTTCACTTGAAATTTTAAGTAACCACAAGGTTAGGAACTGCCATTATGAACAAGGAAAATTATAGAATATTTCTTTCATCACAGGAAGTTCTCTTGCTCCCTGCTGATTTTGAAAGTCTGACCTGTTTCATGATTAGTGAAACAAAGTCTTGGAAACTTAAATGATTAGCCTAACGCTCAGATAGATTGACAGAGAACTATGCATAAAGTCCAAGTCTTCTGAATTCAGAAACGTTCTTCTATTGCATACTGATTTAAACCATCCTCAAAAGCAACCCTCTCTCTCAAATGCATGTGGGTGAGGGCTCGCACACACATACGCCCCCCCCCACACACCTAAAAGCATTAGTTCTTCCTTTTCTAGTTTGCATTCAGCATAAAGTTTACATTCTACTTTTAAACTACAGGTGATGGAATAGAGAAAAATTTACAGCCTGTATTCATGACATGAATCAGGAATACAAAGGGAGACAGTGAAAGTGCAACCTTTTTCCAGAACATTCTTAGAATGAGACAGTGTTGAGCATTATTAGCCACAGACAGAAGAGAAAGTAGAAGAATATGTATAATTGATATTGTTCATAGGTGTCAGCTCTGGGTACTCTGGTTTCTCCCAGAAATGTATTGCAATAAATTTGCATAAGAATAGTCTGTACTACTTTGAATGTTTTGTAAGGACTTTGATTTGAATTAAGTTTAAACATACAGAAAGGTTGCAAGAGTAGCACAAAGACCTTTTGTCCTTCATCTATGTTTTGATTTATCATTTTCACTTCTTCTCCTCCCCTTCTCTCTTCCACCTTCTCCCCCCTCAATATATTTTTATTTGAAAATAAGTTTCATAAGTCATGACTTTCTAACAACAAATACTTCAACATGTGAAACTATATAATCACAGAGAAACTATCAAAATCAAGAAGAAATAACCTTGAACTAATAATTTTTACACACTCTAACCCTTATTTTCACATGATAGATTCCATAAATTCCCCGTAACAGCTAAAGAAAGATATCCTCTTAATGTCTTCTTCTAAAGCTACTTCCCCATATGGACCTTGTTTACGTAAAATATTTGCTAAAGTTTTCCAGGAAGACCTTGTCATCATATTTGTTTTATTTCAGGAGTAAACCTCAGGCTAAGCAAATATTTACTCATTAGCATATTCAATAATCTTCTCCAAGGTCAATCACCATGTATTTCCCTCTTCTAATTCCGTCAAGACAAGATCATGGACATTTAGAAATTAAATTAATTGATCCCATCCTCAAATCAAAGAGTTATAAAATTCTGAGTCTCCTTCTTTTATTCTTAGTCCTTCCCTTTCTGTTTGTGGGATTTAAAATCTTGTTAGACATTAAGGAAGTAAAAAAAATTAGAAATTAAAGCAGGATATGTAAAAACAAAATTGCCCTTTTGCGTGGCAATTATCATGCTCTATGTCTCCATTTTATCACTGCATTTTTAATTTTTTAAACTAGACACTGGGTTTATTTCTCTCACATGAATATTAAGTAGATCATTTAGGTTAATTTGGGCTCTTATATTCTGGTTTCATACTGTGGTGTATCAGTCAGTCCGTTCCGTGCAAAGGACAGACCTCGCCCTTTAGAAGCCGTGCTTATGCTCTTAGATGAGTGGAAATGCTCTCTGCCAGGCATATGTTCAGCAAAAATGACATGTTTCCTCAGGATGAGGCATTTAATTGTATTTAGAGTGAATGACACATCTATATCTTAGATGTAACTGTTAATTATTCTCATACAAATTTGTTATAGAATAGTTACATCTATGCCCTAGATTTCAATATTGATATGTTGGTATTAATATTTGAAAAGATTAAATCAACAGTTCTTTTCCTTCAGGAAAAAAAAGCAAAACATGCATAGGCTTTCCCTAGCTACGGCTCTTGCCTCTTGAAACGAGTAGGTAATCCTATCCATATGGAAGTTTTAAGAACTGGGCATTGGCAAAGCCTAAGCATGCATTTCAGTATTGGATATTCTGTGATCTCTGAAGTCTATTTTGTACACAGGGGGAAACTGTTTAGCTAGCTCAAGGTTGGCAAAAGAAATCTTCCCTTGACAGAGAACAGCTACAAATTCTCAGTTCCTTGTTTCTAAATTCTCCCCTTCAATAGTTTTTTTTTTTTAATTGTGGCATTTAGAAATTAAATTAATTGATCCCATCCTCAATTCAAAGAGTTATAAAATTCTGATATAATATGCACACACAAGATATTGCTTTTCTTTCCTTAAGTTTTTGAAAAAAAAAAATTGTAATTTCCCCAGACTCGAAATCCTGCTTTTCTTCCCTGTAGTGGAAGTGCTACATTCTGTGCAAGCCCCATGGAGCCACCGTGAAGCTTTTCTGATAGAAACTGGTTGGAGCAGAATAAAGCAAACAAATGCTATGTGCTTGATTCTGAGATTTTGGAGGAAAGTCTTTTATCCTAACTCCAAGCACTGCTACAATGAAAGAGAAAAGGAATACCAGAGTAATTCATAATATGAAAACCAGCTTAAAGGGATGTCGGTTTAAGTCATCTTGTTGCTCTGCCAAAGAGATTCTTTTCTCTCCATTTATTCCAATTCCACCACACAGAATATTTACAACACTTTTACAGCCTTCTTTCTTATATCGACTGCTTTGGTAGATAGGATTTGCACACAGAAAAAGATTCCAACACCAGGTGGCTATTTGTGTGTATGGATGGGTTTTTCTGTTGGTGGCAATGCTTCCAGTTAGAATTTTTCTGAATTTCCCATTGTTAGTCTGGGCTACCAATGAAGAATAGCACATATTGTATTTTGCACTCTATTAGACTCCTCGATGTGTAAAGCCCCAAGGGACTTTAGAGTTCATCTAATCAAATTCACCCAATAAGTTTTTAAAGACTTACAGGGCATCTTGCTTTGTTTCTTAATCTTAGCACCTCATGTAGTACTCAATTCACGGCAGGTATTCAAGAAGCATTTTAGTATTTGAGGGTATAAACCAACACCTTTACTGACTTGATAAAACAGTAAATTCAGATCTAGAGAAGCTGAATAATTTTGCCGTTGTCACACATTCTGTGAATGAAAGAGCAAAGAGGTTGAAGTACACAGACTAGTATTAACTCCAGGGTGCATCTATTCTTCGGTAGGACATTGCTTTAACCCAGTTGATGCCACAACTTCTATAAGTACACTGCTTAACTCAGCAAGCTGTCACTCACTTAGTATCATTGTTTAGAGCAGACAGAGTTTCCTTCTCGGTTGCAGATAGATGTGCATGATGGAAATAACCCTGAACTTGGAGTCAAGAAGCAGGCTTATGGATCAGTCCCTTCATATTTAGGTGAATTATACAAAAAAATGTAATAATTCTGGCAGAATTAGGAAGAGTTGGAAAACATTCTGTGATCTTAGATATCCTATTACTTAACCACTAAAGTGCTTAAAAATAATAGTGAAGCAGGTGTTGTTGTTTTTTTATGTGTGCTCCTTCTAATAAGGGAATTGTATTTTCATCACAAATAGTATATTTATTTATAAAATAAATTAGTAAGATAATTAATTTATTTTGTACAATCTAAATCAAAAAGGACCTGTCAGGCTTATGAACATGAAAAACTCCTTGCTAAAATTTCAAAATACAGGTTCATATATGGGTATATATCGGTTTACAGGTAAGGTCAAATAAGAATAATTAACACTAAATAGGAATCTCTCCAGATTTCCTTTTTGCTCCTCCTCCACCTCCATATTATTCCCTAAGAGGCCTAATTTGACATGCTTCATTACCTTCCTGGCCCAGCCCTCATGAGCCAGGAGAATAGTATATGCTGTGTTCTGAAGCAAAAGCTCTTGGTGTGAGACAAATTAACACAGCGCCGGGAGCCATTTAACAAATTACCTCTTGCAGTGCCTACACTGGCACTACGGTTCCCCCTAAAGCCCAATGTTCACATCAATTGGATGAGCAGTTCAGTCCCCCAGGTGGTTTTCTTCATGCCGACTCAGGCGGTGAACTTCCCTTTAGAAGCAGAAAACGAACAGACCTAAGATGGGCCGATGAATATTTGAGATGATTTCTTTAGGGAAGAAAAAAACATATACCTTAGACTGTCTAGCTATTTCAGTTTGGCTACTTCTAACTGTATCCATAGTTCTTACTTTCTAAGTACACACACACACACACACACACACACACTTACTTCAAGGTCTCTAGTATTTATTTCTAACCTCTGTAATTTTCAGTATGAATAATAAGCAATTACATAATAAAATTTGATTTTGAAGATTTTTTTTGTCTTTTTGTTTTTCTCTACTTTAGTTGACCACTATTTTTTTTCCTAACCCTGAGAGTGTTTAATTGACCTAGATACTAAACTGCAAACTAGGAAGAAGTTTTTTATAATGAGAATTCTACATAAGGAAACCAAAATAGATAAACTATAAAAAAAATAAGAAGAAAAAAAAGAAAGTTCAAAGTATCTAAAAATATTTCTGAAGAGGTGTACAGATATAACACCTTTACTACAATCTTTGTGTGTTTATGGCAGTGCAGAATGTTTTGTAGGAAAAAAAATCTAACATGGGACTTTCTATAAATACAGCACTTTTCTTCAAGAACTCAAAAAGAATTTTTCATTTATTATTTAGTTGATCCTCTCACAATTCTTACAGAGAGACTCTGGAGTGATAAAAGATTTCTCATTTTATCCTCATTCTTTTGTGCGAGGGTGAGAGGAGGATGGATACAGACAAGAGACAGGAAAGGCAAATGATCAACATGTCTGTGCCTCACCATTGCTTCCAGGGTCAGGGGCAGTGCCTATACTCCCAAGTGTCCTGGCACCTTGAATAACTTTAGATCACTGAGGGTTATAATAAAAGAGTTGCTGCCATAGAAGTCCCAGCAAACTCCCTGACCCTTAGATTTCATGACAAATCCCCACTTCCACACAACACTAAGGTGACCAATGCCCTTACACTCACTAGCTGCTTCCTTTGCTTTCTCTCTTTATTCCTTAACTCCCACGCAAGCCTTGTTTCTGGTACACACACACACACACACACACACACACACACACCACTTGGAGGGAATAAGTGAATTAAATAGATACAGAAAAAAATTTAAAACCCTCACCAATCCCCCACAGTGATCAAGCAGACAAATTTTCAAGGCAAGTATACACTCCCCAAAAAGAAAGGGGTTAACTGGTCTGTTAATTAAAAGGAAAATGAATAATTTCTGAAGCTATACAGTGTTTGTGGGGAGAAACTAAGGAGGTAACAAAGGAGAGGTAAGGCAAAAAGAAAGTGGGAACTTGCAAAGCTATTCCTCTTCTAGAATCCCAGCAAAAGATCCCAGTAAGTGTGACAGACTATCATAAAGCACATGAGTTTTTTCTTATTTGTAATTAAGGTGACATTGGGCTCAATTAAATGTCCAACACTCAGGGTCAAATTTTATTTTCTAGTTCTAAAGGGGCATATTTGCACCTTAAGGAGATAAGAGTGTTTCTTAGCCATCTTATGCCTAGGATTCAAGGTCATGGTCTTCTTAAGGTCATATTCTTGAACAAATAAACTGGAAAAGGGACAGGGAAACAAATCAAACAACATCATATGATACTTCAAATGAGCTGCTTTGTACAATTTTCTGATCATAACACTGAGTTCATAATTTCTCCCAGACAATTGGATGTGGGTTGAATATAAGAAGTCCGTTGAACTCTAAGGGGGCATTTTAATTACTCTGGTGATTTATTGCTTACTAGGGTAAATCCTAAGAGTCAGCAGAATTGCTTACTGGAGCTATGAGAAATTGCTGGTTGTGAGTTACAGGTGTGCCACATTAATCATTTCTGGAGCTTCTTCAGTGTGGGTTTTCACTCTATGAAGCTCCGACCCCATATACTAGCAAGACATAATATGTTAACCTGGCATCACAATACTTTCAGGTTAGAAATCAAGATATCTTTATCTCTCCCACCTTAGTGACATTTTAAAATTCAAAAATATTGGCATATGAGACTACTCTGGCTAAAAGATAATGAGATAGGATAGAAAATATCTGTCCTAACTTTGAGTACACTTTTATTGATTGATTTTAAAAAATCAGTTTTGTATTGTTTTGTTTTAAACATCTATTTTTTATTGTTGTTGTTGTTCACTATTCCAAGTTCTTGGACCACAATAGAAAACAAAATCCTAATCCTCACACTCATGGATCTTACATTCCAGATTACTAAATTTATAAACCTCGTATGTGGCAATAACGAGATAGAAAGCTAGAATGAAAAATGCTACTGTATGTGGGGCAATCTGTAAAATTTCTTTGTTAGGGGAATATTTGTACAGATATCCATAGAATCTGAAAGAAAGATAAGTAGCAAACCTGGGTAACTAGAGTATTCAGTTCTCAAAGGGCCTGATATGAATGTGTTTAAGAGGAAACAGTAGAATGATAGCTAAAGTGATCAGAATAGGGAATAATAGGAAAGATGGTCAGGAAGTTGATGGAAAGTAATGATCAGTGGGTACTTTTGTACATAATTTGAAGGCATACGTGGTGACAGATCATCCACGAGTGGGAGAGTAACTATGGATGAGTTCAAAGTATGTAGACCAGTCAAGTGGTAGAATGCAGATAACATCTAAAGAGCTAGCCAACTGAGGATAAAGCAGGTTAAGCACAATTTGATTTAATAATTTATTTTGGAACATGTCAAATTCAGGCTCTTTTTTTAGAATCAAAAGAGAAAATTCAAATTAATACTTGTACATAAGTCTGGATTTCATTAAAGAGGTATAGATTGGAGGGAGAAATTTATAAATCATATAAATCTTATATATCAAGTGTAATATTTCAAGCTACAAGAATAAATGAGATTGTTTTGATAGCAAGAAGACGACCAAAAATGGAGTTAAGAAGATCAAGGGTAACATATATTTAGACTGCAGGAGAAAGAAGTAATAAAACAAACAAAAATGGAGAAGCATCTGGCAGTTAGAGAAGAAAGTAAACTAGGAGTGTTGTATGAACAAATGGTGGAAATCACCAATATGCTGTTGACTGCTAGGGTGGACATGAGAGCTCAGAGGTTTATTCTGGGTTTGACAATATGGATGTCCTTAGTGTTGTTGGAAAAACCCAAAGTATCCTCTCCATCATTTATCTGAAGGATCAATCAGCCACAGTTATCTCCTTTACAATCAAGAGGCCAAAGTATTTTTTTTCAAAAATGTAGTATCTGAAATAGCCAATGCCAATATAAAAATTACACACTGTGATTAATATTGACATTAATATTATGATTAATAAGAGAATGTTATGATTTGATATGAAGTATCTCCCCAGTGCTTAGGTGTTGGAGGCTTAGTCCCAATGCAGCAAAGTCCAGAGGTGGGACTTTTAGGAAGTGATTGGATCATGGGGCTCTGATCTGGTAGCTGAATGAACTACTGGGCTTTGATGGACACTGTAGCAGGTGGAAAGAGTTTGAGGTACTATGTCACTGAGGGCATGTCCTAGGGGTCTTTTACCTGGACCATTCTTCCATTCCCCTCTCTCTTTCTCTCTATGTCCATCTCTCAGTGTCTTTGCTTCCTGGATGCCATGAAGATAACAGTTTTCCTCCACCAAAACTTTCCACCATGATGCTTTATCTCATCTCAGATCTAGAATAATGAAACCAGTTGATCATGAACTGAAACTTCTGAAACCATGAACCAAAATTAGCTCCTACTGCTTTAACTTATTTATGTCAGGTGTTTTGGTCACAGCAACAAAAAGCTGACTAACACACAGAGGAAAAAATAAATCAACATCTCCTTTTCTTTCTTTCTTTTTTCAAATAAAATCACACGAATTTTCAGTAATGTAAAAATAAGATATTTTTCTAGTTTCTCCTGGGAGGGTAATATATATTAATAAAAAGTTGTTTTTGTTTGGTTTTATTTGCACCAACTATAAGCAAGTGAGTTGGACATTCAAGAAATTAATTAGAATGATTGATCATTCAAAATAGTTATTTTTGACCATTTGAATTCAGAATCATCCATTAAAAGGATATGCTTTATTCTCTTGAAATATTGTTTGTTGGTTGCTTAAGTTTGAATATTTTCTTATCTTTTCTTCTTTTCCCCCATTATTCTTCTTAATGAGTGGCAGTTGATTCATCTGATCAATAATAATAGTAGTCAAAATGCATGATTACAGTCTAGAATTTGTCTTTAATTGCTGCAGTTATGTTGGAACCTGAATGACACCTTTATCTTATTGTATTTTCAACTTACATATTTGATTTTATATATATCAATAGAGAACTGGTATGGTACCTAGTGATATTCAATCAATACCCGTGTAATAAACAAAAGCATGAGTAAGCAGATTTTTCTATGGTCTATTCCTTAAGTTTTGGTTCAACATGACTGAATTATCTGCCTACTCAGTTTTGATGCAAGGAAAATAGCATCTGGCTAAAACAAATATTTTGACTTCATATTTTTATCACAAAATAAAATATTAAACTCTCACATGCCAAGATTTTATTTAAAAAGTTAGTAATGTGGGTTAACATTCAGAGAACATTGCCTAAAATATATAAAAATCCCATATGTTCTGCTAATTTTTGTAATTGCTATTATTGAATGTTTCTCATTAATTCCTTAAGACCAACCTATTCTCTTCAGAAATCCTTCCTTAATCCACCTTAATACCTAATCCACCATTCTTGCTATTTCTCCAATTCTTAGCATCCATTTTAATTTGACTTATTTGTATCATTGCACCTAAATCACTTATTTGATATAAACTGACTACGTTTTGTGTTCTTTGAAATTGAAGCTTTGATTTCACTGATATTATAGTCCTAATCCTAAACTATGTGTTTTGCATATATTAGTACTCATTAAATATTTATGAGTAATTAACAACTTAAAAGAAATAGTTCTCAAAATTTGATATTTTATGTGTTTGAGTCTTAAAAATTTAATATTGTATACCTTGTATATATTATGAATAGCATTGTACTACTCATTATATCATATTATTTTATGAGGAATAATGGTAGAAATTAAGTTTAATTCATACAAATAAAAAAAAGAAATAAACGAAAACATCAACTATAAACTTTTCCTCCAAAAAAAAAAAAAGTTGTCTGGTTCTTCCTTATGAACACTTTTCATCTTGTTTTTGGTTTTTTGTTTGTTTTTGCATCTTGTTTTTTGCATTTTTGTTTTTGCATCTTGGTTTGATTTTGTTGTAGTCCTTCTTTCAACATTAGGGGTTTAAAACTGAATACTCAGCTTAAGTCTAGTAGTCTTAAGAAAATTGTGACATACACTAGCTTTATTTTCCTATACAAGTCAGTATGATGCCAATGCCTATTTTCTGTCCAGTATATCATAGAGTTTAAGTATAGAGCCAGGGGATATTAATCAATAACAAAAATAATAAAATAAAGCAAATCATTCCATTTGGAAGAAGCAAAGTAGATCAACTAAGCACAAACTTAGTTTCCATCAACGACTCTTCTACAGGAAGCCAGGTAAACTTCAGATCTTCCTCTGAGAACATGAATGAAAGAGGATGCTTACTCCTAACATTTCTATGCAAAGTAGTGCTAGAAGTCCTGGTCAGAGCATTTAGGCAAGAGAAATAAATGAAAGATATCCAAATCAGAAAGAAAGAAAGAAAAAAAAAATATATATATATATATATATATATATATATAAAATCATGTTTCTGACAGCATGATCTTATAAACAAAACTGTAAAAGATCCCACCCAAAACTGTGGGATGATGAATTTAGTAAATAGATGAAAAAAATGAATAAAGTACTTATACAAGAAGATGAAATATCTATCTTATACAGGAAGGTGAAAAACCATAAAATATTGATGAAAAAAATTTAAAAACAAACAGATATTCTATATTAATGGATTGGAAAAAATTATATTGTTGAAATATACATACTACTCAAAGTGATTTAAAGATTAGTTTAATGCTGAGTAAAATTCCATTGTGTATACATGCCACTTTTTTTAATCCATTCATCCACTGAAGGGCATCTAAGTTGGCTCCACAGTTTAGCTATTTGTGAATTGTGCTGCTATAAACATTGATGTGGCTGTGTCCCTGTAGTATGCTGTTTTTAAGTCCTTTGGGTATAGTCTGAGAAGAGGGATAGCTGTGTCAATAAAATCATGGCATTTGCAGGTAAATGGATGCAGTTAGAGAAGATAATGCTAAGTGAAGTTAGCCAATGCCCCCCCCCCAAAAAAAAAAGCTGAATGTTTTCTCTGATATAAGGAGGCTGACTCATGGTGGGGTAGGGAGGGGGAGGGGGAGCATGGGAGGATTACATGAATTCTAGATAGGGAAGAGGGGTGGGAGGGAAAGGAGTTTCATTGATGGAAACTAAGTTTGTGCTTAGTCAAGCTACTTTGCTTCTTCCAAATGGAATGATTTGCTTTATTTTATTTTTAAAGAAAGCATATAAATGGCATTGGGAATTAGCAAGGGTGATGGAATGTGATGGACATCATTATCCAAAGTACATGTATGCAGACTCAAATTGGGTGTCAACATACTTAAAAATATATAAACAGAGATATGAAAAATTATGGTATATATTTTAATAAGAAATGTAATGCAAAAAACTAAAGTACATGTATAAAGGAATGAACTGGCATGAACATACTCTATATACAAAGATATGAAAAATTGTACTCTATATGTGTAATAAGTATTGTAAAGCATTCTGCTGTTGTATATTTAAAAAAATAAAATCAATAAAATTAAAAAATAATAAAGATTCAGCTTAATTATATCAATTATTTTTGTATTATAGCCCTCAAAACACAAGTAATAAACACAGAAATAAATGAGATTGCAACAGATATTCTTATGAAGAGCAAAGGAAACAATCAACAGAAGGACGAGACAGAGTATGCAAAGGGTACATATATTTGCAGACTACCCATCTGATAAAAGGTTCACATTTGGAATATATAAAGAAGTCAATAGCAAGAAAATAAACAACCAATTAAAAAATAAGCAAAGTAACTGAGTGTATTTTTTTTTAAAGAAAGCATATAAATGGCAAGTAAGTATATAAAAAGTGTTCAACAATACCAGGCCTGGTGGTGCACACCTGTAAAGACAGGGACTTCAGAGGCTGAGGCAGGAGGATTTCAAGTTTGAGTTTAAGGCCAGCCTCAGAAACTTAGCAAGACCCTCTCTCAAAATAAACATAAAAAAGGATAGGGATTTAGCAGGGATTTATCTCAGTGGTGAATTGGTAGAGCACCCTTGTGTTCAAAATCATAAACCATCAGAAAAATACCACATATTATAACCATGCTGGGATGATGAGATGTCACCTAGTGCCTGTTAGAATGGGTATTATTAAAAAAAAAAACATACATATAAGTGAGTGTTGGAGAGAATGTGGAGAAAACCTTTGTAGATTGTAGGTCGGAATGGAAATTGGTGTAACCATTATGGAAAACTGTATGAAAGTTCCTTCAAAAACTAAAAATAGAACTATCACCAGTCCAACAATCCTACTTCTGGGTATAAATCCAAATGACCTCAAAGAGATCTATACTTCCATATTCATCACACCTTACTCTTGTGTCAATCTACGGAGAATAGATAAAGAAAATGTGGCACATATACACACAAAGAAGCACTTATCAGCCTTCAAAAAGTAGAAAGTCTATCATTGGTGACAACATGGATGAACTTAGAGGTTATTTTGGTACATGAAATAAGCCAGGTACAGAAAAATAAAATCTTGTTTGATCACACTAACATGTGGAATCTAAAACAGTACAAATCATAGAAGGAGAGATTAGATGATGGTTACCAGAAGCCCGGTTGAGGGGGATTGGGGACATGTGAGTCACAAGATTAAAAATTTTTAGTTAGATGGAAAGAATAAGTTCAAAGTAAAGTCACATTGTGGTGGCTATAGTTAATAGATATATATGTATATTTAAAATTTTCTACCAGAGTAGATTTTAAGTTTTCTCACCACAAATAAGTATGTGAGGTGATAATACACTAATTAACTTGATTTAGATATTTTGAATTTGTTCACTTAGCAAAGTTTTATAAACCATAAAAATGTATAAAATTTATTATATAATCTTTTATCAGGTGATTTTGATTATTTTCCAGTAGGGTGGAAACACATACACATATGCAAAATAAAAAATATATAATAGTTTGAAACAGTAAGTTAATATATGCTCTGACTGTAGCACAGTTAATATTTCCCACAATTTACAATGGAGTGAGTTGAGCACCATTAGTACCTGCACTATCTTGGGTTTTTCCTATCTTTCTCCTTTGGGACAGCACAGGACTGTGCTTGTCTTAACAGCTTAAGGCAAAACTGTTTGTGAATGTGCATTGCAGGGGAAAGCAGAGTAATATGGAATAAGAGTAATTTCTGTCCCAGTGCTTGCCCTTCCTAGATTATGAATATGCAGTAGAATTTGCAGGTTTCTTGTTTTGTATATGTGCACCATTGCCAAGTGGCCTCCAGGTGCATGAACAATAACAGCAAAGATGCAGTGAATAGCAATATTAAAAAAGAGGACTGCTTATTACAGCATTAGGATAAACACAATGTGTGAACAGTGGCTTACAACCTTCACAGTACTGCCCCTCTGAGACAGACCAATTTAAAATCACAGTCTTAAACCCCAGCAGGAACAACCACAGAAGGAGTTCTGTGGGATGTACAAACAAGTTTTCCAGATTTCCAAAGAAAATATTCTTCCCTTCATTTCACACTGGCTGGATCTGTAAGTCATTATGGGAAGTGTAGGAACTAATATTAATTGCAAATGATATCACAGAGACAGACACTATCACAAAACTGTCCAGAAAGCAAATTCTAAAGGATTTGTAAGGGGAAAAGAAAAAAAAAAGCTAATGTTAGATCCTGGAATCAGACCCCAAAAAAATGCCACAGTACAAGGGTACATATAGTTGGCATTTTGAAAATTTTGTTTATCCAGTCAATGCAGGTACTTGTTAGCAATATTTATTGAGAATGCACTGTATTTTGAATGTTATAAAGTCTATAACAGAATGAAATAGGTGCTATTGTCATGTCTGTTAACTGCTTATAAAGAAGTGAAACCTAACAATAAATGTGAGTTGGGTTCCTCAACACCTAGACTTCAGAGTGGGAAATCAGTGAAGGTCATTTTAGGCCCATGACAAAGATGTCATCTAAAAGTAAAAAAGGCAAAGTTTATCCTGATAATGTCCATGTAAAAAAAGAAAATTCTCTAAAAATTAGGTGCACAGAAAAAAGCCCAGTAAATATCATTGACAAATAACCAGTTTGGCTCGGCACCCTGAAATTTTCAAAGTGCCAAGCATAAATGGACCCTATACTGTGAACTTAACGTTTACCTACAAAAACTGTTTTTTCCCATAATATATCCAGATTTGCTTTATTAAAGTCTTGATAATAAAATAGAAAACTTAGATATAATTTTTGGATATTTATTTATTGGAAAATTAGATTCTGTGTTTCCATGGTGATATTTTGTTACAATGTTCTTATTTCTTAGGCTAACAGAAAGAAAGTCTTAAAGTCATAACCCATAGTTCCATATCTGAGAAAGTCTTTGGATGTGGAACTGTTATAAACAGCAATCATCCAAATAAAATTTTCTTCACATTCGGATCCACTCTATTCCTTCTCCTAACTCTTTCCAGGTCTAATTGTAGAAATAAAAGGGGGAGAAATCTTTCATGTCTCTCACTGCAGCTAGGTGTACTTTCAAAATGCCAAAATAGACAAAATTCAAACAAGAAATCTCCTGGTATTTAATTTATTTTCCATTCCTATGGGAAATTACCCATACAAACCAATGGAGTAAATCCTCATAGAATTTAAAAGGTAAATATCAAAGAATGAACAGTCCTAAGGCATACAGAGGACTGGGGGACACTTGAATATGAAGTCCAATTTGGAGAGACCCTCAGTTAATTCATCAGTCTGTCAATATACCTCAAGTGCCAAACCAGACTTGGGATCTAAGCTTATCTCCAAGCTTATTTTTAACTACTTGGGTTAGCTCTACATTAAAAAAAAGATACATATCACATAATTTATATAGAGATCAGAGGAAGATATAAAATGCATTGGTAAAAGCATTGCATTTTAAATTCCTAAATACTCTTCTTGTGATTATCTTACCTTGAGAGATAAAGAAAAGGGAACCATCCAGTTGCTTCTACAATTACGAATTTCACGATAAGAAAGCAATTGTAACAACCTTGTAATTACTGTCAACCAGAAAATGCATTGGTTGCTTTGACTACTAAATTTTACTATGCTAAGAAAGATAGAAGAATCAAATCAATGTGAAATAAAACTTTGCTTCGATGTATCTGTTTCAGGGGAGATAATGCGAGGAGGAGCACTCTGTCTCTGGTGAATGGATGTGAAGAGAACAACTTGACAGGGCTTAAACTTGGTCACCAATTGGAGCTAATGCTGAATACATGTTTGGTGTTTCAAATGATGCCTTGAGATTCAGTTTGACTTCTCAGCTTTTCCTCAAAGGAACACATTAATTAGTCAGTGCAAGACTGAAAGGTAATCTTCACCAACTTACACCTTGCCAGGTAATTGCTGTTATGGAAGTATACTGTCTTACATCCAATGATCACAAAAATGGAAACATTGTAAATTGGTAGCAGGCATAAATTTCTCTTGTGTTTTTCTACCCAGGTCCTTTTAACCACTGGAGAACTACCTACTACTTCCTACTAATTCTTGCAAAAAATGAAATTTTCCCAGTTTGTATAAGTCCCTGTTCAGGAGGATATGCGTATGAGCCCACTGATAATCATGGTATGTCCTACCTCTCTGCAAAGTGATTGCCTTAGAGATGAGCTCAAAGGGGAAGTATAAGAGTCCTTCTCAGTGATTTAGAAGATACCTGTTGGGAGAGAAAATACTTTCCTTTTGCAGTATTATAAACCCTAGGGTGTGGAAATATTTATGGCCTTCATTCTAACATGGATCACCAGTCACCAAGCTATGCAGCCAGCCCATTGAGCCCTTCAGAGAAGTGGCAATGGAACAGTGGAGCAGTGAATCAAAGCATTGACCTAATGATGACCTGGGCTGGAGCACAGATTGCTTCTGTCAGGCCTGAGATGCTGTGAGTCAAGCCACCAAACCTGTCACCCTGCAGGAGCCAGGCCTGGGCATGGTAGGGACACCTACTGCAGAAACTCTCTCCATGCAGTGCTGCAGCCCAGAACCTATGAGCATAGGTGAGCCAAAGACCTTAACTTCCTGTTTCCTGGCTTATAACAAGAAAGTGGAAGTGGGGCAGACCTGAATGGAAGTAGGGACTCATAAGTTCACCAAATAGTGTTAGTACTTTTCCAAAGCATAATTAGCATAAATTTAGACCAATAATGTTGGTGCTTTTTGCAAACCCTAAATAGCATAAGTTTTGACCAACAGTGTTGGCCCAAGTGCTATATAAACCTCAAGACTAGCACACTATTTTTCCCCTCTCACAATACAAGAGTACATTTCCTATTCTTTAATAAATCCTACTCATACATGCACTCATCCTGGTTCATGGATTTCATTCTTCGAATTCAGGAGACAAGAACCCTGAAAAACGAAGAAATTGACAGTGAGCTTCTGGGCTCTATTGCAACACTGGAGGGCATGTCAGGCAATTAAGAACTGTAACACTTCAACACTTCTCTCCTCCAGAGGCCTACAGCTTGCACAGATCCCATCTGCCATCCGACACAGAGAAACTCCGGTTTCAATACTTGTTACGTGATACAAGCCTCTCTGAGTTAGGAGAGAATGAGGGCAGCACAATAAATGGAACAGAATTAAGCAGAACTAAGCATAAGAGCAAGATTAAAGGAAGGAAGTAGAGGAGGAGAAAGAGTTTGGACATTGTTTTGAGATTTAGATCCATTAAAGACTAACTATGATCACTTCTTAGACTTCCTAATTAAGTTACCTAATAAATATTTCCCATTTGTTTTTTAAATCTGAAGTTGGTTTGGGTTAGGTTTCTGGAATTTCCAAATTTTCCTCCATTTTGCTGTGTCGTACTTTCTACTTATGAATTTTATCCCTGATAAGCAAACCCCTTTGAAGCATACGGGTTAAGGAAACCTTCTTAGACTTCCTAATTAAGTTACATAATAAATATTTCCCATTTGTTTTTTAAATCTGAAGTTGGTTTGGGTTAGATTTCTGGAATTTCCAAATTTTCCTCCATTTTGCTGTGTCGTACTTTCTACTTATGAATTTTATCCCTGATAAGCAAACCCCTTTGAAGCATACGGGTTAAGGAAATAATCTCATCCACGTGGCTTTGGTAGGGTTTTGATAAATAGCTCTTCCTCCTTGTCTATCAAATAAATCAATTCCATAGAAAGAAATTCTTCTAGTTCCACCTCTTCATTTTTATATTTAACAAATGTCACTTAAAAAGAATATGTTACACTTTGTACTTGCTTGATCTGGAATGATCAGCAGCTCAGAACAGTCTTACGCAAATTTTCGGTAAAATTTCTTCTAGTCTCCATTCCAGTACCAGGAATCAGGAGCAACATAATCCCCTCAGTAGTTTCAGAGTAATCTTCATAAATGCTTTTTGGAAAGTCTCCAACATGTTCTGTTGTGCTAATATTGGTCTGTCCTGGTCATTCAATAGAAAGTCAAATTTTGAAAAGGAATGGGAAGAGATTACAATATAATGACACTGTCTAAAATTACAGGGATCCTACAAGGAATTGACTTGCTTTAAGAAACTCATCACAAAATGATGAGTATGATCACTGACTTCCTATTTAGGATCTACATACTTGGAAACCTTCAACATACCCAAGCTCTGAAAAGGACAAAATAGCATTGCCTTATCTGATTGTTTGTCCTAAATTGAAACTTACAAAGTATCAGGTAGCTGAATCATAAGCAAGCATTTCAAAAGTTAAGAACAGTATGCTAAACTTTGACCACCGCAGAATTCCTCTACGTAAGAGTTAAGTTTTCAGAGATCACCCTTTAGAATACAGATCTTCAATTCCAAAGACTAGAAAACATTATTCTCAGAGATGGGACATTTAAATAAATGGTAAAGTCCTGACTATAATATATACTACTGTTGCCCTGAGTGCATATAAACGTGTGTTAGCTTTCTATCACTATGATAAAATACCTGTGATAAACAAGTTATAAGGAGGAAGAGTTTATTTTAGCTTGTTGTTTCAGCGGGCTCAGTCCACAGTCAATTGGCTTTGTTGCTTGTGGGCCTCTGGCAGCAGAGTATATCATGGTTTGAATACATGGCAAGGTAAGGCCTGTTTACCATGGCAGCTGAGAAGGTAAGAGATAGAGATAGAGATAGAAGAGTGGGACGCCAATAACCCCTTGAAGGTCATGTCCCCAGTGACCTTTCACTACGCCCCATTTTTTAAAATTCCATCTTTTCTCAATAGTTCCTTGGGCAGGGGATATGGCCTTTAATGTGACAACTTTGGGGGTAAATTCCCAGATCCAAGTTATAGCAATGTGTGTGTATTGAGTATAATGTAAAATTTGAGGTCTCACCTTGACTGATACCCTTAACTATTCTCAAATGTTCCCAAAAACATTCTTAGTTACACAAAAGTTTAAGGTTTGATGGACAAGGCTGCTCTGTTATATACCATCTGATTTATACATTTTTTTCCTCTACTTTATCATCGAAAGTTTTATTTGAGGAGTTACACTTTTCATGCCATTTGACTTCATTCTTTTATTTAAGATTTTTTTTTTAATTCTCAACCCGTTTTTTTTTTTTTTTACCTTCAACCAAATGTTTTGTGAGAACTATTTGGATTTTTAAAAAAATTTTCAGTAACAGAGACCAATTGCCATTTTGTTTCATAATTATTGTGTTATCTACTATAATTCAAGCATATTTATCTTCAAGTACTCCTTTGGTTTAATAAATATGCACATACATGCATGCACACACACATACATACACACACACACACACACACACACACACACACACACATCACACTCCTTAGTAGAATGCAAAGATCCCTTGGTGTTGGTGAGAACTCTTGAAATTACCAGGTTCCAGGTAGAGAGTAGTGTGTCTGGTCTGTGTATGAGCCTCACTGTTAGGACCATAAGAAAAAGCATTCACATCTTCAACATACATCTCATGATTGGATCCAACACATTAATGGTAGCAATCAGCTTCCTGACATTAATCTCCAATTGGATATCATATAATCATTATGCTCCATTTCTAGTCATAACCATTTGACTGAATGAAATGCAAATCCTTTTATCTTTATTAGAAGATACCAAAGTTGTCAGCAATTAAACTATCTATACTGCAGATACTCCATTGATACTTTCTTCACAAATTATTTGTCATCCATAATCAACATTGAATAGCAAGTCTTGGAAGTCACTGAACTGCTCCTTCATCATTTCCCTATGGTTGTTAGCATATTTCTATCCAATATAATTATTATTAGAAGTTTTAATGCACAATATTCTGTGCATTAAATGCACACCTCTCATGGATGCATACTCTATTTTTTGTAGTTTTTTATTTATTCTTTTTAGTTATACATGACAGTGGAATGTATGGTTGCACATTCTTTAAGGGCAGGGGCTGCTTTTGTGAGTAAAGTCCAGCACAGCATCTGATTTTATATGTATTTGATATATCTTTGGCAAAATGGGGAAATCTATCATCAAAACACCTCAAAATAATTGTACTGAAAATTGATACTACAGAGAAAAGGAAAGTTATATAATTGATTATATTGATAAAATGTTGCATTTCTTATAAATATGATAGATTTTTGAACTTTAAAGCTTTTAATATTTTAAGGGATAAATGTGCCAAGTTTGTCACTGACAGGTGGAGAGTATAGACTACTGTGTACAGTATTTCCCTAGTTTATTTCACCATGATTATTTGTGCAGATTGCTTTGAAGAGTGAGTTCTAAAGACCTCATTTTTGGAAATAATAGTGCAGTGGACAAGAGGATGGGATTGGGAATATGGGCTATGTTCAGTACTTATTAACCACTTACTAGTTGTGTTTTTATAAATTATTAAACTAGATCCTAATGCAGCAGTAATCAAATTGCTGATATGTAAAATGGTAATAACAATAGCTATCCACTATGTCTTTGTAAAGACCACACATAATATATATGAGATGTTTATCAAAATGACAAATATGTAAAGCATTTACTAATTGAAATGATTTAATCAAATGGGTCATTTTAGTACTGTCGTTGGCTATTAATTCTCCTTTCTATTCAAGCAGTCTTCAATTCATCCGTTTTAGGCAATCCTTTTATTTTCCCATAAATTTAGACCTCTTTTAAAGGACTTTGGAATTAATATCTAATCTCTAAGAGTGTATATGAACTAAACGCAAGCCAAAATAGAATTGGGAATTTAAAAATATTCTTTGGGAAAAGTGGCTCTTCCAAGTTTCTCATGCTATTTCAGTTCTTCAGTTTGCTGACAAATCAAGCTCCTTTTCCTGGTAGAACAGTGTTTTGTTTTCCTTTCAGGATATTATTTCCATTGTTTGGCCAAAGTTCACCTCATTTGTCCTTGGGCAAAGAATAAATCTATTGTCAAATACATATTCCAAAGACTATGCAAGCTCTTTGGAGAGCTGCTTTCCCCCTTGTAGTAGGTTTTGGGGAAAAAATGTGCCTTTTCTCTAGCTATTTTCAGAAACCCTCCCTTTGTTTCAGAGACAATTCTGTTTAATTTTGGCCTTTTGTGCATGTGCAATAGAAGGTTTAATTCAATCAAGGGACAGCTTTCCTTCATAGATTATCAACTACAGCCAGAGTGAAGGGCTATTGTCTGGCCATGGACCTGACTTGCAATTTGCATGCTGCCTAATTCCAATTCCACCCTATTGTTCTGCGTTACTTTACCTTCTTCTCAGCTAGAAGAAAAGCCCACCAAATGCAGCAGTCTCTCAATCAATGCAGAATCACAAAACCATGTCTAAACAAAAGGTCATAATGTGAGCTCAAAGGCTTTAAAAGTAATCAGCAGAGGAAAACGAAAACATACATAGAAAGTGTTTTTCCCTCTTGTTGCTGCATTCTCTTTACTCTCTCCGCCTCCAGTGCAGCAGCCTTCTTCTTGAATAAAGTAATGCATACGTCTCAGCATGATGACTTCCCGTTTGTGGCAAACTGAAAATAAGCAACTACAATAAAGAGAATAGCCATGGAAGAATATACTTCAGCAGGTGAATAAAAGTCTTTTGCAAAATGAACAAAAGGTGCCATCAAAACAGATAGATACAGTATAAAGAAAAGAAATACATTACAAGTTCTGGGTTTTATTCCCAGGATCATTCGACACCGAGAGAGTTTTCTATTATAATCAACATGTAAAGCAGACGAAATTGCATAAACAGCAAACCCTGGGAGAGCAAAGGAATAGATTTTAACCCCAGTTGCATCACTTAATAGTGAGAAATATAGAAATCATCCAGTTAACACTTAGCCTTGGAAATGATAACAACTATTTCTTTTTTCCTCTACAACTGTATCAATCACTAACAGATATTCCCAGGCAGAGGGCCTTTTGCACATCATTATCACATTGAAGGAAAGCAAAACAACAGACATGTTCTATGTTGTCGAGAATCTAATGTAGAAAAAGGAAATGGGAATTCCTAGTCAACATTAGAAATAATTCAAGTCTTTGAACTTCTGAATTTTGAATACACTGGGGAGTGGAGTAAAAAAAATGCTTTTCAATTGACAAATTCTTTTGAATGCAAAGGAGTAAAAATAATTGTTATGATATGTACAGATATGGATTAAGGTAAAATGTTGATTGATTTTTTTTCTGGAAACGTATTGAGTGCCTACAAACATAGTAAATGTTGGAACATCAATGAATGGTCACCAGGGTTCAAATCAGTGCTTGAAGAGTTCAGGGGGCCTTATTTACCCAAATCACTTGGTAATAAAGTCTACTCAATAATAGTGGATGGTGCAGATTTCAGGGTATATAAGAGACTCTTAATAAATACAAAGATTTTACTAATCCTAAAGATGAGGCGGTAGAGTTATAGTTTAGTTAATTATTCTGTAAAGACTCATTTTTGTTGTATTAATCACTTTATGATCATTCTTAATATAGCAAGTTAAAAATAATTCTCCATAACTGTCAATACCCCTTGTAGTCCTTTTCTTCAGGATGGTCATTATTCATCTCTTGCATCCCTGCATAAGCGTTGCAGTCTCAATACATCCCCTTCAACAGAACTGAGTTATGTCACCATAGCCAATGTATGAAACCTGAAGGATCAGGTTGGCTATGAATTATGAAGGACAATACCAGTATCTTATTGATATATAGATATCATTTCAAGATGTGTATCACTTGACTTAAGCCTGAATCTTCTTTATTTTAAAAATATTTTTAGTTGTAGATGGACACAATATCTTTATTTATTTACATGTGGTGCTGAGGATTGAACCCAGGGCTTCACACATGCTAGGCAAGCGCTCTACCACTGAGCCACAACCCCAGCCCATAGCCTGAATCTTCTAATTGCAGCTTTTAGTCTCTTGATTTTTATTTCTGTAAGAGTCTAGTATGCACCAGAGTGTTCTTTCTTCCCTTTCATCCTCCTCAATGTTTTTCTCGTGTTGCCATCTCATTTTCAGGCAGCTTAATTGATTATATTCTGGTAATTCTTGGTTTAGGGTTTTACTGTACAATAAAAATGCATGTAAGTCTTCATGGAGCCAAAGTGAATTCTGATAGAGATTGCTGAGGTTTGCACATGAGTTGAATGTGTCCCCCAAGGGTTCATGTGTTGAATTTAATACTCATTATAAGACATTAAGAGGTTATAAATTTAATAGGACCATGATATATACAGGCAAGACCTTTGCCACTGATTAGGATTATATGAGGTTTTTAAGCAGCATCCTTTATGATTGCTCACTGGTGGCTTTTAGAGAAGAGAAAGAAAGGACATACACATGTCTACACTCCCTGTCTCTGCCATGTGATGCCCTGCACAGCCTTGGAACTATGCCAAAAAGAAGGCCATCACAAGATGAAGTCCCTTAAGGTTGACACAAACTGTGAACCAAAATAAACTTCTTTCTTAATAATTTCTTTGGCCTGTAGTATTATACCATAAGTAAAAGAAAACTAATACAAAGTTGTACACACTCATGAAGTTTCAATTATGTCAATACTTCAGAGATAGTAATAAATATGACTCAGGTGTGTATTTTACTTTGACAGCAATATCTTTTATTCTTCTGAATGTGTTAAACTGGTGAAACCAGAAGTTTTGCTAGTCATTGTTTGTGAGAAAAATCTGTAGTGAGAAATGTGTAATTCACTTATAGAAATGTCTTCTATCTCAGAAAAATCCCCCAAACCTGCCAAGAAACCTGAAGCTTTACAACCTCACTCCTAGCATTCTAGGAATTAATTATAATGACATGCACCATATCTGTTCAATGCAATTCAAAGTCATAGACAGATTAGGTAAATCCCCAAATATAAAAACATATAGACACATGATGGGGTAAAAGCTCTGTATATTTCATTCCTTCTCTACATTGTCCCCATGTCTCAGCATAAGCATTGATATGACTTACTTATTTGTTCTACAGATATAAATTCAGAAATATCCTTTATGAATTTAATTTTCTTGCAACATATTATAAATCCCTTTTAGAACGGGAGATCACTTAAAATAAACCATCCTCTTATTTATTCTTCTGTGAAATATAACAGTTGTTTCAGTTCAGAGATTAGATTTTTCTTCAATCATGAACAAAGACCTGGTGTGGTACCAGGAACCTGAGAAAAGGATTTGAAGTCCCTGGTGAGCCAAAAATCCATTGCAGGATCAATGAATCAATGAACAAATGATTGAACACATATAAATACTCTTAGCCAGTGAATGGAATTAATTATTTTACAACCACAAACAGAAACAGCCCACCTTAATCTTTAGTCTAAACAAACAACAAACCCGAATGATAAAAGGGGTGAACACTCCCTGTCACTCTACCTCCTGTTTGCCACCAGCCTTGGCGTTTCTGCCATTATGGTTACAGGACATCATAGAACTTTAGAGGTCAAAATATGATTTCATTGATAGTATCTCATACTTGACAGCCACTCTCAGTAGCCAAGAGGCAAAAGACTGTATTTCATTTCCTACAGATGAATAAATAAGGAAGGGTTTTTTTTTTTTTTGGTTGTTGTTGTTCTTTGTCTTTCTCTATTAAGATAAAAGCATACACTGAAATCAATTCTTCCAATTCTTGAGTTAGAGCGTTTCATATAACTCATATTTTGGCAGAGAAATAAAGAATAAGTTCAGTGGGCTTGAACATCCTGGATAACCACAGATTATCTTTTGTTTGAAGCAACAATGTCTTTAGTATAAAAATAATATACCCAAGCCCCAAACTAGGGAATAGCATTGAGTCACAAAGTGGATAAGTAATAAAAGTGTAAGATATTTACTCCAAGAGATCCCTCATCACTCCCATACCACACTGGACTAGCAATGGAGAGAGAAATAGGATGGCATGAGAGTCCCAATGCTAAAGTAAAACTAATCATTACACCATCAAGTCTGATGATTTGCAAAAATCAACAAATCTATATGATTTGATTCATGACATTTATATCTGAATGAATCTAAAAATAGAACTTGATTTCTAGTCTTTGATTTCTAGTCTTAGTAGTGCACTCAAGCATGTCTAACATCTTCTTATGACCCTGGAGCATATGTGCTATTGCTTGGGGCCATCTACCTGCTTTATCTAACCAAGGACTATGTAAGCAAGTAAATCTCCCCACACTGTGCAGTCAGGATGAGCAGGCCCCAGGCAGTTCCCCAATTTTTATCTCCCAGTTGGCAGTGCACTGCTAGACATGCAGCTCCCACGTCTCCAGCCAGTTCCTGGAAGCAAAGTGACAGGTAATTATAAACACTAAACAGCTTTGGTATTGTCATTTCAGAAATTGCTTGCAAAGCACCCAAACTCCAGTTGCTGCACCCCCTGCCCCACTTCAACATCCAAGACAAATTCAAAAGAGTTTTACTCAGAATTTTCTATTCCATAACCATTTTATGATATTTTTCTCTATATAGAGAACTTTACTTCTTTTCCTTTACTATTTTTTTTTTTGTAACCAAGCAATTCACTGTGGCTGACCATGATTCCAGGTTATTACAGACAATTAAAAAAAAAAAAGGATGGACAGGCTTCAACTCCAGTGATGCATGAGATAATGAAAAAGTCTACATTCATCATGTTTCCAAGTTTTCTCATGAAGGAATGTGTTTTTTAAAGCTACCATGTTATATTTGAACAGCAGTTTCATTTCCTGAGGTCTGTTCATTTAGATAGCAATTTAACTCAGGCTTCTCTATTCCAGGATTGAGGGGTAGAGAGTAATAGTATAGTAATAGTAAAGTGCTTGGGAACATACAGTTGAGTTGAACCTAAAAGAGTCATGCCCTGCAGTGGCTTACAATAATTCGTTTCTATTAAGGGAAAGAATGTTGTCGACTTACACACATTGGCCCTTTTAGCATTCTTCCTTCATATTTGCTTGACTTTAATAATTTTGATTTAAATCACCATGAAAGAACTATTTTCTTATACCCTCCACATCTTAATCAACCTTTGAAATGTACCTATCTTAGCATTGTCAGATTTTTGTTTGTGTTCAAAGAAAGATGATTGTCCTTCCACATGTAAATTTTACCCTTTGTTCCATCTCGGTTGCTTTAAATTGTTTACCTGCTCAATAATTTCATAATAAAATGTAGTACCCCAAAGTGGTAAACTCAAATACAGCAAAGAAGATATTGTCAATTCTAATTTGGCAGAAGTTGCTGATTTTAAATCCTAAGGGTGTCTGCACAGCACTTAAACTTCCCATTGAGTGATAAATGCTATTTTTTCCTTCAGTTTCCCTAGTAATCCAACTCTAGGACTTTCTGTTATAATGATGTCTACTGATTCAGTGTGAAAAGACATAAATTAGACATGGTGTCCAGAGGTCAGTTCAATAGGAGAATCAGAGGAATAGGAAGATTGTCAAAGTCAGACATGAGCCTGAGAATTCTGGTAATTTTGTTTGCTGCCTGAGCATCTGATCATTTATTTAGCTTCCCTGAGAGATTCGGTAACGTTTTTATTTGCTATTTTGCAATTGGAGTTTTTCCACTGAGCTTGTGAAGGAGGGCGGGAAAGATCAAAACCAGTTAGTATCAACAAATGTTGAAGCATCTCTTCTGGGTACTTAAAATAAATTGAATTCAAAAACAGAAAAGGGAGGAGGAGGAGAGACATGGTATGCAGAGTGGGAAAATGGAAAGATAATGCTGCACTCCTTTACATTAAGGCACCCACTTCCCATCTTGAATATCCTAACAGGAAAGGCTGAGCGAGGCAATTAACGTAGCAGAATTTCAGAGACTAGCAAAGGCCAAAGTTAAATCTTCTGGAATTTAAATAGACCAGAGTATCTAGTCTCCAATGGACTAAAATAAGAATTTATTGATGTCACATCTACTATGATAATGTTAATGGGATCAGATGGAAGAACTTTCATTGAAACATGACCTGCCCTGATGGAAGCCAGAGAACAGAGTGCAGAAGGGTGACTGCCTTCAAGGTTATTGGGTAGAAATCTGGGTTGTGCCTACTCTATATTAGATTCTTGATTGAAAGGAAATCTCCAAATCACACTGGCTGGACCATTCATTTTACCAAATGGTAGAAGGCTCCATGGGAAGTGTCAGGCTTCAGAATTTGCACTGGGATGCAGATGGAGTCTTCTAGTCCTGCTCTCATGGAGCTCTCTCTCTCTCTCTCTCTCTCTCTCTCTCTCTCTCTCTCTCTCTCTCTCTCTCTCTCTCTCTCAGATTACATCAGCCTAAGCAAGGAGTTCACAGGACACAAAACATGCCCTCCTTCTGAAAGTGCCTTCTTGTGCCGGTTCCAGATCCTTTAATTCCACCGCTTCATTCCCATGTTCATCTCTCATTTCTGTCAGACAAGCTGGAACCCATAGCAACCTGACTTATTCTGAAACTGCTTTTGTCATCTCTAAATTAAGGTCCGCCCATCCTCACTGCCCACAACTCCCCATGCTTATTAAAACTGCCTACTGCCTACCTCTTCTGGCAGGCAACAGAACTTGATCTCAATGTCCTTGAGATTCAAGACATCACTTACCATTCCTTCTCTAACTCTGTTATTGTTATTGGCTCCCACACATCCACTGAGAGATGCAGGGAAAACTTAGGTTATCTTTTAACTCCTCTACTTTCTGCAACTCACATTCAATATCTTCTCAATGTCCCAATTGTTCAAAGAGAATTGCCTCCTTATTTTTATTCTACTGTCTTTCTTATTGCCTGATTCACTTTCTGAAAGTACAAACTAATAATACTATTACCTTGCTTTACAGAAATTAAAAAGGAAATTCAGCCTATGTAAATAATATTAAATTCCTATATTACCAGTTTCCAGCCTCATCTTTAACTTTTGCCTTCATACATCATTATGGGCTGAATTATGGCCTCCCCTCCTCCAAAACTGAAGCCTCAAATTTAACAATTCAGAAGGTGACTACATTGGGAGTTGGGGACTTTAAAGATGAGGCTGTTAGGGTGATTCCTAATCTGATCTGACTCGTGTCTTCATAAGAAGAGATTAGAAAACAGCTGTACTCATATGCAGAATAAAGGCCACGTGGGACATGGGGAGAAGGTCCTGCTCAGGTCAAAGAGAGAGGCCTCAGAAGAAAGCAATGCTGCCAATACCTTTATCTCAGATTTAACCTCCACACTGTGAAAAAATATAAAATCTCTTGTGTAAGCCTCTTAGCCTATCATATTTTCTCATGAAAAATCAAACTAATGCATGTGTTAAATTTAGTAAAACTGCACTATTTTACACTCATGGAAATATCAGGCTTATTTCCTGCTGACCATTTTGTAAAATTTTCCTTATATTTACTGCCTTTCCCTGAACCTAAACTTGTTGTTTTCCTAAGTATTTTGCTCAAATGCTATCTTTTTCCAAAAGAATCTCAGACTACTTCACTTGAAGATGCCCTTTGGTCACCAATAGCACTTTATTTATAACTCCAGTAAAGGGACAACCATATCCTGACACATAACTAGAGTCATGTGGTATATTTCTCATTTCCTTAGTGAACTTCTAGTCTTTAAAAGCAAGCACCTTGCCTAACACCTTGTTGGAGTCTTCCTGGCACCTTAATCACTCTGCACACAGTGGGTCAGACTTCATGTTCCATCAGGGAAAGAGTCATGGTCACCTTATTCATCATCAAACCTCCAACACCATCACAGTTTTGTGTAAACTGTTGAGTATTTGTGCAATGAATGTTCGATTAAACAAATGGATTAAAATGAAGCTTGGAAACCACATTTGAATTTCCTCCCATTAGAAGCAACAAAATCGAGGTATCTAGAATTCAGTGCCTAACTTTCAGTACTTAACTACTAGAGAAACTAGGGCTGCAGTTTGATGCCCTCAATCCATAGCTCTTTTTCATAAAAGAGCCTATGAATATTTCAGATAATGCCCACCTGAAATACTATGTGAAAAAGAGTATTCTCAAGGCAGAGAAAACAAAACAACACGAAGTCATAAGAATGTGTTGTCTTATATTTTGTTTATTGTTTTAGAAACTTCTTAAAGTTTCAGGAAATGGGGTCTGGAAAATCAAATGTGTAAAGAGTGACATATCAGATGACAGAGTTTTTTCAGTGAGTCACCACAGTTTGTTGGGAGTCAACATAATGATGTTAGGACACCAAGAGCTGTCTTACTGCTGATATGCACATTTTCACAGATGCCTGACTGTTATACTCAAAAAGCACTGAAAATGGAGTTCAGGAAGAAAACAGGGGGACTGGAAAGCCCTCAGACAATGAATTCAAATTACTTCTAAGTTTTATCTAGTAATTGTTATGGTATAATATTGACTGATACCGTAAAGAATGTTCTAAAATTTTAAATTCCATTAGCCCCAGCTCATTAATTGTTAGTCTAGTATATTTGTAATAGAACTCATTTTGAGATAAGCACAATGTGTTTTTCAAGCTAACAGTTGATAAGACTTACACTTTATCATTCACCTTCTGAATGCAAGCTCTCATCCTCTGCACTATTGGCATTTGAGGCCAGATCATTTTTTGTTGTGGAGTTGTCTTATGTGTTGAGAGATGTTCAGCAGCATCCTTGACCTCTACCCACTAGATGCCAATTGCACTTTTTTCCAGTTGTGACAATCAAAAATGTCTAAGACTTTGACAAATGGTCCCTGGAGAGTTAAAATGCCCCTAGTTGAGAGCCACTGTTCTTTTTTGAGGTTATATTGATTAAGAACTTTTTTGAGGCTATATTGATTAAGTCAGGATAACTGCCGTTACCTGCCACCACCTCCCAACACCTTAACAATTTCAGTAGTTGAACATAGTAGTTAAGTTTTTGCTCTAAAAAAAACATAATGATGGACTGGGGCTGTAGCTCATTGGTAGAGCCTTTGTCTAGCATTGTATAAGGCACTGCGTTTGATTCCTAGTACTGCATAAAAATCTAAACAAATAAAGGCATGCTGTCCATCTACAACTATGGAAATAAAATTAAAAAAAAATAATGATAAGTCTGGATTGATAAGTACTGGCATGTCAGTATTGTCTCATGCCTTAAGTCCTGATTGCCATTGGCTTTGCCACCTTCAATGTTTGCTGACTGTTGGCAAGCAGTTAGCAGATGGAAGCAGCTAGAAGGACACTGACTAGTGAAAGATGGACTGGTGACTGGTTGAAATTCAGTTACAAGGCCACACTTAAATGCAGAGAAACTAGAAATAGAGTAGTTCTGTGGGAAACAAGGACACAGTTTTACTAAAATAGTTTATATATATATATATATATATATATATATATATATATATATATTCTAGAAAAATTATGGTAATTATATTTCCATTGACCATATCAGAGGGAACTCTTGGCTTGTATTGATACCACCAATTCAGGTGATGAGTTCTGCTTCACATGTTGAAGTATAACATTAGAGAAGCATGCAAAGCAAGCATATAAAACAGGGTCTATTTAAAAAGGGGCAACAAAGATTTCTCCCAGCAGAGAGAAGGGGGCTATATCTGGTATCCTGGTATCCCAAGAAGTGAGGGGTTCTGTCTTTATATATGTCCTAGGCTTCCTCTGTTCTCCTCCTCTCTTCCTCTTACCTCTGGTGACCAAGTCCAGGAAGTGCTTGGTGGGATGGCCAAAAGGTGGGAAACAGGTGGGCTGGAGGGCCCTGTGAGGAGTGATTGGGCAGGAAGGGGGCATAATTAACAACTCCCTCTAGGGAGGGATAATCCCTCAAACAGGTTACCTTAGAAACAGGTTGGAGCAGGGGAAGGTTATCTTGATAAAAGTGGAGGAGGTGTTCTGCAGGAATTAACATTTCAATTTTTCCATTCTCTGGATCAGACCCTTGTCTATCTGCCAGTCTAATTCTGGCTTCAGTGTTGGGTTCAGAAAGTAGTTTTTGTGTTTGTTTGTTTGTTTGTTTGTTTGTTAGAATTAAAAGATTAACTACAATAATCCCCAGTTAGTCTTCTCAGATTTTGCACCAAGGATGACGTAAAAAGAGCCCTTCTTTGAGCACCTTTGATCCATTTATACAACTGGCCAAATGTGACTTCATGTATACTTAATAAAAAATAAGTGTATATTTCATGGAAGTTCTTTTGTGACTCCTCTGAGATGATATGTATCATTTTTATTTATCCAAATTTTGGAAGATTCAAAGTTTAAAACAAAAATATAAATGGATCCAAATGATGAGCAGTCCTTATTATGCACAATAGATATTTATGTTCTCAAGAGAACATACGACTGAATTCATTTTTTGCTTTAGTTTTGGTAGAAGTCTATTTCTACTGTTCCACTGAGCACAGATACTTTTAAAAGGGTTGGTGGAGATGGAAAGAGTCCTGCTTGTGATCATGGTGCCGAGCAAATCCATCAGATCACAAGAATCAACTCTGATCCCAGAAACATAATACTGTCCTACTACTTACTATGAAAGTGATTTGTCCCTCAATGAAATATCTTCCTTCCACTTTATCTCCATTATAGAGTTTTTTCCCCAACTGTTTCCTGTCAATCCAACAAACATCATCAAGAAAACTCCTATTTTCAAAATACATGCAGATGCCATGGGTGAATGTAGAAACACCAACTCTGCTCTGTAGGAGAGAGTCATGCCAACAGCTAACCATATTCAACATGATAGAATTGCCTAGCTATACTGGCTTTGACACACTATAGAGCACAGAAATGGAATAATTAATGATTAAATTAATAATTAATTTAATTGGTGAGCTACTAGGAAATGATTCGGAGAAGAATTTGAGGAAACTTGAAGGGTATGATTTTTAATAGGCTGGCAATGGAGAGAAGATAATTGTCAGCTAAAGAAACAGCTCAATCAATGGTGCAGAGGTATTTTCATGTATCTGGTATGTTGAGAGAAGATTGGGGAGAGGGCACTGAGTACTGAAACAGCAAATCTAGAGGCTGTGAGTGAGAGACAATCTGTTCCACCCTCGCTCCGCCATATTTATGTTGCCTCATAACATCTACTTCTTTAAACATGCTTAATAAACTAAGTTTACATTTATTTCCAGTTTTCCTATTGCAGTAATGTGCCAACAAAGTATCCTATCTTCTAAATCTGTATTTATTTAGAGTGAATCTTATTCTTTGTCCACCTTGAAGTTTTTCCCTTTAAGACTAATTTCTTATTATAAATCAATTTGCCACAGATTCACCAACATTCCTCCTATGCCATTTTTAACATTTAGGGGCAAATACTTACATGCACTATATTGTCTCATTTCTGGATATGTGATAGGCTTTCATCATTTATGGAACTATACAATTCATTTGGACAAGAACCATGATTGACCCGTGCAGTTAACAATTGCAACTTTAAGACAGTAGCCAAAAAAGAAACCATACCTCCTTTTATAGCATTTAGTATGACTCCAATCACTGAATGTTCCTTTGTCTGTTATGTATCTTGTTGACACAGCAGGATTTGCACCTATAATTCATTTCTATGTTCTAGAAGGCTGTATTCCTTCCAGGAAGACATGTTAAAAAGCATCTTTCTGCATTGTGTCAGTAGAGAAAAAGAATCCCTTCTTTAGTTCATGGAATATATCTAAAACATTTGAAATCGAGGCAAAGGAAACATTTAATAAACAAAACAAGGACTGAGAATACTTGGAAGACCCACTAGGACTATAAGCTCAGTCCTCAACTATAGACTCTCTCCTTATCTTTCTTTGTTCAGTTCAAATGAGTTCCCTATTCAGAGGAGATGAGTCATGCCAATGTTTCATATGAACAAAGGGCTGAAGTGAACACATGGATGATATGAATAAAGTTTTTGGCAGCAATCATGATACTTCACAATTTTCAAAGGGAGAAAGATCTCTCAAGAGATGTGGAAAGATCATTAAGGATAAAAATTAATTCCAAATTAAAATTGTACAGAACCAGCCAGCATGAAGATTTGGTCATCTTGGTGTGATATTACTCTATGCTAAAATCCACAGACTACCAGTTTTTACAATTTAAGGCACATTTGATTAGAAAAATAAAATAAACTGTCCTAAAATTTTCTGGCCAAGAGTTTAGCATTTAGTGGTAATAAATGGCATTGGCCCACTCTGAGCTACCTCCAAAGACTTGTTTGCATTTGTGAAAGTAATTATAATCAGGTCACCTTTAGTTCTCTTGCAGTAAGAAAGCTTTTCCTGAAGGGTCCTTAAAAGGTACCTGAAAGATTGTGCTCAGCATATTCTCAAAGGATTTATAGACATCTTCACAATTCAGGGATGTGAGAGTATATGACCCAGCTACTTTTTTTCTCTGAAAGTAATATAGTAAAATAATAAATGGATTTGAAATTTCTCAGTGCTTACAAAGCGTTTAATTCATAACTAAAGGTGAGAAAAACTAACTCTCCATTTTCAAATTGTTTTTAAAGACAAAACTGGATTAGGTTCACTGAAAACCTCTGTTCAAAGAATGAGTAAGTCAATGTACTAATCTATGTCCTTTAAAAATTACCTATTGTTTGTGTGAATTTGATTTTCTATGAACATTTCTTCAAACAGAAACCCAAGTATGCACATGATAGGAGCAGACCCTAGAACTTGTAGCTTTCTTGACATGGGAGAAGAAAAGATAGCAATTATGACAATTAAAAGACAAACTCAGTTTTCTTTTCAAGATAATCCACAATGCTGTCATTCTTTCCAAACTTAGAAAATGTTAACGAAAATATAAGTTACTGCCTTAGTAGCTTAAGAGAAAAATGGAGGCTTTTTCATGTACAAAAAAAAAGAATGATAGAAGCATTTTATATTTTACAAAAAAAATCTGCTTTTCTATCTTCAGCATCCGTGTCTCTGCTATGCATATTTTATGGAAATTCATTTTATGGCATTAAACTTGAAGCATTGATTTTAAGTTTTTAATAGCCACACATATTTTCTTATATTTTACACAGAAACATAATATATTTAAAAATATAGACCTATTTTAGAGTGGTACTAAACCCTTCCAAACAGATTTACTTTCAAGGTCATCAGATGCATCTCTATGCATAATTTGGAGATGAATGTGTTCTCTGACTGCAATTCAACTATATTTGGGCTGTGGTTTACATAAAAATACAATTTTTAGAGAAGAATCATCATCTTATCTGAAAGTGTTTCTGGGGATAGCTGGTTGCCCAGTAATCCATTTTCACTGATGATGGCAGATAAGCTGAATATATTTAAAGGCAAGGAATGACACTTTGTGCTACAAGATGAATTAATTTTTCAGGTTTCCACCTTAGGTGGTCTGCTGGTGACTAGGACTTGGGAACTAGGTATCATCATTGTGGTTATGTTCCTTAAGAGCAATTTCCATCATTTCTCTGATATTGGCTGCAAATTACATACAGCACTGTTCAGGAATAAACCATAATGCATGGCTATGGCTCTCAACATGTGTGTATCACTTTATTCAGTGTTGTAAAATGAGCATCCTGTGCTGATAACCATTATTTAAGATACTTTGTGATAGAGATAGGCCATGTGCTACATCTACATTTTCACTCTTTTTTCATACAGATGCATGGAATTATTATTGAGAGTTGGTTGTTTCTACACAGAGGACATCTCGAAAGGTATGACTTGGAGCTTTCTTATGGAAGAGAAGATGCTAGGCTAGATGTAAGTCATCAGACTTTGAAATCCAAGTACTAGACAAATCAGAATACAATCCAATACAAATGTATTTATTATCTCACATAACAAGGAGCCCAGAGAACAGGTATGTTCCAGGGTTAACTGATGCAAGGGCCTGATGGTGTTATCAAGGATTTTTTATTTTTTTGTAGCTTTCTTTTCTTACCCACTATTCTTGAAGTATGGGCATTATCCTGAGAATCCAGATGCTTCTGGTCTTATTAAGGGATAGTGCCCTGATAAGCCTATTCATCCTAAATTTAAAATGTTGCAAGTCAAAAATGTATCTAACCTACCAAACAGAGCTTAGCAACATATAGCATGCAGAGAGCATTGTCTTTCGTATCATTAGCCTGGGAAAATACCAAAATTCAAAGAAGCCTTCCACTGAATGAGTATGGATTTTGCACCATCATAATATATGAAAATTGTGAGTTAAAAAAACCATCATAAGTCATGGACTTTATAGTTCTGGCATTGTTTCAATATACCTGCTCTAGAGTAAGAATGTTCTAGGTTAATGATCACTGGGGGCGGGGAGGACCTCAACATTGAATATTGATCATTTTCTTTGATCTGGTTGAGCCTGTCTTAATCATGAGTTAATTCCCTATGCAATGCAAGAGAAATGTGTAGGCTAAAGATCTTAAAGTTACAGGGCTATGTTTTGGGAGAACTTTCAGGTGCAAAAGAATGAATATTTCACCAATCAAGATCAGAAAGGAGGAAGAAGGGGAAGATAGTAGCTCTCCTATGAAATCAACAGTGTTCATCATAAATAATACAGACGTGACTACTCAATTGAAACAAGTCATGAACTGCTAACTTGATTCCATATGGCAAATTTTATTTCCCTGGTGCTCTTTCATGCTATCTGTAAAATAGGATTATGATTCTTTCTCTCACTGTAGTTGTGATGATTGGAAATGCTATGTGAGTGCCATTTAGCACAGAGTCTGGCATCTATGCAAGGTACCTGCTCCCAAAAGGCAGTGAGAAAGAGGAGAAAGCATTGTTATTGTATTGTTACTAGTATAATGGACTACACTACGGAGGACTTGGCAGCAGACGTGCAGATAAGAAAGTAGGTTTATTTCAAGGAAAAGCAAATGTCAGTTTCTAGAATGTGCCTAATTATCTTGTAAAGATGTTCATCAAAATCTACCGAGACTTAACCATTTAGAAAATAACTATATTGATCTAATGCCAGCAGACGTCACTTCAGAAATAAGTCAGGGACTCTAGGGCCCTTGCTGTCACAATGCCAGTCATCACCTTGGCTCCCCGTCTTGCCTGGGATGGAAGGGAACACAAAGAATCCAACATCTGCTATGGGCCCTAGAGCTGAATAGAATGATATGACAGTTTCCAAAGGGAATTATCCTCAGCTAACAAAAAATAAATGCATTCCAATTGTATTTACTCCTATTTTAGAGTAAAGTAATTCTTGACTGTCTCTTAATTGATTCATTCATTAGTGTTATTTAGGGTATTTTTAAACCTGTGAAACATATCCTAATAGTATCCATTTGTTATTCTTTCCTCTTGTAAACATTCCTTACCTTCCTTTATAGAATATAACTGTGATACAAATAAACTTTCTGTTCCGATTGCTATAGGATGCATCATATGATTGATTTCTATGCCACAGAGGTACAAGTTGATACTTTAATATAAATTATTTCCCAGACAATGACTCATTCATATTTTAATTCAATAGATCTAAAATGTATTTAAGTCCCATCTAGCTAGCCTCCTGTAAGATGCTGTAATAACTCCTCTAATCCCTTCTTTTACTTTCCTGTTTTTATCTCTTTATTCATATTTCAAGGTGCGACAGTGACATGCCTCCTCATAAAGTTATATGATCTATGACATACACATTAAAAGGTAGCAATCAACTGCAGGTGCATTGATTAAATTTGCCCTCATGAAGAGCTGATTGAATTTTACATTTATTTAAAGTTCTTCATCTATTAATTCTACCCACCACTGTCTTTCATAGGATGCTCACTTTAGTTTTAGTGCATAAATCATAAATTCCTATCTATAAATCAAATGTTGAAAAAAAATAGAATAATTTTTAATTGTTTCTTAAAAATTGAATTAGTCACATATACTTGGCATTTGGGGTAGAGCATATGTTTCAGTTTAAAGAGGTTGCTATTCAGTACTAATAATGCAAAATAGGAAATAAAAAATATCAAAGGTATATAGTTCTTACCTTTGCAAATATTTGAAATTTCAGGTCTCAATAAAATATAACTGGTTAATATATACAAATTTGAGTCTTTAAGAAAAATTGAAAGACAAACATGTTGAAAACACAAGAGCCAGATGCAGTTGTGTGTACCTGTGATTCCAGTTACTTGGAAGGTTGAGGTAGGAGGATTGCAAGTTTTAGATCAGCCTCAGCAACTTAGCACGGTCCTAAGCCATGTAGTGAGATCCTGACCCAAAATAAAAAATAAAAATGACTAGGAATGTGACTCAGTGGTAAAGTGACCATGGGTTCAATTGCTAGTACATAAATAAATAAATATATGAATGTATGTGTATATGTATATATGAAATAAATACTTGTCACATGTCTTAGTAAGTTCAGTCTTCTATAACAAAACACCGTATATTGGATGGCTGAAATAAAAGACATTTATTTCTCACATGTCTGGAAGATCAAAAATTCAAGACCAAGGTGGCAGAATATTTAGGTCTTAGTAAAGTCTTTTCTTAACTTGCAATTGGCGGCTTCTTGCTGTGTTCTCACATAGAATAGGAAGGAAGCTGCTGTCTCTTTCTCTTTTCATAAATGCATTAATCCTGTCTTGAGGGCTCTAGCCCATAATCTTTTCTAAACCTCATTACCCTCCCCAAAGGCCCTCATTTCTAATACCTTCACACTGGGGGTTAGGGCTTCAACATGAGTTTTAAGGTGATACAAACATTGAGCTTATAAAACCATATGACTCATAAATACTGTGCTTAAGTGTTTATTGCCCCCCAAATTAAAATTCATGTCCATACACTGAGTGGTCCTTAGAAGTGTATTCATAATTATGAAAAACTGGAAACAATTTACATGCTTCAACTGTGGAAGAAATGAACAAATAGTGGAACATCCATAAGTGAAATACTACTTAGCAATAAAAGTAGCCTAATCCAGATCTATGTAATACAACATCAGCACATTTCAAACCATTATGCTGTGTAAAAGATGGTGGACACAAAAACATAATGAATACATGATTTTGTGACAATTTTGTTTATGTGATTCCTGAATAGGTATGAACAGAGGGCCAGAAATCAGAACACTGGTTGGCAGGGGCTAGAGTTGATAGAGATGGGTGGTATTGACATACTAAATAAGCATTTAGGAAATTTTGGAATTGATTAAAATATTCTATAATTCAATTGTACTGCTGGTTATATGACATTATAAATTTGTCAAAATGTATATAACTGTACAGCTAAATAAAACTGTACTTCAAAAAATCTAATGTAAAACCCTCTAGACTAATCTACTCAAAGGATACCCATAGAAAACTTTGAACAGACATCAACTCTATCAATCCCTTAAGGCTGGGGTTGTGGCTCAGTGTCAAAGCGCTTGCCTTGCATGTGTGAGGCACTGGGTTTGATCCCCGGCATCACATTAAAATAAACAAATAAAATAAAGGTTAAAAAATTTATTTAAAAAAATGGTTTCTCGTTAAAAGGTCAGTAGAACATTGATGTTTGAAAGCTGTATGATCTAGATGATACACTAGTTTCCAGTTGCATAAAATGTCACTACTACCTGATTATCTGAGAGCTTGGAAATACTATACTATATACCAGCAGCTGCCTCTGGCATAGGCAGAATAGTGATAACTATATAACAATGTATTCAAGAACCTGGAGCCCAGTCTGTTCAAAAGTTTCTCCATGGTTTACAAATGGGCATGACACATTTATCAGTATTTCTCTTTTAGATGAAAGAACTGAAAGAAGAAACTGTGATGGGAACTATGATGGATCACATCAAAGCCAATGTGGCTTTTTAAGAAGCCACAGAGTTAATGAGACAGTCCATGAGAAGCTCATTAAAGAAATATTCTAAAGCACATTTATGTGAGTTCTGATCTGCTCATTTCACTGAAAAACAATAGAAGATACAAGGTAGATATTAAGGTGAATTACAAATGCTGACTTTATCTCTTAGAACTTTGTCATGATAGGTAACCTTTTACTTTAGGTCTCCATTTTCTCATCTGTAAAATGAGGAAATTACATTTATCATTCAGAGTGATTTTCAGTTAACACACACAATAACATCAGTTCTCATATATATATTAATTTGCATATGGCAAGTGCTCAGTAATGAGTGTTGTTGTTATTATTATTATTATATCATTTTCTTCCTACTTTAGGCCTTTTAGTTATTAATTGAGTATATAAATTAAAGCTTAGTATTTACTGAGTAAAAACCCACATCTACCCTTAGTGGCTTAAATAAAACATGATATGTTTTTAATAACAAGTTCATGGATCAGCTGGGAAGTTCTGTAGATAGGTGTCAAGCTTTGCTGATATAAGTTGTGCTTGCTTTTGTAACTTTGATGAGATGGAAGGGTCTCTGGGAACTAGCTCTCATCAGGTGGTTCTGGGTCTTCTGTTATATGATCTAGCAGTTAGCTTGGGCTTGTTTGCATGATGAGGCATCCCCTAAGAAGCCTTCAAATTTAAGCTTAAATATGGCACAACATCATTCCCATGTGTACCAGCTTTCTCTCCTGATACTTTCTCTTGATATTCTTTAGTCTTGAGATGTCTCTTGTCTCTTTCTGATTTTAACTAGTCTCACAACAAATTCTAAGCAGATCTTTTTAAAATGTAATACATAATCACCACAGAGAATAGAAGCCCTAAACAAAAAAAGCATAAATAGTGATATTTACATAGTAAATTAATACACCTGACATATTAATTGATTGGAGATTGCACTTCTACATTGAACATAAAATTCCTTATATGTCATCTCTTTTTTCTTCTTATAGTATAGTTGTTTATTTATACTCATGGAATAATGAATTTCTGAAAGACAGATTGAATTATATTTTCTTTTATCCCCACTACCTCATGCATTTTATATTGATAACATGTATCTGTTGAATGAATCCTATTAGAGTCACTACATTGCATGAGAGAGATGACTGTGGTCAGGGATTTTCAAGATGTTGGTGAACCTTTTAGTCTGGAAAGGAATTCTGTTTGGGGACTGCTTTTAACAAGAAGTTTACCCTGTGCAAAGACAGCCCGGAGTCAGAAATAGGCTGCAGGTTAAATGGGCAAAGAAAACACACAATTGTTTGGCATTAACAACGTGTGTGCTAAACCATTAACAAGAGTTGGGGATGAAACAAAGTCAGGGAAAAAAATTAAAAATCCAAAATCTCTAACCTCAGGTTAGAAAACTTAGTTTAAATCCATTTGTTATTTAATTAATGATAAATAATTAACATATTAATTAAATAATGAGAGATAATTAAGCCATTTACTCTCATTGCCTATTACACTTATCAGACTAGTTAGCCTTTACCTTGATAAGCAAGGACATGTACAAATTTAACAGAGATAATTATACTCAGAAGAATCAGGATGACATTGATGGAACTGGTCATGTGATTGCTTATTGTATGGAAGGTCAAGTTCTTGTATATTATCTGGATAAATAGGAGTTTAAGAACCTCAAGAAACTAAAGAAATATGAGACACTTGAAAGACAGTCACAAATCACTGCTCCATTTGGAGTCCTTCACTGGCTGTCTCTGAAATAGAATTATTTTGATATTTTATGATGCAATATTAGACATGATACATATAATTGCTCCCTCTCCAGACCTAGTTTCAAGTTCTCAAATCCCTGCAAGAGAGCTTGGCAAAGATAATCTTCATTTGGCTAATCCTCTTTGTATCACTTAAAACATGACATAAAAATTTGTACAACAGAGCTCAACCCTCAATGCAGGGCACAGTATAACATTTGGTGGGGTCAAGTTCTATAAACTTAATAAGTGCACATTTGCATACAGACAAATACACACACACACACACACACACACACACAAATTGGCATTTACAGTGTTGAATTTCTCAGCTGGAACTCCCATTGTAGTAAGTCAGCATTTAAACCAAGAATAAAATACATAAGTCTAAGGAGGAAAAGCAGATATATGACAGAAAAAGATAAATTCATGATTTTTAAACTTTATAGCATGGGTTCATATTGCTTGAGGGTCTTATTAAATATATAGATGCCAAGATCTAACCACAGAGAGCATAATCTATTTTAGGATGATCACTGATGTCATCAGGGTTTGTAGTTTGAGAAACATTTCCCTGAAAATTTCTATTATTGGCTCATTCATGGGATAGGTCTTGAGGATATTGAAGCCCATCATCATGGTAATGATATTGGCCTGTCTAAAACTTTTCTAGCTTCCTGAAAGAAAGTGATCACTGACTTTGTAAGTCTACAAACTTATTTCGCAATTTTTTTATTTACTCTGGTAGCCAAGTATACAAGCCAAACATATATTTTCTTCAGAGGAGCAGATGAGAGAGAATCTGACACTATAAAAAGTAAAATGAAGCCATACTGTTTATCCAATGCACAGTCTTCTTATTAGACTTTTTAATGCCAAAAGTAATGAACAGTTTGTTCAACATATTTGAGATTATCAGCTTTACTTTGAAAAATAATAACTAAAAAATGGGTGAAAATCACCCTAGATTGTTTGGGGTAAAAAAAAAAAAAGGTTAGAACATTTACAAAAATCCAGATTGTCTTCATTGCCAAGCCTGTTAGGGAAAGTCATTCTCTGAGTGACCCCTCATCCACAGGTCACCAATAAATTCACATGGATGGTTCCATCTGCCACATGGAGGAACTCTTTTCTCATAGTATATCAGAGTAATTAAGCAGATCTTGACTTTCACTTTTTCTCCTTACTCTTGTTATCTGTTTTATCATTACACCAAGTTTTGAAATATTTGTGCTTTATTTATTTTAAACACAGGAGTGATTTGTTTGCTTAAATAATTTCAAAATAACAGAATTTGCTTACTGCTCAGGAAGTCCTTCATTGGAAACACTAATGCAGGTGCATGTAGGTTATGTTTTTTACAATGATCCATCAAAAATATAAGCTAAATCCAAGTCTATCCTTAAAATCTTTCATTTTCATTTTAATGACAGATGGCAAGCTTTTACCTCAAACCTGGGTTAGTTATGAAATTATTTCTTAATAAATGCCGCAGGCTGCCCGGCCCCGGGTCTGCTGAGTTCCGCTCCTGCCGCCTCTATCGCCGAGCCCTGCCTGCTGCACCCCTGCTGAGCGATTCCCTGTTGAGCTGTCAGTGCACGCGGGCTTGCAATCTTACAACCCGGTTGGGCACAAAAACACAAACCAGTCAAACTGAGACAAAGTTTTATTTAGAGAGAGGCCGTGTGCGTCCCCTAACAAGTGGGTCCACCACACGTGTGTCCTCTACCTGAGCCAGGGGGGGCTTCCACTTCCCCCGGAACACCCTCCTACCATCCTTTTCCAACCAATGGGAACTCTCCCATTACAAGAGTGACATGAGTAACCTGAGTCCTGAAATGGGCCCAGCTAAACAGCATGAGTCCAATTACCATATGAATGTGAATTGCTGGCTGGCAGTCATTAAATCCAAAGGTGCCTATATCAATATTTTTGCTGTGGCTCCTAACATCTGCCCCCTTCTGTTTAAATAAACAACAGGCAAATGTGGCTAGGGATGTCCAATTCACATATGGTTCTTACCCGTCATGGGAAAACTGACCTTATTGCGTCAGTCTCCTGGCTTAGGTTGATACCACTGTAACCGAATCATACCCGTCACTGACTACCGGTCCAGTATATAGCCATACCTGTGTAATAGGCCTATGCACCAGTGGGGGGGTGAGGTTCTTGCCTCACCTCTGTTGGCCCCCAAATTTAACCTTGGTGCCAGTGGGGGGGTGAGGTTCTTGCCTCACCTCTGTTGGCCCCCCAAATCAGACCATCACTAGCAGAAGGGAGAAAGACGCAGAATTGCCACGACACCAAGCCAATTGACGGCTCCTTTGGAAACACTGGTGACACATCGGCTAAGATATTTAGCACTATCAGTTCGCTGTATCAACAAATAGAGCACAATGCATACAGGTGATACATAGTCCAGGCAAGTTGTGTAAGCAGTTCAAAGTGGAGGAGTCTATCAATATGTCCATTTCTTCCCAAAGTAAATTAAGTCCTTGATTGAGCAGTTCAAAGTGGAGGAGTCTATCAATATGTCCATTTCCTCCCAAAGTAAATTAAGTCCTTGATTGAGCAGTCTTATTGAGTTATATTGATTGATGTATCAGTTTATACAGTTTATAGTGATAGCTATCATAAAAGTTGTAGTTTGGTCTTAGTCTTCACCGGCACTGGGATGGAGATGGGAATTATGGCCATGTTGCTAAAGAGACATTATCCTGAACAGAATTATGAAATATAATGAAAAGGAAAGGTGAAAGTAAACAAACATATCTGTTAACCACCTTTAAAAGCAAAATTTAATAACAGCTGTTTACCTAAAGTAAATTAAACCATATAAGTCACGTGACTAAATTTTTTTTTTTTAAACTGGTATCTATTTATACATGAGCGCTCCTTATAAATGAAATATGGACATACACACATACAGACATACAACACAAAACAGTGCATACATAACATAGAACATATAAGACAATAGTAAATAAAGGCCTTGTAGCTATAGCTAGGTGAAATCTCCATTGCAATGTTTAAAAACTTTACAGTTAAAAATAAATAAATAAATAAATAAAACACAGTCAAAAAATAAAACTGATCAGAAAAACATTAACCTAGGTTTGTATGAGCTTAAAAAATAAGGTAAAATAAAATAAAATAAAATAAAATAGAACTTTATGATGTGGGAAAAATGCAAATAATAAAATAGATATTGAAAAAGGCACCGTGGTAAATCACTGTCGCAGATGTAAGAATAGCCAGGCTGGAACTCTGGATATCAGCTGTTATGGATTTGAGTCAAATCATCTTCTTTTTCTGTAGAAATTGTTTTAGTTAATCTCTCTGGAATCCAAATTGGTTGCTGTTCCTCCTGTGGAAAAACACAGACGGAGCCCCGACTCCAGACTATTACTGGGTCTGGACCTTTCCATTGTCCTGTTAGAATATCTTTCCAAAGTACCTTAGGCTTATGTACATTTTTCGGATACATATGTCTTTCCGCAGCACTAAGTCCTGATGAATCCAAATTTAGAAAGTTTAGAGTAAAAAGGGTTATTTTAAGTTTATCTTTGGGGGATATATACCCTTTACTAATTCCCTCCTTTTGCTTTAATAAGTACATTTTTATAGTTTGATGAGCTCTTTCAACTATGCCTTGTCCCTGTGGGTTGTATGGGATTCCTGTTATATGAGTAATGCCAAATGATGAGCAAAATTGTTTAAAAGACTTGGAGGTGTAACCCGGGCCATTATCAGTTTTTAACTGTTTAGGAACACCCACAGTGGCAAAATTTTGTAAGCAATGAGCTATAACATCTTTAGTTTTTTCTCCGGGATGAAGGGAGCCCATCAAAAATCCAGAAGAAGTATCAACTGTAACATGTAAATATTTTAATTTTCCAAATTCTGGCAAGTGTGTGACGTCCATCTGCCAAATATGGTTAGGTATCAGTCCTCTAGGATTGACTCCAAGATTAACTTGTGGCAAAAATGTCACACAATTTTGACATTGTTTTATTATATGTCTGGCTTGTTCTTTAGTTATTTTAAAACGTTTTTGTAAAGTATTAGCATTGACATGGAACCTTTTATGAAAATTTATAGCTTCTTCTATCGTGGAGAAAATATGTATGTCATGTGTAGATTTATCTGCTAGTTCATTACCCAAACTAAGGGCTCCAGGCAATCCTGTATGTGCTCTGATATGTCCTATAAAGAATGGATCCTTTCTATCCCAGATTAGACTTTGTATAGCAGAAAACAAAGAGAAAACAGTAGAGGAAGGAGAAATCCTACCAGCATCTTCAAGAGATACAATAGCATTAACTACATACTGACTATCAGAAAATAAATTAAATGTAGAATCTTTGAACATCATAAAAGCTTGCAATACTGCATTGAGCTCTACCTTTTGAGCTGATTGTTTGGGTACTAAAAATGTAAAAGTTTGATCAGGAGTAACTACTGCTGCTGTACCATTATTTGACCCATCAGTGAATATATTTGGAGCATTTATGATAGGGGTTTTTCTTGTCATTTTTGGAAAAACTACAGGATGCTTAGACCAAAAAGACAACAAAGGATTAGATGGCAAGTGATTATCAAATGCAACACTAGATTTACACATGATTATTGCCCAAGTATTTAACTCATTAGCTAACTCATCAATTTGATCCATAGTATATGGAGTAATAATTTTATTGGGAGAAATCCCAAACACTCCTTTTGCTGCTTTTATTCCTTTGAGTATTAATTGCCCTACAGCCTCACGATATCTAGTAAGAATAGTATTAGGAGAATAAGATAAATGTATCCATAATAATGGACCTTCTTGCCAAAATACCCCTGTAGGAATATTTTTTGTCGGTAGTACAATAAATAATAGAGGCAAACTTATATCAATTCTATCCAAATGCATTTTTTCCATATATGTTTCAATGATTTTTAATGCCTTTCTAGCTTCAGGCGTTAACATGCGGGGTGAATTTGGGTCTGATGGACCTTTTAGAATATCAAATAAAGGTCCTAATTCTCCTGTTGGTATGCCTAGATAAGGCCTTATCCAATTTATATCTCCCAATAACTTTTGAAAGTCATTAAGTGATTTGAGTTGATCTACTCGTATCTGAATTTTTGGTGGACGGACCATGGTTGAGGATAATAGAACTCCTAAATAATTAATTGGAAGATTTAATTGTACTTTATCTATTGCTATCTCTAGATTATAATTTTTTAATAAGTTTGTAAGCGTGGCATAACATTCTAGCAATGTGTTTTTATCTTTATGTGCCATTAACACATCATCCATATAGTGAAATATCTGTAGTTCAGGATTTTGATTTCTAAGTGGTTGGATTGCTTTATCAACATAAATTTGGCACAAAGTTGGGCTGTTAGCCATCCCTTGAGGGAGTACTTTCCATTCATATCTCTGATCAGGACCTTCATGATTCAGTGCAGGGATAGTAAATGCAAAATGTGGACTATCCTCGGGATGAATTGGAATTGAGAAGAAACAATCTTTAATATCTATAGCTAGAACATGCCAGGTTTTTGGTAGAGCAGACAATTGGGGAATCCCTGATTGAGCAGGTCCCATAATAACCATCTCATTATTAATGGCTCTTAAATCTTGTAATAATCTCCATTTACCAGATTTCTTTTTAATAACAAAAATGGGAGTATTATGGGGAGATATGGAAGGTTGTATATGTCCTTCCGCTAATTGCTGTTTGACCAGATCATGGGCTACTTGTATCTTTTCTTTAGTTAGGGGCCACTGAGGAACCCACACTGGTCTTTCTGATTTCCAAGTAATTTTGATTGTCTCAGTGGCCCTTTTTGAAAACCCAATCCATGTTTATTTATCTCTTGATCTATTTGAATTGGTGCTGTTATATCTTGTTCTTGATCTCTTAATCTCTTTTCTTTTCTAAAGCCTTGTTTTGCCCTAGTAGTGGGCGCGTTAGGATTGACGTTATTTGTTAATGTCAATCCTAATTGATCTAGGACGTCTCGTCCCCATAAATTTATGGGGAGATGGTCCAATACATAGGGCTGTATAGTTCCTTCACATCCTTCAGGATCCCTCCAATCTAATACCATTGCACTTCTATGGGGATTAGTTGCCACTCCTAGGCCTCTAAGCGTTTGGGTCGCTTGCTGTAATGGCCAATGTTTAGGCCATTCCTGGCGAGATATGATGCTGAGGTCAGCGCCTGTGTCCAGCAGTCCATTAAAATCATGTCCTTGAATATTTAATTTTAGCATAGGGCGAGAATCTAAATTTAAAGATAGCATAGCCCAATCTACACCTGTGGAGCCTAATCCCTTGGAACCTCTTTCTACATTACAACTGGAAAATTTATCATGTAGGCTTGGTATTATTAATAACTGTGCTATTCTATCTCCTGATGAAATTACTGATATACCTCTTGGAGAACTAGCTATAATTTTTATTTCACCCTCATAATCGGGATCAATTACCCCAGGACTTATCATAAGTCCTTTAAGTGTAGAAGAACTGCGTCCTAATAATAAGCCTACTGTTCCCTGGGGAAGAGGTCCTTTTACTCCTGTGGGAATGATTTGAACTCCCATCTCTGGAGTTAATACTGCTCTGGCAGAGGCACAGATGTCCAACCCTGCGCTCCCTCTAGTCTGTCTGATGAGGGATCTAATGGATAATGCGTCCTGGGCACCACCTTGATGGTGCTGTTGGGTTCCTCCATTGCCCCGTATATTTGTGGTTTTGGGCCCCGGGGCATTGGGCCCTCCAATTCGTTTTTTGACAACGGGGCCTGATACCTTTCTCCACGATATCGTGGGTAGACACTTGGTCTTTGTCCATTTTTTGATAACGGAATACCCTCTATGGTGGTTTGAGAACGGCATTCATTAGCCCAATGTCTCCCTCTATGGCATCGTGGGCAAATACCCGGGATTCTACTCTTTTGATACCTAGCTTTGTTAAACTCTCCTCCTATGGGGCAATTTCTTTTAAAATGTCCTTCTTGATTGCAATTATAGCATGTTTTTGGCTTGGTACCTAAAGCCTGTTTTACTTCAGCTGCCATGACTTGTCCTTGTTCATTAATGTCTCTACATAATTTAATATATGTGTTTAAATCTTCCTGTTTCCATGGTCTAATGACCTCTTTGCAGCAATGATTTGCTTGATCGTAAGCCAGTTGTTTTATAAATGGCATTGCCTGTTCTGTATTTTCAAATGTCTCAGAGGCTGCTTCAATAAGTCTAGCTACAAAGTCAGCGTAGGGCTCATTAACTCCTTGTATTATCTTAGATAGTTGACCTTGAAAATCCCCTTGTCCCTTCAAAGTTTTCCATGCCTTAATTGCATTTATAGCGATCTGAGCGTATACGCCAGGATCATATCTGAGCTGTTGCATTTGCCCTTGAAACTCTTCTTTCCCCAGTAACATTTTTAGGTCTCGTTCAGGGTAACCTGCTTCTGCATTTCGCCTAGCTGTCTCCTTACAAAATTCCTCATTGGCAATTTTCCATAATAAATATTGTCCTCTATTTAGCACAGAATTACACACGTTAGCCCAATCTGTTGGTGTTAAGTTCCAGCTGGTAATAGATTCGACCATACTGACTGTGAAGGGAGCGGCCGGGCCGTAGGTTGCTACAGCTTCCTTTAATTGCTTTATTATTTTGAAATCTAAGGCACGGTAAGCTCGTTCTCTTTCTTCTCCCTGCTCAACTACAGGGCATGCTAGTTTTTGGGGTCCCGCCTCAGGATTCCGTTCATCATCTATGGAGGCAGGTAAAGCTGTTGGTTGAATTATGCCCTCTGGTGGTGGAACGGAGTTAGTAGCAGCCTCCCTATCTGATGACCGTTTTTTCCCTGAGCTTGCCTTGTTCAAATTTTCTTCTATCTGACTAGCTTGAGAGACCTTTTGTTTTGCTTGACCTAATATGTTTTCTGCCATGGCTTGGACCTCTAACAATTTACTTAACAGTTTTTCGGTTTGTTTTTTACTAGATTCTAATCTACTATAAAGGTAACGTAACCCAATAAGATAGGATAGAAGAAAGCCAAAACAGAATGAAACAGAAACGGAGAGGAGGAAAATGATTATGTCAATTTTCTCTCTCTCAGGGCCGAATAACTTCAAACCTTGAGTCAACCATTTTTCCCAATTCGCCTGAAAAAATTGTAAGGCTAGAGAGCCTGAAATAAAAGCAGAATAAATCAAAACAGAAATACCCATTCTGTTGCCTTTCCTTAGGGGCGAGCGATATTACTCACCTTTAAATTTTGGGCGTTCCCCGTACAGGGCCACCAAAATGCCGCAGGCTGCCCGGCCCCGGGTCGGCTGAGTTCCGCTCCTGCCGCCTCTATCGCCGAGCCCTGCCTGCTGCACCCCTGCTGAGCGATTCCCTGTTGAGCTGTCAGTGCACGCGGGCTTGCAGTCTTACAACCCGGTTGGGCACAAAAACACAAACCAGTCAAACTGAGACAAAGTTTTATTTAGAGAGAGGCCGTGTGCGTCCCCTAACAAGTGGGTCCACCACACGTGTGTCCTCTACCTGAGCCGGGGGGGCTTCCACTTCCCCCGGAACACCCTCCTACCATCCTTTTCCAACCAATGGGAACTCTCCCATTACAAGAGTGACATGAGTAACCTGAGTCCTGAAATGGGCCCAGCTAAACAGCATGAGTCCAATTACCATATGAATGTGAATTGCTGGCTGGCAGTCATTAAATCCAAAGGTGCCTATATCAATATTTTTGCTGTGGCTCCTAACAATTATAGTCCCTCACACCTTTAATATGTACTGTGTACAGAAGCACAGTAGTGTTCAATATCCCCAATGACATTTTTTTTTAACTTTCTTTCGTGGTAATGATATCGGCCTGTTTTTGTTTGTTGTTGCTTGTGTTCAGTACTGAGGAAATCCAGAACACTCTATCACTTACCTACATCTCCAGCCCTTTTTACTTTTTTTTGGGGGGGGGTTTTCTTTTTTTTTTTAATTTTAAAACAGTGTCTCACTAAGTTGCTGAGACTGGCCTCCAACTTGTGATCCTCCTGCCTTAGACACCCTAGTAGTTGGGATTATAGGTGTGCCACTATGCAGGGCACTAATCAAAGTTTTAATGACTTTCTACTTCCTAAAAGAGAAATATTAAACTCTGCACCTTCAATTCTGTGTTGTGTAAATTCAGACATTAAATATATCTTTCTAGCTAGACAGGTGGATCCATTTTCAGACAGACCTTACTCAGCCTTTCCCTGTGGGTTTTATAGGTGTCGCAATTCTCCCCTCTTCTTATTCCTACCAAATTATCAGGCCCCACAACACAGTGGATTTTTCACTAACTCAGGGCAATCCCATGAATCACTCTTCAGTAAATGGGAATTCATTCTCTCTTTGCTTCTGCTTGTTGCTAGTTTTGAAATGGTGAGTGGGACTTCTTGTTTCTACAACTGATTCCTACTTTGTATCCCTGTTCACATTAATCTTTCCAAATAAAGAGAGTGGTTTATTCCTGTGGATTTCTCACCAGGCAAGAACCGAAGCCCCAATGCTGAGCTTCAGTGCATTACCTGAGGCCATTTTACCTGCTGTTTTCAGCAGCTCCTGCCATTGACTTCCAGCCAAGCTCACCTAGGATGATGGATATACCTGGACTGTCATGGCTGCATCCCACCTAACTGGTAGTTCATGCATTAATGCAGGTAGAAACCCCTGATACCAGAAACTTGTCTGATTAATAACTCATTATGATGGCTTCCCAGATGGGTGGAAGCAGAGCTGTGGTGGATTCTGCTTTCAGCTACTGTCTCAAGGCAAGGGATAGGGGTTGGAGAGAATACCTTGGGAATGTTATAAGTGGTAAGCTCTAAGAGCTCAGACTTAGATGCAGCAAAAATGGGAAAGACAAGGATGATGCTTAAAAGAAAGTATAACAGTACTGGATTCTAGAAGTAAAACTATAGAAAGAAACCATTCAAAGATAACAACAGCTATTGAGGATTTAATAAGTGCCTTAGGATAGGTACTTCTAAGGTCTTTTTTCTGTATTAATTTACTTAATAATTACAGCATCTAAGGAGATTGGTTTCATTATTATGCACACTTTCTAAATGAGGAAGAGGATGCACAAAAGTTAAATAAGTGGCTAAAAGGTTGAATGGTTAGTAAGTGGTAAAGCTAGTATTTCAAACTAAGGTAATTTGATTTCAGAATTAAATAAGATCAATTGAAATGGCTGAATCACTGATACTGTCAGGAGTTTTCCATAAAACAGCTCACTTAATTCAACAACTTTGCAATGCAGAACTAAGTGTGTTCCCATTTTTAGTGTGGAAACTAAAGCTCAAATAGGCAAAGTTAGATGTTTTAAGCTTTTACATCTGGCATACATACACATAGCAAAGCAAAACTTTGAATCCCAGAATATCCAAATCTGTTTTGTTCTTTCTGCTAAACCATGCTTCCCCACGCCCCACCCACTTTGAGACAAGAAGTATCATTGTTTTCTGTTTGACATTCAAGCTTTTCCTCATTTTATAGAGTCACAAAGCTTGAGGGAAAAATAGGTGGCAGAAGTATGCCACTCTGATGAGGGGTAGAAAGGTTATGGTGAAGAGTTAACTTCTCCATGAAAGGATCTAGCTATCAACTTCAATGCCAAACAAATGTAGACATAACCTGTCCAAAAGGGGTTTCCTTATCACTAATGCAGATGGCTGAGGGGTGTTCATGAAGGCTGAATGTAGTATTTATGTATATTGATGTGGGAGTTTCTAAGAGGAGAAAATGGAGGAAAAGATCCATAGTGTCTTAGTCTATTAGTCTATTTCATGTTATCAGAATGTCATAGACAGGGCAATTTATAAAGAAAAGATACTTGCTTCTCACAGATCTGGCAACTTCGAAGCCCAGTATCAAGGTGCCAGCAGCTGGTGAGAGCTTTCTTGCTATATCATCCCATGGAAGAAGAAGGAAGGGCAAGAAAACAGGAAAGCAAGAGGGGGCCAAATTCACCTTTATAACAAGCCTATCCTGGGATAATTAACCCATTCATGAAGGGGGACAGTCTGCATGACTTAACCATCTTTTCTTATCAGGACCTGCATTCTACCACTGTGTACTGGAGATGATGTTTCTAATACATGAATTTTGCGGACATTCAAACCATCACACATATATGAGAGAAAGGGAGTAGGAAGAGGAGTGGAGAAGGAGAAAGGAGTCAGAGCAAGAAAGAAAGAAGGTCCAAAGTCATTGGGATAGACAGGTTGTTATAGACAGGTTGATTTCAGAGTTTTCTGTGGACTAAATCTTTGCCAAGGGTCAAATTACCTGTGCTACCAGAATAGCCATGATTTATGGGTAGTTTTAAGGGAAGATCATTGGCATTTGTAGAATATCTTTTCTCTTCTGTACAATAGCCATCCTATAATGTTAGGGTTCGACTTTCATCTTCAGATAAAGAAACTGAGGTTCAGAATATTTAATTATTTCCCTAAAGTCATAAATGCAGAAAGCAACAGAGCTAAAATTTAAAACCATATCTGTCTTCCACCAAAGCTCATCCACTTTCCACTAAAAATACTTTAAGTGAGATCCTTAAACCTGTATCACATAAGTAGACCAAACTCTTAAATCAACTCTTATTAATTACTGAAGTAACCCTCTATTTTCTGAGTTGGCCTCTATTAGTCTTAGGCTTCAGTTTACCCATTATTTTTTTCTAAATTTAAATGCTGGTTTTCTAAAGACAAGATTGAAAAATTCTTGTCTGGCCTCACCCCACCTATGTAATTGTTTCCACCATTTCTTATACATATAGTCAACCAACATAGCTGATCTCTTCACTATCACAGACCACATATTATTTCCTCTCAGCATTTGGTTGTCCAATAGCCACTGTCTTCTCCCCTTACCTTCACACTAGATGAGTGTTCCCAGTCTTGGCCCTCATGGTCTCCAATTTCAGGGCTACTTCTCACATATATTTGTGTTTTGATATACTTCAAACTGCCTGTTAATACAATCAGTAAGTATTTTATATTTTAAGTGAATTTGACAAAAAGCTTTTGAGAACAAATTATGAGATGCACTATATGCTGGAAGTTATAGATAAAGAGAGGCAAAAATGTCTGTCTAAAAGATTGACCCATTACTCTTCCCACACAGAACCTGGGGTCCTGGCGTCAGTAAATACTCAGTAAACGTACATGTGAAGTAATAGCTAAAATGATAACAATAATGACATTCCACTCTCAAGGGTCTCCAACTTGTTTCATGTTTTCCTAGATTTAAAATGCCTGGCTCGTCTACATCATCAACACCACTCGGCTCATTGTAGTTCTGGATCATTAGTTCCTCTGCAAAGCACTCCATCTTGTGCATAGGTTTTCATAAAGCTCAGTGGTTAACATTATTAAATTCCTCCGTAGTGGGCTTCTGCTCAGACGATTGGAATAGCAGTTTGCTTTGTAAATGTGAATTTAACTCCAGTGAGAGCTTTTCCTCCCCTTTCCTTTCATCTCTCATTCTTTTTTTTTCCTCTTATTTGTGCTTCTAAGCAGAGACACTGCCCTAAAGTGACGCATCAACTCCACAAAAACCAGGACTAATGAAAATAAGCTTGCTCCTAACAAGTCTCCACCATTTCTTACACTTACAGCCAACAACAGCTGATCTCTTCACTGTCACAGACCACACCTTAGTTCCTCTTACTTGTTTCTCCAATAGCCAATGTCTTCACTGTCTTCTTCCCTTGACATCCTTGAGGGTTATTTAAGACTACAATGGCTTCTTGGGCCTAGGTACCTTGAAATCTCTTTACGCTCTTCATTTGCAATTGTAAAAACTCAAGGTAATTCCCAATCGTGTTCTTTCACTTCAACTACTGTACATAAACTTGAAGCCTGAATTTTCCTGCAACACATTTAGCTGCCACCATCATTGATAAATGTTTTTAAAAAGATATTTTTTTTTTTAGATATTAGGAAAAGCTAAAGTTCTCTGGAAATACAATTTAAGAGTCATTTCAAAGAATTCCAGCTTACTAAATAGAGTTGTTAGTAAATCAGTGCAAAAATACCATCAACCAGTTTCTGTCATTCTAATAAATTAGGGCCTCCTTTAGGGGTAATATATAAATGTACACACACATAACACATATACATGTGTGCAGGCACACACTCTATGTGCACGTGTACACATGTATTTGAATACGTGAATAAGAGTACTTATACCATATGCATATTTACATGGGAGTATGGCATTTTGGCACATTATATATGTTATAGCATGTTTAAGTTCTATGTTTTTCTGCATTATTAGCAATAATCACTTATTGAGATTTTATAATCCAGACATTATACTTGGAACTTTATAACCATTGGCTTAGTATATACTCCAAGTAGCAAAACAACTTTATTATTCCCCATTTAAAAAATGAGCAATCTTAGGATTATAACAGCTAAAATTAGATTACCAAAGTTCAGCCCTTAGTCTTCTGCATGGTATCTCAAACAATCTCTTTTCTTCTTTGCTCAATTTGAGAACCAGGTTTTTCTTTAATTATAAAGAAAAATGTGTTTCTCCTTTCCCCTCATCTCTTTGTTTGGTTGTCCTTTGACATCTTCTTAAAATCAACTACGTTCATCTAAGTATCAATTTCTGGGAACTGAAGGCTTGTGCTGGGAGTAAAATGTGCAATTCAGCAGGACTGCCGCATTTGACAGGAGCAGACGTCTGCTGCCTCACAGAGCTGCGGCCCCTGAGGGCAGGAAGGTGCCCAGTACTCAGACACCTACTCTTTGTCCTACTTCATACAAAAAAATGCACAGAAGGAAAAAGGTCTAATTAGTGACAAATATGAATATGATGCTGGTGGAAAGCAAAATCCATGGGCATAAAGGCGCACATGGTCTTTAGTTCATTTTGTTTTATAAGATGGAAAACACTTGATGTTTTACTCCTGTTCTTCATGGGTATTTTATGAAGCCTCATGGTTTTTAACTCACCATGAAAATTAATTTTCCTTTGCAGTTGCTTTAAGTTGACTTCTGAATTCTGTCTCTGTGTATTTCATCTATGTCTATATTCTTTCATTGTTCATAGTCAGGATTTTCTACATTCATATTATATATCATGCATTGCAATATAGAAATACTTATCAAAAATACAGAAAGCCAAAGAATTGGGATGAGATGAAGAAATTCTCTGCTACATTTTGATTTAGATAGAACACACTCAATTGGAAAGAATCTTGAGAAATGGCAAAAAAAAAAAAAAGTAGCCTGCTATTCTATTTGGCTGGTATGCACATTTGCCTTGTAGAAGACATTCCTATGAATGGGTATGAGGCATTTAGATCAGAAATGCAATGTTAGATTCTAGGTTTCAGAGCAAGGATGGATTAGGATGTCTTAACTACCCTCCAGTACAAAATTTAAAGGAGTATCAGAAGTTAGTAACCAAAATAAATAATACTTGAATGAAAAATTTTAAAAATATCACAATTAATTCAGAAATTCATGAGGAACAACATAGGTCAAGTATAAAATAGAATCAGTAATAGGGACAAGTAGAGACCTTACAGCCTGAGGCAAAAAGAAACATTACCCTTGTAAAATGTGGGACACCCTCTTGACTTCTGGTCCTCACTTTCTTTACCTTAATCTTCACCCTGTTTCAAAGATAGAGATTTATATTAACCCAAATTTATCAAAGCTTTGTGCATCAAACAAAGCAAAACATAAAACCCAGTAGGTAATTTTCAGTGAGAAATAAGATAACATGATTGCCCCGTCCACTTTTGGACTCAGATGAGAATAGTATTTGTTGGTTGAAAAATCTACCAAAATGATTTTATATCTCAATCAAACTTCAGGGATCACTACCTGCAGGTTAACTAGATCCCCCGTGATTTGAAAATATATTAAAGCCCGAAAAGCTCTGCTTTAAACTAATCTCTCATATCATGTTTTACACTTAATGTGCAGAAGCTCTGATTCTGTTTCATAGAATACATCATGCTTTTCCTGTTTTTGAACCTGTGCATCCTGTATTTTGTGACTCGAATGCCTCTATCTTGTCTTTTTCTGCAGACTAACTCCTACCCATCCTTTGAAATTGAGCACAGGGATGAGCTCCATTAAGCATCCCTGTCCACCACCTTTAGATTCCCTCTAGCATTTCCATGCTATTTGTTTATTTTCTCTCCTTGACTATGATGTCTTTAAGGTGAGGTTCTCTAAAATATGTAGCTTTGTAACTCTTAGATCTTAAATAGTTCTGAAAAAAAACCTAGATTCTTTTTTGTTTTTAAATAATTTACCTTTTCGACACAGATCAGCCAGTTGTTCTTGATGAAATTCAATAAATAAAAAGATTATCTGTCCTTCCACCTACCCACTCCCACCTACTTCCTTTCTTCTCATCAATAACTGTGGCTTCCTTACAATTACTAAAACTAAAGAAAGTCAGATATCATGCAAATTTCAGAACTGTGAAGAATGATGCCAGCCAGCAGTGTGACACTAGGTGACAGAATAGCTTATGCTTGGCTGAAGAGACAATCCTGAGGCAAAGCTTGACTAGATTATTGTATAGAAATACAAACTCTGGACTCCATGAGTGGAATATTTTATATGCAGCAATGTATACAAAAACCATGTTCAGGTTAACATCGCCTCCTTGTGGAACATATGTACAGTCCTCCTCTCCACCTCCTTGCCCTTCAGTAGTTCCTGTTCTGTGGACATAATGAGCAGACAGCCCCAGGGGAAGCCGGGAAATACACCCGTAATTCACCTCCAGTTTGGAAATGTCTGTCCTTAAGCCCATAGGAGTGTCATAAGACAATTTTATCTCCTTTCAAGAGCTCTATGGCTGCAATAAATGAGTTCTGCTCACATCTTGGTACCAATTGAATCAATTAGATACACATGAGGGTTGGGGATAAAGCAAATGTCTAGAATTCCAGCTCAAATAACTTATATATTTGTATTCACAAGGGATACTGTAAAATGTTGAATGATAAAGGAGAATTCAAAATGATAGAATATTAAAGCAATATCTTTGGAATCATATAGAAATAGAATTCTGGTCAAGGTAGGCTGATTGCCATCTTAAACTGTGGCAAGAAAGGCTTATTCAATTGTATTTATTTATCTATTTTTTCAACTTTTGCCATAATGCACATTGCTTTTTGAATAATAGGGCTGCAAAATAAATGGACAGTAGCAGTGAGAAAATGTATTTCTTAACTTTTGAAATAACTATGTTATATGAGGAAAAAAAGTCCAAATTGCCTTAATCTTTGTATCTCCTGAGATCAGAAAAGAAGATCCCCTTTCATCCAAGCAAACAACTAATTGGAATAAATTTTCTCTGATGGTATTATTGAACCTGTGGGTGAAAAAAACTACCACTGAAATATCAGTTGCATTTTGACATTCAATTAACATTCATAAGGAAAAATACCAATTTGTCATTTATTTTTCTAGTTATTAAAAAATCTTCTAAGATAATGCTAGTATGTACAGATTAATCACCTCCAATTTCCATATTTTTTCCATTTCTTAATGCAATTAAATTCCATTTTTCCTTTGGTTTTTCTTAGTTTGAAATCTTTAGATAACCCAGAGGAATTTGTTTATTCTATAGTATAAAATATAATATAATGCTTTTAGACAACATATTGCATAATTAGATACTTGACACAATTTTGTCCATTTTTATAACTATACAGTTTTATAACTATGTAATTATATTCCCTGTGCACACTCATAGTCATTTTGCACTCATTTAAACATTTTACTTGAGGGCAGGTTAGCCTCTGTTCAAGACTTTGGCAAACAACACAGTGAAAAAAAAACATTTAAAAAGTTGTTTCTGCTTCATCAAGTCTGGTCTAGCAGTCATCTGCCTGTCTCAATCACTGTTGGGAAGAGCAAAATGTCTTGGTAATATGCTATTCAGGAAGCTTAACTCATGAGAACTAATTAAAATAACAACCTGACATGTATGCTCCCCTCAGATTGCTGTCTTATGAATTGGTTGTTCATGACTTCCCAATGCCAAATCAATGTCGGCAGAGCATAACTGCTAATTAGAATGAGAAAGTGGCTAATTCACAATCAGAAAACTGTTGACTTAAGAACATAAATGTCAACTATCAAGGGTAATGATTCACTAAAACACAGAAAAAATGGCTTGTCAAATATTACAGAGAATATTTTCAGACCACATAATAAATAAATATATATTATGTATATATGTATGATGATATATATGTGTATATATACATATATATATATATATATAATGATATAAACAAGATGAAAAGATGTAGGAGGTGGTAGCAAGAGGAAGAGGAGTTGACAACAGCGATGGCAATGGTCACATTAAAGATGAACAAAAATTATATTCAAAATCAGTTTATCTCCAAGTACCTATGTGGAATCTCTCATCAAGCCTCATGTGAGACAAGCCTCAGGAAAACTAAAAGATTTGCTAGATGATACACAATAAGCATTTGGCTACATCACAGTGGACAAATATTCTGGGATGGGGTCTTACAGCTGGATTTCATTTCAACAGTCAATCTATCAACAGCACACATGATACAAAGTATGTGTAAAGAACTTGATATATCAAAACTTCAGAAAGAAACAATAGTTCTGATTCATGTTTTTAAAGAAACTTCAAAGGCAAACCACACACATAATATCAATGACTACATGAATAAAAGCAAAATAAAATAATATCATCATAATTCAGTGTCCAAGTAGAACTGCTAAAACAGAAAATTATAAAGTATGTCCACAGTCTCATAATACCAGTACAGTCCAAGATTTTTTTAAAATTACCTATGATATCAAGAATCAGGATAATCTGAAGTTGAGTGAGTGAATACAAGCAATGAATGTCAATATTGTACTGAAATTATACTAATGTTGGAATTATCTGGCAAGAATATTAAAGCACTCATAAAATGCTTAAATAAGCAATTATAAGCATGCTTGAAGTAAATTCAAAAGAGTAAAATTCTCAGTAAACTGAAAGAAAGCCAAGAGGAAAATTTTATATTTGCAAAAGATGATACTATAATAATAATAACAAACAGGGTATAGGATCAGTGGCAGAATGGAAAGGACAGAAAAATGAATTACTGGATTTGATGTAGAACAAGAGAGATTACACAGCGTGACACACAAGAGAAAATAGATGCAAAAAGTGCATAAAAACTTGAAGGCTTATAAGACTATTACAATATTGATCATTTTCCTCATTAGAGTCAAAGAAAGAAAGGAAAGAGTAAATGGGACTGAAAGAAATTTGAAAAAATAAAGGCTAAAAATATTCCAAATTTGTTTAAAAACTACCTAATCCTATTTTTTAAGAGGATAAGACAACTCCAAATGTGATAGAGCCAAAGAAATGCATTCCAAGAGTTGTCATAATCAGACTTCTGAAAACTAAAGACAAAAGTAAAATCTTTAAAGTGATGAGAAAATAAGTAGCAATTTACGTATAAAGAGAAAATCATTCAAATGACAAAGGATTCTTATCCTGACAATGGAGGGCAGTAGAAGGAGCATTTCTTTTTTTTTTTTTTTTATTGGTCGTTCATAACATTACATAGTTCTTAATACATCATATTACACAGTTGATTCACGTGGATTATGGTTATACAAAATGTCATATAAGAAGGAGCATTTCTTAAGTGCTAAAAGAAAAGAACTATCAACCCCCAGTTTTACACTTGGAAAAATTACCTTTGAGAACTGAAGGACTAAGATACACTCAGATAAAGGAAAACTAGGAGACTTTTCACTTCTAATAAATACAAAACTAAGTTTTGAAACCATAGGTTTTTCTTCTCTGGACATTTCTAAAATATGTTTGAGATTTGAAGCAAAAATTATATCAGTATTAAATATGTTTCTCAAAATAAATAGAGGAAATATTTAAGACAGTATATTACACAGGAGGGAGGGCAAAAGATGTAAATAAAGGAACATGAGTTTTCTATACTGGAACAGGTAAATGTTGACATTCGTAGAATGTGATGGAGTGATATGTACACATGAAATGGTTAATGTTATGTTTAAATTTGACTTGGCTAAAGGAAGCCCACTTAGCTGGTAAAGTTATATTAAAATCTGAATCAGTACACTCAATAAAGAAAATACATCCTCACCAATATCAAGTGAGGTATATATCCATCTTCTGCCCTGAGACATTGGAGCTCCTGGTTCTCAGACCTTAGGATTCTGTTATACCAGTGCCCCCATCCTGTTCTTGTGTCTTTAGCCTTGGATTAGAAGTTATAACATCAGCTTGCCTGGGTCTCAGGCCTTTGGACAATAACTAATTTTTACCACTATATTTCCTCATTCTACAGTTTGCAGAGGGCTATATTATAAGTTTTCTCTATCTCCGTAATCATATGGTCCTACTTCATAAGTACCTCTTATATATCCATGTGTATCTTATTAGTTCCTCTCTCAGGAGAACCTCGGATAATATATAGTGTAACATTTGAAGGAACCACTAAAGCACTGGAAAATACTATAGTTAAATCAAAATGTATTAAAAAATGTTTAAATACCACAAAGGAAATCTAGATAAGTAAAAACATAGGGAACAAAAGCAAAATATCATACTTATGCCCTAGGATATCAGTAATTATATTCAATGTAAATGAAATACATATATCAATTAAAAGTCAGCAATTTGGAAAGTGAACTTAAGAAAAAAAACAAAAACTCAATGCAGAAGCAAAAGTAAGAAAAGCCAGCATGTGCAGGTCACATACTCCCTGATTTTATTAATATATCATTTTTTGGAATGACATTTGGAAAGATGGAGAGTTTGGCAGTTGTTGTCAATGGTTAGAGACTGCTGGAAAAAGGAACTAAAAAGGGGTAAAATTAGCAACATCTTTATGATGATGGAACAGTCTGTATTTTTATTGCAGTGATGGTTACATGAGTCTACATATGAAATAAAATGATGTAGTACTATACACACTGATATCAATATCAATTTTCTGGTTCTAATATTGCATTATTGTGTGGGCTTTCTCTCGTCCAGTGAGGAGATCCACAGAACAGAGTAGAGGAGAGTGTGGCTGCAGAGTCGCTAATCAAGACCTCCAGAGACTAAGCAGGAAGCCGGCCTGATTTTATTGTGCAGTTACCTGAACATATACTCAGGCAGGAGTAGCTAAGCAGTTATAGGCAGCCACCAATGCAATTTCTGGTAACTGTCCTTGCAGTGACTGATCAAGGAGTGAGCCATGGAGCAAGCACAGGGGCTGCAACACATGGCTTCATGCCTAGGGTTGTGCCTACAGGGTAAGCAGCCTGCTGTTCACGTGCCTAGCATGAGGGGAGTGGCCTGCCACTCAGATACCCTTAATGCATGCCATGTATGCAGTTCTCCATGCACTTGTCCCCACACTCTATACTTCATATAATATGTAATTATTTGGGGACTCTAAGTGAATACTACATAAAGCCCTTCTATACCATCCTTTTAACTTACTATGGATCTACAAATATTTCAAAATGAAAGTTTTAAAAAAGAAAAGCAAATATATATATATATATGAATATGTATTTATATATATATATATATACATATATATATATGTATATTTCCATAAATTTAAGGGAACTTAAGGACAGTATCACATAGTAGAGTTATGGTAAGAAAAGCAATAAAAGTTGAATATAATTAGTGAGAAAAAAAGACTGATTTGAAAGAGTAAGTTTATTAAAGGTGAATAAAGATAACTATACCAACAAAAATTTTATTTCAAATATCTATAAAGAAAAGTGTGTGTGTTTGTGTGTGTGTGTGTGTGTGTGTGTGTGTGTGTATGCATCAAGTACGGAGGGATTAGTCTTTGTAAGAAAAAAAGTAGTGACTAGTTCTTAAAGAAAGATAAAAATGTAACTTGTGTTTCTGAAGTTTTTAAAAGAGAGTGTGTTGGAATCTATCAACTGAATAACCTGTTAACCTCCTGAGAATATGCATTTTCTTTTTGAAAGGCTTTGAAAACACTTTATGATCTATATCATAGAGCTCAGGACAATTAAAATGATATTTGCCTTTCTGGGTTTATTCCTTGTAATAACTAAATCTTTAATACAACCTAACTTTAGGAGAAATTCAGTCCTTGAATTTTAATTTCCATCTATCTTTACTTGGTCTTGGCAATTAAGTGTTCTTATAACAGTGAAAAACACTATATTGGTGGTGAAAAACAATAGATATAGAGAAAATGGCTAAAGGGTCATAGTAGTTTTCTGCTTGTGTAAATATCTATTACTAACGAACAGAATTAAGGAAATAGTTGCAGCATTTCTTCAAAATAGTTTGATTTCATAAGCACTAAAGAATTATTGTATATCTGTTGTGATAATTTTCAGAAAACCATTCATGTAATAAATAGAATATCCTTCAAAGGGATATCTCCACCTCTCTTTTTTTCATTATCATCAAAAATATAATCAGTACCCACTTAAGTATAGCTTAGTGTGTATCATACAGAAGTTGAGTATATGAAATAAACTCCAACTGAACTCAGCTCAAACAGGACAGGCAATCAACCACATTTATGTGTTATATGAGTCACTGAATTTAGTGAGTAGATACATGAGTTTAGAAAAACTGGTGAGGGAGAAACAACAGAAATATTCATTAGAGTTCTATGTAATGCAAACCTGGCATTTTGAAGCATAATATGAATACTCCAACTCTTAATGTTTGCAGAATTGTTTGTTCAGACTTCCTCCTTTATCCTGAAGCACACCTCCACACCATATGTGGGGAGTCTGTGCATATCTGACATCTTGAGTTTACCACTTTTTGAACTTCACTGAACATTTTTCTCTAACAATTTTTTTTCTATAACTTGATGAAATATTTTTATGAACTGTTATATTTGTCTCTTATTCTAGAACTGTAAAGAACTCCTTGCCAACATACAAAGGATCACAACCTCCTGTTCTCTGGCCACTAGATAAATAATTTTTATTAGTTTTAATCCTTAATTCAAACTCAACAATAGCCATATGATTACATTCATTAGCTGAGTGACTATCTCCTCTATGCCAAATAACAAAATTTAAATATTACTATATTTGGAAGTTAGATAAAAGCTTTTTATTATGTTTGAAACAGAATTAGCAAGAAGCACTTTGATTAAAAGCATATAAATGGAAAAATTACACCATGTCCTTCTGATGGCTTCTCACTAACAAATAAGCCACATAGTATAAATGGTATCTACAGTAATGATTTATGTAAGAAAGCCTGTCCATTCATTACAACTAAATTTAAGAAAATAATAATTTATAATTAAAACTTATTTGCAAATTAGTTAATTATAAATTTCCTGTATTAAAATTATTTTCTTCAATGGCAAATAAAAACATCTCTGCAGATGATTATTGGTACAATAAGAACCACCAAAATAATAGTATATATGGTTTATTTTCAAACAAGACCTTGGGTATACATGTGTAGTTTGTAGCAACCTAGTAAGTGCTTATTACCCTGTGATTACAAGACAGCACACTTTATATCAGAATTTTCTTCCTCATCTTTTAGGGAGAAACAAAGTGTAGATTGTTAATTTTAACAGATTTACACATAAGAAAAGTAGTCAGGATTATCTCTGGAATTGAATTGTGTATAAAAACTAAATTTGGCAGAACTAATGCCCTTATAATATTGTAGCATATTATTCCAGAAGACATCCTCCCATTTGCTCAAATCTAGTTTTGTATTTTTCTAGAATGTTTTAAAGGTCTCCGCTCTTTTAATTTTATACATTGCTTCTTCAGTTTATACCAAGTTTTTAATATTTTCCTGGCCACTATAAATGAGGATTTTCTTTACTGGTATGAGGATTTTCTTCACTAACTGGTTATTGGTTGTATATATGGTTAATGACTTTTGTGTACTAATTTTATATCTTACTACTTCACTCCGTTTTTTTTTTTATTTTTCAAGTTTGGTTTATCATTAATTATCTGGAGTTTTTCAGGTTTCTAGTTTTCATATCATCTGAAAATAGACTTTGTTGCCAGGTGCAGTACCACACGCCTGTAATCCCACCAATTTAGAAGGCTGAGGCAGGAGAATCACAAATTCCAGGACAGCCTCAGAGACTTAGTTGGGCCCTAAAAAACTTAGTGAGACCCTGTATCAAAATAACAGTAAAAAGGGCTGAGGATGTGAGCAGTGATTCTGAGCAGTGGTTAGGCCTCCCTACCCTAGAACAAAAAAACAAAAAACAAACAAAAAATAAATAAATAGATATTGTTTAACTTCTTCTTATCTACCTATTCTTACATTCTATGTAAATTTCTCTTTTCTAATTTTATTGATTATATTCATAGAACAATTTTGAATAATATGAAACTACTAAATATCTTTGTCTTATTCCTTACCTTAGGTGAACTGTTTCCCAAATTCCAAAGAATTTATCCCCTCCCCTTCTGTACCCTCCTCTACCCTCCCCCACCAACTCTCTCTCTAGCTCTCTCACTCTCTCATGAGCCCTCGCATAAAGAAAGTATGCTTTTCAAAATTCCCCCTTCAAATCAATATGACCTTTTTAGTTCCTTTCTGTAGACCATGCTTCACTGTACGGGGGACATTCTTTTTCTATTCTCACCCTTAGGTCATGGGGAATGTATTTGGATCAATATTAAATTAGCTCCTGTCATGCTTCTCAGTGATGTTTCTTACCTGTCTTCTCTTGCCACTAGGTTTGTGGCTGGTCCAATGCCTCGGATATCACTTGAAGTGATTTGATGTGCTCTATTGTTCAACTTCACTTATAATGAACTTTGTGTCGTCTCTGTATTTGTTTTATGGTGCAGATCTAACATTGGTTTTACTTTTCTTTCTGTTTTCCTCTATGGCTTTTAAAGGTAAGACTTGGAGATCCTTGTCTCCATTAGTCTATTTGTGCTCCTATAACAAAGTACTTGAAGGACCTAAATCATCTGCAGAGGTAACAAAGAACAGGGATTTATTTCTGGTGTTCTAAATGCTGGGAAGTTTAAGATCGAGACACGAGAACCTAGTGAGGGCTTTCTTGCTGTAAAAACACATGTCAGAGGGTGGAAGGGCACGCCAGCCCAAGGCTGCATGAAGCCTCTTATATAAGGGCCTCAGTCCCTTTCAGAGGGAGTCATCTTCACGGCCTCATTACTCCTTAACAGCCCACCTTATAATACTACCACATTAGCAACACCTGCGTTTGGACAGCCTCCCTCAGACCATAGCAACCGGGATTTCAGCAGCTACCATTGCTTTCCACAATATGCAGATCCAAAAAGGCACAAATTGATGCTTTGCCAGACACAGTGAAATTGACTTCTGAAACTCTAGTACCTATGCATCTTTTCATCAGCCATGTAAAAGTTTATGCTCACTCGAGTTTCTCATTCTAAACTGAGAAAAAAATAGTAGCCTGTTTTTTTTTATTTCCATGATCATTGGTAATAGAATTTTTATTATAAGTGCCTAGGTATTTCGTATTTCTCTTATGAATCATGTGCTCACAGGCTTCAACTGTTATTCTCTTGGATTCTTTATCTAATTTTTTTAATTTTTTTTTGTAGAAGTACAATGAATTAGGCTTAATGACCCTTTTTATATGTCACAAAGATATTCTCATTTATACTATAGTTAACCCATAAATATTAAAAATAAATTCAGTGTTCGATAGTTCAGTCGTCTGTTTTCTGATATTCCATTTTACATCTTCCTTTAAAAGCCCTTCTCCAAGTTAATAAAAATATTATTTCCTTCCACTACTTTTTAAGTATCTTTACTATTTATGTATTTTTATAACACTTTAACTTATCTGGAGTTTATTTTTTACTGTGTGTTAGGGTAATGCTACATAAAGTCTTTATTCAAAGTTTAGAGAAATATTTAATTTTTTCACCCACATATACCCAACAATAATAGGACGGTAATGCCCATTTGGGGAAAATACTGTATAATAAGCTCTCTCTGTAAAAGATATTTATTAATCAAAATTATTTAGCCAAGTTCTTAAAACATTATAACTATGGCACCATATTAATAATTACTTGGCAAATATTATAATAATTAAATTATTTTGCATAATCTCCAAAAGCATTTGAATAAATTTTGAAATTAAATTTGCTTTATTATATTTCAAATCATTTTAAATTATGACCTATTTTAAAATGGTAATGAACATTTATTAAATTTATTCAATTATACACTCTAGTCATTCAGTGAACATACTTAATTAAGTCAGATTTAGAACCTCAGTTTTCAGTCAAATGGAGTATAACAGTCTTCTATTCTAAAAAGCCAGAATTTGTGTCCAATTGTTGGTTATTTAAAATAAATTGCCACATAATCCACTTCTTTAGGCATTGGCAATGTTTGTCACAAAAACATAACTATCACATAGTGTAATTTTGAGAGTAAACCAAAGATATCTTAAGTTTTCCCTCATCATGACAAATTAAGTGGTAGTCTGAAACATTGATTTCCATGTTATGAGAATGTAAGGAAAAGAGAAATATGACTTACTGTTTCTAAAACCAATCAATTAGAACATGGAGTGTTATGACACATTTATTTGTAAATCTTAATATATATATTTTTTTCTGGATGGCTAATGCTTTTGATAAAGCGGATAATTAAATCATATTTCTACAATGCCAAAATCTAAATGCATAATTTTTCTCTTTCCAGAATTTCTTCTTATATTAGAATCCCTAGTGATTCAAAAATGTAAATTTTGGACTGGCAAAAGACAGAACTGAAATCCGTCATGGTGGAGCATGCCTATAATCCCAAAGACTTGGGAGGCTGAAGCAGGAGGATGACAAGTTCAAGGCCAACTTCAGGAACTCAGAGAGACCTTATCTCAAAATAAAAAATAAAAAAAGGGCTGGGGAGGTGGCTCAGTGGGCAAGCACCCCTGAGTTCAATCCCCCCAGTACCAAAACAAACAAACAAACAAACAAAACAAAACCAACAACAACAAAAAAATCCAAGAGCTAAAATTATATTTTACAGATAATTCACTGTTTCCTCACTTTCCTTACTTACTGGAATCTTACAGTTGCTTTCTCTGTTTTGGATTTAGCAAAATCATTGTCACTTCTTTCACAGAATAACAGGTTAAATATTTGTTTGAATTTATTTAAAATTGAGTGCCAATCTCTTTGCCTTTCCTCTCTGAATTGGAATCATTCCTGAAAGTCGATTCCAATCTTACATTCTAAGTAATTTATTTTATTTTACCAGAACGTAAGAAATAAACCAAACTGATGAAAGGGAATGATCTGTGCCATAAATTAACATTTAGTATTCTTTATTATTATGGAGAAAAGTGCAGAATCAACATATTTTCAGACAAAATAAGTATTTTTATAGTTGAATTTGATAATACTCCCTTGGTAAGAATTATTTTTTTGTAGCTGAATATAATATTAATTCCATTAAGATAAATTCCCATTGTGCACTCAAACATTAGGAAAGTCCATAAATGTCATTTCAAAATGTAAAGCAATTGTGATAATTTTAAGAATAGATCTCTGTATATATAGTTCAGTATTGTCCAGCAATTTCATGGAAGAACAGATTTCCTGATCTGGTGGATTGTTTCTGTTTTCACTTGGATTTCCTAAGTTTAAAACTCATTTCAAATTTTCATCCCTCCTGTTTTCCACCACATTAGAGAAGACATGAATTGGATCTACAGAGAGACTGGAATTTCAGGAGCAGGATTCTGAGAGAAAAATTAGTCTCAGTCAATTAAAGATGACAGTGGAAAGCATTTGCCATTATTTTCCATTGGCTCTGGCAAATCATATCTTATAATTTGAATTTAAACTAAAACAATGAGTGGGAGATTCTATTCAGAAACAAGAGGTAGAGTATTAAAATAGTAGTTGAATCACCATATATCCATTCCATGAGAGTAATACAGAAGTTCTACCATGAATTTGTTCTTTAAAAGCAAGGAGTTTCATTACAAATAACAATTATATGAGTAAACCAATATCATGGGACTGGTCAGCTATTTCCAACAACTTATGTAAGAGGAAGAGGGCCATTTGGTTGGCAGAGTCTCAACTTAGTTTGTGAACTTATTTAGAGTCTCCCAAGTGTAAGCTCTAAAAACTTTTCTTTAATATGCAATGTTAAATCACAAAGGAATGCAGAAAATTAAAATACTCAACAGATTAGTATGTGTAGCATATCATACTATTAAATATTTAGTAAGAACTAACAAATACTAATTCTACAAAATGTAAAGTAAGGTTCTGCTGCTCCCCAGGATGCTACTAAAAACAACATAAAACAATAACACCTGCGATAGTGCACTTAGCTCTAACTCACAAGACCCACAAATTTACAATACAATGCATCACTTAGATGAGAGCCTCATTAAGGAATTGTTTTAGTCTGTCTAGGGCTTTTTGTTCCCACAATGAATGATCTTTCTATGTACAATCAGCACCTTTAATTACACACTATGTATATCTGAAAATAATCTAATAATAAAATATGGTGTTTCCTAATTCCAGAATGACTTCCAATCTCTCTGTTGAACTTAAATATTTGCATTGTTGTCTGACTCTAAGAGGTCTGCTCAAATCCCTCTCTTGTGATACAACAAAATCACTTACTGATCATTATGCTAGGAATCATTGTTTTAATTCTAAATTAAGGTATAATAATACTAATGGGATACAGACCACACTTTGGGGCATTACTTTGTTTAAAAACTAACAAACGTCTTCTGGAAGGTATCAAGAACAAATGATACAAGATAAGGAGGTGTTTGAGATAGGCCTCATACTTCTAAAGATATTTTCATCACTTGAAAATATCAACCATAACAATAACAACAATGTAAGATGTATTGAAATGAAACATTTGCTTTTCCAAACAAACATTCTAAGTCTTCCCTTCTGGGCTGACTCGTCCATCTGTACCTTCTCTATGGAATTCCATCTGTCTGCCAGGCTTGATGTCTGCCAACACTCATTCAGAAAATGATGTATCAATTGGTTTCATTTGCTGTGACTCTGTATGGTGGTGTTTCATATTGAAACATGGTTAGGGCCTGGGAACTGAACATGCCCCTAAAGAAAGGCAGACAGTTGTGAAGAAAGCAGGGTAATAAGGCTTCTAAGACCTGAAAAGAGAGTGGGGAATGCACCCCCAAGTTCTACCTTCTGTGGAAATGCATATATGATTAAATAAACCAGATTACTGTTCATTCATCACACACTTGGTGATAGTGTTAGTAAAATGAAAGCCACTGTTGTAGATGCTGAAGATATCAACTAATGACACCATTATGTCTTTGAGAAACTTAAAGTCTAGTAGAGGACCATATCAAATACTGAACTCAAATACTATTTTTAAGACACCCCCCAATTTTCTAACCTCCTAGAATATATTTATTCATTATCTAAAATGAAGCCATTGTATTTATACATGTATCATTAGGACAATGTCATTAATGAAGTTTAGTGTCTGCATATTAAATAAGAAACTTGTTTTCTTTTAGGGTATGAAACTGGTGAGAGGCTCAAGAGAGAAAATCTGGAAATTTGTACATTTCCATTCTACATCATTCCTAAAAAAATAAATAAAAGAAAAAGAAAAGAAAATGAAGTAAAAATAATAAAATAAAAGGAAATGAAAAGAGGACAAACTGCAGGACAGTTGTCCAGACAGCCTTAAATCAGCCTAGTTCTCTCCCCCATTTCTTGCTAGTAGTTCTAAAGAATAACTATAGAATGTTCCAGGAATACAACATCCTGAGACAGGGAGGGACTTTAAAAAAAAACCCTGCAATAAATATATTCTGGTTCCCACCTAGAAACAGAATGTCCTCTCATGCTCCAGTCCAGTATGTCATATGTCCCATGAAGTTTACAAACCAATGGGCTATATATTCCAGGGCCTTGTAGGAATCTTCCAATGCAATGCAAATGGGACACATGTAAACCAGATCTGTCCACTCAGGCAGCTTTCCTGAGCCTTGCCAGATAGGCCCATAAAGAATCTCAGGCTTCTGGTGTTTCTGCTGCCTGTCTGTAAGTTTTCTACTTGTTTCACGTAACTTGTTACATACTCATCAGATTCAAACACATTGGTAACCAGTGCACAACCAGCCTACTTCACACCACCATCTTCCTGTGGTCATGTATCTTTATATCTGAGGTCAATATCAAAATGTGGGATTTCCTCAGTTACAGTGTTGCCATTTTCTATCATGTTCTTAAATCTTCTTTGCTTACTCTAATTTCTTCCATACTCACAACCCAGTCAAAATATGCTTTGTCCTTGAAGATGTCCTTAGCTCCACAGTCTGTATTGTCTTCCACTTCTGCTGTTCAATAACTAGCATTCTTCTACAGCTTGAAGACATACCACTTAAGAGTTTAGGGCTTATTTGTAGATGATCTTACAATAACTGCTCAATAACTGCTCTATAACCCAGTCCCCTTGGATTTATGGAATTGAGTTTCAACTCTTAGGAAGAGCCATTGTCTTTGTATCTGTAGTATTACCTGTTTGTGAAAATGCTAATGCAGATACACACACACACAAAGCTCAAAAATTACTTATTGGTTGATGAATGGATTGGCTGGCTTGTTGCTAGGTAGCTCCTGTCCAACTCATACTAATATTCATCACATAAGAAAGTAAACAGAATCTGCTGCTGCTGCCACTTTCCACATTCACCTTCTGATGATATCTCTAGATTCTGCATTTTTATACTGCTAGAAAACTATTATTCTGAGATTGCTATGATTTTTATTATGATAGTAATGACTAATTTGTTTCTGAGAATGAATAATTTGTCTTTACTGGTTAATATTCCCTTATATTTTTATCATGCATTATTTCTTTTATCTTGTTAATTTTATTTCTATATGAATTACAAAAAATGATTTTTTTTAGTACTTACACAATTAATCAAAATGCTGGAACTCTTCTTCATCCTTACATTCTCATCTTTGCAAAGAGAACACTTCTCACCCAGTCCCCTTGGATTAATGTCCCAGTGCCATGAAAAAAAAAATGTTATCATAAATTAGAGGTATAAACAGCACACATCTGAGTTTGTCAGGATGAACCCAAATACTATGTCTAACCATAAATATCTAATAAAAAATCAAAAATAAAAAAAAACAACAAAAACAAAACCTAAAAAGATAAACATAATTCCATCCTCTAATTTTTTTTACCACACTCCCTGATCCTGTTCCATTTTCAACATTTTTCTTCATAATATTTTTCACTTTCTACATACTACGTAACATATTTATTCTTATGTTCCCTATGTTTCCTCAAGTTCCCTCAATAATGGGGAACTTAGTGTGTTTTGTATACTGATACAGCCCAAAAGCCTAGAATAGAGATTGTTCCATTTTAGGTGAATAATAAATACGTGATAGATGAATAAATAAAGACTCATGGATGTGCTCCACCATCTGTATGAAAGATATTTAGAGAAAATATTTTGCTTAGATAAAAATGGAAGACTCTACTTTGTTTCCCAGGAAACCATTACTTGATCATTGTCTGCATGTACAATATTAAAGAAAAATTAAAGATACAGCATGCAAGATTCCACAGATAACATAAAGTTTCAATTGTGTTTTCTCTGCAGGTTAGGTAATGTGTTTTTAATCTCTTGTCCTTCTAGTTTGCATATTTTATATAAATTTCTACCAAGAATTTGTATTACTTCCAAAATTGTGAAAATTTTTAAAATAGCCTGCAATAAATATCTTAATACTTGCTTTGAAATAGAAATTTCTTCATAAATGTCACTTTGGTTATTTTTAAAATGGCTATGTTAAGTGTAAAACTCATTCTTGAATGCCATTTTCTTATTTAAAGATAAAATGGATTAGTGGTAACTTTTCAAAAGGGCTTAACTTTAGTGACAGTTTCCATACAAGAAAACTGGAAAATCCCCCTTAAATGGTAAAAACTGAAGGAACAGGCCAGGCATAGTGGCTCACACCTGTAATCCCAGCAGGTTGGGAGGCTAAGGCAGGAGGATTGTGAGTTCAAAACCAGTCTCAGCAATTTAGGAAGGCCCTAAGCAAAAAAGGGCTGAGGATATGGCTCCATGGTTAAGTGCCCCAGAGTTTAGTCCCCAGTTAAAAAAAAAAAACAAAAAACTGAAGGACCAGAACATTCTAGGCAGTTAAGATAGTGCCAGAAACAATGTAAGAGCTCAGATCTTATTGTTATAAATATAATAATAAATAGTATCAATATTATAGTTCAATTAAATTATAAAATTTTGAAGAGAAACTGAGATTTTTAGACCAGAAATGCTTTTAAAATTAAACAATATAGTGTTTCATATTATTACAGGAAATAGCTGCAAAGTATTTATATAAAGAATACTTGAAAGCTGTTATTTCTTACTTACAAAAGGTATAAAACCTAATTTCTCTTCTGCAGTTGCTATCTATGAATGGCACGGGGTTCTTTCAGTTTTATGGTAGAGAAATATGTCTCTTTCTATTTGTCTGGGCAGGATCTGGTTAAAAGAGTCAAAACAGGTATGCTGCCCTCTAATAACAAGAAAGTTCTGAGCACACAGCAAATATTAAAAATATTTGGCTATAATTCTTCATAGGAAATATTTGATTTTTTATGATGTCAGCAAATTATTCCTTAATTGGTTTCTATGTTTAAAACATACTTTAAGAAAAAAATCAGAGGAAAAAGTTTATTTTCTTCTGCTTTTAGTGAGAATTTGGAAAACCAGAAGCAATGCTGCTGTTTCTCTTAATCTCTTTCTTTGTAACCTTTCTTCCCAGTGTGTACATTATCCTTCATCCCTAATTAGAAGCTCAAGAAAAAGACTGTTCCTACAGTTTCTCCTTAAATAACTCTCAATCTATTATTAGTGCATACTGGCAAATGTGTACTATGCCATATATATTATATATATAATATTTATCATATTATAATTAAAAATATTCAATATCCTTAGATTAATATTATAGTAATTATATTATTATATTCTTGCATAATATTACACATTGTAAATTGTGATCATATATAGCATTTTATATTAATACTTTATATATCAGTTATAATAATCATAGTTATAAATCTACAATATGATTATGTTAATATATAATATATACATTTATATAATAAATAATGAACATATGTGTAGTACATATGTTCAGCATATATAATAAATATTATATACATTCATTTTATGATTTTGTGATTATTATTTTACATATTATATAACATACATTTTTTAATTACGTACAAACATGCATATATTGTGACTGAGATAATCAAAAACATAATTTCTCAATTTCAAATATATTTTAGGTGAAAAAACTTCAAAGTACTGTCTCTGCTTCTAAAATGAGCCAATGTATATCCAGACAAATTAAAAATTTATGATGTATAATAATGATATTATAAGTTTGTTATTATTATGATAACACTATCATCTACTTATGTTGATCTTTTCTGGATAGCTAATGAACTCTCCAAAATACCACCTAAATTTCTGCAATTATTAGTTAAGCTTAGAAATTCATATCACTTTACCATACCTTGAAAACAATATACCAGAGCAGGGGTGTAGCTTAGTGGTTGAGTGTTTGCTGCACATGTGAAAAGTTCAGGATTCAATTCCAGCACCACAAAAATCAATACCAATAAATAAAGCAACAGCAAAACAGAGCACACAAAAGAATTTCTCAAATTTACAAAGTAAACAGTGACATTTCTTATAGTCTTCATATTTTAGTCTTCCAAGGGACAACTGTAATATTTCCTTTCAAAAGATATAAACCATATGAATCAGAGAAGAAAGTATGAAATGTCTAAGTGTGAAGAACTGGGCTAATATGTTGATGGTCCATTCCGGCCAGGACATTTTTTCTAAATTTATGCAATTCTAGACAAAACATATAAATCTTGGTTAATACCAGGTTAAGATACATAGATGACAGAGACAATTACGCTTACTTTAAAACTAACTGAAATGTTATGAACAGAGGCCTGAGAATATGAGGAAGAAGAGATGTGACAGAGATAATGACCATGAAACCAGAAGCTGACTTGGCCACAAAGGAATAAAATCAGCAGACACTGGAGTGCCCACATCTACTGCTCAGGGTAAATAACTGTCATCTCAAAATCATATGCACAATAAAATTATCATTCATGAGTGACTGTGCAATAAAGACAGCTTGACAACAGTCTGTGGATGTACATCAGGAAAAAGAAAAATGATCCCACAAGAAATTCTGAGACATGAGAAGAAATAATGAGTGAAGAAAATGACAACTATGTTCCTGAATCTATAAATAAATGAAGGAACAAATAAATAAAAGAAATTTATATTAAATAATAATGACCAATTTGCATTATTAAAAGTATAACATTGCAATTTATAGGTAACAAAGTAATAAAAACATAATGTAGAATTTCCAAACCACTAAAGAGATAAAATGAGTTGAGGAAAAATGGAGAAAAAAATTTCCAAAAATATATGAGTAACTAAGACAAATAATAGAAAATTAGTAGCAGAATGTATGAATAATCAAAATAATTGTATTAAATTGTTCAGTTTGTTGGACTGAAGACTATATTAAAGAAATAAAAGAATTGTTAACCAAATAAATAATTCATTAAAGAAATAAAAACTGCCTAAATACTGTTGAAAGACTTCACTGCCACATAAACCAAACTGGAAAAGATTGGAAAAAATTCCACCAGACAAATGCTATCCCCAAACTGCTATTGTGGCAGACATATAGACTTGAAGTTAAAAAAAAAATAATATATATATATATATATAAACATGAATGATCAAATTAGAAAGATTCACTTGAAAAAGTATTCAATTTACAAGGAAGCCACAAAAATTTGAAAGTAATTGTACATAATAGTCCATACTAACAATATATAGAGGAAAAAATAACAGAGTTACTGGAAGGAGAAGGCAAATTCTTAACTAGAATTAAAGACATTTTCACTCCCCTGTCAGCAACTGAAAGATCAAATAATGAAAAATGGAGAATTAATAGACTTGTTATTAACAAAAGAGCAAATTTTTAAACCTCACTTAAAATATTTTAACAGTGTCTCCATAGGACATCTTAATGCAAGTTTTTAAATTATTAATGCATTTTTAAATTATTAATATATATCTTTTATATATTTTACATATTTTCTAATCATAAATAACTGGTTTATAAATCATCACTCATAGCTTATGAGTTAATAATATTATTGGAATGAATGAGTACTTATTAAAGTTATTAGATGTTAAATAGGGAGGGGGGCAGGGAGTGGGGAAGAAGTGCTGGGGACTGAATGGGAGCAGGTTGGTTTTCATGCTTTTGTGATTACATCAACCTGTATCTTGGTATTGCATTGTAACTAAAAATAATTTTAAAAAATTAATATGAGTTAAAGTTCTCTGCATTAGCTTTAAGAAATCAGAAAATGTAGAATATATTCATATCTTTTGCACAACAGAGGATTTATTTTTATTTATTTTTATTTTTTTATTTATTTTATTATTTTTAAAAAATACAAGACAACAGTGGAATCCATTACAATCCTTATTACACAGAGCACAGTTTTTCGTATCTCTGTATATAAAGTATGTTCACGTCAATTTATGCCATTATAAAGAGAGAGAGGGGTCTAAAACCTGGGAGCAACTCAGAGAGACTAAGATTCGGGAAGCTCCAGGCAAGAGAAGGAGAGCTCTAGTCTTCTCATACAGGTTACCTACACCATTCTGAGGGCAGAGACTCAAGCTTGGATTTTTTTTTTTAGATGAGAGAAGCTGGGTATGGTAGTTCACACCTGTAATCCCATCTATTTAGGAGGCTAAATTCAGGAAAAATGTAAGGTTGAAGCCAGCCTCAGTGATTTATTATAGAAAATAAATGGGTTGAAATGTAGTTTAGTGGAAAAGCAGTTCTGGGTTCAATCCCTAGTTAAAAAAAAGGAAGAAAAAATCTCAAGACACAAAATAAGATTTAAAAGATGAGTAGTAATTTCAGTAACTAAAATATAAATCTACTCACCAAAATGTGCCATCAATGAATTAATTTTTTTTATATAGTTGGCAATCATGACATTTTTGTAGTTCAACATACTTTAGAACTTTATTATACGCAACAAATTACTCATATTGTATTTTAAAGCACTAGGGGTGCTATGGAAAAAAATTTTCTGTACCACAAGTGAAAAGGGTTTTCATGAGATTTCCCCACCACACACACCTTTTAATTCCTTATTTCTCTCTAGCTTCTGCATATGAGAGAAAGCATTCAACCCTTGACTTTCTGAATCTGAGTTATTTCACTTAGCGTTATCATCTCCAGTTTCATCTTTACCAACAAATGACATGATTTCATTCTTTATGACTGAGTAAAACTCTACTGTGTATGTGTGCCACATTTTCTTTATCCATTCATCTGTTGATGGGCACATAGCTGGATCCATAGTTTGGCTATTGTGAATTGTGTTATTATAAACATTTGATGCGTGTATCATGAAAACAAAAGGAAGACCAGTGTAGAGGGAGGGGATGGACAGGGAGGGAAGAAGGGTGTAAAGGGGGAGGAATTGTGAAATAAAATTGACCAAATTATGCTATACGAATGTATGAATATATCACAATGAATTACATTTTTATGTATAAGAATAATACACCAATTTAAAAAAAACTTTAAAAAAGATAAAAAGTTTATAACATGAATGCCTGTGTAATTGAGATAATTACACCTATCTCAAAAGGGTTGTTTTGATTATTAAATTAGTTAATTTTGAAAGACTCATAAAGGTGCCTGAAATATAGTTAAGTCCTATAAACATCAGGCAGGATGACTTTAATATAGATTATGACATCAACAGAGACAGAGAGACAAAATATATTTTATTAGACCCAAGAAATTGAATATGAAATCCTCAACATTATAAAATGTTCAGCCCATTAAATCTTACCCCAATTTGAAGGTTGTCCTCTGAGTGTTGTTTTTTTTTTTTCACAAAAGGACTATTTCAAACAGGATACTGTGTCCTTTGGAGGGTCCCAATAATCTTGAGGATTTGTTTGCTTTTAACTCAAAAAAGATGCTTAGACTTAACTCCTGCTTTCTGTGAACCATATCTGGAATCAGTTATCTCTCCAAGGAGCTCTTGATTCTTTTCCTGGAGAACATACTTAGAAACCAAGATATGAACACTAAATTTGTCCATTGCTATCCCAGATCCTTTTCTGTGGACACTGGTAGACAAATACTTTTAAGTCCTGAATTCAGTTCCATCTTCAGCCCTAAGAGAGTAGCCAGTATTGGACTTAACTCCCCACCTTAATCAACTATAAAGCTGAACAACAAAGAATATCCTGATATTTATAATAGGTAAAAAATTAGAAATTACTATTAGTTTTGAAAACTTAAAAGATAATTGTAATTTAAAAAATATGATCCGAGTTTTCCTCGACCTATTTATCAAAGGGTATATACATGTATTCATGTGTGCAAATTTAAATAAATAAATGCATGTGTCTTCTTTGATTGATGAGTGTTAGGAAAGTCCCCTTAGACAAGATAATAACTAACCACCCTGTTCATTTATGCCCAGAATATAACCCAGGAAACCCAAATATCCCTAATGTCTTCAGCTCCAGATTACTTGTTTGCAATCATCAACATAGCTAGAGTCGCTCCGTACCATGTCCAAAAGAAGTCCAATGTTTGAATAATCATCACTGAGATTCCTCAGGCTTATTAATTATATAAACCTGCTATTCTAAAGATCACAGACCCATTTGACGATAAATTTCAAAAATTTTATAAATCTGTCAGATATTATTAATGCAGAATTAACAGTACATAGTATGTCCTTGCTACAACAATATTCAAAAGCCTAGAATCAATTTCATCTTAATTCTGTTTACTTTAAAGAATATTGATATAATGAAGAAACTGAATTATCTAGTCTCTAGTAAGATATCAAAGAAAGATTTAGTTTTAATCAGCACATGCTGAGTTTTTGATACTAATTGTTTTAATTGTTAGACATGGCAAGTTGTATGTGAGAACTCCTACATAACCTATGAGCATCCATCCTATTTGCAAATCCAGCTGAGTAATTAAGGGTTTTGTTCATTTTTTTTAAAGTACATCATGCATTTTACAATCAATGTCTTCAATGATTTTGAGTAGTCGTGTACTGCAAAAGTTAGTAGAAAAAAATTGATGTGCGGCAATAATACGAATGCATAATAGACACTATCCAGTTTTATTTTTGAACTTTTCTTTGGCAGTTATTTGCCATATCTTATAATGATGCAACAGAATGAGCCCAGAAAAATTTCCATCTACATTTCATGTATTATTCATATTAATTTAAAAAGCAGCTAGCTTTCAAAGGGTTAGCTCCAGAGAACAAAATTTTATGGTCCCCTTTAAATTATATTAACATAGCCAGGAGCTAAGGACTTTAGTTGTATTAAACACAACCTAAAGTAAATTCAAATCTATGCTTGATAAATGCCCCTATTTTCTCAGTAAAAGCCTTTTCTAAATCTCTTATGATATTTTAGAATTCAGACAGGGTTACTATGATTGCCTGACTTCAAAATGGAAAAAGAGTTGCCAATATCCTCCTATAATTTTGCTCAGAACACCCAAAGAAGGGATCAAAGCCTAACCCAACAATAGTTTTAAGTGACCATAAAATACATAACACATTTCCAAATTGGAACTATTTAACTTACTTTGGGGAAAAATATTATTTTGAAAAAAAATGTGCTGTATAATATCATGTTTTAATGAACTTCCATTACCCTGAATGGTATACAAAATTTAAATTGCTAATATTTCATTTGACTGAGTGCCATTTCCTAAAACAAATAGTGCTTTAGTCAATTGGAGATTTAAGCATTTGTTTTACATATTAGCATAATTGAGTGAATATTTGCTTATTGATTAACAATGACAATTTTTGGCTATTTCATGGGTGTTAAATAGGAACAAATATGTTACTTAGTATCTTTGTTCCAGATGATATAAAACATTTCCAAAGTAAAAGACTTACAATAAAGATTAGGTCTGGCTTCAGACTTTGATTTCAAATAATCTTTTAAATTATTTTTCTTCTTCTTCATATTCTTTTTACTGGCCCCATTTGAAGAAAATCTCTACCCTCATGCTACCAAGAAGACTGCTAGAACTCCATCATCACATCATGTTGTTCATACTTGCTCACAATGTTGGGAAAAATTAAGTCTGCAACCATGATAACTAAAGCGAAATAAAAATAATAAATAAATAAACACCCAGATCTAACCTCTTTTTGTCCAATTTAGGGTCATGTGACCATCTGTGAATTAATTACTCCCGCAAAATGTCTTTGGTATTTGGATAATTAGTGTCACATCTTACACAGAACCTCAGACCTAGAATAAAGGCTTCATTTGAAGCACATAGTCTGAGAGTTTTATGCTGGTAGTTTCTATAAAGCACAAAGTGGGTGTCAGGGTGGAGGACATGTTGGGCAAGAAAAAGTAAACAAATCTGCAATGCATAATAAATAAAAGAGAAAGTGACAGTAGACAGATGAAATAAAATTGCCTTGTTCTGAAGAAAAAGATAACTAACAAACATAAAGATCAACAGAATGTCAAAAGAATATCTAAGAATGATGCCAGAAACAGTGATCATTAATTCATGAGGCCAACCAACCAAATTACGGATATATAAATGCTTCATCTCTGAGATTCATGCTGTCAAACAATTTCCCATACCATTAACAATACAGGAACACTGAACTTAGGGAAAAAACTTTAATATAATTTTACTTGTCAATTAAAATAAATAAATAAAAATAGAACTTTGTGTGATGCCAATATTAGGGATTATAAATGGCATGAGGGCTGAAGGGTCATAAAAAATAGGAAAGTTTACTGAGTGTGTGGGCACTCTATTGCTGCATGAGAAGTCACCACAGAATTTATCAGCTCCAAACAACAAACATTTTCCACGTCATGTGGTGAATGGATCAGGAAGACGTACATAGCCTCGCTTGGTCCTCTACCTCAGGGTCTCTCAAAAGGCTGAAGTCAAGTTGCTGAGTAGGATGGCTTGTATCAGGATTTGCCTGGAGGAGGTATTTTTGTGGCATATTCATACATGCATATAACATAGTTTGATCAGTTTCACTCCCCATTACCTATGTTGCTGTTCCCTTCTCCTAATCGTCTCCCCTCTTCTTTCCAAACATACTTTTTCCTCTCCTACCCCTCTAGCTTCCACATATGAGAGAATACTACCTTTGATTTGTATACTACCTTTGATTTGTATTTGAGATTCATGCTGTCAAATAATTTTACTACCTTTGATTTGTCTGAATCTGGCTAATTTCTCTCAACATGATGCTTTCCACATCCATGCATTTTCCTGAAAACGGCATAATTTTTCTCTTCTTGAATAAGGAATCCACATACTGATTTCCACAGTGGCTGTATTAATATATTTCCACTAATAGTGTGTAAGAATTCATTTTCCCCCACATCCTTGTCCACATTGTTATTTGTATTCTTGATGATTGCCCTTCTTGTTTGAAGAAGATGCAATCTCAATGTAGTTTTCATTTGCATTTGCCTGATGGGCAAAGATGTTGAACATTTTTTCATAAAATGGATGGCCAGGGCTGGGGATGTGGCTCAAGCGGTAGCGCGCTCGCCTGGCATGCGTGCGGCCCGGGTTCAATCCTCAGCACCACATACCAACAAAGATGTTGTGTCCGCCGAGAACTAAAAAATAAATATTAAAAATTCTCTCTCTCTCTCTCTCTCTCTCTCTCTCTCTCTCTCTCTCTCCCTCCCTCCCTCCCTCCCTCCCTCCCTCCCTCCTCTCTCACTCTCTCTTTAAAAAAAAATAAATAAATAAATAAATAAATAAAATGGTTGGCCATTTGTACTTCTTCTTTTGAGAGGTGACTGTTTAATTCATTTGTCCATTTATTGAATGGTTATTTGGGGAGGGTGTGATTGAGTTTGCTGGGTTCTTTATATATTCTGGATATTAGTCCACTAAGAGTAGTAACTGGCAGAGATTTTTCTCCCATTCTACAAGCTGTCTCTTCACTCTCTTTGTTTCCTTTGCTGTGCAGAAGATTTTTCATTTGTTGTCATTTCTTTTACACTAAAGGTTGTACATTGGGGAAAGGAAGAGAAAGAGAAAAGAAATAAAACTACAGAGAAAGAGAATAGATTTAAAATAAAGGAAAACACCTTTAAATTAATTAGCATATATTCTTGCAACTGCAGTGGTTGCTTCTAGGGGATGGGACAAGCAGGTAGAATACTGGTGATTTTTATGTTTGTATTGTCCTAATGCTACTAATATGCATATCTTGGGTGTACTTCTATTTCTGGGGGGAAGCACTCTGTATCAAGCCAGAAAACAATATTTAAAGTCTATGAAACTTTTCCTTTGTGTCTCAAATTGCAATGGGTAAAAAATATATCTTGAGTAAATCTGCTATTTTTATTTACAAATGGTTCTATCTCTTGTTTTCAGATTGTTTGATAACATAAAACTAGTAGTGGGTTAGAATACTTATTTCCCCATAACCTCTTCCACACTGGAAATTATCAATATATAAAAAAGCGCTTTTAGTTTTATGCTAAGGAATAGAAAGCAATGGCATTAATGTTGAGGACATCGAGCACAATTGGCTTTGCTGGGGATGGAGATGGAGGAAGAGGTTAGTAAGATAACACTGCAGTCCCCTGACACAGGGAAAATGGGATATCTCATTTAATTTCTGCATCTAATAATAGCTTTGGGGTTTCTTTTGTCAGTTTTGACACCCCCATACCACAAGTGTTTAAAATTATTAACTTTAACCATGACCACAACACTCAAAAGCACTTCACAGAAATAATACAGACATGGATCCTCAGTTTAGAAACAGAGCATCCCTGAACAACATAGGCTACATATATAATCTAGAAAAATATTTGCTATTAAATCTGTGTAGATGGCTTAGTATACAGGGAGAACTGAGGAAAATTCCACCCATGTGACAGCTATCCTCTTAATTATGCCAGTTAAGGATTATCATTTTCAGAAAAAAAAACAAGATAGTAGCAATTAATTAATTAATAATTTTGGTACGAATGTTTCTTATATGCAATTTCATGCCATAATCTGTACTTCCCCAAATGTTTTTACCTTTAATGTCCATAATAAACTTTTTCATGCTTGTATAAGGAAAGCAAGACACAAAATATTTAAAATTGCTTAAGGACACATGGGTAATAAATTCTAATTTGAAATAATAGCTTTTCATCTGTATTCTCTCTCTTCAATAAAGCATAATGCTAAAAGCATTAACTCTGTAATCACAATATAGGAGTCAAAATCTTTGGTTCACCTCTGTTAACTTTATTAACCTGGACAACTTAATAACTTTATGTTTTGTTTTCCCTATCTATAATATTCAGATGATAACAGTACCTGTGTTAATGAATTATACTAAACAAAACAAGAAAGGACTTATAAAGCTTCTAGAACATACTGGTATATACTATCTGGTACACACTTTTTTTTTTCTTCTTATTTTGTAGATAAGTTGAGATCTAGTTACATTAAAAGTTTTCTTAAGTGACCTAGTTCAGGAGAACCCAGGTCTAATGACACCTTATGAGATGACATCTGTGGCCTTACACTTTCAGTTTATGACATCTGCTGAGATTTCATCAGCCTCTTAACATTTCATCCCTTTCAAAGGGAAATTAGCCAGAGTTGGAAACATACTGAAAGTGATAAGACATAGTGAAACGTAAAACCAAGAAGATATATGATTAAACTCAGAATCTATAATTTTCTCTGTCCGAAGTCCACTAGAATTTATTCATTACTTGATTTTTACAACAAATGCCTGAATTCTATGATTGACAAGTATACAAGATCGAGAAAGAATGTTGGAGTGGCAAATATAAAATCAAAGGCTATGTTAAAAAAAAATCGTGTACTACTCAAGAGACAGCAGTAAAATGATTTAATCTTACTGCTTTTTCTGCATATTTTTACACGTGCATTATAATTGTATATGCCAATGGTATTTGTTGTTATATACTCATAAACATATAATATAATAATCTAATTTGGCCAATATCTCTTTTATTAGAATAACCAATGAAGGGGACTACCATCTAGGGGATTATTACTCGGCTCCTCTTCAAAAGCCCACAGAATACATAAACTATTCTATGTATTGTCTATTTCACTTGTGTCTCTAATGCAGGTGACAAACAGTAAATAATAAAACAATTATCAAATTAATTATTTCATGAATGAATCTAAAAACTGCAGGCCTTGACTGTCTTGCATTCTGTGGAGATTCCAAATATCTATGTACCCCTGTGGTTTACTTTAATCAATGGATTATATACTCATTTATAAGCCATAATCATGTAGAAAATTTCCTTAAATGTCTGTATGAACTGCTATCATTATAATTTGGTTCTGATATCTTGATTAATTACTTAAGCTCTCTGGGCCTCAGTTTTATACTTTATAAAATACTAAATGCTTTATATTTATATTAAACATAAAAGTAAAGGTATTTTATTATGAAGATCAGGATAGCATCTGCTTTTGGACTAATTCTGAGGATTACACACACTAATAGAAGCAGAAGCATTTGAAATACTGCTTGGCACATAGTAAGCACTCAACCCATTTTATTTACAACAATGGAGAAATCACTATCAATTTAAAATAAAATTACTATATCAGTTAAAAACTGATTTTTAATATGTGAGAGGTAAAAGCAAGAGTTCATTTATCTGATAATTTTAGGGCCCAGATATTATTTGGTGGCTATGGATATTATTTGCATTATCCTGTGTCCCACGTGGGTTGTACAGTATATTTTCGACAAAGGAATATTTGTTTTTGTTATATTTTCTAAATCATTTAGGATGGTGCCTTGCAGGTCAATATTCAATACAGTATTTCCTGTTTGGCCCTTAAAGAGAATATGAATATAAAAGTGATTATAAAGACAATGAATTGAATATACTAATTAATGTTTATAATCAAGATAGGCACATTGTAGCTTTTCAACATATTCTGGTATACTAACTTTCTTAAACAAACTAAATTTATATAGGTTTAAAAACAGTTGACTCCACTGCATGAGAAGATGAGGGAGACCTAAAACATGTTTACATTAACTAATGAGAGGAATACAGTCAGTGATAAAGCTCTACCAAATGGCTGTGGCCATGTTGATGGACAGGTAAGGGAAAGCAAGTGAGCAGCCACTGCCTCAGGACTACCAGTAGTTACTGCCTATTCTAAATTGCCCTCCATGACCTCTTTAGTATTTAGAAGGGAAAGAAGAACATTAGAGCTGAGGATGATAATGGGCACCAGATAAGCTCTGATCAGTTGTGGGTACACTGGCAACTGCATCTTCCTTCAATTGGACATAAAGTCAGTAACATAAGAATTCCCATTACTCTAGGCTGTGATGTTAATGAGAGTCAATACTAATGAACTAAAAGCCCTGGAAAATCCAGGCTTTAGAACATGAAAATAATTGGTAACTCACAGTTCAATGAAGTTCATTTGGAAGAAGAGGTAGCAAATAATTCTTACACTTTTGGTAAGAGTCTTTGGTTGGAGAAAAGCTGTATTTTTCTCAAGCAGTAGACACTTACACAAGTTTATGTCCATCAAATGCTGAACCTAATAGCATGTGAGATCTTACACATCTTAGGGTCCATTAATGTGGTATAGTCAAGCTATTTCTAATGAAGTACTCTCATTCTCTCGCTCCCTCTTCTCTCTCTCCAATCTCCCCCTCCCCATCATCCTCAATCATTTACTCTGTGTGTACTTTAGTCCAAATCCATCATGGACCTATACATTGTTCAAATGCCCATGACTTGCTCATAATTTGTATCAATGTAACTCACTATGTAAGATCCAAACAAATCTACTCATTTATACCTAGTTCAATAAGACATCTTAAGATTGAATGTTTGAAAGTAAAGGCAATGTCAAATTGTTATATAATGTTTAAACATTTAATCTTAATTTCTGTACTCACCTTATTGTGGATCAGTAAGTTGTATACTTAGAGGACAAACATCGTCTCGTGTACCACACTTTCAGTGGCACTGTATTTAAGAACCTTTTTAAGATATAATAACCTGGATAAGAAATGAGGGAAAGATGAAACAGAAAGTCAGAAAAGTTTATAGGCATATTACCATGAATGAGATAGTGGAAAACACTATCATAGAAAATCTTAAGAGTATACATAAGAACTTTAACTTTTGTAATTGGGTAAAAGAAACTTCAGCAGTAAACCATAATAGTGTTCATTCTATGAATGGAATTCTCTGATCAATTGCTAAGAGATCTATAAAGAAACATGATATTTAACGTTGGATCTTAAAGAGCTAAAAATATAGAAGGTAGGTGAAAGACAGGCGAATGAAAGTTTATATCATAACACCTAAACACTAATATTAAATTAATGAAAATTAAAGAAAATATTGAATTCCATATGATATTGAGATTAGCTTCTCCTTGGAACATGAGATATTTCAGGTAGCAATTGAGAAAGGAAAATAAACAGAAATTTATGTACAATCTTTTTAAAGATAGACATGTTGTAGCAATAGTCACAATAACCATTACCTATTGAGACCCCATTATATCCCAGGCATTGTTTCAAATGCTTAGAAGATCTTATTTAACCATTACAATAATATTGAGAAATGAATGTTATTAGCCTCATTTAATAAGTGATGACTAAAAAAGTTAAATAACCTACTCAAGCCATGCAGCTAATAAACTGCACAGACAGAAATTGAAACAGTTTTTTAGAATCCTGCTAAAACAACTCTACTAAATAATGGCTGTACAAATATACCATTTAGAAAGTTTAGCTCTAAGCTATTACCATTAGCTATTTAACTAATGGTAATTTCCTGGGTTATTATATAAAATGTTGGGTTCTCTAAAAATGTTAGTTATTTCTGTCCTTGTGTCTATGAAAATTGCACAAGAATCAAAATATATATTATTACTAAGAGCTGAAAGGAGAGTTGAGAATTTCAAAAGAATTTGTATTTTTGTATTTATATGTGAATGACTAGTTAAATATGTAAACTGGAAATACAGCAACAGTATTTACAAATTCATGATGAAAGTATTAAAGAAAATTGAAAGTCAAAGATCTTAATCACAACTTCTCTTTCATTTGACCTTCTATTGGTTAGAGACAGTTTTAAACAATATTCAAATAATTATCTCTAATGTAAAAGAAATCTGAAAGCAGACAACTTAGAGTAATATTGTGATTCTATGGTTCTTGTAGATATATCAGTCCTCAAAGCCACTTTGTGATCCAAGATAGAGTCTATGAAGGGTCTTGGTATGAATTTCTAGTTTCATCTCATCCAATGTCGTGTGGCTTCCTGGTTCTGGAAGTCTATTTACTTTCCCAGATTCTGTGTTCCTAGGAATAAGCTTTCCACCCTTTATCTCTGTTCTCCTGTAAATTCCATAAAGCTCATATTGGTTCACCTGACAATGCCTCATAACCTTTTTAAACTTTGTTCACATTTTTTTTCATTCTTTCCTTTTTTTTTTGTTTTTTTCATCTGCATGGTTTTTAATGACCTGTCATTTAATTCACTCATCTTTTATTCTGCTTGATCTTGTGTATTGTTGAATTTTAGATCAAGTGTTGTATTTTTAATCTTTGTGATATCTGTTTAGTAATTTTCTGTACTTTCTATCTGGAAAACTTTTCACTTTTTAATGTATTATTCTCCAACCTTGATGAGTATCCCTATGGTTATTATTTTGAACTTGCTGTCCAGTAAATCAGATATTTCCATTTCATCAGGGGTCAGTTTCTGGAGATTGATCTTGTTCTCTAATTTGGAAAATGTTTCTTTGTTTCATCATTTTCTTTGACTCTCTGTGTTAGTTTCTATACAGTAAATGAAAAAAATACCCTTCTTCAGTCTTCTAGTCCACCTTCAAACAGTCCCTGAGTCCCTGTCAAACCTCACATCTCACATAAATTGCTATCTTTGTTCATAGCGGCCCCTAGGAGATTAGAGACACTCTGTCTCATCAAAGCCCCATGACATAAACATTCACTTGAGAAGACAGAAAACATTCACTTGAGAAGTAGACAGAAAATTTGGGGTGTTAGACATATGGTCCAACTCTTTCTCTCTCGGGGAAGAAGCTAAGAGCTGAAGTTTATCATGTATGTGTTCTGCTTTGAGTCAGAAAGAGGAGTTATGATCAATTACTGCTTTTTTGTTCAAACACATGTTTTTTTGTCTTTTTCTCCAAGAAGCCTAACAAATCCTAGGCTCTGTTGGCAAAGAGACAAAGGGGATACAAGCCATTCCCTTGGGTAGCAGCTAAAAATGTTGGGGTGTTTGATGGATAGTCGCTCTGCTAATAGCAAGGAGTTGGAGGCTTGGTTTTATTGTTGGAGCAAGTCAGGAAGAAGGGACCCGTTAAAATGCCCAAGAGGCTGGGGTTGTTAGAACTCCACCCTCATGTCTAAATTCCAGCTTAGTCAGTTCCTTTTGGGATGCTTTTTTCCCACTTACTATTCTACTTGGTTTCATTTTACTGAGCTAGGAAGGCATACTCACATAGCTAAAAGGAAATAGGAAATGTCTTTCCGGTGAGCATGTTGCCATCCAGAATAAAAGCAAGATAAGTTAGAAAAGGAAAATGGATCTAGATCAATGACTAGCATTTTCTGCCACAGACTTTGTGCCTAATTTATGGAGACAGAAACTATGTTGTAAAGCATTCAGGCTTATATGGACCCCAGCGTATTTATAATAAACACATTTGAGAGGATTTAGGTGGTAATTTCATTCTCATTTAAATTTTGGCTGTGACACTAACAAAAGTACTTACATTAGCAAAAGATGGTATCAAAAGGATCTGATTTGCTCTTCTGATTATATTTGCAGAGAATTAAGAAGTAAGATCAGCACAGATTTATTATTTACAGAATGACTGAAAGTTGTCTGTTGCTGCCTTTCATCTCATGAGAAAAAATAAACAAGATAATCTCATGTACTAAATTCCATGCTCTTTAAAAGGAATGCTTAAGTATGAAAACTATGTAACATTTGAGCTCACAGAAAGATGTCAAGAAAAGAAGAATAATTTATTTGTAATTTTAAAATGATCAAAGAAGAAAAGGCTAAGTTACCCATGAAAGGAATAGTGGAACTAGCTGTTGCACTTGTCAAATGTGTTGACATGAGAAAAAATATTCAAGGCTTTGAAACGATGCCTATGAATTGTTGAAAAGTATTTTGGGCTAAAATGGGTTAGAGAGCTGCCTAGCCTACAATTTATGACATAGACATAATCTGGGCTAATACAGACAAATACCTGGGAAGAAACAGGCCACAGTGTACAGAAAAACATACCAAAAGATCAAAACAGTTCTACAGAGAAATGTACAACAAATAATCGGTGATTTCTTTGCTGCATAGTAAAGTGGTAAAATAAAACTTGGATCAGGATGAAATATAATCAGAACTAAAAGAAAATTAAATAACCTAATATTTACTCATCCTTCTGTTTTTACTATTCATAATTATTCTTTGTAAATATCTTCCCTAAAAGCATATAAAGTTCCATAAAAATCTATAAATATACCTTTACTTTTGAAACATGTAAATAAATGGGTAGAAGATTAACATAATATATAAAAATGAGTAAAATACTGAAGTTTAAATTTAGCAGATTCATCATTGGAAGTACTAGGTGAGAAAGGAGGAAAGGGTTAGTTTTTAAAAAAAGAAATAAGAACAAATAATTCCCTATTTCTAGGGGATTTAGTAAACTAATAAGAAGAAATATTTAATTTTAAACTGCAACTTTATAGTAATTAAAATTATGTTTATTAAGGACTGTCACCTATTAAAATACTATATGGACATAAAAGAAAAATTACGGCCTCACTCAATGTAGTTAATGAGCAATATAATGCAAACTTATCTAGAATTTCCTCCTGCCAAATAGAACACTAAAAGCAAAGAAACTTACAAAGAAACTTACATAGATTTAGAAAAAAATTTTCCATAATTTTTATTCGTGCATTATAGTTGTTCATAATGATGGGATTTGTTGTTATATATTTATATGTGCACATAATATAACAACATAATTTGGTCAGTATCATTCCCCATTATTTCATCTTTCCTTTCCCCCTTCCCCCCCTCTGGCCCCTTTTCTCTACTCTATAACACCAACCTCCTACCTTTTTTTTCCTCCCTCTCTAGCTTACACAGATAAGAAAAAACATAAGGCTCTTGAATTTCTAACTTTGTCTTATTTCACTTATCATAATGTTCTCAAGTTCCATGGATTCTCCTGCAATCTTGCTTAGATATATTCCTAGGTCTTTTGTGGGATTATTTTGTTTTTTGTTTGTTTGTTGAAGCTATTGTGACTGAAATTATTTTCTTGATTTCTTCTTCAATGGATACATTGTTGTTGTATAGGAAGGCCATTGAGTGGTGAGAGTGGACAACTTGTCTTACTCCAGATTCAAAGAAACTACCATCAGATTTACCACCTTAACTAGGAAATTGGCTTTGTGTTTGTCACATATAATATTTATGATGTTGATGTAGGTTCTTTATACCCTTAATTTCGTCAGTGCTTTATCATGAATGGATGCTGAATTTTGTCAAAGGCTTTCCCCTGGATCTATTGTGATAACTAATTGATTTTTTTCTTAATCATATTTATGGGATGAATTATATTTATTGATTTATGTATGTTAACCCAGCCTTTCATCCCTGGGATAAAATCAACTTAATATGTTGTTGAATATGATTTGCTAATATTTTACTAAGGATTTTTGCATCTAAGTTCATCAGGGATATTGGTCTACAGATTTCTTTCCTTGGTGTGTCCTTACCTGGTTTTGGTATGACTGTGATATGTCTTCATAGAAGGAATTTGGCAGTGCTCCATTACTTTTCATTTCACAGAATAATTTGAGGTACATTGACTTTAATTTTCCTTCAAAGGCCTGGAGGAATTCAGTTGAGAATCCATCTAGTCCTGGTATTTTGTTGTTGCATTTTTTTTATCACTGCTTATTACTGAGTTTGTTTAGGTTTTTGATATCCAGTTGATTTAATTTTGGCGGGTTGTATGGCTCTAGAAATATAGTTATTTCTTCTAAGTTTTACAGCTTATTGAAATACAAGTTATCAAATGATCCTAATGATGCTCTGGATTTCTGTGGTGTAGGTGGTGATTTCTCTTTTTTTATGCCTAATTTTATTCATTTGGGTCTTTTCTCTCTTTTGGTTCATTTGGCTAAGGATTTATCAGTCTTCTTTATATTTTCAAAAAACCAACTCTTCATTTTGTTGAGCCTTCATATGATTTTTATATTCTCAAAGGTCACTGATTTTGACTCTGATTTAATTATTTCCTTCTTTCTACTAGTTTTGGAATTGGTTTTCCCTCTTACAAGGGCCTTGAGATGCATCATTAGGTTTTTTATTTGAAATCTTTCTAATTTTCTTATTTAAGCACTCATAGCTATAAACTTTCCACTTAGAACTTCTTTCCTAGTGTACCATAGATTCTGGTATGTTGTATCACTCTTCTCTTTTGATTTAAGAATTTTTAAAATTTCTCCCCTAATTTTTTCTATCACTCATTCATTATTCAAAAATGTATTTTTCAATCTCCACATTTATACAGCTTTTTTCCATTTGAAGATGAGATGATTTTATATTCTAAAGACTCCACCAAAAACCTGTCAGAAATAATAAATTAATTCAGAAATATTGCAGAACACAAGATCACATGAAAAATCAATATCATTTTTAGGTACCAACACCAAATACTCTGAAAACAAATTAGGGGGAAATCCCATTTATAGTAGCATGAAAAAGAATAAAATAGCTAGGTGATGTATAACAAACCTGCAGTCCCTTGTTCAGGAGGCTGAGGCAAGATAATTGCTGAGCCTGAGGGTAAGAGGGCAGACTGGAAACAGAACCAGACCATGTCTTTAAAAAAATAATAATAAAATACTTAGAAATAAAGTAACCAAAGAAGTGAAAGACTTTTGCACTGGAAACTACAAACTTTGGACCATTGTGAATGAATAAAATTAAGAAAAAATACAATTAAATGGGAAGATATTCTATGTATATGGATCAGAAAACATAATATTATTAAATTACGCATACCACCCAAAACTATATATAAGTTCAATGCAATCCCTATTGAAATCTCTACAGCATTTTTTTTTTACAGAAGTAGTAAAAATAACTCTAAAATTCCTATGAAACCACGAAGCACACACATAATCCAAAGGCTGGAGGTATACTTTTTCTTGATTTATAAAAGTAAATTCAAGCCAGGGCTGTGGCAACCATCTATAATTCTAGCAGCTCAGGAGGCTGAGGCAGGAGGATTTTGAGTTCAAAGCCAGCCTCAGTAACTTAGCAAGACACCAAGCAACTCAGCAAGATCCTATCTCTAAATAAAATATAAAAAGGGCTGGGGATGTGGCTCAGTGGTTAAGCATTCCTGGGTTTAATTCCTGATACCAAGTAAATAAATAAGTAAACTACAAAAATAAATAAAGCTATGGTAAATAAAAGAGTGTGATACCAGTATAAAGACAAATATTTAAATTAGTGAAACAGAATAGAAAATCAATAAATAAATGCTTGCTCATAAAAGCAACTGAGGTTTTCATAAAGTTGCCAAGAATACAGAATGGGAAAAGATAGTCTCTTCAAAAATTTGTGTTGTGAGATTGGATATTCACTTTATAAAGAATGCAATTGGACCATTATCTTACATCATTCACAAAAAGCAAATCTAACTTGATTAAAGAATTAAACATACAGACTTGCAATAATAAAAGTCTGGAAAGAAAACATAGGGAAAAGATTATCATTGATTACAGCAATGATTTCTTGTATATGCTTGCATATTCCAGAAAAAGCTCAAAAAAGTCAAAAGTTACAATAGATAAGTGGGACTAAACCAACTAAATAGCCTCTTCCCAGCAAAGGAAACAATTAACTGAATGAGAGAGATATTTTCAAACTATATACTAATAAGGGATTAATATCCAAAATATATGAGGAACCCCTTCAACTCAATAGCAAAGAAAAACCAAATGACCCTGATTTAATATGGGCAAAGGACTTGAATAGACATTTCTTCAAAGAAAATATACAAATGGCACCAGTTTAGATGTTTAGCATGATGTTTAGCATCTTTTCTAAAGATGATCATCAGGAAAATGAAAACCAAAACCACAATGAGATACCATCTCATGCAATTATGGAAGTAAAAAAAGATAAACATTGGCAATGATATGGAGAAAGTTTTGCTCACTGTTGGTGGAAATGAAAAATGACACAACTGCTGTGGAAAACAGTATGGAGTTTCATTTAAATTGTGAAATAGGTTTATCATATGATTCAGCAATCTTACCTCTGGTATTTATCCAAATGAATCGAAGTCAGGATTGATTTCAGATGGATATTTGCATTTCTGTGTTCATTTTAGCATTTTTCACAATAGCCAAAACGTGGAAACAATATAACTTTCATCAACAGATGAAGATAAAAATAACAGCTCTCTCGCTCGCTCTCTCTCTCGCTCTCTCTCTCTCTCTCTCTCTCTCTCTCACACACACACACACACACACACACACAGGAATCTTATTCAGCCATTTAAACAAAAAGGAAATCCTGTTATTTTTTAACAATATGGATAAACCTTGAAAACAGTATGTTAAATGAAAATACAAGCATCATTTAGATGAGGTATCTAAAGGAGCCATACACATATTAAACGAAGAGTAGAGCAGTGGTTGGCTGAGACTAGGGAGTTGAGGAACAGGGAGCTGCTTTTAATAAGATTCCAGTTATGCAAGATGACTAATTTCTAGTGGTCTATTTCACAACCTTATGCTTACTGTTCACTATACTGTATTACACACTTTAGCATTTGTTAAGAGGGTAAATTTTATGTTAAGTACTCTTACCAAAATAATAATTTGGAAAAGAATAAAGGAAATGTCCAACCCCCAAAATATACATACTTACCTGACAGAACTTAACATGAATTAGAATTTATTCTTAAAAATATAATGCTAACTTGGAAAAAAGAAAAATAATGAGGAGGAGGAGGAGGTGGAGGAAAGGAAGATTGGGAAGAAAGAAAAACAATCTTTTAAGAAAGAAGAATAAAATAAGAAGCCTAACAGAATAACATCATAAATCCATGTCATCTTAAAAGATAATATCCCATAATCCTTTGATGACTTGAAAATAGCCCAGAGATTTTTTAAAATTAAGAAACAAAGATAAATGAAAGAGCAAAATAAATCTTAAAGTTAAAACAATTCTGAAAGAGCAGAGTATTTTATTAGATAGTGAAAGCAGGAAATTGCTCAATGAAATCTGAAAAGTACTTGGAAATTAAATCAATGGTACTATGAATTGATGCAGCCCATCATAGATTCTGAAACCGCTACAAAGCAGATGACAACCACCGAGTTTAAATTCAACAATAAACTAAAGAAAATGGTCAAAGTTTAACTCCCTGTGAATGGTTCTATCAGGTTGATATGTAAACATTAACCAAGGTTAACTAAGGTGTCCAGTATCCTGGAGAAAAGACCTGTTATGTTTTCCCTTTTTTTGAGGAGAGGGAGAGTTTTTGTTAGTTTGTTCTATTCAATTATTTTGAGATTTAAATCTTTAAGTGAGCTATCTCAAGACAATTCTTCAAACACATTCATCATCGATAAGATATTTTCTTCTTTCAGTAGAAGACAGAATATATATTGAGTGGCAAATTCATCTTGCTTTTTAGAAAACAATGTCAGCCATTTGCAGCTAACAAATGTAAAAAATGCTTTTAAAATAGGATCAGAAAGCATGACATTATCTCAGGAGAACTATAAAAGTTATTGATGAAATACAGCTAGGTTACAGATAAGTGCTATAGAATCTCAATTATTTAGAGAAACTCTTCTTACACAAACAAAAACAGGGAAGAAAGGTAAGAAAACACCCAAGTCTCTGCTGCCAAAGTGAAAAATTAAATGATAAAGATGTTTCACCTATATGCTAATATCTTAATACTTGCTAACAGTTGGCCTCATTTTCACTTTTTATCTAGATCTATGAAGTCAAGCATCCATGACTTATTGGTTTCAGAGACCTGGTATGGTCAAGAGAATGTGTTATAAGTTTGTCTTACTTTCTCTTTTAATCCTCCCATTCTGTTCTATCAATGTCTTTATTTTTCATGCCTTCTCTTTATTTTCTCCTCTTCTGACCACATTCTTACAATTTTTCAACTTCAGAAGAGCAACTTCCCAGTTCCCACTACTGAAAGCCACTCATTGACTCACTAATCTATCACAATGCTCCTTTAATCTCTGTCTTTTTCTCGGCCATTACACCAATTCCATCCATTCTTCTGCTCTTGGCTTGCACTTTCCTCAGAATTTAAGCACTCCTTGGTGTCTACATTTATCTCTAGGTGTTTGAATAACAGTTTTTCAAACAGCAAGCAATTTGAATTCCGTAAGAAAGTGTTTTCAGAATCCATTTAGCAAAGAGGGAATTTTCTGGATCTCTAGTCTATTTTCAATAATCTGCATTTACTTAAATTTCTCATTTTATTAATTCTCCCCAAACATAAAATAGACTCAACTGATGATCTCTTAATAGTGCTTCACTAAATACCTTGGTATAGGACAATTTGAATAAGATCTATTGTTTTGCATGGAGACTTTTGGCTGTGAGAGAACATTCCTTTAATGTAACTGATAAGCATTTTTGGAAGATACTTAGACTCCAGTACAGAAAGAAGATCAAGAACATAACCTCCTCACTAAAAATAATAAGTATTTCATTCTTTTTAAGTGACTCAAATGTTTCTCACTCTATAAACTTAGAATTCAATTAATCACGAAAAATATTGATAGTGGTTGAACTCAAATCAGGGAACTCCTTTAGAATTAAAACAAGCATGGCATATCAGGTACAAATGTTCTAACAACTGAAACGCTTTGATGTGAATATATAAACTTGGCTTCCAAGCTTTTCAAAGGATGCTCATAATCAAGCATGTATTAATTGATAATAGACAATATGATAAAAGAAAATAATAAGAACAAAAAGACTATAATACTGTCTGAAAAGCTAGGGACAAAATTTCCTGAGCAATTCAAGTCAGGCTTAGATCAATACTTGTTCATAAAGTGGGATTTCTTTAAGAAATGCTACAGCTATAGGATGTGGTTGTCATGTTACTCATACTAAGAAGTGTGACTCAAGAATTATTGGGGACAAAAATCATTCAGTGTGACTGTGATTCCAACACGGGGATCTCCAGGATGTAAGGAATCCATGTGATAATGAAACTTCTCAAAGTAGGCCCAGTGACTTTTTTAAGCCTAATGGAAAACATACAGTTGCTATGCAATACTTTCATTGTGCACTTTGTACTGTATTGCCCTAAAAATCATATATGGGGAAATAGCTTAATATATATGTGGTCAAAGAGGAAATTCAAGCCCATATTAAAAATACTTCAAAGGAGTCATGTTCCTAATACATTACTGATTTGAAGTTAATAAAGGTTTCTGAATCCCTTGAAATGTGAAGAAGAAATCTCAGTCAAAAAATATGTTGTACAGACACAGAAAATGCCCCTTATATTTAAGCCAGATTTCCCAAGACGACTCAAATGACTTAAAGTTTGACTTTGCTCAACCAGCTATAATTCTGTTTCAGGTGGCTCTGTACCAGTCCCTGGGAGTATACAGATTTTCACTAAAATTTACAAGGAAGAGGCTGCGTTTACCTCAATTAAGCTGAAGTAATTTGTGAACAGTGTTCTAGACTTACTATTTATCTTCTTATCTTCAAGGACAGGGTCCTTTTAAAGTGATAGACCAGATTGCCAAGGACACTCTAAAGCAGATGCATAGGAAACTCTATTAAAATTTGCCAGTTTTCTTCCCATAGCTCCATATTCAAATTCATTTAGTTCAATGTCATATGATATAAGGTTGAAACTTACAAACTGTGAATCAGATATGCCAAAAAAAAAATGTTTACATTTTAAAACTGAATTTGACTTTGCTCTCAAGCTCCTCATCCATCTAGACTGGTTAACTTAGAATATTCCACTCCTGTCTCCTCAGTCCAATCCAGTCATGCTTCGGCCATATTCAGGTAGTATTTTTTTTTCAGGTATTTCCACATTCTTGTTTATTTACTTCTTGGAAAATAGTTGTCTTTCAGGGTTTCTTCACTTTCACTCTAGTTTGGCTCTTCAATTGGGAAAGGATCTGAATTTTGGGAAGGCTGAAAAGAAAAGTTTTACCCCAGTTTCAGGGAAAGAACACAAGTGGGCACCTATTGATCTCATCCAGTTGTCCTGCTTGATCAAGGGCTGACTACTCACTAGCCTTCTGCTCTGATATCTGCTAAGACAAAGACTGATCCTTCCTGAACCCTGGTTTTATGCTTGTGCATATTGTTCATGATGACTGCCCAAAGTCACAGTCTTGAAAAGGTCCCCATGCCCTGCAACTGACTTTTCTTCCTATTTGTGAAAACAATTTGTTAGCAACCAATAGTAATATCCCATAATATTCTTAATTTTTATTGAATAGAAATCATTGAAGATTCATGTATGCTTCTAAGAAATCATTTGGAGAGATCACTTATACAGTTTTTCCAGTTTCCCACAAAGGTGACATTCTGCAAAGCCATAGAATATAGCACACCAGAATATCAATAAGGACACAGTCCATGTAGCTTATACAGATGTCCCCAATTTGACTTAAATCCACGTTTGTGTACAAAGCCTTAATAATTGTATCACCTGTGTTGCTTCATGTACCCACCTCCACAGGCAAACTATCAAACGCTTCCAAACTCACAAGGATCCTTTGGGATGTCCTTTTGTTTGGTTGATCCTGCTATTATTCTCTCCTCTCTGTCCCTTATACACAATATCCACTAACGTGCTTTCCATCTCTAAAATTGTATTATTTCAGAAATGTCATAAAATGCATCATATATTACACAATGTGAAGTTTTAGGAAGTTTTTATTCTATTCCCTGGAGATTGACTCAAAATGCTGCAGATATCAATAATTTGTTCCTTTTTGTTGGAAGACCTATTTCTTTATATGTATGTACCAGGATTTGTTTAAATGTCCACCTATTGGAAGACATCTGGACAGATTACAATTTCTTCTACTATTACAAATAATGGTATTAACAAGATTTGTTTGTAAGGTTTTTGTGTGAACATGAATTTTCATTTCTCTGAAACAAATGCCAAAGAGTACAGTGTTGGGGATCTCATAGTACTCCCATGTTCATTTATTGATGAAACTGTCAAAGTGGCTACACTATTTTATATTCCTGTCAGCAATTTATGAGTGATCCAATTTCTCTGCATAATCACCAGCATTGGGACTTAGAGCTATTTTATATTTAGAGCATTTTGAAAGCTGTATAATTGATTTTGGCTTTAGTTTGTATTTGTCTAAATACTAGTATTGGTGGCCATTCCTCATGTAATTATTTGTCTCCTTTAATGAAATATCTTTGCATGTCCTTCGCCCATTGCATAATTAAAGTATCCACTTGGCAATTATTGAATTTTGAGAGTTTCATATATTCTAGACATCCATATTTCATCAGAGGTGTGGCTTTCCCATTCTCTAGCATGACATTCGTCCTTCTCACATGGGCTTTCACATAGCAAACTTTTAAAATTTACTTATGTCCAGTTTATTAATTATTTCTTTTATAGATCATAGTTTGGGTATCATGTCTAAAAACTTTTTTGAGTGTGTGCCATTTCTAAGAACTTAGAACTAAGTAAATAAAGATAATCTGAAAAGTCTATATATTGTAGGCTTTCCATAATATAACATTCTAGAAAAAACAAAACTTCAGAGACAGTAAAAGGATCAGAGGCTGCCAGGGCCGAGAATAGGGTAAAGGATGAATAAATGGAGCACAGAGGCTCTCCAGGGTGGGTGAAAATACTATATATAATCTTATAATATTATACACTTGTCATTATTTACCTGTCTTAAATCTATAGAAACCCTACTTTTCACTCAATTTTGCTAATATGTGAAATTTCCATAAAAGATGTCTATTAAAAATAAATGGTCCATATTTATGGACCATTTCTGATTATTCTGTTCTACTTATCTATGTCTACCCTTTGACAGTGCTCTATTGTTTTGACTAATCTTAGTATCACCGAGTACTTTCTCCCACTTTATTCTTCCTTGTCAAGATCATCAACAAATTTTAGAGCTTATGCCTTTCTATCCATGCCTTAATATAAACCTGTTTATGTCTAAAAGAAAAAAAATTGCTAAGAATTTAAAAGAAATTGTATTAAACCTGAAAATCAATTTGGTAATAATTGAAGTTTTACTATGTTAAGAGGTCCAATCCCTTGACATTTATTTAAGTTGTCCTTGCCTTATTTTATTAGCATTTCATAATTTTCAAGAAAGTGGATTCTGAACATTTTTTAAGTATAAACCTAAATATTTCATTCCCTTTGGAACAACTAAAAATGGCATTATGATTTAAATTTCAGTCTGTATATAATTATCATTCCCAAAATTTGGTTGATTTTTTTATATTCATTTTGTACTCTTTGATTTTGTTGAACTCACTAATATAAAGGGTTTTTTGGATAGACTCCATAATATTTTATATGTGTTTAATGAAGTCTAGGCATTATTTATGACTTTCCAACCTATTCTTTTAATTTCTTTTTCTTGCCTTATTGCAGTGACTAAAAATTCCCATCCTTTATTTAATAACAATGGGTGATTATAAACATTCATGTATGCCTTGTTTTCATGTTTTAGAGAATCACCGATTCCCTTCATTGTTAAATATGTTAATTGCAGTTTTTTGTCTTGCTTTTGTTTTCATTTTTGTAGAGGTAATCTACCTTTCTGCCCAACTTGATAAAATGTTTTCATCATTGTTGGAATTACTTTTGATTTACAGCTAGCGGCTACAAGCAACTCGGAGTACTTGAAAAATCTACACTCATTCAGGCCTGACGGGAACACCTGCAGGATGGGGTGCTAGCGAGCTGTCAGTGAAACCACATCCTTAGTACTTGTGGTTAGGGTTGCCAAACTACCAGGCCAGGAAACCAAGAGTCAGGAGCTTCAGGACATGAAACCCCTAACTCAGAAGGTCCCCTACTCTAGGGACAATGAGCCTTCCAGACTGCTTTCCACCATGACAGCAATATTTAGAGCTTCCTTATAGTGCGGTTACATTAGGCATAAGATGATTGTTTTATGGATATTATCTTGCTTATGTATGATTGGCACACCCCACCCTAACCCTATAACAGTTGTATGCATTCCAAAAATAAATAGGCTGCTGGACATAGAATGCCATCATCACCAACCAGCTTCTCACCAGCCCCAGTGTCTGTGTGTTGATTCTGCATCTCTACCCCCTGCTACTGAGGTAGCCGAGTGATCAATTGACCACACCAGTGAACAGAACGACCACACATTATGAAGATTATGGATTTATGTGAAGTGATTTTTCTGAATAAACAGGTGTAATTATATTATTTTTCTTCTTTAATTTATTGTTATAGAAAAATACATTGATTTCTAATTTTGAGCCACCCTCCCGTACACACCAAACCTCATTCAGCCATCGTGTGCAATTAATTTTTATGTTCTTTGATTCGATTTGCTAATGTTTCATTGAGAACTTTTGCATTCAAGTATGTAAGATACATGTGGTGTTTAGTTCCTTCTTTTGTTTTTGCACTGCCTTTGGCTTGAAAAAGGTTAAAACTAATGTTATGAAAATTTGAGAAGTACTCCATCTTTTTTTTTTCTGGAAAACATTGTGTAAATTGTACATCTTTTAAAATGTTTCATAAAACTCTCCATTGAAATAATCTAACTAGAATAATTCTTTGGGGGGGCATTTTAATCATGAGTTCATTTTCTTTGATGATTGCAAGACTATTCAGACTGTACATTTCATTTTGTTACCAAGAAATGAAAGTTATTCATTCCTTCTAAGGGGTCCATGTTATGAGCATCATTTTTTCATAAAGTGTCCTTACTTTCCTTTTAAAGGCTACAGGATCTATAATGGCACACTCTACTTTATTCCTGAATTGGTGATACGTGATTTCCCTCCCTTATTTATGGTCAATTTCGTTGTAACTTTATCAATTTTATTGATTTCTTGAAAGATCAAGTTTTTTGTTTTATTCTCATTTTCTCAATTAAATTTCTTTTATTTCTGCTCTTATATTTATTATTCCCTTTCTTTTTCTTGCTCTGAGTTTATCTTGCTCTTCTAGTTTAATGAAATGGGAACTTTTTGACTTATGAACTTCCTATTGTTTCTAATATGAACATTGTGTGCTACAACATTCCTACTAAATATTTTTTGTGTTCAACACATTTTATACATTGTGTTTTAGCTTTTATTCAATTTTGTGTTTCTTGTGAGGTTTCTTATTGACCTCTGGATATTTAGAAGTGTGATTTTTAACTTCTCCATATTTAGAGATTTTATTGTTCTTTGTTATGTTTTTTTTAATTCCACTATGCTCACAGAACACAGAAAAGAATTCTTTAAATTTCTTAAGTTTGTTTTATAGCTCAGGGTATTATCTATCCTGGTAAATATTCCATAATCAGGTTTAAAAAAATGTACATTTGTTTTTTTCAATGTATGTCAGTTAGTTCCCAGTGCATGATTATGTTATCCATATCATCTACAAGTCCTTGTCTGATACTTGTATGAGTTGCTGAAAGAGAAATGTGAAAGTCCCCATAATTGTATATTTTTTTCTCCTTTTAGTTCTAACATTTTGTTTGGGATATTCTGAGCCTCTATTGTTTGGCATATTGATTATTGAGGGTTTTTTTTTCTATTTTTTTTATTGGTTGTTCACAACATTACAGAGCTCTTGACATATCATATTTCATACATTAGATTGAAGTGGGTTATGAACTCCCAATTTTACCCCAAACGCAGATTGCAGAATCACACCTGTTACACATCCACATTTTTTTCATAATGCCCAATTAGTAACTGTTGTATTCTGCTACATTTCCTATCCCCTACTATCTCCCCTCCCCTCCCATCCCATCTTCTCTCTCTACCCCATCTACTGTAATTCATTTCTCTCCTTGTTTATTTTCCCATTCCCCTCACAACCTCTTATATGTAATTTTGTATAGCAATGAGGATCTCCCTTCATTTCCATGCAATTTCCTTTTTCTCTCCCTTTCCCTCCCATCTCATGTCTCTCTTTAATGTTAATCTTTTCTTCCTGCTCTTCCTCCCTGCTCTGTTCATAGTTGCTCTCATTATATCAAAGAAGACATTTGGTATTTGTTTTTTAGGGATTGACTAGCTTCACTAAGCATAATCTGCTCTAGTGCCATCCATTTCCCTGCAAATTCTATGATTTTGTCATTTTTTATTGCTGCATAGTACTCCATTGTGTATAGATGCCACTTTTTTTTTTTATACATTCATCTATTGAAGGGCATCTGGGTTGGTTCCACAGTCTAGCTATTGTGAATTGTGCTGCTATGAACATCGATGTGGCAGTATCCCTGTAGCATGCTCTTTTAAGGTCTTCAGGGAATAGTCCTAGAAGGGCAATAGCAGGGTCAAATGGTGGTTCCATTCCCAGCTTTCCCAGGAATCTCCAAACTGCTTTCCAAATTGGCCGCACCAGTTTGCAGTCCCACAAGCAATGTACAAGAGTACCCTTTTCTCCACATCCTCGCCAGCACTTGTTGTTGTTTGACTTCATAGTGGATGCCAATGTTACTGGAGTGAGATGGTATCTTAGGGTGGTTTTGATTTGCATTTCTCCGACTGCTAGAGATGGTGAGCATTTTTTCATGTACTTGTTGATTGATTGTATATCCTCCTCTGAGAAGTGTCTGTTCAGGTCCTTGGCCCATTTGTTGATTGGGTTATTTGTTATCTTATTGTCTACTTTTTTGAGTTCTTTGTATACTCTGGATATTAGGGCTCTATCTGAATTGTGAGGAGTAAAAATTTGTTCCCATGATGTAGGCTCCCTATTTACCTCTCTTATTGTTTCTCTTGCTGAGAAAAAACTTTTTAGTTTAAGTAAGTCCCATTTGTTGATTCTTGTTATTAACTCTTGTGCTATGGGTGTCCTATTAAGGAATTTGGAGTCTGACCCAACAATATGTAGATCGGAGCCAACTTTTTCTTCTATCAGACGCAGAGTCTCTGATTTGATATCAAGATCCTTGATCCATTTTGAGTTAACTTTTGTGCATGGCGAGAGAAAGGGATTCAGTTTCATTTTGTTGCATATGGATTTCCAGTTTTCCCAACACCATTTGTTGAAGATGCTATCCTTCCTCCATTGCATGCTTTTAGCCCCTTTTTCAAATATAAGAGAGTTGTAACTTTGGGGATTAGTCTCTGTGTCCTCTATTCTATACCATTGGTCCACCCGCCTGTTTTGGTACCAGTACCATGCTGTTTTTGTCACTATTGCTCTGTAATATAGTTTGAAATCTGGTATCACTATACCGCCTGATTCACACTTCCTGCTTAGAATTGCTTTTGCTATTCTGGGTCTTTTATTTTTCCATATGAATTTCATGATTGCTTTATCTATTTCTACAAGAAATACCGTTGGGATTTTGATTGGCATTGCATTAAACCTATAGAGAACTTTTGGTAATATCGCCATTTTGATAATGTTAGTTCTGCCTATCCATGAACAGGGTATATTTTTCCATCTTCTAAGATCTTCTTCTACTACTCTCTTTAGGGTTCTGTAGTTTTCATTGTATAAATCTTTCACCTCTTTTGTTAGGTTGATTCCCAAGTATTTTATTTTTTTGGAGGATATTGTGAATGGAGTGTTTTTCCTCATTTCCATTTCAGAAGTTTTGTCGCTGATATACAGAGATGCCTTTGATTTTTGCGTGTTCATTTTATATCCTGCCACTTTGCTGAATTCATTTATTAGTTCTAGTAGTTTCTTTGTAGACCCTTTTGGGTCTTCTAGGTATAGAATCATGTCATCTGCAAATAGTGATAATTTATGTTCTTCTCTTCCTATTTTTATGCCTTTAATTTCTTTCATCTGTCTAATTGCTCTGGCCAGTGTTTCGAGAACTATATTGAATAGAAGTGGTGATAGAGGGCATCCCTGTCTTGTTCCAGATTTTAGAGGGAATGCCTTCAACTTTTGTCCATTCAGAATGATGCTAGCCTGAGGTTTAGCATAGATAGCTTTTACAATGTCAAGGTAAGTTCCTGTTATCCCTAGTTTTTCAAGTGTTTTGAACATAAAGAGATGCTGTACTTTGTCGAATGCTTTCTCTGTGTCTATCGAGATGATCATATGGTTCTTATCTTTAAGTCTATTGATGTGGTGAATAACATTTATTGATTTCCGTATATTGAACCAGCCTTGCATTCCAGGGATGAATCCTACTTGATCATGGTGCACAATTTTTTTGATGTGTTTTTGTATTCGATTCGCCAGAATTTTATTGAGGATTTTTGCATCTAGGTTCATTAGAGATATTGGTCTGTAGTTTTCTTTCTTTGAGGTGTCTTTGTCTGGTTTCGGAAGCAGGGTGATGTTGGCCTCATAGAATGAATTTGGAAGAGCTCCCTCTTTTTCTATTTCCTGAAATAACTTAAAAAGTATTGGTATTAATTCTTCTTTAAAGGTTTTGTAAAACTCCGCTGTATACCCATCCGGTCCTGGGCTTTTCTTGGTTGGTAGTCTTTTGATGGCTTCTTCAATTTCATCCATTGATATTGGTCTGTTCAAATTTTGTGTATCCTCCTGACTCAGTCTGGGCAAATAATATGACTTAAGAAATTTATTGATGTCTTCACTATCTTCTATTTTATTGGAATATAAGTTTTCAAAATAATTCTAATTGTCTTCTGTATTTCTGTAGCATCTGTTGTGATATTGCCTTTTTCATCCCGTATGTTAGTAATTTGAGTTCTCTCTCTTCTTCTCTTCGTTAGCATGGCTAAGGGTCTGTCGATCTTATTTATTTTTTCAAAGAACCAACTTTTAGTTTTGTTAATTTTTTCAATAGTTTCTTTTGTTTCAATTTTGTTGATTTCCGCTATGATTTTAATTATTTCTTGCCTTCTGCTACATTTGCTGTTGTTTTCTCTTCCTTTTCTAGGGCTTTGAGATGAAGTGTGAGCTCATTTATTTGTTGGTTTTTTCTTTTTTGGAGGAATGACCTCCAAGCGATGAGTTTCCCTCTTAAAACTGCTTTCATTGTGTCCCATAGATTCAGATATGTTGTGTCTGTATTTTCATTTATCTCTAAGAATTTTTTGATTTCCTCCTTTATGTCTTTTGTAACCCATTGATCATTCAGTAACATATTGTTCATTTTCCATGTGATGTAGGATTTTTCCTTCCTTCTTTTATCATTGATTTCCAGTTTCATTCCATTATGATCAGACAAAATGCATGGTATTATCTCCACCCCTTTATTTTTACTGAGGGTTGCCCTATGGCATAATATATGGTCTATTTTTGAGAAGGATCCATGTGCTGCTGAGAAAAAAGTATATCCATTTGATGATGGTTGATATATTCTATATATGTCAGTTAAGTCTAGGTTATTAATTGTGGTATTGAGTTCTATAGTTTCTTTATTCAACTTTTGTTTGGAGGATCTGTCCAGTGGTGAGAGAGGTGTGTTGAAGTCACCCATAATTATTGTGTTGTGGTCTATTTGATTGTTGAACTTGAGGAGAATTTGTTTTATGAATGTCGGAGCATCATTATTTGGTGCATAAATATTGATAATTGTTATGTCTTGTTGGTGAATGGTTCCTTTTAACAGTATATAATGTCCTTTTTTATCCCTTTTGCTTAACTTAGTCTTGAAGTCAATTTTATTCGATATGAGGACGGCCACCCCTGCTTGCTTATGAGGACCATGTGCGTGGTATATTTTTTTCCATCCTTTCACCTTCAGCCTGTGTATGTCTTTTCTAATCAGATGTGTCTCCTGGAGGCAGCATATTGTTGGATTTGTTTTTTTAATCCATGATACCAGCCTATGTCGCTTTATTGGAGAGTTTAAGCCATTAACATTCAGAGTTACTATTGATATATGGTTTGTACTTCCGTCCATGTTTGATTATTTATCCTTTTTTAAAAAAATTTAGTTTGTTTCTCCATGATTATCTTTCCCCTCGCCCTCTGTCTTTATCGAGGCACTTCCCTCTGATGGTTTTGGTTATTGTTTTTCATTTCTTCCTCGTGTAGTGTTTTGCTCAAAATGCTTTGCAATGCTGGTTTTCGGGCTGCAAATTCTTTTAACTTTTGTTCATCATGAAAGATTTTTATTTCGTTGTCATACCTGAAGCTTAATTTTGCTGGATACAGAATTCTTGGTTGGCATCCATTGTCTTTCAGTGTTTGAAATACATTGTTCCAGGATCTTCTTGCTTTCAGCGTCTGTTATGAAAAATCCGTTGTTAACCTTATTGGTTTACCCCTGAATGTAATCTGTCTCCTTTTTCTTGTAGCTTTTAATATTTTCTCTTTGTCTTTATATTGGATATCTTCATAACAATGTGTCTTGGCATTGGTCTACTGTGATTTTGTGTGCTCGGTGTCCTGTATGCATCTTCAATTTGTATATCTGTTTCCTTTTTTATTTCTGGAAAGTCTTCTGTAATTATTTCATTCAGCAGGTTACTCATTCCCTTGGTTTGAATCTCTGTACCTTCTTCTATCCCAATGACTCGTAAGTTTGGGTTTTTTATGTTATTCCATAACTCTTGGATGTTTTTCTCATGATTTTTTACTAGCCTTTCTGAGTTGGCTACACTCTTTTCAAGATGATATATTTTGTCTTCATTATCTGACATTCTGGCTTCTACTTGCTCCACTCTGTTAGTGATACTCTCAATTGAGTTTTTAATTTGGTTTATCGTTTCCTTCATTTCTAGAATTATTGTTTGATTATTTTTAATAATCTCTATCTCCTGATAAAGATGCTTAACTTCTTCTTTTATCTGTTTATGTAATTCATTCTCAATGTGTTCTTTCGCTGCTTGAATTTGCTGTCTCGTATCCTCTTTAAGGTTCCATTCCATCTGTCTAAGGTGTTCCTTGAGTTCTTTATATGACCATTTTTCTGATGACTCTAGGTCCTCCTGAATATTTAGGCTGTCCTGCATTGTTTTTACTCCTTTTCTTCCTTGCTTTTTGAAGCTGCTCATGTTACTTCTTGTTCTGTTTGACTGCTGAGTTTCTGTTTACTCCTATAAATTTATTTGATGCTTGGGAGGAAAGGTATTAGAAGGGAAGGGAAGAAGTCACTAAAGAGAATGAGAGTAAGCAGGTAGAATTCAAGGAAGGGGGGATAAGATAATTGAAAAGAAATGAAAAGACAAAAGAAGAAAAAAATAGGAAAAAAAAATTAAAAAAAGAAAAAAAGAAAAAAAAATTTTCTATAAAAAATAATTTTAAAAAATTAAAATTAAAATTGGAAGAAAAAAAATTTTAAAAAAATTGTAAAAAAAATTAAAAAACAAGAAAGAAAAATGAATATGAAAGAAAAACCCAAATCAAAAAAAAAAAAAAGAAAAGAAGAAAAAAAAACTAATAAATGCAGTCTTAGAGTTTGATTAACTTCTCTTCCAGTAGGTGGCGCTGTGCCCACCAGGCCAAGTTTCTCCTATCAATACGCGGGAACCAATCACTGTGTAGCATTTCCTCCCAGACTGGGCAAGTCTCCAATCCTGAGTGCCTAGGGCCTCCTCTTGTGTCTAGTCACTTCCCCACTTTTCCTCTAGCCAGGCCCCTCTCACTGGTGCCGCTCACCACAATACTGGGTACACGCCAGGTCTGCTGCTCCCGGGAGCCCTGTTTTTATGAATGACTGGGCACACTCTTCCAGTTTGCCATTCCCTCAGACCCTAAGTTTGTAGAGCTTGGGTCTGAGAATCCTCAGCGAATTTTACTTGCCCTCCGGTAGCCACGCCCCCAGTAGCTGGTGCAAGAGACCTCAGCTGTCAGCACTGGTGGGAGCAGTAGTTTCGCGCGGTGGGTCCCGCGCCAACTCTAATTCCCTCGGTCTAGCTACCGCGTTCACAGGAGAGCTGGGAGGGGCCCTTAAGGTTTCCCCGATGTGTGGAGAGGGAAGGCTAGAGGATTACACACCTGTAGCCTCAGGTTTCAATGAAGTTATCTCCTCCACCGCAGTCTGATGACGTCAGTTCTCTGCCATGGTGGTATCTCTTGCAAATGGCAACAGTTCCTTTCCCTTTGCCGGGTGACCAATGCAACGGGTGGGTCCTTACTGTCTCTCCCAAGCCCCGTTTCAAACCTGTGGCCACTACCTATGAAGGCTCGGTTGGCATTACCTCCATAGGATCAGAAGGGCTGACCAGTTGTTTCCGCCGGATGGATTAGTGCTGAGTCACAGCTATTTGTCTGCGGGAAGCAGGCGAACGGGAGCTTGAATTCAGCCGATCCGGGCTCAGTGTGTGTTCTGAGAGGCCCAGACTGTTCGCCCCAGATCCACGTCAGCTCAGCATTGCCTAGTGATCCTGAGCAAACAGATTTAGGCTGTTTACGACTCCCTATGCCTGCACAGCTGAAGAGGTCAGAGACTTGATCTCTCCACACCCGCCGCCATGTTGGAATCCACAGCAAGTGTCGAGGTATTTTTTTTTATTGAGGTATTTTTGATGGCTCTTTTAAGATTCCTCTCCAATAATTCCATCTTACAACTCATCTCAGCGTTAATATCAATGGATTATCTTCTCAAATTCAAGTTTTTATTTTCCCAGTTCTTTTTATGACAAATTATTGTTGTGGAATCCTGGGCTTTTTGTTAGAACACTCTGGGTCCTATTTAAATCGTTTACTTTAGCAGCAAGTCACTCTGTTTAATTTAGCTGGTGAGTCTTGGCCTACTTTTGTGGACTTTGGTTCCAATGGCAGTTTAATTTTCAAAGCCTTTGCCGTGTTAGTTTGATCTGCTTGTTTTATCTGGCACTGCCAGAGCTCCCATTGGTCCCTATTATGCCACATGAGAGGATGGAAAGCTTTTCCCAGGCCATCAGTTGTCTGTGTATCAGGAAGTCTGGGTCCTGACAGATTAGCACACATTACCAGGATCCACAAGAATGCTAAACGTTACTGGAAGACTGACGAGGGAGGCTGCTGTTCTTTAGTTCCTGCAAACTTAACAGTATCGCTATCACTTTGGCATAAGTTAAAACCTAAGGAAAGAAGCAGGAAAACAATAGGGGTATTGCCAAAATCTCCAAACTCCAGCTCCACTATCTAGTAAAAGGAAAGGCTGTCCACTTTTCCTTCCTGTCTGTCAGAAATTAGGATTCTATTGTACCTTTCTTCTTGGAATATCTTATAGATAGAGTATTTTTTATCTTATTCAGGCTTAAAAAGTATATTTTTATGATTTTTTTATTTCATCCAAACCTCATTTTTTCAAACCAAAAGCTTCAGACAATTTCAAGGCTTAAAATCTTGGACGACTTTTGAAAGGCAGAGCCAACACCAAGCTTCTAATTCTGACCTGCTGTCTACCCTTGTCCTAAAGCAATAAAAAATTTATTATAATGAATCTAAAGCAGGTTGACAACTAGGAATAATTACTAGGTTCCTGGAAATGGAAATATTTTAGTTTAATACATTACTATTATATGTGACATACTAATGGAATATTATTCATTCATCTTTTTTTTTATGGAAACGTGTGAGACAAACAAGAATAGAGATCCCATTTAAACTTTATTTATTTATTTTGGATTTGGGTTGTTTTATGTTTCTTGTTTTTGTTGTTGCTGTTGTTGTTGTTGTTTTGATAAAGAGTCTTATTATGTGGCCCAGGCTGCTATTTAACTTCTGGGCTCCGGTCATCCTCCCGGCCTCAGCTTCCCCCACGCTGGCATGAGTCACCATGCCTGTAAACTACATTTATTTTTATGAAACAAACTAAACATCAAAAACTCTAAAATTGAACCAGATTCATTCCTGCTGTGACCATGGAGGATCCTGAGCACAGGTCACTGGAGCATGGAGGTTTTGTTTTACTGTACATTCTTCCCAGGCTAAATTGACACTGGAAGATGCACTAGAAGAATGTCCTCCAGAGGGAGGATGGACAAACTTTATGAAAAAGTAAATGTCTTAGAATAATGAGCTTTACTCTGTTGCAGCTCCCCAACTCTCCCTTTGTAACATACCTGCAGCCATAGACCATCTCTAAATAAACGACCATATTTGTGTTCCAGTAAAAGTTTATCTATGGACATGGAAATTTGAGTTTTATATAATTCCACATATCATGAGAAATCTTCATTTTCCCCATCCATTTAAAATCAAAGAAGCTTGTCTTAATTCATAGAAAGCACAAAAGTAGATGATGGACTAAATGAAGCTTATGGGCCCAAATCTGCAAATCTTTCATTTAGAGCACAGCCACCCTGCCTTTGCTGTGGCTCCCAAGAACCTCTAAGACTATTTCAAAGGAAGGCATGTATTTTCATTGAGTAGTTTACCTAACATTTTTTACCTTGTTAGTATATAAATAGGTATATACAAACTCCCATCCCCCACAAGCACATCTCTTCTCAATTAAACTATTTTGTTAATTGAATAGGTAAGAACAGTGCATGTGACAAAGGACACTGCAATTCAATTGTAATGTTAAAATCCTGGGGCTGAGGATGTGGCTCAAGTGGTAGCATGCTCGCCTGGCATGCATGCGGCCCGGGTTCGATCCTCAGCACCACATACAAACAAAGATGTTGTTTCCTCCAAAAAAAAAAAAAAAAACCTAAAAAATAAATATTAAAAAATTCTCTCTCTCTCTCTCTCTCTCTCTCTCTCTCTCTCTCTCTCTTTCTCTCTCTCAAAAAAAAAAATCCTTACATATCCCTCACACACTATCTAATGATTCTTTTTTTTTTAATGTCCTTAAGTACTAGGCTCTGAAATTTTGTTACCTAGAAATGGGAAGCAAAAATTTTGATTAATTAAAAAAACAGCTGCTGAAGTCCCTTTAAAGTTGTAATTACCTTAGTATAACTATGATATCCTGCAGTCTACTTACTTGAGTAGTATATCTTTCTCTTTGGTGAAATCCACCAGAAACTCTTAAATCAATTTCATAATATAATTCTCAAATTTAGACTTATTTAATTATAAATGGTAAGCTAACTAGTGACTACCATATGCTAGATGCAGGTTTTCTGATTCATAGAAGAACAAGAAGTTGTTTAGATTATACTGAAGTGTGCCAAGCAAATCATTTGTTACATCATTCCTTGAATACACAATCAGAATATACACACTCAGAAATACGTAGACACAAAATCAATGCAGATATAATAGAAAACAGAAATAGGACTTAAAATCTGGGGGAGTTATTAGGGAAGTAATGCCCATGCCGAACTGTGAAGAATTTTTTTCAGAATTAGTGGAAAGGGCATTTTAGAAACAAGAAACCAAATGTCCCAAGCATTGGAAATGGGGAGCCTGATGTCCTCAGGGACTATTGAGGTGATATCGTGGGTGGATATGAGTATGCTAGTACAGTTTTCAACATGCTCACATTGAAATGCCGAACTTCCATCAAAATGTTAGTAAACAAGTTTAAAAAATAGTTTCAAAAACATTCAGGAAAAATTTCCACTCTCCTCTCAGATCAAAAATAGCATTGACTCTCAGGGTAGATATTAAGAGTCAAAAACCTCACTCTCTAAGTGAAAGTTATTCTTCCTTTTAGTATAAGAAATGTGAGCACTAATAAGGACCCAAGTAGGAAATAAAATTTAAAATGTCAGTGATGGCTTCAATGAGCTTCCAGATTTCCACAGAAGTTATTAAGATATCTTAAGCACTAGAAGAGAATTCAAGAAATTGCATATGCTCAAACTTCAAAAATTATGTCATCCAAGATGTAAATATGTACATGACAAACAGAAAATAGGGTGATCTGTTGCCTCAGTTGGGAAAAATAAAAGCAATATTGGAAGAAAAAAAATCAGTTTCTCTAGAAGCAAGTTTTCTTCAAACATCACAGTGTGATGGAAAGAGCATGGTCTTTTTAGTGAGACAAAACTGAGCTGGACTCCCAACTTCATAACTCATTAAATATGACAAGTAAATAATATGGTATCTATTTTCTCTGAGCTTTCGTTTTTGTATGTGTACAAGCATCTCTTTCATTATTTCGTACAAAGCAAATGGGGTTTTGTTTATAAACTAGCACACAGTGGGTGCTTAATAATTGGCCATTTATTACCATTTCAATCCCTGAAAGCACACACCCAAAAATGCAAGGACCAACCAGGTCAGGAGAAGAGCTCAGACTCTTCCTATATTTTTATGGAACTGTGGGTGTCCGTCAGGTTTTGGGAGTGTGAACTGAAAATAGAGCATATTCTCAGCTCATTAGGAATATCAGTATTAGCCATTACAATACACAGTATATGAGTGTTCTGAAACATCACACTTAATCCAAGAAAGATATATAAATATTATCTATCAAAAATTAACTACTTAAAGTTTTTTAATGGTGGAGATTTGCTTAGAAAACTTTGCAACATTCCCTTTAACAGTCCAAGATTCCACAATGTGGCCATGACAGAAAATGAGGCAACCTTTCACTGTTTTTTTTCCTCACAGTTATGTCTTTGCTACATTTCAGGCTTTGTTCCATCAAAGATGAAGAGGTCAGAGGCCTGGCAACACAACTGAGATTGATGGTCTGCCTTGGAGCAAAAGTCTGACTTGTCAGAGACAATGATTTCACCCTTAGTTTCCAGATCAAACCCAAGACTCAATGTCTTAGTTATTAAAAGATCAATAGTATCTTGGAGGAAAGAAGGAAAACAACTTGCTCTGAAGATTTCTCCTCCCCTCCCAATCTAGAGTTATTGTATTTTCATCTTGTATATATTTTCCAGTTGCTGGACTGTTTGTAGAAAATACAAAATAGGGAAGTGTTCACCTCCAGGAGTCATTTCCAGGAGGCAGTCTCTGAAACAAGTTGTCTGTGATTGAATAAAACATTATTGAAATAAATTGATCACTATTTCTCTACAGGGGACATATCCCTCCTCAGGAAAAGCAGCACTATGTAAAGTCTCATAGGAGGATGAGTTTCATGGACATGATACCTGGAGCTATCTGAAGAATCGCATGTATTTCACTTTCAGCAAAGGTCAGATGGCTGCTTCGCTCATGTTTCAAAGAATTTCCAAAAAATCATGGGGAAAAACACAACAGTCAGGAACTAATGAATCTAGTGGTATGTAATGTTTCCAGATAAACTTCGAGGGTATTATCAACAGACACTAATAAAAAAGGCTTTTGTCTATTTGCCAGCTTCCCAGCTAAATTACCTTGGCCAAATCAGCTAAAAGTTGAAGTATAAGTTTCTTCACCTATGAAATAAGTACTACATTCCTATCCACTTAATACAAACTCAAACTATAAAAAATACTCATGATGGATACTAACTTATTCAATGTGAAAGACTGTAAATAGAAAGCAAACATTTGTACCACGTAGGAAACCTTTGTCTGTTTCTTCGTTTTAGGTTAATATGCATACTAGTTATACTAAATCAAGATGCTAAGTTGCAAAGGAGTTTGTGAAATTCCTCATTAGTAGCAGGCCTTTCTCACCTTAGTTTGAGTAAAACGATAGAAAACGAAAGTGTTCACTCCTTGAACTATTATACTCCTGAAGAGTTATGTCTACATGACAATGAAACATATCCTAGAGGAGTAAGAAAATCATTCATCATTTATACTTTCCATAAATAACTTTATCTCTGAATAATACTAATTCAAAATATATAAGGCTTCTGCAGTTCTTTAGTGGATGTAAATTTACTAAATACAAGAAGAATCAAGTGAATTACCAGAAAGGTCCAGAGACATTCCAAAATATTTCACATTCTTGGTAATAAAAGGGCAGCCCTCTTGATAGTTCAATAAAATTAATAGCAACACGGGTCTACAAAATAGTCAATTGGTCAATCAATATTTGCCAAGTATCTATTAAATGTCTAGTATATTATGTGAGCTATGGAATGAATAAAACACTAGTTCTTATTAACAAACATTTAGGCTTCAAAGTACAAAGAAATATCTAGCATGTTTTTATATTAAAGGAAAACCTAAAGAAGTGATGATTTTGACGACTATCATGTCATCAAAGTAGAATGCATATCAGGAAATATTTATGCACACCTGCAATAAAAAATTCTGGGAAGTGGAGCCAATTCTCTTACCCATGCCAATGCATGGAACCGTGTGATGGTCAACTAAACCTTATTTTCCCCCAAAATAGCCAAAGGGGGCTATGATGACCTTGCCAAAATTTCTTGGTTGAATAATTGGAACTATCCTCTTGGATGAAAACCCCAGAGTATGTGCTTGGAGAAGGAAGAGAATTCAGATCCAACAGCTTCCTAGCATGACTCATCCTGATGCTGATTAAGCAAATTAAAGGAAATGGTCCTTACTGTCTGACACAAGTAACAAAACCTAGACTCCTGCTGCCATGCCTGATTAATTAGATTTAGTCGCCATGAGCACTGAGCATGAGTCACAGGTGTGGAAGCCTCCTCTGCACAGTTTAATTATATCCTAGTTCATTTGACACCAGAGTGTGCTACCGAGATAACTGGAAGAAAAGAGATGCCAGGAAATAATTCTCGTACTGGGAAAGACAGAGAATGATTATTATGACCTACATGCCCTTCAGGATCATAAAAACACTTTCCAAATAAAAGACTGCATATAAAACCCTTGACGAAAGAATTTAGAAGAGACTTAATAAAAGTACTAGAGAAAGGAGGTTTGCTTTAATGAGAGACTATTAGCTGAAAGGCATATGCCTTCTGGTTTCCCTACCAAATGGGGATAGCTATATGAAATATACAGCCATTGTTAGAGTAATAGGACTCCTTTCCTTTGCATTTTAAGTGCTGCTGTCAAACACACCCAAACTGGGCTTGTTAGTTTTTAATTGGCCTTAGAGACCTACTATCTTGCCCACTTTAAAGACCTGCTATATCACAAGCATGGTTTTCCAATTAGCTGGGATCCTGGATCAGATTCAAGTCACCCCCCAAAAATCAATTTCACAACTGCCAAAGCCAATTGCCAAGGGCAAGGAGAATCCCTATGATTAAAAATGTTTAAAGTGTTTGTAAACCCTAGAAAGCTTACAGTGTCTTTAATTGGCCAACCTATATAGAAAGTACTCTTTTTACCAACCAAAAAACGATACAGGGAGAAGATTTTCCTCTAAAATATATTTTAAAAATTTGTTGGATCAGTTTAACAAAGGAACATATTTTGTAAATGCTAACTGACTGACAATACCTTAAATATTATTAAACAATAGCCGAGAGCCAGTGCAAATCACATTACTTTTAACATGAGTCAGATATTCTTTCACATAAGTTACTGTGATTAAATTTTGTTCGTGGTTACTGTGAGTATGGCATCTGTAGAATATTAGCGTATTTTTATATTTTAATTATATTGAACTTGATCCGTTTACTCAAGATTCAAAATTATCAAATGATTTCAATGTTAGAAAAGTGGAATAAAATATTCACATCACAAATTTGTGTTTAGTGATACAACTACTAATCTAACTTTCACCTACAAGGAAATTCACTTTTTTTCTATTTCCTGATTCTCAGTGTTTTCCCCAAAGTTCAAAGTTGGTCTTGCCCACTACCAAAACTTTCATTTTGACTCATGGAAGCCCTGTTCAATTTCAATGCTTAATTTAAATTTTTTAAAAATTATTTTTTTTATAAAAAAGATCTTAAATATATTACCATAGTTATCTCCATTATCCATAACCATTTGAAAAGGAAGTTGTAAATCTGTGTTATTTAATTACTGCTTTTGAGACTCCATCTCAAATGATATGTAACTTAGTTAATATCATCCCGGGGCCTTGATACCTAATGGATGGTTATTAGGAAAACAAAATCTGAGCTGTCAATGAATTCATGGGTAAAACCAAATTAAAGGGTGTTTAAATTTCATATGTTGCTTACCCAGCTCTCCATAGGGTTATTCTGTGAGAAATCAAATCCAGAATACTAGAAATGGGAATAAATCCTATCATACAACACTGCTATCACCACAATGGCTGGTTCCACTTTAACTTACTGTAATTAAGTTTATGAATAGATATTACAGATCTTTTATGATCAAATTCAAATCACTATGTATTTTCAGAAACACCATTATATAATATCATCACACTCATTCAATGAATATATCAGTCATATGATAAATCATGAAAAAATTTATTTAAGGTGAGGTATCTTTTCCAATATATGACACATCATAGTTACACATAGTACTGCAGACTTCCAGTGAGTCACCTGACGAAGCGATACTCTTATAGCACTGTAGTTTTCATTTTTCAAAATATTATCTAATTCTCCTTTTGAATTTCCCTCTTGAACCACTTTATACCTCACTCAAGAAAAGCAGTCTAGCTGGGCACAGTGGCACACATCTGTAATTCCAGCAGCTTGGGAGGCTGAGGCAGGAGGATCACAAGTTCAAAGCCAGCCTCAACAATTTAGCAAAGCCCTGAGCAACTTAGCAAGACCCTATCTAAAAAGTTTAAAAAATAAATTAAATTAAAAGAGCTGAGGATGTAGTTTGGTGGTTAAGAGCCCATGGGTTCAATCTCCCATACCAAAAAAACAAGGTAAAAAAGAATGCAATGCCAATCAAAATCCCAACGGCATTTCTTGTAGAAATAGATAAAGCAATCATGAAATTCATATGGAAAAATAAAAGACCCAGAATAGCAAAAGCAATTCTAAGGAGGAAGTGTGAATCAGGCGGTATAGTAATACCAGATTTCAAACTATATTACAGAGCAATAGTAGCAAAAACAGCATGGTACTGGTACCAAAACAGGCTGGTGGACCAATGGTACAGAATAGAGGACACAGAGACTAATCCACAAAGCTACAACTGTCTAATATTTGATAAAGGAGCTAAAAGCATGCAATGGAAGAAGGATAGCATCTTCAACAAATGGTGTTGGGAAAACTGGAAATCCATATGCAACAAAATGAAACTGAATCCCCTTCTCTCGCCATGCACAAAATGTAACTCAAAGTGGATCAAGGAGCTAGATATCAAATCAGAGACTCTGCGTCTGATAGAAGAAAAAGATGGCTCCCATCTACATATTGTGGGGTCGGGCTCCAAATTCCTTAATAGGACACCCATAGCACAAGAGTTCATAACAAGAATCAGCAAATGGGACTTACTTAAACTGAAAAGCTTTTTCTCAGCAAGAGAAACAATAAGAGAGGTAAATAGGGAGCCTACATCATGGGAACGAATGTTTACTCCTCACACTTCAGATAGAGCCCTAATACCCAGAGTATACAAAGAACTCAAAAAATTAGACAATAAGACAACAAATAATGCAATCAACAAATGGGCCAAGGACCTGAACAGACACTTCTCAGAGGAGGACATACAATCAATCAACAAGTACATGAAAAAATGCTCACCATCTCTAGCAGTCAGAGAAATGCAAATCAAAACCACCCTAAGATACCATCTCACTCCAGTAAGATTGGCAGCCATTATGAAGTCAAACAACAACAAGTGCTGGAGAGGATGTGGGGAAAAGGGTACTCTTGTACATTGCTGGTGGGACTGCAAACTGGTGCGGCCAATTTGGAAAACAGTATGGAGATTCCTGGGAAAGCTGGGAATGGAACCACTATTTGACCCAGCTATTGCCCTTCTTGGACTATTCCCTGAAGACCTTAAAAGAGCATACTACAGGGATACTGCCACATCGATGTTCATAGTAGCACAATTCACAATTGCTAGACTGTGGAACCAACCCAGATGCCCTTCAATAGATGAATGGATAAAAAAAAAAAATGTGGCATTTATACACCATGGAGTATTACACAGCACTAAAAAATGACAAAATCATGGAATTTGCAGGGAAATGGATGGCACTAGAGCAGATTATGCTTAGTGAAGCTAGCCAAGCCCTAAAAAACAAATGCCAAATGTCTTCTTTGATATAATGAGAGCAACTAAGAACAGAGCAGGGAGGAAGAGCAGGAAGAAAAGATTAACATTAAAAAGAGACATGAGGTGGGAGGGAAAGGGAGAGAAAAGGGAAATTGCATGGAAATGGAGGGAGACCCTCATTGTTATACAAAATTACATATAAGAGGTTGTGAGGGGAATGGGAAAATAAACAAGGAGAGAATTGAATTACAGTAGATGGGGTAGAGAGAGAAGATGGGAGGGGAGGGAGGATAGTAGAGGATAGGAAAGGTAGCAGAATACAACAGTTACTAATAGGGCATTATGTAAAAATGTGGATGTGTAATCGATGTGATTCTGCAATCTGTATTTGGGGTAAAAATGGGAGTTCATAACCCACTTGAATCTAATGTATGAAATATGATATGTCAAGAGCTTTGTAATGTTGTGAACAACCAATAAAAAAAAGAAAAAGAAAGAAAAACAGGATAGTGGTATTTGAATCATACAGTTATTTCCTCAGCTATCCATTATCTATATTATCTAATCTCATAACCTGTACTATTAAAAGAATGATACTTAATATCATGGGTGATGTTTTATAATGATATGATCTCCTTGACTGTTTGTAGAATACTCTTTGCTGTGTTTCTGCTCTCCTCCTGAACAGGAGGTATGTGAAATCAAAGACTTGAAAGATGTTGTAAGAAAGATAGGTAACAAAGTATCAACGTATTAACTGGGACAGAAGGAGTAAATTGTCCCATGTGAGGGTTAATTTCACATGTCAACTTGATTGGGAAAAGGGATTCTCAGATAGCTTGCAAAACACAATTTCTACATGTGTCTGTGAGGATGTTTCTGGAAGAGATTAGCATTTGAATTAGTAGACAGAATAAAGAATCTCTGTCCAACTCATTGAGTGGACAAATCAAAAAAATAAAACAGAAAAGGGAAAATTCTCTCTACTGATGCTGAGACATCCAACTTCTAACCCTTAGATAGCATAACTCCTGTGTTTCTGACCTTCAGACTTGAACCATGGCTTAGGCCAGCCCCAGGCATTTGAACTTGGATTGAAACTATATAGTTTCAACCTAAAACTGACAAGTTAAAGGATGACCGAAGACAGTTTTTCCTCTAAAATAGAATTTAAAAGTTAATTGGATAGGTTTAGCAATAGTACATGTTTTTTTTTTTTAAATGCTGATTTAGAATACTGTCAAAATTAGCCAACAATAGCTGAGAGCTGGCTGTCTAGTACGTGGGTATTAACATGAGCCTCCAGGGCCACAGCATGCTGATGGCAGATTGTGGAACTTTTTATCCTCCTGAATCAAGTGAGCCAGTCCCTCAGAATAAATCATTTTCTACATGTCTACATCTATGCCTGTATCATAATGGTTCTGTTTCTCTGGGGGACCCAGACTAATACACCCTCTAGTGATGGATGGGCAGGAAAGACTTGAACACCTTTTACATTAATATCGAAGACAGTACCAAAGGGTCATCTGCTCTGACTTGTCTTTTAGAAAATGAAAACTGGAAAGAATTCCTTTTGGTTTCTATCAGATCTACTTTGAACCTTTGTAATAACTACAGTTAAACCCAAAATCTCTTCTGGGAGTGCTCATAATTCTCAAGACTGCGGGTTCAAAGAGAGAGGAACTCTAGGTCCCTGCGATCTGGTATTATGACAGATGACATCATGGAAGCCCTGGAATGAACCATGAATTCTGAAACAAATGGGTGCTTTGATCTCTTTTACTGAGAATGCTTTTTATCCCAAGTTCATCAAGCTTTCTCTATAAGTACAAAATGATCCTTTATTAATTAGAAAAAAGAATAACTATTCAGAGAGAAAACACCTACACAGAGATCTTTTATACACTATTTTTTAACATCACAGCTTGATTTTCCTGAACATTTTCCAAGAAGAAGAGTAAGAGGAAAAAGGAGAGGGAGAGAGAGAGGAAGAGGGAGAATAAATAATTAAAGAAAGAAGGAGATAAAAAGGAGAATGAAGAAGGGGGAAAAAATTCAATGCCTCTAAGTACACAGTTATTCCAGGTGTGAGGAACATATTCATGTAGTAATTACAAAAATCATATATACTAGAAATATTTGTAAAACATTGAAAATAATGGAAGGGCCATGATACTTACTGCTTTTGAAAGTGACTTTTAATGGCAATGAGCAAGTTCCAGAATAATTAAAGGAAATAAGCCATTGACCTTGAATTGTGTCCTTCATACTATTCATTAAAGAAATCATTTCTAGAATCACACTCAAGAGTCAAGAAAGTGTGACGTTCCCGATGAAAGTTGTTGCTTACTGTCTACTAGTGGTAGTCATGGAATACAAACAAACTACTTCTAGTGCTATGCTTATATAAAATCATAATTTTACATGTCTAAATTTGCTGAGGAGATGCAAAAACAAAATTTGAGGAAAGTGAGTTTTGTTCTTACATTTTTCCCTGCAAATCAAATAGTTAAATGATAAAAAAAATGATAGATAATCCTTCCACATCATTTATCAATATCTTACATTACACATCTTATCTCCCTTTTTATAAAAATGGGCTTATTAAGCCAAATTTTATTTTAGTTTTTGCTGAGGTATTTTCATTGGTCCTTTTTAGTTATACAAGACAAGATTAATGTCTCCCTTTTATGTTTTTCTCTCCTTAACTTAAAAGTTTATTAAAATCCATGTACCTACCATAGAATAGCTTGGTTGTATAAAATATGTGGAAGTGCATTACACCCAAGAAAGCTATTGAAAAATTTGAGTGAATATTTTAAAATTACAGTGTAGAATGATGAGGCATGGAGTTAGAAACTTGAAGCCAAAAGGATGACTTCAAAGGGAAAGTGTAGTCATAAAAAGGAGATGAGTCCCTTGAAAAACTTCCATTGTCTAACGGAGGAGGAATCTTTAGAAAAATTACAAAGTCCTTCTCACTTTCCTTTTGTCCATCTCAATTTGCTTGTGCCCACATGGAGCCCCAGGACAGGAACATTCAAATATCTACAATGTCCCCCTTTTCATAATGTATTGGGACTCTGCTGAGTTCCTAATGATGAAAGATCCAAATGAGAATTTGGGAAGCATTGACTAATACATTTTTTTTTTAAATTAGCTGGGTATGGTGGTGTCCACCTATAGTTCCAGCACTCAAGAAACTGAGGCCAGAAGATCACTTGAGTGCAGAAGTTCAAGAGGAGCCTGGGCAACAAAAATGAGACCTCATCTCAAAAATAAATAAATAATAGTAATAATAGCTAAATCTATTTCCAAACTCATCTTCCCTTGAATGATATTTGTACATAAAGAGCCATCTGTGGATGGATTCATGCAATAATCTCAAGCTAGAAAGAGAATGCTTGGGAAAAGACAGTCCCTAAGCTTTCAGAGGTATTTCTGTTTCACAAACATGAATTCAAGCACAAAGTTAAGAAGAATAAAATTTCAGAATGGAAAACTTACTGTGAATCAGCAGCCACCTTTGTGACAGATATAAGGGTCCTAAGCAGTAGAATGCATTTTTTTTTCAGTGTTCTTCTTTAAAACAGAAACCAATACTGAATCTGATATCAAACTTGTGTGTCTGTTTCCTCATGTGAAAAACAGGGGTGATATTATTACCTAAAGGATATGTCTGTGTTAAGGATTTGCTGAGTGGTTCCATGTAGGGCGTTTTGTTCTGGCACATAGTAAGAAATGCTCAGTAAATGATATAAAAGGAAAAGACAGAAGAAGGTACCAGCAGGAGGGAGAGAAATGAGGGGAGCAGGTTACCTGTAATTCTGCCAGGAAAAAGTGAGACCTTTAATGCCGCCACAAGATCTCAGTATGCCCCACTCTTGAGCACTGTGCTCTCCTGCCTCAATTCTGATTCCAGTGATCCTCACTCTCAGCTGTATACTAGAATAATAGGGGAAGCCTTCAAAACCTGGAGCCAAGATTGCACAACTAACCAGTTAAATCAGAAACACTGGGAATGTAACCCAGGCAGCAGGAGGTTGTAAATCTCTGCAGGTCATTCTATTATGAGCTAAGGAACAGAAAAATTGCTGTTCCTTTTCTCAGCTCCATATTCTTAACCAACACCAGCTGAGCATTTATTAGCTCTGATGTAAAAAGTATTTAAAGCCCAGTAAATCTAAAACATACTGAAATATTTTTTTAAATGAGCACATTCTTTCAGCAAAGAAGAGGATGTATTCTAACATATAACTTTACAGCAAAAGGCATTGTTCTGCATGTTAGGCTTATTTTTAAAAAGAAGGTCAAGTTATCCCATAACATATTGACTCACAAATAAGAATTTCCTGCCCTACTTACAAAATATAGAATGTGATGTGGATCCCAATGTCAGTGTAATCTGTGTGGTTTATATGCATGGACACAATAAGAAGTTTCAAAGCCTAAAACTACAGGAATTTTTCCTAATGCCACATCAATAAAGTCTTACTCTTGATCACTGAAAGGCTTGAATAAAAAGTGGCTGTTTATAGAAAAATTATATGTCATAAAATGTACTTATAAAATCACACTACCAAGCAAGGGTTCTCAGAGCCTCCTCTCAAACATGCTATATGCAAATTTTTGTTTCACTTGATGCTGATTTCCGTAAAATTTATTTCTCACATCAATTAGAGGAAGACATACGGATCTGGCTTTGAAAGGATATTTTAAAAAAGAAAACAGAAAAATACTAACCACCTGAGCATGAAAGAAAAAAGGATTTATGTTTTCTTATCACAATGGGAAAATGGTTACAATTATGAACAAGCCCTTTAAGGCAATAAATGAATTTTTCATAAGATGTTATTTTTTACTAGCTCTTATGATAATTTTCTCCTCTTTGTGTTCTCCAACTTGCCAATAACATCATTTTCACATTCTTATGCAACAAGCCATGCTCCACTATGTGGCCTAATATTTCACTTTAATATCCATTCATTTTCAACAGCTTGGGCTCTCCAAGGCCTTACAGAAGCACTCTGTCTCTAGTGAGATGTCAGTTTAAGTGTGATGTATTATTCAGCTTGGTAAAGGAGGTGTAACCACTCAGTGGCAATCATGGGAATCATGAGGAAAAAGTGTACAAACATCTGGGACCCAAAAGTCATTTCACTGGCTAATAGTGTCTGGGCTTTAGTAATGGATCTTATTTAAAGTGTAGGACACTATTTATACATTTCCTAAAAACCTATATAACACAACTAAAAAGATATTCTATTTCAATTACAGTATTGTACATAGTCCGGAAGGCAATCCTTCCAGTGTGTCCTGCTGAGACTTCTGAAGCTGATTTCTCAGGGAACAAGGAGCACCTATGATGACACAAATCCCAAAGTCTTCTGTTGTCACAGTCAACAGTCAGAAATGCTGTTCTGATTTATCCTGACATGTGTGGAGTGAATGTCAAGACTGTCATTTCCACATACAAACAAGGGAGAAGATTAGAGGAGCTAAAACACAGGCTGCAGACTCAGGATGCCTGAGTTCAAATCTTACTGTATGAACACAGGTAAATGCCTTATATTTCCTATGCCTCGGGGTATACAGTACTCTGTATTTGCTACTACATCCTGGAGAGAAAAGTGTACTCTCCTGACTCATTGTCTACAGGCGTGGAGGTTTGTCTTGTTTTATCTGATGATGACATCAGTCAAAGTGGTCTGTGCCCCTTAAAAGCAATCACGTTGTGAGCCATGTCCTAGTCCCACTGTGATCTCTCTTGCTTCTGTCACAGGCTCAGAATGTCCCAAATGAAAGCCATTTCCTCTACCTGTTCCCCTGGAGCAAGATTGCAGTTCACCCTGACAGCATGATCAAGAAATAAACTTCTAAGCACTTCAGGCTATACAATGTGGATAATAACAAAACTCTTAAAAATAGATTGCATAAGTATTAAATGAGACAATAAGTTATGATAAAGTAACTGCCCAGGGACAGCATTCAGTGTTAGCCACTGTTGTTATTGACATTACAAATATATACCTAAGTCAAAAGAGGAGATGATGATGATTGTGTGTCTGTCCTTTACAAATATGATAACTTTATTCCTCATTCACAAAATGTGGCAATCCTTAAGTATACAACTAGATTAATAAATAAAAAGGCAAACCTTCAAGAATAAATTAGGTGGAAGAATGGGTAAATTCTAGTTTGAATAACTGAGCTCCTAGAATAATTTATTGTTTTGGATGACAAAGAATGGCCTAAAGTTAGGCTCTGGTTTGAACATTACAGAAAGGCTGACAAAGGAAGATTTCAATCCATTTAGGGTGGAAATTCATAATTTGGTCTGATTTCTCTTCAGAGTTTTTAAAAGATCTTTGATTCAATTCCTTAGACACCTTGAAATTTTGCAATGCAAGAATGTCACATAGCAATTACAGTAAAACGTGAAATGGTGGTAAAAGCTAGTTTTTTAAAATTCTGAGCAAGTCATCTACTGAGTGAGGGTCACTGCCCATCATTAATTGTGTCTGTGCCATGAATAATGGGAAAAGTGACCACTAGTGAATAGTTTTGTTTTCTGCCTTCACCAATGATAACAGTAAGTGGAGACATTGAACATCAGTGCCTAGTTATGCTGGCCTTCAAAAGGCTAAATTAAGAATATGGTAGATCAGGCCGAGTGTGGTGGCACACACCTATAATCCTAGCGCCTGCAGAGGCTGATATAGAAGAACCATGAGTTTAAAGTCTGCCTCAGCAAAAGTGAGGTGTTAAGCAACTCAATGACACCCTGTCTCTAAATAAAATACAAAATAAGGCTGGGGATGTGGTCTAGTGGCTGAGTGCCCCCGAGTTCAGTCCCTGGTGCCTAAAAATAAAATAAAATAAAACAAAGAATAAGGTAGATCATCCGAACCAGATGCAGTGACACATGCCAATAATCCCAGTGGTTTGGGAGGATGAGAAAGGAGGATTATTAGTTCAAAGCCAACCTCAGCAACATAGCAAGGCCCTAAGCAACATAGCAAGACCCCATCTCAAAATCAGCCATAAAAAAGGGCTGGCAATGTGGCTCAGTGATTAAGAGCTGCTTGATTCAATTCCTGGTACAAAAAAAAAAAAAATACAGTAGATCATGACATAATATACATACAAAAATGAGACATGCTTAGAAATTGAAACTAGATTATGTTAAGGGGATTAAAAACACCACTGTAATGATTAAATGTTCACCACTGTAATGATTAAATGTTTGTGCTAAGGGTAATGGGGGTTAGTTTTAGTTCAAGTCAGTATTAACGTGAAAATATTATTAACTCTAAATTTGTCATGAATTTGTCTCATTGGCTAGGTTTTATTCCTCAAGGAGATGCATATTGGTTGTTGAGCCCTACAGGTTCACAGAAATTCTGCAAAATGTCTGAAACCCATGTGTTCACCAAAAAGTTTCTTTCTCCTGAATATATTATTTCATGTGCATTGTTAAAAATACTTGTCAAGTTCATTTGCATGTTGCTGTGATTAATAAAACAAAAAGTTAAAATATTTACAGAGTTTGGGGAAGTTATTTTTATTTCAGTTTTTTTCCCTCTTCATACCATGGATATTAGTAGCATGTAGAGATTTGACAATTATCCTACCGAAAATAAAACAAAACAAACAAACAAAAAAAAAAAAAACAACTAAGAAGCAGATCTCCAAAGTACTAGATATTAAAGCTATTTTCTACATGGTCTGTTTTGATAGACTCCAAATAAGACATTTATTCAAAGATATTTCCTAATTCAGGTATATGAAATTTCACCATCAGAGTTTGTTGCATTAACTACACCCTGACATTTTTAGGAAGCAATTAGATTTAAGGGGCTGAATGTTTTCTTTAGATGGTCAAACATACATATTAAAAAATATAAACTTCTTTGTTCGCTAATGATTTATATGACCCTATTTTCAAGTATTAAAAGAATCTGTGGTGTGTGTGTGTTTTATATTTTTCTCAAGAATGTGCTTTCCCAATATACCAGTCTATTTATTGATAGACTCACACTTTGCTGGAAATAAGAAACTATCTGGTTGTTTATAAACTGATTCCATCAAACCCTACTAAATCCTTATAAAGTCCTTGAAGGAATAGATGTTAATACAATAGTCTCTACTTATCCACAGGAGATAAATTCTAAGACCCACAGTGGATACCTGAAACCACAGATAGTATGGAACCCTAAATATGGCATTTTTTTTCCTATCCAGCTACTTAATGCCTTCAAGCAGGTAGTATATACAGTGTAGATACATGGGACAAAATAATGACACATCCCAGGTAGGACAAAGATAGATGGCACAGGATTTCATCTTCCAATGCAGAATGGCACACAACTTAAAAGTTATAAGTTGTTTTCTGGAATTTTTTACTTAATATTTTGTGAACACACTTGACTGTGCAAAACCACAAAGCAAAACCACAGATGAGACAGAATTATTGTACCTCCATTTTAAAAATAAAAAGCTAAATGTCTGGCTGTATGTCCTTTTGACTAAGCGAGCAAATAAAACTTTTAACCCAGAACTGGAAGCCTTTATTTTTCCACTACCCTATAGGGCAAGAGACAGCTGGGAGTCAAATCAGACTCGCCATCTTTGTTTTACACAATGAGCAAAATAAAGGTGATTTTTACATTTTTAAATGGCTATAGTTTAAATGGCCACATGCATAAATCTACAAATTTCTTTCTCTTGGTTCATAATATCTGAAATATTTAGTATCAGACTCTTCAAAGAAAATGTTTGTTGACTGCTGTTCTAAGGCCTCAGTAGCTCCACACAGCACTTTTTGTTTGAAATATCATGTGACACACGTATGAAATATAAAAATTTCCAGTGGCTATATTTAAAGAACCAAAAATAAACAAATGAAATTAATTTTAATAACATCTTTTTAAATAAAAAATTCCATCATTCAACAGACTACCAATATATAAAACTGTTGATATGTTATAACCTGTTGTCAACCGAAATCTTTGAAATCCAGTGTATATCTGTTCTTACAGTTCATATCCATATGGGTTAGCTGCATTTGTAGTGCTCCGTATCCATGTGAATCAGTGATGGCTGTATTGGTGGAGAGGGCAGGTCTAGAAGTTTATGAGAAGTGTTTTGTTCTCATTCATCCTCTTTATCATTAAAGACATTTTATCAGATGCTTCATTAAAATTTCAGCACCAAATATGATCCAAATTCAACTTGCACCAGATATAATCCAAATTCAACATTACAATTTCTCTCTTATCACACTATTTTCATATTAACTTTGATATTAGATGGCTGAAAGGTTTTATTAAATTTATTTGATACTTAGGACTTTCATAAAAAATCATATTTGATTTTGAGAAAGATATATAAAGCTCAACAATCTCTCAATATCTCTTTACCCTGTTTCACTTAACACTTGATCAAATGCATGTGTACCATGTAATCTCTGGATGGTGTTTTGCTGCGCCCTGACTCAGGCAAAGGCAAGGCCCTACTAAGGTGGATGGTGCAAGGCATCCATCCTCCAGAGGAGCGCAGTTTCTGGGAATGGGCTGGTTTGTTTTTGTATTCCTGTTAATAAGTATAGTTGTGACTTCTCATATGACCATTAAGTATGATGGAAAAAACATGACTTTCCCAATTAATGCAACTACTTCTAAAGAATAAATATGTTTATTCTAAATGCAATGATTCAGCTGTGTTAATATTTAATGAAAAACCCCCTGTAGGAAAAACAGTCAAGGAAGTTTTTGAGAAATTAAATTAAAATCTAGAGAAGAAACATTAATATTAAGAAGACAGATTAGTGCTTGGTACTGGGCAACTTGTTCTTGTTCCTGTGCACAATGGTTTGGTACTCTTACTCTTGTTTGATTAAAATTAGTAGCCTCTCTTTTCAAGTTAACCACTTGCCATAACCGTGGCACTGGTTCTAGTCAGTAAATCGAGAAAGAATAATCAAGGTACAGGCCAATAGTCTGGGACATTTCTAACTATTATTAAAAGCTAACTAAGCAGAAACAGCTCAAAGCAAAACGCGAACTGAAAGTAAAAATGCTTGCTTATGCATAAGCCAAGATACATTCTTCTTATCTAATATTTTGTTTCTTTGAATACTGATTCCTGTTTTGTAACCACAGAATACTGTGAACCTGCCAAAAAATGAAAAGTATATATGATTAACTTCACAAGTAAAGATTGGGATTCAGCACCTTCACTCTTGTGTCTGTGTTGTTTCTCTGCTGCCTGAGACCCACTGCCGGAGCTGGACTCCAACTGTGTTTGTCTTCCCACCACTGAAATGCAAGATCCATAACAGTGGGGATCTTTAAAAGCCTGTGTGCTTCAATAGTTCTAGGGCCTACCATGGTGGTTGGCACATAGTAGATGCTCAAGTATAAATTTTTAGATGAAAATGTTGCTGCTATGACCAAAAGAACTAATAAGAACAATTTTAGAGAAGGAAATGTTTATTTGGCACTCATAGTTTCAGAGGTCTTACTCCTTAAAAGGCTGACTCCATTCCTCAGAGCAGGAAGTGATGCAGAATATCATGGTGGAAGTGTGTAGCAGAGGAAAGCAGCTGGGATCAGAAGAGAAGGGTGGGTGGCATGCTTTCCTACAGTTACCACCCAGTTAATCTCCACCAAGGATTAATGCACTGATTAGGTTAAGATTCTCATAACCCAATCATTTCACTTCTAAATTTTCTTGCATTGTCTCACACATGAGCTTTTGGGGCACACCTCATATCTAAACGATGACAAAGTTTCTTATATAAAGCAAGATTATCAGAAAATACCCTGCATAGAGCAATGCAGCCAGGCACTAGCATCCTACTGTGAACTGGTTTACCCATTTGATTTAGACAAAACACTGGACTCATTGAGCAAGATAGGAGAAAATCATGAAAGGAGAGAAAAGATTAAATAAACATTGGTGGATGCCTGCTTGATATTTTTTCTAGAGATAACTAGAAAACTAAGTTACAAAAGTAAAATACTCCAAAGATCACATGGCTCTCATTTTTATGGACTGTCTGCATGTATCTCTAATTACATGAACAATATTTTCAACCACTAGTTCCTTCAGCAGAACAGCAGGTGAGTGAAGAGAGAGTCATATATGTTATATATATGTTTAGTTTATTATATTCACCAGCTATTTCTCTTCCTAAAATTTCTGTCAGCACTATGTGGTGAAGTTAAACTAGCAAAATGAAAATGGAAGTTACATTTCAATGCCCTGGAGAAAAGCCTCGAGAAAACTTCACAAAACAAAAACTTTAGTTTTCATTATATCTACTGGGCCTTCAGGTCCACCTAAGATGCCTTCACGTCCTTGGAGACCTTTTAAATGCAGTAAAATGCCTGCCTCAGGTAAAACTGGCAACACTTTAGAACAAAGGTTTCGTAAGTGGTGGTTTATAACGCATGTAGGATTTGAAAAGTACATTTTTCCTTGTCTTGAAGATATGTCTTATTAAGATGGCATACCCCCTTGGAGGCAATATTACTTTTTCAATCGTCCAAGCTTGCAATAACACTATTTCTTGTGAGGAAGGCTGGAGTATTTTTATATAGAATAGCTTGTTGCTATTTGAACAAATATTATTTCAGGATATTGTAGATTTGCAGGTAGAAACAGCTAGGCAGGTTTTCCTACACAGAAGCAGGCTGAAAAATGGAGAGCCTATAAGGAAGTTATCAGCCTGGAGACAGCAGCACTCTGTTGCAGAAGTCACTTCACAATGGTGTCTACATCGAAGTAAAACCTCCATATTTTGACATTTCCTAGATCCTTCTCACTGCTGCTATTAGAGACAAGTTTGAATTTTTTTTCTAAAGCAATGGGCAAACAAATTAACAGGTGAGTATAAACTTCATTCAGAATGCCATCTACCTTATCTAGGTAAACATGGCACCTTTTAAGAACCCGAGAATTCAAATTTACACACACACACACACACACACACACACACGTATGTGGAAATGTTTATTTGTCTGGAGATTGTGTTCTAATGAATTAAAATGTGACTACTGAAGCACTGTTAATTACTATATATATATTTATATATGTTATATGATATATATATGAACAGAACCATACTAGAATATATATTCTGGAATATAAAGGAGTAAATGTTAATAAACCTCAGCACAGACAAAAATAAAATTTTCCCTGTAGTACATTTAAAATTTTCTAATATTTTAAGACAGATTAATAAAATCACCAGGAAAAGAAACCATCACACAGGCCTCTGCGGGTGTTTTGTCTTCATTGTAAACCTTCCCACTGGTGCTGCTAAACGCTATGTAGAACCGATTGGTTTTCTGAACAGTGTGTGATACCAAGTCAACGTCTTCACACCACTTCACCTATATTCTCCCTCCTGTAGCCACTTTCCAGATGTGCTTAATTCCAATAACTATCTCCATTCCATTTCTGGGGCTCTTCAGATTTCACCGAATACTGGGAATGCTTTTAGAATGTTCATTTGAAGTCCTTAATACCAAGTCAAGACTAGAATGCACAATCCTTAGGACACTGGACAATTAATTCTCTACCTCATCACCACTAAATCTTTCCAGAGAAAGAGAGACTGCAACTTGCCCTGCCAAGTCTTTTTACACATAAAGCCATCTGAGTGCTCTGTGCTTTTGGCCAACCCAAGTTGTCCATTACCAACTTCAGTCACCATTATCTCAAAAGCAATTCATCTCCACCTTTAATTCCCTTGCTGGTTTGCCTTTCTTACCCTTAGCATGATGCTGTCTAATTTAAAGAGAAAAGAGACTGTCATATAAATGCTCTGAATGTCCTGACCCTCTTTTCAAATATGTTAAAATTTAAATGTCTCTTTTGTTTTCCTTTTATCCCTGATATTTTCTATGTGAGATGCATTGTTTTGGCCACTTGCTGAAATATTCTTTTTTTTGCTGAAATACCTTTTTTTTTTTACAGAATTCTAAAAGATTTTGATGTATTACAAAATACATTTCCTTTCGCCACTGGACTTATAATCTTCAACATACAGGTATATTTCTTTTGTCATTTAATAACAAAGCTGCAGCAATCTTGCCCAGGTGTATATTTCTGGATGTCTACTACATGCCCGTCATTGGGCTTTTATCAACCCTTTCTTTATGACCAACCTATCAAAGAGTGTTCTATCTAGCATATCTTCTCCTGCATCTAGCCATTTGGACCTCAGCCCCTAAAACAATACTTTATCTCCCACCACTCTACTAAAACTCCACTGACAAAGATGATCAATGCATTCAATACCTTTCAATTTGTTATATGCTTCATTGAGTTTGACACTGTTAATCACTCATTAGAACCAAGAGCCAACTCCTCTTCCATCCAAGTTCTGTGTTCACCCCTTACCAAATTCCCTTAACTTTACTCTGACACCTCTTAGATATTGATGCTGCCCTAATTTTGGTCTTCCATACTTTTTCTCCTCATTTTGCTGTACACCATAGGCAGAACTTTCCAACACTGCATCACGTGGTGTAGGGTCTCCAGGGCCTCGCCTAGTGCCTGCTATGTGATTCCACCTCCACAATGTTCAAACTTAAAACCAGCATCTTCCACCTTTTTTCTCTATTTTAGTCAATGGAAATCATGTCCATTAAATGCCCAAATTGGACTTTGAGACTTTCTTTGTATTCCTTCTTTACTGTAAATCTCAAAGTGTTCATGGGCAAGGTCTCTCTACTAACTCATCTGTCTTTTGAACACTTTCTCTCGTCTCTACTCTCACTTCATCTCTGCAATCCTCATTCACTCACTCCTGAGTTATTGAAAGAGCCTCTTGAATGCTTCAGAATCTATGATTTAGTTTTTCTTAATCTAACTTCTCTATCCTCACAAGATAAATATGTTAAAAGTGAAAATCATAGCACAATATTTCCTGTTGGGAACTATTCAACACAAAATAAAAATTCTTATCATCCCCTTATTAATTCAGATGCCAAATGTTTATGAATAGTTATGTGTTAGAAACAAGTCAGGCACTGCATAAACAGTGGACATAAAGTAGATGTAGTCACTATCACAGCAGAGTGTATACAATAGATCCTGGCAAACTCTGCTCTCTTAATGCCTACCATTCTCTCCCACTCCATCCTCTCACCAGTTATTCATCAATCAGAGCTTTCACCACACTTTTTTGAGGGGCGTGGCATCAATTTATGTTTGTCTCTTCACAGAATTCTTGGTATCTCTCAGTGATTGAAAAATGACCAATGTAAGTGATACCTGAGTTTGACATATTGTTCTTGCTCCTGACAGTGATCACAAATCTGCACCAGCACGTATTATGCCCCATGCACTGTTCTAAGTGATTGACACATATGAATCCTTTTAATCTTCACACCAGCTCTCCAAAGTAAGTACTGCTATTATCCTGTTTTTACTGGAAAAACGGAGGGCCCTGGAAATGAAGTCATTGACTTATATTTACCTATTTTGTAAACAGCAGACTGGCATTCACACTCAGGCAATGTAGAGTTGAATACCAGAAAACAAACGCTAAATACTTTTTAAATGAATATATATATCATCCAGAGATATTTAAAAATCACCCAATTAATACCTATTCAAAACTTTTAAATATTAATGAGGTAAAATAAGGGGAAAGTACTAGAGCCATAAGCAAGCATTGTCAGAACTTTGTGTGTAAAGTGATAGAATCTATCTCACCTCACATGGTTCCACTGAATATTAGCCATGTGATCTAGGCTGAGTGGTCTCATCTCTTGAGCTGCAATTTTCTCATCTGTGGGAAGAGGTGACAGAACTTGACAATCTCCACTTGATAATCTAACTCTCTGATATATATAACTCTTCTTATTCTCCGATAACCTTCAATTCCTCCCTGAACCCAAAAGGCACACGTCCTTGACTCTAAACTCAGTAATGTGTAAATAAATCTCTGTGTGGTTTTTAAGTTAAAGAGAAATGTCAGCAGTATCAATTCTTAATTCAACATTATTTTTAATTCCTGCCAAATATACACAGTGAATTAAGAGAGTGGTCTCTAAAAATAAAGGCAATGTTTTGTATTGTTTTTTAAATTTTTGGAAAATGCAAGCTGATGGTGTTTGTAGGGAAACTCAGACTCCATTTTCAGTATGAAGAAAGATGAATAAAAAAATGAATGATTAACCTCTATGTGTTAATTTAGAGGAGAAAAACATAAAAACAGACTGAATGCTCATTAGTAGGAAAATGAATAAACAAACTACAGATACATTGAAAACAAGATATCAATTTCAAAATGAAATAGCACTTTCTCATAAGACATAGAATCACCTCCTGTTTTATCATTTTGAAAAGCAAGACACATGCAGAAGTATATAGAATATGGTCCAATTTTTATAAACAAAACAAAGTATACAAACTGAGAGAAATTAGAACAAAATGAGAAGCCAAAACAAAAGCACAAACCTATCCGGGTGTGTGTATTGTTGAATGAGAATGGAAAAAAAAGAAAAAAAAGCCCAGAAGGATACATCTCAGGAAACCTCAAGTCTGAAGGTTAGTAAAAATAAAGAGGAGGAGAGGAAGGAAAGCAACAGTCAGAGAATAAGTGTCCACAAGAAATCATCTCATACATGTAATCACATGAACATGACATCACATGTGTCTTCACAGAGATGAAACAAAGAGTTTTAGCAATAATATTAATACTGCTTATATAGTTAATGGAACAATGGGGAACTTGTACTTTTTCCACTAAATCCTCTGTGCGTTTCTCTCTTTCTCAATCCTGTCCGGCCCCCCACCTTTACATTAAGCATATATGCAATCACACAAATAAACCAAAACACAGAGTTTGGGTGAACCTCTATCTTGGTACATAAAAGGCTGTGTACTTGTTCTGTGTGCAGTGAATTGAAATAAGGTAATATGTTGAAAATATTAGTTTCCCTGCCTAAAGATTGGCTTCCCTTCTTGACCATGTTAAAAGGGTATAAAATGCTTCATAAATGCCACAGCAGAAAATAAGGCAGTATTGACCATTAGACACAGCCCACACATAGGCTGACTCATTGAACTTCATAAAAGTAGAAGCAAATAGTCAGAGGAATAAATTACATTCGCCAAGGGCAAAAGGTGGGCTGTTCACAGCAAGACAGAATTACGTGACTGTGAGGATGCTAAGACTATATTCCATTCCTTTGTGTTCTCCTAAAATCTGCTAAGATTTCTGTTTGCAATCTTCAAAATTCATGCCATACTCATGTTTAAGGATGTGCTTACATGTATACTTATAAACCTGAGCACAAACTACAAACACCAACCCCATATATATTTATTGTATACATTTGTCTAATCACTTTTTTCTTCATAAGGGTAAAAAACTATCTTGAATAAAACATCTAACTGGTAAAGTCTTTCAAGGAGCTCTTCATTTAAATCCTTCTTTCAAAAACTACACGACCTGGCTCACCATCACAAAACCCAAGATAGAACAAATAAATACCTAGAGAGCAATCTTTCTAGCCTTAAAAACTATGTTTGTATCAATTACTGACATAAGTCACCTTCAACACTTCATTACAGAAAGCATTTATTTCTGTGCATACTGATCTGTCAAAGGGTTCAGTTTTTCTTTGACGATAAAATACAAATGATACTGAATCTCTTGCAAGTCCCTAAGCTCATTCATTATGTCTGAAGGACCACTGGATTAGTCTAGAGGGAAAAACAGCAGCCTTGGAAAGGAATTCAGGCTGTTATGGCTGGAATGCACTAAATTCATCTTCCTACTATGTCTAGTGACATCATGTATGTAGCTCCTTCTCTAGAATGTGGACATTAACAGATGAATGCTCCACTTTTTAGGGGATACAGACAGAGTGAGATAGATGACAGAAGGCTGGGTGGATGGGTAGTAGGTAGGTAGATAGACACAAGATAGATGTAGGAGGAAGGAGGAAGAAAGGGAGAAAGGGAGGGAGAATGGGATGAGAGAGGCAGGAAGGAAGGGAGGGAAAGTGAATTGAAAAATTGTGACCTTGGGCTATAGGTCAGTAGTGGAGTGTTTGCTTAGCAAGTGTGAAGTCCTGGGTTCCATTCCTAGCACCACAAAAAGAGAGAGGAAGGAAGGAAGGAAGGAAGGAAGGAAGGAAGGAAGGAAGGAAGGAAGGAAGGAAGGAAGGAAGGGAGGGAGGGAGGGAGGGATAAAGGATGGCAATTTTCTGTGCATGGAGGTGACTGCCTGTAATCCCAGTGAATCAGGAGGCTGAGACAGGAGGATCATAAGTTCAAAGCCAGCCTTAGCATCTTAGTGACACCCTATCTCAAAATATAAAGTACAAAGGACTGGGAATGTAGTTCAGTGGCAAAGTGCCCTAGGTTCAATTCCTAGAACCAAAGGGGGGAAAAAAGGCAATTACTTTCCTGTGGGAGCTTAAAAGGCATTATCATTTTCTGTAACTTTTATTTATATATTCAAAGGAACCTTATAATTTTCAATAAGGCTATAAAACCTTCCTGTTCAGTTTTTCAAGTGTCTTTGGCTTTAAATGGGTCATTAAAAAGTTGCTTTTGCTTTAATTAAATAAACAAAGTAGTCACTTTATTCTTACATGAACCTCCTGGATTTTCAATTAGTTATTTTTGCATTAAGCTTGACTGAGTTGCTATGCTAATGTGTTTTTATCATTTTGCCAAAAATAAACATGTGACTGGTTTACAGGAGGATGGGATGCCTCCGACTTTCATATGTCTCCTGCTATTGGCATTATGAATATAAGTACAAGTTCCCCTGCTCAGTAAACACCATTAATCTGCAGCTTATGCAAATCAGAAACCTATTATTTTAACTACTTTAATAAGCAATGAAATCAGGGCTATTGTTAGCCCACTTACTGAAGAGAAGTGTTCTGAAACTGCGAAATATTATTCTGCTATCATCAGGATTGTCATTATTATATTAATAAAATATTACAAGACACAGACTTTTGCAAAAAAAAAATAAGATTGTATCTAAGAAAACATTCTCTTTTTCAATACCACTGTAAACACGTTAAACATGGCAACACCATTAACATTCTTGGTTTTTGATGTTTATTAGTTTAACAGTACACTTTGATTAACTTTCATTTCTTCCTCAGTACCTCTGGTTTAATTTATTTTGCGGTAGAAGATGTGCCAAAATAAGAAATACAAATACAAATCTGGTATTTACCTTTCTTTTTCCTCCGTGCCTTCTTAACACAAAGCTTCTAAAATCCTGTTAATTCCTATGTGATAAAAACAATAGGAACATCCTTTGTTGTACTTGGTCTTAGTCCCTGGTTCTTGACACAACAGCTTCTCTATCCCTTGGAATCTCAAAGTGCCACCACCAAGAGTGGCTAAACTAGGATGGGAGATTAGAAAAATAAAGACTCAGGTATGCAGATTTTGATGATAACAGCTGGGATTGGGTGGAGCACTGCTCTCTGATGGAGAAGCAAGTCTAAAGAATTACACCAGCAATCTTTATTATATATGTCTCATTAATAAGATTAAAGACTATGAAACATTATTCTTTGTATTCATGAAAATTACTGAGTTAGCAACATTATGTAGCTTATTCCGCAGTTACATTCTACAGTTACAATGTGCAATCTTAGGAGCTTTGTGTAGCTCTCAAGAAACTCCATTGTTTAAAGTTATTGTTATGTGGTCAGGCTCAGAAGCAGTAGAGCTGGTGAAACATTATGGTTGTATAGCAAGAGAGTTCCTTTATTCACAGGAGCTGTGTGCCTGATATCAAGGTTGAGTCTGATAAGACTCTAGCACAGAGCATCCTTATGGAGGCAATTACCATTGCAATTAGACATCCTGCACATTTGCACAGAAGCTTTCCCAGGCACTAAGCATGCCACAGCCAAGAAGTCATCATAGACCCCAATTTCAGATGTTGCTTTCCCAGTCACTGTCACTGCTCTCCACACCAAAGTGTTATAAATGCCATTTAATTTCCTAATGAAATGACTGGTGGATAAAGGGCCCTAAAAAAACATTAAGTCTTGAGCTGGAAAGGAATTCTGAGGCATGACAAGAAGACTGAAACTTCCTACCCCACACTCCCAGGGAGGAGAGAGGAGCTAGAGGTTGCCCAAATTATCAGTGGCCAGTTATTTAATCAATTATGCCAAAGTACTGATGTCTCCATAAATAACAAACAATAGAGTTTGGAAAACTTCCAGGTTGATGAAAACACCCACATCCCACCAACCCCAACTGCCAAAAATTCCTGTGCCTGAGACCTTTGCTGACTTCACTCTGTGAACTTCCTCTGGCTGTTCATTTGTACCTTGGTAACATCCTTTATAATAAATTGATAAACATAAGTAAATTGTTCCTAAGCTTTGTAAGCTGTTATAGCAAATTTTCAAACACAAGGAGGGAGTTGTGGTAAATTCTGATTTGCAGGGATCAGTCAAAAGTGCAGGTGATAACATAGGACTTGCAATTGGCATCTGAAGTGTGGGTAGTCTAAGCTAAACTTTAGGACACCTAGTTGGTATTCGCAGAGTATTGGAGCCTTATTTGGTATAGAAACCACATATCTGGTGTCAGAGTAAAAACAGTTTTTCTTTCAATAGGAGAGATAGGGAAAGTTCAGTTAATTTTTCTGAAGAGAGGAGAGGAGAGGGAAAGTATTGCCTATAATAAAGCCATCAAGAGTTTGATTATAAGAAGGTTTCAGCTGCAACATTTCAATGGTCATTAAAGATGCTTCTGCACTAAAACCTCACTATTCTTTCATTCATAAAAACAAATGAAATGTAACAGCAAGTGGTATGTTGAAGATACCCGCATACATCTTCTAGGTCACTAGACCTTAGAACATGAAATACATTATTTCCATGGGAAACAAAGTCATTTTCCATACTTAATACTATGGTATGTATCTGATTTATGAAAGTCCACAAGTATGTGTGCACATGGGTGTATTTCAAACCAAGTTTTTGTAAGATATTGTCCATTTCTCCATGGTCTCCACTGGGTCTGATACAATACTTGGAATACAGGCACTCACCAAGGGAGGAATTTAATGAAAAGTTAATTCAAATTAAGCTTTAAGTGCTCTGAATTGCACAGGTTCCTCTCAAGACTCTTATCTCATTGCACACTTGTAGTTATATATTTGTCATTTTAATATTATGTTCCTAAGGGCTACAAAGTTGTTTGAGCTTTAAGCCCTGCAAAACTATTTGGTGTATAAATATATGAGTAGATAAATGAGTGAATTAAAAATTCAGTAACCATAACCTGAAGATAAGACATCATCACTATTCTACCTCACTTGCTAATCAACAGGATATATTTTGGGTTTATTATTTTAAAAAAAAATGGTGTTTCTTATGCCTAAAACTCTCTACATTTCTCTAAGTGTCTACACATCTGTAGTCTTCTTGACACCACTTCCTCCAATTCCCACCTATCTAATAAATATGCCTTTTCATGGCAAGGTACTGGTGGTTAAGAGTGATCAAATTCTATTTTAAACATGTACAAATATGGCATAATGAGTCCCACTATTATTTATAATTATAATGCACCAATTTAAAAAATATATATGCTTTCCCCATACCTCCTGGAAAGCCATAGTTAGAAACATTTTTTATGTTCCTAGCTATTTGTTCCTCTTTTAATTCATGTCCTCCCAGTTCAGAAACATTATGGAAATGTTCTTGACCCTTTTACTCAGTCTTAAGTGACTGAGTCCTGCTGGAGAGAAGTGTTGAATAACACTGAGAGTCTGACTTAAACAGTGATATATGCTTTTATGCAGATTTTGCTGACCCTCTAGTTCATCCCCCATAGTACTATTCTAAATCTTCTTCAAATATTTGAAAAATCAATATTCTTTAATGACATCCCACTCTCAATTATGGTTCCATCTCTCACTTTACAATAGCTACCAAAGCACTTTGAATATGAGAGGATCCAATATCCATAGGTGAAATTGAAATTACTGGATCTCAGTCAGCTGGCTGAAAAAAAAAATTTCTTCAATGTGAAAAACTTCAGATGGTTTTGACTGTGAAAAAACACAAAACACAATTTTCATTGTACTAGGATTAATTACTACTACCCTCATGAAGAGGAATCTTTAGTTAAATTAAAAAGAAGTATTAAGGACACAGATCACTGAAATGTCAGCGACCACTTACAAAAACTTAATCATAAGTGAAAGTTTAAGTGTTCTTAATAGAAATGCACAAAATTATTAGCAATGTCTAGGATGCCATTATTTCAAAGTCCATCACCTATAACTTGTTGGTAGTAGGTGCATTTACATGCTCATGGAATCCCAACATATAAATTAAACACCACTGTAAGGGATTTAGAGCCAGTATCAGAAAATATGTCAGAAAACCATAGAAAGCAGTCACTAGAATTCTAATAAGAACTTAATTTTTTCTGTAAACTAGTGGAAGTATTTTTATTTCATTTAAGTAGACAGGAACCTCATTAAAATTGTCATATGCTTCTGAGCTTTTCACAAATTGGAGGAATAAAAAAACTGTTTTGCTATTAAAAAAAAAGCACAGCTGCTAATGAGAAAGGACTTTAATTAACAGATCCATTTAGACAAAGGTAAATACATTGCATTTCAAAAATTCGAGAATTTTTGACCATATTGGATGCATACTAAATATCTTGCCAATCACAGACCAATTGATGCAAGATATTTCCATATGGATCATTGGAATAACATTAAGGAGTTTACTACATGTTAGCTACTAAGTACCAGGTACTAAGTGCTTTGTATATATTTGCTGATTTATGTCACTAAAACTAATTAAGAAAACACTGCTTAACTTTCATCTTTTAGATAAGAAGACTGAGGCTCAGGAAGGTTAAATATTGTGTTCATGCAGAACTAGGTTTGAGCCCCAGTCATACTGTCCAAATCTAGTTACCTTACCCACCTCTTCATAGGCAGATATATATAATTCATTCTGAGACTCATGTTATCATAAGTGAATGATGCTATTAGAGTGCCCTACCTTCAATGTGACAAACAAAAGGCACATTGAGTGCACCAGAGATAACTCAGTGATTGGATTGATATATATATATATATTTTTTTTTTAATCTGGAAGACTAGAGAATTTGAGTGTTTGAACTCTGGACAGTCTAGTTCTAAAGTTCACTGTCAGTCACTAGCTGAGTGACTATGAGCAAGTTACTCAGTTTTTCTGAATTTCTATTTCCTCATTTGTGAAATTTCGAGCTAGAGCTCAGTGCTAGAAACCATGCTTAGCATGTGTGAGGTCCTGGGTTCAATACCCAGCGCTACAAATAATAGTAGTAGTTGTAGTAGTCATAGGAATAGTAGTGATAATATTGTATGGTATCTACTGAATACTTAAAATTCACTTTTACATTTTCAATTTTGAAGTAATAAAGACTCAAGATTCCCATTTCTAAAAGAGAATGCATACTCAGAAAAAAATTAAATTGTAAAGTTAATATTAAAAAATAATATAAATTCTCTAAGAAAAAAAGGAAAAAAAGAAAGGACAAAGAGAATTCTCTCATGTTGTAAGTGAAGGTCCCCAAAATATCAGGACTTAGTATAGACTTCAAGACGTTGGCCATCTCACTCAGGAAAGTGGCAGAGAAGTAAAATCTTAAATCTGTACAATTAATGGTTATGGAACCAAGTATTTCCCACCTGGTAAAAAGGAGGAACACCAAGCTAAAAAATTAAAGTGAACTGTGTTCCTAACCAATGACTCCTTAAGGCCGAAAACAGAAATAAGAGTGAAATGTGGCAGGCAAAGTGCTACATTGTGGCCAAAATGTTACTGCAGAGGAGAAGAACTCCTGGGGAATGTGGGCTTACAGCAAATCTGTAATTGCCAGTGAGAGATGATGCCCCTGAAGAACAGACAACAGACCTAACACACTCCAGTTAGCTTACTAAGCTCCTAAGAGTCTAAAAATAAGAACTGTATGTTTAAACAAAGTAAAAGCATTAAGCCAGAATAGAAATCATATGAAAGTGCAGAACAAAAGTATAGGATTTAAAAATTAACCAAATGGTAACTCCATAAGTAAAAAATACATAGTTTCAGAAAGAATGGCTTAGAATATTGGCAAAATTGAAGACTGAATGTAATTAAGAGAATCTGTGCCATGGAAAACATTTTTGAGGAAATCATTGGTATGTACAGAAAAATGAAGGGAGACAGCATAAAAAGTTAAAAAAATATATTAAAGAAATTTAAAAGTTGAGGATAGGAGGCTCAACATATGTCTATTAAAATTTCCTGAAGGAAAGTATAGAGTTCACAAAAGAAAGATTGAAAATCTTTAAGAAAGGAGAAAAAAATATTTCATTGGTGTTTAAAATCAAAATGACTGAAAAATGACCAGCAATTGTGAAATTTATTGGAAGCTGATTAGATTCCTTTCTACCATAAATAAAAGGGTAAAGTATAGAAATTACCGTTAGTATAAGTTATTTTCCTATGTAGAGCACATGAGTTGAAAATATGATGCATGATGTAAATTTAATGTTTCAGAGAATTATATGTATCATTTCAATCAGGTTTAGTAAATGTCTATTGAGGTTTTATTTATGAAAATTAACAAAAAGAGTATGAATTTTAATAGTTACATAGCATTCAATCATGTGGATGTGCAGAGTTTGACTAAACTGGATGCATTTTGATTATGAAGATTAATGGTTTCTGTGGGGGCGGGAATGTGATTTCAAAGATAAAACTAAAATTAATTGACTGTGCCCAGAAAATACTATCTTAGTTTACTTTAAAAATAACAAAATATCTGTGACTGCATAATTTATTTTAAAAAAATAGGAATTTATTTCTCACAGTTTTGTAGATTAGCAAATCCAAGATCAAAGTACCAATAGGTTCACTGTCTAACAAAGGTCTGTCCTCTGCTTCTGAACTTGTACTTGGTACACTATGTCCTCTGCAATGAAAGAATGATGTATCCTCACATGGCAGAAGGAAGAAGGGCAAAAAGGGGGCAAATTCCTTCCATAAAGTCCTCTTATATTGGCACCTAATCCCCTTTGCAAAAGGAGGAACCCTAATCACATAATCACCTCTTGAAGGATCCAGCTCTTAATATTATTACAATAGCCACATCTGAATTTCAGAGAGGACATGTTCAGACAACAGTAGAGACTATTGTTCTTTTATGGTACATATTGTTCATTCATAGTACCTATAAATTTTTCTGCATCATAATGTTCGGTCAAATAAATTAGGTCCCATTATGCTTCACATTCATAAGAAAGTTTAATGTAATTAATTATATGTGAAATAACATATTTACAAATAATTGGTATTTTTAAAAAAAACATTATCCATTCTATATTGACATTTAAAAAATTAAAACATTCTTATCCATCTTAAATTAACAGTGCAGAATATTATCACAGCCATCAGAGTATATAAGCATGAATATAACAACTCCAACATTTACCAAAATCTTACTTAAGACATTTTTTTTCATTGCTGTGACCAAAAGACCTAAGAAGAACAGTTTTAGAGAAAGAGAAGTTTATTTGTGGCTCACAGTTTCAGAGGTCTCAATCCATAAACAGCTGTCCATTTCTATGGGCCCAAGGTAAAGCAGAACATCAAAGTGGAAAGTCCTGGTGGAGAAGAGCAGCTTAGGACATGGCAACAAGAAATCAGAGCGCCTCTGCTCCCCAGGAACAAAATATATGCTCCAAAAACCTGCCCCCAATGATCTACCTCCTCCAGTCATATCCTACCTGCTTAAAGTTACCAAGCAGTTAATCCATTCAAGTAAATTAATGTATTAATTCAGTTAGGGCTCTCATATTCCAATCATTTCACCTCTAAATTTTCTTGCATTGTTTTACACACGAGCTTTTGGTCAACACCTCATATTTAAACCATAACAGACATTTAAGTGAGAATGGACTAAGGTGCATTATCCTGTAGTCTTCTAGTCTCTCTCCATGTTATGTAAACTATTAAGAAAGCAGAGTCCCTAAGTTACCTAATGATTTCACTAAAATAGAATTGATGTCAAACTGCCAGTTTTTATAATACAACAATAATATAAAAGATCACTATATGAATGGCTATATCTGTTTTGTTATTATTGTTGTTTCTGTGACAGACTGTTGCTATATTACCCAAGTTGACTTCAAATGACTCCTGGGATCCTTAAACCTCAGCTTCCCCAATGGCTGGAACTGAAGGCAAATGCCACCATGCCCATGTATCTTATGGTTCAATATTTTGTTTAATGTTAGTCAAAGTTTCTTATTTAAAGATTCACATGAAGAACCTAGAGAGACAAGCCAGAGAAAGATTCTTTCTTGAGACAAACTTTGATGCTTATTTTTGAAATTCAGGTATACTAATCATATTTTTGCATTTTGCATTTTTAAATTACCACACTAAGCACTGGCCTTTCTTAAATATTAAATAACAGGCAATATAATAGCCTCTCCATTAAAGAACTGGTGATATTGTATTAGCATACCTTCTTCATTATTCTTCCTGTTTAAAAAAAGAATTAAATTGTTTCATAAACACATAAAGTATTATTAAACAAAGTCAAACCTATTTTTAATAACACTTCATTAATAGCATCCTAAATATTAAAAGAGGTACATATTCTTTTTGCTATTATACTTTTGCATATATGATATGCAACTGAAGTGTGGAAATTCAAAATGTAGAATTCAAATCTTTCAAAAGAGTAAGTAAAGTTTGTGAATGATTTCCACAAATTTTCTCCCTCTTGAGTGTTGGCTGTGTGCCCAAATCTCTCATCAGACAATGATTCAACCAGGATGCAGAAAGTGGAGGATGCACATAGATTAAATTTTTGACGGTTCCCGTTCAGAGTTACATTCTTTTAATGGAGCTTCAAGAGGCCGTAGGCTCACACAATGCACGCCAGTTATGATTGATGGAAAGTGTAAGTTTGCTTACTCTAATGCTTGACAATGAGAAGCAACAGTGACTCTTCTTATTACAAATTAGGTCACTGACAGCTCAGGCAGATACAACGTGCCTCTAGACCTGCAAGCCCAGCACAGATTGAATTCATATACGTCATCAGAAAAAAATAGATTTCACTGAAAGACCTTATTGCATCTCACTTGGTTAATAAATAAAGAGTTTGGTAGTATGTTAGTCAGCTTTTCATCACTGTAACCAAAATACTTGACATAAACAAATTAAAGGAGAAAAGATTTATTTTAGCTCACAGTTTTAGAGGTTTCAGTCCATGATCAGCTGATTCTCTTGCTCTGGCCCTGAGGTGAATCAGAACATCATAGCAGAAGGGTGTTGTAGGAGGAAAACTGTTGATGGCAACCAGGAAAGGGTGGGGGCAGGGAGTGCCAGGGATATGATACTCTTTTACAGGGCATGCCTCCAGCGACCTAGTTCCTCAAACCATGCCCAACTATCTCTGGTTCTCCCCTCTCCCAGTAGTTCATTCAAATTATTAATCCATAAAATGAACGAATCCACTGACAGATCAATGGTCAGGAGGGTTACAGCCCTTGTGATGCAATCACTTCCCAAAGCCCCACCTCTGGACATTACCGAACTGAAGACCAATTCCTCAATACGTGACCTTCTCTGTAACAGTCCAGATCCAAACAGTAGCAGATAGAATCGGGGCTTTTTTCTTATCCCAAATATGAACATGAATTGTTGACTTATTCAACAACTATGTTTGAGTGCCTCTGACTTACCAGACATTTTTCAAGCACTCCAAAGATGCAGCAGTGATCCCCTGCCTTCATATAACTTGTATTTGTGGTTGGGAATAAAATAAGTATAAAAATTATTAAAATACAGCACAAAATGTAACTGAATTTCAAAAGAGTATGGGTTCATCGCTACTTAAGTCAACTAAGGAAATTTTCATGGAGGTCATCTTCATGTGTTACAAAGTGGTAGCTTTATATTAAACCAACAGTAATTATTTTACTTGTGTATCTCTCTGTGTGTGATATGTGTGTGTGTGTGTGTGTGTGTGTGTGTGTGTATGTTTCTTGTAAAAAGAAAAAATCATTTAAGGGAGATAACTGACACCATTTACAAATGAAAAATTCCATGAAGTAAAGCTTGTGATACCAAATTCTGTATTGCTTAAAAAGTATTGCAGGATCTAGCATGGATTTGGGAACCCTAATCTGGGTGCTGATGATAGAAGCAAGAATGTGCGTGTGAGATTGATGTGGACTGGTTATTGAAACGTGGAGTGGTTATGGCAGATGCCAAAGGAGGAATCAAAGAAGGAAAGAGAACGACACTGAGAAACAAAGCTTTGTAGGAAAGGCAATACTTGAAGAAAGTAAGAACGTGGGGGCAGAATCCCCAAAACAAAAACAAAATGGAATAGAAGTTAAGAAGATAGACAATTGTCATAATTATCAAGACCATCACATGGAAAAAAATACTCAGCCAGAGTTGAAAAAAATCACTATTTCTACAAAGCTACCACATCCCTAATATAGCACTTTGTCTCAGTAATTATGAGTTTAATAAAAGAATGATCCTAATCTATGTAATTTGTCCTTCTTTAAACTCAGGCCTCCTATTGGGACTTAAGACCTTGAATATGTCATCCAGTTTTGCTTTAAGCTTTCACCCTCTTAAAAAGGTAACTATATTCTCAATGTACAAAACATGACTCAATCCAAATCATGATCTCAAGTACGTCACTTTAGCTTTCTCCCACCACAGCCCTGATCCTACTCCTACTCTTGGCATCCCTTGTCCTTATTTGCCCTTAGCTCAGCTTATTCCAACTAGTCACTGGCATTATTTCCAAGAAAATGCTTCAAGTTAATTACATTTTTTTTTAAAGCTGAGCATGGAAACCAGGCTACCTTGATTCCCATGTACGGAGACCACCGGGAAAATGAGCTCATTGTGGTTTAGACTAAAGAATCATTCATGCCTCCAATATGTGACAGGTAAAAGAATTGAGACATGAAGATTTGTAATGACTTGCTTAATTAGCACTGTGTGAAGCCAGATCAGCATGAAAAATCATGGAACTCTCCTTTTTCAGAAGTGCTCCAGCACATAAGAGCAAATTAACCTTCTATACTTGGTAAAGCTCCCTTTAGTCTCAGCGCTTCTGTAGCTACAAACCTATTCACAACTCCTGTTCAGGGCTCTCCCAAAAGGGAACTCCTGCTCTAGTGTTGACTTATCCATTCTAGGTTTGCTTTGTTGTTTTTTTTATTTCCATATGATTTAATTTGTCATGTGGAAGTACATTGCCAGTACAGTATGAAACGATGCCCTCATTTTCATCTCAGTTGGATCCTCTGCTCTATATGATTGCACCCCAATTATGGGCTTTTCTCTTTCAGTCACATGCTTTAGAGATAGTTACTTGTATATTACCTAATTGTATGACCTGTTCTCTGTATTGCTTTCTTCTCTCCATAGGGTCTCTCCATAGGGTCTCAATTACCTATATACATTTTGTAATGTATTAGCAACTCAGACTATTTCTTTTATTAACTAGATACCTCTTTCCTACATCAGAGACTTTTTATCTCTAATTTCTAACATTTATTTACATGAACCCAATAAAATTATTCTTATTCTATCTTAAGTATAAGTTCCCTTGGTTATACAAATGCTAGTTGTTCATTCATATTTTTGAATCTATAAAGTTCCTGAAAAAGTTAGCTTTGTAAACAACAATTTAGGTCTTTAAAGGGGAAAACAGGGACCAATGAGATAAAATGTGAATTCTTAGATTATTGTATATTATTTTTGCAGGTTTAAATAATCAATGAGATCTACATTACTCTATCAGAGCCTTATCCAAAACAGAGACAAATTTATTTTAGCAAAGAGAATATGCTGTGTACTTAGAAATAGAAAATAATATTATAGAATTGTGAGTCTATATTTTACTTTACATATTGAAAGCTCTGTGAGCAGCCCAAGTTAAAGTTATGAAATAACAAAGTTGAAGTGAAAAAAATATTTTAAATGAATTCTATTTAAAATTCACCATTTTTATAACATAGTCAAATCTAACTATGTTAAATATTTGACTCTCAATTTCTATTGAAAGTCACTTTTCTGTAGGCAATTCAATCCTGATTCTTGAGGGAGAAAAAAATAACTTTGGCCAAAATCTACCAGACTTGTTTTTTCTATACCTTTCCCTCTAGTTCTACTGAAATCAACAAAAGCAGATTGCCATATTTTATAACTAGAAGTTATAGTGAAAAAAAAAACAAAATGCATATATCAGAGTTTGTTATCAGTACTACAGAAAGTACAAATATCAAAATCATTTGAAAATTCAAGATAATATTAATTTTCTCATATTTTAGTCTGTCTTTACCCCCAAATCTGGAGGAAGTAGTTTGAGTCTCAACTCATTCATATTGTAGTTCGATTTTGTTAATTTGTTTCTTCAACTCAACAGATAACTCGAATAGATCAGTCATTTTATTTTATTTTATTTTATTTTATTTTATTTTATGGTACCAGGTATTGAACAGGGGTACTTAACCACTGAGCCAAATCCCCAGACCTTTTGATTTTTTTATTTTGAGACAGGATTTTGCTAAGTTATTAGGGCCTTACTAATTTGCTGAGACTGGCTTTGAACTTGAGATCTTCCTGCCTCAGCCTCCTGAGCCTCTGGGATTATGTACATGTGCCACAATGCCAAGCCTACATCAGGCTTTTTACATGAATTGAATGAATATCACATCTTTTTAAATTTTGGTCCATACTTCGAACAGCGATAGTAAGAATACTTTTGGAAAATTGCCTTAAAAATAAAGTAGGCATGGTAGGTGATGAAATAAAGGTACAACAGCAAGGTTAGAATAAGAACACCTTCAGAGAATGCTGAAGAAATTCATACACTATGCACGAAGTTGACAAATCAGATACATTCTCAGGCAAACACAAAATGGGTTCTTATTGAATGCTGTGCTATTGAATATTGTAGAAGTGTCACACAGTTGTCATGACATGATAGCAATATGGAAATCAGAGGTGGAGGGTCAACAAACAGTCTAAAAGGGAAAACCTTGCTGGTTCTTGACTTGGGAAGAAGTCTGAGATCACAAATATATTTTTGCAGTGTAGCCTGTATCATCTGTGTAGTAAAGAAAAGTAACTGATCAGGTCCAAATATATTTTTAAACATATTTTTAATATTCCCCAAAAAATATGTGATTTCATTTCCAGAAAATATGTATTAACCAAGAAACTTTCTTTCTTGATATTTAGTTTATTGAGGGAAACTACTTTCTAAAAAGAATGAGAATGTGCCTTTTATGAGCTATAGTTTTTAAGTAATTTGATGGTCCACTCTCAAATAATAATTAGCTTTTCAGTGAAGTTCATTTTTGCATTGTTATTAAAAACATTCTTTTACATGATCATCCCAGTATATAATTACAACCATAACTCAAAGATCACTCTTTTTCCTGAGAACCCACAAAGGATCAGTTTATACCACAAAAGAATTCACAAAATTATACATTTTGATTGTAGTCTTAAAAAATTGTGATAACAAATAATATAATAATCAAATGCTAACATTTACTGTGATAGGATTTTTAACTTGTAAAATAAATATTAAACTAAGAAACTGGCATTTTAAAACTTCCCTTCTCTGACTCCAAACCACATTGTTTGCATGGCCCTTACTCTCCATGTCCATTAAGACCCAGGTTTTCTCTCCCCTCTTCTGTTCTCAAAAATACACCCCCTGCTATTTCATGAAATGATCAGCCACTTGAGTGTGCCTGAGACTCAGGGGGTTCCCTGGATGGGGGACTTTCAGTTCTGGAATAGAGTCCTAATCCATCCAATAGGGGTTGTTGACCTATCTTTGAAGGATGATTTCAAATGCCACTTCATCAGTGTCTTTGTCCCACTATACAATGTCACTACTGTTCTAATGTGTTCTTAAGACAGTGCATAAACTTTCTTCTGCTATGCCATTCTCTTCCTATTATTCACTCCTGACAACTTTTGTACAGAATTTTTATTTTTTTTTAATGAAGCTGGGATATCTTTTTGAAAAGAAGGAGCTGAAAATGACTGCAAAGATATTTTCACTCATGGCTCAGGATGATTGACCAGGAGCACATTTCTTCCTTTTGGTCTTTGTAAAAATTCACTTAAGAATTGCAAAAGACTTGCTTTGTAGAATGATACATGGTCTATTTCAGAGAAAGATCCATATGCTACTGAGAAAAAAGTGTATTCACTCGTTGATGGATGGAATATTCTCTCTCTCTCTCTCTCTCTCTCTCTATATATATATATATATATATATATATATATTTTCTTTCTCATAATATATATATTGTTAAGTCCAAATTATTGGTTGCATTATTGAGTTCTATATTTCATTGTTTAGTTTTATATTTTTTTTAAAGATCTATCCAGTAGTGAGAGAGGTATACTAAAGTCACCCAGTATTATTGTGTTGTCGTCTATTTGGTTCTTGTATTTGAGAAAGGTTTGTTTGACCTATATAGATGCCCCATTGTTTGGAGCATAGATATTTATGATTGTTCTGTCTTGTTGATATATGAATCCCGTAAGAGTACAAAATGTCCTTCTTTAACCCTTTTCACTAGCTGGTTCAAGGACTTAGGAATTAGTCCAGAGACTCTGCACCTAATAGAGGAAAAAGTAGGCCCAAATATTCATCACATCAGATTAGATAGGCCCTGACTTCCTTAACAAGACTCCTAAAGCACAATAAATAAAACCAAGAATTAATAAATGTGATGGACTCAAACTAAAAAGCTTCTTCTCAGCAAAAGAAACAATCAATGAGGTGAACAGAGAGTCCACATTAGTTATTGTGAATTGAGCTGCTATGAATATTGATATGGCTGTGTTACTTGGAATGGAACCACCATTTGACCCAGCTATCCCACTCCTTGGTCTATACCCAAAAATTTGGGAGGAAATTTTTGCCACATGCATGTCAGATAGAGCACTAATCTCCAGGATATATAAAAACTCAAAAGTCTTAACACCAAAAACCAAACAACCCAATCAATAAATGGACTAAGGAGCTGAACAGATACTTCTCAGAACATATACATTCAATGAACAAATATATGAAAAAATGTTCAATATCTCTAGTAATTAGAGAAATGCAAATCAAAACTACTCTAAGATTTCATCTCATGCCAGTCAGAATGGCAGCTATCAAGAATACAAACAACAGGTGTTGGCGAGGACATGGGGGAAAACTCATACATTGCTGGTGGGACTGCAAATTGATGCAACCACTCAGGAAAACAGTATGGAGATTCCTTAGAAAACTTGAAATGGAACCACCATTTGACTCAGCTATCCCACTCCTTGATCTATACCCAAAGGACTTAAAATCAGCATACTCTAGTAACACAGCCACATCAATATTCATAGCAGCTCAATTCACAATAACTAAACTGTGGAAGCAACCTAGATGCCCTTCAATAGATGAATGGATAAAGAAACTGTGGTATGTATATACGATGGAATATTACTCAGAATTAAAAGAGAATAAAATTGTGGCATTTTCAGGTAAATGGATGGAGTTGGAGAATATCATGCTAAGTGAAATAAGCCAATCCCCCAAAAAACCAAAGGCCAAATGTTCTCTCTGATAAGTGGATGGTGATAAATACGGGTTGGTGGGGGCATGGGAAAAATGAAGGACCTTTGATTGGGCAAAGGGGAGGGAGGAGTGAAGAGGATTATGGAGGCAGGAAAGATGGTAGAATGAGATGGACATCATCACCCTAGGTACATGCATGACTGCACATATGGTGTGACACTATATTGTATACAACTGAAAAATGAAAAGTTGTGCTTCAATTGTGTATAATAAATCAAAATGCATTCTGCTGTTATATATACCTACTAATATACATAAGTTAATAAAAAAGAAAGAAAATGAGGCAAAAGCAATAGTGTGTGGGTTTCAGGGCTTAGTCCTTAAGAAGCTTGGCAGCTTCCACTTTTACTCTCTTAGGATCCTTCCACAAGTGAAGAAGTTCTGGCAAGATTAGCAATTGATAAAAGAGGGAAAAAATCCAGCCAGCCCATGGGCATTCTAGTTATCACAGCATAGTCATCGTCAGTATGTATGATACCATCATAAACATGCTGTCCCTGCCACTCTTCCAGCCAAAGGAAGCCAAATATGTGCACATGTATATCTTCAGGCAGCATTCTGTGGCACAGAAAAAATGCCCAGCAGAGTCAACAAATTTGCAAAATATTAAGGCATATTGAGAAATAACAAATCATTGTTGTTCTAAGGTACTAAACTTCAGAAATAGTGCATTACATTGTAATTTGCAAGTGAAAAATTATTTTCAAGTGTAATATTTTTGAAAAAATTATTTTCCACTACAAGAATAAAGGACTAAACTGACAAAAAAGAATTGCAAAAGATATTGAAAGAAGAAAAACATATTTCCAGCAACAGTGAATAACTAGAGCAGTTTTCAGTGGTATGAGTTTGATTATATGAAAACACAGCAACCTGTGCAGGGGAGACTGCTAAAACACAAGAAACACCCAGGAGTACTGAAAACAGTTGCTGGGAATAGAATGGGCCCCACAAAGCCATTCAAAGCTAGTTAATTAAAAGAGTAAAGATTCCTTTAATTGACTAATCCCTTTAATTATTTTGACTTATTGTCAAAGCAGGTAAAAGTCCTATTGGCTCTCAGGTGAAAGGCAAAAGAAATACTTTCTAAATCAAAGAGATCTTCTGCATAGGATAGAGAGATAAGAAGAGAAAATGAGTAAGGTAGTGGCTAGATGCATTCCCTAGAGATGGAAACTGGCATACAAAATGCATATTTTTCAAGATCTCCAAGTCCCTCTGTCCAAAATTCCCCCTATTTTACAGGGGAATAGTGACTGCCACATGTTCTGAGAATACAAATTATTTTTTCTGAATCAAGCACTAGAACTAATTATTCATGAGCATGATGATACTGGGAAGTTTTGCAGTTCGGGTTCTTGTGTCTTCATAAAAGAAGATTCCAAGCAAGACAAGTGTCGTAGTAAAAGTATAGCCAAGTTTATTGGAAGAGGAAGAGTGAGGAGTGAATGGGTTGCCTTGAGGATGAGATGACAACTGCCTTCTTGGTAGACCTGATTTTACTGGGGTTAAGGGGCAGTTTACAGAGGGTCTCAGCAGAGCACCACTTCCTAGTTGTTGATTGACAGTTGGATTACATCATATTAGATTTGTAAATCTCCATTAAGTATGTCTTACTTGTGAGTGTCTAAGTGAAACCCGAGGGGTGAAAATTTATGAATACAATAAGATTAAATAATATGCCAAGGATTTAAAGGCAACTTCAGTCACCCTGACCCATGCCAGCTGATTTTATCTGGAATTTGATTTCACAAATCTTGAGACCATTTAGCTCTCCTTTAGGGCAATCTGCCTCTCTCTTATCAAAAGAGGACTCATGGGCAAATACTCCTCAGTCCTGTGAATAATACGCTGTTATGCAGTTATTACCTTACATCAGAACAGAGCCAAGATAACTTCATATAAATTGTTTCTTTAAAAACAAATTGAAAACACGTAGTCTATAGAATTAACCCTTCAATCTCCATGTTTCTACTGCTCATTTCTATCTGTTCCCTATCAATGATACAATATAAGCAGTAATCAAGAATCACCATATTTGGACCTTTTTTTTTTTTTTCAAATGGGCAGGAAAATGAAAGATTTTATATTACCTTTACTCCTTTTCAGTGTTTTTCCTTTTTAAATATAGCTCCAATTTTCATTTTCCTTTATACTGAATAATTTTTGTTTTGCTTTTAATTTCATGTGAAAGAAGACTTCTGGTAAGAAGACTTTTGGTTTTGTCCTCTGGCTTTGTTTTTCTTTTGATTTTTTGTTTTTGTTTTTGTTTGTGTGCCTTTTTATCTTCTTTATTTTGAATAATAATTTTACTGGGGGTGGTGACATTATTATTTAAATATTTTTAAATAACCATTTGTATTACATTTCTGTTCTTTCTTATAAAAATTTTAAAGACAAGCCCAATGGAATTCTTATCCTTGTTCTTCTCTAAGGAAGGTATTTTTCCTCCTCTGTCTTCTTTTAATCTTCTTTGTCCTAGTTTTCTACAATTTGAATATGATAGGCTCAGGAACACTTTCCTCTCTTAGTGTTTCTTTGCTTGGCATTTGAGATTCCTGGATCTGTGGCTTAGTGTTTTTCATTCATTTGAGGAATTACTTTGTTTTACTGCAGCATTGGAATTGAACTCAGGCCCTTGTGCATGGTAGGCAAAAGCTCTTCACTGAGTACATCACTGGTCCTTGGAAAGTTCCTGACCATTTCAGTTTCATTCTCTTTTTCTTTGCCCTCTAGCATTCTCATTTGTATCAGACATTTCCCCTTATCATATAGTCCCAACATTCTTGAACGTCGTTTCCTGTTTTGTTTTAGTTCTTTTTACTTTGAATTTCAGTTTGGAAGGCTTCTGTTGACCCAGCCTCAAGTCACTAATTTGCTTTCTTGCCAAGTTGAACCTATTGATGAATTGATGAAAGCCACTTTGCACTACTTCTCACAGTGCTGTGTTTAGTTCTAGCCTTCCTTGGACTTTCCTCCCTCTGTTCACATTCCCTATTTGCTTTCAACTCTTGCCTCTGCCTCTCCTTAACATATTAATTACAGTTACTTCAAGTTCCCTAATTGATAAGTCCAGCTGTGTAGTATATGAGTCTGATTTTGCTGAAGTTTCTTTTTTAGAGTGAGCTTTTTCTTGCCTTTGATAACATGTTTGTAATTCTTTGTGGAAAACCAGACAGGGTGTATCAGATAATCCAGTAATTGGAACTAAGATATATAGGCCTTGAGCCCGAGGATTTATGTTAATCTGGCAAGGAGTTGACCTTTGTTATTTATTTATTTTCTCCTCAACAACCAGAAATTTCCAGTTCCCCTAGTGTCCTTATTTTTGTGTCCCATGTTGTCTTTGTGAATCCCCAAGAACAGCCCTCCACAGCCTGCAGCTCAGTTTGCAGATCTGAAAATTGCAATCCAGTGATACTGGAGTTCTATTGGTATAGTGGGATTTTCTATGTCCTTCTAAATAATTTCAGTCTTTTGCAGGCCTGTGTCTCAGGGATGGACATCATAGATGCTTCTCTAGTGGTGCAGCATTATGTCCCTGCCCCCTTAGTTCTCTTCTTGACTGCAGATTTACCTATTTCCCTTGAAGCACTGGTCCTTGAGTATTTTTCTCCCTTGGGGTGGATAGAAAACTAGAGAGGCTGGAATGAGGAGGGGTTTCCTTTCCCCAGCTGTGAGAAGGTGTCAGAACTGAGTTTTGTCAAAGTCCTTTAATCTGGAGAGTAGGTCTGTTGTGAAGGAGACTAACTTTCTTCCCTTTTTCCTACTAAAGCCCTAAGGGGCTCTTTCTTAGCTCCTCAGAGAAAGAACTTGGTAGAACCCCTGTAGTGAAAATCCATGGAAGTGTTCAGACCCTTCTGAGACTGTCTTGCTCTCAGGCTCTGTGCTGGTCCACACTCAGCCTCTAGGAAATTATGAAAGTTATCATTTAAACACTCCAACCAGTATGTGGCTTCCAGAGCTTCTAATCTAGGTAGGCATGCCTAAGCTGTGTGCGCACATTGCTCTTTCTCACTGGAAGCATCTATCTTCCAGACTTCTGAGAGGTAGATTTTCTAGTGACCTTCCTGATAGGTCTCAGAATAGTTCTTGATTTTTAGTTCATCTACCATTTTTCTTGTTGCAAGATCAAGAATGACAACTTCCAAGCTCTTTTTATGTCAGAGCAAAAGCTCGAAGTTCCTGTAATAAGCTTTTAACAGTAGTTTATACTATTCTTTTTCTTTAAATATTTTTTTGAAATCATACTTGAAAAATGGAGTGGATGCTTCAGGAGGTAAGCATAACTTAACTAAAAACAAATGCATATACCCAGAGCCTTGTTCTTTAACAATAGCAAAATAAAAAATAATGGGTTTAAAAGTGCAGACTTCAAGAATACAACAGATTGCCTTCTCCAAAATTATTTATCATCTTTACATATAGGAGAGGCACTTCAATTAAAGGACATTTCTCTGATGTTTTTATTTACTGTTTTGGCTCCCTTCTCTGGAGTACACATCCACTCTGAATTGTATCATAGTTCATGGTGTTTGAGTCTAGCTGCTCCATGAGATAGGATAAAATTTTTCCTTTGTATTTCCTAGAGGTGCAAACACAAGGCTTTGCATATAATAAACATTTAATGAATGTTTTAAAACTTGAATTAAACTCAAATACAAAAATGTATCATTTTGTTTTCGCATAAGTAATATAATTTTACAAAATGTAAAATAATTAGCACCCTTTTCACCCTAAATTTATTATTCTTACTGTGTAGGATAAGTTCAATAAATGATTTAAGACTCATTAGCCTGGTTGTCAAAAATACCTGAAAATCTGACCCCAATTTTAGTTTCATAATTCTCAGGCAGCTTTATTTTTGTGCTAGGACAGTTTTCAGCTACAAAAACTTTGTTCATGTCTGATTATACTGTGATGTAACTTCTAATCATGTTAAGTATTTGTGTAACTGAGATGGATGAAATGACTTTGGCTTGGATGTGGTCTTTGTCATTTTCCCAGAAAATTCATGTGCAAAATTGTTAAATTGAAATAAGGTCACTGTTATTTTTCTAGGTGGTCTAATATGACTCTTAGCCAATGTTATGTCTGGACTCATCCATTAAACTCCGAAAACAAGGAAGCTGTCTCTCATCTGTCCATTGTGGGTATCACTGAACATATTGCTACTACGTGTCCTGGTTTTGCCAGAACACACTGTTACATGTCCTGGGTTAGCCAGTGTCCTTCTCCAGCTTTAAGTTAAGCAAATACTGCTGAATTTCCTTTAGTAGAGTTTATGTTGGGTGTTATCTTTAGTCTTCCTATTGCTACCTGTCATTATGGAGGTTATGAATAGGTCATTCTTTTAAAGAACTAGTTTTATCAAAATAGCATCCTAAAAGGGATTGAGTCAGGAAGAAGTTGTGTCCTCTTATACGACCTTGCCTCAGAAATCACAGAATGTCACTTCTGTTACACTCTTGGTCAAAGTAGTCACATTGTCCATCTAGGTTCAGATAAAGGAAATATGGAATCTCCCTCTTGATGGGAAAGTGACAAGGTCATAAGTTAAAAGAATACTTTTGATGGGAGATAATATTATGCCATCTTTGAAAAACACTGTCTGCACAGACTATACTCTGGCTACAAAAATTTATATTCTTCTAAGTATAAAATGCATTCATCCTCCCTCTCCTCATAAAACTTCTGAGTCTCATGCCCTTATAGTATCAGTTAAAAGTCTAGGGTCTTGTTATCTAAATCAAATCTAGGTGTGCAAGAGGCCCTACTTACAGCCATTCCCTTTCAGGATGGGAAGAAACCCGAGACACAAAGAAGTCATTGTTCCATAGCAATTTAGATACCTTTGGTATCTGTTACCTGTTCCTTCATTAGTTGTTTACTTGCGTGAGAAATGTTCACCATGGCCTGGGATCTATCTTCTGGGCTCTCAGCTTTGCCTTTTGGCTCACCTTTGATTTTCCACAAAGAAAGAGCAAGCACCTCTGTTTTCAGCTAAGTGAAGTTCCAACTTGCTTTCTCTGTATGCACGTTTGGGGCATACAAAGACCTGTCTTTCTTTTGTTCTTTCCTTTAAATCTTCATCATTTTTGTCCATGATTATGCAATTCCTTTAGAAACTTTGCTAGCTCCCTATTAATCAATTTATAATTAACCCGCTTATAATAAAACAAAGTCTGCAAATCACAAGAACTTCTCTACCAGGCTCCTGATAAACCTCCTAAAAGACAATACCTTTAAGATTGATATAAATCTGATTGTCTAGTGCTTTAGTCAACTTTTACACTGCTGTGACTAAAAGACATGACAGAGTGATTTTAAGAAAGAAAAATTTATTTGGGTGTTCATGGTTTCAGAGGTCTCAGTCCACAGGTAGCCAGGCTCTGGGTGAGACAGAATATGATGGTGAAAGAGTGTGGCAGAGGGAAGTGGCTCCGGTGATGATCAGAAAGCAGAGAGAGACTCCACTTGCCAGATACAAAATATGTACCCCCAAAGGCACATCTCTAATGACCCACCTCCTCCACCACAACCTACCTACCTTCAGTTACCACTCAGTTAATCCCTATTAATTAACTTATTGGGTTAAGATTCTCATACCCCAATAATTTTACTTCTAAGCTTTCTTGCATTGTCTCACACATGAGCTTTGGACACTTCACATCAAAACCATAACATCTATCAGAGAATGTATAATGACCAAGTTATTTACTGGATAAGCGCATGGCCAGGTGAATCAATGAATACATTTTCCAGTTTGTTTGTTGTGAAATTGGAATTGTACGATTGTGAAAACCATGATCAAGAAAGAATATCATTTATCCACTTATAAACTTTGGTTGTCAGCTAGAACTTTAGGAACTGTTGGATTATAAGCCTTATTAATTTTTACTCATACATGACTAAAAAAAGGCATAACCTTTAAAGAAAAACATTCAAAATAGTAGTATGACTATAGCTACCTATGACTAGAAAGAACCCCATAAGCAATTAAAAGGCAGTTTTAACATAATGGTATTTTATGTTAACTTTTGTTAACAGCTTATCATCATATTAAACTAAGATCTAAATTAAATCATACTTTTTCTCCATCATCAATAGTCTTTAGCTTCTGAGTAAAGTGACCTTTGTCCACTAACCTTAGAAACTCTCTTTCTCATTTTAGGGTGCAATAACAAAATATCTGCTGGATGGCTAAAACAACTAAAATTTATTTCTCCTAGTTATAGAGTCTCAGAAGTCCAAATCAAGATGATGGCAAAGGAAATTTTGCTCTGAGGCTCTCTGTCTTGGTTATGTCACATGATGTGTTTATGTATATACAGAAAGAGGGAGACAGAAAGGTCTCTGTTGTCTCCATTTATACAATCACTAAACCTATCATGAAGGTCCAATCCTCATGACCACATCTAAGCCAGGTTACCTCCCAATGACCCCTTGTCAGAGCACAATTACACTGGGGTTAGGGCGGGCACAAACATTCTGTCCACAACATTCTGCTACTGATCCCCCAAAATTTATCTTCTTCTCACATGCAAAATACATTCATTCTACTGAAACAAGTTCACAGTTCTTAACTCATTCCAGAATCAACTCTAACACACAAAGTTTCATGTAAATGCCATATAAATCAGACATGGATGAGAAATGAAGTATGATTCATCCTGAGGCAAGATCCTCTCCAGCTGTGAACATACAAAGCCATAAAAGCTGTGTGTTTCTGAGACACATGATGAAATAAGAACACCACAGATATTCACATCCTAAAAGGGAAAAATAGGAAAGGAGAGGGTGATGGAATTCAAAACTTAGCAAGGCAGATTTTATTAGGTCCTCAGACAAAAAAAAAAAAAAAAAGACTTCCTGCCTTCCAGATCACTGAGGTAGCAGTCTCACCTTCTAAACACAAGGAGGCAGAGCTTCTTTTATCTCACATTGTGTTATTGGTGACTTAAGTGGGATTTTGTTCTCAGTCTTGAAATTCTGTACTTAATAGAGAATATGCTAGGCACAGTTTCTTTACCATCACGGGAATTTATTGGAAATACATCTGAAAAATTTTATTATGCCTATATTTTGGTAGAGTTCAAAACAACCAACGTCATGTCAAATGACTAGGAAAAAGTAAATATCACTTTGAAACATTGCTTTCCATGGATTTATACAAAATAGTACACTTTAGGAGTGCTTTGGAAAATTATACAGTTCTGCTTGCTGAAAGCAACCACCCTAAGGTGCAATGCCTCATGCCTCAGGTGTTAAAATGCCTGTAGTTTGAAACAGTTTTTCACCCTAGCACTCTCTTGGTCCTGTGAATTGTAACAATAGAACATGGCTTTAAGTGAATACTAGTTATCTCTAAACAACATTGGTGAAAATGCCAATATTCCTCTCGGGACCATTTGACATGGAGATTACAATACAATGTTAAATGCTCATCACCACAAGCAAACGTGTTCTTATTTTGACATTTTTGCCAAACCTGACTCTGGACTTTTATTAGCAGCACTGATAGCTTATCCCCACTCTCTCCCATCAAATCAGAGGCTTTCTCTATGCCTCACTGGATTCTATTAAAATTGATCTTAATCAAAACATAAAGTTTAAGACCATCTAAAAAAAAGATCAGTCTCCATAAAGCCTAAATCTTAAACTAGCATTTTTCCAGGGGAGCCCAGAGAAGAACACCTCCCTAAATGTCAGAGAGGTAAATCTGAGTACCTAATAGTATTTGTGACACATTGAATTGTAGAGCATAGTAAGTTCATTTTGCATATTTGGGCAAGAGAGATAACTACTCAACTTAGCTAATGTCAAGTTCCTATTTCTAATTAGCATAATTTGTTTAGGAAAATAAAAACAAATTAATGAACTATAGAAATATTATAGACATTTTTTAAGATTGACCATTCCAAATTTTTCTAAACTCTTTTCTGTATTTCTGATCCTGCAAAATTGATAAAAATTCCTATGCAATTTTCAAGTATGCTTACACTTTAATATTATCAATTCTCTGAAAACAAGAAATATTTATCTCTCTCCAATGATGTTCTGTTTCATACAAAAATATACTTGAATTTTAATATATTTTGTAATTTTTCCTAAATTGGCACATTTGTTCTCAAATATAACCATGTCACTCAAGCATATTTAGAAACTTAAGAAAGAAAAGGATGATAAAAGGGAAAGAGTGAAAGTGGCTCAACCTCTCATTTTAAATTATATCACATTTGCTTTTCTGTAACATAAGACAAAAGAAAATAAAAACATAAGTTACATGATGATAACCATTACATTCATGTTCTGCTTACAGACATTTTAGCAACACTTAATTTAAAATTTTATTTATTTATTTTAGGCTTGAACCCAGGCACTCTACCACTGAGCTGCATCCCCAGTCCTTTATACTTTTTATTTTGTGACAGCATCTCACTCAGTTGCCCAGGCTAACCTTAAACTTGCCATCCTCCTGTATCAACATCCTAAGTAGCTGGGATTACAGGCATGGGGCACTCTGCCCAGCAAACATTATTTAATTTTACAACCAATGGTATTTAAAGTATGTCATTGGGCTTCCACAAAAAAAGTTAATGCTCTTTTTTATTAGTTGCCTTTTAAATAATATTAGATTTCACAAATGGTTTCCTTAAATTCACTACTTTTTATCCTTTTAAAATTAAAAACACATTTCTTTACAAAATAAAATTTTCAAATCCAGTTTGTTTCCCTCTACTTAAATTATAATACTAAGTTATTATAGATACTAATTCTTTGAGTGACCCAATCTTCAAGCCATTCCCTTTCTCTTACCTAAGTCACAGCTACCATCATGTCTATATTATATAAGTTCACCATGATTCCATTCTTCTTGCTAATGATCACTTTAGGAATGAACATGTTATATAATGGTAAATAACAAAATATTTGGGCTGGGCTTTTGTAGAACATCTTGGAAAGTAGTACCTGAAGAGATGACTCTTGTCCAGACCATTTTTATGGTTGGATGAGCTATCTAGAGCTGTTATAGCAATGTACACTTGAGACAAGATAAAGTCATAGCATGGAGTAAGGCACATTCAAAAGAATTTGGAAACCCCTACTTATATATTTTCAGTTTACAGTAGTGCAAGTTAGTTTTCCTTGTCACTTAAACCCAGCATGGTAACTAAAACCTCAACCATCCTTTAAAACAATTAGACAACAATGTACAATTCTTAAATGCATTCAGACAAGATACATCACTTTCATAGATCAGGAACATTGCCTAAAACAAAATTTTCTTTGCTTCAAGCTTAATTTTTGTTTAAATGCTACACATCACGATAATGATTTTTTTACAGTAAAACATTTACAGGTAAAATTGTATTACAAGTAATGTTATTTGGCTTTCACAAAATGGTAATTGGGCAGTAAGCAAACAAAAATAAAAGCCCAGAAGGTTACTGACTTTTTAAATCTAAACATAAAGAAAAACTCATTGAACTTTAAACACAAAAGAAATGTCTAGTCCCTTGGGGTGACTACACTCCTGTGTGAATGCCTTTTGTACAGTTTATGGCTTATGATGCAGATAATACCTTAGCAGACCTGTACTATTGTGAATTCGGTAATTTTTTAAAGAAGATATAATCATACCGATGTCTCAAAGTAAATAAAAGCACTATGAAAAACACTTTTTCACCAGTGAGCCTATAATCAAGATATTTTGTGTCCATAGACTATGTTGATATTAAATGTTAGCAATGTAGATAAGATCAAATTAGGATCTTTGCTAAAACAGCTGAATTAAGGTAAGATAATAGAAAGTCAAAATTAATAGGCTTATCCTTTTTCAAAAGTTTGACACAGAAGAAATCAATTTGCATTATTTTCATGTTTTATTTTTCTGCAGTTTCTCTGCCATGCTCTGGTACTTAACATAACCTTCACCTTTTAAATACTGATTTCAAAGCCAGGCCTGTAGTTAAAAATAGCATGAAATGATATACTGTATTATAAAAAAAAGAAAAAAATCAATAAGAGGAGGGCAAAACAACAAAGACTGCCATCTACAGAACAGGAATCTTTTGAAGAATTGTCTAAAGGTGTAATCCATAGAGAAACAAACATTTCAGAAAACCATCATTTAAATGCCTAGAAGTCTTCTATTGAAATGGGAGAGACTCGGGGACTTCTAATCTCAGAGTATGTAAGAAAGAGTTGCTGAGATATCTATCATCATGATTAATTAAGGAACTATATTTGAAGTCACTAGGCCAGGTGACATTTATTTCTTTCTGCACATGTTAGCAGCTGGCAACAGTAGTCTTTGTATATAGGTTAAGCCAGCAGGAGTGAGGGTGAAGAGGTAGGGCCAGGTATAAGGTGACTCCTAACAAGGGAAAGAATCAGAAACACACATACACTTTCATAACCCAGGGTCTGCCATTGACATCTGAAGGAAACATTTCTGAAAACAATATATTTACATCCACTAGGACCTAGGAGTCAAAATACAGTAAATAGATGTGTAACAGATATCCTACAACTATCACTGTGAGGTGGAAGGAGCAAGCCCACAAAACAGAATCTTTAAGCCTGGCAGGAAATCAAATCCCTGTGGTGAAATTTAAAATCATGAGGGATAAAAATAAAGCATGAAACATTTCAGGTGATGAATTAAAAATTCATATTGGTATCAGATATCTTTATTATCAATGCTGGATCCCAGAACACAACAGAGCAACATCTTCAAAATGCTAACAACAACCACCAAAAAACAAGTATTTGAACAGTAATCCTATACCCAAGGTAACATACAAATGGAAGGTAAAGATAAGAAGTTTAGCACACCCATACACTGGAGGAAGGTGGAGGTGGGGGCATTGGAAAAATGGAGAAACTGATTGGGTAATGGGGATAGAAGAAAAGGCAGGAGTATGGTGGCAGGAAAGATGGTGGAATGAGAGGGACATCGTTACCCTATGTATATGTATGACTGCCCTTATGGTGCTCCAGAGAAATGAAAAGTTGTGCTGCCATTGTGTTCAATGAATCAAAATATATTCTGCTCTCATATACATCTAATTAGAAAAAAATAAATTTAAAGAAATCTCTTGAAACTACTGGATTAGAGATTTAAAAAGGCATGAAATACAAAAAGAATTGATCTTAAAAAATGAAACTCATGCACCATGTATATTTAAATTTAATCATTGATGAATAATGTAGGGGAAAAAAAGTTAAATGGGGAAAAAATTCCATATGATCGGAATAAGGAGAAGAAGGGATAGGATGGAAGGAAAAGTAAATGTATATGAAAACTTGCCATATCCTTCCTTTATTAAAACTGTATTGATATATTATGTGGAATCTCAGGATGGCTTTCTGTTGTCTAACCTTATGAAATTATTGCTCGTGGTCACACATTTCCAAATCTAGTTCAATAGCTGATTCCATAGAAAAGTAAAAATTACAAAAAAAAAAATCACAAGAGAAATAAGATATCTGTTATCCCAGGAGACTTAGGGGCAAATGAAGAGACAGATAAAAATTCATCACTAAAATAGGGATTGAGTTGAAGTTGTTGTATCATATCATAAAATATTCCTTTGTTATATAATCTACTTCAGAGAAAAGGGATTGAAAAAGATAGAAAAATTTGGGGTCTTACTTTGATTCCTAGAGCAAATAGAAATTGTGTGTGTGTGCACTGCCTTTAGTTTTAGGTAGAAATATAAAAATTAGAAATTATTACCAATAAAAAAGAATTTCAAGACATTTAACATGAGAACCTGCTCCAGTTTGGATCTTTAATGTCCTCCAAAGATCCCATGTTGATGGCTCAGTCTCCAGTTCATGGCACTATTGGGAAGTATGGAACATTTAGAGGTAGGATCTAAGGAAGAAAGCTAGGTCATTAGGTATGTGCCATTGAATGGGGATCTTAGAATCTTGGCCCCTTCTCTTTCTTGGTCTTTGCTTCCCAATGACTATGAAGTAAACATGCCTCTTCTACCACCTGGTCCTTCCATGATGTATTGTACCACCACAGATCAAGGCAATATGGCCAAGCATCCATAGACAGAAAATTCTGAGATTGTGAGCCAAAATAAATATTTCCTCCTTATAAGTTGGTTATTTCAGGCATTTTGTCACTATGATAGAAGTTGACTAACAGAAAATAAGTAACTCACTGTATTAAGAGATTTGAAGGAAAGCCCATTATTTTCTCAATAGGTGCAGAAAATCATTGGTTTATGAGAAACATTACAATTTTAAAAGAAAAATACAATATTATGATCGAGAGGAAAATGCCATTATATATAGTTATTTCTCAGCACTTTCTGCATTTAGTGCAGTGAAAAAAATTAAGAGAATAAAAGCAAGTATAAATATTACAAAAAGATCTATTTTAGATGCAACTAGTTTCTCCCTTAAAAAAAATGCAAGAAATGAAGTGAAGATAGTTTAAGATAAAAGGGAGATATTATATGACTGAAAAGATATATCCTTTTGCATGAAGTCTTGTACAGGGATTATATATTTTTAAAAATAGCAATAACAAATCAGATCCCTACTTTGTACCTCTTAGAGGCAGTTATATCATAAACAAAGCTAAAAATGACAAACTTAAAAACATTTGCAAAATATTTAACATCACACAGAAAACACAGTGAAAACCAACCTCAAAAATAGACAAAAGCAAGCCGAAGAAAATAGTTAGGGGCTATGTCTGAGTAAATCACAGAGAAAATTTTAAAATAGCCAACAAATATGTAACAATGACAAATATAACATTTTCTCATTGTCCTCAAGTTTTCAGAGAAACTCATTAAACTAAGGGAAAACAATAAACATTAAGTATTGCTCATTCTAAACAAATTGCTATGAAGAGATTTGCAAAAGAAACAGCCAAATATGTGTTCCACTATCAGTATGCAAGCACCTGTCTCAAATCTGGATGAGAAGTTGAATTTGAAGAGGACTTAAGGAAATTTTTGCAGGAGAGTATTTTAGGTATTCCTCACTGAAGAAGAAGTGCGGTGCCTCATATAGTGTGGGGTCTTCGATTAATGCATGAAACCTCTGCAGAAGAAAATCAGACTGGGATTATTTTACAAAGGAATCAAGATACTTTTAATTAGGTCAGATTACCCTGCAGCAGACCATTGCTTCAGCAAGAATAACTGGAAGACCCTGGCATGGTGGCTAATGCTTGTAATCCCAGAAACTCAAGAAGCTGAGTTAGAAGGATAACAAGTCCTACTCCAGCCTCAAAAAAATTAGTGAGGCCCTGAGCAACTTAGGGAGACCCTGTATAAAAAATAAATAAGTAAATAGAACTGGGGATGTAGTTCAGGTGTTGTGCACCTTTGGGTTCAATCCCCAGTACAAAAAGCAAAGAGAATACTAAACAGCTGAATTAAATAAAAAAAATCACCTGATTAAAGGCATCAGAGAACTAAAGTTAGTGTAGGTGAGGACTAAAAGGCCAGACAGCAGAAAATCTTTGCAGAGCTCTTGGCAATGTTACAGAGCAAGAGGAACCCAAATGTAGTCCAGGGATATCAATAAATCAGAACATGAGTGTCTACAATCAGGAGCAAAGGCAAATGTGATAGAGGAAACCCCTCCATCAGCTCCTTATCTCTCAAGAACCGACTGATCCTTAGGCAGCTCAGGCTAAGAGAGAAGCTGAGCAAAGAGCAGCTGCTAATGGTTGAGAAGATAAGCAGATTGATTGGCAGCCTCAGAAAGTAGGAGACCCTTGAGAATTTCAGGTTTCAGTGTGGACAAACTAAAGATGACTATAAGAGTAAATACAATCTTTAAATAGAATAGTTAACAGTCTAAAAACAAACTTGATATATATGTTATCACTGCTTGAATTAATGAGATTCTCTGCTCTAACCACCTACAAGAAAATTTTTAAAATCTTCAATGGAATATGGCATAATTTAGACTTTAACTGTTATTAATTGAATACTCCTGGTAGTCAATCACAAAAAAAAAACCTATCACAAGGAAAAACAGATAAAGAGAAGGTCTTCAGGTGATTCAAATATTTCACTTATCAAAAATAGATTTTCTGAATGATTGATGTCTTCAAGAAAACCGACAGCAACACAAAAATATTAAGAAGATAAAGAACTATAAAAGAAAATGAGTTGCATTGGAAATGAAAATGCTTGATAGAAATGAACAATATAATTAATTGTATTAATTGACATCTACAAAGATAATTAATGCTCTAAAAAATAGACAATGGGGAATATATAGACTGAGTACAAAAAGGAAAAGTATGGAAATACAGAAGTTAAAGATCTTAAAATCATGAGACAGGTTGAAAGGATCAAATAATAATCTGAATCTCAACATAGGACAGAAAGATTTAGATGTAAAATTGAGAAAACAATAGCTAAGAATTTTCAATATTGTTGAAAGATATGAAGCCACAGATTAAAGGTGCATCATCACAAAGAAAATCATATTAAGCACAATCATGTAAAACTACACACATCCAAGGAAACATACAAGAAAAAAATTTACTTTAAATAGCTTTATATACTTACTTCCTAAAAGAAAAATAAAGGCCAGAAAACAATAAAACTTTGTTAAAAGCTGAATTAGAGGAAAATAAAAATATTTCCAGAAAGTAAAGGGACAGTTTTGTTTTGTTTTCCCAACTAGTCAAACAAAAGAAGAATGAAGGAAGAGGAAGAAGAGGAAGATGAGGAGGAGGGGTATGAAATATGGAAAGGACTTCTTTGGGAAGGAGAAAAAAATGATACTTGATAGAGCATGGAAATTCAGGAAATAATGACACAATTGTATAACAAAAATTGCAAATGTGTGGATAACTACATATTAATATAGATTCTATAAAATAATACAGTGATTCAAAATAAATGAAACCAAAAGCACAGAAGCCAAGAATTTGAATGAAATTAAAGTGTTTAAGATGTTTGCATTATTCAGAACATGTAATACATAGTAATTTACATAAGATTTAAAGAAGCCCAGTTTATGTTTGTTGCAACCTCAAAGGTAACAAATAAAAATTCTGTAGTAATAGAGTATAACATTAAAAACAATAATAGAAGAGGAAAATGGAATAACAAATACATTTGAGTAACACAAAAGATGCAAAGGAGAGAAACAGAAAAGCTGGATTCTTTTTAAAGAGAGAGATAGTAAATTAAAATTCAATACATGTGCAATTTTATTAAATAATGATACTTTAAACATATTTTTGAAAGAATGGTAAGTCTATATTAAAAATATAACCACATGAAACTTCAAAAACATGCATGTTGAATATAGCACATACATAGAAGATGGAAAGCTAAAGTTCAGAGAAAAGATGTGTGCCACAAACATTTACCAAAAGAGAGTAGTTGGCCCTATATTTAGTGAAAGAAAGTAATGTCAAGGTCAAAAGCATTATAAGAGATAAACAAGCAAAGCTGTAAGTTAACAGTGTTTGCTGTGGGGTCATGGCACAGGGAACAAAGTAGTCTGCATTGTGAATGTAAGGATATACTCACTTTAGGAAAAATCCTGAAGTTGTACCCTGTTTTAGTCAGCTTTTTCACTGCTCTGACTAAAGCATCTGACTGGAACAATTATAGAGGGGGAAAAGTTTATTTGAGGGCTCACAGTTTCATAGGTCTTAATCCACCGAAGGCTGACTCCATTTCTCTGGGCTCAAGATGAGGCTGAACATCATGGCAGATTGTGTGGCAGACAGAAGCAGCTCACATTATGGGGATCAAGAAGCAGAGAGAGACTCCACTTGTCAGATACAAATATCTGATAAAGTCACGCCCCCATTCCAACCTCCTCCAGTCACACCCTACCACTTTAGTTAATGCCATTAGGGATTAATTTACTGATTAGGTTAAGGCTCTAACCCAATAATTTTTCCTCCAAAACTTCTTGCATTGTCTCACATGTGAAATTTTGGGGGACACCTCACATCCAAACCATAACATACCCTTATTGCATGTACTTTTCGGTCCATGTGCTTTATGCCTTACTAAAATGCTTTAGCATAGTGGTAGATGAAATATTACTTTAAAAGGGACTTCTACACCTCAAAACCACCTGAGGATGAGTAAAAAGACTGTAACAGAGGTGTGGACCTCTGGAATCCCATGGCCCACAGAAGGTTATCCCAGAGTTCAGAAAGCTGAAGTGGAGTTTCTTCCCAGAGAAATAGCAAGAATATTTTAAAAAGCCCCCCACAGAGAAAAAGTTTTAAAGACACAATTATTTTATATTTGTTGCCAAGAGGACTCTACCAGAGATTAAAACTCTACCAAGACCATAGCATTGTGTCCTTTTTTCCTAATCCTTTTCTCACTAAACTGAACCCTTAAAGTGTTAGAAAAGTAGGTTGACAGTAGGGGTAGAAAGAGTAATGAGGAAGGGAATGCACACACTGTGCCCCTCTTCACTGTAGAAGATGTCTAGCTGGGAGAGGGGAAGAGTTTAAACCTGAACAACAAGCATTAGTGTTGATCTTATATGTCATATAGTTTCTGAAACCACTGAGATGAAAATGTTCTGAAAACGGAAATGACCCAGAAAAATCTATGGAGCCTGGCCCTGATTTCATCTAGGGGCAGGACAGAATGAATCCAGAAGCTAAATTTGAGGGGTTAACAGGGGGGAGAAAAAGAGTGTATTTGATTCCTGCATCATATCATAGTAACTGTAGCTCATTTAACAAACGTTTTATATGTGCAAAGATGGAGTTATGTGAAGAATTCAGGGAAATGCAAATTAATGCATTGACCTCATTTTCACATTTCATATTGGCAAAATTAAAAAAAACTGCTAAAGTCTATTTTGTAAGAATAAAGGGAAATTAGAAGGCTCCCACAGTTTTGAAAGGAAAGTCAAGTGTTGATATGTTTGGGGGTGGCCTTTTGGCATTTTTAATACATTATGATTGCAAACCATTTGACTCCATATTTTCAATCCCAGGAATGTATCTTTAAAAAATTCTCACATGTGTGAAAAAAAAAATTAACTACATAGAAATTTTTAAAAGCTATAGCCTGGACGGCTGGGTATGTAGCTCTGTTGTAAAGTGCTTTCCTAGCATGTGAGAAGCCCTGGCCTCTACCAACAGCACTAAAAAAAAAAAAAAAAAAAATGAAGTTTATATACCCTGGAAGATATCTACAATTTATCATCAGAATATATATAAAGAGTCATTAAAGAGAATAACATATACAGAGATGTAGACATAGACATGTGATATACATTGATATACATGTAGATATATAGACAGATGACATAAATATACAGATGCAATCACAAAGATATATAGAGATGTAAGATAGAAACTGAGATATACAGCACTTCAAAACTAGTTTTGTTAACTTAAAAAACAAAATAAAAACACAAATTTGGGCAGTATAAGAATGTAAACTCCATGAAATAAGAGGCAATCCAGAGAGTGCCTGGGACATGATAGACATTCCATAAAGATGGTTGAATAAACACTTAAATCCATTCACACAGATAAAATAGAGGGATCTTTAAATATTTCACATTATACATTCTGTATTGTGGAAATTATTGAAATAAAATACTAAATCGGTAGTGTCCAAAGTAAAATAAAATTTAAAACTTAAATATATATGTTTCATATATACTAGTTGTGACAATTTCTATCTTATTCACCTATTAATCTACTAGCATCTCTGAACATCTATATAAGAGAGGTAATGAAATACAACTAATGGGCTTTTTGTGAGATAAACATCATGTGAACAACAGCCATAACTACTTGATGGATTGTACAAGTTCAGGAAACAGAGTGTACTCTGCTAACTCCCAACATAACTCAATGTCCTTTTATTCTTTAATTGACATAAAACATGTAAGTTTTCATGAGGTATACCTCCTGTTGTTTTCACTCATGTACGGTTAGATAGTAATTAACAGTGTAATTAGCATGTTTATCAACTTAAAGATTTTTATTTTACATTTTCCAAGGTTTCCAGGTTTTTTCCTCACCTAGGATTGACCTAGCTAGCTATCCCCCTACTCAGAAGTTGTATGGTGCATACGAGAAAAAATATGCTAAACACAGATTTAACCCACTTATTTGTCAATGTTCTGAATATCTCTTATAAAATATAAACAAATATTTAAAGATACCTGGACAAAAGACAAATCATGCAATTCATTTCCCACAAAATTCATTTGATACTTAGTTATTTTAAAAAAAAATTACTAATTATTTTAATATTAAAATAATTCTATATTATAATTTATAATTTAACAACTAAATTACTCAATATATTAAAATAAAAAATTTTAATATATTCTTATGCCTTATTGCCAATTTGTTTCAATCTTTTTGATAAATAACTTGGCTATATATGTCAATAATATCACCAACACATATAAGATATGATTATATTATCTTACCTTTAGAGATGTACTCAAAATATTCTCTTAAGGTTATTAAAAGACACACAAAAATATCTTATGAGAGATCATTGGCAATAGTGGAAACAGTAAATAAAATATAACTTTTAACAAGTAGTGGAATGGTACAATAGTATTATAAAGTCACTATGCAAAGAAAATAATGTTAAGAAAATAAAAAACTATGCCATTGAACTCAAAAGTCAAATGTATATTATAGAACCAGGCAGGGTGGTGCATACTTATAATCCCAGGTGTAAAACACCTATAAATTGAGAGACTGAGGCAGGAGGATCAAACCAGAAACTGTGTCTAATAGAAGAAAAAGCAGGCCCTAATCTTCATCATGTGGGATTAGGCCCCAACTTCCTTATAAGACTCCTATAGCACAAGAATTAAAACCAAGAATCAATAAATGGAATGGAATCAAACTAACAAGTTTCTTCTCAGTAAAAGAATCAATCTGTGAGGTAAACAGAGCAAATTTTCCCTATATCCTGGGAGCAAATTTTTACGCCATGCACATCATATAGAACACTAATCTCTAGGGTATATAAAGAACTCAAAAAGCTAAGCACCAAAAAAACAAATAACCCAATCAACAAATGGGCCAAGGAACAGACACTGTTCAGGAATAGATACTTCTCAGATGAGGAGGTACAATCAATCAACAAATATATGAAAAAATGTTCAACATCTCTAGCAATTAGAGAAATGCAAATCAAAACTACTCTAAGATATCATCTTACTCCAGTCAGAATGGCAGCTATTATCAAAACAAACAACAATAAGTGTTGGTGAGGATGTGGGGGAAAAGGTACACTCATACGTTGCTGGTGGGACTGGAAATTGGTGCAGCCAATATGGAAAGCAGAATGGAGATTCCTTGGAAATCTGGGTATAAAACTGCCATTTGACCCAGCTATACCTCTCCTCAGACTATACTCAAAGGACCTAAAAACAGCATACTACAGGGACACAGCCACATCAATGTTTATAGCAGCACAATTCACAATAACTAAACTGTGGAGCCAACCTAGATGCCCTTCAGTGGATGAATGGATAAAAACAATGTGACATATATACATAATGGAATTTTACTCAGCAATAAAAGAGAATAAAATCATGGCATTTGCAAGTAAATGGGTGGAGAAGATAATGCTAAGTGAAGTTAGCCAATCCCAAAAAACCAAATGCTGAATGTTTTCTCTGATATAAGGAGGCTGACTTAAAGTGGGGTACGAAAGGGGAGCATGGGAGGAACAGATAAATTCTAGATAGGGAAGAGGGGTGGGAGGGAAAGGGAGAGGGCAGGGGATTAGCAAGGAAGGTGGAACGTGGTAGACATCATTATCCAAAATACATGTATGAAGTCATGAATTGGTATGAACATACACAACCAGAGATAGGAAAAATTATGCTGTATATGTGTAATAAAATTATAATGCATCCCGCTGTCATTTATTTTTTAAAAAAAATCAACTAAAAAAAAAGTTCAATGCCAGCCTCAGCAACTTGGTGAGGTCCTAAGGAAGCAAGCAGAACCCTGTCTCAACATAAAAAAAAAAAAAAAAATCAATAAACAAAAGGGCTGGGAATATGGCTCAGTGGTAAATTACTCCCTGGGTTCAATTTCCCCATCCAAAAAAATATGTAAATGCAATATAATTATACATAAAATAAAAAGTTACATGGAAGTTAATCAAAACATTTACAGTGTTTATCGCTGAGATAGGATTAAGACAGACTGACCAGAATTGGGAGGTTATATTCCACAGAAAGAGAGCAAGGGCTTTGAAGGCAAATTGAGGAGGTTTGAATCTCAGCTATGGTAATTTAGGAAAATTATTTAATATTTCTGAACATCAATTTCATCATATATTTTAAAAGAAAACACACATATTTTGTAGAGATTTTTAGAGCATCCATAAATTAAGATATGGAAAAGAATCGAGTCTAATTTCTGGCACACAGAAGGCTCTAAATAAACATTAGACCTTTTAAGTTCTTTATAAAATTTTATATTTTCCAAGTTTTCTACCAGTAAATTTGTTATTTTGCTTTGGAGTAAAAAAAGTTCTCTAAATGTTAATTACCCTATTTTCATCTGCTCTTCTATGTTTAAGACCTAAAACATTCAAATTTCCCATATCTGATTCCACTAATATGGGTTAACAAGCCAGCAAGGGGAAAGAAACTCCTCTAAGCCAATTATATTATTGTTTATATGTTGTATAAATATAGACATTCTGAAAATACATGTTTTTAGAACATTACTTGTAAACTCATGCCCTAGAAGCCTGAAATAAGAAACAGTTTTATTCCATTTTATATCTCAGCATATAATAGAGTTGGCAACAAGATATTCATGAAAATCTATGAAATTAAATGGTTCTGAACATATAAAATGCCAGACATTGATAGCAGATAGTGGGAAATATTTCAAGGGCAAGAATAATTCTGGTATGGAACATTTGAACAAAGTAGGAAGCCACTTAGTCGACTGTATCTGTGAGGATCCAATCAGAAGGCAGACACCATACAGTGTTTAATCAGAAGTTTAATACAAAAATTACTAACTTAGAAAGGAGATTCATACTATAAAAGGGTTTTCTGATAATAAGGTATTTAAGAAAAAACTCTTAAAACAGTAGATATGAGAAAACATTCATGGAAAGGACACCAACCCATCTAGCTCCAACACCCAACACCATGTACTTGAGATACAGATGGCAAAGTTTACTGAGTTGCCACACAGTCCAAATTCACATTCTGCAATATCAAGGGAAATGTTCTGGAGGGACAGATTACAGAACCTGCTGAAAAGATGGCCAAGAGAGCTACAGGAGCATTGCTTACCAATGGGCACTGATGCTGACAGTGAACAACAGCACTTAGGTTCTGGAAGAAGTTGGCTGCACAACAGGGGGCTGATGCTGTTGAATGCACCTGCTTGAGCAGAAGCACACACCTCAAGGACCAGAGAAACACAAGAGACCAGTTCTGCTTTTCCAGTATCCCTCTAGTGCCCTCTACTGGCTGGCATGCCCTCCCATAGTAACTGGCAGAAGAAAAGCCATGATAGGGCTCTTTTCTCTTATCACAGCAGTTAATGAAGGCAGACATGTGACTACTATGGTAATTGTCAGAGACCACCATTCTGGTTCTTCAGCTACCATATTCACCTCTCTATACACCTCTGTTATTTACCATAACAAAATAACTCTTTTTACCTAACAAGATAATAAAGCTATTCGTTTTACAAGTGAAGATGTTCTCATATGCTTCCCAAACAGAGGAAATACACAGTCCCAATAGTCATTATATCCATCACTGGATTTAATAATTGCTACTTAAATTCCACCACAGTTCCATGGAATGTTTTGTTACCTAATGATTAAATTTTAAAATTAACTTCTAACTTACATAGAAAAATCAAATATAAAATAGGAAGCCAGAAAAGAAGAAAATGATTATCTTATACCAATAAGTGCATACATACAAAAAGCAAAATATAGACATACAGACTTACTACAGTACTCATCTTTGTAACTGGTCACAAGGGTCAATTTATTCCATATTACTTCATTCTTCCATTGTCCATTTCAACAAAAACTTGGGCTGTTCGGGGTTTTGTTTTTTTGTGGGGTTTTTTGTTGGTGGTGGTGGGGTTTTTTTTTGGTACTAAGTATTGAACTCAAGGGCACTTGACCACTGAGTCACATCCCCCACCCTATTTTGTATTTTATTTAGAGACAGGGTCTCACTGAGTTGCTTAGGGCCTCACTTTTGCTCAGGCTGGCTTTGAACTTGAGATCCTGCTGCCTCAGCCTCCTGAGCTGCTGCCTGTGCCACTACACCAGGCTTGCTCAGGGTTCTTTATGTGGTGGAGTAATGCAAATTTTCTTTCCTAAAAGATCTGAGTTTTCCGTCATGTTGTAACTTGTTTGTTTCTGTAATTTCCCATGAATGTTTACTATTCAGCATAGAAATAATAAACATTCTAGAGGATGCCTAATTTTAGTGTCTTATAAATCTTTATCATGTTATGATATATATATTGATGAGCATGCACAAACCTACAGCCAGGTGTGAGAGACTACATTCAGCTCATAATGGAAAGCTCAAACTACATGGTTACCTACAGTCCCTTGGTTAAGAATTCAGTCTCTTCCAATACCCAGTAGGAAGTCAGTAGCTCTTCTCAAAACAGTTGCCGGAGAGGACAGATTTCATTTAAAATCCTAGACCTCTGAGCTGGGATTCTCTTATTGGTGTTTCCCGGAAACTCTATACAGGGTCCTCATTTGCCACCAATATTCCAAATAATCAGTTATTGTTAGATCTGCTTTATTAGAAGGCTCAAGGCATGGTGTCGCTTTTACATATCCTCAACTTGATGCAAAGATTTGCATTAATTTCTAGATAAAGGAACAAACACAAAAACAATCTGGAATCTCTAGAAATTTTAGTCGGACCAATTAATTTGGAATAATAAAGTGTTGTACTCTATTGCTCCCTTTGTCTAATACCCTTTGAATATACTCCTCATTATGATTCACAAATTTCTCCTAAAATGTTTTTGTAATGCTTAGAGATTCTTTTGGTGTGTAAACCATTTGTTCTAGGTCATAACTTTTACTGGTTTCCTTAGGCTGATACTTTATTCTAATCATGGAACTGGTAGAAGTAGGAGGAAGTTGTGGGATTTGATAGGAATGAACCCTCCTCAAGGAATACATGCCAAGCGAAGTTATGTATCAAAGGGTATTCAAGTAACATAAATCTATTCTTTTGAAGTACCAGAGTGCGAATTATTTCCACTGGAAAAAGCAATCAAAGGTGACTTAGGGGTCAAGATTGCCTCTTTCATTTGGTCCAAACAGATGTACCCATTCTGACTAGATCTCCATTCAGAAGGTATTTCTTTCCCAATCATTGTTCTAATTTTCTCATTAAAATCTTGACAAGAAAGTAATTTCAGCATCTATTGTGATTTTTCTATATGTGAACCTACAATTAAGATCTTTGTTTGATTTTCAGAAGTAGCTCTAAAAGAAATTTAAAAGTTATCTTTAAGGCTCTCATGAAAGCTCCAGTGTTTCAGAATGCAACTTTAATGTAAAGTTAAAGGATCTGAAATTGTTATTTTGTCTGTAAGCACTCATGGATGCTAAAAAGAATCCATACAACACCACGGTTCTTATAATGGTTATAATTGGAACCTTGACCAAGAACAGAACAAAATGTAGTACATTTTCTCCTGGTGAACAAAATCTTCTCTACCAAACCTCAAAGCATTTCTTTGAAATCAATACAAGACTGTACAATATTTATATTTTTATAAGGTCTAAATCAATTAGAGGTGATCAGGTTGCCCCAGGTGATTTCATGTAAATTTAATGCCAATTGGACCCATCAGTTATAATTTAATAACAATCTGTGTTTCACTTTCTCAAGTTATGAGTTTCATAGAACATAAATCTCAATACTGCAGTAATCATGTTTAGAAAGCACAAAGAATTGGTGTGTATTCAGGACTTGGAGAAAGTATTTCTTCTTAAATTCTGAATAGAAAAGAAAACTGTTTAAGAAAAGAAAGATCCGCTCTGTCCTTGCTTCCTGTTCTTGGGAGGTATTTTTTGCCCAGCGAAAGTGTGTGCATCACTTTCTTCTCCTGGCTATTTAATAAGGCAGAGAGATTGCTGAGTATATTAGTCTAGAGGAACACCAAAGAAAATATTCTTTTCCTTCTCTTATCTCTAAATTAAAACAAAGTGCTTCCATATGATATGGAAAAATCATAGCCAGTTTGAGGATAGATACGCTCATTTTCACTCATCTTCCTGCTGAAGTGAAGACCAACAGGTAGAAATTGATTATATCTCTATTTGGGCCACTGAGGCAGTGAATCATTAATAACAAGGCAATCTAGCAAGAGACTAGCTGTAAACCTGACTGCTGGGAAGCACCACAGGAAGGGGAGAATATTGGAATTAAGACAGGCACCTTCCCCTCCTATGTTCTTATGGTATTAAAAAAGAAAAGAAAAGAAAAGAAAAACTCAAGGAAGCTTCATCTTATAACAACAAAAACAAGAAACCTTGAATGTTACCCTCTCTAAAGTAGCATGCACCTATGCTGACACAATTATTCATGAAATTTATTTCTTTGACTCAGTAACATTTTGTTTCTAAGGAAAGATTTCTGAAAAAAGAAAAATTTCAAAAATGTTTTATCCTTCAACCTTACTATATCCAAAACAAAAGGTTGCAAGTAAACTATGCAATCATAACTCTGACACGAAAAAACTTTTTCAAAAGCAAAACACTCAGGTGACACCTCTTCACTCAACAGCATCTAGCTGCAATAACCATGCAACTCGGGATTTCATAGAAAAGATTGAGGTTCATAACAGCAAAAGCAAGTAGGTCAGGAAAATTTGAACTCAATCATTCTGTATGGTTGCTATTTGGCCAATAGTCACAAAACAACATTTAATATTGTTTTTTGCATATAAATTCATTGTTATGTAAAAAATTTCTTCCTAACATTGTTGAATGTTGCAAGTGAGCCGAATTGAAGACAACCACTGATTAGAAAGAATAAGGTTAGAAAATGTCACATGAGAAAGTAAATATAATAAAGGTCAAGTAGAGTTTCAGTTCATTTGCTTAGATAGGCCCTGATCCAATTTAGAAGTTGAAAATTTAAAGAGATTCTGACATCTGAGGAAGAAAAGATAGAACAGAAAGCATAATCTACACTTGCATTTTGCTTATAAGAAAATTTTTAGGAAGATAAGATATTTTGGTAGAATTAGATTTACTCGTGACAATTTGTCAAGATAATGAAAAATGGGAAGAACAAACCACCTTTACAATTCAGAGTTTAGATACTGAGTGTAGAAATATATATTCTTAACAATTTTTGTCTATCTCTACAATGACCCATCCTATTTATGCATTTCACATAGAAGTTTCCAGCATTGATGTACAAGGCTCTCAGTACTAGCCACATAGACTTCTTGTCTGGGTTGGCATATTTCCTCACTCCAGGAGGCTGACAACTTCAAAGATCATCCTAATGGGTAAATCTATCAAAATGTCCTTCACTCTGCTCCCATTTTTCTTCTTGATGCTTCTATCTTTCTCCCTCTTTTCTATTAATCATATAAAAGGAATCTTTCTGAAAAGGATGTCTCTGAAAATGATGGGCTAGGAAATTCCAAAAATGTGTCTTTCCAGTAAAGCAATGATTAAGCTGCAAAAAAAAAAAAACTGTCAGAATAAAGCTCTGGGGATCCTACAACTGGAGACAACAAAGGGAATTCTTAATGAAGAAAGAGGTTACTGGAATTATATAAGAAAGTGTTGTGGTACTTAGACTAACTACCTGCCACTGCTTACACTCCCCAGATTGGTGATAGCCATGAAGCAGCAGCCTGAATTCCTGGTACAGCACGTTGATGCTGGAGGAACGATATCTATATTATTCTCCGAGAATTGGCATTGTATATTTTGACCTGAAGGAGTTCCTCATATATTTTGGTATTTACTGGCTCCCTGAAGGATCTGCTCAGAAACTTGCCTTTGTTTCACCTACCTCAGAGCCTGCTCAGAGGTGAAGGACACTCTGGGGATGCATTTGTTAAAAGCATTGAAAAGCAAATATATGGGGCAAAAAATAGAAGCTGTACAGCGAGCAGTAAACAGATCAAAATGCATAAGAAGGAGGAAGGCTGAGGAAGGGAATAAAATCTTCAAAAAAATCCTGCACATAATGGAGAACCTAGAAGGTCATATATGTTCTCCCAACCAGACACATGCTTAGCAAACTCCTGAAAAGATAGTAATTTCACCTCTGGTCAACATTAGCTTCCCCGTAAGTGGAAAGTGAAGGCCAAGACATAGTGGTTAGGCAGCCTAGAGAGGCATCCAAGGAGTTCCTCAACACAACCTACCCTCAAAGACCAGGAGACATGGTGGTGGTTTTTGCTGTAAGCATTTAAAGATGTTAAATATAATCCCCATGGTAACCACAAAAAAATTATCTATAGAAAATATAGGATATGCACAAAAAGTACTGAAAGAGAATAAGAAGAGTTCATTATTAAACACACACACACAGACACACACACACAAAAAAAAAAAACCCAGGTAAGCAAAAAAGAAGACAATAACAAAAGAAATGAGGGACAAAACAACAGTAAGAGATTGCTATCATTTGGATCTTGAATGTCCCCAAAGGTCCTTGTGTTATGGGCTAGGTTCCAGAATGCCCTACTGGGAGATACTATGGATATTTAAGAGGTAGAGCTTTATGGAATGTCCTTGAGTCATTGAGAGTATGACCCTGAAGGGGATTGGGGAACCTCAGTGTCTCTCTCTCTTCCTTTTGGCTCCTGGCTCAAAAGGTTAGTATATTACTCTGCCAACTACCCTCTCCACCAATGCCAATCAGCATCCCCACCTGAGGCCCAAGGCAACAACAAGTCCACCTGATCTTGGGTGAGAATCAAAAAATAAATTTAAAAAAAAAACAACTGTGAGCAAAAATACAAAAAAAAAAAAAAAATTCTCTTTAAAAGCTGTATAAGCTTTTCATCATTATAGTGATGAAAAGCTTATACAGCTATAATGAAAATAAGTACAAAATGTCATAACTTCTTCCTTTTCAGTAATTACTTTAAATGTAAATAGATTAGACTCTACTCAAAAGTCAAGTGTTGGCAAAATGGATTTTTTAAAAATGATCCAACTATTTGTTGCCTACAAGAGACTCATTTTAGAAAATCAAACAACAACTCTTAACCACTGATTAGCACATTCACTGGCAGGAACAAGTTGGGTAAGGGTGATTGGTTAGTACAATAGGGGGATTCCTTTGAACTGATTAGTTTAAGCCACGAGGGGCGTACATGCTAAACTACATGGTTTCCCAACATGTTATCAACCACCATAAACTACTGGGGGGTCATCTGGCATCCCAGATATTTTCCCTGTCTCATACTGATTGGTGGTTGATAGGAGGTTGCTATGGGTCCTCACCTAGTCTGAGTCAGGGACAACTGGCATACAGATCTCTCTTGTCATTTGTAGACAAACAACTCAGCAGGGTGGATATGTGCTTAGGAGTGCTCTGTGGGTTTTTCCAAGGACAAGGGTCATGCCCCCTTCCTTGGACAGGCTTTGCTCTGAGATACAGGCTGGTTTCTCAAAAATGGAGTCACATCAGTTTCTCCGTTTCCATCAACTGTAGAGTAACAAAATCTATACAATGCAACATTATTCACAATTGAAATAAAATGACTATTGGTACATGCTACAGGTGAATGAGCACTGGAAACAATGTTCTGAGGAAAAGAAGCACAGAAGGTTACATATGGTATGCTCCCATTTGTATGAAGTATCTAGAATTGATAAGTCTGCACAGCAGAGAAACATCTGTTGTTTCCAGGGGGAAAAGAGAGGCCTTTGTTTTTGTTTGTTTGTTTGTTTGTTTTGGTATGGGGGATTGAAGTGAGGGGCACTTAACTACTAAGCTACATTCCCAGCCCTTTTTTATTTTTTCTTTGGAGGCAGGGTTTCACTAATTCGCTTAAGACCTTGCTAAATTGCTGAAGTTGGCTTTGAACTTCTGCCTCAGCCTCTGGAGTCAGTGGGATTACAGAGGTGCATCTCGGCGCCTGTCTGGGAGAGGCTTATTAATGGATACAGTGCTTCCCTCTGGTACTAGATAGTGGTGACAGTCATACAACATTGTAAATGTAGTAAATGTCACTCAATGGTATCCTCCAAAATTTATGTCATATAAGTTTCACAATAATAAAAATGACAACTTTTCTCAATTAGCAGCACCTACTATATTTTGTAATTTAATTTTCAAGGAAATGAATGTTTCCCCTTTCCTTTTCTCTCCTAAGTAAATGAGCCTTTTCAAATTCTAATTATTTCCTCTTCAGCATCCTTTACCTTTTCAGCATGACCCTTTTATACCTAAATCCTTTATTTTTAGGATGTGCATGACAACAGAAAGAGAGAAAGTTCATTTACATATCTAGAAAAAATTACATCAATGACAATGTAATTTTCTCCATTTGAATTGCACTCTTTTTAAAATTTTTAATCAAAGTCCTATTTAAGTTTACCTCCTACAAAAAGATATACCCCTTCCTAATTGAAGATGTCTTCCAGCTGAATTCCTTGTTCATGAATGGAAAAAAAAAATCCATGAATTTCTTATTTACAAGGAAGTCTTTTTTGTATGATTACAGATCACTCTGAGGAATCACTATTCTCTACATTTTGTGGATGTGGGTCATTGCAGCATGATTTGTGTTCCTCCTGCTGACCTTTATAAACTTTTGAAAGGATGTAAGAAAGATTTGTGATTGGAATAAATCAGCTTGGAAGCTGTTGAAAACTCTTGACAAATTCTAGCTCCATCTCAGAACACAGCAATTAAGAGAAACAAAAAAATACCCACCAAAGCAGAGAAACCAGAAGGAGCTCAATAAAGTCCACTTTCCACTTGCCCTTTGAAGTAGATATCTGTTGTTCTTGTACGCACGGAACCATTCCCATTTTTTCTGAGAGTGGCATCCTAAATTTCCTCACATCCCCTCAGTCCTTAAGATGCAGCAAGTATCCCTCTGACTCTAAGCATGGGAGCAGGGCCTTGCACAGGCCTGCCATAGAGACTGCACAGACTTAGCTCCAAGAAGGCCCAGCTAACATGGGGCAGAGCAAAAGAGAGCCAATAAGGATTTTCACTGGGTTCTAAAGCATCCCATTCTCTTTAGGGAAAATTTCAGAGCCTGAGATTATTGGAAACCATGACCACCTAACAAAGAAATATGCCCTGAAATAGTTAACCCCAGAGAAAAAATGGAGTCAAAGGTTGAAAGGAGGAATTGGTGGAGGCCCTGGATCCAACGGAACTCACTTTCCTTTTTTATTTATGCTAATTTTAACTGAATTTCCATATCTTGCTGTTTTAGTCAGCTTTTTTTGCTGCCTCAACTAAAAGAACTGACCAGCACAATTGTAGAAAAGGAGAACTTTATTTGAGGACTCACAGTTTCAGAAGTCTCAGTCCAAAGACAGCTGGCTCCATTTAATGGGGCTCAAGGTGAGGCAGAAGACCAAGGCGGAAGAGTGTGGCGAGGAAAGCAGCTCTCTTGATGATTAGGAAGCAGAGAGGAGAGAGGTCTCCACTTGGCAGATACAAATATATGTCCTGAAGCCACACTCCTAATTCCCACCTCCTCCAGCAACACCCCACCTGCCTTCAGTTACCAATCAGTTAATCCCTACCAGGGGATGAATTCCATGATTGGGTTGAAGCTCCCTCAACCCAATAATTTCTCCTTTGGACCTTCTTGCATTGTCTTACAGGTGAGCTTTAGGGGGATATCTCCCATCCAAACCATAACAATTATAGATGAAAGAACCTTGGTGCTGAATTCATTAAAATAAATTGAGTCAATGTGTATTGCTAAGGCCAGAAATAGTCCCCATAAGGATGAAGAAGGGAAGAGAGAAAAAATATGGTTAAGTAAGAAGAAATTCATCCAACTAATTGTGCTGACCTTTTGATTCCCTTTGAAAGCTCAGTCTCCAACAAAAACTAGACCTAATTTTTAAGCTAGAATGTCATCCATCCTTTTCATCTCTCATCTGGATTCTAAAATTTTGGAAGCAATGGACAGTTAAAGAGGAGGCTTGGGATTCCTCAGAAGCTATGTGAAAGTAGTAGATACAAAACAGTGACTATTTTGCCTCAAGGCAATGCTAAATGAATTTAAATTGGCCTACTATGGCTTTAACATTAAATACTAACTAAGCAAAATTTTGGAAATATTGGCATAGTTTACACCCCAGTGAGACATATAATTAGGGATTATAGTATTTTCAGAAACATTTATAATATGCAGAATTTTGTAATGAGCTTATCACATTTCAACATGAAAGATGTGAACTTTCTGCTGCCCAAACTGATTGCATAGTACTTGAAAATTGTTTCTGGTTCATATGTCTCATTGATTCAAGGGGATCATTATATGAACACACACTCATTTTACACATGTGTGTAGTACATGTGTATATAGTACATGCACGTGTATTTATGTGTGTGTGTTTAGGTATGCATATACACAAACATCTATCTTTCATATCAAATAATAGGTGCTTACTAAATCTTTGGGAAAATAATGGTTGAGTTGAAAAAAAATTGTGTGACAATGGCCCATGTACGGTCTAATTCAGTGGGTTTTAATAAGAAATTGCTATGTTCAATATCTATGTGAAACGAGTTCTCAAGAACACAAAAATAAACAGGATATATATTCTTTTCCTCAAGAATCAAAAAATCCAGTGCTAAAATGTAAGAGCTGGAAATTCGGTCTGATTAAGTCCAGTATCAGGTGGATCTTATAAGAGCAGTAGGAGAAGAAAATGTGGTTATGATCACTCAGGCCAGCTTGGATTAGAGAGAGTCCTCCTCTAGCTTATAGAAGGATAACACCTGAGCTGGGTACTGAAGGAGGTAAATATCCTACCAGAAAGAAATCTCTATCCAGGTAATTGGAAGACATAAGTAGAAGCCTACAGGCGAAAGAATATATGCCAGTTGCAAGAAATGGTACAAGAACAGAGAATAAGTCAGCAAGGAGAGGTCCACCTAGAATTTTGAGGACTTGGGAGAATTTGGTTAAGAAAATCCCAAGTCATTGCAAAGTAACAACTCTAGAAATGTGAAAAACAAAGTTGGGAAGTGCTTATAATCTCTCCTGTGTTTTAGATTTAAGCTGCAAGGATTTGGGGGCATCTGTTCATAGTCACTAGGGAAATGAAAGTTTGGAGAGTCAAAGCAAAAGTCATTTTCTGCCTTAGGGATGTTTAGGTCTATGTTCAGCTCAGTTAATTTAAGTGCTTAACTTTAACTGATTCACTTAGCAGAAGTTGCAGTTAGAAAAAAAATACCAAATCTCAATTATTATATGACCTTTTGGGGATTTAAAAGACAGTCTTGTCACTGGGTTCAAAAGCATCCCTTGCCCTTTTAGGAAACTTTTTCTTCATAGAAGGAAAGGCTTCCCTCTCTTTATTCACAGTTGTGTGTTCTCTAATAAGTGTGCCTTTTCCTTTAGGGCTGACCCGCTTTCACTTCAGTGCATGTTGTTTTCAAAGAGCCATTTGATGTACAAGAAACCTTTTGCTTAAAAATAAAAAAGGAAGCTGGGAAAGTGAAATAGAAAGAAAGGGATGGAGGGAGGGGAAAAGTTGTTTTGTCATGTTTATTTTTGTATTTGGAGGAGTGGACAGATAAATATGAATGCAAAATGGGCATTGAAATACTCTAACTTCCAACAAATTGAAAACTTTATAACTTTATATGTGCATTATTTCATTCTTCCTTAATTCTGTGCCTTGTTTTGCCCAAATCTAAAGGATATAAACACACAAATTCCAAAGGAACTATTTTCTTTAGAAATGAAACAGGGAGGAAGATAAATTATCACTTTATGGTCTATTTATGGAATTCAAACTCTTTAATATGTTCTTTGAAAAATTCCAGGCAGAGATCTGTGCCCCACTCAAACATACTGCTCTCTAATTCAGCCACCTTAACTTCTGGGCTCTCTTCTCCAGTAGAGCTGATGTATTTTGTTTACTGTTACAGATGTGTGACTTGCTTTTGTTCTTGTGACTATTGTACAAATCATTCTTAGCATCCAAACAATGTCCTCCCCTATTTTTTATCCATTCATCTCATTCATCTACTCAAGAGCTGTCTTATTTTACTTTGTCTAAATAACTTTTATTTTCTGCCCTAACAGAATTTATGAACTCCAGTTTTCATATTCTATATTCTATAAAATATATGGAATATTTTATTTGTATTGCATAATTGTTTTATTTCAGTTAGATAATTTTTTCTAGAGAAAAAAACAATATTACATTTCTCCTTATACCCTTTTTTTTCTTCTATCTCCTAATGGTTTTTGACACACTAATTTTATTTTTGTCCTTCCATGCTATTAACAGGAAAGAAGCTGACACCTACATATACTTATGAATGTATAAACATATAGAATCAACAAGATATAATTTACAGACCAAAGTACATAGAGCACCGAAACTGTAACAAATTCTTAATTTTATATGCTTTCAAATATCTCTTGTATGAATAATGTATGATTTTCATACATTATTCCATTGCACTATTTTAATCAGAAAACACATAAGGACATTTATAACCTTCACCAAGGATGGCAAGTAAATCACATCATCTACCATTCTGCCTACTGCTTGTCAATCACCACATTCTTTACCAATAAACTTGGAGGGAGCCTCAGAAATATTCTCCATGTAGCAAAGTATGTTCCAGGGAGACATTGACAATGAACTAAAATTAACTTAAGAATAAAACCCATAAAAACCCATATTTAATTTCTGTAAAGCTTTAGGCTTCCTGAGAGCACATGCCATGTGTACCATCTTCCCTGTGTCAGTATGAATTATGTTTTGTTGCATATAAGAGAAACCTACAAGAGAAATTTAAACAAAGGGAAACTTATTTTTCCTTAGACAATAAAACAAAGTCTAGGTATCAAAAAAAAAAGTTAATGATCCAATCTCCTTTCATCTCTGCTTAGCTGTATTTATCCTTATGGTCAGGAAGAAGCAAAGTGTAAAGGACAATAACATGTGCCAGCTAAATCAGAACCTTTTGGAAACTAAATAGAGTTGTGTATAGTTAGATGAGAAAAAACTGATAATTTCCTGGGTAGATCTATTCTTAAGACATGCACATACATTCTGTTGGCCAAAATCATATCACACAGCCAATCCTAGTTGCTAGAAATCCTAAGAAACCCAAGTTTTGTTGTTGTTGTTCTTGTTGTTGTTGTTTTTATCTAAGCACATTGCCCTAAAAAAAAAAGAAACAAACAAGCAAAACTATTTTCTTTAAATTAAAGAAAGAAGTCAAACAAAAAGGAAAGTCTATACAGAGTGGAAAGTTCCTCTATGCTGAGCTTTTAATGCATAGCAGAGTGGCTGTTGCAGAGTTTGTACTGAACAAGAACATAATAAATGAATTAATGAGTGAGTTATTAATCATAGTAATTGTTATGTTTGACTTTTAAAGGCCTCTATCAATTGTATATAATATACCAACAAGATCTTAAAATGATAAGTTATGACTTATTATACCTAGTACAGTAAAGCACATGTATAGGTAATTAGGAAAGGCTTTCTAAACTATAGTAATGATGAAAACTCCAAAAGAAATTGTTTTCTTTCTTTTCAAACTTATCTCACTGTACCTAGATAACAGTTGTACTCATTTCCAGTTGAAAGTGTATACTTCATTCTTCATTGAAGTATTTCAGTCTCTTGGATAACTATCTATGCCTTGGGAAAGAACACCCATGACTTAATGTGAACATGTTGGTTGCTGTTGACTGAAGTGGGCAGGTGCAAATCTACTCACTGGTATGATTCTTCAGTCTTGAACAATTACAGTGGCTAATGTCATCTCCTTCCAACTAGAAACTTTAACCACTGATGAAAGCTGTATTCCTCCTGGTGATGAATCTTGTGTAACTTAGGTAATCCCTTTGAAAATTCTTTAAGAAAATGAAACAATTTAAATCCACAAAAAAATTGTAATGCAGAAAATAATGTCACACAAACACATTGACATTCACAATATAGGAAGTTAGAGTAAGAGGCAAGACATAGGGAAAATCCATGATCTGTAGATACAAGTCCAAAAGGAAAAGCCAAAACCACTTGTTTTTGTACAACATGAACAGGCAATGTACATGGAATCTACTGTTTTTTTAGGCACTGAGTCAAGTTCTTTGCCCATACCACTTTACTTAACCCACATACCTTGTGAGATAGGTACTTTAATTTATTACAATTTTCCAGTTTGGGAAGTAAAGCTTATGTGGCTTGCCCATCTGCCAAATGACAATCTTGAATGTACAACTAGGTGTCTGGCTTTAGAATTAGGGCTCCTAACTAGTAAATCGCAGTGTCTCCATGTGACTGGAATGATACAAGGTTTTGAAACTCTGCATTTGAGAAGAGTCATATTTTCTTAATAATTATTAATATGTCAAGTTAGGAAGAATTAGGCTGAGCAAGAGGGAAAACAAGCCAGAACAAAACAAAGAACACAGTTGTTGGAAGTATATGATTGCTGAGGAAGAGTCATGAAGGATGTCACCTAGAAGAATTGACATGTAGAAAGCATTTTGATCACCTTTGTGGTCACCAATCCATAATGAAAACTATTCTCCCTGATAACAAGTAATTTCATAGAGCTTAAAAGTGCCATTCTATTCTATAAAATCTATTAGCTAATAAAGGTTTAGGAAGATTAGAATGCATAATCCAGACAGAATTGGGAGAGCGTATATACTCGTGTTATGAAAAAATGACATATGAGGTCTTTAGCAATCGTACCTCAGCTCTGGATTCTGAACTCAGTAATCCCACCCCAGGTAAAGGAGCAAGGGGAGTGTGTTTATAATTCAGCTAAATGGTTAGCCCCTTCATTTTTTTGAGTGTACAGAAGTTTTGGTTAATTGACTGATGTGTCTTCTCAAATTACTAGACAAAGACAGAAGAGAAAAGAAAAAAAAAACTAGTGACAGAAAAATTCAGGCATTTCTTCCTGACGATTAATAATGAGGTGCTGGCATGAATTAGGAACTGTCCTCTCCGATACCTACAGTACAATTAATTTGCATATGCCATGGATGGAAAGGATAAAACAGAGTTTGTTCTTATGAACTCTGGTGAGTCATCTGGCAAACACTTTGCTATACAGCATCCTGCTGGGTATTTAAAAAAGCTCCATCATAAGGTTCCCCCCTAACGATCTTCCTGGAAAGCAGACCTTTCCTTTTCACTGACAGATACCCTGAAATTCATTGTCATTTCAACACCAAATATGACATCCTCCTACACTAGTGAAGGCTTTTTTTTTTTATTGCAATCCAAAGAAATGCATCAGAAGAATCCCAGGCAGCTCAGAATTTCCCTGGGAATTAGGAATTAGCAGGTGTCTTAAGAGGAACAGGTTGGACACAAATTCACCAGGATGAACAAAGTGAAAGCCAGATACCAGGGATTCTTTCTTTCTCTCTTCAGTGACAGAAAGGGAACATCTGATTTCTTAGTGGAGAAAATACAAGAGTTTCTGTTCATTTCTAAACCAGACTGTGTCTATGGTGAGCGAAGAAATTTCCACAAAGGTAAATCTGACTGGGATCAAGGAAGAGAAATTATTGTAGGCTATTTAGGGAGACCAACTTATGGCAGTTTACCCAGGATTTTTCCAGCTTTAGCACAGCTTGTCCCACACACCAGGAAACTCAGTCACAAGCAAACTGGGATGGTTGCTCACCATAAGGCTAGGCTCTGCATTTACACAATCACACATGTGTGTGCACACTACATATGCATACAAACACAAGAGACCCCCTCCTTTGCTTTCCTATTCTCTCTTAGAGCTCAATTATCCCATAAATTTCTTCATAAGACCATGTCTCTTTGTTGTCTTTCACAATAAAACCAAAGGCTTGAATCATTAGCAGTCCTCTATCCCTGCCAAAAAAAAAAAGCTTTTTTTTTTTTTTTTTTTTTTTTTTTTGTCCCTCAAGAGTAAGGAGAGTTTATTTTTAACTGTAGAGAGAAAAAACTTAGATACTGAAGCAGGCTGAATGTTCCTATCCTGTCATGTTCACTGGATGTTCCCTAGGGAGATATGGACTCTCTCCATATCACACACAGCCAAACTGTGTCATTAAGCAACTTCCTAATGAAGATGGCCATATTTTAAATTGTGCTGCCAATCAGAAAACTGACCATCCTTTTAAATTGTGCCTCTTAATATAACACAGATTCCAGTGAGTTCTACGATCATATTTGACTGACAAGAGAAAATGATAAAGGAAGGACACAATGGCAACGGTCCTGGTGACTTGGAGGTCTCCCTAGAAATCTCCAACATGGAAAAACATGGGAAGTGATTTTCTCTCATTTTCCAAAAGAATATTCTAATATGAAAAAAGTAAACAAAGAATTAAGATATAACCAGAATTTCCAATGGATCATGTGAAAGATTCAGATGGAGTGTGTTTTCTTTTCTTTTTTTTTTTTTTTTTGAGAGAGAGAGAGAGAGAGAGAATTTTTTTAATATTTACTTTTAGTTTTCAGTGGACACAACATCTTTTTTATTTTTATGTGGTGCTGAGGATCGAACCCGGATCCCACCCGTGCTAGGGGAGCGCTCCACTGCTGAGCCACAATCCCAGACCCTGGAGCGTGTTTTCTAAATGTCAAATTATGGACATCATTCCTAACAGAGGTTGGGTTCGTTTGTAAGTTACCTAACTCTAAGCCAGGGATTTAAGACAAAAAGTTCTACAGGTGCCAAGTAGAAAACATAAATACACAGGATAGAACAACTAGAGATGCCATGCCATACCAAAAAGGAGCTATCTCTACACAGCCCCCACCCAATTATTGCCCTGGTGGAGTGTGTCAGCTTTTCTGATATTTCCAGTATAACAAAAACAAAAATACATTTTGATTTTATGTAAAATCCTCTAGCTTGTTACTTTTAGCAGCTAATTCAACACTTTCAAAGATAACATGAATGTTAAAACATACCCACAGGCCAGCCATAGCAAAGTGACACCTTTGCTATTTCTGCCTCTAACGCATTGTTTTGTTAAATTTGTAAAAATTGTGGAAGAAAAGAACCTGATGGAACATCCAGAAGCATGAACACTCCAGGTGGGGGGTGGGGGGAGACTAAACACTCATTGAAAGTGATATAGAAGCTGGAAAAATATACTGGCTAGCCACCACTCCCCAGACACTCTCAGATGACTCCAACTACTTATAGTTGGTGGTCACAAATAATATTTAATTTAAACGATGGTTTTACAACTTTTAAGGATTTTAAGTATTCACTAATTTCAACAAAAGACAAAATTTTATGGTAAAACAAAGACCCAGTTAGGACCACATCCTGGTTTAAATCCCAGATCTCTAGTTTTTCAGTCCATTACTTTTTTTCAGTAAATTTCACAAAATTGGGATTGGGCCTGGCCTTCTAATACCAAAGCCTTGTTTGAGGGATAAAGTCAGACAATCTATATTAACAGCTTAATAAATCAAGTGCTATGCAAACATAACTTACTGTGATGTCACTAACACCAGGAGGACTGTGGCTTGGTAGAAAAAGCATGCTGATTGAAAGATTATATTTAATTTTCAAAAGAAAGAGTCTTCAGAAAAAGCTGTAAAAATCTGATGCTAAGGTATCCATGGTCTAGAGCCTAAAAATACTACTTTGCAAGTTTCTGGAAATACAATGATAACTATCAGAAAAGGAAAAACACATAAATTTTAAGGTAGAGGAACCAAAGGAAATTTTAATAAGAAGCAGAATAACTGAGAATCTTTACTGTTAGAAGACAACTTCACCTATGAAGTGAAGACTCTGATTTAAATGTGGGACAAAACTCTCACAGGTTCGTTTAGTTCTTTATTATACCTCTTTCCATAGCAATAAGAACACGAGCCATTCTAACTCATTGCTCAACTTCACCTACAGGAGGGAACACAATGGAGGAACAGGGTGCCTTAAGCCCAGGGAAGAAAATCCAGGCACAAAAAGTACTTTCTTAAAACGTACATTTCTGGTTCAATGAAATTACAGAACTTTTTCCTCTCCTGTATGTTTTTCTCTTACACAGCTGCACACACTCTAAAACAACAGATGCAAACCAAGAACAAAACAACTACTTCATTTTGGGGGGGGGGTGGTGAATCTTAAACATAGAAGTAAATAATTTTCCTCACAATTTACACCTAAATAATTAGCATACCTGTTTCTTTTCTTTTTTTTTTTTTTTTTAAAGCTGGAACATGCATCTGGATTTAATTAGAAAGGCAAGAAAACAGCATCTGGAAAGGATCAGACCATTCTGTTCTTTAGCAGAGTATAAACATTAAAAGTGAAAATTCTCTTTATGCCAACACCTCACTTCAGAAACAAGACCTTCTAAATGAAGTTATAAAATGTTCCGCACACGCTAATAATAACATTTAATATCCTTCAGTGATGGGCACTACAACTCACAATACCTCTGTTGTTTTTCACCTTTCTGTTGTAATGTTTCCTTAGGAATCCAAGTCTGGAATGACCACGGAGACACATGTCATTGGCCTGTGGACTAATGCAAGTGTGTCTCTCCCTCTGCCCAAGTCTTATCCTGTCCTGGTCACCAGCCCTCTCTCCACCTTCTCAAGTTCTCTTCACCAATCATCTCCTTTCTGTTCTGTCAACAGAGCCTCCACCTTAGTTTTTCTAAAAAAAAAACATGTCCTAATTCTGGTCAAATTCTTAGCATTTTGAAGTCTTTCCCTCCCCATTCTTTGTCCTACTACTCTCTCTCCACTTTCATAGACAAACTTCTAAAATGATCAGGGAATACTCAGGGCCTTCTCTTCCTTACCTCCTGCCTGCAGTCTATATTCCTGTCATAGGCTCTGACAGCCACTGAACACCTCCCCTAGTATGAGCTGTGAATTTGCCAAATTCAACAGCTGTTTATTTTCATTTGTTTATACTCGTGGTGGCATTTGACAGGTTTTCTTGATCATCTTAAGAAAGTACTACTCTGTTCTGATGTATTCTCATCCTCACACCAATCCTAATACTCTTGAGATTCCATAATAGCCTATCCTGATTCTTCTGCTCTTGTCACTTTATTTTTTTTTAAGTAGTTATAGGTTTTTTTGGTTGTTCAAAACATTACAAAGCTAATGACATATCATCTTTCATACATTTGTCACTTTACATACATCTGTATTTTCATAGGCTGTTGACTCCATAGACTCCTTCCTAGTACCTACCTACCTTAACTTCCAACTAGGTATCTCCACCTGGAAGAATTTGAAGCATATTTCCAAAGCTTTTTTTGCCATTAAAAACTCTGATCTTCCTTTACTTCCCCCAAATCCCCACCCTCCTTTATATTGTCAGGGATTATCACCACACACTCTCATTCTTTCTCACATTTACTTGTTTATCCATTATTAACTATTCTATTTTTGACCTGTTCTTTATGACTTTTCTTTCTCCAACTATCTCCCTAATACCAATCATGTATATGGGAACATGTCACTTTGTACCTTCACATACTTAAACAGATCACTTTAATTACAGGATAAAGTAAAAATTTCTTGCCATTACATATAATGCCTTCATAATCAGACACCTTCTTGCTTTGGAAAATTAATAACTATTGGTTTCTGGACATACACCCTAAAATTTAACCAAATGAAACTAATGAAAGGCTTTGGAGGATAATTTGATTTCCCCATGTCTCCAGGTTTTAATACTTTCTTACTGATCTTATCCCTTCTCCATGTATGCATCTACTTCAAGTCTCAATTCAAGTCCCTTCCCTTTATGGAAGTATTTTCTGATGCCTTCTCACTGTTTGTCACCTGAAGTGTTATGGTCATCCTTGATCTTTCTGGCAGCAGTTACAAAAAGTACTTTCATGAACTCCTGCTGCTGAGATTCTCAATGTGATTCAAACTTCTATGCTTGTGAAGACCTCATTGTCTACCTCCAACTCTGAATGTATGAGTGATCTGGTCTCCTTAAAATAAATTCATCTTGTAATTTATCATGGAATCCTACTACACAGCAAAGGCTGTGATTGTACTAAAGTTATTAGTGTAATCTTGAGAGGTTAGTCAACCTCTTTTAGGTGTAAGTATGAGACAATTAGCCTGGCTCTGGAACACAAGAAGTGACCAAGAGACAAGGTCCCTGCCCTTCTCCTAGCAGAAGACTTAGCATACTGATCCTAATGCATCTCATTATGGGTTTCGTTGCATGCATTCTTCTCTGTACCCTGAGCAGTACCCTGAACTCCTAGTGACTAACAGTGCTCTTTACATTGTATATACTCGGTAAATATTTGAAGAGACTAATAAGAGAAAAAATGACTTTGTTGGTGTTTTTATCTTTTTGTCTCTATCTATTTTTTCTTCTTTCCTGAAATCTTCCTAAACTGCCATTGGACAAACTTCTGTCCCCAATTCTAAGTCAGTAGAACTTGACCCAATATGTCAGCCCCAGAGATTGGTGCCGGTTGCCTTAAGCATATCTAGTTTCTCATTTCATTAGTGGCAAAGATTAAATCCTAGAACAACACATAACTAAAAACAAAAAAAAACTAATAAAATACATAGAGATATTTATTACTGATTGTCACTTGGATATCTACTTACCTCTTCTCCCTGGTTTTTGGTATAAAATATGAAATTTGGAATTAACAATGCATTTTGTTATCATCAAATAAAGTATATGGAAGTGTTAGAGACACTTGTGGCCAAGAAAATAGATGAGGAGAAACCAGAGCATTTTGAATCTGTAAATCCACAAGATCAAGCCTTCCCTAAAAACCAAACCAACTACAGGATGTTTTGTTACATGAACTGATGGTTTCCTTCTATTATTTAAGCTCTATTGAATTTTTCCTTCTTACTTTCAACATAGAATCTTAACTGATATAACATCTCAATCATTTTACAATCTCTGTATTTTCTGGCAGAATCATTTTCTCTAGTAAATACTTCCAGCTTTAGCAGGTCACTAAACTTAGAGCATCAGTTTCCTATTTTTTTTCCACTGGCCTTTATTTGACTCATATAAATAGTGCTATATAAGGGCCTCACTATGGGCTGGGGATATAGCTCATTTGGTAGAGTGTTGCCTCACATACACAAGGCCCTGGGTTCAATCCCCAGCATTAAAAAAAAGTAGGAACTCATACATCATACAAAAAAAGTATGAACTCATACATCATACATACCTATATTGATACTTATAAACATACCCCTTCTCTTACATAATTCTCAGAGGCATTTTTACCCCATTCACAGAATCGTATTTATAAATCGTATTTAGTATTTTCTTAGAGATAACCTTATTCAATGAACTCCTTTGATATACAGGGAAACAGAGGCCCAAAGTTTAAGTAATTTTTCCCAAAACCATACAATGCATCATCTGAAAGAAAATTAGGTCCTTATTTAAGCTAATTAATCAATTTGCTTGAGTAAATTGGTCATTCCTTACAAATAGCTAATTTTCTTTTCCTACATTAAACAAATACAATGCATGTTTTCTATTCATGGAGCCTTGCACAGAACTCTGTTATGAGAGGTTAAGTAATATTTTATTTTGTTCCAGGATAGGTATGGACAAACACCATGGAATTTGGAAGTGTTGAGAATACCATCTACTGTTTCTCTCAGTCACTCATTTATTAATCTAACATATATTTATTGAAAACTGGAGGATCCTCTGTTCTAGACTCCTCAGTTATTAAAGAATTTCCATGAATCAGGTTGAAATGTAACTAGGTTTTAAAAAATAGTTTGCATTTCTGGTTAAGAAAGTTTCATTAAAAAGCATTCTTAAGAAACAAAATTTTATGTTAGCAAAGACTTGAGAAGGAAAAAAATCAGTCACATTCAGAGAAAATAAGATCAGATTATTTTCCTGGAATTTGTCATAGGAAAGGAAACTGAACTAAATGGAAAAATCTGAAACTAAATAAGTGGGTCATTCAAGTTATCATCTGATGATGCCTACATGTACAGAACAGAGGCCCTGTAGGTGGACATTTTGGGCTTTACTGTGGCCATAAATGATGAGTAGTTATGAGTGTCTGCTATGTGTTACTTGGCTAGGTATTTTTCATATAACATCTCATAAATACATATACTCTATTAAATAAGCAAATATCAATATACAAATGAGTAAATAAAAACTCATATGAGATAAAAGAAATATGCTACCAAGTTAGAACAGGGATAGTCTAAAAGCTTACTCTTTTACCAAACTTAGATATTAAGTTAAGGTGGAAAAGGAATCTTCCCACCACTGGAGAAGAAGACCAGGCTTTCCTGCAATTTGAAGTGTGATCAAAATGACAATATTAATGAATTGATGCTCTTGTGCACATTAGACTGAAGGTGCTGGGTATTATGCCACTGAGACAAATTTTGGCCATTCAGTTGTGGTGTCTATATTTCTTCTGGCTGTCATTCACTCAGAAAGGTGGATGATATTTTTTCAGGGAATATTGAACATTGTATCCAGGGTACCATCGATTAGAGCCTTCGTTGTCATTATGCAAACCTCTGCCTCTCATTCCTGAGACTGTTTCATATTTGGTGTCTTTTCATGAAGACAGTGCTAGACTGATGCTTTAATGACTGACCTGCAGAGAATGTTGGTAAAGAAGTCTCGCCTCACTGCAGACTTGAGAAGAGCAAGCACAATGTGCCTAAAGTACAATGAAAATTACAAGATGAGATTTTCTATCATTTGAAGACAAAAATGGTAGGGGATGAATGCATAGGAAAAAACCTTCTGTTTATAAATGAAGTCACCAAAATATTAGAATATACTAGGTTGTTGTCCCATTCACTTTCAAAACCAGTTGAAAGAAAGGGACACTGAGAGAACACTGTGAAATCTTCAAGGATATGGTTGCAATGACACACATAGTAATTCACAGTGACCTCCTGTATGTACATCAACCCGCATTTCTTGCCACCTCCATGCAGGGACATTAATTGTGTCTTTTCCACTCCCTTCCTTCCTTTACAACTTGGTCTCATTTATAACATCAACAAAATAATATCAACTCAGCATTTTGAAGGACAAAGATCTTTCAATTCAAGGAAAGACCTAAAGTCAGCATGAAAATTTTTTGAAAATGTTTTGGTTCTCAACTTGGATCTCAAACATACCAGAAAATCTTGTCTCCAATAAAACAAACACATTCATTCCAAGACGTAAAGAGAAATAATGACAATCTTTTATAATTCCCCACCACATAGCAGACGTTACTCGAACAGAAGTTTTCCATAATTGCTTTGACAATTAAAAACATACAAATACCAAGCTGCTGAAAGAAGATTATCTAAGTCCAGTAATTTTCTGTTCCACTTAGCAGACACACTGCTTAAGGGCATATCACAAGAACATACAATTTGTTGTATAATGGTAGTGACATTTTCAGCCATCATTACTGCTATAGATAAAAGTCAACCAAATGTATTATGTCAGACACTAAGGGGGTGATGGTCTGAATTTTAAAAGCATATTTAAACAAGAACTGGTAAAATGATCATGAAGAAATCCAATTTTGCCCCTTATTTTAATAACAGCCCATTTGAGTTAACAAGCCAAGCTTAACATTTCACAGGCACTAAGCTGTGAGTTTATTTCCCATTGATGGTTAATATAAAATGTTTTTATTTCACCTTTATTGAACATTCACATTATTATACTGTGTGCTAAGCTTTTATAAAATTTGATAAATAATTTTCAATTTAACATTCCAGGTAATTCTCCAAGTTCATGATGGTAAAAGATTCTGAAACCTTTATGATTTTTCCTGTCATCTATGCTTACATCAACATCTCAAGGTTTATTGTCTAATAGAAGTGAGCATCATGTAATAAAATATCTTGGCAATATTTTATTTATGGTGATATCATAGGTAGAATGCAAGGAAGATAAACAGTGTCTCCTCATCAAAGGACAGAATTATAATACTATCAATCAGGACTTTGTCATGAGTAAGAAACTATACTGAAAACCTAAGCTAATGACCCCACTTAAATCTCAACACAACCAACGTGGTAGCTATTATTACTTTCCTCAGTATATAGGTGAAGTAACTGAAACACAAAGACATTACATTTCCTGCCAATAGTCACAGAGGTGCTAAATGGAGAAACCAACCCAGATTGAGTTAATCCAATTATTTGTATCAAAGCTAACATACACATATTCACTTATCCAACAAATTTTAATTGAATGTCTTGTGTTCTTCACAGAAGCTTCCATATCATAGCAGTAGACACTAGGGGAAAATTATCACAAACAAACCAGTCCCAGCTCTCACAGAACTTAGGATCTATAGGGAGCCAGAATGTAACTAGGGGATTTGGGTACAAACCATGCTTTCATTTGTTGTGCTTATGCTTGAGAAAGCTAGTTAATATTGTTGTCTAACTCTTATATTTAAAATCTTAACCAGAAATGAGACCCTATAACACTCTATTTAGTATATTAGTATATTTAGGGGAGCCCTGTAATGCATAACTTCTTAATTCTGTGTAAGTTTGGGCTTTTAATCTCAGAAATCACAAAGAAAGAAAGTGAGCCAAAAGGAAAAATTCTGAGAACTTAGTCTGAGAATCCATAAGGAACTTTTGGTTTTGTCTCCTCTCCAAAGGCTTTGACCCAACTGGAATCTGTGTGTGTGTGTGTGTGTGTGTGTGTGTGTGTGCGCGCGCCCATGTGCACACATTACTAGGGATTGAACCTGGGACCTCATATATGCTAGGTAAACAGTCTGCCACTGAGCTCCATTCCCAACTCAGTTTCTTTATTTCTATATCAAATTTTATAGCCATCATCTGGTTCTGTCACATGATTCACAAACAAAAAGAACTATTAATGTTGACTTGACTTATTGGTAGCATGTGAAGAACAGTGACTTGCTTTTTGTTTATTTGCCTGCTAATTTGTATTCTAAGTGTAGTTAGTTTAAGGCAGGAATAAAAACATTTCACATTGTCTATAGTAAAACATTTAGGAAGTCAGAGTTCCAAGTATTTATGAACCTTCTCTACTCAGCATGCCAGAGCTCTTTCATTCTGGCTATCAGTCTATCCCTTCATGAACATCAGCACATGTGCCACAAATGTCCTCTGTCATTTTCTACCTCATCAACCATCTGTGTATTCCATTTACACAGATGCATATTCAATAACTATCAGTTACTTCACCAGGAAAATACATTTACGTGTTATCATGGACATCTAAGGCTTTAACCCCAAGAACAGGAAATATGAGTTCTGGTTGGGAGGAAACTTGGAAGATAATTTGAAGTAGAAAGATCTGTCAATAATCATCAAATCTTCCTTTATGGAGGTAGGCTGTGGTGTACTGTAAGCGGCTCATATCAGTTCATGAAAGCCAATCCTTAAATTTTCAGGAATGTTGTAATCCTGTTCTTAAATACAATCATGATTAAGAAGACAATCATATAAACTTGCAATTATGCAATTTTTTCAGAATTTAACAAAAACTCAAATACTCAAAAAATTTAGACTTCCTAAATATTATAGTATTACATGTACTCTTTGCATTATTTAGATTTATTGTATCCTTAAAATATAAATGCTATATACTGTTATGCTTCTAGATATCTTGTCTCAACTCTGCGTTCACTATTTGGCAACTTGAAATTGGCCACAGTAGAAAGGAGTATTTAAATCACAGAAATGACAAATACTACAAATTGAACCTTTTTTTTCCCTACAGAGTCTATTATTAAACATTTATCATCACAGGGTTTAACATAGGTTTCATTTACCTACCCAGATATTAATATGGTGAGTGTGAAAACTACTGCCAGAGTTACTACTGCAGGGAGCAACTAAGGAAAAAAAAACAGAGGTAGTGATTCCAACCCATGTAACCCATGGACAATACTATGTAAAATCCCCAATACTATGTAAAATCCTTGAGTAAATGTTTTGGTACTAATGATTTTTAATCACAAGAACCAAAACAATTACCTCATTAGTTTATCAATTAGGCAATTACAAGTAAGGAATGTTCTCACACAATAATTTTGTTTTGTTTTGTTTTATTTTTCTTTCTCAGAACCTTGCCTTAAGTACCCCTCATTTTATGAAAATAATCCATCAAGAATGTGATATTAGACAACTGGCAGAATAGTAGATCTCAGCCATTGTCCCTCTGCAGAAAAAAAAAAAAAACAACTTGATAGTCATTTATGGACAAAATATCTTTTCGAGAGCTCCACAGTACAATTGTGAGCTTCCAGCACTCTGGTGGGCCAGAAAACATATGGTCGACAATAAGGAAAGGATTAAATAAAAGCAGTTTCACTTTGCCCATGTAGTTCTGAAAGGAATCCTCCAGCCCATGATTTCTGTGGCAGACTAAAGAGATCAAAGAGAGGTTCCAGCCTTCCCAGAATTTGAGGGCACTGCCCAAGAAGTCTGCTTCCAACAAATCAAACCCATAAACCTTAGGATTGGATAGCTGAATTATCAGGGAGCAACTAAGACAAAAAAAAAAAAAAAAAAGAGGTAGCGATTCCAACCCAGGCAACCCATGGAAAATACTATTTAAAAATCCCCAAACCTGTGCCATTTGCACCCCTTCATACAGAACTGGCTTTAAACTGTGGAACTGGGAGAATGTGTGTACAACCCTGAAAATATTCCTTTAGGAGAGACAGAAATGTGTGACCATATTCCAGCATCTCTGTGCAAGGCCCCAAAGAAAAAAGAGCAAGTGAATGTTAGCATTGTCATGGCTCTGAATATAATGGGAAGAGAGACAGCTTCCTAAAATACCTCTTTCAGGAAAAAGCAATAAAATAAGTATTTGTACCCAATGCCCTGGCAAATCAGAGTGATGCACTTGGAAAAAGGAAGAGGTAGTTCACAGCATGTGAAATAATTCTGTGAAATCAAGAAAAGGCATGCAATCTTAACACAACACTTCACCCCAGGAGCAAGAGGAGTACAAAAGATGTAGCTGCAGAAAAGTGTTGAGACCTCCATAATCTCTACTTGGGCCACCTGGTGAAAAGTTCTTTCTCTTCCAAAGCTAGTTTAGAAACACTATTTTTTCAAATGCAGAGATATCAATCAATAAGAGGCTAAAGATCAAGAAAAATCAGGGAAACACTACATCACCAAAGGAATAAAATGAAGTTCCAGTATCTGACCCCAAAGAAATAGAAATATACATTTTGCCTGAAAACAAAATCAAACCAGCAGATTCAATCAAGCAGGAAAAAAAAAAAAAACATTTTTAAATTTGAGAGTGAGTCATTTGAAATCATCAGAGGAGCAATACGAAAAACATAAAATAACAAGGATGAAGAAAACCTATAAGACTCATAGGACATCATCAAATAAAACAATGTATGCATTACGAAATACTAGAAAAAGAAAAAAAAATGATTATTTTAAAAAAAATGGCTGATAACTTCTCAAGTCTGGGAAGAGACATGAATATCCAGATTTATGATTCATCCAAGGAATAGTAAAGAGGTTTAATGTAAAGAGATGTTATAACTTTTTGTCAAAAGTGAACACTAAAGGCAAAAAGAGGTGAACCACATACCAGAGAGCTCTCATTAGACTATACATGGATTTCTCAACAGATATCTTAATAGTCAGGAGATCAAGGCACTGAAATGAAAAAGTAAAAGAGTTCAAATATATTATGGCCAGAAAACTGTAGTTTAAAAATGAAGAAAAGATAAACACTACTACAGGTAAACAAAAGCTACAAAGTTCAAGACCATTTGAATTGCCTAACAAGGGCTAAAAAGGAAGTCTTCAGGTTGAAACAAACAGATGCTTATTAAAAAAAAATGATAGTATAAGAAAGTAGGAAATTCATTGGTAAAATACAGAGTTAAACATTAAAAAGTGTAATGCTGTAAAAATGGTATATAAATTACCTACAAAACCTCATATAAAAGTTAAAATATGAAATGTTAAAAATTACTATAACCATAAAAATTAACTAATGCATGAACAATAGAAAAGACATAAACTGCCTCACCAATAACAAAATCACGGGGGTTGGGGGCGGGTAACAAAAGAATAGAAGTTTTGCATGCAATTGAAGTTGTTATGAGCTTAAAGTAGATTGTAGAACTATAAAATATTTCATGTAACCTTCAGGATAACCACACACACAAAAAAAAAAATACCTAAAAAGGTTATAAAAAAAAAAAAAGAAAAAGGAATCAAACAATATCAACACCAAAAAAAGTCACAAAATCAACAAGAGAATAAGAAATGAACTCTAAAAGAGATAAAAAGTGGTTAACAAAATGACAATCGTATTTATCTATTAATAAGTACTTTAAATGTGGATGAACTAAACTCCTCAATCAAAACAAATACAGTAGCAGAATTTATCAAACAAAAAGATTCAACTAAGCTGGGTGAGGTGGTGTGACTTTTAATACTAGTACCTCTGGAGACTGGGGCAGAAAGATCACAAGTTCAAGGTCAGCCTCAGCAACTTAACAAGGCCTTTATCGACTTGGTGAGACCATATTTCAAAATAAAAATGAAAGGGTTGATGATGTAGCTCAGTGGTAAGGGCTTCAATCCCCAACACTGGTAGGGTAGGGGAGAAGATCCAAGTGCATACTCACTTGAGATTAAAGGACACACTGAGCTGAAAGTGAAGAGGATATCCATGCAAATGATAACCAAAAAGATCAGATACTTTTTATGAGCCAGAATATTTTTTAGTAAAAAATATTTTTAAATAGCAAAGAGCATTTTACAATGATATATAGTCAATTCAATAGGAAAACATGAATAAAAATGCACCCAAAACCAGAAACCAGCATATGTAAAAATTGACAGAACTAAAGGAAAAAATAGCAATACAAGTAAAAGACTTTAAATCCCCATTCTTCCTGTTGGATAGAATATTTAGTCAGAATAGCAGTATGGAAACAGCAGACTTGAACAACACTGTAGAAATAATGAGCATAATAGATAATACACAAATTGTCCCACCAAAGAACAGCAGAATACATGATGTCTCAAGTACACATGAAACATTCTCCAGAATAATCACAAAATAAGTACTGACAAATTTTACAAGATTCAAGTATCCCAAGTAGGTTTTCTAACCAAAATAGAATGAAACCATAAATCTATGACAGAAGGATAATGGGAAAATTCACAAATATATGAAAGCTTAAAACACAATCTTGAACAACCATTTGGTCAAAAAAAAATCAAAGGGAAACTTAAATGATCTAAAGACATACAAAAGTGAAATACCACATACGAAAACTTGTGAATGTATCAAAAGCAGTACTAAAAGAAAAGTTCACAGTGATAAATGCTACATTAAAAAAGAAGAAAGATATAAAGTAAGCAACCTTACTTTATACATCAAAGAACTAGAAAAGAACAAACCAAAAGATGGCAGAGAGATGGAAGTAATAAAGGTTAGAGCAGATAATAAATTATACAGGAAATAGAAAAGTAATAGGATAAAACAAGAAAACTGTTGTTTTGTTTGAAAATAATGGGCAAATTCAGGAACACTAAAAAATATTCTATAAAACCAGAATGAAAGAGATGTTATACCTGATATCACAAAGAAAAAGAAAAAGAATTCTAAGAGACTATTATGCATAAGTGCGCACTAAAAAATTGGACAACCTAGAATAGATGGATAAATTTATAGAGGCATACAACATACCAACCCTGAATCGAGAAGAAATAGAAAGCTTGAACACATTAATAACAAATAAGAAGATTGCATCAAACTAAAAACATCCGAGCAAAGAAAACTCCAGGACCACATGGCTTCACATGTGAGTTATTCCACAAACTATTCAAAGGAAGGAAGGAAAGGAGGAAGAAAGGAAGACTTCCAAAAATATTTTATGAGGCCAGAAACAACCTGACACCAATATCAGACCAATATATCCCTTAAAAAGTTAGCTAAGAACTATGTAATGTTTTGAACAACCAAAAAAAAAAAAAGTTAGCTACAGATTTATATTCCTAATGTACATCTGTGCAAAATTCCTTAGCAAAATACTACCAAATTAAACCCAACTAGATGCCCCTCAGTAGATGAATGGATAAAAAAAAATGTGGCATATATACACAATGGAATTTTACTCAGCAATAAAAAATAATAAAATCATGGCATTTTCAGGAAAATGTATGGCATTGGAGAAGATAATGCTAAGTGAAGTTAGCCAACTTCCTCCCCCCCAAAAAAAAAAAACAAAACAAATGCGAAATTTTTTCTCTGATATAAGGAGACTGACTCATAGTGGGGTAGGGACTGGGAGCCTGAGAGGAATTGATGAATTCTAGATAGAGCAGAGGGATGGGAGAGAAATGAAGGGGGCATGGGATTAGCAAGGATGGTGGAATGTGATAGACATCATTATCCAAAGTACATGTATGAAGACATGATTTGGTGTGAACATACTTTATATACAACCAGAGATATGAAAAATTGTACTATATACATGGAATAAGAATTATAAGGCATTCTGCTGACATGTTTTTTAAATCAATTAAAAAAGTTCATACCCCATGATGATAGGGGATTTATCTCTAGGATGCAAGAAAAGTTCAGTATGTACAAATTAATAAATGTGATATACTGGATTTATCATTAACAGAATAAATGATAAAAATATGATCATTTCAATGCATGCAGAAAAAGTATTTTATGAAATGCAACATTCTTTCACAATAAATACTCTCAATAAATTAGGTATAAATTTGGAATTTATCACAACACATTGAAAGCAATATATGAAATGCTCACAAGTATTGTCATGTATCATCTTGCTTGATGGTGAAAAACTAACTTTTTCTGTAAGATCCAGAATAAGGAAAAGGTGCCCACTCACTACTTCTCTTAAACACAGAACTGAAAGTCCTATCCATAGCAATTGGATAAGGAAAAACTATTAGGAATGAAATTGATCAAATTATGATTTATGTATACATATGCCCTAATGAAACCTATCATTCTGTATAGTTACTCTGCACCAATTAAAAAATAATACAATTAAAAGCTCAAAAATCAATAAAATATCTTGACTGCTTGAGAATAAACAAGAAAAAAAAGACAGAAGAGACATCCAATCAAAAAGAAACAGTAATATCACCTCAGTTTGCAAATAACATGATCTCATATATTGAAAACCCAGTATGAGATCATGTTATTTGCAACTAAAAAGCTATAAGAAATAACGACTAAATTTATCATAATTGCAGAGTATAAAATTAATGTACACAATTAGTTTTGTTGCTGTACACTAATAATAAACTACCTGCAAAGGAAGTCAAGAAAATGACTTATTTTAAATTAGTGTCAAACTAATATCTTTAGTAATACATCTAGCAAAAAGTAAAGACTTGTACAATGAAATAATAAATTATTAATCAAAGAAATTTTAAGGATATAAATACATTCTACAGTAAGGATTGGAAGAATTAATGCTGTTAAAATGTTTATACTAGTCAAAGCAACTTATAGATTAAATTTAATCCCTATTAAAAATCTCAGTGGCATTTTTATAGGATAAAGTAAGACCCTTACTACTGAAAAGTAATTTTGAGCAAGAAGAACAAAGCATCACACTTCCTGAGTTTCAAAATACATTACAAAGTCTTAGTAATCGCAATTTATGACTGCCATGAAAACCAATATGTAGAAAAATAGAATAGAATCTACAGCCCATAAATAAGCTCATGCATGCATACATAGTCCACTAATCTTTGACAAGGGTGCCAAAAATATAGAATGGAAGAAGGATAATTTCTTCAATAAGTGGTATTGAGAAAATTGGATATCAACATTCAAAACATTTAAATTTGATTAATCTTACACCATAAACAATAATCAACTTAAAGTAGATTAAAGACATAAAAATAAAACCTAAAGTCATAAAACTCATAAAAGAATATATAAGAAAAAATATTAATGTTGATTTTTGCAATGATTTCTTAAACATGACACCAAAGCATGAACAACAAAAGCAGAAATAACAAGTGAGACTTCGACAACCTGAAAAGCTTCGGCACAGCAAAGGAAATAACCAATGAAACAGAAAAACAACCTACAGGATTGGGCAAAATATTTACAAAGCATATATTTTACCAAAGATTAATATTTAAAATACATAAAGAATACTTCCAACTTGGTAGCAAAAAATAATAATAACTACTTAAAATCCAATAAAAAATGGCCAAAAGAACTAGAAAGACATTTCTCCAAAGGAGGTGAACAAATGGCTAACATGGATATAGAAAGTATTTACTGTCACTAATCATCAAAGAAATTAATATCAAAGTCAAAATGGCATATAGCCTAACACCTCTGACTAGTGGATATTACCAAAAATAAATAAATAAAACCTAAAATCCAAAAAAAAAAAAAATCAGATAAGGAGGAATGGTAAGGATGTGGAGAAGAGTGAACTCTCATATATTGCTGGTGAAAATGTAAATTGGTACAGCCACTATGGAAAACAGTATGGGAGTTTCTCAAAAAATTAAAAAGGGAACTTCCACCTATACCTACTGTAGTTTGAATATGGGATGTCCCACAAAGTTCTGTGTTTTAAAGCCCTAGTGCCCAGCTTGTCACTACTGCGTAATGATGGATACTTTAAGGAGTGCAGCATAGGGGGATGTCTTTGCTCATTGGAGTCAAAGTGGAACTGGAGAAAAATCAGATATTCTTTTACTATTTCTCTTTTGCTTCTTTGACCATAAAGTTCGTAGTTTTGTTCTACCACATGCTCCAACCTTAATGTGCTGCTAAAGGCCTACAGAAAAAGGGCCAACCCTTATGGACTGAAACCATAAACTGTAATCCAAAACCTTTTATCTTTATAAGTTGATTGATTATCTCAAGTATTTAATGGAAATCTGACTAGCATAAAACCCAGACAAGTTGAAAATAGTATCTCATAAAACCACCTGCAATCCCGTGTTCATTACAGTCTTACTCACAGTAGCCAATACATGGAAGTAGTTTAAATGTCTAGGATGCATGGATAAAGAATATAGAGATATATGTATGTATATCTCACATATATATATATATATATATATATGTGTGTGTGTGTGTATACACAAACACACACACACAGACAATATAACTAATACTATTCAATCTTACAAAAGAAGAAAATTTCCCCAATTGTTTACATTAAACAAGGTAAGTACTATAAATCAACATAGTTATAACTTGGTTAAGGTAATAGATCTTCTGTTGTGCTCTTATTGCAAGAAAAATAACAATAATTAATACACAAAGTGAGATGAAACATTTGGATGATACAATGTAAAAATGTTTAAGACATAGATTAAGGCAGTGGTTTCATGCACATATACTGATCTCCAAACTCATTGACTTGTACATATTAAATGTGTATAGCTTTTGTATATCATTTTTTTTCTCAATAAAGTGATTTAAAAAATAAAATAAAAAGCCCAAACAATCTAAAGATTCTCCTTTTTTCCTGACATCCCACTCTAAGAAAAGAACCCAACTGCATATTTACTTCTTATAACAAAATTCCATTTCAGAAGATGTGGCATTCATCTTTACTGCAGTGAGTCAACATAACAGCAGATCAGGGTTTTGTGTTTGTTTTGTTCTGTTTTGAGCAAATTAGGAGGTGAATTTCCAATCTATAGTTTTCCAATCGGTCAGTATATGGATATTTATGAGTCATTATTCCATGGTTGAGGTCATAATCAAGGTACAACTTGAAAATTCAATCCCATGTAGGAAGTTTTGCATCACATTGACAGTGGCCTCTAAAATCGCTCCCTGACAATACTGCACACTTCCCATATCTGCACGTTTCCTTCTTTTTTCTCTTTTGGTAAATGAGAATGTTTATATTTTATGTATTATGTATTATGAGGAAATCTATTGATAAGCTCTTCTGGTTCTATAGAAGCAGTTCTCTGTCTGTCTTTCCAGAGGAAATCTCTGGTTTCACCTCATACTAGTCATGTAGTGGGACTCAGCATGTTATTTCATTCCCCCAAGTCAAATCAATATGACGAATCATTAGTAAACCTTATAAATTGAAATGAAATTTTGGAAAGAGGAGAATAAGAACGTTACAAGACATATCCCATAGCAAAATAATCATTAGGTAATTTTATTTATTTATTTATTTTGGAATGGCAATTTCATTGCCTACCAGTTTTTGTTTTTGTTTTTAACTGATCCTTCTTTATCCAATCATCAGGTCTTTCTGTCCCACTACACTTCTTTTATCCTGCAGAAATTGCAACTAAGTAAATAAAAAACACAGTACTTTTCAGTCTTCATTTTGCTAAATACATGGTGAATCTCTAAATTAGGAAATTCTCAGATAAGTTTTATTTTTAAAGGCCATCTTTTTCAATGGTATACTTTGTGATACTAGATTTGTACCCAATGAACTTTGAAAAATGCAATATACTGAGATTCCTAAGCTTCAGACAGCCAGTGAGCCCTGTGGACTCAGATGTTATCTTTCATACTACAAATAATGATTTCACTGGCATCCCTGTTAACTAAATTATGCTCATGACTCCTTTCACAGGCACGAAATTCACCTCCAATGCTCTAACTTCTAGACAGGAGAGTGTGATGCAGTCCTAGGAGGTGGAGAAAAGATAGGAAGAAGTAACCAGGAAGATTAGAACTTGTTGAAAAGCCAAAAAACTTGTGGTTAAGAGACAGATTTTTAGACTGCCTTCAATCTAAACACATTAATTACCCTTTCAGTATAATATATTGTAAAAATGAATGCAGAAAAATATAACTTTAATTTAGTGTTTAATAAAATATTTAGTAACCAGCTACATAATTCTCTGTGGTTTCTGGAATGTAATTTTTAGGTCATTTAGAGTATGATCCTTATAAAGAACACCATAGGACCTTTGTATTCATTTAGATTTTTCAAAACATTTTTGAGAATATGTAATAGCAAGCATTGATATATATGTTTTACTTAATGTATCACATCCAATTCTTAAAATAAAAGTTTTATGAGATGGGTGTCATTACTGTCATTACTATCATTTTAATTAAAATGAGAATCAAATGTCCTGAGTCAATAAAGAAGCAGGATCAAAACTCTTCTTGGTCCCAAAAGATAAGACAGAAACACTCTGGTGCTAACTATCCAAATAACAAGGATATATAAGGCCAGCCAGATTGTTGTAATTGCTGAAACATTTTCTATCTTATTTTTGACTATTTTATTGCACTTGGCTTTTACTTACTTATATTTCCCATGCTAACAGAATATCACCAAAAATACCTATCTGCATTTTTTTGAAATGCTGTATTTTAAAGGCACAGAGAACCAAAGAAATTATATACATCTGAGTAAAGACAATATATACCCCTAAATATTTTAAAGTGTCAGAAATATACAACAATGCATCAAATGAATGGTAAAGAAGATAAGTACCTCCAAAAACAAAGGACAAATTGAAGTTTACCATTGGAAGAGACTGGACATGCATCGAGCCTGAAGAATGTGCAGAAAAAAAAAATGGAGAAGAAAAATCAGAATGTGTATAAAAATCAGATGGAAACCAGGCGCGATGTCACACACCTATACCCCCCAGACTTGGGAAGCTGAGACAGAAGGATTGCAAGTCCAAGATCAGCATTAGCAACTTAACAAGACCCTATCTCAAAATAAAAAAATAAAAAAGTGCTGGGGATAAAGCTCTGAGATAAAGCACCCCTGGTTTCATTCCCCACTACTGAAAGCAAAAATAAATTAGAAGGAAAGAGTAATGCTAATTTGGCACAAATTTATCTTTAACTTGAAAATGCATTTATAACCATGAAGGAATGAACCATAACCTCAGAGGAAATTTAAAGAAAATAAATGATAGATATTCTTCTCTGGGTCCTAGCTAAGATGCTGAATTTCTCATTCTTCTCAACAATGGCATACTATTTCATATTACCACAAATAGTGTACAAGAATTCCCTTTTTTCCACAACTTTACAAGTACTTTTTATCTTTAATAATTTTGGTAATAGCCATTCTCATTGGAGTGAAAGTGATATCTTTCTGGTTTTCATTTGCATTTCCCTAATTGATTGGTGATATTAAGCACTAATTGTATATGTATATCTTGGCCATTTATGTTTTCTTTTGAGAACTATCATTTCAGGTATGTGGGCTATTTTTACATTGGGTATTTATTTATTGCCACAGAGATTTTATGGGTCAGTTAAAAAAATAAAGTTAATTTTTTAAAGTACCAAGTTTCCCAAAGTTTTTTCTCTTTTTTATACCTGTGCTGTACAATCTTTGTCTTCTTCTCAATATTCATTCTCCATCCTTTTTCATCCTGCCCCAGAACACAGAAGGCTGACTCCCCTGACAATAAAACCAGTCTTACTGGTCTTCTGGCTTTTGGTTGAATTCTACCAGTGGAAGGCCTTAAAAGAGGTCACAGGGCACAGAGAGAGATGGATCAAATGGTGATTTCATTCACAGTCTTCCAAGGAATGTCAATAATGCTCTTCATATTGGCTGCACCAATTTACAGTCCCACCAGCAGTGTATTGGTGGACCTTTTTCCTCACATCCTCACCCAAACTTATTGTTGTTTGTATTCTTAATAGCTGCCATTATGACTGGAGTGAGATGAAATCTTAGAGCAGTTTTGATTTGCATTTCTCTCATTGCTAGAGATGTTGAACATTTTTTCATATATTTGCTGATTGATTGTATATCATCTTCTGAAAAGTCTATTCAGTTCCTTTGCCCATGGGTTGGTTGGTTATTTATTTATTTATTTATTTATTTATTTATTTATTTATTTATTTATTTATTTTTGTGGTGTTAAGATTTTTGTGTTCTTTATATACCCTAGAGATTCATGCTCTATCTGATGTGCATGTGGTAAAAATTTGCTTCCATTTTATAGGCACTCTATTGACCTCACTGATTGTTTCTTTTGCCAAGAAGAAGCTTGTTAGTTTGAATTCATCCCATTTATTTATTCTGAATTTTAAATTTTGCACTATAGGACTATTATTAAGGAAGTTGGGGCCTAATCCAACATGATGGAGATTTGGGCCTACTTTTTCTTCTATTAGGTGCAGAGTCTCTGGTTTAATTCTTTAGTCCTTGATCCACTTTGAGTTGAGTTTTGTGCATGGTGAGAGATAGGGGTTCAATTTCATTTCATTGCATTCTGGAAAACTGGATTTCCAGTTTTCCCAGCACTATTTGTTGAAGAGGCTATCTTTTCTCCAATACATGTTTTTGGCACCTTTGTCCAAGATAGTTATAATTTTGAGGGTTAGTCTCTGTGTCCTCTATTCTGTACCATTGGTCTACCAGTCTGTTTTGGTGCCAATACCATGCTCTTTTTGTTACTATTGCTCTGTAGTATAGTTTAAGGTCTGGTATAGTGATGCCTCCTGCTTCACACTTCCTGCTAAGGATCGCTTTAGCTCTTCTGGGTCTTTTATTTTTCCAGATGAATTTCATGATTTCTTTTCCTGTTTCTATGAGGAATGTCATTGGAATTTTGATTGGAATTGCATTAAATCTGTAGAGTGCTTTTCCCACTCCTCAGTCTATACCCAAAGGACTTAAAAACAGCATAGTAGAGGGACACAGCCACATCTATGTTTACAGCAGTATAATTTACAATAGCTAAACTGTGGAACCAACCTAGATGCCCTTTAGTAGATAAATGGATAAAGTATATATACACAATGGAATATTACTAAGCAATAAAATAGAATAAAATCATGGCATTTGCAGGTAAATGGATGGAGTTGAAGAATATAATGCTAAATGAAGTTAAGTCAATTCCAATAAACCAAATTCCGAATGTTTTCTGTGATATAAGGATGCTGTTCATAATGAGGATGAGGAGACAGCCTTGGAGAAATCGATCAACTCTAGATAGGACAAAGGATGGGAGGGGAAGGAAGGAGGCATGAGGGTAGGAAAGGTGGTGGAATGAGGTGGACATCATTACTCTAAGTATATGTATGAAGACACGAATGGTGTGACTCTATGTTGTGTACAACCAGAGACATGAAAATGTGTGCAATATATGTGTAATATGAATTGAAATGCATTCGGCTGTCATATATAAAAAATTAGAATATATTAAAAAAGAGGTCACAGGGTGTGATAAGAGAGGGTAGATATCAACACCCCTAAAGAGGCCCCCTACATGAAGACACAGGTTTGGCAAAGACAGTTCCTTGACCTAAGACCACAGTCACTTAGTTGGTCTGACTCCAGCAAATGTAACTTCCACTGGTTTCTGGTCAAGCAACAAACTCCATCTAGAGAAATCTGTGAACTTCTGTTAGTTCCATCTTTCCACTCCTCCTTTTGGCAGTTGCCTGCAACTTTTATGTCTTTGTGTATAACTAGGTCCAGATCAAGTAAAAAATAAAGGTGAGGGAATAACCAGAGGAAGAAAAATGACATAGGAAAGATGGACAATGGAAATAAATGAAGGCAGAACTGAAAGTCAAAAGTGCAGTGCGGTGACTGACAAGGTGGAGAATAGAAAAAGAAAAATCTCCCATTCGATTGCCTCTTCCAACCTCACTCTCTTAATGAAAATAGCCAAGGCAAGAATGAATTTCAAAAACCTGAGCAAGGTGCCCCCATTGAATGGCAATCAGAATGTCCATTTATCTCTAATAGAAGACGGATCATTCATCCTGAAATTGGGGTTATCAGACTGAGAAGGGCCAAGAGAATTATCAGGCCAACTGAAGCTCAGGATGCCCAGAAGGAGAAAGAAAAGGAAAGACGGATCTATGTGACAGACAGGTTAAAGAGAGGCCGTATAATTTTATGTCAAAACCAGCCAGTGTCTCAAGCCTCCTTCACCCTTGTAGGGCCTGACAATTACTCCTGTCCCTCTAAGCAAAAACACATGCCTGACCTACAATCAGAATTCAGTCTGCCAACTCTCACTTTAATTCTGTCCTTTTCATCCCTACCATTCCCAACCTGAAACATTTCATAGATATTTTACAACCTTACTATTATTTAAAAATGGCCACCAAGACTTTTTTTAAATAACCAATACTTAACATATTTTAGAACACTTTTAAAAATCTGATATTAAATTCACACTTGCATTAACCTAACTGAAGGAATAATTTCATTTACTTTTCTCCTGCATGTTAACACACTCTACTTTCTGAAATGGATGCTTTCCATTCTCAAAATCTCAATCCCAAGTTATAAAAATGAAAGAGAATTAGCCTAAAGAGGGGAGCTAAATATTAGAGAGAAATCTGGCACAAATATAACAAAATTCATCCAATTCCCACAAATGAAAGAGGATGAAAGAAGGTTCTTGAAATAGCCAGAGATGGTGAAGCCAAAGAGTACATAGAAAAGATCTGACATGCAAGGAGAAAAATCCACCAATCCGAAGTCATGGTAAAATATCACAGATTTGTTTTTAAAATCATCAGGGCTATTTGTTCCAAGTATTCATTTGTGTCCAATTTTCCATAAATCTGCATAATGTGTTGATAAGCCCCTAAGTCCAAGTATGAAATATTAAATCAAGTGCATTAATTAGTGTGACTAACTGGAGCTAAATCCAAAACCAATATGGTTAGCTCCCAATTACCTGCTTTATTGGAGAGAAACGGCACTGTGGGGGATAATCCCCTAAGCATTTCTTCTTGGCTCTGGCAGGCATTATTATGCTGAATTTTTGTTAGACGATTGCTTGTTTGTTTTTAGCAATATTTTCTTCCCAGTTATTTTTACTTCAGTATAAAAAAGTAATTCATCTTCTGAAAAACAAACTGACTGACTTCTAACAAGGGCATTGAAGCAGGACCACGCTTAGAACTGGGTGGGGAAGACTACTTAAGAGTTACCTATGCCTCTTTCTGATGCTGCCTGCCGCAGTTCAGGAAATGGAGTGCCCAGATTCTTCAGGATCCATTGCCACTGCTGGGGTTTTCCAAGTCACTCAAGCTTGCATGGGAACAAGTTCAGGCCAGTGAAACCAAACCATTATGAACTGACAAGGCATTTATTTTAAAACTCCAACCATATTCTTTCTCCTTTTCATTTAGTAAATATGGTTGCAACACATTTCTTTTTTTAACTCCTCTTTTTACATCTTTCTCATTCCTGGAAAATCATAATAGAGTATGGTATACATTAAAAGTCCAGATGTGTTTACGATAGTGAACCAACACCCATGAAAAGCTATCTATTGCACACCTTATTTTGTAAAGAATCTAAATAATTTAATCTATGATGATCAGTGATCCTTTCCATGAAGAATATCCACAGTTTAATGTTATAATAGAAAGGTCCATGGACTAGACCTAAATCAAAAAGATGATGGATTATATAACCTTATAGAGCAGGTAATTATAGACACCATGAGAGGCTAAAATAAATTTCTTAAATTAATGTTACTGTTCATACAATACTCTGTGGTACTCTTATAACACTCTATATGTGGCTTCCCATTTCATCCAGATGGTGATCCAAGAAAGAAGAAAGAAAAAAATTGGCCTGGACTTGATTTTTCAAGAATTTTTCAAGAATGAATTGTAAATGATACCAGCTGTTAAACAAAGACTGAGATCTGAGATGAATTTTCCTAGGAATATCTTCTCATTTAAAGATTTAAAACTGAAAGAACTGACAATTAATTTTTAAAATTTATATATTAAAATGCACACAGATTTTAATGATTGGACTTCAGATCTCAAACACAGGCCTAATACCAACTTTGCTCCACATTCAAAACTTTAGTGTCTGGATACTCTAAAGATGAGGGTCAGTCAGTGAATTTAATATGGCTTAAAATGCCCTCAATGAACCATTGATCTCTGCACTAACTTCCAAATCTTCTTCATGTATTTTTAGTGTTAGTTTCTTATAGCCTTTACTCATTCTTTTTCTTTTATCAAAATAATTTCCAAACTCTCAGTAAACGCATTCACATCATTCAGATCCCAGGTCAAATGTCACCTACCTGGGCATTTGAGAGTATCATCTGAGAATATGTTGGATCTTTATAATACCCCTGTCAGAGAACCCTGTGCTCACTTCATAACACTGATCAAAATTAGTAGTAATAGGAAGAGTAATAAATTTACATCTCTATGTGTATATATTTTTTGTTACTGTGACTTTAATGTCTGTATCACTAAACTGAAAGCTTATTGAAGTCAGCATCATGTTTACTTGGATTATCTTTGTATCTTTTGAAGCTGAATTTAGTAAACACACACACAAAAAGCTAGCGAATGAAAAGTGCGTAGATATCTTAATGCATATGCCTTCTTATATCCAGGAGAACAAGTAAAAGTACATGTGATATTGATGAGCACTCAGAATCATCATGCTCCCATAGAATTAAGCTAGGTAGGTCATTTGGCAAATGTGAATGCAATACTGTTGAATTAAAACTGGTAATGTTCAGTATATTAGTAAGGGCTGATATAACAAAGTTTCACAATCTGAAAGTCATATACAAAAGGAATTTATTATCTACCAATTACAGAGCTAGAAATCTGTGATCAAGATGTGGAGAGGGCTATCCCCCATTTAAAAGCAGTAGAGAAAGATCTGTTCCATGTTGTAATCCTATTTTCTAATTGTTCCTTGGCTTGTGACAATGTGTAACTCCAGTCTTCACATATAGTACTTTCTCTGTGCATGTGTCTGTATCCTCCTAAGACATTGTTTTTATAAGGACACTAGTCATATCTCATTAGTGGCTCAACCATTATGACCTCATCTTTAACCTAACTAATTACATTTGCATCAACTATTTTCAAGTTAGAACCCATTCTGGGGTACTAAGGGTTACAACTTAAACATATCAATTTTAGTTGGACATAATTCTACACATAACATTCAATGACAGCTATTAGAGTTATAATTTAATATGATACTGATATAAGAAGTCTGTCTACATAGTTGTCTATCTTCATTTATTTGTCACTATCTCTGGGGAAAATGTGTTATTTTAGAGTGAATAGAAGAAAAACAAAGAAAGAAGAAAAAATCATCCCCAAATGTATTGCTGAGGGCTATAATCTTAGATTCATTCACATTCTTAAATGTTATTCCTTGTGAGAAAATTTTTCAGGAAGGACACTCCAATGAAGAATTCATTCACAAGAAGATTAATGTCATGAAGGTCTCAGACAAATCCTATGTATGTTTCTAAACTGGTCAGTTTGCTTACAGTGTGTAAAATGAGAGAAAATAAAAGGTGTTGGGAAGTCACTACTCAGCTATGGATATACCATGTTTTGGATTGGATTCTGATATTTAGCAAACAAGCTAAATTCACTTTTTAACTTAACAATATTTTTGTTAAATATTTTATTATTTATATTTACTTTTGTATCTTCTGAAAATAATGAACTTTCATTTATACTTTCTAATTCTTAAAAGTACATTTACTTTTCTTGTCTTTTCACATCACATAGGGCCACTAGTAAATGGTTGAATAAAGTAATTGTGGCCATTGGGCCTCATTGCTAAACTAAGGGGGAAGATTTTTATACTTCAACATTTAAAAAGTGTTTTAGTAGTTGCATCATGCATAACCTTTTGTCAAATTAAGGGAGTCCCCTTCTTTTTCTACTTTGCAATATTAATTCATGAATGAACTATGAATGTTATGAAGAGATCATTTATTGAGATTATAATATAGCTTTTCTCTTTTGTTATGTTGATTTATTTTAAAATGTTACATCAATCTCATATTTCTAGAATAACAACAATTTAGGATGTATTACCCATTATGCATTTTATTTGCTAATACTTTGCTCAGAATTGTCGGGTCTGATCATGGGAGAGACAGACCTGACATTTTGTTTTCTAGTACTGTCCTTACAAAATTTTGATATCAAGGTTTTGCTAGTTTAATAAAACAAATTAGACATTTTTATTTATTCTCTGAGTTTGTGTAAATTTTGGCCTTTTTTTAACTTAAAGATTTGGGAGAAAAATTCACTAGTGAGGTTTCTTTGGGAATATAGCTTCTCCAAGTAAGGTCTTAAATTATGGTAAATGACTCAGTGCTCAAATTTGATTAATGTCCATGTGTCTCTAAAAAAAAAATACACACGCACACACACACACACACACACCATTTCACAGTTCTTGGTTTCCACATTCTTTTGATGTTAATATAGTCAAGTTTACTAGTCATTTTATTTACATTTCTCCATCTTCATTATTTTTTTCTCCCGTTTTCACAAACATTAAGATAGATATGTTAAAACATTCTGATGCAATTGTGAATTTGTCAGTTTCACTATATAATTCTGTCAAGAACTTCCATCATCAACTGATTCTGCAGAAACTCAGTTGCAAGTTTTATCATTGTTAATTCGGAAATAAATCTTTTCTTTCTGGCTTCTTTTAATGTATTCTCTTTTCTTCCAATTTTCAACAATTTTACGTTGACTGACAAGATGTGATTTCTTTTACATACTTGGATTTACAATGGCCTCTTACATCTAAGGCTTCATGTCTTTGATCACTACCAGAAAATTTACATGGATCATTTTTCTCCCATTTTTCTGAGAATATATGTATGATAGACGTTTTTCATTTTCATATGTTACATAACTCAGTCTCTTTTCTGCATTTTTCTATCCTTGTGTGTGTGTGTGTGTGTGTGTGTGTGTGTTTCAGTCCGGATATTTTGTTTTGATCTATTTTCTGATACACTAAATCTGTTTTCTCTTTGTTCACCGAGATACTGAACAACATTATTACATTTCTGATTTCACTTTTATTTTCTGTTTTATTCTTTTGTTGTTTGTTTTCAATTGTTTCCATTTCTCTGATTAAATTTTTCAGTATGACATTTCTTGAACATACTATTAACACTCATTTGAAGTTTGTGACTGATATTGCTAATATCTAGATCTTCTTTGTTTGATTCTGTTCCCAGTTTTTTTTTCAAGTAGCTGTTCAAGATTGAATATTTAATGTATGAGGAAAATATAGAAGTAATTTGAGGCACTTAGAGATTATTTTCTTCCAGAATTTATTTACTTTTTGTGCCAAGGAGGAAACCTGAAGAAAGCAAATTATGGGCCTTAACCTCTCAAATGCTCACTTTATTTGTTGCTCTCTGATGCCCTCAAATATGTGGTTTTTTTTTTTCATATTGTATATTCTTCTTGGTTGTTCCCAATTTAAATATTGGCAGAATAAAAACTATGATGAATATTGTCTCAGGAGAAGAAAATTGGCCGAGTTTCGTTTCCACTTAAGGCCTAAAGATTGTTTTCCAGTCCCTCGAGGTACATTTTGCTTCATACCATCTGATAAATACAATTGCACATCAATATTAGTAAGAATATATTTGATATATTGTATTTTAAGTATTTTCAAAGCTTGACACACAAATTGGATATATTTGTAAAACATATAAGGGTTATAATGCTCATTATTTGATAGACCTTGTTCCCTTTATTTACTGTTGTGTAACAACTACTGTCCCCAAAATTTAGCAACATAGTTCAACGGTGTTCATTTATTTTGTTCTGCAGTCTACAATAATGCAGTAAGAACTCAGGGAACAAAGTTTTTCCTGCTTCCCATGGCAGCATCTAAAATATCTCAAGGGCCATGAGTCTCTCTCACACCAGATCTGATGGTTGATTTGGGCTTTAGCTGCTACAATTGAAGCTGTGACCAGATTACACCCCTAAGTCCTCCCTGCAAGTCTTGCTGGGTCTTTACAGCGTGGTAGCTCAGACGTGAGAGCAGTGACTCAAGAAAACCTGATGAGAACTGCATGTTCTTTTATAACCCACTCCTTGATGTCCCATAGCCTCATCACTACCATTGTTACAAGTCTCACCTAAAGGGGAAAGAATCATAGATACCATCTACCTATGGGAAAAAATGTAAATATCATATTTTTACAGGTGTTTGGGATGAGAAATAATATTGTGACCATTTGGAAAAATACTATATACCAAATTTTCAAGAAGCTGTGGGCAGGGTAACTTTCTGGAAAAAAAATGAAATCTAACAATGGTGTTCACATTTTAAACACTGATGAAAATATTCAGTTAGTGCTTAAATTTTCTTCTATAAAGCAAATTAATGTCTACTTTTTATTTTACAGAAATTGAATTTCTTATCCTGAATTTGGTTAAGTCTCAAATCTATATATCTTATCCTGAAGAAACTGTTATAAATTTTAATATTCTAATGTTAGTCAGACATTAGTTATATTCTTCCATCTAATCCTTATTTCCCTGAATGATATAAATTATTTTGATGAGGCCTGTCATTGGCACTGTCAAGTGTGTTGCTAAACCTGCTTCCATTATTTTGTGCCATTTGGATTTTTCTAAGTGCATCTACCATATGGACACTGTGTTTATTGTCAAAGTCTGAGATGCTCATTTAAGAAGCTCTCTGGAGTATTTTCATGTTTGAAAATATCATCTGGCCAATAGTTTCTTTTCATAGTCTCTTCAAAATGCTTACTAAATCCCTTCAACAATATTCAAGAAGAATAAATTCAAATTACTCTAACCTATAAATTTATGGTTGTAAGCTCCATAAAAGATGTACAAAAAATATAAGAGTAACAATATTTTATGACAGGACTGTGATGGAACAACATTTGATTCAGACTGTTGCATACCTTGCTTTTCTTCACAAACTGAAGAATGTCCAGCAAGAAAAGGTATCCTGTTTTTATTCTACACCATATGTTCTCTAAATCTGAGATCCATGAACACACTGACAAGAACTGCAATCATCTCTGCAGCTCTGTAGTAATGCAATGCAGTGGGCACTGTGCAGGCTCCTGCCCACACTCCCACCTGAGCAGCTTCATTAGCTGCATTCATGAAAAGATTTCAAATTTCATAAAAATTACAAGGCAGGAGATGGAAACTGAGATGTGGTATCATAGTACACTGGGGAAAATAGGCTTGTATTTTAAGTAGAGACAGAAACTTTTAACGCAACAGGATGAAACTTATGAATTTCAGTCATAAATTAGGGTTAAGATGGAAATATCACCTCAATAAATTATAGGAACTTCAGAACGACTATTGATTGACTGGTTGACTGCACCAGAAACATCTGAGAACATGCCATTTAACTAAATTACAGTGAAAGAGAGCATAGAAAATTCTACCAATTACCACAAACAATAGTTCAGATTCCCTTTTTCCACTTGCAAATATAAGGTTCACCAATAATAACTAAACACCTGAATTATTCATGAGTCAAAGTAGATGTAGAACTGCAATTACAGATTATGGAAATGTTAAGTACAATTTTTAAAAACTACATATTAAAAACCAATAAAATTGAAATCAGAAAAGTGAAAACCTTAAATTCTCTCTCTCTCTCTCTCTCTCTCTCTCTCTCTCTCTATATATATATATATATATATATATATATATATATATATATATTGCATTTTGAAGCACAGCTCTATGAAAACAAGGTAAATAGTAAAAAGAAAAATAATAAAAAATCCAATTCATTATTTTAATTACAATTTATTAATATTGCTTTATTAATTAAATTTAATATACCAAAAAATAACCTGAAGACCTGTTTTATTGAAGGCATTTATAAAACAAAATTCTGCCAAGTCTAAATAATTGTGATTTCAAATGATGGATAACATTCTAAGCAAAGGTTCATTTCTAAAATTGATTTATCAGAAACAGTTTGGATCACTTTATACAGCTTTGTGTATTTGAGTTTATACTTAAAAATGAGTGAAGAAATTGATGCATGAATACAGAATGAGCATCTATTATGCTATCTTCAAAATCAATTTTGAAAGAGAACAAAGTTGGAGGACTTACACTTTCTGATTCAAAAACACTATGAAGCTACAGTAATCAAAACAGTAAGATACTGGCATAAAGTTGAACAATATAGACCAATGGGGAAAAAATTGAGGATACAGAAAAAAAACCTACATATATGACAATTGATATTTTTTAACAAGAGTGCAAAGTCCATTTAATGGGGAAATACTGTCTCCTCAACAAATGTTTCTGGGACAACTGATTTAAAAATATGAAAGAATGAAGTTAGCCCCACATCTCACACCATATAGAAAAATTTACTCAAAATAGATACATGACCTAAATTTAAGAGCTAAAGTTTAATATTTAGAAGATAACATACAAATCAGTCTTCATGACCTTTGGTTTGGAGATGGAGTCTTCAATATGACACCAAAAGCACAGGAAACAAAATAAAAATAAATAAATAAATTTCATATCAACTTATGTGCCTCAATGGACATCATCAAGATAGTAAAAAGACAACATACAGAACCAGAGAAAATATTTTCAAACCATATATTGATAAGAGTTCATTACCTACAACTATATAAAGAACTCTTACTATTCAACAACAAAAAATGCAAACAATTTGATAAAAATGGGCATTATTATCCAAAGTACATGTATGAAGACGAAAATTGGTGTGAATATACTTTTTATGCAACCAGAGATATGAAAAATTGTGATCTATATGTGTAATAAGAATTGTAATGCATAATGCTTTCATATATAAAAATAAATAAATAAAAGTAAAAAAAATGGGCAAAGAACAGGAATAGGCATTTTTCCAAGGAAGACCAAATGTTGAATAAAAACATGAAAAGATGCTCAACAACATTAAGCATTTGGAAAATGCAAATTAAAACAACTGTGAGATGCCACTACACACCTATAAGTCTGCTATAATCCAATATAAAATATTAAATAATAAATGTAAAAGAAGGTGTGGAGAAATTAGAACCCTCTACATTGCTGGTGGGAATATAAAATGATTCAGCCACTGAGGAAAATATCTGAATGGTTCCTCAAACCATAAACATGTAATTACCATATGATCCAGTTATTGCACACCTAGGTATATACAAAAATGAATAAAGAGCAGGTACTTAAATATATCTCTACACACACACACAAACACACATATACACACACACTAACATATATGTAAGTATATATATATTTTCAGGTCAGTATTATTTACAATTGATTCTTCAATATGTCACCAAAAGCACAGGAAACAAACTAAAAATAAATAAATAAATTTTATATCAATGTATGTGTATCAATGGACATCATCAAAACAGTAAAAAAAAACAACACATAGAACCAGAGAAATATTTTTAAACGACATACTGATAAGAGTTCACTACCTAGACTATTTAAAGAACTCTTCCGAAGTTGAAACAATGCAAGTGTCTGTAAACAACAGATGAGTGGAAAAACAAAACCTGGTATATGGTAAGTGAAATTAGCCAGACACAAAAGAACACATATTGCTAAAATTAACAGGGAAGGGAAGGGGCACTTACTGATTAATGGTTTTGGAGTTTCCCTTTGGGGTTAAAAAAAAGCTTCAAAAATAGATATGAATGATGTTCTATGATATTGTGAATATAAGTAACACCAATAAATTTTACATTTTAAAACAGTTAAAATAGCAAACTTTGTTATATATTTATATATAACATGCATAATATGTTGATATTCATTCATTGAATATATTTTATTTATTTTTGTTTCACTATACATTTTATTATTTATAATAAACATTTTATCATTTATTATAAACAATATAATATAATATACATATTACATACATCAGACATACTCTGTGTCATATACGTATAACATATTAGTATTTTAACATATTATCCTACTTATATGTTGATATAATATGTAAATCACATAATGAATACATCATGTATAATAAATTATTATACATACAAAATATGTTATATATTGTTTACCACAGTTTAAAAAACACAAGTTTCTCATTTCTGATTGGTCTGGTTTGAGATTCATATACACAGAATATATATTATGTGTATCCTTGTGTATAATCTCTACATTCTTTACTGTGAAGTATGAATAATAATACCACAGCACCACACCTCTCTCATAAGCCTGCAGTGGTGAGCAGCACAATTTGGCACCTTCCAAACATACTCACCATGGATATACCTAATACTGCATATCCTCCATTTTCAGAGGTATTTTTCATTAATTTTTAAATCAGATTGTGTCCTGCAATTGACAGGCACATGTAATGAAATACTTGTTCCTAAGAAATGTTTTAAGTATTGATGTGAACCTTTTTTATTTTGTTCATCTAAAATGTGTTCAATGGGCATATGTTCTTTGCATAATCAGAATAAACTAAATTCTGAAAACATATTAACTCTAGTGAATGCAAAATAGGTTAATGTTCTAGAGAGTTTTATAAGCAATCTATAAATGGTTTTCTGGTAAAAAAAAATATGACACTAGTCTTTAGTGGATTTATATTAGTTTGCAAGCACATTTAGTGGCATAAAGACAGATTAATGAAAAAAATAGCAAATATTGTGTATAGTATGATTAATTTTAAAACCAAAATGTTAACAATGATGAATGAATTTTGAATTTTTCCTTTTAGCTTCTATATATTTCTACCATTAGCATTTTTGACTCTCTGATTCAAAAATATTTATTATGCTTCTATTATATGCCTATCAAGGTTAAAATGAATGAATGAATAAAAATGGACTAAGACAAAGAAGAGCTCTGCTGAATTTGAGCCACTTTATCCATGAAGCATAAAGGTATACATCTAGAAGCTAGCAAGTTGATTGGCACATTGTTCCATCTATTTCTACCTGTTGTCCTGGACCTACCCTCAACAGGAGCTGCTTATTCTCTCTAGTTCCTAATTTGGAATTGTCACCTGAACTCAAGATTTTTAAATTTATTTCTCAATGACTGAAATAATTTTTATGTGAATAAATGATCAGGCTTCCCAGTACTTTCTGATTCTCAAAATGAGATACCCACAATATTTACCCTCAACCCATATCTTTCTCAGCCATTTCCCATTTTGACATTAGGAAGTCAGTGGACCTAAAATCTTCCAAAACATCCAAGCAAACATGTTTTCTAACCTAATCTTTAAATGATATAATTCTAACTGAGCCAAAAATCCTCTGGATTGAAATAGTCCCATTTTTTTCATTTGTTTCACACAACAGATGTGCCTATCCATTATGGCTGTCTTTGAAGCCAAAGGTTGGTGAGAAATTTCCTTGTCTAGCAGATAACACAGATAAGTAAGGGTGCATTTCTTATGAATTTCAATCCATGTGCCTCCAGCATACATGGCTAAGAAAATTCTCTAAAGACAGCTATACCTAAAACATATGTTCTCACTTATGGAGAATATAATTAGAGATGGCAGGAATCCTTTACTTCATCTCTGCATACAGTTAGTTACTCTTTCAAAGGCATGCTAACATTTATTTCAAAGTGATGATATAGAAAATTTTTAAGAAATTCAGAATTAACTTTAAATGAAAAGCAAAAAAACATTCAGGTAAAGAATATTCCCTGATCCCAGAACTTCAGTGCTCTCAGTTGTAATTTCAACACAGTTTACTTACTCCTATTTTCACTAGTGTTTTTTTTTGTCCCCTGGGACAGGTAAATAGACAAGAATCCATTGTCATCTTAGACTTCATAATGTTACCTCCCTTAATTAAGCAACAAATCTGAGTTGTTCCACTGTCAGACTGAGATTGTTCTTAATCCACTGATATTTTCATAGGGATTATATAAAATCTTTTTTTAATTTATACTGTTTTATCTCTCTAATTAGTGTCATCCCAATTTTATACTCATGCTTCTGTGATGATGAGAAACAGAACTGAAAGAGAACTTAAAAAAATCATCTAACTGTGGACTTGCAAATTCAAATGCCTTAAGAGGTAGGTAGAAAATGCAAATGTGTGGGACAACAAATTTCAAGATTAGAATAAAAGGCCTGTGCAATTTGAAGAAAACATCCTTATAAAACAACTCAGCAATTGATCCATTTTGAACAACAACAACAACAACAAAATCTACATTTGCTAACTAGATTAGTCTCATAGTTAATAAATTTTTAATTAATACATCCTCCTCATTTTACAGTTGGAGAAGGTAATATCCAAAAATGATAAGGGACAAAATCTTTGTGCATTAATAAAACAACCAAAAAATGGGAGAAATTCAATAAGAAATTCTTTGGGAGTGAGGGGCATTCAAAGTTCAGAACTGTCTGGTTTCTTCCTAATCTTCAGCCACATCTTCCTCTACTTTTCTACTCCCCAACCCCAATTAACTCTAACTGCCCTGGTCCTCCTTCAAGACCCTCTTATTGAAGTGCCAAAGTCTGTTTTCCCACTCCTTGAACTTGGGCTGACGTTGCGACTTCCTTCTGCCCCTGGAACGTCAGCAAATGTTGATTCAGAGCCATGACCTGTGTTAGAGACTGTGCAGCCATGGTGTTCCTTGTGTTCTTCTTGAGAATCTGCAGAAAAGAAGTCTAGTAAAACAGAGATTGGCAAGCAAAAGTTGAAGAATGCATGAGAAGCCAGGGTAATGTACCACAAAGGAGCTGCATGTACTGCCTTGGAGAGAGGATGGTGTGGTGCTCAGGGAGTTGGATTTTTAAGGAAATTGAGCACCCCTGCTCTTGCCTCAATTTTCCTGCCCTGTTAATCATTAACCTTTAGATAACCCCTAGCAAACTTTCTTTGTGAGCTTATTGATATTCTGGTTGCCAGGGCGACTGGGTATTTGTGACTTAGTTTCTTTGATAAAGGAGGGTCGAGGTGACTCAGACACAAGAGAAAATGACATGCCCTTGAAATAGTTGTTTCCCTTAAGGAGCTAGAATTAACTAGACCCCAGTTTTCTGAAGATTGTTTGCTGAGATTAGGGTTCCCCATAATTTTAAGTTACAGTTCCTTCAAGGGATTATAATTATCTACATCTTGGGAATTGGGGGCAATCCAGCTCTCATTCCCAAATGCTTGCCTTTTGAGAGAGGCTTCCCTGCAGTTTGTTTCATGACTCCTGAGTTTTCATAATGCATATGCCGAATGTCTGTCCTTCATGTCCTTTCATGGCTAATTAACCTTCCTAACAATATGACTCAGGAACACTAGAAAAAAGTGTCCACATTTCTGCTCAATCTCACCCTCAGCTGGTGCCATGAGAATATGCCCAGGCCAGCTTGCTGGAAAATACAACCTGTAAGACAAGACAGTGTTCACAGGCAAAACCATTCTAGTTTAACACATAGCCAGCTCACATGTGAACAAACCAAACAACCTAAAAAACCTCTGCTTTGCCCAACAGTCCACAGATGCATGGGAAAATATAGCTCAGATTTCAATGAATAGACTAGATTACCAGAACACCAGAGATTCGGGAACTAAATGATTTTTTTATTGCTGCATGCCATTGATATTCTGCAGCTGTTTGTTACACAGCATTACTGTCAATAGATAACTGATGCACTCTCTCCTTAATTAATAATTTTTAAACACTCCATCTGTGACTATGTTTAATTGAGTCACATTGACAGAAGGACATTTAAATAGGCCTGAGTACAGTGAGAAATAGGTGTAACATAGATGGCCAGGTGAACATTTGCTCAGCTTGTGGATAAATATGGGCCTCAGATGGCAGGCATAATTAGTTCAGAAATGGTTTCTAATTGATAATTAGATTAGATCAAAAGGCAAGCAGATTTAGTACCTAGGGCAAGTTTGCAATATGGTCAGACTGATTCTTCTGATCAAATGATGAAAAGCCCTAATCAACATCAGCATTGTGAAAATAACAAGGAGAAACTTCTTTTTCCAGGTATAGGCATTTTGGGTTGAGACTGGGCTGGCTCTAATTGTGTTAGGAAAGGGCTAGACTTTGGATGACCCTGGTATTGGAAGGCTCTGTCTGCAGCAACAGCACTTGGTTCTCTCAACAGGGAGCTCCAATGGGGAGCATTCAGGATAACTGACAGAGAGACCTCATCCCCCTCACTTCTGAGTCTGACCAATCTTAGGGAAACCAGGGAGAAACATTTCATATTTATAATTGGCATGAGTGTCATTCTGTTGGCATTCTGTTATTAACATAGGCCAAGCACATTTCTGTCTTTCCCAAAAATCATTGATTAGCAGTAAATTCACAGGCTACAGTACTTTCATCTGTGACAGTTCACTAAATACTAGTGAGTCACCTGGTAACCATCAGCAGGGCAATCAGAGGTCCTTTTATTGCAATCTTAATTTCTAATATCTATCACACTCAAGTCACACATCACACTTTACATAACCGTGTGTGTGTGTGTGTGTGTGTGTGTGTGTGTGTGTGTGTTAAAGAAAGACTAAGTTAGGCTGAACTGACAGCAAAAACAGAAAGCAGATATGAATACATATAAGTCACCATTAAGTGGTCAGATAAAATTACAAATGAAAGAACTTGTTCAGGGAGCAGAGTGGTCAAAGCTTAGGAACTTATTCTAGGCCAAGGTCTGGACATTCAGCAGTTTCACAGTGTCAACTTGGAGGGTCACCTTGAGAAGTCAGTCTGGAGTGTCCCCAGCAGGAAAAACTGCACTCTGCTAAAGTCTGAGGACAGAGATTGAGAAATTTGTTGTGGTGGTGATTTTCCTGGGCAAGTCTTGTAACTAGTGACTGGGTGAGAGGGTCAGGGAGCTTCCCTGTCCAGTCTCAGGGTACTACTTCTTATATGAGCCTCAAGTGAGGGAGTTGCATCATTCATTGGTCTGGTGTGTTCAATAAACTCATGGGTCTCATTGTTAGGTTCACAGGTGACATTTTTGTCAGCATTTTTGCGACTGCAACCCAACCAGAACAATTGTAGATGAGGAAAAGATTATTTGAGGTCTCAGGGTTTCAGAGGTCTCAGTCCATATTAGTCAGGCACCATACCTTGGTGCTCCAGGTGAGGCTGAACATCCCAGCAGGAGAGTGTGGCAGAGGGAAGCAGCTCACATGATGATCAGAAGCAGAAAGAGAGACTCCCACTCTCCAGATACAAAAATATACCCCAAAGCCACACCCCCAGCTGCACCTTACCATTTTAGTTATCATTCACTTAATCCCTATTAGGGGATTAATTCACTGATTGGGTTAATACTTTCACAGCACAATCATTTCTCCTCTGAACCTTCTTGCATTGTCTCACACATGAGCTTCTGGGGGACACCTCACATCCAAACTATAACAGGTGGCCATTCTTATTAGCACAATTAATTTATTTATCAGTTTTTGCCTTATGATTATGCCAGGCAGATGGTAATTGTTTACTTGGACAAACAAGGTGCAGAGGCATTACACCTAAGCATTTAAACCGAGAAGGGAGTAGCTTATGGGAAACTACTGCTCTACAAAATGGAATAACAAGGTTAGGCACAGTTTGAAAACTGCTCTTCTATACATCATGGATCAATTCAGCAGAGCACAGCCTGCCTTCCAAAATGAGCAATTGTTGGTAGCAATCATCTATACTTATAATAAGCAACAAACTTATTTTTAATCGTATGAACTCTGGATAGGATTGATAGGCAAATACAAGTTGCCAAATTTGTCTTTTTGAAAATTAACCTTAAACAATGTAAGTATGTCCCAAATAGTGCATGAGATATACTAATTGAAATATACTGTTTATTAGAAATTCAAATTAATCTGAGCATCCTGTATTTTTACATGGTAAATCTGGCAACCCTAACCTGGGGGTGCTCCTAGATGATGCTCTACTTGAAGTCTACTCAATTTCCAAGGATCACAATCCATGACTATCTCTCTCTTCCATAATGCTGGTAGAGGCAGGATATTATTATTACTTCAGTATTGATCATTATTTGTTTCTAAGTTATTTCCTTCTATCCTGGTGCCCCTTTCTCCACTTAATAACTTAGGCATTTCTTCAATGAGGATAGGCACGATGGCAGTAATAAAAAGAAAAAGAAGGAAAAAAAAGAAGTCAAAGAAAAGGAAAACATTGTAGTAGAAAAACAAAAGAATGAAGAGAAGTGATCAGAAATAGGATTCAAGAATAAAAAAAAAACTAAAAGAAACTCTCCCTAGTATTTGAGATAATGGGCACAGTTGGATGGGACATGAGATAGTAAGAAATTAGTTTGTAGGCCCAGCAATGAAGGGATAAGACTTTAGGAGATGCCACAGGGAACAAACTCAGAACCCACAAATGTCTGACTCAGGGTCTCCAGGAGGTGACTCTCCGCTGACAGACTGTTGAACTCATACTGTGAGGAGAGTATATCATGTGCACCAGAGAGCTGGGGGAGCTTTACTTTTTCAGGGTGTTAAGGAGAACATTTCTTGAACATCCTGACTGCTCATCAGGCAGAAAAAATACATATATAATTAGTTCAGATTCACTATATGGTAGCTATTAATAATGTTTTCATAATCATAGTTATACACAATGAAGGAGAATATAATCTCTATAAAGGAAAAGTTTCTCAAAGAAGAGAGATTTGGAAGAAGGCAGGAGAAAAATGTCTTGTTAATTAGAAATCACAAAGTAAATATGAGATTGCATATTGTAATTGTAAGAGGAATACAGACAGAAATATTTGAATATATGCCAAATAATCAGCTGTCAGGTCACCCCTCCCCCAACCACCAGTGCCAATAGAAACACACTGATAGGAGTCTTTGCATTTGTTTGGGGAAACTTGTAAACTCTAGAAATGCAAAGGTAATAACAATTCTTTTTTATTATTTTTTTAACCTTCTCTTGCCATCCTTTTGGAGGCATTTTTATGGATCTCAGTTTCATTTGTCAGTTAATGGAAATCCTTTACTCTGTATTTTTGTTCTTCCTATTACAAGAAATTCTTCCTGGACCCTTGAGGGAAAAAAAAATGTGAAATAGATTCCAAAAACATTCCAACTGTCAGTTACAGAGTGAGAAAGGGCAGATTAATCCCCACAGACCTCCTCGTTGACAAAGTCCTCACTTAATGTGTTTAGCTATAGTGCTAAGAGGAATTTGATAACAACACTCTGGATGCCTCTGTGCCATTACATAAAATAATTACTGCCCTGGGGTATTGAAGGTAATCAGATATGCTGGGTCTCCTCATACTCGGAGAAGGGAAAGGGGCAGGGGTGATTATCTTTCTATAATACTAACAGCTATTATGTCTCATTTCTTAAATTCATTTCAATTAAATGGCACTATTTTTGTTTTCCTTAAGTGACTGTTATTTCCCTAGTTTCTCCTTTTTTTTCCTTTTGGTTTTGTTCTCAATATAAAGAAAGCCAGTTTGCTGCTCACGAACTTCATAGTGAAAAAGGAAATTGGGTGAGGACATGGAAAAAGAGGAAGTGTCCTCTGCTCCTGGTGGGAGTACAAACTGTTAAAGCCATTTGGGGAGCAATTTAGGATTATCTAGTAAAGTCCATGATATATATTTTCACTCCTAAGGTTATACCCTAAAGAAATGAATGTGCATATGCTGCATGAGACCTGCATGTGAATAAGAATCATAATATAATTCATAATGACCCACATTGGGAAAAAATGTCCATTAAAAATAGACTGCATAAATGATAATTATATTCATAATCTAGTATACTAAAAAGCAACTCAAAAGAATAATTGCAGACATTTACAAAACCTTGGATAAAATCCAAAATATATAATTTGGAAATCAGATACCAAAAAATACACATTATCTGTTTCTATTTATGTAATGTTCAAAAATGGACAAAAATCCCTGGGCTCGGTGGCACCCGTCTGTAATCCCAGCGGCTCAGGAGGCTGAGACAGGAGGATCTGAGTTCAAAGTCAGCCTCAGTAAAAGCGAGGCGCTGAGCAACTCAGTGAGACTCTGCCTCTAAATAAAATACAAAAATAAGGCTGGGAATATGGCTCTGTGGGCAAGTGCCTCTGAGTTCAATCACTGGTACCAAAAAAAAAAAAAATAGTTAAAAATAAATTACTGTAGAATGTTAAGACTTGCATTCTTACATTTACCTTTCAGGAAAGTGTCAAATAACCATGAAAGTCAAAATAGTGTTTACAATTTGGGAAGAGATGAGACCGTAATTGGGAAGAGAATTTCACAGGACAGGATTTGGGGGTATCACTGACATTTAATTTCTGGACATGGTGTTTAATACTATTGATCAATATTTAATCCATTAAGCTATATAGTTTTGTCTTATGTATTTTGCTATATGTTTTTTACATTTCACAATAAAAAGGGATAAAGCATCTTTTTTTGTCTGTTTTTATAAAGCACTTTCCTCTAAACAGGGGAAAGGGGATTAACCATTCTTAGGTTCACACTGAGCTCAGGGTCGCATAAACCAATGAAAGCAGAGCCTCAGGCTGAACTCACACTGGAACCACAGCATGCTCTGGGTTTCTCATCATGATGATCACATCTACACTCAGCACAGCTTTTTGAATAGAATTTCCACATTTTCTAGTTGGAAGCCTAACTTAGCACAAACCCAAGATCCAAGTATTGATACACAAAGGACTTTGAATATTTTAAATGAAATCTAAAAAAAAAAAAATCTTGCTAAAAATATATTTAGCTAATTCTGCTCTAAAAGCCAGACCATTTTGTTGAATCAATGTCTTACATATTAGGCTAAATTATGTATTGTTCCTGTTTAAATGGTAAAACAATTTTGTTAATCATTAGTTCATAAAAAGAGGGTTTGGGAAGGAATAATCCCAGCCAACGATATCAACTTTTATTACAAGAATTTCTCCTATGTAGCCATGGGTCACAGAAATGAAAGAAACAAGGACAAAATAGAAAGCTAATAAAATCTTGTAAACTTATGAAGCCCGTGAGAGGACCCAGAAAAACATTTCCTTCATTTATTCCATATATATTTGAGTGCCTACTGTCACTCTTTGTTCTAGGCCCTAGGGTACATGGTGAAAAGATACACATGTGATAGAGATAATATTCTTTATGTAAAGAAAAAAAATCTGAGGTGTAAAGAACTAGTAAAGTTTGAATAAGAAGCAATTCATGAATTGGGGATTCACCAGCCTGAAAGAGATTCAATGTCACAATAAAAAAAATCCTTAGGGCCAAGAATTTGAGGGGTCAATGTGAAAGCAAAATAAATCATTTGGCTAATCTGCAATTACAAAAGGGTTTGTTGTTGTTGTTCTGTTTTGTTTTTTAAGGTACCATATTGGAATGTCTGTAGTCACATAATCATATTAGCTATGAATTATTTCCTAAGGTTATGTTTTGTTCCTAACGTAAGCATTTACCAGAAATGACTCATGAAGTTTTGCTTAGACTTGCTGTTTAAGCAAGGTTAAGGCTATTTTTAAGGCCTTGCTAGATTTTTTGGCTCAGGAATTTTTTTAGGCCCATTCTCCACTTTAATGTTGCTTTTACATATGCACAAGATTGACGAAGTACTCAACAAATGAGGCATCTTCAGTGAGAGAGGGGCTCTGAAGCTAATGAAGCTGAGGGTGAGGGTCATGGAGAGATTGTGGAGTCAACAGTGAAGGTGGGTTCAAGGACATGAGCCAAAGCTTCTTTCAAAGTGTGATATGTGAACAAATGCCAGAAAGATCATAAAGCAGCCACGGGGCCACAAAAATAGGGGACACATACCTCAAGCAGGGTTAATGGCAAGAGTGTGGCTGAAAAATAGGCTAAGACTATCAGGATTTGGTTCATCTTCAAATAACAAAACTTTTAAATTAACAGTACCTCCAATTGATATCACTGAAGTTACAGTTTGTGTCTTAAACGCCATCTCCCCTACCCTCACCAAAGGCACGTGTGTTTAGGGTTTGATCACATTTTCTGGTGCTATTGAAGGTGCTGGACCTTTACTATTTGGGACCTATGGGAAACACTGTTAGATCTTTGGAGGCTTTTCCCTTGAAGGGAATATCAGACTCTGCCCTTTCCTCTCTCTCATTGCTTCACAGCTACCATAATTAAGTAGCTTCCTCTACCACACTCTCTCCTGCCATAGGCCTAAATTGGCAGGGCCAAGCAATGATGGACCGAAACCTCTGAAACGATGAGCTAAACAAAACCTATCCTCCATCTACATTGATTATCTCAGGTATTCTGTCACAGTGAAGGAGAGCTGACTAACACAATTAGTCTAGAATTGGAAGAACAGCCTCTCGAATCCTCCAGGACACGGATTATTTTCACATTATGGCCTCATCCTCTTTCTTATGATCTAAAATACTGCTTGAATTCATATCCTCACAATGGAATTATGAGAGGTTCGGAGGAGTGATAAAAGTTCTACCCCTCTCCTTTTAAGGATACCTCCTAGAATTAAACCCAATAGTTTGATATATGGCTTTATTGACAATGAAAGAAGTCAAATGACTATTCTAAGTACAAGAAAAACTGGTAAATCTCAGCAGAAAACCAACTGTCTATTTTCTTTCTTTCTTTTATTTTCCACCCAAAAAGAAAAAGAAAACCTTCTATACAACAAGAAATTTGTTACAGAGGAAAGGAGATAAGAATTGAATGTGGAGAGGTAGGTAGAGGAGCCTCATTTAGGTACTCAGCACATCATAGTAATTTCAATTTTGTACTTGAAGACAAGGGCCACCTAGCCCTATGATAACACCTTGCCTGAATGTGAGGGTTGCTAGAGAGCCTTTCCTCTGTACCTTGCATATAATCACTTCTCCAAGCCTATCTCAGAGATTGGCAGGACTATTAGGGTGATCACCCTGACTTGAAGTTCCCTGATTTCTCATTTAACCTTTTTCAAGTCAGTCACCACATTCTGCAATTCCATTATGATAGCATCTCCTGCATGACGGTTGTAAAATCTTGGTAGAATAGTAAAATTTGAGTCCAACAACTATCTTCAATAACAGCAACCATGGAGGAAAAGGGACAGAAAAAAAAACTGCTTTGTGTTATGGATGTTACTAAGTCCCCACAAAATATTCAAAGAAGCATTCACATTAGCAACTGTGATTGTGGTCTTATTTGGAAACAGTATCCTTGAGGAAGTAATCAAGTAAAGACAACTCCATCCTGAATTAGGATAGACCCTACATTCAGTAACTGCTGCCTTTATAAGAAGGTCCCTTAAAGACACAGGATCACAAAGTACAGAGAAAACGATACTTGATAACAGAGTTTAAAGTGTTATAGTAGCAAGCCAAGGAACACCATGGGTTGACAACTACCACCAAAAACTGAGAAGTGGTAAAGAATTCTTCCTCAGATCCTCCTGAAGAATCAAACCGTGCTGAAACCTTTATTTCAGACTTTCAACCTCCAGAACTGTGAAATAATAAATTTATGTTGTTTTAAGCCACCCATTTTATGATAATTTGCTACATCTGCTCTAGGAAATTAATTAATTTTATTAAACCAGTTCTGAGACAATTGAAGCAGAAAAAGAGAAATGGGGATCTAACCAGTAGTTGTTTGGGCTACAAAGTAAACAAAATCCTCCAGCAATACTGAAAACAGGAGCAGAAATAATTACAACCCTGAGCAGACCGCTAAAACACCACTTGAGTTAGAACATGGTAACTGCAACATACCTATAGAGGAGTAGAAATTGGAAAAACTAAAATTATAGTCTTACTGGTGGGAGTAAATTAATGAAATTTTATTCTCTTTTTTTCCCCTACATTCAACTCCAGATTGAAGATCAGGTAGGACCATTAAAACTTTTAAGGGTACCCATTGATCATTTATTGAATGATATTTGAAATACTCCTGAAAAAAATTATAAACAATGGAGGATTTTATTCTCATCTTTACCACCCCCCCCCAAAAAAAAAGAAATAAGGAGTTATTAACCTCTGAATTGTGTATCTGCAAAATTCATATATTGAAGTCCTGCCCCCAGTATATCAGCATGTGACTGTTTGGAGCTAGGGGATTAAATGGGGTAATTACATTAAAATGAGACTATTATAGAACTAATGTCTTTCTAGGAAGAGATTATAAGAGAAATATAACTTTGGAACAGTTACGTAAAGAAAGACCAAGGTGGGGAGCAAGTGAAGGCAGCCATCTACAATCCAGGGAGAAAAGACTGAGAAGAAACCAAATCCACCAATACTTGGTCCTTGGGATTACCACCTCCAGAACTGTGAGAATATAAAGCCCTGCTATTTAAGCTACTTAGTCTGTGATATTTCTTACAGCAGCCCTAGCAAACTAGTATCATGATTTGATTGAAATCTAGGCTGAAAACCAGGTACTGTGTTCTATTTTATCCTTTGCTAAGACCGTCTAGGGTTTCATTGGATCTAATGAAAGGATCTGATGGTTCAGAGAAGCAATCTGTGTGCATAGGTCTCAGCTGGCTCTAAGCGAATCATTTTCCACATCACACACACACATTTAAAAATCCTTACCATAGCAGTAATTGGACAGATCCTTTCAGGAGTGGCTTTGAAAGAAAAATATACAGTTCACTCAGTGTGACTGCTTTATTCAAAGCCCTCCAGGTTTGAAAAGCACAACACTGTAAATTTCCAGTGAAAGAGGAATCATCAGAGCAACTGACACAGATACAGTGCAGACAAGAGGGTCTTCTTCAGGTACTTCAGAAGCAGCTAGTTTATTGGTTCTTTATTTAAAATCTTAATAGAAATGTTAACACTCCACTCAATTCGCTTTTATCTACACCAGGAAGATGACTGGGAAAACTCAACTGAGCACAGAGTTTTCCAGGAATGGCCCTCCAAAGTTAGGTCAATCTAATTCACTTTGGGCTGGGAAATGTCTCTCCTTGCTTCACATTTTAACAGGACAGCAAAACACCCCAAGTTCAGTTTGAGTTGGAATCATGCCCTCTGGGAATCTGTAAGATACACAGGATCTTTCAGTACAGCTTGAAAAATTCATGATCACAGATAGAGGCAGGAAGAGTTAATGATTAGATGTAACTCGACATCTTCTTTGTTCTCTCACCCTTGCCAACCTTCACAATATATACAGTGTCAGGTCTAATATATTTTTTATCATAATATACCTCTCAAATCTGCTCTTTCCATTCCTTCTACTTGCCCTCATCACATTGCATTTAAAATTCCAATTTGACCTAATTGGTCTTGAAAAAAATACTCTTTTCTCAAGCATCTTTTTATCTAATTGTTCTTATTGCTTTTCATTCATCATCTGAGTTTTGCAGCCTCAACTTCCCACAACATCTCCAATTACAAAGTGAATCCATCATATATTTGGGAAAGGATGCCATATTAGTTGATGACATATATTATCTACAATATCTGTGATGGCTAGAATAGGACTGAGTAAATTCTACCTGCAGTGGTTAAAACAAACGTTCCAAGGTCCCAGTAAGAATATCAGCGATAGCTAACATTTATTCAGTCCTCGGTCTGTGTCAGGCACAGTGCTCAGCACTTCACATACATTGACTGGCATTTTCACAAGACCCCTATATAAGTTAAGACCTATTTAATAATTTCTGTTTTTCTGATCAGGAAATCAAGATACAGAGAAAATAAGTAATTTGCACAATTCACAAAAACCTTCAAATTCAACCCAAGTTTTGAACCCTGCTCTGTCTGATTCAAAAGCTAAAATTCTCATAATCAGATAATGGAGCAGAAACTTTCCAAGGTAAATTTCTTATGACTTTATGGATCCATAAGACCAAGCTACACAGGGAAAGGTGGAGAAAAACCTTGTCTAGGAATGAGAAAACATGCTCTGATCAGAAATTTGTTGCTGTGGCTACTATGAGTATGTCAGCTCTCCTTGTGGGGATTCAATGTCCTTACCTGTGAAATAAGCCTATTAAATTGCATTATCTCTAAGGCAGCAAGTTTTATTCTCCCCTTCTTTAGTGCATGTATGTATTCATTGCTGTGTGTGTGTGTGAGAGAGGGGGGGGGAATAATAGTTTTGTAATAAGAAGTAGAGAGTTGAACTAAAACTACATAAATATACATTTTTTCAGTGGCTTAGGGATATGAATTAAGGGCCTGAGTCAGCACCTTTCCAATGATCTTGGCCATGCATAGCGCCGAGATGGATGCAGCAGTAAGTGTGGGTAGGAGGGAATCACTTCATTCAGGAGTCCACTAGCAACTTTTCAATTACAACTTGATTACAACTAGGTTGTATCCTTACTCCTAAACCTGGCTTCCTTGAAATTGAACAATCTCAAACAATTCTCAAACAATACTAGAAGGGTAGTGCTCATAGGGTAGCTACAGGCACATGCTACAAGCCACATTCTCCCATATACATCAGTTAGAGAAAATATTTCTCAAACACATACAAGGGAAGTCACTTTACGTTTCAAAGCTATTTGTGGATACCATGAATAAAACAAATCCTTAGTAAGATATTGAACACCTTTTATAATTTAGCTACCTTTTGTCAAAGTCATACTCCTTATTCGATAATTTGGAAACCACACTATTCTCAAAATATCCTATTTGAATTTCAATCTCTGCTATATAAACTTTACTTATGTTTTTGCCTAGAAGGCTCAAGATTGTCACTTAACAAAATTTTATTGAGCATATTCTACATGCCAGACAAAATGGTGGTTACTATAAGAGATGTGCATATCAAAGAAAAATGAAAAAAAAGATTATTTTCTGCAAATCCCAACAGTTCAGTTGCATGAATCTACATATAATTAATTCTAAAAAGTAATATATAACACTGTAATAGAATATTCATGTTTTTTCAATACCTTTCTTAGTTCTGTTCATGCATCTGAAAACTGCTACCTTCTCTAAGAAGTCACTGATGTCAGTCAAGAATAATCTCCTGTTTTAACTGCACTTTGTAGCTTACTTATTCCAGAGAATTCATTGACTCATTTAACACTATACACAAACATAACTTTTCATACTTTAAGAATGTAAGCTCTCTCTTCTAAATTTTATCTTTTGAAAGTACAGAAAACTTAACCCCATATTTATTTAAGACTCTTATTCATTCTTCATCAGTCACTAATTAATTTATTATTTACTTATCTAGTTGTCTGATTATATATAGCATTGTGCCAGATACTAGGCAGAGGAGAAAAGAAAACAGAAATATAACTAAGACAGTTTCTAAAATTAACAACTTTGGAATCCAGCAGGGATAAAGAATGAGATAAGCACACTATAAGGCAATCTTTAACAAAACCAGAAATAGAATAACAGTCAAGAGTTACCATTAATGATGTGACTTGAAGAACAAGTAGGAGGTCAACAGATGTAGAGATGGGTAGGGAAAAATGAATGGTATTCTAAAGAAAAAAAGGAGAATGAGTAACAATGTGGATACAGAAAACTTGGATATATGCTCAGATAGCAAATATTTTTTTTTTACTATAGTGCAAATTGCAAGCAAATACTATGAAATGATATAGGAGAGGGGTTAACATAAAAAGTTAGTCTAGTTTGTTCTAGACATCGGAGGTTTCTAGACAGTTTAATTTAGATTGGAGTTTGTAAGTAACAGAGGCTATCAAAATTTCATTCAGAAAGTAAAATCATCAGAATTTTGGTTAAAATGAATGATTAAGAATGGAGATACACAGGTAGAACAGAAATGGTAAGAGGACACCAATGGATGGGGGGATTTAGAAGACTGTTCCAGCAAGTTAAATGAAGGGGAAAAAGAGACTCAGTCAACCAAGTCCCTTTTGTTACACAGATGAGGCATGCTTGCTTTATTTATTTATTTGTTTATTGATTGATTGATTGATTGATAGCAGGGATTGAACTCAGTGGTACTTAACCACTGAGCCACATCTCCTCCAGCCCTTTTTAATTTTTATTTGGAGATGGGGTCATGCTAATTTGCCTAGGGCAAATTAGCTCAGCTAAGTTGCTGAGACTGGCTTTGAACTTGTGATCCTCTTACCTCAGCACCCTTGCCCCCAGCCTCTGAAATTACAGACGTGAACCACTGCACCAGGCAAAGCATGCTACTTTTCATTTAACACAGAGTTAGACTTTTATGCAAATAGAAGGAACAGGTATAAATGTTGGATTTGATGATTCAACATATGCAACAGGGACAAAACGAATCCAGGAATTCCATCTCCTACTGGAATTGGGGTCTCTGAACCAAGATATTTGCCTTTATCCACTTGCCTTTATCCAGTCTCTCTGTCCCTGAAGTTACACAGTTTGTTCTTCCTTCTTTGCTCCCTTTATTAAACTGATTCTTCTAATTTTCTGTATAATAACAAAAAAATCTCATGCAATTGCCCTTCTTACATATTATTCACTTGAGGATGATGTTGCTTAGTCATTTCAAAGTTATATTCTCAAGTAAAATCTTGTTAGGAATAGACAGCCACATATATAGATCACAGCAAAGGAATATCTTGTTCCCAACCGCTATAACCAGCAAGCAACACAGCAAAGAAAAACTTTTATGTAGATTCAGAAAGCAAAAGGTTGCTATGAAGAGCAGTGGTTTCAATGAAAAGATCACTAGAGGTCTGAATTCCCAGCACATACAATTGCCTTTGTTCTTTGATTTTCTCTGGCTCTGAAAATCTAGCCTAAGTTGCAGTCCTGACAGCCCCAGGACACAGGGATTTGAGACCTCCCAATTTTATTACAGCTTTGTCTTAGATCAATGAGGTGACCTTGAAAGAAACCCACCTTCCAGTGTTTCCATTGTCTGATAGGCAAAATGGGAAAGATACCAAGCTTCCATACTTGACTAGAAGCAGGAAGGGTAAAGCCCTTTGAGGATGTGAGGTGCTAAATAACAAATAAGATGGAATATGAAATATAATCAATCATGCCTCCACACTAGCTGCGCCCATTTATTATTACTTTTCAATTTCTAAAGTGATGGCAGAATGGAATTTCCACTAATTTTTCAAGAACTTGAATCTGATTCTTATAATCCTGGGCTTTATGTTACTGATATATTATAGATATAATTTTTGTGTGCTCCAAGAGGCTTTCTGCTCATAGGGCATTGCTGTAAGTTGTGGATAATTTATTTTCCCCTGCTATTATATTGTGTAAATTACCATGTTGGCAATATTTTAGCCTTTCACACTTTGAATCAGTGCCCAGAATAATTCTAACAAGATTTTGATTCTCCGGAAGCAACCTCAGGGAAGAAAGTCCTTCAAAATGCCCGCATATTCATTTAAACTTCAGTTGGGACAAACATCTCCTCCAGGTCAAGTACAAGTGAACCTGAAGGGTAAGTGACATGTATCTCGTCTCTCTAAAGAAATCTATATGCTCTTCTGCTGCTGGAAAAAAACCCACAGGATCCTGCCAGCTGAGCACACATTCCTCAGTCTTGCTACTGCAAGATATGCAAGTTCTAGAATTGGAACCCATTTGCCAGAAACCGCAAACAAAAATTTTGTCCCAGAGATTACCCAGACAGTGGCTTAATTTTGTCACCCAAAGAAGACATTTTGATTTTCTGCCAAGAAATGCCTTGTTTTTTAGTATTAGTACAAATCAGAAGGTTAAAAAAAAATGAAAACTTGTCTACTGAATGAAGGAAGTTTAGGTTCTCGCTCAGGAAATAAATACAGCACGTTGTGGTCATGGAAAGTCAATGAGGACATAACCTTTACACAGTTTTTTTCAGAGATTCTGCATAAAAATATAGACCCTAGAAAAACGAATCTATATACATAATATAGGAAAAAGAAAATATAAAGCCTCTGTCTTATTTTACCTCTTCCAAACCAAGAGTCTATTTCATCTTAATAGGGAAAGAGTTTCTAGAACTCATTAATTGAACCGCAGAGTCCCAATCCTGCCTCCACCAAAATTTCCTAGCGCAGATGCAGGGCAGGGGTTCCCCCTCCTCGAGCTGTGTCAGCCCTGATGCACATCCAGGGGAGAAATTCTGTCTTAACCTTGTTGATTATGATAATGTGACATGTTGTTAGTGCTGACGTCAGAGGATGTTGTAATAATTCCATGAGCAAATGCCTGTGTGCCTTGCCTAGAATATAATACAATAAAAGTTATCAACTGTTACCATTCATACAGTATTATTATCAACTGTTACCATTCATACAATATTATTAACACTGATATAACATTCATAAGAAGGATATTTCAGCAATACAGGAAAAAAAAGGCCCTGGCCAATATTGACAACTCTTTTGTACTTAAGAACCTGCTGCAAGCAAGATTGATTATAGGCACTAGGGGAAAATGGACTCAGATATAGGGAAATTAATAAATTGACTCATTTCCTCCTCGGATGCTCCTCAAAAATGCATATCAACTTATATTTGTTTTAGCTAAGCTCTCTTTTTATCTATTTATGCTCCCATATAAAAATGCAAAAGTAGTTTGAGAAAGGAAGAAAAAGGTCCTTAGAAGTACTCTTAAATTTCATCCAGTTTTCTAATGAATTTAATAAGCTCCCCAGATGCATCTTACAAAGTAAAAAGACCTCCAAAAATAAAAGTAATTTTATTTTCTCCAGTGGTACAGAGCTTACTAGGTGACTGGTAAAATACATCATCATCAATTTTACAAGTGTTCAGTTAACAGTGAAAGAAAATCACAAGAGAAAACACTTTCCCTTTGATGTGTTTTAATATATTTGGATAGAGTTCTGTTGCAAGGTTTTTCATTGGTTATTATTTCTGAGTTTCACCTCAAATTCAAATTGAATGATGACAATTCCAAATCTTTCTTCTCTAACATACTTGGCAGACCATGTGGTTTTTGACACTACCAGAAACTTGCCAGGGGTTTTGATCAAAGGAATTATTCACTAACTTGAAATTGCTGTCACTCTTTTTGCCATCTTTACTCATATAGTGAGTGCTACCAGGACCCTTCTGGGGGCACCAGGATTTCAAAATGAAATAGCTTGAGTTTTGTCATCAAAGTCATAAATATTGTCTGAATGGTAGAAGAAATATCAGCCTCCTGGACTGGATAAGCATAAAATCTGAACCACAGAACCAAAACTAAGAGTAATATCTAAGGTGGAGTGTACATTAGTGAGCAAGTTCATGTGACCACTCTTAACTATTCAGTTGGCTTTCTGCAGACTAGATGTTACAAATCCTTTTCCCAGACTCAAAGATGACTAATTAGCTCCCTCTTTCATAGAAAAAAAATGGCTTTGCACTCCCCACATCTGTGCACAGGACACCATTTTATTTAGCAGGGCAGCATTTCTCCAATTGTAGTTCATACACCACTGCATCAGACTCATCAACAGGGCTTGATGAAAAATATAGATTCTTGGATCCCACCCCTAACCTTCTAAATCAGAATGCCTGTGGTCCTGAAAATCTGATTAAAGAAAAAAAAAGCTAATTAAGTCAATTAAGGGAAAGCATGCTTCTGAGATAGAAATGGCATTATGACCCTAGAAAAACAAATCTGTGCATATTGTGTACAGAATAATTTCCAAGGTAAAATTTGGGAATTCTAAGTCAATTTAGTGAACCCTGATAAGCTTATAAGTATCTACAAAACAACAAGACTACCTATCTCTCTCTGAAAGGGTTAAAGAGTAAAATCCAGTCATCTGGTAACTGGGTTGTGTGACCTTGTTAAACTTGTTTCCTAATTTTCTTTTAGAGTGGGGGTGAACAGTTAGAGCTCTGGCTTCCACAAAAATGAAGATATGCAAATTTGGGGATGTTGTCCCCTTAGATGTCCAGAAACTCAGTTTTCTTATATCCACTAAACAAGGTATGAAAACAATGTTCTTTCAGAATGATAAAACTTTACATTAAAGAGATGGGGAAACAGGAAGTGTATAGAAGCCAGACACCATCTCTGCTCACTGCATTCAATAAGACTGCCACATCTCAAGTATCTGGAGCAGAAGCCTCACCTACAGCTTTAAGGTCTACTTGCTCTGATTTGAGTAGGGTGTGAATCAAGCAAATCTATCTAAATGGGTGCTGTGGCCTGCTTGCAGTACATGTATTTTGTGCCGCTGTATATTAATGAACTAGATAGACATCATCTCTTGGAGCTTATCATTTTAGATAAAAAGTTCCAGTTTTTAAATTATGACTGATTCATAAAATTATGATTTCCTGGAGCAGGAAAAAAATAAAGGAAATTGTGCATAGCTTCAAATATAGATTTCAAATCAGAGTCTAGCTTATCTCAGCTCATTATCTTATACACATTAAATGCTTCAGAGAATTTGTTTATTGGCTGTTTTGTTTGGTTGATAGATGTGTTATGGGAATAAGAACTGCAAAGCCCATTTGGACTCCAGGAATAATGGAACATACTTGCCCTCACATCAGTCAATAATAAAACAGTGCTCAAACCTGACATCATCCCTAAGTATCAATCAGAGAGCCTCGAGAGAAGGAACACATGAGTTCCTTCCATCTGGAAGATAAGAAAGTAGCTGTGGGAAATATTCTTGGTTAGCGGATTCTTTAAAGGTGGTATCAGCAAGTGTTTGGGTACAGATCTGATTCAGCTTTCTGTAAGCAGCACCGCAGTTAATGCAGGTCTGTATTCCCTGCCTGGCTTTTCGCATCTATAGATCAGAAAGTTGAAGCCTAAGCTGGGATCCCAGAGAGTGGGGAGCTACAGGGGCAGTGCAGCATGCTGAGATGAGCTCTGTCTGTCCCTGTTGGAGTGGTTTCTTACTGTGTCAAGCTCCTGTCATCATGTGCCATTATCTGAGGCAACATGTTGGGTCTGAGGCAACAATTCTATAAAAAGGGAATATTCTGAACTATGCCTGTGAAAATGTAAAATACAAAGGTGAATATTTTCCAAGTAAACAGATCTCCAGCATAAGCAAAAGTGAATAATGAGATTGATTCTGGGGTAGATGCTGAGAGAAAGATAGGGAAAAAATGAGTAAGGGCTGAACCCTGCTGAGGAACCCATTCTGCAGGATTAAGCAGGAGGGTCAGAACATCCACTGTCCCTAGCATACAACCTCTACCCAGAAGGAAAATATCACGAGGATGCTACCAGAAGCTATAGCTAGTACTGCATTTTCCAAATAGCTTGAGTAATAAACAGAGACGAGCATGGTATGGGAAGACTTAGACTAATAAACATATCCACAGATTTTGACACAATACAAATCTTGATATTGCTTAAGGTTCCAATCCATCCATGCACTTTTCGTAGTTACTGAGGCCACAGTTGTCTTCTCCAAGCTGAACTTAGTGTCCAATTATCTAATATACAGAATTTGCATTTGAAACAAACACCCAGCTCAAGGATGCCACTACTTTTAGTGAAAGAATCCAGTAAAACAAAAGACCCTAAAGCCAGGGGTCTAAGTCTGGTCCAGGGACTCCTGGTGGTCGCAGAGACCCTTTCAGAAGAACTATAAGATCTTTTTGCTGTGTTGGCTTTGCACTTACATTGCACAAGCCACAGTGGTGAAGCTGCTGCAGCCTGAGAATGAATAAAGTCAGTAGTCTTCTGTGTCAGACAGTTGCAATGTAAGGAAATAAGAAAAAAAAAATGCTAGCTTCCCTTAGGAATCTCCTTGATCAAAGAGTAGCAACTAATTTCATTAAAGCCTGACCCTTGAGTACACATCTTTTTGATATTTTGTGTGATGAAATGAGAAGTATACATAGAGTGTTTATGCTGCCTATCAAAGCACAATGGTTTTCTCAAGTAAAAGCACTGGTATGATTGATTTGTGTGCTGTTCTAGTTGATTATTTCATGTAAAATTATTTCTACTTGAAAGAACAACTGACAGACACCTATGGTAATTCAGACTTGAGCATTTAGCAATAAAATGAATGAAGTAAGCCTTTTATGACAAGGAAAACAACTGACATTATATGTTTCCAATGAGAAAATTTAACTTATAAATGAATATTAGAATGTTGGAAAACTTGCATGCACACTGTGACCTTATAGCTTTCCAATACTTAAAGACTTTTCTGAGGACAGCAGGGACAATATTAACTTACCTACTTTTGTATAATGAAATGTGTCAGATGTTAAGACGAATTGGTCAAGACATAATACTATAAAATCATGTATGGATACAGGATTCATTCAAAGTAAAAGATAAAATAGTGAATTGTGATATAATAGAAGACGAAAAGTTTATTTTAAGCATTTTTGTATTTCACATTTCAACTAACATATAGGAAACTCACACTTGCCAAGTTTTAGTGACATATCAGGAAAGAATATCCACAATTATCTGAAAAGACTTTAAGAGAGTTTCCCTTTTTCCAAATATACTTCTGTGAGAGACCAAATTTTCCTCATGTACTTTAATCCAAATAACAGATTGAAACATGTTGAAAACAGAAGTAGTTATGAGAAGCTACTGATTTCTCTAAACCAATCACAAAAGATATTTGAAAAGTAAAAAAAAAAAAGTCCTTCCTTTCACTAGTTTTTGTTTTAAAAATTATAGTCAAATTTTCATGAAAATACAGCATTTATATTAGTATATATAATGGAATTAGTGTTTATTAATGAAAGAAATACTTTAGAAGTTTTCTACTTTAACTTCTAACGTGGGAACGCTCCACAGACATTACCACATTAAAAGAAAGCAAGTGTGTTCGTCAGCTGTCTGTCATTATAATAAAGACCTGAGATAATTAATTAAGACGAGAAAGACTTATTCTTGTGATGGTTTTAAGGGTTTCAGTTTATGGTGGTTTGGTGTTGCTTTGGATTTGCGGCACCACAGCATACTGTGTGGGAACAAATAGCAGTGGTGGTTTGTTTACCTCATGGTGGGCAGGAAGCAAACAGAAAGAGGAAGGAGCCCAGCCAAGGCCCCTAATATCTCCCCTCAAGAGCTGTCCCCAGTGACCTATCTTCCTCCCAATGAGCCACACCTTTTAAAGCTTCCACCTCCTCTCAATAGCCAGGAACAAAGTCTTCAACACGTAGACCTTGGGGACATTTAAGATCTGAACCATAGAAAAAGAAAAAAAAAAAAAGGAATGGAGGGAGGGAGGGAGGTAGAGAGGAAAGAGGGGGAGAAAGGAAGACTGGCAGGCAGGAAAACTAACTTTATGTAGGTATTCAACAATTTTTAATACCACCACTTTAAGAACCACTGCCCTAAACCAAAGGAGACTCAGTGGGCCTATTCTCCAGTCCAAGAGAATCAAAGAGAAAGAGAAAGGAAAGTTCCCAACAGAGCATGAGACAACATGCAAAGAGTATGAGAATCATGTGGTTTAGATTCTCTAATTGAGAAGTTAAATCATGAAAGAGATAGACCATCTTTCAGTGGTGCAATGAGCTACAGACTGTTGGAGATCAAGCCCTTCCTGGCAGACCTCCTTCCTTTAGGACTGTACAATGTATCATCATTGAACTGAAGGAAAGGAAAATGATTTCTGGGAAAAGAGGTAGAAATATTCTCAAGGCAAGGATGGCATAGGCAGGAAACACTGAACTAGTGAGAAAGGAGAGGTGGCCCAGAGAATGGGATTTAAAAAGAAAGAAAGAAAAGGCACTAACATTGCAGAGGAGGGTGCCTGTCACCTGCAGACTGCAAGCTTTATCCTTCACATGGACCCAGTCATTCCATCCTTTAGAGGACAATGCACAGCAGTAAGCATTGGTCCCACAGATGCAGTAATCAAACATTTGCCTTTTATATATCTTCTTCACAAATTTCTTCAAGAATTTTGGAATACATGTGTTGCATGCCTTGCTACCTGAACTCTGAACTTGTAGCACCTACCTGGGAATTTAAATGGAATAATGTCTGAAAAGCACTCATATATTTACTCATTTTCTTAAAAAATACTTTTTAATTATACATGGCACAATATTTTTATTTTGTTTACTTTTATGTTGCGCTGAAGATCAAACCCAGTGCTCACATGTGCAAGGCAAGCACTCTGCCACTGAGCTACAACCCAGACTGATATTTTATTTTTATGTGGTTCTGAGTAATTTTTTAAAATCCATATATGTTCACGAAAATGTTTTGATATTTTTCCTTTGATATACAGTATATTTTAGCATTATTAGACTTTAAAATATTGGGCCTATTATTGAAAATATATGCAAGAAACCCTAAATTTGAAGAAGCGACTGGCAGCATAAAAAATAGGATATACAAAATGCAAGCTAAAATAAGTCACAAAATAATAGCTCAGAAATGAATATCTCTTATGAGTGATTATTTCTGCTGCATCAAACCTCTTTACATTTGCTTTTGAAAATTTATCATTGAATGCACATAGTGCAGATGACAAAATGTCCTGTATTGAGAATTTGAGCTGTGGTATGCATGCAAAAACTACTTATAACCATTTAATATAGACCATTTAATATTCTTCCTATATGAAGGTCTTGAGAACTCACTGCCTCTACAGTTGTACCTAGGGTTGTTTAAACAGCAAGGAAGGTAGATTTGCAGTGTCCTTCTTCTACATGCTACTGATTGCCAACAGCAAAACTCTGTAAGCAGGTTGCTAGTGTTTAATGGTGTACCCTCTGGCTATGGAACAAAGTTTAAGTGGTCAATGTAGGGATCAAACTTATGAATGAGTCCCTGCTTAGTAGTGAAGTTGAAATAACTAAAATAACAGCTGGCATAATTAAAGAACCTTATGAAAAGTCGCTTACTATGTTAAAATCCAACATCTTTATTAAATTTGCCGAGGCTACCTTGCTGCTCATTGTCAAGTAATTAAACAGGCACCAACATTAAGGGTGATTTTAGCTAATGTCAGAGTCATTCCTCTCATTAAAGTCTTCCTAATCACTACATCATGAATGCCTAAAAAAGTAAAATCCAGACTTGCTGAAGGGATTAAAAATCTATTTCCACCCTGCCTCATTATCTGAAGTGTGAATATATCTGATTTCACAATTCGGGGAGCAAAATCTCTACAATGATTATATGCGGCAAATCTTTTCTTATAACTGAAAAACAACGTGAAGGAAAAGTTTCCTAAATCTACAGAAAAGTATTTGCTAATGTCTTCAATCAAAGTGTTGAAATTTCATTTATGCAAAGTTCACACCTAAATCCCAAGTACATTTCGTTGCTTTGTCACAACCAAAGAATATTGGAATTTTTATCTTTCATTTCCATTAAGATTCCTAAGTTTTCTTGATTTAAGAGTTCCTGCCTAGTTTCTTACGCTCAATTTCACTGCACATGGCAAGGAGAATAAAAGTTCAGAAGCATATAAATTTCCTTAAACAGAAAAGAAGCTTAGCACATTTGATTTGCTGTTTCATTCTACATTTTTGTTACAGTAAGTATAAAAAAAATAAGTCCTATAAGAAAGTATGCATTCTTGTAGTATTTAGCAAACATTTGCATTTAGTGAACATCAATCTACAGTTCAGCAAGAATTCAACAACTTATTGCATATGCTTCATGGTTTAGGGTGTTACAGGAGTTTCAACAATATCAAACCTGCTGCTCTTCATCAAGGAATTTACTGGGCATTATAAGAAGTGAAAAATAATGCACCACAACATGTCTACATACGAGCTTAAAAGTATTTGTAAGTTTTATGCACATTTCCCATATCTCTACCCTCTCCTAAACTTGCCCTCCATTTTCACATATACAGCTAAGCAAATACTTATGATTTTTCTTCTTTATGAGTTGTGACAGCATTAAGCAGAGGAAAAATATATTTCTATTCTTTTCATTTCCAAAAGATTAGTGCTTTGGAGAATATAAGAGATTCATGCACAGAAAAAAAAGAAAATCCAAGAAAATACCATTAAAAAAAAAAAGCAAGCCATCACCACCCCCAAACTTTACCCATCCAGATTGGACTAGAATTCTGAGGACTAAGAGTGAGAAGAAGAAGCCAAAGGGAACTGACAAGGATATAAATATTGATGCATCCCAGAGAAAAAGATCCTGCACCTTGCATGAAAAATTTGAAAATTCTAAGATCTGTGGAATCAGAAAGCAAGAAACTTTTGCCTTGCTTGCCATGTAAAAGTATAGTGAGATAGCAGTACTGTGTCCCAGACAAAGACATGGGGAGTGGAACAGCCACATGCTACATACAGGTGAATGTGGCTTTAAGAAGCCCCACTGGGATTCCCTCCCCTTCATGGCACAGGAGCACAGAATGGTGGCCACATGCCCAAGGAATACATAGAAACAGCCAAGAGAGCAATGAACCTGTGAAAGCTACGTTGGTAAGATTCAGATGCATCTCTGAAGCACCCTGCATGGATGAAAGACCAAGGATTTGATGGAGCAGTGAATATCTTAGGGATTTGAGTTTTGACACAGAACATTGATTATCTAATGCCCCAAAAACCACTGAAGTTTTTTCCATGGCTTTGGCTTTAAGTCCCTTGGAATTTGAGACAACATAAAACCTCACTGGGGTTGTATATTGAATATTCAGTGAGATAGGGCTATCAAAAGAAAAATTCATTGATAACAAGATCTTAGGAAGGTTGTACTGAAATTATTTATTGATAACCATTGCCAGAACTCTCCTTTGAACTCATTAGCACACAATCAGGTCTTATCTTACAGATACTAAGAGTTCTGGGTTTTTACATTAATTAAAGGTTACTCATGAACCAATGTGATGTTATAATTGAGCATAAATTGTTCTTTAATTTAATATGCACCAGGGAGAATAAAGCAGATTGCTGGCTACTGAAGGGCAGCTTATATTTAGGAAAGTTGGTTATCAAGGAAGGCAGTTTTACCTGAGAGGAATAGAAAAAAAAAAGAAGAAGAAGAAAGTGGGGTCCCAGAGTAAAATGAGGTACCTGCTAAGAATGGCATGTGAATAATGTAGAATAAAATGAAGTGAGTTGATTAGAATAGTAAGATCACCTGAGTTTCAACAGTCCTGAATTTTTCAGGATCATACAAGGTCAGCCTTGGAAAACTCAAGTTGATATTAGGAATCACTTCAATATGGTTATTGCCAACATTTATCAGCAGGCTCATAGAAGGGGTTTTCTGAGACTAACTGGAACACCAGATCATTCTTCCCACTCTCCCACATGTCTGTGTGGCTGAAGGCACAGATAATAAACTGCAGAGTAGAACAGCATAATAGGCAAGGAGGGAGAGTTTGCAGAAGGGTCTTTCATCACCAGCACTACGAGAGAATGGCATTTACATGAAATTGATTTCCAGTGGTGAAATTATGCTTGTGATGTTCCATTGTAAATATTGACAGCATTAAAAGGAATGTCCAAAAGATTGGCACTAAAATGTCACCAGAAAAAGGCTGACCAGTATTTATGCTAAATTGCTCAAATTGCATCCCTTTTTTACATAAGTAGTGATGCCTCATGAAACAAAGCAGATAATTCGGTCGAGCTATGAAGTGAAAGAAAATGAACATGCCTACATTCTCTGTCATGTAGGAGTGTGGGAAGACACCGCCTCTCATCAGAATGACAGGGTTTTCCCCTGCTTCTTCGGGGTTTATAGACAAGAAAGCTTATATCTTTCCCGTATTGAGCTCAGAGGATGAACAGATAAAATAAATCACTATAAAAATAAAGGGCCCTTAGAAACATTAATGGATTGCTGGTATTGAGTTGAGAGTGCTGGATGTTGATGAGGCTTGGCCATTGAAGCTTAGAGACGTGTTTATCTATTTAATGAGGAATCAGACTGGCAGCTTGATTGTGATGGGATACAAAAAAAAAAGTCAGATTTTACTGCTTCTCGATTAATTGTGGTAAAACCAAGGCTAAAAGGCACAATTTGGATTTTCACTCAACTGAATTTCTGCAAGCTTTAAGTTTAGTCCCTTATCATTTCTACCTCCATATCTAGCAGTTTCATTATGGACTATCCTTAGACTGCATGCTAAGTTCAGAAAATAGAGACTGCAGTCTTTTGATCTCTAATGTATTTTTTTTTAGAATTATATGCAATTATTTTGAAAGAAGAAACTGAAGAATTGTCCTGGAATTCATTTGAAGAGTAATATTACTTACATAGTACATTTATTAGGCAATTTAGGGCAAAATATTTTATTGGATTGCTAATTATATTACAGAACATCATATTATATTTTTGAGCTGTGCTAAAATATCCTTGGAATGAATCATAATTCTAGGATTAATAGACTTACACATTTTTCTAAAAAAAATAGAAAAGCTTTCTTTGAAATATTGCAATTAGTGCTTTGCATTGCCACTGAATAATCATTTCTCCAGTTAGTCTAAGGAATATAATTTAGAGTGCTTTATGCAGAATCTTATTATAACTTTGAATTCTGACAATGACATTTTACATCAAAAGATAAATTTGTAGAGAAACACTAAATGCAGTAAACCTAAAATTGTTACAGAGTTGAAGTACCTTCCACTATGATCAATAACAAGCATATGCATAGCGGTATATATAGCTGATGGTTTCTGGATTTATGTAAGAATCCCAAGTAGCCATTTATTTGGGGTCACCCAAGTAGTAAAACTATTTCTTTGAGTTGAGTATTAATGCCAAAGTGATGATAGAGCTTATTAAAATGGAATAATTGGCAGAAAATAGGCTACCTCTTCAAATGCCCTCAGAACATTTTTGAGTTATAAAAAAAATTTTCGTGTTCATTTCCTGAAGTGTCTATTATGCTGTGGCTTTCTAACATCAAGGTAATAGATGACATCAATGTAAAGTCAATCAAGTAAGTTTCTGGCCTCAGGGAGAGAGCTGACATGAGTGGGCCAATGTGTCACCTTGGGCAGAACTGGATTTTGAGCACAAGCCTCCTTACTCCAAATAGGATCGGTACTTTATGATTCTCCTGATTTTCTCAGCAAAGGAAAGGGTGGATGGCAATTTAGTATGTTGTGGTGGTTGTTTAGTTGGCTATGTGTGTGTTTGTGTTGGCTGTAATTGAAAGCTGGGGGAGGTATATATTTCCAACTTCTTAGATAGAGAGCTGAAGGGAGCTCAGGGTGGCCTCAAAAGAATATTCTGAGTTGGAAAATAAAGCCTGAGGTTGAGAACCTAACTGAAGAGTCTTTTAAAGTATAAATGAGCATAATGCCAGTGTGAAATAAGAAAGAGTGCACTAGAAAGGGAACAGAATATTCAGGTTTTAGTTGCAAAATTAAATCTGAATGGCAAGGTGTCTTTGGACAAACAATTTAACTTACAGATCCTGAACCTATAAAATAAAAAAGCCTGACTTAAAGCACCATCTAATACCTAAGACCTACTTCATTTGTTCTTTTTAAAAATGATATTAACTTTTCTTAATTTTTTCCATCAGTTAAATACTTTGAATGTTTTGATTCAACCCTAGTCCAAACAATGTATTGTGCTTTGACAACATTAAACTCTCAATAGGCACATGTTCAATGAATAAAGTCATTCTTGAGCAAATTTATATAAAGGGTTAAATAATACAAAGTATTATTTTGTAATTTATAATGAAATAACATAAATCATATTGATTATTTTACCCCTACCCCTGTTTCTTCTAATTTTGTCTAAATATAAACACTATATAGCCATTCTTTCCAAAATCCATTCAGTACTGTGTTTTTTTCCTCTTGCCACCTTCTTGAACACTATTGAGTTCCAAGGCCACAACCTGTTTGTTCCATTGGTAAAGATAAGTGCCTCACAGATATTGCCAGCTCCTGACAGGCATAAATGCATCTTTGTAGATCTTTTAAAATTTAGCTATAAAAGAGCTTGTTTAGGAAGTAGGCATTGAGTGAGATTGCTGAAGAGTTCATCTGATACATTCCCCAAAATTACTGACCTGACAAGGCCAAAGATGTGATGTCTAAATGCCTCAGTCAGTCTAGTTATTAAATCTTATTCACAAAAAATGATTCTGATCCATTGCTATGAACTGATGCTAAAAGTGATTGAACTGATAAGATTCACCCCACTGTGCAGTGATGACAGAATAGTCCACTTGATCATGGTCCGAATTCATCCACCTCTTTTTAGGGCGTCTCTCAGACCCCATTCCTTAAACTTGACAATCGTTCAGAGAGGAGAAAGATCACTATCAGTTTAGCAAAAATAATTCAGAGCCCACCGTCGTATTCAAATTATTACTAAGAAGCTAGGGGAGGTGGGATAGTATGGCAAGGGAACTCTGAGGGGAAGCTAGGAAAATTCTGAAGATGATCTTTGTCCATTTGACATTTTTCCAAGAAATAGTTCAACTCTTCACGTTTGAAGATTATTTTTACTGCTGAACAGAGCTTCAAGGTGGCATCATGGGGAAGAGAAACAAGGTTTGCATACAAATGACTGGAGGCTTAAATTGGGGAAAAAGTCAAATTATTTATTATCTACCCCAATTTTACCTTGATACCTTTTTTTAAATTTTAATTTGTTACATATGACAACAGAATGCATTGCAATTCGTATTACACATATAGAGCACAATTTTTCATATCTCTGGTTGTACACAAAGTAGAATCACACCCTTCATGTCTTCTTACATGTACTTAGGGTAATGTTGACCATCGCATTCTACTGTCTTTCTTATCCCTATGCCCCCTTTCTTCCACTCCCTCTTCTATTCCCCTTTGCCCTATCTAGAGTTTATTTAATCCTTCCATCCGCTCCCCCTGCAACATATGATGAATCAGCATACTTAAATCAGAGAAATCATTAAGCATTTGGTTTTGGGGAATTGGATAATTTCACTTAACATTATATTCTAGAGCTCCATCCATTTGCCTCAAATGCCATGATTTTATTCTCTTTTAATGCTGAATAATATTCCATTGTGTATAGATACCACACTCTTTATCCATTCATCAACTGAAGGGCATCTAGGATGGTTCCACAGTTTAGCTATTGTGAATTGTGCTGCTATGAACATCAATGTGGCTGTGTCCCTGCAGTATGCTGTTTTTAAGTCCTTTTGATATAAATTGAGGAGAGGGATAGCTGGGTCAAATGGTGGTTCCATTCACAGTTTTCCAAGCATTCTCCAAACTGCTTTCCATATTGGCTGCACCAATTTGCAGTGCCACCAGCAATGTATGAGTGTGCCTTTTCCCCCACATCCTCACCAACACTTATTGTTGTTTGTATTCTTAACAGCTGCCATTCTGACTGGAGTGAGATGAAATCTTACAGTAGTTTTGATTTGCATTTCTCTAATTGCTAGAGATGTTGAACATTTTTTCATATATTTGTTGACTGATTGTATATCTTCTTCTGAGAAGTGTCTGTTCAGTTCCTTGGCCCCATTTATTGATTGGGTTATTTATTTATTTTTTTGGGTGTTAAGAGTTTTGAGCTTTTTATATATTCTAGAGAGTAGTGCTCTATCTGACATATGTGTGGTTAAGAATTTGTTCCCAATTAGTTGGCTGTTTATTCACTTCACTGATTGTTTCTTTTGCTGAGAAGAAGCTTTTTAGTTTGAAAAAAAGAAGAAGAAGAAGAAGATTTTTAGTTTGGATGTAAACTTTTGCCAGTTCTAAATAAGTGTCATCTTTGGAACACATCACTGGGATTCAACACATGTTTGGAAGTACCTGACAGTATAAAACCCAGACCCGGTCACAAATGAGTGTGCGTGTGGAATGTGTATGAAAGAACTCTTAGCAGCGCAGCAGGCAACCAATTTACAACCAGCCATTCAGCATTTATGCTGCTTAGCAAGTGACAAACATTTAAAATGATAATGATCATAAGTAGTTTCATCTAAAGCAATGGTGCTTTTAACCCATCTCCAACAAAAACTCCTTTGAAAATGGGAGAAGGATAAAACAATGAGTTACCATCATCCTCCATGAGCTAGGAAATGGAATGATAAGTGTGAAGTGAAACACTACCCTGGCTCTAAGGTCAAAAGAGCAAGAAGGAGTAACACACAGCCCTGTGCTCTGTGTGTCCAGATCTGCAGGAGGACAGACCTGAGCAGTGGTCTGGGGGGCAGGAGGGTACAAAGAAGCATGGCAATGAGAGACCAGGGAAGTCTAGGAAAAAGAAGAACAGAAACAGTTGAGAAGAGAGAAAATTTGGGAGGAGAAGAGTAGCCAAGGTTGAAGGCAAAGTTATCAGTGAGCATCACCATGGCACAATCGACCCAGATGGTTATGTTCCAAGTCCCTCTAATATTCCTACACTATCTGCTAAGCATGGTCATTTTTCTAGTTGTCAGTACTGCCTCTTATTACCTTACAGGCCTAATGAATTGAAAATTTGAGTTGGGGTGGAAAGAAAAGAGAATCATCATAAAGTTATTTCAGGAGTACAGACAATAGCCACACAGTCCTCTGTGTTGGTGCAGCACCCCAGCATGTCCCACTCTTCTTAAGACATTTTAAATCAAGAGCAGCCTAGACTGCTGAGAGCCAGCATCATTCCTACTTGGCAATGGCTCTCAGCACTAGACGACAGGAAGAGAAAGGGTGAGAGATACTACTACACTCCAAAGACCCCCAGAACATCTGTTCACCACAGGCTATCCTCAAAGTTACATTCCTCTTAATTAGCTATATTTTCTCCTAAAAAAGCATGGAAATGTGGAGGATTTATAGATGAAATCAACTAACCTATATATGTTACCAGAAGAAACCAAGTACCAAAGCCATTAAATTAATAGGCCAAAATCATACACAGGTAGGATGATGTAAAATGGTAGGATCTAATTTTTCACCATCACCACAGGATAAAGCACACTTGTTTGTATATCTGTGGATGTGAAAACTACCCATTTCTTCTCATTTACACATAAACACCTTTAAAAGACCTCAGTTAATGTTTTATTTTTCTTAATTCATACCTCTTTAATGCCTGAAACTAGCTTGGAGAAAATAAAGAGCTTATAAACAAGTCTTAGAAATGTGATTTCTTTTAATGTTTAGAGTCTTGTAATGCAATGTGTATAAATGTAATTACCATTAGTCTTAAGTTGATAATGTAACACAATGAAGAATTAACTTTGATTCTTTCTGTCTTAATAGGTTAAATTCTTAAGAGATTTCTAAAATGAAGACAAATGGCCAAAATTGAGTTAGAAAATGTATTTGAAACTTTAAATATAATAATGTATCTATTACTTCATGAATTTCACAATATTATATAAATTACATAAATAATATAAAATATATCTTGTTAAGTCTTATATCAAAAACTAGGAGACTAAATACAGGTTTAAAGTATGGCATTAGTATGTCATGCTATTACAAAATGTTTGGCAAAAAAAAAGAGAAAAACAGTAATCAATCTTTGGATTGAGAAAAAATATAACTTCTCTTCAGTTTAGTTCTATTATTACAAATATATATATTCTAAGTCCAAAACATTTCCACTAATGAAATGTGTATTCTGTAAAAAGATGAAGTTAAGAAAAATGTAAAGCATAGGAACTTACTGCCATCTTGTGGAATGTTTGCTCTTATCTTCTGAAATACTTTTTCTCCTTATTTTCTGAGATGTCATTTTCTGCTGATATTGGCTACAACCTGATTCAAGAGTTCCCTAGCCGCTAAAAAGAGCCAATGTCTATTCATAAAACATGACGTGAGTAGACACATGTTTAACATTGTGGAGATTTTAAAGGTTCCATGTTTTTTAACTACCCTTGTTCCAAATCATTTATTTCTCTACTGTTAGGTGGATTTAGCATTTAATCTAATATGTTTTACTTGTTCGGGATTTCAGAGGGAAGAGAGGCAATGTTAGCAGAGTGTTCAATGTCAAAATCAAAAATGAATACTATGCTCTGTTCTGGGACATTAAGGCCATCCAGGCATCCAGAGCAATTCTTGGAGAGTAGGTCCCAGCTTGGTCCTGGGATCAGAATTGCCCAGAGGCTTATAAAACTACAGAAACTTGGACCTCTTTCCAGACATACTGAATCAGACCTTTCATTTTTATGAGATCCCCAAATGATTCACATGCACAGTAAAATCTGAGTAGCACTAGCATTGGCCACCATATTTCATTCTACTTACATTTTTATTATAGAAGAATATGCATGCATACATAGACACACACACACACACACACAGCGCATACTCACACACACTTACACATGCTCATGAGTTGCTTGGAGACCATAGGAATATGCAAGCATTAAGACACTTTCAGATTCAACTCCATGCTATTTACTTTTGTGTATCTGAGTTCAAGCCCCAATAATTTCATTTTTGTATACCTGAGATATTTCATCTGTAATGTGGAAGAAAGTATTCATAAGATGATTTTAATATCCCTTCTCATTTCAAAATTCTTTGATTTATTATTTATGCATGAATTGTTCATTTGGTTAAATATCCATGCATCACTTATTCATGCATTAGCAAATTGATTATTTGTCTCTATAATTCTGATATCAAGCCAATGATTACGTTTTAAATTCATAGTTTGTGAACTGGTGGTGCAGCAGATGTATTTTGTCGAATAAACAAGACATTGCAAAATTTTGAAATTGTTTACCTACCTTTTTAAAATAATTTCATTTTAAGTTCATGAATTTTCTACTTTCTTTGAAAAATTTATATCTATTGAAGCTGAGAAGAACTTACCTGTGCCTGGACACCTGTTTCTCTCAGACCTCTCTAGCCCTATTCATTTACACTAATGCCTTGACTCTATTGGCCTTGGGATCAGTCACCATGATTTACGTGATATTCTCAACCAAGTATTTTAGCATGTCCCAAAGTTGTAATAAATCAAATTTTAAAAACATACTGCTTAACAATCTCTAATCTTCTAAACAGAATAGCTTATTTTATTGTGGTATGAATACCCTTTTGATGTATGGCAGTTTCCTTTTAGGATGGTGAAGTATTCACAGCAAAAGATTGAGACTTGGCAAGTCCACACAGGCACGACTTTCTAATTCACCTCTTAGTCAACTTGTACAAGTCCACGTGTATAATAACAAAGAAAATTTAGTTCCCTTCATATTTGAAGATAACTACAGCCAAGTACGTGCTGTAGGGGAAGAAAATGTTTTCCTCTTCCCTCTTAAAATCTCTGATTGGATCTGAAAATTTACTGATATAAGAAGGATTTGCAGGAGAAAAGCAGACTATTTTCATGAGACTTCTGCATGTACATGGGAGTCCTCACAAGAAAACCAAGTTCCAAAGGAGCGACCAGAAAAGACAGTTTACATACCCTATAAACAAATAAATGATAAATTTGTGAAGAATTAGGAAGAAAAAAGGGTTTGGGCTAGGAGTGTAAATTGTGGGGAAGTAACTAAGAAATATACCAGGGAAAGCTAGCAGAAAATAATAATTTTGGATAAATTTGTTTGTACAGACCCATTTCAACAATGATTCCAATTACCTGGAAAAGGGTGTTCTCTTCCAGGACTAGGAAGGGCACTTTTCTGGTGGGAAACTGTATGATTTGTTGTTAGGTAGAGAAGAAGTCAGACATGCCTTCCTGTACCTCTGATTCTATAGCTCAAAATAATCAGTAGGCCAAAGTGGTATATTTTGAGGTGGCATGAATAACCTCTCTCAACACAAACAAGTAGAAGCTGTGTCATTCTCCTTTTCTAGAGAAAAATACAAAAATCTTTGGTTATTGGTAAGGGTTTCGCATGCAACATATATTTATTGAACATAGCGATAGTACAGTTTTGAACAAGACAAGACACAATCCCTACTCTTATAAAACAATTATATAAGGGAGACATACAATTGAACAAGTATTTCAATAATCTGTGATAGTTTTTATGATTAAAAAGTGCTGTTCCGCTTACATAGAGGATGTGAGCTGGCCCAGGACCTGGGATTGTTCAGGGATCATAACAGCTTTGAAGCTGAGAACTAAGGGATAATAGTAGCTTATCAGGGAGAGAATTAAAATGTTCCAGAGAGGGAACCACATATACTAAGCCAGAGAGAGAGAAAGAGAGAGAGAGAGAGAGAGAGAGAGAGAGAGAGAGAAGGAATGGCAAGAAATGAACTGAAAAATAAACGACGTGGTTGGAATGAAAAGAAAGAGGAGGGCTATCATGAAATGAGCCTGAAGAGATTGGATATTCTCCTAGAAGGGATGGGAGGCCCCCAAAGGGGCTAAAGTGAACAGTAAAGTGTCACTCTGACGTAAGTATACATCTAAGAGCTTGGTAGAAATTATAGTATCCAAATAAATTAATTAGCTATCTTATTTCTGGATTCTGACCTTGTGTCCACTGAGGCTACACCTGTGGTAGAGATAAGAGGCCAGTGTAGTGGGATTTTGCACTTCTAGAGAACTCTAGAGCATTGAAAAATAAAAGACATGCCTAAACATAGTTTCAAAAAATGTTATATTTGAATTGTTTACAAATTAATGCTTACAACCACAAAACACAACCATATTATTTGTTCTACATGATATATATTTTTAAACTGCTTAAATGTATTAATCAGCCATGCCTTAGAAGATCCATAACATGGTAATGAGTCAGATGTTCCATATTTTACATTTTTTTTCAATCCTGTCATGTATTTCTGTGATAATGTGTATAACCTCATTTGAGGATAATGCCAAAAGTGTGAATGTGAGCCATTTTTGTTGTGAGAAAGGCCTGGCAGAATAGCCTCCTGCCCCTGCTGAGACAAACCTGGCTATGTGGATGAATCAGTGTACAGCCAGCGACGTTTGCTCATGGGTGCACATGAGGTTGAACATATTATCCCTTGACCCACAGGCTGACAGCCAGTCTTTTCTGACCAAGCCTGCTGTTTCCAAGCAGCCCACAGCTGGGTGACTCATTTAAGATGGCACTTGAGTGTTTTTAAAGCATTCCTTCTATTCCTCCTACTTATTTCTATCCCACTTAATGCAACCTCTATAAACACTGCTTAGCCAACCTGCTGTTGGACATTTACTTTACATATTGGCCTGAGCGCACTTCAATTATGGAGCAAGGCCTAAACATTGGTGGCTCATAATTAGTTGCTATTGATCTTGTCAAGTGGTAGGTGACTAAGCCCTTGATATGACATCTAAGAGACAGCATAAATCATAGAATTACACAATCATGTTTTGAAAGAACTAGCTCCAACCTATGATTGTAAAAACGAAAACAGGCCTAGAGAAGTCACATGTCATGCTCATGTGACACAGCCAGCTAGTGTGAGCTCTAAGATATGGGATTCTACACTCTAAACACTCAGAGCATCACTGTCTGCATTAGCACATTCAGTTATATCTTTTCCCTGTTTAAATAAACAAATGAAAGACAAAGTGAAAACTCCTAAGACTGATCCCAATTGCCCTCATCTAGGAAAGGACTCATAAATTACACCCTGAAGGACAAATCCATCCCACCTCCTGCTTTTGTCAATAAAATATTTCTTGGAACACAGCTACCCTTACTTTTTTAGGATGGCCTTCATGTACTGGCAGAGTTGATAAGTTGTAACAGAGACTTTCTGACCTATGAAGCCCAAAATCTTTATGATCTGGCTCTTTACAGAAAAAAAAAAAAAAAAGTTGACTGACCCTGGTCCACAACAAATAGATCAAATGGCTTGGAAATATAGTTGCAGCTTCTCTGTTTAAATTACTATAGAGTAAATTGCAAAACATCAACTGGGTCAGAACAAGTATGTTGAATAGGAGATAAAAATGTGGCTAGGATTTTTAATCTACCATAATAAAGCCATACAGAATAGATATTTCACCTATTAATTACTGAAGTTGATAATACTGAGGTGGAAACTGCACTCTTTACAAAGACTGATGATAATAGCAAAAGCTCATATCTAAATACATGGACACAACTACCTAAAAAGCCATCCTTAACTGAGACTTTACTATGTGTCATGCACTTTTCTAAGCATTTAGCAAATGTTATCTCACGTTATACATGAGAATCCTCCAAGTTCTCATTTCTGGTAAGAAAACTATGGCTCAGAGAAATCAAGTAACTTACCCAAGTTCACCCATCAATTAAATGGCAGAGCAGGGATCTAAGGTAGCCTGGTCGGCCATTGACATTTTGGTTTCTAACCTTCATCATTTCTTAAAGCAAACTGAGGCAGCCACACCAGCTCCTACAAATGGTTCAGCAACCTCCAGATATGGTGAAACAGAATGGAATGCTGTTTTTTGATCAAAGATAAGCCCAGAACACTTTCAACTGATGCTGACTATTATTCCTGCCACTTTGACCCAGGAAACTTAATCTATGCTAATGCCTAAAGGTGCTGGGGGAACAAGCAGGCGGAAGTCCAAGATACCAGGACTATGTAAACCAGCAAAGACAAGCCTGAGGATCCCTGTCCCATCCACTTCTAAAGCACTGCAGGAATCCACTGCCCACACTCATTCAATGCCTGACCCTGCTGCCTCCACATTCACTTTCACCAGAAATTACCTGACAAGAAATGGGGGTCAGACAGGCCTGGTTTGATGATGCAGGTTTCCGCATCTTCTTCAAGATTACTGCATTCCACCCTACGGGTGGAAGGCAGCTTACTTACTAGAAAATAAATTAACCATTAAGCAACTATAGTAATGACTTATCATAAAGGATTTTAGTCTCTCTCCTCCAGAGCGTTAAAATTTAGGCAAACGCCATGTATTCAGTTAAAATAATAAATAACGCAAAGAAATGTGAATTACCTTGAATTGGCGCAATTCTTAAAAACTGCACACATTTTGCCCACCTTTTGTCCCTCACATACTCCCTCGTTACCTGGTATTACAGCTGCCTTAATGTGTAGTACCCAGTCTCCTTATTTTCATCCTCCATGATACTATGTATTATAAGTTTTTCATGCCAATTACCTATCATAAGAGCCTTACCTTAGTCAAATTGTGAAAGGAATATTTTTTTCAACTAGGAAAATATTTTCTATGTTATAACTCTAGATATCTGATCCAGAAAAAAAATTCACTGTAAGTGATGAAAAGCATGGTGTGCAAATTGACTCTCTGGGTGCCTGTGGAGAGATTCAGATCCCAGGTAAATAACTCTTCAGGCCCCCTGGTCAGGACTTCTCAGGCAAAGTCCCTTCCAGGCAGGCAGGAGTTGAGATGAGGTAAAAGCAGCTGTGTGCAATGTAGCTTCAAAAGGCAGGGAGATAACAAGACAGATCTGCCTCAAGGCAGGTCCTCCACAGGAGAAAGCTTACCAGACAGGCAACAGTTCTTGCCTGTCTAGAAAATAAGGTGCAAGCCTTGGGGACTGAAGCTCCAAGTCAGGAAAATTCCCTAGCACATCCTGGGAGGCAGGTCAGTGTGAGGCCGGCGGGACCACTGGGCATGAAGTTACACACAATAGAAGCCGCCCTTAGGCTCCTTTCCACACTCTGTCTGCCAGTGTCATGATGCTTCTAGAAGAAAAAGTATTCCTTTTTTCTGAAATACTGTCTTAGACTCCAAGGCAATGCTGAGCTATCTTGCACTGACAGAATAAAGAGAAGTGTATGTTTGTATATATTTTCTGGATAAGGTATAAATACAGTTGGTGTCTCTTTGTTCGTGTATGCATGGGGTTTTGTCTGCATAAGCAGCAACCCAGTTAGTGATTCTTGTCATCTTATCTTGAGTGCACAGCCTATGATCTCTTGAGCATTTCTTTTTTTAAAAAAAAAAAAGAAGCAGCAATTATATGTGAGATAGGAATCATATAGCTGGTGGTGTATTTAAAACAGCCGCAATAAGAACGACTTTTATGTTTCTGGGTTTCCACAGGTGAAATGGATCAGAAATAATAGGGATATAAAGAACCTATGTCTATCTTGGAAACCCCACTTGGGACTGCCTATTGGCTAGCTTTTTTGTAAAGTGAACTTACAAACTGGTAAATCTCAAATAAACACACCACAAAGAGCTGATGGGATAATTGTGACTGACTTAACGTCTAAGGAGATAGACACAATGAAGAATCAATCAATGGCTTGGTGCGGTGTTGCTCTAAATCTCATGTCTTTAAAACAAATTGGCGAATATAGATTTGGTCACACTAACAGTATTTTATAGGAGTTTTGGGGCATGCAGACTTTTCTGGAGCTAATAAAATTCAAACCTTCTAAACACTAGTAACGTCCCAAATATGGACCTATGTCCACCATCGGTGGAAGCAGTAACCTTTTCTAAAATCTTGCCAATAAGACTATCAGTGCAGAAGGCCACTGGACAGAGCTAGCAAAGACCACCCCTCAGAGACATGTAAGACATTTGAACACTCAGGAGTATGAGAAGGAAGAAGTAATGAAAAAATTGGCACAGATGGTTCTGATATATATATATATATATATATATATATATATATATATATATATATATATTCTAGATGACTACAAGTTCAATGATAGAGACAAGAGCATAAGAAAAGGCACGGATTCAAAGGCATAAACATGAAATACCTCTTGTCACATTATGAGCACATCATTCATTCACCCATTCATCTAAGAAATGTTCTTTGACTGTCAACTATTCTCAGCCTTGGAGCAGATGATGATTAGACAGAATGCATAGCCCAAATACACATAGATTTTATTATAGGAGATAACACATAAGAATATGTGTTCTAAGAGCAGCTAATGATAAGACTTTTGAGGCAAGATGAATCAGGATAAGGATTAAGCATGGCGAAGTGACCTTGCTTATTAGTAGGTCTTCTACACAAAAGAGTCTTCTACATGACACAATGGAGAAAATCCAGTGCAAATTTGGATCCAAGAAGCAAAAACAAGAATGAAGCTCAGAGAGATTGATAAATCTTGATTGATCAGGAAAGAATGAACAAGTCAGAAGGAGCAAATCAAGAACAGTATGAACTGAATGACAGATGGGCAGGGGTCAGTCAGCCGAAGTAGGGACTTTGGAAGTCATGAAAAGTAGTTTGGATTTTTTAAAAGACACAAATGAAAACTATTGGAGGATTTGGAGCAGGATAGTAGTGAGGGGCATCATCTGATATTTGTTTTTAAAATAATACTTCAACTCCCCAATGGGAAATTGACTATGTCCTAGAAAGAATGGAAGCAAAGAAGCCAGTTAGCATGCTATGACAGTAAGTCTGGTGGGGAAAGATCATGGGTCAGAATGGTGACAATTGGTGGGGGGGGGTGTTGAGGGATGACCAGATTTGGATTTTAACTCAACTTCTCAGGACTCAGGAAATCTGACAACCATTCCACATCAGAAAGTGCTATACAAGTGGCAGCAACAGGAATATTTATAAATCCATCAATTGTTGTGAAGTACCATAATGCTACTTCCCCAAATTCATCAGATCGTAAGAATCACTAGGGACTTTAGTACACTATGTGATGCTCACCTGGAGCATCTAATACTGTGACCTTAATGGTTTCCAGCAATCTGTTTAACAAGTTCTATAGGAGATTTTAGCAGTCAACTGAATTTCTTCATTCTCTATGTTGTAGTAGTTAGCTCCACCTGCCAAAGAAAAATCTAGTCCTCATGACTAAAAGTCTTGAGGGTATTGCCAAAGCCATTGCTTACAATTCTGGACACAGTTCAGAACTACACAAAGGCCTTGATTAAAACTAGAAAGAAAGAAAGAAAGAAAGAAAGAAAGAAAGAAAGAAAGAAAGAAAGAAAGAAAGAAAGAAAGAAAGAAGGAAGGAAGGAAGGAAGGAAGGAAGGAAGGAAGGAAGGAAGGAAGGAAGGAAGGAAAGAAAGAGAGAGAAAGAAAGAAAGATAGAAAGAAATGCTGTTAATCAATGAATCAGAGGTGGGCATGGAGTCTTACTACCCCCATAAATGTTTCATTTCTATCCACTACTGTACTGGTTCAGCTTCTATTATTTGTACTTATTTTTATTTTTTAAATTTTCATTCTATCAGGGATTCAGTTTCCAAGTCAATCTTCAGAATACCTAATATTGAAAATGCTTCTTCTTCTCTGCTTTGAGACTTTCCTTGTATAACATTTTCTATAAATCCCCAAATCTATGGTTTGACATTAAAAATAAAAACAAAGCAAAAGAAAAAGACAACTTCAAGGATGAGGGTCCTGTATACTGTTCTTTGTTCTAATTCCCTAAGAATTCCCCATTTTGACCTTTTTCTTCAATCATACAAGGACTTCACATTTTCAAGTCATTCTTGCTTTCTTTCTATAATTCTACCTATCAAAACTTTGCCATCCTTCAAGGCCAAATGTAGCCACTCTATTATCTCTAAACTTCACCTTCAGTTATCTCTAAACTTCGCCCAGAATTGACCTTCTTTTTTCTCAACTACTCTGGGCCACTTCTATGGCTTAAAAGGCCCTATATTATGGCTGAATACTTAATTGATATTGCTAATTAATGGCAAACTTCCCCCTATCACCCTAATACAGGTTCTACCATATCTAATATATATGTATTTGTATCATCTGATCTGCTCTACAAAAATCAGTCTTTTGTTCAGTTTTCCACAGTATTATCAAAAACAGAAAGAAGCCAAAAACTAAAATCTATTAGATACCCCCAAGCGTATATAAAATATATCTTTCCTCCTTAGCCTGGAACAGAAGGAACATCAGGACTTGAATCCTACCTGCCTCTCAGAGTTCATTCCATTTTACTTACCTCCTTCTTGATACTGCAACATAATCAAACTGCTTTTGTTTCTACAACACACAAAACAGCCCCCTTTAAATTATGCCTCAGCTTATGCAGTTTTTCTTTTTTGTGGTTGTTCCAATGAAAGTCACTTTGCTTTTCCTACTTCATGCTGCTAGGTTCCTATTCCCTTCTGCAGACACTTGCTCCAATAAGCCTCCCTCCACCCCACCTCCACAATGCATCTTCAGGTTACTCCCTTCTTTCTCACATTATTTGAGAAGCATGTATTGAAATTACCTCTTTATTAATTTTCCTGTCAATCAACTGTAAGCTTCTTAAAATCAAGAGATCTCTCCTTTTTAATTTTAATTTCCAGCCTATGCACAGGTCAGGTTCTCAAATAATGAATAAATCATTGCATGAATATGTATTCAGCACAATATATGAATATGAAAGAATAAACACATTAACAATGTGCCCTGAGTTTGTTTACAACGTTCTTATTCTCAGGTAATTCTTATGTGTAGCCACGGTGTGATATATGGCCTTAGATTAAATGTAATTGACACTAAGTCAAAATCAACTGAGCCATCTGCTCTGGACAACACAGACCACTGATTCTAATTTTTAAAATGTCTTAAATTTTGTGTTTAGTCACAAAGTTAAGGATTGAAGCAACTTTGTTAATAATCTAGGAGTTGTCTGGCTTGAATTGTCCCTATGCTCTCTATAGATGGATCTAACTCACTAAAAAATTAATCTCATTTTCACTTCTTTCACCCTGAACAGGAAACAGCTGCACTGATGTTAGTCTCGATTGATGGAGTGAAGAAGCCTCATCTTTATTCAGTGTGAAGCAGCTGCCAATAAAAAATGGCCTTTGAGAGAGGTAATAAGTTCATGAGTATCACCTGTGTCATGCAAAACAATACTTGATTTTTTGAAAGTTTAAAATGATTGGAAAGAACTTATGAATGAAGTGTCTATCTTGTGGGCGAAAACTTTTGCTGCAGGGTGATGGAATGCACTATCAGGGTGATGCATGTGAAACATTACCTTCTTGTGACACAAGGGAGTCACGGAGCAAATGAAATAGAGGAAATTATGACCCATTGGCTGGGATGGATTTGTAACAGGAATGCCACACTAATATCCTTTATCTCTATCTCAGAGAATAAGACTTTGGGCAAATAAAACAAATGTCAAAGTGGAGTTTTTCCCTGTGTATGAACATTCTCTGCAAAAGCAGACCATGCTAGAAATTCATGATATATTGGGAAAATATTTTCAAGGGAAAAGAATTAATCTAATGATATATATATATATATATATATATATATATATATATATATATATATATATATTATAATGATATATATATTTATATATATTCTCTGCCTTTCCAAAAGTGCAAAAAATTTTCAAATTATCGAAAATTTCTTTCTTTCTTCCTATTCTATTTGATTCAAGAATTCTTGATTGATTGTTAACAAAAATATACCTTTACGTTGTATTCCAAAGGAGCTTATCTTAGCTATTATCTGTCGGAGGTGACATTTATTTCATAGAACAGAATTGCCACCAAAGGAAGGCAATCTGCCTCTAAAAATTAGAAGACATACTTTTAGAATCATGAAAATTTGACTTTTTAATTGAAAATAGTGATTACCTTAAGGTAATATTATACGACAACTTGAGAATGAAATATTGATTTCCTTCACCTAGAAAAAAAAGATGTGTAATAAAAATAAATGTGACAAAGCCCTCAAGATATGTATGCATGCCAGGAATTGTTACAAGTAACTTACATATTTCTACTAATTTTAATTTTTAATAACCCTTTAAGATTGTTTTGAAATCCTATTTGGTAGACAACCAAAAGGAAACAGAAAGGTTTCAGAACTGGAGCACCCAGAAAATAAGCAACAGAGCCAGAAGTTGAACCTGGGAAGTATGGATTTGTTGTTCTGATTTAACCTCTTAAATGTATCATGTTTAACTTCTGCAAAAGAGATTTTGACTAGGTAATGAAAGGACTCATAGACCCTGGGGAAATTTCTAGCTGAGGTGGTAATTTTTCTGATATAAAAAGTTTAAAGAAAATGGCATTCACTTTCTAGGATAATTATAATATAGTCCGTTCTTTCAACGGGTTATTATAATGGTTATTCCTCCGTGTCCTTTCCATTATATTATGACAAGTAATAGAAAAAGTTGCAATTTTTTTCAGCTTTACCTCTCCCTTAGACACTAGCCTTATTTCCAGCCTCAATCCCAGCTACATGGTTCATTTTCATCTCAAACATGTTTCACTTTGCTCATAAACTTGAACCCTTTCTGTTACCCTTCCCCTCCCCCTATTCTCAGCACTCTATGGGAGAGATCCATATATCAATTTTGTATTTTCTAGCTCTGGTACTCAGGAAAGGGTTTTTTAAATGTTCAGTATTATTCTCCCTAAGACCAATGTATTCATTTTACCATCCTGAGCAGGTTGATCAAAGAAATTTGAGGACAGTGCAAGAGATATTAGAATCATGGGTTGACTAAATTCACATTAAAAATAGTTCATTAATTCCTTTTGCACAAGTAGCACAAACTCTTTTCTATTTGACCAAAATCAAAAATTGTACCTTAAGACTTGGTGCATTTCCTGGAAATATATGCCTTGGTCACTTGACTTGAAAGAATATAAAGATAAGCTCAAGTTTATTTTAACTGGTATTTAAAAAAAAAAACTCCAAAAATAAAAATAAAAAGCAACTCAAGGGTCATATCTTTTGTTACAGGTCAAATATAAATAGCAGCATACCGTAAGTTTGCATAGCTTTGCTAGGATGGGCTAAATAAATAAACCAAAGCAACCCAACTAATAAGAACCTGGCAAGGCAAGGGACCCAAGAGAAACTATATTAAAGGATAAGGCAATACTAAAGGACACTGTTGACCATAGGAGGAAATTGGCACATGTTGAAAGATTAAACTTCCTTCCTTCAAATCAGGAGAACAAATCCAAGCATTCAGAGGGAAAAAATGTTTATAGTGCCATTTGATGGCAAGTTAATAAAAGGAAATTTTGTTGTACGTAACTCATGGTCTGGAAGTAATGGATTAGAGTGTGATTTAGGAACTAGAAAGAAAGAAGGAGATTGTAAGAGGCCCATTCCTGTAGTCTGTATAATGACTATAAGGAACATCCTACAGACCAGAACAATGAGCCATGTCCTCTTTCTTATACAGTGCAAGTGGGATACAATTGCTATCCACAGCACATGGCTTTCCATTACTTCTGCCTTTCCAATTTAGATATCTCCTAAAATACAAATATGCTTGGATTTATTTGTAATCTTTTGCATTCACCTCAGGGAAAATAATTACTATGTTGTCAGATGGAAATACTTCTTGATACCTTCTCCATTCTGTCCTAGTCACTCCAACAAAGAAGATACCTTAACTCTGACATACAGGGCTGAGAAGTTTTTGCCCCCTCTCCTGAAAATAAGGTGGGACTCATTCTGTGGTCCAAAGATAAGCAGAGTCTCACAGAATTTATAATTAAATCAATATGTTGAAGAGATAGTCTAAACTCCTATGTCAATTGCAGCATTATTCACATTAGTCAAGTTACAGAATCAACATTAGTGATCATCAATGGATGAATATATAAATAAAATGTGACAATTCAGTCTTTAAGATGGATGAACATGGGAACATTCTGTTAAGTGAAATAAGGCAGGCACAGAAAGACAAATACTGTCTGATCTCCCTTACATGTGAAATTTTATAAACTAAACTTACCAAAGCAAAGACAAAGTCAATCTAATATGAACAGAGAAAAAGAAATAACAAATACAAAACCATAAATTAATAAAGCAGAAAAGTATAAATGAAGAAAAGACAAAGATTTGATTTTGAAAGAATTTCAAGATTCATATGTAATTAGATGATCAAGATATAAAAAAGAAGGAAATACAAATTTCCAACCCAAAGAGTGAAAGATAATATATCACAACATGTTCTATAAACACATTTTAAAAAATGTGATATTACGGGAAAACCTCATGCCAATAAAAACATATATATTAGATAAATTCATTATTCAAAATTGACATAAAAAGGGAAAAAAATCAGAGTACTCATATGTACCCATAATCAGAAGATATAACAAAATCTTTCTATAGGAAAATAAAATGAAATAATATAAAACAGAACATCTTCAAGGTCCAGATGATTGCAATGAAAGATACTATCAACAATTAAAGAACCAATAATGCCAATCTTACTCAAACTCTACAAGGAAATGGAGGAGCAAGAAATACTTCCAATTCATTGTAGAGGATTAGCATGATTCTGATAATGATATTATATGAAAAGACACTAAGTAACATCAATTATGATGCAAAAATAAGTGAAATATTGATAAATCAAAATATTAATATATAAGAAGGGTAAAATATTGTACAGGACATTAATAAAAGAAAAACTGGCATAAAGATTGGAAATAAAAAGTATAACTTCCTTTATTAGCATATAACTTCCTTTTTACATAGATAATCATAAAACAATCTAACAGATAACTAAAATTAATGAACTAGAAATTTTAAAGAATGAAAGTTGCAATAATTATATTTAGTCCTATATACTCATAATTTTTAAATGTTTAAATTTAATTTAAAAAATACCATTTATAATTGCACAAAAAAACAAAAATACTACTTATAATAGCATCATATTATTATAATACCAATAGAAATAATTTTATTAAAAATCTATAAGACCTGTACACTGAAACTAGAAGAGTATTGAGAGAAATTTTTAAAGACCTAAGTAATTAGGTCTTTTAAAGTATTAAAGTTTTAAAGTATTAAGATTTTCTATGTCACCATTCTGATCTATGAACTCAAAACAATGTCAAGCAAAATAATACTAGACATTTTTGTACAACCTGAGCAACTGATTCTATTTCTTCTTTGAAAATTCAAAGGAACTCAGAGAGTAAAAACTGTGGAAAACGTTGATAGAAACACATCAGCGGATTTCAATACTTACTGTAAAGCAACAATAGATATGTGGGATCAGCGTGCATATATAAAAATAAACCAACTGAATAAAAAAGACTCCAGAACATGTACATAGATTCCACTTATCTTCAATAAAACTCCATTACTGAGGGGGAAAAAAAAAGTCTTTCAACAAATAACGCTAAAAGAATTTGCTATCCATAGGGATTCCCAACCTCTACCTAATATTATACACCAACATTAATTCCAACCTGATCGAAGACCTAAATGTGGAAACTAAAAATATAAATAAAGCAGAAGAAAACATAGGAAACTATCTTTGCTAGGAAATTGCAAAGATTGGTTTGACAAAAGCACCAACCATACAAATAAATTAAACTTCATCAAAATTTAAAACTTTTGTGATTCAAAAGATAAACCCCTGACTGGGATATTCTCAGAACATATGTACAATGAAGAGTTTGAATCCAAAGTATGTTTTTTTTTTAATTTCATAGAATCATCCTATAGTGTATATGATTTTTGTCCTTCAAAGTTCCATGGGTTGGAGGTCTGGTGCCTACAGTTGTGGCAGTAGTGGAACTGAGAAAATTTTTAAGAGGTGAGGCCTAGTCGGGGTGCCTACTGGGAGGTAGGTAAATTAGGACATCGCGCAAAGAAGAGAAAACAAGTCTCTGGGAGTGAGTCTCAGGAGAGAGAGGTGTTTTAAAGCCTGCAGCAGGCTCCACCGAGCTTTCTCTGGCTTCCTGCTCAAGATGTAATTTTCCTCCCACTTGCTCTTCCTGCCAGTGCCATCCACAATGATGACACAAAAGAAGGCCTCCACCAGAGCTGAGCCACTGCAAGGCTGTTGAATCTATAGAACTGTTGAAATAACTAAAAACTTCTTTATAAAAACAGCCTGTCTCACATATTTCTTTAGAGTAATGAAAAGCCAACTAAGACAAATTAAATAATGAAAAATGAACAACCCACTGAATTATGATCAAAACACTTAGTCAAATATATTTCACAACAAAATATTCAAATGGCTATATGAAAAAAGTGTTTAAAATCTTTAGTCATTAGAAATGCATAAATCCTTCAAACACCAAGAGGAAACTCCTGTTAGAAATATTGGGGTGCCACAGGGAATCAAACGCGCTCTGAAGAAGCATGGCAAAGCAAACTACTTCTGCAGAAGGGTGAGCTACTGAACAAAGCCTGGCAAGCAAGTGCACTTTGTCTTTTCTGCTTTACTAATTTATGCTTTTGTTTTTATTTCTAAAGCAGCATTGCCCTTTGCTCTGATAGTTGGAACTCAGGGTTACAATCTATATGACTGGCTAATTTTAAAACTGGGAAGGGCAAGGAGAGAGCTATAGTTAAAATGGCTATGACTGGATACAGGTTCAGGACATCAAAATGACTACAATTGGATCTTATATCCCAATTAAGGCTAAATACTATATTATGAAAACTGACCACTGGGCTTTCTATTTCTCACATTCCACAATACTTTATTGGCAAAAAATTAAGACTGACAATACCAAATGCTAGAACAAATATGTGGTTTTCTCTGATGTTCTGGTAGGCAATATGAAATAGTACAAGTTATCATTTTCTTAGAAAGTTAGACATACACTTACTACATGATCCAGAAAATTCCTAAGAATTTACTCAAGAAGAATGAAAACATATGTCATACAGAAATATACCTGAACATTCATAGCAACTCTAATCATAACAATCCAAAACTGAGAACAACTCAAGTACTTACCAATTGGTGAGTGGCAAAACAAAACCAATTTTAAAAATAAAATAGCATAAATATAGCTCAAAGTCATCATGTAGAGTACGTAAAGTTTGACATGAAGATACATATAATGTAGTTTTTGTACAAATCATTAACAGACAAAATGGAGCTGAGGTAATAATATTCAGATCATCTCAGAAAAATGATTGTGGATATGGAAATTTCCTACAAAGAAGGGCATAAGAGACTTTGAGATGAGAGAAATATTGTATATATTAAATAGAATGTTGATAAGATGATAACATGGTGTGTGTATATATTTACATTTGTCAAAAGTCACCCTAATGCACTATGATTCGTGCATTTTATTGTGCGCAAATTAACCTTCAATAAATTGATTAAAAGTTAGAGAGACATCCGAGATAGATCAAGCTATAAGTTGTTATTCTTTTTATAAATAAAACCCAGGGTATTTTCCTGGGGTTTATTTAGACATGCATATCTAAGCACTTTGGATCTTTCATGTGGTTCTTTCTTATTTTCCAAAGCTTTGGAAAGGCAATTTCCCACTCTGAGAGTAGGGAAAAATACTCTAATTGATTTGGTCAGCAAATCCAAACCTGCCTCTATTTCAAGACAAACCAATTTGAACATTCTATAACTGCATGCAGATCCTTCCTTGCTTGAAGGGGTCTGCCTAGTAAGGCCATAACACATAACTCTGTTTCAAATGGGATTGCAGTTACTGAGGCAGAGCAGAAACATTTGCTATGCTTATTTGCATTAACCAATAGTCAGACTGGCCTTGGGGCTCAAAGCTATTTGTGGAAGGCTCAATGGTCTACTGAACTGATGAAATGACATGGTTTTCTGTACACATAGTGATAACTTTTTGATAACTATGATCACTAACTAATGCTACTACAGAGAGATTTATACAAGCATAGTCTCTCTGATTAGAAAGGATTTTTAATCTAACATGGATAATCTTGACATGGCTCAACATGTGGAAGATTTTTAAAAGACAGAAAAAATACAGGATGCAAAATGATATATTCCAATTCTCTACGTATCCAAATTTTGGTACATGTATTTGGAAATAGTGAATATGGGGAAAATAATAGGAAATTCAAAAAAAAACATAAAACACTTAATTTGGATCTTTTATCCTTTACCTTTGTTTCTTGAGGAAAACCAAAGGGAAAAAAAAAAAAAAAGGATGTTAACATCAAAACTTCAGGAGGTACCTGATGAATTAGAATCGGAATGCACATTTTCAACATAAGCATTGAATGAATCATGATTTGTAAGTAACTCACATCATTTCTCATCCACGTAAAGAGACCCTAGGTTCACATCAGGAATGTCATGGAGGCCCACAGGTACAACTTTTGATTGCACAGTGCACACTGTCATCGTGGCAGGAGGTAAGGAAGCCTGACAAGCTCAGCTCACAGAAGTCATCATTCCAAAATGTTGCACACCTAAAACATATTTTCACATTATTCACAGGCCCCTGACAGGATAGTTCTCCTTTTACTAGTTTCATAAGCCACATTTCATAAAGAACAATGAGAAGCTGATATCCTAACATTTAGGAGAAGGATGCCCAGAAATAAAACCTTAATTCTCCATTTGGACCTATTGGTCTTGGGATCCCATTGGTTTTATGCCCCTTCTCCTTTGCTCCCTAGGGCTTTCTAAGCATGAATGTCTTCTTGGCAACTGAAATGTTCTTTCTCCAGATAGTCACAGTTATTTGGCCCATCACTTCCTTTATTATTTATTCCAGTGTTATCAGAGGGAGACAGCCCCTGCCCCGCCCACCCTATTACAAATCACACAACTGATCAGCTCACCCCTAGTTCTTTCCTTGCTGGATCTCTTTGTCCTCATCACTATCTCACCATTAAAATGAAGACCCTGTGGGTGTAGAGATGTCGGTTTTGCTTGCTGCTTTTCCCTCAGCACCTATAGTTAAGCCAAGCTCATCACAGGCACTTGATAATTGTGTGTGAAGGGGTGAATGCTTCCACCAAAGGGACCTGAAAATCAAGCGTTGAATGTTTACTATATGATTTTTTCAAACTTAGATAAATTAGGATTTATCCCATCAATTCTTCTTCCTCTTCTCACACACACTTGGAAGGTGCTGACAGTTTGATACCATATTCATTCTCTATTTGGGTATTTTTTCACACTTCTCAAGAGTATTAATCTTTTCATAATTTTTACCCATATATTACAGTGAGTCTTTTGTAAGAGAAACAAAATCACTGTCAATGTCAACAAAGAAAACAATAATGGAATAAACAGTTGTATTTCATCTGAACTTTGGGAATCTTTTTATGAAACTTGTATTGAAAAAAGCAAACAAATCAATGCCCACATTCAACAGAAAAAGAAAAAAAAAATTTGATGAGTTTCAGTCTAACATGACCTAACAGTTCTACTATGTGCTCCAAGACCAAGACAGTTTTGATGACAATGTTATAATTGCTCTCATTTTAATTAAAAAAAGAAAACTTTGTTTTGTAGTGCTTATTTTTCAAAGCACTTTATTTGAAGTATAACATTTGACCCTCATACATTTTCTTCTTCTGAGGATGTACTTACATACTACCTCTATTTATAATCCTTCCATCCCTGAGTACTATATACAGAAATATTCTATTTCAATTGTATTTTTCAATGATTTTATTAAGTTAGCTTTCTTTTTATCTTTTCACTTAGTCTTTTTTATATAATTTAGTTCTTCAGTTATCTTTATTTTTAGTTGTTTACCTCTCTCCTTTACTGGTATTTTTTTTTAATTAACTGTGGCTTTCTCATTGTCCTTTGGCTTTCTTAAATCTTAGATAAACCTCTACTAACTAGATTTTTTAGTTAAACTAGTAAGACATTTCCCACCCCTGGCTATTTTATCAGTTGATAAATATAAATACAGATGCATTGCTCATAGTATCACTGTTTGACTCAATTCTATTTCCTGTAACTAATTAAAAATATTTAAAACCCAAAACTTATAAACTTCTAACCTATGAGCAAAGATCTTAATGAAAAAGTCTTATTTAATACTTTTCTGCTCTTCTTTTTATTTGCTTCTATTTGTGATCTCATCCTTTTTTTAAATTTTTGGCTTACGCAAATAGATTTCCTAAAGCGATAGAATACTGTCAGGGAAAAAATAGCAGCATAATAAGAAAATAATATGTCTGCTTTGATAATTTAAACCCAATGAAGTAACTATGAAGAAACTCAGTGGTCATGTCTGGCTCTATTTCCGCCAGAGATCCATTTTGGGAAAATGGGCTGATTAATTTTGTCCCAGTGTTTCATGGAGTGATAAATTTCTTCCTGAAACCCTGTTTCAGTTCTCTTTCATGTAAGTGAATTTAAAGAAACCGTATGCACAGCTGATTAGGAGACAATGAGACTATTGCATAAGGAAGTATCTCTAAGAAATCAGCTTTACTTTAACATACATTCCACACATTCTGTGAAAATATACCAAGTGTCTGCTCTGGGGAAGTTATAGACACAGATATTAAAAAGGCCAAGATGAATCAAGACTAAGCCCCTGTTCTCTGGGAAGGATGATATAGAAAGGAGCACATGCTAACAGAGGATTATAACCAACCTGATAGTCCCTGGGAATACCAGGACAGGAAGGGTGAGGTCAGAGCCTGAGGCTCCAGGAAAGAAGTCATTAAACAATAAAATAAGTAAACATACACAAAACTGAAGAGGGTCCAGGGAAGGGGAGGTACAAAAGAGAAAGCACAAGCAAAAACATAGCTTTTCTCCTTAGTTTATTTTTCTTTTCTATTCTTTCCCTTTGAATAGTTTTATATAGTTTCTGAGAAAATTATGTATATATTATAAAAAATAATACATAGTATAGAAGTCTAAATGCAAAAAATTTTACTGTGCCTCCTTCCTTAAACTCCTAACTCCCAGTCTCTCTCTATGTAAAGGAATATTCTGCTAGGTTTGCACACATAGAGTTTCGAACATGGTCTGTGCATCTCTAAGTATATTGCTTAAAAATGAAGCCAACAGTATTAAAATCAAGACTTCTGGAGAAAACCTGTCTGAATGAGCATCTTAGTCTTACTACTTATTACTTAGATGGTCTCAATCAAGGGGTACAGCCTCCATTTCCTTATTTATAAAATGTGGATAATGATACTTGATTTGTAAAGTGTGGTAAGAATTAAACAAATTAACCAATAATATGAAGTTTCTTTCAAGAATATATAATCTGCACCTTTTTTTGCTCTTTCTCTCTCTCTCTCTCTCTCTCTCTCTCTCTCTCTCTCTCTCTCTCTGTGTGTGTGTGTGTGTGTGTGTGTGTGTGTGTGTGTGTTTTGCCTGGGCTTAATCCCAGTGTCTGTAATTTCATGCATGTATTGTAGATACTTACTATTCCATTTGTACAGAGCTTTCTTCATTGTATGACCTATTTTGTTTTCATTCTACAGTCCTTTTCATGTATTTATTTCTCTCCTCCAAAATGACCACCAATAATTTCATTTGTTCCATTAGCCCATTGTCTTTTTATTTTCAATAGTTCATTTTCTCCTATTTTTATAACTTTGTTTTTTTGATAGTTGTGCTAGTTTCTCTAGCTGATATTTCAATATTTTAAGTATTCAATGACCTTCTCTTCCCAGAGACAACTTCCCACAGACAACACCAAAGAGACAACTTGAAACCAGGATCAGACTAGATACCAATAGTTAGTTCCTCTCAATCTATGTTCCATTTTTCTCAAATGTATATGTATATGTACTTGGTACACACATACTAAGGGCTAAACAAGTAGGTAACATTTCCTCCTACCATTTCTTTTTTGTAATCTGCACATAGACTATGTTTAGTATTCTGTTTATGGAATATTATCATGTTTAGGATTATGTTTATGGAATATCACTACTAGTAGTTGAGGTAGATACTATATTGAAGCTTACAATATGCTTAGTTTAGATCCAGTCATTTTGAAATCAGAAGTGGCCAGAATCATCATATTTAATTTTTCATATATAAAACTGAGCTCTCTGAAGACAGCAGGCAGAGATTGCTGATCCTCAGAAGTACAAGTTGCCTATTTTTAAAAAGAAGTACACTATATTATTCTTGGGCTATAAGAAGATGCCATGAATATGAAAAAGACAGTGCTGATAACAAGGTCATGACTTCAGGTCATACCTTCCCATTCAAGAGGGATGACCTGTGTAACCATATATGGAAATAGGGAGAGTGGGAGAAGACTCACAACTTTCTCATATATCTTCACAGACCCCTCCTTAGAATTTTGATAGCTGAGCCAATGTGCTTTTTTAAATTGTCAATAAATGCCTTTGCATTATATACCCTTAAGTAATAACTTCCCATTTTGAATATATTGGCCTTATACTACTTTTATTACACTTTGATACATATGATACTATTTAATATATTTACTTAAATTCATTATGGTTTCTGTAAACTAGAACTAGAATTCCTAATACTTTAAGTAAACTAGGAATATAGGCACCTTCATTAGAGTATAATTTCTGCTTTGTGTTCTACAGTTGAAGGTTCTTGACCTTCAACTACATAAAGTACTAGATGCTTTGCACTGCCAGATTTCTATAAATGTAACTTCTCTCGTTTTGCCTTCTGGAGTTTAGCAAACCAAGTTAGTACTACATTTCCCAGAACATGCTTTATAACATAGCTTCTGATTAGCATAAGCCACAAGAAATCTTCTGCAGGTGACTGAAAACGAAGGATATAGTGGCACTCATGCTTTTTAAACTAGGAAAAGTCAGAACAGGGCATTAGATACTTTCTCAGCAGACTCACTTTGTTAGCATGGGGCAGCTTATGAGTATCTTTACATGGCAGAAACTCCCTCGAGCTTCTTTTTAGGGGCAAGAAGTCCATTCATGATGGTGGGGCTCTCAGGACCTAATCAGTTTCCAAAGCACCACCTCTTAATACTACTGCATTGTAGATTAGTTTTCAAGATATGAATTTGGGGGTTGCAAAAATATTTAGACCATAGCAGGTAAGTAGGTAGATAGGTAGGTAGATAATAGATAAATTAACATATGTTCTGACTCACCTTCTGTCATCAAATCCAAACTCCATTCTTGTCATGTCTTTTCATTTTATGTTTTATGCTCTATTTTGTCAAACTCAACTAAGTTTCTTGACAGCAGAAGGCTACATGTACTCTTACCAAACACCTAATGGCACAAAGCTAATTAGTACATAGCGGACTAAACCATGATTCCTATTGTTAACTGTGCGGTGCTTTTTGATACATTTTATATTTACATACATACATTTGTATTTATATACACTAACCCCTAATAAAGTCAAGTCCTCCTAACCCCCTGGGAACTCCATCTTTTAAAATGTAGCAGTTGTGATGATAATAATAGTAATAATAACTAAATGCTAGACACTTACAGAGATTAATTAACCAAACCTCAACCATAACCTCACAGGAGTCACAATTAGGCAGGCTGGTGCTCAGGTCTGTTTTTTTTTTTTTTAACCACACACTATCCTGCCTTTCAGTGTTGTGGTTATTATAGATAGATATTATACCCTCTAAAATTACACTAACCAAGATTTCCAGTGAATGAAACTTCTATTTGTAGGATTTGTCTTTTTGAGTAGTGCACGTGTTAGTGAGGGTCCCAACAGGATACAGATGGCAGACTCAAAATAGGATAATTACAGAAGATATATTTACTAGGAGATTTTATAAAATCGAAGGTAGTGGAACTACAAAGAATAGTACTGTAACTGGTTGCTTCATAGAAGTTGATTTGCTATCACCTCTCGGCCCTTAGGGAACAAGGAAGGCCAATTTCTGGAATGAGAAAGGAGAGAGGCTTGTAGAATTAACCACTGTGAGAAGTAAGAAGCTACAGTCAGCTCAAGATAACCTTGAATGAAGAACCTGGAAAAGAAATACTGTGACCTCCTGTTCTGCTCACCAGTCTCCTCTTGGAGCTTCCCCATTAGCCAAAAGCAACTGAAAGTCAGACATATGCCATTCATCCATTGATGTAGTTCATATGATCCTGGTAGAATCAGAAGTCAGTATAGATAAGGGTGAGAGGATCAGGGCATGCAGAAGTTATTTACAAGGTCTGCTTTGAAATATCACCAAATAAAAAGCACAGGAGAGTTCATCTGCTCATCACAGTGTTCTTATCTGTGGTCTAAAATATTTACCTTTCAGAGAACACAAATTTTAAATTCTGTAAATTAGTTTACCAGTACAGATTCTCTCTCTGACAAGCAATATAAGCCAAGTATGTATCATAAATGTAAACTTTGATGCTTAAATATCTCCTTGATCAGAGATGAATTTTCACATGATTTCCAAGATATCTACCACATGCTCATGACTCAATTCTCCCCCAAGTTCATCCTGATGACAGCAAGTTTTTCCTAAGCTTTAGCTGTGTCTTTAAAAGCAAATCTCCTGGTAATCATGTCACACAGAATAAGAAAGCATTTCCTTTTTCTACTTGCACTGCAACCCCTCGCTTGCGATATTGGACACATGCCATGCATTTTGCATTAGCTCTGTGGCAAATGTCTAGTGTTAAAATCCAAGCACCAGTGCTCATTAGCCTTTTCAGGAGCTTGGAGACAAGAGTTGGAAAGGTACAACTCAGAGAAGTAATTCACAGTGAGCAAGTAGCAATTTGCCAAGCAGACCAAAAAAAAAAAGAGCAAGAGGGAGGAGGAGACCCAGAGAAAGTTGTCTGAGTTAATGAACCAAAGTCTGAGCCTATGACAGCAAAGGAAAAATAAAAAAGGTGAATAACTTGCTGCAAAATTCTTAAAAAGAATACAGTGGATAGGGTTTTGTGAGCCATTTCCTGTAAATTCACTGCTGCCTAGTACCTATGTTAAAAGAGAAAGGGCCAAGTGACTGGGGAGTGAACCACGGCCATCCTGACAGATGGCAAGGAGGGAAGACCATCAGGAGACCATGTCAGCATGCTTGCCATGTTAAGAGAGGGCTAAGTGCCCAGTCCACTGTCAGAACCACTGCACATTCTGGACAGAAATGCCTCCAACTGAAAGGATATGACACAGCTAAAGGCAGGTCTCTGGTAAGTAACCAGCCCATATCTGCTTTATTCCACCTTCACCAACACGCATACATATTTATCATGAATGCTTCCAGACACACATATGTAAACCCCTACAACTTTTGTTGTACGTTCCAGGCTTACACAAGCATTTTAAAAGTTTAGATTATAAGCAAAGCTGAATACCATATGTCATGTGGATGATGGAAAACCATATTGGCCCAGGTGCCCCTAGGTGTCTTGCATGAGGGGGCTTGAGGAACACTTAAGAAGACATCTACCAAGGATCCACAAAAGCAAAAAAAAAAAAAATACCATTTTAAACAAAGAGGGCTACAAACAAACTGGAAAAATTCTTCACTATTGAAGTTTTTCTATTCTTAAAAATGATAGACAATCCCAAAGTTCTTCTAATTCTATTTAAGGAAGCAAAAGAAGGCTATAGCAGCAAACTTAATGAGCCTATAGGAATGAGGAGTCCTTGTGAGAGTCATTTAAAAGTGTCATCCATGATCAAAATGGTGCCCTACCACTATACAATGAGAACCTTCATTACATTCTTCCCAGGGGTAAGGTAAAGAATTAGGAGAAATCTTCAGCTCTTTGGTAGAAGAGGGCTTAAAAGAGGCTGCAGTTATTGCCTCCACTGCTTTCCTCTTATTGGTCAGTGGGTAGGCAGGGTCAAGGTTTCACCAAACAAATATTCTATCAGTCCTAGCGAACAGTGGGAACCACTTGTTTTCACCCCCTTTTCTTCATGTTCCCAGATGGAGCCACCATGACATTATCCTCCTTGTGCTTACTCAGAACCACACCACATTCCAAGTTACCCAAAATCTCCTGACCTGCAGCCCAATCCAATTTTGATAGAGTTGATATATATATACATTTCAATTCAAAGTTGTTAAATGGGTACCCAATATTTTTCTAAAACTAATTTATCTTCTTCTGAAATGACCATTGCTAATTTTGGTGATTCCAAACTGTGTTGCATTAAGGAAGTGGGAATTAAGATTGCCAGTAGCCTCCTGCCTGTGTGGTTTTGGGTGGCAGTTTCTCGAGAGAAATATTCATGAGAATTGGAAGGTGGAAATGAAAGACAGCCTTTTTGCACTCGAGAAGTCAGTTCTGATCATGCTAATTTGTACGTTCTATCACTGATCTGTGTCTTAACTTGTTGGTGGTATCATCAGCAAGACCTCAGCTGCTCCTTTTCCTCTTACCTCTCTGAATGCCAGGCTAGATGCATGTGTATTTTGATGGTGAAGTGACCAGCTTAATTTTCAGCTCATCCATATCATAAAGTTCAGAGATAGGGAGAGACAGATGCTTGTTCTACACCAAGTAGAACATGGGCTCCAGTTGGTCTGCACAGATTCCAGTTTGTTTTTGTTCTTCATAACTTCATGTTCTGGTCTCCTTCTTATTGTCAGCCCAGCTGACTTACAGTTACTTCAGGCCCAACATCTAGCACAAAAGAAGCAAGTTTGGGTAGACTACTCCCACAATTCATAAGAAGTCAATGATACACTGAGACACACTTAGATTGGACGATTAGAGATATTCTGATTCCTTCCAATTTAAAAATGGACTCTGGGAAAATAATCAATAGGTCAAGGTTGCTTCTTGATTCTTGAAGTATTTCTTTGTCCTCAAAGTGAAACTGAAATGCAAGGAGCAGATCATGTAACCACATTGGAATCCTACTGAAACAAATCACAGGCCTCTGGGTGTCAATGTATTTACCCATCCCAGAGCCCATGGCACATTTGATAAGCACACAGAAACTGTAAGAAATTTGGCACATGGCCTGAGACTCTCTCTAGACCCTTCCTTCTTCCAATTTTCCAGTTTTTCTTTCAACTACTTTATTCTGTTGGCTTTAGCAGCTTCCCAGAAAAGGAGATTTCTCTGGGGGTCAAGAGCCCTGAAGTTCTTAGGTTGACCCTAATTTACATGGATTTCTTCTGTATTCCTCTTTCAGGGTATTTAATACAACTGCAGAGCTAAATAATTTAAATATACAGTCATTCCCTTCTCTCTCCTCTGTACAGAATCCTCTATAAGTACAGAAAGCCTATGTCCTCCCTTTTCTTAGTGGAAGAAGAGCACATGCATTTCATTATACCCTTTCCTTCTCTTCCCATCTTCTATTACTTATATAAAAACTCTATTATCTGAATCTTGGTTCTTGTTAGAAGAATGTTTTGGAATTTAGAAAAAAAAAATCTCTCAATAAAACATTGCTTTGAAATCACTGTCTCATTGGAATACATGAAATGCCAATTGGAAACTAGAGTGAACAATGACCTCTTTTTTCAAGGTTTCCTTGTTGCAAATACAAAAATAATATACCTGGATCAATGTCACAGGACAGTTAAGTCCTAAAGACAATTTAGGATAAAAATAAATTCGCATAATGTTTCAGCATTGCTCTTATTTTATACTTTCCAGTATTTTCATTGTGATATGAAATATGTTATAAAGAGATGGAAGTGAAATAATGAATTCTTAAACCCATAGCCGCTTAGACTTGAAAGAGATCACAAGACCAGGTGTTTGAATACACATGTATATGATAAGAATTATATTTGACTGCTAGTGAGAGGGACTGGAAATTCATCAGGGACTGAGGCTGCTCAGTCTTTTGGCTCTACCATACCAAATGTGTCCCTTTCATTCTAAAGGTCATGTCATTATCCAAAATACAGGTGAAGCTAGAGCCAACACATCTGCATTCCAGGCAGGAGGCCAAAAGAGAGGGGAAAGGCACAAAACCTTTGCCAGAAGATCCACCCAATGATTGCTCTTTATACACCATTGATCACATTCACCTGCAAGGGATGCTGGGAAATGTATTTTTCATTTGAAAAAAAGTACCCCAGATCCTCTTAGTAAGACAGAAGAGAATAATGGATACTGGTTAGACTTGAATATATCTGTCACACAACATACCTACCAAATTTTCATCCATCCAGCCCTGATTGATCATCTTCAGTGGTGGGAAAATCTGTCCCAAACAAAGGCAAACAAACTCAAAGGAAGATTTCCTATGTTCAACTAAAAGTACCTTCATGACACTTCTAAAATATCACCAGTGCTGTCCTATGACATTGATGAAAACACATGTACAAGAGTAAGTCCTTCTACATCTGCCCTTCAAATTCCTATTGGCAAACACCACATTTCCCCAAACTTCTCTGTGTTATCCATGTTATTTTGTATTATTTTATTTGTCCCACCAAGCTTCACCTAAAATAGTTTGTATCAATTCTGTTCTGGTTTCACCTCTCTTTGTAAATGTGCCATTTGAGGCATGGATCCAGAGATTGAACTTAATGCTTGAAGAGTTTTACCAGTTCTAAGGAATCTATTAAAATCATCATTTTTCTGAGCATAGTGAAGTACAGTTAACTAGTCTTAATGGAGGTGTTAATGATGTTAATTCAGAAAATTTTCTATAGAATTGGGAATTCTGTGAACCATGATACATCATACCTTGGTGTTTTAACAAAAACTATATCACACAAACATTTAATTCACCTACATGCAGAGCTAGCTATAAACCCACAGAGGAGCAAAAAGGAAGACTCCACAGCTAGCTTTGTACATTACAGAAAATATAATTTAACAGTTTGGAATGAAAATAATATGAATAACAAGGCCAGAAAAATATCCTCATTCAGATATATATATTCCTTCCCACTCTGGCTGAGTTCTCCCTTTTCTAAGCCTGGATTGGATTCTCATTTTGCCATATGCTGCCTGAAATTTGAGCAGTATGCTTATTTCTATCTGACACAGGAATGGCACTCAAGAGGAACTAAGTACCTTTGACTTAAACGATTGAGTGAGAATTTGGAGGAAGAGGGTCCCCAGGTGCACATGGAAGAGGCACACACATGCAGCTCTGCTGTAATTGCTGGAAGGTTGGTTTCACTGAAGGATAGAGATGCTGACAATAGATTTCCATATAAAAACCAAAAGTGTTGGAACTATCAATCTCTAAATCCCACTGAGGAGTCAAAGTGGATAATATTCTCAACCATGTGGCTGTAGTTGATATCTATTCTTTCAAAGAAACCCAGCCAATTCTGTAGATCTAAGTCACCAGAGAGCCATAGCAACCCCATCCATTGTAATTCACCTGTGGTCCCCTGACCACATGCTGAAGGGTTTGGCATTGCTTATTCAAATTACAAGGAAACTGGGATATTCATCAAAACACTCAGAGATACCAAAAGACTCCTTGGCTATCAGAAAAACAAACCACAAATATATGTGCTAATGTGTAATACATTCAGCATGTCTCCAGATGCTCAGAAGATATTTGAGAATGTCTATCAAGGAAATCTGTCTACTGGGACTAAAATACCTAACAGAAGTTATCATTGGTTTCCCTGGTAATTTTTCCCTTCACAGCCCAGAGTAAATTCTTACTTGTATAGTTTGGCCCCAAACTCTTTGAGTCCCAAGCTATTCAATTCAATGCAAGCAAAACGAGCACGTTTTGCATGCCAGAATCTACACTAAACACTTATACTACAAAAATAAATAAGACACCATCCTCAACTCAAACTCTAAGGGCGATACTAAGACAATGAAACAAAATTTAAATATGACTTATTTAAATTTCAAGCTGGCAAAATAGTTTAAGCCAAGCAAAATCAAACAAAACACATAACACATGCACACACAAAAAATGTGTTTAGGGAGGGGGACAGAATTTATTGCCACAGCTGATTAGATATAGGTGCTTAAACAATGTCACTAAGACTCTAGTAATGTCCTGGCTCTGTTTCCTAGTTTTTCTTGGGCTTGATATCTTTCCAAGGTTTCAATTAATGTCCCATTCACAAATCCAGGTTTAAATGAGATTTAGTGCCCTCAGTCTATCAAGAAGAAAATTCTTCTTTAAAAATGATTCCAACAAATATTTCAGAAAAGTTTTTTTTTTTTTAATTAACCAGCTTAGGTCACAAGTGCTGAACACTTTCCAGTGGACTAGGGAAAGACTGCTTTCCCTGCACTACATGGTCTAAGAATAGGAAGGAGTCCCTAAAGGAAAGAAGATATTCCACTACGAAAAAGAAATAGACAATTCAGCAGACCAAGGACAAAGATGATTTTTATACATAAGGTCACATGGAGTAATAGTTAAACAAGACCTAAACATAACAATATCAGGTAAAATATAGTATATGTGATCCCTGGAATCAGCAAGTTTGGATTCATACTACCAGGGCTGCAACCTGGGAATCTGCATTTAACTCTCTGAGACTCACTGTTCTCTGCTCTAAAATGGAAAGAAAAATTCTATCAACATTTAATGGTGCTTTGACACCAAATTGGATAATACACATAAAATGTTCAGCTCACAGGCATACAAAGGTACTCTACAGGCACCTTTCATCATCATGGTTATTATTAAGGTCACTATATTATGAGAAAAGAAGAGCCTACAGGAAGGGAGGAGGGATCAGAAAAGGGCATAAGAGTTTAGAATAGCTCTGACATTTTTTATCGACTGGGATTAATAATCTGGGACTAGATTTTGTGTTAGGATACAACACATGACTTACCTCATGGTTTGGACTTTGATAACTTAGCAAACCTTTATGAGATGTTCCCAGTTCAAGGAGATGCATCAAAAAAGGCTCCGGTATCTTGCCACAATGCCAAAAAGCGGAGACCTGTAGCCTAGAGGCTGCTGGTACAGGATGGAAACAGGCCCAAGTGTGACCCTCCCATTGCATAATCTGCATGGTTTGGCCCCATAATGAGAAATTGAATTGTGAATGTGTGTAATAGACTGATTACCTGTCATCGTTTCTATAATCATTGGCCCTAAAATTATTGGTTTAGTGGCCACTGTGGGACACCCTTTACCTAGTCTGTGTGGCTCTTGTAAGTTTGGGTTACCTTTTTCTTCCTACTGCCATAGCCTTAAGCTTTTCAGAGTACTTCCTGAATTATTGATACTGCTTAGGCCACAGTGACTGCGGAAGATTGCACTTCTTACAGGACAACTTTTAGACAATAAATGACCACTGTTGCTTTCACTCCAGACTTCCCCATCAGAGTCAGGCAGAATGTGCCCTTCTCAGCATTTTGCCTGAAGCTCCACCTGGCTCACCTTCTATGCCTTTCCTGTCCTGCTTCCCAAAATTTCCTATGAGTTTCTTCTGCACTCACTTCCTTAACAAATCAAGTTCTGTTCTGAGGAACACGACCTAAAAATTATTTGCTGGCCATCCTCCCTCTGGGTAATGCTCAACAATTTTGACAGCTTTATGTTCTGCCCTTTATCACAGAGGGTTCTTAAGGTCCCATAACCAAGAATGTATAGAAACTTTTAGATTTTTCCCTGTGTGTATATAACATGCACACCTTTAGATTTTTTCCTCATCACTTCAAACAAGCCCCTTGAAACTCACCTGTGGACCTCCATTTCAAAACTGTCACACTGACACACAATTTAAAAACTGGGAACAAAATGCTAGAGGCAAAATGTATGCCAGAAGAGAAGATTAAGAAAATACACAGTCAATGTTTTTCTATCCTTTGCAAGGCCTCATTAATTTTGCAGTCTATCTCCTATTTTTCTGTTTCTTCGCAATTTCCTCAAGTTGGCAACTGTTCTGGATATGTTTGATTTACCACTCCAGATCAACCTTCCTGCCTGCTGAGCTCCAATGGCTGTCTGTGTGGGCTACATCAGCAGTCTGCCTTGGCCTCCACCATTCAATTGAGTTCGGCCCATAGAAATGACCACTGACAGACTGGAGGGAAGAAGCAAGGAAGAAAGTGAACTTTGAGGTTTAGTTTCCAGGCTCCCTATACAGGACTACCATGGATGGACAATGACCCTAACCAAAGGTCATGGGACCCTCTTCACAGGAACCTGAAGTGTCCACAGATTCTGGACACTCTTCCCTCCCCTTACCTCTTCAGGCTTAAGGTAGTGAAGACTAATTTTAAATTCCTGGAGTACCACATTTCCCTCTCTGGTTTCCTTGCACCTTGCCAACTCAGTTTTGTAAATAATCCTTATATTAGATTCACTTTAATTTATCCAATTGAAGTGCCAGATGTTCCCTGATAACTCTTTAATTAATCATAATGAACCAAAAATGCACGGATGACCTTTCATGCATAAAACTAAGAGTGGAGAAAGGACAAGACTAGACTTAAGACTAAGACTACCATTGGTGAGATAGTAACTATAAATATGTGCCCCTTGCTGTCCTTTTGAGCTACAGATTTAAAGTTCAGACATGAACTAGGATAAAGTTTGTCATCTCCCATTTTCTAATGCAGCTGTCTCTATATCAGTAACTACTAGCCACATGCGGTGATTCAGCACTTGTCATGTGAATAGAGATTGCTCTAGCTACAAAATACACCAGACATTGACAACCAAACTGAAAAAAAAATGTAAAGTATCTCAATGATTTTATATTAATTTCATGTTGAAAGGACAATATTTGGATATATTAAATAAAATATATTATTAAAATTAATTTCATTTGTTTCTGTTATTGTTTTTTACTATTTTTAAAATGACTAACACTATTAGAAATTTTCACATCTAATACATGGCTTTTTTTTTTGTAGGACAATAGACATTTATTATCTCACAGTTCTGGAGGCTAGAAGTCTGAAAAGTACTGGCAGAGACATGTTCCCTCTGAAAACTGAAGGAGAAAAATCCTTCCTTGCTTCTTTCTATCTTCTGAATGTCACCCATCAAAGGATTTAGAGTATGTCACCCCAAAATATGCTACTCTGACTTGAGGATTATTTTGAGCTCAAGGCAATTGAAAAAAAAGCAGAAATAAGATGGGTTCTCTGTCCTCCACCACCTACCAGAACACAAATATCAGTTCTCTTTGTGAGAGTGTCTCCCATCATGCCAGGACAGGCAATATAACCTTATCACTAGAGGCTAGATGCTAGATGGCATCCAGAGGAGTCTATAAACAAGACTTTATAACCCTTGTCTGCCATTAGGTTCTCCATGTTTGCCTTCCTAACATTTGCCATCCCTCTAAGCTCAGTTATGTGTTGTTTTTTTTTTTTTTGAATGTGAAGATCTTTATTTTTGTTTAGTTTTTCTTCATTTATTTGTTCTTTTTAGATGTACTGATTGTAGCATGTATTTTTACATATTATACATACATTGTCATTTCTCTCCAAAAATCATCATTCCTTGATACCACGCTGTGCAAGTTCAAGTTGTAAACCACTGCTCCAAGTTGCTCCTCACTGAGTACTCCTGTGTGCATACCCAATGGATACATTAACAAACTGTTTGTTTTCTCTTGTAAATCTCTCGGTCTAATTTGCAGGACCCTAGACAAAGACCCCAAATGCATATGGATAAAAGGACTTTTTTTCCTTCCCTGAGTCCAAAAAAACCTGGGCATTCCTTGGCTTGAAGCTTCATCTTGCCAAAACTTGCCTCAGCCTCCCATAGCATTATTCTCTGGCTCACACTGCATTTCTATCACACTGCCCTGTCTAACTGTAGCACCTAGTTATATTTGTCTCCATTTTGAATTGCATGAACTTCAGTCCCTTACATTTGGTAGCTCTCCATATCATCCTTCCTTAAGTTCCGTTCTACTTTATTCACAATTCCACAGAATCTTTTTCTAAAAATTTCTTCAGCCATCCTCTTGATATCATATATTCTCCTTTAACTTCAATGCTATAATGTAAAATCATGATCCCTTGCAAACATGGAGAGCCAAAAATGCAGTGACACCCAGCATTTAATCACGGCTGCCACCGACATATGATCTGCTCTATAATTTACATTTTTTGAATCCTGAGGAGGTGAGAAATGATGATCCATTTAAAATACATGAAGCCTCTCACAGTGATAAGCATTTGCACAGGCATTGTACTGAAGCAGATATATATTTAGGCAGCACAGCTATATTCCCAAATTATGTTCATGTAAAATATCTTTTTTGAGAAAATCTACTGATTTCATATTCTTTTATAATATAAGAAATTTGTTCATGATGTCTCAAAAATAAAACTGAGCATCAAGCAATTGTTACACTTGGTGTGGGAGCCATCTTAGTGCTAGAAATATTCAACCCATCATCCAACTTCCCTGAAACCAGGCTTTATGACAAAACTTGAACTTCCAAGCACAGGGTCTGTCTTATCATTATGGATCTGTACAGGATAAACCTATTATTTCTAACATGAGTAATATATACTCCATATATTATAGGCTCTTTTTATGAGAATTGTAAGATTTTTTTTTTTTTTTTAGATATGAGTGAGTTAGGCGGAACTTCCGGTTTTAAATAAAACCCTAACTTAAGCAGGCTTTAGTCAGAAAAGGGAGTTTGTAGTATATAATGCAAGTGTTCAGACCAAGTCACATTTGAATTTGAATTGGTTACCTCAGTTCTTCTTTCTTTGGTGTTAGCTCTTTTTTTTTTTAATTTATTTAATTGTTTAACCTCTCTCTATGGGTTGAAAAAGATAGTGACAAGTCAGTTCAAGTATTTAGGTTCCATTTCAGCAACGCTTCCAGAAGGAAATCACCTCCTTCCCAGGGGGTCAAGCAGAAGTCCCAGGCTAGATACTCTCTGATCAAAGAGCCCATGTCCTTGCCCTAAGCAATCGCTGGAGCCTGGTTGGCGAGGCTTGGATCTTGAGTCCTTCTCTGGAAGAAAGAGGAAGCAAAACATAGTCTTGAGAATATACAAGAAACATTTTCCAAAATGACAAGAGTAACTCTGCTAACAGAGTAAAGGACACAGGATGTGCAACGTTACTAGGCAGCACTACAACAGAGAAATAAGCAAACCATGAGCAAAACTGGAAAATGGAGTCTTCTTCCTTATAGCCAAACTGCATATGAGATATCACAGATCAAAATCCTTCAGTTCTGAGCCATTTTTATCAAGAGAAACTGACGGAGAGACAGAAAGGTGTCATCTGTGAACATTTGAGAAAGGATAATATTTCTTCAACCATGATGCCTGGACTTAAATATGAGAGACAGAAAGAGGTGCTTTTCTCAATCTAAATGTATCCCTGGGAATAATGATGAGTAGGAGTAGAGATACTTAAACTTCTCCAAATTCAAAATTTTAGATTAAACACAGTGTGTTGCTTAACTAGATTTCTATTTGATACTTGGCTAAATTCATGATCTTTGTCCAGTAGCACATAGCAATCCTGAGTTAGAAATGCTATGTTTAAATGACTGCTAATTAACAAATAGGGTCCTTAATGCTTGCTGTATGTCTGGTATTATGGTAAAAGTGATAAGAGACGCTTAAATGTCTTGGACATAATTGGACAATATTGGGCAACAGCTAAACGGTGCTAAATGTATCAACTGTAGACCCAATGCTATGGAAACAGATCAGCAGAAATTTCTCACAGTTATAACAGGAAAGTGAAGGATACTCTACGGCCTACATACATTGATTTGATCAGAAAAGAATAAATGAAGAATAAAAGCTAAATTACTTAATTCTGACTTTATGTCACATAAGGAATTTATCTCATAATTATTTCTGAGCCATGCATGAACATAAGCTTTATAAGTACTCTCTTTGTTTTTAGTCTGATTCTACTGAGAGACCTAAACCTTTCAAAACGTTTATTAAAGCAGGACAAAGGGGTGTTCAAAGAAACAAAGAACCAAGGATAAAAACCTACCACAGACTGTAATGATTATACAAGCATCAAATTTTTTTAAGCATTGTGGTCAAGTCAATAATTTTTCCTTTAAAAACTAATCCACAATACCTGGCACCAGCAAAGATTTGGCAGTTGGTATGTATTTACCACATAGAATGTAAGGTAATGTCCTTCTGTAACAATTCATTACCCTGGAAAGCATTTGGTGTGTGGTTATCACATGTTATCTTCATTCACTGAGTGAGTGTGTGTGCCTTCTCCCAGGCTGGGTACTTTATACCTGGAACTACAGAGTTCAGTCATCAACTATAGTAGAGGAATAAAATTGCTATATGTATTAGATTGTATCCTCCCCGTGACTGAAAATCCTGGTGGGGCATAAAAAAAAAAATGTGCAAGTCTTATAAAGTTTAATTTGTTAGCCTAGCAAAACTGTAATATAACTGTAAAGATAGCAATTGTAAAAACTCACCATAAGGGCTACATTTTAGCCTTAACTAGATTTTTTACCTGATCACTAAAAATGATACTTTTAAAATGTGCTTGCAAATATGTTGTAGTTTTAATAAATTTATTGTGTAAACATTTTTTCAATTTTATGAAACACTTTCAAATGCATTTATTTGAACTTTTCTGTTTCATATTTTAACCATAAATATGACACTTTACACTTTTTTAATTTTAACCTTCATTGGAACTTTTAAAATTTCCTTTATTGATTTATTAAATCAATTATAAATATATGTATTCAAGGTTTAAACAATTTTATGCTGACAAAAACCAGCATACAGTGCTTTGCTTAATATAAGACTTGACATTATGCAGCACCCAGCTTATATTTATTTCCATTTAAAGCAACACAGTTAGTAATATCATATGATTTATAGTTTCTTGAATATTAGTAGAAAACCTACAATTTTATATATTTACAGTTTAAATAAAGGTTACAAACTACAGATATTCTCTGTTGAAGATTATATTGTATTAATAAAATAAATATTTCTCTTATTCTTAAAGATGTACATTAGTTTTTAATCCAATCTCTTGCCCACAGAATTGATGTAGTTTCATTTTGATTTAATAGAGTTTCTTTAAGAAATTCCAGATTGTTTTTAGTACTCTTCTTTATTCAGCTAAACAGACAGTTAAGATTTGAGTATTATTTATAACAGTCTGCTGCCTTCCCATCCTTCTATTTACTGGCTTTTCAAACCTCAGCCTCCAACACTCAGGTTAAAAATAAAAGTAGATATTTGTAGAATACTAATGGCTCTAACTTACCTTTTGCATACTAGTGATCCTCAATATTTTATTATAGTTGGCTTAGGGAAAAAAATAAACACATACAATATTGTTTTCATTTTCAGATTTCAGTAGCAAAAGAACAGCATAAAAAAGAATTTGAGAGGATTGTATACAACTCACTTATAATTTATTTTTTTAAACAGAGGTCAGTAAATATGCTCAACAGATCAAATTCTCACAAAGTTTCTTTTTTAATAGTTTTAATTGAAAACAGCCATGCCCACTTGCTAACATATTGTATATTATGGTTTCTGCATTGCAACATCAAAATTTAGATGTAGCGTTGAACCACATGGCCTGCAAAGTCTACAGTACCTCCTTTGAGCCTTTTGCAAAAAAATAAAAAAATTTAAAAAGTTGCCTGTCTTGGTTTATAGCGGGTATAATATTATATACTTTGCTCACTTTTCATCCATTGTCCTTAAATTTAATACTAGTTAAATAATTTTATAAGACTTACTCTGATAATATGTTGCAAGGTAACCCACTGCCAATGCACTATCAGAGTAGAAATAAATTATGGGAACTTTGTAAATATGTTTTCTTTAGAAATTTGGATGTGGGTGAATTGCAAATCAAATATATCTTAACACTTAGTTTAGAAACATAAATCCTGAAGGATTAACAAGTTTATGTTTAAAATAATGACATAATGACAATTTATAATTACAAAGGAAGAATAGCCATTGAAAACCATCATTGAGGCAAGACAATACTGATGTTGCTTGACTAATATCTAAGAGACCATGCCAACTTTTGCATATGTGTCTGTGTCCACAAACATTGCAACAGGGATCTCAACAAGACTGAATTCCATGACTCAGTAAACACTAGCAATATAGTAGTTATAAATTAAGAGGAAATGTTAGTAGCACTTAATAACATGCTACCATTAGGTGATCTTCAGTTATTTTGTGAAAGTCTGTCTTCAGAATTACAAATTAGTTGCCTCTAAAGATACATTAAAGGCTTGACCAAGGTCCATAACTGCTAAGTGGCATACTCAGCTTTTCTATTGAGACAGTTTGACTTAATAACTTTGAGTGTATACTGACAAAGCTCCACACCGAAGTTGAGGAAGGTCTTCATTCGATCATCCCTCACATGGACAATGAGACTACTCCACACTCTCCTTTGGAGTTTCCAGGTACCACCTTCTACCAAGCAGCATCATACAGAAAGCAGAGAACAGTCTGACATCCTCAAGGAATGAAAGCAACTACCAGTGTATTTTCTTTTTGGTAGTAGTATACTCTCAGAGAAAGCATAATCTCTACAAAACCCTCTCAGAGAAAGCAGAATCTCTACAACACACAAATCTAAGAGCTGTAAGGTCATTTGATCCTGCTCCAGTATTTTCCAGGTGAGATATGCACAGCCAAAGAAAAGAAAACTCTTCTGAATGTCAGGTGTCCTGACTCCTGGCTCAAGGTTCTCTCTGTTGCAAGTGGCATAGCCTTCCTGACCACTTAGGTTGTTCAGGGCACCCAAGGAGCAAAATTAGCTCTAGCTAATTTTTCTAGCATGGGACTCCTTACTATCCCTCTATCTCCACCCACTATTGTTTTCTTTTCTTGGCTGATTAAACTCAAATTGTTCTGAATCCTAGTGAGCCTGCTTCCTTAAGGGTCCTTAAAAAACTCAGCTACAATATTTTCTTTTACATTGAAACATCGTGCAGTTTGTATTTCATCTATCAACTAAAATTGTATGTATTTGTGGATTTATTTTCTTTTATCTTTCTTTGTAAAAAACGCAATTTTTAAACTGCCGACCACTTTTTTTTTTAAATTTAGCTTCAGTTCTTCTATGAAATGGATTCTTATTCTTAAATTCTTTTGTTGATGCTCCCATGACAAAGGGTCTTTGTCTTGCACATTCTCTAATGAAAGTTATTTGCAAGGGGCTGTGTGCATGCCACTGCCTTCAAATGGAGTGCTACAGATGGAAGGAGTGTTCACAGGGGGAAGATAGAAATGAGAAGCTGGATCACACTGTGTATTTCATTAGTATTTTGTAGAAATATTATGGTTCAGTGGATTGAGAATATCACATACATCTATTTTCCTAAATGGTGAATAAATTCAAAGACTGTGCTTAAACTAACTTCAATTTTGAAGATATAATTTGAAAGTCTTCAAATACACATGGCTGCATATGCTTGCACCACTCTGGATTGAATATATAAAGTTGCAACTCATTTATGAGAAGCAGCACGGGGTAGTGAGCAAAATATTGGCCTCACAGCAAGGAAACCAGAACTCTAAGCCATGCCTACCACCAGTTGGCTTTGTAACCCTTAGCCAGTCCTTTGAGTCACCTTAAACTCAGTGACTCCATCTTTAAATGAGGACGTTGAGCAGAGATGACTACAGTGAACTCTTTCCACTTCTATAATTACATGAATCTGCAAATTATCCATAAATTTTTGGTCTGAAAGACATTTGACTGGACACAGACAAAACAAGACAGTGCCTCTTGCTAATATTCCCAGAATTGCTGAAATGCTCAATCTAAGAAGGTAATGGAATTTGTTTCAGGGTAGTACACATTAAATTTAATCTTATTAAATAGGTTAGTGTCATTGAGAAATAGACTGAGGAGCCACAGATAAGCCAGTTCCATACCAAAACCATGTAACTAAGAAGGGAAATCATTTCTTTCTCAGACCTTCTATTTTAGGAATCAAAAACCTATGTTAGTAACATGATCACCGGATTTTCTACTATAATGTAAAGACTTAAATACTCTCATAAGTCTGAGGCTATATTCTCTCAGTCCCCGGCTTGGTGTCAGGGTAGGAAGCAAGGTAGGAAACAGAAGAGGTGACTGGTCAAACCTGTGTATGAGGTGACCAATGTTATCATTTTAGAATTTCTGCTGGAATGATGAAGATTTGGATCATCATCTTTTAAATTTTTATTCTAAGCTTAAGTGTCTTTACACCATTCACACACAGTTGTAACTATAACTTTTTTCATCTAGCACAAGTGAAAAAGTGGCTATTTAAACCCCATCCACTGGCCATTGAACTGTAGGGACAGGACTTGAAACTAATAGCTAAAATGACACTGGACACAACATAAGTAATATTCTCTGTCTCTATATATGATAAATACACTTCTGACTATAAAAATAAAGGGTTTTTTGTTTGTTTTGTGTTTTGTTGTTGTTTTATGGGCTGTGGATTAGCCTGTATGAGGCACTGGGTTCAATCCTTAGCACCACATAAAAATAAAATAAAAATATTGTATCCACCTAAAACAAAAAAAATAAGTTTTTAAAAATAAATAAATAAAGTTTTATACATCTAAAAACTTATCCTCTGGTCTCTGTAATATAGAATTCTGATTATAGAAATGGGTTCTTTTTTGCAATGGTATACACTTTTATTAAGATAAACTGTACAGTCAGGCACTGTGACACACTCCTGTAATCCCAGCAGCTCAGGAGACTGAAAAAGGAGGATCTCAGCTTCAAAGCCAGCCTCCACAACAGCAAGGCACTAAGCAACTTAGTGAGACCTTGTTTCTAAATAAAATACAAAATAGGACTGGGGATGTGGCTCAATTGTTGAGTATCCCTGAGTTCAATCCCTGGTACTAAAAAAAAAAAAAAAAAAAGATAAATGTAAATAAAATGTATCATTTCAGCCATTTTTCATCTTTATTGAGGTTTAATCAATAAACAAAAAATATATATATATTCAAGGTGTTAAATGTGAGGTTTTGAGATATATATATATATATATATATATATATATATATAGTAAAAGGATTACCAAAACCAAGCTAATTAACATATTCATCACCTAATGTAGTTGCCATTTTTTTAGGTATGATGAGAAAACTCAAGATCTACTCTCACGGAAAATTTCCAGTATATATTATTAATTATAGTAACCACGCTGTACTTTAGGTCTCCAGAACTTATTTTCTATTATTTTAGCCATTTTTAAGTGTGCAGTTTAGTAACATTAAGTGTATTCACAATATTATGCAACCATTTTCACCATTCATTTCCAGAACTCTTAATCATTCTAAACTCAGTACTTATGAAGCAATAACTCCCTATTCTCCTCCCCTTCATAACCCCTAACACTCAACATTCTTCTTTCTTTCTTTCTTTCTTTCTTTCTTTCTTTCTTTCTTTCTTTCTTTCTTTTTCTTTTTTCCTTCCTTCCTTCCTTCCTTCCTTCCTTCCTTCCTTCCTTCCTTCCTTCCTTCCTTCCTTTTCCATACTAGAGATATAACCCAAGGGCATTTTACCACTGAACTACATCCTCAGCCCTTTTAATTTTTTTTATTTTGAGACAAGGTTTCACTAAGTTGCTTAGGGCCTCATTAAATTGCTGAGGCTGGTCTTGAACTTGCAATCTTCCTATCTTAACCTCCTGAGCCACTTGGATTATAGGAGTGTGCCATCACACCCAACAGCTGCTTTCGATATCTATTAATATTAGCACCCTAGTTATCTCATAAAAGTATAATCTTACAATACTTGTTTTTTTTGTGTGTATGCCTTATTTCACTCACCATAATGTCTTCAATGTTTATGCATATTGTAGAGCACTAACATCAATCAACCCTTAAGTTTAGAAGCCTGTAAGGTACCACATAATACTCTAGGAAAGATGCTTAATACTTAATTTTAAAAAGATGCTTAATACTTAATACTCTAAAATGCTTAGCTATAGCCTGCCTGCCTAAGGTCCCCACTGATACCTTTGTTGAATGTAAATATTTTGTACTTTCTTAGTTCATTGGGTATACAAGTTCATGTAAATTCTTTCATTGTGGAACAAATCATTGAGAATAACTTGACTCTGTTTCTAGGTCATGGTCACTCATATTTTGCTCAGAATAAACTATTTTCTTTAATGTAGACTTGATATTTCATGATGACAATGTATATACCTCATTTGTTTATTCTTTCACCCATCAGTGGACAAATATGGGTTATCTGTACATTTTAAATATTGTACATAATACTGTTTTAAACATTGATACACAAATAACTGTGCTGAGCTCTTGCTTTTCATCCTTTAATGCTCTTCAGTTCCCTGAAGTGGAATTGCCAGACTATAATTTTTTGTTTAATTTTATGAAGACCTACCACAGCATTTTCCACAATGGCTGTACCATTTTATATCACAATCAGCAATGTGTAAGCGTCCCTATTTTTCCATATCTTTGCCCATACCTGCCATTTTCTGTTGTTTTGGGTTTTTTTGTTTGTTTGTTTGTTTCATACTAGCCATCCAATTAGGTAAGAAGTAGTACTGACTTGTGGTTTAGATTTGCTTTTTCCCAATGATTACTGACATTGGGCATCTTTCCTTGTGCTTACTGGTCATCTGTACATATCTTCTCTGGAGAAATGTCTATATTTTGTCTATTTTTAAAATTCAGTTATTTAGTTTTTATTGTTTATTTGTAGGAGTCCCTTATATACTTGGTATTAGTCACTTTCGAAATTGAGATTTGCAAAATTTCCCCCATTCCATGGGTTGCTTTTCCACTAAGCTGATAATGCACTTTGATATACAAAGTTTTTAATTTTGATGAAGTCCAAACTATACATTTTTTCTTTTGTTGCATTTACTTTTAGTATCATATCCAAAAACCCATTGCCAAGTCCAAACTCATGCATCTTTTCCTCTGTATTATTTTTTACCTCAGAGTTTTATTGTTTTGTTCTTATGTTTAAAAGTCCCATTTCATGCTTTTGGATATGAATATCCAATTTTCCAGTGCCATGTGTTGAAAAGTCGTTCTTAATCTGGTCTTGGTAATTTTATCAACCATTCACACTGGCAGACACTTTTAAATGACTCCTACCTTGAGGAAATGTGAGAGAAGCAACAATATTGCTTTTTGCTGTTGTTATGCCTAGGAATGAGAAAGTAAAAGTGACTCTAGCTAGCTATAGTGTGCATCCTCAGACAATATAGAATATTAATTGATAGGGAGACAGAATGAAGAGAGAAATATCCTTTGTTAAAAGAAGCAATTTGCTCCAATGTAAAGAAGAGTGAACACATGTCAGAAGAACAATGCTGTTGCCACAGAGCTCTATCCTAGTCTATTAATTACCAGTTCATCCAGAGATAATGATTATTGTCCTGGGCCTCGTTCTGCAGATCTATAAAAGGGGATTTAGTTTATTATCTCATAGGATCAAGTGGGAGGTTTGTGTTGTTAGATATTCACAAAACACAAAGGATTTTCAAATATGATATTATTATTGTTATACTAGTTTGCTGGCAATTTATATGAATTTTGATCTCTCTTTTATTATGTTTCATTTTCTTACTTATGTCTCAGATGTAATAATGCTGCCCTCCTGTTTATATATGCTACATAGTTGCCAAAATGCTACTTCCAAATGTACATGAAGATGTACCTTTACTATCACTCAATTTCAATTTCACTGACATTTATTGATAATCTACTGTATGCAAAATACATTTTATTTATGGAAACAAAGCTGAAAACAAATAAAAAATACCACCTACAATATAATTTAATATCAAAGAGAAGAGAATTTTACTGATCTTTTACTGTATAAATGCCTTTAATATTTTTATATTTTATAAATAAAACCACTGTAGGTATTTGTACGTATATGCAGTTAAGCATTTATAATCAATTATAAAAATTTCATTTTCAAACTCTATATTATTGTGTATTCAGGTATTTTTACATGTGTAACTGTTAACCAATCAGAACATCTAAACTAGTTGTGTATACCTTTTCTCTTCTGAGAAAACACAGTCCCACTGACTTCTCTGTTTGTATAAAATACATGTGAATTCTTTCCATAAACTGAAATAATTTCTTAAAGTTTGAATTAACTACAATGAAAGTTTATTTTCATTACTGCATACACACATTTTTTTCTCTCAAAATAGACTGTCGGAAGCAGATTGTTTTTCTCACATTTACTTAGAAATCAACGAACAGGAGTAAAAGGTCTAATGTACTGCAGCTGAGTTGTATTGTTCTAGAATTTATTACAAATAATATAGATGGTGGTATCCTCTCTTGCTAGTTGAGAAATCAGTCTTCAGGCTGAGAATTGCCCCCATATACTTGTAACTAGGAACCATTGTTGGAGTATATTAGTAAAGGTGATAATATTGTTTAACACTTTTATAACTGTAATATCCTTTACCCCTCTGACCTCCTTCTTTAGGCTGGGTTCTGTAAGAGTAGTCTTTCCCCCAAGGCCAAGTATGGAAACTTCCTTCCACTTCCTTGACATTTATACACTCTTCTACCTTTACTTCTATTTCTTTATGTCATTAAGACCACAACACTACACCTGCTTTTCATAGCCTCTGTCACACAGTTGGTATTTGATTTGCTTCCCAATAGTTGGTGGCTTCTGTGACAGAAGTAGAAAAATAAGGCAAAGAATGAGTATCAGAGTGTACAGGTACACACCCCTCATTTGTTCAAGTAATATTTATCGAGCACTTTATTAATATTCTGGACACTGTTCAAGTTACTGGAAATATGCCAGGGAGCAAAGCAGATAAAGTCTCTGCTTCTATGAGTTTACATTTTAGTGAGCAAGTCAAATTACAATATACTATGTCCACACAAACAGACACACACACACGTGTGTGTACATTCCAAAACTGGTAACAGGTAGGGGAAAAAAAAAGCTATAATAGGATACAATATTGTTGATGGCTGTTACTTTATATATAGTTTATGCCAATTAGACTGAAAGGGATAAAAGGAGAAGGCAAAGTTGGAGATTACTGCCTGAGGAAGTTATCTTCTAAGAAGAAGAACATACCAGAGCACTGGAGGAAGGTGTCACATTCTGCATGTATTTTAAGGACAAAGCCTTATGGACTGGATGTAGGATGTGAGAATAAAAGGAACTGGAAGAATGAAATTCCATTTAATGAAATGGCAAAGTCTAGGGAAGGAACTGTTTGGGGGAGCAAAAATGAAGAAGAACTCTGGATATATTGACTCAAACCTCCTTAGAAACTAAACACATTCTGACATTTTCGTATCTGTTCATTTGTTACTGGGGGCTTGTCTGCTGACCTGTGTGGCCACCCTCACCCTTAACCCAGGAAGAAGAGGGCACACAATATAAAGCTTCAGTCTTTTCCTCTTTGGGTGACACATGTTCTCATCTCTCCTTTGGTGTTAGCTGGCTTTGATTTCCTGATCCTCGGGTTGGTGATCATTGGCCTTTACCTTCACAAGGCACAGTTCTGTAGGAGAACCACATACGTTTTCCCACTTCATTCTCCATACAGGTTTCAGACAGAGTTTGAATACTGAATTCTGGAATCAGCATGAGCACTTAGTAAGCTTCTTGGGTCCCTGACTAAATGTCAAGCTATTTGTCTATTGCATCCTTCAATTATCTCTTGGTAAGTACACACACACACACACACACACACACAGAGAGAGAGAGAGAGAGAGAGAGAGAGAGAGAGAGAGAGACATACACTTGCTTCTGTTCTTCTCTGTCTCCCTTCTGTCACAATTTGACTCCACGTTGAAGCCAATACTTCTGGTCAGCCAAGAATTGTATGTTCAGAATTTTATGGGGGTCCAGATAAGCATAGGAGTCAGGAGAGAGGGGAGAGTATTAATTTTCTAACCAGCTAATTCAACTCTCTACCTCACTGAGCTGATGCAGACCTTATTTAAAGAGGGGTCCTGGTTTTCAGTGGCCTCATCGAGGCCAGACCTAGAAATTGGAGCATTTTCTACCCAAGAATTAATGCTTTGTCCCATGTGCCTCTTCCAGGATTGCATTTTGGAGGGTATATAATTGCCTTGGTGAAATATTGCAAAGTGATTTCATGCAGCGATTAGAATATTTTCACAACTGTCACCAAGGGAGCTGTGGAAATAGATTTCTTAGTGTGATCAACTAGATAACCCCGAAACTTAATGATGTGTCCCTGGCTTAAGCAGATTAGCATGAAATTTAATTTGCAGTAACCTGACTCAAACCAATGGAGGACAAACCAACCCTTAGTTAGTGTTTACGCCCTTCCAGCACACAGTAACTCAAGGCAGGCATCTCTCCCCCTCCCTCCCCAAGGAGGCAGGAGATGCTATATCATTCCACTCACAGCTTCCTGCCAATTCTTCATCTGCTGTAATTCTTCCATCACAACTCTCCTGTCCCACTGCCAACACCCTACTTGAGATCTTGTCAGTTTGATTTTGGATGGGGAAAGAGCTTGCATATTGATCCACCCCTCTCTCTCTCCATGTTTTTATTTGCTTATTTTACCATGTCAGTCTCCCTGAAGTATGTCTATATCTATCATGAAATTTCCCATTCAAACACATTTGATGCATCTTTAACCTAGTATTAAACGCAACTATTTTTCTGGATTTACTTCACAGCCCACCCAAAATACAGGGAATTTCCCAACTCCTGTGGTCTTTCTTCCTATCTCACAACTACCTAAGATGTACTTTAATTATCTCTCTTCCTACCCATCCTTCTGTTCTTAATTAAAATTCTATCTTTCCCTTAAAACTTTTTCTAGCCTCCAAATTGGCCAAAGGTAAATTCTTCCTGACTTCCTGGCACATGCTGTGTAAATCCTTTGTGTACGTATGCTGATAAAGATGAAGCATTCTTCAGCTACCTTGAAAGTATGTGTACTTTATGAAGTTGTCTTTGTAATCCTACCTGGAGTAGGTTAAATGGATAATAAAGTTCAAGGATGTTGTGCTGCTGTTTTGGAACCAGGGATTTAGATCATTGTATCTGAATGAAATTTGAGACACTCTGGTGGGAAACACCAAGGTCAGCCTTTGCCTTGGACACAGGCAACTGAAGAATCTTCACTGAGGAATCTACTCAGCACAAGAGGAAAAATCTAGAGGCTTCGCCAATGAAAGATGCTGTTAAAACAATCTACAACAGGATCCTAATTAGAATAAGTTATAGTTCATATATGTATAATATTTCAAAATGCACTCAATTGTCACATATTTCTAAAAAGAACAAATTTTAAAAAAAAATCCCCAAGTGAAAAAGAAAAAGAAACCACAGCAAAGACCACAGTTAAAATATCCATGCATCTGCACAAAGCCTTCAGCTTTTGTGACCTTAAGTATGAGCAAACAATGAACTAGATTTTAGAACATCTCAAATATTAAATATGGAGCCTAAACCAAAGAGAAAGGGGGAAACTTGGAAGACACAGAGACTAGGAAAATAAAATTCACATACAAACAATCATTGTTATCCTCAGCGACAGGAAAACACTAAGTCATAAGAGAAGATTGCAGCTTATAAATGCTCAGAAGAAAAGAACTTTAGACAATAGAATCAAAATTTTAGTAATTAAAATAGGATAAGGGATGGGTGCAGTGGTGCATACCTGTAATCCTACAGGCTTGGGAGGCTGAGGCAGGGAGATCACAAGTTCCAGGCCAGCCTCACCAATTTAGCAAGGCCCTAAGCAGCTTAGTGAGACCTTGTCTCTCAAAATAAAAAATAAAAAGGGCTGGAGATGTGGCTCAGTGGTTAAGCATCCCTGGATTCAATCCCTGGTACTCCCTCCCTCCCTCCACAAAATTAAAATAGAATAAAAAATGAAATTCTCTAACAATTTGTGGAATAAGTTTGAGGAACTTTCCCAAAAAATACACCAAGATTATAGCATCAACAGTAATGGTAACAAAGGATAAGAGTGAAAAAAATGAGAAAAACAGACTACTCGCCCTCAATATCTAACATCTGAATCTTAGACAATCCAGGAGAAATGAAGAATGAAAACAATAAATATACTTTATTCCCAAAATAAGAAGTCTGTTTCCTGGGACTGGAGGACACGTGCTCAGAGACAAGAAAGGACCACTGTCTGACGCACGCAGTGCAAGGAATGAAATGAAAATGTGCACAGTGACACGTCGGCATAAAATTTCAGAACCTGAAGGAGAAGGAGAGATCCTAAAGAAACAAAGCTATCCTGTATGAAGAACTGGCCAGGAGGGGAAACCATAACACAAAGGAGGAGCAATGTCTTTAAGATTCTGAGGGAAAGTCATTTCTGTTAGATATGGAAAATGAAAAACCCCAAGATAGTGTGGCCAGGGAAAAGGGAATGAAAAAGAAAGCATACATTGATAGCTTTCATCTCTTTCAAGATGAATCCTTTTCAAATGCTGCCCACAGGTGGGGAGAAAGTGTTTCATCAAACCTAAAATGATAGTCTCTAGGAAACACTCATCTTTTGAAAGGTAAATCCTCTCCAGGTGCTGGCTACCAACCCTCAACCCAAACCCAAATTCCTAAGTGCCCAAACTGACAAGCTCACTAAATCACCTCTCAGTATAACCTATATAAGCCCAAACTCTTCCTCTGGACAGTGGCTCATTGTCCATCAGAAAAAGTGGGTCCATTTGAGATATAATCCTGTCCCTGAATAAAAGGCTGAGATGACCTGTGAAGTTTGCATCCATCAGGGTCCTTTTGTGCTAACAATTTCCAACCTAGAATTTTACATTCATCAATACAAATATGATGGATGGTGATAATAGGATGTTTGGGGATGCCTGTAGTCTCTAAATTCATGTCCTAGGTATTCTTTTTTCAGGATACTAGTACAGAAGAAAACCAAGAAATAGAAACAAACCATATGGGCTTTAAGCAACAGGAAATCCAAAAAAAGAAAGGCCATTCTAGGACAGGAAAATCCAGACAGAACTATAGAGCACAAGCAAGGGCAAGAGAACAAACAGACCAGATGCAAGCAAGTAAGAGGCTCAGAGAGCAATCTTGAGAAAATGATAGGATATTTATTGGGGTGGAGCATATTGAGTTATTCTTCTATATCTGGGAGATAACTTGATACTAAATCAGTCTACATAAATAAAAAAAATAAAAGAAATGAAAACAGGAAACTGTTACACTAGAGAATGTGTGTGTGTGTGTGTGTGTGTGTGTGTTCAAAAAAAGGAAGAGTCATCATCAGGAACTACAGAGCTCAGATATAAGTTGTATTACATACTTACTATAACTTAAACTGCACATGAGGAATAACTGTAATGATAATATAAATAGATCAAAGAAATGAAAACAGGAATGTACAATGTGGGGCTGTACACACACAGGCAAATACAAAGTGGGTTGGTTGCATTAAAGGTATGAGAAGAATGTGCTCAATTCTCCTTCTTGTGTTGGGCAATCAATACATACAATACTCAACAGAAAAATCAAAACATTGACTTAGAGATATGGCTATTATTTAGACATAAGAATTAAACAAATGTATCAATGTTTAAAGGGTAGAAATATAAAGGATTTTGGAGGCTTGCCACCAAAAAAAAAAAAAAATTCTGTACATTAACCCTCACTTAAGTGTAACTTTGATAAAAGCCAAAACTAAATTCAAAAATTCAATTAACCATACACACACATACTACAAAAAGAATGGAGATCTGTGGAGGCCAACTGGATTAGATTACCAGCATTAAAGCAGCCTATCATATCACATTGGATCAACATCAGCATGAAGCTAGAAAATTCCCACAGACTTGCATTGCCTCATTCCAGGTCAGAGGTGGCTACCAGACCAGCCTCTCAGCTGCCCTGACATGAGCAGGGTATCAATACCTCAGGGTCATGGCACATGCTCTGAAAAAATTAATTAGTGTGTAGTCCCAAGAGAATTGGCTAATAATACACATTAATTTTGGAATGAATTTTTTGTGCATATGAATTAGAACAGATGCAAGTGTTTCCTATAATCAAGTTTTCTTACATTCTTTTATTCTAATATGTTTTCTTGTGTTTCAGGGAAATGTGTAGAGTTGCAGAAGTAAAGACAGAAAATTGTCTTAAACTTAATATAATTAATCAATGTTGCTAATGGCAAGTTCAAGTAAAAAATAACCCATCATGTGTATTTCATTAAAAAAATAAAATAAAATTTAAAGGTGAGTCCTTCTGATTTAGTTAGGTACTTGAGTGTATAAGCCTAGTTCAAATTATATTATCATGATTTTCTTTTGGGCAAGGGTGATAACAGGGGATTGAGTCCAGGGGTGCTTAACCTCTGAACCACATCCCCAGTCCCTTTTATTTTTTATTTTGAGACAAAGTCTGACTAAGTTATTTAGGGCCTTGCTAAATTGCCATCCTCCTGCCTCAGTCTCCTGAGAGGCTAGGATTACAGGCCTCTGCTAGCATACCAGGCCATTATAACCTCTTCTACCCGCCCCACCCCTGCCCCCATTTGCCATTATGAGTTTTTATAGCATCTATCAGTGTTAATTCTAAGTGTCCTTCCATTTTCCTTCCTTATTCTCTCTCTCCTTTTTTTTTCTTTTTCTTTTTCTTTCTTTCTTTTTTTTTTTTCTATGCAGCTAGAGTTGAGGACAATCAGATAATCCCAGCCTTGGGAAATGAATTTAGCAATCACAGAAGGCAAAATAAGAACATTTTTTTCTATCTGCGCTCGAATTTGAATTTAAGAAAAATACTCTGATATACATGGCCTATGTGCCTAGTGATTGGCCCAATCATTCCTTTTTGGATGGTCAACCACTATTTCTTGAGTTTTGATGATTGATCTGACCTGGAACATATGACAATTTTTAAAGGAAAGACCTTCAATGCTCCCCAATTTTATCACCCACTACCTTCACTGGTAGATGCCTGTCATTGTGTCTTTAAAATTAAGCATCTTTTAATGAAAGATTTTGATTCCTTTTAAAATATAAATGTCACTGAGATAGGAAGCACTTTAAGCTATGCCTTCCACTGGAGTGCATATTCCAAAAGAAGTAGGCATAAGCTGCTAGTCCACTTAGAGCCTGGTCCTGAAACTTGTTTAGCATCACTTCTGCTATATCGTATTTGTAAAAGCAGTCACAGGCCAGCCATACTTACAGTGGGGAAAACGGTTAGCACATACCGAGTGGAAAGAATCCATAACAGTCATTTTACATACAAGACAACAGAACTTCCAGCCATGGGAGAGTTTCAGGAAGCAGCAGGAAGAAATCTATTCTCTAATCCCCAAAAGACACAAATAATACTGTCACTTCCTGCCCATTCTTCATTGTTTCTTTTCTTACTCTCTACTCCATGATGATAGATATTGAGTTTTCAAAAGTAAAAAGTTTAGTTACTGAATTTAAGTAAAGTTGCCTTTATTGAAATTCTTTTTTAAAAAGCAGATTTTTGGGGGGGTTCAGTTTTTTTGTTAAACAGTTATTGATTTTTCATTTAGCAAGTCACATTTACTAAGCATACTCAAAATTGAAGAGGGCGATATAAAGGAGATATTTTTATATCTTACATTTATGAATATAAATCAGCAATACAGGACTATGATGAATATAAAGGATATTAACTAATTAATAGATCAATATTCTTTGTCACAATAACTACCATTTTTGAAAACCTGTCATTAGCAAGGTACTTGAAATATATGTGGAGAAGGGGAAAACAACTTATAAAAAAAGTATATTATTACAGAATTAGTAATAATGACAAACTTTTGGAATGACTTATGTGTCCAAAAATAGAGATATAGGTAATAACTTTGGCATATCAACATAATGGATTTTATTTAATTATATTACAGTATATTTGTAAATAGTTTTTAACGTGGAAATCTACATGCTTTAATTGCAAATAAAAATAAAAGACACAAAATCATAGTAAGAGCATAATCACAAATATGCAACACAAAAGAAAAGTTATGCCAGGAGACAAGGGGACTGAAAACACAAATTCCAAAAAATCAATAATATTTAGACAACTAGATGATTGAACTTTGAGTGAATAATTGTTTTTCCTTCGGCTCTTTATTTCTAAATTTCTGTAATGATATCATGTTCTTTAAAGAAAAAATGAGCACAACTTTTATCAGTTTAACTTTGATTACCATCTAACCACCAAGTAGCCTTTGAAGTACCTTTGGCAATAGGGCGGGAACCATTTTCTTTCATTACTTCACAGGGCAATAATAATAATAATAATTCAAATGAATATGTCAGGACAGTTAACCCAATGGGAACTAGAATCTTCCCCTCCTAAGCTAAAATGTGGCCTTTTATTAGGAACATCTGAAGTCACTGGGTAGAAACTCCAGGGATTTGTTGAAAGCTCAAGGTCCTAAGAAATGGGATACAGATGAGCATTCAGTCAGCACAACACCATTGTGTAGGCTGGTAACAAATCATAAATGATGTTGGAGTCTGAAAATTGTTGTCATTTGTAGACCTTGGCTGTATTTTGAACAGTATTCAGAAGAGTTTCTCCTGAAAGTTCAGACTCTAAAATGTTTATGAACATGTTCCAGTTCAGTTCAGGAAAACACTGATTAGATATTGGCAACATTTTGTAAACTTGAAGTACTAGAGAGAAGTAAGAATTATAAACCCACATTGTGGGCAAAGCTTTGCCCAACAACCAGGGTGGGACATTTCATCCAGAAAGCCAGGAGTGTCCCAAACAACAGTGTCTCCATAATCCAGTACAACTAACAGGAGAGAGAAGACCAGGTTTAGAATCTGACAAAGAAATTATGGAAGTTCAATATATTGTGACTCTGGTTGTTAAAAGTAATGACATTTGGCTACAGCCCAAAGGAAGCTAATATGAAAAAAAAGAAAAAAGTGGAAATTTGCAGAGTGTGGTGGTACACACCTGTAATCCCAACAGCTTGGGAAGCTGAGGCAGGAAGATCATGAGTTCAAAGCCAACCTCAGTAAAAGTGAGGCTCTAAGCAACTCAGTGAGACCCTGTTTCTAAATAAAATATAAAATAGGGCTGGGGATGTGGCTCAGTGGCTCAGTGGTTGAGTGCCCCTGAGTTCAATCCCCAGCTGTCACCCCTCACCCCCAAAAAAGAGGTGAACATTTCATCCCACAAGTACTAAACAGACAACAAGGATTAAAGACTTCCTTGGTTTCCTTAGCACCTTAAAATGAAGAAAAACCAGAATTATGCTATTTGCCATCTCATTTTTCTGATGAAAAGGAAATCAAGAGTTAAATGATAATGCATAGCATCTTATCAGGAAATATTTCATGCCCTTGAGTAGCATGTAATTGCTGTACAGATGGAAGTTTGAATGTGTGGTAGAGGTGAAAGTGGCTTTAGTGGCCATTGGAACTAAGAAACAGAGTCTATCATTCTCACAGAGCAAAATTCATTCTGTACCACCACCATCTATGCCATCTAAGAATTTCAAGATGGTGACAAACATTAAAGCCAACACAGAACCCTTCTGAGTGAAGGGATCTACAAGTTTAAGAAGCTGGACCTAGAAACGGGTGCCCTGGCACACGCCTGTAATCCCAGCGTCCCAGGAGGCTGAGGAGGGAGGATTGCAAGTTAAAGCCAGCCTCAGCAAAAGTGAGGTGCTAAGCAACTCAGTGAGACCCTGTCTCTAAATAAAATACAAAATAAAGCTGGGGTTGTGGTTCAGTGGGTTGAGTGCCCCTGAGTTCAATCCCTGGTATCTCCACGACCACCACCAAAAAAAAGCCAGACCTGGTGACACCCGTTCTTGTAGGCTTGGATCACTATTCTTACTCCTTTGCATTCTTTACTAAAACTCTCTCAGAAAATATATAAATAAATGACTTGTTTCTGCTGTCTTCCTTCCTCTCTTGCACTCCTTCCCTTGACTCTAAAAAGTGGCTTATTCTCTGCTTGCTCAGAATCTTCTTCCTGACATGGCACAAAGACCACATCCTCCCAAGATCCCTGCTTAGAGGATATTGCCTCTCTTCTTTAAAACCAGGCCACAGTCGACTCCATTTTTTGTTTACGTTAAAAACAAAAGGCTGGTAATGCCAATGAAGAAGTCTTCGATAAAGTACAAATTTTACTGTGAATAGACTAAGATGCCGGAATTACTGGTGGTTCTTCCAAAAATCAAGTGGGAGGAATCAATTTTCAGGAATGAAGTGTTTAAATACAACAAGTAGCATCCCCTGTAACTAACTATGAGAAACCACATCTTACCATGTCATTAGGGCGTTTTCTCTTAAATGGTCCTCTTCCATAAGCACAAAGTGATGGAGGTCACAGAGAGATAATTTGTCACCAGACAACAAATAATAAGCTGATTTTTTTAAAGATGCTTATTCCAAGAGAACTGAACTGTATGATCAAAAAAATATCCATGGAGTGATTATTTTTCACACTTTTCATTACAAAGCTCTCAAAGAATTGTATTCTGCTCCAACAGCATGCAGGTGTGGCTTTGCTCTCCATGCTTCTCAAGTTGGATTCTTTGAGAAGCAGACCCAGATGGAGTTCAGCAGGCAGGTCATTCACTAGGTTGGACCCTTGAGATCCTAAGAAACAGAAGGAAAGGAAGCAGAATTGGACAGAGAGGGAGAAATCAAGCTGCAATTAAGGCCAAATGACAGTTTTAGCCAACTCCATAGGGTCCCTGGAACTAGAACACCCACTAAAAATAGTCCAAACTAAGAGCAGAGAAAATACTGGACATTTAAACCCCGGTGTCCATCAGAAATTGAATCTAGGCCATCCCCGGAAAGCTCAGCTCTCTCTTCAACTGAAGTAAACCTCTAATAAATTAATAGCCAACTCTACCACACCAGTCACTAAGGTACACAAGCAGCTCTGCTCAGTCTGGAACATCCAGCCACTGTCCTGGTACCCAAGCCACCCCAGCATCTTGGGGCCACCAAGAATGATCTAATTGAGGACTGATATCTGCTCTGTTTGGACAGCACTACACCAATTGTTAAATATTTTGAGTGTCACCTCTGGAATACTATCAGCCTAGATAGAAAACCCAAGACAATGGAAGCAAAGATCTTCATATAGGAACTGTTGGCACAAATTGAATGTTGAGCTAAAAGTTTAAATTAGATCTGATTGTCCATAGGGAACCACAGAGAGTCTTATGTGAAAACTGCAAAGTAAAGGTAAGATTTAGTAGAAATTGGTATTCTGGAAAAATTAAGAGAGGAGAACCTGAAAGGCGAATGTGAAACATGAATAAGGAAGGTGATGAGCTGTGGAAATAAAAAAGACCTGAATCCAAAATATGTTCAATTCAACTTATCGGGAATCTCCATTTACCAGTTCCATCTCAAGTGATGAACTCCAAACCTAATTATTCTTTTTTCAGTTACAATTCATTGATTACAAGAAGTGTTCTGCATTTCTGCCATGATTAGAAAGATTGCTTAATTTAATTTAAGCCTGCTGTCCAAAAGACTCCTGATGGGTATTTAAACTCACAATGCACAGTGACAACCAGGTATGGAGATTTTTCTCTAGAGTATTACAGGATGAATGCATTAAAAAGCATTCAAAATATTTCATTAAGCAAGAATTTCTGAATCACAACTAATTTAAAAATTTACATAAAATATCTCAGAAGATTTACAAACTCAAATTTACATTTCATAATTAACTCTAGAGCTGAGGTTAAAAACCAGATGTCACTATGAGGTTTCTTTATTCCTGTGAAGAAAACATTGAGGAAGAAGAGCAGGGCCTGAGATGAAGCCAAGACAAAAAGTTTTGAGTGTTTGACTCTTAATGTTGACTGACTCCATTACCAGAACCTCTAACTGGACTGCTCATTTATTCTTATATTCCACAGAGGCCCTCCATGAATGAAGAAGATATATGAGACATCTTGGCATAAAGACATCTTGAGGTAATTTTTGTTCAAATGGTCTTCAGTGAGCTTTCGAAATTATGTGACTTGCTCCAGGTCTTACAGAGGGCCCAGAGGGATCAAAGAGGGATAAAACCCCTACTCCCTACTTCAAGTAAAACCACTCTGCCTTGATTTTTTTTAAGAGAAGCTTTTGACAAAGTAGTTACTTTAAATAAAATAAAAAATGTTTAAGAGTTCATGCTTTAAAATAAGGCTTAAAGTATTTCCCTAAAATGGCCAAGTTACAAGAAATGTGAGGGGGAAATTGCAAATATGCGTCTTTTTAAGATAACTAAATATAAGTAACTTGAATGAATTGTGAACTCATAAATTGATAATTTATGGTAATTCAGGCCTAAATCATGATCACATTGACCTTTTCACTATATATGTGGGAAAATAATAGGTCATCAAAGAAAGGAACTGAGAACTCAAGAGAGAAAATTTAAGAGAGTGACCCAATTTCAAGCTAACTTTGCATATAGTTGGAGACTTACAAGTGATTCTGATTAAAGCAAGTGAGATGAGCCCTTATTTATTTTTCATAAGGAGATATATTTTATAGTTGGTTTATGTAAAATTAAGTGATATCTGATACAGAATTTTTAACTTAGGGTAACCTTCTTTCAGTTCAATCTGAATTAATTATACTGAAGTATGGGCTAAATCATAGAAAAAAATATAGCTAACTATAATAAAATTATACCAAAATGAGTCAAGAAAAGTAAATTGGAGGTTGGGTATTCTATCATAGTGTCTGTTTTATTAAGAAATATCTGTTGATTCTGATACAAGATAAAGATAAATCTGACAGCAGTTAAACTACGCAGACTTTAAATTTCAAACTGCTTGTGAATTGAAATGTTCACTTTTTTCCTTTGAAGTATTTTTCTTTGACATTGAGTTAAGAATACGTTTCCTGCCAAGAATATTTTAAGTAGGAAAAAGAAAGGTTGTATTTATCATTATAAATGATTCGTTTACTTTAAAACAAAACAATTAAATTTAAACCCAGTTCTGATTAAGCCTTCAGTTCTAGCAATTCATTTGTGGAATATACAAGACACAAAGAAACATGTTCAATGATATCTCAAAGATTCAGGCAGCTAAATGCAGATCATGGGAAATGCTGTTAAACCTGGATTTTTTTTTTTTTAACAAACAAACAAACAAAAAATTCCAGGAAAAACAAAGAGGAAAGAGACCCAGACCCATAGGTTAAGAGATATTTAAGAGATATAACAATGAATTACAATGCACATTTTTTTAATTTGGATCCTTGATTAAAGAAACTGGACAAAATTTAAACATGGGGCAATCTAAATATATATTGAATAAAGATTTTTATATTTTAGAGATATACCTTGTCTTTTTTGTTACTGTGACCAAAAGACCCAAGAAGAATAATTAGAGGAAGAAAAGTTTATCTGGTGATCACAGTTTCACGAGTCTCGGTTCATAGATGGCCAACTCCACTGCTCTGGGCTTGTGAGGCAGAACATCATCACAGAAGGGTATGGCAAAGGAAGGCAATTCAGGACATGGCAACAAGGAAGCAGAGAGAGCTCTGTTCACCAGGACAAAATATATACCTCAAGACATGCCCCCAATGACCCACCTCCTCCAACCACACCCTACCTGCCAACAGTTACCATCCAGCTAATCCCTTCTAGTGGTTTAATGCACCAATTACGTTAAAGTTCTCAAACCCAATCATTTCACCTCTAAACTTTCTTGCATTGTCTCACACATGAGCCTTTGGGGGACAGCGCATACCTAAACCGTAAAACACTAAGATATTTATTAAAAATGGTAATAGTATCATTTTTATGGTACTATTACCATAAAAATAGTAATATTTTATTTATTTTATAAATAAATAAATATTTATAATATTATTTATAATATTTATTTATTTTGTAATAGTTCACAAATTTGCTTCAAAATAATTATGGAAAAGGAATAGGTACTGCTAACCTTGAAACAAGATTGACTGTGAGTTAATTATTGATGCTGAGTGGCAGGCATATAGAGGTTTATTCTATTTTTGTGTTTATTTAAAACATTCCTTTACAGAAAGTTAAAAGCAAAATGAAATTACAAGGCACTTGGCCTATGTAAAAATAAAACATTTGAAACTTGTATATACTAAAAAAAAAAAAAGCTTTTACATGATTTATTATCAGAGGGAACTTTCTTGCAATGTCTTGATTTCCTCTGACCAGATGTGTATCAGTTTCCAATCCTAAAACTGAAAAGCAAGTGGGACATGGGCAACTGCCATTGGATTTGCTCTTCCTATCAATAAAGTAAGCCTTTGAAGCTATGTTACAGACAGACATGGTATGTTTTCTGAGAGTTTTCCAAATTGGCCTCCAAGGGATGCATCCCACCCCCACCTCACTACACACACACACACACACACACACACACACACACACTCACACACACACACACACACACACACACACAGTACCTCCAAATTCCTTTCTTGATTTGACTCACCTTGTTCCTCTCAGCTCAATCACCTCCCAATTATGCAAATTCCCTGTGGACTGGTCTCTAGCCCATTTAAATATGGTTGGGAAGACAACCGCAAAAGACACCCTAAAAATACTCTAACTACAATATCAGATATGACATACAATGTCATCTCAATAGCCATTTTTCTTTCCTGCTTCTCACCAGAACTCCAGTATGTCTTATTAAAAACATTCACCTTACCAGTATATCTCACAGAAATGGTTGGCCATATGACACAGTTCCGACCAATGAAATCTAAGCGAATGAACTTAGATGGAATTTGAAGAACACTCTTTTGAAAAGAACCAACTCGTTTTGTCTTTCCTTTCTCACTTTCCTGCATGGGTTGCAACATGATACCCAGTACTGCAGTTGCCACATTGTAACCATGAAAGCACAAGCCAAATACCAAAGACCACAGAGCAAACAAGGAGCTATGTTCCTTAAACACCTCACAATTCAGGGACTACCTAACCTATGATATGAGAAAAAGTGGATCCACATTTATTAAGTTAATGAGATGGCATCCCCAATATATGTAACCAAAAGCAATACCTAATTAATATATTAGCTTATAAACTGCCCTAAATGTGAAAAACATGGGAAAAAATCCTCAAAACTAAATTTATGTTACTTTGTCAGTATAAGTGCAAAGAGAATAAAGTATTATACTAACAAGCTCTCACTTTTGTTTGTTTGCATGTTTGTTTGTTTTGGTTTGGGGTACCAGGGATTAAATCCAGAGGCGCTTAACTACTGAACCACAACCCCGGATCTGTTTATTTTGAGACAAGGCTTTACTAAGTTACTTAGGGCCTCATAACTTCCTGAGGGTGTCTTTGAACTTTTGACCCTCAGACTTGACTTCAGCCTCCCAAGCCACTGGAATTACAGGCATGCATCACAATGCCCAGTACAATCTCTCTCTTGGTTTGATCTCATTTAGAAGGCCCTCAAGCAGATGCCTGGTATTGCAAATGCCTCTTCTATTACTATTCTATGTACCTATGATTTAATTTAATAGTCTTTTATTAAGACCACACTACCCCTTCCTTTTATTTGTGATGGAAGAAATGACAAATGTGTAAAGTAAATTTCTAATATGAGAGGCCCACACTTCATTGGTAAGACAACATATAAATGTAGTGATTTTAATTAAAAATGTATTGTAGCATCTTGTTGCTTGCCCTACAAGTACTATAAAAGGTTAAAATCAGCCTCACTGCTAGCTTATATTTAACCATTGTGCAAATTGGAAAACTGTGGCCCTTCCACAGAGCATCTTACTGCTATCTGTAATGTCTGTGTATAATAAATATATAAGTATCATATACAAAATTCGCAAGTAAATAGCACCCACTAGAGGTAAGCACAGGATTGAAGGAAAAGATCAAAGGAGAAATCAGTGTGGGCTGAAGAAGTCAGAGATGTCACATACAGAAAGGTTTTTAGTTAAGCCCTCAATAAATTAGCTAGGAAAAATAAAGGGAGAGACAAATTTTGTGTTTTATGGATTTTTAGATTAAGTTTGTGTTCCTTTAAGAAAGGCCACCTATCCTCAGAAAACAGTAAACCATATCTTGACTATTGATTCCTGTATCCTGCCAAGTCTGCAAAGGTAAATAACTTTTTAACCTTGCCATTAGAAATCCATGATGCATACTCTCCCATTCCATTAAGAAATTCACTCACAGACGGGCAGTAAACCAAATTTCAGAAAAGCTTTTGATGTGCTGAGGAATGACACACCTGCAGGGAAATGAAGGCATGCAGGAGAAGCACAGCAGCGATTACACTTCTCTGACACTTGCATGCAGCTGCGAGATCTACAGTGGGCCAGTGAGACTGAAGCTCCCGAGCTAAGACCACCCAACCCAGGGGTTTATCTGCAAAACAAATACATAGAGATTTAACCCCTTCCAAAGCCCATCTAGAACAAGGCAGAGGGTCTTGATTTAATTAACTTTTCAAGTCAGAAGGCCCTCAAGAGCTTGCTTGCGTGCTCTGTAGGATACCATTTTAAATATCTCTATGGCTTCCTTCAGGAAAGATCCCCATCTTAGGTAAGATCAGGTGGAATTTCATTTCTAGGTAGCTGAAGTCAGGGCCTTCACTCACCTGAGATTTTGTTTCCTTTTTGAAACAAAAGAATTCTTAATTCACTTCAGTCCTCTCATCCCTAAATAGAACCAGGAGCCTATGAATTTTTGTAAAGTTCCCCCAAATGATACAAATTGTAGCCAGTGTCGCATGTTGTTGACAGATAAACCTTTTAAACAATTAAACCACATAAAAATCTGGGTTCGTATTTCTCTTTATACAAGACAGTGTTTCCCAATCTTCTGAGGCTGTATGATTCATTAAAAATAATCATATTTAAAAAGCACACTGGGTAAATGGATGAGGTTGTCTATAGCCACAGCCAAAACACCTGGGGATCTGTAGAAACTATCCTTTCTGACCAGTCCCCAAGGGTGAAGGGAACCAGAACTCTAGATCACCTATGAACCATCAAGGCAGAGAAGGACATATCATGACAGGCATTTTGACTCAGGGAGGAGAGGAACCAGAACATTGGGTTCTAATACGTTTCCCTTTCCTCTTCAACCCCTAAAATGGCTTTATTCCTTCTTAAGCAGAAAAAATGCTATATCTGATATTTCATAGATAATATTTATACCTAATATTAAGGAAAAATTTTAGACGTGACTGCTCTGCCTACACTACAACATCTAGCAATCTCCAGTTCCATTCCTTCTGAGTTGGTTTTTAGCATAAAATCTCCAGTTCTCAATAAAACCCAACTACTACAAATCAAACGTAGTAATTTTAGACTATTACCCAGACTTTAAAACTTTAAAAGCTCTACTTTGATACTCAAAGACAAAGGACTGCTTTGTTCTGGGTGGAAGCTGCCTTCCCTCCCTGGATAACTCAGCTTCAAGAAGAATGCCTTAATATAAAAAGAGTACGGTGAAAAAAATTATGTATTGCATTGCTTATTCATTTATTAGGCGAGTAGATGGCATTTCAAGGGACTAGAGAGACATAATGAACCTTGACTGGGACCTTGATATTTAATATGGATTATTACACACACTTGAGAAGAATATATAAGGGTTCTAGGAGGCTTTTTTTTTTCTTTTGTTCTTTCTTATCTCTTTCTCTCTCCCTTTTCCCTCCCCCCACCCCTCACTCCCTCTTTCTTTCTTCTTTCTTTTCCAGCACTGGGAACTGAAACAGGGCCTCATATGGAGGTTTTTAATTCATGTGATTCTCCTAAGAGAAAAGGCAAGAAATATTTTGGGATATGTTAACCAGAAATTTACTTTGAAATATTCATTGTAAGCACATTTGTTTTATCATTTCAGCAACTGGTTCTGTATACACAAGACACAGTACAGCTCTAATAATTAAACCATTGTCAGTGAACAAGAGTTCTGGTGTAAGAATTTCCAAGATAACTGTAGCCTACTTCCTAAGGCCCTGATTCCAATTTCCTGCTTTATTATTTAAGTCAATTTTTTCCTATTCAAAATAAAAGCAAGACATGCTTACCAAGGGAAAATAGTACAATTGTATAGGAAAGTATAAAAGAAGAAAAAAATACATAAAATCTCATTACTTAATATGAATAACACTTTGATGTTTCATACAGACATTTTTACACAAAGTATATACATGCACAGAGTATTAAAATTTTATAAAATATTATTCAATATTAATGATGTTTGATAACTTGCTTTTGTATAAACATTATATAATGTACATTGAAAAGCAGTATAAATATAATATAGCATTCTATTACCCTAATTTATTCACTTGCTTATATAGTATTGATAGCAGATAAGTTTTTGGTGTTATAAATAATCTGGCTATGAATATCTGTGCACATAGACTTTTCCACATCCCTCAGGTATTCCTATAGAATTTGGCTTCCTAGAAATAGGATCTCTGGTCAAATTGTGTGCATGTTTAGCACTTTCGGGCATATGACTTGATTGACTCCCAATCACGTCTGTCACCACATTAATGAGAATGATCGTAGTCCAGCACTAGAACCAACCCAAGCTTTTCCACTTTGTCAATCTAGATAACCAGTGAAATTGAGCATGATCTTTATTCTTACCAAAGTACTTCTATTTCTTCTTTTAAAAGAATCTCTTTCTTGTTAATTAGAAGGGCTTTTATGGATAACTAAAAGTAACATATTGTGTGTTATATGCATATCAAACTTTTTCCCCTTTTATTTCTTATAAAATTATTATAAGACAGGTGTGGTGGCACACACCTGTAATCCCAGCACTTGGGAGGCTGAGGAAGGGGGATTACAAATTCAAAATCAGCCTCAGCAGTTTAGAAATAGTGAGGCCCTAAGCAACTTAATGAGACCCTGTCTCAAAATAAAAAATGGTTATAAGGGGGGAGGGATTCTGGGGAAGTGGCACAGTGCTAAATGCCTCTGAGTTCAATATCTGGATCTCTGGTACCAAAAAAAAATTATTATATAGTAATGTGTACAAATATTTTAAGTTCCTGATTTGTGTGTGTGTATGTGTATCATGCTTAGAAAGTTCTTCGAAACCCCAAGGTTATAAAACATATTTGATATAATGTTTGATAATAATAATAAAAACACAACTGAAAAAATTTAAACCATTTTACTTCTTATATGTAGAAATTCAAGAGAAAGAAACAATATTATTTCTCTAAATGACTGGTCAGTTTTGTCAACACTATTTAATGACCAACTCAATCTTTCTCCAGTTATTTGAAAGCCCTCTTATATCACATATTAAATTCCATGTTTCTGTGACTATGTTATATGCCTATATACATATAATTAATTCCAGATTAAATATCATTAAAATATATTTAATTTTAATTAAAATTTCAGTTTTGATTAACATTGATATATCAGATTCACTTATAGAAATTAATATTCACACTACTTACTCTTCCCCAAAACATAAAACATGTTAAGTAGTTCTCATAAATACCATATTAAGTAAATTAATATACATAATATTTCCTGACTGATTATTTTGTATGTATGAAAATATTTTTTAGGATAGTTCACTTGCACCACTTTACTATACAGTCTCATATTATTTATAGTATGTTTTAGTAGATTCTCTTCATCTTTTGAAGTCAAAGATCACACCATTCAAAAATAATGAGAAATTTCCTCCAACTCTTTAAAATACTTGCCTCATAAGCATTCTCCCCCTCTTTAATATTAAAATAGTTCAACTAGAGACCTCGTTTTACTGAAATTGGGTATAAGCTATTCTTTCAGCGGAGAAAAGACTGTTTCCAATGTGTTCCATTTTTTGAGACCACATTGATGAGTAAATGAGGATACACATGAGGTTTATGCTAAATTTCAATAACTTCTATTGCAATTCAATTTTACTAATTATCTTTTTCATTATGTCCAATCTGCTGTCAAGCAGCTTTGAAATTTGGTCATAGTTTTTTTTTTAATTTATAGAAGTTATATTTGCTTCTCTTTTTCAAAATTTTCAAGTTCCTTTGAAAATATGTCATCAATTTTTCTTTAAATGTGGTAAGCTGAATTCTTGAAAATCTGTATACAATATTTGAATACTGCATCAGGCTATATCTAATGCTGTGGTTTCCACTGATTCTTACTTATACTGCCTGTTTCCTTGTATACCTGATTATTTTTGACAGTTTGCTGATTATTACTATTGAGCAATTAATTATTTGTGAGGGTTCTTTGGGATCAGGATCAACTATGTCTTCCCCTGGGAAGAAGTTTTGCTTTCTCCTGCCAGTTGCCTGAGTGCCTTGGAATATTATCCAAGTTTGTGGGTAGAGGTTTCTTGGCTAATCCTAGTAATGTTTCTTAGCCAATCCTAGTAATGTAGCCTATGGCCACAAAATCCTCAGGGTGATTTTCTTCCTTTTATTTCTCCTCTGCTGTACTCAAAGAGAGGTAGCTTTTCTTTGGTTTGGTTTTAGGCTAATGAGTTCATTTGCCAGATTTAGCTTATATAAATTAGAAATATCCAGTTACATTTTAATTTCTGATTAATACCAAATAATTTTTTAAAATTTTTATTTGTTTTAATTAGTTATACATGATAGTAGAATGCATTTATGCACTTTCATATATCATACATAGATGGGATATAATTTCTCATTTTTCTGAGTGTACATGTTACAGAATCATATTGGTCATGCAGTCTCATATATAAATACAGTCTCATATATACATACGGTAATGTCTGTTTCATTCTACTATCTTTCCTATCCCCACATCCTCTCCCCTTCCTCCCCATCACTTCCCTCTAACTAATCTAAAGTCACACTGTTCTTCCTTAATGCCCCCCACCTTATTGTGAATTAGTATCCACATATTAGAGTGCACTCATACATTACTGGTGGGACTGCAAATTGGTGCAACCACTATGCAAGCAGTATGGAGATTCCTCAGAAAATTGGGAATGGATCCACCATTTGACCCAGCTATCCCACTTATTGGTTTATACCAACAGGATTTAAAATCAGCCACATCAATATTTATAGCAGCTCAATTCACAATAACTAGACTATGGAACCAAATAATTTTTAAAGTTCAAATATATCCCAAATAATGTATGGAGCAATATTATACTAAAAACTTGTCATTGTTTAACTGAAGTTCAAATATAACTAAGTGTCTTGCCAATTACCTAAATCCTAGTATTGGATTAGTTCTTGCCCATACTTTATTCAATGACTTAACACTTAGTAACCTCAGATCAGTGTGCAGTGGGGAATCTTTCAAGAGTGACCCGATATACAGAACTTGGACCTTGGGCTTCTGACCCCTGTTCTCACAGAGCTGCAAATAAAGTTCATGTGGGCAGTATGGACAGTGCCCACAAGAGAAAAGGTTTTGGTGCCAGGATATTCTGTGTATTTATCTGATTCAGTTTCTTTTCCCAAAAGTGTCAGTTATGCACTATCATTTTTTTTTTAGATTGTCAATGCTCTTAGAGGAATGAGTTTTTCTTTTATGGGTGATGGTAGTAACTTTAATCCAGAGCTTGGTTGTTGTTGTTTAAGAAGGGAGAATGACCTCAATAACTAACATAGTCTGAATTATTGAGGATGTTCGGGAGAATATATTTAGTCACAAAGGACTGAAGGCTGTGTCTTCTTAGAGATGACTGGGTGGTGCAGTTGCATATTAAGTGTGTAAGGAAGGAGCAGTTTTGCAATAGACATATCTTTATCTGGCATATATTTTTTTTCAAACTTTAAACACTAGCAAATTGAACATGTAAAACTGGAGCTTTCATCCCAGCTGGAATTAATTACTCCTTCCTCAGGGCTTTCAAAGCAATTCATAACTTAATATGGCACTAAAACTTCCTTGGATTATAGATTTGTGTGTGCATGCCTGCCTTTCCCCTTTGATCGAAAGCTTCATGATAGCTTGTTTTTTTGTTCTCATCTTCAGAACTTCGACAGTCCTCAGTACGGTGGTGGCTGAAATGCTTTCAACACTCAGAAGATGCCAAAGGGAAACTGATAGAGATTTCATCCAAAACCAAATGTAATACACCTTCTACATTTAAGAAAAAGGAATATAGATGCCAACTGGCAAAGCCAAGTTGAAGACAGATGTAATATGTGAACATCATTTTAAAAGGGTAGCGGAGCTGTTATGTGCTATTAACACTATTTTGAATCAATTTGTCAGCATTGCACCTGGGGAAAGTACCCCAAAGGTACGACACAGTAAAAATCTATGGCAATGAGGACAGAGTGAGTAGTATGGCTAGATAGCCTGAGAAATCACATGACCTGCAAGAGTGCCACAGTGTAACTTAAAAAGCCATGAACTGCATAAGATGGACAAGAGTGAGTGCAGATGGATACATAGGTATATAGAACCAGAAAACCAGATGGGAGAAAAGCTATTTCTATTTTCAATTGCTCCTAGATTGTATAACAATCCTTCAGCAAAATTTACAATGCTGGCTGAGTATAGAGAGGGAAGAAAGAAGTGATAAGGACAGTAGTCTCAGGAAACTAGATCCAAACTTCCTACAACTTGTCTCTTCATGATAAGGAATTTGGGTCCTGGGAAGAAATTTAATAAGTCACTGTAAATTCCTCAGCACTAACAGCAATCTTTCTCCGCATTTTGATCAAGGGAATTTGAAAGTAAGTTAATGTATGTGTGTCTGTCTGTCTGTCTGTCTGTCTATCTGTCTAGATATATATATATATATATATATATATATATAGAGAGAGAGAGAGAGAGAGAGAGAGAGAGAGAGACCAACAGAGACAGAAAAAGACAAAAACACACGTGTGTGTGTCTGTGTGTGTGTGCCTGTGAGTATGTGAGAGAGAAAGAGAGAGAGAGAGAGAGAGAGAGAGAGAGAATACATATATCCTATTCGTGTTTCTCTGGGGAACCCTGACTAATGCAGAAGTGATACTAACAGAAAATAGGGAAATGGCATATAAACAAATAGAATTCAACAGGCTCCACACTGGACCCAAAAGGATAATTTTCAAAACCAGTTTCTCCATTTTCTTCTCCCAAATTTTGTCATGATGTCAATTTTAGAAAAGCCTACCAATAGGCAGAATGCTAGGTGAGCTCACTGGATGCATAATAATCATTTCAAAGGAATCCAGCTTCTTGTCAAGCCTGGTTCCAAGAGACTTTCCATTTTGTGTAAGCATTGCTGTCCAGAAACCTTGAGAAGTTTCACCACTAGAGGAAGTGAACAATTTTTAAACATGTGCTACCTTTAACTGTTCTTTGTACAACTTAAAGCCTGAAAAAAAAATAATTACCGTTAAAAATTTTGCTAAGATGGAATGGTCAGTCCCTCTTGCTTCATTACTGTCCACATGAGGGACAGGAAATAATGGAGGGGTGTGAGAATGAGCAAGAGGTGCCAGTTCATCCTGTAATAACCCTCAGAGGGAAACCTTGCTCTCCATGTCCAAAACTCAAAAATTCCTAATTTTACATGTTTTATGTATTTAAGAAAGGAATCCTTCTTTACTTATCACACTCATTTCCATGACTACAGAGGGTTGTCCCAGAGCCCAATATTTGCATGGAAGTGAACCATTTGATGATGGAGACAACAAAAGAAAGTCATGACACAGGCCAGACCCATGCAAAGGCATTGCTTGGAAGGCCTCAGGGGGTGACAGGGTAGGGGATACCCTGGAAGTGTAATTTTATATCTAGCTGTATGATAGTATATACTTTTATTATTATAATTCCACCAATTTACCCTGTTAGCTTGGAAATAATTATCACCCTGACTGTAATGCGCTCAAAACTACAGGTTTCATCTGTTCAGCACACACAGTATGATATCACAGTTAAGAGTTCAAGCCAGAGTTTTAGACAGCTGAGCCCAAATCTTGGGTGTACCACTTGCCAGGTGTCTGTTTGCAAGTTATTTATCCTCCTTAAGTCTTAGTTTCTTGCTTTTAGAAGAGTTAAACAAAATTATGAAAGCCCATTGTTTTAGACTTACCTCCTACCCAATCCCAACAGACCAAACCAAAAAGCAAAATGGAGTCACTCATGCCAAATGAGATATAATCAAACTGGAACTCAAAGGAAGCAAATATATTCCAAGTCAGACCATTTTTTTCCTTAGAAACAAGAGATTTCAGTCTACCTAAGTCAGCAATAAGGAAGTCTTCTCTACCTTAACCATTACAAAAAGGTAACCTTAAGAAACCTAACAGCAACCAGTTTTGTTTTCTATTATTCTGTTTCCTTGTTTCTACCTTACAAAACCTACCATCATGCCATTGCCCAATGAAAGCTAGCATTGAATTTTATAAAACAGAGGAAGCCCTGATTCAGTAATCATGAATAAAAGCCAATATGGTCTATAACTAAATTTGTTGTAATTTTGTCTTTCGACAGAAGAATAAAGATGTACATGTTTCATAGGATTGCTATAATGAAAAATGATTTACTCAAAATCCTCAGACTTCAGTAATGTTCAATGAATGTTCTTCAGGGTTAGAAAGTTCATAAAACTCAAGAGTGCATGAGCAGAAGCTTTACATAGGCAACAAACTAAATAAGGAACTGTACATGAAGTGATTGTGAAATGAGATCACTTGCCCAGGGTTCTTTTCCAATACATCTCCCTTGTAAACTATTTTGTGCTGGCTACTAGGCAGAAGCCAGCCACAGGCCCTGACTTTACAAAGAGAAACATTTAGAGTCATTTGAACTCTCAGTTCTTACGTCTTCAACTTTAGATTAGTCAGAAAACTTAACTCCCAACAAATAGAAGCCAGCAGTAGTTGTTAGTCATCTATAAGTTGATTCAGCAAAGCTATTGTCATATCCTCATAGCTTCTTTATTGAATTTTGGGTAAATACAGAAAACTTTCTCATTGAAATAACTCACAAATATGTTAATAATGTAATTAGTACCAATTATTTTTCCCACATTTAAACTCATGGTGCTTATTTGGAAATGGACCATTGCACACCCATATTCTAATTAAACAACAAAAAAATAGAAAGGGCATAATGTGGGCTTGATTTTTGCCGTATCTGAAAGAACTGAGTCACCTAGAACCTCAGAAGTCCTCTACTCCCTTGTGAACAAAGATCCAGGAGGAGGTAACAGCCTCCCCTTTGCAATGTCTGTTTTGTTGAATTCCCAGAACACTCCTCTGTTTCCCATTTCTATTTTCCATTGAGGGAGAAAAAAAAAATTCAACCTGATAATTTGTCATTCTTATCCAGGTCATTTTCTTCCACCTACCAGCACATAAATAAACAAATTTTAATTTTATTATATGCAAGAGAAAAGCATTTTGAAAAGAGATTCCATTCAAAAGTCACTCATGACACATTGAAAGTAAATAAACTCTGCTATTTTCAGTGTATATGAACTATTATTTGAAAACTATGCCCATTAGGAGTGGCAAAGATCCTGGGCTCACCAGGGTCAACTCTCACTGTGAGAAAATGTATAGAGGTATTCCCCTACAGAGAAAGGTCACTAACCTCACTACATGAGGAAAAGAACTGAGTTTGGCCTTGGGAAGGAAGCATAGACAGGGAACCTATGCCTTCCTGACCATGAAAGGTCAAGATGTCATGGAAGCAGGATCTGGGTGGGAAAATGGATAAATGACAATCTCCCTAAAGAAGCAGAATGTGCACCAAAAAATGTTCCAGAAGCAGCTCTGGTCTTCCAAGAGACCTTATACTGATTTTTGTACAATTATATCTTGGTATTTCATGAGACTTTCTAAAACATTCCAACCACACTTGGCTCTTAAAAGGCAAAATAAAGGGAATAATGTTTTACCTGGAGAGTTTCAAAGGAGGAACACTCTTGCATCCCAGCAGGTAGTGTGGTAAAGAAGGTCAGGCTGAAAGCAGTGGTGGAGTGGTGGTGATGGATTTATTTAAAGTAAGAGAATCAATCTTAGAACAGTCCAGTGGGGTAAAACAGAATGGACTCCCCACCAAGAAGATCTCCTTCAGAGTTCAGTTTTAGGACCATTTGTTTGTTTTTGTTTCACATTTTGAATGTGCAGAGCTATTAAATCACTTAAATTGATACTATACTTCATGTACTTTATTTAAATTTTTTTTTAAAATACCACACATCTATTTCATGAGTGTTTTATTACACTTTTTGTTAAAAATATTCCTGCAATTTGTGAGCATGCAAAATAAAATATAAGTACTCTCTCAAGCAAGGAATTGAAGAGAAATTTTTCAAAGTGCACTCAAGAAAACATATAGCTGACATCATATTTAATGTTAAAATCATGAATATTTTTCCTTTAAGACTGGGAATAACAAAAGAATACTTCCTCTTGCTCCTATTCAATATTATACTGGAGGTAATAGTATAAGTAATATTATATATGTAATATATATGTATATATTCTTATATATGTAATATAAGAATAAAAACAAAATAGAATTATATAAATATATATATAAATTAGAAAGAAAGAAATAAAAATTTTTTTCTCAAACAACATCATAGCATATAGTGAATATCCTAGTAAACCCACAAAAAGATAGTAGAATTAATATAAGAATAAAAATAAATAAAAGTTATATAAATTAGAAAGAAAGAAATAAAATTATTTTTCTCAAGCAACATCATAGTGTATAGTGAATATCCTAGTAAACCCACAAAAAAGATAGTAGAATTAATAAGATTGCAGGAAATAAAGTCAATAAACAAAGATGAATGGTATTTGCATGTATTAGCAATGAAACCCTCAACATTAAAATTAAATTGATAAATCAGCTTACATTGTATCCAAAACCATGAACCAAAGGACAAATTTAGTAACTTTATGAAAACCACTGAAACCACAAACCAACGTTAAATGAAGTTAAAGAAAACCTAAATAAATAGAGAGGTTTGTTTCATTTATTGAATGAGTTTATATTGCTAAAATGTCAATGCAGTTCCAATCAAAATCCCATCAGATATTTTTGTACAGTAAGTCAATAAGTCAATTCCAAAATTTAATTAGAAATATAAAAGACTTAGAGCAGCTGTGACTATTCATTTTAGGTGTCAATTTGACTGGATTAAGGACCCACTAAAGACCTGGAAAAACATAGTTTGGGGTGTCTTTGAAAATGTTTCCACAGAAGATTCTGAGAGACTTAGGTGAAAAAGAACCTCAATGTGGATAGACACATCTAATTGGTTAGGAGACTGTAAAGATCAAATACAGAAGGCAAATCAGTCTCTTTTCTGAGAGTTGGGATAGACTTTTTTTCTATTACACTGGACATCAGAGCTTCAGGCTCACCAGCCTTCTAACTTCTAACCAGTATGTACAACAGCAGCCCCCAATTTCCAAGGCTTTCAGTCTCTGACTAAGACTTAAACTATCAGTTTTCTATGTTTTGGAGGCCTTCAGAGTCTCTAGTTTGCAGATGACCTCTTATGAGACTCACCAGCCACCATTACTGTGCCAGCAAAGTCCTCTAATAAATTCCTCCTCTTGTATTTCTACTATACATCCTATTGGTTCTCTCCAGAGAACCCTGACTAATAATACAACAGCCAAAGCTATTTTCAAAAAGAAGTACAAATCTGAGGAACTTATACTTCTATGTTGGTGAGTCTCACTTTAAAACTATAGTAATTAAGACAGTGTCATCCTGATTTAAGACCTGCCACACTGAGAATTCAAAGACCTGTGGAACACCTGGATATTCAAATGGAAAAAAAAATCTTAATATCAACCTCATGCTACATATAAAATTAACTCAAGTAGAACACAGACTTATATGACACAGTTAAAATTACAAAAAAAAAAGAAAGTTTCTAGAAGAAAATGTGAAAGAAAGCTTGGTGATTGTGAAGTAAGCAAGAACTTTTAGGCACAAAAAAGGACAAAATATATGTAAAAAATGAATTATTTGGTATAATCAAAATCAAAAAATTTTCCTCCTTAAAAACCCATCATTTTTAAACAAATACACACCATTTTACTGTTATACATGTACTATACAATGATTTTAATATTTAAAATATATAAGAAATCTTACCTCTCTAGAAGATCAACAATATACATTCCCCAAAAAGCCACTGTTTGACTTAATGATTTTTCAACTTTACAATGAAATGAAAGTGATATATATTCAGTAGAAACCCTCATTGGAATTTCAAAATTATTCTTTTCCCAAGCTAACAATGTGCAATACAACACTGTTTCATGATTCCAGGCAGTGGCATCAAGTCACAGTTCCCACTCAGACACACAATCAAATGGTATACTACTGATAATCTATATTGTATTGTGTTGCCAGCATTTTTTTTTGGATACAGGTACTCAATAAATTACATAAGATATTAAACATTTTATTACAAAGCAGGCATTTTGTTGGATGATTTTTCCAAACTGTAGACTAATGTAAGCATCCTGGTATATTTAAGGTAGGCAAGGCTAAGCTATGATTTCTGGTATTTTAGGCAAATTAAGTGCATTTTTATTGTAAATTTTCAATTTATAATGGATTCATCAGAATGTAATTCCAGCATAAGTCAGGGAACATCTATATTTTAAAATACAGGGAAAGATTCTACTTCACAAAATAAGAAACCACAGTAGCCAAGAAGGGCATGAAAAGATGCTCACACTCATTATTCAACAGAAAAAAATGAACATTTTAATCATAATTAGGTCTCACTGCCCACCTGTTAGAACAGCTAAAATTAAAGAAGATTGATCATACCAAATGTTGATGAGGACGTGAAACAATCAGAACCCTCAAGCTTTGCTGCTGGGAATGTGAAGTGATCCAAGCACTGTAAAAAACAGTTCTCGATTTCTTTAAAAGTTACACATATACCTACCATCTTATCCCGCCATTTCTCTTTTAAGTATTTACCCAAGAAAACAAAACTTTATTTTCAGGCCTACTTGTTCACCAACGTTCATAGTAATTTTATTCACTCTTTCTCCAAACTGAATGCAACCCAAGTGGATTGCAAGTAAATGAATAAACAAATGGCAGCACATCTAATCAATGACATGGAAGAAGAGCAAAATTACAAGGGCAACGCAAATAAATCCCAAAAATCACTATGCAGAGTGGAAGAAACTAGGCTCACATGAGAATACGCCTTCAAATTACATTTATTTCAAATCCTGGAAAAGGAAAATCTAACCTGTAATAATAAAAGACTGATCAGTAGTTGCTTAGGACCTAAGGTGTTAAAGGAATTGATTGGAAAGGAGCAAACACTCTTTCACAGTGAGCAAAACCTTCATGTATCTTGATTGCAGTGATGTGTATATATTTATCAAAACACTTTAAATGAGTGCATTATGTCGTTCATAAATTATATCTCAATGGAGTCAACAGTGAAAAAAAAACTCCATTGAAATATAAATGTCAAAATTTAACCTTCAAAATATGACCCCATCTTTTTTGCCCATTGCCACTTTTCCCTCTCCAAGGCAACCTGTCCATAATACTTCCCAGGAAAAGTGCATTGGCATCATTATGATAAAATCAGTGGACACATGTACAGACAACCGAACATCTTAATAAGAAGTGAAAAAATAAATCATTCTGTCATGAAGATAGCTTAAATTTTTGAGTGCTTAGAATTAATTAGATAAGCATTAATTAATAAATATCCATTTAATGTGACTTTATTTTTTTTTCTTTTTATTCGGTACCAGAAATATCTTCAGAGCTTCTCCACAGGGCAAAATTATGTCCATTAACAAATGAAAGACAGAAATAAGTAGTAATAGACATTTAATTTTTTTAATCAAATGACTTATTGCTTCCATAGTTCTCCTATGTCATAAACTCTGGGGATAAATGTGTAGAAGGACTAGCCAGACTGACCATGGTTGGCTGAGACAATGCTCAGGTCAACCAGATAGCCAGATTTTGGGGTTAACATCAGCTCTATTTTGTGATTCTTTTTTGTGCCTCTCAAGAGTTCTGGAATACAGAGTAAAACTGAAAACTCTTCCTGTCATCCTACCCTTCCTAGACATGTTTACCTGACAAATTAGCACTTTTACCCTTAGCATTTTCTCAAGCTTTTGAGCCAGCATGGGCAGGAACTCAGAGTGACTGTCTACTGTGCAGTTAAAGTGTACTTGAAACTACTTAACAGGGGGGGGAAAAAGTGAGCAAATTCTGCTGCTATTTCTTTTAGACCCTGGGTTCAGATTTTATTTCAAGATGCAGTCACTGTAAAGAAGGTCAATGGAGATGTTTCCTAGGACAGGGCCTAAAGAACACTGTTGGGGTTCCCAATGTCTGGGAGATAAAGCTTTGTGTTGGATTTAAATGGAAGAAATAATAAGGATGAAAAAAAAAGACTTATAAACACTAGTTCCCTCCTCTTTTAAAAAGTGTGTTTAATCCAGAACATTACTGCTCAGATTATCTTTTCCACCCTCTTTCGCTCCCTAGTCATAACTTGCTAGTGTGTTAAAAATGCTGTTACTGGAGTGGCTAAGAGTCACAAAAATAGAAAAACTGGAAACCAAGCTCTACAATGGTGGCTGCAAAAAGGAGAAAAGATATGTGGTGTAAAATATGACTAAGCTGTCAAAAATGAGTCCACCAACTGCTACTTGGCTACAAACTCAGGATTGCCCTGTCCTCTTCCCTGTGACCAACGACATTGACCTGTTCACATTCTCAGTCGCCCACACCTGTACACGTGCATAAGGCAAACACAGATAATGCTCTGGCCTCACATAACCTAAAGAACAGAAGCACCAAATATCAGAAATACTTCAGATTCTGTGTCTTCCACCACATAAATTTCCACAGAAAATGAACCCAAATGATAAATTACCAATACTTTATTCATTTTTAACTTACTTTTAAAGGTTCTCAATTTCTCAGTAATCTTGTTTCCCTAATATCTTTCAGCATATGGAGAATGCTTTTAGTCCTTGGTTATGTAAGATCTAAAGATGTTTGAAATTAATGGGTTTATAAATTTCAGCATAAATATACTTGATCCTTTTCTACGATTAAAGAAATGGGAGTAGAGAGACAAAAGAAATAAGAAAACACATCAAAGGCACCCTCTATCTTCTCTACTCCCCAAGTCTTTGTTTAGCATCTAGGCAAGGCCTTCATTCTGAAAAGTCTTCCTGGGGGGCACAGTCTACCCTGGAAGACAGTGCAACTCGGTTCTGAATGACTCTGTGAATGGTCTTTTTTTGCTTCTTTCCTGCCTGCCTGCTTTACTTCTTTCCTTCTCCCTTCCTCTCTCTCCCTTCTTCCCTTTCTCATTCTCTCTTCATTTATTTTTAAAATCTGAATCACATGTGAGTGTGAACTCGTTGATATCTATAAAGTATTTAGAATTATTCTGCACATTTATGTTTCTTTCCAATATTTCCTTGCCGTACAACTTTTTTCTCTACCTCGTGCAAGTACTTAGAGAGCAGGATGAACAGATTTTTTTTGTTTTGTGTTATTTTGCTTTTTTGATATACTTCCCCTTTCTTTTCCACCTGCCACCCAGTGTATAAATCCAAATCTATCCAAAACATGCATGAACCTAGTACATAGGCACAAAAATACATGATGCATCTTGCAAAAGATTCTGCTCAGAATTGGTGCCTGGTAAATTCTTACTCTCTAAGTAAAGCGGATTAAATAAATCAAATAGAATTGCACCTATCTTGTGAAATTATGTAAATATATTAAAATGACTGCATAAAAAAGAAATGATCATTTTTTTTTCAAATGACACTGAACAGTCTAAACATAGATTTACAATTATCATATTTTCCAATGTTGACACTACAAAAAGAGTCTTCCTAATCATGTAAAATAACTAAATATTTGTAGGATTAACAGATCTGGTGTTTTGCATTAGTGGTTAAATGGAGTACACTGGATATACCCATCACTCATTAATCATACTAAAATCCTGAGACTAAATTTGAATTACCTGTGAATCATTTTCAGAACTTTAGAAATATTCATGTATTCTTCACTTGCAGCTTTGAAGTCTTGAGAAGATCAAAGAGACTTGTTCAACTGTGAAAACCTTCTTAAGAGCTTTCTAAGACTCTACACATCATACACATTTCACATATAAGACAAGATTTAGGAGAATTTAGGCCACAGTGGTATAAATGTCAGACTTATTTGCTTTTAATATAAATAATGTAAATGTTCCTCTATAGAAGCTATAATCAAATTCTGCTCTTTGATGAAATATGGAAGCAGATGGCCCATTCAGGATGATTAAAGTAAAGTATTTTAATATGACTAATTTGGGGAGGGAAGAAGCAAAGATGAGGAGAGAGAAGGTGTGAAGTTGAGAGGGAGGAGAGGGACAGACAAGAGAGAGTTTTATTTTTAAAAATGGTGCTTATAGTTAGAAGAGCTGGTTATGAGTGGGCCCAACAAGATTTACCTTTTTAAGTGGGGAAACTTAGGCCCAGAGTTGAGAAGTAGCTTGTCACTTTCTTTATGCTTCTCTTTGTTATTAGAACACTATCTGCTACAGTTAATATATGCTGCAATGTCCCTCCCAAAAAAAGAACCAGTCATTTACAAGATTTGAAGAAAGAGGAGACCCCCTTCATCTTACTAGAATACCATGTTAAAATACTTTCATTTTTGTTTGTTTTTAAATGGATATACTTCATGAACAAGGTAAATTAATAAGCCTAGAATCATGGATTTAGACTGAATGCTTCCTTACATGGCAGTCCAAGAAGGTAGAGTAAAAAATATGGAAAATAAACAGGTTTGGGAGCTTAATAATAATAACAGTATCAACAACAATAACTGATTAAATTCACATCTATTCCTTAATAATTATGATTATGTGTTATGGGACAAGAAACATAAGCAATCTGTTCTCAGTTTCTCTCTCCCTTAAAAGGAATATAATAAAGCTAATATTATGCTCTTCTACTGAAAAGTGTAGAAGAAAAATCACTTAAAATCTTTGTGAAAAGCTTATAATAAAAGTTCTTGAATATTATCATCATTATTACTTTTATTATCAATTTTGCAGTTTCATTGTTAATCACAAAATTACTGATTCACATTCAAAAACCACCTAGTTTGTGGCTCAGTTCTCATCTTTGAAAGAGATTCTAAAGCTTAATTCATACTATCAAAATTAACAAGTGCTTGATTTAAATATTAGAATCATAATCTTTCCATTTAAAATAGAAACTGTCCACTTAGAGAGGCATCACTGCATGTGTGAGACCAAATTATATATCCAGGCACACTTGAAAGCCTCTACCAAAGGAGCTAAAAAAAAAAAAAATAGTAACAACAAATATTGATTGAATGGTTACTTCATGTGGAGCAATTTTCTCATATTATCTTGTTGACCCAATACCAATCCTGTAAACTAGGCAATGCTGTTATCTCCATTTTATAGATAAGAAAAATTGAGGCAGAGTGAGATTCAGTACTTAGCTCAAGTTCACAGAAAAGCAAACTGCAGAATCAGGAATTGAATGTAGGTCTTTCATACACTATTAACCTATATATAACTCTGCCTTCCTAGACCTTAGTACTATTTCTCAGAAGATAAGATGACATTGCTTAGGATGTATACAATAACGGGGGTATACCAACTCAAAATCATGTAGTTTTTAAAACGTATTTTATTTCTCAGTTGTGTTAAAGTCCGGGTAGGTGGTCTGTACAGGTTGACGTGGTGGCTCCATCCTCATCAGGAATGCAGTACTGGCTCTAATTTTTGTTTCCCTACATAGACCTTTTCCTAACTCCCAACACACCGCCTTTCTGCTGGTGGGAAGAAGATGAAAGTACAATAGTTAAGAATGTTCCCACACTTTTCCTGTTCCATTGGCCAACACTTGGTCAATAACACAACTAACTGGAAGAAATACTAAAAATGTATTTTGGATCTCAGATGGCACATGTTCAGCCAGTATTATATTAATATGAGCAAAGGGGGAAACCTTCTATCTGTTCCACACTACCCTAGAGCTAGTTTTGTCTAACTTAATCTAGGAGTCAAGATTCAGAGTGCCCCCCACCCAGGACATTGTCATAAACATCCTGACATACTCCTAGGTCTGCACCTGAACTGAGTTTGCATTGCCATTAAGATTTTTCCTCTGCTGACCTGTTACTATTATAGCTCATTTTGCCTCAATCACAATTTATATTGTATCTTTCCTTTACCTGACATGGGATACAATGTTATCTTATATCAAGTAAATTGCCCTTTGTAGGCCCAAGTGACTCTTATCTAATTTCCTTTGATCTAGTTCAATCTCTCTGTTTCTTTGCCAGACATTTGCTATCTTGGGCAGATCAAACATGGATAATAACAGGATTTGCCAGTATCAAGGTTTTGCAAGACCAAGAACTTCAAACAATGCTTACAAAAATCCAATTGTCTGTTATCAGGTAAGTGTTCTTGTTGTTCTCTTTTGATAGTTGTCTTTGGTTCTCCACTAGCTGAAGAATACATGATTAGGGACTGAATATAGCCCAGAGGGGGTTTAAAAAAGAGAGAGAGAGTAGAGATTCAGAAGAGGTAACTGCTAGCTTTTGCTAAGCTATTGGAAGAGAAGGCAGCAATGTAAGAGCAAACCCTAAGGCCCGGTATGGTGGTGCACACCTGTAATCCCAGCAACTCAGGAGACTGAGGCAGGAGGATTGTGAGTTCAAAGCCAGCCTCAGCAGCTTAGCTAGGCTAGACAAATCAGTGAGACCCTGTCTCTAAATTAATACAAAAAAGGGCTGAGGATATGGTTCTGGGTTAAGTGCCGCTTAGTTCAATCCCCTGTACAGAAAAAAGAAAGAAAGAAAGAAAGAAAGAAAGAAAGAAAGAAAGAAAGAAAGAAAGAAAGAAAGAAAAGAGCAAACCCCAATAATTTAACCTATGTTGGAAGAGCAACCACCTGATCAGATATTTAGTAGATAGCCTTCTGACATTTAGGATGAATGGGATTATTTTATTTCTCAAAACCAAACCAAATTAGTGAAACACTATTTTGTTCTTCCTCAATTCTTCTTACCTTTTTTTCCTCTTAGGCAATGTTTTCAGCACAAATTCATAAAATCATAGCCTATCCTCCCCTTGACTTTGGACTTAAAAGTGGTCCTAGCGATCTGGCATCTGAAACTCTGGTAACTCGGAGAATAGCACCACATCAATAGGATCCAGTGTGTTACTTCAAAAGTCAAAATGTGATGGCTGTCCAAGTAGTAAAGTCTATTTAGAGAGTAACTTCATTTTCTATTTCCCAACTCAACCAGCTTACTTCAATAAATACCCCAAACTCAAACGAAAAAATAAACATCAGAATATGCATTAGAACAAATTGGAGGTTTGGGGGCCTATCATACACATGGTTTCAAATGCCCACACCATGCTACTGAGAAACAGAAGTAAAGATTACTGTGCAACAATTAATGTCCTTTCAGTTGAACGGAAAGTGACACACAGATTTAGCCTGATTGTTAACCTTATAACACTGGCCTGTGCCAAGCCCCCAGCAGAGGCTCTGTTACCTTAACAAGATACAAGCCTTTCAGTGGAGGGATGAAGTTTTGGCAGCTTATGACACTGATAAGGATGGCTAATTGCACTAGTTTTCAAATGTGAAATTGTATCTCTTCAGGATACTGTGGATTTCCAGAGAGTCTTTCCTGCTTCCAATGACATCTCTTCCTGAAATAGTAAAGATTCTTTGTGACATACAGACAGCCCCAGGGAAAATAGCACCATAGACTACTTAAGATACAAATAGTTCTTAATAGAAGCTGATGTCAACCTAACACTGATTGGTCAACTGAAAATGCAATCCTATTTTATTTTATTTTATTTTTTACTTTTTGGTGTTGGGGATTGAACCCAAGGATGCTCTCACTACTACTGATATACATCCTGAGTTCTTTCCTTTTGTTATTTTGAAACAGTGTCTCACTAAGTTGCTGAGGCTGACCTTGGACATGGAGATCCTCCTGTCTCAGCCTCCTGAGTCACTGGGATTACAGGTGTGTGCCACCACACCCAGCTGAGATATTATTTTATTGAGTACAGTGGATAGTATCTTTTTACTGTTCTTGGAAACCAACTTACCTGGAAAATTAAACATTTTGGTGCACTGAATTTTTGATTACCTGAAAGCTCTTATAATTAATTATTTGACTCATCTTAGTATATAATTTAGAAGTACAAAGAACATAAACAAATCAGAGGATAGGGTTTCAGCAAAGATACCAATTGTCAATAAACTCGGACAAAGAAGTTATGAGGGATTGTAGCTAAGTAATACTGACCCCAGAATATATGTCTAACAACCATTAATTCATTAAACAAATAATTATCAAATATCTGTTCTCTGCCAGGCATGGGGAATAAATTTGTCTAAATAGGGAGAGGGGAGGATTCAATAAAATCTTACACAAATAAATATTTAATCACAGCTGAATTAATGTTATAAAAACAGAGGGTAACAGACCAAGTACAACAAGGGCCCCTTTCTCTGCTGGTAGAGTTTGATTTGGGGACCTGACATTTAACCTAAAATCAAGCAAAAAAAAAAAATAGCACTAAAAATTTTTCATAGCACAATTTCTGAATTTTTAATTTTTATGATTTGATCCTACTTTTAAAAGAAATATTAAAATTCTGGCTACCTTGGTTTCCAATCATCTGAGATTTGAGCCTCAAAACACAAGGACCTCCAAAATGTTTGACATTCTTGATGTCTTGGTCTTGGAAAATATTTAAGTCCTTTGTTCTGAAATATAGATATAGATATAGAGATTGATTGATTCAAAAAGTGAATATCAACTGAAATCCCCATCCTAGCAAGCTCGAGGTTTTCCAAACCATTTCTGTGGATTACAAACTCCTTTTTATCTCAGGAATTCCCTTTTACTCTGATCTTTGTCTGCTGAATCCTGGGAGAGATTTTCCCTTTTACATTTCTTAGTTCTAAATTGGCTTTAGCCAAGAAGAAAATTGCACACATCCAGGAGATTATGTACAACTTCTGTCTGACTCAATTTTACAGCAGGTACTTGATATCATTCCAAAATGTCTACTAGCAAGAGTGGTAAATGTTAAAAAGAAAATAAAAGCATAGCATAACTTCATTACTTTTATTTATAGTCATTATTGTTTTGAAATAATCTTATCAGCCTTCTTTCTCCAATGTAGAGTCATCTATTATGTTTTAGGTTATTTTCTGTTTGTCTACATTTCTGTTAAATTTCACTTTACATTTTCTAATATGAAGGGAAAAGCATCTTTTCCAGAATTCCAGTAGATGGCAGCATAGAGCTACTGTTCTGGCAGGGATGCCCCATCTTTCTGCTGAGCAAAGTCAATAGTGCTACACTTTAGCAAGTCCCTAATACTGAATCTGAGCTGGGTCTGTGAGCCAAGTCCAACCCAACTGATAAATATAACATCTCCAAATGTTCCTGTGCAGCAGCCAGTGGGTGTTCAGAGTGACCATTATAACACTGGAAATAGCAAGCCAAAGGAAAACATGTGCACTTCTTACACACTATCTGGTTCACTGGCATAATTTGGAAAGCAGTAAAAGAAACATTTATGAACCTGAATACTTGTTTTTGGTCAGTTGAGGGAAAGGAGCTAGAAATGTAAGTGCTACCCACAGTTTTTTTTTTCTTTTTAAACCAGGAGTGATACTAAAAATAGTAAACTGCTAGCACAACACAGGGCTCTCTGCCACCAGAAAGTTGCCTGGCCAGAAGCAACAGGAGAAGAAGCCTATCGCCTTACCATGTTTGAGGGCAGAATCTCAGCCCTCCTGCCTGGAATAACTAGAGTCTTGGAATCACATGACCAGGACATCTGGGGACAACTTTCAATTACTCCCCTAATCCCATCTTTTCTGACCCTCAATTTTCTCACTTGTAAAATAACAATAATGGGCCTTTCTCTGCTTCCCTTGTAACCCTGTGGAAGGGACCAGAAAAAGGAAAGAATGGTCTTGAGGCAGCAGAATCTGGTGACAGGGTAGTTGGCTCTGAGCCACCGGTATGGGCTTGAATGCCACCCCACATCATCAAATGTTTAACTTTGGACAAATTATTCAAACTCTCTGAGTGTGGATTGTCTCCACTAGCTCTGATAATAAAAAGTATCTTATAGGGATAGAATATAATTATTCTTTTCCTCTGTTTATTAAATTTATCCATTATTATTAAGGGACAAATTTTGCCCTGGCCTTGTCATTAACCATCACTATGGATTTGAGTAGGTCATACCACCTCTCCAAGTCTCAGCTTCCTCATCACTAAAACTAGTTGAATTTTGACTACATCTAATTCAGAGATATATATATTTAGTTGAAAAGCACCATATAAAATGAGAGTTCTTACTAACTGGAGACCTAGAGATATGAGATGAACTTTGCTGACAGGTACTTCATGGAAGTGGCAAGCTTAGAGAGGGAATTTGAATCAGAGAGTTGTTCCCATGAAATCTACATAGAGCTGAAAGAAATACTTTTAATGACAATGTGTATAGTTTAAGAGTTTTTATTTTTTATTTTTTCTAATATTTATTAAATTTTAATTTTGCCTGTGAAATCCATTAATTAAAAAGCTGGGATCTAAATTTTCTGTCTTATAAATTTATTTTACAAAGGTGCTCACCACTAATGAATTGGGCAGGAAGCAAGTGCTTTATCATAGTTGGAGAAACAGTCCTGTTAAATATAGAAAGGTGAATTGGACCAAGAATTTTCCTACAAGAGTCTAATAGATCTATCAATTAAGACAACATTAATTTGCATGTATGCTCAATTAAAATAATCGTGTTTTAGCTAAAATAAATCTCAAGTGCATTTTCTGGCCCAAAGTACGTGGTATATTTCAGATCTTTCTCTGCATTTCTGAGAGTGCAAATGACACAAGGAAGAATGACATGTCTCTGGGTTTTTATGGAGATTCCCAAATGTGTCAGCAAAATGCTTCTGCCTTTGTATCTTTGGACAGAACTTAGGCAAATGATCAAAAGGGGGCTTTAAGATATCTCTTGGCCTGAAAAAAAACAAAAAACAAAAAAAAAAACAACTACCTCATGAATACTTTGGGTTCTATTTATAAGAAGGAAGGAGAGAGAATAAATGATAGGAAGAGAAACTCATATCTCTGCCACTTTGAGATACAAATGGCACATTAACAAAATTAACTTGCAATGGAAAGTCCATGAAACAACAGAGATAAAATACTGAGAGAGTTAAGAAGATAGCAGTGTGTTCCTATGAGAATCCCCCATCAAGAAGGAAAAAGGTAATGTGTTGGGAGAGAAGAAGGTGGTGAATTAGAGGAAAGATGTGCTTCAGCAGTCCTCAGCAACAGACTTAAAGCAGGAAGACTTCTCCTCAGAGAGGTGTGTGACTAAGGAACTCACTGAAATTCAATACTGGACAGTGAAAGAAACCAGAGTCACAGAAACTTTGAACAGAATGTAAGAAATAATAGATCAGAGATGCTCTAGTTTGACTAGCAGCGAAGGCAGCTCTGGCTGCTGAGGGGAGAAAGAGTGCTGGCAGAAAAAGAGGAAAGTTGGACCCCCAAAAAAAGAGGAAAAAAAAATGTGACTTGGCGAAACCTGTGAATAGGGTGAGAGGTTAATATTAATGGACCCAGGGTCAGTGGAGGAAGTTGTTGAGTGAAAAGCAACTAAAATCCTTTGGCCCTCAGACAGATCACGGGCAACTGGGATCACTAGTACAAGAACCATTTATAAGCACTGTGTAATTGTGAGCCAAGGTAGGAGAATGGGAACTTATAAAGAGATTTGCCAGCTGGCTCAGCAGTCACCTATTATGATCCCCAGAGCATGCAGGGACTAGTGTGGCTAAAATAGGCATAGAGAGATTTGCATCTAGGGGCATCCAGCATCCATATGCCAAGGAGAGAGAGCTCCATGTGATGCTGGGCCCCATAAGAACTTTTGGAAAGATGACAATAATGGACAAATAGGAGTCCCTGCATGACAGGGCAGATACCAGGCAACTCACTTCCAGAGTGGTGAATGTGAAACCTGTGGAGGTTTAGACCTTACACCCTAAAAGCACAATTTACAGATGTCCAGCAGAGATCAGCATTTCCCCACCAACAGAGAACATGAATCAAATCTCAGACAACCACCAACAGAGTTCCAAAGATCAGCCAGGACTAAAACCCAACTCCTGGAACTTCTAATTTAGAACTTTATACCACTCCTGCTACAGTATTACACAATTTACTAACACTCCCCAGTTTATCCCAATCTATACTGGAAGACAGGAAGGTGAGAGCTATCACAAATAGCTTTGGCTTCTGGCCACAATGACTGCCAGTTAAAAGAGGAACACAAAGACATTGGACTTAATAACTCCCAGCCCTTGAACCAAAGTGTTATAGTTTAGATGTAAGGGGTTCCCCCAAAAGCTTGTGTGTGAGATAATGCAAGAAGGTTTAGAGGTGAAATGATTGGGTTATAAGTGGTTTAATCTAATCAGTGCATTAATCCCCTAATAGGTAAACTTAGTGGTAACTCTAGGTATGTAGGGGTAGCTGGAAGAGGGGATTCAAGGAGGGGCATGCCTTGGGGGTATATATTTGTTCTTCCATTTTCTCTCTCTCTGCTTCCTGGGGCCATGTTCTCAGCTGTTTTCCTCTGTCATACTCTTCTGCCATGATGTTCTGCCTCATCCCAGGTCCTAAGGAATAGAGTGAGCCATCTATAGACTGAAATCTCTGAAATCGTGAGCCCACAAATAAACTTTTCCTTCTCTAAAATTGTTTTTGTCAGTTCTTTTAGTCACTACAATGAAATAGCTGACTAAAGCCCAAGGGTGACAGAGCCCAAAAATAAATACAAAAATTTAAAAATCCATCCTTGCCCAGATCACATGAATGGAAATGAGTCCTTTACTTCTCATTAAGAATTTTTATGTTTTTTTTTCCAAATTCCCCTATTTTTTCACTTTCTTAAATTTTAACTTTTAAAATATTTTTCAATTTTTATTTCATTGCTTTTTGCCCCCCTTTTCTCCATTCTGCGAGGTTTGTGTGGATGCGGATGAGTGAGTTCTCACCATGCTCATAGGTTTAGAAAAATAGGTACATTTTTAAAAATTTTTATCATCATTTCAATTGCTTTCTTCTTCACCCACTTATTATTTAGCCTTGGTTTGACTTAGGTCAGGTAAAATTATATGTGGGTTTGAGTGGTTTTGATCTTACATTTGTCTGTTGGTTTCTACCCTGATTTTTGTTCCTTATTATCCCTTCTTCACACTCTTGCCCAACTAATAACCAAAGTTTTCTTTTCCCTTTTCTTCTTCTTTTTTCAAATTACTTTTAATAATTTTTACTCCTCCTTCTTTATAGTCATCATCTGCTGCCTATCTCCTATGTCTATTCTTCCACTTTTAAGATATTTCAAACTTTCTCTTGCCTTCGTATCCTATTTTCTATTCACTTGAGAAACTGTAATCCCACTATTTGATAGAACTATATATTTCATGTAATTCCTACCCCATTTATGTTATTGTGATTATGAACACAGTGGATTATATAGTAGACACCTGCTGTTTAATACCTGATATAGTTCAGGGGGTTTTATTATTGGTGCTGATGTTAAATGCTGACCACACCATTCCTAGACAGGTGACAATAAGTGCTATAGATGTCAAAGTAGACACCAGACATTTACCTTAGGGCTATACCTCTGTTGCTAACACTAGTGCTAAAATCAAGAGCAAGACAAGGATGTCTATTTTCTCCACTGGTATTCAATAGTGTTCTCAAAATTCTAGACAGATCAATTAAAAAGAGAAAGAAATTAAAAGGATATTAATAGGAACAGAAGAAGTAAAACTGTTTCTGTTTGTTAACATGAACTTATGTCTAGAAGACTCGAAAAATTCTACAAGAAGACTTTTAGAGTTGATAAATGAATTTAACAATGTAGCAAGATACAAGATCAACATTCATAAATTAATAGTTTTCCTATACTGCAACAGTGATTTTGCTGAGAAGGAAATTAAGAAAACTATCCCACTTACAATAACCTTAAAAAATTAAAATCCTTGGTAATCTATACAATGAAAACTATAGGACACTGAAGAAGTAAATTGAAAAAGATCTTGGGAGATAAAAGATTAACATTGTCAAAATGACCATACTAACAAAAGCAATATGTAGATTCATTGTAATGTAGTTCTCATCAAAATACCAATGATATTCTTCACATAACTAGAAAAAAAGAGTCCTTAAATTCCCTTGGAAGATCCAGAATCACCAAAGCAATTCCGAGGAAGAAGAATGATACCAAAGGCATCACAATACCTGATCTCAAATTATACTACAGAGCTGTAGTAACAAAAACAGAACGGTATTGGCATCAAAATAAACATGAAGACCAATGGAGCAGGAGACTGAGATAAACCCACATACTTACAGCCATCGGATAGTTGAAAAATATGTCAAAATTTTATTTTGGACAAAAGATAGCCTTTTTAACTAATGGTGCTGGGAAAACTAGATACCCGTATGTAGAAGAATGAACTTATATCCATATCTCTAACCCTGCACAAAACTGAAATGAAAGTGGATTAAAGACATACAAAGTGATACATAATGGATATTAAGCATTTGTTTCAATATGCTTAAAAGTAAATCCACACCCTCTGTTCTGCTGATGACAGAGAGATTAAAATTCATTGTCTTTCTTGTATAAAATGACTTACTGCATTATCTATGATTTCTACTTTCTTCACAGAGCTTAATGGCATTGTGAAACAAACTGAGTACAGAACTCATATAGATTTTTGCAGTTCCTCCAAAACAAGATGTAACTTGACATCATGTTTTAACGACTTGACTTTATTGATCCCAAAGCATTAAACTGATTTTTTATAGAAATAACAACTTTATTTTCACACTTATATTTAACCACTTCAAATTTTATTAAGTTATATACAACAAGTGAAGCTGGCATAAGCTAGTGTAGTACTCAACACAAATAATCCTGATAAGCATATGTTTCTCTCTATTGGTGAGTAGGTACATACTTGCTTAGGCACTTATTAGCCATAAAAGAAATAGTACATTTGTGAGCCTCAGCCAATTAATATATCTTATACAAAAAATATATATTTTTCCATTACTAAAGCAAACTACTTAAATAGAAGTTAAATAAAAGGTAATATCCATTGTATTATATATTACTTTGTTTTTTAAATATTTTTATTAATATATAACTGACAAATATTGTATATTTGTGATATACAACATGATGTTTTTATATAGTATATATTATAAAACAATTAACTCAAGCTAATTGATGTACCCATCATCTCATGTACACTTTTTGGGGATGGGAACATTTAAGATCTACATTTTTTTTTTTTTTTGGTACAGGGATTGAACTCAGGGGCACTCAACCACTGAACCACATTCCCAGCCCTGTTTTGTATTTTATTTAGAGACAGGATCTCATTATGTTGTTTAGTGCCTTGCCATTGCTGAGGCTGGCTTTGAGCTCATCATCCTCCTGTCTCAGCCTCCCTAGCTGCTAGGTTTACAGGCATTGTCACTACACCCAGCTAAAATCTACTTTTTAAGCAATTTTCAAGGACTCAATACATTATTATCAATGATAGTCAATAGAAATTTTGCTGTACAAATCTGCAGAACTTATTCTTCCTAACTGAAATTTTCTAGACCCTATAACCAGAATCTCTCTATTCTTTCCTCCCTGCTTCTGTCCTCTGACAAACACAACTGCACACTCTGCTTTAATGAGTTCAACTTTTTTATATTCCATATATTAGTGAGAGCATGTAGTATTTGTTTTTCTGTGCCTGCTTTATTTCACTTAACATAACGTCCTCCAGTGTTATTTAGATTTCTCCTACCTTCTACCTCATCATTTTCCTTAATTTTTTTTCAAACATTCTCATTGAATGGTTTCATACACCTCTACCAAGTTACATTATTCCTATTTACCAACCTTTAATCCATGGATTGCCATTACACTAACCCCGGGATAATACACTCTATCTTCTTCTTAGCTTATACGTTGGCACATGCTTCATATGCTCTTCCAAAGTCCCAGAACACTAAGTGAAACGAATTTAAGAGATATTAAATGCTTTCAACCTCTACTGCTGTCTAATAGAAACAATATGAATCATAAATGAACATGAGCATTTTCCATTACTAAACAGACACTTCTCAAAAGAAGAAATGCAAATGGCCAACAAACAGATGAAAAAATTTTCAACATCTTTAGCAATCAGGAAAATGCAAATCAAAACTACACTGAAGTTTTATCTAACTACAGTTAGAATGGCAATGAACAAGAATGTAAGTAATAAGAAATGCTTCAGAGGATGGGACAGAAAAGGAAACACACACTGTTGATGGGATTGTAAATTAGTAAGCCAGTATGGATATCCATACAGAGATTCCTCAAAAGACTAGGAATGGAACCGCCATATGACCCAGTTATACCACTACTTGGTGCTTATTCAAAGTAATTAAAATCAGTGTACTAAAGTAATTACATGCACACCCATGTTTATAGCAGCACAATTCACAATAGCCAAATTATGGAACCAATCTAGGTGTCCATCAAAAGATGACTGGATAAGGAAAATATGGTATATATACACCATGGAGCTTTATTTATCCATAAAGAAGAATTAAATTATGTCATTTGTGAAAAAAAATAGTGGAACTTGAAAGCATTTGTTATGCAACATAAGCCAGACTCAGGGCAAAGTCAGTAGTCATATGTTTTCTCTCATATGTGGAAGCCAGAGAGAAAAAGGGAGAAAAGGGAGGGAAAATCCCATGAAAATAGAAGATAAACCAGTAGAGGAGAGAAGAGGTGCCAGAGGGAGGGAGGAAAGGAAGAAAACAGGAAGTCTTAGGGACTGAAATTAATCAAAGTATGTTATAGGCATGTATAAATATGTAACAAGGAATCCCATCATTATGTATAATTCTAAACCACCAATAAAATACATAAATAACTTCTATAAAGAGAGAATTTTCTTGTAGACATATTAGAAAGTACAAAAGAAATAGATGAAATTATTTTAATGTAATTGCTTCATTCATTATATCCAAAATATTATCATTGCAACATGTAAGCAACATAAAAGACAATTATCAATAAAAGACTTTATATTTCTCGTACTGTCTTCAGAATTCAATGTGTTCATCACACAGTACACCTCAGTACAGACACACCACAGTTCACAGCCTCCAGCATGGGTAAGCAATAGTACAAACATAACATAGTCAAGCCTTACAGTTTTCATACATCTAATGGCTTCCTTGATGTTGCATTTATTTAATTCAAAACATAAGCACACTATAGAGAAAATGAAAAGAAAAACTAAGTAAATGTAAGAGAGAGTGCAAGTTACTTCTGAAAACAATCACAGATGTGAAAAAACTGTAAATAATATTATATTCATGTTTTCAAAAACCCTAATCTTGCTAAAATATTGTTTTCAAATATATTCCTTTTTTTCAACATTTTTTCTGTGTTCTTGAAGTTTTCTTCCTTTTAAAAAAAGTTATTATGCATCATTCTCTTTCTCTCTGCATTTAAAATTCTGTGCAGTTTTTCAATACTATTCTCAGAAGAGTAGCAGCTGTCCAAAATATCATCTTATCAGCATGGGGAAAGAGGAGCACAACCAGGATCTGGAATCATTGTGTATTTAAATACTTCTAATGATCCAAAAGTAGACCTGCCAGAGTCTTCAGCTGTTGGGAAAGGTAAATGCCAGGTTTATGAATCCATCTACCCCAGATTAACTTATTCTTAATTTTTTTTTCCAGTAAACTATCCCTTTTAAGGATCTGAACTGTGTCTCTGGGAATGTAACTTTTTTTTTACTTTGAATATAGTAGGTTCCTTATATTAGTTTCACCTGAAAACCCTAAGTCTAGATATAATGGGAAATCAGAGTATTCTACATTAGAATCAGGTTCAGCAGCCCTCACATAAACAGCCACTCAGGCACATATGCACGTGAATAAAGTTATGATTTAAAAATAACATAAAAGAAACTATTTAGACTGGAGAGAATTTGGAACCATGTGGTACCTAGGGGAAAACTTAGGATCTCAAATCACAGCATAGAAATAAAAAGGAAATTGAAAAAGTGAATTAGAGGAGGTGAGGGGGTAATTGAATTATTTCCAGCTAATATCACAGAAATTGGATTGCACCTAATTGTGACCAATCCAGATCGTACCAAATGCTTATGTTAATTGGCACCTCCTTACAGTATAGGAATAACTGGCATACAGGGAAGAGTTATTGGCCATGTTCATCAGATGAGCCAGAGTTTTGCTTTTAAAATGCACCCAACAATCAACAAGCAAATGACTCCCGGAACAATGTGTGGAGAAACATGCAGAGCCAATTTCTCTCACAGCCAACTACTCACCACGATTTATCATATTTGGCTTCACATTTCTCAGTCTGTTCTGGAACACATTTGACCTGGCTTTGATTGCGCATTTAGAGGCGATCTGTTCTGACTAGGGCTCCCCAGCTGGCCAGAGATTTCCTGGCCTCAGGCCATGGATAACAGGCAGCATCTCTCCATCTCTGCTCACAGACCTCGGCAATTGTTTCACAATGTAAATGAGAACAGGGGAATCTGTGGGGGAGATTTCTCCTGTATGTTTAGTGGTTTCTAGAGTTTGGGTTGTTGTATAAAACAGTTTCGAGGGGGGATTTTCATTACTCACTGCACTTAGCCTGGCACTTAAAGCTCTTTGAAATGGACTCCGAATATAGTTTTATATCTTTGTAAATACTAACACAGTCTCTCCTGGTCAAATTTGTTTATTTAGTATCATCTCCACAAAAGATACTATTCTAACTTTTGCACCCTTGTTCATGAAATGCCCCTCTGCATGTTTCTGGCTCTTTCAATTCCATTCATTCTTCAAGGACTGCTTCCTCCATCAAACCTGCCTGGGTTTCCTTAGTCTCTCTACCCTGCCTGCATTTCTAAGGCACTGACAGGATATAACACATAACTAGTCAGTCTGTGTTATTATTCAAGTGTATTTCTGTACACCTACCATAATGTATGCCCTTAGTTAGGAGCTGGAAATGCAATAATGAGTAAAAACAGTAGCTATCTACCCTCCCAGAGCTTACAGATTAATAGGGGAGATGCACATCAATGAAATCAAATAGTTGTTTTCTCTCCTTTCTGAAGTCCTAGTCACATTTTACATTTGATATGGATTATGTTCTTATTTTGTTGAACATTTATCTACTTTCCCTAACTAGATTTAAATTTTTTGTGGAAAAAGAAAAAAATCTCCCATTAATCATTGATGCATTCTAGGTCCTATGATCTACTACTTCACACATATGACAAGGCACATGTCACTAACATGTTATTTTTAATCCTAACCACAATGCTGTAATTTTATTATTGATATTTTTGCACATTAGGGATATGAGACCCAAGAGAAATGATGACTGGCTCATGGTCTTGCATAGTTAATGCTGCTAGCCCAGAACATGTACTCTCTATACACTGTTTGAATCCACCAATGATTGACTGAGAGTGGTTGAAATAGGAAATAGTTTCTAACAACACACAAGTACACTAACTCATCAACAGAAATAAAACATCTTTAACAATAGCTATAAACAATTCACATTCAGAAAAAATTCTTGTTTACTACAGAGCAATAATAACAAAAACAGCATGGAATTGACATCAAAACAGACCGGTAAACCAATGGTACAGAATAGAAGACACAGAGACTAACCCACAAAATCACAATATCTTATATTAGACATAGGCACCAAAAACATGCATTGGAGAAAAGATAGCCTCTTCAACAAATGGTGCCAGGAAAACTAGAAATCCATATGCAACAAAATGAAATTAAATCCCTATCTCCCACCATGCAAAAAACTCAATTCAAAATGGATCAAGGACCTAGGAATTAAACCAGAGGCCCTGCATCTAATAGAAGAAAAAGTAGGCTCTAATCTCCATCATGTGGGATTAGGTCCCCAAATGTTTTTAAAAGCTTAAATTTTTCTTCTTCACTTCGCTAAGATCCCCCTTCCTGAACATGAAAATGCACACTTTTATTCTTTCTCAGTGTATTTTCCTGGATGATTTGAGAAAGTCTGCTGACGGCATGTAGGAATTCAGAAAGATACCATGCATGTGGAGAGAGCCTTTGATCCACTAGAATGTGTTTAGTGGAGATGCCTGTGGCATGCCCTTCAAACCTGCACAGCCCCCATATCTGATGGAGTAAGCTTGTGTCAAGGGATCCTACCTTTTATCTTTAAATTAGTCTAAAAACTACTTAGGAATTTAACAGAAGAGAGTGCACTGGCCCTAAAATAACTTTCCATGAACACATTCCCAAATCCTATATTCCCCATTAGGTTGTAGTTTGAACTGCTATTAACCACCCACAGGCTAAAGAGAAGAACCTGAAGACCCTGTTGTGCTGCAGTATTAATAAATTAAAAAGGAAAAAAAATCACTTTCCTTTCAAAGTAAAGTAGAAATATCCTTATTTATGTGATTTTTATTGTTGTTATTTGTTTATTTGAGATTTGGGGTTTGAGAAGTCATCAATGATTAGTCAGTTTTAGTAATAAATCCCATCCTAGGGCAGTAAAGCAAGATGGAGCATCATCAAAGTTCAGTTAAAGGAGGAAGTGTGGATCTACTCTATTCTTTTGCCTACAATTGGAATTCTACTTTCTTCTTTTTCCTGAAAGTGAAAAAAAAAAACAATAATTTAGATCATAGAGTTCAACCTACAAAGAGGAGGAGGAGCAAAGGCATAGCAATATGAATACAGTGAGAGAAATGTTCTAATTTTCTGCATCTGTAAAATGGGAGCAGGAATAGTACTAAACTCAAGACTACCCCACTATAAAACTCTAGAGGTTGCCCATGATTCATAACATAACTGTACATAACACTGTGGACTCATTCATCCTCAGAGGGGACTTAAAAATATCAAATAAGTGTTTTAGTTAGCTTTCTCATCACTGTGACCAAAAGCTTTGATGAGCCAAGAGTTAAAGAAGGAAATGTTTATTCTGGTTCATGTTTTAAGAAGTTCCTTCTGTGGTCAACCTGAGCTCACTCTTTAGCTCTGGGCCCACAAGGATTCAAAACATCATGGCGGAAGGGTGTGGCAGATAAACACAGTTCGATTCAGGACATGGTAACCAGGAAGCAGAGAGAACGTCTCTTCCTGGGGACAAAATATTAACTCCAAGTGCAACCTCTCAATGATCTGCTTCTTCCAGCCATACCTTACCTGCCTAAAGTTAATCCATATCAGTGGATCAATTCACTTATTAAGTTAAAGTTCTCATAACCTCATTGTTTCACCTCTAAACATTCTTGGATTGTCTCAGTCATAATCTTTTTGGGGACACCTCACATCTAAACAATAACAATAAGGAAATATATTAAGTATCAATCACTAGCTCTGATTGCTTTCTTTCCAGGGACTCTATCAACCAATTGTCAATGAGTTTAGAAAGTTATCCTTCTAGATAAAAACAGTCCAATATGTTTGTATCATGTCATGACACACAACTGTTGAGGTGAGAACAACCGAGATGTGTTGTCAAAGACTCAGCATGATAAAGGAATGAAAAATAACTCATTAAAAGCTTTTCATATTAAGTTCTAAGTGATAATATGCATGATATATTCTATTAAATTAAATATATTATTAAAATTATTTCTATCTGCATCTTAATTGTTAATGAACCTATTGGAAAATTTAACATTGCACATGTGTCTCATGTGTTTATTGAACTTCCCTGGCTTCAACTATTTTTTTTATCAGTATACTAAATCAGTACTTTGAATGATTTGCAAAAGGCATTTTATCATGACACATCATGAGAAGTATACAACCCAGTTATATACATTTGATTTATAAAGGATCTCCAGGAGGATAGAGATGGCCAATATGATGTGGAACTAAGATGGACATGAAAGAATAAAAAGGATGAAACAGGGAAAAAAAGGCATTTTATCCTTTCTTTGCATTTTCAGCATGAACTGATATCCTGATTAAGTCAAAGTTACCATGATACCATGCATGTGGAGAGAGCCTTTGATCCATTAGAATGTGTTTAGTGGAGATGCCTCTGAGCTTGGACACTGTACTTAGTTCAGCCTTCACCCAACTCTCTAGGCCTCCTAGAAACAAACCCAGACATGCCTTCCTCCAGCCAGGTTCATGATGCTGCCCAGGGCTCCTCAGAGCTTCTGGACAGCAGAATCACTCATGTATGAAGCTTTTTCAAAATATCCAAGAACAGAAACCAGGCGCCTGAAGGTTTCAGACTCTCCACAGATGATTCTAAGGTACAGCTAGAGTTAGTTACATCCTCCAGATGTTGGTGTTTGAAGCAGTTTAACTATGTTAAATACAGTTGTTCAGTAGAAAAGGGAGCATTCTAGTCAGCCATTTCTGTTATGCCTCTACAAGTAATGGGAGAGAGAGCATGTTTACTCCTGGAGGAGGCCATGCACTGTGCTGGTGAAACCATACAGGTAACTACACAAGTAAGCCTACTTCCTTGGGTCTTCAGGTCAGATTTTAACTGAACTCAGAAGCTGTAGTATTGGACAGCCTAAAACAGGCACGGTCCCTAAACCACATACTTGTTGTTTAATAAAATAAAAGGGGGAGATGTTGAGGGCTGCAATCAAGTCAAGATGGCGCCTGGCAGTTTGCCAGGAGGAGTGGTTTGTGAGGCAACGCCACAGAGCCATTAAGATGATGAGGATTCCTTATTGGCTGACTACTGTATCTAGATGATGCTAATTGAGACAAGCTGTGTGTAATCAGTAAGGTATACATACCTCTGCTGTACCTCAATAAAGCGGCTCCTGCTACCTTGGGTGCCTGCTACCTTGAGTTCCCGCTCAGTTTCCCCGCAATAAAGCAGTTCCCGCTTCAACCTTCAAGTTGCTTGTCACCTCCCAGTTATTTGGCCCAGCTGGACTGCGGCAGGAAGCATATTGTTATTTTAGTTTTTTAGGGAAATGTAATACATTAATTATCAAGACGATGAATCAATTAAGAAACATAAATAGTATTGCAAGTGGTGACTTTCTCATACTAAGTATTGGTGGTCATTTTCTATTGCTATTTTTCTTTCATCTTTTGCCTTTTCCCCACTAACATATCCTAGTGAGCTGCTTATTGATTTTTCACTGGTAACGACAGAGGATGCTTTGAAACAAGTCCCCTTACAGCTAGGAATCAGCCAGAAACTTGTTGGTTTAAGATATCTGTTTGATTTCCTAAGTCAGACCTTGCTGCTAATTTAGAACAGTGCCTGCTTGTAGAACCCCTACCATGAGCTTACAAGACTGGAGAGAAGGAAAAATTAATATCGTAGCTAAAGAAACTAAAATGGTAGAAAAATAACTTAGATCTTTGCATTTAAGAATCCATCTCCTTGGACTCCACTTCCCTAGGTATAGTATGAAGACACAAATGGTGTGACTCTACTTTGTGTACTTTCAGAGAAATGAAAAATTGAGCTTCATCTGTGTACTATGAATTGAAAAGCATTCTGCTGTCGTATATAACAAATTATTAAAAATAAGTTAATTAATTTTAAAAAAAGAAAAAACAAAAAGAATCCATCTCTTAAGGAGAGAAGGTAAAGATGAATCAGTAATCAAAACACAAAAAGAGAACATCAAGAATTTCTTACCCTAAATTTATAATTTTTCATCAGCGATTGACCCCAATACCCAGCATACAGTCTGGCAAATAATAGGTGCTCACAGAATATCTGCTAAATGAAGCATTACTTCATAAATAAGTTAAATATTTCTGAGAAAATGTTGGCTGATATTATAGTAAACTTGGTACTTAAATACTAGTAAGACCAAAGAAAATAATTAGATGGATTTTGTAATAATTTCTATATAATTACCATTTATATCACCCTTTAGTTGTAAAAGAGAGTTTAAGTTCATGCTTCATGCTTCACAATGAATATACACCAGTTTTATAATTAAAAAATATTAATGAGCCAGGCAAGGTAACACACACCTATAATCCCAGTATCCTGGGAAGCTGAGGCAGGAGGATCACAAGTTCAAAGTCAGCCTCAGCAACTTGGTGAGGCCCTAAGCAACTTTAAGAAGGTCTATTTAAGAAACAGATAATTCCCAAATCCTCTCACCAGTTCCATATAGATTAACAGATTTCCCTTACTCACTCTCAGAAACTGTAAAGTAGCCTCCCTGGACAAATATCAGATATCCTGTAAGGTTTTAAATACATAACCCAACAAAGAGACTCAGTGAACATTCACATACTGGATCTTGATGTTCCTTCCAGGGTCATGTTACTAGTTAACACCAGTAGAACTGTAGAAACAAGAACTGTAGTCTCATGGCAGAGACAGGAAAATTGTCTGAGCATTCTGATCAGGACAGAATGCTAAAGGTATTGACTGGCATTTGGGTTCTCCAGGGAAATGGTCCAGGCAAATGAACTTTCAGTGAAGCTCAGAGTTGACACGCACATCCCACCCATGATAGTTACAATCAGTTTCTCAGTGACACATTTTTCAATACAAGCAGAAAACCAAGGACCACTCTGCCATATAAAAGACCTCTGAACATGAAATATTGAAGCCAAAGCTTACAAAAACAAAGCCATCTTGGGAAAACAATCAAGCCCAAACAAAGATCATACAGGGAGAAGAAAATTTCAAAACTAAAATCATATTCTCGGAAAAACAAGAGAAGATACCTCAGCTACAAACTATAACAGATCAGAGGCTCTCATAACATAGCAATGTAACATAAACCAAAAATTTAATTGAAAGTTTGGAAGACAAAATTAAGAAAATCTCTCAGAATAAAGGAAAACTACAAGAAGGTGAAATGTGGAATTGATAAGGAAAAGATTAGTCTAGTTGGACCAATATCTGGATAATAGGCCTTTCAGGAAAAAAAAAATGAAGAAGAAGAGAGGATGGAGAGGGGAGGGGAAGAAGGAAAGAAGAGGGGAGGGGTAGAGGAGAGAAAAAAGTAAAAGAAAAAAAGAAGCACAAAATTGAAGAAAAGTTCTCCAACACTGAGTAGTGTTTTTCTAGCATAAAAAGAGCCTACTTAGTGCTTAGCATAGTGGATAAACATAAACTCACAGTAAAGGCACAGCATCATGAAATACTGGGGACAAATAAAAACATTTTAAGCAAACCTCAAGATGCAGGTAAAACAAAACAGACCAGAGGAGTTTGGAACAGGTTGGAGTATCCAAGAAAAATATCCCAGGAAGAGGAAGTTGACTGACCTCTAACTGCTTTTGTACAGAGAGAAGATTTAAACAATTGAGGGAAAGTGTAAAGTCAAGAACGGGGGATGAAAAGAAGAAAAAGAAAGGAGGATGTTCAATATCTAGAAATCTATGGGAGAGATATTTTAAGTTGTGTGGATTTTTCACGTGATCTTTTCATATGGATTTATTCATACTGTAAGAAGCACATATGTATATCCCTCATTTTTAAGTTATTAAATGTATTTTAGTTGGCCAAAATGCTTATACATTCATATCACCCCATTGACCTTTTACTGCCCTGACTTCTAACAACCAATGAATAAAGAAGCACTGTGAATAGGAAGCCGTTCACAACACTTAAGTAGGGCCCGACCAGATTTAGCAAAATGTCCACTGCTCTTCTTGGGTCTCCAGTCATTCTCTAGGGATTCCCTAGCTGGGATGGAGTTGGAGATGGTAGGAAAGAGCTTGTCTGTTCACACTCTGGGCTCTTGCTTCTGCAGTTGCATTTATCTGGGTTCTGTTGCTGTCAGTGTCCTCTGCTGGTGTGCTTCCTAGGACATCCTTCTGGGCCTGGCTCCTTCTACAGAAAATGTGAAAATGAGGTTTGTTTCTTGTGAACAACTTTCACTAGAGCATTTCAGAGAAATGAAGTGGAGGGTCCTAATGACAGGAACAACTGTATTTTAATGCTTATTTGCTGCTCTCTTATATACATAGATCCCCATAGGCTAGCACTAAATCCATTTTATCTTATTTCTTTGATACTTATCCCCAAATTTAAAATTTTCAGTTTTAATTTTAAGGTTACTTATAACAGTCATAATAGTGTTAAAGTTGAATATTTAACCAACGCTTTGATGCAACCATATTAAAGGGGTAAGAGGATGGGAAATAATGAAAGAAAGTTAGAGCTTCATCTTACCTAACAGAAAATCAGTAGAAAATGATTACTACCAAAAATTGAAGAATGGCAACATCATCATTAAATTTAGAAAAAGAAAAAAGGAAAACAGAATGGGAAAAATATAGATATAAAACAGAAATAGAAAAAATATCCAAAGTGGAAAGAGAAAAATTTAAATATGGTTATAAATGTCTCTAAGGAAACAGTGCACATCCTTAACAAGACATTAATGATATAGTAACTAAGAAGCCAGGTCTTAGAAGTGATCAGACCATGGTTCAAATGCCAACTTCACAACTTCCTTTAAAAACTTACAAGCAGGATGTGGCGGTGCACACTTGTAATTCCAGCGATTTAAGAGGCTGAAATATAAGGATTGCAAGTTCAAGGCCAGCCTCTGTAATTTAGTGAGATCCTGTCTCAAAATGAAAAATAAAAAGGGTTGGGAATTTAGCTCAGTGGTAGAGTACCCCTAGGTTCAAACCCCAATATAGACACACACACACACACACACACACACACACACACACACCTTTATAAAATGCTCTTTAAACCAACTCTTTGCTTTTTCTTGTGAAAAATAATACAATAATACCAAATATTTAGGCTGCTCTGGAGATTATGGGTGAATGTGTGTAAGTCAGTTAGCACTGTGTCTGGCAAACAGAAAATTGCAAACATGTAACAGCTATTACTGTATTCTCAGAAAAGGATTACAGAAAAACCAGGCCAAGTTATCTAATGTGTGTTGCCCCCTCCCTAATCCAGCACATTCTAGAAATGCTGTATGTGCTCTTATTTAAACTGCAAAGATTATCCAAGTTTACAAAGAGGGTAAGTGGTAGAGTTTAGATTTGAATGTAAGCCTATATTCAAATATTGATTTGAAGACCACATACTTTTCACTAAAAATCCTTACCTCAATTCTGTTAGTGTATCTTCAAAGATAAATCTCTCAGATCAAAATCCTCCTCTTTTTCTGATCTCTACATATCACTTAGAAAAGAAGAGTACTTTGAGGACATGGTATAGTTGAGAGAAAATATTTGATCAGAGAATGAATTAAGTAGAGCCCAAGGGAGTTGGGTCCTACATAGAGGACCCAACACAAGGGACCACCAAGAACAAGATATGCCCACCCAAATGATGGAGAGAAAAGAGGAAAAAATGAAAGAGACCATTTAGAACTATGGGAAAGAACTACATAAAGTCCCTATTCTAATCCAAACACTTCCCAGCTGGATATTTAAGGTTTTAGACATATTAGAAATCTTAATATTTTATTATTAGTGTTTCAAGCATTGAAAATTATTTAATCCTAATTAATACTTACTGTCAATGATTTACACTAAATACTCTTATGACCTACACAGATTTAAAAGAACATAAATACAGCCTTAAGCCTCCAGGGAGTTCATCAGGTGATGTTTCTGATTAGATATTCTTAGTCACAAGATATATTAACAATATGCCACACTTTTTAAGAAGCATCTGATGAGTGGTTCTCACTATATCTATGAAAGGCACTCAGAAAGCAGGATATGGCTGTGAGTTGGATAAACCAGGGAGTGTCTCTTGAGTTAAACCTTGAAAATGGATTTGATTCAAACTCATAGAAACCAAGAGTCGAATGCTAGCTGCCAAGGACTGGGGCTGGTGGGTGGAGGAAATAGCAAGATGTTGGTCAAAGGGCATAACATTTTTAGTTATAAGATAAGCAAGTTCAGGGGATCTTATTTGTAGCATGCATGTTAATGGATGTGTTAATTAATATTTGGTAATCTCTACACAATGCATATTTATAACACATCATCACACTGAACTTCTTGCAGTCCTAATTTGCCAATTCAACATTATAAAATAAAAAGAAATAAGATGGATTCTGCTGCCACCATCCAGCGTGGGCAACTGAACCAATTCATGTGAATTTGGGGTGACACAAAATACAACACAGACATAAAATACCTTTATATAAGCTTCGGCTCCCAAATTCAGGCTCCCACAAGGGGGGGGGGCAAGAGAAAGTCATGTAAGGCTGATGAGAGAGAGGGAGCACACATTCTGGAGTTGATTTTTATTGGGGGATGCTGTTTCTTAGAACATTCAATGCCCAAAAAAGGGCATTGGTTAGGATTACAAAGGAACAGGTGAATGTAACTCAACCCTACCAGGTAATGCCTACTCCTGGAGCTATGTCTCATTATCTGACCAGAAGTAAAGCCCCAGTTATTGCGGGGCTCAATAATTGTTCAGTATCTTTTGCTCAGGACTTAAGAACATGTATTTCTAGAGCAGCTCCTGACAATGGATTTAAATAGAAATAAAGGATGTATCCGGATTTTGGAAGAGGTGAAGGTGTGAATTAATGGGTATAAGAATGCCAAGGTGTGTTGGAAGGGCAGTGATTTGCTTTAGCTGGAGATGAGAACCCAGGTTGACAAGCTGTAAAAATTGTGTGTGTGTGTGTGTGTGTGTGTGTGTGTATTTTTTTTCCCTGCCATGGTGCTGGGAATTGAACCCAAGGCTTTGTGCATGCTAGGCAAGCACTCTACCAACTGAGCTATATCTCCAGACCTCTCACATCATATTTTAAGAAATGAAATTAATAGCTGCAAATTATCATACACCTCTTTTAAGCAAAATATGTGTTATCTTGGATCTTTCAAAGAGCTTTTAGATACAACATCTGAAACACAGTCCATTAAAGAAAATATTGATTAATTTGGCCTTCAAATTCTTAAACTTTTGTTTCATAAAGCTTCTGTAAAGAAAATGAGCATATAAACTACTGAGAAGATTTGTACCAAAGAATAACGAAAAAGATATAAACACTCTGAAAACTTAATAATATGAAAACAAATACCACAATAAAAATAATCAAAATGCTTTCATAAATATTTTTTCAAATAAAATACATGGATGGCAAATGAGTTGCTCAACATCATTAGTATTTGAGGAAATGCAAACAGAACACAATGGGATGCCACTTTCATGTTAAAATGATTTAAAATTTTATTCAAACTTTAAATTGGCAAAAAATAATTATATACATTTGGGGGTAAGTACAACATGATGTTTTGAATGTGGAATGGCTCAAAGAAGTTAATTAACATATGCACCATTTCACCTACCATTTTTGTGATGAGAATATTTAAAATTGCTAATAGCTATAATAAATTAATTTATGCATTTTTTAATTTACTTATTTATTTTGCAGTGCCGGGCTCAGGCCTCACAAATGAGCTCAGGCCTCATAAATGGTAGGCAGATACTCTACCATTGAGCTATACCCCAAGCCTGATTTAAAATTTTTCAAATCACACAATTTCTAATGTGAGGATATAGAATAACTGGAACTCTCCCACACAGCTGAGAAAAATTTAAAATAGTATAGACACTCTGGAAAACCATTTGTTAGCTTTCTTGAATGTTGGGCATATACTCAGCACATGATGAAATTATCCCAATCCTAGATATTCACCCAAATGAACTGACAAATATATATTTGTACCACTCTATTTATAATTGCCAAAAACTAGAATAAATTTCCAGGTCTCCTAGCATAGGAGAATAGATGAACAATCAGCAAAACACTGAACATCTATAAAATGTAATTCAGGAGATATTAATTCGTGCAACACTGTAGACTGGGGGCAAAGGCATATTGCCAAGTGAAAGAAATCATATCTTAAAGACTAATTATTTTAATATTCAGGAAAAGGGAGACTATTGAAATGAGAAAGAAATCAGTGGTTGCCAGATTTTTTGTTTGTGGGGATGGGCTAATTCCAAAGGGATGGTATAAGAAAACTGGGAGGGAATTAAAACACTTCTTTCTGTATGATACATATGTGTATGCATTTGCCAAAACTCATGACACTGAACACAATGAAGAGTGAATTATACCATACACAAAAAACTTTTATTCTGTACCATATTGATTTTAATGTTCTGAAATCAGAAATATGGTTACTATAATTAAGGCTTAAAACAAAACCTCTGAAGAGCTGGCTATTGTTTACCAGACAAAGTTCAAGTCAAGTCACATTGCTCCCCTTATTTTTCCCATGATCAATGCAGAGACCAAAGTTTAGACATAATTGATTTGATCCATGCCCCTCTTAATTTCTCCTTTATGCAGGAAGACATGGCTCCTATGTGGTTCTTTTATGCTCCTCAAAATATATTTTGGATCACATGAGCCTCAAAAGAGACTCAAAACACTTCAAGAAAAATAACTAAGGATTTAAATTGTCATTGAATAAATCAAACTCTTCAACTTTGTTTTGTCTGTTTCTCAAACTTATTTGAACTCAGGATTTTTCTTTCATGTAAATATTTTAACTTTCTTTAGAACTTGTTTCATAAAATAGTACACTTTGAGAAATACAGATGGTGGAATACACTTTTGCTCATCAGATAATATGAGAATAGTTTGGAGTCAGAAAAAAAATTGAGATCTTAAGGAATTGGAGAGGTTCTTATTAATTTTTGTACTACCTATGTAGAGACCATTCATGAAACCTATTTATATATGTGTAAGTCTTAAAAAAACACAGTCTACATATTTCAGTCCCAGAGATGGGCCACAATCTAAAGAACCCAATTCTTGTGCCCAAAAGTAATTTTAAATTAATTCAAGTTCTTAATTTTCTTGTACACCATGAAAGGAATATATAGTCTATACAATAGTTTTTGGACACCTCCTATTTTCCTTTCCACTGCCTTTAGCTAAAGCTACCTCCACTTCTTTCATCTTAATGACGCTGCAAAGCTCCTACAACCCTCACAACCTTTTATCTTTTGGTTCTGTTTCTTTACCCCTTCACACTTCAATTACCACCTCTGGAATCCAAGAAGTCTGATAAGGTAGGACTTCTCTTAGGGAGGAAATGAGGCAGAAACAACTGCAGGTCCAGGCAGAATCCTCTTTAGCAGGCAGAGGAGTAGACACTCAGAAACCAGTTACTGGTTAAGAATTCTATTACAAACCAGGAAGGAGCATATTTCTTCTAGAAGAAAGCATTAAAGCTCCAAACCTGAGTCAATTGACATTAAGGAGAATGAGGGACTTGATCATTCTGAACAATTATAAACTGTAAATAAAAGAGAAGATAACACTTGGAGAGTATGTCAGTCAAGGTTCATTTAGGTAAGCAGGGCTATTGATCAACCAGGGATTGTTTGGTAGGAATTAGACTCTACACAGCTGTTGGAGTGGAAGAGGAAGTGAAGACTCAGAAGCGGGTGTCAAAGCATTAGAGAAGGCACCAGTTGGTCTTGCTGAAGCACCAGAGCAGGTGAAAAGTTGGAACTGTCAGAATACTCTGAGATGCCATGTGGGGTCCACAGAATAATCAAGGGCATGTGTTGCGTATATCTATCCACCACCTTCAGTGATCTGCTACCCAGAGTCTAGGACTGAGCGCTGGCAGCTATTGGCATCAGGACAATTGTAGGAAGAACTAGATGACATGGAAGAGAGTGAGGACAGGATGCAACCACAGGGCCCACTGTGTCCAGGTGTTACCTGAGAAGATTATGAAGGAATGCTGCTGCCGAGTTTCTGCGTTCTAGATCGAATATAAGGCAAGTTCCTCATTGGCTTTCTCTAACCTAGGTCTATACATGGAAAAAGATGCAACTCTAAGCTCGATGGATTATAAAGAGCAACCCATCATAGTATTATTTCTGAAAAGAAAATAACCAAATCTCCTTCCTGATTGAAAACAACATTCAAAAGATTCACATTTAACCAATTTTTGGGGGGGGGATTCTAGGCAGTGATAAGGACTGTACCAGATTCTCTCTCGCCATTCTCTCTCACATGTGCACACACCCACACACACCCACACACCTTCTTGAGCAGCCTCACACCACTTGCTATTTGTTCTCATTTCTTCTAGTCACAATGAAAAACAAATGATGAGGAGTTCAGAGAGATCTGATGAAATGAAAACAGCAGTATGGTTGAAAGACAGATAGGGTAATGAGTAGGAGAAAAAATTCCAGAGTTTCTTGATGCAAATTCCTACATTTGGGACCCAAGCCGCCTTTGGCAAATTACTCAATTTCTCTATTCCTCAGCTTTATCATGGCAAATTTCAGATAATACTTACCTCATAAGGTTGTTGTAATAATCATATGTCAACGTATATGCACAACACCTGAGGTGAGAAAAAATAGAAAGCTCAATCTAGGAACAATAAAAAATAAGTACTACTAATAAAAAGTAGGTATGAACTGATAGGAATAACTCTTAGTGACTGAATAAACAATTTCAGATCACTGAGGTAAAGGTATAGGCTGAATATTAAGCACCTAAAAATCTAGACTGGACATTTTACTTCCCTCTATATTGTTTAATCTACATGCTGCAAAAAGATCCTGTTAACTACACCTTCATAATCTGGGTTTTTACCTAAGTTAATGTCCACTCTTTGGGCCCTTCTTTTTATTACTGCCCAATAATCAATAGCATCTCTTGCCCTTTTCTCTTCCTTTACAACTATTTGTCCTAAATAGGACAATCTTTCAATTTGCTACTATAAGCAAGATCTACTGCTCTTTGACAGTGTCTGCCACCACTTTGGCTTTGGCTCTCAACACACGCTGTTTTGCCCTCCCTCCTGACATGTTCTTCTCTGTAAATTTGATTGAAACATAATGTACTTCTCTGGATAACTTAAAGGCACTTGAGGAGAGAGTAGAGTTTCGTTAGCATACATGGGATGAATTTTAACTCACAACTTAATATTTTTGTTTCAAATATTTTGTTCAGTGCTATTGGTATTGGCAGGTACTTTTTACCTGAATTAACTGGAAAGGATTTTTGTAACTTTTCTTCTTTATTTGGACACATGCAGAAATAAGATTATGTATCGATTAGATATAGGTAAGCTCATTTTATAATAATGGCTTACTTCTACCTGTTTATTATTCAGCAAAGTGCAAATCAGATTTAAGCTATTCAGAGTGAAGCATTTCAAGGACAAATAGGCAACTGCTCATCTATCACATTTCACCTATATTACAACTTGTTTGATTCCTAATCAAAGGATCCACTGAACTAGAAGACAATGAACAACCTCTAGAAGTGATATCATCCTAGAAAGAAGGTCTTGAATGTGTTAAAACATTCGGCCCTTGCCCAAAGTTATGCTTAAAAGAGCCATGACCATTTGCCAGCTATTCACTCTTTATGAGGCAGTGCCTCATTTGGCCAGTAGATAGCACTAAAGATATTCCAATAAGTGGAGAGAAGGCATTTGGTGCAATTATTACTCTGCCAGGGAAACATTAGACAAACTCATTTTAGATCAGCAAAGGAAGAAAATAGAAACCCCCAGATATTTAGAAATTGGAATTTTTTAAAACCGAATCCCAGTTGACACTTGTACTTTATCATGATAGGAAAATTAGCCTACTTGTTTCCTAACACAATTTCTCTATGAAGGTAGGGAGGTAGCACACGTTTGACATAAACTGAAATAAAACATGAAAGCAGCACTTGAATGGTAATGCTGAGGTCCAGAGAGATCACAAAGAAGAAAATTCCAGTTGCATTTCACAGAAAGAATGAAGAAGGCTCCATAAGCAACACCTTGTAGTACTCATTGATCCTGCCAAAGGGCATAGTTATAAAGTATTTCACAATGCAGTGTTTTAACAACTAAAAGCCTGGTTGTAAACAAAAGATGGATCCTGTTAACCTAAAGCAGGGAAATAGGACCCCCAAACCCCAAGCAGTAGCTACTATGTTTTGACAAGTGAAGATGTCCTGGAGTTTAAGGAATAATTCCACTTTCCTTTCCAGGTAAGAAGTAGTTAAAAGACCTGCTCATGTGATTTTGAACCATAGTCCACATGCAGAAATGTCAGGTCATCTACGCCAGCAAGAGCAGGTTTGTATTTAAAAAATTGATGAGTATTAAGGTGTAGTCCAGGCAGATACAGAAAGTTTAAGTATGAAAAGTCAGAAGTCGAGAGTCAGTCAGGGATCTCTCAAATTAAAACTGGAGGCACGTTGAGCAAGGAAAGACTATGTGAAGGGGAAAAGGCCCCTGAAAGAAATTCATGACAAAACTAAAGAAATAACTTCAAATTCCTTCTGTAGAAAATTGGTGGTGATGGAAAAACCAACTCATAAAAATTAGGAGATAGATTTTTCCTTCTCCACTCTCCAGGAGCAACTTTTCAGCTTTCTGAATCTTCTGCCCCAGCTTACTGTAATAAACACATACCGGATGGCCAGCTCTGAGTTCGATTCAGTAATCTTTAAATTTAGCCTCAAATTGCCTAAAAGTACCTTCAACCTTTGACCTCAATTCATGTAAGCCACTAAATTCCTTTCTGCTGTGGTTGTTTGTGTTTGGGCACTTGCAACCAAAAGTGCCTCATTAGTACATGGTGAGAAATCATAGGCAGAGGTGGTGAGGGTGGAGGTTCACTCCAGTCTCTTTTCATCCCAGGTAACAGTCTTGCCTCTTCTAGGTACTCTTCATATTCTCAAATCAGGAAGTTTCCACTTGATTAGCTAGGAAAGAATTTTATGAATGTGCTTTCCCTTTCATAATCATTGTGGCACAGGAAGTAGGCACTCTGCAGCTCCATGCCATCCCACAGAGTAAGCCTAGTGTAGTTTGAGAGCCACTGACCCTGGGGGTTAACCTTGATCTACTATACCTGGCTATGTGACCTTGGAAATATCTCTTTCCTTCTCCTGGCCTAAATTTCTTCTTGTATAACCTGAGCAAGATATTACAATTCTATGTGTCTAGGACTCTGTATACCTGCCCTGTCTCCATACATGAAGCAACATCCAGAGCAGTTTAAGTGATAACATACATTATATTTGATGTCCAGCTAGAAAAGGTGACTGTTCAGTTAACTAATCATGCGTGCATGGACAGCGCATAGGAACACATGTGGAAAGATAGTGAAAGTGTGAAACAATGACCATGACCGACTTGGTAGAGATGTAACATTAGCATTCAGGAAGAAGCTCTCTACTGCCCGTCAGTCCTGAGTGATGTGCTCTTGACCCAGCTGCCCCCTCATCACAAGACCTACTGGGATCCTGTCTGTCTCTCTTTCTCTGTAGCCTCTCCTCTTCGACTGACAGTGGTGTCAACCACTAACACACTCCTGTGACTTCCTTCCAACATCCAGGAGAAGAGAGAAGACGCAGTGTTGTAGTCACCAAAACTGGGGAGAAAAATAGTTTCACTACAGCTGAAAACCTTGATTTGTATTGGAACACCAAATATATAATGCTATGAAACTATGCAAATCTTCCAGCTATACCCAAATATCTCTAAAGAAAATAGCCAGCTCTGTCCTGAGAAGGTCCTATAGAACCAAGAATAGGTCCTAATGATATTCTGTTAAAGCTTCAGTGTATTCCAACAGTTCTTCCCCAATTCTATTTGCGAAGGAAGGAAGGAAAGAAGGCAAGGAGGCAGAAAAGGAGGCAATAATAACAACAACAACAACAACAAGCTCCTGGTAGAATAGTAGTTTTCAACCATGGTTGTATTTTGAAATCTCCTGGGTTAAAAATATTACTGTTCCAACTCATGCACAGAGATGTTTATGTTGCCCAGTGATTCCATTGTGCAATCAGGGTTGAGATGTAATGCAATATATTATATTTTGTTAAATATTGACCCAAGAATATTCCATTGCTCAAGAAGAGTGGGACTCAAAAGGATTTTAGTTATTAAGAATTGCTACTGAAAAGCCCACCAGCCTCTTATTGCTGAAGTCTAAGAAGCTGGAAGACTCCCTTTGTATTTTCTCTATTCTTTGGGGAAGTACTGCCTTGCTCTCCAATCCTGAATCCCACTTCTCTGAGGGCTGCACAGTGGCCCTATGCACCTTGTCATTCTCCTTCCTGCTCACCTTTCTAAAATTATTACCGGATCAATGCTTCAGGCTCGGTATAGTGGGAACTCTTTTCCTGATAGGAATATAGATTCTGTGGCTTTTAGCATCCATAGATCATTCCCACATCTCTTATTAGCTAGAGGTTCATTCGTTCACTACATCAAAACTTTTATAACTGCTGGCAAGTTGAAAAATACCTGAGGCAGAGTGATGAATTGGAAAAAGTAGTGCGCTGAGAATCTTAGAAACTTGAATCCAGTTACATATTTGCTCGTGCCTCTTTAGGTGACCTGAAGCGATTCACATAACCTTTCAAGCCTCTGTTTCCTTAAATGTGAAGTGGGAAAGTTGGATAATATCTCATTTTGGTTGCAACTCTGAAATGCCACACTGAATTCTCTTTTCCTATCCACCTTCCGGTAATGATGCTAATGAGCATTAAATGGTAAGAAAGTAACTAGAGGGGAAAAAAAAAAAAGCACAAGAAAAAAGCTAATGGTCCAGATAAGCCCCAAGTTGTCAAAACTGCTCTGCAAGCATTGAACATATCCCTACAAGTTGCATTTTTAAAGACTACCATGGGATCATGTGATAGTAAAATTCAGTAGTTGCTAGCTTCTGCCACTGGTTTATATGAGAAGATCATTCTTCCTCCCTCACACTATGAAAATCACCCTTACAGAATAAAAAGGCAATGATCTGATTCTATAACTATAGAATTTGACCAAAGAGGGAGAAAGCTTTTAAAATTTTTTAAATTTTTTTAAAAAGCTTTTAAAATTTCTCTCTAATCTGCTAGGAAAGTTTTAAAATATTCAAACCCCAAGTTCAGTTCACTGTTCCTTCACAAAGCTCTTGCACCCACGTCTTTCCACTCCTTTCCTTCCAACTACCATGACCTTCTCCTCATGCCACCTCCTCCTCAAGACATCCTGCATTCTACCACTGCATATATCTTTATGCCTCTTGATGTATGACTTGTCTACTCCAAAAATGTTTTAAGACTCCTTATTTCCTGAAGATTAAGTCTAGACTGTTTAACTTGGCATTGATCTCTGTAGTCTAGCCCATAAACCTATCTTTCCCCTCATGTTTCCTCAACACATTTCTTATCCAGTCAGCCTGCTTTTTGTCCAGCCGTCTTTCAGCTATGCCAACTGAAGTTCCTCTACTCTGCTTTTGCTCATGCTGTCCCCCCTCTATGGAACTGCCTTCCTGTTTTCCCCAACATAGACCAGTCTTGGTCATTTGTGGAAGCTGAGCCAACTAGCATTTCATCTCTTCCATAAAGCGCTCCTGTGCCCTATGATGATAAAAGATCTTCTCTTCCTCCCTCTGTTCCAGGCAGCTCTTAGATATTCCTGTATTGTCTACTGTGTTTTATTGCATTTTTCCTGGTTAGACCACATGATTCTAGAGGACAGAAATGTCTATTAAATGCTTCTACCTATCTTTCTGCCTCCCTCCATCCTTCCCTCTTTTGTTTTTCAATACTTCCTTCCTGTTCCTTTCATTTTCCTGTCATTTGTACAGTAGATTTTAGGCAATCTAGAAAGTGATCAGTACTCACTATCAAAAAAACCAAACAAACAAAAAAACAAAAAACCCCAGCAATACAGACTTAAACCAGTGAGATCCTCTGTATTTCTCTTTTACACAACTTGACCACTAAGATGCACAATGCACAAATTCTCTTGTGATCCTTAAATTTCAGCTTGGAATTCCACCCCCCTCAGTATGTTGGTTTGTGAGAAAGACTTAGTGTTGCAAGAACACATATCCAAATTTAGGATCCAATTTTACATTTTAATGTATAAGTTTTCCTAAAAGCACAGAAATGATCTAAGAAATATGAATAATTTGAAAGAAAAGAGTACAGTATTCCAGTATTCCATTCCTCTTAATTACCTATTTTGATGTGTTTAATCATGCATTCCTCATTTAGAGAGTTGGTGATAACAGAATTGCAAACTACTAAATTGAGAAGGGATCTTATTTTCTGGATTTATAGATGAATCATCTGTGGCTCAGGCACAGATATTTAATCTAAGTTAGGTACCTCATCTTGCAAAGTTGTTTGCCCTCCTTCCCATTTGAAGGGTACCTTTTCAGAAGGAGGTTCCTCTATCTTTACCAAATACTTTCTTTTAAGTCCTTTTGTTTCCTAAAGTTCTCTGTAAATAAAATGAAACCCTACCCAGAGTTGAGCCAGAAGTTCAACCAATAAAGACCTCTTTCAATTTTTGGAGAATCATACTTGTGATTCTAGGACAGACTAATTTTCTAGAAGAAGTAGAACTAAGCCTTGGTTTAAAAAAAAATGTTGTGGGTGAGCTATCGATTTAGACATTTAAACAGTGATTTTGTTTATTTTTTGATTCGGTTCCAAGGAAGAGTCTAAAGCTCAGCAGAAGTGCTATAAAGATGGTGTATCTTTTGCCATAGGATGCTAGAACCCTCAAGTCAGGTTTGGAAGGGGCTGGGAAGCATACACGGCCCTTATTTGCCGCAATCCCTCCATTCAGGGAAGGAGGTGTACTGGAGGGATAACCCTTAGGAGCTCGGGGACAATACACTTACCAAATCACACTGGAATCCCAGAGCACTCTTGAATGACCTCCCTCCCCTCTGCACAATGTCAGCACACACTGTGAAAGGATGAGTAGGATTTTCCCTACTCAAATCAATCCTCCTGCCTACTTCAAGTATATTTCTGGACCAAACCCCTTCATTTTTATTCTGGAATTTTTTAAAAAAAGAACTTCTTTTGGGGGGCGGGGTGTCTTCAGAGTACAAACCAAACTACTCTTTTTGTTTTATTTTTTAAAACTTGGAAAGAATCGCAATTGTACTTTTCTGCCTAACATGTTTTCTGTTAGGGCCCGGTGTCTCCAGATGTAAAGGCTAGCGTTGCCTTGCGTTTTTCTGTTGAAGCAGCAGCCTAGACTCTCATCCCTGGAGAAGTGAATTTACCTCCCGGAACTTAGGTTTTCCATCTGTTCAATAACGGGGTTGATGGATGGCGGCTTAATTCTCAGCCATTGTAAACGTTGTGGGAGGCTGCGAGCCCCATTGCCTTTGACTGATCCACTGGAATGTCCAGCACAAGATAGTTAAAGGTTAAGGATCTCTCCAATGGAGAGTTGTTAACACAGAGGTCGAAGCACACGGTCAAGGTTTGCAGACTTGCTGGGCCTCGAAAATTCTCTCCAAGATCTTCGGAGTGGGAAGCTGCAGCGTCCTCTCACCTCCATTATGCTCCTCCTGCGCCCTGGCAAAAGGGACCCGCAGCGCGTCTCTGCCGGTCCCGATCACTCAGCTCTTATACCTTCCCAAACCACAGTAAGCTGGAACAGCTACACCTAGCTCTGTTTTTCACTGCCCTGCCACTACCACTCCTCGAGGTCCGTATTACTTGCCAACCCCAGAAATCCTTCCAGCTGTGCCAGCAACACCTTGCACCTCTTGCCCACCGCTCTGCGAGCGAAGCGCTGCTGCACAGTAGGGTACTCTCCAGGCGTCCGGAGCTCCAGTCCCACCTCCCCGCCCCAGTCTTTTCTGCTCAGAGCTCCACGCCCCGCCCCAGGACCCTGCCGTCGCTTTCTGGACTAACTCCCTTGGTGCTTTCCCGGAGCTCTACTTCTAGCATCCACTCAGGAAGAACCATTCCTTCCCCCCACCCCCTCAGATTTCCCAGCCAAAGCAAAAGCCAGTCAGTGAGCAGGGTGCCTTGTACAGCCAAGGCACCCGGACTGGCCACTCTTCTGGGCGGGGGCAGAAAGAGGCACCGACCTCTCGGGGTGCACCCGGCTAGGCAGCCACCTGGCAGGGCCGGATCCTGAGAATAGCTTTCCGTTTGAACCCCGGACCAAGACTCCGGAGTCGCTGCTCTAGCCCTTAGGCACCCCCTGAGGTCACCCGGACCCCAACCAAGCCCGAGTACCGAGCGCGGCTGGAACTCCGCACAGCTTGCGGAAGCTCAGCGGCCCGACACGCTCTTTTCCGGCCCCCTCCTTGGAGGGGCGCGCGGGGGCCTGGAGAGGCACCTCCCGCCCGCCTGCCTACCCTCCCCTTTTTCCTCGCCCGCCCACCCGGCCTGAGCTGCACGGCTCAGCGCAGCGCTCGGATTCTAGGAGGGAAGTGCGGCGCTCAGTCCCTGGCGTCCTCAGTCCTGCCCCCAGAAGTGGAGATGAGCGAGAGGCAGGCGAGGGCGCGCAGCTCCTGAGACGCCGCGCTAGCCGGCACCATGCGCCTGCGGCCGCTGCCCCTCGTCGTGGTCCCGGGCTTGCTGCAGCTGGTGAGTGCCCAGCCTGCTGCTCCGCTCTATGCGCTGGGGATGCGTTTCGGCGGGAAAATCACGCTGGTGACCGACTCGCAAGCGGAGCTTGGGGCTGCTTGAGAAATGGGGCTGGGGGAGCTTGGAATGAAAGAAGTTTTGGATTGCTTTAGGGCTTGAGGGGAAGAAATGGGGACTCGAATAGAGGGGACCTAAACGCGAATGAGGGGCTTAGCAAGGGTTGGGATTTGAGGGCTGGGATAAAGTAGGCAGAAAGTGGCCAGAAGGGAGGTGCTGGAGAAGAAAAAAGGTTTATGGATAAGGTCTGTAAGAGGGTGGGAGTTGATGGGTATGATGAGGATGGGTTGAAAGACCTTCCTACATCCCAGAGATTGAGAGACTTGGCGGTTTTTATTTTCACGTGTTTGGCCCAAATGCCCTCAGACACTTCTTCCAAAACAGAGCATCATGTGTCCTATTTCATAGGGCTAGGTGGAGGCGCCTTGATAGGGGGAACTTATGCAAAAGACAGATTTTAGGGGGCAGCTTGAATTTCTCTTTATTTTCTGCCTGGCACTGGGGACTGGGATGGGGTTTTCTGCCGGCTGGGAACGCGAGATATAAATTTGGCGCCCAACTCTACGCAAGAAATCTTTAAATGGTCTTTTCTCAGAGGCTTCTTTAACCTGGTCTGGGGATGTCGAGGGGGATGTCCAGGAATTGGAAGGGTATTGAAAGGTGGCTCCGGATTTGCTAGCGACACTGGGCGACTATTCCTGTTAGGACTCTCTTGGATTTCGCTGAGAAGCGTCACGCTCTCCTCCTCCCGATATATGGTCCTATACTATATACATGCATACTATATGTTTTGCTAGTTAATTTAAGATCGACCCAAAGTAAGACCTTCGGAAGCAACTTTTGAATAATATTGTAGAAATAGACTGCTTTGACTTGGCCCGACTCTGATGGATTTCTCCTGGTCACTTGGCACCAGTCTTGCTTGATCTGGTACTATTAAAAGAGCTTCTCCCAAAGCCAAGGTTTTTTTGATCCTCATACTTAAATTTTACTCACTTAACTCTGGCTATTAAAAACCAGATTAAAGGACCTAAGAACATACAGAAAAACAATCACTTCTCTTTCCTTTTCCTTTTAGAGGGAAAATCAAATAACTTATGAAAGTTTCTCAGTGACATGTACAATATTGTACAGGCAGAGGCACTTTCCAAGTGTCAACGGTGGAAGGGACTGTAAAAGGAGTAGGAGAGACAACACCAAACAGTCTGTGGTCCATTCTGTTACAACAGAGATTAACTTTACCTGCACAGTGCTAACTCAGACATTCTTCAGTGGCATCAAGGAGAAAATGCAGTGATATTTCTGAATGTCCTAGAATAAGCCAGCACATACTGGTTATTTACAATACAGCATGTTAAAATAATTTTTACATCTAAAGCCCTATGCATACAGAATATATGCCACATTAATCTTTAGTATTACTTGCTTTAAAAAAATTTAATCTAAATTTCAATGAAAGGTGAGCCAACAAAGCAGTATTTGTAACATGTAAGAAAAAGCCTGGGGAGGGGGGATCAGGTAATTATTGTAGGGTTATAGAATACCTTCAGAAACCTTAGTTCATTAATTTTGCATTCAATGATTGTAGACTGTGTCTTTGCTCCATAACTGCTGTGTTAGGTTCTTAAAAATGATGAAATATATTTGGGCATTTGTTGGGGAAAAGTTCTCCTGTCAGCTACTGTTTTGGAAATGTTAGATCCCCCCCCACACACACACACACACTCAATAAGGAGTAGGAAATGCATCTTAAAGGGATTATATACCCTCCTTAAGAGCTAGATTCTAATATTACAGCACAGATTGATTGATTACTTTTTAAGGAAGCTTATGTCAAATTTTAATCCATTTTGGATTGTGCTGGGGTTGTAATGTTTTTTTCCTGGAGCACTTTATCATGGTAAGTGAGGTGGGTAGCTGCAGCCCTGTGATAAGCACACAAGCCTTACTCTGCCATCCTCTTGGACAATAAAAGGCTGTTTACATTCTCCACATTCTTAGAGCTGTTTCCAGCCTTATAACACAAGGGGGTTAGGATGTGAAAGGAAAACAGAGTGGCTGAGCAGGGTAGATCTAAATTGTAACATTGCCCAATTTTACTATACCCCCACCCCAGTAAATATCAAAAAAGACAGATCATAATTTGTTCCTTTGGATGGTCATAGTTTTGTTCTACCTTTCCCAGCTGACATTGAACTTGTTTTTTAAATCCTAAAAGCAAAGGGATATATTTTTTTTTTTTTAGAATTGAAAACTAGTCTTTTTTAGTATTCTAGGAAACATAAGTACTCCAAAGACCTGCTCTCTGCTATATAGATATTTTAAAACTTGTTGGAGTGGGAGGGGTGGACTTACATTCTTTTGTAAATTGGGTTTTAGTCTTCCATCTTCATTGGCAGCCTGAAGAAATATACTTTTTAAAAAAAAAATGCTAAATATTTTAAATAAGTATTGGATTTATTTAGGCATATTTAACATTTATTTACATGAAAATTGCCTGTTTCATCTGAAAGCAGTAACAGGGAGTTGGCCCCCAAATAAGTCTTCAACCACATTATACTGTTAGAACAACTAGAATGTTTTTACTTATTTTTCTGATATTTAGAACTTTTAAGTAAATAATAAACTGAACTGATAAATATTGCGGGTGGCCTATGAAGAATGGGTGTATGCTCCCTGTCGTTGCTCAATTTTGCTGGCCTCTGTCCAGCCTTTTTAACAGATAGGTTGCTATACCTAATAAATGAGGTGACTGGACACTTGCAAAATTTAGATACCCACCTTGAATGCATTATTTTTTTGATATTCTTATTCAGTAGCATTCTCTTTTTTTATTTTCTCTTTTTAGATAGGCATTACCGTAGAGTGTATTTTCACATAGTATACATACATGGAAGATAACTTATTCTAATTAGGATCTCCTTCTTGTGGTTGTATATCAGTAACATTCATTATAAGAATATTGATAGTACATTATATCTTTTCTGACACCCAATTAAGAAAAATTATTTGGAATTAATATTGTTAAAAAATGAGTGTTGTTTCATGACATTATACTCTAGTATGATGACATTTGCTCTATGTTGAGATAAAATGTAGAAGTGATTTAAAACAGGTTTGTTGAACATTTCAACTAGCTTTTCTGTGATACAGTGCCAAATTTATAAATAAAAGCTAAAAGTGATGTAAATAAGCAAATTTTTAGAATACTATAAAATAAGAACCCTTGTGATGTAAGAAAGTATAATTTTAAGTTCATCTTGTTATGTATTTTTGTCTTACATAGATATATAAAGGATATTTATATTTATTTTAACAAAGTAATGATTTTAATATTTGTTTAGTGTGATATGCATATTTATTCCTTGTTTTATATTTAGCAGAAGTTATAACCCATAACCATCATTCATTCAAAAATCACAATTTCCTTCATGCAGTACTAATCTATAAACATCAAAACAGCATTTCCCAGGGTAGGATCAATAGTCATCTGTTGGCTAGATGACAATGCAGAGGAGAAAAAAAATATACTTCCATATCATGGTTATGACTGAGAGATATCTGGGCTTTAAAATTAATATATGAGCATCAATGTCTTAGAATTTTTAAAAATATTAAGATTGGACAATTAAGTCCAATCCAGCCAATCCAGCCATCCATCTCTCAGTAAAAATTGAATTTTCTTAGTCTATTCTGGTACCTGGTCCAGTTTAAATGCCTTTGACAGAAACTGACTCCTCTGGGGAACTTACATTGCTTGATAGATTTCCGAATTAAAAAAGAAAAGCTTTTTTAAATCTCCATTCTCTATTTTTTCCCTGAATTTTCTTTTCTTTTTATTGTTTCCGATTAGCGGTCAGAATGCTAAATAAGGTAGAAGTCTTTTTTGAAAAACCTTTCAAGGTTTACATTGTCAGTTTAAAATGCATAGTTATTGCAAAGTGAATGAATTAAATGTTAATTTGTCATGTGCAACATGATGTTTTGAAGCATACATTTATAATATATTACCTATCTTTTATCTATTAAGGAGTTAATCGATGCATCTTGAATGGTTTACTCATTTAGTGGTAGCAATCAAAGGTGAATAAATGTGTCACAGGGTTGTGATTTTATAAAAGCTCTAGGATGTCTCCTACTGTTTACATATTCTGTAGACTCCTTTACCTGAAGCTTTGCTGGGTAAGGTTTGAAAAAAAAAGAATTATAACCACATACTGAAGTGCCTACAGTTAAGGCTGTGTCAGCGTTTCTGTGAAGAATCTCATTTCTATCTTAGCCATAAGCATTATTGCTGGTTAGAAGCTGGCATTTAATATCTTGATTTGGGAGTCAATTATTTTAAAGCTGCTTTAAAAAATTGGCTCAAATGATTCTGAGCACTCACCCATGAGAGGTTGCTCTCTAGGTATGCTTATAGTGTGCAGGATGGTGATTTAGAAAACTAATTTCTGTATTATTGACTTACTGACTAAACTAACAGGCAGAATCCTATAGTTAAGACTTGCATATGATTATAACCTAAGTTGTAATAAAATTATTTTAGGTAATCTTTTTTCAATTAACCTATTTATTGTATCGTTGTGTGACTTTGTAACACTGTTTTATCAGAAGCCTTTTTTGTTGTGTCAGACTCAGGTACCCTAATCAGTGTTTTTATGAATCTTTATTTATTAACAATCTTTTAAATTTTCTATTACTAGTGATATGACCAGTGGTGTGGATGACAACTCTATTCTTTATTTGCAAGTTCTGCTCAGTAAAAAAGTGATCTCAAGTAATTTACAGTATAGATTTTTATATTATGGAAAAGATTCTAAGATTTAATTGACTGAAAATGTCTATTTTATGCTACTTTAATTTGTGAAACTCTAAATGTAGACCTGAAAAAAAAACTGTTTGGTTCAATATGCTATACAATTTGTATAATAAAGAATTCTGTTTCTTTATAGAACTACCATTAAAAATGAGTTTTATTATTTTAACCAATGCTATAGGAAATATTTTTTTCCTTGTCAGATCATTCAAGAAATTCAGATTGTCATCTTTAAAATTGCCATTTTTGTCAATCTTTCCTTTATTAGACATACAGATCTACGGTAAGAGAATTGGGACATTTTATAAACTCAAACCACCAGAATAATAATGCTTTACATATTCTTACCCACTTTTAAGTTTCTTTTATACAGGTTATCACCTTCTTTTCTCACAACAAGACTAGAAAATAGAAGGTATCTTAAATGTTTCCATTCTTGGAAAGAGCAATGACTATAGTATCAAAAATATGAGTTCTATTTCTAAATAAATTGAACACTCAACAAATATTACTATCTGCTTTGACCTAGACTTTGCACTGAGACTATAGCAAGCAGTGAAGACACAACAGTAAACAAAACAGACCCAGTCCAAGTGTTTGAGTGAGATGTGTGGGCATGTATGCGTGGTTCAGGGAGATCACTTACCAGTCTCAGATCCCAAAAAACGAGATTAGTATTGATAAAGTATATGAAAAATTATTTCTAACATCTCTTTTTACAGATAAATTATAATAGTGATTCTGGATTTTTCTTTTTATGAGTTACATCTTTAGTTACTGTACAATTTAAAATTTCTTACACACAAGTATAATTGATTAAAATATATAGTTTACATAGGTTTTATGCTGTTAATCACATCATAAATGATATATATACTTAGAAATAGATATAAAATACTTTGAGATTGATTAGGAAAATTTAAGCAAAGGGAATTGATGAGCATTTTTTCAAATCATATAATCAAAATCAATACAATTTTAAATTAAAAGAGTGCATTAGGGTTTTTCCCCCTTTATACCTTTTAAAATTGTAAATCACAAACATCTAGTCATTGTTTGAATTGAAGTAAAAAATAAATTGACTCTCAGTTAAATTCTAATTATTAAGTTAGGTAACATTACAGATTCTTTAACCAGAAGACTAACAAGTGGCTTTTGTATGCCTCAATATAGAGGACAGCCTATTTAAAGCAGAAATCCCTTTAATGCCAAATGTTTCAGGAAAAATTCATAAAATTTTGTTTTATTTTATTTTATTTATTTGTTTTCTGAAATGCTGAGGATTAAACCCAGGGTATTGTACATATATGCTAGCCAAATAAAACCACAATATTAAAAAACCCTAGCATGTGACAACTGTCAAATAGGAAGAAACTTTCCTAAACTTTGGAGATAATCCAAGTGAAACAGAAAGCCTAGTCCTAAGGTTCATTCCAACTATAAACAGCACAATGTCTTTCAAAATGAAACTTGACTTTGTGGTAGTGCTGTTTTGGGAGCAGATAAATTGATTCAAAGGCCATAAAAACACTTGCATATGTTTCTTTATGCAAGAATCAATTTGTTTTAAGTTGCATAGTGTGTATCTTTATCTGCTCAAAACAGTGACATAAGAAATCATGTAGATTTTATGAAGAAGAAGATTCTTTTATATGGCTATTAATAATGCCTATGATTTCTCTTCCTGAATTCTGTTCCTCATCTTTATGTATAGACTTATCTGGTGAAAGTGGTTGACGCATATTTTGAATTGTTAATATATGTAGTAAATAAATAGAGACTGAAAGGAACCATTAAGCATTGTGTAGAATGATAGCAATAATATGTATTAATAATGTTTTGCATTTGGATAGTCTAAACTGGAGATGACTAGGAGTGGGTTAAGGACTAGGGCCACAGAAATGGAAAGGAAGGTGACGTTTTCAAAGACATGTTTTCCATAGTCTTGAGTTTATATGTTGCTCTTATATTGATGACTTTGAGTTTCTATCCCATTGGTTAGGTTCCAAACCATATCTCTGTAATTTACTATTCATTTTGACTTGGATATTGTACTACCAGCTCATGCTCAACATGTCCAAAGCTAAACTCCTTTTCTGAACAAGTGTCTTTCAACATTCATGGATTCCATTCTTGAAGTCACCACATCTCTGTTTTTGACATCTGGGTCTTTGTACTACCGACAAGTGACTTGGTGTAAATCACTATATAGTTTATGAAATTCTTTCATGTATTTGATTCCATTGTCATCTTCACATCCCCCCTGAAAGGTAAGTAGAGCAATAATTATATCCATTTTATAGCTTAAGAAACAAAAGCACCACAGATTTCAGAGACAGACTATAGCTGCATGAATGGTAGATTGAATTGTCTGCCCCGTCCAGCCCTTGGCTCATGGCAGCATCCATTTGTAGCAGACTGTGGGATACATGATGAGTGCTGTCTTTCTAGTTATTCGTCATGGATGCCCAGAATGATGGACTTGAGGGGCATCTCTCTGAAATGCCCTTTTCTGCTCAGCAACAGCACTGAGGTGGAAAATCTCAACTCATTCCTATAAGGGATATTTTAAACAAGTCTTGCCACAGGTCAGATAAGTTAAACAGAATGTATACAGATTCTTGCAAGATGATGCTTAATCTATTTTGCATTTAACCTCACATAGTCTACTTGCCATATTTTAGCCTATACCCAGCTTTCATGTTAAATTGATAGCTAGTAAATGTGGCTCCAGACAGCATCAGCAGAGGATTTCAGAGTTGCCTTAAGTTCTCAAGACTACTTCTATATCACTCCAGATAGGAAACATGAGAAGCAGGCAGGGAACTTGTAGGTTCAAAGGCTGCTAATCCTGGTTTTCTAAGGAACATGAGGAAATGAGAAAAAACTGGTGGGTACTGGTGAACTCTAGTCAGTGTCCTCCCTTATACAGAATTCAAGGGCATTCTATAGAATTTTGTTTGGCCACTAGCATACTACTGTTGCTCTCTTTATTACTTTTTATGAAAATATGTATTTTATTATAAAAGTAACATTTATAGTGGGGTTGTTAGTCTTCATCCAGATTTGGGGATGGTCTTTGACAAAATGCAGTCAGAGCCACACATGCTGTTTGCTTCTTCTGGAAAACTCTTCACTGATGACTTAATGTGCCGAACTGTGAGAAGCTCAGCTCCTTTGCCCAGCTCTGATGTGTAACGGATACTCTGGTGTCCCTGCAGGAGCAGGCTGAAGCTACCCTCTGTGGGACTTTGTCTCAGATATCACACTTCCATGGCTTTCTCATGGTCCTTCACCTGCCCACCCCCCCCTCCCCCGCCCAACCCTCCACCCTGCTTCCTTTCAGGCTTTCCTGGAAGCACTCCAGTTATAAATCACTTTCACTGAAATACTTGTATCAGTGAACACTTCAGGGGAACTTGACCTAAGATTTCTGTTTAAGATTTTTTGCAGTATTCAGACATTTTTATAGTACCATAGTCACCCCACCTGCTTTCTGCTACTTCACAGCTCACACTCAGGAAGAATCACTATTTTTAGTCTAATTTTTTTCAAGATATTATAGATATGTGTGCTTTTGTCATAATAATGTCATGTACAACATAGTGTTCTGTAACATACTTTTTAATGCAATGATGTGTTTCGGCCTTTTTAATACTATGTAGAGCAAATTCATAGTATTTCATGGCCTGGATGCACCATAATATAGTCAGTCCTTAATTCATATTTTGATTGTTTTTAATTATATAATACATTTGTAAGTATATCTATACAATAAATTCCTAGAATTGAAGGTGCTGGCTTGAGGTTGAGAATGTACAATTTGAATTTGTGTAGATATAATTCTTTTCCTAAATAATTATAGCAATACTACTCACAAGGTATGTATGTTCCTGTATCCCTTCCAGAATATTGGTGGTTTTTCTAAACATGCTGGTCTATTACAGGAAAACACTTCATTGTTTTAAAAGTCTCTAATATATTATTCATTAGAAATGTAAAGTGTTTTTATGTTTAATAACCATTTGTATTTTTTATTTCATGAATTTTCTTTTTAAATAATTCACCATTTTCAGTTGTCTTTTTGTTTGGAGCCTTTTAACTTTTATAGTTTCTTTTTAATATTTTGCATAATTGGCCTTATTTTATTTTTCTTTTTAATATTTTGCATAATTGGCCTTATTTTATTTTTTATTATGGTACTGTTATGGATTTTAAAAAAATATTTATTTTTTAATTATAGGTGGACACAATAACTTTATTTTATTTTATATGGTGCTGAGGATTGAACCCAGTGCCAGGCGAGCGCTCTGCCTCTGAGCCACAGCCCAGCCCATATTATGGATATTTTTTATGCCAACATTTTAAATTTACTTTTGCTGGAAGAAAACTATTTATTTTTGTATATTTATGCTTATATCTGTTCTATTTCTGAACTGGATTATTAGTTCTAATAATTTTTATTTGATTCTCCTGGATTTTGTCTAGACAATCATATCATCTGCAAATAATGTTTGGCTCTTCCTGTGGAACACTATGTCTCATATTAAAATTTTCTTAGTATAATGGATAGAACCTTCAAAATATTTTCAATAAAACTGAAATTGGGTGGTTTTTTTTTTTTTACCTATTTCCAACTTTAATGAAAGGTGTTAGTAAATATGAAAGTTGCTCTTATTTTCTGATAATCTATCAAGCTAAGAGTACCCTTTCATATCCACATTAAAATGAATTTATATCAAGTCTAGAGGTTGATTTCAGATACCTTTTTTAGCATCCTTCTTAAATGTTTATTTTTTATTTATGAACAATTTTCCCAATATTAATCTGTTTTCTGTATTTTAATAGACTGTTGATATTTCTGTTTTTACATTAGTACATTAGTATTGCATTAGGAATGCAGAGTATATATTTATAAGTGAAATACAGCAAATGTGAAACATTTCAGGTTTTTGCATCAGGATTATGCTAGGATCATAATTAGAAAGACTTCCATTTTTTTCCCACTGAGTTTTGGAAAAAATTAAAATTAAAATTGTTTCTCTTTGGAAGTTTGTTCATAATAATTGTAACACTTTTAAGCCTTTCTGCTTTGGCAGAGGAGATTTAAAAAAAAAAAAAAAAACTTTTTCTTTTCTTTGTCACTACATATCCATAAATTTCTTCAATCTTTATTGATTCCTTTTTATTAATTTTAAAAGAAATTTATACAGAGTTGATTTATTTAGTATGAAATTATATGTACTATTACTTAAATTTTTAAAAATGTACTCTATAATTGTGAATTTGTACACTATATTTCCTCCCAAGTTTGTATTAATCATTTTTGAACAATGAAAGCTAAGAGACTGCCCTCATTCTGTCTCTGGGTCTGGCAATGTAGATAGAAGGCTTCTGTGGCAAATTCCACAGCTAAGTTACTAAGTGGTCCAGGCTGGATTAAGTCTAGGGTAAGCGTGAGTGTCCAGAACCCACCTGCTTTCTTTCAGTGGAGGATGTTTTGGTCCCCTGGTATTTGCCCTAGTGCCTCCCTCTCTCCCCCTTCCTGCTGCATTAAACCTGGTGGTGGGAAGGGGTTGCCATGAGGATAAGCCTCAGTTTCCTGACCAGGTGCTGTTTGCCTTTGCCTATGTTTGGTTTCAGGCTGCTCAGCACATTTGATTTTTCCACAATTCTGATTCACTCTTTTTTATGTCTTCCAGAGAGCCTCAAATTTTGTGGACTCTTTCAGCATCATTTTTTTTTCTCTCTTTTTAGTACCCAAATGCATTCATTCCTGTTTTCACATTCCAAGTTCACGTCTTTGGAATTCGGAGAGGAAGACAAAAGTAAAGGCATTCATTCAGCTTCCCTCATTGCAACTAGAAGTCTTGTAGGCATTTTTGGCTTATCTTTCCTCATCCCTGTAATATCAATTCAGTCACAAAATCCCGTAAAACTTCTTTGTGAATCCCTCTGTAAACTGTCTCTTCCTCTCCATTCTCTGCCATTTCATCCCTACCTCAACCTCCGAGCTGGTCTACCTTATTCCAACATGAGCCTTCTAAATTCATTGCACATATCACAGAATCATCTTCCTTAAATTCTCTTTTGATTTACTATGCCACTCCACTATTAAGAATGAGATTGTGATTCTCTCTTTTTAACACATTGAATCTAAATTCCTCTTCCTGGCTTTCTTAGCGTTAAGTCTCTCATCCAATATTCATCACATACTCTTAACCGCAGCTAAGCCTGTATCCTTAATGCTCCATGAATACTTCAGGATGGAGAGGAAAGCATAGGTTTTGGTGTCAGACTAACTTGAATTTTGGCACTTTCTCTGGCATCTTAGTCAAACTAATAAATCTAATCTCAGTTTCTTTCCTCATAAAATAATTGTAATTATAGCTGTCTCAAAGTGTTCATGATGGTTATATACAAAAGTGTAAAATAATTGTCATAGCATTAACTGACCAAGTGTCCAATTTCCTTTCCACCTGTATCAGCTAAGCTTCTTTGTGTGCAAGCAATAAAACCTGACTCTAATGTAAGCAGAAAGCATTTCATTGAATAAGTTTCTAGCTCACAGGAAAGGTTGGAGAACCATACATGTCTAGAACAGAATCCAGGGCCTAGGTATCAGGAAGTTGTCAAGTAGCTAAGATGATAAACAAGTGCTAACCATTTTACCCCTCCAGTCTTCTTTCATTTTATTTAAGAGGTTGTGGCCTGGTTGAGGGGGTGTGGTTGGGCTGGGTTATATGCTTTGATTTGAGAAGGTGGGGGTATTGATCTGATGAACAGCTCCACATCCTAAGGAATCAACACTGTGCTCCCATTAGAGAACTCCTGATCACTACTCCCATTGCAGAAGGAGCTCCAATAGAGAAAGACACAAACAATTACAGAGAAGACCCATTCCAACTTTCCAGAAGAATAAATACGGTCTTCCAGATTACCAGATACTTAAAAGAAATCTTCAGAAGGAGAATAAACAAGAAGCAAACAAAGCAAAGCCAGAGAGGGAGAACAAAATACAACTTATTCTGGAAGAAACCAGTAACTCAAGAAACATTTTAACTTCAAAAATCCTCAAGCAGTCTTCTCTGAGAGTTAAGAAGGTATTATGCCCTGAACGAAGGCAGATTTCAATGAAGAAAGTCAACTGGGGAACAAGTAGTAGTTCTTAGAAATGAAACACGTAAATGTCTACAATAAAAGACTGAAAAGAATAGGAATAAAGAACATGCTGCCGCACTGTAAAGTAGTGGAAATTCCCCATGACATGGAGCCAAAAGACCCAAATGGGAAATATGAGAGAAAAGATGAGACACAGAGGATAAGTACAGAAAGCCCAGCAAAGAGCCCACAAAAAGATGACAGAGGAAATGAGGGGAAGGACGTAGTCACAAGAAAAAGCATTGAATAGGCTGACTTTAAAAAAATTGGGAAATTTTTGCATTCAAATGATAAAATAGAAAATCCTAAGTGCTTTCAGAGAAACAAGATAGATTACTGTTACAAAACAAACACGTCTCATTAACCACACTGGATGTTAGAAACAGTGGAATAATGCCATCAGAGTTGTAAGGGTGAAGAGAGATTGAACTGACAGCCAAATTATCAATGAAGTATGAAGGAACAGGGGAGAGGAGAGAAAACCAGAGAAGGCAAAATAACATTTGGGGTTTGCAAAGATCCCAGAGGAGCTACTATGCTCTCCATGTAGAAGAGTCTTCAAAGAAATGCTTCAAAGCAAGAGAGGAGTACGGAACAAAGAGGTGATGTGAGTCGCTGTTGCAGTCAAGTCTTAGTATGACTCAGCCAGCCTCTGACTCTGGAAGGCACGGGGTCCCATTTCCTTCTGTGATGCAGGTGTGGTGGCTCTCTGGGGGCATTCCATTGAAATAATTCTCAAGTTCATAAAGGTCATTGTTAGTTGCTGTGTTCAAACTGGATTTTTACACAAAGGTCTGATTTATTTAAATGTAGCCTAAATGTAATATAATAAATATTGATGAACTGTAAAAATATGGAGGTAAAAGGAATGTAAAAGGTGAATTTAAGTGTGCATGCCAGGTTCCTTATCTTAAATAGTAAGATGTTAATAGAATTAAGAATAGGCATAATGTCTTAAAAGTTACCAAATGCCAGAAGTAATACAACCAAAAAAAAAAAAAATTCAATGTGTGAATTTGTTTTCTGTGTGCTTTCTGTTTCTTTTATAGTTTAAATAGTTTAGAAAATATATTTAAAATTAAAGATCTGAAAAAGGAATCTTGATCCTAAACTATAATTTTGTAGTTTATTTTAGACCTCAAAAAAGTTATTTTTCTGTAGTACTTTTTGATAAATGCTTATAAATGAAAATTTCAAAATCTTAGCTGGGAGAGAGCTGTCCAGCAGAGAAGATTTCTTATAAGGTCAGGAGCTCTTCACAAGGGGAAAGACAGACACTGTGGTCATGCTGCAGGCAGGGTTTATCAAGCCCCAGCCCTGCTGCCATTTGGGGCTTTGGGTAGGGTGGGGGAGGGCTATTCTGTGCATTGTAACCAGCATCCCTGGTCACTAACCCATAGATGCCAGCAAGAGCTACTTCACTGTGGCAACCACACCTCTCCAGAAATTGCTGTATGTGCTCTAGGGAGCAGAGAGCCCCAGTTGAGAATCTCTTGTGTAGATGCTTCCTGCATATGTGAAAAGCTGGATCAAGTGACCTCTTTGGGGAAGGGAGTCTTCACTTGGCATAGAACCTTTTGTTTTCAACACTTTTGTTTTTCCAACTCAGGTAAAATTTCCTTCCATTAATTCAGTTCAACCAATACTTTTGAGTGCCAGCTCTGTTAGGCTCTGTGCCCAGTGCACACACCTCTATTTGACATATTTTCTTTTTAAGGGAAATAGATGATGAATGAACCCCTGATATTTCTCGCTCTGGACAAGCTTTCCTTCCCCACGAGAAATTGTCACATTTTATTTTGCCTCAGGTGCAGATCTTACCAGTTGTTGGGGGCTGGCTCAGAAAGTTTTAGTGAAGCCTTCTAATTTCCATATTTTGAAATGCAGTAATGAGAGAAAAAAACTTTGTAGGAGACAGCAAATAAAACTGAAATAGCAATCATCGACATTAGTTGGTTAATAAAATGTGAACTAAATCACTTGGAATGCATATTTGTTATAATTAAAATGTAGTGGGATCATATTCTTCGAAGGGTTTATCACAAAATCAGATTATATTTTGGATAACAAAACTGGAAGGCAATAGTTTTGAATGTAAAATTTGAGTCAGCGTATTTGAGAATTAAGTGTACCTCTTAGGAGCTAAATTTTACGTTCTTTTTTTAAAAAAAACATATTTTTAGTTGTAGATGGATACAATACCTTTATTTATTTATTTATTTTTATGTGGTGCTGAGGATTAAACCCAGTGCTTCATACTTACTAGGCAAGTGTTCTACCACTGAGCCATAACCCCAGCCCCTTACTTTCTTTTTATTGAAAAATGGGGATTTTCAACTTTACTGAAATGTAAAGTATAAGTTATTTTATTTTTATAAATGGTATGAATCAATTTGGTCTACATAGAAATGTATTTTCATTTTTATTTCCTTTAAGGCAGTTTTCATTTTTTTTACGAAAATGCATCTATGAAGGTGTCGCATGAGAGTTGTTGCATCTTATTCCCTGGAGGTGAATATTATAATTAAAAAGTAAACAGAATCATTACTGGTGTTAAGATTTGAAATACAATGTGTTTTTATGAAATTATAGGTATGCATAAGTAATGACCATACTCTTTGGGGTAAAGTCTGAGAACTGCAGTGGACTGCAGCTCAGTCCCTTTACACATATGTAAGATGAGCCTCCACTTATGCTCTTGTAGCCCTAGAGTGTGTTGGGGCTTCCTGAACAGACCAGCTTACTCCTGCCCCTGCCTTTATCCAACACACATATGTACACACAGATAACTACTGAATTTCCCACCACATAAAAGGCTGTATCTTTTCATTAGCAGGAAGATGTCTAAACTCTACTTTGAAGTAAAAAGCTAAATTGTGCTACTAGCCTTCCCCATGCAGATGCCTAAACAAATCAATATTTACTAATGTACTCTTAGATCCAAAGAATTATGTAGGAAAATAGTTTTGGGTGATACACACACACACACACACACACACACACACATACACACACACGTCATTTATTCATTCATTCAGTAGTTTTAGTATCTACCGTAGGCATGGCATTATTAGCTTTTCTTTAGAATATATTCCTAAGGACAAATATTTTTTCCTGGTTATTCAAGTATCCTAATTTAAAGATTGAAAGTTGTGAGTTGGTTTTTCTTTTTTAAAATTTTCTTGTTAAGACACACTGTGTTAATTTATAGCTCAATTGCACTAAGCATTTTTAGTAAACCTAGTTTTCTTTCCCATTATATATAGTTCTTGACCTTGTATTCTTTACATATGATCCTGTTATATATGGCTTATGTCATATGCCTTCTAAATATTTTTGACAAGTATTGGGGATAAACATTCATTTGCCAGGTATTTCACCATTGCTGTTCCAATATGTCTATAACACCAATTTGGTGAAATTGTTTTAATTCTGTGGTATGAATTTTCTCCAGGCTTTTCCTATTGAAAATTCAGGTGTTTGGATTCAGTGATTCCCAAATGCTGGTCCATGGGCCAGCTACAGTAGCAACAGTGAGGGAGCATTTTCTGAACCTTCAGGCATGTTGCATCAATGCCTTTGGGATGGAGCCAAGGCACCAGGTGATACTGAGACCCAGCCAGCTTTGAGAACCCTCAGGCCAGATGGTCTCATAGATGTCCTTTGCCTTTATGAATTCCTAGAGCTTTGGGGGCCCTGGCTCCTGTAGGTGGAACATAAGCCAGCCCTACGGAAAGCTGCAAAGATGCTGATTACACAGCCAGTGAGTGCCTCAGGAAGGGGAATACCCCAGGACATGAACGGGGTTTCCAGCATTGCAGACCTCTCCCCCAAAGAAGTGTAAAGTGCTTCTCTCTGGTCTCCTCTACACCCTATTTATACTTCCATTGCAGCATTTATCTCATAGTATAGCAATAGTGGGTGCACATCTTTGTATATTATCCTCCAGTGAAACCTATAAGCATAGAGAATGTGGTTGTCAACCTCTGCAATATCCCAAACTACCCACATAGTAGGCATCAGATAAATACTTGAATGAATGAATGAACTATTGAAAGAAATAATGCAACAGCTCCCCTGACAGGCTGTGCTTTGGAGCCAATGAAAAGCTACCTGTGACAGATTGTAGGGAACGAGTTTGGGCAGTATTATTAAATCTAATCCTGTAGTCTCCTTAGCTCAATGTCACTGATCTTCAAAGTGTGCCTGAAACCCTTTCCTTTTGGAGCTTTGAATTTATATAAAAAATCCTCTGTTTTAAACAATATGATTATTAGGCTTTTTTGGGATAAGATGACTATGCCTAGGTTAAAATGCTGTATTAAAATAGACTATTTCCTATCCTGTCTTTTTCAAGGTTAACTGTTTTTTCTACCGGGACAAAGAAAGAAAACCAGTTAATTCTCTTTTGAAAGTAAATATAATAGACACAAAGTAAAATTTGATGTTCATTGACCAACAGCCACTTTATAATTTAGAAAGTCATCTTCATTATTGATTCCCACATTACTTCTACAATATGCCTCATTGAATATATTGATGCTTGCATGAATATAGAAATATAATTAATATGGGAAATAAATGTTATTTCTGAAGTTTAGATTCCATTGCTTGATAGAAAAATACCATGTCAATAAGAGTTTAAGCAATCGATAGTTTTAAATTTATGATCAAGAGCTCTGATCTCGTATTCAATTCAGATATTTTAGTGCTTGTCTCCATAAACGTCCTTCTCTATATCCATGTTTCTTAGTGAGGTAATAGGTTTAATTTGCTGATATTTGTGTAGCAGGAACACTTTTAATATGATGTAATTTATTATCTTTTCATATTCTAATCACTATGTATTAGATATTTGTTTATTGTTAATTAAGGCAATTATTTCATTGATGACAGTGAAAGTTTTCAAAAACCAAATGATTTTGAGAGTCATCATTTTACCTAACTACAAATACTATTAACTTTCTTTTGACAGTGGAACATCCCCAAATTTTCCTACTATAAATGGAAGTAGATTCAATGTAATATAATACTGTGTATAAATCAACATGGTCTGACTTGAGAAGCTGAGAAAGGCTTTATGAGAAGTGGTGCCTCTTCTCATGGAACTGCACAAGCCTGTTTCCAGCAGCAGATCTTCCTTCATTTGGAGAGCATCATCTGTAGACTGTCCCACTTCAAGAAGGACACAGTCCTCAGCTCTATTGCATGAAGACATTATCTTTCCATGACACCTACGCTAGGCTGTTAAGGAAGGGACTTACCGTTTTATGCATGAACAAATTTTCTTCTGAATTCTAAACAAGAAACCTATTAGGGTGTAATAAACCCTTCCTTTATACTGTATCACATTTACATAATGGGCCACAATTGAAATGGTGAAGGCACAGACCAAGTTGATCAGCAAATTCCCTCCGTAATATTTGGTATGGATTTGTCTGTCTTTGGATTTATGCTGAGGTGATGTAACATCTAAGGAACCTAAGTTATTCAATGGAATGCCTGCAGTGTGCCATGGAACAGCAATATTTTATCGGTGCTTGCAGTGGGCAAAGACTATGATCTTTGAATGTTATCAATGAGAGATTTGAGGATTTTTTTAATTAAGAATTTTGGGGTGCTAGAGGCTTCTGGGTAACGTGTGAATCACGGTAGGGCATACCAGTATTGGCATATAATCTGGTTTCTTTAGTGATGTGACAAACTTAGTAGCTTGTGGTTTCCTGTGACCTCAGATTGGCCCTTGGTTGTGATACACTGGAGTGCACTTCCAGGCTCTTGTCTCCAGATATGTCAGAGATAAGCTAGAAGGTGTATCAGAAAAGAAGCAAGAGCTGTATCTTGGGCCTCACATCTGTTCTTTCCTTCCTTTTTCTCACATGTGCTCAGTTCTGAATCTGCTTAGTATGATTTCCCACAGAAATGCTTGCTACGTTTGTTCCTTCAGGACCCATGTTGCCCTGGCTGCTTCTCAGTTCTGTATCTACTTTTCTTTGATCCAGGAAAAGAAATTCTCCAAGTCACACTTGTGCCTGACCCTTATGCTACTCTGGATTTTAACCAACTGACTAATCTAGGATTTCTGTCTTTGTAACCCTGTGCTCTCTGAAATGTGACATTTCTGTGTTTAGCATTACTCTTGACATCCTCTCTTAAACCCCTACCAGTGCTTTACATGGTTAGCTTCTGACCCCTGCCTTTTCATTTTCTAAATTTCAGAACTTCTAGGTTTCTCTTTAGCTGAATCTACCAACTTTCTTTTCTATCTCCAGAGAATACATATATTTAAATGCATAAGATAAGATGAAAGGTGTTTTGCTTTAAATATATACTTCAATCAGAATCTTTGAAAGTTAAATATTCTTGTATCTGCCAGGGGCCGGAAAATCACTTTCCCAACTTTATTTTAGTGAACTTTGGGGGTGGAAGAAGATATACTTCGGTACTAAAGCCCAAGACAGGATCCTCCTTTCTCAGCTTCAAATGGCACAGGAAACCCCTTTCAGATTCCCAACATGCTCTCTCAGAATAGCACTCATTTCTGTGCTGCAGAACATGCTTCAGCTTCTTGCTTAAAACCAACAGGAGGCACAGCAGATGTATTAGTAAATCAAAGAGATCTCAAAACCATGAAGGAATGCAGCCAAATAACATTGAAAAGCTCTGATGCATAAGTGTGACTGGAAGGATACTCTGGCCTCTGACACATGGGGACCTGGACAGGGAACTGGGTGTCAAATCCACCCTGTCACAAGAGCAATTGACAGCCATTGGTGATTGATTGGTGAAATCAGGTAACACAGATCAGAAAAAAAAATTGTTTGAAATAGGAGGTAGGTATGGCAGCCAGAAAACATTTTAGAGAAGGCATAGTTGAAAGAATTAGTTGAGGACAGGCAGAGCCCAGGTAAGGAAGACTGAGGGAGGGTAGTTGTGCTCAGATGGTGATGAAGTTTGGGCCAGATGAAGGGAGTAGCTTTGGGCATAAGTTTTGGATCTTCTGGGATCCCGAGCTTCAGGCAGAGCTGCTGTCTCCTTCACTGTGAACATACGGGTAGGAAGAACATGTACCTGGCAAGGTTACTCATCAGGTGGAGGCGTGCATGTGCAGAACCTGTACATGTAGAGCCTGCTAAGCAGCTGCTCTTGTCCTGGATTCTTGCTTAGCTAAGGACGCTCAAGACTTTGTCCTGAGTTCCATTCCTGAGTTGAAATAATTGTTCTCCCACTAGCTTTTGGCTTCAGAAAGAAGGTGCCTATCTGTCTGTCTGGAAACTTTGCGAGGCTCTTCACCCAGTTCATAAATCTGTATGTGAATCTAAGAGAATAATTATCAAATTTTAGTATGCAGTGGCCTGGGAAAATTGCTAAAATAAAACATAGATTATTTGGCTCTTGCCACTAGTTTTAGTAGGGACCAGGAGTCTGAAGCAGCACATAAAATGATTCTATTGCACATTTAAGGGATGTCTTTTTTTTTTTTTTTTTTGAGGAGGCTATAAGTATTGAATCCAGGGGTGTTTTACCACTGAGCTACATCCTCAGTCCTTTTTATTTTTATTTTGAGACATGGTCTTGCTAACTAGCTGAGGGTTTCATTAAATTGCCCAGGCTGGCTTCTAACTTGTGATCCTCCTGCCTCAGCTTCCTGAGTTGCTGAGATTACAGGCTTGTGCTACCATGCACAGCTAGAGATGATACTTGGAGGAAACACCTCCCTAAAGGAATCTTCTTGGCATTAAAAAATATTCTTCTAGATGCATTATGGTTTTTACCTATGGATCCTGACAACATTCACCCTCCAGAGCAGAGACCTTTGTGCAGTGGATAAGGAGTGGTTCCCTGGACTCCAAGCGTAACTTCTCAGGATTTCACCCCTGGTGAGCACATTTCTAACACACATTTCTTTTTAAAAGGTCGGGGTGAGTGATCTTAACATTTGAGCAGACATTGAGAATGGGACAGACTCAGATGTAATATGCAGCAGGGAACAAAGAAGAATGATTTACAGATGAGTTTATTGTTGCTCACTAGTAGTTTGGGAACCTATTTGTCTTATTGGTGGGTCACCACAAATATATACTGATAATTTTCCTAGTTTTTGGGGAACTGAACCAATTCAATGAGTTTAAATATTTTATTTGGAAAAAAAAAGTTCTCGAAGTTGACTTTAATTTGAACCCTTATTTAGAATGATTGTTCATTTAAACACTTTATAGGAGAATATTGACAAAGTGTATGGCAGACATACCTGGCTAAGTGTCACAATCTCCATTTATAATTTCTTTGTTCTTTATAAAATTCCAGTTCAGGTGGCTTCTAAGACACAGGCATGGCCAATGGCACACAAGAAACAAATTTAGTAAGTGCTACTTTCAGGAAGCCTCTACCATTTTCTTTAAAATAAGAATAAATTGGGATGGTATGTCTTTTATCCTTTGGCATTTTGTCCCCTTTTTACCTTCCCATCTGTAATCTAGACTTGAGGCTAGGAGATGCAGCAGCCACACTGTGAACCTGAGGCAGCAAGCATGGAGAGAGTGGCAGCTTAAGAATGGCCAAAAGAAACAAGGGGCAAAAGCTATGTCTCTGATGGTATTTCCAAGCCTCTGTACCATCCCTAGTCTGCTTGTCTTCTTATTTCTTGAATCCATGCCTATTTAAGTCTCTTTGGTAAGGTTTTATTATTAGAAATCATTCACTGTCCTGATGCAGGTGAAATACTAAGTATTTTATGAAGTGTGCCACCTTAATAAAAACAGCCATAATCAATGATAGTTATAATCATTATGAAAGGTACCTTTTGGTTTAAAAAAAAAGAGGAAGAAAGGAAAAGTAAAGAAAAAATGTTCTTAAAAACCATGTACCACCAGGGCACATTGGTACACACCTGTAATCCCAGATACTCAGGAGACCAAGGCATCAGGATCACAGGTTGGAGGCCAGCCTTAGTAACTTAGCAAGATCCCACTTCATAATAAAACAATAAAATTTATAAAGGACTGTAGATATAACTCAGTGGTAGAGTTCCCCTGGGTTCAATCCCAGTACCACAAAAATAAATACATAAATAGAAATAAAAGAGCCTGCAGTAGTCTTATGGGGTTCAAAAGGTGTTGCAAAGAGTCTTCAGACACCTGTCTATCCCTCCATCCCAGCAAGCATGGCCCTAACTTGTTTTATCATGTGAAGTGGGTAGTTGCAAAATGTTTTAGAACCAGAGACGGCTGATTGTGAATTTAGCTATCTCTGAAGCTAGAGCAAGAAAACACTTTGATGACATAAGCATACTGTGATACAGAAATTGTACCAGCTCTCTTTTCCTAGGAATGGGGGAGAGAGAATGGCATGCTTGGAGTCACCAAGTGAACTTTGTGATAATGTTCTTGGTGTGGTACGATTGGTGTGAGCACAGTCTGTTCACCTTAGGGTTCTCTAGATGTGGAAACCAGTCAGGGGAATAGGTCTGCAATGCTGTGCTCTCTGATCAAGAGTCTTTACCTCTTCAGAGCTGGAAATTTGCATCTGTAAGCATGTGACTTGATAAACTTAGGATATGTTGTAGGTGGGACTTGTTTCAACCAAAAGGCTTATCTCAGGAGTTTAGTCATGGGAAGATATGAGTCAGGTACAGAAAGAGTATTGTACAGAGAAGCCTTGGTTGGAGGCAGACAGTTGAACTTCAGTCCTGGCTCTTCCTGTTGATTATCTCAGTGACCCTGAGCAAGTCACAATATTGCTAAACTTCACTTTTCTTCCCTACAAATGAGGAAATATATGAACTTTAAAATTACACTCAGATCCCAATATCTATGATTCAGTGTTAATTTCACAAGGGTAAGGGAATATGATTATTGAGGCTAGAGCAAAATTCAAGCAGAGGCCTAGGACCCCCAGATAGTTCCTTGGTAATACTGTTTTGTATAATCATAGATAGAGCTCAGGTAATAATATTGAAAAGAGTGATGAGATTTTTCAAAAGTGGTACAGTCATACTCAGTGATGGTTTTATATTTTTCTGGATTTCTTTGTTGTAGAAGGACTTTGACCTCTTTTATGAGATTGAGTTTATGGATTTAGGAGATGATAGAAATTTTTCTAAAAACTTGAGTCTGTCCCTGGTTCATCTTTGTGCCTCTCTGTCATTCACACAGCTTCTGAGAATCACATCTTAATTGTAGTGTTCTTCGGCCACCATTCCTGACACTACCATGACTCTCAGAGAAAGTTCATTGGTGTGTGTATTTGTCTGGTTTCAACTAGACAGGCAAAATCAGTGGGAGATGATCAGTAGATAGATATTTAGATATAGATACACATACACATATGCGTATATACATTTGGTTCTATATATCTGCAAATTATGCATCCATATAACCAACCACAGATGGGAAATATTTTAAAATTCCAAAAAGTTCCCAAGAGCAAAACTTGCCATGCGTTGAGCACCATGCTAAATCACATGAATGAGGTGATGTACGGCCGTGCCCTGCTGTAGCCTTCTGCTATTTCATGGATCCTAAGTCTCTTTCTAGCACTTGTGTGAACATTGTTCGCCTGCAATTCATTCATGTACTTGTAATTAGGCCTATGATGGTTGCATCTTAGTGAACATGGGCAGACTTTCCTGTCATTATATAGTGTAACAACTATTTATAAGGCTTTACATTGTATTATGTATTTTAAGAAACCTAGAGATGATCTAAAGTATATATGAGGAGGTACAAAGGTAATATGCAAATCCTGTCATTTTTTGTAAGGGACATGAGCATCCATAGACTTTGGTGTCTTTGGAGGGGGTAGTCCAGAAACCAATCCCCCATGGATGCTGAGGAAAGATGCTACATACATATACACATATATAATTATTTATATGAGAGAATGATTTGTTGGTGCTTGTGTTTACATCATTGGATTTGCTATAGGCATTTGGCCTTATGCTGTTTGAGTGCTGATTAATTACTCTGTCAGGCTGTTTCCTCTGTGTCTGATGCTGGAGTTTGAGGTCCAGGGCAGGCAGCCAGGAAGGGGAGACCACTAGCAGGCTAGAACTGACAAAAATGAGGTGGAACCCCATGCGGACGGACTGAAATCCATGCCAGTTTTTGTTAACTCTGAGCTTGGTTACAAGGATAACCTTCTGAATAAATCAACTAAGACCTTTTGCCCAAGAGTTAAAAGCTGACACCTGGCCAGGAGTCAGAGAACCTGGAGGAAGACCCAAGAGAAAGTGGAATGAGTACAGACTCGGCGGCTGCTGCTTCGTGTCGGCACAGCAGTTCAGCAACATGTGTGAGCCTCAAAACAGTGCTTTCCTTCATTCTGCCTTCCAAAGCTCACAAAAAATTGCTCTCTTGGCCCTCTTATCCTAACATGTAAGCAAGAAAATTCCGAGAAATGTAGTTCGGCCTAGCCAAATTGACTCATTACAAAGCCATCACAGTGGGGAATATGAGGAAATATAAAGCATATTTCTTGCCCCATAGAACTTTATGGCTTTCTTAAGTTAAGGGAATCTCTGTAAAGTGCTCAGCATCATTCTTATAAACTGCTAGTTGCCCTTTCCAGGTAGCTTTGTATTGTGGTAGACTTAAACCCTCACTTAGTCTTTTCTATTTAAGTCATACTGCTTCAGATTGTAGACAGTCACACTTCTACAAAATAAAGCATACTATATTGTACATTACTTTGTTTAGTGTGAGAGTCCAGTTATAAAAATGAGTGGGTCCCCTAACCACTGAGTGTTGCTTCACTTGTTTATTGGGCCAAAATTTAAGTCTACAACTTAATGAAATCAATTACCTCTTAATCCACTTGACTTGTTTGCCAGCCTAGCTAGCAGCTGAAAAATTAAGGATGGGCAGAGCAACTGGAAAAAAAGGCTAAAAGATTTCCAAAAATTCTAGACAAATTCTGCCTCCAGATTGCTTTGCAAATATGTTCATTTGGGGGCTATTAAAGGAACTGGCGCTGAAAAATCTGAAAGAAAGTATGTTTTTTTTTTTTTTTTGCAGGAAAAATTACACATAACTGCCATCAATGGGCCCATTCTCAGAGAAAAGGTCTTGTCCTGATAATGGAAGACTGGCATGTTTATATATTTTGATCAAAACAAAAACCATTTGTATTAGAAATTCTGTCTAGTGTTTAAAAAAAGAAAACCAAAAGGGAATGATGTTCACATTAGAAATGAAACAATAAAACTGTCTTGAGTCATGGATTTTATGATCATATAACTAGAAAATCCTCCCTGAATCAACAAGAACTACAAAAACTAATAAATGATTTATTAGTTTAAATTAAATAAGTGATTATTGAAAGGTCTCAGAATATAAAGCAGTTATATATACCACATATAATATATGGGTTTGTGGCTCAGTGGTAGAGTACTTGCCTAGCACATATGAGGTACTGGGTTCAATCCTCAGCACCACATAAAAATAAATAAATAAAATAGAGATATTGTGTCCATCTACAATTTAAAAAAATTAGAAAAAAGAAAAGAACCATTGGAATTTGAAATGTAAAAAAACATGATTTACAATAGCAACAAAAATAATGAAGTACTTAAGTATGATGCTAATAAAATATGACAGGATCTATATGAAAACCCACAGAACCATGAAAGAAAACAAGTAAGATCTAAATAAGTGGAAAGTGGTGTGTGTACATGGATTAGAAGATTTAATATTATTGTGATGTCATTTCTTCTTACCTAGATCTACCTATTCAATGCAATATTCATTGAAAGCTATTTTGTAGATATTCAGAAATTAGTTCCAAAGTTTACACTGAAGGGCAAAGACCTAGAATATTCAGCACAATATTAAAGAAGAACAATACTGGAGGACTCACACTACCTGATTTTAAGATTTACTATTTTGCTTCAGTATTATATTTTTGGTGAAAGAATAGACACATTAATTAGTGGAACAGAATATAGATCCCAGCACCAATAAGCTGGGGTCTGACTATACTGTCATAGGTGTAGTCAGCTGATCTTTGACAAAGCAGCAAAGGCAGTTAGTTCAATGGAGAAAGGACAGTTGTTTTGTTTCGTTTTCTAGCAAATGGTGGAGCAGTTGGACATCCATATGCAACATACATACCTGGACACAGACCTTAACAATTCTCACCAAAATTGGCTCATGAATCATAGATATAAAATACAAAACAATAAAACAGGAGGAAGCAGGACAGAATCTAGGTGACCTGGGGTTTGTTGATGAAATTTTAGATACAAAGCCAAAAGCAAAATTCATGAAAAGGAAAATTAGTAACATGAACTTGAATAAAATTAAAATTTTCTTAGTGTAAGCATAAGAGAATGAAAATGAAAGTCATGGTCTGGGAGAAAATATTTGCTGACTGCATCTCTGATAAAGGAATTGTGTGCAAAATAAGCAAAGATCATTTTTGTTTTATTTTTGAGGTGAATTGTCACTGTGTTGCCCAGGCTGGTCTTGAACTCCTGGGCTAACGTGATTTCCCTTCTCAACTGAGATTACAAACACACATGATTGTGCCTGACTTATGCAAAAAATTCTTGAAATTAAACAAGAAAAAACAATTAAAAATGGGCAAAGGATTTGAACAGAAACTTCATCACAGAAGATATACAGATGGCAAATCAGCATATGAAAAGATGCTCTACATCATTTGTTTCCAGAGAATTGCAAATAAAACTATTATGAGATACCACTACACACTTATTAGAATGCTGAAAATCCAAAAAACTGACAATACCAACTGTCGAAGAGGATCCTGAGCAATACAAACTCTCATTCATTGCTGATAGGGATGCCAAATGGTACAGCCACTTTGGAGTAAAATTTGACAGCTTCTAAAAAAGCTAAATATAGTTTTTGATGACCTAGCAATTGAATTCCTAGGTATTTATCCAACAGATGTGAAAACTTATTTCCACACTAAAACCTGCATACAAATGCTTATAGCAGCTTCATTTATAATTACCTAAAACTGAAAGAATACAGATATCCTTCAAGAGGCAAACAGCTAAACTATGGTACATCCATACGATAGAATATTATTCAGTGATCAAAAATGAATTATATGAATAAATCTTAAATATATATTACTTAGTGAAAGAAACCAATCTAAAAGGCTGAATACGTGATTGACATTATGTAATATTCTACAAAAGACAGAACCAATAAAAAGATGGTTGCCAAGAACTGTGGAGACAGGGGAGGATTTGAATGGTGAAGAACAAGAGCAGTTTTAGGACAATGAAACTATCTGTCTGTTACAATAATGATGAATTGGTGACTCTATTTGTTAAAACATGTAGAATTTTGCAGCACAAGGAATGAACATTTATGTGTATACGTTTTAATTTGTCTGTCTATATGTATGTGAGTGTGTGTGATACTAGGGATTGAGCCTAAGGCCTTTTGCATGCTAGACAAGCACTCTACTACTGAGCTACATCCTCAGACCAAAATTTTTAATTTAATTTTTTTTTTTGTACCAGGGATTGAACCCAGGGGCACATAACCACTGAGCTATATCCCCAACCCTTTTTAGTGTTTTATCTAGAGACAGGGTCTTGCTGGGTTATTTAGGGCCTCCCTAAATCACTGAGGCTGGCTTTAAACTCTTAATCCTCCTGCCTCAGCCTCCCAAGATGCTGGGATTACAGGTGTGCACCACTGCTGTTGGTTGCCCAGACCAAAATTTTTAAAAATATAGGGATTCCAGATGGAATGCAGAATATGACAAGAGAATCTAACTATTATAAACCTATGAGAAAAACCTCACTGAAGAGAATGGGGAGAGGGAAAAATTGCTGACCTCAGTGACTTTATAAATGAGGTGAGTCTCTTTCAAGCTAAAGCCAGAAAGTATACCTAAGCAATGCACTCTAGTTGATAACATTGTGTTACACGGGGCTATTGGGTAGCTCTTCTTACATCATTTTATGTGTACACCAGAATGGATATAAGTAAATAAATGTTACATGGTGGGAACTAGATTTTTCACTTTTGAAATTGTGAAAAATTGTAATTTACAGCAAGAGGAGGCTAGAATGACCCACTTGGTAATAGATTAGAGTTTGGAAACACCTGTATGATCTCATGTTTACCATAATGTAGATATAGATGGTTACACATAAAACTTGGTACAAACACATATATTCATGGTCTACGTACTAAGGGGCATAGAGGAAGACACACCCCTGCAACAGTGAGCATGCCTAGAAGCCAGATTTTGATTTCCAATATGTTTTTTTTTAATAAAAAGGATCAAAATCCTTGGATAAATGACTAATTCTAGAACTTGAGCATGAAATATGCAACATAAGCTTGTAGAATCTGGTAATGCTAGAAATTAAGAAAGTACTTATAAACAGAACACTGCACCTCCACCTTAAAAAAAAAGAAAGAAAGAAATTAAGAAAGAATCCACACCCTCAATGATATGGGCATGGCTAAAGGACACAGGAGCTAACTTAAGAGAATAGAACAAGGTGAACAACAAAATAAATTAGTGTTAGATTATAAAGTATAAAATAAAACCCATGAGTAGTTACCAATACAAGTTATTAAATAAACAAATGGGACAAAATAAACATCTCATGAAAACTTCCAAAATGATTTATAAAGATACTCCCCCATTACTGAAGACCTTACTCCTTATGCATGGTGTGTGCTCTGATTTCCTTCCAAAGAATAAACCATGCAAAGGGGAAAAAAAAATCTATGCCAGGGAAACTTGACAGTTGCTACCTCAGCTAGATGATCAAGGTTAAGTTCCACATGAGGTCAGACTGATGGTGTGTATCCTTGATATACTATTATGGAAATCTCTGCAGTATTTGGACACATGACCCAAATCTGATTATGAGAAAAGCATGAGATAAACCTCACTTGGGCATTTTACAGAATACCTGGGCCTGCATGCCTCAAACTGCTAATGTTCTCAGAAACAAAGTCTGAGAAATTCAGCCCAGAGGAGCCTAAGAGACACAAGAACTGAAGGTCATATGCATCCTGGGTGGGATCCTGGAACACAAAAAAGATGTTAGGGAAAAACTGAGGAGGTATGAAAAAGTATGGACGTTAGTTAATAATGTCAGTATTGGCTTCTTAATGACAAATAATCCACACTGATATAAGATGTTAATATTATGGGAAATTAGGTGTGGGGGATATAAGGACTTAGTACTATCTTTGGGATTTCCTATAAAATTTAAAATGTTTAAAAGTAAAAATTTATTTAAAACATTTGAGGACAAGAACTCTTGTACATGCCTTAGTTTTATTATCTCATCCAGTACCCCTGACCCCACAGGGATAGTGTTTTGTTTTTTTGTTTTTTTCCCAGAGGCTAAGGAGGCTGACGTTGAGGGAAAATCAAATTTGTGAGAACCCTTACTTCTAATGATATTTGGAAAAGAAATCATAGGTGGACTTTTTCTCTTCCCATTTCCTTATATGTAAATTAAACACATAATTAGATATAGGAGGCCTTTAAAAGGCCTTTAAAAGCATGTTGTTTTGTCGAATTGTCTTTCCTTTTTGTTCTACTCTCAAAGTTTATTTTTAATCCCTCTTATGCCTCCATTTCAGTGTTTCATGCGTTATCATAAATATACCTCAAGTTTCTGTCCACAATCTCAGTGATGTCTGTTACCCAATTTAGAATTCAGTATTCAATATTGAGCATCAGATTTAGGATTTAACATACAATTTGAATTCAGTATTACTGACATCCTTTCCGATAAGAACAAGAAGATACCCTCGGAGAAAAAATACAGTTTCAGTATTTTTTTTAATCTAAATACATATGAGAGGATAAACAAGTCCTTTAACCATTAAAGTTAATATTGGTGTTATAATTTATCATAAAATCTTTCACTATTTTATCTGGTGGCCAAGAAAAACAAGGAAATCTGATTAAAATTATATCTCCTTTGAAGAGGGGATGCACCAGTTACTCAGAGAAGCAAATCTTCCCCTTGTTCCATTTTATTTTTTAATTATCATTTAAGTTACTTTAAGGAGGTTAAAAAAGAATTGTTTACAATGGTTTTATAGCCAATATGAAAATAAAATTCACATGGTTGATGAAGTCATAATAATAAAAAGCTACTGAACAAACATAGTTATTTGAGAGAGATTATAATCTAGTCCATATACATTGTAGTTCACTTAACTCCAAATTTTAAGTCATTTTTAGGATATGTTAAGTGACCAAGAAAGGAATATCAAGAGCTTATTCCTGAAATCATCTCCTCTACATATTATCTTTATCATCTGGACTTCTGTGTGGAGCTCAGTCAGAGAGATCATGTGTATTCTCTGATATGGGATCTGTGCTGCTCATTGACTCCTTGCACAAATATTTCTTCCCATGTACCTTCTGTATCCTGGTTCATTTGAAAACCAGATACTTGCTCTCATGAACAAATATTGTGGGAGAGACAGAACTAACAAGAAAGCCGATCATCAGGGGATTTGGGCAGTGAATGATGGCTTTAGGAGAATCACCCAGGGTGATGATGAACAGAAAGGACAGAGGGGCATGGCGATGGCAGGCACAGTTTTATAGAGGTAGTAAAAGAAGTCCTACCTGATGTGAACCTCAGCTGAGACCAGAGTGAAAGAAGGAAGCCTGAGGGAGGATAATCTGTTTCTAGGAAGAGGGAACGGAAGATGGTGTGGTGCCCATTTATTTCCTCTCTGGGTGTTAATAGGTTGAATAACAATGATGTCAACATAGGGATGTATACCTTTTAAAGAAAGGATGCTGAGGACCCTGCTGGCATCCTACCATCTAACATCACCTGGTTTAGCAAGAAGTCTTTCTGCCTTCGCTGCTGACGGAGCATTATTATAATGTAGCTTTTGAAAGAGGTTTAATAAAACAGAGAATTGTGTCCCTGAAAGATGTAAACAGACTTACATTTTCCTTGAAATATTTTTCATAAGACGGGAAAGATTTTAATAAGAGTAGGCTTTCTTCTGAAAAAAAAATGTATTGAGAGACAAACTTTCTGTTTATTAAAAATAAAATTTTCAAAGCTAGGAATGAGACTGCACTATGGTATTGGAGCAACTCAGTAAATTAATGGACTCTCCATCTTTAAAAAATAAGATAACACAGTAACTCTAATTATAATTTCAATTTATCTTTTTAATTAATCATCTCTGAACTATAGGGTTGAAATGAGGAAAATAATCTGTGTATAACCAATGATAGTGTGACATTAGCAAGAATGTCGCCTTTCCTTATCCAGCGGGATGCCTGGGGCCTCAGACTTTACAGCATATTTCCTAGAACTAGAAAGCTTTATGTTATTACTCTATAATTATGTTACACACTATTCACCAAGCAAACATATTTCCAAATTTGTCACAGTTCTAAAAGCTAAGCCTAGTGTCTACCAGGAGGATTTATTTTATTCTTTTTAAAATAACAAAACATTTATTAGGAAATATTTAATAAATTGTTTGCTTAACTCAGTGTAATCAATTAACTCTTGTTAGGGTTTTTTTTTTTGTGCACTTTCTAAACAACCTGAAAATGCTTTTTTTTTTTTTTCTAGTTGTTTTTATTGTATTCAGGAAGGTGTATTTGGACACAAAATGTTCTTACTCAATCAGGCTTGCTAGGTCCTTCAGCTAAGAGATCTGTCTCATGCCATACCATGTGAAAAGCCACAAAATAGTCTAGGGCAGTAGAACTCACCCCTATTCTTATAATTTGCAATGAGGGCCTCAATATTTCTGGTTGACCTACAGCCTGTAATATTTATGCCTTTTTCGTTGTGGTGGTTATCTTGAAGTTGCTGGAGCTGTGTATATATCTTCTCTTGCCTTTAATTTAATTTTTGAAGTCATAGTATTGTCCAATAGATTTGTCATCATGCACTTCTCTGTAAGGCCTTCATAGGTAAGGACTGCATCTTATTCGCCTTTGTGTCTCTCATACATAAGTATAGATCCTGGCCTGTATCAGAACTCAATAAATGTTTGCTGAGTCAGAAAGTGAATGAATGAATGGATAAAACATGAGATTTCACTCTGTTGGTACATATTGGTAGCTACACTTGCTGGACTACATCCATAGTATTTATAACTCTACAGTTTGACTATTTACTACAGCTAGTTCTTTTTTATTTCAGGAACTTCTTTTATTTTGATATCTCAAAATGATGAATTATTTAATTCTTAATTTGCTTATGCCATAGGATATATTTGGACTGTATGTTCATGTTCTGAATTAAATTAGTTGCACATTTTCCAACTTTTTTTTAAATCTCCATGAGAGATAATAATAGCAGAATACAACTTTCAGATTTACAAAATGCTTCCTTTGAACATAGTAGTTGGTGGACTGTAAAGAAAAAACAAACAAACCTCAGTTTTCATTGTTGAAGAGAATAAAATAAGAAGACCTGGATTTGGGAAGCAAACAAAGATTGTACTTTTATTTTCATCCTGTTTGAGCCTCTCATCATCCTGCATATCACTGAATGTGTATCACTTGTGTATTTTCTGTTTGAGACCAAGAGGAGTGAAAGTTCAAATTCAGATGCCTCCCAATCAGTGAAAGGCTATTCCCTCTATCTTCTCTGAGGTTCATAGATAGTGGACACCTGTGGCCCTGTTTCTGGCTTCAACCAAAATATTTTTAACTCTACAATTTGACTATTTACTAGATAGTATTTTTTTTGCCTTATTTAGGAACTTTTAATTTGGATATTCCAAAATGAAGCATCCTATGAAAAGCAAAAACTAGACAAGCTCCTTTATATAAATAGTACATTCCCTGCTATTGCTTTAATGTAGATATCAGGTCTTTAGTTGGTAGAGGAAAGCTAAAATACTCCCTTATAAGAAACAAGAAGACTGCGTGTTTCCAAAAATAAGAATTTTATGTCAGTGAAACTTATTGTTTTATTCTGACATTCTAAATTATAATTTTAACTATTTGGGTTTTTTTGTTTTATTTTGTTTTGTTTTTATTTTTATTTTTTATTTTTTTAACTTCTTAAAATTTAATTTAATTTAATTTTTTTATTAGTTGTTCAAAACATTACAAAGTTCTTGACATACCATATTTCATACATTTGATTCAAGCAGATTATGAACTCCCATTTTTACCCTATATACATATTGCAGATTCACATTGGTTACACATCCACTTTTTTACCTACTGCCATACTAGTGTATGTTGTATTCTGCTGCCTTTCCTATCCTCTACTATCCCCCCTCCCCTCCCCTCCCCTCCCCTCCCTTCCCATTTTCTCTCTCTACCCCATCTACTGTAATTCATTTCTCTCTCTTGTTTTTTCCCCCTTTCCCCTCACTTCCTCTTATATGTAATTTTGTATAACAATGAGGGTCTCCTTCCTTTACCATGCAATTTCCCTTCTCTCTCTCTTTCCCTCCCCCCTCTCATCCCTGTTTAGTGGTGATCTTCTTCTCATGCTCTTCCTCTCTATTCTTAGTTGCTCTCCTTATATCAAAGAAGACATTTGGCATTTATCTTTTAGGGATTGGCTAGCTTCACTTAGCATAATCTGCTCTAATGCCATCCATTTCCCTGCAAATTCCATGATTTTGTCATTTTTTAGTGAAGAGTAATACTCCATTGTGTATAAATGCCACATTTTTAATCCATTCATCTATTGAAGGGCATCTAGGTTGGTTCCACAGTCTAGCTATTGTGAATTGTGCTGCTATGAACATTGTTGTAGTAGTGTCCCTGTAGCATGCTCTTTTAAGGTCTTTAGGGAATAGTCCAAGAAGGGGAATAGCTGGGTCAAATGGTGGTTCCATTCCCAGCTTTCCAAGGAATCTCCATACTGCTTTCCAAATTGGCCGTACCAATTTGCAGTCCCACCAGCAATGTACAAGAGTACCCTTTTCCCCACATCCTCACCAGCACTTGTTGTTTGACTTCATAATGGCTGCCAATCTTACTGGAGTGAGATGGTATCTTAGGGTGGTTTTGATTTGCATTTCTCTGACTGCTAGAGATGGTGAGCATTTTTTCATGTACTTGTTGATTGATTGTATGGTGCTGGGAAAACTGGAAATCCACATGCAACAAAATGAAACTGAATCCCTTTCTCTCGCCATGCACAAAAGTTAACCCAAAATGGATCAAGGAGCTTGATATCAAATCAGAGACTCTGCGTCTGATAGAAGAAAATGTTGGTTCCGATCTACAGACTGTGGGGTCAGGCTCTAAATTTCTTAATAGGACACCCATAGCACTAGAGTTAATAACAAGAATCAACAAATGGGACTTAACTTAAACTAAAAATTTTTTCTCAGCAAGAGAAACAATTAGAGAGGTAAATAGGGAGCCTACATCCTGGGAACAAATTTTTACTCCTCACAGTTCAGATAGAGCCCTAATATCCAGAGTATACAAAGAACTCAAAAAATTAAACAATAAGATAACAAATAACCCAATCAACAAATGGGCCAAGGACCTGAACAGACACTTCTCAGAGGAGGACATTTTAACTATTTGTAATATAAAATAGTAACTTTCCCCCATAACAAATAACCCAATCAACAAATGGGCCAAGGACCTGAACAGACACTTCTCAGAGGAGGACATTTTAACTATTTGTAATATAAAATAGTAACTTTCCCCCTGTAGTTTTAGCAAGTACCCTGAAAACCTTGAATAAGTCTGCCACTGTGTGTAAGCATGTGTGTGTGTGTGTATATGTGTGTGTGTTTGTGTTTCTGTGTGTGTGTACTGGGGATCAAAGCCAAGGCCTCACTTTGCTAAGGCAATTGCTCTACTGTGAGCCACACCCTCTGCCCTGCCTTCTTGTTTTTAAACCAAGAATTCTGGAATGCAGAGGCAGATGAAAGACAAATATTTAGAGAAATCTCTAATTCTTGAACTTTTATCACATTTTCTTTATTTTTTTAAGTAAAGAATTTGCTCTCTGAATGTTCAAGATCCTTTATTAGAAAAATTCAAAACATTGATATATAAGATATATGGTGTATATGAAAGTAATTTGAGAAGCACATGGGAATATATAAGGTATTATTATTAGTAATTTACTCATGAAACCTCACAGTTTAGGACCAGATGAACTAAGTCATAAAAAAATTGCAGTCTTTTTTAAAGAGAAGTAGTAAAAAAGGCAAAAATGCAAAACTACTTTTCTATTCTGTTTTATTATACAATCACGGAGTAGACATTAAGCGTTCTGATCATAATGCATAATTTTATCTATAAAAAATGCCACTCTTAATTTAACTTTAAGTGCTTTACTTGTACATTATTTCCTCTTATTCTTGAGTTTGCAGTAACATGACATCTTTGATTTCTCAAAGTTAATCCAGTAGTCAGTAAGAAATTTCTACTTTTGCTATTGAAATACAGCAATTCCTTCGAATGATAACAAATACATTTTCTATGGTATATTTTTCTGTCTGTGTATGTATGTATAAATCTCTAGCTCATTTCTATCCATTTCCATATTACATTTGGAATATGTACTATATCTGGAATATGTCTATATATGAACAGTTGGTACTATGTTTTTCTATACCCCTTTGTTGTTTGTATTGTCATTCTTATTCAAAGACAGAACTATGATGGGGAGTCAGTCAAGAAAGTGGCCTCTCTGGGCACCAGGATGCCTCATTACAGTGCTGACCTGCAGAGGCTATAAATGATGATACCAGTTAACTTTAATGAGCTCTCACTCTCAGACACGGGGCTGAGCTTCACAGCAATCCTCACATAGTCCTCTGAGGTAGACATATTCATTTTATTCCTGGTAACAGATGAGGAAACTGAGGCCAGAGAAGCTAAGCAAATTTTCATTGCTCATCATCCCTTTTCTCTAGTGAACCATTATAGCATCACTAGCATCTAGCACAGTGCCTGCCATATAACAACATCCATAAACATTTCGATAAATGAATATATGACACAATTTGCTCTAGTAAATAACAAAGCTTATATAAAAGAATTCAAAAGCATCTGACTCCAAACCGGCTCACCTAACCTCACAAGTCATGTCAGAGAGAATATGTTAAAATCAAAGAGGTCCTGAGGCTGAGGGTCTGTAATTCCAGGTACTTAAGGAAGCTGAGACAGGAAGACCACAAGTTCAGTACCATCCTGGACAACTTAAAATATTTTGTCTCAAAATAAAAAAGGTTGGTTAAGCCTCCCTGGGTTCAATTTCTAGTATTGGGTGGGAAAAAGATCTAGGAGAGATGTGGATGTAAACACAAGTCCCAGGCAGGGTAAATTATAGCAATTAACTGAACCTGGAGGGAAGGGAGGTTGTTTAGACAAATTGTGGTGGAACCCTGATGTCTGTAAATGAGTTCATGAGCTGCCAGCATACATTTTTTTGTGATCAGGTTGCATCAACCTCAAGAAGGGAAGGTATTCCCCCCACCCCTCCTGCTCTGGTCCCTGTCCCAGGAAGGATAGGCCCAGCCAATGTCTTCCTGATTTCAGACAAAAGATCCTGAAGGGCACTGATACATGTGTGGATGAGATTTACACCCGCTTTTCTGTCCCTCATTCCCTCTAGAGCCAGCCAGGGTAAAGCAGGTCCTCCAGAATCACAATGTCATTTTTCAGAGAGGATTCATTAAAACCATGATGGTCTTACAGCCATAAGGGGCTCAGGTCATCATCAGGGACCAGTGTCCCATGTGTGGCCCTGAAGCCACCTGTGAGATTAGAATCTGATTTGGCTCCTCTACGGTACACCAGTTGGTATAAAAGCAGTCCCACAACCAGGGCATGTGCCTCACTGACTGTTTGACCTAATGTACCAGCCCCTCCTCAACCATCTCCAGGATACCTCATTTCTGCGAAGTTTGGCAGGCAGGGTCTTCAGTTTTCTCTCCCTGCCACATCTCCATCAGGCTTCCTAGGAGCTGAATTGTCATAACTGTCAAAACTGAGGATGTATGATAAATGTGCAGGAAAATTCATCATGTTACTGGTTATGATAGTAAATCATTAGGAACAACTTAAGTGTCTATCAATAAGAAAATGCTTAAATAACTTGAGATTTATCTTTATAGGGACTAGTTAAGCCTAGGTGAAAGGGGAATGTACTATATTTGATGAGCTCCTAAATTAGGTTGGCACTAATGAAAACAGAGAATTTGGTGGTCTTGACTGTTGCTATAGGCCAATAGGCAGTATCACCCACTCCTTGCTAGAATGTGCTCAGAGGGCCAACTTACTCCATTCAGATAACTACACAAGAAAAAATAATTCGCTTGTGTGCTGCCACCTTCCTTGCATCCTCTCCCCAGGACTATGAGCACTACCACCAGAATATTGGGACTGTGGATGGAGATTTTGACCATCTCTTAGTGGACTAGGCAGCCATGCTGTCTCTCAGGGATGGAAAGCCTATATGTCACTAAATGGCATTATGATCCTTTAATCATTTTGTAATTATGGAGTTTATCATATTTATTTTTTTCCATATTTTTGTTGTTGAATTATAATTCTACATGATGATGGGATTTGTTGTTACATGTTTATTCATGCACATGATATAATTTGGCCAATATTGTTCCCTAGTATGTCCCCTTTTTCTTTCTCCCTCCCTCCCCAAGACTTTTTCCTCTACTCCACTGGTCTCCTTTCAATTTTCGTGAAATCTCCACCATCACCTTGTTTTCCTTTTTCCTCTCTAACTTCCACATGTAAGGGAAATTATATGACCTTTGACTTTCTGAATTTGGCTTCTTTCAACTACCATAATATTCTGAAGTTCCATTCATGTTCCTTAAAATAACAATTTTATTCTTCTTCATGGCTAAATAAAAACTTCATTGTATACATATACCACATTTTCTTTATCCATTCATCCACTAATATACACCAGAAGTGGTTCTGTATTTAACCTATTGTGAATTGGACTGCTATAAACATAGGTTGCATATATTGATATATGCAATTCTTTAAGATAATCATCAAGGAGTGCTATAGATGGGTCTATGTTTCATGCCTAGTCCGTTTTTTTTGTTTTTTGTTTTTTTTTTGGTACTGAGAATTGAACCCAAGCGCACTTAATCACCAAGCCACATCCCTAGCCATTTTTATTTTTTAATTTGAGACAGGGTCTCACTAAATAGCTTAGAGACTTATCTTCAATTTACAATCCTCCAATTTACAACTAACAATTCCTCAGCCTCCCAAGTCTCTGGGATTGCAGGTGTACACCACAGTGCCTGGCCTCAGGCTTAGTCTTTTGAAAAACCTCCATACTGATTTCCATACTGATTGTACTAATTTACAATTCCACCAATAGTGTAAAAGTGTTCCTTTTCCCCCACATCCTCTCTAGTATTTATCATTGTTTGTATTCTTGATAGCTGCCATTCTGACTGGAGTGAGATGAAATCTTAGTGTAGTTTTGACTTGTGTTTCCCTAACTGCTAAAGAAGTTGAACATTTTTTCATAATTTTGGGGCACTTGTATTTCTTCTTTTGAGAAGTATCTATTTAGTTAATTTGACCATTTGTCAATTGGGTTATTTCAGGGTTTGGTGCTAAGTTTTTTGAGTTTCTTATACTAGATATTAATCCTCAGTCAGAAGAGTAGCTAGCAAAGATCTTCTCCCATGAAACACATCACATTTAATAAATTAAACATTATAGTTATAATTACTTTCCTGCTGTTCTCCTTCTATCTCCCCTCATATTTCAATTCCTTTTCCAAAGGAAGGAAAAAATGCAAAGTACTCATTAAAAAAAAAAAGGCAAAGGATGTTCACAGACAATGCATGAAAATGGAAACTTCATTGGCTAATGCACACACAAAAGCATGCTTAACTTTAGTAATAATTGCTAGCAGAAAAAGAAGAAAAAAAATTTCTTATCCATTTATATGTTGGAGGGAAGTTAGGCCAATTGACATTGTTACGCCCTGCTGGCACAACCATGTTGTAAAGCAAATTTTTTAGTATATGGAGCAAACCCTATGACCTAACTGGTTCTGTTTCATGGAATAACTCTTCACTCTTCTTTTTTTAGCCTAAAACCTAGAATCATTATTCATTTAGTTTTCCTAGTTAACAAGGCAACAGGGGAAGCCTGAGCAGCTTCTCTGTTAGTCTTTGGGGTGGCAGGAGTACAGGCGTGGTGGGAATCAGGCTGCTGTTTTTATCACTGCAGCAGCGGTAGCCATTTCTATAGCTTTTCCAGCCACACACGGAAAGCTGACAGCTGGGCACATGTTTCTGCACTTATACCCATAAGGCTGCCTGGCTAAGAATCCTCGACTCTCCTGGTACACACCACCATTTCACTCTTCTTGGCATGTGGGCATGGATATATTTGGGAAGAGTCTTCTGGAAGCAGCAGTCTACACAGAGACCCAGTGCCCCAGCAGGGAAGAAGTGAACCTATCTTATTGGTCCTCACATGGGGGAGCTGGAGCCTAGAAAAACAAATACCCCACACAGTAGAAGAAACCAGACCTTAAGGACCAGAGGCAAGAGAGGGACTAGGAAGCATGATCAATCAGGTCATATGGCAAGAGAGGCTCAAGAGAAGGAGGGAGACCTGGGGAAGATTAAAACAGGAGTGCAGATTAAAGGAATAGCAAGTACAGGGAGGCGAGGACCAGCTGAACACCCATCCAGTGCCAGATCATGGAGCTAATCAAAGAAGAGACTAAGAGGTGATTTTGGGTACTAGTGGGACAGCCAGTTTATTTTACAAGCCTCTAACACATAATGTGAAATAGAGCTAACACTAAAGAGAACAGTTAATTACTCTTCGCTCTCCCTCTTTTTGGTCCTTTTCCTTCTCATTTTTTGTTCATTTCTTTTTTTAACCTAAAGGAGATCCATTGTGAAATCAGTAATCAATTCAGGGATCATCTGTACCAGTTAGAGGGAAAACCGGTCACTTGTTTTATTTGTGGAGACAATATTCTTAAGAAAAGTAAATTGTAATACACACAAATCTATAACATTATACATACTAGAAGCAAATTTTTATTATATTAGAGTGACTTCTCTACTAATAATCTTCATAAAGATAAGGACACTTGAAGACAAGGTAAAAAAAAGAGATTAAGATAAGGGCACTTAAAGACAAAGTAAAAATAGATTAAAATAACAGGATAGCTTCAGTCATTTTTATAACAGTTTCATTGAGATATGATTCACAGACCATAAAATTCACTCTTTCAAAGTGCATAATTCTATTTTAGTATATTTAAATAGTTATGAAGCCTCACTACTAATTTTAAAACCTTTTCACCACCCCAAAAAGAAATTCCATACTCATTGAGCAGTCAGTCACTCACCATCTGCCACCCATTCTTTCTCCAGCCTAGGCAACCCCCAAGTTAACTTCTCCATGGATTTCCCTATTGTGGACTTTCCATATAAATGCAATGTAGGTTGCTATTGACTAGCTTCTTACATAGCATGTTCAAGGTTTATCCTACTGTAATAATGTTTGGCACTACTTCATTCCTTTTTAGAACTGTACAGCATTTTACTGTAAGGAAATACCACATTGTATTTACCCATTCACCAGTTGATGGATATTACTTTTTGTCTAACTGCCCAGATTACCCTGACTTCAAGGAAATGCTTCCTGGTACATGTCATTTCCTTTCTTCTTGCATGGTGTAGCTTCATCTTGTGGAAGGTGTAACCATGAATTAGCAAGAGTACATTTTACCATGGTAACATTCTCCAGTGATACCTAAACCAAATGCCATCCAGGTCTTTCTCTGCTTTGGGGATCCTCTACTTCGGTCTGTTATTCATCTAGTTAATTGTGTAAGGACAAGAAGGAAATGGGAGAAAATACAGGCGATACCCATTATTTCTAGCAGTAACTCAGGATACAAATATATGAAACTACTATACAAAGTACATAGTCAATGAGGTGCCTTGCTTTCATGTCAATTTTTTGTTACTTTTTCTGTTTTAGTCTGGGATTTTTTTCTTAGATAAATTAGAACGTTTTCCTCTAGGTTATTTTAGGACTTATAAGTGCTACTATTTCTGCAAACAGGAAAATTAGTTAAATGACAAGAATTGCCATTCCCAGTTGAAAAATCTGTAAGTCTTGTCCTGCAATCAGAGATTTTAGGGTCAAACAATTTCAGAACCTCCTTCATGACAAATACAAAGGAAGAAAAGTAGAAGATGAATTTCTCTTTCTCCAGCATTCTGTGAAATCACTTCAAAGTTAGCTAAGGTATCTCTCAAAGACTTTGGCCTAAATTCCTCTGAGTGGCTGAATGAATGATGATGTGTGAGGCTATGTAGACGCTCAGTCTCTGGAGCCAGTAATGTCCACATCTCTGCCAGCACTGGCTTGGCCAGAGGTGATAACTCCCTCTGAACATCATCCTACTATGGACTGATGGCCTCCACAGTCTTTATTCATTGCATCCATAACAAAGCTGAAAAGAATGAGACCAAGTCTTCAAACAAAGGTATTTTCATTCCCTTTCTCAGATCTGTTAAGTGAAATTTCTATTCTGTTGTATTTTAAAATAAGTCATTTTCACCAGGAGTTGCTATAACACCTATTATTTGCCAGGAAAGTATGGAGGGGGAAGTGGGAAGTGAGGGGATTGTCCCAACATGGTCCTCCCACTTTAAAGCACCATTCCAAGGTGCATTTTCCCATGCACTCACATTCTACTTCTCATTCACATTTCTACTTAAAATGGATCTTCAAAAGTACAGAGCAATCCAACATTGCTTTAGCAGAATTTACAGCATGGATTCATGCACATTGTTTCAGATCTAAAACACACCCTCCCTTTCTCCCTCAAGGCCCATAGCAATCCAATTCTTACGATGATGATCTATAAAGCAAGCAAGAGACTTTAAACTTTATAATGCAATAAGAATTAAAATTTTGGATGATAAAAGTTATCACACATGAGTGAGTTTGTCTCTCCAAATCAATGAAATAAATTAGGTTCCCTGCTTTGTAGCATATGGTATCCTCAGAATTGCCTTCATATAATTATAACTCTGTTTATTAAAAAGAATTATGTAACAATATGGTTGATTTATTCTGATGTGATTGCCTTAGTTACTTAATTGGACTAAGCAACATACCGAGATAAAATTAATTTAATTAGCTGATTCATTTCAGGGTGACTAGAACCCCTCATCACAGTTTGATAATCTTCTGAAAAGGTGCACAAGCAAATAAGCAAAGTTCAGGAACAGTTAGACACCTGTGTGGCATGTCAATTAAGAGATGAGAGGGAATAAACAGCTCCGTTCCAGAATACCTCCAGCCAAAAAGTTGAAAAACTCATACTTTTACCTCATGCTGTTATTTTATTTTTTCCCCCAAAGGACAGATATTTTTAAAAAACTGATGAAGTTCTAGGACCCTCTCTTCCTAAGATAACCAAGACCCATGACTAACTCTCTCATCTTTCCCTTTTCTCTTCCATCATTTCAGTCACGGCCTCTAGAAGGCCAGATCATCAGAGTACTCCAGACCTTCACGTGAAGACCTCAGCCTAAACTCAAGCCCAGTGTGGCTATTCAGCTTGCTTTTTTTTTTTCCTGGGGATTATAGAGAGAATACCATTTTGCCTACATGGACCACTGGGTTATTGTGAGCAGAGATGAATAGATTTGGGGGAAATTAACATGGCTATTCTAGAAGCCACCCAAAAGTCCATATCCAAATAATTCCAGGGTCAAAAACTATAGCTTCCTACTTGTCTTCTGCTCTTCTCCCTGCCTTTTTTCCTCCCCTCTTTGCATTTTAAAAATTCATTCTGTACTATGCCACTATTTTTCTATTTTCTATTTCTACTTTTGGTTTCTGTGTACATGCATTACAGATCCTGTCTCATTCTGAAAAAGGGACTTGGGGCAGATTCATTGCCCCTCTGTTAATCTTGCATCACTGCTTTGTTCCTATGTCACTTCCCTACTTGAGAGCAGATGGCTTCCCATTGATTCTACATCTGTACTGCTGAGGAAAGTCACACCTCCTCAAAAGGGGCCCCAAGTCCCTTTGTAAGCTCCCACCATGTTTCTCTGGCCTCGTCCCACTGTGGAGACCTTGTGTGGCAGGCACATGGGCCTACTCACCATTATCTCCCTCGGTCATTGTCTTTCTCATTTTTTGTGCCTTCCATATGTTAGTTTATATTCTGTTTCCATGAGAGTCCCTCCCTGCTTTCCATTGTTACTTCCCACATGAAGCCTCTCCTGGTCATCCCAGCCAGTAACTCTCCCTTTTCTGTGCATGTGTGCACCTGTGTGTATACTTTTGATGTCAAATACCCTGCTTATTTACATGTGTCTAATAGTTGCATGTACACTTGGCCTCTTTCTCCATCCAGTGCTTTCTTGTATCATAATCTCATGTGGAATTTAGTGATTGATTGTTGGATTAAACATTACTATTAGTATTGTAGTGGTGGTGGTGGTGGAAGTCATTATTGCTGTTATTTTATTTTTATTATTGATAGAATGCTTTGTAGTGTTCTGCCTTTCAGAAAATATAACTTTGACTATGGAAACAATCATATGCAAACTTATTCACTCTTCCTACATCCATTGTAGAATTTAACCCATTGCTTTAAGAGGTTCCTTTCTTAAAACAATAGGTTGTTTCCCAGGAGTTCATGCATTATTGGAGCCAACCTATCTTTCAGGGCTTGCTGACTTCCATTGTACTGTCTATTGAGTCTGTGTGAGTCAAAACCAGACAAGGTCTCTAAGGGTGGTGTTATAGGTCTGTCCATCTGCAAAGAAGCTGATGAAAGACAATGTTCCAATTCACTGGATTCTTCACCATTTGATGCTGCAGCACACGTGGCCTGAGTGATAACAGCACTAACCAGGCAGAGCAAGGGGAGCGACTGCAGACAGTCCCCTTGATTCTGCCTCTTTGTTTCAGTGCAGTTAGCTCAGAGTTGCACTGTATCGCATTGAACTTAGGTGCTTTGATTTCTTTTGTTGTAGGAACAAAACTGCAAAAGAGAATAGAACAGAGGTGCTTCTATAATGAGCATTGAAGTGATCAAGGAAATCTGTATTGGACAAAGACCCATTTATCAGTGCCATGAAAATCCTTTGAGTAGTAACAATTTTTTTTTCTTTAGATTCTTTTATCCTTGTGGACTGATGTAATAGGTATATCTCTAAAAGCTAGGTAAAGATTTTTGCACACAATGAGGAGAGATGAAAAAATGTTTTCCAAAATACAATTTAAAATATTAATGACCATTTGAGGGTGAGTCCATAAGTGTCATGTATTATTCCAAGTATTTTTTGTTTAATTTCCAGAATAGCCCCCTGAGCTACATAATCATTCCTATTTTGTCGATGAAGCTTTAGAAATGAATAAAGTTAGATTAGCAACCCCAAATACTCATCCAAACTTTGCCTTCTTTCTACTACACTGGACTTTATCTGCATGTGAAAATGAAGATGATCTGCTTAGTAAGGCCATAGAATAATTCTTTTGTGTTAATCATTGAGTTATTAACCGTAAATTGGAATGGCCATGTCTTTCAGACAATGTTTTGCTATATAATGATTCAGAGAAGCTCTCCAATTTTTACTTGCCTGAAAATCTTGTATTTTCCGCATACTCCTGATGAGGATGCCAGAAGTTTAAAGGACTGGAGGGAGCATCCCATTCTAACTAATCCAAACATTGCTCTTGATGTGGGAGAGAATGTCCCAGAGAGGTAGAGATATTCCAGAGATGGATACTTCAAAATACATACTAAAATACGTGGGGATTGGAGACACTGGAAAGTGAGAGGCAATACCATGAAGGTATCCCAACTATAAAAGCCGTTCCCAACCTCCATCTCTCTTCGTAGCCACAGAGACATAGGTGTCAAAGGCCTCATGGTCAACAAACCAATGGCTCCAAATTCAAAGGTCTTTTCTGTGGACTTTCCAGAGCAACACCATGTCTATGCTTATGACCTCATAGAAATCACCATCTACCTGGCTTCCCACTATTGCCTTTATCATGGTTTTATTCTTGCCTTTCTTCCTGCTTGGCTATCCCTTCTCTACCACATCCCAGACCAAGACTTTACCACTTATAAGTCATTGACCCCTAAATCTACGTTTCTGTCATTGGCCATTTTTCTGATTTCTGTCTCTTCATTCTACATCTTTGTCAAGATGTCTCTGAGCCACTGAAAACTCAGTTTACCCAGCACTGAGCTCTCTTGTCTCCTCTTATCCCTGCACACACCTCGTCAGCACATGGGCTTTTTGTTAATCATCATTCACACCAAGCACAGATCTAGGGAATGTTCTGGGTTTATTCCCTTTACAACATCCTATTAGCCAGCAAGTCTCATTCATTCTGCCTCTTCCAAATTTCCTGCCCCTACCGTCATCTTCCTCTGGCTTATTGCTGTCACCTTTATAATTAGCACTCCCACACCTCAGCTCACCTCCCATGTTGTGGATTTCATCCTTCTATGAGTGGTTTGCATTTGCTAAAGATTCCTCTCCAGCACACCCTTTTCCCTGAAGTGTTCCCTGACTTGGCTAGTTCTTCCTCTCTACCACCTATCACGCTGAACAGTTCACTTAACCTCATTGCCTCTTCCCCTGGAATAGACAATAGAGCCCTGTTTAGCTCAGCATTGCCAATACTCCGAACATAAGAGATATTTAAACTTTTATTGAATTGAATACTAATCTGAATTTTTCTCCTCAGTAACTTCTATTCATTCTACACTACCCCTTTACAACTACCCACAATGTTTCATTCTTCTTTTACTTGCATTTCTTCTGATATTTATAAATAATGTTTGAAGTTTTCCTAAGTCTTCTCTTTTCCCAATGTATACCAGCAAATCTCTTCACTGTTTCTGACTTTGTTTTCAGGACCCTTCTAGGAAACTGTTTTCTAGAGGTGAGTCATTTCTCAATGCTCCTTTAAGAACCAATCATTAATATTGAGGTGTGATCTGAATGGAATGGATACAGGCTGTGTATAGTCTGTACTTAAAATGTAGCCAAACATTGTGAAAACTTTCTTAGATACTGTACCTTCTCGTTAATCACAAATAGGGGATAATTAAACATTCAGATTTTTTTTCATATGAAATGACAATTTCTGCAGGAATTTTTTTAAAGTTTAAATGCAGAACTTAACATTTCTTTCCATTATTTTCAAATTTTCCTTTTTGCCTTTTGAAAACTTTCATTCTTAATTCCGTAACTTAACTATTAGCTGTCACTCCTTAGTTTTAGATGGCCTGAAAATTTTTGATTAATGTTTTTTCCTCTAAGTTCATATAGAAATGAAATTCAACCCCTGCTTTCTTTTTTTTTTCTTTTTTCTTTTGTACCAAGGATTGAACTCAGGGACACTTAACCACTGAGCCACATCCCCAGCCCTTTTTTATATTTTATTTAGAGACAGGGTCTCCCTGAGTTGCTTAGTGCCTCACTTTTGCTCAGGCTGACTTTAAACTTGAAACCCTCCTGCCTCAACCTCCCAAGCTGCTGAGATTATAGGCTTGCGCCACTGCGCCCAGCTACACTGATTTCTTTAAAGACATTTATCACTGGAACATTTATACTGAAGCATCAAATAGGAGCTTTTTAATTAAGGGAAAAATCTTTATGGGAACTCTCTTTCAGAATTTTTCATTATAATCCCTATAGATATAGATAATTTGATAAGAATATACAACACAAGTTACTTCTAAAAGTTCACTTTTTTCAAGCGTTCTCTCCATCACCAAAAACAAAAGGAGAGGAAAGAAAACCACAAGGTAATGTTAGGCATTTGAAAGATTTGAGTATTTCAAGTAGGATAAGAAAAAATTTAAGAGCAAGAAGTCACAGATGGTACCTGAAAAGAGAGAAAGGCATTAAATTGCTTAAAAGTGTATTCTATATTAACAAATGTTTATGATTTGTCTCAGAATTTTTCTTTTGAGTCAAATTGCCATAACATACCTAATCAAGAGCAGTTAACAAACTTCTAAGAGTGGAACATCTAAGGATGAGCAGGGGAAGCAGGAAGAGCCATGTTCTTAAATTACAAAGAGACAATTATTAGGATGGTGAATAAGAAGAGGTCTAGACCACAGACTAGATCAGTATCAGCAGGAGAAACACTGAGAGGACTCAGGGCTCCGAAAGAGAAGTCAAAAGGGTCCAATATGAGTAAGATGACTCATCAAGAGAACAGGAACACGGAGCAAAGCTTTGAGTCCTCGAACGGGAAGATTGGGACGGCATACTCAAGAGAAACTAAGATCTCAACCTAAAAAGTTCCTGGCCTCAAGTCTGATCTTTGCAGAATTTCATAAATCATCTGAAAAGAATCCTCCCATTCACAGGTTAACACGTTGATGTTTCTACTCTTTTTCTTTACCTAACTGTTCAGGTGGCTTTTCAAAGTAAGTGCGTAGTACACCTTCTTGCAGGGCTGGTGGTATAACAGGTCACCAGAGGAGCTTCCCAGTCTCCTGCTCTTCCCTGACTTATCATGGACCAGATTTTTTTACAGGATTCTAAAAACATTTTTTGTTGTCTCAGCTTCTGCTAAAGTGTAATCAGATCAGCAAATTCCTCAGTGCAGCATTGTCCAAAGTTCCTGGATATAAACAGCTGACTGAGAGCCATCAGCCAGTTCTGTAACCTACACTACAACATTAGACACATTTTTTCTTTTCCCCTCTTGATCTATCCATTCATACCTGCCCATTCATAGAAGCCTACAGAAATCATTTTCAGATTTGGGAAAAGATACATATATGTGGGTCACAGATTGAGGTATTGTACAATTGGTGAATAATGAAGAAATCAACTAGAAACAATGATAACACAATGGACAAAAAATGTGTAATTTCAAAAGTGACTATCAGGAACTGTGAAACTGATGGTCTAATGGCCCTAGTTGCTGTATACAAAAATGCTGATGCACAGTCCTGATCTTCAATCCTAACTTTGGAACCTTTTAGTTCTCTCTGTGAGTTGACTTCCCTTTTTAGCAAGTCTGTCTACCAATTTACTGAAATCTCTAATGTTTGGTACCCATGGACTTAAGGCTCAGCCTAGTGTTTCCTAGAGAACTTAGAAACTCAAGTCCACTCACCAAGTACAGACAGTGATTAGCATCTTTAGCCAATATTTTCATCAGTATTAATTCTTACCTTCAGTTTTCAAAGCCCTGGGGAGACTATGCTCAACAGTAGATTAGTTGTGAGTTGTCACAGTGTTCTTCTGTAGAAGCTCTATTTATACATTTGGGTTTCCTTGACTGTCATGACATCGTCAGCTCCTACATTAGAGCTGGCAAGAGCAGGTGCTCAGTAAAAGTGCACTACTTCAGTTTAAACAAATCTTTTCCCCAATCCAGTCATGTTATTTTCAGTGATTTGTTCCCCAGCAAAAACAGAGCATTACTGAACCCATATTCATTAATTTTTTTCAACAAATATTTCACAGCCTCCTACTATAAGCATGCAAAGCATATCCCATGTAAGGCAAAGAAAAATAAAGTTGTTCCTACTCTTAAAAAGCCAGTAGTACTGGGGACTGAATGAGAACAAATGTATTATATTCCATGCTTGTATAATCATGTTAAAATAAGCCCCAATATTATGTATAACTGTAATATACTTAAAAAAAAGATTTTTAGATATTAGATCTCTGTATATATTTAGCAAAAAAAATGAACTGTAAGTAGAATTCCATGTCAGTCTCATTTTTTAAAGGAGGAAATACATTTTTCTTTTTAAGAATAACAAGTGTAACTTGTTCTCTAATGAAATCTCTGGCAATGCATAGGAGAATTCTGAATACATTGGGGAAGACTGAAGACATACATTGTGACCTATGTCTTTCTCCAGAAGATAATATTGTCTAGTAATTCAGCTAATATGTATGAAAAGAAACAGAAGCAAAGTCCAGATTTATTTAACACTAAAAAAATTAATTTGATTTATAAGAGAATGTCAGTAAGGTATAAGAAAGTGGTATGCTGGGAAGTATTGTAAGCCCTTAGCAAAACTTTGATTTTGTCTGCATAATTCACAACATTTATACTAAAAAATTAAAATAGAAGTAAGCAAAATGTTGTGTAAAGCCACATCTGGAATTTTAACTGGTTTTCCCATTTTAAATTTATAATTTTGCTTTTTTTGCTTGTTGTCTTGATAATGGCAAACATTTTTATAACAGAATAAATGCATCTATATTGTTGTTCTGGCATTATTTTCATATGATTTTTAAATTTATATTCTGTACTTATAAGCATTACTTATACCCTAAGAAAGAAAGTTTCCAGTAAAAACTTTCTTTTTGACTGCCAGTAGATTAAGAACTCTCTTATTTAAAAACTTAGTTAACATTTGTTTGGATTTCCATGTCATATACTATGCTCCATTATTTAAATTTCATTCTTTTAAATCTAAATTGTCCTTACAAGATATGTGTTATTTTTATATTCCAAAGATAAAATACTCAGTTGTAGAGGTTGTGTTAGTCTTCTAGCGTTGTCATAATAAAGTACCACAGACTAGTTGGCTTAGACAACAGGACTTTATTTTCTCACAGTTAAGGATGCTAGGCATCCAAGATCAAGATGTTAGTGGTGCTGGTGTCTGGCCATGGCCCTCTCCCTGGTTTGCAGATGAATGCTTCACCTGTGTTCATGTGGCCTTTCCTCTGTGCACTCATGGAAAGAGAATGTGAGAGCTTATTGGTGTCTCTTCTCCTAAGGACCTCACTACTATTGCATGAGGCCCCACCTTTATGACCTCATTTAACCAGTTACCTTTGTAAAGGCCCTATGTTTAAACAGTTACATGAAGTATTAAGGCTTCAGTGTATGAATTTTGGGGAAACACAGTGCAGCCCATAGCAGAAATATTAAGAGGATATGTGAGAGCCAAGATTGGAGCCCAGGTAGCCTGACTCTAGAGCCTTGAGCCGCCAATACTTTATATTTTCACTCATTTGACCGCATGTGGGAATATTTGCTTCTGTTTTCCAAAACTGTAGCAGGATACTCAAAAAATAGGAGTTAAAAGGGGATAGAAATTATTTGTGTTAAAGAATATGAAAACAAAACTCATTAAGGTTAAAATGAAAAGACGAACCACAAATTGGCAGAAAATATTTGCAGAAGAAGCAAATATTACCTGAAATATACAAGAGTTTATAAAGTTCTATAGTAAGTAAACAACCTGTTTTTAAAAATGAACAAAAGACTTGAACAGACACTTCACCAAAGAAGTTTTACTCATGACAAGTAAACATGAAAAAGATATCTTTAAAGAAGTGCAAATTAATACAATAATGGAGCACTACTACACATCTGCTAGAGTAACGAAGATCTAAAATGCTGACAGCACTATAAACTGGTAAATATGTAGAGCCTTAGGACCTCTGATTCATTGCTGGTGGGAATACAAATGCTACAACCACTTTGAATAGTTTGGACATTGAGTTTCTTGGTATTTATGCAAACAAGTTGAAAATGTCCACACACATTAATCTTGGTCCATATAAAAACCTGCACATGGAAGCTTGTAGTAGCTTTATGCATAATTAGCAAAAATTTAGAAGAAACTAAGATGTCCTTTAGTAGGACAAACTAAGATGTCTTTTAATAGGATAAACTGTGGTATGTCAAGACAATGGAGAGTTTATTATTCAATGCTAAAACCAGTGAGCTATCAAGCTATGAAAAAACATGGAATAGCCTTAAATGCACACAACTAATGAAAAAGCCATTCTGAAAAGGCTCTCTACTGTATGATCCCACCTATATGATATTCTGTGAAAAGCAAGTTTAAAGATCAGTGGTTTCCAGGAGTTGGAAGGGAGGCATTAATGAACAGGTAGATCATAGAGGATTTTTAGGGCTGTGAAACGATTCTGTACAATACCACAAAGATGAGTACATGGCACTAAACATTTGTCCAAAACCCAGAAAATGTATAATGGTGAAAATTAATGTAAACTATGGCTTTGGGTAGCCATATGTCAGTGTAGATTTATTGATTGTTACAAATGTAGCAGTCTGGTGGGGGACATTGATAATGGAAAAGATTATGCACATGCAGGGCTAGGGGATATATAGGAAATCTACTTCCCCCCACCCAGGAAAAAAAATCTTCTTGTTTACTTAATTAAGCAAAAGTAAAATAAACTGCATAGGAACAGTTTTGAAGTCCAGACCCAATTTTGTCTTAAGAGGACAGATTTTGTTCTAAGGCAGTAGTAGCTGATACAGTGTCTCCTTGTACCTTCTCCAGCCTTCTCTGTGGACCACAGCAATACACCCAGAAGCCTGTTAGCTAATGCAGGAATTTTTGAACATGTTTCCATTGGTTCTTCATCTGTTCATTGCCTGTAGGAAATCTCTGTACTTGCTGCTTAATTTTGCTGTAAACTTAAAAACGCTCTAAAAAAATGGCTATTAAAAGACACACATATGAATCTGTGACTTACCCAGTAAAAGTTGGTCTTTGGTGCTATGGAAGAGATATATGTGTTTTTTCTTCTCTGACTTTTTGAAAAGGATACAAATAAAGCAATTTAGTTCACTGTAGATTGAATATTTTTAATCTCTAGAAATCCTAAGGAAATTACAGTAGTATAGTAATGGTCCAATTTTGTAACACAGTTTCTACATCTTGGTTAATAATCTCTGAGGAAATAAATCAACATTATGTTAATTAAACTTTAAGTCGGCCATACTTTGGTAGGTATTATGCTGCTGAAGAGATAAAGTCAATATGCAGACGCCTAGAATATCAAGATATTGTCAGGAAATTGCAGCTGAGATGAAACAAATTCATACATCCTGAAACAAGAATATAAATGGAGATAATGTGAATGACAATAAATACTAGAAGCAGGCATCCTGGAAGAATGGAAATACTTCTTACTGCACATTTGAAAACTCTTTACACACAGTAAATGAGTTTTTTATGCAAGAGAATAAAATAGCATAGAGAGGCTGTCAGAGAAAAGCCACTGATCATTGAAGCTGGGAAATACAATTCGTTGTTAGACAATCACTTTGAAATATGAAAAACAACTATATACATATATGATGAGACAAGTATGGGATTAATTCAAGAGTATAAAAACATTTTCTCTACAGTGCCAGGTATTATATAACGTATCCTGTAATATTCTTTTGCCCAATCTTGAATTAAAGCTACCTTTGAAAAAAAAGTTTTTATGAACTTTACCTAAAAGTCATGACCTTAGTAACTATTAATGATTGGATTCAGCTCAATAATCATTATTGAATCAGAACCCTATATCATATAAGAAATTAAACTTTGCAGATTCATCTTCTTTCTCCATCCTACCCCAAGGAGCTTACATCTATCCCAGATTAGGATAAACATGAGTGAAATGCAACATAAAGAAAAATCGGGTTCAGAGGATAGGTAAATATTTGAGTTTATCTTATCTATTTTGGGATGCTGGCTCAGTGTCCCTTCAACACAAAAGTATCAGATGAAAAATTTAAACATCAGCCACTTTGTAAATATTTGTAGCAAGTTACCTCAATAACTGTACATTTGAAAACCTGCACAGGTTTAAAATAGTAGGATGAAATATTCTCCTAATCAACAGGCCTCTCAACTCTTTTGCCATGGAGCAGACATAATTCATCCTTACATTTCACACTGTTTTTCAAGAGAATATTAAATGTACTTTAATCATACTGCGTCTTAGCTTGTCTTTCTCACTGCTCTCATTTGTTAACACAGAGAATAATGAGTCATCCATAATTGTGAAGAAGGAGAAAAAGGGACAGCTCAGCCTCAGCAGCGGCTGCCACTGGTCGAGTCTCTTCCATTTGCAGATGGATTGTCAACTGTGTGTGATGCTGTTTATGAGGGCTGCTTTCAAAGAGCAGGTCACATGATGCCTGCTGCATAATAGGCACTCCATTGCTCTCATTTAATTAATTAGCTAATTAATTAATTAATAATGACATTCCTCTTGAGTGACTAATAGACCAACTCATACAAGAAAACACACACAAGTCACACACATAGTTGTGACTGGTGTGTTTCACCATTTCACTGAATCACTTCAGCACTGAAGCAGTGCTAAAGGACCATGAGTTAGTCAGTGTCCCCACCACCCCATGAGCCTCTGCTTTTCTTAAAGATAGAAATGACAATGAATAATTCAAGGGGTGAAATGGTTAGGATGAAGGGAGAAGGATCCAGTAGTCAACAATGAATGATCCGTTGAGCCCTGCCCCACAGAGGGATATAGGCTCCCCTACGATGTTTGCAAACATGGACACACACATACACACACAGGCACACACAATCATCCCTTTGACAGCACTGGTGCCCTGAAGTTAGATCTGACTTTACTTCATTGCATCTTGTGTTCTCATCCCACACTGCAGACTCTGAGGATGTGACAAGGATCAGTAGGGAGTAGAGTCAGGCTAAATGGAGGCCACTTTCCCTGAAGCTAAGATGTTATATTTGCCTAAACTGTTCCTAATGAAAATGTTTAAAAAAAAACATGAAATGGATGGTTTAGGCATAATGGTGAAATAATCAGTGTTCAGAGCATGTAAAATACCAGTCAGTGATAGTTCTGGGAGAAAAGACAGCTATGGCCAGAGAGGAAAAGTCTTGGGCTCTGCCTCTGCACAGTCACATCCCAGCTTCATGATGTAACAGCTTCACTTAGTCTCCAGTACCACCTTTGATGAGTAGAAAAAGTAACACTCAACCTACAGGGTACTGTGAGAATTAAGCTTGAGTACCGAGGATGACAGGAGGCAGAGGCACAGTAGACATTAGTTTCCTTCTATGATGAAATCCTGAAGGCCCTGTGGGTGGCCTACACTAGGAAAGGGCAAGGTCCAGCATTGTATGTATAAATCCCTCTTGCAAAAGCAGAATACTAGCAAAACCAAGGCTGCTCCCCAATCGGTTGGTTTACTGTGAAAATTAAATTTCAGGGATGGGGTTTGAGCCGAATGGGTTGATTCTTTCCTCAGATTCCAAGTAATCTGATAAGCACACTTAACCATGATTTTTTTCCACTAGTTTTCCAATATTTCTAATCTTCAATGAATTTCATTTTTTATTGCTCCCTTCTGGAACTAAATCTTCTGCCACTGTTGGTTGTTGCTTTTTAAAGCTTCATTAAAGCTACTTGGATAAAGGCTTTGAGCTTTGAGGAACACAGTTTGCTTGCCTGCCTGCTTGTGCTGCTTCACTTTGCTTTAATGGGAAACCCTACAATGAATCTCCAGAGTTTTGTTTTAGGAAAGAAAATACCTTATCTCAAGCAGCTCTTCTTGCCTCTGCCTGCCTTGGTGACACATAGAAAATGATGTGGTGCTTAATCTTTTCATTTTGGTTCACCTAGAAAACAAGTGGTGGAAGATCCAGGGGGCTGAAAAAGCCCTGGTACCACCCTCGACTGGGTTGTGCACAGGCCAAGCTGCTACAGAGGCCTGGAGCTCCTGAAGCCAAAGAACTTCAAGGAAAGGTGTTATGGTTTGCATATTTGAGACATCCCCCAAAAACTCCTGTGTCAGTGCAGGAATATTCAGAGGTGAATGATTGCATTGTGAGAGCTGTAACCAAATCAGTGCATCCTAGTTTGAATGGACTGACTGGCTGGTGTGGGCAACTGGAGCATGGATGGGAGGAGGTGGGTCACTAGAGAGAGGCATGCTCTGGTAGGTTGCATATTCTCTGTGACCACCTCCCTCCCTCTGCTTTTCCCCAGTTGCCATGAGTTGATAATTTTCCTCTGCCACTGCCCTTCCGCCATGATGTTCTCCCTCGCCTCTGGCCCAGAGCAAAGGAGTCAGTCAACCATGGACTAAACCTCTGAAACTATGAGCCTCAAATAAACTTTTTCTTCTCTGAGTTTTACTTCCTGGGGACTTTGTTCACAATGATAAAAAAAAAAATCTGACTAACACAGAAGGTTAGTAGGAACTAATATTTTTGAGCAGTTACAGGAACCTTGTCTACTTTGTTTTATTCTTGGAAGAAGAGCAAGAATTCTTTTAGCTGTAGATCATTCCTTGGCCATTCACCATTAAATCATGGCAGCACCACCTTCTAAGTCTATCCAGAATGTAACCACACTATAACATTCCTACCTGTTAGCCTAGACTAGGCCTTCAATGCTCAACTGGACTTTCTAGCATCTCCTAAAGATTGGCATGATCTCTTCCAATGCATCTTACAGTCTGCACTCAACACTGTAGTCCAAGTGATTCTCTATAAGTCAGATGGTGCCTCTGCTCTGCTGAGTGACTGCCTATCCTTCTGGCTAGTCCAGGAGATTCTGGCCTGGATGTCAGCCCATGCTTGCTGGGTAAGTTTCCATGCTGCCTGCACATGGTCTGTCCTGTGCCCCTTCCTTGGGCTCTTCTCTGCCATTTTTTACTAACTGGTGCCATTCCAACTACACATACTTACTTGCTGTTCCTTTTCCAAAGTCCAACTCTTCTGCCTCAAGTCCTTTGCACTTGCTGGTTGCTAGACCTGGAATTCTCTCAAAACTTATTTTCTGTAAGTGCATCCTCAAATAGGACCTTATCAAAGTTGCCTTCCTTGACCATCTTAAATAAAACTCCATTCTCAGATCCTCTCTCATTCTCTGGCTCACTCTGTTGTTCACTATATATACCAACTTTCATAATTTTTTTGAGAGAGGGAGGGAGGGAGGGAGGGAGGGAGAGAGAGAGAGAGAAGAATCTTTTTTGTTGTAGATGGACACAACACAGTGCCTTTATTTTTATGTGGTACTGAGAATCGAACCAGGGTCCTGGTGAGCCACAATCCCAGCCCCAACTTTCATATATTTTTGTTTTGTCTACTTCCACTACTGTGGAAATTTCATGAAAGAGACACTAACAAATGAGATTAACTTTCTGGGAGAAATTAATTTACTTACCTCTAATCTAAGTGTTGCACCTCGAATTCATCCCCCAGTCTGGCTGTCTCTGCAGCCTCTGCTCTTTCTGCTAAATCCAGCAGCTGACTTTGAAGCAAAAATAGCCATGCTCCATCCATTGCTATTGTAGGTCTGCAAATTCAATAAAGACAGAATACTCAAAGCACACTGCACTTTCATATCTACCTGCTGCATCTAAATCCTGCAAACCTACAGGCATTATCTACTTGCTGACAAGGTTACTCAGCCTGGGGAAGTTTAAGCCTTTATCAGTCTCAGGTTTGCTGGGAGAGAGCAGAGAGCAAGAGTGAGCCTAACAAGGGATTCCTTAACTCCCATAGTTTGTGTCACCTCTGCAAGTATTAAACATGCTCTTTTTTTATTAGTTTTTTTTTTCCTTTCACACATCATCTCTCTCCCATTGTGACTCAGAAAAAAATAGTGATTCTTTTGAAATAAAATAGTCTTCCTGCATGCTGTATTAATACACAACCCTGCCTTTAAATGCCTTCAGTATATTTTCTGTACTATTACCAGGAGAGTCTTTATAAAACATGAATCTTATTATTTTATGCCCCTGCCCTGTTTTTAAAGACTGCAAACAAAACAAAAGCACAATTCCTTGACCTGGCATACAACATCCTTTCTAACTAAATTCTTGTGCACCTCTCAGCCTTCCGCCCAGCTTTCTCTGCCTGGAAACTTTTAATTTCACAATATAAAATGATTTAATAAAGTTTAGTAGATATGCTTCAATTTTGCATTAAAAAAAAAAACCCCAGACACTCTAAAAAAAACCCCTACCTTCTCTGCACTATTTCTATCTGTTGTGCATTTCTGGTTGTCATTAATATCTAGCACTGCTTGAGAGCCTGCGATGTGTTGAGCATTGTTTGGGGTGTTTTAGACATTATTGGATAATCACCACATGATCCTCCTCAAAAGCATTCTTGTCCATGTTTCATATGTAAAGGAGCTGAATGAAGCTCACAGAGCACACAATCCCATAGCTTGAAATTGGGAGAGCAGGGTTCTGAGCTGCATTTTCTTGCCACAGTATGAGTGCCTGCCCTCCTATGGTGCATGCCACCATCTGCCTAGAGGATTCCACCTCCTCCTGAGAGCCACAAGCTTGTCACTGGCAGAGCCTTTGCTTTCTCTTGTCAGCTGCATGCCTCAATGGCCTGGGCCATCAATTTTGCAGTTATATTAGTTTATTGTCTGTGAAAAAGAATATGACTGGGAATTGTGTTTATCACATAACCATCATGGGACAGTGAGCCCTCCCTCTTAGCCACATGATCTTGTTCTTCACCACTCCTTCAAGGCTGTCTAAGCAGTGCCTGAGCTTTGCTAGTGTTTGCTTATTCAGTGTGCCATGAGCCCTGGTCAGTGAGCATAGTAGGCCGTGAGCACCCTTGTTTTGTTGCAGGGAGGCGATTTATAAGCATACTTATTTTCTGTCACTGAGAAAAGCACTTGTAGCTTCTGTTCTTCATGCCATCAATAGGAAACTGGCTTTGGGTTGTCCTTCCAGTGGAGGTAATTGACTTCTGTTGATCTAACCATGCTGGCTTTTTTTATTCTTTTAATATTTTTATTACAGTAATAATGCATGTCTCATGTATTCCAAGAAAATTTTGAAAGATTCATATTTTCTGATGGGCTGAATGATTTGAAAGTTCATATAGAAAAATAAATATAAGAATTCCCAAGAATATATGAAGGAGGAGAAATAATGAGGTGGAACATGGAATATCAGACATTGGAATTTACTTTAAAGCTAATGCAATAAAAAAAATGATATTTGCACACAAAAAAAAAGCAAACAAAAGAGTGGAACAGAATCAACCCAAGAAACATAGAAGTACATGTGAGAAGTTACTGTATAATAATGAGAGCATTTCCATTCCATAAGAAATAGAGTTTATTTAGTAAGTAATATGGCACTATTTGTCTACATGCACAAGAAGTTCATCTTCTAATAACACACTAAATCCACTAAATCATTCAAAGTCTTAAATGAATAAAGTACGAAAGTAACATTATATGTCTATATACTTAGGGAGTTTTTCTGATGTTATATAACATAGTACATTTACAATTTTAAAAGTTTAGGACTTATTTTTTAAAGTAATGTTTACATATTGCACATTAAAACAGTCCAGAAGTTTTAGAAATACATATTTAAGGACTGCTTCCTTTTTACTACAGTAATAATGCATGTCTCATGTATTCCAAGAAAATTTTGAAAGATTCAAAATTCCAGTACACTGTTTCTCTTCCCAGATATTTTTATATGATTAACATATACACAGGCACTCAGACATCTAAAGGTTTTTTGTTGTTGTTGTTGTTGTTGTTGTTGTTTTTACTTAATGGGAATGATTCCATACTATTTTGTAAATTTCATTATTTATATTAACATTTATGGGGACAGCCTTCCACAAAATATCTATTTATACACATATCGTGTTCTTTCCAAGCACTATATATTATATTCTTATATGGTTCTGCTTCAATTTATCTGAGTAATCCTTTATTGATAAGAGAAGCCTTTTAATATACTTTTTAGAGTCAAATCATATAGAAGGATCAAAAAGTAAAAGCTAGGTGATCTTGTACTGTATCCCTAATTTGCTCCTGAAGAAAAAATGTAAAAGTTTCTGTGTTATGTATTATATCTTAAATTACATTTTCCTCTTTTTATTTTTTTTTTCTCTTTCAATTTTAGAGAACAGCTATCGACTTGCTGATTTAGGAACTATGCAGTCTAACTAGTTTAGTTTAGACTGCATCTCCTCTACTTCCCTCCATCTGCTGTTTTGTTCTGTGACTGTAATTATGTATTCCATGTTTAGTTCATAGGTTAATTCAAGCGTTAAAACAAACTTAAAAGGCATTAAAGGAATTGTGCTTTTATTAATATTTGCTAAAGAACCAAGTTATGCTATTGAATTTATAAAGAAAGAAATATAATGTTCAGATATTAATCTCTAGCCAATCAAAGAACAACTCCCCAAGCACAGAGGTCCAAGTGGGGGTTTCTCTTTTAATTTCTTTTTGAGTTTTCTTTCCTTAAATCATATTCCTTGATACTCTTGTGGCTATGATTTGTTATGTATTTATAATATACAAGCTTTTTGTTCTGTTGTTTGCTTTTGGAGAATGCATGGAAGAGACAAACTTTATGAAAATTTCCGTGATTGGAAATGCTACATAAAAAACTAATTTAAATAAGGAATTTTGAGTGCAAAGTCTTTACCCCAGTGTTATTTTCTCGTTTGTCCCTTGGGTTCCAGTGTTCTCTTGCACCCATAGGCATCTGCTGTTTATCTCTTTTTCCTTCCTTTATTGATGATCTCATTTTTTCTCTCTTTAAAATTTTTTAAAAATTTTCTTTCCACAAATGTTAACAGAACGTGTTTAAGTTTGGAGTCTTTTTTCCATCTACTTCACATATCTTTGATGATGATTTCAGTATGAAGGGTTTTATTTTTCTTCAGCCTAAGGTCTTTTTATTTCACCATTGTTTCCTCTCCTTTTCTTATTTTCCTTTTGTCCTTGCTCTTTTCTATTCATTTTTTGTCTCTTGGATCTTCACTGGACTCAACTCTTGAGCCTCATGGACCTACTCTTTATATTTCTAAACTTTCTTTTTGTATTTCATGTGTCTTTTTGGTTGATTTTTTTTCCCTTTGGGGTAATTGGAATTTCTTGGTTAAGTTTCCAATCAATAGCTTAGTTTTTAACTCCAGTATAATAGGTGGTAGACCATTGACTTTTTTAATTTCCAGAAAATAAATCTTTCTTGGTGTGTTATATAGGTACAGTAACCTTGCTAATTTTTCTAAGGATAATATTTAAGATTTCTAGGGTTATTTTTGATCCACTTATTTCCTCACACTTCTGTTGCTCTTCTGCTGTCTGATTATATTTAAGAATCCTGTAGGTTGCCTTGAGGTACTCTGCCACCTGCAGGTGAGTCTCGTGTGAGGTGAAGACCTAGGCATGCCACTTCTGGGTCATGGGGCAGGTGTATGGTTATATGCATTCTTGTTCACCTTGGTTTTTTTTTATCTAATATAATATGTTCTACAGATTTTTCTTATCATTATTTGTAAGGCCCCTCCTTTTTTAAAGATTCATATACTCAATTGTGTGGATGCACTATGGTTATTTAACTATTTCCCTGTTGATTTGCACACTTGAATACTTTCAATATTAGGGAAGTACCTCAATAAATAATATCATTCATCTATCAATTCACACATGTGCAGTTATGTCTACAAAATAAATTCTCAAGGGAGAGATTGTATGCTCAAAAGCAAAATGTGTTTTTAATTTTGACAAATATCAATAAATTGCCTTTCCATGTTAAACATGAGGAAAAAAAGTCCCAGGAGAGATGGATGATCATGGTTACATAAAATGTTGATTCTAGAGTATGGACCAGATAGTCATTTCAAAACTTTGAGTCCAGTGTTTCCTCCACGGTGTTGTACTACTTTTACTGTGTCCTCTTGCAGGGATTGTACCTATGCTGGTTAATTTGGTGGAACTGGAAAAAATATCTGCATTTGCACTGGAGCTGTTCAGGATAACTAAGGGATACCTTTAAGCCCTCTCAGTCTGCTGCAGAAAGAAGTGGTTTAAACTACAGATACTTATTTCTCAAATGTTTATTTCCCTGATCTTGGAAGACCAAGATCAGGACGCAGGCAGGTCTAGTGTCTTATGAGGCCATTTTTTTTCCTGCTTTGCATACAGCCGTCTTCTGGTTGAATCCGCACGTGGTAGAGAGAATAAGTCCTAGTCTTCCCTTTCTTACAACACTAATTTCTACACAGGGCCCCAACTTCATGATATCACCTAAACTTAGTTACCTCCCAAGGGCTTCATCTTCTTAAACCATCTCATTAGGAGTTAGGGCTTCAACCTAATAAATATTACAGGGACATAAATATACAGTCCATAATACCCACCTATCTTCCATCCCTCATGGTCTCATTGAGATAATTTAAAAGATAAATCCATATAAAAATGCAAAGTAATATCACTATTTAAAAAAAGGAGAGCTAGCAATTGCCTAGAAAAATGTAAAGAAATTTGGAGAGGGGAAAGCAGTACAAGAAAACTAAATCAGAGATAGAAGCAGCTCTTCTCAAGACAGCTTCCCAAGGATCTCCACAAACAAATAAGTACAAAGGCAAAAGCAGATCATTAGGCAATCACCAAGATATAAGTTAAGGAGTATTAGTTCTTATTATTATATTAAGGAATATTGAGGTATCAAGTTAGGAACCCACTGTGAAACAGACACTCCAGCTACTTCCTTGCCCTCGCCCCACCCCAAGTGCAAAGGTGACTGACAGCTGATGCGGACAGTTTTGGGCCTTGCTGTGAAGTTCATCACCTCTTCTTTAAAGAATAGGTGGCTGATGGGAGCAGGAAGAGGTCTTAGGAAATGCACCGAACCCCCAGAGCAAAGAAATGGAGATTACTGTGACTCCTGATCTCAATTCAGAAAGTGAAAGGAATAGAAAGAAAGTGACTGTCCATTTGTAGGAGCAGGAAAGACTTCTGCTGCCAGAATAAGATTCCCCTTTGCCACTGTGGGGATGCCTGTCGCATACCTGCCTTCTGCCCCCTGATTCAGGGGAGAAAGCGTCTTATTAACAACCAACCCTATGAGTGTGATCACTTGTTGTCATTAACCCTGCTATGGCACTATCATGTTTGTTATATTTTATTTCATATATCTTTTAAAAGTGATGTATATGGACTCTCGTTTTTCCTGATTTGCATACAGCCATATTAAATCTCTAGAGAAGGGCCCAGGCACTGGTGTTTTATAACCCACCCCCTCCACCTGAGTAATTCTAAGTTGTAGCCAGGGTTGAAAAAACCTGCTCTGAAGAACTGAAATCCATTGTGTCAAGAATAAAATAATTTCTGCTCGTTTTAAAATTGAGTGGAAATAAAAAAAAATCAAATTCTAATTGCATTTAAGAGATAAGAGCAGATGCCAGCTCTTACCTTGTCGTCAATTTTGATAAATACATGGGTACTAAATAAAGTAACAAAGTGACAATAGTGAACTTACCATGAAACACAATTCTTTTCAGCATGTTTGGGTGAGTGTACCTACAACTATCAGAACATCAGTGTCACCTTACTGATAAGTAATTCTTATTATGCTTTAAATTTTACTTCCAGATTTTATATCTCCTCTTTGTCATTGGTGTTTAGGAATTTCATCGAGACACCTACACATGGAATTGTTTTGCTCATTCTCATTGGGTTATTATTACCTGGAAACTCATCTCATTTTAATCAGTTCTGAAAAATTCTCAAGCCTTACCCCTTTAACTTGTTTCTTGTCTTCCACCCTCTCTATTCTCTTTCTGAGATTCTCATTAGACATATGCTAGAACCCCACATTCACTTCATATTTTTAAAATTTTCTTTCCTGTTTTCCATCCTCATGTCTTTCTATGCTAATGATATTTTCTTCAGATCTCTCTTGTTACTAATTCTATCTGTATCCAACTGGCACTTTTGCCTTTTTTTATTCCAAATATATTTATTTCATTTTTAGAGTTTCTGTTTGATTCTTTTACAAGTCTACATGGTCATATCTAATAATTCCCTGTTTCTTTCTTGTTTTATTTTTTTTATCCTTATATCGTTTCTTTACATTGTTCACACATAACTAAGTAGATATTCTGTATCTGACAGTTCCAGTTTCTGCAGTCTTTGAGGGACAAATGTGTTCCTTGTTATTACTTCTGACTCTTACCTTTGGAGCTTGTTTCCGGTTGTGCCTGATGATCTTTGTGCATTTTTTGTTTGTTCTTCTGTGGGGATCTAAGGGAATGCTTTGCTCAAGAGTATTTGTATCTATTTATGCTCTGAATCAAGTGCCTCCATCAACAGGGGACCATTCTGCCCTTTGGATAATCTCAAGGCTCAGCTTGTCTGTGTTGCCTATAGCTCAGTATCTAATTTGCTGTGTCAACATAGGCATAAGACTTCAAGGCAACCCTGCACCTGCCCCCTATCATTTGCCAACTAGTCCTGGTTCTGGAGAGTCCTAGTTCTGTTTTTTTATGATCATTAAAAAGCATGCTCGAACTAGGAACTTACCACAGCAGATGAGTCCTGCAGAACAACACCTGGTCTAGCATATTGCTGGAAGCAGTTATCTTTATGAAATATTTTTAGCTATGTACTGGGAAGCCATGAGTGATTATATCAAAAGTAAATGATCATAGATGGAAAGAATTTGATAAATTAGGATAAACTGGAATCAGTCAGCTATCATCTTAATATAGTGAAAATAACCCTCTCTTGTGTCTTCTGTATTAGTCCAACATCCCTTTTCTAACTTCTCTAATTTGTTTGGCCATAATGTTTTACAGATTTTCATTAAAAAGTGTGAGGAAATTGTACTAATAAGCCTTTTAACAACTTTACAAGTAGGTTTACTGGCTCTGTGGTATATATGTAATGCCTTCTCCAGTTTTCTATTTTTCTGGATAAAGAAGTCACAGACCTAAAGCTAAAGGACATCAATTTCATAGACATAAATATATACATACACACATATGTATACTTTAAGATGTTTTAATATGTGGAATGAATTCAGATCGTTTTAGTACATTGCCTAATTTCTTTTAGATGCTGGGCTTTTGTTCTTGTGTGTGTGTGTGTGTGTGTGTGTGTGTGTGTGTACACGTGCGCACGTGCGTGTAAATCTGTTGAAATAAACAGGAAACATGATGGGAAGATAGAGTAGAAGCAGGTAGTTCAATTGAATCAACTTCATTATCCCAGAAGGTGAACTTGGTTCTTGAGTTCCTCACCCTTATTTTTTTAATCAGGACAGTAGCAGAAAAGTATGTTATTTCCAGTTTTGGAGAAGGTAAGCATAGCCTGCTTCCCCTGATTCTATATTACAAGAATACAATCTCCCCCTGTGAATCTTCAAAAGCCTCCAAGGTGGGTGCTTCCTAAGGTGCTGGGAAGGGGAGGTCTTGTGTTTGTATGAGAAGGGTGACTTCGTGTGGGGACGTGAAGATATCCTGAATAAGAACATGTCCAGCATCAGCATGTCCTCCCAAATCAGTGCATGTACCTGATAAATAACTGTTGAATGAATAAAAAGTGAAAGATGTTAAAACAGGGTACCAATAGTACTAAAATATCATGGAGGAATGATTTGATGTGCCTTTTGCCCCAGCACAAATGCATGCACGCGGCAAGAGAGAGGGACAGGCACAGGAAAAAAAAATGTGATGTATTCCAGCATGAATTTTGAGGCCCAAATGAGTGTTCTCTTGTACATCTAATGTGTTAGGACATATATTTAAGCTCCTACCCTTTTAAAATGACAAGGAAGAAAAGAAGCCCTCTGACTGGTTCTCCTGTCAGGTTTTGTTTCACTAAATGTAGCTGGAATTTGATCCGGTTGGTTGGTTTTTATTATTTTTCTGTGTTTTTTTTTCTATTTACATATTTGAAAATGGGGTACTGAATAGGAATATGCTGGTTGAAACTCAAATTTATCTTGCGAGGAGATAAGATTCAGTATCTAGAGGATTGTTCAGTAATTCACACTGAAAACAAAAAGGTTTGATAAGAAACACAGTGGATTCCCCTGGTGGGTAGGCTATGACCTGGTGCAAAATAAAAGTCTGGGAAGGCTCCCTTGTGCCCACAGCCTATCCCCATCCTACTGATCTGGGCACATAGCTCCAGCACAGAACACATTGTGAGATGAAATTCTCTTGGGATCCTGGGCAAATGGAGATTTTTCATGCACCAGTTTTGCAATTTTTAAAAAAGATACCTGCACTCTAGTTTAGATGCTGTCTGTCTTAGAAACGATTTTATATTTCTTTTCCTCTTCTTTCCTATTCATTTCATTTCTCTCACTAAAAACAAAGAAATAAGTGGACCCTGGAATAAGGCAAAGTGGAAGGCAAAACCCTCTTGACATTTGTGTTCTCATTCCTTTGGAAGCTTCTAAAGTTAGCCAGCGAAATGACTCTTCTGTCTCCCCCAATGTCTAAGGATCTTTCTTCAGATAATTTGGGTCACCAACACATGCAAGTACATTCAGCATGCTGACCTGTAACTTGTGAGCCTTGCTGCTTGAATCCAGGGAAGTCAGACCCAAATCAGAAGGGCAGCAATCAAGAGCCCAGTCACAGCTCCAAGAATATAGAGCCACTTAGCAGATCCCAAATGGTCTCCCAGTCCAGTGTTCTGCCATAGACAACCCCCTTGGATTCAGCAGAGAGACTATTACTTTATAGCCAACTATTTATGGCTTGTAAGAATTGTGTAACTGATTTATCTTATTTTTTTTCATCAAGAACATTTTCATTGAAAACAACCAACATTTAAAATTGTCTCAAGACAATCACTAATGACAGACATAGCTGGGAGGAAAACAACAACAACAAAAAAAAACTAGAGGTAATTTATTCAGAATATTGATTAGGAAAGCCTTTGGGTTTGTGGTCACATGATAGAACAGTAAATTATTTCCCAAGAACATAGGAAAGGAGGGAAGATAGACTTTGTCTTCTGAAAAGAAGAGAGTTAAAATGGGGAAAGGACACTTAGGCATATTTCAGTGTTTGAATTCGGTTTGAACATAAGCCAAAAACAGTGTGCGGCTGCAGGATATGGGGGAAGCAAAACTGTACCAAAGTCACCTTAATGCCTCAAGGTGGAGGATAACATGTTGAATGCATTGTTGGCTGTTGAAAGTAAAAAACTGTAAGACTGCATGTTAACAGAAGATGGTTGTTATGGTTTGGATAGACAGTGTCCCCCCAAAGTTCCTGTGTTCATGAAGAAAAATTCAGAGGTGAAATAATTAGATTATAAGAGCTGGTATCTAGTCAGTCCCTTCTAATTTGAATGAACTGACCGGGTGGTAACTGTAGGAAGGTGGCATGTGACTGGAGGAAGTGAGTCACTGGAGGTATGCCCTGGGAGAATTCATCTTTCCTGCATGGCTCCCCATCCCTGCATCCTTGTCACCATGAATGAAGCAGCACCTCTCTGCCACACCCTTCCACCATGATGTGCTGCCTCACATTGGGCCCAATGTAGTCAGTCCTCCACGGGCTAAATCTCTGGAACTGTAAGCCAAAATAAACCTCTCCACAAAGTTATTCTTGTAGGGTATCTGGGTCACAGGGATGAAAAGCTGAACAACACAATGACCATGCCCAGATAAGGGGGAACTCCAAAGTCCAGATATGGAGCACAATTGTTGCTCAAATGATGTGAGCAGGTCAGCCTCTATGACAGACGAATCCTTATTGTGGTTCACCAAGTCATCAGTTTCTTTTGATTTTCTACTCACTAGATATTTGCATTATAAATTGGCTTCCAGTGTAAGTCTGTCCATTGGGGAAAAGCTCTTCTACTCATATACTATACATGCTTCAGTTCATGTAAGTTATACCTGTCATTATAAATTAATTAAGTTAATGGCATTCTGTAATGCACACACAAACCCATCAGTTCCACCACCTCAGATAATGTGTATTCATCCCTGAGAGCCAATCATACTCAGAATGTGTAGTTCAAAGTCAGGTTTCCCCAGTCTACCAGACTGAGGATAAGACCCTAACTTTTGGTGAATGACAGATATGTGACCACTTGGCATCCAGCCACCTGTCCTCCTCTGGTTGCATGATAAGCTTGTGAATGTTTTGAGATCAAGCAAAATATGAGCCAAATATTAAAATCTCTGTGAGATTAGCAAGATATATACATTTCACTTGTAGCTACAGTCATCAAGGAAACTGTATCATTGAGTAAAATATAGAAGGTTATTAGTTAGCAAAAGACCATGGTGAATGGCAAGCAGAAGACCAGGTCATGAGCCAGATGCAAAGGGATGTACACAGCAGGTAGGTAGGTGCAAGACAGGAGACTTCTGTTAGGAAATAGTGGGAGATAAATAGTAGGAGAAAGGTCAAAACTTCTAGAATCAGACTTTTGAATCATACTGAATGGGAACTTCACAACTAACAGGATTAAGTAAAATAATCTGCACTGTAAATACTAGGCGGCCAACAAAATTGTACCAAAGTACAATTTAGAAGCAAAGACATAAGCTTGGAAGCTGTTGTCATGAAATAACTTTGGACTCAAGTAGGATGTTGGCAGATGGATGAATGAAAGGAAGGTGCACATAAAGGAAAATGGGAAGAAAACTTCTATTAAATGTCCATTAATGGTTAGCCATTTTAAAATTATTTTCTAATTTCTGTGCCAGTGCAAGGCAGTATTGTGCAAAGTTAGGGTCAAAAGGAATGTCTCACCTTATTTTAGTAAGGGGGACCTGGTCTTAGGATGATGACAGCAAGAAGAATGTTAACTAAGGAATAAGGAAGATATCAGCAAGAAACGCCAAGAAGTTCAGGCAAATACTGAGGAAATGGGTAGGTGAAGCTGCAGCCTAGATAAATGTTAAGCCTCAGTAATTGAGGTGAGTTCAGAACTTAATGGCCTGGACTACTTCTTCAGAGTAGGAACCAGAAGATAAGAAAATTGTGATTCTATTAGAAGAAGGACACCCAAGGCTTAGAAACAAAATTCTTAGTGAGGGAAACTCCAATAGAGAACTATACTTCTGAGACTGGTAAATTACAATAGCTTATACTAAAATTTATCTTAGAGAACTGGGGTGAAATAAATATGCTGGTTATTCAAAAGGCCAGGTAAGTTCAAGCTAATTCTCATTTGAACTAATCATTCAGTTTGGGCCTCAAGAAAAGCTGGAGTTTGGAATTCTTGTGTGTTGTTGATGGGAATGTAAAATGGTTCAGATACTGGGAAAAGTTTGGCAGTTCCTTAAAAAGCTAAACATAGAATTACCATATGACTCAACAATTCCTCTCCTGGATATATACCCAAAAGAATTGAAAACAGGGACTCAAATAGATATTTGTGCACCAATCCTCACTGTGGCATTATTCACTGCTGCCAAAGTTTCCATCAACAGATGATTGGATAAATAAAACATGGTGTATACATATAAATGAATGCTATTCAGCCAAAGAAAGGGAATGAAATATGATATATCCACAGCATTGATAAACCTTGGGAGCCTTATGCTACATTATATAATCCAGAAAACAAAAGGACAAATATTATGTGATTTCACTTACATGGAATATCAATAATAAGCAAACTCAGAGACAGAAATTAGATTTCCAGGGGCTGGGAGTAATAAGAAGTTATTGCTTAATGGCTAAAAGAGTTTGTGATGGAAAAGTTTGGAAAACAGCAAGGATGGTTACACAACTTGTGAATATAATTAATGCCACTGAATTCTACAAATAAAAACAGTTAAAAATTGGAAGCTACCAAGATGTCCCTCAGTAACTGAATGGGTAAATAACTATTACACATCCAAATAATGGAAAATTATTCAGTGCTAAAAAGAAATGTCCTATCAAGTTATGAAAAGACCTGGAAGAATCTTAAGGCATATTACAAAGGGAAAAAAAAAGTCAATCTAAAAAGCTACCTATTGTATGATTCCAATGAGACATTCTGGAAAAGGCAAAATTACAAAGACAATAAAAGGTTCAGGGGTTGCCAGGAGTTAGGGAGCAGGTTGTGTGCACAGGTGGAGCAGAGAGGATTTTTAGGGTGGTGAAACTCCTCTCCTTTATACCCTAATGGTGGAAACATGTTATACATTTGCTGAGATCCCTAGAATGTACGACATTGAAAGTAAACGTTAATATAAACCATGGGCTTTGGATGGTAACAATGTCAATGTAGGCTCATCAGTTATAATAAATGTACCATTCTGGGGGGAAATGTTGATAACGGGGGAGGTTATGCATTGCTCAGGAGACAAGAGGATTTCGAGTTCAAAGCCAGCCTCAGCAAAAGCAAGGCACTAAGCAACTCAGTGAGACCCTGTCGCTAAATAAAATACAAAATAAGGCTGAGGATGTGGTTCAGTGGTTGGGTGCCCCTAAATTCAATCCCCAGTTATACCCCACACACACCAAAAAAAAAAAAAAAAGAAGTGAATGAAGCCAGGTACAGTGGCTCACATCTGTATCCCAGCAATTCTGGAGGCTGAGGCAGGGGGATCACAAGTTCAAGGCCAGCCCCAGCAATTTAGCAAGATCCTGTCTCAAATATAAAATAAAAAGGCTGGAGATGCAACTTAATGGTAGAAGGCCCCTGATTTTAATCCCCAGTACCCAGAAAGCCAGGGAGAGGCTGCAAAGTTTGTTCTAGGGTCAAGGGTAAAGGAGAAAATTGTCCTCTGAGCCTATGGGTTGCTGAGGGTTCTGCTCTCCTCCCTGGAGCAGTTGCCCAGTTGCCCTGAGAAACTGAAGGAGCTGCTGTACCCAGAATCCCCCAGAGGCACTCAGAATCAGTCCTGTAGGACTTAAACAGTGTCCTGGCTGGCTAGAATTAGCTCCACTGCCAGGCCCTGCTGCTAGAATACACACATAGACCAGGGGGATATTTGAAGTGCCGGTTTCTGGAGCTCCTCATCTGGTAGTGTGCCAGGCAACACAGATTTTGCTGTCAGAATTGGTCTAAATTTAAATGCTCCCTTGTTTTTGTTTCAAACTGGTCTGTGTGTGCGTGGCCACAGCTTAGGTTTGTGGGCACAGTCTATTTTGTCAACATGGAGAGAGTGAATCAGCGTGTTTTGTTGTCCAAAGCAGCCCTTGTGTTCGGTCTTGATTTCCCCAAGCTTTGATAAGTGTCCTCGAGCCTTTGAGTCAAGGAAAGGCTGGAATCCAGCTACTTAATTGAAGGTTTTCCAGTTCACAGTGGTTAACTTTTCGGCAACTTGTCTCTTTAATTTAGAACAATGTTCAAAGGATAATAAGCACTATACCTCACATTAGTTTGGGCCTATTTCTGGAATGCGATGTAGACTATTCAAAACTAAAAGACATTTATTGTCTTTCAAAAGTTTTCAGTAAGATTGCAGAAAGGAAAGGAAGTTGCTTAGAAATGTGTTTAACAAATTCCAGTCAAATTGCTAAATGGGCTGATTTTCATATTTTTCTGTGAATGCAGAATTAATTTGCATATTAAACCTCATTACATCTGCCTCCATTAATAAAATTATTTTTAGATTTAGGCAATCAGTACAGTTGTTTACAATATCCAAATCTTGATGAAAGAAATAATACTGGCTCAATTATATTTATAAAACTCCTTGGTGTATCTATGCTTATTTTACCCTTAAATTGGGGTTCCTGGTTTTGACAGTTGTGAAGTGGTCAGTATGTATGACATTTAGGGAAATGGAGCAGTTTTTTTATTATCATTGTTATTTTTACAGATTGGACTTCTTTGTTGAAAAAAGTGGAATTCTCTAATTTAATAATGTACTTATTATTATATGCCATGTGTATTAAGCTAAATGCAATTGTCGACAAAACGACACAGAATCATGTGTAAGCCTTTTCAAGAGAAGACAGCCCTGGCATCTTGAGACACTCAGATTTGTGACTGCCATCATAAATTACTCCAGCAAGAAAGAAATGGAAGAAGTATCTATAGCAATCAGTTTGACTGCCCAGGGAGCCTTCTGACAAGGTCACATTTTAAAAGGGCAGACACAAGTCTTACTTATTAAATTAGCTGATGACATGAGGCTCAGAGAGAGAGAAAGGATATGTTGGCTGACAAGATTCAAAAGGATCTCAGCAGGCTAGAATGATGGGCAAGATCCAGAAAGAAGAAAGTTAAAAGGGATAATTTCAAGGTCTGGCACTTGGATACAAAAAGAACACCCCCACCATGGGATAAAGGATATATGGATAGCAAGTATGGAAAAGTTTTAGTTGAAAATAAATTAAAGTTGTGAATCATCAATATGGCGAAAGCTTTCCAAATGTGCATAAGCTTTCCAGAATGCTTATGCAACCCCGACTGTATTAATAGACTGTGATATTTAGTAAGAGGAAAGTGATAGCATAAAGCATTTGCAGGCAGTATACACAGATGTCAAGTGAATGCTCTTTGAGGTCAACCATATTTCAGACCCTCCCTCCAACTTGGAATATAGTAGAAATTTGCATCCCACCAGAGTAGACCACAGGTGATTCATAAAAATATTCAAGGTATATTAAACATTTCAGTTTACTTTCTGAGTGTTGATTCCTCACACATCTTTTTATGAAGGATCAAGCCTTACACAGCACTATGGCCATATCTGATTTCCATATCTGATTTGTGACTGACCTCTGTTCTCATTTGCTTGCTGTGTATTTCGATTGGTTGCATACTTGGATTGTTATCATTCTCACTATGGGTCCCTAACTAAAGTTTTTCTTTGTTGTTGTTTTGTTTTTTTTATCATGAGCCTCATCCTTTAAGAATCATCTAATATTTCTAGCTATTGCTTCTTCATTTTTTAATGAAATGACACCTAAAAACATTTTTAATCAGTCCATATCTTTCTTTTATTTTATATCTTTTCCTTTTATAATTTTTTCCTCTCACTTGTTTCAATAACAATTTGAAAGAGACTCAAATGCAACAGTTTTCTCCAAGGTTTCAACTTAATTTTGATATTTAAATACAACTTTTTTCTCATTCATATTTCATCAGCTAATGTAATAATTTATTAAATTACATAATCAAAGTGACATATAACTGATATAAATAGGATGGAGACAAATAATTAACTCAGATAAATCTCAAAAGAAGTAGATGGATGCTAGAGAAGAGCCCACAACTTGAGCATTCAGTGTGCTGAGGGCTTCAGCTAGATCCAGGGAGGAGGTTGTTAATCTGGGCAGTTGGTTATCAGGCTTAAGGATACCTTCACTTTTCTACAGTGAATCATCTTAATATAGACTATCATAGCTCTGCTACTCCTTGCGGACATTGCCAACTTAGTCCCTTAAGCCTCAGTTTCCTCCTTGTAAAATATGAATAATAAAATAATATCATCTACTCTATGAGACTGTTGCAAGGTTCAAATGAGATAACATAGTCCATAGCACGGAGAAAATTATCAATAAATATTCATTATTACTTTATGAGTAGTCATAATCTAGATTTTTTTTAAAACATTTTCCCTTAAAACATTTTTCCCCACTCTGATATAATAGATTACAAACTCCTAAAGAGCAGGATTCCTGATTTTCAACTCTGTATCCCTCCTACACTTTGAGCTTTTAGGAAATGTTTCTGGAATTAACTAATTGTATTATATTTTTTTGTAAGGACTATAAAGAAACAAGATCACAATCAGACTGAAGTCCCAAGAATGGTTATAGGAATTGAAGGGTAATTTATGATTGAAGGAAATGGCAGCATTTGGTCTGAGAAGTGCTAATTTAGCGATGCAAACATTCACAGATATATGAAGGTTTATTATATGGAAGAATCACTGTGCTGCTTTTGTAGGACTCCAGAAAGAGAGAACTAGGACCATCAAATAAAGTTGCAGGAAGACAAATTTCAGGTTAGTAGAAGTGTGGATTTTAATAGAGGATTCAAAGATGAAATAGGCTCCCTTGGGAGGTAGTTAGCTCTCTGTCACTAGACATGTTCAGACATGGATGGGATGGCCAACTTGCAGTGGTGATGTGGAACAAATTCAAGCTATTGTAGGGAATTCATAGACAGAAAACATTCCTTGAGTTTTAGATTGCCAAAATAAGGGTAATAAGGGTAGTCCTGAATGTCATTGCTTCATCTTAACTTACAGAAACATATTTTCTTTCTAAAGAGAATGATTATTTATTGTCTCAAGATGTCTGAAATGAGATATATAATTACATACTTCAAATCAAAAAGAAAAATATCAATATATTTTCTGGAAAAGGATATTTAGCATCTCCACCTTGTGAGGATTTGATATATAAGGTTGATAATGCTTAACACTGCTAACCCTGAAAAGCATGGAAAATGTTAATAGGTCCTACCTTGTGAAATAAAATCTGTAATTGTAGCTCTCCGAGTATAGAAATAAATAGTACTGGCATCCTTTTATTTTCATATTGAGGAACAAGACAACAGTCCAACTCTACATAGCTGTCATATTTTGAGAGATATAACTTGAGCCCCACCCACTATATCTTTTATCAATTCCACAATGGAATTTTACTCTACTTTCTGACCATTGAATACCCACAGATTTTCCATTTTAGAATCCCTTTCAAATACAGTTACATAGAAAAGGGACAGTATCTTTCTTTTCACTGTGGTTGCACCTGTCCAAATAACTCAGACTTCTTCATTAAGGATTTATACCATGGGGAGGCTTGGACATGAAATGGTGACCTGGAGCTGGAGCTGATGCTGTAGTACTGGTTGGCCTGTCTCCATTCTGATTGGTGGATACTGACCAACTACCATTCCAATTGGTTAGTACCAGTGCTGGACCAGCCAATATCACCTTAGAATTCCCCAAGGAACTAAATACCCTGGAGATGTCCAGACATCTTCCTCCTTCTTATTTAATTGGTCTGAGGTGGCACAAACTTTCTAGGATAATTATTTCCTAAAACATCTGTGTAAATGACCAATACTTGTTGTTTTTAAAATTCCAATCCTATACTATTATAAAGTGCAAAAATCACAACAGTGTGTGTTGCAATGTCAAAGTGCTACAAAAGTTTCTGAATACAGAAGTATTTATGTTGGACAGCTAATAGTTTGTTGATTCAACTTTAAGGAGTACTTACTCTAACATGAAGCCAGAGTGACATATTATGGGTTAGAGAGCCTGGATTGTCTGTCAGTCATTGCCTTTCCTGTGTTTTCTTACATATCTTCTAGAATTGAATATTTTAGCCCGAGGACAATTTTTTAGTCGGGAACACTTTAGGCAAATTCTATGCACATTAGAAAATGCTAGAGTGTTATTAAACATTCTGCATCCCAGGTATTATCTCAGACTCTTAGAGACTAAAGGTGACTTAGATCCTGATTTTGCCCTCAATAAGCTCACATTCAAATTTGTGTAAGAAAAGGGTAACAAGCATGCATTCAAACCATGACAGTGCAGTTTAGTATGTGATGTAATAAAGTCACAACCAGAGAGGTGGTGAAGGAAGGACCTGTGACTCACAGGGTGTCCATACATTTGGAATGAGCCCCAACAAGTTGTATTGTAAAACATGTCCCCCAACCCCCCTTGTTAAGGGGTTAAAATAAGTAGACATCTAATGTATTCTGGAAAAATTTCTGTTTCTCAATAAGAGGTTGTTTGTCACAATTTTTTTTTGTAAGAGCTACTTAACCATGTTTAGTATTCATTAAAATGTACATTAAAAAAAAATAAAAGAATCAGTGTCATTGTTTTTCATTATATTGCCCAGTTCACATTTAGTCGCATCATGTCACAAATGTTGTAACCAAAGTGGAAACCCTGAGTTTGCTTTAAAACAAAGTGGTATCAACAAAGGTTGTCCTTAAACTCATTAAAGATAAAACCTATGTTAGGTTTTAGTAATATACCACTCAGACACCTACTAGGTTTCTCAATAATGATCCCCAGGATCCATCTCTCAGTCGTACTCAAGTGGGTGGAAACAGTTAGCTGTGTGGCACCTCTGCCTTTAAAAGGCACTAGGGACTTATTATTTTAATCCTCGTACAGCCTGATTTATCCCTTCAAACATCTGTCAGCTGTGCTTTGTCTTGAAATTGGTACTGATGCTGCTGCTGATTTTCCAACAGCAGCTGGGAGACGTTCATTAGTTAGACTCTCAGAGGGTGTGTATGGCTGTAATATTTTCTTTTACTAATGATCTCTGAAGCATTAAATATTATGCATCCCATATCTACAGGAAATCTTGAATTTTTATTTCCCTGCTTCAAGAAGCATTAGGTTTTACTCAATTAGCTAAGTTATTAACAATCTAGTCCCTGGGTCCTGGAGATATTTTATATATATAATGGACCTTAAGTTCCTGGGCTAAATATGTGTTATTTAACACAGGGGAGAGTATAAGGCCCATTCTCTTCAGCAGAAATAAATAAAAATTGAAGCACATTTTTTTTCTCAAATTATTTCCAAATTAATTTGCCAGTAGAGCATTCCACTCAAAACAGAATTAAGCCTAATTTTGCCCTTACTTACTTTACCTCCTTCCATACTCAAAACAGAAGAGATGTTCTTTTGCCTTTCCTTCTTTCCTAAACTTCTTTCTCTATTTTCCTCTTACTTTGCCATTGTTAAAGCACTTAGGTCTGCTCAGAGGTTTCTCTTTACTTTTTCTTTTTCATTGTTAGTGCCTGGCAGTTTCCTTCTTATATATAGACAAGGCAACACCATTTTTTACTATTTGTGAAGCCCTGAATACTGTAGCAAATAAATAATCACACCCTCTGATCTCATTTGTTACTCTGTTTCCATCACTAATTCTTTTTTCTTCAGGTTAATTTTATTCGGGTTATGGTAAGGTGAAGGATGGAGGGTGGGAAGCTAACCAATTTTGAGTCTTTTGTAGTTGCTCCTAATAGTGGGTGGGCAGTTAATTAACCATGAGACTGTGGATCAATTTTAAAATTCTGTGAAAGCTAAGACCTAAAATTTTATAATTTTATAAGATATAGTCACTCATCTTGTCCCATCATTCCAGATGTGGAACACCTGTAAAAATTTAAATATATAATTGTAATATTACTTTAATTAATGTTATATAATAATACATAAACTCTAGATTATGATTTCTAATCCTTTTTTAATGTAACTTGTGTCAGTTTTATTGAAATATTCATAGTATTGAAAACTTGTGATTTAATGGATTCAAAAAATAAAGAATAGTCTCTGGAAATGGTAAGTGACCTCTGTGTGGCAGAGAATTTGCCCAGAGTTCCTGTACACCCCCTTTGCCTTAAACCAGAGTAAATGACAGTGTGCCTTCACCTCTCCTATCCTATGATAGGCAGAGTGCATGGCCTGCTCCCAGCTAGAACTCCCTAAATATGTGGAATGAATAAATATGTATTTATTTAGAAATGAAACGTTTTGCAGTGAACTTCCACAAATTCTATTCTCTCATCTAGAATCTGATCTCTAAGCTCAGTCTCCTCATCTATACAATGTGGATAATATGTCCCTAGCTCAGGAAATGGTCCCTTTTAACCTCCTTCCTTTAGTACCTGGTGTAATGGCTGCTCAGAAAAATATACTTTCTCCTTTCCAGAACATGTCTTCCTTCTTCCTTGCTGTCTTTTTTTCCAATCTTTTTATCCCTAGTTCCTTTTTGAAACCCTGTTTTCTTGTTTGCCTCCCCCACCCCTTTTCTCATTTATTTATACCTTAAATCTGAGAACTGCACTTCATTCTGCCAACCAATGGGCATTCCCTCAGCTGGTTGATGCCACTCCAGCCTAAAGATATCATTGACCTTTATCGTAAAACAAGAAATCACCCACCCCACCCGACTTCCCACCCACTTGAGCCAACAGATTGCAAGTTTTCCTGGAATTAGATTAGCAATTGCATAGTTAAAATTCTCCCAAATTGACAACAGGACAGTTACCTGGCATGCTCCTATTTGATTGCATTTGCTTTTTTTTTTTTCTCCCCTAGGAGGTATTATCATGAACAGCTTTACAATTGAATCGATTTACCATATTTACAATTCTTCCTGCCTTTGCTGCTTTTCTTAAAACACAGTTCTCTACACGTCTTTCCAACTACACCACAGTAACTCTTGCTTGAGGCTCCAGGGGATGAGAACAGATGTGAAATTCTCCTGCAGTTAGAAGATATCAGCACCACTGTGGTTCAACCACTGATATGAACCAACAGATAATTACAGTTTAAAATTAGTATTTTAATGAACCAGTCTTAGCAAATGTAAAGTGAAATCTCCCAGGCATTCAAAAAACAAGCAGGAGGGAGGACATTAAGGAAGAAGTCCAACAGACGGATGGTCAGCAGGTGCTGGTCTGAGAGAATTGAATGTCCCAATTTTTATGTGCTGCACAAAAGGGGAGGGAAGCCCATATTTAAAGGTGAACAGAAATGTTAAAGAGCCATGTCAAAATCTAATCAATCATAGATGTGAAGCTTCAATCCAAGAACCTCAAGTTATTATCAATGCAAAATATGGCAAAAAAAATTCTTATCCATTTAAACCTAATGTCAAAGTTCTCTTTCAGAAATTAATGACATCGTTAAATATTTATGTGGCATGATACCCAGCAGTAATTGATAGCAATATCATGAACTGTTTCAGCAAAATAGAAATTTTAGAAACCAGATATTGATAGGTGAAAAGATTGTTGAATTGTTAAGGTTTATTTTTTAAAAATGTTTATAAAGCTAAATACATATTTTACTGAGGGCTTAGTTATTATGCAGACTATTCAATTAAAGGAAAGTCATAGATAATGATAAAAATGGTTTGAATGCTGGATTGAAATGGACTATTAGCTACATCCCTGTAGGGGTAATAAGGGGAGCTGAGCTCTGCTTATTTTCCAGGCCTCACTTAGTTGGGGAACTTGGATTAGTTGCTTAAACTCTCTGTGCCCTGATCTCTCATCTGCAAAATGAAGTTATTACTATTTGCCTTACATGGCTTACTGGGAAATAGAGAAAAAGAATTTGGTGATACCCTCTGACTATACAGGCCACCACAAGGACATATTAGAACACTTGAATGGAAAAATGTTATAATATTGAGCAGGCATTGAGGAAGACGTGCACACTAGGCACAGTTTCTTAGTGTATTTTGGCCTCCTGCAGAATTTTTAATTAAAGGTTGGTATTAACAAGAAAATACACATGAACATATTTCCACTGCTGGTGCTTTGCACCCCAGCAGGAGACTGACGGATCAGGTAGAAAAGTTGCTCTCTCAAAGCTCTGACTCGGTCTAATCCCTGCAGAAAATGTGCCCTCTGTGCCAGCATCAAGCCTTCTCACAGTGGGCACAGCCAGACCTGCCCTCACTTCCACCTCCACCTGAGGGTAGCATTTTTCTCCACCCCCAACTTTGCCTAGCATCTTTAAACCTGTCCCTGCTGCCCTAGGCCTTAGCCATCCCAGGATCTGCAAGTTCCTCTAACAGAGTAAACTGCAAGATAATACATAAAGCCAAAGGGGAAGTGTGTTCCTCTCTTCCCAGGCACTATTAAAGGTGAGCTTCTTAATGAATTATTCACAAAGTATCAACTGGTAACCCAGGTTGTATTGTTTCTTTACTTTCTCTGTTTTCACAGCTCTACCCTGGGGCCAACTGTGATTGAATAAGATGGGAGAGGAGGAGGGGGAAAAAGAAAAACTTTCCATTACTGTTCTCCCAGGGCTGTAGGACAGCACTTTTATTTCAGTAGATAATTTTTAGTCCTTCTGCCCACAAAAGACGAAGATTTTTACTTTATTGACAACTGCAAAATAGGTTTGCATTCATTCCAATATTCTTTACTTGAACAGTTGAAACTTTGTTCCATATTGTTGATTGATTTGGGAGAATACCCGTGTGTATGTATGTTTGTTTATGTATGTACACACATTAACATGTCTTTAGTTTTTTTCATTTCTGTTCATTTTAATGAATATTTATTAATGATTATTAGCCAGGTTTTATGCTAGGCATTTTATGTAAAATCCTTAATGAATTGTTTACTCTCCAATAGCTCGCATGATTTATTTTTCCAGATTTGAAAAGTAATGTAAGTTTAATATAGAAAGAAAACATAAAGACAAATACAAAGAAGATAATAAACATCAAGAATCTATTATCCTAAGACAACCAGTTATTTTGGTATATGCATTGCCAATAATTTTATCATTTTTTATCTTTTCCCTTTTTTTCAGTAATTTGTAACACACTTATAATCTATTTTTTACAAAAGTATATCATTTTTCTTCACTCAGCAGTATTTCACTTTTCATATTATTATTCTTTATGTACATTACTTTAATAGATTCCCATATAAATTACATTTTAATGCTTCATTAAATGTATGCACTGTACATTTTTCCATTATGAATAATGCTACAGTTAACATACTTGTAAATAAATTGTATCATTCTTTTTACATTTTTAAACAAATTTTAAATGTTCACATTGGTTTAACTACCATCTGAATCAAGCTATAGCTTCCACATCTTCAAGCATTTCTCTTAAATCCCTTCGTGGTCAACATCCCCACCTGCTTAGTCAAAGGCAACCAATGATCTGCCTGCAGAAGAGGTTTGCTAGTTCTAGAACTGTGTATCAATGCAATCATACAGTGATACTCTTTTATTTTCTGAGATCTTTTTGAGATTCATTCATTTTGGACAATGCTATGAATATTTTTTTGTTCTTTTTAATGCATAATTCCATTTAATGAAATTATTTATTAATATTTTCTCTATTATTATATTTCATCTAGGTTTTGTTGATTTCATTTTTAAATTAATTATCAACTATTTTATATTTGAATATTCACTTTAATTTTCTGCAATTGATGGTTCATTATTTGGACATTTGAGTTATTTACATTAAGAACTTTTACAAACAAAGTTGCTATAAATATGTGAGTAAAAGTCTATATTTAATGACTATAAGAGAATCTGTATGTAAAAATAAATGAGTATGTATATATATATGTATTTATACACACACATGTATATATATATATATATGCATACACATATATACATATGGAATGAGTATACGCACACACACACACACTCATTTCTCTTGGATAGATATTTTGGAGTAAAGTTTCTGGGTCTTATTGGAAGTATACCTTTAAGTTTATACAAAAGATTGTTTTCCAAAGTTGCTTTTTACATTTTAATTTCCCACCAGCAATATACAAGGCTTTAATTATTATTACCACTATCGATACTGCCAGTCTTTCTAATTTTAGCCATCCTGGTGGGTACATAGGTACAGTCTCACATGGCTTTAATATTTGTTTCCCTGATGACTAAAAAGTTGTAGCATTTTATAATGAGCATATTGGACATTTGTGCCTTTAGTGAAATATATCTTCGATGCTGAACAGTATTTTTTTCATTTTTAAAAATTCAATGTTTGTCTTCTTATTGTGGAATTGAGTTCTTTATTATATTCTAAATTCAAGCCCTTTATTGGATAAATGTGACTGTTTCTCCAGTCTGTGGCTTGTCTTTTATTTTCTTTAATAATGTCTTTGAAAGAGCAGACATTGTTAATTTGATGACATGCAATTTTATCAATTTTTTTACTTGTGATTTGTTTTTTATATACTAAAAAATCTTTGCTTATCCCAAGATCTCAATTATTATTATTTCAATTTTTTTTTCTTTTAGAAGTCTTATAGTTTTAACTTTTACATTTAGGTATATGATCCACTTTGAGTTAATTGTGATGTATGATGTAAGAAGTTTGTTTGTTCACATGGATATTCAAATGTTTCAACACAATTTGTTGAAAAACTGTTTTCCTTTTTAATTAGCTTGGCAATCTGGTTAAAAATCTATTGAAATACATGGTTTTGTTTCTGGGATGTCCATTCTGTTCCATTTTTCTGTTGTTACACATGCCAGTACCTTTGGGCATCATTTTTGACTTACGATAATTTCCTAGACTTGGGATACTAGGTTCAAAAGGTATCTCATTTTTTAAGGCCATTGAATATGCCTGAATTTCTTTCTAGTAAGATTGTAGCTGTTCATTCTTCCAGGTACTTTCCCAACCTTCAACATTGGTTGATCTACTTTAAATAAATTGTCAACTTAATTTTTGGAAACTGTTATATCATTGTTTTAAAATGCTTATTTATGTCTTGTCACAGTATTCATTGTCTATTTGCCTATCTTGTGGTCTGTGTTTTTTTTATCATTTGTGTATATTTCAATATTGAACTTTACTTCTTTCCTTAGTATTTATAATCTATTTAAATGATAAGGATATAATACTTTTTTCTACCATATCTAAACATAGGTATACTAAATATCATAATATCATAAATATCATAGGTATACTAAATATTTATCAGTTCATTTGCATTTTAACTTTGTTAGTCAGACTTCTGATATCATAAACCATTTAATGTTTGTTATTTTGTTGCAAAATAGACACTAACATCATTTTTAATAGTCTGTAAAAAAAAAAAATCCTGCTAGGATTTCTGAATCAAGTTCCATGAAATACATACATGTATTTAGGTAGAAATAGTATCTTCACACTATCTATTCCTATCCATCTTCACACTATCCATATCCATGGTATGTCTCCACTTAATGTAGGCTTGTTTCTCTTATAAAGTTCTGTATACTTTCTCACAGAAGCAAATATTTCTTGGAGTCTGGGTGCGATGGTGCTTATCTGTAATCCTAGGAGCTCTAGAGGCTGAGGCAGGAAGATTGTGAGTTCACAGCCAGTCTCAGCAAATGTGAGGCACTAAGCAACTCAGTAAGATCCTGTCTCTAAATAAATACAAAATAGGGTTGGGAATGTGGCCACTGCCAACTCAGTAGTTGAGTGCCCCAGAGTTCAATCTCTGGTACACAAATAAAAGAAGCAGCAGCAAATATTTCCTAGTAAGCCTATGATTTTTTAGCTTTTTTTTTCAGTTTAATAGATGGACACAATGCCTTTATTTATTTATCTTTACATGGTGCTGAGGACTGAACCCAGTGCCTCACATGTCTAGGTGAGCGCTCTGCCACTGAGCCACAACCCCAGCCCCAAGCCTCTTCTTACACATGTTAACTCTGTGAATATGGCCAGCATCTTTTTCAAATTACATTTTAACACTGTTGTTACTATTAAAATATAGTAAACTATTTTTGCTTATTGCTCTTTCATCAAGCCTCTTGGCTGGATTAATATCAATTTGGAATCATTGTCATTTGCTATCCATGGATTTCCTATCTATAAATTATTTTTCTTAACAAATACTGATAATTTAGTCATTTTGTTACCAGGAGTTTTTCCAGTTATTTTGCTTTATGCCTTATTGAATTGGCTACAACTTCTGCAACAGTTCAAAATAATTGAAATAATAGTAGGTACATAGTCTTAAAACCACAAATAGAATTTATAGACCGTACAAAACTATATTTAAAATGAAGATCATTTGGGATAGAAATATAGAAATATTCTACATTAATTCCAAATGGGTTTATGGATTTCCCTTGTAATTACAGGTACTGTGCTTTAACATCTTGAATGGCAAGGAAGAAAATGCCTGTTTCAGTTTCCTAGGGGTGCCATAACAAAGTACCATAGACCCCCTTATCCACAGGAGATATATTCTAAGACCCCCCCCCCATGGCTTCCTGAAATCATGGATAGTACTGGACCCTACATACATGAACCCTCCCCATTTAGTATGTTTTGCCCTGTACGTATGTTCCTATGATAAATTTATAAATTAGGCATACTAAGAGATTAACAACAAAAACTTAACAAGATAGAACAGTTGCTGCAATATGCTGTTACAAAAGTTATGTGAATGTAATCTCTCTCAAAAGAGTCAAGACAAATAATAATATGTGACCACAGGTCAATGGTTGACCACAGGTGCCCAAAATCTCAACAAGTGAAACTACAGGTAAGGGGAGACTACCATCCCCCACACCGGTGACTTAAAACAGCAGCAATTTATTCCTCCACAGTTTTCAGGCATAAGTCTGAAATTAAGGTGCTGGCAGGGCCACTCACCCTCTGTGGCCTCCAGAGGAGGATCCTTTCTTGACTCTTGCAGCTTCCCATAGCGCCAGGCATTCCTCCACAGGAGACAGCTTGACTCCATTCTGCGGCTGTCTTCTGAGATTCTGTCTCCAGGCACAGGGGCTCCTGCCTTTGTACTTCACCCTTCCTATAAAGACACCAGTGGTGTTGGATTAGGACCCACCCTAATGACTTCCTCTTGACTTGGTTACATGTGCAAAATCCCTGTTTTCACATCAGGTCACAGTCACAGGAGGCCAGGGTTAAGACTTATTAAAAGAAAAATATGAGGCAAAATTAAAATGTTAAAAGAGCTTGAGGAAACAACAATTCATGAATTGGGAAGCATTAATTCCAAAGGGGTTTTATGCTCTGCTGACAAAGCACTGGGTGAACACAGAAGTCCAATGCAATTATTAGATTGGCTATAGTTATAAAATTGACATTTTTGGTTTACCTTAGTGGGAAGTCCCTGATCATATAATTTTATGCTGGTTGGCTGTTTCTGATGACTAAGGTTAGGTTTTGCTTTTCTTTAACGCAGGAATTTACCAGAAATGACCCAAGTTAAATTTTGCCTATGTTTGCAGTTTAAGCAAGGTTAAGGCTATTTTTAAGGTCTAGCTGTTTTTGTTGGCTCAGGAATTTTTCAGGCCTGGTCTCCATTTTAATTTTGCTTTAACAGATTTTAACATGTCTTTTGGAAGGACACAATTCAACCCATAAAACCATCACAGGAGCAGGCTGTTGTATTGACCAGTGAGAATTCTCTTCCTTTTACCAAGCCACAGTCAATCTACTGATTGTCTTAGTATGCAGGCGTAGGGCAACCCACTAAATATCTCATTTGGTTATTGCCATGCAGATACACCAAAACAATTCTCATATTTGATGAAAACAATGAGATATACCCATAATCAAGAATCCATTTTCATGCAACAACCTCATACCACTAATTTATGGAGGATACTTTAGAAATGTTCACAGTAAAGTTGGACTCTTGGGCTTATAAGTTCTGAGTAGCCTGGTCCTGATTCTCATTGATTGCCTCAGGAGTCAGTCCCAAATTCAGGACACCTGGGTTGATTTTGTTATTTCAACCCAACCTACTCCCAGGCAAGGCCTTGCCTTGTGATTTTAGACTGGCCAATAGTTTGTAAAGGAGTGACTTCCACACGTTTTTATCAGGGAGTTTTCTCCTACAGGTACATAGTTGATGAGGAAATAAATAATCAGCCTTTACAGTTTTTAGCCTTCTGGTGATTGACCAAAGTGGTTAGAACAGATGGCCACTTTTAAGTGATTCAGCAATGCTGAATGACAAAGGGGGCCAGCAAGCGTTAAATGTTAGTAATGCATTAATTCCTCATTTGAGCCTTATTTTTAAAAGAAAATATGCATAAAATAGGAATATAATGTACATGCATTGTAAAAATATGAAAGCAGTTTAATTTGAGAAATGGCTTCCTTGATAATCTGACGACTGACTTAGACTTCTTCTATCTGCTTCCTCTTCTTCTATCCTCTGATTATTTATGTGATTCTTTTATGAATATTATAAATCTCCAAGTACTGTAAGGCACATACTGTTTAGAATTAGTCGTAGCCAGATGAGAAGTGAAATATAGCTAATGATCAACTATGTTATGTACAGTATATTAAGTAAATATATAATATAAAAAATTTTAAAAATCATGAGTTTCATCTGCTGTCTCTTGGCCTAGTTAGCAATGTTTGTCCTAACATTTTTTTCCCATTAGTTGTTCAAAATTAATCTTTTATAATTCTCTTCACAACAAAAAGATACCTGATGAAGACTCAAAACCGATAGGAATTCTTAGGCAAAACAAAACCATGAGACGAGTACTTAGCATCTGAAGTTAGTTACTCAAGCTTCTCTTATACGTATATTGAATATCATTGAAATATTAGATATAATTGGCCAAAGCTCTGCAATGGCTGATTAGGATCTAGTACTGGTGAAGTTAGCCTCTTACAGAATTCACATTAGCAGTTTAGACTTAGGCAACAGTGTTCTGGAAAAACCTAGGAATCAGATGTGGAACTTTCAAGAATCTGCCTCAATAATAACTATGACATCTTAAAATTAGAGTTTGGGTGGACTCCGTAGCTTTGTGGGGGCTCCATAGATCAGGACTCAAATGAAGTATCCAGGCAATTTCCCACAGGGCATTCCACATTCAGACAACATCATCTCTAGTTCAAAGTTCTGATTACCTTGACCCGTGTGTCGTGGCTATTACTCTACCATTGTGTAGAGTTACATATGGCTCCTGTTATAGTTTGGATGTCCCCCCAAAAAGCTCTTGTGTGTGACAATGCAAGAAGGTTTGAAGGAAAAACGATCGGGTTACAGCCTTAACCTAATCAGTGAAATTTTCCCTGATGGGATGAACTGAGCAGGTGGGGTGTGGCTGGATGAAGTGGTTCCTTTCGGGTGTGGCTATGGTGTATGTATTTTGTATCTGGAATTTTTCTTTCTCTGCTTTCTGCTCATCATGTGAGCGGGTTCCCTCTGCCACACTCTTCCGCCATAATGTTCTGCCTCACCTCAAGCCCTAAGGAATCAAGCCAGCCTTCTATGGACTGAGACCTTAGAAACCCTGAGCCCTCAAATAAACTTTTCCTCCCCTACAATTGTTCTGGCTGGGTCCTTTAGTCACAGCAACCAAGAAGCTGACTAAAACAGCTCCCAAGTTTAAAAAAAAAAAATAAATAAAATAACCGAAAACATGATTTCTTAAAGCAGCAACCATTTTATTTATATTTCATGATGTTATAAGTCAGAATTTTGAACAGGGCTTCCTTGGGTGATTGTTGAACTTGTAGAATTAACTGGGATTGCTCAGGGACATGCAGCTGGCAGTTGAACTGGTCTGGAGTGCTTAGGATGGCTTCCTTCACTTCCCTGATACATGGGAAGGGATGGGATAATTCAGCTGAGCTCCTTTCCTTCTCTATGTAATTTCACAGACTCTGTACATGGCCTTTCCAGTAAAGTAATTAGACTTTTTACTTGGTATTTGGATTCCAAGAGTGCCTATATTAGAGAATTATAACTTGGTCTCAATAGTGGAGAATCACTTCCCTGATGCAGAAAAAAAAAAAAATATGGCGGTAATTGGACAAAAGGAATATTCAGGCTAATAATAGTATTTGTTTGCAGAATGAAAAGACTCCAGAAGACATATTCCAATAAAAGATGGTGAAGTAATATATGGAAGTTACATTTCATCTGTGCGTGATAGAATTTGTAATGGTCATCTTCTGATGTTATATAATCATTTCTCAAGTGACACTAGACATAGCACTTAACTAGGAATATGAAGACCTCAATTCTAGACTTTTCTATTAATTTTAAGGGCCTTGATACCATTGCCTATAAATTTTGCAGTTGAAGTACATTCACCTCATGAAAATGCAACAGATATTTATTAAATACCTCCAATAAATGTTCCACTCAATCTCATGCTCAAATGTTCTGACATTTCTAGTATCACCTTGTGTCCCTTTTTCCATTCACATCTTCACCCAGATCTTGCAATTCACTGAGATTAGTCAATCCATGGGGCTTTCACAAACCACCCCTCTGCCCACAACACTCCTTCTCTAGTGTTTGAATGATAAACTCCAGCTAATTCTCCCTTCAAGAGCTTAAACAGTATCTCCTAAAGATCATTCATCTTCCCTACCCACCCATTCCAAAGTGACCCTATTTTCTGATACAGTCCTATTGGGTTTCTTCTCTGCAGTCTCACAGTTCCTCTTTGTTTTGTGAATGCATTTGTTTACAAGTTTCTTCTTAGTCTCTTCCACCAGACCTTATACTTCATAAATTAACAGCTGTGCCTATCTTATTCACCATTATGTCCCTGTCTTAGAACACAGCAGCATGCCCGAAATATGTATGGAAAGGCTGTTAGAGACTCAGACTAACTTTCAATCTAGTAAGCAGAGGAGAAATGAGGCAGAATGTTAATATTCCTTATGAGAGCTATGTGCAAAGTTCTCCAAGGGTTTTCAGGAATAACTGAAAGAAATTCAAAGACTTTCCTGTTGAAAAGGCAAAGAAGGAGTCAGGCTGAAAGAACCTTTTGAGGAGGCTGAATGATATTGCCTGTGCAATGGAATCAGCTGAAGAGTACGAGCTTTGGAGGGACGCAGTCTGGTTGTGTAAAGTTCACTCAGGGTGCTGTATGTGAAGCTGATTGAAAGAGTAAGATTGGACAAGAGAATTCTGAAGGCATTAGGAGAGAGATGCTGTTGCTCATAGAGAAGTCAGTGGAGGTTAGAAAGGTAGATTTAAAATGGACTTGGGTAATAGTCCATTGTGTATATACACCACATTTTCTTTATCCATTCATCTGTTGAAGGGCATCTAGGTTGGTTCCATAGTTTAGCTATTGTGAATTGTGTTGCTATAAACATTGATGTGGCTGCATCACTGTCGTATGCTGATTTTAAGTTCTTTGGGACTTAAAAGGAGTGGGATAGTTGGGTCAAATGGTGGTTCCATTCCAAGTTTTCTGAGGAATCTCCATACTGCTTTCCATAATGATTGCACGGGTTTGCATTCCCACCAGCAATGTACAAGTGTATCTTTTCCCTCCACATCCTTGCCAACATGTATTGTTGCTTGCATTCTTGATAATTGCCATTATGACTGGAGTGAGATGAAATCTTAGAGTAATTTTGATTTGCATTTCTCTAATTGCTAGAGATGTTGAACATATCTTCATATATTCGTTGATGGATTGTATTTCTTCTTCTGTTGAGTTCCTTAGCCCATTTTTTGAGTGTTTTTGTTTTTTCAGTATTAAGTTTTTTGAGTTATTTATATATCCTGGAGCTTAATGCTCAGATTTAAAGAAGACTGAAATTATGGTATTTGCAGGTAAATGGATGGAGCTGGAAACTATCATGCTAAGCCAAATCCCTCCCCCCCCCCAAAAAAAACCTAAAGGCGAATATTTTCTCTGATATGCAGATGCTAATTCAGGATGAGAGGCGGTGTGGCTGGGGAGGAATAGAGGTATTTTGGATTAGGCAGACGGAGTGAAGAAGGAGGGGAGAGGATATAGGGGTAGGAAAGATAGCAGAATGAATTGGACATTATTACCCTATGTACATACATGATTACATGACTGATGTGATTCTACACCATGCACAACCAGAAGAATGAGAAGTTATACTCCATTTATGTATGATGTGTCAAAATGCGTTCTATTGTCATGTACAACTAATTAGAACAAATAAAAAAATAAATTTTAAAAACGTAATAATGTCATTATTAGATTTAGGGATAGACTATAGGAATTAGTGATGAATTAGATGTGGGAGGATGAAAATAAGGGACGGTTCAAGAAGACCTCAAGGTTCTGGGTTGAGCATTGGTGGATGAAGATGCACTGGATGGGATTAGAGATAATTTGCAAGAGGGACATCAGAATGACAATATGAGCAAAAAATAAGACCTAGTGATTGCACAAGGGATGACATTGTTAAGGAGAGTTTTCAAGATAGTTTCCCAGTCACTGGATAACTTTGTTTTCTGACCTCTTCCTCCCTATGCCACCACTTCAAGTTGCTCCCTGAACATGGAGTCCCATCCCTTTCACTGCAGGTTCTCAGTTTCAGAGGATGTCAGTATGGTCTGTGCATATCATAGTTGCTCACTCAGTCAGCACCAAAACAGGCTTAGTTTAACTGCCCAGTTGATAAATTTGTATCTTAATATTTCTGTATAAAGACCCTGTAGGTCTAACTGGCTGCTCCTTCCACCTCAGTCACACTTTGAGGAGGTTGCCACTGATTGTTAAGTATCCTGGTTTACTTAGTAGATTGTTAAATTTGTCTACAAAAGCCAAATGCAGTATAGAGAGGAATAGAGAATTTTCCTATGTGACTTATGTCCAGGACACTTGGGCCTGAAACAATCAGGCCGTCCTACAATACTGTGACTTTTCCTTAGTCCTTTACTTTGACATGGATCCTCCCGGATAGGCTTAACAAGTTTAATGGGTCCTATTAATTCTCCGTAGAACATCAGAAGATTCTCCTCACAGTAAACTTTCTCTGATTTATAAGGGCAAGCCACAGCCTCCCCTTCTAGGACCCTTCCTAAATCTGACTATGCCTCTCAACCAAACTCATCAACCCATCTCCCCTGGGACCTACAGGACTATTTTTCACTCTCTAAGGTCCAAAACTGCCAATACCCATCAAGAATTGCTTGCAGCATCTCACTTTGCTCCTTCCTCAAATGTGATTGCATTCTCCAGGTTTCCTACAAAAGCTTCAGTCAGTGAAGCCTCTTAAAATTATTAATAATTTAAAAATATTATGTGGTCATTTGAGTACAAGCCAGGAATAATTTGGCAATACATAAAACCTCAAGGGAAATTTTAACCAAACCATTCAATCAATATTGTAATGATATTGGAACTTCATGGGGAAAGTGACATTTTTCAGGAACATATGCTGCTAACTATGGATACTTCATTTTAAGCATTGTGCTGGCCTTGGGAATACAGCAAAGAATAAGAAAATGTCCTTATATTTGAGTTCAGCCTAATGTAGGGACACACACAGTTAAAATGTTATTATAGGAGTACATTGGCAGGAGCCCAAATTGGGGGAGGGAGTGACCAAGTCCATCAGTCAAGAGATGCTATGAAAGAGATGCTGCCATGAGCTATCTTGAGAGGGGTATGACTTCAGTGATCATCTGTAACCTCTGATTTCAAGTTCATATTTGCTAAAATTGTTCTCATTCAAAAGCTGTTAGTGGGGCTGGGGTTGTGGCTCAGAGGTAGAGGGCTTGCCTAGCATGTGTGAGGAATTGGGTTCAATCCTCAGCACCACATAAAAATAAAATAAAGATATTGTGTTCACCTGTAACTAAAAAATAAATATTAAAAAAGCTGTTAATGATAATAATTATACATTTGAACCCACATATAATTATACATTATAAGTGACATCCACTTCTTGTATATATTGGAATTCTATGAAAGCTTACTGTAGCGGGGGAAATGTTCCATGGCTTTGAATGCATGAAACCTTGTTCTGGGTAATAGGTAGCTATTCCTTATGGAGGTCTCACAAATTCAGTGAGCACATGCCTAGCAGACTGAGCCTGTGCCTTCCCCCTGTAGCCCTGAGCCATCTAATCCCAGTCAAGTTTTGTTTGACCTTTCCCAGGACTCCTGAACCAGGTGTGGAGAGCAGTCTAAGTGGGAAAGAAGGGGGGGCCACTAGGATATCACCAGAGAGACAAGAGATTTTTATCTCATTTGTAAATAATTGCAGATGCCAAGAAAGAAACCGCAACCCACCTTAGTCAGGTATCAGATGGGCTGGAAAGAGCTCCCCACAGCTATACTTAGCTGTGTCCGTTCTCAGCAAAGTAGGGAAGGTCTATTTGGTTGTGCAAGCAAAACGCCAGCCAGGTGCAGCTCCTACAAGGAAGTGCTAATGATCAGTTGAGCTCTCACAAAGAACCCAGGATCTCTCCCTCTCTACTTTTAAAATTTTTATCCTCATCTTTTTAAAAATATTTTATTAGTTATTGATGGACCTTTATTTATTTATATGTGGTGTTGAAAATCAAACCCAGTGCCTCACACATGCTAGGCAAGTGTTCTACCACTGAGCCACAACTCCAGCCCCTAGTCTCCTCTTTAATTACTAATTACTACCACAGAAGAACCACATGTGTTTTACAAAGTGCAAAACTGATGTTGCATTAAAGTGGATCCATTTATTAGAAGACTAGTTGAAAAGATCTGGCCTAAATGTACAGATCTGTGTGTCAATCCCAGAACATAGGGGTAGATAATTATCCCTGGAAAGCAATAGACCTTGTTATTTTTACTACACTCTGTCAATTAATCTTTTAAATCATTACGACCCACCTTTTCCCAATTCTATTTAAATGTTTTGATATAACTTTCATTATACTTCTCTCAAATTATCATTACTTATTATTCCATTTTGACAATGTCTAACTTCTCGCCGCCCATTTCCATTATTTTTCCTATTTGACTGCTTTAGTGACTAAATTTCAATTAGAATTTAAAACATTTCCCAAAATGGCATAAAAGTAACATCTAAAGTCATAAAAATTAAAGTCTAAGAAAGTAAAAGGTGTGGAAGTTATACACTGCCAGTCATATTATTTTCTCAGACCTTATTGGGGATTCAAGCCCTGTGACAGGGAGCTGGAGACATAAGTAAGATATAGTAGTTGTGGGGGAGTGTGGCTCAGTTATAGAGCATTTGTCTCACATGCATGAGGACCTGGGTTCAATCTCCATCACTCCAAAACAAACAAAAAAATAATAACAAAATCTGTGTTTATATAGTGTATGCATGTATACACATTATATATGTATATATGTGTATACCTGTATGTATTGTGTGTATACAATTAAAATAATAATAATAATGTGACAAGTGCAGTGACCTTTACTTTCATAGTTTACCCTAAGAGCAACAGGTAGAAATATTTAACTCTAAATCAGAACCTGTGACTACTAAGTCATTATCAGGCACCATACTATATTCTGTGGAGGATATAGAAATCAAGGGCCTAATTGAGTCATAAAAAAATATGCACACACATAATAATTAAAATCACAAGAGTTCTCGAGAGACACAGACCAGGAGAACAGAGAGATAAGGGTGTAAACAACTTTTTTCCAGGAATTGGCTCATGTGACTCTGTGCCCTAAATCCATAGGGCAGAGCAGCAGGCTGGAGACCTTCGGGCATCAGGTCTTGAGGCACAGTTTCATCTCTTAAGGTTCAGTTGTGCTTTCAAGGCATTCCAATCGGAGGCAGCCCACCTGCATTTTGAAAAGTCATCTGCTTGACTTAGGTCAACTAATTGCTCTGGAGAAAACAGCAAAGGTGTGCTAGACAACTTTTACTAGAAACATTAGCTTTATGACACAAGGATCTAATTCACCACTTCAGCAGAACCCAGGAATTGGGATATGAAGACCCTCTTGCCAATGGCTTGGACTCCTGTGAATTGCACAGAAGATTGACAAGGGGTTGAAAACCTCACACCCCCACTAATGTTGCCAGCACAGACACAATGAGACCAAGAAGGGAAGAAATATAGAAAGTGCAATTCTGAAGACAAAATGATGGATTAAAAAGACCAGGGTAGATGGGACCTCCTTGGGCTCAGAGGGTGAGTCTGCCACCCCAGTGGGCCCAAAAGACAGTGAACTTGCTCCTGCCAGAACCATCCAGGAGCCTTCTATCTGTATTTTGATGACAAATGCTAGAACAGGAAAACCTCATTCAAGGTTTAGGGAGGAAATCTGGAGAAAATCGACACTAATTTGAATTTAGATTTTATTCATAATAATAGCAAGATTTGTTTTTCTTCCAGGGTATTTAAACTATTACACAACTGACTATAGTTTTCTTCAAAATAAATATATAAAATATATATTGTTTATATTACATAGAGGAAAATCATGAATTAAACATTTAAATAGTAATAGTTATTATCAGACTTTAATTTCTCTCACTTTTGTCTTCTAGAATAAACCTCATTATAAAGACAAAGTTTTTAATCTATTAGGCAAATTTGTGATATTTTATTACATTAATCAAAATACTTTGGTGTATTGTGTGTGTGCACATGCACGTGTGTGTTTTGGTGTCAGGTCAATTAGACCATTGGTGTAGAAATAACTGACCTTACCCAAAAACCTGATTTCTAGATTTATTTCTGCCTGTTAATACTTGGACCTTGAACAAGTCATTTAACCTCTCTAAAGTTATTTCTTGTCCTATTTATCTCAAAGAGTAAATGTAAGAATCAAGTGAGATTATTATCAACACTTTAATTCTCAATATAAATATCAACAATGATTATTGCAGATATATTTTAACAGTTATCAGTTTCATGTATGAGTTATGTGTGTTTATTTTTAATTAAGTAGGGTTTTTTTTCAATTTGTGAACTATTGCCAATATTACAAAACATATTTAAGTTGGATCATAATCAAACAGCACATTTATATAGGATCCTGTGGAAATCCCCAATAGACTGTGAATGGTATTACACTGTGTGTCTACTGCAACTTGAAAAATTATTTAAATTAACATGTCACATTTGGTGAAAGACTATAAACAATAAATGCTAACATGATGAACAGCAACAAAAAAGTCAGCTAATACAGATGTTAATCATATCTAAAAAAATGCCTTCACACCAGTGCCTAGGTTAGTGCTTAATAGCCAAGTCAGCACAAAGCTGACCAGGACAGCCAGTGTAGGCTCATTGCCAAATCAATGGTACCTACGGATTGAAATACCAAGTGGATCTGATATTAAGACACAAAGCTGTACATACACACAGTTCTAACCCTGGCCTGCTGCCTCCTCTGCACTTCCCCACACTTTTTCTCATCTCTCCTTGACACCCTGCCTAAACTGACATGGAAATAGAATAATCTGGCATTTCCACTCCTCGTCTGATTGCTCTTCTCTTGGTTACAACTCTCCTTTTTAAATATCAAATCTTAGCGGTCAAAGACACAGATTCTTGTTGTCTGTCTCAAGCCATGATATTTCAGGAGTATTTATGTGTTCCTATCATCGGAAGCCATCTCTCTCATTGAAAACTTGGATGGGGTTTAAAGGACACATTGGTGAAAGCAGACAGGGGCCACTTAACATGATGATTCATTTACTTAGTAACAAAAGGACTATTTCAGTCTGTTAGATTTAAAAAAAAAAAAAACTTGCTTGACTATGCATAAACTGTATTAAATGAGATTGCCTCCCGACCCTGTTTTAGTAGGGAAACATGGTCATGCCATATTTAGCAGCCCCTTATCACAAGACATCTTTAACATGCTTCCAACCTGTTTAAAACTTGTTTAAAGAGCCCTTTTTATTCAGCTTTCTAATACAAAATGAAGTCTAAGTTTTTTTCCTCATAATCCCCTTAAATGTTTATAGTAAATTGTGAAATGTGCACACACATACAGTGTTTATATGCATGATTTCTGTGTGTCATATTACGTGTGTGAGGGTGCATTGGAGTGTGTACTGATTTTTTTGCAGATACTTGTGTTGTTGATATTCCAGATTACTGTCTTCAAGATAAAATAAGAATTGCCATATTTAACCTTAGCAATAAGACTACTGCCAAGCATTGCAATCTAGCTTTTTGGCTCTTACTGCTAAGATTTCTGTCTTCACATTTATGTTTCCTGTTAGTTCCTGTATCAATTTAGAAAAATGTAAAGGGTAGCTATTAAAAGATATCTGGAAGGTAAGATGAATTTGCTACTCTCAGCAGAAAGGATGTCCATTGTTTAGCTTTCCTCTCCTAAGCTATCATTTTTTTTCCAACTTGCAAAATAAATTTTGAAATAATGCCATATAATGCCACAAAATATTAATAGGTATAATTAATACATTGAAAGATGTTTGATTCTGTCATTCTTCATTCCTTTTTTGTTGTTCTTCTTTTAATCTGCTCTGACAGTTCTGTAATGGAGCACCAGAAATATGACTCTAGGGCAAACCATACTAGTAATCATCAATATAGCATTGTATGTTGTCCAACAGATACGTGTTTCTGTTTTGTCAGCAGCAATGATATTCTGTAAAATTTTTACCTAGAGAAAATGCCTTCTAAGATTTATTTACAAGCAAAAAAAATTTAATGGTATGCTGAGTTCGATTATGGCAAGGTTGTTCTTTGTAGGTTTTTCTTTTTTTTTCCTGCTGACCAAGTTGTTATTTAGTTTTAACTGCAGGATATGGGACAGAATTGTTAAAGCAATCCAATAAGGTAAGCTATATGTAAGCAACAAAATCGAGGCTTTGGATCACTATTCATTATCAGTTCTAATTTTTCAGCTCTGAAGGGATCTGCAAGTCACCTCCAGGTTGTCTTAACAGTGATCATTTTAGGGTTCTCAGCTTAAACAGTGAAATAATTAATGGTCAGCTATACAGATGCCATGGTTACCACTACAAACAAATTCATTAAGCATCCATTTTTCCCAATTGGCACTTACGAATGGTTGTCACTCTTAAAAAGCATTAATAAATGCTTCCAAGATATCCTAGAAGGCAAAGTGTCTCATCCACAGCCCAGTTGTGCCAGTTCAGTGGAAGTATGTTGCAGACAGGCTGAAGAAAGTTCCCAGAGACAGCATGGGAGAGACATATGGTTTATTGGGAAAAGCTTACAAGATATCACTGACTGCCCCAAGAGTTTAGTGGCAACAGGCTGACAAGCACCTCTGTGCCTCACGGTGCTTTGCCAAGCACTGCCTCCTCTATCTCACAGTGTTTTGTCCAGTGATAGCTGACTGGATGAGTGACACATACCCTTTCCACGGTGCCCTTAGTTCCATGCCAGGCCCTGTTCAGAAAGGATTTTTATGTTAGGCTGCAGAATTAGAATTAACTTGCTTAGTTTGTTTGCAGGCCCAGCATCCCAAGGAGCAACTGTGCTGGTATACATGCAAAAAGTAGCTTTATATGAGTAACACTACCTTGCCTTAGTTCCCAGTATGCATAAGAGAAAGCCAGTGTCCTTCAAAATAATATGTATCTTAACTTTCTGGCCCAGGCTTCCTCTCCTCATTCTCTTAACTTGGCTTGGTTTGGGGTAACAGAGAAGAGGCATTCAGGCCCTGGCAATTTACTGTCCCCCTTTGGGATGATACAAGCAAACCAGCTGCCTTTAAAAATATTTGTACAAATCTGCATCAACTTGTTCCTTGCAATGTGTGCCAGTCCTCTTGTCAAGGAAAAGCCAACTCTCCCAACTTGTCACAAATCCACATATTTGGAACATAACAGCTCATTTTTCAAAATCCCCTTCTTTGACGGGTAGAGTAGTACGTATTTTTGGTGTACTATAAAATAGTTCCAGCCTTCCTTTTTGATGGTAAATGATCTATGCATTGTGTACTGTATGTTACACCAAGTGTTTCACAGTAAGCCTGTATAGACTATAAATATTTTGTATTCAGTGCAAACACAGAAAACTGAAAACTCTGTTGAAGTATAGATGCCTCTTTGATATTATAACTATGTTGAAAAGTTAGATTGTTTTGTTTTTTTTCTTTCATTTAGAACATTCATCAGAACTGTGATAATCATGGACATTAGCTAGATTTGTTGTCTTTTAGATTCTTGAGACACCTATAAACATAAAAACAAATCTATATTATTGGAAGAATATTTGTACTCATTTAGAGCATACTTATTTTATTATCAATTAAGCTGTCATCAATAGCATTACTATATTACATTAATTTATATAATCATAAATGAGGATTATACCATAATCATGGCAAAGCTCTCACTGTCCCAGGGCCCAAGGATATATATTATTAACATTTTCATAGCTCTTTGGAAGTCTTAGAGTAAAAGACCTGCGTTGCTGAGGTCCTCTCTTTCTAGCACTGTAGCTGCAAGTCAGGAATTCAGCAGAGACTGAACAGCAACCGCAGACTCATCATTGTGGAAAAGTCACCAGATTAGCCTTCCACTAAAAAAAAAAAAAATCACTATAGCCTTATAATGTTATCACAGTCTCATTAGTAATTATAAACAAATCAATAAACAATTTGGATCTGGCGATAAGGGAATATAAATTCTGAGATAGATTTGTTTTCTTGTCGCTAATTCATTCTTTATCAGCTATCGACTGGTAAATCTTGGATTTCATTTCTCTCATCCGAATAAAGATATTAGTTGCCCAATTCTGCTTAATCCTTTCCTTGTTGCTAACACTGTTCTCTTAATGAGTATTAGCACTCCCCACCTGGTTATACCAAGATGCGCATACACATACGTGCAGGCCCTCATGACAACTGTAAATGAGTAAATTATTATTTATATATGATTATTTCTTTAATGTTTCTGCTTGATTGCTCTTTGGCAGACTGCATAAGGCAGAACTATGTGTGTCCTGTTCAGCATCATACTCCCAGGCTGAGAACACAAATACAGGCACCCAGATAAATTCTAAAAGTGTGTGTTGAGTAAGTGACTGAAGAACTAGTACGGACATTTGTAAGGGTGTTTGTGAGCATGGCTGAGGGTTCCCGCCCTTCTCTGCACTGCAGAGCTCACTTTCTTACAGAGACCCTACCACAGACTTGTCCACTTGAATTAACTGTCTGTCTCACAGGCACCTCCATCTCTGTAAAGTGCATTCCCTTTGTGCTTTATACCATTTCACTGTTATGAAAACAAGGGTAAGCAAAGTAAGCCAATCCCAAAAAACCAAAGGCTGAATGTTCTTTCTGATAAGTGGATGCTGATCCATAATGGCGGGGGGATGGGAAAAATGGAGGAAAACTGGACAAAGGGGAGGGGGCATGGGGCAGGAAGGATGGTGGAATGAGATGGACATCATTACCCTAGGTACATATATGACTGCACATATGGTTCGACGCTATATTGTGTACAACCTGAGAAATGAAAAGTTGTGCAGCAATTGTGTACAACGAATCAGAATGCTTTCTGCTATCATAAATACCTAATTAGAATAAATAAATAAATTTTTAAAGAGAGATTAAACAAGGAAAAAAAGAAAACCAGGCTCAGCTGGATGCAGTGGTGGACGCCTATAATCTCAGCAGCTCTGGAGGCTGAGACAGGAGGATCAAGACTTCAAAGCCAGCCTCAGCAATGGCAAGGTGCTAAGCAACTCAGTGAGACCCTGTCTCTAAATTAAATACAAAATAGGGCTAGGGATGTAGCTCAGTGGTTGAGTGCCCCTGAGTTCAATCCCTGGTACTGAAAGAAAAAAGAAAACCAGGCTTGGAGAAGGGTCCTGGCTTGCACAGGTTGCTGGGATGGTTAAGTGACCGTGTCAAATGTCTGTTTCTATTTTCCTCAAGTCCATCTAGTTAAATCAAAGCACTCCCTCTGCTGTTCCCATCTCTCTTTTCCATTCTTTCTTTGATCAGACCTGTCCTGATTGAGCTCATTGCCCTGCTTCTTTGATTAGTTCCTTAACTCTTGGCACAGTTTTTCTGATTGGGTAAATTCAGCCACTGATGGATGTGGTATACTCCTCTACCATAGACAGACCTGACAGGGACAGTCTAGTTTTCCTTTCGTCCCAGTCAAATGATTGTGAGGGCAGCAAGGGAGTCCTGTAGCATTCCCATAAATGCAAGTATAGACAAAAGTCAGTAAGCAATAAACTTCATCCTCTAAAAATAAAATAATATTTCTGTGAAACTGTTTCTGCACTGTTATAGACTTCCACTTTCCTTAAACAGAATGATAATATCATCTAGTCTCTTCCTGCTAAGTCAGGAGAAGCATATTTAGAAGCAGTGGGCTTAAAGGACTCAGCTAGAATGATCTAAGGAATCCAGGCCTCCCCTATCCCCTTGTTGCCATTAAGTGAGGAGTCAATAAAAGCTAAATAAATGTGTCTATTAGAGTTGTCAAGCCCTGGCCTAGGACAGCAAGGCTGGTGTTGATCCCTCTTCCCTTAGCGCCTCTTCAAGTAGGAAAAATAGCATCCGTTAGGACTGCTGTAAATATAGCACTACCCACACTACTAATGGCATGATAGGTATTAAAGTTCAAAGATTTCAGTTTCCCTTTTATTATTCACTAAGTGCTGAAGAATCATTTTTCCCCCACAATTGAGGAACCAGCCCAACATGTAGCTACCAAGAAAAGGCAAAGCAATCACAATGATGAACATGTAGAAAAGGGTTAACCCAAAGTATGGCAAAGCTTTGACTGTCACGGAACCCAGGGGAAGTCAAGAGCATTCATGGTGCTGTACCACCCGAAGCACCGAATATAGAAGAATCCTTATGGAGAGTTTCTTTCATTAGCACTGCTCTCTTTGGTAAACTGGTTGGCCTGGAAAGAAAGTCCCATCTAAAGCTTGATGACTTTCTCATTAGATGCAAAGAATTTCTGTGCAATGGGCTGATTCCTAAATGAAGAAGGGACATGTGACATAGTCAGCAAGTATTTCCAATTTTGCACAAGATGTTTGCAGAATAAACTTTTCTTTATGGAGCTATTAAATATCAAAATAGACCTGATTTTTTAAGGGGTTAATAAAATAAAAATTAAATAGCAATATTGGTAATGATATTGACAAACATATTTATAACATGCAAAATTGCCAGAATTATTCAGAAATAATCTGAGTTACAAAACAGCTGAGGTTATTTTAGATAATTTAGTAATTCTTTGAAGTTATAAATTGAAATAATTTAGAGTTTCTGACTTTAAAAAGTCAATCTTTTAACCAAGTACTAATGAAATCAATGTAAATTAAATTAAGTTTATGATAGTAAAAGACTACGAACCTTGCTTCTTCTCTGGGAAAACACCAAATAGCAGATGACCCCAGTGCAGTGAGAGGTCCTAGAGGTCCCAAGGGACTCGGAACGAAATTATATATTAAAAAAAAAAAAAGTCTATAGTCCTTACGAGAATTCTGAAAGCAAAACTTTTTTTAACGATTTTTTTCTACTTAAGCCTAAGATATCAAGATAACATCAACAGGGTATAAGCCATTATAAGCCATATTGCTAGCATGTGCACTTAAAATGAAGTGATGTAAGTGGCCCTTTACATATGAGTTCTTCCTACTCCAAACCTATCCCCCAAGTCTAATCATGAGAAAAACACTAGAGAAACCCATATTCAGGGGCATTCTACAAAGTGCCTGATCCGTACTCCTTAAAACATTTAGGTCATCTAAAACAAGGGAAGCCTGAGAAACTGTCATAGCCAAGATAAACCCCACGGATTCAAAATAACCAAATAAAATATGCAATCCTCAATGATATCCCGGAACAGATGAAGGACATTAAACGAAAAGTAAGGACAACTAAGTAAAGGGGTCAGTTAATAATATTGTGTCCGTATTGATTAATTAATTGGTTGTTACTAGTGGTACTAGGGTAATGTTAGAGGTTAACAATGGAGGAAACTGGGAGCAGAGTTTGTACTATGCAACTTTTCTGTAAACTAAAGTTATTCCAAAATAAAATGCTAATTAAAAAACACTGCAAATACAGTTGAAGGGGGAAAAAAAGGCTTTTCTGATATGATGTTTGCAGAGGAAGATGCCTTTTAGTTTATAAATTATTTCCATAATTCGTGACAGTTCTCACATCTGCTACTATAAAATTCATAGCAGCTTCTCTGCCTCTTGGGAAAAAATGCATTTAATTATCAGTGAAATTCAACTTCAGCTTGTTATGATGAATGATTTGAACCTGTCAGCTCCCCCCCCCAAAAAAACAAAAGAACTGAAATGAAATACAGTCTTATTCCTCTACCCCCTTCCTTCCACCTGCTTCATTTAATTGATGAAGGTTTGAGCTTTTATTAATCTTTTTGAGCTCTTCTGTAAGATGCAGAAAAAGCTAATATGATATCATTGTATCTAGCTAATGTGTGTGCTTTGTGAAATTGATACACCCTGCCAAGACATAAATTACTTAAGCTTTGATAAATGTGTTGAAATCAGGGAATGTTCAAACAGATAAAGCACAGCAATTCCTCTTTCTTCCCCTGTTTAAAACTCCATTTTGTGCTTGCAGTTAAATGTTTTGCATTATTATTATAATATGATGGGACAGAAGACAGCAATGATGTTGAAATTAGCATGAAGAGCCCCAGCAAGTAGGAAAGGAAACAGGGGGATACAGCCATGTGTTTAGATAACGTCTAACTTGCCTTGAACGGAGAGGGTCGCCAACAGCTTCAAAACCACCTACAGTCTTCTCTCAGCATGTTGCATCACAGAAATTATCCATGGGGGAATGTGGGCACCTGCCAGACACTTTGTACTTTCAGCCTTGGCTGACTCATTTGGTAGGTTGGAATCAAAGATCCACAAACACATTTTGTTGGCAAAGAGAGTTCACCTGTACTTGTGATCTGGGTGTGACTCAGAGACCAATGGAAATGGAAACATGAGAAAGCATTTGATTCATGTTCCGGAGTTGAGAAGGTTGATTTCTACTTGGTCATTAATTTATCACACAGTGTGAAACAAGTTGCTCAATTAGCTATTAATTAGTTTTTTGGAGGTTTGAAAATTCATGTAATCCTTTGGCTATGTAGGTTATAGCCAGTGGAAGGCAGAAGCCTGCCCACTGGACCATGAAAAGGCCATCAATCATTGAGTTTCATTTGCCAAGAAGTAGGCTCCATCTATTCTTTTGATTAGTCCTTACAACCAACCATCAAAGGATAGGTGAGAAAACTGGGGTTCTGGTCAGCACTTGAGCAAGGGGTGATGATGTCATCAGGTACCAAACTGCTTTTTCTGTCGTGTCATAATGTTTCCCAGTCAGGTGTAAGTGGGTAAAGGGGGCAAAGTTGTGGCTCATCAGCCCTCATCTTCCCCGATTAGCTCTTCTGAGGTTAATCATGGCCTTGGAGACTTAAGTCATGAGCCATTTAGCCTTGTAGAGGAAAGGGTACCCTCTCAGCCAAGATGTTATAAAGTGATAATTTATAACAAGAGGCTGGCTGAATAAGTTACAGCAAAGGGAAAGGAAACGAAGAGAGGGAGGCAGCTTTGTAAAAGACCACAAGAGATACTTTTACTCTTTTAATCATGCTCTTGTAGTGGTGTATTATTAATTCCCAATGGCTTTTTGAGTTTGGACTTCGATTTGGAAAATCAGCACTCGTGAGAACTGACCATGTATTTTAAAATAACAAATAGATGAAGTTGTACACAGCTTTTCTCAACTTGTCTAATTTTGTTGTTGAAGCACATTAAAAACATGATGGTCTAGGCCTGGGGTTGTGGCTCAGCAGTAGAGCACTCACCTAGCACATGTGAGGTCCTGGGTTCCATCCTAGCACCACATAAAAATAAATAATTTTTTTTAAAAAAATGATGGTCTAGGACAAAGCAAAAAAAAAAACACACCTAAATATATAGGTATAATTTTATACATATAAATAGACAGTGTTTTTTTTATGTAGACCAACTTTATTTTTTTTTCTTTTTCTTTTTTTTATTGGTCGTTCATAACATTACATAGTTCTTAATACATCATATAACACGGTTGATTCACGTGGATTATGAACTCCCGCTTTTACCCCGTATACAAATTGCTGTATCACATCAGTTTCCCTTCCATTGATTGACATATTGCCTTTCTAGTGTCTGATGTATTCTGCTGTGTAGACCAACTTTAAAAGCAGTGGTACCTTGCATAGCTCTTGGACCTGAAGAGTAATATGTTAGAGAGAATTTTTTATAAATCAAATTTCATTTCAAGTTCTCATGAAGAATTTTTTTCTGAGGAATTAAAGAGTCTTTATAAAAAAATTGCATTCAATTTATCTATTTGGTAGGCTCTATTAGCTTTTGTTCTGTTTTGTTTCAAGCCCATATTTCTTAAGTGAGTCACATATATTTGGGTAAAGTTATATTACAACATAAATGACTTCCGGGAAAATCTTCAGATCTTTAAAAAAATTTTTCAGTAAATATTCACACATTATTGTTGTTGAATAATCTTGGAACTATCACAACAGAAATCCTAGAAATAAAAGGAGAATCTCTTAAAATGTTGGGGGCCTATTGTGTCTTCCAAAATGCATCAGAATCAGATGAGACTCTATGTGATGGCAAAATATACTCATCATTGAAAGATGGACTCAATGTTTGTAGGTTTTCAGTAACAGAAAGTGAGAAAAATCAAGCAAAGCACTGAATCAAGAGAAATTATCCAGTCAGAAAATTTTCAGGAAAGTATATAACATACAACATACACTTTGAAAAGAAGAGAAGAAAAAAAAAAAGTAGACCACTGCTGCTGGTAGCAACGAATGTTTCAACATGTAGTTGAAAAAATATTTTTGGATGGAAATATGTATCTTAGTTCTGCTAATGAAGTATTAATTAGGACAGTGGGGTTTAGAAATAAGAATTGAGGGGGGTTTAAAGGCATGTGACAAAGGGAACATGTCAGAAGGGATGTGTCCTATGAAAGAGAGAAAGGAAAGCAGGAATGAGGGAGGAAGTTTGAAATCTATACTAAATCAAGGGGTAGAAATGGAGAAGCAAAGGAGCAGCTCTTGCACGCCAGATGCTGAGCAAATGGTATGTGTTATCTGTCAGCATTTCCCAGGCAAGACAAATCTTACTGGAGACAGGTGAAAAATAGTTGACAGACTCTGGGCAAAAAGAATCATGATCACAGAGTGGAGAAATCGGACCTTGATCTCCCAGGGGCTTCTTGCCTGAGCATGTGACTTTGGAGCTCTCTGGAGCAAGGCCAGGACATGTCCCTTAGACCAGTCTTCATCAGTTCTCAGGAAACTCAAGTCAGAATTGGAGCCAGGTTACTGAACTCCATGGGCTGCTTTCAGTTGATCTACCTACTTCCTAATTAAGAGTGCTCAACATCAGAAAGCTATAGTTATATAGTATCAGACATATTTCGAGCCACAAATCCTGAGTGATTGTCCTTCTTTCTCTGGTGAATATGCCATCCTTACAACCCTAGGAAAAAGCAAACAAGTAATCAATTCAGGATGCATAAGCCCCTACGAAGTTATATGGGTTCTTAATGGTAAGCATATGCATCATTAATTTGCCCTTCTGCCAACATCAGTAATTTTAATGAAAATAATTTTTTAAACCATAGAAATTGGGAAGAAAAGGCTTTAGAAAATTAATCAAGGCAGAAATGTATATGCAACACCCCCTATACTACTCCCATCAAAGGAAAAAATAAACCCCACAATTCCACTCATATATTTTGAGTCCTTGAACACCTCCCTCAAAGTGATCTTGGAAACAGGTATAGGTAAAAAACACTTTTCACAAGGTTCTGTTAGAACTTAAACTTCTAAAATTTTATGAACATACAAAAGAGGACCTCATGTTATCAAACTACACCGTGTAGCTGAGTGCAATATTTATAATCCAGGCTGTGTCTTTTTTTCCCCAAAATTGTATTGAAAGCAATCATTTCTAGAATAATTTGAAACCAGTTCTACCAAGTGCTTTGCAAGTATGAAAGGACTAGAGCAACGGTACATAAACACAGCGTCTCTTCTCTCCTCATCCTTTTCATCATGCTGACAGTTTTCCGTAGAATCATCACAGGAGTGGTTTGTGCCATTAGAGATAAGAGGCTATCTGTGTTTCCACTAGGAACCTCTATTTTCCAGACTTTATAACTCATCCATAAATATTCACTCCAGTCAACAGTTTCATATGTAATGATTCTGCCCCTTGAAAATCCATATTGACTCAACTAAATGATTTTTAGAAATCGTAAGGACCCTTGTAGTACAAAAATAAAAGGAAAATCAAGTGCAAACAAAGTGCTATATTTCAGTGACTATGATTTGAACTAAAATGCTGTAGAACCAGTAAAACACATGTTCATGATGCTTTCCTAGCAATCCTGTCTTTTGATTATAATATTGCTATAATACAATTTATTAAATCATATAAGTCTACTTATATTTATACTTTTAACATTAATTTGTTTCTATTAAGACAACTAAATGTGTAATTATATTTTTCCCACTGAAACTTCTGTAAAACCTCTTAACATTAATCACATGCCTTTCTTGTAACAGCTTGAGATACAGTTATATCAAAAACTATAAAATTATATGTCTTAAGCCTTTGAATATAATAACATCCTTAGTATTTTCAAATATGTTTACTAGACTTATCAATACCTTATATTCAAATGCTTTGTAGCTCTTTGGTAGAAATTTTCAGCATCTAAAGCTGTCTTCCAACAGAAAAGGCCTCACAAATTTAACAGTTTTTATCAAATGAGAGGCCAAAACATGATACTTTTCACAATCTGGAAAAGAAAAATTGTGAAGATGAGGAAACAGAAAGAAAAAAATCCCATCAACCCTCAAAATAAAATGCCCTCTTCCTAACCTTACCATTTTAATTTTTCTATTCACAGTTGGAATTAAATGCTCATCTCGTAATACTGCTGAGACCAGCTGTGTGTGTGAATGCTATTTAACAAGACTCCAAATAATATTGAAACTCTCTTGTGCTTTGCCTTCAGTCTGTGTGCATGCTCAAAGCCCACCTGAAGTTGATTTCTCTTTCTTCTTTCCCCACAGCTATTCTGTGATGGTAAAGAGGTGGTGCATGCCTCAGAAGGTCTGGACTGGGAAGACAAAGATGCCCCAGGGACATTGGTTGGAAACGTGGTGCACTCAAGGATCATCAGTCCTCTGCGCCTGTTTGTTAAACAGTCTCCAGTGCCCAAGCCAGGTCCCATGGCATATGCAGACAGCATGGAAAACTTTTGGGATTGGCTGGCCAATATCACAGAGGCTCAGGAGCCATTAGCAAGAACTAAGCGGAGGCCAATAGTGAAAACGGGAAAATTTAAGAAAATGTTTGGATGGGGTGACTTTCATTCCAACATTAAAACTGTCAAACTCAACCTTCTCATCACAGGGAAAATTGTCGACCATGGAAATGGAACCTTCAGTGTTTATTTCCGGCATAATTCAACAGGCCTGGGCAATGTTTCAGTGAGCTTGGTACCTCCTTCCAAAGTGGTGGAATTTGAAGTTTCCCCCCAGTCGACCTTAGAGACCAAGGAATCCAAATCTTTCAATTGTCGCATTGAGTATGAAAAAACAGACCGGGCAAAGAAGACCGCCCTGTGCAACTTTGACCCGTCCAAGATTTGCTACCAGGAGCAGACTCAGAGCCATGTGTCTTGGTTATGCTCTAAGCCCTTCAAGGTCATTTGCATTTACATTGCCTTTTACAGTGTTGATTATAAACTTGTGCAGAAGGTCTGTCCTGACTATAATTATCATAGTGAGACCCCATACTTATCTTCTGGCTGAATCTGTCCACAGTGATAGAAATGAGAGACTCATGTATATTTAATTAGAATGAACAAAAAACAAGCCCAGCTTTCCATGGTACAGGATCCCTTTTGTTTCTGTCAGTGAACCATAGTTTCCCATCACATTTTCAAATGAAAAGAAAAAGAAACATATTCCAAGGTGAAATGTGTTTGTTTCTATCATAAGTACCTTTATCTAAAGAGTCAAACTGTTTATGAAAACCATCCCTTTCATGTGAGATGGCTAAGATCTAGAAATATTATTTCTGTAAAAGCAGCATCAAAGGTAGCCACGTGGGGAAAAGAAGGAAGCCAATTTCACATGTGATAGACATTGCTCTTGAAATGAGCCTGCCTTTGAAATATATTTTGGAAAGTTACCTCAAATTCGGTAAAGATTTAGTAAAATACCTGAAAAGATGGTATTTGATAGATGAATTGTGTTTCTGATATGGATTGCTTTTTTTTTTTTAATTGCTATCTCTTTCCCCACATTGGTGCCAGTATTGATAAAGAGAGAGGAAGGGGTAAAATTTGTTTCAAAACCCGTGTGTAAAGTTACGGTGCTACAGAGGAGCAACGTGAGCCGTTCAGTGGAATGTGATTCAGCACCTACCTAACCGGGTGTTGGTCACCACCTTTATGATTCTCATCTGAGTAATAATACTGGTGTACTGGAAAGCAAATTGGGTACGTCCACTCAACAATAATGAAGACCATGATGTTTATAGAGTCTTTTACCAATGTTAATGCTGTGAGATTGTCAGAAGCGACATAAAATTTGTAGTCATCCTAAGAGCTTATTCCCTCAATTCTACTAATTTAATGGTGTGATTTAATTATCTACATATGTAGAACAGCTCTGAAATTGAGCAAAAATGGTTGATTCCTTAGACTGGAATGGGAAAAGTAAAAATGAAAGCTGAAGGAAGGAATTCCAGGACTGTGAGTTCATAATCTCTAGCCTCTCAGATTAAGTTCTCCTTGTATTTAGTTAATTATTAGGAAGAAGGATGAAATTATGTGGTAATAATGAGTTATATTTGAACATTTCTAATTATTAAGCGCTGATATCCAAGATACCTGGCTCACTTGGCTTTTGAAATTACTTCCAAATTAATGTCACTTCACAACCAGTGCCCTTCTCGAATTCCCTGAGGGGCCAGTGGCAACCTGTATGGTAGAACTGGATGATCAATGGATTAGCACAGAAAGAGGATCTGCTTGGCAAGGAGAGAGACTTCTAGAGCTCGGGCTTGTGGAATGGTTTGCTACTTACAATAGACGTTAACTCCCCCCCCCACACCCTTATCTGTAAAATATCAATTAATGTAAAACATTCAATTGTGGACTAAAGGAAGATAAGTCCTAACCAACAAAAATGCCCTTACCACACTGTTCAGAAAGCCAACAACAGCTCTGTTCTATATTTTTACATCTCCATTCTCTTCCTGTGTGATATCTGCACAGTGTTCGATTTTGTCTTTTGTAAAAATTGTACTAGGCTTAGTGTGTGGTAGTACAGGCTTGAAGTTTTTGCTCTGAGTTCATCAGGTGCTTTTGTAATTTTGTGGTCAGTAAGTAATAATTTGAGGCATCTTTTTATTTTCATCTAGAAACAAGAGTAGAATACTATTTATTGTAAAATACATGGGAACCGTATATGTATATATACTTAGAATTTTCTGTGTACAGAGAAAGTGTGTGTACACATTTCTATGTAAATAAAAAGAATTTGCTAGATCTCTCACATGATTTCAGGGTGGTTTTTTATTTTAAAGAGTCTTTGTTCTTGCTTTTCGGTGATTTTCTCTCTCTCTCTCTCTCTCTCTCTCTCTCTCTCTCTCTCTCTCTGTGTGTGTGTGTGTGTGTGTGTGTGTGTGTGTAATACCAGTTGAACAGTAACATTTTCCTAATGTACATATTAAATAGGGCATCTTGGCTGTAGAGATTATAGAGTAAAAGAATAATTCACATAGAGCATATGGTACAGAGCCTAACACCTAGTAAGGAACTATAAATGTGATTGTAATTACTACAACATCAAATGAGATTTAAAGCTATTTTATGTTCCAAAGTTGAGAGATATAAACATTATTTCCATGCAAAGGAAAAATACCTCTGTAAATTGATTTATACAATCTGTGGATTTTAGTTGGGTTTATGAAATTTTTTTAAAGTTTCCCACAGGCATATTTTTAAATTGGAGTAGAACATATGCCACATGTATTTCTAAGTCATAATTTCATTTCCAAGCCTACGTAATTGTCAGTGATGGCGCTTGGCGCAGTATAAATCAGACCCTATTTAAACATGCAAATGCACACATTTCTGCAAAGCCGGTCTTGCCTTTTAGTACTGCAGATGAGGAAAAGGACACTTGTATAAGCTAATTTTGCACCCAGTCATAAATGGTTCAAAAATTAAGAAACACAACTTTTTAGAATTTTACAATTAAATGAATGGGCATATGGGAACTAAATAAATAAAAGTGGTTAGTCCAACGTCAACAAAGAGAAGAATAATATTTTAAAGAGTGCACCTTATATTGCTATCACAATCCCCTCATTTGAAAGAAAGTTATACCCAAGGCCTCATTAAGGTAAAGAATGCACCCAGTAGTGAGTGGCAAACCTGGCTGAAGTGCATTTCTCCCGACTTCTAGTCCCAGGTCTTGTGTTCCATCAGGAAGACAAATTGAAGCAGGGATTTCAGATAACAAAAATAATTACAGTGAGTTTATAACAATACATTACCCCAAAACTAAAGAAAAACATTTGAAATGGCCTTCCTCTAAAATCTACAAGATTGCAATTTCCTTAAGAATAAAAGATTTTTACAAATTGTAACTACAACCATAGAAGAGTAACGCTGAGATAGAGGCATTAAGGCAGGTGCGGTAGGTCAGGCCTTGTAATCCCAGTGACTCCAGAGACTGAAGCAGGAGGATGGCAAGTTAGAGGCCAGCCTAAGCAATTCAGCAAGGCCCTAAGCAACTTAGCAAGGCTCGCTCTTAAAATAAAAGAAAGGGAGTTAAGCATGTAGCTCAGTGGTTAAAGTGCCCCTAGGTTCAATCCCAAATTCCAAAAACCTAATTAATAAAAAAATTAAAAGATACATTACATCTAAAGATTAGAGTCCTGGAATATTTTAGAGTTATACCTGGTGAAGAATTAATAGCAATATAACACTACATTTGGCAGAGTTTTCAGATGGTTATAGCACCTGGGAAAATATTTTCATGGAAATTGGTAAGTTGTATGAAATAATTATTGATTGCATAAAGGCCTGATTTTACCTCATAAAAAATATTAAATTAATTTCCCAACCTGTAAAATAGAGGATAGAGTTATATATATATATATATATATATATATATTTGTATTTGCAATAAAACTATAGTTAACCTAAAGTTAATCAGAAATTTTAATGAATGGAAACTTAATATGACCCAATGTAAAAAACAGATCACAGTAAAATAAGCTCCTACTAGAGATATTTTTTCTTTTCTTTTAGTTATTTTTTATTGTTATTATTTTTGTCTTCAGAAAGGTCTTCTAGAAGATATTCAAGGACCATTTCATATTCACTGCATACTGAGGTCTGGAACTCTGGGAACACATCCCATTCTGTTTTGCTTTAATCTTTCTTTTTCTTAATTCAATTCAACTTCCTCCACAAATAGTATGTAATCTAGGGCTGGGGATGTGGCTCAAGCGGTGGCGTGCTCACCTGGCATGCACAGGACACTGGGTTCGATCCTCAACACCACATAAAAATAAAAAATAAAGATATTGTGCCCACCTAAAAAAAAAACTAGAGAATAAATATTTTTTTTTAAAAGTAGTATGTAATCTATTCTCTAAAAGAATGTCTCCTTCACAGCACCTGACAAAGTATCTGGTTTCTAATGGTGTATAAAGATTCTCCAGAGAAAGAGAACCAGTAAGATATATATGGATATATGATATTTATTATTTGAATTAGCTCACACAGTCCTGGAGGCCAAGAAGTCCCATGATGTGCCACCTGCAAGCTGGAGAGCTAGAAGAGCAGACAGTATGATTTGTCCAAGGCCAAAGGTGTAACCAACCACTAGGAGCCCTCAACGACCAAGGAGAGGACACATGAATGTCTTTGCTCAGAAACAGCAAGAAAGTGAATTTGTGTTTCCTCCACTTTTATATTCTATCCAGCCCTCAATGCATTGTGTAATGCCCACCCTATTGGTTAGGGTGGATTCTTACTCAGTTTACTGTTTCCAATGCTAATCATTTTCTGAAATACCCTCAAAGAAACACCCAGAAATAATGTCTTTCCAGCTAAACATCAGAGTATCCCATGACTCAGTCTTGTTGACAGATAAAATTAGCCATCACAAGTAAATTTTTCATCAGCATTTGATATTTTCTTAATCTCCAGTGTAATAAAATGATTACGCAAGACCCACTCTTTTCACACAAGGTGAGAGTTATTTTGCACCATTTCCAGCACAAAAAAAAACTTGCTCCAGCTGAACACAGTATCCACTGAATATTAGTTCCCAGAACCATAGGCACTTAAAAGTTAGAAACAATGTTGGAATTCATCTATGTTGGAATTCATCTAGAATAAGTTTTGCTTATCAGCTAAAGAAATAGAAAGCTGATGGGGATTAACAGCCCCATCATTCTTATTGTTCTTCCGGACTAGATAAAGCCATTCTCTCTCTTCTTCATTCCTCCAATACATGGGTGTTTTTCTTCTGCGATAGAGACTCCGAGATGTCCACCACAATATGTTCTATATTTCCATTACAATGAAAAGGTCAAGTATATGGGCTGGCCAGCTACATTGCATGCCCCTGCCACTCTCATAGAGAGGCGCCTTGTGGAGCTACAGTGAGAACCAGGGAGGGGTACACTTTCAAGAGTGGAGTGACATCCAAGTGCACGCATGCTCTTCTGTGCTCCTTCCCCATATTTCCCTTGGATAGATGCCCCAAGGAATCCATTGAAAGGGGAAAAGCAACTGCTAACCTGAGTGCTTTTCTTATCACAGAAGAGAGTTACCACATCTCCAAACTCACCCTGGACTCCTATATGAGTAATGAACACACATTTCTTCTTTAAGTCATGAATTTTTAAGATGGATTTGTTACTGCAGTTCCCTATGACATAACTCATACAAACATTGCATAAAATATTCTTGTCGTGTCAAGGCCTTGACCCAGGAAACCGATTTGGGGTTCAGCAAGTGGAAGAAGATGCAAGGCATGGTGGGAATGGTGGTCATTCTGCATGCAGACGTAGCCATAGCCATTAGCCATCCCCCAGCTTCAATTTCAACCCCCAGCCAATTCCATTTTAGCACCTCCCCTTTGCCCATTTCCTTAGGCTCTTTTAATATGCAGTCTCAAAACAAAGAAGGCACACTGCCAACAGGTTACATAAGGGGGTGAGGGGCACATGCTCACAAGTTAATGTTTATGACCTTGATTCTGTATGCTGAATCTCAGTGTTTCTGGTCTTTACTAACCATAACAGAGTCAGTTCCCAACCCTGGCTACCATATAGCCTGCCAGAAAGCTCAGTAAGGGAACCTAACTACAGCCACTTGGGAGCCTGCCTCAGCAACTCTCTATGTACCCTACCTCACTCTGATATTTGTCTTTTTGAAATAGTGCAACCCACAGTAATCATAATCCCACTCCACTCATTTCATTAAAGAACCATGCAAATCTACCTCATTACACCAATGTGCTAGATACTTTACAAATAAGCACAGAATTTAGAGTTGGTCCAACCTGGATTTATTATCTTGAATCTGCCATTTATAGTGTGACCTTAAGCCAGCTGCTCAACCTCTCTGAACATCAGTTCTCATCTGCAAAATGAAGTTATAACACCTGTCTCAGTGTTGTTGAGGTGAAGGTAAATATCACATAGATTATGAGCAAAAAGAAATGACAAGAACTTTCGAGTACAATGCTTCTTTTTTTTTGTATTTTTGCTAATACTTTTATGCAGTATAGGTATACTAATCCTAGTGTAGACAATCATTGTTTCTTTTTACTCAAAATCTCTCCCTCAAAAACTATCTGGTATATCAGTCAGTGAAAACATCTTCATTCCTAGGCTCAATACCATATCTATATGCAGGTAGACAAGTAATTGAATTTCACGGGTGTCTTCAGAGAGATAGCTACTTAAGAGGCTTTCTTTCTATCTGTATTTGGGGGGAAAATGAAAATTTAAATATAACATTTTGCAAACAAAAAATTGATTCAAAAACCACGATACAGCATATTATAAAACTCAAATTTCCTTTAGGTAGAAAATAAATCTTACACTCAACAAAAAACTAAAACAAAAATAAACTAATTTTACTTAATTAATAAAAGCTGCTTAACAGAATAATGATCTATAAAGGAAACCTATGGCTGGAACTGTCTAGATGTCCCTTTCTTATTAATTTTACTTCAGCAAAATCGATGTAGTTATGTTGCTGGATCCCAGCAGCTACTTTATATAATGTGAACTTGGACATCATGCTCTCTGTGCAGCACTGAAGAGGATTTAGAAGTCTTCTCTGAGAATGCAGAGTTAGAACTAATGACAAGTTTATCTTGAACAGTACATTTATGGTTTCTTGGATATGATGTTTTGCAATATGTAGGTAAGAGAGATAGTGAACTTTTCCTGCTAAAGAGAAAGAGGGAAGCATTCTGAAAGGAGCACAACTGAGAAAAGGTGAGTCCTTAATGGACTCAACTCTCTCCATCTGGTTCATTCCCGAGGGCTGGCTGCAATTTTGCCTTTGTATTCAGCAAGGCAGCTGCATGCATCATTGTGATAAATTTGACTTTTTAAAATATAATTTAATCACAGTCCTAGCAGGAAACAAAGGTCACCCAGATGGTCTGAGAATCCTGTTGGAAGAAACGTGTCCTCATCTGCTTGACCTCAGGTTTGATCATGTGGCATGTTTTAGTCACTTGATCAAAGTCAGACTTGACCTTTGTCTTATCCAAGGAGAAGTTTTATGTATACTGGTGAAGTTTGGGTTGGTGTTAGATATGAGGTCTCCCCCAAAAGCTATGCATGAGACAAAACCAGAAAGTTTAGAGGTGAAATGATTGAAATGAAGAAAAGTTTAGAGGGAAAAAGCCTTAACCAAATCAGTGCATTAATCCCCTGATAGGGATTAATTGGAGGAGAGGGTGACTGTAGGCAGGTAGGGTGTGGCTGGAGGAGGTGAGTCACTGAGACGTATATATCTTTGGGTTTTATATTTTCTATCTGGTAAGCACAGTCTCTCTGCTTCCTAGTGCCATGTCCCCAGCTGCTTTCTACCACCACACACTTCTGCCATGATGTTCAGCCTCACTTGAAACCCTACGTAATGGACTTGGCCATCTATGAACTAAGACCTCTGAAACTTTGAGCCCCCAAATAAACTTTTCCTCTTAAAATTCTTCTATTCAGGGCTGGGGATGTGGCTCAAGTGGTGGCGCGCTCGCCTGGCATGCGTGCGACCCGGGTTCGATCCTCAGCACCACATGCCAACAAGGATGTTGTGTCCGCCGAGAACTAAAAAATAAATAAAAAATTCTCTCTCTCTCTCTCTCTCTCCTCTCTCACTCTCTCTTTAAAAAAAAAAAAATTCTTCTATTCAGATCTTTTGGCACAGCAGAGATAAAGCTAACTGAAACAGGTGGCTTTCTCTTAAGTGTCTCTCCTGAATCATGAGAACATTATCTCTAAGTCCTTGGATCCAGAATGAGAAGACACTTGGAACGTGGGCCACAGAAGACCCATAACCCTCATATTTCATGAGAAAAAGATGGAGGTCTTGATGTAAGCTACTAACCACTAGCCAAAATGTCAGAGAAAGGAAAGAGAGTAAAAGAGCAAATTTGAATAATTCAAAAAATGTTTCATATTGGTTCATGTCACATGAAGCCAACCACAAGTCCTCCTGAACCAAAGGATAAATTTGACTTACATGAAGAATTAGCAAGAGAAACATAATGTTTTGAGAAGAATCTCTCAATAAATAAACAACTAGGGCTGGGGATGTGGCTCAAGTGGTAGCGCGCTCGCCTGGCATGCATGCGGCCCAGGTTCGATCCTCAGCACCACATACCAACAAAGATGTTGTGTCCGCCGAAAACTAAAAAATAAATATTAAAAATAAATAAACAAACAACAAAGACACCATATGTTACTGGTGGGCCATAAGCTTCTTTACTGGGGGAAAACTCTGAATGAGAACAGGAGTCATATTTTACTAAGAAAGCTCCATGACACCTCACGTGCTCCCACATATTTTAAATGTTACACTAAGTACCTGCTCAGGATAATGATGATAGATTTGCTTCTCATTCAGCACCCATTTGGATAGTTACATTCTTATTTCCACAATTATAAAATGTAGAGGGGGGAAATAGCTTTGTTCTCTAGTTCCCAAAGATCTGAGGTAAACAAAGACAGCTTGTCTTTGCTAAGGACAATCCTGAGCTGTTGGATTCTACAAAGTGATTTATTCTGCTACGTCACAGGAAAATAAATGCTCCTTCCAACTGACTGAGACTCTTTTCATTTGTCAACTATTGATCCCCTCCCACAGCCTCTCTTCTTAGCTCCATGATTCTTCTAGAGGTTAAACCAATGAAGCCCGGTCCCATTTATTTCTTCCTACTTTATGCTGTGGTATCACCATCGATAACATCAGAGCAGCCAGCCACTCATCTTCAGTTAGTGGCAAACTGGCAGACACTGGCTAGAGGGAAGCTTTTAGAAGTTGTCTAGGCATTTTCTTGCAGGGCCCAATAATATAAATTAAACCTTTAAAACATCTATGGAATGTTTATTTTAAAAAATTATTTCCTTTAAAGTTGATGTGCGGCTATACCAGCAGTACCCCTTTGTCTGGCTTGATAAGCAGAGAGCCAGAGGAAAGTCCTATCAGCCATCAGCATGTCCAGTGTTCACTAGGAAGCAGGCCGCTTACAAGAGGGAAAGTGAAAGATATAGGCCAACTTGAAGGTCAAAAAAAAAAAAATCTGCATGGCACCTAAATGCCATGCACTTGATAATTCATTTCTAGGGCCCACTATCAATAGCCCCCTTTACTTTCAGCTTCTCAAATCCTACTACAGAACATTTTGCTCCCTGAATATTTGTACTTTTTGATTCTAATTCATGAATAACTACTTCTGATTTCTAAGCAATTTTTCAGAGGCACTCATCTCATCTTTAAACCTTTCCCTTTAAATTGACATGGTTCTGAATACCCCAGGCACCTGTGCTCCACAGACACTTCCAGTACCCAGACCCTATCCTATACTGTGGCACTCCGTCCAAAGGAAAGCATGTGTGTCTGTGTAAATAATTATTGACTCCTTCAGCATGTGAGTCATTGGAGGGATATCATCACTTGAATTGAATTGTACTTCTTAGACAGGAAGCTACACAGTTTTCCCCCCCTAAGTTTCCTCTTAGCTTCTTTAATTTTAGGTTGTGTGTTCTCATTGGTGCTTCATTAACAGTATTCAAGGTTAACAGTAAATCCATCTCTCTATTTACTTATTCTCCATTTTATCCAAGGAAGCGTTGGAAGTATTTAAGGGTTGTGTGTGTGTGTGTGTGTGTGTGTGTGTGTGAGAGAGAGAGAGAGAGAGAGAGAGAGAGAGAGAGAGAGAAATATACTTGTAGCTCTTGTAGCTATGTGAATACTAAGAATGAGTGTTGCAATTGATTAGCAATGTCTTCCATGAATATAGGAGGGGAAACAGTAATATGCCATTCTGGTTTGTCAGTGTAAAAAATGAAACCAAGTATTTAAGGAAATGTAACTAAATAATAATAATGTTCTAGAAAAGGTTTTCCCAAATACTCTACTAAAGCAGAAGCCATTAAAAAAATGATAAATTTGATAACTGAAATTTTGAAATATCAAAACAGACCACACACACACACACACACACACACACACACACAAATAAATAGCAATGAGACAACAGAAAGTAAGTTTTAATTGACACTGATCAATTAAAACACTTTTGCTCTTTAAGTCCAAAGACCCCTTCTAGGTCAATAACAAAAAGTGGTCTCCACAGTTAAATAAGGATAATGAACATTGTATGAACTGCACCTAATAGCAAAACCAACTTAAATGATTTAATCAAATGAAGGCTGCATTTTTTTAAAAGCAAAACAAATAGAGCTGGGTATGGTGGTGCACACTGTAATCCCAGCTACTCAGGAGACTGAGGCAGGAGGATACAAAGTTTGAGGCAGCCTCAGCAAATGAGCAAGACCCTGAGTCACAATTTTAAAAATAAATAAATAAATAACTTTAAAAATGCTTGAAGATGTAACTCACTAGTAAAGTGGCCCTGAGTTTAATCTTCAGTATCCCTCCCCCCAACACACACACACATAGATACATACATACACACATCCATACACAGGTAAGCATTTTGGAGATCCAGCCTTTCTGGCTGTTCCATCCTTAGCAGGTGGCTTTCATCCCCTTCTCAGTTGATGGTGACAAGTGCTGAGCAATGCACTTATACATAGGCAGAAGGAAGAGGGGAGACACAGTGTCCACCACTGATACACACTGGCATATCTGCCCCATTTTAAGGACTGTCCCCAAAGTTCCCACTAGCAACTCTTACTTCCTCCTCATTAGGCAGGACTTTGACCCACCTACCTGCAAGGTAAACTGAGAAATATCATTGTCATCATTGTCATTTAATTTGGCAGATGACAGCCCTGAATCAAGTTGAAGTTCTCTTCACTAGAAAAGCTGGGGAGAATGAATATTGTAGAAGCCAGTACCAGTGTTTACATAAGCATGAGCCTTCCAGTTGAAGGAAGGAAAGACAGGAGAAAAGCAGACGGGGGAGAAAGGATTGTGAAGACAAATGTCGAATAAATGTGAAAACAGTTTTTTTTCCTCACTGTTAATCAAATTAATGCAAATGAAGATTTTGTTTTCACCTAATAAATTGGAAATATTAAAAAACTTTAAACCAATTGAAAGGTATGTAGGTGTACTAGTCCATTTCTCTTGCCAATAACAATAACGTAGACTGGGTGAATTATAAAGAAAAGAGGCTTATGATGGGCATAGTGGTACATGCCTGGAATCCCAGCAACTCTAGAGGCTGAGGCAGGAGGATCACAAGTTCTAGGCAGGCCTCAGCAATTTAGGGAGACCCTGTCTCAAAATAAAAATAATAGAAAGAGCTGGGTATGTAACTCAATGGTAGAGTGCCTCTGAGTTCAATCCCAATACAGGGCAGGGGTGGGCGGTTAGAAAGAAAGAAAAAACAAAAAGAAAGAAAGAGGCTTATTTGGGCTTACAGTTTTGGAGGTTCAGTGTTTATGGGTCCAATCTAATGATGGCCTTCTTGCTGGCTGAGTCCCAAAGTGGTGGAGCACACATGTATAAATGTGTGTCTTGTCTTCCTCCTTCCTCTTCTTATAAAGACACTAGAATTCAGTCATTTGGGCCCTCTGTAATGACTTCATCTAATCCTAATCACCTCCCTAAGGCCCCACTTCCAAACATTGTAGTCAGATTAAGTTTCCACCTCACTGTTCAGATTACATTTCAACACATAAATTGCTTTTCTCAGAGACAATTTGGAAATAGTTTTAAAATAGTTTTTAGGCTTTACTTCTTCTTTGACGGTGCTATTGCACTATGAAGAGCTGAATATATATGAATGTAAAGTAACAAGGATTTTCACTAGAATGTCAATAGAATGCTGTAAAAAAAAATGATGATGAAAAAGAAAATCCTGTTGGGACAAATCCACCAAGGTCAAGTGATCAGCACCCAACAAAGGTTATTTTTAATTAATTCTAACACAGAAAATAGTGAGTTTTGGACCCTCAGCTTTTTTGTAGTGTTTTGTTGTTATTGTTGTTTTGTTTTTGTTTCTTTGGAGTACTGGCAATTGTACCCTGAACATTGTATGTTCTAGGCAAATGCTCTACCACTGAGTTACATCCCCCATCTGTTTTTTTTGTTTGTTTGTTTGTTTGTGTGCTTGCTTATTTGTTTTGAGACAAGGTCTCTCTTAGTTGTTAAAGGCCTTACTTACTTGCCAAGGTGGAACTTGAACTTGGGATCCTCCTGCCTCAGCCTCCCCAGTCACTGGGATTACCTCCATGTGCCATGATCCCAGCCCTTTTTTTTCTTTTCTTTTGGGATAAGAACTTCTTAAATTTCTCAGGCTGTCTTTGAACTTGTGATCCTCCTGCCTCAACCTCCCATGTAGTTTAGGTTCTCAACATTTTCTTGCATAGTTGCAATAGTTTAAACCTGAATATCATTCTAAGATTGAGGAAACCAAATAGCTGCCATTCCACCAAACAAAAATCCCAATAAATTACTTGTCAATTGTCTAGGTTTCAAAAAGACTATTTTTGATGTATTTTATAAAATAAACTATCCAAACTGAGTGCCAACGGGAGAAATAGCTGTTTAACAATAAAACATTCTTAGTCATTGAGGACATTTACCAAAAATAACTTTAGTTTTAAAAAAATAAACTGTGTGTGCTTTCTTTCTGGCAAAAATCAGGAAGAAATTGTTTGCTCAGGTCTTTTCTAATTCAATATAATACAACCCTATCTGCTGCAAATAAGAGAATGGTTATCTTTCTGTTCACAGTTGTGACAGGTGGAGGCAGATCAGGTAAGATGCAATTAATTCACTCACAAATAATATAAGTATGTAAGAAACAAGTGAAGGAGAAAACATTTCAACACACCTCCTGGAGTCACCCCACTGGAATTATTTTAACTATTCCGTCCTCAAACTTTTCCAAACTGATTCTCATACAGATACTGTCTGAGTAACAATATAAAGAGTTCCATGCTGTTTAACTCAGTCCAAACATGGGTCAATAAAACCACAAATAATTATTCTTTTATTTGATTTTCTTATAAGATGGTAATGAATATGACACAGTAGAATAACTGTCTGGACCATGCACTATTTAATATATGTTGCCTTGAGATATGTACACCCTTAGTTACAAGATATCTAGCCAAGGTACAATATAATGAAATGATTTTTTTTAAAAAAAGGTGTATAATTGTATAAGCTAAGAGCTGCCCTTTTAACTGAACTATCATCTCCCTTAGACCATATGCCTTTTGTGCATTGCCTTTTCTTAGTATTTGGCAAAATGCCTGACCCTAATATGATGAATAACATATGTTTAATTCACTTGAGAATCAGAGTAACAGCTGGGCACTGTGGCACATGCCTGTAATACCAGCAGCTCTGGTGGATGAGGCAGGAAGAACGCAAGTTCAAAGCCAGCCCTAGCAACTTAGCAAGGCCCTATCTCAAATAAATAAATAAATAAATAAATAAATAAATAAATAAAACAGGCTGGGGATGTGATTCAGTGGTTAAGTGCCCCTAAGTTAAATCCCTGGTACCCCCAAAAAAAAAAGAGAAAAAATAAAAATAAAAACTAGAAATACTATCAGTGGGTATATTCATTCATGGTCATAATTATAGAATTAATAAAAGCTCATCTGTCAAAATGATTTTTTTTTTTTAAAATCAAGATGATGTATTGGACAGTATTCCAGCAGGAAACAGAAAATGCTCTAAAGAGGTATTTTGAAGAAATTTTAATGAAGGGATTACTTATAGATATGTGGCAGGAGTAGGTAGCTATCTAGGGAGGTTGAGGCACCAATGAAGGCATCAGCAAGAAGCCACTGATAGTCCCAGCCCTGAGAGCGAAGGGAAGGGATCAGTATCACAAAGGTCCAGTGAGTTAAAACTATGGAAGACGAGATGCACAACAGGGTTATAGCCACTAAGGATTTCAACACACATCGACACCCCTAGAACTTAGCTTGGAGCAGGAAGGATAAATATCCTTGGCTTTTTCTCCTCCTACCTTCCACTCTGCTGGTGGTGTCTTCCACCTATCAACCCAACCACAAGCCAAACTGCAATGGAGACCACAAGGTGCAATATGTAGAAGTAAAATTCTGATGGCACAAAACAGGGCAAAGAAGAGCAGATACTGCCCTCATTCTTGGGGAGGTAACAGCAAATAGAGACTAACCAGCACAGGAAGGAAATAGTCCCCCTCGAGGAGGTTATTCAGGGTTGAGGGACCATTACTGGGGTTCAACCAGAAGAAAAGAAGAGATAACCCAGATTTGTAGATATGGGAGAAAGAAGACAATTAGCTTCAGCTGGGCTCATCTGATCATCTGATCCTCTCTCCATGCCCTCTCAGTCTTTGTAAGAACTTTTCTGACTTGCCTTTGCTTTTAGAGTGAACACAGGCCTCCTTAGTTGACATAGCAGACAATGGACCAGGCAAAATTCCTAGGCCCAGTTGGTCCTACCTGCTCTCATTCATGCCTTCCAGCTCCCTGGCTGTGCTGTAGTCCCTTAGGCTCACCCAGCTCCTTCATGGCAGAGGCCTCCCTGGGCCCCACCTCTGCCCTGTCACTCTTCCCTCTGTGCTTCCCTTCATTAACTTTGTTCCAAACCTTCCCGCTTCATTGCTACCACCCCTTTTATGGGACTTTTAAAAATAATCCCACAAACAATACATTATCTTCAAAACTAAGGAATTAGCTATGCATTATTTGAAGCTTTATTCACTGCCATTTTTTACTTAATTGCATCAGGTAAGTTCCATATATAAGTAACCCAAACCAAATCAGATGGTCTTTAACCATCGAACAACTCTCCTAACTCCTGTAATAGGAAATTCCAAAATAGGATTCTTTCAGGAACTCAGTACTCTTTCTCTGCAACTCTTCACCTCTGTGCTTCACATATTCATTCTGAGGCTGCAAAAAAAAAAAAAAAAAGGCCATTTCAGTCCTGGACTTCAGACCTGTGTGCTACTCCATGCAGAAGGGAATCAAGAGAAGACTTAACTCCTCTATAAATCATTAAACAGAATCCCTGAGAGGTGAGGTGCTCTCCTGAGGGAGGAAGTGAGTGAGCTGAAGGGTATACCCACCACAGCATACCCAGGAGCTGGTGGCTGGAAGCTGGGGAGGCAGGGTTTATTCTTCCCAGATTCAGGGACTGTTTCAGAGAGAGAGGGATTGAATTTCTGAAACAGATGATGAGGCTGCTTTGGCAGAAGCAGCAGAGGCTTAGATGTTGGGAAAGCAACCAACTGGGTATTACAATGGTAAAATGTGACCATTTCTTCATCATAACTATTACATGACAAAATTCTACATTTAGCCTTCACGGTCACTACGGTGTCATGTTCCACTCCATGAATATTCCACTCTAATTTTATTACTTAGAAAAAGCAGGAGGAAGCAGCGACTCCAACGTCTCCACTTTAACGGGATATGAAAGACTCATCGAAACAGCTGCAGCCTAGCTACGGAGGAACTTCTAGCATAACTTCCTTAAGAGGAGAGCTGCCGTGAACTGGTAGGTTTACTCGAAGTGACAGGTTGCCCCAGAGAAGTGGATCTTGGAAGGCCACGCGGGCACAGAGGTCTAGTCCCCCAACCATCAGCCGCTCCGGCAGGCGGCTCCCCCTGGAGGCCTAGCTCTCGCCCTGGGAGAAGCGGCCCCACCCGCCCGCTTCCTAACCAGGTGGCCACAGCTACTCAGCGATAAAGGTGCCCACGTGGCGGGTGCAGAAGTTAAGTCCTGCAGACGCCAGCCACCTTTGCAACCCCCCGGGAACCCTGAGTGGCTTGGCCCGCCCCGCCCGAACCGGCAGTCCTCCGCCATACGGGCTCCCCCGGGAGGCCTAGCTCTCGCCCTGGGAGAAGCGGCCCCACCCGCCCGGTTCCTAACCAGGCAGCCACAGCTACTCGGCAATAAAGGTGCCCACGTGGCGGGTGCAGAAGTTAAGTCCTGCAGACGCCAGCCGCCTTTGCAACCCTTGGGAACCCTGAGCGGCTTAGCCCGCCCCGCCCGAACCGGCGGCGGGTGCAGAAGTTAAGTCCTGCAGACGCCAGCCACCTTTGCAACCCGCGGGATCCCTGGGCGGCTTGGCCCGCCCCGCCCGAACCGGCAGTCCTCCACCATACGGGCTCCCCCGGGAGGCCTAGCTCTCGCCCTGGGAAAAGCGGCCCCACCCACCCGGTTCCTAACCAGGTAGCCACAGCTACTCGGCAATAAAGGTGCCCACGTGGCGGGTGCAGAAGTTAAGTCCTGCAGACGCCAGCCACCTTTGCAACCCGCGGGAACCCTGAGCGGCTTCGCCCGCCCCGCCCGAACCGGCAGTCCTCCGCCATACGGGCTCCCCCGGGAGGCCTAGCTCTCGCCCTGGGAGAAGCGGCCCCACCCGCCCGGTTTCTAACCAGGTGGCCTCAGCTACTTGGAGATAAAGGTGCCCTCGTGGCGGGTGCAGAAGTTAAGTCCTGCAGACGCCAGCCACCTTTGCAACCTGCGGGATCCCTGAGCGGCTTGGCCCGCCCCGCCGGAACCGGCAGTCCTCCGACATACAGGCTCCCCCGGGAGGCCTAGCTCTCGCCCTGGGAAAAGCGGCCCCACCCGCCCGGTTCCTAACCAGGCAGCCACAGCTACTAGGCAATAAAGGTGCCCACGTGGCGGGTGCAGAAGTTAAGTCCTGCAGACGCCAGCCGCCTTTGCAACCCGCGGGAACCCTGAGCGGCTTGGCCCTCCCCGCCTGAACCGGCGGCGGGTGCAGAAGTTAAGTCCTGCAGACGCCAACCGCCTTTGCAACCCGCGGGATCCCTGAGCGGCTTGGCCCGCCCCGCCTGAACCGGCAGTCCTCCACCATACGGGCTCCCCCGGGAGGCCTAGCTCTCGCCCTGGGAAAAGCGGCCCCACCCGCCCGGTTCCTAACCAGGCAGCCACAGCTACTCGGCAATAAAGGTGCCCACGTGGCGGGTGCAGAAGTTAAATCCTGCAGACGCCAGCCACCTTTGCAACTCGCGGGAACCCTGAGCGGCTTGGCCCGCCCCGCCCGAACCGGCGGCGGGTGCAGAAGTTAAGTCCTGCAGACGCCAACCGCCTTTGCAACCAGCGGGATCCCTGAGCGGCTTGGCCCGCCCCGCCCGAACCGGCAGCGGGTGCAGAAGTTAAGTCCTGCAGACGCCAGCCACCTTTGCAACCCGCGGGATCCCGGAGCGGCTTGGCCCGCCCCGCCTGAACCGGCAGTCCTCCGCCATCCGGGCTCCCCCTGGAGGCCCAGCTCTCGCCCTGGGAGAAGCGGCCCCACCCGCCTGGGTCCCAACCACGCGACCGCAGCTACTCGGCGATAAAGGTGCCCCCGCAGCGGGTGCAGGAGTTAAGTCCTGCTGATACCAGCCGCGTTTGCAAGCCGCCGGCACCCAGTGCGGCTTGGCCCACCCCGCCTGAACCGGCAGTTGGCCTCCACCATCCGGGCTCCCCCGGGAGGCCTAGCTCTCGCTCCGGGAGCAGCCCCCTGCAAGCTAGGCGAACCTTTGACCCATCGGGAGGTTAGGCCCAGCAACCTGCGGAGTGATAGAGGTGCCCCTCGTGCCTGCTGGGTAGGCGGACCTTTGACCGACCAGCAGAGCAGACCTAGGGCCTGCCACCGTGGTAGACGGATCACACCAATTGGAGGAGGATCACAGCCACTACATGCCCTGCAAGGGTGATTATTCAACTATACAAGAGCAATATAAATAAACAGAGGGAAAATTTCAAAACACAACAGTTTCACCAAGCAGAAAGAAACGCCAGCAGTATGAAAAGACAAGGAAAGAAAGGACCACAGGCAATGCAGGTCAACTCAACTTTAGAAGAGGTAATAGGTGCAACAGATGGAATGTCAGATAGAGAGATCAGGATATACATGCTTCAGATGATCTGGAGTCTCAAGGAAGACATGAGACAGCAAAATCAGATAATGAAAGATCACATTGACAAACAAATCCAGGAAGTAAAAGATCAATTTCACAGGGAGATAGAGGAAATAAAAAACAAACAAATAGAAATACTAGAATTGCAGGAAAAAATAAACCAACTTAAAAACTCAATTGAGAATACTACCAGCAGAGTAGATCACTTAGAAGAGAGAACATCAGACAATGAAGACAAAGTATTTCAACTGGAAAAGAACATAGACAGCTCAGCAAGTCTGCTAAGAAACCATGAACAGAACATCCAAGAAATATGGGACAATATCAAAAGACCAAATTTAAGAGTCATTGGGATACAGGAAGGCACAGAGCTCCAAACCAGAGGAATACACAGCCTATTCAATGAAATAATACGAGAAAACTTCCCAGACTTGAAGAATGAGACAGAATCCCAAATCCTAGAAGCCTACAGGACGCCGAATGTACAAAACCATAAGAGATCCACACCTAGACACATTATAGTGAAGATGTCCAACATACAGAATAAGGAAAGAATTTTAAAAGCTACAAGGGAAAGGAAGCAGATTACATTTAGGGGTAAACCAATCAGGATAACAGCTGATCTCTCAACACAGACTCTGAAAGCTAGAAGATCCTGGAATAACATATTTCAAACACTGAAAGAAAATGGGTTCCAACCAAGAATCGTGTATCCGGCAAAATTAAGCTTCAGGTTAGAAGATGAAATTAAAACCTTCCATGATAAACAAAAGTTAAAAGAATTCGCAGCTAGAAAACCATCTCTTCAAAAAATCCTTGGCAAAACATTGCAGGAAGAGGAAATGGAAAATAACATTGAAAACCAACAATGGGAGGTAGGACAGTAAAGGGGGGAAAGTAGTCAAAGAGGATAACAAATCAGGTTTAGTAATATCAACAAACAAATATGGATAGAAGTACAAACCATATCTCAATAATAACCCTAAATGTCAATGGCTTAAACTCACCAATTAAGAGACACAGGCTAGTAGAATGGATCACAAAACAAGACCCAACAATATGCTGTCTACAGGAGACGCATCTGATAGAAAAAGATATCCATAGACTGAAGGTGAAAGGTTGGGAAAAATCATACCACTCATATGGACAGCGGAAACAAGCAGGCGTGTCCATACTCATATCTAATAAAATAGATTTCAAGCCAAAGCTAATCAAAAGGGATAAAGAAGGACACTTCATACTGCTCAAGGGAACCATAAACCAACAAGACATAACAATCATAAATATATATGCCCCAAATAATGGTGCAGCGGTGTTCATCAAGCAAACTCTTCTCAAGTTCAAGAGTCTGATAGACCACCATACAATCATCATGGGAGACTTCAACACACCTCTCTCACCACTGGACAGATCTTCCAAACAAAAGTTAAACAAGGAAACTATAGAACTCAACAACACAATTAATAACCTAGACTTAATTGACATATATAGACTTTACCACCCAACATCAAGTAGTTACACTTTTTTTTCAGCAGCACATGGAACCTTCTCAAAAATAGACCATATATTATGTCACAGGGCAACTCTTAGACAATATAAAGGGGTAGAGATAATACCATGCATCTTATCGGATCATAATGGAATGAAACTGAAAATCAATGATAAAAGAAGAAAGGAAAAATCAAGCATCACTTGGAGAATGAACAACAGGTTGCTGAGTGACATATGGGTTATTGAAGACATCAAGGAGGAAATTAAAAAATTCCTAGAGTTAAATGAAAACACGGACAAAACATATCGGAATCTATGGGACACATTGAAAGCAGTCCTAAGAGGAAAATTCATTGCTTGGAGTTCATTCCTCAAAAAAAGAAAAAACCAACAAATAAATGATCTCATACTTCATCTCAAAATCCTAGAAAAAGAAGAGCAAAACAACAGCAAAAGAAGTAGAAGGCAAGAAATAATCAAAATCAGAGCTGAAATTAATGAAATTGAAACAAAAGAAACAATTGAAAAAATTGACAAAACTAAAAGCTGGTTCTTTGAAAAAACAAATAAAATTGACAGACCCTTAGCCATGCTAACGAAGAGAAGAAGAGAGAGAACCCAGATTACTAGCATACGGGATGAAAAAGGCAATATCACAACAGACACTTCAGAAATACAGAAGATAATCAGAGACTATTTTGAAGCCTTATACTCCAATAAAATAGAAGATAGTGAAGGCATAGATAAATTCCTTAAGTCTTACGATCTGCCCAGATTGAACCAGGAGGATATAGACAACCTAAACAGACCAATAACAATAGAAGAAATAGAAGAAACCATCAAAAGACTACCAACTAAGAAAAGCCCAGGACCGGATGGGTATACAGCAGAGTTTTACAAAACCTTTAAAGAGGAACTAACACCAATACTTTTCAAGCTATTTCAGGAAATAGAAAAAGAGGGAGAACTTCCAAATTCATTCTACGAGGCCAACATCACCCTGATTCCGAAACCAGACAAAGACACTTCAAAGAAAGAAAACTACAGACCAATATCTCTAATGAACCTTGACGCAAAAATTCTCAATAAAATTCTGGCGAACCGGATTCAAATACATATCAAAAAAATTATACACCATGATCAAGTAGGATTCATCCATGGGATGCAAGGCTGGTTCAATATACGGAAATCAATAAATGTTATCCACCACATCAATAGACTAAAAAATAAGAACCATATGATAGTCTCGATAGACGCAGAAAAATCATTCGACAAAGTACAGCATCCCTTTATGTTCAAAACTCTAGAAAAATTAGGGATAACAGGATCATACCTCAACATTGTAAAAGCAATATATGATAAGCCACAGGCCAGCATCATTCTGAATGGAGAAAAATTGAAGGCATTCCCTCTAAGATCTGGTACAAGACAGGGATGCCCTCTCTCACCACTTCTGTTCAACATAGTCCTCGAAACACTGGCAAGAGCAATTAGACAGACGAAAGAAATTAAAGGGATAAAAATTGGAAAAGAAGAACTTAAATTATCACTATTTGCAGATGATATGATTCTATACGTAGCAGACCCAAAAGGGTCTACAGAGAAGCTATTAGAGCTAATAAATGAATTCAGCAAAGTGGCAGGATATAAAATCAACATGCATAAATCAAAGGCATTCCTGTATATCAGCGACAAATCCTCTGAAACGGAAATGAGGACAACTACTCCATTCACAATATCCCCCCAAAAAATAAAATACTTGGGAATCAACCTAACAAAAGAGGTGAAAGATTTATACAATGAAAATTACAAAACCCTAAAGAAAGACATAGAAGAAGATCTTAGAAGATGGAAAAATATACCCTGCTCATGGATAGGCAGATCCAACATCATCAAAATGGCGATATTACCAAAAGTTCTCTATAAGTTCAATGCAATGCCAATCAAAATCCCAGCTGCATTTCTTGTAGAAATAGATAAAAGAATCATGAAATTCATATGGAATAATAAAAGACCCAGAATAGCAAAAACAATACTAAGCAGGAAGTGTGAATCAGGCGGTATAGCGATACCAGACTTCAAACTATACTACAGAGCAATAGTAACGAAAACAGCATGGTACTGGTACCAAAACAGGCGGGTGGACCAATGGTATAGAATAGAGGACACAGTAACCAATCCACAAAACTACAACTATCTTATATTTGATAAAGGGGCTAAAAGCATGCAATGGAGGAAGGATAGCATCTTCAACAAATGGTGCTGGGAAAACTGGAAATCCATTTGCATCAAAATGAATCTGAATCCCTATCTCTCGCCTTGCACAAAAGTTAACTCAAAATGGATCAAGGAGCTTGATATTAAATCAGAGACACGGCATCTGATAGAAGAAAAAGTTGGTTATGATCTACATACTGTGGGAGCAGGCTCCAAATTCCTCAATAGGACACCCATAGCGCAAGAGTTAACAACTAGAATCAACAAATGGGACTTACTCAAACTAAAAAGTTTTTTCTCAGCAAAAGAAACAATAAGAGAGATAAACAGGGAGCCTACATCCTGGGAACAAATCTTTACTCCACACACTTCAGATAGAGCCCTAATAACCAGAATATATAAAGAACTCAAAAAATTAGACAATAAGACAACAAGTAACCCAATCAATAAATGGGCCAAGGACCTGAACAGACACTTCTCAGAAGAGGACATACAATCAATCAATAAGTACATGAAAAAATGCTCACCATTGCTAGCAGTCAGAGAAATGCAAATCAAAACTACCCTAAGATACCATCTCACTCCAGTAAGATTGGCAGCCATTAGGAAGTCAAACAACAATAAGTGCTGGAGAGGATGTGGGGAAAAGGGCACTCTTGTTCATTGCTGGTGGGACTGCAAATTGGTGCAGCCAATTTGGAAAGCAGTATGGAGATTTCTTGGAAAGCTGGGAATGGAACCACCATTTGACCCAGCTATTCCCCTTCTCGGTCTATTCCCTAAAGACCTAATAAGAGCATGCTACAGGGACACTGCTACATCGATGTTCATAGCAGCACAATTCACGATAGCAAGATTGTGGAATCAGCCTAGATGCCCTTCAATAGATGAATGGATTAAAAAAATGTGGCATTTATACACAATGGAGTATTACTCTGCATTTAAAAATGACAAAATCATAGAATTTGGAGGGAAATGGATGGCATTAGAGCAGATTATGCTAAGTGAAGCTAGTCAATCTTTAAAAAACAAATACCAAATGACTCCTCTGATATAAGGGGAGGAAACAAGGACAGGGTAGGGACGAAGAGCTTGAGACGAAGATTTTCATTAACAGGGTTGAGAGGTGGGAGGGAAAGGAAACGAGAAGGGGAATCGCATGGAAATGGAAGGTGATCCTCAGGGTAATACAAAATGACATATAAGAGGAAAGGAGGGGTAAGACAAGATAATTCAAATGGAAGAAGTGATTTACAGTAGAAGGGGTAGAGAGAGAAAAGGGGAGGGGAGGGGAGGGGAGGGGGGATAGTAGAGAATAATATAGACAGCAGAATACATCAGACATTAGAAAGGCAATATGTCAATCAATGGAAGGGTAACTGATGTGATGCAGCAATCTGTATACGGGATAAAATTGGGAGTTCATAACTCATTTGAATCAAACTGTGAAATATGATGTATGAGGAACTATGTAATGTTTTGAACGACCAACAATAAAAAAAAAATAAAATAAAAAAATAAAAAAAAAGAAAAAGCAGTTATTTCTAATGTTTGGCTATTATAAAAATATTGAGATAAAGTCTTTTGTGTGTAAGTTTTTTTCCAAACTATTGCCTTAACATAAATTCATAAAGGTAAAATTAATCAGTTAGAAGGCAATATTATTAAACATAGACTGCCTTCCAAAGATCGTGCCAACTTGTACCATACAAGCCAACCCTCAGTGTGTGACTGTGCTGGTGCCTTGACACTCATGCTGGTAGACACAAGCCTTCTGCAAGCCTCAGTTCACTGTCACCTCTCTCCCATGTCCCTGCTATGTACTCAGCCTGCCAATGCCTACTCCCCTTCCAAAGCTCATGACCTTGTTTGGAAAGTATTTCCTCACCATCTTTGCCAGCCTCCCTCTGTTTTCTGTTTCCATTATACCTCTGACATCCCAGCAAATAAAGAGCATTATAAACATGTGCTTATTTGTTTGACTTATAAACTAAGCAGTGAATTATTTGAGAAATGGGACTATTTATTCTTGTTATTAAAATTTAGCCCTGTAATCTCACTACTTACTGTGTCTGAAACACGGGGAGTACTCAGAACTGTGTTTTAAATTATAGAGACATGGAAGCTGACCACCTTTATGGTATGATCCAAGGAATCCCATCAATCTCCACAGCCTCGATATTTTCCATTCAGCCTGGTTCCAGTGAGTCTCATAGAGCTGATGCTGCACTAGAGCACCACATTTCTCTTGAGAGCACCACAGGGCTTTACTGGTTATGGGAGGTGGGCCAGCCTATTCTTTAACTGTTACTGAAAGCAGCAAGAGATCATCAAGAGATAGGGCCTTGGGGCTAAGCTTAAAACTAGATGTCATTTCCCTCTCTTTTTGCAAGATCTGTTTATAGCCATCAGTATACTTGCACATGTTTTGTTTTGCAGTCAAGAAGGTAAACTTTGGGGGTTATTCAGAGTAGAGTGGAATATGGATGAAGAAATCCCAAAGAAGGACCTGAAAGACCAGCAGCAGAAAGGTCTCACTCCCTATTCAGGCCAATAAGCTAGGTCAGAGTCTTCATGACTAGACACGTAAGCTCCAGAAACAGATGCAAATATTTTTGTTGGTGTGTTTGTTTGTTATTGAATGAAAGCAATGGGGAGACATCAGGGAACAGTGAGAGACAGAAGCTGATGGGACCCTGCATCTCTGAGCTAGCGCAGATGGCTTTGGGGCCAAGTGATGGTCAGAGGCAGAGAAGTGAGGGTGGAGCACTGTGTCCTTGACTCAGAGGAGTCACTGGGCAATACTAGCTCCTGAGAGCAAAGTTGTGTTCATCTTGGGGCAATTCTAACAGTGGGACCTCAGAAAGGGACCTTGCAGGCAGTAGAAGTGAACATCAGAAAATGAACCAGAAAGGATAGTAGGGCAGATGCTTCCTGCCATCAGAAGCTGACAACATGTGAGAAACCCTTTCAATGACACCCCCAAAATATTAGGGATCTTCTTTTTTCCCCTCCCCCTTTGCCAGGTCCACACTTTTAGCTAATGCGCTCAGTAGGGCTATATATTCCATAGAAGAGAGCAGGATGTACAGGGTCCTAATTTCATCTGCTTGTAAGGAGACTGAGCAAATGAATAGTGCGTTAAAAATAATGGAAGCCAGGTTTTTCATTGTCAGATAAGGGAATTAGGATTAAGGAAAAAGAATGCTAATAAACCTCAGAGTGCTGAATCCCATTGGCTTCTGAGAGATAGATAGATGGCTAGTACAAAGGTACAAGTGTGCATAAGTACATAGATTTCCCAGCACTGCCCTACAGGAGACTTTGGAAACAACAGCACTGTGAGCAATCTGATCTTGGTTTCTAAATATTACTTTCCATTAAAAAGACTCAAGACTTCTCATAGAAAAATTCATCATGAAACTAGCATCTTTTTTTTTTTTGCCAGAAAATGATATACGCTTAAGAACGACGAGGACTTCAAAGGAGCACAAAGCCAGCCCAAAGAGTCTCCATTGGTGAAGCCCAAGACAATTCCAGTATAAAGTCAATGATTGTAACATACTGTAATCCGTTGACTAAAACATAGTAACCCATGAGTACATGCCCACATAAATGGATAAATAAATGAGGAAGGAGGAGGGAAAACTCTTCCCCACAAAAAAATCATCAATTAATAAATTAAAAAGAATTGAAAAATCATTTGACAATGCCTGATTTGACCATTGTGCTAAGCACAGAAAGCAGATGGGAATATTCTCCCTTTCTATCCTGGCAAGGTTCATCTTTCATTTCACTAGGGGCACCTTATTTATCATCCTGAATATTTTCTTGGCCTGCTGTCTATTTTATCACTATCTATACTCATTTTTCAATCCCTGATTTTGGCCTTCTCCCAGTTTGGTTCAGCCTGCCCAAGACTATACTGCCCTTTTCCACCATCTTCATTACTTCCATCCTGTCTCTGCCCTCCCTCGCCTTCCCTCCCCCAAGCACACCTCAAGTCTAAAGCCCTCACTCACTGGCAATACAGGTTCCATGTGATGAGTTTTCCTTTCTTTTTCTTCCTATCTCATCATGTTTTCCCCCACATAATCGAAGTGTTTAGGGTAATATTCCTGTAGGATTGACCTCTGTTGATTTTTCTCCAAGACCCCACAGGGTTGAAACAATACAAGTCACCTAATGCCCTATGCCAGACATTGTCTGTGCTCCTCCCTTATTATAAGGATGAAAAGCAGATATGGAAATAGATTATCCTGCATGGTTTGTCTGTTTCTCTCTCTCTCTCTCTCTCTCTCTCTCTCTCTCTCTCTCTCTCTCTCTCTCATCCCAGTGATCCATTCTTATCCTTCAACCCAGGGATTATTATTTTGATTATAAGATCAATGTAAGAACATTATGCAGGGACCTCAAAGATCTCTGTGATTGCCTGATTTCTGCCAGCATGGATTATGTGACCTGTGAGCAACCTAACCATTTGAACTTGTTAATTCTTTGAAAAAAAATGAAAGGTTGAACCTAATAATCTCTTAAGGTCTTTTTATTTCTGAGTATATGAGTCTATGAATTGACCTTAAGTTCTGGAACACTCCTAGGCATGCTCCTCAAAAATTCTCCTCTTGGTGGCTGACCCTGGAAGATATCAAGCAGTCAGTCTCTGGTGTCACACAGCAGCGCACTGATTCCTCCGCATCAGCCCTAGTCCCTCCTCCTCTCCCAGTGTGGCTGTCCAACAGGCTTTGCCAATTTGGACTTTAGAAGGGAATTTTTCATGTCTGTCCCCTGGAAGTCCTCGGGTCTTCCCCATCTCAGTAAATGACACAACCATTTAATTAGTTTCTCAGACAAGATATTTAGCAAATTTCATTGGTTTTTCACTTTCTTTCCCTCTGCACATTCAACTTCACAGTAATGTCCGTAGGCTTTACCTTCAAAAATAGTCTCCAAATCAGACCATTTCTTAGCACTTCACCATGATCATGGCTCTGGCCTGCTCTAAGCTGTCATTACCTTCCCCACAAATTATCTTCTTATTTTTCTTTTTGGGGTACCAGGGATTGAACCCAGGGGCAACTTAATGACTGAGCTGCATCCCAAGCCCCCCTTTTTTATTTTGTTTTTTATTGGAGATAGAGTCTCACTGAGTTGCTTGGGGCCTCACTAAGTTGCTGAGGCTGGCCTTGAACTCACAATCCTCCTGCCTTAGCCTCCCAAGCCACAGACTCTCAAGCTTCCCGTAAATTACCATATAGCCTTCCTTGTCTCCTACTGTAGCATCTACAAAGATATTTCAAGTTGCTTGTATAGATTAAAATCCAAGCTTATCACACATTCTTATCAAAAATCCTATGGTAGCATCTTAATATACTAGAAAAATAACATCGTTCAAAATCCCCACCTGACCTAAAGACCTTACTGCCCCGGCATTTGCCCACTTCTGAAATTTTTGTCTCTTACTCATTCAGCAACAGTCATCCAGACATTCTGCATATTTTTATATATGCTGTGGAAATTCACAAGTAATTTGCCAAACCTGGATCCTCTTCCTCCCGGACACAGAGCCAGCTGGCCTTCCTCCGTCTTCTTTGCCATTAGGAACTGGTGGCATGTGACTGGGTTCTGTCCAACAGAAAAAGAAAATAAGCAATTTGTGCTATTTCCAAATACAACCTGTAGACCTCCCAAGTGATCCATTTCCCTCATATGCTAAAAGATGCATCAACACATGTCCTGGCAGGGGACTTGGGACCTAAAGTGTAGGAGCACCTAAGGGAAGGATTCTGGATGCCTTAAGCAATAATAAGTAGAAACACATCGGCCAAACTACACTATCCTCTGCATGAGCAAGGGTTAAATGTCTTTTCTGTTATACCACTGAGTTTTGGTAGTGGGTTGAGTGGTATTTGGTAGCATTTAGCCTCCTGTAATTAAAGCATTAACTGCTTCCTATGTCACTTAATTTGTCTGCTTGAACTCTTCTTCCTGTATTCATATGGTTTACTTCATTAGATCTTTGTTTAAATGTCACTTCCTCCAAGAGGCTTTCCCTGATGATTCATCTGAAATAATCCAGTTCCACTTCCATCCCAGACTAACTGCCCCTGCCCTATGTTATTTGTCTTCACAGTGCTTATTACCTAAGGTGGTTATATATTTGATGTGTACTGTCTTCTTCACACTAACATATCAGCTTTACAAGGACAATTGCAGTTGTTTCTTTCTTCTTTGCTCCTATTGTATATATCTTGCCATATTAATGACTAGTACAAAGCAGAGGCTCTGTCAACATATGAATGAATGCATGGGTGAATTAATGCATGAATTCAAGCTGCTCTTTAGCAGCCTGGCCCAGTTTCAGCTGCTGCTCTCAGAAGTCTAGCTTTCTTACACACACCTCAGATGTACAACAGCATCTATTTCATGATGCTTTCATTCCCCTTAATTTAACAGCTCCTGGGGAGGCAGCATGCCTTCTACAAAGGGATATTCTGTTGCAGCTTCAAAAGTTGAGAGAGGTTAAAAAAAAAAATCAAAAGTGAACTTGAACAACAAGAATCTCAACAGGTTCCAGCTGATGAGTGGGGTGATTGACACCTCAGGTAGGTACTTCCCATCCCCTATATTCAGCATTTGGCAAGTCCTTCTTTTCTACCTGGCCCTTTGGGAGGCTTGGGCACCTTTGGTTTGGGTATATTTGGAAAGAACTTTGGTGTAGTTAGGATCGGACATTTTTATGTTCAAAGCCAGAGTTTAACACCATGGAATCCACCAATTAAATGGTGTCTCATTCATTAATCCAGCAATATTTACCAAGTTCTTTCTAAGTACAACTGTACACTGAGTACTAGAGAAATAGACATAATATAGACAAAGAGGATGCTACTTCAGGGAGAAGCTCTCTGATCTCTCTGTGTCCTATTAAGATGTTATACTTTAATAGGACACACAGGCATGACTTCACCTTTCCTTGGTTACAATTATGACAAAGTCTTTGTTGGAGAAGCCACATGGTCCATGATGATCCACATCAGTTTAGTCTGTGGGATTTGGGAACCGTTTTCAAAATAGAATTGTACTGAAATCTAAAGGATGAGAAACTAACTCAGCAAGGATCAGCAAGGAAGGGGGTCATGAGAATGTACAGGCAGCCCAGGGAAAGTGCCTGGAGTATTAGAAATGTGGCACAAGGCCAATGTGGCCATTACACAGTGAACAGAGAAGAAATAGGCAAAAAGAAAGCCAGGGCAAGATGTTAAAGAACCTGGGAGTGGGTGGCAAAATTAGGAAGTTGGTGTTACGCTAAAAACAATGGGAAATCACTGATATATTTAAGCAAGTAGAGAAGGCAGAGCATAATCAGTTCTGCATTTTGTAGTGATTACTCAGATCTCTGTGAAAATAATGGATTATTAGAGGGGCAATCATAGAAAAAGGTAGTCAATTAGGAAGCTATTACAAAATCCAACTGAAAAATAATTATTCCTTGGTAGAGTGTTAACAATGAATATGGAGGGAAACAGATGGACTTGAGAGGTGTTTGGGAGGCAAAATCAATAGGACTGTGTGATACACTGCGCATAGGCAATAAGCAAGGGAAGTGCACAGGGGAGAGTGCCTAGGCTTCCAAACTGAGCAATTGCCATTCACAGAGCTAGGCTGTGCCAGAAGCAAGGCAGGTTGAAGGGGAGGTGCATAATTGTGAGTTTGGACCTTTTGACTTTGCGTTGACAGTCTATGTGTGTAATGGTAAGAACATGATCATCTAAAGAGGAGTTAGGATACATGGTGCCTCATCCAGCACAGATTAAGTGGTCAACAACATCAATTCCCTGTCCCTACTCACTCCTTGATTTCATTCATTAATTCACTCAACACATACATATGGACTCCCTCCTGTGTGTCAAGATCTCTAATAAATATGTGAGAAAACCAACAAAGTCTCTACTCTCATGGAGTTTACTTTGTAAGATGAGCCTGTATACTCTAAATACCTACAGGATAGATGCATCCAAAAGGGAGAGGAGGAGAGCAAGTGAGGCAGAGATTGTGTGCTGTTCTATGTAGAGTGGTCAAGGAAGGCTCTATCTGTGGACGTGATAGTGAAGTGCAGATCTGAATCAAGGAAGGAAGCCAGCCATAAATATGGGGATGAGGAGAAATAGTTCAGGCAGAGGAGACTGAAAGCTGTAATGATCGTGAGGGGCATTTGCTCAGTTTGCTTAGGAAGAGCATAAAGGCCAGTTAGCACAAACAGTATATTATAGGACTTAACCCTGAAGAAGAGGCCTAGGCAAGATCGTGCATGAACTTGCAGGCCAAGGTGAGGACTTTAACTTTTACTCCAAGCAACATGGAAACCACTGGAGGACTGAGTAGAGGAGTGACAAGAGTTAGGGAGACACAGGAGTGACAAATGACAAGGGGCTTCAGGTATATCAGAGGCCAGAGCTTTAATTGACAGAACCAACTCTAATTTTTTTTCTTCCATTTCTATCTCAACTTAGTGAATGAATATAAAACATTTGTATCATATAATTATTATTTATTAATATATAAGGTGGAAGTCAACTCACAGTCAGAGTTTACTCCAGTTTACATACAAACTAATAGGTAAATGGCAGGAGTGGGACAAGGTCCTGGCTCTTTAGAGGACTCAACACTTTCTTGCGAAATACTCTAGTCCCTTTCCTGCTTTCAGCTACATAATTCAATCTAGATGAACAATCTTCAGAAAAGAGGGCACTGCCTCCCTCCTCAGTTACTTCTTATCACTGATAACAAGCCCCCCTCCCCTCATTTCTCATCCCCATTTCCTTAGCTGTGCTCTCAGGTAAGAAGATACCTGGGCCTGTTTAAACATGAAAAGCATTTGGGAGGTCATTTACCTTGTAGGGCAAATGAAGGGGTCCTTGGTGGTCCTAAGTGCCTTTGGTAATCCTAAAACCACACCACGTGGTCCACCAGCTAACCCATCTTCTTTGGAGATCTGTCTGCCAAAGGCAGAAGCAGTTGTTGAGACCACAGAAGCCACATTAGGAGTGAAGAAAACAGATTGGAAGCCAGATGGACTTTATTTATGTCTACACTCTACCACACAATTGCATTTAAATTTTCTGAGGGTATTTACACTCACAAGTGTAAATATGAGGTAATAATATCTACCTTGCAGAATTATTATGAAATGCAATTATTAATTAATTATTGGGCCCTTATTATGTTATGAAGTCTTTCTTAGGCAGCACTAAACTGTTCATAAATGCTATGGAAAAAATGTAAAGCATAGGAGAGACAGCGTTGGGCAGAGGGTTCTGCAATTTTATGTAAGGTGGTTGGGGGAGGCCTCACTGAGAAAGTGCCATTTGAGTTGAGATCTGAAGGAGGTGAAGGAATGTGTCATGTGGGTTTTTTTGGGAAAAGAACCTGCCAAGAAGAAAAATAAAAATGCAGAATGTACATACTACTTTTTTAAAAATTTTGTTCATTTTAGATATACATGACAGTAGAGTATATTTTGACATATTTATACAAACATAGAGTATATCTTATTCTAATTAGGATCTCAGTCTTGTGGTTGTATGATGTGGAGATTCATTGGGGGTGTATTCATATATGTACATAGGAAAGTTGTGTTTGCCCTTTGTCTACATTTTTTAAATTGTGGTACAATACACATGACATAAAATGTATCACCTTAATCCTTTTTAAGTGTACCACTTAGTGGTATTAAATACATCCATAATGTCGCACAACCACCACCACTATCCTATCCATAACTCATATGTACAATTGAAATTTTGCCCCCTTGAAACAATATCTCCCTGTTTCTTCTTCTCCTCAACCTCAACAGCATCTGGTAAACATTTTTATTTTCCTATCTCAGTGACTTTGATGATTCTATTCCCTCATATAAGTGGAATCACACAGTGTACTTTTGAGACTGGCTTTTGTGGCTTAGTCTAAGGTCTTCAAGTTTCATGTATGTTGTAGTGTATGTCAAAATTTCTTTCCTTTTAAAGCTGAATAATGTTCTTGCGTATACTGTCAAAAGAACTATTATAATGATTCCCTACCCCAGCTGCTCATTAAAATAACTTAAGAATGGCTGGGTGATATACATGTGTATGTTTCACACATATGCACACATTCTCTTACTCCACGTAAGACCAATTAAATCAACATGTTTTAAAAGACCCCTCATCAATTCTAACATGCATCCAAGGTTAAAAATGCTGCTTAGATGTAGGATGTCAAACTTCACTGCCCATACCCTTGACCTCTTCTGTCTTTCTTGGCTCAGCTATAGTCGGGGCTGGGAGTCTGCACATTGAGTAACCCCGTGATTCTAATGCCAATTGTACCAGAATTATAATCTGAGAATCATCTCAATCACAACTCAGTGATGGTAATAATGATCATATTTGCCAGAGGCAAGCATTTGGCCTATAGGCAGGAAAAAGATAAATGGCAACTAGATGTTTAAGAAGATGTCAAAAGCTAACCTAAGTGGTCAAAACCATACATCAGAGAAGCTTACCAGAATTTTAGTGGCTTTCTAACTCCCAAATCACCCATTTTTTAAAAAAATAACTAAATAGAGTATCTAATACTATAAACAGAGAATACTGAATTCATAGAATTTCAAACATTTTCCAAAAACAAAAAAAAAGGACTGCATTATTTCAGAGTTTTCATTTCCAAGTAGTTTCTGAGCACTTTTAATATGGAGGGCAATAACTTGGGCTTTTTTTTTTCCATAGTGCACAGCTAATTACCAGACCATACCCGTACTGCAAGCATTTAATGCCAGCATAAAACATGGTGCCATAATGAAGATAATTGAAAGTATGACTTTCATCAATATTTAATTAGCATTTGGTGCTAACTCATTATTTTGGTACAATTAATTTGACATCTTGCTATATGTCCTGAACAGATTTCAATCCAGAGGGCTGTTTTATTGGCGAGACATGTGTAACATCACACTTGCCCCTGCCCAGAGGAAACAATATGAAATATTGGGGGAAATGATTGACAATTTAATCTAGTTCCAAATAGCAAAGCCTAATATATTAAAACCAAATAAGCATGTTTACTTAGCAAGGCAAATCCAGTACTAATGAAAATCCTGGCCTTGTTCAAGAGAGGAATAAACTGCTTGCTACTGTCCCAGAACAACTAGGTGGGGTTTCAGCTATTGTACTGGTATTGGAAAGCATTCAAAATAAGAGGCACATTGCAGATCACCTGAGATCGAAGAGTTGAACACTCACACATCTATGCACTCTGAGAAGCATAAAGTATGATCCTGCTATAAGGCAAGGTATTTAACAGCAGGAGAGAAGGATTAGGTGTCCACAGACCTATTCAGGTCCTAAGGTATAACCACTGTCAACCTTGGGGGCAAGTCACCATGTCAGTTCATATACATGTGCAAATGGAAAGAAGCCCCACAGACAGTGTCTCTCAAACTTGCTGTGTGGAAGAACCAGTTTATACTTTATTTAATTTCTTTTTCAATTAGTTGCAAGCTAATACTTTCTTAAAATAAATTTTCGAAATAAAAACTACTAAATCTCTAACTGTCCTGGGAAATGAGGTGACTAGGAAGCAAACAAAAATACAAATAAGGGCTGGGGATGTGGCTCAAGCGGTAGCGTGCTCGCCTGGCATGCCTGCGGCCCGGGTTCGGTCCTCAGCACCACATACAAACAAAGATGTTGTGTCTGCCGAAAACTAAAAAATAAATATTAAAATTGTCTCTCTCTCTCTCTCTCTCTCTCTCTCTCTCTCTCTCTAAAAAAAAAAAAAAAAAAAAAACCACAAACAACACGACTGTAATCCCAGCAGCTTGGGAGACTGAGACAGGAGGATCAAGAGTTCAAAGCCAGCCTCAGCAACCACAAGGTGCTAAGCAACTCAGTGAGAGCTTGTCCCTAAATAAAATACAAAATAGTTCTGGGGATGTGACTCAGTGGTTGAGTGCCCCTGAGTTCAATCCCCAGTACCAAAACAAACAAAAAAACCAAACAAACAAAAAAATAAGTTTTCTGAGTCCCTGACCCTTAAAGTCTGTGAGGGAAATAAACCAAGTAATGAGCCAGAGAGTGATGGACTACAATGAGCTATTTCTAACTAGGTGGTGTCAAAGAAAGGGTCGCCAAAACAAGATCTCTGGATGTTGAGATTGGATGGTGAGAAGAGTCAGGCATGCTAAACCTTGAGGATCACAGCACCTGCCATATTTGTTCTGTGCTATCTGTACACCAAGTACTAGTGTAGAACAAGCATTGCAAAGATTGATCTGGCACAGGCCCCATCTCTGAGAAGATCATTTTATTAGTAGTAGTAGAAGTAGTAGTAGTAGTACTATTTTAACTGACAAATAAAAAGTACAAATATTTATGGGCCACCATAAAATAATTTTCCATGATGTTTTGATACATATATATAAAATACAAAAAAAATCATCTATCTGCTCAAACATTTATTATTTCCTTTTTTTAAAAGAGAGAGAGAGAGAATTTTTTAAATATTTATTTTAGTTTTCGGTGGACACAACATCTTCGTTTGTATGTGGTGCTGAGGATCTAACCCGGCCACACGCATACCAGGAGAGCACGCTACGGCTTGAGCCACATCCCCAGACCCATTTATTATTTCTTTATGGTGGAAGTATTCAAAACCAAGAAGGTAATTCTCTTATTAATAATCTAAATAATTGGAACATTTTAAAGTAAGAAAATCTTGATTATTTTATTGCCATTTTGACTTGATCAATTGTTTTAAATTTATTAACTAAGAATAACACTAAAAAGCAGATTGGATGCTGATAATGAAGACATTATTATTATTTAAGTTAATAAAAAGACACAGATAGGTAGTTTTCCCAAATCACGATTAGCAAATGGAAGAGGCAGTCTTCCACTGATGTCAGACCCAGTGCCCTTGACCTTCTATATTATTTTGAGATACCTTCTTTCTTTGTTAGTAAATACTCTTCTTGTATGGAGTTCAAGAGACTTATACATTTCATAAATAAAAGAGAAATAATCTTTTCATTTTGAAGCAGTAAATATTTTTCTATGCTACTATTAAATTCAACTATTCTGCAAAAATGGCAAATCATGCATTTCTCATTAAAATAATTTGTAACTTGAAAAAAAGAATAGAAAAAATAAAAACATAAAAACTAAAGCCTCAGTTTTGAATTATTAGATTCAATAGAAGTAAAATGTCTCTTTAAACTTGCTGTAAGTTTCCATACTCTAATTCTCAAGTTTTGAGCTTATTCTATTGTGCATTGATAAACATTTGCAAACCACAAATTTAGTGGATTTAGACTTCCTTCAAGGTTGTGAGAATCAACATTTTTAATAGATTTTAAAAGAATTTGAAGAAAGAAGTTGGGGCCTAATCCCACATGATGGAAATTAGGGCCTACTTTTTCTTCTATTAGATGTTATATGGGATTAGGCCCCAACTTCCTTAGTAAGACTCCTGTTGCACAAGAATTAAAATCAAGAATCAATAAATGGCACTTCCCTCCATGCCTGCAAGGTAGGTGTAACTCTGACCACGGGCAGATCAGGCCCAGCGGCCTGCTGAGGGGTGGAGCCGCCCCCTCCCTCCGTGCCTGCAAGTTAGGCGGAACTCTGGCCACCGGAACATCAGGTCCAGCGGCCTGCTGAGGGGCAGGCTCACCCCCTCCCCCAGTGCAAGCAAGGTAGGCGGAACTGTGACCACCGGCAGATCAGGCCCAGCGGCCTGCTGAGGGGCAGAGCCGCCCCTCCCCCCACACCTGCAAGGTAGGCGGACCTGCGACCCACCGGCAGATCAGCCCCAGCAACCTGCAGAGAGACAGAGCTGCCCCACATGCCTGCATGGTAGGCGGACCCGCGACCGACCAGCAGAGCAGACCTAGCGGCCTGCCAGCGTGGTAGACAGATCACCCCAACTGGAGGAGGATCACAACCACTACCTGCCCTGCAAGGGAGTTTTTTCAACTATACCAGAGCAATATAAATAAATAGAGGGAAAATTTCAAAAACACAACAGGTTCACCAAGCAGAACGTAACGCAAGCAGTATGAAAAGACAAGGAAAGAAAGGACCACAAGCAATGCAGGTCAACTCAACTCTAGAAGAGGTAATAGCTGCAACAGATGGAATGTCAGACAAAGAATTCAGGATATACATGCTTCAGATGATCTGGAGTCTCAAGGAACACATGAGACAGCAAAATCAGACAATGAAAGATCACTTTGACAAGGAACTACATAAACAAATCCAGGAAGTAAAAGATCAATTTCACAGGGAGTTAGAGGTAATAAAAAACAAACAAATAGAAATCCTAGAAATGGAGGAAGCAATAAACCAACTTAAAAACTCAATTGAGAATACTACCAGCAGAGTAGATCACTTAGAAGAGAGAACATCAGACAATGAAGACAAAGTATTTCAACTGGAAAAGAACATAGACAGCTCAGCAAGTCTGCTAAGAAACCATGAGCAGAACATCCAAGAATTATGGGATAATATTAAAAGACCAAACTTAAGGGTCATTGGGATACAGGAAGGCACAGAGCTCCAAACCAAAGGAATAAACAATCTATTCAATGAAATAATATGAGAAAATTTCCCAGACTTGAAGAATGAGACAGATTCCCAAATCCTAGAAGCCTACAGGACGCCGAACGTGCAAAACCATAAGAGATCCACACCTAGACACATTATAATGAAGATGCCAGACATACAGAATAAGGAGAGAATTTTAAAAGCTAGAAGAGAAAGGAAGCAGATTACATTTAGGGGTAAAACAATCAGGATAACATCTGATCTTTCAACACAGACTCTGAAAGCTAGAAGATCCTGGAATAACATATTTCAAACACTGAAAGAAAATGGGTTCCAACCAAGAATCGTGTATCCAGCGAAACTAAGCTTCAGGATGGAAGATGAAATTAAAACCTTCCACGATAAACAAAAGTTAAAAGAATTCGCAGCTAGAAAACCATCTCTTCAAAAAATCCTTGGCAAAACATTACAGGAAGAGAAAATGGAAAATAACAATGAAAACCAACAGTGGGAGCTAGGACAGTAAAGGGGGGAAAATAATCAAAGAGGAAAACAAATCAGGTTTAGTAACATTAATAAACAAATATGGCTGGAATAACAAACCATATCTCAATAATAACCCTAAATGTTAATGGCTTAAACTCACCAATTAAGAGACACAGGCTAGTTGAATGGATCACAAAACAAGACCCAACAATATGCTGCCTACAGGAGACACATTTGATAGGAAAAGATATACATAGACTGAAGGTGAAAGGTTGGGAAAAATCATATCACTCACATGGACTGCGGAAACAACAAGCAGGAGTGTCCATACTCATATCAAATAAAATAGATTTCAAGCCAAAGTTAATCAAAAGGGATAAAGAGGGACACTACATACTGCTCAAGGGAACCATACACCAACAAGACATAACAATCATAAATATATATGCCCCAAACAACGGTGCTGCTATGTTCATCAAGCAAACTCTTCTCAAGTTCAAGAGTCTAATAGACCACCATACAATAATCATGGGATACTTCAACACACCTCTCTCACCACTAGACAGATCTTCCAAACAAAAGTTGAATAAGGAAACTATAGAACTCAATAACACAATTAACAACCTAGACTTAATTGACATATATAGAATATACCACCTAACATCAAGTAGTTACACTTTTTTCTCAGCAGCACATGGATCCTTCTCAAAAACAGATCATATATTATGTCACAGGGAAACTCTTAGACAATATAAAGGAGTAGAGATAATACCATGCATCTTATCTGATCATAATGGAATGAAACTGAAAATCAACGATAAAAGAAGGAAGGAAAAATCATGCATCACGTGGAGAATGAACAATAGGTTACTGAATGATCAATGGGTTTAGAAGACATCAAGGAGGAAATTAAAAAATTCTTAGAGTTAAATGAAAACACAGACACAACATATCGGAATCTATGGGACACATTGAAAGCACTTCTAAGAGGAAAATTCATTGCTTGGAGTGCATTCCTTAAAAAAAGAAAAAACCAACAAATAAATTATCTCATACTTCATCTCAAAATCCTAGAAAAAGAAGAGCAAAACAACAGCAAAAGAAGTAGAAGGCAAGAAATAATTAAAATCAGAGCTGAAATTAATGAAATCGAAACAAAAGAAACAATTGAAAAAATTGACAAAACTGAAAGTTGGTTCTTTGAAAAAATAAATAAAATTGACAGACCCTTAGCGATGCTAATGAAGAGAAGAAGAGAGAGAACTCAAATTACTAGCATACGGGATGACAGATTCAATATCACAACAGACACTTCAGAAATACAGAAGATAATCAGAAATTATTTTGAATCCTTATACTCCAATAAAATAGAAGATAGTGAAGGCATCGATAAATTTTTTAAGTCATATAATCTGCCCAGATTGAGTTAGGAGGATATAGACAACCTAAATAGACCAATATCAATTGAGGAAATAGAAGAAACCATCAAAAGATTACCATCTAAGAAAAGCCCAGGACCGGATGGGTATACAGCAGAGTTTTACAAAACCTTTAAAGAGGAACTAATACCAATACTTTTCAAGCTATTTCAGGAAATAGAAAGAGAGGGAGAACTTCCAAATTCATTCGACGAGGCCAACATCACCCTGATTCCGAAACCAGACAAAGACACTTCAAAGAAAGAAAACTACAGACCAATATCTCTAATGAACCTAGATGCAAAAATCCTCAATAAAATTCTGGCAAATCGGATACAAAAACATATCAAAAAAATTGTGCACCATGATCAAGTAGGATTCATCCCTGGTATGCAAGGCTGGTTCAATATACGGAAATCAATAAATGTTATTCACCACATCAGTAGACTTAAAAATAAGAACCATATGATCATCTCGATAGATGCGGAAAAAGCATTCGACAAAGTATGTTCAAAACTCTCGAAAAACTAGGGATAACAGGAGCATACCTCAACATTGTAAAAGCAATCTATGATAAGCCACAGGCCAGCATCATTCTGAATGGAGAAAAATTGAAGGCATTCCCTCTAAAATCTGGAACAAGACAGGGATGCCCTCTCTCACCACTTCTGTTCAACATAGTTCTCGAAACACTGGCCAGAGCAATTAGACAGACGAAAGAAATTAAAGGCATAAAAATAGGAAAAGAAGAACTTAAATTATCACTATTTGCAGATGACATGATTCTATACCTAGCAGACCCAAAGGGTCTACAAAGAAACTATTAGAGACAATAAATGAATTCAGCAAAGTGGCAGGATATAAAATCAACACGCATAAATCAAAGGCATTCCTGTATATCAGCGACAAATCCTCTGAAATGGCAATGAGGACAACTACTCCATTCACAATATCCTCAAAAAAAAATAAAATACTTGGGAATTAACCTAACAAAAGAGGTGAAAGACTTATACAATGAAAACTACAGAACCCTAAAGAGAGATATAGAAGAAGATCTTAGAAGATGGAAAAATATACCCTGTTCATGGATAGGCAGAACTAACATCATCAAAATGGCGATATTACCAAAAGTTCTCTATAAGTTCAATGAAATGCCAATCAAAATCCCAACAGCATTTCTTGTAGAAATAGATAGAACAATCATGAAATTCATATGGAAAAATAAAAGACCCAGAATAGCAAAAACAATGCTAAGCAGGAAGTGTGAATCTGGCGGGATAGCGATACCAGACTTCAAACTATACTATAGAGCAATAGTAACAAAAACAGCATGGTACCAAAACAGGCAGGTGGACCCCTGTTTAGAATAGAGGACACAGAAACCAATACACCAAATTACAACTATCTTATATTTGATAAAGGGGCTAAAAGCATGCAATGGAGGAAGGATAGCATCTTCAACAAATGGTGCTGGGAAAACTGGAAATCCATATGCAACAAAATGAAATTGAATCCCTTTCTCTCACCATGCACAAAAGTTAACTCAAAATGGATCAAGGAGCTTGATATTAAATCAGAGACACGGCATCTGATAGAAGAAAAAGTTGGCTATGATCTACATACTGTGGGGTCGGGCTCCAAATTCCTCAATAGGACACCCATAGCACAAGAGTTAACAACTAGAATCAACAAATGGGACTTACTCAAACTAAAAAGTTTTTTCTCAGCAAAAGAAACAATAAGAGAGGTAAACAGGGAGCCTACATCCTGGGAACAAATCTTTACTCCTCACACTTCAGATAGAGCCCTAATATCCAGGGTATACAAAGAACTCAAAAAAGTAGACAATAAGATAACAAATAATCCAATCAACAAATGGGCCAAGGACCTGAACAGACACTTCTCAGAGGAGGACATACAATCAATCAATAAGTACATGAAAAAATGCTCAACATCGCTAGCAGTCAGAGAAATGCAAATCAAAACCACCCTAAGATACCATCTCACTCCAGTAAGATTGGCAGCCATTAGGAAGTCCAACAACAACAACAAGTGCTGGAGAGGATGTGGGGAAAAGGGTACACTTGTTCATTGTTGGTGGGACTGCAAATTGGTGCAGCCAATTTGGAAAGCAGTATGGAGATTTCTTGGAAAGTTGGGAATGGAACCACCATTTGACCCAGATATTCCCTTCTCAGTCTATTCCCTAAAGACCTAATAAGAGCATGTTACAGGGACACTGCTACATCGATGTTCATAGCAGCACAATTCACGATAGCAAGATTGTGGAACCAGCCTTGATGCCCTTCAATAGATGAATGGATAAAAAAAAATGTGGCATTTATACACAATGGAGTATTACTCTGCATTAAGAAACGACAAAATCATAGAATTTGGAGGGAAATGGATGGCATTGGAGCAGATTATGCTAAGTGAAGCTAGCCAATCCTTAAAAAACAAATGCCAAATGACTCCTTTGATATAAGGGGAATAACTAAGGACAGGGTAGGGACGAAGAGCTAGAGAAGAAGATTAACATTAAACAGGGATGAGAGGTGGGAGGGAAAGGGAGAGAGAAGGGAAACTGCATGAAAATGGAAGTTGATCCTCAGGGTTATACAAAATTACATATAAGAGGAAAGGAGGGGTAAGAGAAGAATAATACAAGTGGAAGAAATTATTTACAGTAGAGGGGGTAGAGAGAGAAGAGGGGAGGGGAGGGGAGGGGAGGGGAGGGGAGGGTTGATAGTAGAGAATATGATAGACAGCTGAATACATCAGACACTAGAATGGCAATATGTAAATCAATGGAAGGGTAACTGATGTGATACAGCAATCTGTATACGGGGGAAAAATGGGAGTTCATAACCCACTTGAATCAAACTGTGAAATATGATATATTAAGAAGTGTGTAATGTTTTGAACTACCAACAATTAAAAAAAAAAGAAGAAGGCACTATCAAAAGTGAACAACCAGAGGATGATAAAGTTTCTTTGAAAATTAAAAATATGGGGCTGGGGATGTAGCTCATGCGGTAGCACGCTCGCCTGGCATGCGTGTGGCCCGGGTTCGATCCTCAGCACCACATACAAACAAGGATTTTGTGTCCGCCAAAAACTAAAAAATAAATATTAAAAAAATTCAAAAAAAAAAAGAAAAACCTAAGGAAGGAGAGAAGAAAAAAATTTAAGTGAAAAATTAACCTTGACACCCTAAAACACTGAAAGCCAAGCAAATGCATAAATAAAACCCATGCCTTGGAGATGTTTGGTGGTTTCTTCTTAAATCTGAACAGATAAGCATGCCATGTCTTCCAGCAAGAAATTGAGGGAAACCTCCCTGGAATCAGCCTAAGAGATGTGACAGCATTTGTCCACGTGAATACATACACACAGAGATCATAGCAGTGTAACCCATCATAGCCCCAACTAAAGCCACCCAACTATCCACCGACTAAGAAATGGTGGTGTTCGTGTGTACCAGGGAATACCATTCAGCAAGAAAAAGAACTACTTCAGGAGGCTGAGGCAGAAGGATTGCAAGTTCAAAGCCAGCCTCAGCAACTTAGGAGTCCCTGAGCAACTTAGTGAGACCTTATCTCAACAAAATAAAAGGGGCTGGGGATGTTTCTCAGTGATTAGTGCTCCTGGGTCCAATCCCTGGTATCAAAAAAAGAACTACTAATAAATGTCACATCGACTCAACAGACTACCTATGGTGTGAGTCCAATTCTAGGAAATGTCCAGAGACAGTAAATTTATGGAGACAGGAAGCACATCAGCCTTTGCCTAGGGCTGGGGATGGGAGCAGGGATTAACTGAAAGTGGACACAAGGGACAGTTGGAGGTGATGGAAATGTTCGCCAGTAGCATTACCGCGATGTACAACTGCCTGAATTTACTAAAATCACTGAATTGTGTACTTTCAATTATATACTTTCAATTTTATGATATGCAAATTATATCTCAATAAAGATGCTACAAATAACAAAAAAAAGAATCAATAAATGACATGGACTCAAATGAAAAAGCTTCTTCTCAGCAAAAGAAACAATCTGTGAGGTGAATAGAGAGCCTACATCTTGGGAGCAAATATTTACCCCTCACACATCAGATAGAGCACTAATCACTAGGTTATATAAAGAACTCAAAAAGCTTAACACCAAAACAAAAAACAAATAACAAATAACCCAATCAATAAATGGGCCAAGGACCTGAACAGACACTTCTCAAAAGATGATGTACAATCAATCAACAAATACATGAAAAAATTTTCATCATCACTAACTAGCAAATAGAGAAATGCAAATCAAAACCACTCTAAGATTTCACCTCACTCCCAGTCAGAATGGTGGCTATTATGAAGACAAATAACAATAAGTATAATCGAGGGGGTGGGGGGAAAGCTACACTCATACACTGCTGGTGGGACTGAAAAATGGTGCAGCCAATATGGAAAGCAGTATGGAGATTTCTTGGAAAATTGGAAATGAAACCATCATTTGACCCAGCTATCCCTCTGCTCAGTCTATACCCAAAGGACTTAAAGACAGCATACTAAGAGACACAGCCACATCAATGTTTACAGCAGCACAATTCACAATAGCTAAACTGAGGAACCAACCTAGATGCTCTTCAATAGATGAATGGATTTAAAAAATGTGGCATGTATTCACAATGGAATATTACTCAGCAATAAAGGAGAATAAAATCCAGGCATTTGCAGGTAAATGGATGGAGTTAGAGAAGATAATGCTAAGTGAAGTTAGCCAATCCCCAAAAATCAAATGCTGAATGTTTTTTTTGATATAAGAAGGTTGATTCATAGTGGGATAGGGAGTGGGAGCATGTGAGGAATAAACAAACTCTAGATAGGGCAGAGGGGTTGGAGGGGAAGGGAGGGGGCATGGGGTAATTAATTATGGTGGAATGTGATGATCATTACTATTCAAAGTACATATATGAAGATACAAATTTATGTGAATATACTATGTATACTACCAAAAAAGGGGAGTAGGGGACTGGGGATGTAGCTCAGTGGCTGAGCACCTCTGGATTCAATCCCTGGTATGTATGTATGTTTGTATGTATGTATGAATAAATAAATAAACAAGTAAATAAATAAATAAATAAATAAATAAATAAATAAATAAATATGGCTAAATGCGTATTAGCAAATAAATGGAAAACAGAATGCACTAAAACCATTCCATGAATATTATTTGGCCACAGAAAGGAAAGATGATGCTATAACATAGATGAACATTATTCTAAGTGAAAGAAGCAAGGCACAAAAGGCCACATATGGTATGGTCTGTTTGTATGAAACACCAGGAACAGGCAATGTTTTAGAGACATAAAGTAGATTAGTGGTGGCCTATGCCTGGGGGAGGGGGTGAAAAGGGAAAATGTGGCCCACTGGTAAAGGGCAGGGACTTCTTTTGGTGGGAGAAATGATAGTAGTTGCACAATTCTGAACCAAATAAATCCTACAAATGGTGGGAAAAAATGAATTTGAAGAAAGAGTGAAAAGCCTTCTATGAAAATAAAATGCTATTCCTGAGAAAAAAAAAAGAGGCAATGGTAGCATTTGGAAAAGGAGGTCATGACTTTCTTATGATTTAGTTAGGAATCTGGACTTTGGGATACCTATTCAAGAACAGTACTGTTAGTTTGATTTTGGTCCAGCTGTAACCAGAAGCGGAATAATGAACTAAGTGAACTACGTGGTATTCTAGTGTATATGATATATCAAAACTTTCATGAAGAGAAGTGCTTTATAATATCCTGAGATACATGCTGTGTGCAGGATTTGTTTTTAAATTGACATATAAAATTAAAATTGTACAGTTTATAGGGTACATGTGATGTTTTGGTACATGTATACATTATGTAACATTTAAATCTCCCCATACATATCTTCTCAAAAAACTGATAATTTTCTTATGATGAAAACATTCCAAATCCTTTTTTTTAATACCTTATTTGAAGTACATGGTATATTGTCCTTACTATAGTCATCCTACTGTGCAACAGAACACCAAAACTTTATCCTCTTATCTAATTATACTCTTATCTAATTGTTTCTGATAGAATAAGTTTCTCACCACTCTTGGCTCCCAGTTACTCTCTCCAGCCTTTGATAACCATTATTCACCTCTCAACTTCTGTGAAATCCTTTTTTTTCCCCTTCAGATTCCACATGTAAAAGAGATCACGTGACCCTAGTCTTTCAGTGCCTGACTTACTTCACTTAACAAAAAGACCTTCACTTCCATCCATTTTCTTCTAGTTATAGAATTTCATTCTTTTTATGGATGAATAGTATTTTGTTATGTATACATACAATACTTTCTGTATCTGTTCATCAACTTATGTATGCTTGGCACATATCTCCATGAATTTATGTCAATGTGTGCCTTCTGTCAGTCATGTTTGATTTTCAATGTATTGGTCTCATGTATTCTCATGAGTCATTTGTCACAGTTGTCTCTAAAAATTTCACATTTTCCACATTATTGTAAATGTCATTATTTCTTTTCTACTCCAATTTCAGTTGATGGCTGCTAGTGTATAGAAAACATCTAAGAAAACTAAGAGAGTTCCTAAGGAAGGCAAATTCCAAAAACTATGTTTGTCTTTGAGAAAGAAGATGGTTAACAAGATTTGTCATGGAGAGTCTCAGACTGTCTTCTCCCTCTGCCTTGTAGAGTACCCAGGAGATTACATCAGGGCACTGGTTGCTTGCTGGCCTTGGGTGTGTAAGGAGAAACCACATGGATAAGGTATGTCTAGTTCCACTGGGGAAATGAGCTTAATGCATCATTATCTTTGTTAATGGATCCAAGTCTGAGTATCCTGAGGAATCCTAGGACAAATACAGAGTTCAAAAGGAACAGAAGAAGCCAGATGTTGTGTCAGACACCCATAATCTCAGCGACTCAGGAGGATGTGGCAAGAGGATCACAAGTTAGAAGCCTGCCTCAGCAATTCAGTAAATGCTTCAGAAACTTAGCAAGTCTCAAAATTAAAAAGGACTGAGCTCAGTGATAAAGCACTCTGGGTTCAATCCCCAGAAAAAAAAAAGGATGGGAGTGAGGGGAGAGAGAAGAAATTAATAGTTATGTCTTAAGAGGACATGACCAGGGGGAGTAATTCTGGCCCTTGTATAGAGAAATCTATGCCTGAAGACAAGAGAGTCTTGGGTTGAAATCTTTTTGTTGAAATCATCAGCTCTATAGGAAGAGTTTCAACTCCCAACCCATATAAAGAATGCATTAGTCAGCTTTGTGTTGCTGTGATGAAAATATCTGACAAGAACAACTTAAAGGAGGGAAAGTTTATTTTGGCTCATGGTGTCAGAGGTTTAGTCCATGGTAAGTCAACTTCATTGCTCTGGGTCCAAAATTATGGAGGAAAAGCATGGTAGAGGAGTGCTATGCCGTTCATGGAATCCAGTTAAGAGAGGGAAGGTGGGAGAAAGGGCCACAGGGAAGATTTACCCCTCCAGGGAAATCCCCCAATGACCCACCTCCTCCAGCCATACCCTGCCTGCCTAGAGTTACCACCCAGTTCATTTAAACTAGGATGGTGTGATTAGGTTACAGACCCACAATCCAATCATTTCCCCTCCAAACACTATTGCATTAACAAAGGACCTTTGGGAGAACACTTCATGTCCAATCTTAACAGAGGAATTCCAGCTCCCTATTTACCTAATGCACTTAAGTTGAGTATGCCTGGAGATCATGGATGAAACTTTAAGAGCAACAGTCTTACAAGTAGGATACAATAGTCCTATTAGCAGAGGACAGAGCTACTAACCAGATTGGAGAATGGTCAAGCTAGCTGTGGGATTCAACTATTGTAGAGATCCTGCCATCAGAGAGGTGAGGCTGGTTCTGTTGAACCAGTCTTGAGTGAGGATAACCTACTTATTTTTTTAAAAGTATATTCTAAGCCTGAGGCTTGTAACTTCACAGATTAAAAACACATTGCATGACAACAATTTTTTTTATTCAACAAATAATGCTCCAGGACCCCAAACGAATGAAGTAAAAAGAAATAATAATGGTAGTATTATTCGGCAATTATATGCTAGGTATTCAGTAAAGCCACTTCACTTTTTTGTATTTAGTTCTCCCAGCCCATTCCATCAAATTTTACCCTGCAGTAGTTCACAGCCTATCAAGGCAGGGAGATGAATAAATATCTAAATATAATGCAATGTGATGTTCAAAATAATTAGAAATGTATAAAATTCCATGGGAAGACAGGTAATCTGAAAAGATTTCATATGGTACACATATAAATTTTACTTATTTATTAATAAAACAATTGCATTTTTATCTCATGGAGTGCTAGCAGAACTGTCAATCATGGCATCTTTCCTAAATTATGTACTAGCAAATTATCATATTTCATCTTCTTAACAGCAGTTATTGGTTGAAGGCTGAAAATGGAATCTATTCAGGGCTAATTAGAGGGATGGTATCTAACAAATGTAAGAATAAAAGAGTGCTGGAGGAGGGTCTTTTCTTCAATCTCTAACTGACACATAGGTTGAGACTAAAGTGAGGCAAGTGAGGTCTTGGCCTTGGGCACAAAATTTAATAGTGTACCAAAAAAACATCAAATGCATATATATGTACTATTTTAATTTATATATGTCATATGTATTATATATAAAACTATTATATACCATATACAATAAATTTAATTGATATTTTTAAATGAAATATTCAATTATGAACAAAAATCAAAATTTCAAATAGTGACAAACCATCTTAAAACTTGAAGCTAAAGAAAAAATGGGCCCTTTGTACATGTTTTTATATTATGTTAATTTTTCCAGAATATAAAACTGTTTTAGTCAGCTTTGCAACATTGTGACCAAAAGATCTGACAAGAACAGTATAGAGGAGGAAAGTTGATTTTGGCCCATGGCTTCAGAGGTTCAGTCCATGGTCAGCCGACACCATAGTTCTGGGCCCAATGTGAGGCAGAACATCATGGTAGAAGGGAATGTTGGATGAAAGCAGCTCAAGACATGGTCACTAGGAAGTAGAGAGAGAAAGAGCTCCCCTTATCTCAAGACAAAATATAAATCCCAAAAGCACACCCCAGAGACCCACCTCCTCCAGCCACACCCTATCTGCCTACAGTTAACCACCCAGTTAATCTGGATCAGTGGACCATTTCTCTGATTAGGATAAGTCTCTCATATTCTATTCATTTTACCTCTGAAAATTCTTGCAGTGTCTCACAATAATCTTTCGGGGAACATGACATATCTAAACCATAATAGAAAAAAATTGAAAAGCTATTTAAAAATTGATAAGTATATATATTAAAACTTGCAACATTTTCTTTATACTGAAAACAATGCAAAATAATTTTACTTTAATAAGAGCATTACGAATGATATTTTATAAACCTAATTCTGAAAAAATTTTAGCCACTAAAATAATCTATAAAAACATCTGTAGTGATAGGGCTCACTTTTTCTTTTGCCTCAGACTCCAGCACAGCTCAACACAAGACAGCTTCCAGCTTCCGGAGCGTAAATCCATACAAGGAAAAACAAAAGAGATGTAAAGGTAGAGCGCGGGCCAGAGGCCAAATGGGAGGGATATTCAAAAGCTCATTTTCTTTGTTTATGTTCAGCTGTTCATATCAGAAGCCAAATCTGTACCTGGACTTCTCAGCTCTGTGAGCATTAATTTTTGTCATTGTCACTTGAAATTCAAAAGCCATGTTCAAGCTAGGTTTTTTTCTTAAATGTGGCTCCCAATGTAGATTCTCAGAGTAGGATGTGAATTCAAGTAATTTGTTTGAAAGGTGATTCCAGAAAGTGTCAGAGGAGAGTTAAGGAGGGGAGGAACAAGATGACAAGTCCCTCATTGTGAGCTCTGCTGAGGACTCAATGAGATGGTGTAGAACACCCCTCAGTGTCCCTTCACCCTGCCCAGGCACTGGAGGTGGAGTGTTTATCCTTCCACTCCTGTCCATCATTGGTTCCCTGAGACACAAATGCTCTCGCACTTCTACTCTTCTCCTTGCTCAGGCCATGACACAGATGTTAAGAAGAAACTCTTTAAGTGTTTACAGTAAGATGCTGTCCAATCACCTGCACTGAAAAGTGAGTGTACGGTCAGATCATGTTCAGTCTCTACCTTGAAGAATGATCTGAGGTTTACCAAGGGTATGTGACACAAAGCTATGCTCATTAGAGAAAGCAGTGGAAAGCTGGTATTGTAGAGGAGAAAGTTCATAGATTTATAAAGAGGAGACTTGATCTTATCTCCAGATCTTCATGGTTATGTGTTTTGGACGAATCTTTTCATATCTTTTGATTGTCTGCATGTTTCCTCATTTGTGTAATGAGTGGAAGAACAATAAAACTCACTTTAGTGCAATGCAATGAGGATCAAATGAGGTATGTAATTGATGGGAAGATGATTTTAGTCTTTACTAGTTTCTAATTCAAGGCACCTAGATTGTGACCTAAGAATGTATTGCTCAAAAGTTCCCCTGTGATTCTGAGCAGGAGGTCTGGGGTCCACATTGAGAAAAGCTGCAATAACATTAAATATATGAAAGTTAGAGGGAGGGGCGAGGGAGCGAGCACACACACACATGGATATAACTGAAAGAGTCCTGAATAATGAGGTGAAGATCATGCAATAACACAGGGGTACTTAGACTTATTCTGTGGGCAAAGGCAACATGTCAAAGGTGTTTATAATAGAAGAGTGATATGATGAGTACTATGTTGTAGAATAATGCTTCTGACCACAGCATTGACCGTGATTTAGGGGAGTAGGAAAATAAGTACTGAGAAAATTAACAATACAGAGGCGACTGAAATAAACCAGAAAAGAAGAATTGAGGCCTGGAACTGGGCAATGAATGTTAGTACAGAGAAGAGGGGAAAGAGGCACAAGGAAACAAATGTTGGCAGAAGGCTTTAAGAGAGAAAGAAAAATGCAGAATCCAAAAATATCCATATTTACCACAGGTTCCTATTTTGCTTATAAATTATATGTGCATCTATGTGAAACACACACACATTTATGCAGAGAGAGAAAAAAATATGTAAGCAATAGTAAAAAGTAGTGTAGTGTAGTGTCGGTGATTTTGAGAGATTTTTAAATATACATTTTTTTTCTTCCAAAATTCTCTATAGTAAACATGCTTTACCTTTTATGGTCATATAAAAAATAGCATAAAGAAACAAAGCTGAAAAACTTGATTCAAATAAACAGAATCTCACAAGGACAGATGAGGAATATTTTAGTCAGCTTTCTCGCTGCTGTGATTAAATGATCCGACCAGCACAACTGTAGAGGAGAAAGAATGTATTTGAGGGCTCATGGTTTTGAGGGGCTTAGTCCTCAGAAGGGCAGCTCCATTCTTCAGGGCACAAGGTGAGGCAGAACATCATGGTGGAAGAGTGTGACAGAGGGAAGCAGCTCACTTCGTGATCAGAAAGCAGAGAGAGAAGTCTCCACCTGCCAGATAACAAATATATGCCTAAAGCCACGCCCCAATCCCCCCCCTCCACCAGCCACACCCTACCACTTCAGTTCCCACTGAGTTGATCCCCATCAGGGGATTAAATCACTGATTGGGTTAAGACTCTAACATTCCAGTCATTTCTCCTCTGAACCTTCTTGCATTGTCTCACACGTGAGATTTTGGAGGACACCTTGCATCCAAACCATACAAAGAATAAGGAAAAAATCTATCAAAGAAACAAACATCCTTCATGAACATTTAGAATCAAATATGGTGAGTTCTTTGGCAAGAGTAGGTACCTATTATGTGGCAATTTAGGTGAGATAGCCTTTTTTCAGCTACTACTCTTACATAGGATTTAAAATGCAATTAAGTAAAAGTTACTATGGTTGATTGATGGCTGAAATCTTGCTTGCTTGCAAAATAGGAAAAACTTGAACTCTATATTTATTACACATTCAAAGGGTGAAAATGCTTTTCAGTTTCCTTAATGATTTTTAACTTTAAGGTAGACTCAGATATTCACAAGGGAGGAAAAAAATCCATAATTTTCAGAACTGACAGAAAATTGTGTAGGGCTTTGTAACATGTGTGCCAAGTACTATGGTGTGGTAATACATCTAAGCAAGCACAATATACTGAGTAATCCTCCTTAGACTAGCATATGTTAATTTTGGTTGAATGAAATTTGATTGGAGGTGGAAAAGAGTAAATGTAGTTCATGAACACAAAAATTGGGGATGCCATAAAAGAACATTCAGGATTGGCAATTTAATGAGCTTTTGATGAAGGTCTAATATTCATACTTTTGTTTTACAAAAGAGATTCAAAGGCTCCTTAAAGTAGCCAGTAATCCTGAAGGAGACTCACAGTCCCTATCCAAAATTCCTTCTCCATTGACCTCCAACACAAGAGGATCAATAGACCTCTTGATCTTTATATTCAAAGAGTTAAGTCAGGCCAGATTTCAACATCTAAAGGGTTCATTGCCTCACAATGTTAACAAAGGGTGCAACAGGGGTTTCCTAACAGCTGGGCTGAGCAGGGACATGATGCAGGTGGCATAGGTTAGAAGAAGGAGGGTTCATGCTCTGCTATCATTCCACACAAAGCAAAGAGCCCAGCAAAATCACCAAGAAAGAACAGCCTGGTGCATATTTAATCAATACTTGTAATAAGATTGGGTTTGTGTTCTAGAAAATATTGAGACATGAGTAGAAAAGTAAACAAAGCAATACGTCAAAACAAGCAGAACTGAAGTTGACACTATGGAAACTGCTGTTTACTCTTTACTACTCAAGGGGCCAAAATGTCTCCTTACAGTCTTATTCAGGAAAAGAAATTCCTAAATTCAGTGGTTACTACTTTGTTGGCTATGGGCTTTTAGGGAGCCAGGAATTTTGCAAGGACCTTTATATAAAGAGAAATTCAAATCTTATATAAGAAGATATAGGAAACCAATTACCTATAGAGAGTATTAGTATTGCTGCTGAGGTATATTTAAATACATTCCACTATTTTTTCCACAGTTTTTACTGGTGCATTATAGTTGTATGTACTGATGGGATTTATTGTTACTTACTTGTACATTCACACAATATACAACATAACAATATAGTTTGGTCAACATCTCACCCCAGCACTTCCCGGTACCCTCCCCACCTCCCACCCCACCCCTTTGATGCCTTTTCTCTATTGATTTCCCTTTGATTTTCCTGAGATTAGCCCCCATCATTCTTTCCCTTTCTTCTTGTCTACTTTCTGTGTATGACAGAAAACACAACCCTTGACTTTCTGGATTTGGTTTATTTTGCTTAACATAATAATCTCCAGTTCTATATATTTTCCTGAAAATGACATAATTTCATTTTTTTAATGGCTAAATAAATCTCCATAGGCTGGATCCATAGTTTAACTATTGTAAATTGTGCTGCTATAAATATGGTTATGCATTATAACTATAGTATGATGACTTAATTCTTCAGGATGAATACCAAGGAGTTGTATAGCTGGATCATATGGTGGTCCCATACCTAGTCTTTCCAGGAACTTCCATAATGATTTCCATAATGACTGTACTAATTTGCAGTCCTACTTACAGTGTAAAGTGTTCCTTTTTCTCCATATCCCCTCCAACATTTATTATTTGTATTCTTGATGACTGCCATACTACCTGATATGAGATAAAACCTCAGTGTAGTTTTTTTTTTGGGGGGGAGGGGTGGTATTTTGTGTGTTTGTTTGTTTTATTTTGTTTGTTTTGTTTCATTTATTTATTTTGGGGCACTGGGGATTGAACCCAGGAGTGCTTAAGCACTGAGCCACTTCCCCAATCCTTTTCTTTTCTTATTTTGAGATAGGATCTCACTAAGTCACTTAGGGCCTTGCCAAATTGCTGAGGCTGGCTTTGAATGTGAAATCTTCCTGCCTTAACCTCCTGAGCTCCTGGGATTACAGGTGTGCACCACCAGGCCTGGTAAATATTAGTGCACTTTTTCTTTCTTTCTTTGTTTCTTTGTTTCTTTCTTTCTTTCTTTCTTTCTTTCTTTCTTTCTTTCTTTCTTTCTTCTTTTTTTTTTACACATATAGGGTAAAATTTTTCATATCTCTGGTTGTATACAAAGTAGAGTCACACCATTTGTGTCTTCATACATGTACTTAGGGTAATGATGTCCATCTCATTCCACCAACTTTTTACCCACTTGCCTCTTCCCTCCCCTTTGCCCTATCTAGAGTTCCTCTAATTTTCCCAGGCTCAAACCCACTATGAATTACCTTCCTTATATCAGAGAAAATATTTGGCATTTGTTTTTTGGGGATTGGCTAACTTCACTTAGCATTATATCCTCCAACTCTGTCCATTTATCTGCAAATGTCATGGCTTTATTCTCTTTTATTGCTGAGTAATATTCCATTATGTATATGTGCCACATTTTTTTAATCCATTCATTTTTTGAAGGGTATCTAGGTTGGCTCCACAGTTTAGCTATTGTGAATTGTGCTGCTATAAACATTGATGTGGCTGTGTCCCTGTAGTATGCTGTTTTTAAGTCCTTCGGGTAGAGACTGAGGAGAGGGATAGCTGGGTCAAATGGTGGTTTCATCCCCAATTTTCCAAGAAATCTCTTTACTGCTTTCCATATTGGCTGCACCATTTTGCAGTCAGCAATGTATAAGTGTGCCTTTTTCCCCACATCCTTGCCAACACTTACTATTGTTTGTGTTGTTAATAGCTGCAATTCTGACTGCAGTGAAATGAAATCTTAGTTTTGATGTACATTTCTGTAATTGCTAGAGATGTTGAACATTTTTTTCATATATTTGTTGATTAATTGTATATCATCTTCTGTCCTTGGCCCATTTATTGATAGGGTTATTTGTGGCTTTGGTATTTAGCTTTTTGAGTTCTTTATATACCCTAGAGTTCTTTATATACCCTAGATGTACAAGTGGTAAAAATTTGCTCCCAAGCTGTAGGCTCTCTATTGACTTCAATAATTGTTTCTTTTACTGAGAAGAAGCTTTTTCGTTTGAATCCATTCCATTTATTAATTCTTGATTTTAATTCTTCTGCTATAGAAGTCTTATTATGGAAGTAGGAGCCTGATCTGATATGATGGAATTTGGCCTACTTTTTCTTATATTAGATGTAGTGTCTCTGGTTTAATTCCTTTATGCACTTTGAGTTGAGTTTTGTGCCTAGGGGATTAATTTCATTTTGTTGCATATGGATTTCCAGTTTTCCTAGCACCATTTGTTGAAGAGATTGTCTTTTCTCCACTGTATGTTTTTGGTGCCTTTGTCTAATATAACTGTAATTATGTGGATTAGTCTCTGTGTCCTGTATTCTGTACCATTGGTCTACCAGTCTATTTGAGTGCCAATACCATGCTCTTTTATTACTATTGCTCTGTAGTATAGTTTAAGGTCTGTTATAGTTATGTCACCTGCTTCACTCTTCCTGCTAAGGGTTGCTTTAGCTATTCTGGTTCTCTTATTTTTTCAGGTGAATTTCATGACTGCTTTTTCTATTTTTATGAGGAATGTCTTTGGGATTTTGATTGGAATTTCATTAAATTTTTATAATGCTTTTGGTAGTATGGTCATTTTGATAATATTAATTCTGCCTCCCTAAGAACAAGGGAGATTGTTCTATATTCTAAGGTCTTCTTTAATTTCTTTCTTTAGCATTCTTTAGTTTTCATTGTAGAGGTATTTCACCTCTTTTGTTAGGTTGATTCCCAAGTTGCTGTTTGTTGTTGTTGTTGTTTTAGTTTATTGTAAATGGGGTGGTTTTCCTCGTTTCCCTTTCAGAAGATTTGTCACTGATACACAGAAATGCCTATGATTTATGGGTGTTGATTTTATAACACCTACTACTGTGCTAAAAATTCATTTACTAGTACTAGAAGTTTTCTGGTGGAGCTTTTTGGGTCTTCTAGGTATAGAATCATATTGTCAGCAAATAGTGTTAATTTGAGTTCTTATTTTCCTATCTGTAGCACTTTAATTTCTTTCTTCTGTAAAATTGCTCTGGCCAGTGTTTCAAAAACTATGTTAAATAGAAGTGGTGAAAAAGGGCATCCCTGTCATGTTACATTTTTTACAAGGAATGCTTTCAATTTTTCTCCACTTAGAATGATGTTGGCCTGGGGCTTAGCATAGATAACTTTTACAATGTTGAGATATGTTCCAGTTATCTCTAATTTTTCTAGTGTTTTGAACAATGAAGGGGTTCTGTATTTTTTGGTGAATGCTTTTTCTGCATCTATTGAGATGGTCATATGGTTCTTACTTTAAGTCTTTTGATGTGATGAATTACATTTATTGATTTCCATATGTTGAACCAACCTTGCATCCCTGGGATGAACCTCACTTGATTGTGGTGTACTATTCTTTTGATATATATTTGTACAAGATTTGCCAGAATTGTATTTAGAAATTTTCCATCTATGTTCATTAGAGATATTGGTCTGAAGTTTTCTTTGATTTTTTTGTGCCTGGTTTTGGAATCAGAGGGATATTGGCCTCATAGAATGAGTTTGGAAATTTAGAAGCTTCTTTTTCTAATTCCTAAAATAAATTGAGGAGTAGTGGTGTTAGTTCTTCTTTAAAGGTCTTATAGAACTCGGCTATGTATCCATCTGGTCTTGGGCTTTCTTGGTTGGTAGATATCTGATGGCATCTTCTATTTCCTTGCTTGAAATTGGCCCATTTAAATTGTGTATATCATCCTGATCCAATTTGGGCAGATCATTTGACTCTAGAATTTTGTCAATGGCTTTGATATTTTCTATTTTATTGGAGTAAAAGTTTTTAAAATAATTTATAATTATCTTCTATATTTTGTTGAGTCTGTTGGGATATTTTTTTTCCATCACATATGTTAGTAATTTGAGTTTTCTCTCTCCTTCTCTTTATTAGCCTGGTTAAGGGTGGGTCAATTATATTTATTTTTTCAAAGAACCACCTTTTTGTTTTGTCAATTTTTTCAATTGTTTCTTTTGTTTCAGTTTCTTTGATTTCAGCTCTGATTTTAATTACTTCCTGTCTTCTGCTTTTAGTGTTGATTTGTTCTAGTTTTTTTTTTTCCTACGGCTTTGAGATGCAGCGTTAAGTCATTTATTTGTTGACTTTTTCATACAATGAACTTTCCTCTTAGAACTGCTTTCATAGTGTCCCAGAGATTTCCATATATTGTATCAGTGTTCTCATTCACCTCCAAGAATTTTTTAATCTCCTCTTTGAAGTCTTTTGCAACCCATTGTTCATTCAGTAGCATATTATTTAGTCTCAAGATGTTGGAGTAGCTTCCTTTTCTTTTTTTTTATAATCATTGATTTCTAAATTCATTCCATTATGACCTGATAGAATGCAGGGTAGTATCTCTACTTTTTTTTTTTTTTATATTTGCTAAGAGTTTCTTTGTGGCATAATATATGGTCTATTTTAGGGAAGGATCCATGTGCTGTTGAGAAGAAAGTATTCATTCATTGAAGGATGAAATATTCTATATATGTCAGTTAAGTCTAAGTTATTGATTGTATTACTGAGTTCTATAGTTTCTTTGTTCAGCTTTTATTTGGAAGACCTATCTAGTGATGAAAGAGGTGTGTTAAAGTCACCCAAAATTATTGTGTTGTGGTCTATTTGACTCTTGAACTTAAGAAGAGTTTGTTTGATGAACATAGCTGCTCCATTTTGGGGGGTATATATATTTATAATTGTTAAGTCTTGTTGGTGAATGGTTCCCTTGAGCAGTATGTAGTGTTCTTCTTTATCCTTTTTGATTGACTTTAGTTTATCTACTTTATTTGATATGAGGATGGAAATCCCTGCTTGCTTCCGCAGACCATGTGAGTGGTATTATTTTTCCCAACCCTTCACCTTCAGTCTGTGGATGAGTTTTTCTATGAGATATGTCTCTTGTAAGCAGCATATTGTTGGGTCTCTCGTTGAAGATTGGCATATTCTATATATGTCAGTTAAGTCTAAGTTATTGATTGTATAATTGAGTTCTATAGTTTCTTTGTTCAGCTTTTATTTGGAAGATCTATCTAGTGGTGAAAGAGGTATGTTAAAGTCACTCAGAATTATTGTGTTGTGGTCTATTTGACTCTTGAACTTGAGAAGAGTTTGTTTGATGAACATAGACACTCTATTGTTTGGGGCATATACATTTAATATTGTTATGTCATGTTGATGAATGGTTCCCTTAAGCAGTATGAAATATCCTTCTTTATCCAGTTTGATTAACTTTGGCTTGAAGTCTCCTCTATTTGGTATGAGGATGGAAACCCCTGCTTGTTTCCACAGGCCATGTGAGTGGTATGATTTTTCTCAACATTTCACCTTCAGTCTGTGGATGTCTTTTCCTATGAGATGAGTCTCTTAGAGGCAGCACATTGTTGGGTCTTTTTTATTAATCCAATCTGCCAATCTATGTCTTTTGATTGGTGAATTTAGGCCATTAACACTCAGGGTTATTATTGATACATGATTTATATTACCAGCCATTTTTATTTTTTTTTTATTTAACTTGACTTGCTTTCTCCTTTGATAGTTTTTCCCTTAGTGTAATACCTCCCTTTGCTAGTTTTCATTGTTGTTTTTCAATTCCTCTTCGTGGAATATTTTGCCAAGGATGTTCTGTAGTGCAGGCTTTTGAGTTGTAAATTCTTTTAACTTTTATTTATCATGAATGGTTTTTATTTCATCATCAAATCTAAAGCTTAGTTTTGCTGGATATAAGATTCTTGGTTGCATTCATTTTCTTTCAGACAGAGCTTAATATATGTTGTTCCAGGATCTTCTAGCTTTCAGGGTCTGGGTTGAAAAAGCTGCACATAATCTAGTTGGTTTCCCCCTAATGTAATCTGATTCCTTTCTCTTGTGGCTTTTAATATCCTCTCCTTATTCTTCATATCAGGAATTTTCATTATAATGTGTCTTGGTGTAGATCTGTTGTGATTTTGTACATTTGGCATCTTGTAAGCCTCTTGAATTTGGTTTTCCAATTCATTCTTCATGTTTGGAAAATTTTCTGATATTATTTCATTGAGTAGATTGTTCATTCCTTTGGTTTGGAACTCCATTCCTTCCTCTATCCCAATAACTCTTAAATTTAGTCTTTTTAATGCTATCCCATATTTATTGAATGTTCTGCTCATGGTTTCTTACCATTTTCACTATGTTGTCTACATTCTTTTCATGATTATATATTTTCTTCATTGTCTGAGGCCCTGTCTTCCAAGTGACCTAATCTGTTGGTGATGCTTTCAATTGAACTTTTAATTTGGTTTATTCTGTCTTTCATTTCAAGGATTTCTCTTCATTTTTTTATAACCTCTATCTCCCTACTGAAGTAATCTTTTACTTCCTTTATTTGTTTATGTAGCTCTTTGTTAAAATGATCTTTTGCTGCATGTATTTGCTCTCTTATATCATGCTTTCATTTGCAGAACATTTTAATCATGTACATCCTGAACTTCTCTGTAATTTCTTCTGCTGTGCTGGCCATGGATTCTAATAATGTGGTATCTTGCTATGTTTGGGGCACTTTCTTTCCTTGTCTTTCAATATTGCTTGTGTGTCTTCTCTTCTAGCACTGTGGATCCAAGGCATTACTATTTTTACCCTATAGGCTTTAGTGCCCCTATAGGGATACAATACCTCTCCTTTGAGGTAAAGGACAGTGTTATCAGATCCCAATATAAACACTATTCACCCTAAAAACAAATATTTGCTATTAAGATGTTTACAGTTTGGTCACAATGTACAGAAATAGTAAATTCAATTATTATCTACAATATACTCAGTAGGTTTGTAAAAGGGTTTAATTTCTGGTGGTGGACAAAGAACTGGGAGTGAGGGATAGGATGATATGCTGAGGAGGTAGGAGGTGAGGATATAGAGTTGTTATATCTTAGGAAGTATGAAAAAAGAAATCGAGGAAGATTAGTGACAGGAGAAGAGAGAGGAAGTAATTTTGGGTACACAGATGAGAAGACAGTAGAGTACATAAAACAAACACACATATATTAAGAAAAATAGAAAATGTTAAAATAATAGAAATTGGTGGGATAAAGAAAAGAAAAAGAATATACAACACAGGTGCAACATACTGTTCAAATGTCCCAGTCCTCAAAATCCTAATTTATGCAAATTACTTGGTTTCACATACATATGTTGGGGTGTGAGGGCGGGAGAATAGAGAGAGAGAAAAAAAATCCTGAAGGAAGAAACAGGATTGTTTTGGTTGGAAAGCTGGATTTTTCCTGCTTCCCTTCTCATCCAATAGGTGGGGTTGCCTGTTGTTAGCTGGTATTTCCTCTCAGGATTACAAAGGTAACCAGGGTGTCACTGTGCCAGGGTAGCAGCTGCTGGGAAGAAGGGGGAGCTAGAAACTGGGTACCTAGTCAGCTGGAATTCCAAACTGGGTGTTGCCCCCCCCCCCCTGAAGAGGGTGATGACGGTGACCCAAAATGGAGGCGCCTGCTTTCAGCTGCGGGAATGTCAGGTCATGTGGGGGGACCCAAGTGATGGCATTAGATGATGAGTTCAGAGATGAGCTCTGTGGCTTGCAGCTTGTGGCTGTTGACGGACCTCAGAGCCTGTGTGAAGTTTCCAGGTGCAGGCAGGCAGGCTACTGCATGTAGGGGACTATCCCTGCTCCTGCAGAGTCCCAAGACAGTGATGACGGAGGGAGCCCCACATTGGTAGATGGGGGTGGTGGCCAGAGTTCATGGGAAGCTGCTGGGTGTTCTGCATGGGAGCAGCATCTGTGATTTCTGCTCAGGGTGGGTAGCCGAAAGTTCTTCACAGGTGCTGCTGCCAGTGGTCCCCCAGTAGCCCTGCACGGGCATATAGTTGGGAGACGTACTCTGATGCTGAGGCCTGGAACCCTGGACAGGCACGGAGAAGCAGTATTCTCACTACTTGAGTCCCAGGTCACGGAGCGACACAGAGCGCTGCCTCCCTCTGGTCCGCCATCTTGGATCCTCCTCTCAGTGCAGTTTTGATTTGCACTTTCCTAATTACTAATGATGTTGAACATTTTTTTTCACACATTCATTGGCCATTTGTACTTCTTCTTTTGAGAAGTGTCTGTTTAATTCATTCGTTAACTGGGTTATTTGATTTTTATTGGTGTAAATTTTTTTGAGTTTTTATATATTCTAGATATTTATCTTGTCAGAAGAGTAGCTAGCAAAGGTTTTCCTCATATTTTGAAGGTTCTCTGTTTATATTCCTAATTGTTTACTTTGCTGTGCAGAAGCTTTTCAATTTGATTTTCCACTTATGAACTCTTGGCATTATTTCCTGAGCTTTAGGGATCCTATTTATTTATTTATTTTAAATATTTAAACAATAGTGCTTTATTTTAACAAAAGGTTAGTTTAAATGCATACAAAATTGATGTGTACATTGATCTCAAAATATTTCTATAGATAAAATCATATCTTAGTGAAAGAGCAGTTATCTAGTAGCAAAAGTGGATGTTTAGGTTTGGATAACAAAATAAAATGGGAATCAGAAATGTGATCCTGTAGGCCTCCTGGCCCACATCCCACCATTAGGTGACTCCTGACCCTAAGCAGCACTTTTACTCAAACACACACAGGGCTTACACTGCTTGAAAATGCTTTTTCACCAAAGTTATAATTGTCAAAATAACCCAGATAATTGACTGCATGGATCCTTCCAGTGGTCAGCACCTCTGACTGCTTTTGATGATGCAAAGGACAGAGCAGGCGAGAACACCAGGCCACCTCCTGCAGTACACCTTCATGATCACCGTTTTGACCATCTCTTTTTATTTTTTTTCTAAACAAAACAACCCCTACTACCTAATCCCTATCTCAGATCAAACATTCTCAGCTCCTGCTTTTGCAGCAAAATGAAAATACTGTACCAGCCTTCCATTACCATCCCCCTTCCATTACCATCATCACCTGCCCCACCTCTCTGAAGAAAGCCTGTTCCTATGTTCTGGAGTGCTGATTCTACATTTTCTTCTAAAAGTTGCATAGTGTCTGGTCTCATTCCTAGGGCTTTGACACATTTTGAGTTGATTAAATACACATTACTATTTTTCAAATGTGTACCAGTTTTGTTGAGATTAATTCATAGTTACTGTCTGACATGTCATATTTTCCCAGCTTATACACAATAAAATATGTCAAGTGTTGTATGGGGAGATTGTGAAAGTCTTTGACATTGAAGTGGTCCTTCCCTGCATAAAAAAAAAGCTAAGAATTTTTGCCTTTAATAATACAGTTATAAATAATACAATATCAATCTATAATAATAAAGAATTTCTGATAACAGCTGAAAGCAACAGTTCTTAGCTTTGGCTACCCATTCTAATTCCCTGAAGAGTTTGTTGTTGTTGTTGTTGTTTTAAACCCTCAATGCCCAGCTCACAATCCCAGATACATTACATCAGAATCTAGGAGAGATCTCAGGATCAGTATGTTTAAAGTATATGTTTTCAATTTCAACTTCTGTGAAAACTGAAAAGATGCATGTGGTAAAAATTTCAACACATAAACAAGGATGTAAAATGAAAAAATAAGTCTCTCTTCTGCCTTTCACCCCAAGACAGTTTATCTTTCACAGAAACTACCATTACTAACAACTTTTGGGAAATGGTGCAGAGATATTCTAAGCAAATATAACCGTAAAAGATATTATATGAATCATTAATAATAATCCTTATCAAATACCTAATAGTTTATACTATACAGGTGTAGTAAATCTGTGAGCCCATGAATCCACAAAGAAACGAGCTGTTAACCTGTGTAGGATCAGTGGTTTATAAGTTTTGAATAAATATTCCTTGGCTATATGTTCATTCATTTTTACCACCTGTTAGCTCTCAGTAGTAATAGACAAGCAGCAGTAGATACCAAAGGTTAAAAAAAATATCTTGAGAAATAAACTTTGATTTTAGAAAATTCTATCAATTAACTTCATTTTTTATGCAAATGCTTGCCACTCTCAGAATTTAACTTTGAAACTAGTTTGAAAGTCATTGCCTTAAAAGATTACAAGCATTGCTCTAGTGCAAAAGACACAAATGGATGACTTATTTTGGCCCCATCCCTTTACATGTCTCACCCTAGAAAAAGACACAAAAGTCACAATGCAGGAGTTGTCTAAGATTAGAATTTTCTAAAAAAATCTGAGTCTCTAGCTTTTCATTCCTCTCGCTGTCTTGGCTTTTTTCCTCTTTCAGTATCCCACTACACTGTTCCTCTTATCTTCAAGAGCGTCATAGGTACATCCCTAAAGCCTAGCAAGGTAGCCTCACCTAAAGGCAAGGTCCACATGAATAGAACAATTGCAGGCAACTATAAAACTGCTTGGGGAGTCAGACATTAATGTTTGGGATAGACAAAATAGAACTGCAAACTCGCCAAAGAGAACATTGCCCAAGGAATTTTTCAAGGACAGAGGTAGAAATTGGAAGATCTGGGTTCAAATTCGAATTCTGGCATTATTTGTGTGGCCTTCAGTTGGACCATCTTTGAGGCCTTGGTGAGGTAGGGTGGTGGGCACACTGTGAGAAAGAAGGCCTGAATACCTATCTTGGCCTTCTCCCCTCCTCTCATACAGAACAGTTTTGTTCTTCTGGTTGGGGTTTCTCTAAAACATGTCGTTAGAAACAGTTTTTCTTGCTCTAAATTTGGTTCAAATCCAGCCCAAACATTCTAGGATTCAATAATTTCTCAATTTAGAAGATATGAAATTAAAATATTTCAGACCCTTGACATTTAAAATTCACTTCTTTTTTTATCTGGAACTGAATCATTTTCTAGAAATGTCCAATAAAACAGTAATGCTCTCACAAGGGCATTCTTAATCCACATGTACACATGTCCATTCATGGTGTTTCATTATTTCCTAGGCAAATCAATAATTCTGTCTTCTACTCAAATTTTGTATAACAGCAAAGATGATTTAATAGGTATCTGAGTGAGCCACAAAGACTCACCTCTTCTGTTGAAAATTTCCATTGAAAATCAAAATGTGGAAACTATTTTTGCTCTACCCCTCCCCCATCGACTTCACAACAAGTGGAGGAGGAAGCTCCACTTTTCTGATAGCGTCTACTTCACTTCATTTAAAGATAACAAATGAGAGAGACACTATCCTAATAGGAATCAGGGAACTGAAGGATTAATTATTTTCCCTGAAGTGGTCTCTCCCCACCCTTTAAGAGTGTGGGCTTTCCCTCCCAGGTTCTCTCCCTCATGACTGATAATGCTGCCTTATGCTACAAAACAGAAGCAGCCATCACCACTGCATTTTCAATACTCAGACCCGAGGACCTAAGAAAACTTAGATTCTTGAGTGTAATGGAACAGGGCTACACTAGGATTCAGAACACTGAGTCCCAGTCTTGGTTTCACTATAAGGCTTCCCTAAGTCTCAGATTTCTCGTCTTAGAAATGGGAACAGGAATCTAGTTCTATACATCCTAAAGGATCTTCATAAGATACACAAAGGTTCTTTATTAAAAGTGAAGCACCATATCAAATTAATAAGTTATATGTTGGCCAGTCTGTAACAATCTGCTCAGCATTTAATACAGCCTTTTTCTAGAATTCTGTATGGTCTGCTTTCGGCTGCTAATAACAGAATATCACATACCAGGTAAGTTATAAAGAAAAGAGATTTACTTGGTTTATAGTTCTAGTCCAGAGTCAAGGGGCCACATCTGGTGATAGCCTTCTTCTATCGGATTCCTGGGGGGGGTAGGGAGATGCAGGGTATCAAAAAGCAAAAGACTCAAGGAGTATGAGAGACTCCCAGGCAAACTGGCTTTTTATAGCAAACCCATGCATGAGATAACACATTAACCCAGTAATTCATTTATCCATCAATTGCATGAATGGATTAACCCAGTGTTTTATTTAGCATTTCATCATTATAACAAATGCCTAAGAAAAACAATTTAGAAGAGCAAAGATTTGGCTCACGGTTTCAGAGGTTTCCGTCCATGGTTGGCGGACTCCATTGCTCTGAGCCTGAGGTAAGGTATATCATGGTGCAAGGGCATGGTAAGCTGCCTGTCAGCTCATGGCAAACAGGAAACAGAGAGAGAGGAAGGGCTTTGGGATACAATAGAGTCTTCAAGGGCACCCCTGACCTACTTCCTCCCATCATTCCCCACCTGCCTGTAGTTTCCACCATTTCCCAGTAGTCCATTCCGCTATGGATAGATTAATTCACAGATGAAGTCTGAGCCCTCGTGGTCCTTCCAAATGCCCCACTTCTGAAACTTGCTGCATCAGAGACCAAGTCTTCAACACATGAGACTTTGGGGGACATTACAGATACATACCATAACACCCATTAGAGCACTAATCAACTCTTATAGGTCCCAGTTAGTCCCATTTCTTAATATCTGACAATGGGATTAAATTTCAACAGGTGTTTTAGAGATGACAAACCATACTCAAACTATAGCAGCTGCCTTTCTATAATACCGAATTGGATTAAGCAAAGAGCCCTGGGTATTCTGGTGTGGAGTGTGACTTCAGTGGCACCTTCAGCCCCTGACAGACAGTTATAGGGGTAACTTCAAACTCAAAAGACAGTTGGTGGTTGTGGTGAGATAGCGGCTCTCTTGTCAGCCCGGTCTTGTGATATGCCTTTGGAGTCATTCCTGGAAGCTCAGTCTACAGTTTCTCTTGAGTCCTCTAAATGATTCTGTAAAGTATTTAATATTCTGCTGTGAAGTTTACTATCTGGAATCCAAATGTATTTCTGTTGTTCTTAAGTGTAGGTATCAAGGAGAGATGATCTAAGACAGAGGTGGAAACAGGTCTCAGACTAGTGCTTAGGAAATGTCAAATTAAAAAAAAAAAGTTTTGAGTTGATAAAATACAGTATCTCAGAACAGGCAGGCAGGAGAATTAGACTGAGGCAATTTGTGGACAAATTATGAAGGACTGTGAAAGGATTCTGTATGTCATGCTAAGGGCAGCTCTCCCTTATTTGGAAGCTAATTGAGAACAGCATATTTCTATGTATGTTTCTGAATGATCAGACAAGAGAACCTAGGATAAAGAAAAAGCCCCAAACCTTTGTGGCTTACAATAGCAAAAATTTGTTTCTCATTTGTTTTGCATGTCTGATAACTGTTATCAGTGGCTCAGCTTGAATTGACTTAACTCCACTAATAGAGGAACCCTTTCCTGAACCTATTGCTAATCTTGTGATGAGGGAAAGGAAGAGTTAGAAAGAGGTGACCAGGCCCTTACCACTTTCACATGGGTGAAAATTCCATTCCAATGGTGACACTCCATTCCCATGTCATGGACCAAAGCAGTTCACACAATCAAGCCTTATACCATAGGGAAGAGAATAATTCTAGCTCCCAGAGGGAAAGCAGAAAAGCAGGGTTATTCTTGAAGAATAATAATATAATTTGTCACATTCTGGAAGTCTTGTGCAGAATAAATTGGAGAGGTATCACAGTGACAGTGAAGTCTTATTCATCTATCTTTTAGGAGTGAGGACTCCCTATGCACCATGCCTTCTACACCAGGGTTGGAAGAGTTGATAAGACAGACAGGGTCTTGGGCTTCATAGTGTTTGTTAGGCTAATACTTATTATCTGACACATACAATTATAAATATTTTATGTGCATAATCTCACTTAATCCTCATCCTAATATGCTCTGTAGTTTGTAGACTAATACACTGAAGCTTACAGAGGTAAAATAATTTGATCAAGACCAGAAAGAATGTGGCAGACTAGATCTCAACCCAGGCAGCACTGTGACTCCAATCTCCATGGACTGAATTTTGTGGTAAATCATCACTCAGCTGAAAAAGTCCTCCGGAGCCTAAGGAAGACTTCAGTGGTAGTGCTGGCGAACCTGTCAAGAGATGGCTATCAAGGAAACATGCCTGGGCTTGATTATAGAGTAGGTATGAGCCACGAGAGGGAGGCATCCAAGATAAGTTAAGAAACCTGACAAATGAACAGCTACTTTAAATAACCTTTAATATAAGTTATTCAGAAGCTTCCTGTTTATGAAAGAAGGTGGTTAGCATGGCTTTGAACATTTGAGCTGGAGGTATCTTCTAGCACATTTATAAATTTTGGGAAACTAGTTTTGAAACCAAGAAAGGAAAGTGAGGAGTAGAGATAATAGGGAAAAAATGGGTGTGTAGGTTTTTCAATCATATGGAGTAGAGATTGTACTCCCTGTATATATTATCTTGAAATAGTCAATTAGCCAGTTCTACAGTGCTGCAACCCAAATAAAATGTCCAGTTGTACAAATCAGAAAGTCATTTGGTGATTGTTTCTTGGGGCGATGGTGACAGACAATGCTCAATTTGGAAATCACCCTCTTCTTCTCAAACACCTTTCAATAAAAGGCAGCTGAATTAAACATTTTGCCAAAGTGTGCATTAGAGGAAAATCAACCTCTTTGTGTTTCATAATTGCACGAATCTTTACTATAAGCCAACAGGAGCAGAAAAAAGTATGGAGGTATAAAGAATTGACACACACATTGTACACAGTGTCAGAATTAGACATGACTTCTCTACATATGGAATATCAACCCTACTATAAGGAAGTAAATATTTGAGTGCATCAAAATGTGAAATATCTACCAGGGTGAACACTAAAAATAATCAGAAAATACAGAGCTAGATGAAGACCTGATAGGACAAAAAAAAATAAAATAAAATACTCCCTCGAGACACTGGGATAAAGGCATTCCCCAGTGCTTGCACTCAGATGAATATAAGTTACTAGTAGAAAAGACTGAGGGTTCCGTTTGTTTAAGTTGGAAATGTGTCATGCTGTAGTTCTGTATCATTTTTTGGCATTCTGGACCAGAAACTTGATTTCGTCATTGTTCTCTCTCTTACCTTTGTTCAGGAAAGGATTCTTTTCAGTCTGGAAAATGTAAGATAAGGTAAGCAAATATTGCTCTTGAGGAAGGCTTGAATGTGACAAATATAAATACCCCAAACTAAAATGTCATGGAAGCAATAGAGCCATGTGTTGGATGTTTAGTACAGTGTACCCCAAAGTGTTAATAAATTCTTTACCTTAGAACAAGATGAGATTGCCCTGTGCTTTAAAACCATGCATGTCATTGAGAGAGACAAGTGAATTTGCAACCTCACGATTATTCATGAAGTTTGACCAGAGTGACTCAGGAGAGGATCAGAGACCTGCTCTTTGCCCTTGCTGCTGAGGGAAAGACATTAGAGATGACAAGGCTGTTTGGCACCTTGTTACTGGGACAGGATCACTGATCTCTACAAATGCCATTGCACAGCTCAATAAACAAAACTAGGAAAGGAAAAGTAAGAGAGTCCACCCTGAGAAGAGAGTGTGTGTCCCCCACCCCATGAGAAGTAGGTCACTGCACGAGGAGAAATGTCCTTTGGCATGGTAGTTCCTTGGCATGAGCACCATGAGGAGAGCCCTCCTTCTTTTGCTTGTATTGTGAGTATTTTCAGGAAAGAGGATGGGGAGGGCTAAATTCCAGGGAAACTGGAGCTTGTGGATATTGGGAGGGGGCCACTTTGAATGATCTGTGCCATATGACTACAGCTCAGGACCTAGCTGACAAGGAACGAACACTGCAATTACATTGAATTTTTATACGCCTACTTCTTCTAGTAGCAACTTTAACTTCCAGGCTGTGTTGTGCATCTGTTCTCCACAGGTGTATAGTCAAGTCTGCTTAGAAGTCATATCACGGTGTTTCTCAGTTCTGCCGGGAGGGGTACCAAGAGTATTGTCCATTGCCCTAAGGTGAGTGGAATTTTAGCAGTACTCTTTGTCTGGGAAGAGCGGTGACCACCAGAATAACCACCACATAAGCAGCAGCAATAGGGCCCATGGGAAAGGTTTGTGTCTCTTTCTAATTTGTCCAGCAGTAGTGTGGGCAATGGGCCATGGCCTGCTTCCTTTGGTAGGGAGAATGTCTATCTCTAATCTAATCTTGCCTCCTGAACGTCCCTGGGATAAAAAAGTAACCAATAAGCCTCCTTATGCCTCCAACATCTGTCTTAGGATGTGAAAGAACGGAAGCTTCAGCTGGCCCATCCATTTCTAAGGAAAACACTCCCTCCCTTGCAGAGTGGATGACAACCAACACTCCCAGAAAAGGAGGTAACTGAAAATGCAGCCAAATGAACATTAAAAATGGCACAGTAAAATTGTAGATTCATAATTTCTTCCTGAAATAATTCGAGATTTTTAGTCTTTTTTTCACTGTAAGTCAGCACTTTCCCCCCTTTTCCTCTCTTTGTAAAAATTCTCTTTAGATACATGACAGTAGAATATATGTTGACACATCATACATACCCAGAGGTTGAACATGACGTGGAGTTACACTGCTCATGTATTCATAAACAAACATAGGGAAATTATGTCCGATTCATTCTACGGTCTTTCCTATTCCCCTCCCCCTTTCTTCCGGAATTCCCCTGCCCCTTTCTTCCCCATTCCCCTTCCCCTTCTTCCCCCATCCCCCCCAATCCAATCCAGTGAACCTCCACTTCTCCCTCCTGCACCACCTATTGTGAGTCAGCACCACATATCAGAGAGAATATTTGGTCTTTGGTTTTTGGGGGGATTGTCTTATTTAGCATAATAGTCTCTAGCTCCATTCATCTATCAGCAAATGCCACAATTTCATTCTTCTTTATGACTGAGTAATATCCCATTGTGTATATGTACTACATTTTCTTTATCCATTCATCTATTGAAGGGAACTTAGGATGGTTCTATAGCTTATCTATTGTGAATTAAGCTCCTATGATCATTGATGCTGCCACCTCACTATATAATGCTGATTTTATTTTTAATTTGTTCTAATTAGTTATACATGACAGTAGAATGAATTTCGACACATTGTACATAAATGGAGCAAGATTTCTTCTTCTTCTGGATGAACATGGTTCAGTCACACCAGCAATATAATCATACATGTATATAGGGTAATAATGTCCATCTCATTCTACCATCCTTCCCATTCCCACATCCCCTCCCCTCCTCTCACTTCCCTCTGCATAATCCAAAGTCTCTCCATTCTCTCCCTGCCCATTATGGATTAACATCCACTTATCAAAGAAAACATTTGGTCTTTGTTTTTTGCGGATTGGCTTACTTTGCTTAGCATGATATTCTACAACTCCATCCATTTACCTGCAAATGCATGATTTCATTATTCTTTAAGGTTAAGTAATATTCCATTGTGTATCTATATCACATTTTTTTATCCATTCATCTGTTGAAGGGCACCTAGGTTGGTTCCATAGTTTAGCTAATGTGAATTGAACTGCTATAAACATGGATGTGGCTGCTTCACTGTAGTACGCTGATTTTAAGTCTTTCAGATATAAACCATGGAGTGAGATAACTGGGTCAAATGGTAGTTCCATTCCAGATTTTCTGAGGAACCTCCATACTGCTTTCCATAGTGCTTTCCATAGTGGTTGCAACAATTTGCAGTCCTGCCAGCAATGTATGAGTGTACCCCTTTTCCCGCATCCTTGCCAAAACTTATTGCTTCTTGCATTCTTGATAATTGCCATTCTGACTGGAGTGAGATGAAATCTGCTTGTAGTTTTGATTTACATTTCTCTAATTGCTAGAGATGATGAACATTTTTTCATTTGTTGGTCTGGGTTTAGGGTACATAGCTTTTATAATGTTGAGGAATGTTCCTCCTAGTTTTTTTTTAGTGTTTTGAACATGAATGGGTGCTGTATTTTGTCAAATGCTTTTTCTGCATTTATTGAGATAATCATGTGATTCTTGTCTTTAAGTCTACTTGTGTGATGAATTATGTTTATTGATTTCCTTATGTTGAACCAACCTTGCATCCATGGATGAACTCCACTTGATCATGATGCACTCTTTTTAATATGTTTTTTAGGCAATTTGCTAGTATTTTATCAAGAATTTTTGCATCTATATTCATCAGGGATATTGGTCTGAAGTTTTCTTTCCTTGTATGTCTTTTGTTCAGTTTTGGTATCAGGGTGATACTACCTTCATAGAAAGGGTTTGGAAGGATTCCCTCCTTTTCTATTTCATTGTTTTTCCTTTTTCTTGGTTCTAATACTTCACATATAAAATTTAACACAAAGAACCTGGACTGCTTTGTTATACCCTTAAATTGCCATGCAAACTCGTAAGTGGTATCATTTGGACAAGTCACCCAGAACAGACAGAGCACAATTGGAAAAATTCAGTTATCTTCTAGTCAGCAGTAACATATTAGAAATTTTAGGTTTGATTAAAATCATTAGGCCAAATGTTTGAGGTTTTCTACTTACTTTAGTCAATGTACTTATGTTTTCCCACAAGTAGTTATGTGCATCCATCTTCATGCTTTTTTACAGGGTTAGATCTAGAAAAGCAAGCTGGGAAGAATAATAGAAGAAATTTTGGTTGGAATTTTAAAAACCTGGGATTTTATACCATGCACTAGTGCCTTCTTATTGTTTGGCTTTGAACATATAAGTTAAACCTCCTACTTTTAATTTTTTCTAGTGTAAAAGTAGTATGATTATGAAGGTATAAATATAATGATGTGAATGAGCTGTGAAATTGTAAAGAGCTTGCTAGTGGAATGTACAGATTCTCTTTATCTTGTCTTTCACTTGTCATTACAATTCCTGAGAACACTTCTGATGGCAGCATTTGGATTTCATTTCAACAAAACTTCCACAAAGTCTTGCAAGTAGTTGACCTTTCTTTATATTATTTAGTGCAAACATAAACATGTGCACAATAAATATTTTTCTGTCAAGTCCTATTTTTCTTTTGATGTTTATCATTATCTCTGGGAGAAAAATGTTTAGATAGTGTCTTAGGCTGGGTTCCCAGGAGGTCAAGCCTGAGGCAAAATATATATGCTAATATTTATTAGAGTATACAGACCCAAGTAGGCAGGAATAAGGAGGAAGGGCGTGAGGCAGGGAAGGAACAGTCACAAAGCTGAGTGCCACTTTCTGTATAAAAGTGCATTCTTCTAGGAGACCTGATGAGGACTCAGGTTTGTCTAGGAAAGAAAGGAGAGAGATGTGTGTTCTCTGTTTCTATTTCTCCCTGGCCAAAAATTTGTCTCTCAGGTTTGTGATATCTCCCCTATACCTCCAGTTGCTTCTACTGAACAGTCTGAGCCTGTCCCAACTCTTCAACAAAGAAATCTGAGGCTAGATTGAACGCTGTCAGTTAACACCCATGTGAATTCAAACAGAACCACAGCAGCCGCTGGGGCCAAACAAGTGCCCTATGGTGCAGAAGGTGAGGCTGCCACAACCTTTAATGTATTGTGGTGTTCATTCCAACACCCTCGGTGTCTTCTTTAGCACTTCCTTTATACACCTCTTCTGCGCACACACATTACATGATGCCTGAAAATTCAGTTGAGGAATGTTCCATAGGAGGTGGTCTCTAGTAAAAGTTTAATGACTTTGAAAGAATTTGTCCTGGGCACTTTAACCAGGAATTCTTTCTGTTATTTATTAGACTTAGATTCAATATATTTAGAATAATGACCGTCACAACCAAATTCCAAATTAACTCAATTTTTAGACTGTTATTTTTCAGTCCAATATATTTTCCTTAAATACTCAAAGGAAAGAAAGAAAAGAAAAGGAAAACAATACAATCAAATATGGATGTCTTCCTCTTTTTATTATACCCATACTTATTAGTCAGAATAGGCCAGCTTATGCTACAGTAACAATCTCAAATTCTCAGTAGCCTAACATAATACAGGTTTCTTTCTTGCTCACACAGTGTCTGTTGTTAAGTCCAAACAATTCTCTTAGAGTAACATTCTCTCCTGTGACTCAGTGATCCAAGCTGTGCATCTCAACATGAGTTCAATTCAGGTGCTGTGGTGATTTGTCTAAGCCTTGGCCTGGAAAAGGCCCATTTTATTAACTAATAGCTAATCTTGTAACCTTGCCTATCTGTGAGGATGCTGGGAAATATAGGGAAGCAACTGCAATGTTTGGAGAATACCCTGTCTCTCCCAGGTTGGTCACTAAGGGCATCAAAAAAAGAACATAGAAAGAAAGATAACAGCCATAAGCCCACAAGCCTGATCTTTGCTTGCCGAACTCTGCTACCAATTCCAAAATAGAAAATCCTGGGTAGTTCTTATACAATTTGGTGCAGCAGGTGGAATTCATTGGAAAGGACATTGGAAGCTTATTTCATTCTCCTGCAGATTCTGCCACCATCACCTGACATCTGAGGCTTTGGTTACAATAACCCCTCCTTGAAGATATAATTTTCAAAAGACTGTGTATCGGAAATATCAGTGTTCCTACAAAACAGTTTAAAGGACTTTAACCACAAGTTCTGGAAACAGAACCCAAAAATACATGTTCAAGTCATTTGTTAAATCATCTTGTAACATGGTTGTAATTGTAAGCACTTTGATTTGTGTTGTATTTTACATATTGCTCAAATTCAGAGGAGGAAATGATAGCCAGAATTAAACATTCGCCTTGGAGAACAAGAGCTTGGCATCAGTCCATTTTCCCAGATTCTGCTTTGGTGAGAACAGGTTCTGTAAACTAAAGAAGACCCTTTCCAGGGCCCCTGGTCCTCCTGTGACTGACTGGAGAGAGACTGTGTGTGTGTGTGTGTGTGTGTGTGTGTGTGTGTGTGTGTATGTGTGTATTGTGTGGGTGCACGAGCTTGCATATCTGCCTTTGAGATGGTAGACAATTGGTATGATACTTTTTCTTACATTTCTCAATTTCTCCAAAAATAACAGTGTTGGTGAAAAGCTGTAATTGGAAAACTCTGGGGAAAAAAAAGTGGATTGGGGGTAACAACGAGGTGGAGGGAGAAAGTATGCTCATTCTTGAAACGGTGCTAGCCAAATTTTTATTTTATTTTTATTTTTTTATGGTTCTAGAGACTGAACCCATGGACTGTCTACCACTGAACTACACCCCCAGCCCTTTTCATTCTTATATTTCTATTGTAAGACAGGATCTCTCTGGCTGGACTTGCTCAGAATAGCCTTGAATTTTGGATCACTGGCCTCTCAAATTCCTAGAATCACAAGCATGCACCACTAGGCCAGACTGCCAATATTTTAATAGATAATTTACCCCCAGTTTAAGGCATTTTTAGATATCTCTCATTCATTCATTTAACAAATATTAAGGGCCAATGTTAAGCTCTGAGAAGTCAATGGACAGTGAAAATAACATCCCCCTTACTCAAACAGATCAGTCAAGTGTGGAAGAAAATGAAATACAAACAATCACATAAACAAGTATATAACTTGCCAATCATGGACCTGGGCTTGTTTGTCTTCAAGGCTGTTTCTTTCTCTTCCCCTGCTCTGTGTGTTTGCTCTGCCTTCTGTCTTTCTGGTAGACTTAGTAGACAGAAGGCACTGGCGGGACATTGGAAGATGGAAAAGGAGAGAAGCCAGGGTTCCCCACTGCCACCACCACATCCTGGCTGTGACTCTACTTTCCACTTGGAGACTTCCTCCTCCTGATTTCAGCTGCTGCTGGGTATTCCACATCTCTCGAAGACACTCTTCTTTATCCCTCCAGTGATAGCAGTGACTCCCAACAGTTGTTTCCCACATGTCAGCACCTCGGTAACCAATTCTTTTCATAAAAGTTCCCTATGGCACAGATTTTCTTCCTGGGCAATTGCAAAATAATAAAAACAGTGACAAAAAAAAAGTATGTTGAGCTAAGAGAGAACAATGAGGGCTCTGTCATGGTCTCTATGATCAGAGGAAGGTTCTCTGAGGAAGGGACAATAGTGCTCAGATAGGAAGGGTGAATCAAAGTTAAAAAGGCAAAGAATGTGGTTAAAAGTGTTCCTAGAATAGAGAACATATGGGCAGAGGCCCCAAGTCAAAGAAGCTCAGATCTATCAAGAGACTGTTATCAGAATGTGGGAAGCAAGGGGAGAGCTTGTCATAGAATGAAGCAGCAGAGTGAGAAACAGATTGGGTTGAGCAGGCACCATAGACCACAAATGAGACTTCAGTAGCCATCATGAGGACGCTAGGAAGCAACTGAGGAGCATTAAACAGAATAATGATGATGATGCATATATATTTAAAAATGATGATTCTGACTTATAGTGCAAAGAATGTACTAGAGGTTGGTGAGGATAGATATAAAAAGACCACTCAGGATGCACTGCAATAACCCAGGCAAAGGGAGATGGCAACTTACGCAAAAAATAGTGGCATTAGGAATGAAAAATGAATCAACGGACTTGGTAACTGATTAGTTAAGGAGGGATGATGAAGAGGGGGGTGTCAAGGACAACTTCTGGGGTTTGCCTTTCACAGGTGGGTGGATGGATGATGGTGCCACTCACCAAGACAGGAAACAATAGAGGAGAAATGGGTTGTAGGTGTACACATGGCAGGGAGAAGGAGATGGATCATAAACTGGATTTTGCCCACAGTGAATTTAAAGTGACTTGAAGGCATCCAAATACATTTATCTCTAGGGGCACCTAGATGCGTGAGACTGGAGCTGAATTATTCTTCCCAATTCCCTATTCGCTTGTAATAGGAGTTTACACCTGCATCCTTTGTCTTGTAACTTTTCAGTGCCTCTTATTGATAGGAGAAGTATATTTCCCCACCCCATTGGTCTTGGACTTGACCATGTAACTGGCTTTGGTCAGGAGAACATTAGTAGGCAAGATGCCTGCAGAGACTTTACACCTGTTTTCCTGTTGGGCTTGTGCTTTTGTGACCTTTCATGAGAAAAGCATGTTTAGAGGGCCAATGCCTGTCCAGGTTAAGCCTCAGGAGGAAGATATGTGGAGCTGACTTGCACACAACCAGAAGCCTGATCCAGCTGAAAACTGCCTTGCCAGTACCTGTGAAGTAGTGAACTGTTGAGATATTTTGTAATGCAGCAGAAACCAAGGACTTTAACTAAAAGTTATATTGGACAAAAGATATACATGTATATGATACTACAACCATGGCATAGATGAGACCTCTCAGAGATAATGTTCATTATCAAATTTTGGACATCTACTTCAGATAAGGCTCTTTGACCATCTCTCTGTCATCTGGACCAATTAGTGCATATCATTTGAATAGCTTTATCCCCCTCTTTTATGGCACTCTAGCCAGTCTTGAAAATCAGCTTCCAAACTTGTGTCACTGCCTTTGCACCCAAACTCCTCATTTTTTACCCCTTCTTTTATTTATTTTTTAAAATTTAGTGGGTTTTTTTTGTTTGTTTGTTTGTTTGTTTTGTGTGTGTGTGTGTGTATGTGTGCGTGCGTGGTGCTGGGGACTGAACCCAGTGCTCCTCATGCATGCCAGGCAAGCACTCTACCACTGAGCCACAACCCCAGCCCTCCTTCTTTTATTTTTATGTACTTATTATTTATTTTGAGAAACAGAGTCCAGCAATGTTGTCCAGGTGAGCCTCAAACTGAGGATCCTCCTGCCTTAGTCCCCCTGTAAGCATAAATAACCAACATGGTTTCGACACCATTATGAAAACCCAAATAACCAGGATGGAAGCAGACCTCAAATGGATCAGCCAGCTTTCCTTTATTCTGCAGTGAAGTCAATCAATCAGGCACTCACGGGGCTCATTTTCTGTGTAGGAAAATGGCCGCTGGTTACAGAAGGGGTTTGAGGGGTTTTTTTTTGTTGTTGTTTTAATATTTTTTAAGTTGTCAATTGACCTGTATTTTATTTTTATTTATATGCGGTGCTGAGAATTGAACCCAGTGCCTCACACATGCCAGGCAAGAGCTCTACCACTGAGCCACAACCCCAGCCCAGGGGTTTGAGTTTTATAGTTTATAATGAGGATAGTTTAGCCTTGGAGACTGAAGCAGGACGTGTTGGTTTGGACAGTCAGGAAAGAAGTTGTAAAAAGTCTGAAACTCTTCAGTGGTTTAGGAAAAGAACTGCAACAATAAATGTGGCACATAAGTGGATCCCTAAATCTGTAAAAAAAAAAAAAAAAAAAAAAAAAGTCTGAAACTCATAGTCACTGGGAAAAGCTCAGAAATTGATGTTCACTGCTTATCTTCTTGTTCTGGGACTCACTGTTATCCAGAGCTTCACTATTTGCCATTCTCCTTCCAGGACTCATTCATTGGCAGTGGGAAAGGGTAAAAGTCCAGGACCCAGCATTACCATATCCGCCTCCTCCCTTCAGGACCCACTGTTGTTGGGAAGGGATGAATGTTTGCTTTTGGTGGAGATGAACCAAAGGAAGGGAATGAACCCAGGAAGGGATGAGAGTTTGCTTTTTTCCACGGGGCCCATTGCTACTGGGAAAGAATTTACTGGAAGAGGATTAATTGCATTCCTGTTCCCCCCTCCTCCAGGTCAGACAATTTGGGGGACTGTCATTCCCTTGTCCTGGGGGTTATCATTTTCCATATCCTTCACTTCCAAGTAACCACTGTGTCTCGATTGCCCCATCTTTTGACTTAAATATCCATTGTGCATTCTGAATTGGTATGTCTTTGGGTGACAAAGGCTTGTGCCTCTTGATCAGGTCATTTGATTTTTAATGGAATGTTCCAGGCCTTAGACCAGAGTAAGACCAAACACCAGGCTGTCTGTCTTTGCCAAAGGAAGTCTCTATTTGCATCACAAAAGTGACTGCCTGCAATCCCTCCTGTAGAACATCATTCACCTTTCTCCAGATGTCTGAGGGTGAACTTGAAACAGAGTCCTTTTGAAAGCTTTTTTTTTTTTTTATAGAAGGAAAAGTTGGTGAATACTTAAGTTATGTAAGCTGATTCACGATTTCTTCTGCAGTAGAATCAAAAAGAGATTAAAAATAGGTAGAAAGGAGACAAAAGAAAGGACAAGGAGAAGATAACTTTTATCTAAAAGGCTTGTGCTAATGTTCCTCAGACCTTCATTGGGGAAGCCAGTTCTCTCTCCCAGGACTGTCACTCCCAAATTTCTGGGAAATCTACAATATCTCACTCACAATCTTAAAGTTACTGGGAATTTACCTACTTATGATAATTGCCCTGTGCACTGCTAATTAATCCACTAATATAATAATATAGGGCACTTTCCCAGAATCCTGTAATATAGGGTACTTGCCAACATCATCTACCTAGCAAATAATGGAGATCACATCCGCCTAAGGATCTTAAGAGTTACCAGACCACCACAAACTGTCTTGTGACCACCTGACTGATATCCTGAAAAGCCTTCTCATACCCACCCCTCACCAATTTCCTTTAAAAGAGCCTGAGAACCCTCAAAGCATCTCACTGAGATACTGCACCTTGTCCCTTGAGTGTGTCTCTTACCAAATTTTGTTTGTACCTCTAGCTAATACATTCCTAAACTCATTTCTGTAATATTTGTCGATAACCCCATTTGTTCTGAGTCAAGAAATCTCCAATAACTCCTTAGGCCTCCCCGATGACATCCAATTAAGGAATTCACATGGTTGCTCCAGCTTAGAGACACCTGAAATCTTCTCCTCTTTCTTTCTCTTCCTCTCTCCTTCCCATTTATTTTTTTCTTTCTCTCTTTCTCATTCCTTTTTGTGCCCAGGATTCATTTTTAAATTGAAGCTCTCTTAGGTTTGAATAAAGGGAACATCTGGGAATATTTAGGTAAATTTCTTTCCCCTTTTCCCTGTGCTAATTCATTAGGTTATTCACTAATAGAAGTTTATGCTCACTTTCCTTCACCCCTCTGTTCTTTATATTTGAAGAATTCTCTCTCATATTCATTGCATTCCGGGACCTAACTCTATTTCATAAATGATTCCCTTCATCTTTCAGAGAGCTGTTGCATATAAATGTTTTTCCATCTAGGTTTTAAATAAACCTGCAGAACCAGGGTACAGTTCAGGTGTAGAATGCTTGTCCATTATGTACCAGGCTCTGAGTTCAATCCCCAACACCAGGAAAAAAATACATACACACACACACACACACACACACACACACACACACATATACATATATACACACACCTGCAATAATCAACATGCAAAGATGTTTGAGCCTTACATGGTAAAAATGGCAAAGATCAGGGGAAGTCCTACACCATTTACATCCTGCTCATTACCAGTCAGTCTTCTTTGACTGTTTTAAAGGGCACTCAGGCAAGAGTTGGAAGGCCTGGACTGCTACTCCACCTATTGTGGTGGGGAACTTTGTCACTCTAGATAGTGTCCTCTTTATCTTTACAATGGAGATAACCTCATGCCAGTTACTGTATGATTGTTGATGTAATTAAACTGAATAAAAAAATCTTTTAAGTATGATAAGTATCAGGAGCTAGAGCAGTTGAGAATGTGTATGGGTAACAGAAATAAGCTAATCAACTCACAGTAATTAGAAACTAGGTTTATTTTTCTCATAGAACAAAACTAGACTAAGTATTTAATGGGATTGGTTCAGTGGGTCAACAGTCTCTTCTTACCCCTTCATCAAGAATGCAAAAGTTTTCCCAGAACTCCTCTTATAAACTTGCACTTACTCCACATGAAGTGGGTCACATGACCACACCCAGCTCCGGGGAGACGGGAACATTGAGTATATGAAGGTCAGAAAGTGACAAGAAGGGAGCTAGGAATATTTTAGAAGAATCATTTAGAATTATCTGCCACAGAAAGCTTTGGATGAAAATCCCATGAATCCATATGCCCAGAGCCCATCCTCTTCCTTAGGCACAGTGCTTTCACATCTACTTGCTTAGAGAAAGCAAAAACCAGAAAGAAAAGCCACCTACACACTGTGCCTCTTCCTTGAGGCTGTGTCTCCTCCATCTAGGTTGCTGGTCCAAGGAAATCCAGTGAAACTTTGGGTTTTATAAATGCTTCTCTTGGGCACTAAGCTGTTGTATGCAGTGACTAATTAAAAATGCAAACTCCAGAATCATATGAGTGAAGATAGAATTCTGACTGTTCTTCTGCATTGATCCAGTTAATGTTTAAAACCCTGGCATTATTCCCTTGAAGATAAGAATAATATTATTATTCATCTCCATGTATCACAATGAAGATTAAGAGGACATAACAAGATTCAGTCATCTATGAATAAAAAGGTAGACCCTTACCAGACGCTGAATTACCGGCACCTCGATCTTGTACTTCCCAGCCTCTAGAACAGTGAAAGGTAAGCATTTGTTGTTAAAGACAACCAGTACATTGTATTTTTGTTATAGAAGCCCAAATAGACTACAACAATAACAATAAACAATACAACTTCTTAAAAGTGAAGATTTCTTAACTTGACAGTATCTATCCCAAATGGTAGGTAACAGTAAAAGTTATACTAAATTACAATCTCCTTACATTTTCATCTAAAAGTGAATCATACCATATTATTGGAATTCATCCTGGAATCTCTATAATGCTACTATTTGAATGACATACTCTCCTGTAAATTTATTAACATTCGCAAAGAAAACTGCCATTCCCGAGTTTGATGATGTATCCCCATGATAGATAGAGTAAGTTCATTAGTTGCTTGTAGTAGCATCTTGCCAAGTTTAATTTGCAAAAACAACATCTTCCTCACCAATTCTTTTCATCTTGTTGGTCAAATTGCCCACTAAATCAAACATGTACCATGGTAGATTTTGTTCATTTCAAAGCAAATTATAGGAGGTGTCTAAACTGTGCACCAAGAGAAAGAGTCCAATGTTTCACCAGCAGGACCACAAAATCAGACATCTGCTTTTTGACAAGCTGAGAGATCCAAAGAATTGGGACTTGATGAATCTCAATACTGTCTGTCATATAGCACAATGTTCATCTATTACTTTATTGTGAAAGAATGACTAATGATAATTCCTACTTGGGGATCATTTGCATATTCAAGCTTAAGTGCTGTATGGAGAAGGAAATGTCAATTTGTTATGAGGGCAAACTCCTTCAGGTTAAAATTCTTCTTCTCTACAAACTATTATATTAGACTTGCTTTTGGAACTCAGGGAGAAACAAAACATTATTCTGGAACCAAGCCCAAATCTGTATTCCTATTTCCAAGAAAAAGTAAAACAATACCTTCTTTTCATATTTTAGACTAAAATTTTTAAAAACCTGTTGTGCAGCTGCCATTGTTCATAGGGGGGGAAACGATCAGAATACAATTGGCCTAATCAAGTCTTAATCTGAGAGCTTAAATGGATGATTACACCTAGTGTTACCCACACAAGCAACTGCTGACATGAGTCCTTTTGTAATTGCTGCTCCTGACATAGATGCCAGGTAGATGGCCCCATAGATTTCAGACTCTGGAGCTCCCAAAGAAACTGGGCCATTGCATCTGGTGGAAACACACGGATCCAAAATCCTGTTTTCTTCCACAAACAAATGAATGTCAAGATATTTGTCTTTCTGTGACCAAGAGCAGCTGTTGTTGCCGAGGTTGTTGCATTCCAAAAGGGTGGAGTTGGAAGGAACCAAGAGTCAACCAGTCTGATTAGTTAGACAGTTTGATGCCAGGAACATACCAGGAGGTCTTGCTACTGCAGCAATCCTGCACACAATTCCTTCCAACTGAAAGGGGAAAATGATTTGATGCAAGGCTAGAAGCAGCAGCAACTCCACCTGCCCGGCCACAGTCTACATTCAACCCACTTCCTAGACAGCATGAAGCCAGACCTGCCCTAGTACTAATGGAGTCTTCCTAGAAGCCATGCATGGCATGTGAAGGATAAACAGGAGACATCCATGTGAATACAGAAGAGAAGGTAGTTCTAATAGAAAGGGTTGGGCTCACAGGAGTAAAACACCATTATCACTAACTTCATTGGTTTCTCAGGGCTGCCATAACCAGACACTAAAAAACTAGGTGTCTTCAAACAACAGAAATTTATTTTCTCATGGCTCTGGAGACTCAAAGTCTAAAATCAATGTGTCATCAGGGCCTTGCTGCCTCTGAAGCTTGTAAGGAAGACTCCTTCCTTGCCTCTTCCATTTTCTGGTGGTCCTGGCACTCCTTGACACGTTGGGGCATAATTCTAATTTTTGCCTCATCTTCACACAGCCTTCTTCCCCTTCTCTCTCTCTCTGCTTCTGATAATGTCTTTTTTTCTTCTTTTGTTACCAGTTATTGAACCCAAAGGCACTTAACCACTGAGCCACATCTAAGCCCTTTTTATTTTTTCTTTCAAGACAGAGCCTTGCTAAATTGCTCATAGCCTCAATAAATTGCTGAGGCTGGCAATCCTCCAGCCTCAGCCTCTCAAGCCACGGGGATTAAAGAATTACACCACTGCATCCAGCTCCTGATAACCTTCTTATGAGGGTGCCAATCATTGGATTTGAGATCTATCCTACTCCAGTATGATCTCATCTTAATTTGGTTACAACTACAATGGCCCTCTTTCCAAACAAGGCCACATTCAAAGAAACAGGGATTTAGAACTTCAGTGTATCTTTTTAGGTGATACAATTCAACCCCACCATTGGCATATCAACAATGAATAGGAGTGGGGCTGGGGTTGTGGCTCAGTGGTAAGCGCACTTACCTTGCTTGTGTAAGGTACTGGGCTTGATTCTCAGCACTGCATATAAATAAATTAGAAAAAAGAAAGGTCTATCAACAAGTAAAAAAAAAAAAAAACCTTTACTACAAAATAAATAGGAGGCATCTAGGTAAAAATAGAAGAGAGGAGATTTTCCTCTTCTGTCATGTGCCTGGCTCAGAGACTTAAAACACCATGATACTTTTGCAGAACAAACAGCTGTGCAGAGGGTAGTCTGAGTTCTCTGCCCTCCTCTTCCTACCACCCACAGGATGCTTTATTTCACCTGTGGCAAGACTTACAAGACTTAGGATTATTTGTCAATTGCATATGCAGAGAGATCACTAATGGAAACATAACATACCAGCCTACCCCTAACATTTGCAGGGCTCAGAATAATAATACATAATAATACAAAAGGAAACCTGCATAGCATGTGTCTAATAATTTCAAAGTTATATTTCATGCTATAAGTAGTTAAGTAAAATACATTCTATTTTGACAAATTTGACTTCATTATTACAAAATTTTAAAACAAATTGGAAAGCTATAGTTTTGACTTTATTGAAAGTCATCAAAACATCAAAGACAATCTGCCTGAGTGTTCTGTTGAAGGGCTGGTGATGTTAGGATGAGCAATAAAATAAAGACATACATAACTCATAAATCATCATATATTTATTCCATAGAATTTATTTTTCTTGCCTTGATTTCAGAAAATGTACTAATTACGTTGTTGTTATCAGCTTTTCACATAATTTATGTTTTACTGACAGTATTACCAAACTAGACCAAATTCCTTGAGTGAATATTGTTTTTAGGGAGTTTTCATGAATTTTAATCTTGAGAAACTTTGCTTTGCTGAGGCAATAGCAACTGGAATTCTTAACAAAATAGTTAAAGTAACACCTAAATTCATATATAAACCATTAATGTTTTAGATCATATTCAAATATTATAATTCATTTACATATGAAACTCTATCATTAGCCCAGGAAAACATATTTAATTTCATCATGAAAATTGCTGTCACTTCTGGTTTTCAATGTCCTATGGTCATCAATGTAAAGAAGACACAAATTTCTGGCATTTACATGTGTACATGTGTTTACACATACATGCACATATTCATTTAAGTTATTTTATATGACAAAATGTTCCTTGGTTGTCATGTGCACTGTAGTGGATACAGTACTAATTCATGGGTCCTATCTGGACCACAATTGGAACAAAAAGGGAAATAAGAAAAAGATACTTTGCTGACAGGGTCTCCCTCTGAAGATGCCTTGTCTGACTGAAGGAAGTTTTAAAAAATAAAAATTTACATATATATGTTATATATAATTATATATAATATTTTATATATAATAAATATTATATATATATAAAATTTTCTTGGAGTCACTCTGTAAAATATCATTAGCCAGGGGAAGATTAACTCATAGAAGGGAAGACTACAAGGTCTCCATCTGTCTCCACTTGCTCTTCTAAGCACTCCACTTACAGGCTTTTTCTGCACAAGACAACCTGTGTTCCTAGTGCAGTTTTGCCTCTCATCTCCCTGAACTTATGTCCAGCTCTTCAGCTAAGGACCTTCCTCCTGGCTACTGTCTATACTTGGGGTCCATTTTATCCTAAAAGTCACTTGCTACCCTCTGAAATCACCTGTCACCTGCCCGCCCTGCCTCCAGCCATTCCCCTCTCCTCTATGAAGAACTTCAACCATCTGGACCTTCTTTGAGTTTTATATTTTGTATGGCCCCTATGCACAAGTGCATGTCAAATAAATCTGGATGTTCTTTCTTCTGTGTATGTGTGTGTGTGTGTGTGTGTGTGTGTCTGTGTATCTGGGCAACAACCCACTATATTCATGATATCAGAGAAGGAAGACTGGGTAAGTTAATTACTTTGTCTTTTCTCTTATCTAAATTCTCCTGCCACCCAAATCCTTCTCCAACTGCAAATTAGTGTCTGACTCCAAAGTTTGCAGTGATTCAACCCACAAATCTTCACAATCACCTATTTTTATTCAAGGACATACAATATGAAATTTGGTGTCTTGGGAATATGACATGAGGGCCCTCTAACATTCCATCTTGCCCAGGACTAAGCGTACAACAGTCAAATATCCCCAGGACACCACGAAGTAGAGCTCATGGCTAACGGATTATTATCACAGGAGCTTGATAGACAAAAGTAACCATTATAATCATATCCAAAAATTTGGACCCATAAACAACATATGTATACACATAAAAGTCTGCACAGTAGTATGATTATTTTTATAGTCTGCGTTACCTTAATTTAAATCATTTTATGATAACAATGATGGTGATTAAAATGATAAAAGAAAAGGAAGAAAGGTAGATATTATTATTAAAGAGAATTTAGACCGTTTATATTTGTTTATTACAAAAATGCTGCATCAGACAACCTTGTACATACATTTTGGTGTGTACATTGATTATAAAGAGTGAATGAATAGTTTTGAATTGCTAGGTTACAAAGTATACTCATTTTTAAATAATTTGATAAAAATTGCCAAATTTCCTCCTAATGTTATACTAAAATCATCATGACTTTCTGTCATGAGAAACTGCTTTATTCAAAGGGATATATTTGGAATACCAGAGTTAAACTGCTTTTAACTATATTCAAATGGTGCCCAAAGTTCATATAAATCTGTTTAAGGTCTTCAGCTATCAGTAGATAAATGAGCAATGTCATTTTTCTATAAACAAAGATGCACCTCTCTCTGTGCACAAATTTTCACTACAACACACTGTCTGTAACTTTTTCTTTCTTAAGGGGAACAAAACCCTGAATCAATTGCAAATTCAATTTGAACTTAAGTTCTTTCAGGTTTAGGGATGGTAATGATAAAACTCGCATTGGTCTAATGCTTTTAATTTTCAAACTACTTTCATGAGTCTCATTTCCTCAATGAAGTCACAGAATTTAATTTTTAGATATAAAAAGGAATCTGATAAAGTTCTATTGGATTTGCTGTGTACATAGTTAGATATTGCGCTTCCCAAGGCTGGAACGTGACCTCATGAGCAGGGACTCTTGTGGTTTGCTCATCATAGTCTGCCCATGGCCCTACACTGGGCTTGGCATTTAGGAGAGAAACAGAAAATGGAAATAACAGAACCTAGTTTAAGCATTTACTTGGTGGAACAGGAAAACAAAGTGCTAGACAGTTTGAGTTTCTTACTCAAGGATGTGGGATTTATTAATGGTATAATGAGAAGTCTTAGTAGCTAAAAATATAACACTCAATAGGCCACAGCTTGGTGTGTTCTGCTGTTTGCACATAGCTTTTGTCACACGTGGGTACTTCACTCACAACCGGAACTTGCCTTCTGTGTTGATCATCTGGTTCTGAAACCTGAAGTCTTTTCTGAGTATATATTTCACTTGCCACCTGTGTGATGAGTAAAAAGTTGCTATTTGGATCAATTATCCCCTTTAATTTGTAAATTAAAGACATCTTTTAAGACGAAGAAAATACCCAGTCTGCCTGGGCATTCAACTGGTTTTCCCTACAGACCCATGAAGGACACCTCATTTTTTTCCCTCTTTCTTCTCCTTAACCTCAGTGTTTTAATTTTTCTTCATGCATTTCATACAGATTTGAGATTAGTGGGGAATGACCATTTGCATAGACTTGATTCCTAATTTCGTTTAGCTGAGGAGCCTGAAATTAAGGAAAGCCAGGCAGCAATGTGGAGCAAAGCAGATGGCACCTGTGTTAGAGAGCTTCTCCCAGAGGCCTTGACTCACAGATGGTGCACAGCTGCTGGTGACACTCTGACCAGGTTGGGCCTTCTGAGCAGAGAGAACCCGAACACTTGCCTCTCCTCTCCCTTTTTAAATTGTGACTTCCATTACCTGCCTGCAAAAACTCACTCTGAACACCAGACTCTCTGTTTAAAGAGTGTTAAAGTGAGCATGTTCTGGAGCCAGACGTAGCATTAAATAGACCACACCTTTCTTCACATGAGGGAGCCACATGGATCTAGGCAGCTAGCAGTGCCTCCAGCCCTGTCTTCCAGTAATCCTAAAGGCTTTGTCATGACACCTCCCAAGTGCTAAAGCAGAGGGCCAGGTACAGTGACAAAGATAATTAAGCTATGGTTCCATTCCCCAAGAGGAATATTTGGGTAGACGAAGATTATGTCCTGGAACAGTAGTACAAACCAATACGTGATCAACATTTAAGAGAGATCCTCTAAGCATTTTGAGAAATGTTTAATCCCCATGATGGCTCAGGAAAGGCAAAAAGGCCAGAAAAAGTACTTTTCAGCCCCCACCACATGCCCACGTTCTTTCTTGAACAGCCAGTGCCAACTGCTCATGCCACCTTTCAGTGGGAGCAGAGCTCTCTACCCACCGTTGACCGAGGAGGGTGTATTAAGAACAATGTCTTCCTAGGGACTGTGAGTAAGAAAAAGTTCTTCCTAGGGACTGTGCTCTGTCATAGAAAGGTTCTAGCTCTCTGAATAGTATTAGGTTTAGGAGTAAAGAAAAAAATGTCAGCAGTTCAAGTCAATTCAAATTACTTCTCATCAGCTGAGCATTTATTGAGTAAAAGGCATATCTTTTCTAAAAGTACATTGCCCTTGACACTTATTTCTTAATGTCTTGTTACATAGTCTGTTTGCTGTGGAAGGATTTGAAACATTACCCTGAATATATCTAGTCATTTTATAATTAGAATATATACATATAAAGTAGAATACAGAGAATATAAACAAATGCATTTTAAATAGGCTGGAATATATTGGGGAAGCAAAGAGGAAGTTTAATAGTATAAAATACTCTTCCAGCAAATTATTATTGGGACTGATTTTTTATGTCAGTTTTCATATTGGGTAAGTATATATCTGATCCCTAAGAAGTTATAAGGAATTCAAGAATATAAAATGGTGACTATTCAAATCAGCTATGACAGGTATTAAAAGAATGGGGGATGTATTTCAAAATAATTAAATCCCTATGTCTTACTTTGTATAAAAGTAAAACAGAAGGTACACATTTAGTATCTAAGGAACAGACCAGCTTGACATGTTTGTCCATTGGACACCACACTCAACAGAAGAGCACCTGACAACTGCAGAATGAGATGGAGCATTTACCTACAATGTGGGCTAGATTATAAAACAAGTCTTGACTAACTTCATCTTAAGAAGCTACATGAAGAAGAAAAAGTCAAACCTTACAAACTAGGTAGAAGACAGGAGTTGGAAAAGATTAAATGAAAATCAGTGAAACAATAAGAAAAAACCAAAAAGTCAAAGCCAAAAAGTCAAAAAAAACAGTCAAAAAAACCCCCAAAAGTCAAAACCAAAAAGTCATTCTTGGAAAAGATCAATTAAATTAAGAATCCTTAAAGAAATTGGATCAAGATAAAGAGAAATAAAATATAAATTATCAATTTCAGGAATAAAGAGGAGATATTATTACAGAGCTTATTAGCATTAAAAGAATTAAAAAGAAGATGTTATGAAAGTCATAACAACATTCATTGAATAACAGGTAAAATGGAGAAATACCTTTAAAATACAATTTACACACTTTATACTAAAACAATAAATTTGAATAAGCTTATGTTTATTATGAAAGGCACATATTAATAGAAACTTTCCCACAAAGAAAATTCAAAGATATAAATGGTTTTGTTCACTGAAACCATTGTTGAGAAAGGTTAAAGAAGTCATAAATGAATGTATAAACATACCATATCCAGAGCTTCAGATGGTCAATATTGTTAAGATGTCTTTCCTCCTCACATTTTGAACTTATTTGTAGATTTACTGAAATCTCAATCAAAATGTTAACATGATTTATTTAAGTTGAAAATGATAAGCTGATTTCAAGATTTATATAGGAATCCAAAGGACAATCTTGAAACAGAATAAAGTTGGAAAACTTTTACAACATTATTTTGAGACTTGCTGTACAGCAACTACAATTTTAAAATCCTGGTATTGACGTATAAATAGATACATTGTTTAATAGGACAAAAATCAAGACCTGAATTGATCAGTTCACTGATTTTCAAAAAAGATATATTAAGGGAAGGACAGAGATGGGAAGTGACTGCCTAATAGGTCTGGGATTTCCTTTGGGAGTGATGACAATATTGTAAAATAGAATAGAAATGATAGTTGTAGAACATTGTGAACTTATTGACTGCCACTGAATTGTATACTTTAAAGGTTAATTTTACTTTGTATGAATTTCATTCTAAAAAAAGCAACAAAAATAACAAGATTATCAAGCAATTCAATGGGGTGAAAGAGTCTTTTCAACAAAATGGCACCAGAACAGCAATATTCACTGGAAATTTAAACAACAAAAAAAATAACCTTGAACTTCACCTCATGCCAGTCACAAAAATCAACACAAAATGAACCAGATATTCAGATTTATAAGTTAGAACTAGAATATCTCAAAGGAAAACAGAAAACAAAACATGTTCATGAACATGGTATAGGCAAAATTTATTTTTTACAGGACACTAATCATTTTAAAGAACAGAAAAATATTTCAAAACATAATATTTCTTGCTCTTCAAAATTCATCATTAAGGAAATGAGAAGACTAGCCATTTACTGGGGATAAGGGGGAAAAACATATTTTTGGCAAAGGGTATCTGGACTATAGAAAGAAAAATAAATAAATAAAACCATAAATATGTAACAAAATAAAATTTTTAAAATTTAAGGTGGAGAAGACTCTTGAAGAAGACATGTGAACAACAAATAGCACCTTAAAAATGTTCAGTATCGTTAGTTAAAAGCAAAAAGATATTGCTTCACATATAACAGAATAACAAAATGAAAGTACAAAGTTTAGCTCTTTGGCAAACTATAGAGTAAAACTTACACTTATCCTACAACCCAACAATTCTACTCCAAGACATTTAACCAAGAAAAATGTAAATACCTCAAACTTATACAACAAAAACTTGAACCATAATCTTCATAGCAGCTTCATTCATGATAGTTCTCAAATGACAATTTAAATATGCATCAATAATGATGCATCATTAAGGAATAAATTGTTGTATAATCATATAGTGAAATGTAGATGAGAAACAAAAGAATTAAACTACTAATACATGCAAAATATGAATTTCTACCACATTATGCTGAGGGAAAGATATCAGACATTGATGAATATATAATGGATTTGTTTATTAATAAGAAGCTCCAGATCACATGAAACTCATCCATGGTGATAGAAATAGGAGGAAGGGGACTTGGTTGAGGTAGGGTTACAAAAATGTACATAATAACTAAAACCCATTAAACTGTATACTTAAGATCTCTGCATTTTAAGTCATAATTCAGTCTAAAATGTGAAAGGAAAAGAAGAACTAACAGAAACAAACTAAAAGAACCTTGTAAACAAATCAAAACAAAAGACAAAAGACACTCAAAAGTCAATGGGATTTAGTCAGCTTTTTTGCTGCTGGGACTACATGATCTGACCAGAACAACTGCAGAGGAAGAAAAGTTTGAGGGCTCATAGTTTCAGAGATCTTAGTCCATAGAAGGCTGGCTCCTTTCTTTGAGGCTCCAGGTGAGGCAGAACATCATGGCAGAAGAGTGTGGCAGAGGGAAGCAGCTCACATCATAGTAATCGGAAAGCAGAGAAAGACACTCCACTCTCCAGATACAAAATGTATACCCCATTGTCATGACCTCCATGAGCCACTTCCTTCAGCCACATCCCACCTGCCTTCAATTACCACTCAGTTAATCCTATCAGAGGGTCAATTCACTGATTGGGTCAAGGCTCTTACAACCTAATCATTTCCCCTCTGAACCCTCTCACACTATCTCACAAGTGAGCTTTTGGGGGATACCACATCTAAATCATAACAGATACCTATAGGAAAAGACAGATTAACCCCCCTTAAAATGTAAAGACACCATAAAATAATGAAAAGAAAAATGGCAGACTAAAAAATAATGAGAGTTGCAACATGTGAAACAAAGCCATAATATTCTTAATACAAAAAATCTTTTCAAATCAGCAAGAAAGTTCAAAAAAGTTTTTGCAAAATACTACTAAAATAAAATATTATTTTATTAATCATACTGACTCTATTAATAGGAGCTGAGAGTAGAGAAACTCTAGTAGCAATAAGCATACCAACTTCCCAGATCTGGGCTTCTAAATACTATTCTCCACTAGAAGGAAATGAAACTAGTTGGAGAAATGGCTAATTATAAGGTTGGGGTGGGAAAAGTTAAGGTAAGTTTGAAACATTTTGATGTATCAGGGAACAATGAAGTGCTTAAAGAATGTTATCAACACGACAAAAGGACTGAGAAGTCAGCTTAATGAAGCCCTTACTGGCCATATCAGAGCCAGTGCTAAGAGACAATGGTAAGAGATTATAACTTACCTAACTGAATCAAAAACTATGTTCATACAGTGTTGGGAGCCAGCGACCGAACCCTGAATATGACGCTGGTCTCTGCTTCCACTTCGTTAGCGGTTAGAGTTGTTAGAAGTAAACAACTCCTTGTAAGGCTGTGGGCTGGGCTCTGGCCTGCTTCTGCTGCGCTGTACCTATTAGACTTTCCCGAGTGGTACTAATTCATTGGCGGGGCTGGGTACTTAAGCTAGGGCAGACCGACCGCTCGCTCTCTTGTTCCTGTTTTCTCATCATGATTCAAAGGTCCTGAGTAAACTGCTGAAAGAAGAATCCTGTGTCGTGTTTCCCTTGCCGGCGAGGGGTCGCGACAATACAGATCTAAACAGATCAAGTTTGATGTATACTTTAAAGCACCTCTTTATGAAATGTTTATTAATTACAAAAGGATAAGGAATGACATTACAGTGAAAAGGCCCAGTACACACCACCTTATTGAAGCAAAGTGATTATAGTAAGTGATGGGAGAAGTGGGAGTCATGTGCCTCCAGATAAGATGCACTGAGAACACAGACCCACTTGTGGGATACTCCTACCAATACATTCCTGTGTGTAACTGAAATTTAACCATGAGAGGGAAATAATCAGACTTGTCAGTATTGAGAAACATTCTACAAAATAATTGGCCAGTTACCTTAAAAGTGTCCAGGCCATGAAAGGTAAGGGAAAATAAAGGCAACTAAAGAGATATTACAACTAAATGCAATATCTGATGCTTAAATGGATTCTTTTGCCATAAAGAACACTGAAACAATTGTTTGAAATGTGAATAGGGTCTCATATGAGATGGCATGATGGTCAATTATAGGTGTCAACTTGACAGGACTACAGAATGCTCATAAGTCTTGTTCAACATTATTTCTGGTTGCTATGGTTTGAATATTCTTTGTCCCCACAAAGTTCTATGTACTGAGAGCTGGGTTCCCAAGGTGTTAGTATTAGATAACAGAACTTTTAAAAGGGATGGCCTAGTAAGAAATTCTAGAAATTGGAGGCATTGCCTCAAAAGGCATTTCTCCTGGACCCTGATTAGTTCTCAAAAGAGCAATGTTTTAAAAGCCTGAGACCGTGGAAGTAACATAGATGCCCTTCAACAGATGAATGGATAAAGAAACTATAGTATATATATATACACAATAGAATATTACTCAGCACTAAAAGTGAATAAAATTATGGCATTTGCAGATAAATGGATGAAGTTGGAGAACATCATGCTAAGCAAAATAAGCCAATCCCAAAAAGCCAGGGCCTGAATGTTTTCTCTGATAAGTGGATGGTAATCCATAATAAGGAGGAGGGGGACATGGGATGGGTGGAGGAACTTTCGATCAGGCAAAGGGTTGGAAAGATGGTGGAATGAGATGGTTATCACCCTAGGTACATGTATGATTGCATGAATGGTGTGACTCTACTTCATGTACAACCAGAGAAGTGAAATAGTCTGTTCCATTTGTGTACAATGAATCGAAGAGCTTTCTACTGTCATGTACGGCTGATTAGAACTAATAAAATAAATAAATAAATAAATAAATAAATAAATAAATAAATAAAAGCCTGAGACTGTACCCACCTATTCTCATTTCCTGTCTGACCATGGGATCCCTTACCTACATGTATCTGGCCATTGTCATCTGCCATGATATGACATCCCTAAGAATGCCCTCACTAGAACAGAGCTAATGTGGGCACCATGTCCTTGAACTTCCACAACTGTGGGCTAAATAAACCTTTTTTCTTCACACATGGCATGTCCAGGTATTTTGGTATGGTAATGAAAAACTGGCTAATACATTAGGTGGGTCTTCGAGGATCTTTTTGGAAGAAATTAGCATTGGAATTGGTGAACTGGGTAAAGCAGATGGATCCCCAGTGTTGGTGGGATTCATCCATCTGTTGTGGGCCTGAATGGAATAAAAGTCAGAGACAAGTTGAATTCATTTTACACTTGACTGTTTGCTGTGGGACATTGACCTACCCTTGGCACTCTTGGTTCACAAGCTTTCAGACTCAAGATTGAAATTCACACCATCAGCTCACCGGCTCTCAGGTCTTCAAACTACATCACTAGCTTTCCTGGGTCTCCAGCTTGCTGACAGCAGATCATGGATTTTAGCCTCCATAATCATGTTAGCCAGTGTCTTATAATACAGCTCTTTTTCTATGCAGATATTATATTGATTTTTTTTCTCTGACCTGACTAATGTAGATGTATTGATGTTGATTACCTGACTTTGATAGTTCTATTGGATAACATCCTTGACAACAGAAATTCACACTGAAGTATTCAGGGTTATAGCATGTCAGGTTAGTAACTTCCTCTCAAAAAATTTAGGAAAATAAGTTTTTGTTCTGCACTTGCAGCTTCTCTGTAGGCCTGTGGTTGTTTCAAAAGACATTTTAAAAGACAACTATGTGAAAGAAGATATGTAAAATATATTCCAAATATGAAAATAGAAAATATGCATTGTTTAATATTCATTTCTATTGAAATATTCACAAAGAGTTTTAGATAAATAGAAGTTGCATCTGGGGAAGATGGTTGATTAGAGAAATTAGGAAAGATTCCTGTTTGTGCTTCAAAACATTTCTGTATTATTTAACATTTTTATGTAATTATATTCATATATTGCTTGTATAAAATTGAAAGAAGAAAATACCACTACTTTTAGATGATATAACTTTATTCTTAGAAAATTAAAAAAATCAACTGGAAATATACTATGAGCACTAAAAGAATTCAATAAGGTAACAGAGTAGAAAATTAACACACAGAAATCAATAAATTTCTTAAGTAGCAGAAACAAGTCAAGAAATGTAATATATTGTGGGGGGAGGCCATTTCTATTTGTAGCAATAAAGATATAATACCTAGGGGGAAAATAACAAAAACTATGTAACTCTTATGTGAAGCAACATTTTAGGACCTAAGAAGACTCAAATTTATAAATACGTATTCTTGAGTGGACGATTCAATGTCATAAAGATGTTCATTCTTAATTTAGAAACTAAATTTATGGTTTAGATGTGGTTTTCCCCAAAGAGCCATTTGCTAAAGGCTTGGTCTTCAGTATGGCAGTAATGAGGTGATGGAGAGTAATAGGTGGGGCCTAGGGGGAGGTGGTGGTCCTGAGCTTCATGCACTTGGTCTCCCTCTCCCTTCATGCAACATACAGCCTTTTCCTTTTCTAAATCTCTTTCATTTTATTGGCATCAGATATTCCGTCATAGCAACACAAAACAGAATAATACATTAAAAAGAGTTATTCTACCAGGTGCAGCGGCACACGCCTGTAATCTCATCAGCTCAGGAGGCTGAGGCAGGAGGATTTCAAGTTTAAAGCCAGCCTCAGCAAAAGTGAGGTGCTAAGCAACTCAGTGAGACCCTGTTCTCTCTATAAAATACAAAATAGGGCTGGGGATGTGGCTCAGTGGTTCAGTGTCACTGAGTTCAATTCCTGGTTTAAAAAAAAAAAAAACTACACTGAGGTTTTATCTCACACGTTAGTATGACAGCCATCAAGACCAAATAATAAATGCTGGAACAAATGTGCAGAAAAAGAAACACTTTTATACTGTTGGTGGGACTGTAAATTAGTATAACCATTATGGAAATCAGTATGGAGGTTTTATGAAAGACTAGGCATGGAACCACTGTATGACCCAGCTGTACCACTCCTCAGTATTTATTTTATTTTGAAGAATTAGTTATACTACAGTGATATATGCATGCCCATGGTTAAGCAGCACAATTCAAAATAGCCATAAAATCTTGTACTTATTAAAATAACAAAAATAAACAAAATTAAAATACAACTAATTAACTGGGAAACTTATTTATAATTCATATTAGAAACAATGTTACTTATTTTCTTACTATACAAAGAATTTCTAGAAAAATGATAATAAGGTCTGCATCTTAGTAAAAAAAGTGATAAGTAGACTTTTTACAGAAAGCAAAATGCAAATGATCTGTAAGTGAAAAAGCACAAAGCTTTATTCATATTAATAAAAATACAAATTGCAACATACTGAAATATTACTTTCCCCTTGTCATATTAGAAAAAATCCCAACAATTGAACAACACATTTTGTTGGTGAAGCTACAAGGAAATGGCATTTTCTTTCTTTTTTTTTTGGTTTTTGTCTTGTTATTTTTAGATATATATGACAGAGGATGTATTTTGACAGGTTATACATACATGGAGTGTAACCCTTTCCAATTAGGATCCCATTCTTGTGATTGTACATGATGTGGAGTTACACTGATCATGTATTCATATATGAGCATAGGAAATTTATTTCCAATTCATTCTACTGTTTTTCTTATTCCCATTCCTCTCTCCCTTCCCTTCATTCCTCTTGGTCTAATCCAATAAATTTCTATACTTCCCCTCCCTATCGTCCCTTGTTATGGGTTAGCATGAGCGTATCAGAGAGAACATTTGGCCGTTGGGTTTTTGGGATTGGCTTATTTGGCTTAGCATGATATTCCCAGTTCCATCTATTTATCAGTAAATGCCATATTTTCATTGTTCTTTATGGCTCATAATATCCCATTGTATATATGTACCACATTTTCTTTATCCATTCATCTGTTGAAGGGCACCTAGAATGGTTCCATAGCTTGGCTATTGTGAATTGAGCTGCTACAAACATCAATGTGCCTGAGTCACTGTAGTATACTGATTTTTAAGTTTTTTTGGGTATAAGCTATGCAGTTGGGTAACTAGGTCAAATGGTGGTTCTGGAAATGGCATTTTGTTGAAAGTTGTGTATGAATTATGAATTTGTTTGGGCCATCAGAGGGCAGTGGGTTGGTTTTTCTGAAAATTCCTGTTGTGAACCCACCAGTTACAGATTGCTTAGATTAAAGCTGACACCATACCATAGACCTACATTCAAATGCAGCCCCTGAGGTAGGAGTAACCTCTCTAGCCCCCCCAAAACACATTTTCCATCTTTATCCTGTTTTCCTTGAGAAGCCTGCCACACTGAAAACTTTTGGTGTATTTCCCCTTAAACAAAGGATTTGGGCCTTTTTCCTTGTTCAATTCTAGTTCCTATCAGGGCTGGAAGACCCACCAGGCCCCAGCTTTTAAAACTATTTTCTGCCTCTTGTTTTTTGTTCCTTATTGATTATTTTCAGACTTTTAATTTTTTCAGCCAGTTCACACCTCCAAGCAAGAATTAGCTCTCTGGGTGCTGGTGACCCAACAGCATTTTCATTCAATGTTGGTAGGAGCACAAACTGCTCCAGCAAAGCAATGCTCAGTAACCATCCATACCGCAAATACACTCTTTGTTTGATTCATCCATTTTCTGAGAATTAATCTGGATCACACATCTGCATACACGGAAATAATGTCAGTGTTATCCACTATAACACAGCTTACAATACAAAAGAATTTTTCTGATGGTATCAATAATTAACTTAAAAAATAACCTCAAACTGGGGGGAAAAACCAACACATCAATCATGCTTGGTAAAATCATGTTATAGGGCTCCTGTAGCCCACTATGGGGCAACTTGACTGCACAGCCCATGCTCTTGTGCTTCATTGTCTAGCACTGGTCCCCTGCAGAGCGGACCTTGAGGGTGCCAGGCCAGACTCCCTGCGCTGCCCTCAGGAGAAGCAGCCGATTTCGGAACAGGAGACACACATTTTCTCTGCACTGGAAGAGCCCACGGTGTGCAGGGGTCTGGAGGAAGTGCCGGAACAGTGGCACAGGCACTGGACAAACTGGGGCCTTTTGATGGACTTCTTGGCTTCAGCCAGGCTGCCCTTGGGTGCATCCTGGGTCAGGTGGGTAATCCTTGTTTCCCCTTGCCCTGATTTTTCATCCTTCTTTCTGGTTTCTGTTCCTGGGGCCTTGGCCTCAAGGAACCCATCCTGTGGAGCACCTTAGTCTTATGTTTTTGGGAACACTGGTTGTGTCATACCCTCTGAGGATCTGGCTAGCCTGAAGCCATCCCTCACCCACTCTGGTGGCCACTTCATTCCAGCAGCTGCATCCAGTGGCAGGACTTCCTTAAATTCTTGGAACAGTTTGCAGAGTGAAAAATCAAGGAACACCTTTGCCCTTACATTTCCTACCCAACCTTGGGGCAACTTCTGTAATCTATCCCTCCACATGTTTTTTTCCCATCCTGGGACCTGCATTGTTGGGCTAAGATGCTCCTCACCACTAGCACTTAAAAGAGTTTCCAGGACTCTATATGAGGCCTGCTCTGCACTAAAGACAAGGGGAGCAGGACACCTTAAGTGACTCAAGTCTAGAAAGACCTGGATGAGATGATAACCTGGGGAAAGCAGGACAAACTATGACTTCCACACGTAAAGTGGTGGTTTGAATTTAAAAATAAATGAAATCAAGTTACATTTTTATAATGGATTTCTGGGTGGAGGAGAGTGACAGAAAGTGATTGATACATCATTGTTTTTAAAAATAAGGGCACATAACAGTGAATATGGCATACTCCTTTTTGTGAGAATATGTATATGATTATTTGTTTATATTGGTATAAAGATACTCTGGGAGGAGACAATAGACCATTAAAAGAATCATTAGGTTCAAATGAAGATAGAGGCCGGAGACACTTTTCCTTATATAACTAATCTTTATAACACCATGTGGTATTAATCCACAGTAGATTGGCAATATTTGATTCTTTATGACAAATGAAAATGAATTTTATTATCAATGTCACTTTACCAATTTTCAATACACGTGAATATGTCGGCAAACATGAGAGAAGCAGGATTATTGGGATGTTGTAATCTGATCAATTTAACAAATCAAAATTCAGAAAGATGTCATTTGAGGTGTTGGTAATTTCCTTTTATGCCATTCTGTGAATTCATTAGCTTTCTTTTTTTACCTTGGCTAATTGGATCTCAAACATGTATTGCTGTTTAATAGTCATTATGCTTTCTCTCACTTTTTTCTTTTTAAATTCACAATTTAAGAAAATCCTATAGTATTATACTGTTTATAAACAGTGTGGTATAAAAATAATTGTATCTGGTATAACTAATGATCTTGGCAATCTAGGTAATGGAAGACCTTTAATAATTTAGCAGTGACATGTACCTTAATAAATTAAAGCAAAGTTCACAGAGTCACATTAGAGGTACAAAAAGTCCAGGTATGGTGAAGAAAGCCTATAATTGCCACCACTCAGGAGGCTAAGCAAGAGGATCTCAAGTTCAAGGCCATCCTGAGCAACTTAATGAATCTGTCTCAAAATTTAAAAAATAAAAATAAAGAGGACAGGGATGTAGCTCAGTGAAGCACTTTCCCAGCATGCGTGAGGCCTTGGCTTTGATGGGCAGTACTGCAAAAACAAAAGAGGAAAAAAAGAGATATAGAAGAACACTGAATATGTTGTAATCAAATAGTAAAATTGGTGGGCTTCTGAAGATTCTCCCTAGCGGCTGGGGTAAGGACATAAGACTTAAGAGACAAACTATTAAGAAAAATTTGGAGGACCAAGTGAAGAACATGGATTAGACACACACACAAATGCAGGGTAGACCTCAGACTTGGGGCTGGAGAGATACATGATCTCTTCCAAGATTTTTCAAGTTTTTCTGCACTGTATTTTCTCAAAATGACATCTTAAGCAGAATTGAGGTGCTGCCTCTTTCAGAAACAGGGGTAAGTCTGGTTCACTACAGCTCTGAGAAATACTTCCCTCTCTCTAGGCACATGATCACCCACTTCTGTCTTAGCTCACAAAATCTCCTTTCCTCAGTAAGTGTGATGTTCTGATTATACCATTTGTTGCAACCCTGATCAGATCCTAGTGGTCTCTAGGTAGACACTGTCCCCTTGCCTCATGCCTCCAGTTGTCATCTTGTCCAGATAGACTAGTTCACTTTGGGGTGCCAGTAGGAGGATAAGAACTAGTGAATGATTTTTTTATTCTCCCAGGCTTTCTTGAATGATAATGAAATCAAGAAGGGACCAGGAAAAGAAGGGGGAGCAATTTAAAAAACAACAGTTCTGAAGACTTAGTAGAAGTTCACTTTAACTGAAACATTCTGGGAAGAGATTCTCCGCTTCCTACTCAAAGACTCAAAACCCGGGGCTGGGTTCATGGCTCAGCGGTATATCGCTTGTCTAGCACATGTGAGGCCCTGGGTTCGATCCTCAGCACCACAAAAATAAAATAAATACAATAAATATATTGTTTCCAGTTACAACTAAAAAAATATTTTAAAAAAGACTCAAAACCCTATGAAGTACAAATTTTGACCAAGATGATAGAAAATCACTAAATTTAAATGTAGATAAGATACAGGGATAAATTTTATTATAATAAGAAGTACAAAAGGAATAAATGTAACCATTATCACTTGAAGGACCTTTCACATAGCTGAAAACAAACATTTTTGAGAGGAAGAGAAGGAACAAACGCTTCCTGAATCCTTGAATGGAACTTGCCAGCCAGAAGATGTCTGATGAAGGCAGAGGGTATACAGAACATGAGAAGAACACTAAACTTACAGATCAGCAAGATTCTGCAGTTCATGTTGGCTGACCTGGCTTGTCATTCCCGTGCCTTCTAGCTCAGGAAGTTGGTTCAACATTATTTTTAAGAGTTGAGAAAGAAAGCGTAAATTTTCTTATTAAAGGGCCAGATTGTTTCAACTATGATAGAAGAGATTTGAGCTGAATTTAAAATAACTAATCTTCCTTAAACTGATTTGCTCTGGTTCACCTTTTCTTTGTTATCTATGTGTTGAAGTCATTTTTCTCCCAGGAAAGTACCAAGGTACTTGCTCTAAGAAACAAAGACATTGATACCTGCAAAACTTTGAATAAAGATCACTGAAAACTACTTACTGCAGGATGACAACTGCCCCTTAAATGAGAACAGATCCTATTATAAATTGGTCTATTGGGCTGGCTTACTGTTTATGACTGCATGAGAATAAAAAGTGAAAACTTGATTGTTTGCTTTTAATTTTCAATGTGTAATTAATGACAAGACCTATAGAAGTTTAGAGACTCTTAAAGGCTAGCAACACAAAATTAGTTGAGGAAAGTCTTAGGCATTTGCAGTAAAATGTTACCTTATAAGAATCCACAATTTTAATATTTCACATATGATCACTGTTGCAGAGTGCCCCTGTCTGTACCTCAAAAACCATTCAAGCCCAATTTCTGATTTTTAAAATAACAAATGTAACAATCCCTTAGGTGTACCTTTTATTAAAAAGAAGAGAAAAATTAAGGTTAACTGTGTCCTTGGAACAATAACAGAGAGAACACCATAAACTTTTCTTTTGGTATCTTAAGATCCTATGCCCCATATTGCTTGGAGGAAATAGGAAGGCTTGAGCGTTCTCAGACTCATTTCAAAGAGAAAGTTATTAAGCACAAGGACACCCAAAGGCTTTGGCCAACATCTGCTATAGGATGCAGCTGATCCATTATGGTGAATTAAGATTCCATAGCTAGGTAGGAAAAGCAAAGAAGTCAATTTCTGAAAGCAGTCTTATCTGTGGAATGATTCATTCCAGTTTACTGATTAACTGGAAGTCCTCAGCAGCATTAGGGGTGAACTAATGTCCCCCTCAAGAAAACACTGTTCTATCCTGCATTATCTCTCTGTCGGGGGCCGTTACAGGGTTTGTGAGGTTTGAAGTTGATACAATTTGAGTAGAACTCTAAGAAGAAAAGAACAAAATTAGTATTTGTTAGAAAATTGGATTACTTTGAGAAATTACAATAAATTGCAAGCTTTTAAAAGCAGATAAAAACAGACATCACAGAATCATTGGAAACAACATAACATTTTTATTACTTGTCTGACACATATTACCCTTTCCTTCCTACAGTATCTTTTGGCTGCATAACCTTTGAAAACTTTTTCATCTGGATAATTCTGTAAAATATTGTCTCTAAAGAGGTAATAGAAACAAAATCCACTCTAAAATTTGGCTGATCAAATTTGGGTTGTAGTACTGACTGTTTTGTAAAAACATTCATTTTCACAACTTGTTACTGGTAATGAGATGAGCTATGTTAGGATGCATAAAACATGACTTCACATCAAGTTGGATTTCAGTTGACAGTACTTCTACAGGTTTCATGCTCTCTAGTAAAGCAATTTCGACAAATTTCACACAATTTCTATCAAAAAAGAAAAAGTGATCATGCATCAATAATTACATATGATTCATTATTGCATGTATTCTTATAGAACAAATTCCAGTTTGTCTAGGTATTAATGAGAAATTAATTTACCTCCTGATATTTTACATAACTGAGGGTTGAAAGACTATTCCATAAGCTGTTTGACTTCATACATTTCAAACATTACTTCATCATTAGTTATATACTTCAGTGTCAGTTGTTTATGTCAATATAAAATCTAGCCCTACATCTTTTTAACATGATTTCAGGAAGTTGGAATGGTGGACAGGATTATGCCAAGAAGCCATGCTATATAATACCAGAACATATAGGAATAACTCTACATGGACATTTCTATTACTCATGTACATAGATTTCATAGAAATATACATTCCAAACTCAGCGTCCCTATTTGGAGCCTCAAAATGCTTGTGGTTACTTCAAACACTAGGGAGTGACACAGAAAAATTTGGAGTGTTAAGTGGGAGCAGTCTTAATCAACTGCAGTCAAAATATCTGATTTTGCATATTTTATGGAAACATGTAAATTTATATTTGCATTACTAGAATCTCTCACCAAACATCTATGCAATAATGGACTCTGAAGCTGAAGTTTAATTCATTTCATGGTAAATGCACCATCATCTGCTCAGATCTTACTTCTTTGTTTCTGTGAAAATAGGCCTTTAACTGTCCCTTCTTCTCTTTAAGGATATTACTTACTGTATTGAATACCATCCAGCTGTGCATATTTAGAAATCTCACATAACCCATCTGCCCATGGCCTGTTTCTTGTGTACCCATGCTTTCGCTCTCACTGGGATAGTCTCATTATCTTAACTTTTGTTTCTCTAAAGAGTAATACATCTATGTAATAAAAAGTCAGGCAGTAAAACTAAACTTATTTTGTGAAAGAGTAGCCTCCTACATTACTGTTTCTTTCTGATTCCCAGAGGCAAATCCTGCAATCCCTCAATTCTTCCCTTTAGAACTTACCTTTCTCTTTCCAAACTCCAAATTTATGATCTGGCTATTTCTTGATTTTTAATGTAATTTCTTCTTTTTCGTCAGCTTTTTTTTTTTGGGGGGGGGGTAGACATAAATCCAAGAAAAGATTAAATAAGAGTATGAAACCACAACTTTTGGCTATGGTGATGTTCAGTATTTACAATAATGTTAAGGTAGTACTGTTCCCAGCTGAGCTACATGATATGCTTCCATTGCATTTAATCTCTGTTTAACCCTTTTAGTTTGCTGGAGTTAGCAAATGCTTTTGCCTATGTATTTGCTTAGTTTTCTTATTAGCAGTCATTAAGTTTCTATAAACTCTCTGCCAGGCTCTCTTAAATATCTGCAAAAACATGGTTTGGAAACTCAGGTTCATAAGAACAGATAAAGTTTATTGAAATGGTAAGTATGTGGGAAAATAGAAAATATTTTTTCATTAATTTTTAATTTTAAAAAGATACTACCTTCAAATAATAACTGCAACCTGATGTTTTATGTCTTCTAATTTAAGTAGAAATAGAGTATGTGATGAGAAAAGCACAAAGGGTGGAGAAGAGATAAATGAAGTTGAAAGTTGTGTATTTTTTATAGTTTATTTGAAATATAATGCAACATTAATTAAAGTGGACCGTAATTTTTTTCTGTTAAGGACATACTGCAGTATTCAGAAAAACCATTAAAAATCCAAAAGATATATCACACAAAAAAAGAGGAAACAATATGAAAAATATTTTTAAAAAAAGACACTTAAAACCAGGAAAGGAGCAAGGAAAGAATGAAAAACTGAAGGGAAATAGGAAAAAAAAAAAGATACTAGGTGAGAATTTAAACACATCATTAATATATGTAATATATTTACAGTGTATGCACACCAATTAAAAAGTAGAGCTTGTTAGACTGGATACTGGATAAAGAAGTAAGATCCACATATTGTTGTCTATAAAGATGCATTATAGATATAAAAACACCAGTAATTTGAAAGTGAATTGGGGTGAGGAGGATATATACTATGTGACTATAAGATTTAAAGGCTAACATTAACCCAAAGCTCCAACAAAACCCAGAAATGAATCATTACAAATCATATAGACTCAGCCCCACTTTAGGGTATGACCACGATAGAGCATATACTTTTTTGGAAGGAAATATCATTCACTTGAGTTTCTATTTCTTTTTTAATTCATATGTGGTATAAAATAAAACATTATAAGAAAACTTAAGAAGGAAAAAAATGTGACCCACATTCAAGAACAGAAATAGTCAATAACTGTGCACGGTGTACTGAAATCCCAGTGGCTCAGAAGGCTGAGACAGGCGGATTGGGAGTTCAAAGCCAGCCTCAGCAATGTGGCTAGGCACAAAGCAATTCAGTGAGACCCTGTCTCTAAATAAAATACAAAATATGGCTGGGGGATGTGGCTCAGTGGTTGAGTGCTTCTGAGTTCAATCCCTGGCACCTCCCCCCTCAAAAAACCAGAAATAGTCAATAGAATCAGATTTAGTAATGGACCAGAAATTATAACTAAAATCCTCAAGAATGTAGTGGGAAGATAAACAATATGCTTAAAAAGAATAAGAAATTTCAACTGAAAATGAAATATTCAATAGAAATTTGGAAAATGAAAACTATACTATGTAAGGTGAAATTAGCAGCAAACTGAACTTTATTTAGGAAACAATCCGTAATTTTTTATTTATTTATTTTGGGGGGGTGTGCTGGAGATAGAATCTAGGGCCTTGTGTATACAAAGCAAGCATTCTACCAAGTTATATCACCAGCTCAAGAATCCATGAACTTTTTGAAACAGGTCAACAGATAATATACTAAAAAAGAGGATAAAAAGAAAAAAAAAGAGCATCTGAGATATGTGATGCAATACCAAATTACCTAACACATACATAATTGAAGTCACAGAAGGAAAGAAGAGAGCAAATAGGAAAGGAAAAATATTTAAAGAAATAATGTCTAGGAATTTTTTCAAAATTGATGAAAGACATCAACTTATACATCCAAAAATTTTAAGAATCTCCAAGGAGGATTAATTCAGACAAAAACATACCTAGAGACAAATTGCTGAAATGCAAAAATTAAAAAACAAGCTTTTAAAGCAACCAAAGTGCAGGGAGGTGGGTTAGGACATATAGTACACACAGGGGAATAATACAAATCATAAAAAACAACAGTGGCCAAGACACAATGAACAACATGGTTAAAATGCTGAAAAAAAACCAGAGTCATCAATTTAGTATTTTACTTCAGTGAAATAGTCATTTGAAAATAAAGGAGAAACAATGACATTTTCAGAGAAAGAATAGCTGAATTTTTCTCCATCATAATTATATTAGAAGAAATGTTAATAGAAGTTCTTTAGGCAAACTGGAAATTATAGTACATGGAAATAGAGATCTGAGGGGGGAAAAAAACAAAGAACATTAAAAGCGCAAATACCTGGGTAAATGCAAATAATTTTTTTTTGGTAAAAAAATTCTTTATCCATATAAATATATGTAATAATTTAAATGTATTTAAAATAATATTGCCTGTTTAAAATAAAGAAAAATATAAGTACTATGGAGTTAGTATCATGAATAGAAGTAAATCATTAAAAAAAAGCACATAACGTGGAATGGAATACTACTATGTGTGAAACATTAGGATATTAGTTGAAGGTAGATGTGATAAAGACAAATAGTTTGTCCATTCAAAAACAGATAAAATTATAACAAAAATTTCAATATGAAAGATAAAATAGGACATTAAAGTAGGATTCACTCATTATTTAGTCTGGAAAAGAAGAAAAAGAATGCATCAGATAAATAAAAAGCAGACATCAGGAGGGAAGAATTGAACCCAAGCTTATCAATAATCGAATTAATTAGAAATGTGCTAAATACCTCAAGTAAAATGTAGATGTTCACAATGGATAAGAAGCAAGATTCAAGTTATATGCTATTTGTAAGAAACACACTTTAAATATAAAGATAGAGACAGAAAATAAAAGGATGGGAAAAGATACATTTGAAAACAATACAAAACAGATGTGACTACATAAATCATTAGTGACTTCAAAATGAGTATCATCATGAAGATTTTATGAAGATAAATGGATCAACTTATCAAAACATAACCCTATGTGTGGCCTTAATAAAAAAGAGGATAAAAAGAAATAACAGAATTTCAAAATAAAAAATAACAGAATTTAATAACAGAATTTTAAAATAAAAAATAAAAATAAAGGAACAAGCAGACCAAAACATATATAAAGTTGAAAATTTTAACATTTTCAGCAATTGCTAGAAAGTAGACAACTATGAATAACCATATAGAAGATTTAAACAGCACTATCAATCAGCTCTACTTGTCATTTATGTCATGAAACAACCGCAGAAAACATGTTCAGATACATGTAGAACTTTCACCAAGACAGACCAGGTTCTGTGCCATAAAGGAAGTATAACTAAATGTTAACTGATTGGAAAGAGACATATATTATGTATATTCTCTGACCACCATGGATTTAAAGAAGAAACAGATAAAAATGTGATACCTAGAAAAATCCTCCCAAATATAGAAAGTAAATCCATAGGCCAAATGAAACTACAAGGAATATCAGAAAATATTTCCAAATGGTGATAATGAACATACAACAGACAAAATATTGTGGAATGTAGTTAAGATAGTAGTTTGAGAAGACAATGCCTTCACATGTTTATCAGAAATGGAGAAATTTAAAAATTGATGAGCTAAGAAAGTAGGAAATGAAGAATATATAAAAACAAGAATAAGAAACAACAACGAAAAACAACAGAAACATCAGTGAAATAGAAAATGATTCAACAACAGAGGAAATCCACACCTTTTTTTTTTTTTTTTTTTTTTTTTAATAAGCACCTAGCAAGATTTGGCACTGTCAATGACTATTCCTCTAATCTGTCAGAGCAAGGTAAGAGAAAGGAGTAGATGTCTTTGTGTTTGTTGTTTTATTTTGCCAACATTGTATCCCCAGCATCTGGTACCAAATAAAGGCTCAATTTTGCAACTGTAACTAACAAGAAACATCAGTTTATTCTGCTTAAAACCTTTCAGCCCAAGAGGAATGGATCAGATCAAGAGATTGATGTGCTAACTATGCTATGTGCATTTATGAATGAGAAAATAAACCCCACTATAATGTACAATAAGGCACTAATTTTTTTAAAAGTCTCATGCACTAAATTCTCTCACACACATGAAAATAGCAGCATTTAGTTATTATTCATTTTATAGAAAATCTTTTTTAAAATAAGAAGAATCTATATTTTCCTAGCATTGCTTTTCACTTCACTTCCAAATGATTAAGAATCTCATTAGTAATGGTGGTCTGCAGGACAGTAAAATACAAATTGGCAAATCAACTACAAATCAACCAAATGAACTATAAGATTACCTTCCCCAGGCTGGGTAGTGGTTGGTCTAATGTATTGTTCATGATTTTAATACCTTGACTACTCTGGATAGCTTTTAAAAAATAGTTTATTGACTGTCCCAGAGAACACATTTTTAAAATATTTAATCTTTTCTTATTAGTAATGTAATACACATTTATTTTCTAAAAAGCTCAGAAAACATAATACGTAGGAAAAAATGATTCCCAATATGTAATCTGAAGACAAAATCTATTATCAGTTTTTTCCTTATATTTCCCTCAAGCATATTTTTATTAAATATTGGTACATAATAGTATGGTTTTTCCTTTTACTTTATGTACTATTCATTTTTTTCCCTGCCACTATAATTTTGTAAGGTATTTTCCCTCTTGTAGAATCCATATATCTCAAGACCATTCCAAGCCTTTCCTATTTTATTTTCTGCCTATGGAATACTATATTGAGAAGAATGGTTTCTGCTAGTGATGTACCTTGTAAATTGTCTAGATTTTCCTGTTACAAACTAATGTCAAATACTAAGTTCTATTTGTTTCTTCTCAGAATTATATATAATGACCTCCTTTTCCACATGTATATTGCTTATTTATTAAAAGTATGTTTAATAGATTAAAATTTCTATAATAATTTCAGGTAATAAACATATTATCAAGTTCCCTGTGTTTTGGTTCTGTTTTATTTTACTTTGAGGTATTGAGAATTGAACCAGGGCCTCCTGCATGCTAGGCAAGCTGTCACTGGGCTACATCTCCAGCCTTTTATATTTTTTAAAATTTCAAACTATGTCTCCTGAAGTTGCCCAGGCTGGCCTAGATGCTGTCTCAGCCACCAGAGTAGCTGGGCTTACAAGTGCCCAATTCTGGCCTTGATTTTAACAGAAATACCTCTAGCATGCCATCATTGATGTTTTTGAGTACTAGTATTAAAGTGTATCCTTTATGTTTTATGAAGAATTTTTTTCATTTTTGATTTATAAGAACTTCTTGTGAGAAATGGAAGTAGAATTTTATAGAATTTAACTGATCATAACTTTTAATTTATTTTTGATAATAGAGTAAAACCAATCTTAATATCAAACCATCCTGAGTCCTAGGTTAACCTTAGGTGATTTGTTTTCCTTAGTATTACTGATTTCTAGTTATTAGCATTGTATGTAGGATTCTAACAGTCATATTTATAATACAGAAATGTCTGAGTCTTTTTGAATATTCTCTTAGTAAACGGGTAAAGAGACTGGGAACTAGTATTGTTATAGTTAAACCTTTGTCCCAGGGTTGCATAAACTGACTTCCAGACCACTCACGTATAATGGAATCAAGGCTTTATTGAAGCACACCGGTGGCGGCTGACCAGAACATAAAGCTGTTCCCCTGATCAGCCCCAACAATTGCAAGGGCACTCCTTATAAGCCTGAAAACCACAAAAGGGATGTTCAGGGGGTCTAGCCAATGCAAGCAAGCCAGGTTACAGAAGCGGGACAGTGCAGTCAATCGGAGGGAAGCCTAACCAATCACAGTTAGCCCAGTCACCCCAGTTACAGAAACAGAGCCCCGTCACCCTAGTTACAGAAACAATACCCCATTAGGTAGTTCCGTGTTCTTAAAGGTTTCTATAGCAAAAGGAAAAGAACATCTTGCTCCAGTCATGACTCTTCTACTTGGCATGGTTGTTTTACAGGATGAAGTCATAAAACAAAATGGAGTCACATTTGCTCCTACTATCACAGTATTTACTAGGTTACTGCTATCTCTAGGACATTGTGTTGAGTTTTATACAACTTCATTTATTTTTTGTATTTTTCTTAGATTATATAATGTATAGTAGCTTGATTTAAAGTACTTAAATACTTGTTTCTAAGTATTTGTTTTCTGAACTTATTTCAATTCACATATCATGGGAATTATCAGTATCTAAGAATGTTTAAAATAATTGTAATATAAAAGCCATCTTTAGAGGGCAAATGCTGGGGAGTGATATTGGCCAAATTATGTTGCTATATTGTGTGCATACACAAAAATGTAACAAATCCCATCAACATGTACAACTATAATGCACAAATAAAAAAATAAAAGTCTAAAAAAAAAAAAAGAAAGAAAGAAAAGCCACCTTTCCAGGCCTTTTGTGGAGGTAATTACCTGATAATTGTTTCAATTTCTTCCTTTAGTCAGTTTGGGCAATTTAGAGCTTAAAGGAGTTTTCCTGACTTAGTCCTATTACTAATATATTAGTTTTCTCATGTGGATCCCTACTTTCATTTAAAAAGATCTCTCAGCTCCATGTGGTGGTGCATACCTCTAGTCCCAGCTACTCCCAGCTACTAGGATCACTTGAGCCCATAAGTTTTGAGACCAGACTTGGCAACCTAGCAAGACCCCACCCGGCAGAGAGAAAAAAAGAACACTCATGCCCAGGGATGCATGTGTGTGCACACAAATCAACAAAGAAAGCACTGCCTTTCAGCTCTGCTCAATTTGTTACTGGAATCACCCCATCCTCTCCTTAGAAATAGTAGTTTTTTTTTCTTAGAAATAGTTGTTTTCTTCTATGCCTGGCTAGCATGTGCTATACAACAAACACCCTCTAATTTACCATCCAGCAAGCTTTTTGTTGTTGATATTATTATTTTATCAAATTTCATCAAAATAGGTCATATCTACCTAGTACAATCTAACAAATAAGATCATTGCTGAGTAAGTTTCTTATGCTGTAGGTGCGTTCAACCTCTTGAATTTGTTATTCTGCTAAATCTTTACAATGTTACCTTTGCCTTCTTTAAGTGTCTATTTTTATTTGTCCTTGAAACACATAGTGTCACTTTGCTGCACATGCAATAGTATTTGTTCTTTTGAGAATATATACTACATTTTAAATTCTACAAAGGGATGAAGTTTCCTAATTATTTATAAAAATCCTTAAATGTTTATAATGATCTGTTTAAAACATCATTAATGGCAAAGGAAGAATTGTGTATTTTTATTTCCCTACCCCAGCTACTTCTTTTCTTCTTGCCTGCTTTCCTTTTTATTTATAACAGGTGATCATTTTTCTTTTAATTTATATTTATGAACAAATATTACAATAAATTAGACTTCCTACCAATAGTTTAATACTCAGTGCCATTCCTTTTAACATTCATCTTCCTAAACTTGGATTAATTTTAGCATCCCCTATGTTTTTGGTACCATGTTAATAAACTTGAAAACTACCTCTATATAGTTTGTATGTTAACTTTAAAAATGAATCATTACATAGATAAATGTTTTGGGGTCAATACTTTTTCAGTTCAAATAAAGTATTATGAGAGAAATAGGACTTTTAAATTTTACTAGGTTCAATGAAACTCCATCATGTACAACCACAAGAATGGGATCCTAATTAGAGTAAATTATACTTCATGTATGTATGTCAGAATACACTGTACTGTCATGTATATCTGAAATAAATAAATAAATAAATTTATTTCACTAGGTTGCTCGAATAATTTATTTTTCCAATCTTAAAATCACATAGTAGTCTATGTTTAGATTTCTGTGTGCTATGAATATTTCCATTTCTAAAATTCATTTTAAAAAGAGAAATGACTTTCCACATTTTACCATTGCTTCTATTCCAGTTCTTTGGAAACATCAGTTATACAAACACTGGGTCTCAGCTCATTCCCTGTAATGACCTCCAATCTCATCTGGGTCATGAAGGTGCTTTTCTCCACATCCGTTTTTTTTAAATTTTTTATTTATTTATTTTTTACATGAGTATTATTATTATTATTTGCATTAAAATTCTTAATACACCTTTATACCACAATTTATTACATTTCTGTATATAAGATATATTGACACCAAATTCACATCTTCATACATGTATTTTGTATAATGATGAGGGTCTTCTTTCATCATCCATGCAACTCCCCTTCTCCCTCCCTTTCCCTCCCACCCCTCTTCCCTATCTAGAGGTAATCTTCCTCCCATGCTCTTCCTCCCTATCCCATTTTGAGTTACCCCCCTTATATCAGAGAAGATACTCGGCATTTGTTTTTATTTCAAAGCTCCTGTGCTCACCTCAAACCTATCAACTTGAAAAACCATGGTACAAGGGTCAAATCTAGCTTGCTGCCTGCTTTTGTAAATGGTTCTAATGGAACACAGACATATTCATTTGTTTGTATATTGACTATAGCTGCTTTTATCCTTCCATGGCACACTTAAGTATGAGGGACCAGCAAACTAAAATATTTACTATCTCATCTTTTACAAAATAGGTTTACAGACCTCTCCTCTAAACCTATTATCACCTATTCCCTTTACTCGGTTACAAAGAATATAAAATATGAGTATAATATAAGCTTAAAGGAAAAAAAGAGGTACAAAAATCAGATTCTGTACCTATGTATTTTTCCCTCCTGTGGGCATTCTCCCCATCTGAGATATGTTCCTCTTCTGACCAGGATCTCAGTAACTATCTCATCTGTATTATATTCCCTGACTCCTAATTCTCACCTTAATACACTGACACTATTCTATTCCCCTATCCCATCAAAGGAAAACAAAACTATTTAAATAAAGAACTCAATTTAAACCCCATCCTGTAGCTACAGTTTCTTATTTGCCTTCTTCACCTAACATCCTATGTTGTACACTTAGAACATCCATTTCCTTACTCCAATTCTACTACTTTCCTCATTCTGAAAAATCCTTTCATTTCCTGCTGGAAAAAATCTCACTTATACTTCAGCAGCGTGTGACACTATTAGTCATTTCTTCTCCTGAAACGTTCTATCTCAGGCTTCTGGGAGGGACATTAAATCATCCTCTTTTGTAGGATTCTCTTTCTTGTGTTTGTTTCTGTCCGAGCTGCCTTCTCTTCAGTCTACATACAAATTATCATCTACATATTAATGATTCCTAACTTTTATAAGTGATACCATTTTCACATTTCATGTAGCCAAACAGAATGCCCCATAGGAACCTTAAGCTCAGAAATGATTTTGCTTTCCAAACTGAGCACACCCTTGTGACCATTCTATTAGCAAATGGCAATGTCCTCCACCGGGTATCCAAATGCAAAACCTGAGAGTCATTCTTTCCCTTCTATCAAATGCCATTTATTTTCAAATCCTTTCAATATTTCCTCTCAGATTTCCTATTGATCCATTGTGATGTTCTCAAACCTTACATAGAACACAGGCATCTTTAACCTCAAGAGGGTTTCTACCCTCTTCTTAGCTTCCTAATCTATGTGAAGATTGATAGATTGTTGATCATGACACACCTCCTTTTCCATTTTAAAGTCCTTCAATGCATACAGGTTAAGTCTAACTCCTTCAATATGGCCTATTAAAAACCAAGACTCTAGCTTATTGGTTAACATTAGTTGCCCCATCTCTTGACGCCCTAGGAAATAGCCATATTCATTTTCACATCCATTAATGTTCCTTATGAACCTTAGTCAACCTCTGGGACTTCACATAGTGGGTTAGATGACGCTCCCATAAAGCTGCCTAATTCTCAGTCTCAATTTAGACATCAATTCCTCAGGAAGACTAACTGGGACTTCCACCCCGCACCCCAGGTTAGGCATTCCTCTTGTATTCCTATCAGTACAAATGCTTTCTTCAAGAAAACAGTTCATGAGGACACAGACCATTTCTACTTTATCACCATAAAGAGAGTTCAACACAGTGTTCAGTACTCTATTTAATGCCTTGATTGAATCTGAACTACTTATCATCTTTATTTTTATATACCTATTCTTGTCCTTGTGATATGGGGGCAAGTTCTCAAACTTTTCAAAAGTGTCCCCTTTATCATTTCTGATTATTTCTCATTTAATGCACCTAAATTTACCACTCTTTCAATTGTGTCATTTTATACCTTTGCCTATAATACTTTCATAATGACCCTCAAAATTTTTTACATTCTAAAAACTTTTTGCTTATAGCAGTAAATCTATGTTAGAACAAAGTGAGCATAAGAGCCTTCAGGGCACTGTGTGTATGTGCACGTTCTATAATTGTTACTCATATATTTTGCAATCTTTCTCATGCCTCATACCTATTAAGGTCTAATTTGTATTTAAGGAAAACTGTAAGATTAGATAATACTGAAATTGTTTGGCTGTTATGTCACAGACTGACACAAGACTACATCGGAATTCTTGATAAAAAGAACAAAGGGGTGGGGACCGGAAGGCGAGGAAGAAATAGGAATGTCAAACTTTTTTTTTTTTTTTTAAGAAAATCTTCCTTGTACCACAAAAAGGCAGCAGTTGACATTTTGTGAAAGTTCCTACTAATCTGTCTTCTATTTAAAAACAGTGATCTAAGCAAATGCCACTTTTGGCCTTCTCTTGGAAACAAAAGCATTTTGAGGTAGTAGGTGAAGGAAAAACACATTCCAGAGTTATAAAGCAAAAAATTAATGAGGCTAGCTGCTGCAGAGAGGAAGATAATATATGGAGTTCACTAGAAAAGTTTTCAATATGATCTACCATTTTTTCTGTTTATTTACTTTTAGATGTTGATGGATCTTTATTTTATTCATTTATTTGTATGTGGTGCTGAGAATCAAACCCAGTGCCCCACACATGCTAGCAAGTGCTCCACCACTGAGCCCATAACCCCAGCCCCTTGTCCTATTTATTATACTTGCACAGAAAATGTTTTAAGGTTCACAACTTGTTATTCTTTTAAGGGCAATTACTGAATGTGCAGATGTGTTGCTGGTATATTAAAGACTTTCACTATGCTTTTCTAAATGACACCTAACTGTGTTACTGCTACTCGGCTGGTTCAGAATAGTCTGCCCCAAATATAACTTTTCATAGAAGCAAATAATGAAGTTGTCTGGGATAACTGAAATTAAAAAGGGACAGAAGTGCCAGAGAAAAGGCGATCTTTAAATTTATATTACCATACATGGTATTTGAGTAAGTCATTCAATATGGATGGCATGCACATGTTAAAAATAAATATGTGTAATATCGCAGAGTTAAAGGGTCTTTAGTAGGTTCCCTAAAATACTAGCTCTGCCAAGTAGAACAGTCAAATACTACACATAATTTGTTTTTATCAAATGCATGGCTCTTTTGCAAAGTAATACACTAAAGAGAGAAGATGGTATTTTTCAAATAAACACAAAATAAGTCAATTAATTCTGAATAAGTAGTAACAACTTTATTTTAACTCAACGTGCTGAAATGCAAAAAATATTTTCAGCAACAAGATACAAGTAGTATCTTATCATTAACATCAACTGATTAAAAATGAGGCTGAAAGTCCAATAAGATCTTATACATTTGAATCTTGAAAGTCAACTTCCCTCAGAACTAACATTTAAATAATTTCAGCAGAAATATTTTCAAAATGGGACTTTTGTATCTTCATTTTTAAATCTGAATGCAAAATTAACTGGGTTACAGTATACAATGATAAACTCTAATAACAGAAAAAGATTTATAATATAAGAATTCCTTTTCAAACATAAAGTTCACATACTACAAACAGAAGACACTGTGTGATTTCATTCCCAGTGAGAGGAAGTCTTGCATATGGTAGGCACTCAATATTTGTTCAACTGGACCTAAAATTTACATCATTCCATGAACATTTAAATAAAGTAGAGCTCATAATCTGTATAAAAAAGGTTTGCAAAATACTCTTATGTGTGCTGAAAGTGCTGTCTTTATAATCTGAGAACACTAAGACAAACCCATTTACCCACCCACCTCCTTTTACAAGAGTACAGTGAATATTTATTTTATCCAACAAAGAGCATGCATGTCCACGTCAGACTAGTTCACCTCTTTATACATGGCTGTGAGCAAAGCTTGTTGAGTTGAACTTTCACAAAACTTACTGAAGAAAATACCTGTTGTGTTTTAGCAACAAGGTGATCCAAACTTTTTTGATTTTTGGTGGTGCTAGGGATTGAACCCAGGGCCTCATGCTAGCAAGCACCATAGCACTGGGCTACACCCCCAGCCCTTGTCTATAATTTTCTAAAGAATTCTGCTTGAATATTAAATTTATGCATAAAATGTTATATGGGTAAATTAATAATTACACTTTTGACAATTTAAGCTCTCAGATCTGGCTTAAAAGTTAATATTGTTCTTAACTTTTCAGACATCTTTGTTAATATTTTAACACTTACAATTGATGTCCTAAAAAGGCACTGTTTTCACATTTCATCATGCAGTACATTGGACACATTTTTGAGAATGAAAATTTCCTGTCAAATAAATTATCCTCCAAAATAAAGCACACTTAAATGTAAGATTTCAACTAACCTGAATTTTTGACATTTAACTGAGTCCTATTTTCAGAGGTTCACTTTCTGAACATATCTCCACACAAGCCCGAGTACAGATACACAAGCGTAAGCGTGCGCGCGCGCGCGCACACACGCATTCCACATAAATGACCACGTAATTCATGCAAGGTTCTCTAATCACTATTTGAAGACAATGACATGAGTATTCAAGGAGGTAAAATTGGCAAGCCATATTATGGCACCTTCATATTTGTGCTCCAAATACCAATACATGTTAAAATTAAAAAATGAAAAAGGCACAAATATAGTGTCTTTAAATCTTAGTCTAAAGAACAGTTATCCAATGGTTCTTTTTATAATAAGTAATATTTGAAACCACTCAATACTTTATATGGAAAAGTGTCAAAAGGGAAACGGGAGCAGGCTGATAGTTTAAAAGGCAAGACTGCTCTGGACAAAAAACTGTGCCTATTATGAATAAAATGTATGCAGTCTAGAAATGGGGCAGTGGGTGGGGAAAGGCTTTTAGAGCACTAACATAAGAATACTTTTTTTTAAATCATTGCCTTAAGAACCCATACCAAAAATATACATAATAAATAAAAAAATAAATCAACTACCATATGATTCTGTTAGTATAATGGTAGGCATTATATTATTTGAAAAGTGGACATTTCTACAAACATGGATATTTTTACAGCACAGTGTTTGACATTTTTGGTACAAAATGTGCTAACAAACTAAAAAAAATCCTTATAATAAAATTCTTAGGATTTGCAACAAACACTAGAATAAGGGCAAGCTGAAATGTTCACTATAAGGTATTAGTCACTATGGTAAGAAGTGCAGATTGAAGCAGTAAATTAATTCACAATGTGCTGGGGTGGTGTACATTTGATATAAAGGGATACACCAGAGATATTTTAATATATGACAACATAATTCTATAACTGGAGGGAATTTTTGTTTTCTTCTAAGATCCTGGTAAAATCTTAAAATTAAAAGTGTGTTTGTTTGTGTGTGTGTGTGTGTGTGTGTATTTTTAAAATTGCACATTATAAATTTAACAGGCTCAATCTTATGGTGGAGTTAGGGAAGTGAATTTCTACTTGCCATAATATTCTTAAATAGGATGAAGTCCATTGCTTGTATTCCAAGGAATTCTTCTAATTTTAAGTTACCACAACAAAGACTCAATCAAGATATGCAGAAAGAAACTAAGACGTGAAAAATATGATCTTTTCAAACTGTGGTTTGTTGTGGATAACAAATGCTTATTTGATAGTGTTTGTTCAATGCAATTAGGAATCACTCTTTATATATTAGGATTGCTTCAGTCAAAATCTAACAGAGATAGCAAAAATAAAATCTATTTTAAAAGCTCAAGCTTCATTTTTTTTCCTTTGTCCTGAATTCAAAAACTAAATAAACAAATTACAGAAATTTAATCTTGAGAATAAAATTATATATGCAAACATATAGGTATATGCAATTTTTTTCCAGTGACACACTTTTCCCCTTGTTGTCAAATAAAAATCTTGCCTAAAAAGCACACTGTCACTGCTACAGTAAGTCAGATGTGGTGCTCTGACACTGATCACTCCTGCTTCTTTCTCTAGGACAATACACCAGAACAGACCTCACAACTATCAAACACTGACATTTCTGTGTGTTTAAAGCTAAGATTCATGTATAATAAAGAACTGGCCCATGAAAAGCAGTTTATAAATAGTTTATCCTGTTCACATTATGCAGAATTTCAATCATCCACAATGTTAGTACAGTAACTGAAATACAAAGAAGAAAATAATAAGGGGGAAAAAGCTCAAAGTGTGGCCTGACATAGTCTAAGGGCTCCCTTCTTTACTATGCATCTCCCACAGACAAATCGCTATAAGACAAATATCTGTTAATTGTGTGGAGAGTAGACTGTCCAGGATTCATTTATTTTTCAGTTGCTTTTTCCAAAGTGTGATAAAACAAGGATAAATCCAATAATGAATATCTGAAATCCAAACCAATTTATCTATAGTGGATATCTTTCTTATCTATTAATATCAAACATCTCAGTTGCCTCCGTCTTACAAATTTCTTTGAAAAATTGAAACACAATTAATTATACCTAAATAATCCCCCCAAAGCAAAAAATATATGTACCATTCAACATACAAAAGTTACACATTAAAAGTGCATATATATCTTCCTTAATTGGCCCACTCATTAAATTTACATTTGGTCATCCTTACTTTTAACATGTACAGAATTCTTCATATAGGTAGGTCATTATAAATTAAGAAAAAATTACTTCAGCACAATACATACTTTCTGCTTATTGAAATCTTAACCTCAATCAGTTTTCAATCATTGTAAACTTGGATAAACCCACAGTTTCTTGGACAGCTAACATACAGACAAACAAATTTTACTAAAAATCTGGGCCAACTCACTGCATATTTGCCCCCTGAAATGAAAAATAAATTAGAATCGAAGCAGTGTATTGCCATAACTTACCTTGCAGGTAAGCAGGTTCTCCTATATTTATAGAACTTAAACTGGAGACATTACTGATAACCTCCAATAGAAGTGCTTTTTAAGGAGAATCTAGTTTTAAACTTTGAGATAGCATAGGACAAACTTTATAAAATTCATTTTCTTTTCCCCAAAATAATGGAAGATCCTTTTGAAACTTAATATCTTCAGTTATCAATATTACTGCATTATGGAGCTAGTGCAATCCTGCATAGCCTTGGTCAAAATGACAAGGCACAATAAAAAAATTAAAGTTATTATATGAACAAGAGAAGTCATTGAAGATAATTTAAGGCCTTGAAGTGAAGTAATCAGTCTAATTTAAAGCTGAAGTATAAACCATAAATTATCCACCTGAAATGCAAGCAGTATGCTTTTTCAGCTTCTGTTCTGTGGACAAGAAAACAGAAACAACTCTTGCTTATGGTTTGTGTATTAGAATCCTTCTGGACCTGGAGGAGTAAAAGTCAATTCCTTTTTTTTCCTACTGTTCATGGAAGATTTCAGGACTGCTTTAGCCGTTTGCGTGGAATGCCAAACTGTGGACACTGTGCAGATGCTAATGCCCGGAAGGCTTCTGCTACTAAGTGAGGGTGAGACTGAATCATGGACTTCCACCCTGATGTTTCCATTATGTCGGTTGCTTGGCTGAAAAAGAAAATAAAGTGACGTTTACTAAAGAATACTTTTCAAAATGCACTTTTGTATTGTCATTTCTTTTTTCAATTGGTGTTTTTTTGTTTGTTTTTTGTTTTTGTGGTGCTGGGATTGAACCCAGGGTCTTGTGCATGTGACGCAAGCACTCTATCAACTGAGCTATATCCCAAGCCCTAATTGGTGAATTTTGAAATGTTCAAACTCTCTCTTTATCTACTCAAGTTATTTAAATTTATTAAAATATCATCTTCATCTTACTGGTATTTTCTGTTGCAGATGTAATTATTCTATTTTTTTGGAAGACTGACACCCTAACCCTAAAGTATATGCAACACGGTCTCCATAGTCCTATTGTAACCTATGCTATCATTCTGTACCAGCTCTTTGAAGAGCCCCTTTCTCTTTTTAACTTGCCTCTTACAGGCAGGTTTTCTCAAGTTCTGATTTTTGCCATCTGCTTTTGTCTTTTAATGTGCATTATCTGTTCTACTCCATCCACTCTTCACAATTTTAACAATCATATTCAATGACTGCTGTCAATGACAATTATCAATGATAATCACTGTTCTGCTAAACGCTAGGCCTCTCCACAAGGTTTGTTCTCAATTACTTGCTCTTTTATTTATTTATTTATTTATTTAGTGGTGTTGGGGATTGAATCAAGGGTCTTGTGCATGCTAGGCAAGCACTCTAGCCACAACCTAGCCCTCACCTGCTCTTTTTATTTGCATGTGCCTCATGTTGCACAAGTTCAGGACTATCACTTATCATCTCTCCCCTCAAACTCCAAATTCTTCCTCCTTCATTTTTAATCAGCTACAGCTCCCACCAACACCAGTAATTCAAATTAAAAACCGAGAGTCATCTCAAAGTCTGTCTTTTCTAATTTAAATCATTAAAGTCCTATGTTAATTCATAAAAATGTCTTGAATCCCTGGTTAAGGCCTTCATCATCTCACATTTGGATTATTATAAAAGTCTCCTTATTTGTCTTCTGTCTCCTATTTTGCTCTTCTTTCAATCCAGCCTCCATACTGCTGCCTTAGTACCATGACTCTTATTAACATAAATATGACTATATCATTCTCTCTCTTATTATTCCCTGTTTCTAAGTTTTAAAAAGAGAAAAATGGCTCCTTATTACTAGTCCCGTATTTCCTCTCTGTACCTTTCCACTCCCAAATTTATGTTCTAGCTTCTTGTACTCAGGTACTAAATTGCTTATATAATATGATCTCACTGAGCAATCACAGTAAATAACTGCTCAAGTAACAAATTTAGTAACCCTTCCTTTCCTCCTCTTTTCACTCTCTTCAACCAACCAAAAACTATTATGGATTCTCCCTTCAGGGTATTTCTTTTTCTTTTTCTTTTTTTTTTTTTAAAGAGAGAGTAAGAGAGGAGAGAGAGAGAGAGAGAGAGAGAGAGAGAGAGAGAGAGAGAAATTTTTTAATATTTATTTTTTAGTTCTCGGCGGACACAACAGCTTTGTTGGTATGTGGTGCTGAGGATCGAACCCGGGCCGCAGGCATGCCAGGCGAGCGTGCTACCGCTTGAGCCACATCCCCAGCCCCCAGGGTATTTCTTTTATACTTTCATTTCTCACAAGTCACACTGTCAACTAATCAAGTCTAATTTTACCCTTCATCTTTTTGCTTGAACTACTTAATAACTTTCCAAATGGTCCACCTGTATTTAAATGTGTTCCTTTTACTACCACTATCATTCCAAATTCTCCAAAATCCATTCTCCAATGCGCATGCAGAGATTGTTGGAAGTGCAAACCAGATCATGCCCTACTCTAGGTAATAACCTTTTCTGTATGCTCATTACTCTTTGGTCTTGAAATAATGTCTGAAAATCCTAATGTTACATGGCTCTTGTGTGTTGCCTCAGCTTTTTTCTCATTACCTACCCTACCTTACACATACATACAAACTCTATACTGCGCACGTGTGCGTTCTCTCTCTCTCGCGCGCGCGTTCTCTCTCTCTCTCTCTCTCTCTCTCTCTCATCACTAAAACTTTGAACATTTTTATTTCCCTTTTGGGGGCTATACTTTTCCTTGTTCTTTTCTTCACCATTCCTATCAATATTTTAGGTCCTTATTTTTATAATTCCTTAAAGATGTTTTCTGTCACCTAGATGAGATTAGGACCCTTTGGCATATTCTGCTATGGGGTACATTCTTTATCATCACACTTTATTGCAATTACATGTTTAATTATTTAATCTGCCACTAACTCCTTGAAGTCAGGAAAAACATCTTGTCATGTTCACCACTATATTCTCTGTACTAAGCATAGAGAATTGGATATTTATTGAATAATAAAAGAATCTGTCAAACGATCAACTACTTCATACTTCTATACTTTAGTCCACACTATACTTTCTGTCTTTAATTAATGTATACTACTTCCTTCTTAGTTCTGCTAACTCTAGTTCATTTTTTTTAAAACTCAACTCTGGAAAACCATCCCTAAATTTCAATGTCTGTACACATCCTCTTCTATATTACTTACCATATTATAATGAAATGATATATTTGTGTATCTATCTCCAATGGATAAATTTCTAAAGAACCAAGATTTTTCCCTCAAAGGCCTTTTTATCTGTAGCACATAAGCATGGTGCTTGAGACAAAAAATGCTAGGTAAATGTTAAACTAAAATTAGCAGATATCAAAAAACAAATTTTTACTTGTCAAAATCAAGTTACTAGTGTGTCATTATGTCTAAAACCTAATTGTTTGTAACCACAGAAAATTTTTAATATACCTGAGCTTTTCATTCATTAATTTCATAAAAATCTATTGGAGGTCTGTACATACAATATGACTTTTCCATGGAGTATTAAATATGCCAATAATTTTGACATCAAAAAAGTTATAAAATGTATTTTATTAACAGAGTAAAACTAAAGCTTGAAAACGTATAAGTAGAAAGGATCAAAGAATTGTCATTTGCTGCTAATACAGACATTCTAAATCCAAAATTCAAAATTATTTTGCCCCCTAGGGACATATATCATGTTGAAATTGAATTATGAACTGAGCAATATACAGGACAACCAATGATTTAAAAATAGTCAACTACTTCTTACTTCCAGGAAACAAAATTCAGAAACTAATAGGATTTCAGCTAATCAATTTCATATATATCAAAGTATATGGATGTATTGGGAAATAATTAAGTGAACAAACAAGTTCATTTAAATGTCTAACACTGTCCTCTTTTTTGCTTTTATATACCATCTCTTGATAATTTAAAAAAAATAGAATTTAAGGGTTCGTAGGTAAAACTAATCAAAACAAACGCAGAATCTTCAAACTATCAGCTACTTTCCCTTTTTGATTTCAAAAATTGCAAAGATATAGAAAAGTTACCTTAAAAATAAGAAAGTTTTTAAGAAGTAGGGTATAATAAGTTCCAAGAGTTCATATTCAAAGATCTATGCTTAGAAGAACATGATAAGCCTTCATCCCCTTATACATTTACCAGGGAAAAGAAAAATCAAATTGCTACCAGTTTGGGAATATTAGGAAGCTCAACCTACTAGCATATGATTCAAGATACTTGACTGACTAACCTAAGGAACAGTGAGTTCGCACTAAATGTGAAACCTTTCAAAGCAAATATGAAGGATATACTCTTAATTGGACTAAGTGAATATTTCTCACAATTTTTAGCAATGCTTTCTGAAGGGGCAGAGGCTAATCTCTAGCAGTCCTTAGTAATACTTGGACTCAGTATATACCATGTGGCATATGTGCTTAAGAAATTAGGGCATCCATTTCAGTGTGCATTAGAAGCTGATCTACAAGGGAGCATAGCCTCAGGAATCCACTAAGTGATTAAATATTTTTTAAAAAATAACTAGCAGATTTGCTTCTTATAACTAACATCTGGATTCATACTTAAGGTAGAAGAACAAAAGGCTATGCAAACACTTAATTTCATTATGCAGATCAGAAACTGATGTCATCTTACTTGCTGTTCCAGTTTTTCCCATCTTTACACCCAAGTTGTCGAAGTACACTGCACCTGCATTGAAGATTTAAACACACTTAAAAAAAAGTCCAGTGATAAAATGTTGAAGGTGTCATGCCCAATGAAATACAAGCATACCTCACCTATTAATAAAGTCTATGGCTTGTGCTTTCAACTGTTCTGCACTGTGCAAATCTGCAAGGACAAGGGTATCAGCAACATTTTCTACTGAGAGGTTACTACACAAAGCTTCTTCACACATGACCTTCAGTCGTTCCAGTGCATACTATTCAAAAGAAAAATAATCATTAAACATTTACTTCAGCTACTAGGTTTTCAAATGCATGATATCTGTAACTTAGAAAATAAAGCAGATTATTATTTGAATTAAAGTTATTTGAAAAGTCATTAAGTCACTGTTTTCATTAAAATGAAGAAAATATGAACAAATGCATCCATTTAGGAGAAAGACCAGTTTGCTTTAGGCAATTTCAATCTACCTAAATGCAAAATACAGTGTTTTCAAAGTAGGAGTTATGCTACAAGCTGCCTTATTATTCAATATTCCTAATGAGTATATTTTACTTCTCTACTATTTCATACCTAGAGTGTGCCATTCAGTACATTGCATTGTGCCACTACTCAAACTTACATAATGAATTCATTAAATGTCAAAGAAATCATATTCGCTACCACTAAAAATTCTTTAAAAAATTATTAGTGGACATGTAATATAACATTTTACTGCAGCTTTATACTCAGCCATAAAACCATCAACCATTTCTGACAGAGAATATGCCTATCATCCCCCAACGTTTCCCACTACCTCTTTGTAGTCCTTCCCTCTCACTGTACCCCAGGGCAATACCTCTTGATATGCTTTCTATCACTATTTCTATTAGACTGCATATTCTCAAGTTTTCAATAAATGAAATCAGACAGTAAGAGCCAGAGTGGTCTGGCTCCTACCACTTGGTGCAACTATTTTCAGATTCATGCATGTCAATGGCTATAAATCAGTAGTTCATTCACTTTTATTGCTAAATAGTATTCTATTGAATATTTTACCAGAATTTATATATTCAACTGTTGATGAACATTTGGGTTGTTTCCAGTCTTAGCTATTTCAAACACAGCTGGTATGCACGTGAATATACAAGTCTTACATGGACTTATGTTTTCATTTTTCTAGAGTAAAACCCTAAGAGAGGACTTACTGGATCATAGGTAGGTTTATATTTAACTTTTGAAGAAAGTCCCAATTTTCCAAAGTGGTTGTATCATTTGATACTTTGATGAGCAGTATTTGAGAATCCTAATTCTTCCATATTCTTGATAATACTTGGTATTTTTAGCCATTACAACACATATGTCAATACACCATGACTTTATTTATATTTTCCTAATGGCATTGGGCATATATAATATACTTCATTATTTTATTTCAATGTGTCTGTTCAAACATTTTGTCCACTTATAGAAATAATGTTTTCTTTATAATTGAATTTGAAGAGTTCTTTACATAGTATGAATACAAAAGTCAGATATATATTGAATGTGATTTTTCAGATTGAGAAGCACTGGCTTTCAGATCTTCTGATGTATTTGCAGTTCCCTTACCTTCAAGTAATCATCTTTACAACAGAAAATCATCATATTGTAAACTTTATTTTTCCTCCTCCTATGCTGTCATAATAAAAAAACAAATCTACAAATATGGAGAATTAAATTGACAATATTCTCTCAAGTTTTGTAAAAAACAAAGGTCATATGCAAAATCTTAAGACTACCTAAAAACTGCAATAAAATCTATAAAGTATTGTGTGTTCTTCTAAAGGGAATAAATATACACTCAAAAGAGTTGTGTTTAAAGTTTAATCTTCCCTGAAAAACAAAAACAAACAAAAAAAAACCTGGTTCTTCTTGAATCAAGGTATTATTATCTTATTGATTTTCCAAACAATCTAATTTCCATATTATCCCACTGTATGCTATTTCATAAAACTCTCAAGAGCCATCTTGAGTATAAATTAACTCAATATTTCAAGATGTTTGGAATTTTCATTTGATGATAGCTTTCTATATACATCAAGCTTGAGGATATTTTTCAGCTCCTTAAAGCCTAATTACTTACTTTGTCTGCAGCTGCCAACAAGTTGTCAGCCATTTTATCAAGATTTGGTGCTTTCCCTGTGTAAACGAATCTCATCATTTCTTTAAAAACCTCAGGGTCTAAATCATTTATTTCCACTCGATTCTAATATTGAAAACAACACACAAAAAAAGTTAAAGAATACATAAATATAAATGAATCTCTGACAGTAATTTTAAAACTTCAAATTTGTATAAAAGTACTTTATCACTTATACATATACAGATATTTCTAAAACTAAGTAAATCTTCAGTAAGGTAATCAGCCAAACTAATCAGGCAAGTTTAAGAGAAAAGAATATACTGTGTGAGAAGTGGGTGGGAACCATGACCAGTTGGAAAGCCCATACCCTGATAGACCAAGTCATGCACTGCCATGAGGGTATGGCAGTAAGCTTATACCAGTTTCTCAATAATTAAAAACAAACAAATAAAATCTTAAGCCAAACAAAATACATCTGTGTACAATTTCTGCCCTTTAGTAACTTTTTCCCTGTTGAATTTCTGGGTCCTAATACAATGCCTAAGATCATATAACCAACATTAAGCAAAAGCAGGGACAGCAGGTTTTTGATATAAAAAGAGAGCACACTACCTCATAACTTTCCCTTTTGCAAAAATGACATATATTATCTACTGGCATTTCCTTGCTTACTTGAGACACTTACATCCAAAGAGGACTAGTTGCTTTTTCATTTATGAATCTTCATATTTCATTTGTCTCCTGACATCAATAAAGTTAAACATCTAACACTAAACAATACCAAACTTTCCTGACCCTTGCTGCCAACAATACTTGACACCACTGTTATTTCCTCACTTTAGAAGTGATCAGAATGTTGATCAGAGTGTCTCCCTAGGTTAACCATGAGAGGAAAGAAAGCTATTATTTCACTGCAGCTTCCAGTTCTGCATAAAGAACAAAGGTGGGCCACATGTCTAGTGGAAGTCCTATGACCTTTTTATTAAATCAAATAAATATTCTAGTGGTGAACAGAATGCAGATATTTTTGTTGCTAGAAAACAAATTGCAAAATTAACCTGAAAAGTCTAGAAAGGGGTCATATCCATCTTAACCAGAGACCTTTCTATTATGGACCAGAAAAAGAATCTTTTTTTCTTCCCTCATCCCTTGTTGTGCTGGAAAGCAAACCCTGGGCCTTGTGCATGCTTAGTAAGGGTTCTACCACTGAGCTATGTCCCCAGTTACTGAAAAGTTCTTCACGATAACGATTACCCACATGGGCATCATGATAGCGATTTTCTGGAATACACTGAACAATTCACATTAAGCTACATCTTTTGTTCTATTACAGCAGATATCTCCTCTCCAATCTATTTGTTTCTAAAAATTTCCCTACTTACCATAGTATAGCAATGAGGAATGCACAGTGCACTGTTAATTTTAAAAATATACATTCCCTTATTTTACATGAGTATAAATTAAATATTAAGCCTTTAAGTCATGTTTACCTTTTTGCTTTCTTCCATTTCATGTTCAAACATTGCATTAAAAACTGGGGATCGAGCTGTAAAAAGATTAAGCATCATTATTCAGTGCACAAATTTATTTTAAAAATATACTAACAAAATTTCCAAAAGTAGAAAGTACCTGCAAGCACAGATTTATGAGCTTTAAATTCTTGTCCTCTCACAAAAAAACTGCAATCTGTAAATCTTGTGTTTTCCCAGAGATTACCTAAATCTTCTGCTAATCGACATTCAGGCACCTTCAAAGTATTTGTATTCGTATGTCCTGATATGTTTACTGAATCTTGGACCACACTAACCTAATTAAAAAAGAGACAGCAAGAAAAACACTTTAAGAAATTAGTGTGAATAATGAGTTACTATGTCTATGCTTAAAATATTTATCTTAAAAATCATTTGGATAATCCAGTGTACTTCTGATCAAAACACTAATACTGTGGAACTGAATTTAAGAATATAAAGGAGAGAGATAATACCGGATATATTAGAAACAAACTAGAGCTTTGTCAATAGTGACATTTTATGCAAATGAATAGTTTATCAATTAACTGGAAAGCTTATTATAATTACAAAAACTATTTCTCAACATAATAGCCACAGTATGATGTCCAATTCAAAGGAGATGATATTTTGGGGAGGTGGAAGAAGATATTACTTTTTCACATATTTTATACATACAATGGATGTATTATATGTATGAAATATAATATATAATGTTTTACAGTAAAATATATTTAAAAGTAAAATATATGTAAAAAATATAATGACTTTTACAGTAAAAGTTACAAACTTATAGTTTATTATATACAAACTGGGAAGTTTTTAACGTGTGGTTCCTATAAGTTTCAAGTATAGCAGAACTGATTTAAATAACTCCAAAAAAATAATTGTTAACTATTCAAGTCCATGGAAGTTTTCTACAGAAAATCAACAGCAAGAGCAATACAAACATAATTTAGTTCAATTTGCAGACTGTTAAATATATTTACCTATGAAATAACCAGTAAATAAAAGTTGGTATGATTACAACATTGCTTTTATGTAAATTTCAACATAATATATGCTAAATTACCTCCAATAAAGATGACTACATTTGGACCAAAATCCTAAAACACTATTAACTCAGACTTCCACACCACATTTTTTCTTTTCTTTCTCTCTTCCTGGGAGTTAGATCCAGGGGTGCTTTACCACTGAGTTACATCCCCAGCTCTTTTTATTTTTTATTTTGAAACAGGGTCTCACTAAGTTGTTAAGACTGGCTTTGAGCTTGTGATCCTCCCACCTCAGCCTCCCAAGTCTGGGTATTAATACTTGTGGGCCACCACACCGAACTGTTTTACAACACTCTTAAGAAAAGGTATTTTATTATGTTACACTGGAAATTTCAACTTATAATTAACAAAGTAAAGAAAATACTAGTTCAACTAATAAAGCAAATGTTTCAAAGTAAATGAACCATTATTTTAAATTAAATAAAAGGTCCTATATTAGATATCTATTGTTTTAAGATGCTATATTTTAGGGTCATTTGTTATATAGTGATAGCTGTACTCATTTTTTATAAGTTATAATTAAGGACACATATACATAGTACAACCTATGCAGAAAATATAAATTAGAAATGGATAAATTGGATCAGACTACTAACAACATATTAGCATACAAAGCGTAACAAAAGTCCAGTGTAAAAAGTCTGAAGTCATGATCCACTCAGATGTGGAAACACATATCTTGCATGAATTAATGAACAATTCTAAAAAAAAAAAAAATTAGAAGACTCTTATTTCCCAGAAAATACTTTTACTAACACTTTTTCTCATGACATATTCATCTTTTGGAACCTTATCTATCATAGGAAATCAGCTAATCCGTTCACCTTATTTTACAGAGATTTCGAAGTCAGATCAAGACAAACTAATGAAGTAGCCTAAATCACATTGCTAGTTTATATTAGAAAAAAACTAGACCTAAATCTCCAGATTCCTTTTTTATAGCTCTTATGCTAAACAATACTTTTACATATTATTTAAAATTAGTGGTAATGCTTTATAACATAAGTATGATCAAAAGCAATTATTACAATAATCTTATAGATGTTTTTCTAAATATGGGCAGGTCAAGATATTGACCTAGATATGGAACCTAGATTAAAAATTCAGGAAGAAGGCTGAGACTCTTTTCTGATTTAATTCATTTGATAGTCATTTTTCAAACATGCATCTGGCTCAACCCTGAAATATAATTTAGACTGAATGTGGACATTTGAGGTATCTAATCTCCTGTGTGATTCTCCTGAAACTCTGATTGTTCTCCAGTATGTAAAGTGAATACCAATAACAGTTTTTGAAAATCTGAATTCTTCAAATTAATCCTAAAATAGGATTTTCCAAAGCTGCACAATACTACAATATTGCACTCTAATCAACTACCTACAACCCACTCCACACTGGTTCCAAAGCAAGAAACCTTTAACAGTCCAACTTTATATTGTTTTCTAGAACAGTGGGTCTTAAGAGTTTTTAACCTTCAGGAAACAGAAATAGTGTAGTCAACTTTTCATTTTACCAATAAAATAAAATAAATACCCAATTCCCACCCACAACCATAAGTATTCTTAAATAGAAAGGCACCTTATATCCTAGGGAAAAAATAAGATAAAAAAAAAAAAACCCTGATGTGTTCTTAAAAATAAATTAGTTTGTGCTAGGGATGTGGCTCAGTGGTAGAGTATTTGCCTAGCATGTGCAAAAAAGTGTTTACTTAGCATGTACAAGGACCTGGGTTTGATCCTCAGTACCACAAAAACAAAAAGTCAGCCAATCAACCAACAACAAACAAACAAAAAATTAGTTTAACTTTATGGAAAGCTCCTTGCATATCTATTTTATCCATATATTTTTCTGTATATTATGGAATTGCTTGGGTCCATAGATTATAAGAGTAGTTAAAATCTTTTAGGTTTCAAAGATTAATCCAACCAGCTCTCTATTTTCCCTTTTTATTCATCAATTCCTGCATTCTGCATCACTTCTGGAGAGAGGATACAGAAATATCCACCTACCTCTGGCCAGTAGAGCCACTATATGGACCTTGTAAGATTAAGCTATGTCTTGCACGTAAAGGTTAGCCCCACCTGCCTTACCTGTCTACAGCACCACTTGCAGGGGAGGGAGAGGAGGCAGTTCTTTAGGTGGGGCAGTGCAATGCTTCCTCCTCTTCTGCAAGCAGTGCTGGAGATGCTGTAGAAGGAAGGGCATCCATGAGAGGGGTAGAAGAAATGATAGAGGGCATGAAGAATGTTATTTTAAAGCACTTTTTTGCCCACCTATGCCAATTATGATGCCCAGACTATAAATATCTAAATTAGTTTTTTTTTTAACGTGCATATTTCAGAATGTAAAATGGGATCTGATCAATGCCAACTTAAAAAATGCTGTAACAGTGAGTTCTACTTTTAGGGGGTTACTAGCATGTATTATTAAAAATCTGGATACCAAGCATATTTCAAAAAATATATCAAAAAGTCATAAACTTAATTTCAGCCTTAATTCTGAATTTCTTGGTTGTCTAGGTTCCAGTATAATACAATTAGGAAAAATCTGCAAATAATATTTCAATTCTCAAAAAAGGATTATTTTCTAAAAAGAGTCATTCACAGAAGACATAGAGTATTTGCTTAGCATGTACCAAACTTTTAGTTTAAATTGGATTAAATAGCCTAAGGACCCTTAAATTTTAAGATGACATTTTAAAAAATTAACACATTCAAATTTAAGAAAATGCTAAAATTCTGGAAGGTTCTACATTAAGGGTGTTAAAATTTTTAAATTCTGTAAACCATATTTATTTAGAATGCTACTTAGAATACCTGCCTATTGGTAGCAAATGTTTTAGTTTATTTTTCCCTTCAAATAATTTAATGATAAATCTTGCTCAAGAGACTGTGGTATGTGCTATATCAACTACAAGATTCATTTGTAACTAATTATATAGTTTATTTACCTTATCCAAGTGAAAATAAGTCAAATTATATCATGTCTAAAGCCAGATTTCAACTGTGACACATATTTGATTATGATACAACTTGACACACACTTAATTATAATCTTACCAAGAAATTTTGCACCTTCACTATAAAGAGGTAAAAACTAACATATCAATTAAGGAAGTTATTGTCATTCTAAGACACTCAGCTGTCCACATTAATTTATTAACACATTTAATGATAATCCCAGCATCTTGGGAGGATGAGGCAAGAAGATTGCAAGTTCAAGTCTTTGCAACCTGAAGAGACCCTGTCCAAAATAAAAAATAAAAAGGGCTGGGGATGTAGCTCAGGGGTAGAGAACCCATGGATTCAATCCCTACTTTACATATATATGTACTTTTGGCTTTCTAATACAAATTATCAATTGCTTTAAATATTTCAATAAACTATACTAGTAACAATATCACCCATGAATTCACTCTGAAGATGAACTTCAGAAATTCATATAGACAAAACTACTTAATGATAATAATGAGGGAAGCAAACTCTAATCTCACATTAAGACAAATCATAAGTATAAATTACTGACAGCAAAACCCTGAAAACTTTCAAACTATGATAAATATGCATGTCCTTTCTTCAAAACGAAGAAAAATTTAATATACATATACATATACAATTCGCAGCTAGTGATATGAAAGAATTTTTTCAGACTGGGGCACCCAAAGTGATTTCTAAGATAATTTAATTCCCATTTTCTGATCAAGCATTTACAAATGAAACCTTATATCAATTACTTAATTTTTAAGTACCCAATATAAATCTAGTTTACATATTTACCACATCACCAAATATAACCATGGAGTTTCTTGTAATATAAAATATACCCACCTCACAAAATAATGTAAGCTTGTCATCTGGTAAAAGACCATTAGCTTCATCAAGCAAAAAATCCCTTCTAATGAATTTTTTAAATCCCCAGTCCTTCCCTTGCACAAATCGATATGCTCTTTGGCTTTCTGGTGGAAAACAGAAATTTAAATAAAATAAGTATCCAAGAGACATTTTTTTAATGATAGCAAAGGTAAATGAAATATACAAACATAGCACTTGGCTAATACATACATCATAAAAATTCTAGATATGTGTTCATACATTAAGTATTGAGTCTGAGAAAACAGATCACATTGCTACTCAAATTTTGGTCATGATTAGTGAGCTCAATTTCAGACTCTGAATCTCTTAAGAATAAAGGAAATAAAATCTCATGGAGATCTTTTTAACAATCTTGAGCCTAAATTAAAATAGAACCAAATATGTTGGAAAAGCATACTATTCATTATCTAATATCAGAACTTTATTAGAAATATATTTCTCGTTTCTGCTTCTCCCCTTAAAAACGTATACTCTACATCACTCAAAATCTTTTAAGCTTTCCTGGCATATCCATCCCATTGATTTAAGCTTTACTAAACTACAGAAAAAAAACCATAAACTGGTGAAAAAAGATAAAAGTAGTATTTACTAAGTCTTTAGACATAACTATCTCATCCCATAAAAAAACTTTTGAAGTTCAAAAGATGATTTTAGTATAATTTTACGAATAAATATCCAAAATAAATGTTTCAAGTGCCTACAGTACTGTACAACAAGTATGTACTATGAAAAAACAAGATCCTTTATAGAAAGTATTCATCATCTTGTATGGAGAAAAAAAATCAAGGCAGAAAACCAGTAATCTAATAACCAAAATACTCCACTATCTTAAATGCAGACATTTGTGAAAATATATGTTCCTTCAACAATAAAAGATACTATTTAAAAGGTGTACATTTTCTTGAGTAAATTACAAGTAACTCACTATGGTTCACTTCAGAAAATATTTAAAATTTAATGTGTCAATTCATGAGATATTTTCCTATTACACATACTACATTTTCTATAATATTCTATTATTATTTTATTATGAAGCTCCAGGTGACCATATGTGGATCCTGGACTGAATTTAATAGTTCCTGATTCTAAGAACTGATTTTCTTTTGGTCAGTATTGAGTTCACTGCTCAAAAAAATTCTATTGACAAAATACTGGGGCATTCCATCTCTTCTGCATTGTTCTCCAGATTTTATTACCTGGCAAAAAAAAGAAATGGGAGAAGTATTTCTTGAACACTTTATTGTATCTGCCAGGTACTGAACAAGGCACTTTTTCTTAACAGCCAACTATATTTTCAAATGACAAGTTAATGTAATTTCAAGACATGAAGAAGTAAAAATATTAACTGCCCTTTTAGGTCTTATGAAGTATAAGACTTAGCAAAACAACTACGGCTTTGTGCTAAAACTTAAAAATGAACATTAAATGTTTTGGGCTAGGTAGATTTTAGTCAGGGGAGGGGGCCCTACAGAGACTTCTTCACTCGATTTGCAAATCACTTACCCATTGCTTTTGTTTCTTCCCTTTTAGCATTCAGAAGAGAAAATTTGAATTTTGCTCGAACTTCACTTTTGGGGCAGCTGACTAAAAGCAAATATAAGGACAAGTAGTCTTTACTTTCATCATCTAATCCCTTTGGGTTTACCCTCAGGCACCTAAAATAAAACAATAGGCTCACTTGGAGGAATATTATACTTGAAGCATGCAAAAGAGAGGCAATACTGAAGTCATCTGTTAACATTACAAATAACACTCCTGTAAATATTCAGTTATTTACATTTCTCCATACCATTAGGAACTTATTACCAATTTAATATAACATCATACTAATAGCCACCCCCTTAAAAGCAACAATAACAAGAAACTATAATGAGCTGATAATCATATCAAAAACAAAAAACAATCCAAACTAAACAAAAATCTTACCATTTCATTTTGTCACTTGGGCCAGATGAAAATGTTGAACTTTTTAACACTTCACCCATTTCCTCTCGACAAAAACTGAAGTTATTAATGGTCCACATGTAGGAAAACTTTACTACTTTAACCTAGAGATTCAGAAAGTCACTTTTTATAATGATTCTATGCTTTTAACTCGTCACATGTTAAATATAATATGATTCACTCTTCCATCCCTTCTAATAACTATGCCAGAGTGTTTTATACTAATGTTCTTAAGATACTATAACATTTATAAAAGACGTAATTTTTTTTTTTTTTAAGAGCATATACCTGTGTGTAACACCAGCTTTCTGCTATAGGACCAGTGGACATATCTCCAGGCAGAGGTGGGCTGGGTTCCCGAGACATTATCACCTTATTATAGTCTTTTATGATTTATGCAGTAACCCACACAGCTGAGTACTCTACCTACAAAGAAAATAAATTCTTAAAAGTTTGACAGAATCAAGAAGAAAGATACATAAGTAATAATTCAAAATTAGATTTGGAGGATTAAGGATTTCAAATAATTTTAATAATTTTTGAGAATTGAAATCATAAGGCCTTGTAATATATGACACTTGAAATCTACAAACCTTTTATAGATAAGACATTATTTTTTCAAGAAAGTTTTCCAAATATATGTGCATTTATATAAATATATATGTCATATATATATATATATATATATATATATATATATACACACAATTCACAAAACAAGGCCCACATAGCTTAAGAGTTAAGATCACATCACGAAACTTTAATGATATTGATATCTGATTCACCTTTTCCTTGAGCTATTTATGAAAACCAAAGGAGTTACAAAGTTATCATTATATATAGTTACTCATCTGTCAGATTCCAGTTTTCATGAAGATTTCTACAAAAGTCTACATCTATCTCTGACAAACAGGCTCATTGATAAGACTGCCTCTATCAGAGTGCTTCTCACTGAGATGTACTATATCATAAAGTTTTCTTATAACCTGGTCAGAATATTACTGAAAAGATGAAGTTTTGCAACTTGAAAAGTCTACTAAAGAGCTACATAAATACCATACTTTATAGAAGTAATAGTGTTTCAAGATTACGTTCCTACCAAAGGATTTAAGACTGAAGAACCTGCTTTTAACTAAGTGAAGGAAATAACATGCCTCCAATGAGGGGAAAATATTAGGAAAAGAAAAAAAGGACATCAACCAAAATGCAGAGAAAGTTTTGCTTTCTCTTTATTCTACTGAAAAATATAAGATTAAAAAACCAAGACTGAAAAAAGCTGTCTGAAAGACACTCAGAAATAAAAGAGCTAAAGAAAATATAAAAACATGTAAAACTATGAACAAAGAAGCATATTAAAAATCTGTATGTAAAGAAATTCAACATTGGGGAAAAACATCACATCAGTATAAAACCCAGAGAAAATGATAAAACAATAAAAAATATTGAAGACAGAACAAAATCAGAATTACTCAGCAAGTAATTATTTTATCAAAAGCAAATGGAAAAGCAGTAATAAATCCAATATTAAAGAAGCATACTCTCAAGCTGAATAAAGAAGTTGGTTGGTATAATTGAACTCCTCAATAATCAAATAAAATCAGAAACCACCACTGAAATACATTTTTATGAAATTCAAATGAGAAAAAATTACAAATATGTATTCTTTAAAAAGAAAATCAAGATGGCCTCATATTTCTACTAACTGCTAAAAGCCTTAAGAAAAATAAAATAATCACTATAGAATTCTAAGTGGGGAAAAGGCTATAGCACAAGAGTTTTACAATAAATCATGTTTTTGCTCATCTTTTTAAAGGTAAAATTTCATTTCCAGATGTGTAAAATATGTATGCTTCCCTCATAACTGTTGAGTGGAGGAGATAAGTTCACTCGAGTTACTTTTTAGCCAAAGACACATGAATCAAGAGGAAAAACAAAAACCTCTATATAATGGTTCTGAATTTTATAGCACTTCAGTATGTGCAAAAAAAATTCACGTCTTAAAACTGAATTTGCAGGTCAAAACAACTCTTACAAGAGTGTGACAAAATAAGTCAACTGGATAAAATACTAAGTAAAAGTATGAAACCTGGGCAGAGGTGGGGAGGGTACTGGGGATTGAACTTAGGGATATGCAACCACTGAGACACATTCCCAGCCCTATTTTGTATTATTTAGTGACAGAATCTCACTGAGTTGCTTAGCACCCTCACTTTAGCTGAGGCTGGCTTTGAACTTATGATCCTCTTGCCTCAGCCTCCCAAGCTGATGGGAATATAGGCATTTGCCACTGCGCCTGCCTGGCTGAAATAAGTTATTTTTAAGGCACAAAATCAGTGGGCCCAGGACTTAGTTTTGAAATACATAAGTGAGGAAAACATATTCATCTGATTCTTATAAACAAGAAAACAGCTGATTCAAAACCTGATTTAGATAAGAAACTAGTAAATTAAAAGAGGATGGTGCAATTGCTATGAAATGGCTAAAAATTTTTCAATTAAATAGCACAGAGGCTACTTCAGATAGGGTAACAAGGTTTCTTTGAAGAACCAAAAATAAGAATAGGTAGAAATGCCAAGAGATGACTGTAACTGAGAAAAAAGAACAGCAAGTACAAATGCCCTGGGGCAGGAAAGGATTTGAGAATACTTCAAGAAAAAGGAGTCCAATGTCGTTGATTTCACAGAAAAATTTCACTCAGGGGAAAAACAGTGCAATTTAGCCAGGCATGGCAGTGCACACCTGTCATCCCAGAGACTCAGGAGGCTGAGGTAAAAGGATCGAAAGTTCATGGCCAGTCTCAGCCTCTTACAGAGGCCCTAAGTAACTCAGCGAGACCCTGCCTCAAAAAGGGCTAGGGATGTAGCTCAATGGTTAATCACTCTTAAGTTCAATCCCTAGTATCAAAAGAAAAACAGGAAAAAACCCTGTAATTTATATAGTATTAATTCAGAACAAAGGATTCATGAAAATAAAGGATAGGGAGGAATAAAAGCAGGAAAACTAATTAGGAAGTTAACAGTAGTATTCTGAGGAGATAATGAATGGTATACCAGAAAAGATAGGGAAAGGTTCCCCTCAATTGAAGCAAATATTTTAGATTAACAAAATTTTTAATGAATAAAATTAAAAGAAGGGGAAATCAAAGATAGATCCTAGTTTGAGACCTAAGGAATTGGGAGGATGACAATGCCATATACTAAAATGGAGAATGTTAAGTATAAGAATACTAGGGACTGACTGGGGGACTGGTTTCAATAGTGTTAGGTACAACATCAAAGAAAACTTCAAGTGGAACAATTTTTAAATTACTTCTTTATAATTAGATTGTTTGTCCCTTCCCTTTTTAATAATGGCTTCTACACTAATGCACTCACCCAAATGTATTTACAACTCAAATACTAAAGAGTTCCTATCATGTGATATGCTTGCAGCACAATACAATGAACAGGGGGATCGATCCATAGGATAATCAGCAAGCAGACAGGCAAAAAAAACACAAACAAAACAAAAACGGACAGGGTGATGACATGGGGATATTCTTAGAAGCACTCACATGTTTACTGCAGCACTATTCAAAAGAGGCAAGACAGAATCAACCACAAAAAGCAAACTGAATAAAAAGGTTGCAAAGATAGGGTATGAAGAATGATGGTGAACAAACTACATTTTGGCCACTGTATTATAAAGTATTAGGAACTTTCTTTATTCTTTGGTAATTTTATGGGATGGTTGGTGATAATCTCAATTATAAGGAAATAGATTTAGACCGTTCCAAAAGCTTATTTTAAGCAGTAAGATAATTAAAAAGTGGTTCAACACAATTTATCTGGCAATGCTTTTTCCACAGAATCATGCTGCTCTTCAGATATTATAGGGCTTAAGCAGGCCTTACGTATCTGTCCAAGCCTGAATTTTATAAATGAGGATCAAGAAAACAGAAATGGACTTAACAGAAAATGAACGGTTTAGGTAAATAATAGTATAAAGAATAAAGAAATGATCTCCCAATGTCTGTTTCAGTGATCATTTCTGGTATTTTTCCCCTATTAATCAATCTGCACATCAACAAAAAAGGGTTGCTTCAATATTCTATTGTATATATAGATGCTCCTTGACTTATAATAGGATTACATCCTGATAAATCTATCAAATATTGAAAATATTATAGACTTTTTGAAAATGCGTGTGATACTACTGAAAATAATATCTAAGCTACTGAACATGACAGCTTAATTACACAGTATACTCTAGAGTAACAGTTATTTACCTGCATGGCTGAATGGAAACAGTGGCTTGCTGCCACAGCCCAACATCATGAGGGTATCTTATTGTGTTTCGCTATCCCAGGAAAAGATCAAAATTCAAAATGGTTACTACTAAATGTACACAGCATGATTAGTATTGAATGTATATCACTTTCACAATATTATAAAGTTGAAAAATCATAACTTAAAGCATCCTAAGTCAGGGACTACCTATACATGTTTTAAGAATTTTAGGTGTGATATTGCCTGCTTTTATTAAAGAAAATCAAGAATATACAAGATTTTCTATCTTATATGTTAGAATTAATGTTCTGCAAATATACGTCATACACATACAAGCTACCTAATCTTATTAGAAAAATTTCAAATAATTCGAAAATAGAAACATGTCATACATACACACACCATCAAATTTCCTCTCCTTCCCAGAAGATTTCACTGATTACTATATCAATAAATGAATTCATATTCTTTCTATATACAGTTGAGTCCCTAACTTTCTAGGTAGAAGTTCACAGAGATGTAATAAATATGCACACAGATGTGATAAAAAATGGTGGAGAATTCCAAAACTCTATCCCTCTGCAAAAATCAATGAGTAAGCAGGCAAAAAAAAAAAAAAAAAAAGTCAGAATCAACTTTTTTTGGAACTCTGAAATCTAATAAAAAACTTATGGCCACTGGTATATTCTTAATGAAGAAAGAAGCTACTGAATTTCAGTGAGAAAGCATTATGGCATTTTAACACACCTGCTTACTATAGCCTCTCCCCAGTTCAGTGTTCAGCCACAAAATCATTTCAACAATTTTGGTAGAAGGTGTTGGTACCAGAGAGAACAATATAGACCTTATTCTAAAAGAATTGTGGTTGTGTGCTTGGACAGTCTAGAAACTCTCTTGAAGGACTAGTTTGGGCTCTGACATCTATTTTATTTTATATCTGCAGTGCTGGGAATTGAACCCAGAGTCTTTTACATGCTCAGCAAACACTGTGCCACTGAGGCCTGACTTTGGGATCTGACATTTATCAAAAGGATTTAGAATTAACTACATTATGTACAGCCTGCTAGAGCAATAGGAGCTGCCACAAGCAATAGCCAAACAGAAGAGCCTGGGAAGACACTACCCAATAGGAATAAGAGAAAAAGAAACCAAAAAAGGTAGAAAAAATATTTAAAGAAATAATGTCTGACTCTAGATAGGGAATAGGGGTGGGAGGGAAAGGGAAGGAGAAGGGGAATAGCATGCATGGTAAAAGGAGACCCTCATCTTTATACAAAATACATGTATGAAGATGAGAATTTGGGGTCAACATACCTTAAATACATTCAGAGATATGATAAATTGTGGTATAAAGGTGTATTAATTGTAATGCAAAAAAATAATAATAATAGAGAGCTCATGTATAATGGCATAATTTGGCGTGAACATACTTTATATACAGAGTTATGAAAAATGGTGTTGTGAGTGGATAATTATGATTGTAATGCATTCCACTAATATCATGTAAGAAATTTTTTAAAAAGTTAAAATTAAAAAAAAGAAATAAGAGTCTAAAAATCCTCCAAATTTATTTTAAAATCAACACACATTTTATACATTTATTAAAAAACAACATATAAGCCCTATCTCTCACCATGCATAAAACTCAGCTCAAAGTGGACCAAGGACCTAGAAATTAAACCAGAGACACTGTGTCTATTTGAAGGAAAAGTAGGCCTAAATCTCCATCATGTTGTATTAGGCCCCAACTTCCCTAATAAGACTCCTATAGCACAAGAATTAACATCAAGAATCAATAAATGGGGTGGATTCAAACTAAAAAGCTTCTTCTCGGCAAAAGAACAATCAGTGAAGTGAACAGAGAGCCTACAATTGGAAACACATGCACATCAGATAGAGCACTATTCTCTAGGATATATAAAGAACTCAAAAATCTTAACACCAAAAAAACAAATAACCCGATCAATAAATGGGCCAATGAACTAAACAGACATTTCTCAGAAGAATATACATAATCAATCAAAAAGATATATGAAAAAATGTTCAACATCTCTATCAATTAGAGAAATGTCAACCAAAACCACTCTAAGATTTCATCTCACTCCAATCAGAATGGCAGCTGTTAAGAATACAAGCAACAATAAGTGCTGATAAGAATGTAGGGAAAAAGGCACACTCATACATTGCTGGTGGGACTGCAAATTGGTGCAGCCAATATGGAGATTCCTTGGAAAACTGGGAATGAAACCACCATTTGACCACTCCTCAGTCTACACCCAAAGGACTTAAAAACAGCACACTACAGGGACACAGCCACAATTCACAATAGCTAAACTGTGGAACCAACCTAGATGCCCTTCAGTAGATGAATGGATAAAGAAAATGTGGTATACATACACAATGGAATATTTTTCAGCATTGAGAGAATAAAATCATGGCATTTCAGGTAAATGGATGGAGTTGGAGAATATAATGCTAAGTGAAGTTAGCCAATCCCCCAAACCAAGTGCTGAATGTTTTCTCTGATTTAAGGTTGCTAATTCATAATGTGGTGGGGGGTTGGGGCATGGGAGGATTAGATGAACTCTAGATAGGCAAAGGGGAAAAGGGGGGGAAGGGGAAGGGATGGGGTATGGGGGTAAGAAAGACGGTGGAATGAGATGGACATCATTACCCTAAGTACATGTATGAAGACATGAATGGTGTGACTCTACTTTGTGTACAACCAGAGATATGAAAAATTGTGCTCTATATGTATAATATAAATTGTAATGCATTCTGCTGTCATATAACAAATTAAAATTCGAAAAATGAAGAAAAAAACAAACAACAACAACAAAACACATACATTTAGGAGGTTAAATGAACTCCAAACAGTGTAAATGCAAAATGATCCAAAACCAGATAGCTAAAGGTAAGGCTGAACAGCTAGAAACACTTGATCTTGAATTTTCAGCCTTCTAAATGGTGAGCTAAATAAGCCTCTTTTCATTATAAATTACCCAGCCTCAGGAGCCAGGCATGATAGTTGTGTGCCTATAGTCTTAGTTACTTGAGAGGCTGAAGCAGGAAGATCAATTGAGTCCACGAGTTTGAGACCAGCCTAGATGACACAAAAGAATTATGTCTCCAAAAAATAAAAGCAAACAAAAAAACTATCTTCAAGCATTTAGTTATTGCATTAGTTACAGCAACAAAACAGAAAACTAACTAACATAGGGGAGGGAGTACATTTCCTACTCTGAAGATCATAATAAAGCAGTAGAGACAGACCCCACTAAGATACTTTCAATATGATGAGGGAGGGATGAACAGACTGACAATGATTTACTTTCACAGCAGGAAGAATGTCCCAAGGAGAGTCACTGAGCTAGATTCCACAAGTTTATAGGATGACTACAGTAAGCTAGAGTCTACAAGTTTATAGGATGATTACAAACAAGATAAATTTTAATAGCAAGAGTTCTATGCTGAGACCAGTGTGAATTATTGCTTTTATCAGGAATTCTGTGATCTCAGAGACTAAACTTTCCTTTTGTCTACTCACTCTTCCATAGTTGGTGACATGAAATTATAGACACAAAGACATACACACACAAACACACACACACAAAAAAAACACAATGTGAATACAGAGGGTACCGGACATAAAGATAGTCTTCTTTAGGATTTTCAACTTCAGTAAGGTGTGAAAGTGATAAGCATTCAATAGAAACTGTGTTTTGAATTTTGATTTTTTTCTAAGCTAGCGATTATAGTAAAATATTTTTTCATGAGGCTGTGCAGTAGCAGTGATCCACAGCTCTCAGTCAGCCACACAATAGTGAGGGTAAACAACCAATATTCTACAGATATTTTAAATGCATTTTTACTTAAATGCTTATTTATTTTCAAACTTTACAATGGGTTTATCTGGACAGAATCCCATCATAACATGATGGACAGCTGTACTGGAGTAAGCATAGTAAGCAAAATTTCACTGGTGACATCTGAGGATAAATAATTTAGGTGCAGACAGTTAAGGGTAGTAATTACCAAGACAAATAATTAAAATAGACAAAAAGATGATCATGGAGTGCTGTTTCCAAATATGACAGAATAGCTAAGAAGAACTAAGTTCTACTGAGAAGTAAAAAAAAGAAAAGAGAAAAAAGAAAACCTGGATAAAAATAAATGTATATATGTTGAAAGAAATTTTGAACTGCTCAAGTAATTAGGGTTCCAAGTAAATGGTTCCAAGATTCCAAAAAGGGAACACTCTGAAGGTGAGCTAACAGATGATAGTTACTTTTTTTCTATCAGAAATCATTTGCTGATTCTAGCCATAATACAAGATTGAGATTTCATGCTTTGCCCAGACTGAGAGTCACCGCCAGTGCAGGAAATTATCAGCAAATATTCTGCTGGCTTTATGGGGCTGGAGATAAAAACAGGATGCCTGACAGGCTAAGTTCTGGTGAAAAGTACCTTTGAAGATGTCTGACCCTTCTTGAAGCAGGTCTCTAAAGTACAGCAAAGTTTTCAGAAAACTTATATTGCAAAGAAGATAAAGTTCAGGATCTGACATAGAAAGGGACTCAGGTAAGAACATCTTGTTTTTAATAGGAAAGCCTGAGAAGCTAAACTATAGTTGAAGGACAAATCAAACGCACACACAAATTTAAATTAGCCTTGATTCACTTTAGTTCCTAACTGAATAAAAGTTATCAGTTTCCATATTACATCTAGGATGAATTCTCTATGAAAAAAAGGTATCTTTGGAAGCCTTTACAATTTTCCTACTAATTGACATTCAGTCAATAACTACCAAGTTGTCAAAAGACAGCTACATATGAATGAACACTAGGAGAAAAAAAAAAAAAACAGGCAAGTTTTATCGAGAATTAAATTAAAAAATAGAAATTTTTGGACTAAAAAATAATGAAATTAGAAACAATATAATAATAGCAGCCTTAACAGTAAAAGGTAGGGCTAGAAAACTTTAAGTAAAGTAAAGGAAAATACAGAAAAAGAACCTAAGATACAGTGAGAATCAAACATATATGTAAGTGGAGTCACAGAAGGAAAAGAGATACAATATTTGAAAAGCTGAAGGACTCAGTATAAAATTTCAACTTATCAATATCAATATAAAAGGTAACAACTGAAATTAAGAGTGTTGCTGGCATTAAAAAGAAAAAATAGAAATGGAACAATGAGGAAAAAATAGAGCCCAGTAACAGTCATACACATATATGGTCATATGTTGCTTAACAACTGAGATGTGTTCTTAAAAAAAGTGTTAAAGTTAGGCAATTTTGTCATTGTGCAAATATCGCTGAAGGTATTTACACATACCTAGATGGTAAAGCCTACTATATACCTTAGCTAAATGGTACAGCCTATTGCTTTAGGCTATAATCCTATAGAGCATGTTACAGAACTGAATACTACAGGCAATTATAAGACAATGGCAAGTCCTTCTCTATCTAAACACACACAAAAAGATATGGTAAAAATTCAATAAAGAGATAAAACATGGCATACTTTATAGGGCACTTATAATGAACAGAGCTTCTAGAACTGGAGGTTAATCTGAGTGAATCACTGAATGAAAGTGGAGGCCTGGGATATTATTACACACTACTGTAGACTATAAATTCTATAAATTGGGCTACAATAGATTTATAAACAAATATAATTCTTTGTTCAATAATAAATTCTAGTTTACTATAATTCTAGTTTCACTTAAGATACTTAACATTTTATGACTTTGGTAGTAACACTCAGCTTAAAACAAAAGTGTACTATTAAAGCTGTTCAAAAGCATTTGCTTTTTTTTAATAGTCTTATTCTAAAAGCTTTTTCCATTTAAAATTTTTACCTCATTTTTTGCTTTTAAAACTTATTTTGTTTAAAACTAGGATACAGGTACACATATTAGCCTAGACCTACACAGAGTAAGAATCATTTGATGTCTGTGCCTTCCACAACTTGTTCCACTACATTTTCAGGGGCAGTAATGCATGGAACTGTCGTCTTCTATTGAAAATGCTTTCTTCTGAATAACTCCTGAAGGACCTGCCTGAACTTCTTACTGAGGTGGTATCACTATTTTCAGAAATATGTCCATGGAAATATGTCACAGACAAAACACTGAACTAAAAAAGCCAGACTTTGTAAAAGACATATGCACAAAGTTTTAAAACAGGTAAAATTAATTTATGCTATAAAAAGTTAGATATCACAGATATCATATGGCAGAAGTGACAAGACTTTGAAGGATTAAAGGTGGTATCAACATCTGTAGTTCAGAAAACTGAGAATTAACAAAGGGAATTCAATGTAACAGAATAAGAAGTTGGGTGTAGGGCCAACTTTACTGCCTGCCATATTAATCAATGGGAGAGGGAAATTATCAACATATTCTAAGTGGCTATACAGAAATGCACGCACAGAAAAATGATACAATGAGATGAAGATTACTGACAACTTCCTATAAACTCAATCATGCAAAGAGCTCTATTAATCCCAGTTGCTGACTAAAAGTGACAAACCTCGAATAGCTAACTTCTCCAAGTATGTTTGCTACTGATTCCAGCAAGCCACCAACAAACTTCTTCACCTAAATTTTTCATCTTCTATAACAAGGGAATTTTTCTCTACATGTGCATTTTTTAATATTAACAAAGAAGCACATTATGAAAATATACTTTGCAAGAACTTGCTGCAAGGCCAACCTTTCTTCTGAAAGTAAATCTATTCTTTAAGTAAAGGGTTAAAATTTGCAGCTAACATTTTCTTGAAGAGAGAAAATTTTAAAATAACAAATTTTTGAAAGAACTTTTATGCTAGATTTCAATTTTTATTTTATCCTCAAAATAACTCTATTAAGAAGGTAATCATTACTGCCAGTGTTATAGAAAAGTAAGCTAAGAGTGTTAAAAAAAAAAAAAAAACCTAAGTAACAAGTCCAAGGTCATAGATCTAAAATGTGGCAGTGCTTGCCTGGGTTGAGCCCAAGCTTACGCTAACTTCTTGAAAACTATATCCTTTCTGTCATTAACAAAAACAATGCCTGATTTAAAAGACCCAGAACCATGGTGTTCCATGTTCTCTTCTCAATTCCTATGGGACTAAGGTATAGAGGCTTCTATCCATTTTCTAATTTCTTGATACCTGGATCAGACACTGTATCCACAATGGAACTTAAAAACAGTATATGGTTCAAGGCAGTGAAGTGAACATTTATTTCCTAGTATACTAAAAAACAATGAAGACAGATCACGGCTGTAAAGTGAAAAGAGTGATACTAGTACATCAGAAATTTGAGAAATTCAAGACCAAGGAATGGGAAAAAATCAGACAAATAAAAGAAGAAAAATCACACTCCAAGATATTAGATATATCCACAATTATTTCAAGGAAACACAAAGATAAACCAACCTTTTACTAAACACAAAGAGCAGGAAAAGGCCAAGTGGCAATCATCAAGATAATTACTTTAGAAACATTATTTAGGCTACCTGAGACAGCTGGCCTTTCCCAAGCTTGCAGGTTTTGGCTTTTACCTCATGCCAAAGTCCAAGAACCGCCCTCTAAAAGTGAAACATTTGTCTGGGTATGTTTCTTGTGAGAATGTCAATTCCTCAGAGACAAATAGGATACAAATGGAACTTACTCTGAATAGCATAACACACATTAGAGATGAGAAGGGGAGAAAAGATAACTAATACAAATTAAATATTAAAGGACTTTTCCATGCAAAATAAAGGCCTCCTTACTTTGGCATGTGTGTCAGGGGTCACTAAACTATCCAATAAATCTAGAGGGAAGTCATCATTTTGAGATACTTTCTTACTTATACTGAACATATACATAGCCTTACCAGAGGACTGCTGGGCAAACAGATCTGTACCACTGCAGAGAAACAATGCCAGCCAGATAACATTACTTAACAACATAGTCCTTTATCCTAAAATATAAACAGAAAACTAAGGCCAACACACATTTGGGAAAAATTAATGGCATACAAGAGAAGGCCCAAAATGGTAGTAGTGGGGGGAACCCCAAATAATAACTTTATAGAAATAGAGACAATTCACGGAACAGAATGATGCACTTACAAATTCTTTCTTATAAAATACACTTGAATAAAACATAAGAAAAAAAAGTGATTCAGAAACAAGAATTCTTGACTAAAAACAAAAGGCAAGATAAACTGAATGTGCAAGATAAATAATAAAATGGCTATAGCATGAAATTGAAAGAAAAAAGGTAAAGGTTATCTTTGATGAGACAGAATAAAAACTTAGGAATACAGGAAATATGAGAAATTAGGAACCAGGAAGTCAGATTCTGAGAGTCCAATATTCATCTAACAGGTGTTCCTGAAGAGAGTCAAAATATGAAAGAGATAAGAGGAAAAATAAGATTATTTCCATGATCTGAAGGAAGACACAAGTTCATAGACAGGCCTTACCAACTGCCAAGAATGATAACTGAAAAAAGACCTATACTTATACAACTCCTGGTAAAAGGTCAGAATTTTTGAAAAAAGGGAAATTGTAAAATTTATCTTCTTATCTACAAAGGAAAACATCAGACTCAAGTCTGAATGCTGTTAAGACAAGCATAAGTGTTTTTAAGGTCTTCAGGGAAAAAAATTTTAACTTAGAACTCTGTACTCAAATTTATTCACAAATGAGTGACAAAGAACATTTTCGGGCAATGAATACTTTGTTGTTACCCTATACTGAAAATTACTAAACCCAATGAATTCTCCGAACGTTCTCATATAGCACACCCTTGAGTTAAAAAAAAAAAAAGAATATACTCTCAGTAAATCTATACATTAACATTTATTTATACATTAACACACATATTATGCTAGTAGATAGATTTGTAAAGCATTCTAAAATAATTAGATAAAACTTAACAGATAATTTCTAGTATCTCCCAAAATTATGTTGGGTAGCTTTTTAATGTGGATGCCTCATTTTGAAAAGCAGGGCTCTAACTAAATGAAAAAGAAAAGCTCAGAGGAAGGAAAAGAAACTAAAAAAGAAAAAAAGAAATCAAAAGCATCTACTAGAATTTGTCACCTAGGAAACTTAACTGGTGAAGGCTTCCCCGCCCCACCCCAAATTGGTCAACTGGTGAAGTTTTCATGTAGATAGAATTATATTTCCTTCGCTGTGGGGTCATTCCACTTTGTTCTACAGTAAGCATTTCTATAATCACATTATATTTCTAGATTCAGTTTTTAGAATTGATTCCAAAGCAAACTAAAAAAGAAATTATAGTACAATATGCAAATACCTTGATGATGTAAAATTAGCAACTAATAACTGGTAGATTCAGGGGATAAGAAGAACAAGACTATCATTCAGAGATAGGTAATATTTAGAGTTGATTAACATAAAAAAAAACATCAGTAGAAACCAGGAGCAAAACTATGAGCAGATACAATTTAGAATGGGGAGTGAAACTCAGAGTCAGATGGTGATTAACTCTCTTCACTCTTATGTAATGTGAAAAATGATACAACTTTATTTTTAAAAAAGTATTATAAGCAGGGGAAAAAAAGAGTACATCCATTTAGAAAAATGAAACCAGTTTCTAGTTGCCATAATCAGCTCATAATAAACTCTCCTTCCATCTCCTCCCCTTTATTTATTGTCTTACATCTGTAATCCTGTAATCCCAGTGATTTAGGATGCTAAGGCAGGAGTATGGCCAAATTCAAGGCTAGCCTCAGCAATTTATCAAGGCAATAAACTACTTAGTGAAATTCTGTCTGAAAATGAAAAAAGAAAAGGTCTGGGGATATAGCTCAGTGGTAAACAACCTGGGTTCAATCCCCAGTACCATTAAAAGAAAAAAGAAAGAAATTACTAAGTCTGGTCCAGTTTTATGGTACATTAATAAAGGTTTATAGACTAAGATTTATTTAATACCATCAAATAATATCTTGACTATGCAGTTAACTTCTTTAACAAAAAAATCAATTACAGGTCATTCCAGACTGACTGCATATCCTATAGCAAAATAAATTATAGACATACTAGGTATCTGAGAACCATTTTTAAAAGTCATCATTTGCAAATAACTACATTTATATCCTGCCAGTTGCTAGAAGGCTAATTGCTTTATTACTTACATGTTAACATATGTGCAAGGCACAAATCCCTGACCTCATAATTTGACCTAGTTCTCAGAGGTCCTCTACGTAAAATTTTCTGATAACTTCAAATGTGTTCAAGAGAATAAGCAAAACCATAACTTTTGCTGGTAAAGCTTCAAATCAGTGGGGTGCAGTGGCACACGTCTCTAATCCCAACGGCTCAGGAGGCTGATGCAGGAGGATCATGAGTTCAAAGCCAGTCTCAGAAAAAGTGAGACATTAAGCAACTCAGACCCTGTCTCTAAAATACAAAAATAGGGCTGGGGGTATGGCACAGTGGTTGAGTGTCCCTGAGTGCAATCCCCAGCACCCCCCAAAAGCTTCAAATTGCTAAAACAAAATATTGTCACCCATATATACATATCTGTATATATGTATATGTAAATAAGAAGCACAAGTATGATGGAACAGAATAATTCAGATACTCTTAACAAAGTATTACATTCAATTTCACTATTTCCTTTAAGAGCAAATTTACTTCTGCAATGGCATACAAAATTTTGCAAATTTCAGCAATGGTTTAAAGTTCTAAGAAAACAGAAATAAGAAATTCTCTGTACATTTTTTTTTTCTTTCTGGCTAAACTGTAAGTAATACACTACACAAATTTTGATACAATTTTAAGTTTTTAAAGTCAACGTAATTCATTCTCTAATTTGTAAATTATAATAATACTTTATCTAGCTCGGAAAGAAATAAGTTATTTCATTTAAAGAGTAATAACCATTTACTCTTTTCTCCTTATGCAGCATCTTAATCCGCCCATCTTTATTTATTCATTTACTTATTACAGTACTGGATTAAACCCAGGATCTCAAACATACTAGCCAAGTGCTCTACCACTAAGCTACATCCCCTGCCCTTTTATAAAATAATTTCATCTTGAGACAGGGTCTCACTAATTGCCCAGGCCAGCCTTGAACTTGTGATCCTTCTGTTTTTCATCTTCCTGAGTAGCTAGGATTACAGGTATATGCCCATTTTAAATATATCCTTTTTTGTAACTTTCATTGGTAAAAGGATTTAACTCCCTAGGTGCATGCCTCTAATTCAGACCAGAATTTACTGTAATTAGTACAATAGTCATAAGATTTTCCTTCAATCTTTAGAAGTTTACTTTTACATGTTATTTTATTTGATCTTCTAAAATGTCCTGTGAAGTGGTGTACTTTACAGATAAAGAAATTTAAGCACCAAACAATATGGTCTACAGTTACAGAGGTTTAAAATAATTTTTTTAAATCCCAGCAAATCAGAAATTGAATCCAGAATTTTTAATTGAAAATACTACTTTTCCAATTCTAAACTCTTTCTGATTACTATATTTTCATCTAGATGGCGTCTCTATCTATTACTGCCAAGTACAGAACATGGCAGATAGTATGCAAAGACTGACTGGATTTTAAGTTAATCACTGATAATGAATTACATGTTTTTTAAAAAGTACATAATTTTCACTCATTGCCTTCAAAGACAAAGTACCCAAACTAATTTACTTTTATAGAATGATCTAGAGAACATCACGGCTAAGAGGTTAGTTTCTGATATTAGAAGTAGGTTTAACGATAAGTCTCTGGGCCTTAATTTTCTTATCAATAAAACGGGAATAATAAATGGTAATTATCTACAACGATTAATATATGGAATAGGAATGTACAGAAAACACCTAGTAGTGGCTGGTATGAAGGAAGCATTCCATAAATTAGTTTTATTAATATCAATATGAAAACTCAGAGATAAAACTAGTTTACAAAATAGTAATATTATCTCTGGAACTATGAAGGATAGCAGAATTAACCTTGCCTAAATACAGTTTTTGAGATTTTTCTTGCCTTTTAAATTTTTTATCATTTGGACTCTCCATCAGATATTACATCTGCCATTACTGCTGCTGCTCTCATACTGCATCTCTCTAACAGCTTCCATTCACTTTCAGTGCAAGTGATGTGAGGTATAGTTGGGAAAAGACTGATACCCAAAACATCTTGGGAGCTGTGTAACCTTTGAAGGAACTTCCTGGAGTAAGAAAAATAATTTATATTTTGATTGGGCTATTGCTAAGACAGTCAAATACCCCTTGAAAACTCATTAAAATATACCTATTAGATAGATATGTGTATAAACTTTGAAAAGTTTTTTAAAACGTTTTTAAAATAGTTTTACAACTTTATCCTTTTCTGGCCCTCAGCTTTCTCATTTTCAAAAAGGGAATAATTTCCTCACAGAAAGATTACATTTGAGTATTAAAGGACATAAGATCTACGAAGTATTTAGGACAATTCCTGCACAATTAGTTGACAATTCAGGATTCACTAATATTAAATATAGGCATTTTTCAAACCCACCTGACTACCAAACAGTCATTAAAAGAAAAATTATGTTTTCTTCCTCTCCCCTCATACCCTTCCCAAACCTTTTCTGTTCCAGGAAAATGTGGCTAAATATTTAATTAAACCCCAACAGTTCAACCATACAAATTAATGGGTATGTTCAAATTCATGCTTACAAATTTAATTACCTTTCAATACATGTATATACGATGCTTGATAGTATCCTCTTTTACTCACTCCTTCCACCTCCCCTTCCCTAGTAATCCCTCTACTACTTTCAGGTGGTCTCTCCCCGCCCCCAGATTACACATATGAAAAAACAGGAGATACTTGTCTTTTTCTGTCTTATTTCACTTAACATGATACTTTCCAATTCCATCTTTTTTATTTATTTTTTTAATACTAGGAATGAAAACCTGGTATGCTGTATCACTGAGCTACAGCCCCAACCCTTTTTACTTTGAAATAGGGTCTTGCTGAATTACCTATGTTGGGATTGAATTTGCAATCTTCCTGAGTAAGCCTTCCAAATCAATGGGATTATAGGCATACACTGCCATATCCAACTACTTCTACTTTCCTGCAAATGACATGATTTAATATTCTTTATGGCTGAATAATAATCTACTATGTAGATATATGATATTTTCTTTATTCATTCATTTGTTGAGGGGAACCACAACTGATTCCATTGTATGGTTATTGTATGGACCTTATTTCCTTAGTGTGACATACCCAAGAACCCACACAAATTTTTATAAAATCATGAGTCTTTTGATTTCTTATTTCTTCTCCTGCTTCATTTAAAGATAGTCATATATGGCAATATGTAAATCAATGGAAGTGTAACTGATGTGATTCTGCAATCTGTATACGGGGTAAAAATGGGAGTTCATAACCCACTTGAATCAAAGTGTGAAATATGATATATCAAGAACTATGTAATGTTTTGAACAACCAACAATTAAAAAAAGAAAAAGAAATAAAAAAATAAAGATAGTCATAATCTTTGACCTTAAATTGCTGACATCGTCTTTACTCATCTGTCCCAAAACTAACCTGCTGTAATTTGCTCAAAAGTCTAATGCTCCAATGAAAGGAAACTAAACAGTTATCAAATATTCCACTTGTAATAACTGCTGAAAGTTATAAAAGGTATTCATTAATTCTGCAATATCCTGCCAATCTCAAAAAATTAAGAATAGTCCTTCCAACATCTCCACTACTCTTGGAAATCTATCAAGAAATGACTATTCATCCATTTATGTAAACATTTATAGAATTCATTTATAGAATTTATTCTATAAATTAATTTATTAGCTCTCTGAAGACAAATGTTTCATTACAATTATGGTAGTTAACTCCATACTTTGAAAATATAATGGTGTCAAAGTAACAGTTCCTTTCCTAGAGTTCAAATCACTTTAAAATATCTCAACAATACTCCTTGTTCTAGAATTTACATTTTTACATTTGTCTAGCATTTACTGAACAAACACTTATTAAATACCTAAAAAGGTCAGGCACTGGTGAAACAAAGATAAGGTTAGAGACGCAAATACTAAAGAAGATGAAGCAGAACTGCTGAAATAATATCCCACAAATGTAAGAAATTACATTTGTGAAGAGTCCAGAAAACAGACCTGGGAGCAATTACTTTTTCCAGCTCCCTATTTTTCACTTCTACCGAAACTGTTTGCCAACTTGCATGAGCATACTTTCTTATGTTCTTCTCCCTTGCTACCATCTAGTCACCTCTCTTCCAATTGGGCTCCCTTGTTGAAGACTTCAGCACTTATTCCCCTACTTCATCTTCTTCACTACTCCCTTCATTACCTGCAATGATTTCATACTTGCAATCTTTTGATTTACCAGCATCAAACTGTCTTGACCTTTCTGAATAATCTTGCCCATTTAACATTTTCTCTTATTTTTTAAAAAATATTTTCTCAAAATGAACCTCAGTTGATCTTTTTACAACAGAACTTTTCTGTCATCCATACTTAATTGCCAATATTCCTTGACCTCTTCCCATTATTCTTATTAATCCCTATTATGTCTTTGTTTCCTTGCTTACCAAACCCAAGCACACAATGAAACATTTCAAATACTCCCTAGCAGGCATTCTTAACACTTCACTGATCTTTACCACAACCATTCTGTAATCCCTCCATCCCATATTAACCTAATGACCCACATTCTGATGTAGAGGATCTTAAAAAGAAGCAGAACAGCAGCTTTATAAGCATATGCTTTCACTAAACATGTACTTCTGTTTAACAGCTGTCCCAAATAAAAATCATACCAAATAATGAAATAATTAGTTGTAAATTTATACCTAAAAACACTGTAGCAAGAACTTTTAGACCACTCTTTCTAATACAGTAATCAGGAATGTACCTATTAAAATTTAAATTAAATAAAAATTTAGTGCCTCAGCTGTATTTGACTCAAATTTTTAAGTATTCAGTAGACACATGTAGCTAGTGGCTATCATACTGGAAAGCAGAGATTATAGAACATTTCCTTCATGGTACAAACCTCTATTCAACAGAGCTACTCAACATATTCTATGGGAAGACTGCTTGGTCAAAATTCCTGTTCACATAACCTATAATTTCCGAATGTTCTTGTCTACTGCTATCTTGGTGACTTCAGGAATCCTTCAAGGGAGCAGCAATGAATATGTTCTATGTTCATACATCCAAAGTGGCCAATAAGGGCAGAAGCATCAAATGTCTCTCTTGCCATCACTCAAGACAGACAGGAGTTAGCTGCCCCTAATTATTAGTTTCCTAATTCACTTCTAATCATGGAGATTCATCCTATATTGTCATTAAAGGAAAGTGTTGGCTACATTGTACCTTGAAAGAGGGAAAGAGACATGTCCTCAGTAAGTACCTTTCATGTTTTACTAGAGTAAATTCTTACCACTGCACATATACCTCACATCTTACTAGATTAGACTATCTTAGAAGGTGTAAGTCAAGTCTACCCAAACCCACTCAGGCTTATCATAATGCAATTATCAATAAAAGCATTTCATTAAAAAATAAATATTAGTACAACTATTTAATCAAGCAGGATGTTGGTGTTAGTGGATATATGAGCAGCGTCAAGGAAAGGGGTGTAAAAGGAGAAATAAGGGGCAGGCCAAGAGAAGAGTCTCAACACCAGGTAACACGAAAACCAAGCTCAGCTGCAGCCAGAAGGAAATGTTTTTATCAGGAAACCTCTCACCACCTCAAACTAGTTCAAACATGTCCCCAGAGCAGGAGTAATAAACTGCAATACATCTGAAGGTAGTAAACCATGGCAAATTGTAATATCACTAACAATACTTTTTTGAATCCCATTGTTGGCTTTCGAAGGGAATGCTGGGACAGTACATGTGCCCTTGGCCCAGGAGTTATAACACAAGCCTGTCAATCACAGCTGCCAATCATGTGACTTAGGGAATGGGTAAGAACGAAACTCAAACAAGACTGGGCAATAAAAGACTGAACCCAAATCCTGAGTTGCTCCTGCTAAGATGACCTACTCTCATATTCTGAGTATACTTTCACTTCTTGGTTAATATAATCTTGCTCCCAAAATGCACTGCTTCTGTGCCTCATCTGAAATCTTTCCTTGGAGAACACAAAATCGAGTATTTCTAGGACCCTGTAACACTGGGGCAAAAGACAAACTGGCTGCCTCACACTAAAGCAGGACCTATAAAAACTTTTCTAGACTTTTGGGAACTCTTAAGTTTATAAAAGTTCTGGGAGAAAATTGGGCAAAACAGCAAACCTTAAAGCATAATAGAAATTACACATTACATATCCACAGACATTAAAATGGCTTAATTCTCCTTAAAGAAAAGCTCCTTAGTTTACCAGAAAGAAAGTGAAAGAGGGAGAGGGAGAGATGAAGGACAAGCAGGGGAAGAAGGAAAAGAGAGGAGAAGAGGAGGAGAGCACTTTAAGGACATGAATGGCATTGTAGCTCTTCTGATAAGTTAATTAAGAGTCCGGTGACTAGCAAAATTCAGTAACTGTTTATGAATACCTAGAGCAGATATTCATCAAATGGCTGCTCTGTCTTGGAATAGGACTTTGCAGATGGAAGAAATGAAGTCATATATAAAAATATTTGCAATATAAAGTCACATGAAAATGTTAGAAAACGAGCTTATCTGCAGTCAAGAGTTTCAATAAATGAAATCATATGCCCCAAAAGTACAGAAATGGCATTTCCCTACATATAATTCTAGTAATCTACACTCATCAAGAAATGAGAAGTCTAGCCACAGTCCTAACACTGAAAAGAACACAGAAACGTTTTTTGCATTCCTCGTTTTCAATACATAATATTGAAAAATACATATTAACATTCCCTTTAGTGTTTTAAAATTCCACAAATAACAAAAAATAAAATACAAAACAACATACAGCATGCTGTAAGCATATGGTAGATTATTTTCTCAACATTACTTACAATTTCTAAAAACTGAGTTAAATTCTGCTATGTAGCATTTACCTTCTTTAAAGGGTAGCAAAACCTCATAAGATTATGAATGAACATAACCTACAATCTGTGTAGTCACTCAAGTAAGATCAAGTGCATTTAAGCATTCAGTAATTAAATGTTTGGACAATGTGGCAGACTTACTAAATAAAATGAAACAGGCTACAAACTTTTCACCAGCTTGCAAAATCTTAAAACTTTTTGTAGCAAGCTAGGTAAAAATGTACTATTTGTCAAAAAGAAGTAAGCTACACTATAATTTTCATGGCAGTCTTATTTCCCTTAAATAATACTTACTACTTTATATTCTGTATCTTACCAACTGGAAAGGTTGGAATCATCTTACAGGTTTTGTGAAAAACACAGACCTCTATTCCACTTTCACTGTGTGTGTACATGGGAAGTGTCCATGGGAAAAGGAATATGGTGTTTATTTAAAGAAAACAGCCTACTCACCATGTACTACCCTTTTAACACCCACCAGAATAGCTAAAGAATCAGACACAACACCAAGCAAATGTTGCAGAGTGTGTGGGACAATTACAACTCTAATCCACTATTTAGAAGATTATAATTTTGATAATCATTGGGGAATATATACTAAAAATGAACAAAAGCATATATACAGCCCAACAATTATACTACTAGATACATTCCCTAGAGAAATGTATATCTGTGCACCCAAAGACAGGTACAGGAATATAAAAATATTATATAATGCCCTATTCATTACAGCTCCAAACTGGAACAACCTAGATTATCCATCAAGAGAATGGATAAATTATGACATATATACACAGTCATACAATGGAATACTATAAAAGGAGAATGAATATGCTACTGCTACTCACGACATGGCTGATCACAATGACATATAATCAGGGTAAGAAACCAGAATAGACTATACATGCTATATTATGATGTACATGTCTTTGAATGGATATTATATTTCAAAGTTTACTGAAAAAAGTAGACATATTTAATAAATAAATAAGCAACCCCAATACCTTGAAGTTTATAATAAATTCTTGTTCCCATTGCCTATACCTTACCCAGTAAAACTGAACACATTTGTCTATTCTCATGCTAATTTAAAACATTTTGGTATTAAAACCAAGAAGACTATATTAAGACAATACAATGCAAAAGTGAATTTTTTTTTCATTTTTGAAAAAATTTTAAAAGAATTTTAATATCAAAGGTCTCCCTTCCCCCACCAACCTGACCACACTAAGATCTATACCTCCTTTTCCATCTCCAACAGTTTCTCTTCTCTGCCATTTACTTTGCAGAAACAGTTGAGAAGCATACCTACCCTAGTAGGGTAGTTAGGATGATTAAAACAAAGAGGCAGTGTGTGTGGGTGTGTGCATGTATGTGTATGTATTTTACTCAGCACCATGCCTAAGTACTCATTAACTAAGAAACTATTTATAAAGCCCAAAGAGTGAATTCATCATTATAAACACAGAAATTGGAATTTAATAATTGGTCAATAAATATCTGTAAAGTAAATTAATGCTATTACCCCTCAATTAAAAAAAAAAAACACATGGGGGAAAAGTAAAAAATAGGAATGGGGGAAAAATCAAGAAGTTCAAAGTAGGGACTTAAGCTATTTTTGTTACCAAGGAATATGACAAGACTTTAAATCTTAAAGACAAACCAAGTCATGTGCATAGAAAACCATTAAAATAAAAACAGCCTCAGTAATACCTTTCTTCACATATACCACAAGACAAAGTGGTATGTTTTAACTAAAACTAAATGTCTGCAATATTGAAACACTTCAAAATTACTCACGAATGAGTTCCTTATGAAGTTGACAAAAATCTTAAGTTAAGCCAATCAAGGTTAAGATTACTACCATAGCTCATTAATATTCTGACTAAATCAGTATTATCAGAGATAAAAAGGAAACCAGATCTCAGCAGAACCTTTACATAATATTATTTTTTAAATTTTTTATTCTAATTTGTTACCTATGACAACAGAATGCATTATAATTCATAATATACATATGGAGCACTTTTTTTATATCTCTGGTTGCATACAAAGTATACTCAAACCATTCCAGTCTTTATACATGTACTTAGGGAAATGATGTCCATCTCATTCCACCATCTTTCTTACACCTCCCCTTACCCGCCCCCTCCCTTCCTTTGCCCTATCTAGAATTCGTCTAATCTTCACATGCTTCCCCTCCCAACCCCACTATGAATCAGCCTCTTTATATCAGAAAAAACATTCACAGTATTATTTTTAATGAAAATAAAAATATAACTTTGATGTCAGAATTGTAAAGGCTACAATCTTACATTAGTTTTAAAAGACATATCAAGAAATTATTTTATTGTGTGCACAAAATATGAAAGAACCATTTGATAAGATCCTTTTCCTCTTCCTTTAAGTAATCATCTACTTGTATACCTTGGGCATGAATATTTTTAATTAACAAAATATACAAAAACTTAACTGCATGGGATGTACTAGTTTAAATATAAATATAATTCATTTAGTTATCATAACCTTAGGAGGTGGTACAATCATCATTTCAATTTTACAAAGGAGAAAACCATGACGAAATAACCAGCCTAAAGTCAAAAGTCTGTTAAATTGCAGGATGGTTGCATATGCTCTTAACCTCTATGATATGGTGCTTGGAAAGTTCTTGAGCAAAATTTGTCCTGTCTTCACTCCACATTGGGAGTTTAGTTGTTCTGAAGATCTTGAGTGACAATCCTAAAATAAGGCAGTATTAATTCTATGTTTCACCAATTCTAAGACAACTATTGTGTCACATTTTAACATTTCTGAAATAGATAGCATCTAACAATTGGAAATTCACAGTGTTCTCTATTTAGGTCCATAAAATAATAATGCATCTGGTAATTGACAAGCAATTATAATTCAAGATATTTTATATGTGTTTTCCTGGGCATCAGGGCACATATGTATAATCCCTAGAATTTAGGAGGGGGCAGGAGGATCGCAAATCCAAGGCCAGCCTCAGGAGGCCCTGTCTTTTTTTTTTTTTTTTTTTTTTTGTAGTTGTAGATGGACAGTATGCCTTTATTTGTTTATTTTTATGTGGTGCTGAGGTTTGAACACAGTGCTTCATGCATGCTGGGCAAGTGCTCTGCCACTGAGTTACAGTTCCAGCCTGAGACCCTGTCTTAAATAAAAAATAAAAAGGAGTCAGGAGCAGTGGTTCATGCCTTTAATCCTACCAACTTGAGAAGCCACGACTGGAGAATCAAGTTTGAGGAGAGTCTCTTCAATTTAGCAAGGCCTTCAGCAACTTAGTGAGACCCTGCCTCAAAATAAAAAATAAAAAGGGCTGTGGATGTGGCTTAGTAGTAAAGTACCCCTGGGTTAAATACCCAGTATGAAAAAAAGGGCTGGGAATATAGGTCAGTGGTAGGGAGCAACTGGGTTCAATTCCTAGTATTGTAAAAATATATATTAAAAAAACAAATAAAAATAAAAAGGACATGTCTTTCCTTTTAATTAAAATGATTTATGAGGAAATTTAGTGCAAAGCTATATTTATACTATAGTAAGTTATTAATTTCTCAGGCTCATTTTCAAGTTAACCTGGTTAGGATAAACCAGGATCATGTTCAAACAAACTCTTAAGAAAAAAATACTGATTTCACCATACAAGTTGAGAAGGACATTTTTGTTCATAAAAGACTTGGGAAGGGGAGGCAAATAAAACAACAATGAAAATAAACCAGACAAGTTAGAACATAAAAATGAACAATAAAGCATAAACCACAATACTACTTAATTCAAGCCAGTTCTCAAATGCCATTGATAAAAATGCTCAAATTAAAATTTTCATGTTTTAAAAGATGGACTTACTCTACTTAAGTATCTATGCTCCACTAAAGCTTTTCCAGTAAAACTAGACATATTAAACTTAATTGTGATGTTGAATTTGTGAACTTAAAAGTTTAAACTTATCCTGAGAGATGCCAACCCAAAATTGAATTCAATTTATGAAACGCAATTCATTTAAGTGTTTGTTGTATTTGTACTTTTCTTAGCAATTTCAAAACAAGTTTATATTCACTGTTATTTATTTTTATTTTTTGTCTTGCAGCATGAAAACTATTTACCTTTCAAGGGAATTCGCCCTAAACCAAAAAAGTTGCATCCAAATGACAGTTGAAAAAATACTTGGAGTACTTTAATATTTACTTTTAAAATCAGTTATTTTGTTAGGCATAAAAGGGGGGTATTACATAATGATAAAGGAGTCAATTCTCACAAATAAATAAAAAAATTAGATCCTTAATATGAATGCATCTAACAACAGGGCATCAAAATATGGGAGGCAAAAATTGATAGAATTGTAAAGAGAAATATATCAACACACAAGGACTCTGCTAACAGAAATGAGCAGATCCAGCAGGAAGAAATTAGTTAGGAAATAAGATGAACTCAACAGCACCATCAATTAACTGGAATATAATGTGTATCTATAGACTACTTTATCCAAAAACAATAGAATAAATGTTTTTCTCAAGCACACATGGAACAATGGCCAAGAGATGACATCCTGGGCCAAAAACACACCTTAAGAAATACCATCTGCTCTCAGCACAACAGTATTAAAATAGAAATTATATTATTAAATATAACTTAATAACAACAGTATTAAAATAGAAATTAATAAAATAGAAAGGTAGTGAGAGACACATGTACAAATACTTGGAGGTTAAATAACACATTTCTAAATAACACAAGGGTCAAAGAAGAAACTGAGAAATATAAAAATATTTTAAACTAAATGAAAAATGAAAACAAAGCTTATTAAAATTGTGAGGTACAGCAAAAGCAGAGTTTGAGGGAAATTAGTAATGACAGAGGCATATAGTTGGCTCTCTGCATCCATGGGTTCCACAAATTTGTAGACTTAACCAATCACAAATTGGGGGGAAAAACTGCATCTACACTGAATATTATAGTATTTTTTCTTATTGTCATTTATCCCTTAAACAATACAGTATACCAACTATTTATATAGGATTTACATTGTGCATGGTGGCACATCACCTATAATCCCAGCAACTCAAAGAGACTAAGGCAGGAGGATTTCAAGTTCAAGGACAGTCCCGGCAATTTAGGGAGACCCTGTCTCAAAACAAAAAATAAAAAGGTCTAGGGATTGTCACTCATTAGTTCAGCACCACCAACTTTCAATCCCTAGCATGGAATTAAAAAAAGGATTTACCTCATATCAGGTATTATAAGTAATCTAGAGTTGATGCAGAGTACACAGAAGAATGTGTATAGATTATCTGAAATTACTATGCTATTTTATATAAGGGACACGAGCATTCACAATTCTGTTATTCACAGTAGATCCTAAGACGAATCCCCCGGATATCAAGGGTCAATGGTTATTAAAAAAGAAAATAATTTAATAAATCATCTAAACTTCCACCTTAGGAAACTAGAAGTAAATTAAACACAAAAGTAGTAGAAGAAAAAAATAAAGATTAGAGGAGAAATCACTAAAATTAAAAACAGGAAATCAAAAGGAGAAAAAAAAATCAATGAAAACAAAAGTTGTTCATGGTTTTTTTTGTTTTGTTTTGTTTTGTTTGAAAAAACAAAAAGCTTCTAGCCAAGCTAACCAAGAAAAAGTGAGAGAGACATGCACAAGGCCTGGGTTAAATCCTCAGTACTACCAAAAAAAAAAAAAAAGAAAGGAAAAAATAGACCACGAAGATGTGTCTAAATCTAAAGAAACTCAATAAATAATGAATAACCTATCAAAACAGAAAACACCAAACTCAGATGGGTTCACTGGTGAATTCCATCAGATTTTTAAAGAAGAAATTTTTATCAATTCCCTACAAACTCTTTTAGAAGATTGAAAGAAAGATAATACTTCCTAATTTATTGTATGAATATTAAAACCAAAGACATTAACAAGAAAAGTACTAATAAATATCTCTCATGAACAGAGAGAAAATTCCTCAACAAAATATTAGCAAATCAAATCTAAAAATATATTTTAAAAACTTGGATATCACAACTAAGTGGAATTTATCCTGGGAATACTGGCTAATTCAGTATCTGGAGGTTAATTAATATAATTTATCACCTGATATATCAAAAGACCAAATAAGGAAAATTTCATGATCATATAATAGATACAGAAAAAATATTTGACAAAATTAAATGCCCCTTCATCTTTAACACTAGGAAATAGGGGAAACTTTCTCAGCTTGATTTTTTTAAAAAGCCAACCAAACAAAAAAAATAAAAAATAACCTAGTTAACATCATACTTGGTGGCAAGAAATTGAAGCTTTCCAGTAAATTCAGGAAGAAGGGAAAGATGTCCCCTCTTACCACTGCTTTTTTTCTACACTGTACAGGGAGGCTTAGCTAATACAAAAATACAAGAAAAAGGTTGGGGCAGAGGGGATAAAGATTGGGAAGAAGGAAATAAAACTGTTCACAGATGAATCAGTAAAAACCTACTGGAATTAATTAGTGACTACAGCAATGTTGCTGGACATAAAGTTAATATGCCAAAGTCAATTACCTTCCTAAATACCCAGCAATAAACAAGTAGGATCTGAAATTAAAAATACTGTATCATGTACATTAGCACCCCCAAAATTGAAATATTTGTTAGATATATATCTAACAAAATGTGTACAAGATCTATGTGGAAATCACAAAATTCTGATGAAATAAATCAAAGAACTATATAAATGGAGAGATATTCCATATCAAAGGGCAGAAAGACAAAGTGTCAAAATGTCAGTTTTTTCCAACTGATCTACAGATTCAATGAATTCTTGTTGAAATCCCAGCAAGTTATTTTGTGGATACTGACTCTAAAATTTATGTCAAGAGTCAAAAGACCCAAAACAGTCAACACAACACTACGAGAACTTAGTTGGAAGACTGACACTACCAACTTTAAGATTTACTATAAATTCACAATAATCAGGACAGTGTGATATTGGTGGAAGAGAATACATATAGATCAATGGAATAGAGCAGTGATCCCAGAAATAGAACAAACGATCAACTGATCTTTGACAGAGAACCAAAGGAAATACAATGTAGGAAATACAATGTAGCAAATACAGTTGTAAGAGGAAAAAACAAACTTGTATGCTCTCATGCTCAACAAAAAACATTTATTTAGGTGACCTCCCAGACACCAATTCACCAGTAGACAACAGCTCAATGTTTTATAAATAATTCAATTCTGGCACTATCTAAATAGAGCATCAGATCTCATGGGTTAAGGGATCAAATATTATTCAAGAATTTTCAAAAACTTTAAAAATTTTTAAAAAAGGAATTTTCAGAGCTTGATCTTCAGCCTATCTCACACACACTTCCCAGAGGTCAAGTGGATGAGGCTGAAACTCTAATCATTCAATCTGCTCAGTACTTCTTTTGGTGACTGGCCCCATCCTTAGGCTATCTAAAGGAGCCCACTCTCAGTAACCTCATTAGCATATATTCAGAAGTTTAAAAAGGGGGCTCATTATGAGGGGAAAAAAAAGATATTCTACCACTCAGGAAATTTCAAGTGTTCTAGGAGCTATATGACAAAACAGGAGACAAAGAAGCTAAATTTCACATTATATCACAATAGTCCTTTCAACAAATGGTGCTGGACCCAAAGAAATAAGTAGAAAGGAGACATAAAGAAACAACAAGGAAATAAGATGATGAACACCACCATATCAGAATCCTGAGATTGACCAGACCACAGAAACCATCCTGACATCACCAAACCGATATTATTCCTATATACTTCCCCATACCCACCCCTCACCAAGTTTCCTTTAAAAGACAACTGGAGAACCCCAAAACCATTTCTCTCACTTTTGAGATGGCCCATATTCTCCCATGAATGTGTATTCCTTGCTTTACCTCACAGGCATTGAGAATGCCAACATTTTCCCTTGAAAATGTATCTACTTTCCTAAATCTGTCTATTCCTCTACCTGATACATGAATAAATTCTTTTCTATCATGTAAACCAATAACCCTCACTAGTCCTCTGTCAAATTCCCCCTTTCTCTCCTGGAACTCTTGGAGACACCTTTCCCCTATAACAAAACTACTGAACATTCACATAAGAAAAAAAAATCCAGACACAGACTTTTTTATACCTTTCATAAAAACTAACTCAAAAAACAGATCATAGATACACCTAACTGTAAAATGCAAAACTATAAAACTCCTACAAGACAACAGAGGAGAAAATCCAAATGAACTTGGATTTGGTGGTAACTTTTAGAGATAAAACTAAAAGCACAAGACATCAATTAATTGATAAGCTAATCTTTATAAAAATTAAAATTTCCTCCTCTGCAAAAGAATGAAGACAAGCCACAGACTGGGAGAAAATACTTACAGTAAAAGACATACCTGATAAAAGACTATATATATATATATATATATATATATATATCTTCAATCTCAGTAATAGGAAAACAAATCAACTGAAAAATAGGAACTTCCTTAATAGACACTACACCAAAGAAGATATAAATACAGTAAAACAAGCACATGAAAAGAAGCTTCACCTCATCTGTCATCAAGGAGATGCAAATTAAAACAATGTGATATACCATATACCTATTATAGTGGCCAAATCCAGAACACTAACACCAATTGCTGATGCAGATGTGGAACAAAAGAAAGTCTCTCATACATTGCTGGTGGGAATGCCAAATGGCACAACTATTTTGGACGACAGTTGAGCAGCTTCTTATAAAACTAAATATATTCTTACTATACCATCCAATCAAAGGAGACAAAAATCTGTCTTCATAAAAAAGATCAGCTAGTTCACAGCAGCTTTATTCATAACTGCTAAAACTTTGAAGCAATCAAGATGTTCTGTAATACAATAAACAAACTGTGGTACATCCAGTAATGGAATATTGTTCAGCATTAAAAAGAAATAAACTATCAAGCCATAAAAAAAAAATATGGAGAAAACTTGTACTAAGAAGCTACTCTGAAAAGGATACATGAATTATGACTTCATCTCTATCACATTTGTTAAAACACAAAACAGTAAAAAACATAAATAGTAATTAGGTATTAGGGGCCTATGGCCATTGTAATGGGAGAAAGAGGACTTTTAGGTCAGGAAACTACTTTGAATGACACATACCATAATAAATCTGCCCAAATTCATAGAATACATAACACCAAGAGTGAATCCTAATGTAAACTATAGACTGGTGATAACAATACATCAATAGATTCATCACTGTAACAAATGTACCACTCTGGTATGTCATTGTTATAACGAGGGATGTAATGTACGTGTGGGCACAGAGAGTTATTTGAGAAATCTTTGTAGCTTTTACTCAAGTTTGCTATGAATCTAACATAGCTTTTAAAATAATTAAGTCTATTTAAAAAAAAAATCAATTACTTGGAGTACAGGGCAAGGAAGGAGAGGTATAAGTGTATTTGATACAAGATAAAAACAAATAAATCTGCTTCAGAAAATACACCCAGACCAAATAACAATGGTTCCTTCTTTATTAACAAACCTCAAGTTATATTTTAAAAGCTTGCTAGTACTTTTTTAGTTCACTACAACCTTTCAGATCTGCATTAACTATTAAGAGAATGAAACCTTTGTAATTGTTATACTTAACTATATTTATCTTTTATCTAATATAGAATGTAAACAAACACAATAATCCAAAGAAGGGTAGACATATTTTATAAATACACTCATATTGCACAGATGTATTTTTCCATTGTACTTTTTTCTTCAGGTGTATGCAGACCAATTCCAATCATAGTTTGAAGTAATGAGATTTTATTTAGGATCAGAAACTGTTTAAATCTGCTAGCCTTTGCCTATGTAAAGTCCAATCTCAGTTATATTACATGATTTAGAATATAATATTAAAAACTGACAACTAGTAAGAACCACAAAGAGCTGGGCAGGGTGGTACATGCCTTGCAATCTCAGCAACTTGGGAGGCTGAGGCAGGAACAACAGGTTGAAGACCAACCTTAAAAACTTAAGTGAAACCCCATCTTAAAACAACAACAAAAATTAAGATTAAATTAAATACAGGGCTGGGGATGTGGCTCAAGCGGTAGCGCGCTCGCCTGGCATGCGTGCGACCCGGGTTCGATCCTCACCACCACATACCAACAAAGATGTTGTGTCCGCCGAGAACTAAAAAAAATAAATAAATAAAAATTCTCTCTCTCTCTCTCTCTCCTCTCTCACTCTCTCTTAAAAAAAATAAATAAATAAAAATAAATAAATAAATTAAATACAAAAAAATGTGGATGTGTAACTGATGTGATTCTGCAATCTGTATTTGGGGTAAAAATGGGAGTTCATAACCCACTTGAATCTAATGTATGAAATATGATATGTCAAGAGCTTTGTAATGTTTTGAACAACCAATAAAAAAAAAACCCTAAAAAAAAAAAAAAAAAAAAAAAACAAAGGGCTGAGATGTATCTCAGGGTTAAAGTGCCCCTGGGTTCAATTCCCAGCAGCAATAAATAAATAAATAACTTGTAAAACAAAATTTTTAAAGTTATAATTTTTTAACATAAAATTTAAGGAAGTCTACCTTAGATTAGAATAATATAAAAATGTTTCTAAAATAACTCAACAAAACATTTCAGTAGCAGGTTTTGATAGTCTACTCTTCTTTTACTTTAAAGCCTATACCTTCCTTCTAGAACTTTCATTTACTATGCTGTAACAATCTATTATTAACATCATTTTCCCTTCTATCTCACTATTTTCTATGGGAACTTAACTATACCAATTAAGGTTTTGTCACTTACAGTATCCACAATTCTTGTCTGTGCATGCTTTCAGAATAACTGAAATATCATTTCTTTATGTTCCTCTAGTACTGCACTGCTGTCTCCACCTAAGTTTAAACTGCCTTTCAGAAATACTCTGCCCTAGTGTCATTTTCCTTTGAAAGTCTTCCCCAGTGCCCCTTCTCTGCATCTAAGAGGCCATGCAAATAAATTGATATAATAGCACTATTTGCAATAGAATAACTAATAGTTAACTGTCTAGACTCTGAGTTCTAATCACATATCTAAAACTCTAGAATCCAGTGTATGATAGTGAAATCTTTAAAAACGATAGTCTGAATAAATACATTGTGTGGAAAAAAGTTTGAGATACTTATAGAATATCCAGATGGTTATAAACAGAAAACATGGGGCTGAGCTAAGGAAGGAAAATATAGCTCATGCTATAGATATGATAATTTTATTCTAAATTCAGGATGTAGCTTTGGCAGATTAAAACAAAATTCATCATCAAATGGTTTATGGATGGGCTAATGAGAAATACAAAATTTTCTCCATGTTGCTAAATCCAATGTATATTCTTGAGTCCAAAATTTATGTGATTTTTCAGCTGCGTTCAAAATAGTTGACTGCCCACTCTTGCCCCTTTCAAACAGTTTACTGCCATAGCTTCAGTAATGCAAAGGAAAATCTCCTCTAGTCTCTAGCTACTCCTTCTCAATATCCTTTGTTTCATTTCCTTTTTCCTATGTTTAAATGTGGAAGATTCACTGGGTTTAGACCAAAGCTGCCTTATCTTCTGTTTTTTTTTCCCCCCTTAGGCAACTCATTTCCTACTTCAAGGCTTCAATGATAAACTATAGGCTGACTTCCCAAGCTTAAAGTCCAAATCTCTTTCCTGAGCTCCAAACTTGCATATGCAACTGCTTGCTACTAGACATCTCCACTTGTCTGTCTCCCTCTTTTAAACTCCATGAGTTTTACTTCCCCCCTTTCTTGATACTACCATACAACCTCCTCCAATATTTCCTAACTTAGGTTAAAAAAAAAAAAAAAACATCTATGGAAATCAGCCTTCTCCTTTCCCTAGGCTCCTAATCTAATCTTAAGTATCACCAAATTCTATCAATTTTACCTCACAAATATTTGTTAAGTCTATGACTGTCATCCTGGACTAAAGATTCCATCATAATCTCCTACCTATTTTCTTTTTTTATGGTGGTGCCACACATGGAACACACAGGTCCTTGTGCATGACAGGCAAGCGCTCTAAGAAACATTCCCAGTCCTCTAGATTACTCTTTAATAGCTGAACTCAATGTTATTCAAAGTGTAGTCTGTGAACTAATACTGGCCCACAAATTTTAGAAACTTTATATAACAATTTGACAGATCAAAACATACATTTTATAGGTCACTAAAGTACTAGTACAAACTGAAAATTCAAACAGAATTGGTCCTTCACACAGTTAAGTTTGAGAAGCACAGGTCTAAATTGGGGTCTCTGCATTTACACTTGCTTCTCTCCAATCTGTGCTCTGCAGAGCAGTCAAGTGATGTTTTTCATGCAAAAATCTGTGTAATTTAGTCAGTTATTAAACAGTGGCTTCCTGTTGCCCTTAGAGTTAAGTACAAAATGCTTACCATGGATTTTGGCCATTGTGATCTGCTTTGGCCTCATTTCAGATAAACCACCCTGTGGTAAGGTCCAGTCTCTATTGAACCTTCCAATTCTAGAAAATTGAAATAGCCAGTATCACTTGGGTAACTACCCTTCACCTTTTAGGTTACAGACTAAAATCATCTCTTCAGAGAAACATTCTCTTAAGGATGAGTGGGCTTTCATTATTTAAATAATTTTCTTTACAGCAGTTATCATCTAATTATTATTTTTTTGTTTAATTTCTTTATTTCCCCACTGACTTTTGTCTCCACGAATTCAGTTGCCCTCTTTCATTATCATATGTCACTAGAACCTAGCAAAGTACATGGAACAGATGAATTGTTCAATAATTTTTGCTAAGCAAGCAAATCCAACTCAGGAAACAGTGAGTAGAGGAAATATAAATGCCGGGGCTGGGGATGTGGCTCAAGCGGTAGCACGTTCGCCTGGCATGCCTGCGGCCCGGGTTCGATCCTCAGCACCACATACCAACAAAGATGTTGTGTCCGCCGAGAACTAAAAAATAAATATTAAAAATTCTCTCTCTCTCTCTCTCTCTCTCTCTCTCCTCTCTCACTCTCTCTTTAAAAAAAAAAAAGAAAGAAAGAAATATAAATGCCTTCAATATCTGGCCATATGTAAGGCTTGGGTACCAAGTGCTTTAGAAAAGTTATATCTTCTTTATTGATCTTAAAAAAAAAAAAAACACCTAAAAAGACAGGAAAGGTCCATTGTTCCATTAAAAACAGGATTTTCAAAAAGGTAAAGAATTTTACAAAGCAGACAAGAAAGTGACAGGTCTAAGGGTAATAGACTCTAGAGCCATACTGCCCGGCTGCATTGCTTAATGAACTTAAGATTTTGTGGTAGTTAAGTAATCTGTTTTCCAAAGTCCTCATTTGTAAAATGGTGGTATTAACAAAGCCTTCTTTAAAAGTTTACTATGAGTTTAAATGAATATTTAAATTTGACAGTGCTTGGTGCAGTGTTCTGTTAGCAGTTATCATTATCATTAACAGTTCTCACTTAAATTTTTTCTGTTTGTCAATGCCATACTAGAATATAAATTACAAAAAAGCAGAGTTTGTATTATTATTATTCCCTGATAGAGCTGTTTCCCACCAGGGTCCCACAGGAATTATGGACTATGAAAACTCATTTGGGTTACTATTTACTCATTTCTCTCAAAAATGGTATACAACTAGTATCATGAAAGGTACATAGCAAAGTAAGTAATATAACTTGATTTTTACTGGGACTATGACTAAGACGGGCCACTCTCTTGTATCCCTAGTGCCTAGCATACAGCAGATGCTCATTAAATACTTTTGGAGAGAATGTATATTTACAAAACCAAAAAACTAATGAAATGCAATTCTGCACTAAAGGTCAATTTTATTCTACCACTTCAAAGTTTCTATAAACTTCAAGAGTCCGTTTCTAGGAAAGTCATTTTCTTCAAGCTGTGCTGCCCATACCATTCAAAGCCAAAAATGCAGAATGCAGACACTAGGCAACAAAGGAACAACTACAACAACAATAACAACAAAAAAAAACAATGTTGGCAGGAATTATGCAGTAGTACAAGGTAGAAGACAGGTAGAATATGGATACCCAGGAGAGAGCAAAGGATATTTTAGGCCAAGAAACAGCCTTAGCAAAGGCAGTATCACCCAAAGTACACAGCGCCAGGCAGTACAAAAATGATTTTAGGTTATAAATGGTAAACATGTTTATTTTGATAATTATGTACCCATTTTACATGTAACTAGGATGCTAAATTGATATTTCAGATTTTACTATTTAGAACACTGAAGTAAATAATACCTACTTAGATTTTAAGTAAATCATATAAAAATGTATTAAGTAAATAATGATGCACATGAGGAAAGCAAATATGGCAATACAGCATTTTAACAAGTTAATAAAATCTGATAAATACTGAGCTAAAGTATGTGAATGTCAAAGAACATAACAGGTTTTGAGAAAAAGTACCAGTCTTCTAAATGAAGACAAAGCTTTCTCCTGCAATGATTCAAAATAAAAGACAGATACCCACCAGCTTTGAATATTTCACTTCCAATACTAAAATTGCTATGCATAAAATCTTCATTTTCCAGTATGATAAATCTGCTACATACTTCAACTTCTCACTTATTCTCAAAGTGAAGTTAAAATTTTACAACTTCCAAATAGAGAAACAAAATAAGAAGTGACTTATCTGTAGCCCGACAATTCACTTGAAAACCAAGATCTAGCCCTCCACTGGGTAATGCAAGCCTATAATCCCAGAGACTTGGGAGGCCAAGGCAGGAGTATCACAAGTTCAAGGCCAGCAATCTAAAAAGACCCAGTCTCAAAACAAAAAAATAAAAAGGGCTGGGGATGTAGATCAGTAGTAAAGTGCCCCTGGGTTCAATTCCCCAGTACAAAATTAAAAACAGAAAATAGGGAGCTAAAATCTTGCCTTTTTCAAATAAAGAGAAATTAATACAGTAATGAAATAATCTAATCGTAACACCAGAAAGGGTGTCAAATAAGAGTAAGAAAACAGCATTCCATTCTCACCTTCCTCTCAAAATTAACCTAATAGCCAAATCCAGTCAAGCTAAGAAGCTAATATTTATTAATGAGCCACTGTTCTAAGTACTTTATTTGTATTAACATGTGCAATCCTTACTGCCCTATGAGAACCATCCCATTTTACAGTTCAAGGATACTAAAGCCCTGAGAAGTTAAATAATTTGCCCAAAGCCAGAGCTGGAAGGTGGTAGAGTAGAGGTTTAAATCCTGACAATTACACTATAAAATCTGAGCCCTTAACCACCAGGCAACATTTCTCTCAAGAATGATGGGATAATCTGAAATATCCCACCAGTTCCATCATGGTGAAGAGATGTAATTTTCTAAGGTATAATCCTTTTACTCCTTCAGTTTCCTATCCAAGAACCAAGATTCCATTATAAGGAAGAAGGGTATTATATTGGGGCAAACTAGGCCCAGGATTATGCAAATACAGACCAAAAAAAAGCATCAGGAGCTTCAAAAGGATGGCAGAGGGCTTAATGATAATGTTCACGGTCTTGGTTTTGGAAGATTAAGCAAAAAGTTAAGATAAGCAGAAGATTAATCTTATTTCTGCTGGGCTCTATGACTGCTTTGAGGGAGAAAATTCTACTACCCCTTTCCTTTATGTTAGTCAGTGCACAAAAACAGATCCGAGAGGAAGATTTAGGGAAAAGGGTAGCAGCAAGAGAGCAAAGCAGAGTCAAATTTGGTTCTTCAAGACTTGGATCCCTGAACCACACGGTTAGTTTAATGTACCCTTATAAAAGTGAGAATTTATGAGATGGCAAATGTGTGTTTGGAGACTGAGGACAAGACCACTGGGTAGAGGCATTGAGTGGTCTGGAAAGCTGAGAACGCACTCTAAAAGGAGCTAAAAGAACGATACTTTCAAGGGTCCGTGCCTGGGATGAGGAGGTATGGAGGTGGACGCTGTGGGGCGGCGGGGCCAGTTCCTCCCTCAGGGCAGTACGCAGGACGGGCAAGAAAAGAAGGTATAAAGGGGGAGATACACAGGTATGAGAGAAGGGAGATCGGCAAGAGTAAAAGGGGCGAGGTCGTGGAGAAAATTAAGGGGGCTATTGGTAGGCGGAGGCTGGGAAACCAAGCAGGGACGAGGACATCCCCAGAGGAAGTAAGAAACACCGGATGGAGGGCGGTCCGGGGGGCGGAGGATGGGGCTGGAGGCAACCCCCGTGAAGGCCGAAGGCGCGCCGCAAGAGCCGGGCTCCCGTTCCAAGAGGGATGCGGGCGCAGCGAAGGGCCCGGAGAAGGCCGCCGGGCCTGGAGAAAGGAGGGGGAGGAGCGAGCGACCCGGGCCGCGCTGGGACCCCGACGGGGGAGGGGCACCTACCAGGACTTGCGGGGCGACGGCGAGCAATCCTCGCGGCGGCTGCTCTCCGGCTGAGGCGGCGGCCGAGAGGGCCCCGGGAGCCGAGGTTGTGACGGCGGCGGCGGCGGCGGGGGCGATGGCGGCGAGTCCCTGTGGCGGCAGCCTCTGCCGAGCCGCATCCCTCCGCCCCAGTCCACCCTCCTTCCCTATCTGCCGCTCCTAAACTTCTTCTCCGGGATAAACAAACCCGCCGCCAGGGGCGGCCGCCTCCGCCGCTCCCGCCCCCGCGCGCCCCCCCACCCCGCCCCGGGCCCGTCCGGGCTCCGGCTTCCGAGTTACGACTCCAGTCCCAGCCCAGCCCGGGAAGGCGCGTGCGCGGCGGCGGCTCGCGAGGCTCTTCCTGCCTCCTTCCTGAGCCTGGCACTTCCGGGCGGCCCGGATCCGCCGCCGGGTCTTGGAAGCCGCCGCCTCTGCCGGGCCCTGAGCACGGAGCCGCCCCGGCAGCCATACACCAGAGAGGGCGGGCCTCGCTTTGCCGGCACTCTACTCTCTCCAAGTAGGAAAACTTCCTTGCTTAAAAGCCCACTCATATAGGCCTCCTAACTTGTCTAATCCTCTGAAGGGAACCTGTGCACGATTCCCACGGGGTTGTAGCAGTCTCTAGAAAGCCTAGGTACAACTTTTGAGAGCTCCTGTTGCGATCCTAGAACTCTGGGAACCACCTTAACACAAGACAGCTGTACAGAGACAGCCACGGAAAATCGAGAACACTGGGTAGACAATTCAAAACAATTCTACAGTTTTCGGCTGGAGGAGATGTGTTGCAAGTCTCGGGCCAGAAGAGAGGGTCTGCGGAGATGGTTGGGACGTGCTGAAGACCTGGAGCAACCCAGGACTGGACGTTGGTACTTCAGCAGATGCCTGAAGAGAAGTAGTATCTTCAGTCGTTTAGAGTTTACAGAAAAGGGTGACAATAGAACTTTTTTATTCAGCCCGCCCGTGGGGCGAAACACTTTTCTAGCTGACAGGAGTCAACCTCACTAAAGAGGTTTTAGGGACCACAAGTTCCTGTTTTGCCAGTGCTGACATGGAGTTCACTCAAAGATTTCAACTCTTTTTACTTTATGCATCAATCAACGAATTACTTACCTAGCTTCCCTAAAAAGAGAAGAGGAACAAAAAATTAAGTACTATATGACAAGCACTGTACAAAGCATATATATGTATCATTCTCTTTAATCCTCTCAATTTCTATATGACTTCATGGTAGAAATTCCTCCCATCTTACAGAAAAAAACGAGGATTAGAAAGGACAATTGACTCAAAGATTACTAGAGTTTAAGAACAGGCAGATACCCCTCACTTTAATACTTGGCAGTATTATTCATGTAGTTAGGATGCAACATGCTTGGGATAGAAGCATCACCAGACTTTTTCAAAAGCAATAAGGTCGACTTAACCAGAGCTCAAGGTTGCCTTGGGTTGAGTAGATTGAATGTTAATTCAGACCAAGGAACTCTAAAAGTTAAAACATAAGTGGAAGTGAAATCTGGGGATATAACTGTGGTACAGCGCTTCCTCAGAAAGTGCTTGCCTAGCTTGTGCAAGGCCTTGGGTTCCATCCCCAGCACCACAAAAACAGCAGCAACAACAAAACTAAAAGCATTGGGGAATGTAAGAGGAAACATTAGTGCAAACATTTCACCATCTCTAAACCCCAACAAATACTGTTTGCTATACTCATTGTGAGTCTTATTATTTTAAATATGTGACAGAGGCAGTGGAAGTTATATGTAATTTTTTAAACTATTTAAACCCTGAATAGTATATCAACCCCTTTTCCACTAATTAAATATTAAGCAACTAATAAATGTAATATGTCCAAGGAATCAAATTATAAGTCCTTCAGGTAGCGTTACAATTGGGAGTTATGATATGAATGATATTTGCTGATTCTTTACAATTAACAGTTCAGCCTGGGGATTGATTTAATAAACTTCAGCCACAAGGATGTTAAATTGTCACTTAGGGTGTTTCCGTAGTCACTTCCCTAAGCTATCACCTTGCCCTGGTGTTAGTTAAGATATGCCATTCCTCCCTTCCTCACAATATTCAGTGACTTTATCCACTAATAAAGTGACAGTAAGTAGTAATATCAAGAATGAACATGGCTAGTAAATAATAAAACTGTGATTGTTTAGCAAAGTAAAAAACTACTTTAGCTGGTAACCCCAGCAACTCAAGTGGCTGAGGTGGTAGAATGGCAAGTTCCAGGCCAACTTGAGAAGTTTAGTGAGACCCTGCATCAAAAAATAAAAAGGGTTGCATGGCCTGTAATCCCAGTCATCAGGACTCTGAGCCAGGGGAACCGCAAGTTGGAATAACCTCAGCAAATTAATGAGACCCTGTCTCAAAAAAAATAAAAAGGTTGAGTATGTAGCTCAGTGGTAAAGTGCTCCTGAGCTCAATGCCCCAGTTCCAAAAAATTAAAATTAAAAGGATTGTGGTGTAGTTCAGTGGCAGAGTGCCCCTGGATTCAGTCCCCAGTGCCAGGAAGAAATGGAGGGAGAGAGGAAAAAGAAAGCAGGCAGATGGCTTTATGACCAATAAACTTGTATTAAATCTTCATTTTATTCAAGTTATATTACCAATCCACAAAGAACTTTATATATTTTTGGTCCTGGGAATTGAACCCAAGAGTGCTTTACCACTGAGCTATATCCCCAGCCCACTCCTTTTTTTGTTTGTTTGTTTTTGAGACAAGTTCTCTCTAAGTTGCTGAGGGTCTCTGTTGCTGAGGCCACCTTTGAACTTGTGATCCTCCTGCCCCACAGCCTCCTTGCTGGGATTATAGGAGTGTACCACTGTACCCAGTTGAGGTCTGTTTTTTGTAGAAAATCATTAATATTCCTCAGTGTATGTGGCTTATCTGGAATTCCTACTTAGCACATTCTCTGAATTTGCTAAGTATACATGAGCTCTAGACTTTTGGAACTCCTTTACCCAAACTGAAAAGCCAATCCATCTTCCCATTTTGGTATTTTAGTGACTGAAGCATCCTTTTTCTCTTTTGTAAATTAAAAGCCTTAGGATGGTCACATTCCATGGCTGGGTGCTGGGTATGAACAATGGAGTCAACACTCCCTGCCATGCCACCTTCTGTTTTGTACTGTCATTTAAATTAACTTATTAGCAAATATATGACCCTTAGGAATCTTAAGTGATACACTCTTCATACTTGTGCCCCCAGACATTATTGCCTATACCTTTTCCCAAATATGGTCTACCACATTCCTATGCTAGTCAGCTGGTCTCCACATATTTTTCTAACTTTTGTCTTATATTATTTTCCCCTTTGTCTTATATTATCATCAAGGGAACCAAACTCAGCCATTAGTGCTATAAGCTAATACTTATGATCATATCTTTAAAATGACTTTGGCTTTTGGAAATAATGGTAAAGAAAAGGATAACTCATTTGTTAATTTTTTTGCATTTATAAATATTAGGCCTTTTACCTGGAAATACCAAAATCTATGTTTAATAATTTGTAATTTGTCATATATGAAATTTTGTTTTCTTTTCTCATATCTGTTTCTTTCTCCATCTCAGGCTTTTGCCCTTCCTTGAAATTCCTAGTTTGTGACACTTTTATTACATTATATTAATTTTTAAGGATATAACCAGCTTTAGAACTCAAGCATATATATTGTATATATACACAAGCACATATATTGTACATATTCACAATCCTTGTGTGGTGATGCCTACAGCAGAAAAAAAAAAAAAAGTTCCTAAGTTTGATGTACTTTCCACTCAGAAGTTATTAACAAAGAATTCTTAGAGAACTGAGAAGAGGGCCAACCCAGAATTCTGAAATTAGGACCATTTTTTAGTTTTTTAGGTTCTTCATTAACACCCTTTCTTTTATCTCCTCAGCCACATACTGTCAAATGTTTCAGAGAGATCCCTCATTTCAAATTAAACAAACACTCATTCATTTAACATTTGGGTTTTTGAATAATGTGTCAGGTCAGTAGCAGAGATTTGTTTTTATTCTGTTAACATGTGAAGAGTAAAAGGTGAATTGCAGTTGAATAGTTGGCATACTGCTACAGTTTATAGCCATTCAAATATTAATTTTAATCAGGTTTAAAATATTTTGGGGATTCTTGAAATGCTAGTAATCCCTAGCTTCTGAATCATTAAGTGCCTAATGAATTAGAAATGGTGACATCTAAAATTGGGAATATATCATCTTGGAAAAGTCTTTGGTCATCCTACTTGTGGCTTCTCAAGGTAATATCTGAAAAACAATAAAAATGATTTCTTCAGGATTTCCCAAGAACCCTAAGCATTCTTCTGGGCATCCCTTGAGCACTCTCATCCTAGGTTACTTACAGTTGCTGGAAGTCTTACTGTGCCAGGATCGAGGTGGTTGCTGCTGCCATGATCCACTCCCTGATGACCTCTCTTTAGCTAATCTTTCTCTCTTCTGGTGCCCTGGCCCTGTTCCTTCTCTGCTTTCAGGTAACCTGAGAAGTTACAGTTGACTCTGTACCCTGGAGATAACTGCAGGGGAAGCCTGGAACTCTCCACTCTGTTCTCCAGCCAGAGGTCACCAGCCTCTGCAGCAGCCCTGAATGGCTCTAAAAGTGTAGCTGTTCAGTCTCCTCCTCCTCTTTTATCTCTGCTCAGTCATCACAATGTCTCCAGGTCAGGGTCTGTGGTCCCCTCCCTGAGAGACACACCCTTCTCCCTATCAGGGCAATACCTGGTTTAGAAGTTTATTTAAACTTCTGCCCTTGACCTGCCCACTGGGTAGTTCTCTATCTTTATCCTTTTTCTTCTCACATTGGGGCCACTTTACCCCATTTGCCTCTGAACTCAAGAAACGGGAGCTCCCTATCCTGTTTCTCTGCCTTGATTGGATCTCTGATTGGATCACCTCCTGATTCTCTCAGACTCAGGCCTGGGCCTCTCAAAGAAGAAGCATATAGAATTAGACCCTGTGCTCAGACCAGCAATCTAGAAGCATAGTCCCTTTGGTTGAGTTTCTGCTGTGTTCCTGAAATTACCTTGCAGCTGGACACTAAGTGAATTTCGGAGCCTTGGAAGCTCTGTGCCTTGATTGGCTGATTTTCCACTGATCTACTCTCCTACAAAGTACTGCTAATTCCTCATTTCCCTCCTGCTGCCTCCCTACTCTAGTAATCAATCCCTGCTGTCTCCCTTTTCTCAATTCTGCATTCATACCCGTATATAACAGGTAAGTAGTCATCTGCCTCTAGATGGATTTTTGCTAGTCAAAGACCAGGTTGCCAGATTGGAAACCCTAATACCACCGTTTCCAAAATTAGCAGACTGCACCATCTCTAGAGTTACTATGCCTGTACCTCCCAGCCCTCAGTCAAGCCAACCTTTGCAACTGACCCAGACACTTCCCCCAAGTCTCCCGCCTCTCATCCACATTTTTGGCCATGGTGATATGAGCTTTTGCCTTCTATTCCATGTCTGCCCAGGCTTTTGGCACACTCAACCTTTCTTCCCTGAACTACACCAACTAGAAGAAGCACCGATTCAAGTGTTACATAAGCCCTAGATATTCTCTTAGAGACCTTATCCCACATCCTATCCAACACTGGAAAGTATAGCCCTATCCTTTGTGTAAATTTTAATGTTTTGTTATGAAAAAGGGAATTTATATAATTCTCCTCTTGAAATACTTATTTATTTTGCAGTTTTCTTTGTGTTTTAGAGCCAAGACATTTTCTCCAGCTCTCAAACAAGGAAATGTGGAAGCTGTTATGGTCCTTGCACACTGTACCTATAGTGAGATACTGAAGCTTAAAAGCATAAAGAAAAAAAAATTGCTCTGGGAGGCGGGGAAGGGAGTAAGCATTTGTACAGTTCTCTAAGACTCCTGATTGGATCTCTGATTGGATCATCACCTGTTTCTCTTAGGTCTCTATGACTCAGTTTCAAGCCCCATTATCACCTAAATCTCTGTCTTGCCCATTTTTTTTAATAACCCACAGGCTTCTCTCCTCCATCCCCTGCCTCAGTTGCTCACATTTGCAAGTGGTACGCACCCAACACTCCCCATATTCAGATCAAGTGTCCTGCCCGGATTGCAGAGCATCACCAACCCTTGGAGTCTCTTTCTGAGCTCTCCTTCCATTACCCTGTCCCCAGGTGACTATTGCTTTGGACTGTGGCATTTATTTGCTTGACTCTGTAGAGATGAAGATGTTCTCTTCCCATTGCACTCTTCTAGGTCTGTTGCTACTTTAAGCTGTCAGTCCCTTTTCCCCAACTATAAGAGCCAGGTCCATTTCTGCATATTGGATGCTTCAGTTTTGCTCTGCTTGCTAGGACTGACAAGCAGGAGAGAGATCAGAAACCACACTTTTAAATTTCCCTACTTCAGTTTCTGCCCACTTTCCTTGTGCTTTAGTGCCTCTTTCTCTTGGGAGGTCTTTAATGCCTCCCTTTCGTACAGCATCACTGGTGCACTTCTCTGCAGGCTTTCTAATCATTCCACATGCAGATCCAGAACATATTTAAGAAAGCTAAAATGTCCCCTGCAGTTATTCCAGATTATATCTCTTTTAAATATTGACCATTACTTAGTTGAAATAGCCATTAACAGTTTGGCTTTTGCTTTCCAGGATTTAGGCTAACCTTTAAAAAATTTGTGTTCTGCCGTTGTCTGCAATTTTGAGACGAAAGGTGATAAATGTGGGTTTTTTTAAATAATTTTTTAAAAATTTTCTTTTAGTTGTAGTTGAACACAATGTCTTTATTTATTTTTATGTGGTGCTGAGGATCCCAGTGCCTCACACGTTCGAGGCGGGAGCTCTACAAATAAGCTACAGCCTCAGCCCGGTGATAAATGTTTTTATGATCATGTTGTCAGGAGCTCAGCAAGTATTTGCTTATATTTCTTCTGTGGCACCTATCTTATGCACAACAGGCATGACAAAATCCCAACTTCCTTTCTGAACACCAATTTGAGCTTTTTTTCATTTTTAAATTGCTCTGTTGTAACCATTTAACCCTAAAAGATCTGGATATTTATGTAAAATGTTACTGTGTTTCATTTGTCACATTCCCTCCCTCTTCTGAGTTTGATGTTTATTTTACTTATTTGTTTGGTCCACTTAAGACATCTTGCCTTGAAGGAGAACTTAGTTAAAGTGCTGAATATTTACTTAATGCCTTAAACCAACTCTTGGTGTTCTTCCATTGCCATAACATCCAAAAACATGAGATGACTCTGGGCCTGTTTGCCTTCAGAGTCTTCTTTGTCTTCTCCTTCTCTGTTCTTTATCTCTACTGGCTCCTGCAGGCTATTGCACAGAGCCCTGTGGCAGCTGGCTTCCTGCTGGTCAGGTCAACAGGTCAAGCAAGTGACTGGAGGATGAGAGAAACCAGAATATTCTCCCCTTCTGTTTTTGCCTTTGGCATCATTCTCCATGTCTCCTACCAAGCTCGATCTTTCTGGACAGGCCTACCATGGAATAAGCATGGGCTCTGGAAATACCACCTCCTCCCTTCCACCTGTTTGAAACTGAAATAGCTTCCTTTGGTTGCTAATCCCTAGACCCTTCTCAGTTTTTCCATCAACTGTGCAGTGGATTCCTTGTGTAAAATTCTGTAGTTAATGAGTGTGGTTTCTTTTTGTCCAGTTGGATGCAGTACATGTATCTGTTTTGTGTTTTCATAACAGTTTTACGCTGCTTATAGGAGGAGTGAACTTTCATATGAAAGCAGTTGCCTGAAACATAGGAATTTGTCTGCTCCTCCTAATGGCCAGACCAATCATTGTTTTTTATCCACAACTTTCTTTCCATACTTGCTTCCCCACCTTCCTTCCCCAGCCCATACCTTGTCCTTTCCCACTCTCTCTAGCCTTAGAGCACGTGACATCTTTCTTCTGGAGTCACACCTTCATAGGCATACAATGAATTTTTTTTTCTTTTTTTGGGGGCGGGGTGGAGGTACCAGGGATTGAACCCAAGGGTGCTTTACCAGTAAACTATATTCCCAGTCCTTTTCATTTTTTATTTTGAGACAGGTTCTCACTAAGTTGCTGAGGCCGACCTTGAACTTGTGATCTTCCTGCTTCAGCCTCCTGAGCCACTGGGATTACAGGTTTGCATCACTGCACCCAGTTTATATGATGCTCTTAACAAGAATATTCCAGCTAAAGGATAACAATGACAACAACAACAAAAAGCACTGGATTTCTCATTCTTAATTTGAATTTCTTAGCCTTGTTTGAATTTCTTAGCCTCTTCCTGCACAACAGTGCCCTTGGACTAGGAAAGGTAATTTCACTATAGATCTATGAGAAGAAAATGAGATAATACATGTGAAAGGATTTTGTAAATTATGAAGTGCTAAGGAATATAAGATGTTATTGTTTTAAAGAGCAAATAAGCCTAATTTATTTATTTTTCTTGAAAAAATGATGTTAAAAGTTAGCACCAAAGATACTTCTCAACTGGATTTTATACAGAAGTTTAATATCATCTTATAGCCCTTATCTAACATATCATCTCCCATCTGTTCTATTGACCTTTTTGAATAACAATTTTTGTTAAGGACCACCCAGTATTTTAGGATGTTTAGTGGCATCTCTACCAATAGCACCCACCTGTCTAGTTGGTGCAATCAAAATGTCTCTAGACATTGCCAAATGTCCCCTGGGAGAAAGGCAATAAAAGCCCCCTAGGTTGAAATCCACTGATCTAACAAAACTTAGGAAAAAAAAAAAAGTCATCTTTTTTTTTACTTGAAATTATTAAAACAATCATTTAAAGGGGTCTGGACTTCCAAAGAAGATTTTAGAAAAAGACTTTAAAAAATGCAATTTAGGTCATGTCTTTGAGATGCATAAATCCTACACTGAAAGTCTGGGTTTTGTCACAGCAGAGGTATTTGTTACTGTTTATGTTGGAGAGATTAATCTTCCTGATAAATATGGTTGGACTGCCTATCCAAGATGGCTTTCTTTTTCATACAGTTAATATTTTTTGTTATTTTTTTTGTATTAAAGAGCTACACTAATACTTTTTATCTCACTCTTGCATGTTGAAATCTTTTGATGCCCTGTAAAAGACAAGGAAACTCTGAATATTAGTGGGAGCATCTTTCACACATAACATGACTCAGATATTTTGAGTCTGTACTTGTATAGACTACCTTGAATAGCTTCAGGAGTTAGAATTTTATGAGCATCACAGCTGGGTCATAATTTGTAGAATCCTTCATATGACAGATGCTAATATAATGCTTTTAGTTACTGTTTAATTTCTAGAGAAGTGAAAAATCAAACCAAAACTATTTAAACTCTAGAAATTATTATATTTAAAACATTGATATCAGATTTCCAAACATGTTTCTGTTAGTTTATATCAATAGGTTCCTAAATTAGTATCTCATTTCCAACTGTATTAGATAGCTTTATTTCTAGCTTAAGAAAATATTGACCAAAGCAAGTTGCAAAACGGGTTAAACAGGTTGTAGAGCAAATGAGTTTCCTTTCCTGAGAAGTCAGAAAAGAGGTTCTGTCCTTGACATGAGTATATTGCTAAGCTTTGTGCACATACACCTCTAAAACCAGTAAAAATAATACTTATTGCTTTAGAAGAATTATACTCATTCCCACCTCTATGATTTTGCATTCTCCTGATTAATCTTTTGACAGACTATGAACCTCATTTGAAGAACTTATTAATAATAGTATTGCTATAATAATTTCTATATTTTTAAAACATATTTTTGTCAGAAGGTAAATAAAAACAATTATATGATTGAGGTGGGTGATGGGAGTTGAGTTTGCAAACTAAATGTGAGATTCAGCTGGGCCAGAAGGTCAGGGCACTTTTATTTGCTGTCATACTATTGTGCTTACTTCTTTGGACTAGGTTTACCTCTCCAGTTCCAGGTCATTTCCTCAGCTGATCACATACTACTTTTGACCTACAGTTCCCATTTTTTGGTCCCCTATGTAGACATTTGTATCTGTAACCTCTTCTAGAATGGAGCTTGTTCTAGTGTTTCAACCTATAAATGTATGTCCTCCAGTAGAATTCTTTGTTTCAGGAAAAGGAATCCATATGAGGCTGTGCTTGCCCCAACTTTTGTTTTAAGATCCAAGAAAGACAAAGCTATTCAAATACACCTAGAAATGATCTAAGTAAAATCCCTCATTCTCATCCTAAGGAAAGAAAAACATCGATCATGGGCCATTTCAAAGTCTCCCTGCTACCTCTGATTAGAATATATGATCAAAATGTAGTAACGACACTGTATTTAGCCTTACATCAGTAACAACAGATAGAAGAAAAAAAACATGAAACAATAGTTTTCAGGACACTGGCTATCAGGCAATAGAGGGCAGTGATTCTTGAAAGACAAGAAACAACAGAGATGAGACTTACTGTTGGCCCACCTTCCTAATGAGTTTTCAGGTCAGGACACATGGTAGAGGAACTGAGGTAGGGCCCAATTTATATTCTGAATAGAAGACAGAGTTCAGAATGGAGATCAAGGAAGTAAGATTTCACAGGACAGAGTTACAAAGAGGAGAGGGAACTGCACAGAGAAACAGGGGTGGGGAGGGGATGGGGGGGTTGTAGTATTCAGCAGAGTTTTGATGGGTGCATGACTATACACATACTACGGAAAGAAAGCACTGTCTGGAGGAACTAGAACCTGTGCCTAGAGCACACACAGACCCAGGAATAGTGCTTGTTCTCACTACCAGCCACACTGGAAAAACTCATAATTCATAGGCCCTGGGTAGAGTACTCCAGAAAATCTTGCCTTGGGGAAGGGGATAGTGAGCCCTAGCCTGAAAACTACTTCCAACCTGCCAAACCAATCATAAAAGCAAGACCTAAAAGAATCAGACTTTTTGAAACAACTTAACATCATCCATGAACAAAGCTCAAAAGATTTATAAGAATTCTAAAATGTCCAGGACCCAGCAATGTAAAATTCACAAAGTATGCATGCAATAAAATATTACCAGGCATATGCAGAAAGAGTAAAATATAACCCCAAATATGGAGAATTACCAATCAAGACATATCCAAATTTGACACAGATGATAAAATAAGCAGAGAATGTCATTGAAGCAATTATTATGACTGTGTCCCATATGTTCAAACAGCTAAGTAGAAATTAAATGTATTTTTAAAAGATTCAAATGAAGTTTTTGATATGAAAGCAAAAATATCTCAAATATATGCACTGAATGGTATTAACAAAAACATTAGATGTAAGTCGATAGATTAATAAACTTGAAGGTAGAGCAATAAAAACTATCCCAAATGAAACACCCAGAGAAAAAAAAATTAAAAACCCCAAAATTAAAAAAAAAATCAGTAAGTAGCCTAATATATGGGTAATTAGAGTTCCTGAAGAAGAGAGAGAACAGGAGAAAAAAAAAAAGAAAAAAAAACCTTAAGAAATAATAAACAAAAACTTTTCAAGCTGAATAAAACCTATCAACCCAGATCAAAGATGTTTGATGAAATCCAAGAGAAAAGATCATGAAGAAAATGATACCAATGCCTATCAACATCAAACTGCAATGACAAATAAATCTAAAAGTATAGAGAGATAAACATGTATGTATAGAGCGACAAAAATAAGAGTTACATCAGATTTTAAAAATTGGCAACAGTGTGAGTGACAACACAGGAGAGCAACATTTTTAAGTAATGAAAGGAGAAAAAAAAAAACAGCCTAGAATTATATGCCCTGCTAAAATATCTTTCAGAAACAAAGGCGAAGTAAAACATATAAATGCTGAAAGAATTCATTACCTGCCTTATGCATACTATGAAAAAAAATAAAGGCTATCTTTCAGACAAAAGGAAAATGATACCAGATAAAAATATTGGTAGTATGTACACAGAAATAATGATTCCTAGAACTGTTTACTAAAGGGATAAAATACATCAAGCACTTTTTTCTTATCTATTTTAAGAAATAAATATAATAGTGAACATAATTTGCTATTTAAATAAAACCAATAACTAAATACTATGGGATTTATAACTCTTTCAGTTGTTCTTCCTTATCCATGGTTTTGCCTTTTGCAGTTTTAGTTATCTGTGGTCAACCATGATCTGAAAATATTAAATGGGAAAATTTAAGAAATAAATAATTCACAAGTTTTAAATTGTGTGCTTTTCTTAATAGTATAGTAAAATCTTGAGGAGTCCCATTCCCCACTGGGGGTGTGAATCATCCTATTTTCCAGCATATCCATGCTGTATATATTCCCTTCCCATTAGTCGCTCAATAGCTATCTTGGTTATCATATCTCCTGCCAAAGTACTGCAAGACTTGTGTTCAAATGAGCCATATGTAGTAGCCCAAACTACTAGGTCAGAATGTCTACATCGTTCACCTCATTTTATCTCATCATATAGGCAGTGCATCATCTTACATCATCACAAGAAGGATGGGAACAGTACAATAACAGTTTGCTACCTTAGAGTGATCATATTCATATAACTTATATTATATTTGTTCTATTTTATTATAAATTAGTTGCTATTAATCTCTTCTGTGTCAAATTTATAAATTAAGTTTTATATTATGGTTTGGAATTTTTTTGTTTTGTTTTGTTTTTTCAGTGTTGAGAATTGAACCCAGCACCTTGGGTATACTGGGCAAATACTCTACTGCTGAGCTACACAACCAGCACATTATGTTATGGTTGGGGTAAAAATCCTCCCCTCCCCCAGTGTCAATATAAGAACTTAGGTTTTTGACCCATATTGAGTAAGGTTTGTAAATGCTATATAGTAGCAACTTTTGGATAACTAATATAAATAGAATTCTTTTCTTAATTTTATTTTCAGATTATTTATTGCTAGTGTAGAAATATGCTGATTTTTCCATATTGATCTTGTGTTCTGCAACCTTGCTACATTCATTTATCATGGTATTTTGATTTCTGTCTCTTTATAGTAGCTATTGGAATCAGAGACTACCAGCTCCCTATTTTTCTTTTTAGGAGTTAATCATGTACTGTTTTTGTCTGGTTTTGATATTGGGATAATGCTGATTTCATATGAGTCAGTAAATATTCTCTTCAAATTTTTTGGATAGTACTGATATTATCTCTTCTTTAAAGGGCTGTTCACCTGTAAAACCATCTCGGCCTTGATTTTCATTATGAAAAGCCTTTAAAGCCAGATGTGATGGTGCACGCCTTAATCCCAGCAGCTGGGAAGCTAGAGGCAGGAGAATCAAGAGTTCAAAGCCAGCCTCAGCAATTTTGCACGGTGCTAACCAACTCAGACTCTGTCTCTAATTAAATACAAAATAGGACTAGGGATGTGGCTCAGTGGTCGAGTGCCCCTGAGTTAAATCAGAGACTACCTAAGTTAAATCTCTGGAACCCAAAAACAAAAATTAAAAAAAAAAAAAAAAAGAAAAGCCTTTAAGCTAGAACTTGCAATATCATTAATAGATACGGATTTTTCAGATTATCTATTTCTTCTTTAGTGTCTTTCAAGAAATATACTCACTTTTTTCAGTTTTCAAATGAATTGGTATAAAGTTGTTCATAACATCCTTTAATAATTATTCTTTTACTCTCATTCTTGATATTATTGTTATGGGGGTTTTGTGGGATTGTTTTTTCTCCTTTATTCCTGACTGCAGATTTTTAGTTCTATTGATCTCAAACGTTTGGTTTCACTAATGTTTGTTTTCCATTTATCTTGGCTTGATCTGCATTATTTTTTTCCTTTGTCTACTTTGGGCTTAATTTTCTTTGTTAGTTCCTTATGGTGAAATAAAGTCATTGATTTAAGACTATTTTTTTCTCTTCTTCTCTTATTTTATTTTTATTTTGTATTGAGGATTAAACCTGAAGATATTGAGCTACACCCCCTATGAACTTTATATTTTGAGGCAGTGTCTCACTTAGTTACTGAGGCTTGCCTCAATTTGTGATCTTCCTGTCTCAGTTGCTGGGATTAAATACATGCACTACAACTGACCAAAAATTTTGAATTTCTAACATAAGTATGTAATGGTATAAATCTCCCTCTAAAGTACTCTTTTAAAGACATTCCACAGATTTATACTTGTGGCTTAGAATAAAAACTGTAATTGATAGCCTTATACAGATACATTTAAAGAATGCTTTTAAAAAGATTTTTTTAATTTAAACTATTATTTATCTATATTTCTTTAGATTTTTTTAATTTAAAAATATTTTTAATTGTAGATGAACACAATACCTTTATTTCATTTATTTATTTTTATGTGGAGCTGAGGATAGAACTCAGTGCCTCACATGTGCTAGGCAAGCCCTTTACTGCTCAATGACAAACCCAGCCCCTTTAGATTTATTTATTTATTTATTTTTAATTTATTTTTAAATTTTTGGGAGGTGGTACTGGGGATTGAACTCAGGGACACTTGAGTTCCCACAGTCCTATTTTGTGTTTTATTTAGTGTTCAGAGTCTCACTGAGTTGCTTAGCACCTCGCTTTTGCTGTGGCTGGCTTTGAGCTTGAGATCCTTCCGCCTCAGTGTCTGTAGCTGCTGAGATATAAGCATGTGCCACTGTGCCTGGCCTAGATTTACTTTTAAATGATACATACAAACATTAAAATTATACACATTAATTAGGTATCACATAATGTTTTGATACACACACACAGTGTAATGTTTAAATCAGGTTATACCTATCTAGCTCCTTAAACATTCATAATTTTGTTATTGTGAAAATTTTCCATGTTCTTTTTTCCATTTTTTTGACATGTACAGTATTTTATTGTTTATTGTTTTCTAAAGTCCCCTGTTGTTCACCAGCACACCAGAACTCTTGTTCCTACTTAAATGCAACTTAATACCTATCCATTGACCTTTAACCATCGCTACATCCCTCCCCTACTTCCTTAGCCTCTAATAACCACCATTTTACCCTCAACCTCTATGAGATGGGCTTTCTTTATATTCCATATGCATGAGATCATGTGGTACTTCTCCTTTTAGGATCCCACAAGCCTCTGCCCAGATGTCTCATAAGCTGACATAAGGTCAGACATGGTAGGATTCTCCTGACTCTGGATAGAGTCAGTGAATGGACAAGCCCCAGACATCCATGTCACATTTGTGGACACCAACTCCTTCAACTATTTCACACCCTGAGTCCACAACCCAACAAGACCAGCACAACACTTGGGAAGGACCAAGGCCCACACTTACGAAGTGGATTTATGGCCCACAACCACTGAAACCTGACACAGCTGATGCTCTCTGGAGTACAAATCCAATAGAGAGGGGTGGAGTATCTTCCTCTAATTCAAAATATTTTTCAAAGGTAAAAATGATATGCTCTGAAAATTGTTGCAAGATGGTAAAAGCAGGCTCAATGGCTTGAGTCTTTATATGAAGGACATTTGCCTGAAGAGCCACCTTGACCCACAACAGACTTATAGTAAATAAAAAACCAAGACTTCATTTTTTTAAATTATTAATACTTGCTTTTTTCTTTTAACCAAATTAGAATCTAACCTATACCAACAAAAGTATTTACAATATATCCTTGAATTAAACTAACCATCTAAAGATACATTGTTATGGTTTATGTCTTTAAAATTTACCTTCCTTTAGGGACAAGGCTATGTATAAATTAATGTTTACATAAATAAGTAAGTATGGACATGTTCTCCAGAAACATTATTACCTACATGTATGAAATTAAAACAACAAATAAACAAACATTATTAAAAAATAAAAATGAAAACAGCTAGGCATGGTGGTGTGTATCGTAATATCAGTGACTCTGGAGGCTGAGGTAGGAGAATTGCAAGTCTGAAGCCAACCTCAGCAACTTAGCAAGGCCCTAAGTAACTTAGTGAGATCCTATCTCAAAAAATAAAAAGAGCTGGCGATATAATTCAGCATTAAGTATCACTGAGTTAAATCCCCAGTATTTAAATAAATAAATATAAAATGAATAAATAAAATAATTTTATAGTATAATAATCATGTCCAGTTTATACTAATATGCTTTTAAAACATCATTATCATGTTTGAAAACTTAATTTGTAAATCCTATTTTTTAAATACCTGCATTTTCCCATGAAATATGAAAAAATAACTTATTCTAAAACAAGATAAGAATATACATAGAAACTGGATATGGTGGTATAGCAATTGCATTGTTTTTGTTTCTTTGATTACAATTCTTAACTTGAATTTTATCCTAAACCATGATATATTTACCATTATATGTGGGAATTATATAATTATATACATTAGTTTGATCATCTAAATAATTCTAGCAATGCTTTTCATTATTATTTACTGCTTTAAGAAGAAAAAAGCTATGTGTACAACTGCTCACTCTACAAAACTTTTTGTTGTTTAAATTATGGAATTATTATGAAGACATTGTTAAATCATCTAATCTAGCTTGGAAATTTCACAGAATTTAATTATTGAGTTAATGTCTACATGCCTGGCATATCATAATATGGCTTAAATTAGTCACTCTTCCAGAAGAGAAGGAGCATAGTTGGGCAGATTGAAGCCTTACACAATAGGCAGGTGTCCGAATTCTCATGTCCTTTTATTTTAAGCCATGAAACCTTAGCATAGTATTAAACTTCACTCCATAAAATGAACTCATGGGCAATTATATCTTATTGATTAGAACATAGAAGAAAGGTCAGATAATCTTACCAGCGTCTTCTAACACTAAAGTAATTGGCAGACTTAGAATTAGAGTCATATTAAGAATTGACAGTTATAGAAATTACTTGACTCTTTGGGTGGAGACTATTTATCCAGAAATGATGAGTCTATCCATCCAAAACCTCTAAATAGTCAGAAGAAATTACCTATTCCTTTTACACAGAAAAAAATCCCACCTATTGAAAAATCTTTTCATTTTGTTGTTGAAGACTACAACTCTGGGAAATCAAGAAAAGCCATTGAAAAGCCTTTATAAAGAGGGACTTCATATTCTATTAAAAGTGCAATAGAGGGATAGATTTAAGTTTAAGTTTTCCAAGCCACATCACTATACCTGTGCAATAAGAGGAAAGCAGGTGTACTAAGTTGCTAAAAACAAAGAAACAACAACAACAACAAACCCATACACCAAAAAACCCAACCAAACAAAACTCATTTGGTGCTGGTAAGTCTTGTCTTACCAAAGAAAGTTGCATGATAGCACAGTTAGATTTGGAGAAGTGCTGATTGATAGAATACCTGCCACCTTCACTTTGAGATCAGTTGGGATGGAACAGGGGGAAAAATACCTTCAGTCAGTTCATTAAAAATATGTCTGTTTGAAATGTCTTTTTGATTTGTGGCTTTTCTTGATGACTTCTCCAGAAATCTGCTTTTATTCTTCTACAAGTTTTTTCAAAGGATAATGAAAGGTGCATAAAAAAGACTTTTTAAGGCTCTACAGGAAAAAAATATATATAGATTATTTGTGTCCTTGCTTTGATCATTCTTTCCATGACTCTCCAGTAGGCTTCATAAACTGTTACATAGATCAAAAACCTAGCAATCTTGTTATCACACTGAACAAATATCTGTCTGAGTAAATGTGCAGACGTTTCTATTCATTGGCCTACTAAGGAGCATAGTTCTTGGAAATGTATAACATAGAACTCCAATAACCCTATTTATTAGAAACTCTGACCTCACTGACAAAAGTTCCTTGGACTCTCAGCATATATACAGCTTTGAAATAGGACTAAAGTGTCACTTCTTTTATGAAGCTCCAGATATGAACCTGTTGTCCATAATGATCTCATTTTCCTTACTTTTGTTATACATAGGTCCTCCCAGCTGGACAAAGCTGACCACCATTCTCTAACAGGTTGACCAGGTGAGGAGGTTAAAGCATTTTTATTAGCACAACCTGTAGATAGTGTAGAATAATTTTGCTGGTTTGTAATTGGCATGACCCTGAAGCTCTTAGAGCATATGAGCCTTTTGCTGCAGGAAGTTTTTTTTCCCCCTCATTTGTTTCCTGACATATGAATCCAGATCATGAATTTGCAGTGTTTTTCTCGCTGGGCTTGATATACTCCCTAAACCACAATTCACTTGGCTCTGATTCTAACTCCCTATCTGGCTTATACCAAGCCTTTTTCTTGCCTTTTTTTATGGACCTTTGCTCTTGGCAAGAAGCTTGATGTGAAGAATCATAATCAATAGGTTCATTATGCTGTTCCCTGTCTGACTGATGGAAACCCTTAGTGACTCCGCCTTGAGCTGCCATATCTTTTGATTTCCGGGCACTCAACTTGGCTATTGTCCTAAAAGCTAGTTGTTCAAGATTTGCTGGTATTCTAATGCCCTGTTCTTCACAGTCTCAGATTTTCCTTTGTTGTTATGAGTTGCAAAGGTACCTACTCTGCCTCATGTCTTGGTCTGCCTATTTTATGATCCTATCATCTTTATTCCTGTATGCACACAAAATGCACTTGCTTCCATTACTTTAAGACAAATGTACTAAAACATAAGGCATTTTCCATGGTTTGATGTGTTCCCCAAATTTCATCTTTTGAAAAATCAATCTCAAAATCATATGTTGGTGGCATTTAGAGGAAGGACATTTGGGAGGTAATTAGAATTAATTAAGGTCATTAGGGGAGGGGCCCCCATGAAGAAACAGGTGGCTGTAAGAAGGAGAAGAGACCTGAACTGAGTCACACTGTTTGACCATATGATAATTCGTACTGTGTCATAATGCAACAAAAGGCCCTCACCAGATACCAGACCCTCAACTTTGGACTTCCAGATTATGAGCTAAATAAATGTCTGTTCTTTACAGATTACTCACTCTTTTATATTCAGTTATAGCAACAGAAAATAGGCCTCGACTTCATTGTATCTCCAACTTTTGCTAGAATCCTCAGATGTTGATGTGGAAGAAAAGTGTCTTAAAGCCTCTTGGAGTCCTGGAAGCCACTACTCAATTGACATCAGAAAACTGTACTTATTATATATGGTTTGTACATACACTTCTGGATTTATGACTTGACTAAAGAAAGGTTCAGATATCTACCTGGGGTCTAAAAGATTTAATTTATTTCTTATAGCTCGTTACTTAATTACATTCGACTTGATGTTTTTTTGACTCCCAGAATGTCAGAAAGCATTCTTTTCCCTAACAATCAAGATTCATACCTGAAGTGCTTTAAATTTAGTTTTTGACTTAGATGAGCAAAAAACCATGATGCTAGTATCAAAATAATGTGATTTTATTGTATAAATTCTGATACCCAAATTATCACTCTGAGACTGGAGCTTCCTTCTACATAGCACAATTTTGTTAGCATTGAGTTTCTTCTAATCTATTAACATTTTCTTCTATAAACACAAGTTTTAATTTTCCTTTGCCTCTAAGAAATTTTTTTCCTTACTGGCATGTTTTCTGGATCATTTCTTTCTTTCTTTTTTCTTTTTAAGCCAACTGTCATTTTATTAGGATGTCAGCCCCGTTCCAGCAGGAGTGACAGGGGAAGGGACAGAGACAACCAAAGGAGGGCAGATGGGAGGCACCTCAGTTCTCCAGCCACAGTGAGGGAGGGAGGTGGGCAGCAATCCCACCCCACAAGCCAGACAACAGCTGAGGTGCAGAACTGACTTGTGGCCAGCAAGGAGCAGCCATGCCTACCCCAAAATGGGAACCCATCCAGGGTCCTGCGTGGATCCTCAGGAGCCCAGCCAGGCAGCACCTGGAGCCCAGACAGATGTGGGGCACAGGAAGCACCTGTAGAATGGACAGCTGGTCCTCAGGCATGGCTTGTCCCCTGAGCTTTCTTGGTTTCCTCAGACAGTGCCTGCTTCAGTGCCACAGAGGCCTCATCCATGTGGTCATTGATGATCAGCAGGTTGAACAGGCCCGGCTCCCTGCTGCTGCCCATGTTTGCCCAGCGGCAGCCAGCTTCCTCAGGCTTTCCTTTGATTCTACGTTGCGCTGGCGCAGTCACTGCTCCAGCACGTCCAGTGAAGATAGCTGCATAGAAATGTTGATGGGGCGGAGGTCTGTCTGCTTGGTGTTGCGCACACCCTGCAGGTCCACCTCCAGCACACAGATGCGATTCATGGCCTGCACACCCGGCACGGCCGCCTTGCTTGTCCCATACAGGTTCCCTGAGAACTCCTTCAATGAAGTCCCCATGGGCGATGTCACGCTGCATCACCTCCTTGGTCACAAAGTAGAATCTCTGCCATTCTCCTCTCCAGGCCGCGGGTCCCTTGTCCTATGGGATACACTGAAACCAAAGACGCTGCCAAACTGTCAGGGGCCAGCACGAACAGGAGCTGAGCACTTACCCTTAGCCTTGCGCGATGGAGGTGTGGAACTGGCTTCCAGTGGCCGTGCGAGAGTAGGTGGACCTCACCTTAGCTGGGCAAGAAATTACAGCTCCAGGAGTGGGCGTCACCCAATGGGACTAGGTTACACCCCCCCTCCCAAACCCAATCCCTTGCCTCATTTGGGTGTCTTCTACTCAAAAAATAGGGTTTCAGGAGTGCTTTTTCTCTCTTTTGTCTGTCTCGCTTCTCTTGTGGGATCTGGGGCTGAGGAGCCTTCTCTGGACCCCAAGAAAAAGGCACTTTCTGTGTCTGTATGATTATTCAGTGCCAACCCAATTCACTTGGAATGACCCTGATTTAGTCGTATGTGGGGGCAGATGGTGCCAGATCAGGGACACTCCTGTGTGAATTTCAAATTTGGTGGGTTTGGCTTTTTCTCTGGTAGTCAAGCATACTTAGTTTTTCAGAGTATTATGGCTTGGTTTGTGAAAAGCTAGAGAATTAGACAGAAGAAAGTGACGTTGAACTTTTAACATATGGGGAATTTTTTGTCTGCAGAAAAAGAAAAAATTTATTTTGCAATTCTGAAGACCATAATTAGTCATAGGGGAAAGAAAAATTAGAGACATGCTCCTGGAGCAACCTCTTCAGCAGGGTGCTCTTCCCAGCCCTGGATGGCCCTCCTGGCACCATGGGCCTGGTTCCCCACATGCTGTCCAAAGGGATCCAGCCTGCGCTGCATGGCATCTGCCTCTGCCCCACTCTACCTGTGAAGTCTACCTCACCTGGATCATTTCTGTAACCCATTCAGAAACTTTTGTTTTAGCCAATATACCAACCCCTGTAAAAGCATTCATTGCTCAGACTTTCCTTACTATGCACATTGTAATAAAGAATAAATTCTTCTTCACAACACAAAATTGACAGTAATCTCAGGCAAAGCATCATCATGGTACATGCAAGACCCTGGAACAGTATCAGTGGTGTCCCTGCTTCCTAGGCTTATGATGTACTGTAACAGACAGACTTCTGTGGTTCACCAATAAAGGTTCCCTGCCTTTATGCCAGGAAAATTGTGTTTTGTCTTAGTCACTAGTGACTCTTTTCAGTATTATTGTAAAAATATGTCTGGCTTTTTTTTTCTTCTCAAACTATTAATCCACACTAATCTGAAACTTGTTAGTAATTTGCAGTTTATAAGTATCTGTTATGATTTAGACATTAGGTGTCTCCAAAAAGCTCATTTACGAGACAATGCAAGAAGGTTTAGAAATAAAATGATTGGATTATGAGAGCCTAAACCCAATCAGTGAATTAATCCCCTGATAGAGATTAACTGAGTAGATAACTGAAAACAGGTAGGGTGTTGCTGGAGGAGATGGGTTATTGGGAACTTTCTTTTTTGAGGTATGTATGTTTTCCTTGTTGAAGAGATCTTGCTCTCTGCTTCCTGCAACATGTTCCCAGGACTTTTCTCTGCCACACTCTTCTCCATGATGTGAGCCCTGGGAAATGGAGCCAGCCTTCTATGAACTGAGACTTTTGAAACCATGAGCTTCCAAATAATTTTTTTTCTCCTCTAATTGTACATGATAGGTCTTTTGGTCTCAGCAATAGCATTAAAAAAAAAAAAAAAAGACTAAAGCAGTATACAGCTATCGTCCCAGGGACTTTTAGTCTTCATCATCCTAGAATTCTTTTTTTATTTCTTAAATTTGAATCCCATATAATTGACCCTAGTATTCCTCTTTCTTTAATATACTTTCTCTTTGAGAAAATATGTTCTTCATTTGTTGCCTGAGAAAGTTTGTGTGAGAATAAATATATGAATTCAACCATAAATACAGAACCAATAGACAATATATTCTACAGGATGTATGTATTTTTGGTGTTTCATTTTTTTATCTACAATTTTTATTTATATATGACAGCAAAATGCATTACAATTTTTATTACATATATAGAACACAATTTTTCGTATCTCTGGTTGTATAAAAAGTATATTCACACCAATTTGTGTCTTCATACATGTACTTTGAATAGTAATGATCATCACATTTCACCATCATTAATTACCCCATGGCCCCACCCTTCCCCTCCAACCCCTCTGCTCTATCTAAAGTTCATCTATTCCTCCCATGCTCCCTCTCCCTATCTCACTATGAATCAGCCTCCTTATATCAAAGAAATCATTCATCATTTGTTGTTTAGGGATTGGTTAACTTCACTTAGCATTATCTTCTCTAACTCTATCCATTTACCTGCAAATTCCATGATATTATTCTCTTTTATTACTGAGTAATATTCCATTGTGTATAGATGCCACATTTTTTAATCCATTCATCTATTGAAGGGCATCTGGGTTGGTTCCACAGTTTAGCTATTGTGAATTGTGGTGCTGTAAACATTAATGTGGCTTTTGTCCCTATAGTATGCTGTTTTAAAGTTCTTTGGTTATAGACCGAGGAGAGGGACAGCTGGGTCAAATGTTCGTTCCATTCCCAATTTTCTAAGAAATCTCCATACTGCTTTCCATATTGGGTGCACCAATTTGCAGTCCCACCAGCAATGTATGAGTGTACCTTTTTCCCCACATCTTCACCAACACTTATTGTTGTTTGTATGCATAATAGCTGCCATTCTGACTGGAGTGAGATAAAATCTTAGAGTGGTTTTGATTTGCAATTCTCTAATTACTAGTGTTAATGAACATTTTTTTTCATATATGTGTTGATTGATTATACATCATCCTCTGAGGAGTGTGTCTTCAGTTCCCTGGCCCATTTATTGATTGGGTTATTTGATTTTTTGGTGTTTAGCTTTTTGAGTTCTTTATATACCCTAGTGAATAGTGCTCTATCTGATGTGTGAGGGGTAAAGATTTGCTCCCAAGATGTAGGCTCTCTGTTCACCTCACAGATTGTTTCTTTTGCTGAAAAGAAGCTTTTTAGTTTGAGTCCATCCCACTTATTGATTCTTGATTTTAATTCTTGTGCCACTGGAGTCTTATTAAGGAAGTTGGGGCCTAATCCCACACGTTGGAGATTAGGGCCTACTTTTTCTTCTATTAGACACAGGTTCTCTGGTTGTGTTCCCAAGTCCTTAATCCGTTTTGAGTTGAGATTTGTGCATGGTGATAGGGGTTTAATTTCATTTTGTTGCATATGGATTTCCAGTTTTCCCAGCACCATTTGTTTAAGAGGCTATCTTTTCTCCAGTGCATGTTTTTTACACCTTTGTCTAATATAAAATAATTGCAGTTTTGTGGGTTAGTGTCTGGGACCTCTATTCTGTATCATTAGTCTACTAGTCTGTTTTGTTTCCAATATCATGTTGTTTTTGTTACTATTGCTCTGTAGTATAGTTTAAGGTTTGGTATAGTGATGCCACCTGCTTCACTCTTCTTGCTAAAGATTGCTTTAGCTATTCTGGGTCTCTTATTTTTCCAGATGAATTTCATGATTGCTTTTTCTATTTCTATGAGGAATGTCATTGGAATTTTGATCAGAATTGCATTAAATCTGTAGAGTACTTTGGGAAGTTTGGTCATTCTGATAATATTATTTCTGCCTATCCAAGAGCAAAGTAGAACTTTCTATCTTCTAAGGTCTTCTTTGATTGATTTATTTAGAGTTCTGTAATTTTCATTATATAGATTTTTCACCTCTTTCATTAAGTTGATTCCCAAGTTTTTTTTTTTTGTTTGTTTGTTTTTTGTTTTTTGAGGCTATTGAGAATGGGGTAGTTTTTTTCATTTCCCTTTCTGAGGATTTGTCACTGGTACACAGAAATGCCTTTGATTTATGGGTGTTGATTTCATATCCTGCCACTTTGTTGAACTCATTTACTAGTTTTAGAAGTTTTCTGGTGTAACTTTTAGGGTCTACCATGTATAGAAGCATATCATCAGCAAATAGTGCCAGTTTGAGTTCTTCTTTTCCTATGTGTATCCCTTTAATTTCTTTCATCTGTCTAATTGCTCTGGCCAGTGTTTCAAGGACTATGTTAAATAGAAGTGGTCAAAAAGGGCATCCCTGTCTTGTTCCAGTTTTTAGAGGGAATGCCTTCATTTTTTTCTCCATTTAGAATGATGTTGGCCTGGGGCTTAGCATAGATAGCCTTTATGATGTTGAGATATGTTCCTGTTATCCCAAGTTTTTCTAGTGTTTTGAATATAAAGGGGTGCTGCATTTTGTCAAATGTTTTTTATGCATCTATTGCGATGATCATATGATTCTTATCTTTAAAGTCTATTGATGTGATGAATTACATTTATTGATTTCTGTATGTTGAAGCAACCTTGAATCCCTGGAATGAATCCACTTGATCATGGTGCACAATCTTTTTGATATGTTTTTGTATTTGATTTGCCATTATTTTATTGAGAATATTTGCATCTACAGGATACCTAGAGATACCTGTCTGAAGTTTTTTTTTTTTTTTTTTTTTTTTTGATGTGTCTTTGCCTGGTTTTGGAATCAGAGTGATATTGGCCTTGTAGAATGAGTTTGTTGGTGCTGCCTCTTTTTCTGTTTCCTGAAATAAATTGGAGAGTATTGGTATTAGTTCTTCTTCAAAGGTCTTGTAGAGCTTGGCTGTGTATCCCTCTGGTCCTGGGCTTTTCTTGGTTGGTAGACTTTTGATGGTGTCTGCTATTTCGTCGCTTGAAATGGATCTGTTTAAATTGTGTATATCATTCTGATTCAACTTGAGCAAATTAAATGACTTTTGAAATTTATCAATGTTTTTGATATTTTCTATTTTATTGAAGTACAATTTTTGAAAATAATTTCTAATTATATTCTATATTTCTGTAGTGTTTCTGGTGATACTTCCTTTTTCATCACCTATGCTAGTGATTTGATTTTTCTTTCTCCTCATCTTTGTTAGCATGGCTAATGGTCTGTTAATTTTATTTAGTTTTTCAAAGAACCAACTTTTTGTTCTGTCAATTTTTTTCAATTGTTTCTTTTGTTTCAATTTCATTGATTTCAGCTCTGATTTTAATTATTTCCTATCTTCTGCTGATTTTGGTGTTGATTTGTTCTTTTTCTAGGGCTTTGAGATGTAGTATTAATTCATTTATTTGTTGACTCTTTCTTCTTTTAAGAAAAGAACTCCATGCAATGAAATTTCCTCTTAGTACTGCTTTTACAGTGTCCTAGAGATTTCTATATGTTATATCTGTGTTTTCATTCACCTTTAAAAACTTTTTAATCTCCTCCTTAATGTCTTCTGTAACTCATTGTTCATTCAGTAGCATATTATTTAGTCTCCAGGTATTGGAGTGGATTTTATTTCTTATTTTGTCATTGATTTCTAATTTCATTCCATTATGATTTGATAGAATGCAGTGTAGAATCTCTACTTTTTTATATTTGCTAAGAGTTGCTTTGTGGCATAGTATATGGTCTATTTTAGAGAAGAATCCATGTGCTGTTGAGAAGAAAGTATATTCTCTCGTTGAAGGTTGGCATATTCTATATATGTCAGTTAAGTCTAAGTTATTGATTGTATTATTGAGTTCTATAGTTTCTTTGTTCAGCTTTTATTTGGAAGATCTATCTAGTGATGAAAGAGGTGTGTTAAAGTCACCCCAAATTATTGTTTTTTTGGTCTATTTGACTCTTGAACTTGAGAAGACTTTGTTTGATGAACATAGCTGCTCCATTTTGGGGGGCATATATGTTTATAATTGTTAAGTCTTGTTGGTGAATGGTTCCCTTGAGCAGTATGTGGTGTCCTTCTTTATCCTTTTTGATTGACTTTAGTTTATCTACTTTATTTGATATGAGAATGGAAACCCTTGCTTGCTTCTGCAGACCATGTGAGTGAGATGATTTTTCCCAACCCTTCACCTTCAGTCTGTGGATGTATTTTTCTATGAGATATGTCTCTTGGAAGCAGCATATTGTTGGGTCTTTTTTTTTTATCCAATCTGCTAGTCTATGTCTTTTGATAGGTGAGTTTAGGCCATTAACATTCAGGGTTGTTATTGAGACATGATTTCTATTCACAGTCATTTTTGTTTATTTTTCGTATTTAACATGACTTGGTTTCTCCTCTGATTAGATTTTCCTTTAGTGTAATCCCTCCCTCTGCTGATTTTCATCAGTGTTTTTCATTTACTCCCCTTGTAATATTTTGCTGAGGATGTTCTATAGTGCAGGCTTTCTAGTTGTAAATTCTTTTAATTTTGTTTATCATGGAAGGTTTCTATTTCATCATCAAATCTAAAGTTTAGTTTTGCTGGATATAATATTCTTGGTTGGCATCCATTTTCTTTTAGAGCTTGGTATATGTTGTTCTACGATCTCCTGCCTTTGAGGGTCTGGGTTGAATAATCTGCTGAGATATGAGTTGGTCTCCCCTATATGTGATCTGAGTCCCCTGTTTTGCAGCTTTTAAGGTTCTATCCTTATTCTGTATGCTAGGTATTTTCATTATAATGTGCCTTGGTGTAGATCTGTTGTTTATTTTGTACATTTGATGTCCTGCAAGCCTCTTGTATTTGGTTTTTCAATTCATTCTTCATGCTTGGGAAGTTTTCTGATATTATCTCATTGAAGAGATTGTGCATTCCTTTGGTTTGAAACTGTGTACCTTCCTCTATCTCAATAACTCTTAGATTTGGTCTTTTGGTGCTGTCCCATAATTCTTGGATGTTCTGTTTATGGTTTTTAACTTTCTTCACTGTGTGATCAACTTTATTTTCCAGATTGTGCACTTTGTCTTCATTATCTGATGTTCTTTCTTACAAGTGATCTAGTCTGTTGGCTATGCTTTCTACTGAGTTTTTATTTGATTTATTGTAACCTTCATTTCAAGGATTTCTGACTGTTTTTTTTTCTTCAGGGTCTCTATCTCTCTCTTGAAGTAATCTTTTGCTACCTGTATTTGTTCTCTTATCTCATTGTTGGAGTGATCAATTTTTGCTTGTATTTGCCCATTTAGGTTATTTTTAAATTCACAGATTATTAATTATAAACCTTCTGAACTCCTTCTCTGACATTTCATTAACTTCGCTGTCCATAGGTTCTGTTATTATAGTGTTCTGGTTTGTTTGGGGCACTTTCCTCCCTTGTTTTTTCATGTTGTCTACGTGTCTCCCTTTCTTGCATTGTGGCTCTGAGATATTACAGTTTCTTCCCTATATTCTTGTAGTATCTGTGCAGATTGTCTGTATCCCACCTTGATGTTGGGCTTCCAGATCCTGCTGGTATCCCTCAACGGAGGCTTCTGCATCCTGAGTCTGGAACCTGCATAAGTTGGAGTGGGTGGATCTGGGCCACTGGGTTTGACCTCCTAAAGTAGTCTGCTGGTAGGAAGGGGCTGTCCTGTGCCAAAGGCTAGGCTCTGGCAGTGTCTGCCCAGCTGGGGGAGGGGTGAACTGGGCTTATTGAAATCTTGGATCCCTCATGGGCTGTTGTGAGCCATCTGGGCTGGATCTCGGCTTTCATGGTAGTGCACTAGTTAGAAGGGGTGTCCTGCACCAGAGGCTAGGCTCTGGTGAGTGTCTGTCCCACCAGGAAAGGGGTGGAACTGGCCCACTGTGTGCCTGGGCCCTGCAGAGGCTGGGGTGGGTATCTACAAGATGTATTTTAAAGTATTGGCCTCCTTGATTGTGGGAGCTGGTCAGGCAAGTCCCAGATCTGTAGGGTAGGCTAGAAAGCTGGCAGAAGCTGAAGCAGCCATCCACAGGCAGGGTTTCTTCTTCCAGAAAACTTCAGATCTGCAATAAAACCTCTCAACTGATGGTCCATTCAGACTGTCTGAGATTATGTCTTTAACTTGAAGTCAGCTGATGGTGAATGTATTTTTTTTCCTATTCTTTCTTAAGGTCCTAGAGTTTGTACAGAGGTTCTAAGAAACTTTGGTGAGCTGTCTTTATTAATTTCTAGAATTCACCTCAGGTGATCTAGATGTAGTCTTTCTCCTTGAACAATGCTGAATCAAATTTTCTTTCTTTCTTTTTTTTTTAAAGAGAGAGTGAGAGAGGAGAGAGAGAGAGAGAATTTTTAATATTTATTTTTTAGTTCTCGGCGGACACAACATCTTTGTCTGTATGTGGTGCTGAGGATTGAACTCGGGCCGCACACATGCCAGGTGAGTGCGCTACTGCTTGAGCCACATCCCCAGCCCAGAATTTTCTAAATCTTTATTTTTGGTAACCTTCTTTCTAGCTTCAATGTAAATAGCTGTACTTCTATAAACACATCATCCTTTTCTTTGATTAAGTTGAGGTTTTTTTTTTTATATTTGATTTGTTGAATGGATTTGAATCCCCTTGGGTGGGGCAACCATATCTCTTTATATATGTGAGTTTGTGTACATATACTGCAAGTGTGTGTGTGTGTGTGTGTGTGTGTGTAAACATAGGACCTCATACATGGTAGGCAAGTGCTCTATCAATAAACTACATCCCCAGACTTTTTTTTTTTTTTTTTTTTTGAGACAGGGTCTTGCCCCAGGCTGAAAAGTATGATTTATTTTGTTTGGTATTGTCTGTGGTGCTGGGATTGAACCCAGGGCCTCACACAGGATAGGCAAGTACTCTACCACTGAGCTACATCCCTAGCTAAGATCTCATTAATATGGTAATTCAATGGCTGGCTTCTTTTATTCACCACATTTCAATTCTAATTAGATTCATTCTCATATTTTGGCCTTTTTATTTTTCCAATTTTGCCTCAGCTTCTGAGAGTTTTTTTATTATAATCATCCAAGTAATAGAAATTATATATTTGAACTTTTAGTATGAAAATTCTTTGTGTGTGTGTGGTGGGGGTACTGGGGATTTAACACAGGAGTGCTCTATCATGGAGCCATACCTCCGTAACTTTTTTTTCCCACTTTTATTTGAGACAGATTCTCACTGGGTTGCTGAGGCTGACCTTAAACTTGTGATCCTCTTACTTTAACCTCCTGATTTCTTGGGATAAGAGGTGTGTGCCTGGCCTAGTAAGAAAATTCTAAGAATTTGGAATTCTGTTATTTAATCATTAGACAGCAACTTATAAAGTTTAGCAGCCAATTTCCTACTACTCTGACAAATTCCACCCTGAACAGCATGGGAAAAATGCATTCCAGCTTCATCTACATTAGCAATGAATTTCAATTCATAACCTTACACAGTTGGCTTTAGAAGAAGTAGCATTCCCTTCCCATATCCTTATCTATAGCTGCAGCCTCCAACCCAGTCCCCAAGACATATGGTTCTGTATTTCTTGGAAGGTTTGCAGCAATTCATTACTGCATTCAAAATCCCTTGAGTCCAGCTACAATGCGGGGTAATTACTCCAGTATGGAGAAGCGTCAAACTGCATGTGAACATGCTTCTCCAATAATTCTAACCCAAATCTTGAAAGTAATGACAAGCCTTTTTTTTTTTTTTGCTTAGCTTTAGAATCATAGCATAAAAGCTAAGTTAAATGTTTTGCCTAATGCTACTTTGAACAGTAATCATTGAGAGAGCACATGGGCATTATTCACAATTGAACTCCTGGTAAACATTTAAAAATAGTTCCACACCCCAAAGGACTTGTCAACATCATTGCCATTAATCAATAGTAGCTTTGTCAACAAATAAGTGATCCATCAAGGTGAAATATTCACTGTCAATCAGTAGTCGAGTCAACATGACTTGTTATCAAACTATTTTTATGCTATGAAATTTATTTTACAAAAAACCTTATGTGGGATTCCAGTATATAAAACAGATAAGGAGAGTTGCATAGGTTGAGGGTATGGAATGGACAATGATATTATTTATAAGAACATTTTGGTTACTGGCTTAATAACTCATTGGTTATTTTTTTCTTTCATATAAAATGTAGATAGCACCAGATAGGGGTGGTTTGGGAAGGATTTTGTGCATAGCCTTGAAGTAAACATTGAAGGGGAAGAAATTGCCATGTAAAATAAAAGAAGCCTGGAGAAAATTTCAAATGAAAAGATAAGAAGGAGACTTATGGGGAAAAAATCCTTGAAGCATAAATGAGCATAATCAAAGGTAAATATATTTTTTAAAAGTATACTAAATAGAATCACACATAATCTTATTTGCTCTGGAAAAACTACTTAGAGTTCATTTTTATAAATATGTCAATAGAAAATGCTTTGGTTTACAAAGAGCTATCTGTATAACAAATAGTTTGGGAGGAAAAAGATGTTGTATTTATCAGGAATCTATTAAACATAATGCTCTACTCAAGAACACTTTGGTACAAATGTTTTGCTTTTGTGAACACCAATAAAATCCATCTATACCATGCTTCTAAAGTACTTTGTAAGTCGCTAAAATATTATATTCAACAGAGATATAGAAATATGATCATAATATAATAAATTATTATTATTATTGAAAATCTGTTAGAAATGTTATATGGTATGGCAGAAGAATAGCTTTCCATTTACCAGAACATTGTAGGATCTGGCTATTGTAGTTCCTGACTTTATCATTTAGTAGAAGTTCCTCTGTATAAGTGCTAAAGAGCTTTCTGATTATTGAAAGGACCAGAATCAAGGATGTGAAACAGGAAGGTTTTAGAGTTTAAAGGTTGAAAGAAGATTTGGCAGAGACAGAAGAGGGTATTTCTGCTTAAGAATATCCTCATTGTCACATAGCTTTTAAATTCACTTTGCTTGTTTTTCAATTGGTGTGTTTATAAGGTACTTGCTTTCTAAAAGTAGGTTTGTGTTTTTGTGACAATGGCAATAATGCTTCCTTTATAGAACCTATCTGTGTGAGCTTGTCCAAATCAGACTGGGCATAACATAGAATACACATTTGCTTCTTCTGAATGGTGCTTCATTTCAGTGGTTATGCCACATGGATGGCATTCAGAAATAACAGTTGTTTCTCCATATAGTGGTGATCCAGTACCCTGTGATTCTGAAGCCTGAATGTTCTAATTCTGCAAATACATGAATACAATTATAGAGTTTTATCTGATCCTAACTGGGCTTTTGTCCTTTCATGATTTAACACAGACATTTAGTTTTTCAAAGGTACTTAACTTTGGCACTGTGTAGCTGCTATAGGGCATTTAAAGTTAATCCAATATGACTTTCTCACCTAAGGATCTTCTTATGGTTATTCTTATATCTTTCCTTCTGCCCATCTCTGAGAATTTCTCACTTCCCTTCTTGGAACAGCATACTATGATTAGATTTGTTTCCAGGGACTGGCCATGGCTTAGAAAAATGATTCTCTTGCTTGCCAGAATCCTCATACAGACTCCGCTGAGTCAAATTTAGTGCCAAAGGGAATGTGTGCTTTGTTTGATCAGCACTGATTTCTGAAATGGGTCCTGGAAAAAGAAAACATGGATTTTTTCAGTAGCTATAGAACCAGAAGAAAATATCCTGATTGCAGCCTGTCCTCATTACGCTGTGCTGGTACCACGTGTGGTACTCAGAACATCTACTGTGCTCTCATGGCAACCATACTTCATCTCTTCATGCAGCAAATGCTAGGGCCTATTAAATAGATGAGCCATACAACTTGTAAAATATCAATTTCTTAAGTTGGAAGTGATTTTGTCTCTGATAACTTTGCTTTTCTGAAGAAAATACTCTCCTGCCACCCACTCAGAATGTCAGGTTCCTCCTGATCCCCATGATGATCCATAAATATCTACCTTGAACTTATGACAATGATTGGATTCAGCACTGTAATTGCATATGCCTTTTTCTCTGTGTCAACAACCTCTTTCCTGGAGTATCTCCCAGTATTCATGTTGTATCCTGTTAGGTAAATTGTGAATCTATACAACTGCATCCCACAGTTTTATGAGCAAAGATCACAATTAATTCTCTGTCATTTTCAGCACTTAACACATGATTAGTGCTTTAAGAAGATGAAACATGTAGGGCATTTATAGCACTTTTTAAAAAAATTAGCTGGATTTATTATTTTCCATGTTCTTCAAAGAAAAAAAGATTGAGGTAACTTATGATAAAGAACACATATTCAATTGAATCATTCATTTGAAAAACTTAAAAGACCAAAATTCTTTTTTTTTGGGGGGGGACACCATACCTTTACTTCATTTATTTATTTTTATGTGGTGATGAGGATTAAACCTAGTGTTAAAATTATTTTTTATGTGTGTTATTTTATGTAATTCTCACAGTTATCATGTGGGGCATGGAAAATCCATATTTGACAAATGAGGAAACTGAGGCATAAAGATTAAGAGGTTTCTCTGAAGTCACAGAAAAATAGAACCCTATTTAGGATCCAGTTCCCTTGACTTTTAGATTCAGAATCTTTGTGTTAAAAATTGTTCAGTCATATTTCTAGCTCTCTGAAAGGAATTCCCACCAGAAGTCTCATCTTTAAACTCTGTAGTGTGGCTAGCATTTACAAAATCACACTGAGTGGAGGAAGTGAACACCGCTCGGGTTGTCCAAAGTTGCAAAAAAGATATAAGAACAAAAACATGAGACAGATTTTATTCATAACTGTGAGACAGGATAGTGCAACCTCAGATCCATCCTGACAGTAAGTTATGTTGCAACTTAGTCTGTATCTCAGGGACCAGTGGGTGCCTTTGTCACAACAATTCTAGCTCAGTTTTACAAGGCTTCAAATATTGAGGCTCTGCCTCAGAGCTTCATTGGGCTTCTTTTCCTTTCTATGGAACTATGACCATGACTTTAATTGCAGAGAATGGAAGAGATCTTTTATAAGAATCATGACTCACATTTTACAAATGAGTGCACAGAGGGTGTAAGATTTGGTAACCTGTCAGGGCCACGGAGGTGCTTATGCTTCTTTAACTATTAACAGATAATAATGAAATATTATAAATAAATGAAAAACATTTATTTGAAAACCTCTTTTGTTCCAGGAACTGTTCTGGGTACTGAAAATACAGCAGCAAGAAAGAAAAAAAGGAAAAATGGAGGGAGGCATGGAAGGAGGAAAGAAAGAAAGAAGAGAAAGAGAAGGATTGAGGGAAGGAGAAAGAAAAGAAGAAAAAAGGACACAAAAATTATTGCTTTGATGAGTTCAATTCCAGTGGATAAAGGCAGATAATCAATAAAAATGAAAAGGTAAATATAGATATATTGAAAAATAATGACACATGAGAGAAAAAATAAAGCAAGAAATAATGGTAAGGAAAAGTTCTGGGGGGCACAGGATAAATTTCAAGTAAGGTGATTAGGGAGTTACACACTGAGAAGTGACATTTATCAGGAATAATTTGGAGTAAAGGAGGAGGTAATGCAAATATCTTGGAAAAGTCTGTACATGATCTCCAAGAGAGGAGCATGATGCCACTTTGGGAGGCCAGAGCCAAGGGCCTGAGGGCAGAATGAACCAGATGCAGAATAATGGGATAACAGGTCTTACAGGTCATGAGGAACCAGCTATGTACATCGTTCTGAAGACCATCATAAGCACTCTGGTTTTTATTCAGAGTGACTGAGATAAAGAGACATTGAAACATTTAGTGCAGAAGAGCATTATCTTTGGGCTAATTTTAAATGGGATACTCCGGGTTTTGGGCTTGAGAATAGATTAGGGTGAAGTCAGGGTAGAACCAGGGCAAGCAGGAGGCTATTCCAATAATCCAGGCAAGAGAGGGTGGTGGCTCAGATCAGGTGTTAGTAGTAGAAATACTGAAAAGAGTTCAGACTCTGGGTGTTATTTGAAAGTGCAACAAAAAAATTGTTGAAGAATTTAATTAAGGATGAAAAAGAAAGAGAAATTAAAGATGACTCCAAAGATTTTAGCTTGAGCAATTCAAAAGAAAGATTTGCAATTAACCAAGATGGTGAAAGATGAAAGAAGAACAGTCTTGGAGAGAGATGAACAGTTTAGTTTTAGAAATATTGAGTTTGAGATGCCTATTAGATATCCAAGCAGTGATGTCAAATAGGCAGTTGAATATGTATCTAGAGTTTAGGTAAGACAATTGAGGTAGTCAATTTAACTATCATCAGATTATAGGTGATATATGCAAAACCATGAGAATATACCATGGGAAGGAATGAAGACAGGCAAAAGTAGAGATCCAGAGACTGAGCTCTGGGATACATTGGTATTTGGTTCTTATGAAAATATGTGTTAGAATATTGATTTAAGGCTCATACAATTTGTTTAATTCTACTTTGGCATATTAAAGCCCACATTTCATAAAACTTTTCAAGAATCCAAAGATTCCTATGAAACAAGCTTGTCTCAAACTTCAGTTATATTGGGGTGCTGTTCATGTTCTTGGGGTGAGATTAAGGCAATGTTTCACTGGACTGCCTCCTCTCCCAACATCTAGAGTCTGATTCTAGTTCATCCCTCCTTGTTTCTGAGCACTTTTTCTGTGAAGACTATAACCCCTTCAACAGTTAGCCTCCAACACACTATGTATTAGCCAAATACTAACTAGGTTTCTACAGGTATGTAAATGTTGTCCTTTGTAGGACTTTATAGATTTTGCATAACTATGTGTTTTGTTTACTTGTTTCTTCTTTTTTTTTTTTAATGAGCAGATTTTTTGAGAGTGAGTTTTAAGATGTTTGAATCCACATATACTTTTGATTTCTATCTACCTCAGGTGCTGGTTCAAGGATTTAAGTATATGTAAGAACTGGATGGTAGGCCTGCATGGTGGCACATACCTGTAATCCCAGCGATTTGGGAGTCTGAGGCAGGAGGATTGCAAATTCAAAGCCAGTCTCAGCAACTTAGTGAGGCCCTAAGCAACTAAGCCAGACCTTTTCTCAAAATGAAAAATAAAAAGGGCTGGGAATGATGCTCAGTGGTAGAGAGAGAATCTCTGGGTTCAATTCTCAGGACAAAAAAAAAAAAAAAAAAAAAAGAAAGAAAGAAAAGAAATCGTATGGTGCTTATTTAAAATGTAAGTTCTCTTTTCTTATCTCCAGAGATTCCAAATCATTAGGTCTGAAATAGAGCCTATGAATTTGCACAGCAATGATTCTGATGCTAATTCAAAATCAGAAAACATGTATTTTTGACAGTGGATTATCTACTCTAGTAGACATTGAAGGAAGATTTCTAGGGTTGGTAGGAAGTTTATAGACAGAATATGACCTTGAAAGAAGACCTCAAAGTGGATTATGTTAAGGCAACAAACATTCTTTCTAGGAAGAAGATGTGAATTAATAAAAACTTTTTTCTTTTCTCCCTCCTCTCCCTCCTCCCCCTCCTCCCTCTCCCCCTCCTCCCCCTCTCCCTCCCCCTCCCCTTCTTCTTCTTCTTCTTCTTCTTCTTCTTCTTCTTCTTCTTCTTCTTCTTCTTCTTCTTCTTCTTCTTCTTCTTCTTCCTCTTCTTCTTCTTCCTCTTCCTCTTCCTCTTCCTAATTGGCTTTCTTAGATCAGGAGGAAGCTGCTTATGAATAAGTATATTTTGTTACTGAAGAAAAATGAAAATGTCATTTGAAATGGCATACAGCAGATTTATCTCTGGAAAATAAAGTTTTTCTAGTTGATTTCTAAAGCCATTATAATTTTTTTTTAGAACAAAATAGGGAATGTTTACAAGAAGTAGCCTCTTAGGTCCCTACCAAATCATAGATTTTTGAGTGCATTTAAGGCACCACAGAAAAGCAAAGGACTGGCTCATATTTTCATCAATATTCTACCCTACCTCCTTAAAAGAGTAAAACAATTACAAACTATTTCAGGTTTTTTTTTTTTTTTTTTTTTTTTTTTTTGCAAAAGTTTCTTCTCTTCTGTGGGTAACATAAGAATGTATTAGAGTTGATATGATAGGATTGCTGTTAACTTCACAGAAGACATAAAAAACATAGAATGACAAGAAAAGAAACTGTTATGTGAGTCTGGACCTGGATGATCTCTACAATGTCTATAAATTTAATTTCTGTAAATTCTAAAAATCTTTTGAGTTCGCACAGTCTTTACTTGTCCTTATGATGCACTGTGTTTGTTTGCCAGAGAACTCACAGAATTGCATTTCTTTTCTTTTATTTTTTTAGGTTGTAATAATTTATTTTCAGTTACGGAAAAGAATGGACACTTTTCAAGCACCCTTTTCTTTTTTTAAATTTCAACCTATAGAAAGAAGTTACATTTTTGATCAGTGGCCTAACACATACACCACATACTCTCAAAACTGATAGAAATTTCATGAAACAATATTTAAGCCTTACTATGTCTATTCTATTTGTTAATGCTGTTTTGAGCTCCTAAAAATAACTCACTATGCAATTTGAGGAAAGATGCGAAGTTACATGAATTTACAAATTCACAAGATGGTAGAATGAAAATATATCATAGAGACTGTTTTATAAGACTGGTACATGTATGATGGCACAAATGTGTGACTCTATTTCATGCACAACCAAAAAAGTGAAAAAAATTCTGCTCCATTTGTGTACAATGAATCAAAGAGCTTTTTTTCAGTCATGTATAACTGATTAGAACTAATAAACAAACAAACAAATCCAGAATCCTAAGGTCAAAGACTCTTCTTACTTAATCAACACTGAACTTTAGAATTGCATTTCTAAACCTCATTCCCTAAATAATGTTGGGGCAAACTCTTAAGCCCCAATAACCCCAGCTCATTATTTCATCTTTTAAATGAGTTTAGATATCAAATACTTAATTCTACCAAAGTCCCCCATTATAGTAAGGGAAATGGTTATGGCAGTTTGCAAAAAACATTTTAATTTCCATGCATGCTTTCCAGAATTTATTTCAAAATGCACTACACTATCTTGTTTGAATTCTTAGCGTCATTTTTCTCTGGGAATTTGGTGTGTAATGATTTGTCAGTCAATGGCATTCCTATAAGTACATCTCTGTCAGAATTCTGAAAGCACATTAGCGGTGGTAAAACAAAGCTTTCAGAGGTAGGCATACTTTACTGTAAGATAACATTCCCCTTTTAGGCATTGTTTGCCATGTGTCTTTGAACACCTAGGAATTGTATTATCTTATTGTAGCAGAAGGCTTAGTGTTTTCTAATGTAATTATGTGATGAAAGAAACTGTAGTTTAGAATGAACTATATTGTGTTGCTTATGTTTTTAAATGACAGGTTTAATAATAATAAAACAGGCAACTACTTCTCTTAGTAACACACTGAGAGAATAATATAAAATTACATCTAATTTGATGTACTGAGGATTTTCTAGAATAAGTCTCTGTAATGATTAAATGAGATGATCTTAAATTAACTTACTTAGTTTATCTGAGATAAATCTTTCCTCATATAAAATGCATTAAATCTACATAACACATTTTAGTCTTTAACCTAATTTAAATTTTTTTAACAGTCCAGAATCATTTTCTTTCTTCTGCCTGTACCCTGGATTCCTTTTGGGAATTATATCTTGCCCATGGTTTGCAGTCTTGTTAACTGTTAGTTAAAATCCCCCTGTCCCTCTTAAGTCATTTGGCTAAGGAATTAGTACATGAATCAACCAGATGTTCTAGCCCCAAATTTACTTTCTACTGTTATGTATATATGTAAAGAACAAATTAAAAAATATATAAAAAGAAAGGAGTGGCTTAACAGCAGGAAAAATGTGCTAATTCATCACACAGTTGAACCTGGCAAAACCACTGATTGGTCCTTCTACTGGTTCTTGATACCTACATGCCCTTGGCTGTTTTCTGAGCAAACATTTGCAGTTATTCCTTTTTTTTTTTTTTCCTGTAAGCTACTCATATCCTTCTAAATTCTTCATTTTTCAAATTTGCAGGTGCTGGCCTTTGTGTTTGCAAGTTGAAGATGACTAATTAATGCACATGATCTTGTACTTCTGCTCAATCTATGTTACCTTTCTAAGGGATTATACACAAATCAACATTTTATATTAAAATATTGATATCAGATATTTACCACTTTCCCCTGATGTGTATGCACATATGCTTGCATGTATGTACATGCTTGTATATGTGAGATACAAGTAAATTCTGAAGTTCCACTAGCATCTTTTTAAAATATATTTTGTTAGTTGTAGTTGGACACAATACCTTTACTTTATTTATTTTTATGTGGTGCTGAGGATCGAACCCAGGGTCTTGCACGCACTAGGTGAGTGACCTACCACTGAGCCACAATTCCAGTCCTCCACTAGCATCTTTATGAGGCCTGGATCTTTTTTTATTAAGACAAGTTACTGGACTCAAAACAGAAAACAGGGATATTCTAAGGAGTCTCCCTTAAACACTCTCTGTCCAGTTCATTATTAAGCTTGTAACCCCCTTTTAAGTTGAATGAAAAGAGAAAAGCCTCTTCACAGACAGAACACAATGCTAAATACATAGTAATTTCATAACAGGTTTGTGCTTAGTATCTGGAGAAAGAGATTTAAGTTGTATTAATGACCATAAATTTTGTTCTTACTGTTAGACAGAAAATCAGGATATAAAAAGATTGTAAAAACATAGTAATAACAACATTTTTGTGATGTCCACATAGGTTTCTAGAAAAAGATATCATAGCCTGAGGTCTGAAGATTGTGAAGACTAAGCCTTTGAACTGTCTTTCCTCTGCCATTGAATGACCTTAGATATTCATTTAACCTCTCATGGCCATAATTTTCCCAACTGTGAAGATGATGATTTCTTTGTCCATATCAAAGGTTGCCTGAAGACCAAACAAAATAACCTCAAAGTAGTTCCATGGAAAATGTACTTTCACATCAGAAGACTATAAAAAATAAAGATGAGAGAAAGTAAGATGAAAAACAAGGAAACAGAAAATAATGTAATTATTGCCTAGAAGTACTTACATAATTCTCATAGGGGATCCAAAATAAGTAAAAACACTGAAAAGTTTTGCAGACATGAAACAAACCTTTGTTTTTGAGGTGGGAGTCCCACTGTGCCACCCAGATTAGCTTTAAATTCAGGATCCTCAACAAACATTTATTAAAAAGTAAAGAAAGAACAACAACAACAACAACTACTACTACTACTAAAAAATGATTAATTGCCCTCTACATAATAGTTGTAAAAATTTTCAGTCAAAATGATGTCACTTCTTTCAAATCCAAACCAACAATAAATCTATGAAATTGTAAAGAAGGGCCTTTCATATGTCTATGATGATAACTATTACAAAAACTACCTGAAGGGCTTTTATGCACAGATGCCTGTAACAAGAACAGCCAAGGACTTTCCAAACTGCAGCTTGCCACATGAGTCAACAAAGACAGCTACCTCAATGGATAAGAAAACTTTACTGATATACTATTTCCACCAATGAGCTAAAGTCAACTCATGGGTAAGTCCTTGTAACCCCTGTTTTTTATTTCAAAACAAATTGCATGTCTTCTCTCTTTGCCTTTGAAAGTTTCCCCTTGCTTGGCAAGGTGGTTTACATCTGTAATCTCAGTGTTTGGGAGGCTGAGGCAGAAGGATTGTCAGTCTCAGCAACTTAGCAAGATCTTGTCTCAAAAATAAAATGAAATAAATATATAAACAAGCAAACAGACAAATAAATAAAAAGAATTGGAGATGCAGCTTAGTGTTAGAACACCATTGGGTTTAATCCCTACTACAAAACAAAACAAAACAAAACAAAAAAACACCAAAAACAAAACAAAACAAAACAAAAAAACAAACAAAAAACAAATGAAAAACCAAGACCCAAACAAACCAAACCAAAAAAACTTGTTTCTTCTTGTTTCAATCTCCATCATCAGGACTTGTTCTGCTGTGGTACTCTTGTCCTGTGTTTGCAAATTCTTCTGCTTATTCCTGAAAAAAACTAATTTTCTTTGGAGAATCTTTTTCTGTTTCTTATTTAGTTTCTTAACATTTTGTCTTGTTTACAGTCTTATATTTAATAAAATATATTATTCTCTCTTGTCTTGTAATTACTAATTAAACTTATTAGAAAAAATTCAAACATCACAAAAAGCACCAAGAGGATGGTTTAAAAATCAGTTAAATACCACCACATAGAAACAAACTTGATTTGAATTAAATGAGCTTTATCCAGGCATATTTTGGTAAGAACTAGAGAGTTAATTGGGTGTGACTGCATACTCCTGCTACTCAGGAGGCAGGAGGATGGCAAGTTTGAGGCCAGGCTTAGCAACTTAGTGAGATCCTCAACAACTTAACGATACCCTGTCTCAAAATAAAAATTACATTAATAAAAAGGACTGAGTATACAACTCAGTGAAATGTCCTTGGGTTCAATCCACAGTACAAATAAAGAGTTCTAGACAAAAATAAAATACTTTAAAAATATGATCCTATTATAGTTTATTTAAAGTAAAACAAATTTCCATTTGACCAACATTATACAACAGCTAAAACCCCACAGCCTCATGGAAGTAGGAATTTCAAATAAATATTTTTTCTTTCTACATAAAAGATACTTCCTAAAATATCTTTAATTTTTTTGTAGTTGTAGATGGCAGAATATGCTTATTTTATTTGTTATGTGGTGCTGAAGCTTGAACCTGGTACCTCACACATGCTAGGAAAGCCCTTTGCCACTTAACCATAATCCCAGACCATCCTAAAATATCTTTCCAAGATTGTGGAAAAAAAATTTGGAACAAGATCAATTTTAAGAAATTGGAGTAACATTTTTTAGCATCTTAGTTTTAATAGTTTTTTCCCCTGCTACAAAGGATGAGGACCTGGACAATCTCATACTTTATTCATCATACATAGTTCACCTTCTGGGTTTTGTTAAAATTCATTTTTTAACACAATAGAAATATTTTAATATGTTATATCTATGACTGCCTTTCTCTCAAAACTTTGTAGAACCAATCTTTGTGGCAAAGGAGTCTGTGCTATCTCCTCAGGTAGCAAATGGCTGTTTTCTTTTTGCTGAAATACTTTTCCCTTTTCTTTGATAATAGCGTAACTAGAAGAAAAACTGGCACTGACTACTCTCCACCAAGCTTACTTTGAATATAATGTGCTCTTTCAGTCTGTAGGACTTATTTTCTTCATTATAGGGAGATTTCTTGTTTTATATTTCCAAAGATTTTTTTCTGCTTTATTTATTTGGTTCTATATAACCCAATATCCTTATGCTAAATCTTTTTTGTCTTTCATGTCTTCTAGTTTGTCCCTAATCTTTCAAATTTTTCCCTCTTCTTCTTTTCCTTCCTTTTTTCTTTTACATTTAGTATTGCTATCTATATTCTTTACTCTCTGAGAAACATCCTATGTACAGTGGAATATTTTAGTATTGTGTGTGTGTGTGTGTGTGTGTGTGTGTGTGTGTGTGTATACACCTCCCAAGTTTCCACCAATGTCTTCAAGATGACTTGATCTTTTCTAATTAGAAAGGAAGGAACTATCTTCAAGGCAGGAAACAGGTGGCATCCTAGGGAATCTCCCCAAGCAATGAGTTTACTTCATATCCTAAGTTTATAAGCTCTATTTTATTTGAAGGAAGAGAGAAGAGTCCAGGGATTTTTACAGCTAAAGAACAATATTATTTATTCTTGCTTGTTTGGCTTTCAGGTCTGCAAACTCCCTTTTCATCTCATACTCTTGTTTTATCAAGTCATTTTTAAGCTCAGTTACAAAATTCAATTTATGTTCTCATTAAATTTATTTACAACTTGACAGTAATTGTGAAGTATTTCTATCTCATTTCAGTTGTTATTTCTTCTAAGTTAAGTTCTTTTACTTTATATTAAATATTCATTTTTTGCCGTGCAATATTTTTTTAATCTTGATCCTGTTCAGGTAATTCTCTATTGATGTAATAATGTTGGTGCCTTTTTCCTGCCACACAGGAAGGATTTTTCTTCTAAGATGAGGTGGTGGGCTAAGTTTATTATTATTATTGTTATTATACTGGAAATTGGACCCAGGGGCTCTCTGTCACTGAGCTACATCCTAAGCCCTCTCTATAGTTTATTTTGAGACAGTGTCTTACTAAGTCACTGAGGCTGGCTATGAACACACCATTCTCCTGCCTCAGCCTCCCAAGATTCTAGTATTATAGGTGTGTGTGTGCCACTGTGCCCAGCTAATCTGCTTAGAGCTTACTGCTCTTCTATAGCCTGAGAGATTGGCAGTCAAAAGACCAACTCAGCTAAAAGGAATGTATGTAGATCTCTATCTTCCTTGGAGTGCCTGGTCTTTTCCTCCCTTATAAGGGTTTTTCAATCTCTGGGACTAGTTTGATGTATTTGATTCCCAAGGGACAGACTTCCAGCTGTGATTCTGGAAACTACTGTTGAAGAATGTTTGAGTGAAGAATAGGTCAAGCATCAAGAAATTAAATAATTTGATTTTGCTATGTAAAACCAGAAGACGATAGGCATAGATAGGTAGACTAGAGATTTTTTCTAAAGGTATAAAGCTTACTGCACTCTCCTTAGATCTATTATCTATGAGAGACTATGTAATTCCATTCTGTTATTGTCTCTGAGAATTAGGAAGAAAGGATGGCAACCATAAAATTGGGAAAATCCATGAGCATCATCCTGGCATTGAAAACCCAAATAAAGAAGTTGGGTGGGGATGGTTCTAAACATTACAATGGGAAATGAGTCAGTAAAAGGAGCTAAGAATGACTGTCTTCATGCCATTTATACTTTATAAAGTCCAAAGGGAAGCCTCCAAAAAAAAAAAATAAACCACATAGTATCATATAACCAAGTCATATTTGTTATTTTTCTCGCCTTTAGTAAAAATCTTCTAGAAAATATTATAGAGGTTTGTGTAACGTGAACATACATTTTTTTTTTCCTTCTGGAATTTCTTCTGAGGACAATCCAGGAATTTTGCTGACACTGTAAGGAAAGAGGCAATTGGCCTTTTGGAGAGAGGGGACAGAATTATTATCTGTAAGGATAATGGAAGACTAGAGCCCCTTACGGCAATTTTTGCCACTATGTAGAAAGAATCTATGCAGAGAAAAATAAAGGTAGAGTGATAAAGCCTAATACTTGAGGACATATTTTGAGCACCATGATCTAGCCACACATGAAATTATTGCACTTGAGTTTCAAGTCAGTTGCTTTTTTCAACTTGCTTGGATAGGGCTCTTGTTACTACAAGAATTCCTTTATTAATTCATTTTGTTTCTTAGGGATTGATAGAGAGGGAAATAGCTGGACTTCAGAAATAGCTAGACTTGCACTTTGGAGAAAAGAACTCTATTGAGGAGAATGAATAATCAACAAAGAAAGGAACTGTGTGTAAGAAAACAGCAACAAAAAAACACAACAAAAGAGATGAGTGATCTATGTCCCTGGTGATCCCTTTTGGAGGTAGAACACTCTATAATGATGAAGGTATCATCCCAGACTACTGTCTGATTTGTGGAACTAGGTGAGTGTCCTTTTCTTCCACCTGTGTTTCCTCAACAGCGTTCCTCATCACATGGGTAGAGAACAGGTCAGGGGATTTCCAGATGGAGGGGGAATTCATTGGGAAGTGAGAATGGATTGTTATCACTACTGCTTTTGTTTGGTTGTTTATGCTTTTTAATCTCTCCAAGAGCCCCAAAAGGTCTTTGGACTATGGACAACATCCTTTCTGTCTTGTCCATCACAGTATTCTCAGTGCTTTGTACAGGGATGGACAACCATGGAACCTAAAAACTGTTTTGGCATAAACCACTAACCATCTCAGAGTAAATATGGGTTGTCTTAGTTCTGATATAAGCATCTTGCTCAAAGGAATGGCATGAAAGGAAAGGACTCAGTGATTAGGAACCAAGTATCCGCTCATGGCTGAGGGGGATGATCAGGCATGACATATTCTGGTATTCTAAAAATATTGCCTCCAGGGAGAAAAAAAAACAGTGCTACAATGTCGTATACATCAATTTAATATCAAAATTTAAAGTTGAGTTGAATTTTTGAATGACAACTGCTATCTTCTATATCCTCATATATTTTGACTTTCAAGCCATCACTCTATCATTGTCAGTTTTTTGACTTTTAAAATTCTTTATCAAGAATATGCCATAAAAATGTAAACTTTAGAGATCAAGAGAGAAATATTAATACATTCTTTTTCTTAAGTGGAAAATTGTAAAGCATCTTTGAAACACTATGATAAAGATCCCAAATAAAGGACTTGGAATCTAGCTCAGTGGTAGAGTGCTTATCTATCATGCCTGAAATGCTGGGTTCAATCCTTACTAGGAGGGTTGGGGTTGAGGGTGATCCCAAATGTAGTTCATGTTTTCTTTGATGACTTAACTCAATAAAATCTATGGAGCCAGATGACTGCCTGTTTAAAATAGGCAATAAGATGGGAAAACATGACATCAACGTTAAACAAAGGTAGAGAGGACATGAATTTGGCTTTGAGCAAATGTCAACTTCTTTTTCTACCCTGAGCCCAGTTTTCCTTACTCTCTTTTTCTTACTCTGAACTATCTAGAAAATAATCAAGTATACTAATCTTTCCATGTCTTTTTTTTATTCAAAGGGTCTAATGACTGATTTTTTATAGGATAAAATTCAGCTTCCTTTTATTGTAAACACATTTTGTTTTTGTGATTCGGAAGCTTGGAACCTTCTTATGTTGGGAACTTGCCAATGTATTTGATCTATTTCTGAGTTCACTCTTTTTTTTTTTTTTTTGGTCCCACACTCTGTGTTTGGGGGGCCAGGAAGGACTTCTAAACAGCACATTTCTTATTGAAGTTCTGAACCAGAAGAGAATTATGGCAAATGTATAAGGCATAAGTGACCTTTACTGCTAATAGAGGTGATATTGGAAAATTGCCCACCAGTGGACACATGGGCTTCCTATCACCCTTACAATCACCCTATCATCATCACAATGAGATGATCATAATAACTAAGTCATGGGAGTGCTGAGTGAGTGAGGGGAGGCCTGCCCACTTGGTCTCACTGTGCCCTGGTAACATCATGTGGTTGAGATAGTGTAAGGTACTTCCTGAAGAAACCTGATTCCCAAGAAGAGAAGAAGATGGCCTCTTTCAATTTAATCTCTCCTTTCAGATTGTTCCAATCATATTAAGTCACCCTTCTTCAGAGAAGGACTGAGTGAGCTGGAAGTAGGGTGGGGTGTGGGAGGTGAGGACTCTGATGCAAGTGGAGGACTGTTCATATGAAAGGGAACTTAAGGGGTGGAGACGCATCCTTCCGGGAAGATGGACTGAATTTCCAACTTCACTCTGCCTATGGCCAAAGCATAGAGTTCTTTTTAGTGAGGCTATGTGGATGGTGGACTCTTCATTACTTGTACATCTGAAAACGTCTTTATTTTTCTCTCACTTTTGAAAGATTTTCTCATCTGATAGTTTTTAGAAAAAAGACTCTCAGAAGGTCTTCCCTCAGAGAGGGAAGGGAAAATGCTAAACTGGTGATCTAGGTCCTACTTTCCAGCCACTGGTGTTCTATCTTTATTTCTTTCACATATTAGATTTCTGCATAATATTGTTTAGAACAAGGTATGTTACAATAAGGTTTTAAAGTTTCTATTTTCATCTAATCTTTCTTATAATAATAACAGTGAATACTCAAATAGCATTTATTGTATGCCAGGAACAACATTAAGTGATGGTTTGCGTGTGTGTGTGTGTGTGTGTGTGTGCACGTGTGTGTATTTTTATGCTGTGTGTATATATGTTTAAATGTGTGTATATATGTTTAAATGAATTCTCAAGACAAGCTTGTGAAATAGTTATCATTGGTTTTATAGATGAGGAAACTGAGGCATAGAGAGCTTAAATGCTCTTTTTTCCCCTGAAATTATGTAAGTAGTAAGAGCTGGAACAGGAATTTGAATCTAATTTTCTCAATTTTAAGTGTATATTATAGACAATCACACCATTGAGTGTTCAAGAAAGTTAGAATGTATCCCACATCTGTGTAGTAGAAAGAGGAAAAATACCTCCTTTCTTTGCTTTCTTGCTGGACTTTTCCTCCTACACCACACCAGTTTTCAGTATGATTGCTTTGTGATCACATAATGTTGAACCTGATCCGCTTTCATGTTGCATGATGCTGACATCTTTAACTTAGTGGAGATGACTTCAGAATCTGAAATTCATTATCCTACCTGATTTCACCTGTTGGATGACTCACAAGCATCTCCAACTTAGGAAGTCCCAGACAGAACTCGTCATTCCTCACCTCACAAACCTGTTCGCCCTACTCCCATCTTCTTTCAGTAAATAGTATCATCATTTTGTCAGTTGCTCAAGCCAGAAACTTGTTCAGCATCTCTAATTCCTCCCTCTCCTCACCTCCCACACCCCACCCAGCAGCAAGTCTTTTTGATATCAATCCCGAAATACAGCTGGAATCTATATAATTCTCTCTACACCATTGCATCACCCTAAGAAAAACAACACTGTAGGTATTACCACCCATGTCCTTTCCTTTGTCTCCCCACGACAGAATAAGTTCCTCTATGCACCATCTGTTTTTATAAAGGTTTAATACACTCTATAACAATATTGCATCCAGTTCTTTTTCCTACTTTGTAAACTTATTTTGTGGGAAAGAAATTAAAAGTCACAAACATCTCAAAATTAACTCATATTTCCACAAAAATTTCCTTTACAAAGCCCAAGAAATGATAATGGAATTATTTTATCCCCAATTTATTTTATGCTTGATCTAATTTTCATTTCATGTCATTGCAAAGTTGTTATAGTTAGAATAAGGTATTCAATCATATTTTATGGAAAATTATTCCACAAACTTCTTATCTGTTTCAGTATTTAACTTTTTGAGATTTGATATCAAAATATATAGTTGGGAAAGTTTAATTTCAGACAAAGTACTTAAGCTGTATTGAACTTGTTTAGTTTAGACATATTTTAATCTTCTTATTATTATATTGGCATGTTATAATTAATGGCCTTTTTGAAATTCCATTAAATCTTCTATTATCAGAGGTTTAAAACTGCAGCATAAATTTTTTTTCTCCAGGCTGAAACTTGTTATACAAAGAGGACTCAGCCTAGAACCAATTAAAAAAATTAGTCATTAAATAGTTTGTCTTTGAATGCAGGCTTGTCATTTTCATTAATTTTTGGACTAAGCTATTTAACCAGGTCTATACTGCTCCGTATTAATATTCTAAAAATTGTATTTGAAATGTTCATGGAAATAGTTATGAGAAATATTGAGAAAAATACATTCTCATTTTAGACTGGGTGTGTGTGATAAAATTCCTTATGGCTACTTTTATGTCCCTTATCCTCCAGTCCTCTAATCCTCTGGCTCACCGTCACTAAGGAGGCTCACTATCATGTAAACCTTTATTCTTATTCCATGGTTGGGCAGGATCTGTTGCCTCTCTAAGAAGGAGAGACAGAGGAATCTCAGACTTTGGATGCACCTTCCTGTTTTCAGCCCTACTTTCACTTTCTAATTTTAGAAGCACCAGGCACCACCAGTTTCTGAACCTCCTTAGGGTTCTATTTCATTCATTGCTCAAAGTCAAGATGCTTCCTGGCTAGAATGGTGGAATGAACTCTAACCATCTAGTTAGGGATGATCTGTGTTTAATATGATGGATAAGTCAAGGGAAATTAGGACTGTGAATTGACTGTTGGATTTTAGTACAGTGAAAGTCCCTGAAGATCTTGACAAGAGCAATTTTTAGTGGAAGATATGGGGGGAAAGTAAAGGAAGGGATTTCAAAAGATAATAAAAGAGGAATTAGAGACAGCAAGGCAGATAATACTATAAGAGACTTTTTTTTTTTTTTTTTTTTTTGTAAAAGGAACTTTAAAAAAATGGAGTTGTAGCTTACAGAAGTCAGGGGTCAAGACAAAATTGTTTTTTTTTGTTTTTTTTTGTATGTTATAGGAATAAACTCCCAAGGCCAAAAGTTGAGAATGCAACCTTTTATGTCTAGATGCAGAACTTTTACAAATGCTCACCAATAAATGAAATCATTGTTCATATCTTTATGACTGTTTCAGAAAAGAACATTTTTAAGTATAAAGAACAGTGGTTATGTGCATATGTAAAGTTATGTAGTCAAAATGCCTAACTTTATATTCCATTTGATATATATTGGCTCTTTGATAAAGGGACAATTATGCCTACCTCAAATAGTTTGATGAGAATTCCTTCAGTTAGTCAATGTTCACTGCAAGTTTCATGTATGCCAGGCACCTCTTCTACTCTCTGTTAATATAGCACTGGACAAAGCATATAGTAAATGCTAATGGTTTTTGCAATGTGTGACACACAGAAAATAGTCAACAAATATAGGTAGTCCTCATTGTTATTTTTTTCTTCATTATCATCTTCATCAAAGCTGACTCATTACTGGATATCTACAGGGAACAAAGGTCAAGAAATATTTAGAAGTCTAGAAGATAAGAAAATGCTGGAAGGAACAGTGAGTGTATTAAAGAGAAAAGGGAGCATATTTCATTCATTGCTCAAAGATCAGCACTAGGAACAAAAAGGTAGAATGAAGGATACTATGGTTTGGCATATAAATGAAATATCTCACAGACTAAATGGATTGGTTTACTGTAGGTAGTGATTACCTCTCCCAGGTAATGTTCTGGCAGTACCATGAGGGATGTGGTATTAGGTGTTTGTATTTGGAAGTGATGTGTTAGACCTGAAGGTTTCTGGTTCACTTTTGTGAGCATAGAAATCACTACAATGTAATGATTTAATAAAATTTACATAAATATAAATGATTCATACTGGTAACGACTTTTTTATTTATTTGCTATTAGATGAGTCACTTATATTCTTGGAGTTATAGATGTTTTACGGATCACATGTATAAAAAGATAATTATTTCTTCTATTTATTCAACTTGGAAATACTGAAGTTAATGAAAGTCACTTTCATTTCCATTTGTTTTCAGTATTGGAGCTAAGTGCACGGAGAATTCTGGGTTACATGTAGTATGTAATACTTTTTTGACATTAAAAATTAAAAATTTCATGAACTATATTTGAAAAGCAAAACTTTGAGCTTTTCAAATAGACATAGAAACCCTAGTAAATAAAAACTATATTGAGGAGTAAGTAATAAGATATATATGGGTAAAATAAAAAATTCACTGTTGTACCTGAAACTTAAGTTACTGGAAGTGAACAAATTGCAAATGGTTATTGCTGTGAGAAACAGCTTCTGCTTGTTAGTCTTAGGATGTCAACTCTGATCTGCACAAGGCCGACTTCCATGGGGCTTGAGGTAATAACTGAGAGAAAAAAATCTCTTCCCAACATGTAATTCTTTTCCTTTGTATCTTTTTCCATTTTTTTTCTTTCTTCAGAGTTTATGTTAGTCAGCCTTTGTGAGGCTGTGACAAATACCTAAGAAAAACTACTTTAAGGAGGAAAAATTTATTTTGGCTCATGGTTTCAGAGATTTCAGTCCAATGTTGCACTGGCTTGACGGAGGTAATACATCATGGTAGAAGATGGTATCGGGGAGGAAAGCTGATCATGGCAGCCAGAAAGCAGAGAGAGGAGAAGTGAGCAGAGGCAAGAAATACCCTAGCAGGACATACCCCCACCCAGCTCCACTTTCTCCAATTAGACGCTATCCCTAAAGTCCCTACCACCCTCCCGTAATGCCATCCAATTACGAATGCATCAGTGTGTTAATCCACTGAAGGAGTAGGAGACCTCATGATCCAATCACTTCCCCATAATCCCCACTTAAGAATTTTGCTGCACTGGGGACCAATGCCTCTGAGGGACAATCCAGATCCAAACCCTAGCACTTCTCTTCTTTTTCTCCTCTTATTTTCCTGTGTCTTCTAGATCAACAATTATTTGAACATATATTATGTACTCAGTGTAACTGTTGAAGGATCAAAACAAAAGAATATTGAAAACTGTAATACCTGTCTCCTAATTTTGAGAGATTTATAGATTTTTTTAAGGAAGAAAGAAAGGGTAAAGAGAAAATATGATAAACCTAATTCTTGCAGTAAAGTGACCTTTGTGTCATATTAAGTACTGAGAAGACATAGATAAGTGCTGTCAACTGGGTTATAGTCTAGTAGTAAAACCCCAAACCCAAAATGAAACAAAATCAAAAAAGAAAAAATACGTAAAAATAAAGTAACTTGGCAGACATTACTCATTTAATTCCTTCAATAGCTCTGTGAGATACTTGGCATAGCCTCATTGTGAAGAATAAGTGTATCCTGATATAAAGTCATATATACTTGTACTACATGGAGCAGCCTTACAGAAATAATAGAATACAATGGAATCAAGTACATTGTGGGATGAAGTAGGCAGGATTTAAAGTAGATATGTGAAAGAAGGTAGTTGGAAAAATGGGTAAAGACTTCATGGAGAAGTGTGGACTGGAGTCATTTTCAACATTCATTCTTTAATGAAATGAGTTAAGCATTCTATGCCAAACACGGTGTATAAACCTGGTTTAGCTGCTGGAAACACAAGTTTTAAATAGGATCGATGCCTTCAGAGAAATCATAGCAAAAACTTTGTGAAATACATTATGTAGTGAACTATAGACATATTTCATAATATTTTTATTTTCCAAAGTTCAATTGAAAAAATTTAATTTCAATTTCTTAAGGTGAGCCCCTAAAAGAGTCAACCAAGATTTGTACTTTTTACATTTAATTTCCACTTAACATTAACCTTTAGCACAATGTTTCTCTAATGTAGCTCAGCAAAGAAATCACCTAGTTTTCAGTTTTAAATCACTTAAAACTGAAGATTCTAGAAGAGTTTGGGAATCTGTGTTTTTAACAATGGCTCCAGGCTATTTTTACCATTATTAAGTTTGGAAATCACTAATTTAGCCCTAAGTCATTTGAAACACAGACTTGGAAATCTTGATAATCAACTCAGATTTGTACAATCCAAACTGGTTTGACACACATCTGGAAATGTCTGTGACATCACGGGGTCAGATAAACTTGGGCTTTTGTTTGGATGAAAAAAATCACCATTCAAATCAGATTAAAGTGATAAAAATTTAACATAAGAAATTGTTAATCCTACTAACAAAAAAAAGAACAACTGAATTCAAATTAGTGTCATTTCTAAATACCTAAAATCAAACTTTTTGGGGAAGAGAATTAGACTTGAAGCAAATTATATAGGAGGGGGGATAAAATCTGATTTCTAGGAGAATATTGTCTGGTTTTCAGTTTTAGCAGAATTTAAGAACTTAACAGGAGGGTGAATAAGTATTTTGGTGAAAAACTTTTCAGATTTTGGAGGAGGGTAGTAAAGAAAGAAATCTATGTGTTACATATAGTATGCTTCATAAATACTTTTTTAAAATACATTTTTTTAGTTGTTGATAGGCTTTTATTCTATTTATTTATATGTGGTGCTGAGAATTGAACCAGTGCCTCACACATGCCAGGCAAGTGCGCTACTGCTGAGTCACAGCTCCAACCCCCTAAATGCTTCTTAATGGTAGTTACAATAAAATTTTCTGAAAGCCAGAGCCTTATTGTTTTATTTTCTTGGTGAAGTGGCTAAAGGTTGTTCTGTGGAAAGAGAAGAAAAGATGCTTTAGCTTCCTGGTCCTGAGCAGTGAAGACTAATGCACATAATCTCTTCTGGATGTTTGTCAGTGTGTTTGGGTTTAGGCTGGTCTTGCAATAAACTTGCTGTGCAATTTGGAACAACTTCCTCAAGTGCTTTATTTTTTATGTTCAATCTCTGTCAAAGGGAAGTAACAACATATAATCTATGAGATATGGGTTGAACATGAGTTATTAAACTAATTTGATAATCACATATTCTGTAGATTTTGTTTCAAAATGGTCTAAAAATCATTCTAAACTAATTGAAAGAACTGTTCAAGGAAACTAACACAGACAAGGGAAAAGCCCCAATAAATTCTTGAGATCCTACCAGCGCCCAGATGCTATGTGACGCAGTAATAGGCCACCTCATCACCAGAAATCATTTCAACATCAAAGAATAAAGTAACAATGGTGTGGGAGCCACTCTCGTAAACCTTCCCAGTCCCTGCTCTACCTGTTTAGTAGCTAAGTAGAGGCCATCCTACCTACTGCTGTCCATTTTTCATGGGCTTGTAACTCAGACAGTGGTTGTGTTCCTTCTTAATTTAAATGCTGTTACTCACTTGGAATGCCAAATGGGAAAATGCTGGCAATGCAAAGGTTAATAGAAGCGCTGACACAACCTTAATTGCAGCAGCACAAACATATCGCTATAATTGTAGCTAGTACTTATCTCAGTTTCTCATACTCCTTCAGCCCACTGAGATCTGCTGCAAGCTGAGGATGAAAAGAGGGCCTCTGGAGTCGCTCGATCAAGCCGGGTCTGATAGAGTTATCAGGCTTTTGCAGATAGAATGCCTGCCACTGTTGGATACACTGTCATAATCCCTGTCTAGGCAAAACACCTGGACTTCCTCAGGGACCACCAACCCCTTCCCCACCTCAACACTTACTGGCACCTCATCACGCCACTAACTGGGCGGGGCAGATGAAACTGAAAGGATAAAGGTGCCAGTCTAAACTGGTTGTCAGATGCTTCACTGAACATTTCCCATTAGGTCATTATTTACTCTCATTTGAATATATGTTTATTTTCATTCTTAGGAAGGCATTGGAAATGTGCCCAACTCGTCTACGGCAACTGACTGCAGTTTTTAAAGCCCAAACATGCTGATGCTTGTTGAGTGTAATTGGCCATGCTGCATCGTGATGGCTTTGGGAGGGTGGAGATGCTCATTTTGCAACTTTGGGATCTCAAGTCAGCTAATTTAATGAAGACCCAGACTCCCTACTGTTGAAAGAGACTCTCATGAAATTAGCCATCACCATTGTTTGTCTCCTTAATGTTAGTGTTGAACTGATGTAGATTGAGTACCTGTATGGTGCCCATTAGACCAATGTGATTGGGTTTATATGTGTGGATGAAAAGGTTGGCACTAGTGTCTTAAATTCAACTTTTAAGAGTCTGTGTGTTTGGTTCTGTTTAGACAATTCATAGAGGTACATGTATGTGAAATTGTGTATTGTTTACCGATTTGGTTTGCCTAAACTAATTGTAGGTTATCTATATGACATCACTATGTATATAACAGGAGATATTTGTGCTCAACATTTTAACCCTAATCCTGGGAAGATCATGGAGCTAACATTTTTCAGGTGAAATCATGTGTTTAGAAAGACAATTCTGTCTTCTCTACATAAACTTCTAAACACTTGATTTCAAAGGTAAAGACTGTTGCCTATTTATTTATTTGGGGCTGGGAGCGGGGGTTCCAGCAATAGCCAGAAAGCATGCAAGATGAATTAAAAAAAGAGCTGGGTTTTTTAAATGCGTGGGTTTGCTTTTGACACCTCAAGTCACACACTGGAGAACTTTAATTCTCTCTCGTAAGAAAATCCAATGCACTCAAAGATCTACATTTCTTTCATTCTCTGAGAATTTGTTCATATTAATGTTTTAGTAAGTTACTCATGTTCAGAGGCATTTTTGCTTAAAAGAGGGAGTGTGGCGGAGGGAATGACTAATCTTACCACAGTAGAATGAATCACTGAAAACGACAGAAACCCAGTGATCAATAATGAAACTCTCAGAGAAAGGTCCTCTGCAGTGTTCATCACTCTTATAATCATATCTAATAAAGAGGCCCAGACTGTGGACCATGAGTGTGATAATCTGTCATGAGAATAAAGTGGGCATATGGGTTTGTGTCCTGAGACAGATAAAACACCTATGTAAGAAATACCAGCTGAGTATTAAGGGGGCTCCATGAAACATGTTAAGGGACAGAGAAAGGGAAACAGGTCCTTGGAAAAATAAATATGTGTACAAATGGAAGACATGGAATTTGGAAATATTGTTCTCATCAGGCTAATGATAATAATAATCCTAATAACAATAAGTTATCATTTATTGAGCATTTACTACATGCAAGAACTCTTAAGTGTTTTATCTTGTTATAAATTTCTTGCAACTACTCTGTGAAGGAGATTGGTTCTTTACATTTTAGATGGTGAAAGTAAAATACAATTTCAAAATAGTACTTGTCAAAGTAGAATAAAATACAGGGGATTCTAATTCCAAAATCTGGACTGTCAATGAATGTATTGAGCAGTTTCAATAAAGCCAGTTCAGAAGTTTCTTTAATTTTTTTCCTTTGCTGGAGGAATATATAGGTCAGCTTAAATCAAGGAAGAGAAAATGGCTAGTTAGGACACAAATTATGTGTATCCAAATCATGAATTCTTTGAACTGCTGTACCTCTTAAACAGCTATTCAATCTCCAGGTCAGATAAGGAGAAGAAAAGTTGTTTTTAAGACCCATAGGAGGAAATTTAAAGGAATCTTTGAATCAAATGACTATTGTGACTCTACTTAGAAAATTCTTCCTAGATGGGTACAGTGGCCCATGCCTGTAATCCTAGTGACTTGGGAGACTCAGGCAGAAGGATGGCAAGTTCAAAGTCAGCCTCAGCAAATTGGCAAGGCCCTGCCCCAAAATAAAAAATAAAAAGGGTTGGGATGTAGCTCAGTGGTAAAATGCCCCTGGATTCAATTTCCAGTGTCAAACAAACAAACAACAACAACAAAATTCAGTGAAGCTAGATTATTTTCCAGAACTTGACTGTTGACTAAGGAAGAACAAGCATCATTTTTTGTGGAAGGTCTGAAGGGTCATTTCACATTCTGAGTTACTCAGTCATCAGTGCTTCCTTCACATTTGCTCTGGTTTATTTTGGTTTGCTTATTTTTTGGTTTCTTTTGGGAACTATAATTACATGTTAGATAAAATAGTAAAAATATATTTTTATTGCTGAGATAAAGTTTGTATTTAAACACTGGCTTAGCCTTAGATGCGAGCCAGATTGGACAAAACCAAGAAGGATATTCAACATTGGGTGGATTCCTTTTGAGGTGTTCCAGAGTATGAGAAGTGACCTTTGCACAAAATGAGGATTTAAGAATGGCTTATTAATTATAATAGAAGAGTACAAACTTTAACCATTTAACCATTCTACCTAGAGCTAATCTTGTTCTCTATTTGTAACTTTTGTCCAATTATGTAATAGAAAATACCTGCAAACTTGAAGTCACATATTTTCTTAAAGTATGCACACTAACAATAAAAGGAAGAAAAAAGTCAATCTTTCAACTCAGAATCTTACATGGCTTTTGAAAGGCAAAAACAGACCTCTTTGCTCTGGTTAATCAGATTAATTTGATCATCAATAAGTAAGGATTAAAATTTTAATCAATAAATAAAAGCATTTAGTTAAATCATCTTTACTTTCAGATAGTATATCACTGAAACCCCAAAATAATCTATGTAAAAACTACCACAAGCAATAAAGCAGTATTAAAATTAATATATAAAATTGAATATGTAAACAAAACTACTTGAAGTTATTAAAGAAAATGAAACACCCAATTTATGATTTAAAACCCACACAGAGATATCTTTAGACATAGCACAGCAAGAAATGTTCAAAACTTCTATAAAGAGAACCATAAAGCACTGCTGACAGACTGTAAAATACACCAAAACAACTGGGGGAGATATATTATGCTTTGAATGGGAAAATTTGATACCCTAAAGATATCAGTTATTTCTCAATTAATTAATTTAATGCAATTTCAAGAGAAATTCCACCACTTTTTATTTTCTGGCATTAGAAAATTTGTCTATAAAGTTGATTCGGAAGGAAAAAAGCAACAATTGACATGAGGACCTTAAATGAAAAGAATAATAAAAGGAGACTAATCCTAAAATATATTAAAAACCATATCATTTACTATAAAACCTCTATAATTAAAATAGTATAGCATGAAAGCACAACTGGAAAGGAAAAGTAGACCAATTGTGTCAGAGAGGGAAATCACACCATAAAAAATCTAAAATGAAAAATGGGTGAATATCTTATAGCCTAGGCATAAGATACCTTTCTAAGTAGGACTCAATATACAAAAGCACTTGGAAAACTATTGATAGTTTGAGAGCATAAAAGATTAACAATAATGTCAACAAATTTCTGTATGGCAAAAACAAGTAAAAAAAGAAAGCCCACAACGAGCAAAGTGAAATCGACAAAATTGGGAAAAAATTTTGTGATTTATATCAAAAACAAAGGATAATAGTTCTAATATCAAAAGTTTAAAAGTGTTGGACTGTGTGTGTGGCTCAGTACTGGAGTGCTTGCCTAGTATGCGAAAGTCTTTGAGTTTTATCTACAATAATAAAGAGGGGGAGAAAGATAGAAAGAAAGAAGGAAGGAAGGAAGGAAAGAAAGAAAGGAAGAAAGAAAAGAGAAAGAGCTTTTAAAGATTTTAAGTTGGAGAGAAAAACAATATGTAGATCCTGTAGAAAAGTGGGCAAGAGATTTAAGTAGACAAACAACAGATGAAGAAATACAACCAGTCCCGAACCATTTGCAAAGTTGCTTAACATCATTGGTACAGGGCTTAAACATTTAAAACTACACTGAGATCCCATTCTTGTTTATAAGATTAGCCTAAATCCAAAAGCTTGACAGCTTTCCCTTCTGGCTGAGTGAGATATTCTCACATATCGATGATGGAGGCACAGAAATGTGTAATGTCAAGTGGAGGACAAGTTGGCAATACCTATTAGTTGGCATAGAATTCACACTTAGGGGAACCTATTTTAAATGAACCATAGAGGAAAAAACAAGAAGACATTTGTGCAAGGCTATTCATTGCAGAACTCAAATGCCCATAATTTAGGATTGATCATATGCTATATTATATCCATACAATGGGGGCAATATACCATTGTTAGGAGAAATGAGAAAGAACAGTCTACAAGCATCAAGTCATCTATGAAACTAATAGGCTAAAGGAGAGACTTAAGAGACATAGCTGATACCATATACAGGTCTTATTCCTAAAAAACATGGATAATTGTATGCCTTCTAAGCATAATAATGATGATATTAGGTAGGATAGATAAAGAAATATACCTAAAAAGATGTTATATAAGCTAGAAAGATGTTAAGAATGATGGCAGGCATTTTGGTAATTAGATAGCTCATAGTCTAGTGAGTCAAAATCACTTATTTTAAACTAATTACCATATTCAATTTATTCTAGGCCTTTTTGGATTCATTCATAAGCCAAGAGTTGGAATGAGGACTAGAATTAGAGCTATAGTTAGCATGAGTTTAAGATTGTTAAACTATTTGGGAACCTATTTCAAATGAACCATAGAAGGAAAAAACAAGAAGACATTTGTGCAAGGTTATTCATTGCAGAATTCAAATGCCCATCATTTGGGGACTGATCATATGCTATATTACATCCATACAATGAGGCAATATACCATAGTTAAGAGAAATGAGAAAGATCAATCTACAAGCGTCAAGTCATCTATGAAACTACGAGGCTAAAGGAGAGACTTAAGAGACACAGCTACCCTATATAGTATACAGGTCTTAATCATGACTTCACTTTTTCTGTAATTAGTACATGTTTGCAGCTTTGTCAGTCATACAGCCTTAGTTAGAATTATCACCTCCGTCCTTGTTATTCAAAACAGTCATAAACAATATATAAACAAAGGAGCAACGTGTGGCTGCTTTTCAATAAAATTTTACTTTCAAAAATGGGCAGCAGCCAGATTCAGCCTGCAGGCGATAGTTTGCTGACGCCTGACAAACTATTAAAAATTATATGAGACAAGTTGAGCACTGATTAGATGGGAGAAAAGGGATAGGATAACCACAATGACCCTTTTATTTGGAAAGGAGAACAATGAGACACACAGAGCAGTTACTGGTCCATGGAAATTCTGAAATCATATTAAGCAAGATCCTTTCACACTGAAGTGGGCACTGTTTCAAGTTTACACTGTAGTCTCTGTCTTTATAAGTAGATTTTCAGTCTGTTGCATTCTATGACCTTTAGTCCCTCTTTCTGACGTTCCTATCTTTTCCATTATCAACCTTGGCCACGTATGAAAATGTTCTTCTTGGGTTGAGCAGTTTCTCAGCCTGCTTCCTTCCTATGCTGGATTGTCTATTGTTGACTTGGCACCTTGGCTCCTGGCTAAGGCTGGAAACTGAATGTTTTAATCTCCTGTTCTCTAAGGTTGTGAGATGGAATTGGCCAAGTAGATGACACTTCATGGGACTGAAATGCAGAGGCTGACACTCTTGGGAGGTTTTGGTGTCAGATATGTTGCATGAAGACATCTCCAGAGCCTCTGGTTCTCACTCTCCTGCTTTAGCTCATCCTCTTGATTTCCTGACCATGCTAACCAACAGCTGCCTCAAGCCTCCATGAGCTTGGCTGTAGATCCACAAAGGTTTGTATAATGCTCTCCCTGAGCTTCTGCCTTGTTAGATCCTCAGGTCCGTCTCTGGTAATAGATACACAGGTTTCTTGTATCTTCCTGCAAGTTTCAACTTGTCAGCTCGTGCTTCAAGAAAACAGTCATTAGTGACTATTTGTCTTCAGCTTCTACTTTTAAGACCTACACTTTCTAAACTCCATCTACATTTGTGTCAACTATAGTTCTCATATTAAATATCTTATTTCTTGCAATTCGCATAGTGGCTTTGTTTCCCTGACTTAACCTCTATAAGCACACTGCCCACAGCAAGGCTAGAACTAAGAGTTATTTACCAGCTCAGTCATCTTCTTTCTGAGTCCAGCTGGATAATCTTTTGGAATATAATTCTCAAAATCTTACATAGCTTTTTGTACATATAATTTTATTTACTTCTTTGTATCAACACCCACACTAATAATTCTTTTTGATACATGCATCTTTCTTGGAAATTAATTTCTGTTACTTTAAACCTATCAGATTTCATGTAGGAGTCACGCCCTTAGTGTATTTTCCCCTTGTCCTTTACCTAAAAAAAGGATTTTGTTTTTCTCTTGATTGATTTAGAAGTTTCAAAATGGGCTTATAGTGAAATGCTTGGTTTTACCTTTCCCATGAAACTTTTTAAATTCACATTGATCATCCAAAATGTCTCTTTTTGATGTAATCTTCTACTAGTGGTAGATAACATCCAATTGCATACTTAAACACTGAAGGCCCCACAAATTTCTGTGCTTCCTTTATTTCCTTTTACTCTCACAAGATATCCAGTTCTTTTCTAAGTTGATCTCTTTCTTGTAACACTTTACTAGCTCTCCCAAGTTTCTCCAAATTAAAGTCACAAGCTCATTTAGTACAGTCTTTCCCCGTGGTTATTTGTTTGCCATTACATAACAAGGGTCATTGTCTTTCTTCTGTAAACAAATTTCAGAGTCATCTACCATCCAGCAGTAAAGCTAATGCTATATGTTTGGGGTTATATGTTACAGAAGCATCTCACTTTGGGGATGAATATCTCTACAAGTAAGTTTAGTACAAAATGTGCTATAGTTTGGCTCTGTTTGGCTAAGTATTAGCCGCTTAAAATGACAGGATTTTATTTCTCATTCACATTATAGGCTTATCAATGGTCATCTGAAACTTGTTTCTGTCTCTTCACTTGTAATCCATGTAAAGACAGCAGTATTTATGGGAAATGTGTATAGTCTCATCACAGCAAACAGAACGGAGCAGAACCACACAAAGTAGGTATAGCCGCATACCTACTTTCCCCAAATTTCGTAGTAACTGTTTGGAAGAGAAAACAAAAAGAACTTCAAAATACACAATCACCCGAAGATGTGGACTTAGAGACGAAACATGTATAAACATTTTCTTGTTCCTCTAAGCTCATATTTCACAACTGTATAAATTCTTAGCTATTTAACTCTTATTGCAGGTTTGCTTAAAACAAAGCCCTTAATGTTTAGTCTGACAGACAAATTTCAATAGGAAATACTGTATATTTTTTTGTATTAATTGTCCTTTGGCATTCTTATTTTTTAGTTTAATTAATTATACATGACAGTAGAATGCATTTTGACACATCATAAATAAATGGAGTATGACTTCTCATTCTTCTGGTTGTACATGATGTAGAGTCACAAGGGTCGGGTCGTATAATATATGCACACAGGGTATGACAGTAGAATGCAAATCAAAACTGCATTCATTCTACTGTCATCCCTACCCCATATCCCCTCCCCTCCCTTTTACTGCCCTCTGCCTAATCAAAAAGGGCCTCTATTTTTCCCCAGCTTCCCCATACCCTTATTGTGAATTAGCATCCAGGTATCAGAGAAAACAATGGGTTTTTGGTTTTTTGAGATTGACTTATTTCACTTAGCATGATATTCTCCAGCTTCATCCATTTACCTGCAAATGCCATAATTTTATTCTTTTTTAAGGTAATATTCCATTGTGTATATATACCATATTTTCTTTATCCATTCATCTGTTGAAGGGCACCTAGGTTGGTTCCATAGTTTAACTATTGTTAACTGAGCTGATATAAACATTGATGTGGCTGTGTCACTGTAGTATGCTGATTTTAAATCCTTTGAGTGTAAACTGAGGAATGGGATAATTGGGTCAACAGGAATCTCCACAATGCTTTCCATAGTGGTTGCACTAATTTGTGGTCCCACCAACAATACAGCAATACTTTTTTCCTACATCCTCACCAACATTTATTGTTGCTTGTATTCTTGATAATTGCCATTCTGACTGGAATGAGATAAAATCTCAGTGTAGTTTTGATTTGCATTTCTCTAATTGCTAGAGATGTTGAGCATTTGGAAATACTGTTTTATGATCGATTCAGTTGCTGAACTATATTATTCTTTATCTATTTAAATATTTGGCACTAATTTCATCATTTTTTAATAAAAGGTGGCATACTTATTTGTGATGAGCTTTTAATTATACATTTTTTTGGTAAAATTACTTTTTTCCCAGTGTAGCATTTTTAAAATAGCCATGATAAACCATGAAAATAAGCCTATGCTAGAAGTTCCAAAGTCAAAATAGTAAAATGTAGCAGAAATTTGCTAGAAAGAACTGTACCTTTGAGCATCTAGCTCTATTAAGATAATCTATTCACTTCTTTGCTATAGGTTGATTTTATATAGTGTGTGCTTCCTGCCTTCTTGACTTGGATTCAGTCATGTAATTGTTTTAACTCACACAAGTTAGAAAATAGGATGCAAACCAAGTTTTGAATTTACTCCCTTTGCCTTGGAGTGTCAGGAGAGGATCATGCCTGGTGTTCTTCTATCCTTAGTCCCAGGAAGAAACTCACAAGAGGGGCTGTGGAGCCATCCCAGTCCACCCATAGGCACATGAACCTGAAACATATTCTCTTCATTTAATCTGTTTTTTTTTTTCTTGTTTATTTCAATTGTACAGAGTAATGATTTTCATTATGGCATATTTGTAGATGCATATATAATACACTTTGATCATATCTGTCTCACTACCCTTTCTTACCTACCCCTAACTCCTCCCCATGGTCTTCCTCCTCTTCTCTAAAATTCCCTCTCCTACTTTTGTGTTATCTTTTTTCTTTCTTTTAAATTCCACATATGAAAAAAAAAAAAACAACATGCAAAACTTATCTTTCTGAGTCTGGCTGGTTTTGCGTAACACAATGATATCCAGTTCCAGACATTTTCTTGCAGATGATAAGATTTTTTTTTGTGATTGTGTATCATAGGGCAAATGCTAATTGGTCATGTAACTGGAGACCTAGTTTGTACCTCTATCTCTGCCTAGTTATCAGGTGTATGAGGATGTAGACAGGATACTCAACCATTCTGTGCCAAGTCTCTCATCTGCATCTAAAGACAATAGTACCTATGTTATAACTTTACTTTCAGGCTAAATCAAGACAATACTAAAAATGAAAAAACACATGGAATAGTTGTGAAATATTATTAAAAATAGTTGGTGAAGTTTCAATGAGTAATAAAATGCAGATATGCATAAATTTTATATATTTGTTTCATAAAATTTATTTTTATTTTCATTTCAAGAAAATTACATGCTAGATTATCATGATGAATTTTTTTTCATAAGTGAGGGCATAATGTAATGATAAGAAGGAATAAAAATGAGATAGCTATTCTGAAAGTATAAATTTGAGTATATTTTTACTTAAAATGTATTGAAGATTAAATATGAAAGTAGTGAAATCACTGTCATGCTTTCAAAAACTTATTTAAAAACATTCAGAATGTCCACTAAAAGAGCATAAAGCAAATTAAAATTAGCAAAATTAAAATTAAGGTTGATAAATTAATTTTTGGAAAATATAATTATATATTATTACTTTTTTAATAAAAACAAAATTATTTGCAAATGTAGCATTTAGTAGTCATTTAGTTGCCAATATAAAAATAGCAATCATGTTTAGAACATCCATGCACATTAAAAAAGAATATAAACTGTGATTTCATCAGTAGTATGCATATTCTATGAATGCCGTGCTAGTCATGAGTACCACTGGATTCAGAGTATAAGAGAAAAAGAGGAAAAAGTACCGAGAAATGTTTGTGCAGCAATACATTGCATTCATGCTGAGATTTTATCAAGTACATTATTTGTGAGTTAGTTATCTAAGTACTTCTGCCACTAAATTCCTGCCTGTACTCTGGTGTCTAAGACTGTTTCACACAGACTGGATAATTTATAAAGAACAGAAATTTATTCTTTCACAGCTCTGGAGTTTGGCAGTTTAATATGAAGACACTCATATGTCCTTCTTGCTGCACTCTCACAAGGCAGAAAGAAGAAAGTCAAGAGGGAGGTGAAGGCTGTGTCCACACTTGGCCAGAGAACAGAAGAGAGAAACCTCACTCCTGCAATCCTTGTTTGTAGTGGCATTATCTATTCGTGAGAGCAGAAACCTCATGACCAAGACACATTCCAAAGGCACACTTCTCAACACTGTTGCTTGTTTCTAACACCCGAGTTTTAGAAGGGACATATTGAATCCATAGCGACTGGCAAGCAGCTTCTGACTCTGATATGGGAATTAGCACAACCCTCAAACTTTCACCATGTAAGGGCACAGTTTCCCTTTGTTTAAGTTTGTAGGACTCAAACTACAAGTCTTATGCCTTGGAGGTCAGGGGTAGCTGGCATGAGATATTGCTAACATCCTTGGATTTCAAAAATACATAGCATTTCAAAGACTACTCTTTCCTTAACTAGCAACCACTCCTTCTCTGAGACATCTGGCTGCACATTGTTCTTTGCCCTTTGTGGCTTCTGTTATCTTTCAAAGCTGGACCAGTGTCTGTTTAAATTAAATCTAATAACTGAGTAAAAATTCTGAGAACCAGAAAGACCTAACATGTTTTGTTCTAGGCCTCAAAGTTCTAGAGATTATTCTGTGGAGTGGGGGAATGAAAAAGCACCTTCTTCTATGGAGAAGAATACAGCAAGTTTCTTGGCATAGGCAAATTGCCATTACTTCAATTTTGTTTCTTTCTCAGAGTTTTGATAGAGTCCTAGCCTAACTTGCTGGATTTTAAGCATCATCTACCTTTCCAATTATGCTTATGATGTTAATGAAAGTCCCAGAACACTCTAAGTCAAATATACTTAGTTTATTTTCTGTTGCTTCAACTAATTACCTGAGACATGATAATTCATAAGAAACAGAAGTTTGTTTGGCTTATGATTCTGAGGCTGGGAGGTCCGAGAGCATGCTGGCACCTGCTCAGCCTCGGGCCAGCGTTGCATGATAATATGATGGAAGTGTGAGTGATAAGACAGAGAGTGAATCAGTTTAGGTCTTCTTTTCTCTCTTCGTATTAAGTCACCAGTCCCATCATGGGGGCTCCACCTTGATGACTTTATTTAATTCTAATTGCTTCCGAAAGGTCCTTCCAAATACCAACATATGAATTTGGGAATTGTTTCCAACATGTGGAATTTAGGGAATGCATTCAAATCCTACAATATACCAAAGGGGGAAAATTGGAATGGGGGAAAACTTTTCCACTGCAAGATGATGACATATTCTCCTGTTTAATCAAACTCCCTGCTAATCATAACTACCAAGGTCGTTTGAACAAACGACTTGCTTTGCATACTGAAACTGATTTAAGCTCACAGGACTCCATAATTTCAAAATCAATAAAAACTTATTATTGTTCCTATTTGTACTGCTGAGTAAATCACGGTGTGATTTTTACCTCTTAATTCTTAAAGGTGTTATATAAAAATATTGATTTTAATAGTTTTTTGTGCTACCAAAAGGATATGTAATTTATATATACACAGCCCTTTGGCATGATGCCTAAGGCAATAGGATTGTTGCTACAAATAATGTGTAAGAAATTTTGTTTTAAAAATCTTTTATTGAAGTACAACTTCAGGCAGAAATATGCACAAATTACAAGTGAACATTTTGCTGAATCTTAACAGAAAAGTAACACACGTTTTTTAGAAAGTAACACACCTGTATAATCACTCTGCAGACTAAGAAATAGAATATATCACTACTTCAAAAATCTTCCCTCTTCCTGCTATCAGTTACTATGAACTCAAAAAGATAATCACAATCTGACTTATAACACCACTAATTAGTTTTTCTGGTATTGAACTTTACAATAAGTTGGACCCCATAGTAAAGAAAATTGTTATGCCTACTTTAAACAAATGAACTCAACTTTATGTTTATGCAATTCACCCATATTTGGGGGGTTAGCAATGATTTTTTTCATTCCCTTTATTATAAAGTGTGCCTCTGTATGAATGTATCAGGATGTCTTTAACCACTTTTCTATTGATGGACATTTGGTTCCAGGTTTTGGCTGCTATTAATAGTGATGCTATGAACACGTCTTCTGGTGTATTCATGCAAGCATCCATAGCTGTAAATTCCTGAATCATAGAGTATTCCTGTGTTAAGTCTTAGTTGATAGTGCCAAACTGTTTTCTAAAATGATTGTGTCAGTTCACACTCCTGATCACCATGTAAGCCACAACCCTCTGTCACACTCTTCTGCCATGATGTCCTGCCTCACCTCAAGCCCCAGGGAATGGAGTCAGCTGTCCATGGACTTAGACCTTTGAAACTGTGAGCCCCCAAATAAACCTTTCCTCCTTACCATTGTTTTGGTTGGGTCTTTTAGTTACGGTAGCGAAAAAGCTGACAAAGCAATGTTGCACACCTTTTCTTAAACTTACTGGCTATCTGGATATCCTTTTTTTGGTGAAGTTGTTGACCAAATCTTCTGCCTATTTTCCCATTAGAATCTCTGTCCTTTTGTTGTTGTAGTTGTGGATATTTGTTTGTTTTAATGGATTGATAGGAGATATTTTATGTCTGGGTTTCCATCTTTAATGCATGTTACAAATATTTTTTCCTACTTCATAGATTAAGTTTTGCTTTCTTAATGATGTTTTCTAATGAAACTACATTCTTAATTAAACTATTTTTAGTGTCATGTATTCACATTTAATTATTTTTTATAATTGCTTTTTGGTGTCCTGTTTAATGCCTTTGCTTTACCCAGGGGGATGAAGTTTTCTACTATATTTTCTTTTAGCAGTATGTGTGATGTAGCTTTACTTTAAAAAAAGTAATTTTTTTATTAAGAACAGAAAAAAATATTGATAAATATCATTAATATCTTGTATTTCTATCCTTTCAAAGAGGCTGAATTAATTTATATATTTACATTATTTATATAAATGTTTCTTGAAATGGTGCCAACTAAGAATAGAAATATCTTTCTTAAATAATTTCATATGCCTAAGAAGGAAGACAATAAGTATACATAAAGGACTGTAAAAATTGAAAGGAATAAAAGGAAACACAAAATGTGCAAATAAGGAAACCTAGGTATGTTTTATTTTTCTTTCTCTTCTTGGGTGGGTGACACGGAAGACTGCATGGAAGAGATGGCATTATATCCAAGCCTCATGTATGGAGGGAATTTGGGCATGAGATATGGTGAAGGTATTTGGAATAGTGAGAATAGAATAAACAAATTATCAAAACTGAAAAGGAGTGTTATACAGAGAGTTCTCAACTTACAAAAGCTGAGATTATAATTTTTTTAACTTTATGATGGTGCAACAGTGATACACAATTCATTCAAGGTAATAGCTGTATTTTGAGTTTTGATCTCTTTCCTGGCTAGCAATACACAGAACAATTCTATTTTGCAATGCTGGGCAGGACTGTGAGCAGGAGCTCCCAGTCATCTATGTGACCACAGTAAATAAGTGATACCCTGTAATGTGCTGGGTTGCTCTGCTGTGATATTCAGTATGTTTGTTGCACTAAATGCATTTTCAATTTAATGATATGTTCAATTTACAAACAATTTACTAGGGTTAGTGCCATAGTAAATCAAGGGCATCTGTATATGCAAAGGTAGGGGCAATTTAACCAGATAGCTTATGTGCAGTATGACTAATAAGTCTCTAACCTTGTGTTATGGTTTGGATGTGGGGTGTTCCCCCAGATCTTGTATGCGAGACAATGCAAGAAGGTTTGGAGGAGAAATGATTGGGTCTTAGCCTTAAGCTAATCAGTAAATTGATCCCTGATGGGATTAACTGAGTGGTAACTGGGGACAGGTGGGATATGGATATGGGGTGTACATTTTGTGTCTGGAGACTCTCTCTCTGCTTTCTGATCATCATGTGAGCCACTTCCCTGTGCCACACTCTTCCACCAAGATGTCATGCCTCACCTCAAGCTTCGAGGAATGGAACCTGCTATCTATGGACCTCTGAAACTGTGAGCCCTCAAATAAACTTTTCCTCCCCTGAAGTTGTTCTGGTCTCGCAGAAATTGACTAAAACATATTGACTATTAAAAACAAATTCAACAGAAAACACAAGTCTAAATTGCATGTAATTTCCTACAAAGTGGCTGTATTACCATCTTTTCAGTTACATTAGCAGAAACCAACCCTAGCCAGTTTAAGTCCAAATAGGAAGAGGGATAACTGGGTAGTCCATGGAATCTAATGGTAGGCATGCAGATAAGATTCAGAGATCAGATGGACTATAAAGACTGGTGCTCCATAGTGACCCAGGTAATCCTCCATCAATTTATCTGCCTCTTGGGGGCGTATCTGTTTCATTCAGTTCTCCTTCTAGAGAATGGCTTCTTTGATTCTCAGGCCAGATGTAAGAAAAATAGCTTTGAGGACCTCTTCCATAACTCTTCCATTTACAAAATCAGATCAATGTGCTTGGAATCCAAAATTCCCTGGAGAATGGGCTCATTGAACCAGTTTCAGTCAAGTGTCCATTCCCAGTCTGATCAACTGTGGCGGGGCAGTGCACAAGAGGGATGTAATGGCAGGCATCATCTTTGCTGATGTGATTCTTGGTAGCCTTCCCTCCTTCCTCTACAACTATCAAAAGCAGTGAGACAGGCATTGTTCTAGCGATAGAAATGCATCAATGAAAAAGAGCCCAAATTGTGGTCACCATGGAGTTTATCATCTAGTGAAGAAAATTACTATATAAACAAGGATATAATATACCTTGTCAAGTGGCACATCCTTAAAAGAAACCATAGAGCAGTGTAAGAAGATAAGGAAGGATAGGGTGAAAGACCTCAATTTTAGATCAGGTGGTCAGAAATGCCTCTTTGGGAGGGACTATTGAGCAAAAGGAATGCCTCTTTTGAAGGGAATGCCTTTTATGAAGAATTGCGGAAAGGTAATTTCATCTAGAAATGCATGTAGGGTTGGGTATTGGCTTTCATGAGGAACTATTAGAAAATTAGAACTAGAGAATGAGAAGAGTGGTGGGAGACAAAGTCAGAGACATGATTATTATTTGTAATTAGTGGGGAGTTTTCCCTTTCTTAATTGTATATGTTGTCATGAACAACATATAAGTAGAAATCTCTGAACAATTGCATGTTTTCTTTTGAGATTAGAGACTTTTTTGGCCCGGGGAAGGTACTGGGGATTGAACCCAGGGGCACTTTTCCATTGAGATATATCTCCAGCTCTTTTCATTGTTTATTTTGAGACAGTGTCTTGCTAAATTGCCTAGGGCCTCACTAAGTTTCTGAGGCTGGTCTTGCTAACCTCCTGACTCAACACCCAAGGCACCAGGATTACAGGCATGCTTCTTAAAACCTCTAGACTACTTTCAACCGCTCTTATTCATCTTATGTATTCTCCTAGAGTATTAGAAATAATTATTTTTATGTAGAACTTGATATTCTTTGCTCTAAAAATAAAATTCATTTTAATCCAAACATGAAATCTACATTGAATCCCATACTTTCTTACACAAAACTGACTGATAAATCTGGAAAGTTCTTCATACAGATCATTTCACTATTGTCTGCTTCTAGAATCAGTCTTATTCTTTAAAATTTGCCCATAATAAAAAATAATATGCTTTTATCTTTACCAGAAAACATCACATTTGAACTAGCAGATAGGAGTGCTAGTTTAACCCTGTCACACACTCCTTCTGTGGTTTAGAGTGTTAATATTTTGGGGACCAAATTCCATAAGTATCTTAAAGCAATTTGAAAGCATTAAGTTATCATTATCATCTCCAGCTCCAATTACATTGTTAGGCACATGGTAGATATTCAATCAATATTTTAATGAAAGAATGAATTCAACAACATTACTTCTCAAGAGTTTAGTTAGATGCCCCATTAAATAATCTACTAAGTAATCAGAACTCTCTCCTGCCTTTAGTGTTTGATGGAGGAGGGAGGGAAAAATATGGTGTGGTTTAATCAGCAAACATTACTTAAGGCTTCCAATGTGCCAAGTTCTATATTAGGTACTGGAATTCCAGGAAGGAGTAGGAAGAATCTTTGCTCAAAACTGTTTATTTTGTGTTGGTCCATAGAAGGAAACCACCTACATACCTATTGATGTGTTTTCTGTTCTTATATTCTGTGAGTTGTTAGGACTATTCAGAACCGTTAGAACTGTTGTCTTTCCCATTCAGATAAGCTAAATAAATAACTCTCTTACCAGCTGGATTTAGTTTTGAACATTTTTCTTCTTAATTAAGCAAAGCCAGGTTCATAAAACATGAAGATCAGCCTCCATTTCTGAAATGGTACATTGTAATCTGGCTCCTCAATAGAATCATATGGTGAGATTTTAAACACCTCCAATTCCTGAACCTCACCTGAGAGTTTCTGATTTAATTTGTTTGATATAAGCCTGAGCATCAATCTTTTTATATTTCTCCTCCCAATTCTGTCATGTGGATAGAGTTGAACACCACTATTTTAAGGATTTCATTTTTTGTATTTATTCTAAGAATTTCAGGAGCAACTAAGTTCACATGTATATAATTTAAAGTTCTTTTTAAAATTCTGAGGATCAATATCCTGTTTGGCCTTTAATATCCTACAGTTAACAGTACTGCTGATTACACATGTGAATGGACATGTGTAATGACAAACATGAGAACTCTTGGAATGCAGCTTATCTCTCAGTTTGAACCCACTCTCTGTAATGCAAAGAAATGTGATTTTTTTTTGAAGGATCTGCAATAGCATTATCATAATGATTTACAGTGAACTTCCTAAACATTACTGCAACATTGTGTATGCAGGTTCTTATAGGTTTTTCTGGGAGGAAAGGTCTCTAAGTCAGATATTCAAGTCAGACATGGTGGCTTTAATCTTAGCAACTCAGGAAGCTGAGGCAGGAGGTTGCAAATTCAAGGTCAGCCTCAGAAACTTAGCATGATCTTGTCTCAAAAAAAAAAAAAAAAAACGAAAAGAGGACTAGTAATGCAGCTTAGTGGTAAAGTGCCCCTGGGTTCAATCCCCAGTACCTAAAGAAACAAATACATAAATTAAATCAGATAGTCAAAGGGGACTGTGAAGTCTTCTAAGGTTATTAAAACAGCCATTGCACACTGCTATAAAAATGCAGAGTCCCCCACAAGTTTAGAGGAGAAAGTACTGATGTCTCTCAAAACCAGTCTGATAAGAGGTAAGAGAATGTTTCTTGACTTTTCAGAAGAAATTTGAGAGTACCTCCTACTTCTTCCCACTCTGTTTCTAAGAATGATTCCATGACAGAGGAAAGTGAATGTGAAAGACTTCAATATATCCAACCACCTTTCTTTTCTGGGAGTGAGTCAATACACTTTCTTCTTCCTATACTTTTTGCTCCCTAAAGAAATTTAGGAAAACTTTCTTCACTCTTTGCCTTTAAAGCCTTTGTCATATACTTATTATTGCTTAACATTATATGTATTTCATTGTTTATTGTTTTGCTCAGTAGATAAGCAGAAGGAGCCCAGGACTCTGCCTTATCATGGTAGTTTTGTTTTTCACTGGTGCTTCTCACTGTCTAGGACAGTGCCTGGCATGTATTAGGTGCTTATGAAATGTTTGCTGAATGAACAATGAGTCAGTATTCAGTATCATCTGTCACCATCCACTTCCTCATTTGGTTTTATAACAGTGTTCATTCACACTGCCTTTGTCGGTCTCTCAAGTCAAGACAGAAATTTCAGAGTACGGACCAAACAGATAACTGTCATATCATCATGGTTGATTCTAGGATATTTTGGTCTATTATGCTTCCTAAGTTATTGATTGCCTGGTCACTGAATGACAGAGAGGCTTGACTTCATTTTCTAGAGTTCCTCTAAAAAGCCTATCAGGGAGTGCAGGAAAGTTTAGTAGAAGGAGAAATACAAAGAACATTAAAATGAGAACCCAGATACTTGAGATCTAGATTTGGCTCTGGGGCTGTAAGATCTAGTGGTAGGTAATTAGCTTCTCTCTCTTAGTGAATGTCTTGGGCCAGCAGATTCTGATTTCAGGCATATGTGCTTTCCACAGCAAGTCAGGATATTCACTCTTTATCTGTAAGTTCTGTGCCTGCATATTTAACCAGCTATGAGTGGAAAATATTTGAAAACAATTGTGTCTGTACAGATTGTGGAAAGACTTCCTTCCCACTTTTCATTATTCTATAAACAATACTGTATAACAACTGCTGATATATCATGTACATTATATTAGATATGAAGTTAATTCAGAGATGATTTAAAGTATACAGGAAGGTGTGTGAAGAATATATGTAGATATTATGCTATTTTAATAAGGTATATGGGTATTCTACAAATTTTGATATCCAAGGGAGTCCTGGAACTGATCCCCTGAAGGGCAACTGTAATAAGTACTAGGCACCGACATGTAGGATTCACACAAGAATCAGAGAAACTTCACAAGGGAAGCAAGCAGCTAAGGAATTTTGCGTCTGTGTTTGGGCTCATCTACAAGTAGTATATGCATCTCTCATGATTTAATTAGCAAAATCTTCAGCCCTTTCAACAGGCTGAAATATTATTTCCTTGTGATTCCTTGGCTATGTCCACCCCTATCTGAGACATGATAGAAATCGCTCCTTTTGTCTTGATGGGCTATTCATTCTCCTTTCATGAACTGGACTACCTGGTGCCTCTTTAAGTTACCTGTATTTTAGCATGACCTAGCATATTATATTATCTCCATTTTTCACTAGGAAGACCATGAGCTCTTAAAGACAGATACAGTAAGTACTTAGTCCCTACTAGGTGCTTCTTCAATTTTGGATAAGCAAATGAGTGAATGAATGTAACGTTTGCTATGATTACAGCTAAATAAATCAATAAGTCAAATTTACCTCCTATTTCATTGAAATTAGAACAAGACTGAGTTCAATCACTGAGTTCACTGATAACACTTCTTACAGTTAAGGATTATGATTTACTTTTTAAAATGTCATTCCTTACAAGTATCAAAACCTGATAAGGTTCAAATGGCAGCTGAATGTTATAGTGAGCTTTTATACTTCCATGAAAAGCACAGAACTTCTGGGTTTGGAGGCTCATGCCTATAATCTCAGGAACTGGGGAGTTTGAGGAATGGGGATGACAAGTTTGAAGCCAGCCTGGGCAATTTAGTGAGGCCCTGTTTTCAAAATAAAAAACAGGGCTGGGGATGTTAGCTCAGAGGTAGAATACCCTTGGGATAAATCCCTAGTACCAGACGTACACACACACAAATACACTCACACATTCACAAATGAACAACAACAACAACAAAAATAAAGAAAAGAAAAAGAAAAACGAAATTACAGCATCAGATATAGGTCTTACCAAATGTTAGAGCTAGAAGAAACCTTGGCTCTAATCTAATTATGCAGCAGTAAGGAGACAGAGGCTCAGTAATTAATTCACCTGAAGTTCCTAATAGATAAGCCACTAGCTGAGACCATAACCCAAACTTTCTCATTTCTACTTAGTTCATTAACCTCACTGCACTACTACACAATCTATAGTTCCTGTGCTTCGATTTAGAATTAAATTGGAAATTTCTCTTGCTTTTGCCTTCCCCTCCTTTCCGGGCAGACCCTGTTTGGGGCATTCAATCTCCAGTTGTGTCCTCTCCTCTGTGTACTTTGCAGTATTTCTGTGCAGTTAACTTGCTACTTGAGGCTCCTTTTCTCTCATTTCCCTCTTAGAGTCTTCTGAATGAAACTGTAATTCTGGAAATTGACAGGGAGTGTGAAAGGGGTGGAAAGGCAGCAGATGGAGTGGAGGGAAGGAGGGAAGTGGGGAGTCTGGAAACAGCCTGGAGGCAGCCACAACCTGGTGGCCTAAGCCCACAGATGCATTGCTTGACTTTGAAGAAATCTACACACATATTCTCATGAATATTCTCATATGGCAATAATATTGTACAGGTGCAAAGCACTTGCAATCATCTCATGAGAGAAGGGATATAGGGTGAGGAGCAACCCAAGTTTGAGTATTGTGATTAAAATTATAATAATTTACTATAAATAAATTACTGTGAGTTTTTGGCAGACCATATAGCTCCTCTGAACTTCAGTTTCCTGATCTATAAAATGGAGTATATTCTATGGCCCTCTTAGATTGTTTTGGAGAACCAATCAGTTTTAATATTCAAAGCACTTTGCCAACTATAATTGCTATATGAATGAAGTACCTGGCATTTGGCAGTAGGAATGTTTGAATCCTTATTCTTAGAATCCACAGCAGGATGATTCTAATAGCTATGTAAATGTTCAGTTTTGTGGATTTGTTACAGGGTAGTGATGTTTAAATACCTGAATCAACACATATGTGTGTATTATGACATATATTCACCTCATCTTCTATCAATCAAACCTATCCCCCAGTCTGGCTTATGTAAGGCAGGCAGAACAGGGTGGAAAGTGTGCAGATATGGATGGGCCCCAGAGAGAGGGATCTCTGCAGTTTTCCATCCTGGTTGCAGAGAGGGAGAGAGTGTTAGTAGAGTAGGCCTTGACAACACTACAGAGATTTTTGACTGCCAGTGTGGCACTGAAACAGAAGCAGGGTGAGTTATGAGAACTGTATGGGGAAGTGAAAAAATACGAGGTGTATCGTAAACTTTGTGCTCTATCAGATAAGGAAGCACACAGAATAAAAGACACTTCAGACTTGTCATGTGGACAATGGACATCTAGGACAGGGAATCAGTCAAGGTCACAGCAGGAAAGAGCTGGCACTACATCGGTAGGAAGTTTGAACAGGTATTATTTACAAAAGGATTGATTGCAAAGGTAATGATACAATATATGTTTCAAGAACCTAGAGCTAGATACAGCAGAAATGTTGCCACCACCAGGCTGGAAGGGATGAGGAGAGGGCATAATTCTGGAAACCAGAAGCAAAAGGATTCATGCAGAGGAAACTGATTCTAATTGGAAACCAGAGGTTTTCCAAATATTGATGTGGTCCATTCTGTTCAGACTCCAGGGCAGAGCATGGGGTGAAGGTGAGTTTAGTAATGAGCTGGTGTGGGCAATTGGGAGATTTTTAGAAATCTCATTCCAATTTCTTGGCACTGTATAAACCTCTAGAACTTTGGAAAAATCCCAGGGAAAGGGAGGAGCATGGGCACAAACTGGTTAACTTTGAGTTTCCACCCCTACAGCGGAATGGGGACTTGAAATAGAAATTGAGCTCAGTTACAGAAAAAGACATATGTTATGCTTCTTGCAAAACATAAGTTTTGTACTGAGGATTGTAGCCACGACATATAATAAGGTGAATACATGTTATATGGACCATAGCAAGGATCTGTAAGCCCAGTGTTATATATCACATACATGTGTAAACATATACCACACACACACACACACACACACACACACATACACACAGAGAATCCATGGGTGTTATCACCACCCAATGACAATGTAAATGACATTTGCATCAGGGTATAATGAGGAAGGGTGCTGGCAAAGAGGAAGGAAGAATGGGATGAGTAAGAAATCAGTAGGAGTGTATTAAGTCAGAAATATCAAGCAAGGAAGGAGCAAATGCGATTTGAAATGGCAGGAGCCACGGGTGTGATAAGCTGGAGACTTCTTAAATGACATCATGCAGTCAGCAGAGAGCAGCTCTTTGTCCACCCTTGTCCAGGATGAGGTCATGAGGAGGAGCAGCATGCAGCCACTAATGGAGAAGAAAAGGAAGAGAACCTGGAGTCCCTGGAGACTCACAGCCAAGTCTGATTTTCCACTTCCCTGTTTTCACTTCCATGGGAGCATCTTCAGCCTGTCTATGGCTTTCTTTCTCACAGTGTCTCTTCTTTTTAATCTAGGTTGAGTAGTGCCTAGTTACCCGTGTGTCTATTTATAAGTTTTGTAATTATTTTCTGAAGTGTTTTAAAATTTGTGAACCTCAATCCCCATTCTTTCTTTATTTTTTTTTAAAGAGAGAGAGAATTTTAATGTTTATTTTTTAGTTTTCGGCGGACACAACATCTTTGTTTTTATGTGGTGCTGAGGATCGAACCCGGGCCGCACGCATGCCAGGCGAGTGCGCTACCGCTTGAGCCACATCCCCAGCCCAATCCCCATTCTTAATTATTGAGAAAATGCAATCTAGCTGGGAATGGTGTGGCATGCTGGTAATTCCACTATTCAGGGGGCTGAGACAAGGGGATTGTGAATTTGAGGCCAAATTTAGTGATTATTCAGTCACTTTACGTGGAAGTTGACACAATCAGGACTATTTTACTTTGGAGGGCTTTAGACACAGTCATGGGTGGCATTAGTAAGCACTGGCCATTGTTAGCACTGTTTCAAACTATTGCATCGGCTGCATCCTTTAAGTTGTATCTAGAATTATCTGGTGTTAACACAATCCTCCTTGACACCAGTCATCTATTGAGATATAGTCACATTATCATTTAACCATCGATAGGATAGTCTCCAGTTCCCTTCATTTACCTGCAAATAATTTTATTCTTCCTTAAGGCTGAGTAATATTCCATTGTGTATATGTACCATATTTTCTTTATACATTCATCTGTTGAAGGACACATAGGTTGGTTCCATAGTTTAGCTATTGTGTATTGAGCTTCTATTTATAGAATAGATGTGGCTGTATCACTGTAGTATGCTCATTTTAAGAGTTACACTCTTCCTTTGTTGAAGGTTTTCTTTCTCCCAATCATGAAATTCTTTCCTTCTCATCTTTCCAACTTTAAATGCACACTTAACCCTTGAGTTATAACTTAGAGTTATAACTCTAGAGTTATAAAAACTTGAGTTTTATAATTTAGAGTTATAAAAACTCTAAGTTACAGTATATGCTACTGGATAAATATTTAGTAGACCTTTGGAACAATCTGTGAAGATTCAAAAATGCTCTTGGAAAATAAATAATCTCTCAAGCATATGTGGGTGTATGTGCCTGCCTTTTTTCTTTCCAAATTAAAAGTATTTTTCACCCCAAATATTTGATACTGGGTGACCTAGTTTCAAGTCCTATTTTGACTACATATTGCTTAGGCGGCATTGGAGAGTTCACTAAATGGCTCAATGTGTTTCCATAATTGAAAATTTAAGAAAGCAATATCTACCTTTTATCTTTAGGGAATGAAAATACTTGGAATACTTTAAGGGCTTGGTAAATGTTACCTATGTTTGATCTTATTCCATTCCACTAATGATACAGATGTGTTGAAGGCAAAGTAAGAAAAAAGGACTGACCATAAATTAAAGTGTAGAAAAAAATTCCAGTAGTTCTCCAGTCTACTTTGTGCATCCATTTTTATTGTTTTAGGAAACACTTAAGTCCAGCTGGATGAGATAATTTGGGTGTTGATTGCAGCAGAGATATTTTTTTTAAAGGAACCTAGATTTTTTAATTTGTTCTGATTAGTTATATATGACAGTAGATACATCATACATAAGTGGAGGTAACTTCTCATTCTCTGTACATGAAGATATGGTGTTGAATTACACTAATTGTGCAGTCATATATGCACATAGGGTAATAATATCTGATCCATTCTACTGTCCTTCTTACCCCCATATCCCTTCCCCTCCCTTCATTCCTCTCTGTCTAATCCAAAGTACTTCTATTCTTCCCTAGATGCCCCCCCCTTATTGTTAATTAGTAATTTCAAATCAGAGAAAACATTTGGTGTTTGGTTCTTTGGGACTGGCTTATTTCACTTAGCATAATAGTCTCCAGCTCCATTCATTTACCTGCAAATAATTTTATTCTTCCTTAAGGTTGGGTAATATTCCATTGTGTATATGTACCACATTTTCTTTATACATATATCTGTTGAAGGGCACATAGGTTGGCTCCATAGTTTAGCTATTGTGAATTGAGCTTCTATTCATAGAATAGATGTGGCTGCATCACTGTAGTATATTGATTTTAAGTCCTTTGGGTATAAACCAAGGAATGGGATAACTGGGCCAAATGGTGGTTCCATTCCAAGTTTTCTGAGGAATCTCCATACTGCTTTCTATAGTGGTGATACCAATTTGCAGTTGCACCAGCAATGTATGATTGTACCATTTTCCCCACATCCTTGTCAACATTTACTGTTGATTGTATCCTTACCAAATCCTGGCAAGGTATCCTTGCCAAATCCCGCTAAACCAAACAAGGGTCCTTCTGTGCTCAGTCCTAGTATTCAAGGGAACCATTAGGAACAATGCTTGCCGTACAGGCTGTTCCCACAGCACACTCTATTGTACAAGCCATAAGGACTTTACATACAGTAGGCCCATCAGGACTCTATAGTCCATCAAATAACCGTGGTCCTATACAGATGAGAATTCCAATTTCTGCTTTTAGTACTTCATCTTCTGCAGAACAAAACAGCACTACCACCCCAAGAATTGAAAACCAACAAAACAGTAGATGCCTCTGTTAATAAAAAAGCTGCCGATAGCACATCACAGACTGGAAAAGCCACTGGCAGTGATTCAAGTGGTGTCATTGATCTCACAATGGATGACAAAGAGACTGGAGCTTTACGAGATGCCAAAAAGCTAAATCACACTCCTGTATCAGCCATGGGTTCTTCTTAGCCTATGTCTTGACCATTGCAACCCATACAACCACCACCACCTCTTCAGGCATCAGAGGTGCTAACAGGTGGACCATCTCAAACAACACACTTGCTACCTACAGCTCCAACCATCTTGAATGTAACACATCATACAATAACTCAGGTGACCACAAGACTCCCTGTGCCAAGAGCTCCTGGAAACCATCAGGTGGTTTTTACGACTCTTCCAGCACTACCACCTCAGGCTCCCCTCTGAGGAACTCTTATGCAGGCCCTTATTGTTCATCAGGTCAACCTTCAAAAGAGTGTTACAGTTTGAGTGCCTCAAACCACCACATATGTTGTAAACAATGGACTAACTCTGGGATCAGCAGGTCCTCAGCTCACAGTGCATCACCAACCACCACAAGTGCATACGGAGTCCCCATGTCTTGTGCACCGGCACCCTTACCAGAAGCCCCACAACTACACCAGAAGCTGCCAGCACCTCTATACCTCAGAAGCTACACTTGAAGTTAGCACAAGTTCAGTCAAAATGACATTATACTGTCATGGAGTATCCTGGAGGTGGATTGAAGCTGTGCTACTGTGGAGTTACCAACTCTATGCTTACTATGAGGAACCCAGTGCCACTGTGTTCTCACAATGGAAAAAGACTGGGGAGGTAAAGTCACTTCCCTTTCCCAGGGCTTGTACTCTTACCCAGTTTGTTTCTGGTAGCAAATACTATTTTGCAGTAGGAGCCAATGATATTTATGGATGTTTTGGACCTTTTTGTGATCCTCATTCAACGAATGTGATCTCTTCTTCCCAGAGCAGTGAAATCTTGGAGACTTGATTGTTTCCTCTTTTAAAAGTTCCACCTTTTGGTCTTGTTTTTAATCTTGTGCAAGATACCTAATGTAAAATCCTCATTTCTGCAAGATTTCTTGGACAGATGTGTGTATATACTACATTGTTTATAACCAGAAGTAAAATAAACTCAGCCTTTAAAGCAAGAATCTTCTCCCAGACCAAAAAAAAAAAAAAAAAAAAAAGTAAATGTAGAATATCAAGAATATCAAGCCCAATTTAATATAGAGGAATAAAAGTGACTATTTTCCAATTTCTGGATAACAGATAAATAATTCAAAAAGTAAAGAATATTTGAATATAGACAAGTAGAACAGTTCTCAGTTTTTATTACTATGAATGGAATTCAAAGATAGCAAAATTGAGAAGTTATTTAACTACATTTATGTCAATTTATTAATAACCTTAATATTGAAAGCAGTTGTATAAATTGATATAGTTTCTATATGTTTATGAGCAAAAGACATGAATAGATAATTTGTTTTAGAAGTACAAATGATTAATTAAAACATGTGAAATGTTATCAAATGCTCAAAATGTTAGAAGTTAAAATGAGATAACATTTTTACATATTGAATTAGAAATATGAAAACAACTCAGTGTTGTTGAAGATCAGGCTATACATAATTCTCATATAGTACTGGTGAGATTGGACATAATGTAATTATAAAATTGAGCTCTTGCTTGATAGGCTACAACCTTCTATTATGTATTTTTTTTTATTGATTGTTCAAAACATTACAGAGCTCATGACAAATCATCTTTCATACATTTGACTCAATTGGGTTTTGAACTCCCATTTCTACCCCAAATACAGATTGCAGAATCACATCTGTTATATACTCACATTTTTACATAATGGCATATTAGTGACTGTTGTATTCTGCTACCTTTCCTATCCCCTACTATCCCCCCTCCCCTCCCCTCCCATCTTCCCTCTCTGCCTCCTCTGCTGTTGTTCAATTCTCTCCCTTTTTCCCCCTCCCCCTTGCCCCTTATAACCTCTTATAATTTTGTGTATCATTGAAGGTCTCCTACCATTTCCATATGCTTTCCCTTCTCTCTCCCTTTCTCTCCCCCCATTCGTCTTTGTTTACTGTTAGTCTTTTCCTCATGCTCTTCCTTCCTGTTCTGTTCTTAGTTGCTGTACTTATATCAAAGAAGACATTTGGCATTTATTTTTTAGGGATTGGCTAGCTTCACTTAGCATAATCTGCTCTAATGCCATCTTCTATTATGTATTTACGGAAGAGTTTACAATTGTAAATAAGTATCTTTTGCATCTCTCTAGGACCCGAGAGAGCCATTCTCAAGAATATAACCATCAACAATATAAAACCTTGGTCTCCAAGAGCTCTATGAGTTGACAGATTCTGACTTTAATAATTACCAGCCAACAAACACAGCTGGCCTAGTCTCACTTTCATGGGCCAAACTTTTGTGCTTTTTACTTCTTGGACTCAGCTCCAATAGTTCCTCTTTGTTACTTGCTTTAAGTTGACTTCAAAAATCACTAATTATTCAGATTACACACTGAGCCACATATTATTAATTTCTTGCTAGCTATACTATATTAGGATAACACCTCTGGATTTTGATTAGGATAACAGTTGCCTGGATTAGTTTTCAGGATCCTGAAGGGTGCTTTTGTCAAAACTGCCAACTCTTTACTTGATCCAACACTGGTGTCCAAAGGGTAATTTTTGAGATCAGGGAGCCCAAAACTCCACCTTCAAATCATATAAGCACAGCTGTTTTCTGAACATGTTTTTTCCATGCAAAGTTTTAAAAAGTGATTATGCATGTGCAGTAGTTACCTTTCCCCAAGATTTCAGTCACAATTCTTTACCCCAAACCCTATCCTTAGGGAGGCAGATTTGAGACTTGGGTCTTCTACCTCTGCCCTTGACCATCTTGCAAATTAACTCTTCTTGCAAAATTCAGTGTCTGTGACAGCATACTGAGCAGCAGGCAAAATGAGCCTATTTCAGTAATAGTTATATATGTATAATTTTTATATATACAATTATACGTTAAAGCATAATAACAAGGCTGGCTTGGTGGTGCATGCCTGTAATCCCAGTGGTTTGGGAGGCTAAGGCAGGAGGATCACCAGTTCAAAGCCAGCCTCAGCAATTTAGCGAGGTCCTACGCAACTTAGTGAAACCTTGTCTCTAAATAAAATATAGAAAAGGGGCTGGAGATGTGACTCAGAGATTAAGCACTCTGTGTTCAATCTCCAGGGCCAAAACAAAAACAAACAAAAAATAATGTAATACTGGGGAATATACGCCATTTTGTTGAGCAATTTGATAATATGTATGAAAATCTTAAAAATGCTTACAGTATTTAACTGAGAAGTTCAATCTTAGGGCATCTATGATGACAAAATATTCTAAAATTTAGGAAAAGATTCATTATAATAATAATCAGAACCTTTAATTTATCTACTATGTCACAGGCTTTATTTAAATGATGTAATTCACTTATTAACAAAATTACCAAGCAACTGAGCCAGGATTTGAATTTTATCTGTCTGCTAAAAGTTTTGCCTGAACTTTTCATTACCGTTCATCTGTCTACGATATCTTTCCTGATACAATAGTGAAAATTTAGAAATATTTAAAAATCTATTAATAATGTAATGATCAAAGAAACTATCGTTTATACATTCTAATCAATTCCATGCAGCCAGAAACAGTATAGAAAATGCATATTCTTAATCATTTTTAAGTGTGAATAGTGAAAACATTTGCATATTTCTATGATTTTAAATATTTAAAGAGAATGAATTCAAAGAATGGGAAAGAATAAAATTACTAGTAGCTGTCTTTAATTTGTGGTACTATAATGACCTTTTTCTTTTTTGTCTCTATAATTTTTGGGCTTTCCAATTTTTTCCAATAAAAATGGCTTACCTTATGTTCAGGAAAAAGTACATTTTGAATGAAAAAAATTATGGAGACATTTATCTTCTCATGGCCCATAGAGAATGCATTGTCTTTATCCAGTTAAATTTTCAGCAATACACTTTGCCCACCAAAAGAAAACTCCAGTGAAAAGAAGCAATTATTCTGAGGTTACCACTAAAATGTATAATTAAACAAAATCTGTTAGTGCCATGTAAACAAACAAGAATATTGGTATCAACACTGTAGACAGGGGAAGGCAGCTTTTGAAAATATAAGCGAATGAGAACAAAGTTATATATCTAATAAAGAGATTTTAGTTTTCAATTTAATCAGAAAATATTTTGTCTTACTAATGACCTGCCCTATGAATATATATTATATCTAGGGAGTTAAGTACATCAACATATTGATAATTTTTTTTTCTTTAGGTGGAAAAACAAGGAACTAATTTTTACAAGCTTTCATTAAACTCACTTAACCTGATTTTTTTTTAAAGGAGATATTTCTGCAGAACAAGTACCATCTTTTGAGCCCCATCTAGTTTTAGAAAATAAGCTTTACCATAACACATGTAGGATAAAAGCAGTGATTTTTGTATGTATTTCTATTTTCATGATACAATCCTCTTAATTCCATAATTAACACTGTAATGATTTGATAATGATCACTTTGTGGGATTATTAACCACTCTTGGTTCCTTCTCACCTCATTAACTAGCAAACTAGGCACTGACTGTTGTTAATAACCAGTTTCTCATAGGCTGTTGCTCAAATTACTAACTCTTTTTAGTTTTATGAAGCCATTTTCATTAGAGAGTGAATAGTTTTTTTAAAAATATTTTTCCGACATCAGGATCATGTTAAAATAAATGACTTTTTCACCTAATCCTCAATTATTTTTTCCTACAAAGCAGCAGCATCAGATTAAAAATTGTTTTGTAAACAGTTTTCTAAACAAGTAGAACTAGTTTAGTTAAAATGGTTCTGCTCAATTTGTCTGGTATCTTGCTAACCAAGGTGTCAGGAAACACAAGTTGGAATTTTAAAAATAATGGTAGCTTTGCTCTTATTATTGAGAAATAGTAACATTGACTTTGATTCATAAGTTGGGGAAGTCATGATCGGAGAAGCCGACCAAAAACATTGCATTGGAAGTGCACTTGTTCATAGGTCCCTGATAAGTGTTTATGATTTGCATTAAATGGAGAACACCAGTGTTACCGTTATTTTTTTTTGTCTTATTTATTTAAAATAAAAATAGGAGTTGGGACTATAGGTCATATATGATACAGTGTTGCTTACCATGTACCATGCCCTGGTTTTGATTACCAGCACAGCAAAATACAAACAAACAAAAACAATAACAAAACTAAATTAAAAAATAAAAAATTAAATAAATCCAGAGATTCATTTCCTGTGAATTCTCAAATAATTTCTTTTCTCAATCTTTTTTTTTTTTTTGCAGGGGGTGGGTACCAGGGATTGAATTCTGGGACACTGGACCACTGAGCCACATCCCCACCCCTTTTTTATATTTTATTTAGAGACAGATTCTCATTGAGATGCTTAGGGCCTTGCTAAATTGCTGAGGCTGGCTTTCAACTCGTTATCCTCCTGCTTCTGCCTTCGGAGCTGCTGGGATAATAGGCATGTACCACCGAGACTGGCTTTCTTTTCTCACTTTTATATCAAGTTATCCTTTTTATTTTGTTTATAGATAATTTTTATAGAATATAGCTATAAATTTTAAAAATTCTTGTTTGAAATAATTTCTGTTACTTCCTGTAACTATTTACTTAGTTGACAATTACATATATTTGCATATATAACATTGCTTTGAAATAGATATACATTGTGGAATGTCAAAAAACAAGTAATTAGCATGTTCACACTTTATAGATTTATATTTTTGTGTGGTGAGTGAGACCTCTTAAAATCTATTCTTAACAATTTTTATGAATAAAATATGGAAGTCAGGCGTGGTGGTGCATAATGGTAATCCCAGCAACTAAGTAGGCTGAAGCAAGAGAATTGTGGGTTTGAAGTCAGCCTCAGCAATTTAGTGAGAGTCTCAGCAACTTAGCAAGACCCTATCTTTTTGTTTGTTTGTTTATTTATTTATTTATTGTAGTTGTAGATGGACAGCAGCCCTTTATTTTATTTATTTATTTTTTTATGGGGTGTTAAGGATGGAATCCAGTGCTTCATGTGTGCTAGGCAAGTACTCTGCCCCTGAGCTATCTGGAAATAAAAAATAAAAAGGGCTGAGGATATAGCTCAGTGGTAAAACACCCCTGAGTTAAATCCCCAGTGCTTAAAAAAAGAATATGACACTATTAATTATAGTCACAATAGTTGAACAATACATCTAGTAACTTTTTACCTCTGTAATTGTTAATTTGAATTGTCAACTTGATTGGTTTAAGAGATGCCAAAGATTAAGAGGCTTCTGGGTGTGTCAGTGAGGGTCTTTCCAAGAATGATTGTCATGTGGGAAGTGAACTGGAGACCCTCCCTAAGTGTGGGCAGTACCATCCAATAGGATGGTGGTTTGGATAAATAACAATTGGAAGAACAAGGAAGCAGCAATAGATGCAAGCTGGGTTCTTCTTGAACGGGTTCTTGATTGCTGCTACGATGGCCTTTTGCTCCTTTTCTTCACCTATTCATCCATTGAAGGGTACATAGGTTGATTTCCAAGTCTTGGCCACTATCACAATGTTGTAATGAATATTGGAGTGCAGATATCTCCCCAGCATACTAACGTCAATTCCTTTGGTTTACCCAGAAGTGAGTATTACTGAATCATGATAGTCCTATTTTTGAATTTTTGGAATCTTCATACTGTTTTCCACAATGGCTGCACTAATTTACATTCTTATCAACAGTGTCAAGAGTCCCCTTTTCTCCATATCATCATCAACAATTATCTTTTATTGTTTTGATAATAGGCATTCTAACACAGTCAGTGTTATCTCATTGTGGTTTCAATATGTATTTCCCTGATAATTAGCTATGTTGAGCATTTTTCTCTTATACTCACTGGCCACTTACATATCTTCTTTTAAGAAATGTCAATTCAGAGCCTTCACCCATTTTTAAATCAGGCCTTGTATTTATTTATATATTTTTTACTATTGAGTTGGGTGAGTTCCTTATGTATTTTGGACGTTTCCTCATAAGATATACGGCTTGCAAATATTTTCTCTCATTGAAGGTTAAATATTTATTGATTATTTCCTTGTCTGGGAAGAACTTCTTTGTTTAATATAAACTCATTGGCCCATCTCTTCTTTTGTTATTGCCTGTAGATTAAGCATTCTTTTCTTAAATACATTTTTAAGTCCTAATTAGTTATAATTGACAGTAGAATGCATTTTGACACATCATACATAAATGGAGTATAACTTCTTATTTGTCTGGTTGTACTGATGTAAATTTACACAGGTCATGTAATCATAAATGCCCATAGGGTAATAATGTCCGGTTCATTCTAATGTCATTCCTATACCCTTCCCCCACCCTTCCCTCACTCCCTTCTGTCTAATCCAAACTACCTCTATTTTTCCCCACCCTTCTTGTGAATTAGCATCCACATATTGGAAAAAAAAACCAAAAAATATTTGGTCTTTGTTTCTTTGGAATTGGTTTACTTTGCTTAGCATAATATTCTCCAGCTTCCTCCATTTACCTAAAGATGACATAATTTTATTCTTCCTTTAGGCTGAGTAATATTCCATTGTGTATATATACACCACATTTTCTTTATCCATTTGTTTGTTGAAGGGCACCTTGGTTGGTTCCATAGTTTAGTTACTGGAAATTGAGCTGCTATAAACATGGATGTGGCTGTGTCACAGTAGTGTACCGATTTTAAGTCCTTTGGGTATAAACCAAGAAATGGGATAACTGGGCCAAATGGTGGTTCCATTCCAAGTTTTCTGAGGAATCTCCATACTGCTTTTCATAGTGGTTATACCAATTTGCAGCCTCATCAGCAATCACCATTTCCCCCATATTCTTGCTTGTATTTTTGATAATTGCCTTTCTGACTGAAGTGAAATGGAATCTCAGTGTAGTTTTGATTTGCATTTCTCTAATTGCTAGAGATGTTGAAATTGCTAGAGATGTTGAATAGCTTTTCATATATTTGTTGATTGATTATATTTCTTCTTCTGTGAAGTGTCTGTTCAGTTCCTTGGCCCATTTATTGTTTGAGTTATTTGAGGTTTCTTTGGTGTTAAGTTTTTTGAGTACTTTATATATCCTGGAGATTAATGCTGTATCTGAGGTGTATGTGGTAAAGATTTTTTACCATTCTGTAGGCTCTCTGTTGTTATTCATTGTTTCCACTGCTGTGAAGAAGCTTTTTAGTTTGATTTCATCCATTTATTTATTCTTGATTTTACTTCTTGTGCTTTACGAGACTTGTTAAAAAGAAGTTAGGTTCTAAGCCCAACACGGTGGAGATTTGGGCCTACTTTTTCTTCTGTTAGGTGCAGGGTCTCTGTTCTAGAGCCTATGGCCTTTGATCCACTTTGAGTTGCTTTTTATGCAGGGTGAGAGATAGTGGTTTAATTTCATTTTGCTACATATGGATTTCCAGTTTTCCCAGCACAATTTATTAAAGAGGCTATCTTTTCTCCAATGTATCCTTTGGCACCTTTGTCTAATATGAGATAACAGTATTTATATGGATTTGTCTCTGTGTCTTTTATTGTGTATCATTGGTCTACATATCTGCTTGTTGCCAAAACCATGATGTTTTTGTTACTATGGGTCTGTAGTATAACTTAAGGTCTAGTATTGTGATGCCTCTTGCTTCATTTTTCTTGCTAAGGATTGCTTTGGCAATTCTGGGTCTCTTATTTTTTTCCAAATAAATTGCAAAATTGCATTTTCTATTTCCATGAAGAATGTCATTGAGATTTTAGTAGAAATTGCATTAAATCTGTATAATGCTTTTGGTCCTATGGCCATTTTTACAATGTTAATTCTGCCTATCCAAGAGCTTGGTAGATCTTTCCATCTTCTAAGGTCTTCTTCAACTGAAGAGCACTTTCTTTAGTGTTCTGTAGTTTTCATTGTAGAAGCCTTTCACTTCTATTGTTAGATCAATTGCCAAATATTTTATTTTATTTTTTTTTGAGGCTATTGTGAATGAGATAGTTTTTCTAATCTCTCAGTGGATTTATTATTGATGTATAGGAATGCATTTGATTTATGGGTGTTAATTTTTTTTAAATTTTTAAAAAAATTTTTATTATTAGTTGTTCAAAACATTACATAGTTCTTGACATATCATAATTCATACATTTGATTCAAGTGGGTTATGAACTCCTATTTTTACCCCATATACGGATTGCAGAATCACATCCGTTACACATCCACTGATTACATATTGCCATACTAGTGTATGCTGTATTCTGCTGCCTTTCCTATCCTCTACTATCCCCCCTCCCCTCCCCTCCCCTCCCATCCCATCTTCTCTCTCTACCCCATCTACTGTAATTCATTTCTCCCCCTTGTTTTTTTTCCTTTCCCCTCACTTCCTCTTATCTGTAATTTTGTATAACAATGAGGGTCTCCTTCCATTTCCATGCAATTTCCCTTCTCTCTCCCTTTCCCTCCCATCTCTCCTCCCTGTTTAATGTTAATCTTCTTCTCATGCTCTTCTTCCCTGCTCTGTTCTTAGTTGTTCTCCTTATATCAAAGAAGACATTTGGCATTTGTTTTTTAGGGATTGGCTAGCTTCATTTAGCATAATCTGCTCTAATGCCATCCATTTCCCTGCAAATGCCATGATTTTGTCATTTTTTAGTGCTGAGTAATACTCCATTGTGTATAAATGCCACATTTTTTTTTATCCATTCATCTATTGAAGGGCATCTGGGTTGGTTCCATAGCCTAGCTATTGTGAATTTTGCTGCTATGAACATCAATGTAGCAGTATCCCTGTATTACGCTATTTTAAGGTCTTCAGGGAATAGTCAGAGAAGGGCAATAGCTGGGTCAAATGGTGGTTCCATTCCCAGCTTTCCCAGGAATCTCCATACTGCTTTCCAAATTGGCGGCACCAATTTGCAGTCTCACCAGCAATGTACAAGTGTACCCTTTTCCCCGCATCCTCTCCAGCACTTGTTGTTGTTTGACTTCATAATGGCTGCCAATCTTACTGGAGTGAGGTGGTATCTTAGGGTGGTTTTGATTTGCATTTTTCTGACCGTTAGAGATGGTGAGCATGTTTTCATGTACTTTTTGATTGATTATATGTCCTCCTCTGAGAAGTGTCTGTTCAGGTCCTTGGCCCATTTGTTGATTGGCTTATTTGTTTTCTTATTGTTTAATTTTTACAGGAACATACCTCAATATTGTAAAAGCTACCTATGCTAAGCCTCAGGCTAGCATCATTATGAATGGAGAAAAATTGAAGGCATTCCCTCTAAAATCTGGAACAAGACAGGGATGCCCTCTCTCACCACTTCTGTTCAACATAGTTCTTGAAACATTGGCCAGAGCAATTAGACAGACAAAAGAAATTAAAGGCATAAAAATAGGAAAAGAAGAACTCAAATTATCACTATTTCTGGATGACATGATTCTATACCTAGCAGACCCAAAAGGGCCTACAAAGAAACTACTAGAGCTAATAAATGAATTCAGCAAAGTGGCAGAATATAAAATCAATATGCATAAATCAAATGCATTCCTGTATATCAGCGACAAATCTTCTGAAATGGAAATGAGGACAACCACTCCATTCACAATATCCTCAAAAAAAAAATACTTTGGAATCAACCTAACAAAAGAGGTGAAAGATTTATACAATGAAAACTACAGAACCCTAAAGAGAGAAATAGAAGAAGATCTTAGAAGATGGAAAAATATACCCTGTTCATGGATAGGCAGAACTAACATCATCAAAATGGCGATATTACCAAAAGTTCTCTATAGGTTCAATGCAATGCCAATCAAAATCCCAACGGCATTTCTTGTAGAAATAGATAAAGCAATCATGAAATTCATATGGAAAAATAAAAGACCCAGAATAGCAAAAGCAATTCTAAGCAGGAAGTATGAATCAGGCGGTATAGCGATACCAGACTTCAAACTATACTACAGAGCAATAGTAACAAAAACAGTATGCTACTGGTACCAAAACAGGCCGGTGGACCAATGGTACAGAATAGAGGACACAGAGATCAATCCACAAAATTACAACTATCTTATAGGCTAAAAGCATGCAATGGAGGAATGATAGCATCTTCAACAAGTGGTGCTGAGTGTTAATTTTATATCCTGCTACTTTGCTGAATTCATTTTTCAGTTCTAGAACTTTTCTGGTGGAATGTTTGGGATCTTCTAAATATAAAATCATGTCATCAACAAATAGTGATAATTTGGGTTCTTCTTTTCCTATTTGTGTCCCTTTAATTTCTTTCTTCTAATTGCTCTGGCTAGAGTTTCAAAGACAATTTTGAATAAAAGTGGTGAAAGAGGACTGGGGATGTGGCTCAAGCGGTAGCCGCTCACCTGGCATGTGTGCGGCCCGGGTTCGATCCTCAGCACCACATACAAACAAAGATGTTGTGTCTGCCAATAACTAAAAAATAAGTATTAAAAAATTCTCTCTCTCTCTTTAAAAAAAATGGTGAAAGAGGGCATCCTTGTCATATTTCAGTTCTTAGAGGGAATGGTCTAAGTTTTTTTTTCATTTATAATGATGTCATCCTTGGTTTTAGTATAAATAGCTTTTACAATGTGGAGGTATGTTCCTACTATCCCTAGTTTTTCTAGTATTTCGAACATGATGGGGTGTTGTATTTTGTTAAATAATTTCTAGAATCTATTGAGATTATCATGTGATTCTTGTCTTTAAGTCTATTGATATGATGAATTATGTTTATTGATTTTTGTGTGTTCAACCAACCCTGAATCCCTAGGATGAAACCCACTTGATCATGGTTCACTATTTTTCAAATATGTATTTTTTTGGAGAGTATGAAATTTGCCAATATTTTATTGAGAATTTTTGCATCTGCATTCATCAGGTATATTGGTCTGAAGTTTTCTTTCCTTGATGTATCTTTGTTTGGTTTTGGTATCAAGTAATACTAGCTTCATAGAATGAGTTTGAAAGAGTTCTATTTGAGGATGGTTAGTGTTAAATCCTCTTTGAAATCTTGTAGATCTCAGTTGAGAATCTGTCTGGTCCTGGGCTTTCATTGTGGGTAGGCTGTTGGTGGCATCTTCTATTTCCTTGCTTGAGATTGACCTGTTCAAATTGTGTATGTCTTTCTGGTTCAGTTTGGTTAGGTTGTATTTCTCTAGAAATTTGTAAATGTCTTTAAGATTTTCTATTTCATTGGAGTATAAATTTTCAAAATACTTTCTAATTAGCTTTTATATTTCAGTAGTGTCTGTCATGACATTTTCTTTTTTACCATGAATTTTAGTAACTTTGCTTTTCCCTCTCATTTTTTTTTTGGCTATTAATTTTATTTATTTTTTATAATTTTATAATTTATTAATTTTATTTATTTTTTTTAAAGAATCAACTTTTTGTATTGTCAATTTTTTCTTTTGTTTAAATTTCATTGATTTCAGCTCTGACTTTAATTATTCCTGTCTTCAACTGCTTTGGGTGTTGATTTTTTCTTCTTTTTCTATATCTTAGTGATGTAATGTTAGGTCTTTTATTTATTGACTTTCTACTCTTTTAATGAGTATGCTCAATGCAGTGAACTTTCCCAGAGATTTTGATATGTTTTATCAATAATCTCATTTACCTCTAAGTATTTTTTCATTTCCTCCCTGATTTCTTCTGCTATCCTTTGGTCATTTAATAGCATATTATTTCATCTCCAGGTATTAGAGCAGCTTCTATTTTTTATTTTATTGTTTATTTCTAATTTTATTCCATTATGATCTGATAGCACACAGGGTATTATCTCTATTTTTTTTTTGTATTTGCTAAGAGTTTCTTTATGGCATAAGATAGGTCTATTTTAGAGAAGGATCCATGTGCTGCTGAGAAGAATGTGTATTCACTCATTCATGGATGAAATATTCTATATATGTTTGTTATGTCTAAATTATTGATTGTTTTATTTAGTTCTATAGTTTCTTTGTTTAGTTTTTGTTTGAAAGATCTATCCAGTAGTGAGAGAGGTGTGTTAAAGTCACCCAGTATTATTGTGTTGTGGTCTATTTGACTTTTGAAGTTGAGAAGAATTGGTTTGATGTACATAGATGTTGCATTGTTTAGGGCATAAATATTTATGATTGTTATGTCTTGTTGATGTACAATTTCCTTAAGGAGTATGAAATGTCCTTCTTTGGCCTTTCTGATTAACTTTGGCTTGAAGTCTATTTTATCTGATATAAGTATAGAAACTCCTGCTTGTTTATGTGATCCATGTGAGTGATATGCTTTTTACCTTCCTTCACCTTCAGTCTATGAATGTCTTTTCTTATGAGGTAAGTCTCTTGGAGACAGCATAATGTTGGGTTTTGTTTTTAATCCAATCTGCCAGTCTATGTATTTTGATTGATGAGTTTAGGCATTAATGTTAAAGATTATTATTGAGATATGATTCATGTTCCTGGTCATTTTGGTTTACTTCCAGTTTTTAATTTGAATTAGTTTCTCTTTTGATTGACTATTCCTTTAGTTACTCCCTTCACTCATTTTCACATTAAAAAAAATTTCATCTTCATGATATATTTTGTTGAGAATATTTTGAAGTTCAAGTTCTCTAGTTGTGAATTCTCTTAATTTTTTTAATCAGGAAGGTTTTTATTTTATCTTTAAGTTAGAAGCTTAATTTTGCTAGACATAGTATTCTTGATTGGCATACATTTTCTTTCAGAGCTTGGTATGTTATTCTAAGACTTCCCAGATTTAAGGGTCTGGGTTATGAAATCAGTTGAGATCTGTATTGTTTTTTCCCCTATATGTAATCTGATATTTTCTCTCATAGCCTTTATAATTCTATTCATATTCTGTATGCTAGGGTATCATGTGGTTTGATGTGGGTCTGTTGTAAGTTTGCACATTTGTGGTTCCGTAAGCCTCCTGTATTTGCTTTTCCACTTCATTCTTTAGACTTGGGAAATTTTCTGATATTTCAGTGAAAAGATTGTGCATTCCTTTGGTTTACATCTGCAAATCTTCATCTATCCTGATGAATATTAAATTTGTTTTTTCATGTTATTCCATAATTCTTAGAAGTTCTATTCATGATTTCTTAACATCTTCTCTTTATAGTCAACTTTATTTTCAAGATTATGCATTTTGTCTTCATTGCCTGAGGTTCTGTCTTCCAAGTGATCTAGTCTGTTGGTGATGCTTTCTATTGAATTTTTAATTTGGTTTATTTTATTTCCTTCATTTCAAGAATTTTTATTTATTTATTTTTTCAGAAACTCTGTTTTTTATTAATTGTTCAAAACATTACAAAGTTCTTGACATATCATATTTCATACATTTGATTCAAGTGGATTATGAACTCCCATTTTTACCCTATATACATAATGCAGATTCACATCGGTTACACATCCACTTTTTTACCTACTGCCATACTAGTGTATGTTGTATTCTGCTGCCTTTCCTAACCTCTACTATCCCCCCTCCCCTCCCCTTCCCTCCCCTTCCATCCCCTCCCTTCCTGTCTTCTCTCCCTACCCCATCTACTGTAATTCATTTCTCTCTCTTGTTTTTTCCCCCTTTCCCCTCATTTCCTCTTATATGTAATTTTGTGTAACAATGAGGGTCTCCTTCCTTTACCATGCAATTTCCCTTCTCTCTCTCTTTCCCTCCCCCCTCTCAACCCTGTTTAGTGGTGATCTTCTCATGATCTTCCTCTCTATTCTGTTCTTAGTTGCTCTCCTTATATCAAAGAAGACATTTGGCATTTATTTTTTAGGGATTGGCTAGCTTCACTTAGCATAATCTGCTCTAGTGCCATCTATTTCCCTGCAAATTCCATGATTTTGTCATTTTTTAGTGCAGAGTAATACTCCATTGTGTCTGTTTATTGAGGTGATCTTTTGCTCTCTTACATTATCCTTTACTTTGCAGATCAGTTTAACTATGTACATTCTAAACTCCTTCTCTGACATATCTTTTTTTTGTGTTGTCAATGGATTCTGTTATTAGATTATCTTGGTTTGCTTGTGATGATTTGTTCCCTTTCTTTTCATGTTGTTTGTATGTCTACCCATCTAATAGTATGAATCTGAGGCAGTATAGTTTCTACCTTATGAACTTAGAGTATCTCTGAACTTTTTCACTTCCTCTTTAGGAAGAGACAAGTAATAACAACTAGTGCAAACAATTTATAGCATTAAACCAAATAGTACCCACTATGATATCTACAATATCAATTATCACAATAAACAGAAATGATATGATCATTTATTGCCTATATTAAAAATGGCAAGTTTGCAAGAGTTTACATTTTCAAATGATGGGTAAGGAGAGAACAAAAGTGATATAGAATATGATGATTATGAGGAAGGAGGAGAGAAGACAGAAGTAAAACATTAAAGGGAGAGTGAAAGAGAACAATAGAGATGGGCTGTTAGCAGAAGAAAAGAGAGAATCAAGGGAAACAGGAAAAAATATATACATAAAGTTCTCACCCACAACCTGCACAGATGAAACAAACTGTGTTTAAAAGAGCTGACAGCAACATTAAGAAAACGGCGAAAAATCATGCGACCTAGACATAAGTTTTTCAAATCAAGAGCAGGATGGCTCTGTGAATTTAATGGTCAGCCTCAATGCTGTGTTTTCTTTATTTTATAGCTGGGACATCAGAAACAGGGATAAGGTTTTAAAGGTGGAGTCTTGCTTTGTGATGTCTTGTGGTCAGCAGATTGATTGACATCTTGGCAAGTCACACCCATCTCAAGTGCTGTGTGGGATCTAAGGCAGAGTTAGATGGGGAGGCACACATGCATCATGCACTCACTCCCTGACAGGGAGCCTGCAAAGCCAGGCCTATCCTCGCATTTGGCTACGATGTGCAATAGTTCACACATACAGCCCATGGATGGCTGGTGACATAAAGCAAAAATTTAAAAAAAAGGAAACAAAGCAAAATTAAAATATACTAATCAAACTTCCTAGTTCACAAAACAACTAATATATGTGAAATAACTGGCTTCAAAAATGCTAGACATGAGAAGGAAAAAAAATGGGAGTTTGTATAAATGTCTATGTACCATTAAGTCCACAATTAAACAGTGAATAGAATTAAAAAAAAATCTTGGTGAAAAGTTGAAGAATTCTTTCGGTTGGAGTTCAAAATATCCCCAGCTTCTCTTCTCAGCAGTTTTAGGTGAGGTTGTTTGGAGTGTGGTGCTCCACTCTCGGGATTGCAGGAATGAGAGTGGTAATCTTTTTTTTTTAAAAAAATTGTGCTCTATAGGTGTAATATGAATTGTAATGCATTCTGCTGTCATTTATTTATTTATTTTTTTAATTTATTTTTTTAATGTTGGTTGTTCAAAACATTACATAGTTCTTGATATATCATATTTCACATTTTGATTCAAGCGGGTTATGAACTCCCATTTTACCCCGTATACAGCTTGCAGAATCACATCAGTTACACTTCATTGCTTTACATATTGATAAACTCATGTCTGTTGTATTCTGCTGCCTTTCCTATCCTCTACTATCCCCCCTCCCCTCCCCTCCCCTCCCCTCTTCTCTCTCTACCCCCACTACTGTAATTCATTCCTCCCCCTTGTACTGTTTTTCCCTTTCCCCTCACTTCCTCTTGTATGTAATTTTGTATAGATAGCCCTGAGGGTCTCCTTCCATTTCCATGCAATTTCCCTTCTCTCTCCCTTTCCCTCCCACCTCTCATCCTTGTTTAATGTTGGTCTTCTTCTCGTGCTCTTCTTCCCTAGTCTGTTCTTAGTTACTCTCCTTATATCAAAGGAGACATTTGGCATTTGTTTTTTAGGGCTTGGCTAGCTTCGCTTAGCATAATCTACTCTAATGCCATCCATTTCCCACCAAATTCTATGATTTTGTCATTTTTTACTGCAGAGTAATACTCCATTGTGTATAAATGCCACATTTTTTTTATCCATTCGTCTATTGAAGGGCATCTAGGTTGATTCCACAGTCTTGCTATTGTGAATTGTGCTGCTATGAACATTGATGTAGCAGTGTCCCTGTAGCATGCTCTTTTTAGGTCTTTAGGGAATAGACCGAGAAGGGGAATGGCTGGGTCAAATGGTGGTTCCATTCCCAGCTTTCCAAGAAATCTTCATACCGCTTTCCAAATTGGAGAGTGGTAATCTTATAGGCAGAGTTCCTAGAGGCAAGGTTTAGGCTTAGGCTGGCTTCAGGCTTTTCACTGAATGCTAATTGGTCTGAAGATTTCAAATCTGTTCATCTCCAGTGCCAGTAATTGCTGGTCCATGACAGAAGACTTAACCTCAAGGGTCTCCAATGGATTCCACTTGTGTGGTGTGGGAACCAATTTTTAGTTCCCTACGTCACTGGAGACCCTACATTTCCATGTCTCAGATTTAGTCTCCAAACAATTCCTTGCCTTTCAGAGTTCCTGGCCAGATGTGTCTCCCCCAGCATGCCCTGCAAGCAGTTGGATTGGAGGGGAAAGGGTTGAGCCAGGTGGGTTTACAGGACCGTTGTCTCCTGTGTAACCCTCTCTCCATGCTTAATTTTCTCCTGGTCAAATAAACACTCTTTATGTTGTGCAGTGTGTATTTAATGGACAACTGCAAAATTGTTCCTTCCTTTGTCCTCTGCACATTGCGTGGAGAGATGGTGGTCTTTTTTCCCACACATGGATATCATGCGGCAGGTTCTTCAGGTTTGTTGGGTAATATCCTTTGTCTCTCAACACTTCGTATTTCGACATGCCTCAGGCCTCCCCCAAATGTGGGCTCCTTTAATTCACTTATCCCTCTCTGGCTGGAGCTTCTGGCCTAGCTGTGGCAGTGGCTGTGCCACTGAGGATTTTTTTGTCTTATTATATGGAACCTCCTGTGTCCCTGGTCTGTTTTGAATGTCCAGTTTTAGATTCCAGTAAAGTTACCCCCTACCCCTTTTTGTTCACTCACCTTGCAGAGAAGCTACTGGTCTGCTTTTTTGGTTTTATGCCACAGAGCATCCAGGAACACTACCTTCTCTATTTCACCATCTTCTATGGAAAAAACAGATCTAGCATTCTTATCCCAATATCATCACCTAGAAAAATCATAGGGCTTTACCATTTTTCTTCTACTAGTTTTATACTTTCAGTTACCACATTTAAGTGTTTAATACATTTTGAGTTGACTTATGTATTTGTGTGAGATACATGTCTAGTTTTATTGTTGTTCATGTAGGTATCCAGTTGTCTCAACTGTTTATTGAAGAAATTGTCCTTTCCTCACTGTTCTTTGGAAATGTGGAAAAAAAATTTAATTGGCAGTAAATGTGTGAATTTATCTTTGACCACTCCATTTTATTCCGTTAGTCTACATGTCTGTTTTTATGTCAGTACTATGCTGTTTTTGTTACAATAATTTTATAGTATATATGGATGTAAGGTAGAGTAATTCCTACAGCTTAGTTGTTTTACACAACATTGCTTTGCCTTTTGGAATCTTTAGTGTTTTCAAACAAAATTTAGATGTTTTTCTATCTCTGTGAAAAGTAGCATTGGAACTTTTTAGGGAGTACATTGAATCAGTAGATCACTTTGAGTAGTTTGGGCATTAAATAATATTAATTCTTCCAGTCCATGAATATGGGATTTTTTTTGAATTATTTGTGGCTTCTTCTCATCAATATCCTATGGTTTCCAGTCTACAAATCATTTATCTCCTTGGCTTAATTTATTCTTCAGTATTTGAATTTTTAGGGGTAGCTATTGGACATGACATTATTTTCTTAATTTCTTCTTGGATGGTTTGTAATTTGTGTATAAAAATGCTATTGGGTTTTGTATATTGACTTTCTACTACTGAGATTTTACTAAATATGTTTATTAGTTATAATATTTTTTTGGGGGGTGGGATCTTTAGGGTTTTCTATCTATAGGATTAGGTCATTTGAAAAAAGACAATTTAATGTCTTCTTTCCCCATTGGTCTACCTCCCCCAACCCTTTTGCCTTATTGATGTGGCTAGGATTTCCAGTACCAAGTTGAATACAAACAGCCAAATGGGCATCCTTGACCTGTTCTTGATGTAGAGGAATAGCTGCCAACTTTTCCTGCATGTATAGTTTTGGCTGTGGTATTGTCATTATGGACTATATTATATTGAGGTACATTCTTTCTACACCAAATTTTTTGAGAGTTTTTATCATAAAAAGATGTTGAATTTTGTCAAATGCTTCTTCTACATCTACTGAGATGATGACATAGTTTTGGTTCTTCATTCTGTTACTGTGGTGTACTACATTTTTGATTTGCATAAGCTGCATTTTCCTTGCATTCCTGAGATAAATTTCACTTGATCGGGGTGAATGACACTTATAACATGTTGCTGAATTCTGTTTGCTCATATTTAGTTGACTATTTTTCATGCATGTTCATCAGGAATATTGATTTGTAATTTTGTTTTCTTGCCATGTTTTTGTCTGAATTTGGTATCAGGGTGAAGCTGTTCTTCTAGAGTGACTTTAGAAGTATTTCCTCTTGGGTGTGTTTGAAACATTTTGCTAAGATTTATGTTAGTTCTTCTTTAAATATTTCATAAAATTCAGTAATTAAACCATCAGTCCTGGGCTTTTTTTGATGGGAGACCTCTTATTACTGATTCAATATCCTTACATGTTATTGGTCATTTCAACTTTTCTTTTTCTTCATGATTCAGTTTTGGTAGGTTGTATGTGCTTCGTAATTTTTTTATTTCTTCTAGGTTATCAAATTTGTTTGTGCATACTTGTTCATAGAAGTCTCTTACAATATTTTAGTTTTCAGTAAAAGCATTTATTAATGTCTCTACTTTCATATTTTATTCTATTGTGTCTTTTTTCTTTTTCCTTAGTGTAGCTCAAAGTTTGCTAAGTCTAACTTAGTTTGGCATATAAAAACTTTTATGCATTCATTTCATCATCCCTACCACATTTAAAAAATTTGATATCACAGTGTACATCTTTTTATATTGGGTATCGCTTATCAAATTATTGTAGCTATTATTTCAATAATGTTGTCTTTTAAATTTCATTTTAAAGAAATAAATGTTCAGACATAACTTTCCTATGTTCATAAATGAATACATGACCAGTGTAACTCGACATCATGTATAAGCACAAGAATGGGAAACTATATTCCATGTATAAATAACATACCAAAATACACTCTACTGTTATGTATACCTAAAAAGAACAAGTAAAAAAGATGAAAAGAAAAACTTTCCAAATTGGGAGAAGGATATAAATATGTAAGTACAAGAAGGTCAAAGATATCCAATGAGCCTCAATTCAAAGAATATACTAAAGCATAATCAATCTATCAAACCCAGAATAGCCAGCATTCTGAAAGCAATAAAAGAAACAAAAGGAAATTCTAATTAGACTAGAAACATGTTTCTCAACTGAGGCCTTATAGACCAGTGAAAATTAGATGTTATGTTCAAAGTGACGAAGGGAAAAAATTACCAAACAAAGCTGGCAAAGGTGTTCTTTGAAATGAAGAGATAGAGACTTTCCCAAACAGAAGCTGAAAGAGGGCATCACCACCATACCTGTCTTAAAAAAAAAGGTTCTTCAAACTGAAAGAAAGGAAACCACTTGGTAACACAAAAACATGACAGTATAAAATTCACCAGGAAATGTATGCTCACCTTAAAATTCAGAATAATCTAACATTGTAACATTTACAAGCCTGGATCTGAGCATTTGCTGTGCTTATTACTACTAGAGTTTATCTACTCCCTGCTCCTAGTAATAGAGTTAGGGAATATATGTGTATAAATGAGTGTGTGTATGTATATACAAGTAATGTGTATGCATATAAGCGTATGTATATATATGCACATATATTTGAATTTTTTTCTGATACATATTCTATATCTATTGGTATATGTTGAAAATTACAAATTCATATCCACCACTTTCAAGTTCAGTCCTAAACCACAGAATTCAATTTAGTGTTCTTGTTATAGTTATAGAGCCCTATTTTAGTGCTATAACTGAATCCCATTATCTGTAATATATACTGATATATATATATATATATATATATATATATATATATATATATATATATATTTTATATCAGTTTTCCTGAGGATAATTAATCTTCTACCTTTTCTACCCTCCCAAGCTCACAGGACCACCCTGTTCAGGCACTACCATTTCACTATGGATCACCACAGCATCTCCTGTCTCTGTGGGTCGACTTCTTCATTCTTCCCCATGCAATGACTTTACACTGAAATCCATCAGGGAGGGGTAGGGAAATAGGAAGTACAAAAAGATACCTTAAAAATTTATTTTTATTGTAAAGAATGTATATATTTCTTCCATTTTTTTGTTTTAATCTAATGTATATACTAAAGTTTTCAGCATAAGTATAGATATATCTACTTCATTCTTTTTAAGCTCTCTTGATGAATTCTATAATATGGGTATGCTAATAGCTTATCAATTGAGATCTGCTATTCACTTGATTTCATGAGTTTTCAGTGTTATAAAAATGGATATGTTGTACATATTGTCTTTTGGTGTATATTTCTTTGTGTACATATAGAAAGTGAAACTTAGGAATTAAGGGCATTCATGATATTTTATTTTAGTAGTATTATTGCCAAAACTTTTTTGAACTTTCTAGTGATTTGGAAACTCTTTGTGTATTAAAAATAATATTTTCCCAAATAAATATTACAACTGCCTTTTGTACTACTATGAAGAATGTCATTGAAATTTTAATAGGAATTGCATTAAATTTGTATAGTATTTTTGGTAGTATGCCATTTTGACAATACTAATTTTGTCTACCCAAGCACATGGGAGGCCTTTCCATCTTCTAAGCTTTTCTTCAAGTTTTTTCTTTAGTGTTCTTTAGTTTTCACTGTAAAGGTCTTTCAGCTCTTTTGTTAGATTGATTTCCATTTTTTTGAGGCTATTATGAATGGGATAGTTTCCCTAACTTCTCTTTTAGTTGATTCATCACTGATATATACGAACACAGTTGATTTATGTGTGTTAATTTTATATTTTGCTATTTTGCTGAATTCATTTATGAGCTCTAGAAGTTTACTGGTGGAGTTTTTTGGGTCTTCTAAATATAAAATAATGTTGTTGGCAAATAGGGATAGTTTTTGTTCTTCTTTTCCTATTTGCATCCCTTTATTTTTTTCCTTCTGCCTAATTGTCCTGGCTAGAGTTTTCAGGACTATATTGAATAGAAGTGGTGAAAGGGGCATTCTTGTCGAGTTCCAGTTTTTAGAGGGAATGCTTTTAATTTGTCTCCATTTATAATGATGTTGGCCTTGGGTTTAACATAGATAGCTTTTACAATGTTGAGGTATATTTCTACTAAGCCTAGTTTTTCTAGTGTTTTAAACATGAACGGATGCTGTATTTTGTCAAACGCCTTTTCTATATCTATTGAGATAATCATGCGATTCTTATCTTTAACTCTATTGATGTGATGAGTTATGTTTATTGATTTCTGTGTGTTGAACCAACCCTGTATCCCTGGGATGAACCCCACTTGATCATGGTATTAGTGTGATACTAGCTTCATAGAATGAGTTTGGAAGGGCTTCCTCCTTTTCTATTTAATGAAATAATTTGAGGACGATTTGGGTTAGTTCTTTTTTGAAGAACTGATAGGACTCTGGCTGAGAATCTGTCTGGTCCTGGACTTTTCTTTATTGGTAGGCTTTTTGGCATCTTCAATTTTGTTGCTTGAAATTGATCTGTTTAAGTTTTATATTTCTCCTGATTCAATTTGGGTAAGTCATATGTTTCTAGATATTTGTCAGTGTCTTCAAAATTTTTTATATTATTAGAGTATAAATTTTCAAAATAGTTTGTGATTATCATCTGTATTTCAATAGTATCTATCGTGATTTTTTTTTTCATCATGAATTTTAGTAATTTAAATTTTCTTTCTCTTTCTCTTCATTAGCTTGGCTAAAGATTTATGAATTTTATTTATTTTTTTCAAAGAATCAACATCTTGTTTCATCATTTTGAATAGATTTTTGTTTTCAATTTCATTGATTTCAATGCTGATTTTAATTAGTTCCTGTATTCTACTGCTTTTGGTGTTGATGTGTTCTTTTTCTAGGGTTTCAAGCTGTATTGTTAGGTTATTTATTTCGTGATTATCTATTCTTATAAAGAATGAGCTCAATGCAATGAATTTTCCTCTTAGAACTGCCTTTATAGTGCCCCAGAGACTTTGATGTTGTATTACTCTTCTCATTTACCTATTTTCTTTTATTTCATCCTTTATTCCTTCTGCTATCCATTGGTCATTCAATAGCATATTATTTAGTCTCCAGGTGTTAGAGTAGCTTCTATTTTATATTTTATTATTGATTTCTAATTTCATTCCATTATGATCTGATAGAACAAAATGTATTATCTCTTTTTTTTTTATTTGCCAAGAGTTGCTTTGTGGCCTAAGCTATGGTCTATTTTAGAGAAGAATCCATGTGTTGCTGAGAAGAATGTGTATAGGTCATTGATTGATGAAATATTCTATATATAATAATATAGAATATATATAATAATCTGTTAAGTCTAAATTATATAATAACATATATTAATAAATAATATATATATATATAATCTGTTAAGTCTAAATTATTAATCATATTTTTTAGTTCTATAGCTTATTTATTTAGTTTTGTTTTGAAGGATCTATCTAGCTGTAAGATAGGTTTGTCACCCACTATTATTTTGTTGTCGTCTATTTGATTCTTTAAATTGAGAAGGGTTTATTTGATGCTCCATTGTTTGGGACATTAGTATTGTTATGTCTTATTGATGCATAATTCCCTAAGCAGTATAAAATGCCCTTCTTTGTCCCTTTTGATTAACTTTGGCTTGAAGTCCACTTTATTTCATACAAGGATAGACTCTCCCTCTTGTTTATGAGATCCATGTGAATGATGTTCCCATCCTTTTACCTTCAGTTTGTGGATGTCTTTTCCTATGAGGTGAGTCTCTTGGAGACAGATTGGATTTAAAAACAAGACCCAACTATATCCTGACAGTCTATGTCTTTTGATTAATGAGTTTAGGTCATGTAAATTCAATGTTATTATTGAGAGATGGTTTTTATTCCCTGTTACTTTGATCAATTTCTGAATTTTAATTTGAGTTAATTTCTCCTTTGATTGACTATTCTTCCATTGTAGTTCCTCCATTTGCTGGTTTTAAGTTTTATTTTTCATGAATATTTTGTTGAGTACATTTTATAATGCAGGCTTTCTAGATGTGAATTTTTTAAAATTTTGTTTATTATGTAAGGTTTTTATTTGATCATGAATTCTGAAGATTAATTTTTGCTGGGTATAGTATTCTTGGCTGGCATCCATTTTCTTTCAGACCTTGGTATATATTGTTCCAAGATCTCCTAGCTATGAGGGTTCTGGGTTGAGAAATCAGCTGAGATCTGAGTTGGTTTTCCTCTAAATATACCCTGTCAGTTTTCTCTAGCAGCCTTTAAAATTCTATGCTTACTCTGCATGTTAGGCATTTTCATAATAATGTGCTGTGGTTTGGGTCTGTTGTAATTTCATATATTTGGGGCCCTGTAAGTCTCCTGTATTTGATTTTCCATTTCATTCTTTAGCTTTGGAAAATTTCCTGCTATTATTTGATTAAAAAGATTGTGCACTCTTTTGGTTTGCATCTCTGAGCCTTCATCTATCCCAGTGAATCTTAAATTTGGTCTTTTCAGGTTATCCCATATTTCTTGCAAGTTCTAACCATGATCTCTTAATATCTTTTCTTCATGGTCAACTTTATGTTCAAGATTATATATTTTGTCTTCAGTGCTTGAAATTGTCTTTGAAGTGGTCTAGTCCATTGAAATTATAATTTTGGTCTTTTACTTCCTATATATTGTCTCTGATTTCACTGCTTACACTATTCTTTACTTCATAGATCAGTTTAGCTATACACACTCTAAAGTCTTTCTCTGACATTCCTTTTTTGTGGTGTCATGCTTTCCTTATCGCAGCAGCCATTTGCCTTCTCCTGGTCTGTACTAATGGACTTTGTCATTAGTTCTCTGGGTCCCCATATTTCTCATGAGCATGTTTTAGAGGTCCCAGGAAAAGACCCTGAAGCAAATCCCAAATGCTAATGTGTTTGGGGCTTCTAGAGTTTCTATGCTGTCACATTAGCCCATGCTTAGTCTTCATAGACTTTTTAAAGAATTCTTTACAAGTACTTTATATAAATTGCATGGTGGTCAGCACATTTTTTCTGCCATACTGTGCTTCCTCTGAGCCAATCCACTGGGGCTTGATTTAATTTAATTTCATTCAAATATAAAATAAAATTAAAAGTAACTCAACACAGTTTTATTTTCTGTATGACAATTCCTGTGAATTCCATTTTGAGGCAGGAATGGAAGGAAAACAAAAGTCTGAATCCAATGAAACATGATTATCAAATTAGCCTCCCACAGAACACTGAAGTATTGCTACAAAATTTAACCAAGTTGGCGTTTTTCAAAATACTCAGAAAATATTTACTTTTATGAGTAGAATTTTCTGAATTTGAAGTTTTTAATCTCATAATATGCTTTATTATAAGACCTTGGTAACTGTGGTTGATTGCTCAGTGGTACAAACATCTGGATAAACAATAAGCATAAAGTGAAAAACTGGACAATTAAGCTATTTCATAATATCATAAAATAATTGGCTTCATGTTATATAGTTTTAATTTGATAAAATGTTTTTTTTCTGAAATTTTTTTTATTTTGGGGAGGGTAGAGAACTTATCATTTTAGAGATGCCAAACAACTTTTGTGTTGCCTATAAAAACCCAGAATAGCCTTATGGATGAATACCTCAAAACAAATGGGACAATGTGGCTAAAAATTAGAATTAGCAAAAAGTCTTTGATTTCAATCTTATTCTGCTTTAGTTATTGTCATGGCTAATGTTATTTCAAGTCATTTGAAAAGCAAAAATTTTAACAAAGTGTATTTGAATACCTAAAGGGAAAACATGTTGAGCATAAATAAAGCTTTTTTTTTCCCCTAAATTTTTAGTTGATGCCAATTTTTACCTTGCAAATGGTATAGGAAGACTGTTTTCATCAGCTTTTCTGTTACTGTGGCTAAAAGACCAGACCAGAAAATTGTAGTGGAGGAAAAAATTCTTTAGGGGCTCACAGTTTCAGAGGTCTCAGTCCAGGGACAGCTGGCTCCATTCCTCAGGGCTGGAGGTGGCGCAGAACATCATGGTGGAAGAGTGTGGTGGAGGGAAGTAGTTCATATGATGATCAGAAAGCAAAGAAAAACTCCACTTGCCAGATACAAAATATATACACCAAAGCCACACCCCTAATGCCCCACCTCCTCCAGCCACGCCCCACTTGTCTTTAGTTACCACTGTTAATCCTTATCATGGGATTAATTCACTTATTGGGTTATGTCTCTCACAATCAAATAACTTCTCCTCTGAACCTTCTTGCATTGTCTCACACATGAGCTTTTGGAGGACACCTCACATCTAAATGATAACAAAGAATTTCATGACTGAAGTGAAAGTATTTGGAATATATCCTGAAGAATTTTCCAACTTTTGCAAAATTCAGTAAGTGAAAGATAATTTTACAAAACATAGGATATATATTTTTACCAGAGTTGAAAGCATTCTGGAATATAAGATCCTTCTCCAAACTTGGAGTCTATTTATATCTTGTTTTTATGTTTAAACATATGTAATATAAATATGATTTGGTTGGTAACATAGATGTATATGTGTATTAGTAATAGTTTCTGTTAAAATTTCTTTCTACTTTGTAAAATAAAACTAAATATAACATTTCATGTCATTCCACAAAGTGTGGTATGGTTTCTAAATAATTCATCTCCTGTATTTGTTTTGGATTTTGTTTTTTCACATGATTTACCCTAGATGTTGGAGAACAATCATTAATAACAATTTGGCCTGAGAAATGATTGCACACTAATTTTCTCATCTACAAAATGGAAATGATAATAGTGCCTCCTTCATAGGGTTGTTATGAGGATTAAATGTGATGTTCATAAACTGCTTGTTATATAACCTGGTCAAAGTAAGCAATCATTAGAGCTTAGCTTTGATTAACATTTATAGCACAGAAATGGTCTTGAGACAGTTTTTCAGAAGAAAACTTAAATATCATTGTAGAGATTTTTTTTCCTTTGAAATGGAGGGAACAATGATGATAATATTTTATGACCTATTAACTTCAAGCATTTACTGTGAGGATCAGTAACTGCTCATTAATCTGTTACAATTTTAAAATACCCTGCACACACAATATCTTGGGGTTGCAAAGTTTACGTCTACCTACACCAAGAAAATTTATCTTTATTATTTTACACACTTAATTTTAATAAAAGCTATTATGGCTTGGCTATAAAGTGTTGTCTGAAAACCCATATGTGAAACAATTCGTGAATGTTCAGAGGTGAAAGTATTAGATTATGAGAGAGATAACTTAATAAATGGATTAATCCATTTGATGGATAAATAATTTGAAAGGACAACTACACTGGATATTAACTTTAAGTAGGTAGGGTCTGATTGAAGGAAGTAAGTCACTGGGAACATGCCTTTGGGCCTTATATTTTGTTCCTGGCTCCTTTCTCTCTCTCTGCTTCCCAGATGTCATGAACCTATCAGCTTTCCTGCACCACGACCCTCTATCATGATGTGTTTCCTCTTCTTAGGCTCAGAGCATTGAAATTGGTGGACCATGGACTGAACCCCTGAAACCATGAGTCCCCAATACATTTTTTTCTCCTCTAAGTTGTTTTTATCAGATATGTTTGTCACAAAGATGAAAAATTGACTAACATAGCTGTCAATTTTTATTTTACATTTTTTATTCTCCTAGCTTTCATTTTTTAAAAATAACAGCTTTTCTAATCTTGAATTTAAAATATCTCTTTTCTTAGCTTTCACGTGTGACAAGCATGAATATTAGTGTGAAGTTTTAGTTCAGTTCAGGATGTAGAACAAACTCAGTCATTATGTACTTTCTTAAAATTCTAAAATTGTCCTTCAAGTGGGTAAGCCTTTGCCCAGAATATCAGTGTGACTTTGCAAAGGGTTTTCCAGTTTTCTTTTTTTTTTCTCTGAAGAACCAGCAGAGGGAGCACTGGTCTCTCCCTATCTAAACAATCATCATGGCTTTTAAACATATGGTAGGCCTTTCAAGATTAAATTGAGAGAGAGAGAGAGAGAGAGAGAGAGAGAGAGAGAGAGAGAGAGGATGAGGATTTAAATGAAGATATAAAATTCAAAGTATGAATGCTCATTAATTTACCTTAATAATGCTGGCAAATTTAATTCAAATTGAAAATGTTTTTTCCAAGGCTATGGGTCATTATGGAATAAAACTGGGACTTACCGAGTAACTTAAAACATAATTTAGAAAATAAAAGTTATGAGAAGTAGAGGGAATTGGAAAGCTGAGACTGGCTATAATAATTTAATAAATATTTATCCAATATTTGCTGTGTTTCAGATCATGAACTGAATTATGGAGCTGTAGAGATTGACCAAATTTAATCTGGGAAGTAGGCACTGAAAAGGAAAAGGCACTCAAAGAAAATGTCTTGTTGGTAAAGAGTTTTAAGCAAAATGTTTGTTAGACAAATGAATGAATGAAAGCTAGTAGTAAGTATAGTCATTAATAACAATTTGGCCTGAGAAATGATTGTTTTTATATGGTGCTTCAAAGCTATGGTGCTTCTGCATACATTACTCATTTAATTATACTTAGGAAAGATTCGATATATAAATTGCCAACTTAGGCCCCTACTGCAAGTCAGTGGGATCTAGTCTTACTACATATTTACAATTTGTCTTTTTAAAATAAAGTAAACTTGCTTGCAAATAAATTATTGGAAAATAAGCATCTTCCTTTAGTAATTGACAATCTTTTTCAGATGTTCATTTTCTACCTAGCAGAAAATAATTTTAGAATGTTAAATACCTGTGTTTAGAAGATCAAGAAAGTTAGCCAGGGGTATATGTATAAATATACAGTAAAAGTTAATGAGATAGATTAATTCCCTTGAGATAATTAGACAGTTTTACTTGAAGGAAGTATAGGATTATGCCATTTATAAAATTCACATATTGAGAAAAAGGATTCAAGAAATTTTAGTAGTGTGCCTGACAGAACATCTGAGATAATATACCATGTATATTTGTGTTCATAACCTCTTGAATTTTGATTAATTTACCTAATATTAAATCAAAATTTTGAATTAAAAGAAAGTGACCCAAGAGTTAACTTTGAATTCATTAAATTTTGTGCAGATAGAGTAAGATTCTGAATGTTAAAATGTAAAGTACATTGATGCTATGATGCCTTTTGAGGACTATAAATAGATGCCCAGATTTTTTATCAACCGGATTTACTCTCACTAAGCCTGGAGATGAATTTAAAATAAACCAAATACAAATTAAGTACATGAAGTTATTAGAAATTTTATTTGAGAATAGAAAAATTATAGCCAATTCAATTTTATGTTGAACATTGGGATTAGGTGCCAGAAATATTCTCTGGGCAGATGCAATAAAGATTAGTTTACCTTCAGTCAGATGAGTTGCATAGAGAGTGATCGACCAGTTAGGACAAATGAGGAGAAACAATCAGGTTCCACAGAATGCAGTCATTATGCAATAGGAAATACAGATCCAAAATGTGAGATTGGGGATTAAAAAGGGTACCCAGGTACACAGGTGATATAAAATATCTACAAGAGTCTAAGGAAGACCATAATAAGTGTGTGAGCAAAGGAACAGATCTCAAGTGTGATTTTCTCCATATTTTTTTTATATTTATTTATTTATTTTATTTTTCAGCACACACAACATCTTTGTTGGTATGTGGTGCTGAGGATCAAACCCGGGCTGCACGCATGGTAGGCTAGCGCGCTACCGCTTGAGCCACATCCTCAGCCCCTTGAGCCACATCCTCAGCCGTATTTCCTCCATTTGAATCCACACTCCTCCACTTAACTAATGTTGTGTCCTGGTCAAGTAACATTATCTCCTTATGCCTCTTTTTACTCAAACATTAAATAGAAATAATTTTAATACCTCTTTTTCAAGAATTTATTGAGGATGAAATGAGCTAATATAAATCCAGTGCTTAGAACAGTACCAGGTACATAGTAAGTACTTAATAAATATTAACTATTAATGAGCATTGGCGAATACCATAGGAGTTTAGTAGTGAGCTTCTCTTCAGGCACCTTACCTAGAGTGTGAATAGGGGAAATGAAGAATGCTTAAATGAAGCAGCAATAAGTGGGTGACGATTCAGAAATGCTTGCCTCTCAAATCCATACCTGAATTTGGAGACAAATAGGTGTGGTATAGTAAAACCCAAAGGAAAACTCACTGAACCCACATGGAAAAAACAAAAATATAATTTTACCTTTTTTTGTTGTTGTTCATGTTTTAACATTCTGCTCCACTATAGTGACAGTCATATCCTTAACCTCTTTGATTCCCCATCCATAAAATAGACAATAGAACTTTATGCGAAATGCAATTACTGATATGAGAGCATTTTGCACTGTTATAGAAAGTTTATATTCTTCAGAACTCTTTCATTTTCAAGTGAAGGAAGTTCAGCTTAAATTAGCTAAGAAGGCAAGCAGAGTTAGTTCTTGATGAAGTGGACTTTTAATAGGACTGGAGGAAAAATGAGAGGAACCTGGTCCTAAGAGGCTGTAATAAGATTTTTGAAGCGACCTGGATGCCTTTTATTTCTCTTCACCAAGACTAACTTTGTGTTAGTCTTGGTGAAGAGAAATAGGACACTCTTCATATCTAAGGGAATAGCACCAGGTAGGGCACAAGGTGGAACAGGGTAAAGGGTACTTTTGGGGGATGTGACATGTTCTCATTTCTGCTTGATACTGCCCCTCTTATTCCATATTATCTTGCATGTCAGGTAAGTTTCTTCCCAAAGCCTGGGAAATATGACCACAAGGAGCTCTAGCATGTATTATTCCAACACTCTAATAGAAGGGAAAACAGAATCTTTCCTATTAGCTCAAGTGGAAAGTTGAAGAACCACCAACTGGGTGATGTGCATATTTTTGAGCCACTGTGCCCTGCAGAATGGGGCCCTCTGTTTGATGAGGCTGAATCAGGTGCTGGTCCTTGTGAGTGGGTATCTGGTGGTGGAGGGGGACAGCTTACATCACTGAAAACTCTGTACTTCAATCATGGGAAGAAGAAAAGGAGTCCTATTATCCAAAGAAGAGATATGAAAGACAAGCTTGTGCTCACATAGTCTACTGTAAATGAAAGCATTATTATTTTCTGAAGCTCGAGATTATTCACTGCCCTCCCACACAGCATTAATGTGAAGAGTGAACTGTGCAGTAGCTGTAGTTTCATGCCTATGCAATATATATTAAGCCTAGATTTTCCTATTGGGGAAATAAACTGCTTGCTGAATTAAGATACTTCACCACAGCTGTACTATTTTTCTTCACCATTACCCTTTTGGAGCACTGTAATAACAGTGATGAATCAGATATTGCTTTTCTATACACTACCTTCATGTGAACATACTTTTAAAATCTTGAAAAGAGGTGGAACTATCTCTTTTTCTAAAAGGGGAAGAGGTGAAAGCGGAAATTCAAAGGGCATTCGCTTGCTGCTAAGTCTCCTGAGTACACTCACAAATATGAAGAAGACTGCATGGCTTAAGGGAAGAAAGCATGTATTTATCAGATGTACGTGCTGAGGTGCATAAACAAATAGTACTGGGACTATGGAAATGATATGTGGGTATGTTTCTTAAACAGAAGTATTATTCAGTGAGCAAAAGACTTGTGTCTGGGAATTGATAACCTTTGAGGGCTCAGTAGAAAATTCATATATATATAATATGAATTTTCTATAATTATATATATATATATATATATATATATATATATATATATATATGAATAATAGCATATATAAAAAACGAAGGAGAGCTAGTTGTCAATTCTAGTTTAAAACAATAATAAAAGAGTCCCTGAATTTCTTTATTCACTATTTCTATTTTAAAGATGATTCTTTTTAGTATCTTATATTAAAATTTATTGAGAATTTTAGCCTTTTTAATGTTTTTGTTGCTATTATTATTCACACTTTATTGATAAGGAAACTATGGCACAGGGAAGTTAAATAACTTGACCAAACTTACAAAGCTGGTTAGTGACAGAGCCAGCATAGGGACAGGCTGGCTCCAGTGTACCTGCTCTTAATTACTCTACCTTTTTTTTGTTCTTATTAAACTTCAAGGTAAATAATTAGAATCTAGTGCTTGGTCTAATTCTGCTTTTGCAGGAGACTTTTTGTGTGACAGGATATGATGATTGTATTCACCCATTTACTAAGTGTATCAGAGCTAGGAGTATCTCACTGTCTTGCTAGTTGTGTGAATATAGGTATACTGCTCAGATTCTTCACTTAAAGCAAGGAAGCATATTACCTGCTTTACATTCCTCAAAAATTATTGGTAGAAAAAGAGATGGGAAGTTTGATTTGAGAGTGTTACAAAAATTGGCACCATGAAAATGAAGCAAATTGAAACCAACATCAGCTTCTCACTGTCTCTTCTTTTGTCTTTCTGGTTTTGTCCTGTTTAACTTAGATCATAAACTCTCCAGTCTGAAACTATTGCTTCTTTATGCAAATACTGGTAACACTACTTAATAAAAATATAAGTAGCAGCAGCAGCAGCAGTAGCAGCAGTAGCAAAGGTTTGAAGTTAAATCCACAGACCTAAGGTGAAAATTTATATTAAGTTCCAACTTTAGTTCATTATGGAAAAGTTAAGGGCATGGATTTATTTTCTTTATTTCTCTAATAGTAGTATAATGTGGCAATTCATAGAGCAGAGCCCCAAAGCTGGATTTCCTAAATGACCATTCTGGCTTGGCCTCTTAATACTTGTGGGACATTTTAAACACACCATACATCTTAGATTCTAAGAAACACAGTGTTTTGCATTGTCACATGTCAGAAACCCATATTATTGGTACAGTTGATGGCATGTTATGATCGCTATTGGTGTTTTAGTCAGCTTTGTATTTCTGTGAACAAAAGACCCAATAAGAGCAGCTTAGAGGAAGAAAAGTTCATTTTGGCTCACATTTCAGAGGTCTCAGCCCAAGGTCAGCTGAGTCTGTAGCTATGGGCCCTAGATGAGGCAGAACAACTTGGCTGAAGTGGCACAGGGAAGTAGCTTAGGACATGACAGTCAGGAGGTAGAGAGCTCTGCTCACCAGTGACAAAATATAAACCCCAGAGGCATGCCTCCAGTGACCTACCTTCTCTAGCCACACCCCACCTGCCTACAGTTATCACCTAGTTAATCCACATCAGTGGGTTAATCCACTGATTAGGTCTTGGATCCATAATCGAATCATTTTGCCTCTGAACTTTCTGGGGACAGCTCATGTCTAGCCCATAATAATTTGCCACATGGCAGCTGAAGTGTTGTTGGCATTGCCTGAGCACAAACATTGGTCATTATTGTTCATGGTGTCATCACTTCACCTCAGTTACATGCATTAATGTCATTGCACATGATGGTTTAGTTTGCTACTTAAATCAGCTTCAGGAAAAAAAAAGTTATTATATAAGCAGAAGCAGAGCAGTGAGTTTAAATTTCAATATTTGGGAAACAAATATTTGTCATTAGAAGAATGATCTTTATTTCTCTAATTGCTAGTGATGATGAACATTTTTTCATTGATTGTACATCATCTTCTGAGAACTATCTCTTTAGGTCCTTTGCCCATTTATTGATTGGGTTATTTGTTTTTTTGGTGTCTAGTTTTTTGAGTTCTTTGTGTACCCTAGTGATTAGTGCTCTATCTGATGTGTGAGGGGTAAAGATTGCTCCCAAGATGTAGGCTGACTATTCACTTCACAGATTGTCTCTTTTGCTGAGAAGCAACTTTTTAGTTTGATTCCATCCATCTTATTGATTCTTGGTTTTAATTCTTGTACTATAGGAGTCTTATTAAGGAAGTTGGGGACTAATTCTACATGATGGAGATTAGGGCCTACTTTTTCTTCTATTAGACACAGGGTCAAAACCACTCTAAGATTTCATTTCACTCCAGTCAGAATGGAAGCTATTATGCATAAAAACAATAATAAGTGTTGGCGAGGATGTGGGGGAAAAGGTACACTCATACACTGCTGTTGGGACTGTAAATTGGTGCAGCCAATATGGAAAGCAGTATGGAGATTTCTTGGAACACTGAGAATGGAACCACCATTTGACCCAGCTATACCTCTCCTAGGTCTATACCCAAAGGACTTAAAAACAGCATAGTACAGGAACAAAGCCACATCAATTTTTTTTAATATTTATTTTTTAGGTGTAGATGGACACAACACAATACCTTTATTTTTATGTAGTGCTAAGGATCGAACCTGGGCCCTACTAAGTGAATGCTCTATTGCTGAGCCACATCAATGTTTATAGCAGAATAATTCACAATAGATAAACTGTGAAACCAATCTAGATGCCCTTCAACAGATGAATGGATTAAAAAATGTGGCATATATACACAGTAGAATATTACTCAATAATAAAATAGGATAAAATCATGGCATTTGCCAAATATTTTCTTTGATATAAGGAGGTGATTCATAGTGGGATAGGGAGAGAGAACATGGGAGGAATGGATGAACTCTAGATAGGGCAGAGGGGTGGGAGGGGAAGAGAGGTGGCATGGGGTAATTAATGATGGTTGAATGTGATAATCATTACTATCCAAAGTACACGTATGAAGACACGAATTGGTGTGAATAGACTATGTATACAACCAGAGATATGAAAAAATTGTGCTCTTTATATGTAATAAGAATTTTAATGCATTCCACTGTTATATGTAAATAAAAAGATGAGAAATAAAGTACAAAATCTCTCTTAAAAAAAAGAAGTGCATAAGAAGTAATTGGTTAACCATTCCCTAAAAAAAAAAGAATGATCATCATGCCAAATTTTCTTGCAAAGAAAAAAAAATGCTTTATGATACTCAAGAAAAGAAGACATCCACAAGTAGTTAATCCTGAATTACATTTTGTTACTGAGGTGCAGCAAGAGAAATACTTATCACCACCAAGCTATGCAACTGAAGGCAGGAGAAATTCCAAGTTTCTTTGAAATAGATGAGAAAAAAAAAAAAGCAAAGCAACAGAGAGACTTGTATAACATGAGAATTCTCTCAACAAGTATAAAATAAAAATTCAAAGTGATAAGAAAACATTACATTATAGTTTATTTGGCAATATTTCCCCCTTTTTAAGTTGTATATTTTAAAAAGTCATAAAGCACTGATGAAATATAGAAAATAACTCGTATGCTAGTATAAGGATTACGTGAAATAAAGTCACGTGTTACTGCCTTGATTAACACACAGTAAGTATGTCATACATGTTAGCCATTCTTTTTTTTTTTTAGTATCAAATTAGAAAGGTCTTTCATCTTTATATCTGCTCTCTATTAGATTAATGGGGATTGGAAACAATTCAAGTGGGATCTACTCGATTTGAAAATACAGTGTGGTTTTGTGATTTCCTGAAGAGTAGGGGAAAATTTAATAGGTGATATTAGGAAAACTGCCAGGTGTTTCACAAGTCAAAGGAATGAGTGAAGTAGAAGCCTTCACAGCATGCTCAGCATAGCATGACTTTTATCTTTGACTGGAAGTTACTTTTGTGCTACTTTAAGAAATTGCTACCCAGCAACATGACAGACACAGCCTCAGCTGTGTTTCCTTAGCCAAGAAAATTGAAGACATTTCTTGTATCTCCTTGGCTTTTTATTCAAAAAGTATAGTGTTAATTTCAGTGTATCACTTCACAAAAATATATTCATAGTTTTAGAATTTGTGATTTTCACAGCTTATTTGGAGCTGCAAGCATATTATAAGAATCTTATTGAAAAGTTCTCAAGTAAACAAATGTGTGTCTGAGCTCAGTGAATTTACACAATGTTCAAGTACACAGCTGAATTCAACCTCTGAATTTTAATTTTCATCTAACTCAAGCTGTTTTATTCCTGAAAATATTAAAGAAAGACTTTATAAAGTCATGAGTGATGCTAATTGGGTTGTGAATGTTTTTTCAGGATCAATTGCTTGGTTAGAAAATCAACATTTTGAGATAGTTTCCCAATGTCTTCTAGATTGTTTTAAACATTAATTCTTATTTTTAACAAATTAATTTTGAAAATATGAAATGCTCACTTGAAAATATTTGACTTTCATTAATCAAGTTGACTACAGAATAATGAATCATATACTTATAGGTAACTGAATGGCAAGCAAAAGTAATACATATTTGACTCTTATCTGTTACTTCAAGAATGCAAAGACAATAATAAGACATGCTGTTTGAGGTTTTAGTAGTAAAAATATCTATAAGCCAGAGTAATTATGGAATTTTTGGCCTAGATTTATTTATTTGTCCAAATAATTTGTTTTGTTTTGGTAATATATATTTTTAAATGCTATATTTTGATTTCCTATCTAGTCATGAGAACTGTCAATGTATGTAGAAATATCTTGGATGTTGACCACCATAGTAACTGTCTTTTGAGATAATTACTCTAGTAATCAAGTTATTAGACATGATACAGCACCTCTGGACCACTGGAATTTGTGTGTGTGTGTGTGTGTGTGTGTGTGTGTGTGTGAGTACCTTGATGTGTTCACTATTTGTATTTTCAACAATTATTCTTAAGAAAATGGGGAGAGGAGAAAAATGTTGTCAGGGAACTTATTTGTTGGTGTTTATTTGTATCCTTCCAAGGAAGGAATGCACTTTTTAGTGCAAGCTACTTTCTATAATTTGAATATGTCCCCCAAAGTTCTTGTATTGGAAACTTAATTCCTGGTGCAACAGACTTAAGAGGCAGGACTTTTAGGAGGTGATGAGATCATGACTGCTTTGCTCTCAAATTTGCATTCATACTATTATTATGGGAGTGGATTTATTTATTTGCATCATCTCTCCTACCTTGTCTTTCTCTTGTGCACATGTGTGTATGGACTCCTTACTATGTGACGCCTACCAATGTGTTATGATGTAGCTAGGAGGCCCTGTCAGATGCAACCTTTCAGCCTTGACCTTTCCACCCATAAGAAGTATGAGCCAAATAAACTTCTATTGTTTATAAATTTCTCAATGTCTTAGTTATCTATCACAGTAACAAAATATCCATATAATTAGCTTATACAGGAAAAAAAGTTTATTTGGGCTCAGAGTTTTGGAGGTTCCTCTCCATGGGTAGTTGGCTCAATGGCTTGGGACCAAGGGTGAGGCAGCACACCATGATGGGGAGAAGGTGACAGAGCAAAACAAACAAACAAACAAACAAACAAAAAACCCTTGTTATCCAGGGAGTGAAGAAAATGAGGAATGGGCTAGGGTTCTATAACACCCAGTGACTTAAGGACCTTCCGTTAGGTTCCACCTCTTAAAGGTTCCATTGCCTCCCAGTAGTGACATCTTGGGGACCAAGCCTTCAACAAATGGGCCTTTGGAGGACATTCACAGTCCACACTAAGCACCCATCCTGTGATATGTTATTATAGGAACAAAACACAAACTAAGGCTACTCAAGAGAAATCTTCCATTATTTACCTCCAACTTCTCTTTCCTGTTGGGGAGAAAAGATTTCTCACCTATTATTAGGTTCACAGCTGAGACCCCTATAATAATAAAAGGTTATATACAAAGAAAACATAGCATAATTAGCATAAATTTTGTATGACACAAGGGGCTTCGGAAAAACTAAAACAAACAAACAAAAAAACCAAGTAGGAAAATCTGTGTATTTTAAAGCTAACTTTGGTGATAAAATATATGCTTATGCAGAAATATGATTGGCCAAAGGGGTTATGATCTAATGACAATAAACTAGAGGGAACTTAGCACAGCCTATTTGTTCAGAGTTTTTTCTATGTCCCTGTGTCTTCAGAGAAAGAAAAACATTTCTGTCCGCTGGGTATAGAATAGGCACTTCTGGAATGAAAAATTTCATGACTTATTTAATGGTCTGCTTCAAGGAAGAATGAGTGAGGGGGAAATGAGTGTGCTTGCTGCTTTTTTTTTCAATACCACAGTGTCATATGGGCTAACGTGTCTTCAACACGTTATATACAATATCCCAAATATCAGACAGATAACAGAGGAAAGAGCACGGCTGCTGAATATGGTTCAGGTCATCACATTTATACTGAGGATCTATTGAGATGCAAAAGCATTTTCCAAATTTAGAATTTCAACTTTTTCCACATTTTCTAAACCCTATTTTCTACTTTTTTCTAAAGCAGAAAAAATATCAGTACACAACTCTAATCAACGATGGTGGAACTTTATCTATGATGTTACCTTTCACTGTTGTCTATTTTTGGTGAAGTATTTTAATGTTAGATAAATCATAGAATTGAAAGAAATGTGAAGAAAATAACAATTCAAATGTTTTATTGTCTCTGTGTTTGACAGTCTACTCTATTTTTGGAAGTCTCTTTTAAGTTCTGGGAATATAAAACAATTACCTTTCAAACCATTGAAGTGCAACCTGAATGTAGTTAACACCTCATCTGGCTTCCAGAGTATAACTTAATCTGATACACAGGCTTCAAGAACATTTAATAGTCTTTATTTGTAAATGATCAACATCCCCAAATTGGACTACATAGAATAAAAGATAATATAATAAAAATTCTCAAGTGTAATCAGGAAGCAAAACATTATTTTTATGATTTAATGTGTAACACTTTTTTTATGATCTCTGATCAGTTTATAGGCATTAATTCTTCAGAAGAACACTCCAATAATGTAAGGAATCAGGACATCTGCTATACTTACCCACATCTGCTATACTTCAGTTCTACACATGTCAACAAGAAACCCAGTGGCCCCAAACCTCTACTCTATCAGCCTTTGGCTGGCAGGGCAGCAGCAATGGTCACAATAGCACAGCCAGAGGGTGGTACAGTTTTCAAAGGCTCTGCCACATGAATGTCCTGCCAAAATAATTTTGTAGTAGGATGCTTGAATCACTATATGGATCTAACATTGCAATAAAGATGAAGCTAAACCCTCTCTATAAACTCATGTTTAAATTATTTTTCTTTCTCTTCCTGTTTTTTCTTTCCCTTGTTCCTTTTTTCCTTCATTCTTGGTTCAATTTTCATTTAGCTCTTTCTGTTTTGGATATCTTTATTTTTATGTTCACCATCAATTATCCCTTCTTCTCCTATCTGTTTAAAATTTTTTTAGCTGTAAGTGGACACAATACCTTAATTAATTAATTAATTAATGTGGTGCTAAGGATCAAACCCTGTTCCTCACACATGCTAGGCAAGTACTCTACCACTGAGATTCAACCTCAGCCCTTCTTCTCCTATCTTTTCTCCATGTGTTCTCCCCTTGACTTCACATTTAATCTATGACATTTTGAAATAAATGTTCATATAATTATGATATTCTCTCTAGTCCTGATCTCTCTCAACTTCCAATCCGCCATCTCCAACTCCTTACTGGACGCTTGAGGGTATGGTTCTTTAAATCCTCTAAATTTTACATGTTGTTTGTGGAACTCTTTTTTCCTCCTATTCCTCAAACCAACTCTTGCTCTGCTGTTTCCTATTTCAATGATTGTTTTTACCATTCTTACAGATATCTAGGCTTCAAACCTTGCAGTCATGGTTAACTTCATCCTTTACTTCCTTTCCTACATTCAATCAGGCAGAGTCCTTATGATCCCATTTTCGAAACATCTTTTGATCTGTTAATTTTTATTTCTGATAAAGGTACTTGTAGACCCTTATTATCATTCATTTTTTTGTGTGTTTTGGCCCTTAGAAATCCATTTTTTTGATCACTGTCACAATATCACTGATGACATAAAATTCCTAAGATACTACAATAATCATTTTGTTTTCTTTGTTAAAAACATTTGATGGTGGCCAGGAATAGGCAAGACAATCCAGGGAGAATAACAAAATTGAAGGTCTGTAATACTAGATACCAATATATACTTCAAATAAGCTATGCTACAAGAAATCAAATGGAATTCTGAAAGTATGATATTTGGCAAGGATAGACAAATAGTTTTGGGATACATAAAAGGCATGAGAATGAGAAACTGATCTGATAAAAGAACTGTTGCAATAGTATAGACATAACAAATTCTAGAAATGGACCCATACATATATATTCCCTTGATTTATGAGAAAGATAATTCTTCAGTGCAGTGGAGAAAGATGGTGTTTTTTTCAATAAATAGTGTTGGGTCAATTGGCTATCCATGTGGAAAAAAATGAAATGTTGACACTTCTCTCATATCACATATAAAAAATCAATTCTACATGGGACATTGAGATAAATGTGGAAAATAAGGAAGTTAAGGAACATACACAAAAATCATTAACCAAAAAGAAAATATTAATAAATCAAATTGTTTTAAAACTAGAAACACAAAGAAGTGAAAATTCCAGTTACTGAGTAGAAGATATTCGTAATACACCCATCTAACTAAGGTGCAGTATAACTATATAAAAACTTTACAAAAGAAATAGAAAAAGCAGGAAATTAGTAAAATGTGGGTAACATGCATTATATAAATGAGGATATACAAATGACCAATAAAAGTCTGAAAAATGCTGTCTTTTTTAAAAAGTAAGGATCTACAAACTAAACCCACAATTAAATACCACCATACACCCACCAGGAAAGTTAACAAACCCCAACAATACTAGGGCTGGAAAAGACATGGAAGCAGGTAGAATATTTATCATCCATGGCAGAGACCGAGAATTTACATCATTTGCTTTGAAAGACTGACTATTATCATCTAGAACTGAATATATACATTCCCTATAACATGGCAATTCTATATGTAGATAAACACTCAACAGAAATGGATATATGTGTGCATTAAAGGTTATATACAAGAATATTCATAGTAGCACAATTCATAATAGACCCAAATTGAAGATACTTCAGTATCTATCAATAGTATAATAATAAATAAATTTTGCTTCATTTTTTGATATGTTCATATACTACCAAAACTCTTTGGAAGCTTGATTTACATGTACACTTATTTTGTATTCACTTGCATCTTCTTAAACTTCTGTGGCTCATGGGTCTATTGAAATTCCAAGCTCATGGAGCACTACAAATGCTATATGCAAATGGGATGGCAAGAAACAGTAGATATCATATTCTGCAAACTTCCTCTGCTCATGCACATGGATTAATTGCTCCATAGGATATCATTACAAAACAAGAGTTCAAAGAAGAAATTATTGCAGGGCATGGTAACACAACTGTAATGCCAGTGACTTGGGAGGCAGGAGGATCTCAAGTCCAAGGCTAGCCTCAGCAACTCAGCAAGGACCTGTCTCAAAATAAAAAATAAAAAGGAATTCTGAATGTAGTTCAGTGTCAGGGTGCCCCTGAGTTCAATCCTCAGTAACACCCCCCCACCCCCAAAAAACATACATACATAATGATAAAATTATTAAGAATATCAAGACAGCAGTAGGAGAGTAGTAAGTCACCACATGCTCTTTTGAGATGGGACATTTCCATACGAAGAACCATAGTCCTTTATTAATTATTCTTTCATTAATTATATTTCACTAACATTTTATTATAAACAAAGTAAAAGAATAAGTATCTTTTTAAAGTTCTTTTAATATCTAGTAAATAAAGTCAAAATTCCTTCAGATAAAATAGAGCTCTAAAAATTTTCAACTCCTCTGTGTACATACCAGTGTGAACCATGTCCAAACATGAGAGTCATCTTTCATCTCTTTCTTAGTCTATCGCAGCAGATTTGGTGGACTTAGATTATTGTACCCCTTATTCGAAACTCTTGGGACAGTGTTTCAGATTTGGAATTTTTTTTCAGATATTAGAAAACTTGCATATGTATTTTAGTCAGCATTGTTGGTGCTGTGACCAAAAGACCTGGCAAGAACAATTAGAGGAGGAAAAGTTTATTTGGGGACTAATGGTTTCAGAGGTCTCAGTTCATAGAGGGCTGACTCTATTGCTTGGGGCCTGAGATGAGGCAGAACATCATGGCAGAAGTGTATGGTAGAGGAAAGTGGCTAAGGACATGATCATCAGGAAGTTCTGCTCAACAAGGACAAAATACAAATCCCAAAGGCACACCCCCAAGAACCCACCTACAGCTATACCCTACCTATCAGGGGATTAATTCACTAGATTAAGTTAAGGCTTTCATAACCTAATCATTTCACCCGTAAACCTTGCATTGTTTCACACATGAGCTTGGGGGATACTTCACATCTAAACCATAACATGATAATGAGACACCTTAGAAACAGAACTCAAGTAAACATAAAATTAATTTCTGTTTCAAATATACCTTATACATAATGCAGGAAGGTAATTTTATAGAATACTTTTAGTTTACCTATAGTTTGACTAATATGGCACATGAGGTCAAGTGTGGAATTTTTCCCTTGTGCATCACAGTGGTACACAAAAAGTTTTGAATTTGGGGGACATATGAGATTTTAGATTAGGGATGCTTACCCTTAACAAATGCATCTACTTTCCCATAGAAAAAGATCACTGTAATCTAACCCTGTGGTAACTGGGTTCCTGCAATAGGCACCTAATCTAATAAACCAATTGAATGCTATGAACAAATTGAAAAGCATTGTCAAACAGATTGAATGTATGGGGGACTTCCATTTACCCTTCCTCAACAGCCCTCCTCAGTGATTCTTTAAATAGCAGCCAGAATATCTTTTAACAAATATTAGTCACACCAGTGAAAATTCTACAGAGCTTCTCATTCTACTGAAAGGGACAGGAGGTTTGCATCTGTTGAGTCCCTACTGAATGAAATCCAGATTATTATAGACCACAAGGTCCTGCCCATATCCCTTCATCCTCCTATCTGCCTCTTACTCCTTTGCTTTACCCCAGCCTCTTTTTGTTTCTTAGCATAGGCTCATTCCTTTTTTTTTTTGTTTGTTTGTTTGCTGAATTCTCTGTCTACAATGCCCTTCTTGGCATGGCTTTACTTTTCTTGTTAGGATTCAGATCAAGAGTCCCTTTCTCAAAGATGCCTTTGCTGACCACAAAATACAAAAGTAGCTGTTCCCACGGTTCTATTCCTTATAGCATCAGATTCTCGAACCTTCTAACACTTACTAAGCTGCAATGGTTTGTTTGATAAATTTGTTTAGTTATTTTTTAGTCTGTACCTCCATGTAAACCCCAGGGTGTCTTGTTTATGATTATGTCCTAAGGACCAAGAATAATATCCAGGGCATAAAATATGCTTAAAAATATCATGCCTTTGGGGGTCTTCTTTTATATGAGGAGACTCCCTTTTCTGGAGCCTGCCATCTTCTGGACCACATCAGCAAAGTCTGAAAGACTCCTAAAGCATTTGTAGTTAATTTTGGGAGATGGTTTTACTTGGTGCAGATGTAGGGTTCATGTATAAAATAAGCTTGGGAGCCTCAACAACCCGGTCTCCTTCAGATTACATCAGCCCTTCAATATGTGCTGCCAAGTTTGGTCAAATAATTAAACAAACAAACCTGCAAAAACAGCTTCTGCTTTCTTTGGCTCTTCTGTTTGTGCTATTATTATCAAACATCCCTCCCTAGGCAACTTAGTATGGAAAAGACTTAGCAGGTAAAAGCAAAGGTGTAGGAGTCTGACTTTTTTTAAATCCCAGTTCTGCTCTTTCCTAGGTGTGTGAACTTGGACAAGTTGCTTAGTGTTCCCTCAAAAGCAGATATAAAACTACTACATTTTCATCATTTGTTATAACAGTTAAATAAGATAATACACTTACGGCATCTGACAACATATGTACTCCCTAAATGTTAGGTTTTATTCTTCCTCCTTTGGGAGGAAAACACGTTTACATTTCTCAAAATTTCAAATCCTATGAAAGAGCCCTGCAAAATATCTTATAAGGCCAATTTTAACAAATACTTGTGGGAAATCAAGTTTTTAAATATTCAAATGTAAATTTCTTCTCTTCTATAACAATCCCTTTAAAAGGACCCCCATGGTCTATTGTCATTTATTTGAATTTGTATCCTTCTCAAAAAAAAAAGAGTGCAAAAGAATACATAATAAATCAAATGGCAGACAGACACACAAAAAAGTCTCAATTGAGTTAACATTGTTTTGTCTTGAGAATATCAATGACACAAAAGTAGGTTTGGAAATAAAATCTATGCAGTTATTCTTTCACCTTTTTCTTCTTTTCTACTGGAGAAACCTGTATCCATTATTTACTATCATTTACTACCTAGTATGCAAGATCATTTCTCACAACCTTGGTCAAGAAGGCAGAGTTAAATTTTATGATATTTAAGACATAGGCAATTCTAAAGCTTCTTTTTATCATCCTCAACACACCCTGTATGGGCAAAAACAAACAAACAAACAACAACAACAACAACAACAAAAACCACCCTTCTGAATTGCTTCTGGTTCTGTGAGAAGGCCCATCAAGGGTAGACCTCTTGCCTAGTCAATAGATGTCTGCCTGAGGCTTCATAGTGGCTGGAGAAAACCCTGTTCACTGTCTTTCCATGCAAAGGGATGGGAGGTTTGCCTCTGTTGAGTACCTAAAGTGGCTTGGTCTGCACAGAGTCCTGCTGAGCTATCTTGTACCTCATTAGCTTCAGAGTGTATATTCATAAGATGCATCACTGGAGATAATTTAGTCCTGGACTTTGAATATGCTTCACTTACTTGTTCATCTGTCCACTCACTTTTCCACATTTTACTGAGTCTTCCTATATGCTGGTCTCTCTTCTATGTGCTGGAGATAGAGCAGTAAATGGAACACTCCAGATTTCTTCTCTCATAGAGATCACATTCTGTTATGGTTTGTGTTGAGGTGTCCTCCAAAAACTCCTGTCAGTGCATAAGTATCCACAGGTGCAATGTTTAGATTATGAGAATTGAAACCTAATCAGTCCATCCTTGTTTGAATGGATTGAGTGGTAACTGAAGGCACATGGGGCATGGCTGGAGGAGGTGGGTTACTGAGAGCATATCCTGGAAGGAGGGTTCATCTTCCCTGTGGCCTTTTTCCTTTCCTCTCTCGGCTTCTTGATCCCACCATGAGCCAAGTAGCTTTCCTCCCCTGAACCACCATGATACTTCAGCCATGATACTCCGCCTCATTTTGGGTCCAGAGCGATGAAACCAACCAATCATGGACTCTGAAACCATAAGCCAAAATAAAATTTCCCTTCTCTAAATTTTATATACATATAATATATATATATATATTATAAAAAAAGAAAAAAAGAATATATATATATATATATTCTTTTTTTCTTTTTTTCCCTGGTACTGGAGATTGAATCCAGGGGTAATTTACTACAGAGATACATTCCAAGCCCCCCCCCCCCACTTTTTATAAATGTTTAACATTGGGTCAGGGTCTTGTTAAGTGGCTGAAGCTGTCCTTGAACTTATAATTATCCTGCCTTATCCTCCTGAGTTGCTGAGATTATAGGCATGCACTTTCTCATCTGGCTCTAAATTGTCTTGGTATTTTGGTCACAGTGACATAAAGCTGACTAACAGACATTCCAATGAAGGGAGCAGTGGTGGAGACAAATGATGACAAGCTACATAAGCCAACAAGATTTCAGACAGGCATACATTTTATGAAAACTTTGAACAGGGACCTTAAGACTCTAGTGGCAGACTATCTTTTACAAAAAAAGAACTATATTACCTCACTTGGCTGGGAAGAATACTGGGGCAAGCTCAGAGGATTGAAAGAACTGAGCCACGGAGCACTAGAGAACTGGTTCTTACTAGGAATCTCACTTTGCATCTCTTATTTTCCTTGTTCTGTCTTGCCTGCATTGAAAATAGACTTTTGACCCACAGCATGAAATATGGACACTGAAGAATCAGAAGATTGACACTAAATACCCTGGACTCACATCTTTGAAATCTTACTTGAAAGGAAACTTTTCCTCTCCCAGTAACTCTGGCAGCTCCAGGAGAGGATTCTGACTAGCTTCCCTTATGTGTCCTTCTCTGAAGTTACTCGCTGTGCCCAGAAAACAAGTTCTGTAATTGATTGGGCCCGAATGAATGTTAAACCCAATGACGATGGGGTAGAATCTGTTCACAGAAGTCAACGTTTACAAAGAATGCTGGGCCATAGAAACAATGCATTCCATAGTCTCCTACAGTTCTCCTTGTTTCATCAGAAGATCCAGCAGCCTCGGGATAGTTTCTCCCAAAATTGTTTTCATCAACAGCCTCCTAAAATTCTTAGAATTCCCAGAATTATTCCCTGAATAAATACCATTACTTCCTTTTATTTATTCAATAAAATGGAAAGAGATGCAGCATGTAAAAGCTGAAAACAGAATGCCTACTAAAGTGTCAGGGTATCGGTCAACAACTGTGCGATGGTAGGCAAATTAGTCTTTCACATGGTGTCTTAGTCTTTTCCTTTGCAAAATGGAGATAATCATACTATTTATCTCATAAGGTTAATGTGAGAGACAAGAGTAGTTTTTCCAAATGATAACAAGCTACATAAGCCAACAGTATTTCAGATAGGCACACATTTTCTGAAAACTTGAAAAGGGATCTTAAGACTTAATGTGATTCTCAGTGTGTGTTACCACAATTAAGGCAGCACTAACTGTTTGGTAGGTGCTGTGCTGTATTCACATCATCAACGACATCCCTCACAATAGCTTACCCAACTGTCCTCTCTGGGCCCAATTCACAGATGGAAACTTGGAGGAGAAGTGCTTTTCCCAAGAATAGGTGGAGCAAAGTTGACCTCCTTGCTTGCCTGTCTTCACAGCTCAGGTCTTTGAGAATGTCTTACCATTGCCTCCTCACACATGGAGCCCTTAACTTCATTGCAGGGGACACAGATACTCCTTTTGTAGAGACGTGTGTGGAGCAGATCGATTCTCATGGGGATTTGGGGGTTTTATTGAGGTCTCACCATGGGCTTGGCATCGTTTTCTGGAGCAAATGCACACCATGTTTTCACAGTATAGAAATGAAGGCAGAGGCTGTGTTGAGCCATTTTTTACTCCTCCTTGTCATTTAAGGTCAGGATTGGGTATAGCATGTTGAAATATATATTGTTCACAGCCTTTTTCTGTTCACTGAACTTTCCAATTAGTGTCCACTTAAATGGATGCCAGGGAGAATTTCTTACAAGTTATGGTGTCATGTTGAATTGTGGTGATTACGAAGGCTACAGTGACAGGAAAGACTGAAGACATTTTTTCCCCCTCTCTCCTTAACATTGCTTGGCAAAACTGGTTGTGAAAAATAACCCTAAAGTTAAAAATTCCCCGATATTGACGTACATTAAGGCATTTCTTTTTGCCATTTTGTTGCTAAAAGTCCTTCTAATTTAAATGTTCCATTTCCTTGAGTTTTGTTTTTAAGATTATAGTTGTATATGGCCTTCAGGGTAATGTTATATTGATTATCAAATGTCTCTAGTGCATTTCTGCTCCCGATCTATTTATATATAAAACAAAACAGTGTGGGTTTTCTATCTTTCATTCCAAATGTCATTTGCTGTTAGCTATTTTCTCATACTCAGTTGCTTTCTTTTCCTTTTGTTTATATTATTTTGCATACACTTTCACTTTTGCAAAATTGGTTATAATATGGGATTATACTGTGTTCTGAGGGTGAATTTGAACATTAGGGATGATATTTTATTTTGTGACAGAAAGATTAGGGTTTTTTTTTCACCTTTAATTCTCCTTCAAAAAAAAAAAAAAAAAGAAATGCCCCAGTCAATGAATAATTTAAGTCCTTGAATTCTGAAGAACATATTTGATGATTTCATGGTACAGGCATCTTTATTTTATGTCTCCTTCCTGGAGGCATGAGAGGTACCAGGTATTATAATATAAACTCAATCAGTCATGTCCTTTCCTGGGGCTGTGTGGTGATGAGAGTCTCACCTCTATGAGGATTTAATTCATGGACAGGAAGAGAATTCAAGGAAGGCCGCTGTCGCCCATATTCAATCTCCATTGCTTTTTACTGGCAAGTCTGGGAGCATAGGCATGTAGCTTCCTTTGTATTAAAACTAAGAGAATGACATTTTCTAGGGTTTCCTATGAAAATATGGTTGTCCAAGAATCACCCGGTTTGGTCAGGGGATTGGAAGGGATTCTCTTGTCTTTTACCCTCTCGGCTCTATTACAGCTTCATGTTAGGAGTAGGGAGATCAGGGAATATTTCAAACCACTTTAATTGTGGTTCCTAGTTCAATTTTATCAAGATCTATGGTGGCATTTCTGGCTTTACCAATGAAAAAGAGGATGTGAATATTAAAGAAAAGTGATAGATTTGTTCATCAGCTATTCAGAAAGCTATGGTACCAGAGGATCATTTATGATGAATTGTCTTTCTTCTCCAGATTCAAGCCTGTCTCTGGGTGTGGCACTTTTCTAGGGATAGCTGGCTTGCCTTTTAGAAATAGAGTACGTTTGTTTTTAAATTGGCTATTTGGAATTCAGGAGCATATAGAAATATTATCAAAAGTATTGATATAATTCTTAGGCTAGCACACTAACACCCATTAAGCTCACAATGCAGTTGTCAGGTGATACTAAAGTTCTAATGAAACCAACAATGATTTACATTTGGAAATAGTTTTGGAGTTTATCTCCAGTATATCCTTGGTTTTAAGATCCAGTGTTTTTCCTCTACCCTCACAAAGTCCGCATGTTCCCCAGTCTGCCTCACAGAAATTTACTTCATCTTATGCCTGGAAACTCCTGCTCTTCATCTATGTGTTGGTCTTTCTCAGTTCTTTTTAGAGGTCCAGTGTGCCATTTCACTACCAAGTCTAGGTCCTTACTTTTGTTATCTTTTCCACCTGAAATGTCCTTCCATCTATTCTTCTTTGGGTTAGCTTCCATTTGTCTTTCAGAGTTGGTCACCTTTTTGCAAAATCTTTCATAGCTTTTTCTTTTCATGCATCAAATTTTCTTAGTACTGTTTATCTTAAAATTGCCCAGGGCCTGCAAGAGTATAGTTAGCCCAAAGAAGGGAGAACTTCCATAATCATTTAGAGATACAACTTCTGTTTTTTTTTTATCTTTGCTGGTACTTTTGTTCCTGATGAGCCCTTGCCCTAGAATGCTCTTCTACTTACCTGACATTCATAGTGAGATTCTACCAGGGACTTCCATTGAAGAAGGGAGGCACCTCCCACATCAATGCTAAGTAACCTCACAGGTGCCCCTACTTTTGGCTCCCATGATTTCAGAACTTGTTGGTTTTTCTTTCAGTTTGCATGCATAGCTCCCTCTTAGAAAAAGAGAAGGCCCTGAAAACACTGTGTTGAAATTGCTTCTGTCCTATAATTTGCAGATACAGAATATGCTCTTCCTTCCCTCTCCAGGGATTCACACTTAATGATGAAACAATGCAGTAGTCTCCTAGGGATGTCATAATAGATTAACACAAAATGGGTAGCTTTATACAACAAAAATTTATTGTCTCACAGTTCTGAAGGCTAGAAATCTGAAATTAAGGTGTCAGCAGGGCCATGATTCAGAGGCTGTAGGAAATAATTATTTCTTTCCTCTTGTAACTTCTGGTAGTTGTGGGCTATCTTTAGTATTCCTTAGCTTATAGATGCATCCCTCCAATCTTTGTCCCTGTCTTTTCATGGCCTTCTCCAATAGCACCCAGATCTGTGTCTCTGGAGTTCCTTTTCTTATAAAGACAAGAGTCATATTGGATTGAGGGCCTACCCTAATCCATTATGACTTTATCTTACCTTGTTTATGTCTGCAAAGACCTGATTTCTAAATATGATCATATATTCACAAGTTCCTGGTGACATGAATTTTGGGGGACACTATGCAACCCATTAAAAGCAGTTTCCTAAAATAAATAAATAAATAAATAAATAAATAAATAAATAAATAAAAGCAGTCTCCTCTCAAGTCTTCAAAATAGAAACATTTTCTTATACCTCTTCCACAAAGTGAGGATAGCTTCCCACCCTCCTGAAGAAGGCTACTTTCAATAGTTCTCAGGTGATTCATCTTCATCAGGGAGGTTCCTCAATACTGTGGAAGTCGAGGAAGCACCCAGACTGCAAAATTTAAGGAGGTGCTCTTTCTCCATGTTGTACTGGTACAGGGTGGTACTGACACCCTGACACGATCTCTTATACTTAAATTTTGGGTCTTCCTTCTCTTCCCCTAGCCCCAGTTTTACTGTACAATAAAAGGAGTACACCTATGAAAATTCCTGGCATCTGTCATCAGAAAACAAAAATAAAATCTAGTTTTAATCTGTGGCATGGCACCCTGAGACAGTATGAAAACTAAAATTTTGGAGTGGTTCCCATATTTGGCACTAAGCTAAGCTCTCTTTAATTTCATTTATTCTGATAACACTAAGGAGGCATTGTTTTCATATTTTTAAATGCAGAAACAGATAATCTTAACTGTCTTCCATAACAGCTTGCCAGGATATCTGATATGCAGTAGATGGCCAAAATGTTTATTTGAGGGCCGCTGGCTGGGCTGAAGACGGAATGGGGAAGAAGCAGATGCGTCCTCCCCGAGCACTTCCACCTGCACCAAGTGCTATTCAATCCAAACTGCTGTGACTCAGGACTAACAATCCTGCTGAAACAACTGGTCGGCCCTTCTGAACTTACGGAGGTAAATGCCAACCGAGCCTTCATAGGCAGTGGCCACAGGATTGAAACAGGGCTTGGGAGAGACAGTCAGGACCCACCTGTTGCATTGGTCACCCAGCAAAGGGAACGAACTGTCACCATTTGCATGGGATACCACCATGGCAGAGAACTGACGTCACCAGAACGCGGCAGAAGAGATAACTTCATTGAAACCAGCGGCGACAGTGACTTCTTCCTTTCCCTTCTAATACCTTTCCTCCCAAGCATCAAATAAATTTATAGGAGTAAACAGTAACTCAGCAGTCAAACAGAACAAGAAGTAACATGAGCAACATGAAAAAGCAAGGAAGAAAAGGAGTACAAACAATGCAGGACAACCTAAATATTCAGGAGGACCTAGAGTCATCAGAAAAATGGTCATATAAAGAACTCAAGGAACACCTTAGACAGATGGAATGGAACCTTAAAGAGGATACGAGACAGCAAATTCAAGCAGCGAAAGAACACATTGAGAATGAATTACATAAACAGATAAAAGAAGAAGATAGAGATTATAAAAAAATCAAGCAATAATTCTAGAAATGAAGGAAACTATAAACCAAATTAAAAACTCACATGAGAGTATCACTAATAGAGTGGAGCAAGTAGAAGCTGGAACATCAGATAATAAAGACAAAATATATCATCTTGAAAAGAGTCTAGCCAACTCAGAAAGGCTGGTAAAAAAATCACGAGAAAAACACCCAAGAGATATGGGATAACATAAAAAAACAAACTTAAGAGTCATCGGGATAGAGGAAGGTATAGAGATTCAAACCAAGGGAATGAGTAACCTGCTGAATGAAATAATTACAGAAAACTTTCCAGAAATAAAAAAGGAAATGGATATACAAATTGTAGATGCATACAGGACACCGAGCACACAAAATCACAGTAGACCAACGCCAAGACACATTGTTATGAAGATATCCAACATACAGAACAAAGAGAAAATATTAAAAGCTACAAGAGAAAGGAGGCAGATTACATTCAGGGGTAAACCAATAAGGTTAACAACGATTTTTCATCACAGACGCTGAAATCGAGAAGATCCTGGAACAACGTATTTCAAACACTGAAAGACAATAGATGACAACCAAGAATTCTGTATCCAGCAAAATTAAGCTTCAAGTACGACAATGAAATAAAAATCTTTCATGATAAACAAAAGCTAAAAGAATTTGCAGCCATAAAACTAGCATTGCAAAGCATCTTGGGAAAAACACTACACGAAGAAGAAATGAAAAACAATAACCAACAACATCAGTGGGAAGTGCCTCGGTAAAGACAGAGGGCAGGGGGAAAGCTAATCATGGAGAAACAAACTAAATTTAAAAAAAGATAAATAATCAAACATGGCTGGAAGTACAAACCATATATCAATAGTAACTCTAAACGTTAATGGCTTAAACTCTCCAATAAAGCGACATAGGCTGGTAACATGGATTAAAAAAACAAATCCAACAATATGCTGCCTCCAGGAGACACATCTGATTGGAAAAGACAGGCAGAAGGTGAAATGTTGGGAAAAAATATACCACGTACATGGTCCTCATAAGCAAGCAGGGGTGGCCATCCTCATATTGAAAAAAATCGACTTCAAGACTAAGTTAATCAAAAGGGATAAGGAAGGACATTATATACTGTTAAAAGGAACCATTCACCAACAAGACATAGCAATTATCAATATTTGTGCACCAAATAATGGTGCTGCTACGTTCATAAAACAAATTCTCCTCAAGTTCAAGAATCAAATAGACCACAACACAATAATTATGGGTGACTTCAACACACCTCTCTCACCATTGGACAGATCCTCCAAACAAAAGTTGAATAAAGAAACTACAGAACTCAATATCACAATCAATAACCTAGACTTAACTGACATATATAGAATATATCAACCATCATCAAGTGGATATACTTTTTTCTCAGCAGCACATGGATCCTTCTCAAAAATAGACCATATATTATGCCATAGGGCAACCCTCAGTAAATATAAAGGGGTGGAGATAATACCATGCATTTTATCTGATCATAATGGAATGAAACTGAAAATCAATGATAAAAGAAGGAAGGAAAAATCCTACATCACATGGAAAATGAACAATATGTTACTGAATGATCAATGGGTTATAGAAGACATAAAGGAGGAAATCAAAAAATTCTTAGAGATAAATGAAAATACAGACACAACATATCGGAGTCTATGGGACACAATGAAAGCAGTTTTAAGAGGGAAATTCATCGCCTGGAGGTCATTTCTCAAAAAAAGGAAAAACCAACAAATAAATGAGCTCACACTTCATCTCAAAGCCCTAGAAAAGGAAGAGCAAAACAACAGCAAATGTAGCAGAAGGCAAGAAATAATTAAAATCAGAGCGGAAATCAACAAAATTGAAACAAAAGAAACTATTGAAAAAATTAACAAAACTAAAAGTTGGTTCTTCAAAAAAATAAATAAGATCGACAGATCCTTAGCCATGCTAATGAAGAGAAGAAGAGAGAGAACCCAAATTACTAACATACAGGATGAAAAAGGCAATATCACAACAGATGCTACAGAAATACAGAAGACAATTAGAAATTATTTTGAAAACCTATATTCCAATAAAATAGAAGATAGTGAAGACATTGATAAATTCCTTAATTCATATGATTTGCCCAGACTGAGTCAGGAGGATACACACAATTTGAACAGACCAATATCAATGGATGAAATAGAAGAAGCAATAAAAATACTACCAACCAAGAAAAGCCCAGACTGGATGGGTATACAGCAGAGTTTTACAAAACCTTTAAAGAAGAATTAATACCAATACTTTTCAAGTTATTTCAGGAAATAGAAAAAGAGAGAGCTCTTCCAAATTCATTCTATGAGGCCAACATCACCCTGATTCCAAAACCAGACAAAGACACCTCAAAGAAAGAAAACTACAGACCAATATCTCTGATGAACCTAGATGCAAAAATCCTCAATAAAATTCTGGTGAATCAGATACAAAGGCACATCCAAAAATTGTGCACCATGATCAAGTAGGATTCATCCCTGGGATGCAAGGATGGTTAATATATGGAAATCAATAAATGTTATTCTCCACATCAATAGACTTAAAGATAAGAACCATATGATCATCTCGATAGATGCAGAACAAGCATTCGACAAAGTACAGCATCCCTTTATGTTCAAAACTCTCGAAAAACTAGGGATAACAGGAACTTACCTGGACATTGTAAAAGCTATCTATGCTAAGTCTCAGGCTAGCATCATTCTGAATGGAGAAAAATTGAAGGCATTCACTCTAAAATCTGGAACAAGACAGGGATGCCCTCTATCACCACTTCTATTCAATATAGTTCTCGAAACACTGGCCAGAGCAATTAGACAGACGAGAGAAATTAAAGGCATAAAAATAGGAAAAGAAGAACTTAAATTATCACTATTTGCAGAAGACATGATTCTATACCTAGAAGACCCAAAAGGGTCTACTAAAAAACTACTAGAACTAATAAATGAATTCAGCAAAGTGGCAGGATATAAAATCAACACGCATAAATCAAAGGCATTTCTGTATGTCAGCGACAAAACTTCTGAAACGGAAATGAGGAAAAACACTCCATTCACAATATCCTCAAAAAAAAAATACTTGGGAATCAACCTAACAAAAGAGGTGAAAGATTTATACAATGAAAACTACAGAACCCTAAAGAGAGAAGTAGAACAAGATCTAAGAAGATCGGAAAATATACCCTGTTCATGGATAGGCAGAACTATCATCATCAAAATGGCAATATTACCAAAAGTTCTCTATAGGTTTAATGCATTGCCAATCAAAATCCCAACGGTATTTCTTGTAGAAATAGATAAAGCAATCATGAAATTCATATGGAAAAATAAAAGACCCAGAATAGCAAAAGCAATTCTAAGCAGGAAGTGTGAATCAGGCGGTATAGCGATACCAGATTTCAAACTCTATTACAGAGCAATATTAACAAAAACAGCATGGTTCTGGTACCAAAACAGGTGGGTGGACCAATGGTACAGAATAGAGGACACAGAGACTAATCCACAAAGTTACAACTATCTTATATTTGATAAAGGGGCTAAAAGCATGCAATGGAGGAAGGATAGCATCTTCAACAAATGGTGTTGGGAAAACTGGAAATCCATATGCAACAAAATGAAACTGAATCCCCTCCTCTCACCATGCACAAAAGTTAACTCAAAATGGATCAAGGAGCTTGATATCAAATCAGAGACTCTGCGTCTGATAGAAGAAAAAGTTGGCTCCGATCTACATATTGTGGGGTCGGGCTCCAAATTCCTTAATAGGACACCCATAGCACAAGAGTTTATAACAAGAATCAACAAATGGGACTTACTTAAACTAAAAAGTTTTTTCTCAGCAAGAGAAACAATAAGAGAGGTAAATAGGGAGCCTACATCCTGGGAACAAATCTTTACTCCTCTCACTTCAGATAGAGCCCTAATATCCAGAATATACAAAGAACTCAAAAAATTAGACAATAAGATAACAAATAACCCAATCAATAAATAGGCCAAGGACCTGAACAGACACTTCTCAGAGGAGGACATACAATCAATCAACAAGTACATGAAAAAATGCTCACCATCTCTAGCAGTCAGAGAAATGCAAATCAAAACCACCCTAAGATACCATCTCACTCCAGTAAGATTGGCAGCCATTATGAAGTCAAACAACAACAAGTGCTGGCGAGGATGTGGGGAAAAGGGTACTCTTGTACATTGCTGGTGGGACCGCAAATTGGTGCGGCCAATTTGGAAAGCAGTATGGAGATTCCTGGGAAAGCTGGGAATGGAACCACCATTTGACCCAGCTATTGCCCTTCTTGGACTATTCCCTGAAGACCTTAAAAGAGCGTACTACAGGGACACTGCTACATCGATGTTCATAGCAGCACAATTCACGATAGCTAGACTGTGGAATCAACCCAGATGCCCTTCAATAGATGAATGGATAAAAAAATGTGGCATTTATACACCATGGAGTATTACACAGCTCTAAAAAATGACAAAAATCATGGAATTTGCAGGGAAATGGATGGCACTAGAGCAGATTATGCTTAGTGAAGCTAGCCACTCCCTAAAAAACAAATACCAAATGTCTTCTTTGATATAATGAGAGCAACTAAGAACAGAGCAGGGAGGAAGAGCAGGAAGAAAAGATTAACATTAAACAGAGACATGAGGTTCGAGGGAAAGGGAGAGAAAAAGGAATTTGCATGGAAATGGAGGGAGACCCCATTGTTATACAAAATTACATATAAGAGGTTGTGAGGGGAATGGGAAAATAAATATGGAGAGAAATGAATTACAGTAGATGGGGTAGAGAGAGAAGATGGGAGGGGAGGGGAGGGGGGATAGTAGAGGATAGGAAAGGCAGCAGAATACAACAGTTACTAATAGGGCATTATGTAAAAATGTGGATGTGTAACCGATGTGATTCTGCAATCTGTATTTGGGGTAAAAATGGAAGTTCATAACCCACTTGAATCTAATGTATGAAATATGGTATGTCAAGAGCTTTGTAATGTTTTGAACAACCAATAAGAACAAACAAACAAACAAACAAAAAACCAAAATGTTTATTTGAAAGAGAAAGCCTGGTATTTGGGAAATAAATTGTCCTTTCACCTGACCACTAATCACGGGGCTACTCTCATGTCAGCTGTTGTTATGAAGGTCAATATGCAGAGATGAATGAGGCGCTATCATCTTCCTGAGAAGCATAGAGTCCAGTGTGGCAGTTTGCAACTCTAGGATTCAGAAATAGGAACATTAGAGTTCCTTATAGGAGTTTCTCTCAAATTGGCACAAAGCCACGCAACAGCCCTCAGTTTCTCACCTTATTGCGTGATTACCCTGAGAGCAGTTTGTTTCCTGAACCCCAAGTGATCCTAGTACTAAACAATGAAAATGCTGTTCCGGCAGAACTCCTTCCTTGCTCAATAACTGAGTTGTACTTAAGGGCTTTTTCACAACCTTGACTCACGCTATGTCCCTAATAATAATTTTTTAAAATGTGAAAGGATTTTAGAACATCTTCCCTCTAAAATCCCTCTGCATTAATTAGACTTAATTGTGTAAAGAGCATTGATAATTAATTTAAAAATTAATAAATTATTAACATTCTAATAAATAACATTTAATATATGCTAATGAGAGCTCATATTTATAAACTGTTCAATTTTTTAACACTGCCTCTATAATTTATTACAAAAATCTAATGAAAATTGCAACCCATGAAAACCTCCACACTTTCATCATGTTTCAATGTAGTCCACATCCCTGGTTTACTTTCTTTTGGGGAAGATGTATTACACTGACTGGGTCATAAAGGGAGAGGAAGTGGGACTTATTTTATGTGCCTGAGGATCTTCCTCTTCGACCCTAGGAGAAGATGGGGAATGACCTTCCTGAATTATTATGTAGTTTCCAAGGATCACAAAGTATTCCTTGAATTGTCTGTTTTAGATGCCTTAGTGGGTCAGCAGTTACCCTGCCTGGCACAGAGAAGATGCTTAACAGATATTTCTTAAATGAAAAAATATGAGAGAGCAAACTTGCTACTTAGCCCTGTTCTTTCTTTATGTGGGTATTTCTCCAGTGCTGCTGACTGTGAAATTGGTTGGTCTCCAGTTTAGGAGAGATGAAAGGAAAATATTTACCAGCTTGAGAAAATTTTTAAAGTTTGATATTTTTCATTATATATGATCTGTGTCTCTGTCTCGAGTTCCCAATGTAAGATATGTACCAATAATACATATACATACACATTATAACATGGATTGAAACTTAATGTGTTCATGTAACATTCACATTTCTTAACTGAAGTTTGATATCTGTTAACAATAATGTTCTAAAACACTATTCCAGCATGTTTCTCACAAAAGTAACTTTGTTCCTAACTAACTGAACAGAAACAGACACTTTGACAGAGAGTAGTATGTAAGAATAGAAAACTGAAGAATAGAAACTGACTTTTCCTTTTGCAGGGTTTGGAGGATAACTAGTTTTCATGTTCATAAACTTACTTGCAAGGAATAAGCAACTTCATTTCCTTAAAAATGTACGTTTATTAGCAGATTCAACCAGTTTTTAGTAAGATCACTAAACACTTCTTCTTGTGAAGGTGTTAGACAGATAATAATGGCCTCAAGGAATTTTCCTCAAGCAGTACTTACAGGAAAACATTTGTAGTTACACTTTTTAATAACTGGATAGGATTTTCTCACCACCTACACCAAGGCCTAGAAATATTTTGAATAAAGCCACAAGATTGACTTTACCTTAGACTTAACACCTATTGATGAGAAGACATGCCAGAAAGTAGAAAGGCAAAAAACTGTTTTGTCACCAATCAGTGATGTTCCAATCTAAGCCTAAAATTGTCTGGTATATAAAGCACATAGGTTACTGCTGGTGATTGATGGGGTTGTTTTTCAAGTGCTAAACTGTAAAACTATTTTATATTGATGAAAGATATGGTAATTTTATCCCACTGATTTGGGAAAAATAGTCTAAAAAATAAACTCTGAACTTGCAGAATTATTTTGGTGGAAATGAAGAAAACAACTTAGGATATTAAGTATTAAAAAATTCATGCTCTGAATCTTGAAGAAATTGTAAAAATGTCTTCATATTCCTAGGCAGTATGTCTTTCTTTTTCTTATATAATGAGATATACCAAGTTTAAAGGGGTTAAGTAAAACCCCCCACTTCCAAATGTGTGTTCATCTTCTCGTTTACTGTTAGAAAGTCTAGCAAAAGCAATTTTGTGTTTTGAGACACCTCTCGGCTCCACTGTGGATACTGCCAAGAATTAAGAGGAAGAGGAAGGTGACGATTTGACTGGGAGTTTCTATCACTTGCTGGGGAGGCAGTAGTGATTGCTATTCCTTTTATAAAACTGGACATAATCAAAGCCTGTTCCCTGTTTCTCTACCTTCTGTTCTGGTATTCCTGGGGTGCAGTGAAGAACTCAGGAAAGCACTTAAACTATTTTAGTGTTAGTTGTTTTGTATCTTTAAAATAGCTCTATCCTTAAATCCTTATTTTGAGGAGTTATTGAAGATTTTATGGTATCAAAATAACTTGTTAGAATGCAAACACTCCAGGGATATTATAACTCCTCTTTTTTCTTTCTTTTTTTTTCTTGAGCTTAGTTCCTAGGTAGAGCCAAAACAGCAAGGATGATTTTTATCTCATTTTGCCTTCATACTTCTCGAATGACTATTTAATAGAGACTGTGATCTCTGTTCTCTAAGGCATTTGATTTAGGCAATAACGGCTGGGTCAGGGACTTAATTTGTGAATATGTGAAAAGAAGGAATAATACAACAGGGAAAGTTGGAGGTTGTCTTTGTATGTATTAGTCAGCTTTTTGTTTCTGGAATGAAATGCCTGAGGCAAGCTACTTTACAAATAAAAGAGGTTTTGGATCAGGGTTCTGGAGCTATAAGGTCCAAAAAGAATGGTACAGGTTCTGGAAAGGGCTACCACATTGTGCTGGGAGCACATGTATATGTCTCTGTATCTGGGCAGTCTCCATTCCTCTCTTTAGAAAGCCACAGGATTCAATTATGAAGGCTCCACCCAAATTACCTCTTGTAACTTAGTCCCTTTCCAAAGGTTCTATTTGTAAACAAAATAGGGGGATTATATATGCACAATGTGGTAGCCCTTGCCAAAACCTGCACCATGCTTTGTGGACCTTTAATTTCCAGGACCTTGAACCCTAACCTATTTTATTTTTAAAATAGCCTGCCTTAAGTATGTCATTTACAGAAACAAACAACAACAAAGACAAAAACTTACTAGTACAAGGTACCCTCCACTTTCTCAAAGGAAATTAAGTGTTCACCCTCTTAATACTATTAACCGAAGATAATGAGGATTAAATTCCTGCAGTATTTTGGGGAGGATAAACCATATTTGTACAATAGCACCTGTCAATCCTTCAAATTCAAATGCTTAACAATATAGTATTGAACAAGCAAACTAGTTGACTGTGTGATTTTTGATCCCTGAACTACTTATTTACAAACTTTCCAACCTACAGATTAAAAAAGAACACATTTACATTATTATTGTAAATTATAAGAATTTTGTTCTGTTTTTCAAATTTACTAGAATATTTTTAATATATCTGGAATATTGCCCCTAAATATTTTTGACCCTTCCCAGAGAAGTATCTAAATGTTCATGAACCATTTCTTACCATTGATACTTTTTTTTTTTTTTTCTGGAGGAGCAGAAATTGATGTCCCTTGTGGGAGAACACAATACTATTCCCTATTTCTGAGACTCCGACTTCCAATCAATGCATCAAGAAATCTGCCATGTATGGTTCTGTATATCTTTCTGCCATGAATCTCAAGTTGATTTTTTTCCAGTGATAATAGCTTCATAAGTGGTAAAATCTCTTTCAGTTCAGAGGCCTTCATTTTGCTATGACCCTTGAAATATACTCAGGTTGCTAAAATTAATCATGGTAGTAACAATTAAATTTTTCACAGTATGTGGGGGAAGATCAGCACACTCAACACATCCATAGCTGTGATGAGTAGAAATACTCTTGCTTCAAAACCCCTTCAATTCTTATAATTAGGTTTCCTCTCAGGGGCTATTGTTCCAAGTTAGGGTTTGCATTTGGCCCCACCCTTGCAAGTACATTGATTTGTTTTGATATCTTTGGAGGTCAGTGGAAAGGGATCAGTCCCATTTCCTCCATAAGCCCTACTTGTCATTTTTTAAATTTCCATAAATAGTTACAATTAAGAAGCAAAGTTAGTAATCTGGCTGAATCTAACTGTTAAATGAAAATACATAAGTAAATTAGAAAGTCATGATAGAAGTCCATGAGTGTCCGGGTCCTGGGCCCATTCTGTGCCTTGTGATACTTGACAGAGAAAGAAGATTTCAAAGCAGTTATTACCAGGGGCTAGAGAAGTGTGTTCGGGGTTTGGCCAGGGAAGGAAAGGTCTGTGATAAGGGTAGGGGAGGCCTGCTAAATACAAACAACAGACTGGAGAAATATCCCCAGTGGGGATGATTATGTATCACAAGAGAAAGGGAAAGGATTATCAAAAATAAGAGCATGCCGGCACCCTGAACATGGCGGCGGGCGCGGAGAGATCAAGTCTCTGACCTCTTCAGCTGTGCAGGCATAGGGAGTCGTAAACAGCCTAAATCTGTTTGCTCAGGATCACTAAGCAATGCTGAGCTGACGTGGATCTGGGGCGATCAATCTGGACCTCTCAGAACACACACCGAGCCCAGATCGGCTGAATTCAAGCTCCCATTCGCCTGATTCCCGCAGACAAACAGCTGTGACAGCACTAATCCATCCGGCTGAAACAACTGGTCAGCCCTTCTGATCCTACGGAGGTAAATGCCTACTGATCCTTCATAGGTAGTGGCCACAGGTTTCAAACGGGGCTTGGGAGAGACAGTAAGGACCCACCCGTTGCATTGGTCACCTGGCAAAGGAAGGGAAACGAACTGTCGCCATTTGCAAGAGATACCACCATGGCAGAGAACTGACGTCATCAGACTGCGGCGGAGGAGATAACTTCATTGAAACATGCGGCTACAGGTGTGTAATCCCCTAGCCTTCCCTCTCCACACATCGGGAAACCTTAAGGGCCCCTCCCAGCTCTCCCGTGAGCGCGGTAGCCAGACCAAGGGAATTAGAGGTGGCGCGGACCCGCAGCTCGGAACTACCGCTCCCACCAGTGCTGACAGCTGAGGTTTTTTGCACCAGCTACCGGGGGCGTGGCTACCAGAGGGGCAGTAAAATTCGCTGAGGATTCTCAGCCCCAAGCTCTACAAACTTAGGGTCTGAGGGAATGGCAAACTGGAAGAGTGTGCCCAGTCATTCATGACAACAGGGCTCCCGGGAGCAGCAGACCTGGCGTGTACCCAGTATTGTGGTGAGCGGCACCAGTGAGAGGGGCCTGGCTAGAGGAAAAGTGGGGAAGTGACTAGACACAAGAGGAGGCCCTAGGCACTCAGGATTGGAGACTCGCCCAGTCTGGGAGGAGGAGCTGCTGCACAGTGATTGGTTCCCGCGTATTGACAGGAGAAACTTGGCCTGGTGGGCACAGCGCCACCTACTGGAAGAGAAGTTAATCAAACTCTAAGACTGCATTTATTAGTGTTTTTTTTTTTTCTTTTTTCTTTACTCTTTTTTTTTTTGATTTTGATTTGGGGTTTTCTTTCATTTTCATTTTTCTTTCTTGTTTTTTAAATTTTTTTTTTACAATTTAAAAAAATTTTTTTTTCTTCCAATTTTAATTTTAATTTTTGTTTTATTCTTTTTTTATAAATTTTTTTTTCTTTTTCTTTTTTATTTCCTATTTTTTTCTTATTTTGTCTTTTCATTTCTTTTCAATTATCTTATCCCCCCTTCCTTGAATTCTACCTGCTTACTCTCATTCTCTTTAGTGACTTCTTCCCTTCCCTTCTAATACCTTTCCTCCCAAGCATCAAATAAATTTATAGGAGTAAACAGTAGCTCAGCAGTCAAACAGAACAAGAAGTAACATGAGCAGCTTCAAAAAGCAAGGAAGAAAAGGAGTACAAACAATGCAGGACAGCTTAAATATTCAGGAGGACCTAGAGTCATCGGAAAAATGTTCATATAAAGAACTCAAGGAACACCTTAGACAGATGGAATGGAACCTTAAAGAGGATACGAGACAGCAAATTCAAGCAGCAAAAGAACACATTGAGAATGAATTACATAAACAGATAAAAGAAGAAGTTAAGCATCTTTATCAGGAGATAGAGATTATAAAAAATAATCAAACAATAATTCTAGAAATGAAGGAAACCATAAACCAAATTAAAAACTCAATTGAGAGTATCACTAGCAGAGTGGAGCAAGTAGAAGCCAGAACATCAGATACTGAAGACAAAATATATCATCTTGAAAAGAGTCTAGCCAACTCAGAAAGGCTGGCAAAAAATCACGAGAAAAACATCCAAGAGTTATGGGATAACATAAAAAAACCAAATTTACGAGTCATCGGGATAGAAGAAGGTACAGAGATTCAAACCAAGGGAATGAGTAACCTGCTGAATGAAATAATTACAGAAAACTATCCAGAAATAAAAAAGGAAACAGATATACAAATTGAAGATGCATTCAGGACACCGAGCACACAAAATCACAGTAGACCAACGCCAAGACACATTGTTATGAAGATATCCAATATACAGAACAAAGAGAAAATATTAAAAGCTACAAGAGAAAAGAGACATTACATTCAGGGGTAAACCAATAAGATTAACAACAGATTTTTCTTCACAGACACTGAAAGCAAGAAGGTCATGGAGCAATGTATTTCAAACACTGAAAGACAATGGATGCCAACCAAGAATTCTGTATCCAGCAAAATTAAGCTTCAGGTATGACAACGAAATAAAAATCTTTCATGATAAACAAAAGTTAAAAGAATTTGCAGCCAGAAAACCAGCATTGCAAAGCATTTTGAGCAAAACACTACACGAGGAAGAAATGAAAAACAATAACCAAAACCATCAGAGGGAAGTGCCTCGGTAAAGACAGAGGGTGAGGGGAAAGATAATCATGGAGAAACAAACTAAATTTTTTAAAAAAAGGATAAATAATCAAACATGGATGGAAGTACAAACCATATATCAATAGTAACTCTGAATGTTAATGGCTTAAACTCTCCAATAAAGCGACATAGGCTGGTATCATGGATTAAAAAAACAAATCCAACAATATGCTGCCTCCAGGAGACACATCTGATTGGAAAAGACATACACAGGCTGAAGGGGAAAGGATGGGAAAAAATATACCACGCACATGGTCCTTGTAAGCAAGCAGGGGTGGCCATCCTCATATCGAATAAAATCGACTTCAAGACTAAGTTAATCAAAAGGGATAAAGAAGGACACCATATACTGTTAAAAGGAACCATTCACCAACAAGACATAACAATTATCAATATTTATGCACCAAATAATGGTGCTGCGATATTCATAAAACAAATTCTCCTCAAGTTCAGGAATCAAATAGACCACAACACAATAATTATGGGTGACTTCAACACACCTCTCTCACCATTGGACAGATCTTCCAAACAAAAGTTGAATAAAGAAACTATAGAACTCAATACCACAATCAATAACCTAGACTTAACTGACATATATAGAATATATCAACCATCATCAAGTGGATATACTTTTTTCTCAGCAGCACATGGATCCTTCTCAAAAATAGACCATATATTATGCCATAGGGCAACCCTCAGTAAATATAAAGGGGTGGAGATAATACCATGCATTTTATCTGATCATAATGGAATGAAACTGAAAATCAATGATAAAAGAAGGAAGGAAAAATCCTACATCACATGGAAAATGAACAATATGTTACTGAATGATCAATGGGTTATAGAAGACATAAAGGAGGAAATCAAAAAATTCTTAGAGATAAATGAAAATACAGACACAACATATCGGAATCTATGGGACACAATGAAAGCCGTTTTAAGAGGGAAATTCATCGCCTGGAGGTCATTCCTCAAAAAAAGGAAAAACCAACAAATAAATGAGCTCACACTTCATCTCAAAGCCCTAGAAAAGGAAGAGCAAAACAACAGCAAATGTAGCAGAAGGCAAGAAATAATTAAAATCAGAGCGGAAATCAACAAAATTGAAATAAAAGAAACTATTGAAAAAATTAACAAAACTAAAAGTTGGTTCTTCAAAAAAATAAATAAGATCGTCAGATCCTTAGCCATTCTAATGAAGAGAAGAAGAGAGAGAACTCAAATTACTAACATATGGGATGAAAAAGTCTATTTTACAACAGATGCTACAGAAATACAGAAGACAATTAGAAATTATTTTGAAAACCTATATTCCAATAAAATAGAAGATAGTGAAGACATCGATAAATTCCTTAATTCATATGATTTGCCCAGACTGAGTCAGGAGGATACACACAATTTGAACAGACCAATATCAATGGATGAAATAGAAGAAGCAATAAAAAGACTACCAACCAAGAAAAGCCCAGGACTGGATGGGTATACAGCAGAGTTTTACAAAACCTTTAAAGAAGAATTAATACCAATACTTTTCAAGTTATTTCAGGAAATAGAAAAAGAGGGAGCTCTTCCAAATTCATTCTATGAGGCCAATATCACCCTGATTCCAAAACCAGACAAAGACACCTCAAAGAAAGAAAACTACAGACCAATATCTCTGATGAACCTAGATACAAAAATCCTCAATAAAATTCTGGTGAATCCGATACAAAGGCACATCCAAAAATTGTGCACCATGATCAAGTAGGATTCATCCCTGGGATGCAAGGATGGTTAATATACGGAAATCAATAAATGTTATTCTCCACATCAATAGACTTAAAGATAAGAACCATATGATCATCTCGATAGATGCAGAACAAGCATTCGACAAAGTACAGCATCCCTTTATGTTCAAAACTCTCGAAAAACTAGGGATAACAGGAACTTACCTGGACATTGTAAAAGCTATCTATGCTAAGCCTCAGGCTAGCATCATTCTGAATGGAGAAAAATTGAAGGCATTCCCTCTAAAATCTGGAACAAGACAGGGATGCCCTCTATCACCACTTCTATTCAATATAGTTCTCGAAACACTGGCCAGAGCAATTAGACAGATGAGAGAAATTAAAGGCATAAAAATAGGAAAAGAAGAACTTAAATTATCACTATTTGCAGAAGACATGATTCTATACCTAGAAGACCCAAAAGGGTCTACAAAAAAATTACTAGAACTAATAAATGAATTCAGCAAAGTGGCAGGATATAAAATCAACACACATAAATCAAAGGCATTTCTGTATATCAGCGACAAAACTTCTGAAATGGAAATGAGGAAAAACACTCCATTCACAATATCCTCAAAAAAAAAAATACTTGGGAATCAACCTAACAAAAGAGGTGAAAGATTTATACAATGAAAACTACAGAACCCTAAAGAGAGAAGTAGAACAAGATCTAAGAAGATGGAAAAACATACCCTGTTCATGGATAGGCAGAACTAACATCATCAAAATGGCAATATTACCAAAAGTTCTCTATAGGTTTAATGCAATGCCAATCAAAATCCCAACGGTATTTCTTGTAGAAATAGATAAAGCAATCATGAAATTCATATGGAAAAATAAAAGACCCAGAATAGCAAAAGCAATTCTAAGCAGGAAGTGTGAATCAGGCGGTATAGCGATACCAGATTTCAAACTCTATTACAGAGCAATATTAACAAAAACAGCATGGTACTGGTACCAAAACAGGTGGGTGGACCAATGGTACAGAATAGAGGACACAGAGACTAATCCACAAAGTTACAACTATCTTATATTTGATAAAGGGGCTAAAAGCATGCAATGGAGGAAGGATAGCATCTTCAACAAATGGTGTTGGGAAAACTGGAAATCCATATGCAACAAAATGAAACTGAATCCCTTTCTCTCGCCATGCACAAAAGTTAACTCAAAATGGATCAAGGAGCTTGATATCAAATCAGAGACTCTTTGCCTGATAGAAGAAAAAGTTGGCTATGATCTACATATTGTGGGGTCGGGCTCCAAATTCCTTAATAGGACACCCATAGCACAAGAGTTAATAACAAGAATAAACAAATGGGACTTACTTAAACTAAAAAGTTTTTTCTCAGCAAGAGAAACAATAAGAGAGGTAAATAGGGAGCCTACATCCTGGGAACAAATTTTTACTCCTCACACTTCAGATAGAGCCCTAATATCCAGAGTATACAAAGAACTCAAAAAATTAGACAATAAGATAGCAAATAACCCAATCAACAAATGGGCCAAGGACCTGAACAGACACTTCTCAGAGGAGGATATACAATCAATCAACAAGTACATGAAAAAATGCTCACCATCTCTAGCAGTCAGAGAAATGCAAATCAAAACCACCCTAAGATACCATCTCACTCCAGTAAGATTGGCAGCCACTATGAAGTCAAACAACAACAAGTGCTGGCGAGGATGTGGAGAAAAGGGTACTCTTGTACATTGCTGGTGGGACTGCAAGTTGGTGCAGCCAATTTGGATAGCAGTTTGGAGATTCCTGGGAAAGCTGGGAATGGAACCACCATTTGACCCTGCTATTGCCCTTCTCGGACTATTCCCTGAAGACCTTAAAAGAGCATGTTACAGGGATGCTGCGACATCGATGTTCATAGCAGCACAATTCACAATAGCTAGACTGTGGAACCAACCCAGATGCCCTTCAATAGATGAATGGATAAAAAAAATGTGGCATCTATACACAATGGAGTACTATGCAGCAACAAAAAATGACAAAATCATAGAATTTGCAGGGAAATGGATGGCACTAGAGCAGATTATGCTTAGTGAAGCTAGCCAATCCCTAAAAAACAAATACCAAATGTCTTCTTTGATATAATGAGAGCAACTATGAACAGAGCAGGGAGGAAGAGCAGGAAGAAAAGATTAACATTAAACAGAGACATGAGATGGGAGGGAAAGGGAGAGAAAAGGGAAATTGCATGGAAATGAAGGGAGACCCTCATTGCTATACAATATTACATATAAGAGGTTGTGAGGGGAATGGGAAAATTAACAAGGAGAGAAATGAATTACAATAGATGGGGTAGAGAGAGAAGATGGGAGGGGAGGGGAGGGGGGATAGTAGGGGATAGGAAAAGTAGCAGAATACAACAATTACTAATTGGGCATTATGTAAAATTGTGGATGTGTAACCGACGTGATTCTGCAGTCTGCATTTGGGGTAAAATTGGGAGTTCATAACCCACTTCAATCTAATGTATGAAATATGATATGTCATGAGCTTTGCAATGATGTGAACAACCAATAAAAAAAAATAATAAAAAAAAGAAAAAAAAAATAAGAGCATGCCAATTTCAGAAAAACTGAGAGGGCTTCAAAATTGGATTTCCCTCCTTGCTTTTCCCTGAGGCCAGTAATACAAATGAGCATTTAAAAATTTTTCCAAAACTATTTTTTAGTGTTTATTTTTAATGATTTTAATTCCTAATTAGATTTTAACATTAGTCCTAAAGAAATGACAGTTTCTCTGTGATTAAAAAAATCTATGCTATTAATTAACTATTTTGAATATATTAGCTATATTTTGGAGGGATGTTGAAAATTCTCCCCATTCCCAAATATTTCCCCCTGTAAGTATCCACTGTGTGTGTCTTGCATATGTAGAATTTTAACTTTTTAATTGGGGTTAATTAGCAAAAAAGTTAATTGCATTTCATTATGGAATAAAGGGACTTAACATGATCTCAGCATTACACTCACACATGGTAGACTGGTGGTTATCAAAACCTACCCCTTGATTGATGGACAGAGAAGGGGGAGGAGGAGCAGAGTGTGAGCAGTAGAACAAGGTGTCCAAATCATAATCACTAAAACTGGTAAAGCATTCCCAACAGGAGTATAGATTAGAGTAACAGGGAATCCAGTATTTCCCTATATGATATTTCATGGTTCAGGTAGGCAGACCTGAGACAACCAATTTCAAGGGACTACAGAAAAGAACCAGTTATGAGCCAGTCCTGGAAGGACCTGACCAGAGAGAATGAGCACATAGAATCAAGTAGGAAGGATCTCTACAATTACAGCTGAGAGAGTCAAGACTTGAAAATACCAAGTCATCTGTAAAGTTCTCCATAGATTATAGAGTTATTTTCCCCAGGGATTTATTTCTTAGACTCTAAAACTTGGAGATTCCATTTTGCTAGGGTACAGTCATCCCATCTCTGCACTATTAGAACCTTCTGATTTAAAGCAGAAACCTCACCTTCTTGTGACTCTTCCCCTACTCCAGTAGATGGTTGTTTAGTTTTTCAAAAGACTGATTAATAAATAATATTTGAGTTTAAGATTATGTTAATGCTTCATACATATTATCTCATTTAATTTTAAAATCTTAAAACCGTTTACATAGTAGGAAACTAAAATGGAGGAACTAGGATTTAAAAGCTCTTGGTGCTTGAGGTTTTTATATATGAAAATACTCTGTATGCTTCCCCTAAAAAGGCAAGCAGCCAGTTTCTTACCTGACCTTCCTCACAATTGTACCACTAAAAAAGTGTTTGACATCTGACATTTTGCAGGCTTCCTTTCATATTTATTTTAATATGTTGATAATATGCAGACATTACTTAGTAAAACTGATTTTTAGGAGGTTTTTAGGGGATGATGGTATATAACCCTCAGTTTACAATAGATCTTGGTTTCAATCTAGTTTTTTATAATATCAGATGTGTGTACTAAGGGAAATCACACATTTTCTCTAAGTCACATGTTCCTCATTTGTACATTTAGGATAAAAAATAAAATAGGGTTACTTTGTGTAAAGGAGATTGTGTATATAAAGAGGCATGATCCTTGCTACCTGGCACTTAAAGCCCAGAAGGAGATGAATAAACAAACTGAAGAACCAATAAAACTAAGTCAAAATAAAAACCATACTAAAAAGCAAAAAAAAAATTTACAATAAATTATAATAGATTTTGTTAGTGATTTCATTTGAGACATAAAGATGCCAAAGGATGTTGTTTCAGTCAGCTTTTTCATTGCTATAACCAAAAGACCTGACAAGAACAATTTTAAAGAAAGAAAAGTTTATTTGGGGCACATTTTCAAAGGTTCAGTCCTAGGTCAGCTAATTCTATAGCCTTCTGGTCTTGTGATCTTTCACCAGAATTGCCCATTAGTCTTCTGTTAGAACATTCTAAAGCTTTTCCAGGTTGCATCTCTAAACTTTTCAAATCTCTTCCCCTGGATAAACCAGCTCCAGATGCTTCTGAACGTCATGGTCAGATAAGTCACAGTAACATGCCTGCTTCTTGGTACCAATTTCAGTTTTACCCAGCCTCTTTGTTGCTGTGACCAAAACACCTGACAAGAACAATAGAAGACAAAATTTACTTGGGACTCATGGTTCCAGGGGTTCAGTCCATGGTCAGCTGACCACAGAGCTCTGAACCCATGATGAGGCAGAACATCATGGGAGAAGTGTATAACTAGGGAAAACACCTCAGAACATGGCAACAAGAAAGCAGATTCGGCTCTGCTCACCAGGGACAAAATATAAATCCCCAAAGCATGCCTCCAGCCATGCCCTACCTGCTCATAGTTACCATCCAGTTAATTCATATCAGTAGATTTATTCACTGATTAGGCCACACCTCATAATCTAATCAACCCAACTCTGAAAATACTTGCATACATGATCTTTTGGGAGACACCTCATATCTAAACTATAACAGATGCAATTGACTTAGACTCAGATTTAATCTTAAAAGACAAGATAAGCCTTTGAAGATTTCAAGAAAAAGAGTGACCACAGAGATTTTTACTTTAAATCCATGGGTCAGCCACCTGTGGAGAGTGGATTGGAGGAAGGAGGAGGCAAAAAGATTAAATGCTAGTGAGAATAAGTTTTCACTAAAAGTGAAAAAAGATGTGGATGGAGTCAAGTAATATTTTGGAAGTTGATTTGACTTGACTTTCAGATGAATTGGATATAGAAGAGTTAAGGGAAAATGTCAGTTTATTAAGGATGATTCTTTGCCGTCTAGATTTTACAGTTAAGACTGAAAAATTTAGAGACGGGCAATTTGGTGTGGAGAAGAAATGACCAAGAGTTAAAAATTTTTACTGTCTAAATCTTAGGAATATTTGAAATGCCTAAGCAGGTGTATAGACAGGCAGCAGGCAATCATATCTGAGGTTTGTACTAGATGCATACATTTGGGAAGCACCAGAATTTGTATGGTTTTCTATCTGCAGGAAAGAACAAAAGAGTATGTAGAGAAACATGTGAAAAATGAGCCTAAAGAAATCCAAGATTAGAAGTAGAGGAACTGTTTTTTAAAAATTTTAAGAATGACCTCTCTCTCTCTCTCTCTCTCTCTCCCCTCTCTCACTCTCTCTTAAAAAAAAATTAAGAATGACAAAGTATGTGAAGATTTATTGTCTATATGGCATAATTTTATACTTCAATAGAGAGTTTAATTTTCTACTATTTCTTGTTTAGTTGCATCTTATTTTTCTAATGGGAAGAACATTTTTGAATAGAGATCATGGTTCCTTCACCTTGGGTGTTTATATTACAAAAGTCCAAGATGTATTTTTCAGAAAAAAGTGATAAAATAAAAATTTGAGTTTCAGAGCATTGAAAGTCATCCTGTTTTCCATATTAAATTCTTATGGTATCTAGTAGGTCATTAGGAAGATTTGAGCTCATCTCTTTGCATAAGAGTGATGAAAACTTTTCATAGCAAACCATTTTCTTCCTTGTCTACTTAAATCAGATATCTTATTTGTTAGTAGATTAAGGTCATTCAATTGCAATAAAGACTCTAAATCAGAGGTTGACAAAATAGGCAAGTATCTGATTATGTTTCTGGACCTATTCAATGGCTAATCAAAATCATAATCTTCACTTGATTACATTTATGAGAGTAAAACTTCAGTTTTGTATCAGTTAATCATGAAACGAAAAAATCTGTTAAAATACCTCATAGCCCTGATACCACTTGCCCACAGGTACAGTAATTAACTGAAGGCAAAACGAAGAGAGATAGAGAGAGTGGTTTTATTTCTAAGAGAATTTTAGTTTTAACACTTAAATTATGATTGATACACAAAGATCCACATACTAAATGAAAGTGGTTTCATAGAAGTTGACACTTAGATTTAAAAGTAAAATATATAGGCAATTGTATGTATCAACTGAACTTGGTGATGTTCTCACCTCTGATATTTTATCAACTTAATTTGGGAAACTAGAAATTCACAGAATGAGTTTTTTGACCAAAAAGAAAATAGCTTCGTTCTTTCAGGTACTGTATTTATTGTACCTTTCTGAGTTAGTTCATGTAAATTTTATGGTGTATATGTTCTTGCTGAGACTCTTGTTATTGAAAAGTGATTATAAATATTATTGCTTTTCTTAACATTTATCATTATTTTAATAGAATAAATACAAAGCAACAATGTCTCATAATCGGGCTTTCTAGAGAATCACAGTTGACATGAAACAAATAAGGAAGAATACATGTGTACTGGTAGAACACGTGAACAATACCAGGAGGTGGAAAGTGAGAAGGAAAAGTCTTCCTCCCTCATCCCACCCCTCCCTATTGAAGACTGCCATTTTTAAATAGTGCATATATATATATAGCTTCCAAAATATATAAGCAGATATTCAGATATGATGGTGTTGCATCCTCATAAACTCATTGTAAGTTAAAAGTATTTTAAGTTAAAAATGTATTAAGAATATTGTGAATGGGGTGGTTGTCCTGATTTCCCTTTCAGAGGGTTTGTCACAGATATACAGGAATGCCTTAGACTTATGAGTATTGGTTTTATATCCCGCCACTTTGCTGAATTCATTTACTAGTTCTAGAAGTTTTTTGGTAGAACCTTTTGGGTCTATTAGGTAGAGTATCATGTCATCGCAAATAGTGCTAATTTCAGTTCTTCTTTTCCTATCATGTAGTTAACTGGGATCTGTGGAAGGCTGCCACTGCCTAGCATCTCCAGATTATTGTATCACATAGGACTAGCCCAGGAAAACATCAAAAGTCAAAATTCAAGTAGTATCTCCTGAATGTGTATCACTTTTGAACCATTTTAAAGTTGAAAAATTACAAATTGAACCATCATAAGTTCGGAACCATCTGTATGCATATATTCATTCTTTGTCCTACAAATATGTATTAAACATTTATTATATGTAGTGATATATGCACCAATAAATAGGTTTGTATATATAAATCTTACGGATGTTACCTGCACATCAAAGATAATAGGTAGAGGGCTGGGAATATAGCTCAGTTAGTAGAGTGCTTGCCTAGCTTGTATAGGACCCTGCTTTCAATCCCCAGCACCACCACCAGTGGGGAAAAAAATAAAGGTATTAGGTAGACAAGCTTGTGTAATTTTTCATCTACTTCAAATGTTTTTCTTAACTTTTTCCTCTTCCTTTCTGCATTTTTGTATTTGCAAATGATAGGTGATATAACAGACACTATTATTTTCTAATTATTTTAATAAATGTACCTGTAGAATTTAATTTTAAATATTATTTTTAATACCTGTTATAACATTAAGGCTATTATAGGGATTCTGGAACCCAAATACCTAAGATCAAGATCAGTGTTACAACTTTACACTTGTGTGAGCTTGAACAAGTTTCTCTGAGTTTTTGTGAACTGATTTCCTTGTCTGTAAAATGGAGATAACAAGTGGATATGGTGGTGCACCCCTACAATCCTAGCAACTCAAGAGGCTGAGGCAGGAGGATCGGAAATTTGAGGCCATTCTCAGGAATTTAGCAAGACCCTGTCTCAAAATAAAAAATAAAAAGGGTTGGTGATATATGTAGCTCAGTGTTAGAGCTCTTTTGGATTAAATCCCCTATATTAAAGGGGGACAATTGAGGTAACAGTGTTTCTGACCCCAGAAGTCTAAATGAGAGAATAAAAAAATGACTTGGCAGACATCAAGTCTATTGCTATTTTCCTTCTCATCTCTCTTGCTAAAGATCTTTTTCTGTTGTTATTTTAAAATACATATAATGAGTTCAATTTGTTAATTGCTATAATGACTTTCTGTTTCCTTTTGGCCTGTTCTGCAGTTTTTGCTTTTGGGAAAATTTCTCCATAAAACAAAACCATTTTCCTACTTATCAATTCACCTAATTACCAGTTTGCCTCAAAGAACACCTTCCCCTGAGTGTTTTTAAGTCCATTCAATAGCTTCCAATTTTAGTCATACTTTAAAAATAAATGTATGGATAATCCTTATTATTTGTAAGGATTATCCATACATTTATTTTTAAAATATGATAAATGGTAGAACTTTGGGATCTCTCTAATCTTACAGTCTAAATTACAAATAACTGTAAGGATTAAAAATGATAAAATTGACATCATTTTGTACATTAAAGAATTGTTTTGCATCCCATGAGTATGTCTTCCTATTTTCCTCCATTTTTGTGACTTCTTAACAAACTTTTTTCCTAAAGAAAATTTCATTAAAATAGAATATATCCCAAAACAATTACTTATCATTGAAGTATTTCATGTAAAATATATAATTTTTGAAATGTCTGAATCACAATTTATTATAATGCAGTCCTAACCAAAATAACAGGCAAAATGGAATATTTATGTTTCCATTTTGAAAAAGTAGTACAATTTAACCCACAATTTTGGATATACAGATAATCTCTTTATATTATTAAATTTTATAATCCAGTATTCTATGAATTAGACATCAGATCTTTTAAAAAAAACTGAAACTATAATCTATTTCCTCACTTCTTAGATGACATCTTTGATTAATTGCAATTTCTTTCTGAACAGAATCTAGTATTTGGTTGATTTATAAACATTTAACATATACACTAGAAAAAAATGAGTATAAAGACACCAATCACAGAGAATGGAATATAAAAGATCCTTTATAAAGCTATCAGATATAATAAATAGTTGTTACTAGAATGAGAATGGGTTTCTGAAAAAATTGATAAAAATGTTCTAAAGCTTGCAAGTCAATAAAATAGAAAAATATGCTTCCTAAAATTCATACACTATCACCATTCATGAAATGTTGCAAAAATAAGATTTTGTGTATTTGTAGCCTGTATTTATGAGTCCCTTTGTAAAAACTGATGATAAAAATCCATGATATAACATTAAATGTAATAAGACAAACATTCCAAAGTGACTGCAAAGTAGACATTAAATTTAGACAAAGGTATACATTTAGTCAATGGGGTATAGTTTTAATTTTTCAAGCAGCTTATTTTTATAGTACATTAGGAAATGGGCTTTCTTAAAGCCAGACTGTCAAAGAATGTCTCATTGAAATTTGTTAATGACCAATTCAGGGATCCATTCACGGCTAAGTATCTGCTAAGATCCTTAACAGACTTGTCTGTTTTGTTCACAGCTATTCAGTGTCTGGAAAAGTGTCTGAGACAACAGGGGCTCCTTAGACACTTACAGAATGAATGTTCATCACCATGTTAATATTTTCCCAGGCCAAACTTAATACAGCAAAATTAAACATGGTAGAACTTTGGTATCTCTCTAATCTTACAGTCTGAATATTAAAGTTGATCCAAATAAGTATATAAGGAAAACTTGATCCTACTATTTGTCAATTTCTGAACAAAGACAGGATACATATTCATGAAAGGTGAAATTTTATGAAGGACTGCTGTCTTATAAAACCGAGCTCTGGTGTGAAGGCACAGAGATTGGTGTATAACTAAAAACACGACAGGGCTAACACGTATTTGTTATGTGTTAAGGGACACAGGGCTAACGCATATTTGTTCCCTAATAACTGTCAAAGCTCATCTGATAGAATTAACCTTTAAAGAAGATTTGATCTCCTTTAAACAGTCTGTTTTTACTTCCAAATTCTATGAAAACTGTACCTTTATTAATTTATGCCAACACAGAGCTAATCCTTATATATTGAACCTATTCCACTTTTCTGGAAGAATTGGGTTTTATTATGATGATACTGGTTTATATCAAAGAGTATTATAAGAAATGTGCCTAGAATATTGTAATTGTGAGGTGTTTTTCTTTTTTTTTTTTTGTATTGAGGATTGAACCCAGAGGTGCTTTACTACTGAGCTATATCCCTACTCCTTTTTAATATTTTATTTTGAGCTGATGAAGCTAGCCTCTAACTTGCGATCCTCTTGCCTTAGCTTCCAGTCTCCGGATAATAGGTAAGAATCCCTCCACCCAGCTTTTGAGTTTTTTTTTTTTTATTGATAACCTTTATTTCATTACAGGAGTATATTTCAAATTTCATGTCAGGATTAGATACTTTTATTTAATGGAGTTTGTACATTTTCTAATGGATCAATTGACTATGTTTACAATTTTCTGTGGTCTGTTAAAAGCTTATAGATAAACTTTTAGGCTACCTATTAAAATGTGATTGTTTTTATATTGATGTGTATCTGTGTGTGTTTGTACATGTGTTGGTATTTGTTTCACTTCTTTGCACAATTTTATTTCTTATCCTTTTTTGTTTCTTTCCTTTTCACATATATTTATTCTATGATATCTTAATAAAATATACATGTCCTTATAAAACAAATTAAACCATTGTTGAATAGAGTGAGAATTATCAATCAGTCATTGACTAATAATTACAAATGAATTGAGCATTCTTAAATTAAAAATTTAGAATAAGGTAAACCAAGAGAAGTGACTTTGCAATTGGCAAGATGACTTTGTTATTGAAAAGCACCAAATACCCCTCAAAGAATAGCTCTTAAGGATATAAGTCCCATATGAGAGAACTTTGTTAGCCTGGAAAATGACTTCTAATTTTGTTCTTTAGTGATTAAAACCTATTTTGTAAATGTAATGGTGGAGAGGAAAGGAAGCCAATGTCAGAGGAATAAATGAACGGATAATACCAATATGAGAGATAAAGATCTCAAGAATGTGTTAGGACTCTGTGGTCCCCAGTGCATTCTTTTTTTAAAAAAAATTATTTAAAATCCTGTTTCTTGATGCATTATAATTATACATATTAATAAAATTCATTGTGATATAGCCATCCATGCACTTGACATAATTTGGTTAATTTCATTCCTTAGCCTACACTCATTTTTGAAGATAGTCAATAAAGATGAAAGGAAATCAGTTGTTATGGTTTGAATGTGAGGTGTCCCCCCTAAAGCTTGTGAATAAGAAATGCAAGAAGATTTGGAGGAGAAATGATTGGGTTATAGCCTTAACCCAATCAGTGAGTTAATCCCTGATTAACTGAGTGGTAACTGGAGGCGGGTGGGGTGTGGCTGGAGGAAGTGGTTCATTGGAGGTGTGGCTATGGGGTATATATTTTGTATCTGGAGAGTGGAGTCTTTCAATCTCTGCTTCTGGTCATCATGTGAGCTGTTTCCCTCTGCTACACTCTTTTGCCATGATGTCCTGACTCACTTTGAGCCCTGACGAATGGAGCCAGCCTTCTATGGACTAAGACCTGACCATGAGTCGTCAAATATATTGTTCCTCCCCTCAAATTGTTGTTTGTTGGGTCTTTCAGTCATAGCAGTGAAAAAGCTGATTTAAACAGTTATATTCTCCCTTTCAGTAAATAAAACCAACAAAGTAAATACCTCACACACATACACAAATAGAACCTCAAGTTTCTGTCCTCAGTGCATTCTGAGATTATTTAGCTGTCCCCAGGGAACAGGTGAAGTCAGAATTAGGCACCCCATGAATTTTTTCCATGTTGATCTGGAAGGGATTGTTGGAAAAGATTTTCCAAGGCCCCTCAATATCTGAAATCCTCTCTTGTCTCTGATGTGCCTCCTTGCACTGGACTTGAGGTTTCTGAATTTTTACAGATCATTTTAGGAATCCTATTATTCACTCCTCCATTACTTGCCCAAATACCACCTCCCAGGGCACAGACAAAATCTGATTACTGCAGCCTGGACACATTTGTGGGTATTCTCTTAGCTTCGTGTTCTGTGTAGGACAGGGGAGGTCATTTATAAAGGATTTACAAAAGACCTCAGGAGAGTCTGTCTGCCTGAGTTGGCAGTTGGGTCAGTCCTTTAAGTCCCGAGGGAAGGCTTAGTCAGGCAAGCTATAAATGGCCTGGGAGGTTTCTGCAGTGTTGTATTTCTCTGGGACTAAGAGGCAGATGACCTTTAGATGCCTTTAGAAGGTCCCAAGTAAGTAGTATATTATGACTTTACTACACTGGATTCCCCCTGTCCTCCAAAGTGCTCAACCAGACACTCTTCATTTACTGAACTCATAAAATTTCCACTCTTGGATGGAATTAATTGTTCCCTAGTTCCAAACTCAGTTTATGCTGCCTCTACTTTTTAGCATTATGGGTAGGATTAGGACAATATCTTTACAGTTGGTGTCAAGGAGTCCTATTATGGACCAAGAGGTCAGGTAGAATGCCATTTCCCCTTTTAAAGCATACAAATCAATGTATGTCTTCCTGAAACCTGCACTTAAAAAGTGTTTTGTTTTGAAGTGCCACACAATGCCACTGTGTTTTCTTTAAATTTTTTCTCCTCTCAGTTTTACAAACTCTCTGACATGAGACTTTAATTAAAAAATAACTTGGCTTTCATGGTATTGGAGTTCCTAGCTTAGTAAACTGTTTCCTTGGTTTGATAATTTGTGTCTTTTTCCATCCCAATTTTATAGTAGGAAAGAAGAGGAAATCATCAAGAATACTACCATGTAAATACACTGTTTTAAATTTTAAATTTTAACAGGATGTAGAACAGTGTTTCAGGGAAGGGATGGTACATACATAATCTCAACTTCCTAGAGAATTTAAAAATATACAGAACTGACTTCTTTGTTGTGTTCCTTATGGTTTGAGAGGGAAAAACAAGGAACAAAATGATATAGTTCCTGCATTTTTTTTCTGGCTAGAAGGCATTAGAATAAACATTGGACACTTGGAAATATTGGCTAATTTACAAATATTGCTTATGCTGAACCTTGACTTTTCTGTAAAAGATTTGTCAGAGCCCCTTAATGTCTGAAACTTTCTCCTGTCTCTCATGGTGGCTCAACACACTGGATTTTGTGGTTCTGAATTCTCACTGAGGTGAACTCTCATCCTTTCCTCTTTTACACAGTATCTTTGGACAGGTGGACTGTAGGAGAGCAATTCCTACAGGGCTGTGTTTTCTGGGCTCTTTTATCAGCTGAATTTACCCAGTGAAAGTCCCTAGGCATTGACAGATCAGAGACAGTAAAAAGGAAAAGCCAGGAAATTTTTCTCTCTCTGAATTAGTATCTGTGCAAGTGGTTTCTTCCATGGATCTAGTTCTCAATGGATAGATCTGTTGGGGCTTCAATTTCCTCTAGGGGAACCTGGCATTGGGCTCCAGTAACCTGCTTCCTTTAGGCTACCTACTGACTCAGTGTCATCAACCTGTTTGTCCTTCATCTCTTTAGTGACCTGGGGAATCAATTCTGTGTATAGTTTCCTCTTTCCTCTTAGTAAAATTTTAAATTTTGTTTCAAACTAGATGATATGTCATTATAGACTTTAATTTGTGAGTAAAATGAAGAAAATTGAAAAGTATACATTGGTCTTCTCTATTAATACTCATTCAGTCACAAAATAGTGAAAGTCAACCAAAACTTGTTTGAGCAATAAAGGTGCTTCCTGGTTCTTACAACTAAAAGTCCAAGCATTGCAACTTGACTTGGAAATCTAATTGAGTTTCCAAAATTTGTTCCACTTGGTTGATTTCTTGTTTGTTTTGTTCCTTTGTTCCTTTCAGATTTGGTGTTATTCTCAGATTTAGTCTCACTTTGTGAAAATATAAATTCTGAAAGAAGACATAATTTACTTTTCTACTACTGATCAACCTTTTTCAGATAACAAAGCTGAGTGGCTGGATTATCTCTCTGGCCCTTCCTACTTCAGAGACCAAGTCAATACCAGGTCCAGGGTGCCAATTCCATTCTGGGCCACAGAGCCAGGCTCCCTTCTGTCCTGGTCCAGTTTTCTTTCTTGACTTCACAGAGAGGTTCCTCCATGAAGTTGTTGAAGGAACTTTTCATTAATTTGTGAAGTTCAGATAAAGCATTTACTAAATGAACTGCATTTCCTAATGGTCACTAGTGGCTATCATGAACACTTACCACTTTGTTTTGAAATGTAAACACGTTGTTAATTAACCTACCCCCAGTATAAGTCTAAGTTGCCTTCAAATTTCAATGTTAATATGAGTGAAAAAATAAAATTCATAAATCTGGAAGCAGAAAATCTAGCATATAAAACTGATGGGATTTTAGAGGTTCAATAAGTAGCACATTCCGTCTGTTGAGTTTTGAACAAATTCATGCCAAAAGAAAAACTCTCAGAAGACAAAGAATGGAATGTTGGTTTTTATTATTGGAAAGGATAAGATGATCTCTCCAGAGCAAATAAACTTGCTGAGGAAGGCTGTATTATTATCTCTGAATTCCCAAACAAGGAAGGAGGTGGTCCTTCAGAACTATTTCTAGAAAGTAGGTCTTTGTCCTGATCCTGGTGTGGTTGCCATTGGGAACAGGAACAGAGAAAAAGGAACGCATTCTAGTTGATCCAAACAGAGAGAAGCGAAAGGCTCCAGTTAATAATGCTCTTGTTTTTCTAGTTCCACCCATGAGATGTTGTCAATCTTCCTTTAGAGAATAGATATAAATTTTTAGATAGGCAGAGGTCTTTAATTTTCTGAGCTCAAGCTGGGGTGCTAGATCAAAAATCAAAGAGACCTTTTAGAAATACCTAGAAAATATATGTAATATTTTTTGATCTAAGACTGTCTTTAGCATTGGATAAAGTCTTAATAATTATACTGTGTTAAATATGAAACATGTAACAAGTGATTTCCTCCAAATCAGCATGATAATTATCATTAAACAAGGATTATAATACCAAATCATTATTGGACTAAACATAAAAAAAAGACTGCAGATATTTTACAAAGCCATTAGTATTATTGTCTGCTGATTTTAAGATGTACAGACAAGATTTTGGAAACTTATTCAAGACGTATGTCATCTAATCAAAATAAATTATTTATGACATTAAATAAAGTATTTCTGTTACTGTTACTGTTCTTTCACAGAGAACTTAATGTGATGTTTATGCAAATAATGAAACCAAAATGTATCTTCATGAAATAGAGGTAAGGGCCATTGGTAGGGTTAGAATGACAAAAACAAGAGAGAGAAAAGATTCCTTAGCCTCCTACTTCCTTGCAGTGGAATAATGAGTTGACATTCAGGCTCTACCCTTCTAATTAAACCATTTTAATTTCTATACAGAGATTTTTCAAAAACTTTTTTAACCCATAGGAATAAATGGAATAATTCTAAAAATGTTGGGTGGGAGGGAGGTTGTATTTTTGTAGTGAGCATGCCATACTTCAAACCATAGCTAGTGTCTCAAGACTCAAGAAGCCATCTAATCTACCTTTCAGAATAACTCCAATTTGTTAGCTGTTTTGTTGTTGGCAAAGTCTTGTTAAAATAACTTTTGTTTTGATATAACATCAAACTTAGAAAAGTTGGAAAAATAATGCAGAGCACTGTGATATAACCTTTACCTACATCCCTTGACTTTCAATATTTTGCCACATTTGTTTTGTCATTTTCTCTTTCCTCACTTTCTTCACAGTCCTTTTTCTGAGACATTTTAAAGTTGCAAATATGATGCCTCATTTTCCCAAAATACTTCACCATTTATTTCTTAAAGGACATTGTCTCACATAACTATAGTGCAGTTATCAAAGTTGGAAAATTAATTTTGAGACAACATTATTACCTAATCAACCGACTATTAAAATCTTGCTAATTGTCCAAATGTTTTCCTTTATATAGATGGGCTTTTATTTCTGACTTTTCCTGGGCCCCAAATAAGTTGAAAATACTTCAAATAAAGCAAGAGTTACCTGTTGGTGAGACACTGGCAGCCTTTCCTATAATTGGATTGATCATTGCCTTATTTAAGCGTGAACTTTGACCTGCAAAGAACATCCCTTACAGTTTGCTTTCAAGAAAATTTCCTGGCACCTCTTCTAAGTCACATTTAATTTAATTTAATTTTTTATTTATTTTTATTTTTTTATTGTTGGTTGTTCAAAATATTACATAGTTATTGACATATCATATTTCACACTTTGATTCAAGTGGGTTATGAACTCCCATTTTTACCCCATATACAGATTGCAGAATCACATCAGTTACACTTCCATTGATTTACATATTGCCATACAGGTGTCTGTTGTATTCTGCTGGAAAGCGAGGGAAAGCGAGAGAGAAGGGAAATTGCATGGAAATGGAAGGAGACCCTCAGGGTTATACAAAATTACATACAAGAGGAAGTGAGGGGAAAGGGAAAAATAATACAAGGGGGAGAAATGAATTACAGTAGAGGGGGTAGAGAGAGAAGAGGGCAGGGGAGGGGAGGGGAGGGGGGATAGTAGAGTATAGGAAAGGTAGCAGAATCACATTTAATTTTAGACAGCAGACCAAGAACTCCAATTTCCTGACAGACTTTCCACTATTTTCTGAATATTCCCAAAGGTGGCCCCACAGGTATTCATGGCAGGCACTCCACCTCCGTGTGAGGCATCTGCCATTTTTCTTTTTTAATCTGCTGGGATTTCCAGGTGATGTCATCCTCTCCACACATAACATCTTGCTGCCAGAGTTGGTTCTTGCATTTTTTTTCTTCCTATTGATAATCCTAAGAGACTACACTGGCCTCTGTGATCCCACAGAGATTTTGGATGCAATCTGATACAAGATGCAAATCTTTCCTTCCCACATTGCACTGAATTTCCACATCCCTTCCTCTCCTTGCTCCATTCTCCCTCTCCTCTCAGCCATTCTGACTCCAAACCATTTCTGATTCTTTGAGGTTTTTATCCCCTCAAACTGACCCTACCAGCACAAGATGGGTCTCCTACACCTTCCCAGGGCTTTGTTACTTATTTCGAGAGATTGGCCTTTGTGCTTGCACAATGTAGCAAATACATGAAAACTCTCTCATATACACAGGTGCCATGTGAACACATTTAACACATTTAACTTAGGGATTTACCACCAGAAACTTTTTTTTTATTTTTAATTTTTAAATTTTTTAAATTCTAATTTGTTATATATGATAGCAGAATGCATTACAGTTCATATTACACATACAGTTCATATTATTCATATCTCTGGTTGTATACAAAGTATATTCACACCATTCATGTCTTTATACAGGTACTTAGGGTAATGATGTCCATTTCATTTCACCATCTTTTTTACCCACTTGCCCCCTCTCTTCCTTTCCCTCCCCTTTGCTCTATCTAGAGTTCATCTAATCTTCCCAGGCTCCCCCTCCTAACCCCATTATGTATCAGCCTCCTTATATCAGAGAAAAAAATCAGCATTGGTTATTTTTGGAATTGGCTTACTTCACTTAGCATTATATTCTCCAACTCCATCCATTTACCTGCAAATGCCATGATTTTATTCTCTTTTATTGCTGAGTAATATTCCATTGTGTGTGTGTGTGTGTGTGTGTGTGTATGTGTGTGTATATATATATATATATACATATATATCACATTTTCTTTATCCATTCATCTATTAAAGATTGTTTCCACAGTTTAGCTATTGTGAATTGTGCTGCTATAAACATTGATGTGGCTTTGTCCCTGTAGTATGCTGTGTTTAAGTCCTTTAGGTATAGACCAAGGAGAGGTATAGCTGGATCAAATGATGGTTCCATTCCCAGTTTTACAAGGAATCTCCATACTGCTTTCCATATTGGCCACACCACTTTGCAGTCCCACCAGCAATGTATGAGTGTGCCTTTTCCCCTACATCTTCATCAACAATTATTGTTGTTTGTATTCTTAATAGCTGCCATTCTGACTGGAGTGAGATGATATCTTAGTGTAATTTTGATTTGCATTTCTCTGATTGCTAAAGATGTTGAACATTTTTTCATATATTTGTTGATTGATTGTATATCATTTTCTGAGAGGTGCCTATTCAGTTCCTTGGCCCATTATTGATTGGGTTATTTGTGTTTTTGGTGTTTAGCTTTTTGAGTTCTCTATATACCCTGAGATTAGTGCTCTATCTGATGTGTGAGGTGTAAAGATTTGCTCCTAAGATGTAGGCTCTCTATTCACCTCATTGATTGTTTCTTTTTCTAATAAGAAGCTTTTTAGTTTGATCCATCCCATTTATTAATTATTGATTTTAATTCTTGTAATATAGGAGTCTTATTAAGGAAGTAGGGGCCTAATCTGACATGATGGAGATTTGGGCTTACTTTTTCTTCTATTAGACCCAGGGTCTCTGGTTTAATTCATAGGTACCTGATCCCCTTTTGTGCATGGTGAGAGATGGGGGTTGATTTCATTTTGTTGCATCTGGATTTCCAGTTTTCCTGGCACCATTTGTTGAAGAGGCTATCTTTTCTCCAAAGCAAGTTTTTGGTGCCTTTGTCTAATATAAGATATATGTGGGTTTGTCTCTGTGTCCTCTATTCTGTATCATTGGTCTACCAGTCTATTTTGGTGCCAATACCATGCTCTTTTTGTTACGATTGCTCTGTAGTATAGTTTCATAGTATGCTTCATAGTATAGTATATGCTTCACTCTTCCTGCTAAGGATTGCTTTAGCTATTCTGGGTCTCTTATTTTTCCAGATGAATTTAATGATTGTTTTTTCTATTTCTATGAGGAATATCATTGGGATTTTGCTTGGAATTTCACTAAATATGTACAATGCTTTGGGTAGTATGGTCATTTTGACAATATTAATTCTGCCTCTCCAAGAACAAGGGAGATCTTTCCATCTTCTAAGGTCTTCTTGAATTTCTTTCTTTGTGGTCTGTAATTTTTATTGTAGAGGTCTTTTACCTCTTTCATAAGGTTCATACCCAAGTGTTATTTTTTTTGATGCTATTGTAAATGGGGTAGTTTTTCTCATTTACCTTTCTGAGGATTTGTCACTGATATAAAGGAATGCCTTTGATTTATGGTGTTGATTTTGTATCCTGCTACTTTCGTGAATTCATTTACTAGTTCTGTAAGTTTTCTAGTGGAATTTTTTGGGTCTTCTAGGTATAGAATCATATCATGGGAAAATAGTGCTAATTTGAGTTGTTCTTCTTTTCCTATCTGTATCAATTTAATTTCTTTCATTTGTCTAATTGCTCTGGCTAGGGTTTTAAGAACTATGTTAAATAGAAGTGGTGAAAGAGGGCATCCCTATCTTGTTCCAGTCTTTAGAGGGAATGCTTTCATTTTTTCTCCATTTAGAATGATGTTGGCCTGGGGCTTAGCATAGATAGCTTTTACAATGTTGAGATTTTTCCTGTTATCCCTGTTTTTTTAGTGTTTTGAACATGAAGATGTGCTGTATTTTATGGAATGCTTTTTCTGCATCTATTGAGATGATCATATGGTTCTTATTTCTATTTATGTGATGAATTACATTTATTGATTTTCATATGTTGAACCAATCTTACATCACTGGAATGAACCCCACTTGATCATGGTACACTCTTTTTGATATGTTTTTGTATTTGATTTGCCAGAATTTTATTGACAATTTTTGCATCTATAGTTCTTTAGTTTCTTTCTTCATTAGTGATATTGGTCTGAAGTTTTCTTTCTTTGATTTATCTTTGCCTGGTTTTGGAATCAAGGTCATATTGGCTTCTTAGAATGAGTTTGGAAGTGCTTTCTCTTTTTCTATTTCCTGAAATAAATTGAAGAGTATTGGTATTAGTTCTTCTTTAAAGGTCTTGCAGAACTTGTTGTTTATCCATCTGGCTCTAGGCTTTTCTTGATTGGTAGGCTTCTGATAGTGTTTTCTATTTCATCCCTTGAAATTGATCTGTTTAAGTTGTGTATATCATCTTGCTTCAATTTGGGCAAATCACCTAACTCTAGAAATTTGTTAATGCCTCTGATACTTTCTATTTTATTGGAGTACAAGTTTTCAAAATAATTTCTCATTATCTTCTGAATTTCTGTAGTGTCTGTTGTGATATTTACTTTTTTATCACGTATGTTAGTAATTTGAGTTTTTCTCTCCTCTTCATTAGCATGGTTAAGAGTTTGTCAATTTTATTTCTTTTTTCAAAGAACCAACTTTTTTTTTAGTCAATTTTTAAAATTTTTTCTTTTGTTTCAATTTCATTGATTTCAGCTTTGATTTTAATTATTTTCTGTCTTCTACTTTTGGTGTTGATTTGTTCTTCTTTTTCTAGGGCTTTGAGATGTAGTGTTAAATCATTTATTTGTTGACTTTTTTTCTTCCTTTTTTTAAATTGAAAAAGTCTTTTTTTTTCTTTTTTATTATTTCTTACATACATGACAATAGTGGAGTACATTAAATTCATATTTTTTGCATTAAAATTCTTAATACACAATTTATCAAATCTGTTTGTATATATGGTATGTTGACACCAAATTCACATCTTTATACATGAATTTTGTATAATGATGACTGTCTCCTTCCACTATCCTTGCTATTCCCCTTCTCCCTCCCTTTCCCTCCCACCCCTATTCCTTATAATCTCCAGGTATTGGAGTAGTTTTTATTTTTTATTTTATAACTGATTTCTAATTTCATTCCATTATGACCTGATAGAATGCAGGGTAGTATCGCTACTTTTTTATATTTGCTAAGAGTTGCTTTGTGGCATAATATGTGGTCTATTTTAGAGAAGAATCCATGTTCTGCTGAGAAGAAAGTGTATTCATTCTTTGAGGATGAAATATTCTATATATGTCAGTTAAGACTAGATTATTGATTGTATTATTTAGTTCTATAGTTTCTTTCTTCAGCTTTTATTTGCATCATCTCCCCAGTGGTGAAAGAGTTGTGATAAAGTCACCCAGAATTATTGTTTTGTGGTCTATTTGACTTTTGAACTGATAAGAATTTGTTTGGTGAACATAGATGAGCCATTTTGTGGGGCATAGAAATTTGTTATTGTTATGTCTTTTTGATGAATGGTTCACTTAAGTAGTATTAAATATCTTATTTATCCCTTTTGATTAACTTTGGCTTGAAATCTACTTTATTTGATGTGAGGATGGAAACCCCTGCTTGCTTCTGCAGTCCATGTGAGTGGTAAGATTTTTCCCAACCCTTCACTTTCAGTCTGTGGATGTCTTTTCCTATGAGATGAGTCTCTTGGAGGCAGCATATTGTTGGGTCTTTTTATTAATCTAGTTGCCAGTGTATGTCTTATGATTGGTGAATTTAGGCAATTAAAATTCAGGGTTATTATTGAGACATTATTTGTATTCTCAGCCATTTTTGATTAGATTTTTTCTTTAGTATAATACCTCCCTTTGCTTATTTCCATTGTTGTTTCTCAATTCCTCTTCTTGCAATATTTTTCCAAGGATGATCTCTAGTACAAGTTTTTGAGTTGTAAATTCTTTTAATTTTTGTTTATCATGGAAGGTTTTTATTTCATCATCAAATCTAAAGCTTAATTTTGCTGGATATTCGATTCTTGGTTGGCATCCATTTTCTTTTAGAGCTTGATATATGTTGGTTCAGAATCTCTAGCTTTCAGGGTCTGGGTTGAAAATTTGCACATAATCTAATTGGTTTCCCCTATATGTAATCTGATTCCTTTCTCTTGTGGCTTTTAATATTCTCTCCTTATTCTGTGTGTTAAGCATTTTCATTATAATGTGACTTGGTGATTTTGTACATTTGTCGTTCTGTAAGCCTCTTGAATTTGGTTTTCCAAATCATTCTTCATGTTTGGAAAATTTTCTGATATTATTTTATTGAACAGATTGGATTCATTCATTTGGTTTGGATCTCTATGCCTTCCTCTATCCCAGTGACTCTTAAATTTGGTCTTTTTATGCTATCATATTTCTTGAATGTTCTGCTCATGGTTTCTTACCATTTTCACTGTATGGTATATATTCTTTTCAAGATTATATATTTTGTCTTCATTGTCTGAGTTTCTATTGAATCTGTTGGTGATGCTTTCAATGGAACTTTTAATTTGGTTTATTTTTTTCTTTATTTCAAGAATTTCTGATTTTTTTTAGAACCTCCATCTCCCTATTCAAGTAATCTTTTGCTTCCTGTATTTGTTTATGTAGCTATTTGTCCAAATGATCTTTGCTGCCTGTATTTGCACTCTTATATCATCCTTTAATTCACAGAACATTTTTATTGTGTATACCCTGAACTCCTTCTATGTCATTTGTTCTGCTGTGATGGCCATGAATTCTAATAATGTGGTATCTTGATTTGTTTGGGGCACTTTCTTCCCTTGTATTTTCATATTGTTTGTGTTTCTTCTTTTATAGCACTGTGGCTCTGAGGCATTACTGTTTTTACCCTATAGATTTATAGTGCCCCTGTAGGGAATCCAATACCTCTTTTTTCGTGTGAAAGAAAATGTTATCAGATTCTAATATAAATAGGATGCACCGTAAAAACAAATGTTTGCTGTTAGGACATTTACAGTTTGGTCACAATATACAGAAATGGTGAATTCAATTATGATTTACAATATATTCAGTAGGTTTATAAAAGGGTATACAGTTTCTGATGGTGGACAAAGAACTGGGGGTGAGGAGTAGGATGATATGCTGAGGAGGTAGGAGGTGAGGATATAGAGTTGTTATATCTTAGGAAGTGTGAAAGAGAAATCTAAAGAAGAAGGTTAGTAGCAGGAGAATAGAAATGTAGTAATTTGGACTGGACAAGTAGGTGGGAAGACAGTAGACTACAAACACACAAATATATTAAAAAAATTAAAAAAATGTTTAAATAGTAGAAATTGATGGAGAAAAAGAAAAAAAGTATATACAACACAGGTGTAGTATACTTATTCAGATGTCCCAGTCCTCAAAAATCCTAATTTATGCAAAGTACTTGGTTTCACATATGTTGGAGATGTGAAGGCAGGAGAAAAGAGAGGAAGAGGAAAAAATAAAATCTTGATGGAAGACATAGGGATTGTTTTAGTTGCAGATCAGTATCTTTCCTGTTTCCCTTCTCATCCAATAGGTGAGGTCATCTGTTGTTAGCTCGTATCTCCACCCTCAGGATGGTGAAGATAACCAAGGTGTCACTGTGCTGGGGTAATGGCTGCTGGTTTACCTGGCCAGCCAGAGTTCCAAACTAGGAGTTGACCTCCATTGAAGATGGTGATAAAGGTGATACAAGATGGAGGCGCCTGCATTCAGGTTCCTGGGGGAGCCGAGAGATGGCATTGGATGATGAGTTCAGAGACGAGCTCTGTGGCTTGCAGTGTGTGGCTGTAGGTTGACTTCAGAGCCTGTGTGAAGTTCTTGTGTGCAGGCAGGCCACTTTGCATAGGGGACTATCTCTGCTGCTGCAGTGTCCCAAGATGGCAGCGATCTGGGGAGCCCAACATTGGTACACTGGGGTCCACACTGGAGTGACAGCCAGAGTTCCTGAACGTGGGAAGCTGCTGGGTGTCTTGTATGGGAGCAGCATTGGTGGTTTCTGCTTGGGTGGGTGGCTGAAAGTTCTGCGTGGGCACCTGGTAGTCATGCATGGGCTAGTAGTTGGGAGACCTACTCTGATGCTGAGGCTTGGAGCCCTAGACAGGCACAGTGTTCATGATTCCCACTTGGGAGCAGGAATATCACAGGCAGAGAAGCAATATTCTCACTACTTGAGTCCCAGGTCACAGATGGACGCAAAATGCTTCCTCCCTCTGGCCCACCATCTTGGATCTCCTCCAGAAACTCTTATTCTTTGTGTGTGGCAGGGGATAAAACCAATAACATATTTGCTCATAACAATTCAGAGGCAATGTAATCTTTCAGCAAGCCACCCTCAGTCTTGGGTTAGCTGCCAGAAGGACCGGCAGAAAAGTAACTGGAAAAGCACACAGCTTAGAAAACAAGGTGCTCAATGTTTCTTTGCTGAATAAATAATAAAATAAAATAAAATCATACTTTAAATATGTCAGGGTTACCATCAATAAATTAATTAGGGCATTTTAAACCAAATGAATACTTGCAATTTTAGTAACATTCTTCCAAATGGCCCATGTTAGACTGGCATAAATCCAAGAGATAAACAGTGTTAAGATATCAATGCTCATAAGACAGTCATAGTATCTTTGTTAAAATCATGTAATTATGACTATTAAAAAACTAGATACATATTGACAACTAATTACCTATGTTCACATAATCTGAAAGAAATTTTTAAGCGGATGCTACAAGTTGCCCCATATAAATACCTGCTCATTTCTATATGCTTGCTTTCAATTGCTACTTAAATGCTACTCATTCTGGTTTTAGCGGTCAGAGGTCTTCCCTGTCACTCATGTACTGGGCAGAAGTGCCAAGGAGCTTTCCTCAAGTATGACCTATGCTAACTGCTTGACCTTCTCTGAAATTGCAATCTCTTTAGTCTGTTTTGTGATTCTCATGCTTCTGACAGCTGGGTTTCTTCCCAGCTTTGTCTCTTTAATGCTCTATTTGATTTTGGAGAAGGAACCACAAATCTCTTGATAAGGACTCTTGTTCTTGCTTTTTCCTCTTTGATTGATTTACTGAAAATTAATGTTTTACTTTTAGAGCAATATTAGGTTCAAGAAAAATCAAAAAGAAAGAGTAAGAACACTGTCACTACATCCCCCCATAATGTGCGTGAGCGCGCGCGCATGCACACACACACACACACACACACACACACACACACACACACCCCTTCCCCACTAATACTCCACGTCAATGTGATACATTAGTTATAATAAATAAATCAATATTGATACAGCATTACAAACCACAGACCCTATTTTACATTAGAATTCTCTTCTGGAGTTATGTGTTATGTAGGTTTGAAAATTTGTATAATGGCCCATATCCACCACTACAGTATCATACAGAATAGTTTCACTGCCTGTTATGATTTAGATATATTGTGTCTCCCAAAAGCTCACGTGTGAGGCAATGCAAGATGCACTCAGCCTCTGACAGTGATCAGCTTGGTGGGAACTATAGGAGGTAGGGTGTGGTTAGAAGGGGAAGGTTGCTATGGGTATGCCCTTGGGGTTTATATTTTGTCCATGCTGAGAAGAACTCTCTCATTGATTCCTTGTGCCATGTCCTGAGTCAGTTTCCCCCTCCACACTCTCCACCATGATGTTTTGCCTCACCTCAGTCCCCGAGGATTGGAGCTGGCTGTCTATGAACTGAGACCTCTGAAACCAAGAGCATCCCCCATGGTGTGGTTTGGTTGTGAGGTGTCCCTCAAAAGCTCATGTGTGGAACAATGCAAGAAGGTTCAGAGGAGACATGATTGGGTTATAAGAGCCTTAACTCAATCAGTGAATTTATCGCCTGGTGGGATTAATTGAGTGGTAACTGAAGGCAGGTGGGGTGTGGCTGGAGGGGGTGGGGCATTGGGGACATGACTTTGGGGTATATATTTATATCTGGCAGGTACAGTCTCTCTTGGCTTTCTGATCATCATGTAAGCTGCTTACCTTAGCCTCACTCTTCCACCCGATTTCTGCCTCACATTGAACCCCCAGGAATGGAGTCTGCTGTCTGTGGACTGAGACCACTGAAATCATGGGTCTCCAAATAAATTTTTCTCCTCTAAAATTATTCTGGTTGTGTCTTTTAGTGACAGCTGTGAAAAATTGACTAAAACATCCCCAAAGAAACTTTTCTTCCTCTAATAGTTCTTGTCAGGTCATTTGGTTACAGTGTCAGAAAACTGACTAAAACAATGCTCTATCAATTCCTTATGCACCACCTAACCTCCTCCCTCCCTCCCTTCAATTCCTGGAAACCATGATTCTTTTGCCATCTTCTTAGTTTTTTCCTTTCCAGAGTGTCATAGAGTAAATATCAAACAGTGTGTCTTTTTAGATTAGCTTTTTTCTTTTTGCAATGGGCATTTAAGGTAACTCTGTTCTTTTTGGTTTGTTTGTTTGTGTGTGTGTTTGACTTGATAATTTCTTTCTTTTTAGTGCTGGATAATATTCTATTGTCTATTTTATACCACAGTTTATTTATTCACCCACCTATTGAAAGACATCTTGGTTACTTCCAAGTTTTGGCAATTATGAATAAATTGCTTCAAATATTCATGTACAGGTTGTTGTGTGGACTTAAATTTTCAATTCATTTGGTTAAATACCAGGGAGCATGATTACTGCATAGTACAGTAATAGAATATTTAGTTTTCTAAGAAACTTCCAAACTGCTTTTTTGAAGACTATAACATTTTACATTTCCATCAGCAATGAATTAGTCCGTCTACTGCTCCACATCCTAACTGTTCTTTGGTGGTGTTTGTATTTTGGATTTTAACCATTGTTATTTTTTAAAAAAAGTTTATTTATGTATTCACTTTAGTTAATGATGAACCTTTATTTTTCATTTATATGTGATGCTGAGAATTGCACCCAGTGCCTCACACATTTGAGGCAAGTGCTCTACCACTGAGCCACAACCCCAGCCCCAGCCACTGTTATTTTAATGTGCAATTCTCTACTGACATATGATATTAAGCATCTTTCCCTATATTTATTTATCTTCTGTCTGTGGAATTCAATGGGGTATTTTTTTCAGGTCTCTTGCCCATTTTCAATTGGGTTGTTCATTTTCTTATTGTTGAATTTTAAAAGTCCTTTGTATAATTTGGATGGCAGTCTTTTAACAATTATGTATTTTGCAAATGTATTCTCTTAGGTAGTGATTTATTTTCTCTTTCATTTTATTGATTTTGTCAGTCACTGAGAAATGTTTAATTTTAAAGTAGTCCAATTTAACAATTTTTCTCTCATGAGTCATGCCTCTGGTACTGTATCTATAAAAGGTCTTTACCAGATCTAAAGTCATCTGAATTTCTTCCTATGTTATCTTCTAGGAGTTTTGTTTGACATTTAAATCTATGATCCATTTTGAGTTAATTTTTTTGACAGGTTTAAGGTCTATGTCTAGTCTTATTTTCTTGTTTTTGTTTTCCAAGTTTAGTAGTTCCAGCAAAAACTCCTTTCTCCACTGAGTCACCTTTGCTCCTTTGTTAATGATCAGTTGATTGTGTTGTGTGCGTCTGTTTCTTGGCTCTCTACTCTGTTTCATTGTTCTATTTGTCTACTTTGCCAGTCCTGCACTTAATTTTGAATACAAATTACTATAATTTATGGTAGTTTTGAAGTTGGATGGTCTCTATCCTTTGATTCTCTTCCTCGATTCCCAATGTTCAAGTAAAGAATGACCTTTTAAGTATGAGCACTTTCTATGGTTTGAGTGTGTCCCCTCTGAAGTCCATGTGTTAGAAACTTAATCCCCAATGCAACAGTGTTGAAAGTGGGTGGGGTGGAGGGGTGGACCTTCAAGAGGTGATTAGGTGATGAGGGGTCTTCCCACAAAAATGCATTAATACCATTATTGCAAGAGTGAGTTAGTTATCATAGGAATGAACTCCTGAAGAAAAGGGAAAATTTGACCCCAGTCCTCTCCCATGTGTGCTCTCTCATCCTTCCACTTTCTACAGTGGGATCAAGAAAGCCAGAAGGATAGTGGAATGAATCTGACATGATTATACACACACACACACACACACACACACTCACATACATATACATATACACACACACTCACACCTGAATAAACCAGTGAATCTCACCATCATGTACATCTACAAGAATGAGATTCTCATTAGAATAAGATATATTCCATCCTTGTATAATTATATCACAATGGATTCTACTGTGATGTATAACTAAAAAGAAGCAATCCAATAAAAATAGATAAATAAAATCAGCTCATGGGGGGGAAAAAGGCCTCACCTGATACAGGATCTTAACCTTGAACGTTCAGCCTCCAGAACTGAACTATAAGAAATATATTTATTTTATTTATAAATTGTCCAGTCTGTGATATTCTCTTATAGCTAAGACTACCACTTTGTTTCCAAGCCTTTACATTTACAAATTTCTGATGACATTCTCTCTTTTCCTCAGTTTCAGAGTCAGAAGTACATGTTGAGAAGACCTTTTATGTGAGCTTTCCAGTAAGAATTGCAAACTTTTTTGAAAAGAAAGTAAAATTGAGGTTCCTAAGAAGTGTCTTCATTGTTTGGTCCCTCAGGAATTGTTGCACAAGAGGGAAATTCTATTTCAAAATAATACAGGTCTGCTGGTTTAAAATGGAAGGGACAATCTGCCTTTCTTCAGAGCCAACTTCCTGTGGCATTCTGATCAAGGAAGAGAAATAGAGTGGTGCTTAATTGCTGGGGAGGAAATATTTCCCTCAAAAAGGGGAATGTGTAGATGAAGAATAGTAGAAACACAAAAAGCAGGCTTTCAGCTATTGGGCTAGAACAAAGTGAGGGTTGCTGACAGCACCCATCAAAACCACCTGAAATGTTTATTAAATATTAAACTCCTTAGGCCCCTGAGCTCCTTCTTAAGAATTCTGTGCTGGGACCAGTAGTTGGTATTTTTTTTAAATTAAATTAAATTAAAATTTTAATATCTATAGTTCTTGGTATTTTTTAAAAGTACAGTGATTACTTCAATTTTAGGTCTGTGAGGTCTCTTTTGCAGCTTCTGGTTTTCTCATTTGTGTCTCATACAAATGGTAATTAGCTCATGTATTGAATTTTGAATACTTACCAGGCACACTACAAATATAATCTGATTGGTATGTTCAGGCCACCCCTGAGAGAAGGATGTATTCACATTTTGCAAACAGGAATCAGACTCAGAGAGCTTAAGGAGCTTGTTCTCACATGCTCATGAACTTGAATTTGCATCTATGTCTGCTAATTTCAAAGTCCATACCCCTTCTTATTGTTTGTATTGTGGCCTTCTAGAATTTCATATAGTCCAATATTTTTAGTCCATAAGATATTATATCAAAAATTTTGCATCAGATAATTTTCATTTATTAAGCAAAATTAGGTGCTAGATTATTTAGGTTATTATTCAGATTAATAAAGTTACCAGAGTACATATAAAATACTAACTTCCAAAGAACTAGAATGAATAAAAGACCTATATAAAATATTATTGAATTGAGCTTAATCTTTCTTTGATTATGCCAGAGGTACTTGAGTATCTTGTAGTACTTTTATCTTATTATTATGAACCTCAATTAAATCATTATATAGTAGCGAATTAATTTTAGTGTTCTTTGGATAATTATTAGACAACACATAGAGTTGCATATGACAAATTTGAGTGCCATATTCTTTTGTAGATTCAGAGAACATCCAAATCTTCTATGAATTCTATTTATTATATAAGCAAGGACAATATTATCTTCCATAAGATTTGTGCTTAGGTATGCCAGTGGTTTCCAAATCTGCCTTTATAGCAGAATCATCCAAATGGATTGTAAATTTTAAAAAGTTAGAAAGTTCCTGAAAATATACATCTTTGGGTTCTACTCTTAAGGATTTGGAGTTGGTAAATCTTGGGTGGAGTCAGGTAACTACTAGGTTTAGAAAGTTTTTATGTGATCCTCATGGAAGCCAAATATGGGAGCATCTAGCCCATGAAGAAATTGAAGATAATAGGAAATGTACAAACAAACTAATTAGAAATCTTCTCTTCTGGTGATTACTTGGATATAGCAGTCTTTTGGGGAACAGAGTCACACAGTGGTCATTTGCTACTCACTATTTAGTGAATGTTCACATGATGACTAATTTCAGTTCTCAACTCTGTAGCATTTATCAGGACATCCGTCTGTGAACTGACTGCTGTGAGCTCTACTGCAGCTAACAAACACAGGGTATTTTTGTACCACCAGGCATTGGTAAATGCTCTAAAAAGCTCAACATATTCAATATTAGCCAAAGCCAAAGCCATGATTAAGAAGAAAACCCACTGTCATGAAAATTCCATAATGGTTTTGCTTAGTTAAAATTGCCTATAGGATTTTTTGATACTTGAGGGTAGAGATGGTTAACAATTCTTTTCTTTCTAAGCATCAGTAATTTGAGTCAACCTAACTTTAAGAATAAACTCTATTCTGTATGCCATGCCTGTCCCTAATTTCTTCCACATGTGTGACATATTTTTCAAGTAGTGTTGACTGGAGCATGGAATTTCCATTCTATTATTTCCCTAGATGAAGAACATTCTAAAATTTCAGGAAAAGCATATGACATTTGCAATATTTATAGATCCCTATTAAAAGCTTTGCTATTATTGACAGCATATAGTTAGTTTCATGTTGCTCTTTTGTTAACAATCCTCATATTTTCTTTAAAATTAATTTAGATATATCCATCATCCTATTTCAAATTTGACTGCCTTGTAAAGTAGATGAAAGACATTATAGTAAAAAGTATAAAATTAATAAAGAAATGTATCTGACACAACAATTGTATACCTGGCATATTATTTTCCTTATACACACAGTTTAAAAAAATTTCATTACTCATTGGCCCAATTTTGCATTTAAATATGAATTCATTTAATTTTACTTTGCAATCAGGTAAATTAGTGAGAAGGAGTCTAAACAATATGCTTTAATTGCGTTTATAAATTATTCTCTCTGTCCTTCATGAGTATTCTTTCTTTTTTAGATATTGAAATGTGGTGTCTAAATATAAAGTGCAGTAACATCTGGTTCTAATTGCTGGTTTGAATAATATAGACAGACCTTCAACATTTCATGCTTTTGAAAGGATGTGTTTAGTAGGAGGTACTGAGTCAAAGGTTGTAAAAATTTTGTACCACTAAAAATAGTTGAAATCTAAGATTCATTTAAAATGGAAATTACCACTTTCTGAGCAAATAGTTCCTCTCAGTATAAGGTGTATTTTTGCTAGAAATGGTTCATCAAAATAATCTTGGGTTTTTTTAATATCCCATATACCATAATTTTTATAACCAGAATAGTTTAATTTTTCACAGATACCTGTCTTATTCAAATTTTGAAGTTAAATATTCAATCCAATAATCGACAAACTCACATATTATACAAGGTTTTGTCTTTTTTGTATGTTTGTTTGTTTTTTTGATTGTGTCTATTACAGTAAGCTGGAGTGGAAGAGTTCCATTTTCTTCAAGGTGACAGGAGCAGATAGGTTGTGGAACTAGTAGTAATAATGTGTGTGTGTGTGTGTGTGTGTGTGTGTGTGTGTATCTAGAGGTTGTGTGTTGTGACAGATCACTGTGTCTCACTTAAAAGTCTTCTGAGTGCTCATGTATGTGGTTGATCCATAATTGCTTTCTTCAATCAAAAAATTCACCCTCAAAATATTTGTTCTACCCATAACTCTTTTGTGAGTTATTATTTTGTGGCTTTATTGCTGCAGCATCCTTTAGAAAGAAATGCCAGTTACAATGGACTTTCACCTGATAAACACTCAAAAACAGAAACAAAACAAAAAACATGAACAGTTGCTTTAATACCTAATTTCTACTTAAATCATTAAAGAAATTTGATGTCTTGGGACATTATACAACTCTTCTATTTAAAACAAAATCTAACATGTATCTGAATTGAAGATCTCCTGACAAGGATAAATGTTTCTCCCTTTCTAGAAAGACCAATGTTTTGAAGTTCTGTTTGTCTCAGAAAAGGTCTGTTATTTGTTAGGAATCTGAGATCATACAGAGCAGGAGCATTCCAAGAATTTCTAAGTGACTACTTCAAAAATAGTATTACAGTTCATTTTGGCAGATTCCTGCTTTTAAATTATCAGTTTACTTGGGCACAGTGATCATTTAATTGGACCAACATCTCTGTTCTTAGAAGACCAAGAGGAGGTCTAAATACTATGAGTGTGGGAAACTCATAGTATTTAAGAGACACAGAGTCTCCGGAGCTGGATTTCCTTGGTTCACACTAAGTTTCTACTAGTTACTAGATATATTAACCTGATCAATTAAACTAGTTTCTCTGAACCTCAGTTTTCTCATCTGTAAAATTGGAATAAAAATATATCTACTCCATTGGCCATTGTGAACCGTAAATGAGATAAATCATGTAAATGTCTTATTATTGATGAAATTGTTTGTGAGATTTTTTTGATTTGGCTGACAAGCTAGGGTCAAAGTAATCTCTCTGCAGGCATAGTCTAAGCAGAAAGCTTGTTTAGGCAAGCAGAAGCAAAGTGGAGAGTTAAGCAAACAATGTTCTAGTACCAGGAATGACTCCAGTAGGTGTTTTCTTGGAGTCAAGTCAGAGGTAATTAGTCATATCAGATTGTGGAGTCTTTACATCATAAAGATGTGGATCTTCTCTAACGTCAGGAGTTGGGGGCAGAAGGGTTTACCCACATACCAGGACTCTTTAGGAGCCAGGGCTGCTAGTAGGAGGTGGGCCCACGGTTTGGTTGCCTTTAGATTTCAGTGAGTCTGGACCTTAGAAGAGTGTTCAGATTCTCCCTCATGGTGCTCGTCATCCTTCCTGACTTCCTTCCAGGGGACTTGATGGGCAGAACTTCATAGTAGTCAATAGTTTTATATACTCACATTAGTACCCCATGTGCTGTGAAAATGCCTCCAAGACATGGCTTATATTTTAATAATCTCAGCTATGACTAATTTAAATAACACTGTTTGAACACAAGACTAACATGAAATGAGATGGCATGGTTTGTCAATTTTGATCAGTGGCAAATATTAAGGAATTTAATATTACTCTTCAAGTTTTGTCCTTTTACTAACATCATCTGTCCAGAAAATCTTATTCAATTAGGGAGATGTTTTAGTCTTGGGCATGATTTAGAGCTCATACTACTTCCTTAGCTTAGGCCCTCTTCATATCTTTTTTCCATATTTTTTGTTGGTATATTATAGTACATAATGAAGGATTTGTTGTTGTATATCCTACATATCCATACATGTTCACAATGTAAACTCATCAATTTTTTTAACTAAACTTGCAGTGAGCAGTGTCTGACTTGGGAGCCCTACCCTGAGGCTTTCACTTAGATTTCATATCACTGCTCATGTATTTTCCCCCCTGCAAAATGCCTCAGATCTGTTTCTATGATGTTCAAAACTCTTTAGCATTTCCTCTGTAACCTACAGAATAAAGCCCCAATCTCAACTTCCTTTACCTGGTCCTTCGTAATTGGTTGCTGTCTTTCTCCACAGTCTCTTCTATTTCTCAACAAAACCCTGTGTTCAGACTACACCCAACTCTGCCATATCTCATGTTATTTCCCACTTAGGTGTGGTGACACACTACTTGTCTATCTCTGGATTGCTCCCCTTTCTCTTCTTGGTGATCTCTTACTCTTCCCTGTTGCCTTTCCTGTGAGGTGTCATATGCTATTCTTGGCCTCTAGGCAATATTTAAATATCATTGAAGGAATAGCTAGAAAAACATCTGGAAATCTATATGGCAAAATGATAACATTGTTTGATAAGTAGCATTACAGTTCATTTTTTTCTCCTTTGTGTTTTTATTGGATTTTATATAATAAACCCATGTAGCCTTTGTGATAAGAAAAAAAATGTTTTCTGGACTGGGGGTATAGCTCAGTGGTAAAGTATTTATCTTGCTTGTGGGAGGCACTGGATTCAATCCAAAAAAGAAAAACATTTTCTACTAAAAATGAAGCTGCTCAATTAATATTTCCTAGCAAAATCATAATCACCATTTAACTAATTTTGTATGAGATGTGCTAGGAATGTCTGAATTAAGGTATTCAGATCTTATTCCCTGTTTCCTTAGTGCCACTGAGTAATTCCGTCACGCCTTTACTGACAGCCAAGTGCATATTGTAGGACTACATTTTTTTTTTTTTTTTTTTTGCTCAGACTCTATGCTCAGAACTTCCTGAATTCCTAAGGAATATGTGCCCACCAACAAACCCCATCATCCTCAGCTTGGCAAGTCTCTCTCATCACGTACTGTATTTTCTACGAACATGTTCTATGTAGAAAAATGGCCCCCAAGGAGCAACTGAAGCGTGTGTACAGGCACTTAGAATTGACATATTGTGGAATGATCAGGAATTTATTTGGATAAATAGTCTGTAATATAGTCAGGGACTTCTCATAATTCTGAACTCAATGAGGCCCTCGGTGGTTTTATTTCCCTCACTTTCAAGACAATGGGATTCGCATAGGCTATGGATTTATTCATTAAATGCTGAATGTAAGAACTTGTCAACATCATCTTACTTGGGGACAACAGAGCATGGTTCCTCTTGGCAAATAATATGAACATAAAATAAACATTGCAAGCTATGTTTGTTCTAGTCTGCCTCATAAGCAACTGAAACCTCAGCTGCTGCTGTAATGATGCAGATTTTACCTGTAAATACGTGACATGCCTGACCTGAGTTATTTCTCTGTGGGATGCTGTAATGTCAGAGGCCCTGGCCAACCACATTCCAATGGAAAAAACTCCAATATCATGTGCTCCAGAAGAGGCATGGCATTCCTTCCAGTGTATGCACTCTGGGATTGGAGAAATTCAGTTTTGATAACTGGTAACTTTTTTCTTTCTTAGATAAATGGTCCAACTTTCTCTGTCTCCCTTTTATCATCTGTAAATAGGGAAACAATAGCCACCTCAAAGGGTTGTTGTGAAGATTAAATGTTTGAAATGTGTTTAAAAGCGACGAGGAAAAAGAAGCTTAAAAAAGTGACTAGCACAGATTAAGTGCTCAAAATGTGAATTCCTTTTGTTATTAAGTTATTATCATCATCACCATCATCATCATCATCATCATCATCATAATCGTCATCATCATCATTCTCACTCCAAAGAAGGGACTCTAGTTTTACTGTCTTGGCTGTGTTTCAGTTGACATTTTCAGCCTCATTTTAAATGCTATAGAAAAGGAAGAAAGAAACCTAGGTAAATAAGGAAGAAAGACATCCAGAGAAATAAAGAACAGAATGAAGAAGAGAAACAGGAGAGAAGATAACCAGAAAAAAACAATCAGAGCCATTAAAGTTGCCTTAGGTGCTTGGGGAGTGAATACTTTCATTAAATAGGGCTAAAGACAGAGGTGGTGGGAGGTACAGCAGCCCAACAGTGATTCATGTTCTAAGGTAAGTGAGGTACATTCTTGCAGTGGTATATACCTCTTATCTGTGAAAAATAACTTAATTATGTAAACATTATTGTAAATACCCTCACTTGATACTTGTATTAGTCAAGGTTCTCTAAAGGAAGAGAAACAACAGAATATGTATGTATATATATATATATATATATATATATATATATATATATATAAACATTATATTATTTATATATAATATTTTTTATATATATCATATCTTGTGTCCTCAGGTGATCACAGCAGCAATCAAGAATCTGTTCTAGAAGACTCAGGCTTGCATCTGATGCTGCTTCCCTGTTCTTCCAACTTTTGTTCCATCTAAGCTTCCAACCTATTGGACAGTGCTGCTCACACTTGGAATGGGTCTCTGCTTCGCTTCACTGTTCCACATGCCAATTGTTCCTAGAAACAGCCTCACTGACACACCCAGAAGCCTCTTAATCTTGAGCTCTCTTAATCCAATCAAGTTGACAATTCAGATTAGTCTTTACAAGGCTCTTTGATCTTTTTCCATGGTGGTAGTGGTACTGCTGCTGAGATGATGGTGGTAATAGCTATCATTTACTAAGCTTCTATAATGGGCCAGAAAGCACATTTCACAGGTGTAAACATTAAGTCTTGGAAGGCAGAACCGGAAGCTAGACAGTCTCTAGAGATAGCCACCACTCAATGAAAATATATCTTCACCTGTATGTTTTCCCTGGGATCTTTCCATCACACCACTGTTTCTTTTTTTCCGTTCACATTAAAAATTTGTTTTCTTTAGTTTAAGTTGTCTTTAGGGTTCTCGTGATTCAGCAGAGTGTTCTGCTATAAAGTATAGGGGAGGGGGGCAATGAGGACCCGTGTGGGAGAGACGGTAGGGGTAGAAATACACTTCTCTGACCTGCACTCTTTAGCTGTACAGGACACAGATACCAAATTTTCCTGCCACTTCAGTTTTCCAAATATCAGGAGTTCAGTGGAAATACTTACAATAAAGAAGTTTCTACCATTTCTATCAGGACAACTCACCAGAGGTTTATTTAACCACAATTGATTTTTCTAAATTCAATTTAAAAATAAGTTTGCCTAATAGCACCTGAATTATAATAATTAGTAAATATTATTAGTCACTTTAAATATATTTCTTATATGAAGTAAGGAATAGAATTCCTTTCATGTATTTTTGACTTTTAAAGTGCCTTTTATTTTTCTTTTAATTCATTAAGAACTACAAATGTCATCCCAAGCCATATGACTTCTGGGGTTCAGATGTCTGTGTTTAGAGAAGTGATCAAGAAACACTTATCAAGGAATTTGCTTCAACCTTGAGATGGTCAGGACAGAACTAATCCTGGAAAAAAAGTAACTTGGTCTAAAGTCAAGAGTGCCAGGCAAAAGACTGATATCTTTTCTACTTTGAAATTCAGATCATAAATCATTGCTTATTTAGTTACTGCTAGATGCAATTGTCTTTAAAGTTCAATCAATCAAACAAGTATTTATTGAGTAATTAGGTGTTCATATGTAATTAGTAATATAATTGGATATGTATAAATCTTTATAGCTGCTCCCTTTGTTTTTCATTTTTATATTCTTAGACTCTAGAATAGTGTCCGATTTATGCACAAGATCAATATCTGATTGATGGATAAGTTAGTGAGTGAATGAATGAATGAATTTATAGGCTGGCTATGGAGGCAGCACAAAGGAGATGAAGCAGGGTGTTTAGAAAAGAAAGAATGCAATTTATTATTGAATTATTCATAGTGTGGTGTGATGGTTTAATAGTCAGGTTCTATTTCTACTCTGTGTTTGACCTAGTCAGTGACCATGCATGTTATTAAAATAAGTGATGCTTACCAGATTTCTAAGACACTTTCAAGTTGTAACATATTTTGATTTGATAAAAGTGAGTTCGGGAATATTAAAATTTCTTCAGTTAGAGGAAGACAAAAGATTTGAGTGATAGAGGAAGTCTTCACTGGAGAAATAATATTTGATTGTGGCAGGATTTCAATAGGATGACAGGGCAATTAATACCAACTTCCTCCCATGTAGCAGATACTTACACAAATATTATCTTTCAGTCTCACAATATTGAGAGGTAGATCAATGATTATTTTTTATAATGAAACTAGGATACTAAAGAAATAAAGATCACCAATTGAGGGTAATCAGGATTGGAGCCAGGAGTGTCACATTTGCTGATTTAAAAAATGGGCAGAAACATCACAAAAGAAGAGATATAGATGGCAATAAGTATGTGGAAAGATGCTCCATATTCTGTGTTATCAGGGCAGTGCTAATTAAAATAACAATGAGATACAATTATACACCCATTAGAATGGCCAAACGAAGTACACTGAAAATACCAAGTACTGACAAGGAGCAACAGGAACATTCTTTTTTTTAAATTATTTTTTTATTTATATATGACAGCAGAATGCATTACAATTCTTATTACACATATAGAGCACAATTTTTCATATCCCTGGTTGTATACACAGTATATTCACACCAGTTTGTGTCTTCATACTTTGGATAATAATGTCAATCACATTCCACCATCATTTCTTTTTTTTTATATTTTTTTATTGGTTGTTCAAAACATTACAAAGCTCATGATATATCATCTTTCATACATTTGACTCAATTGGGTTATGAACTCCCATTTTTACCCCAAATACAAATTGCAGAATCACATCAGTTACACACTCACATTTTTACATAATGGCATATTAGTGACAGTTGTATTCTGCTACCTTTCCTATCCCCTACTATACCCCTCCCTTCCCCTCCCATCATCCCTCTCTACCTCATCTGCTGTTGTTCAATTCTCTCCCTTGTTCCCCCCCTTCCCCTCACAAACTCTTCTATGTAATTTTGTGTAACATTGAGGGTCTCCTACCATTTCCATATGCTTTCCCTTCTCTCTCCCTTTCTCTCCCCCCACTAGTCTTTGTTTATGTTAATCTTTTCCTCATGCTCTTCCTCCCTGTTCTGTTCTTAGTTGCCATCATTTCTAACTCCATATACCCTTCTTTCCCTTCCCACCCCTCTGCCCTATTAGAGTTCGTCTATTCCTCCCTACCCCACATTTTTTCAGAGAAAATATTTGGCATTTGATTTTTTTGGGATTGGCTAACTTCACTTAGCATCATCTTCTCTAACTCCATCCATTTGTTGCTGGCGAAAATGCCAATGGTACAACCACTGTGAAAGACAGTTTGGTGGTTCATTGTGAAACTGAGTAAGTATATAATCCATTGATCATACTTCTTGGTACTTTTCTAAATGAGATGAAACTTTATGTGTATTTAAAATCCTGTATACAGATACTAATAGCATTTTTACAGTAGCCTAAATTTGGAAGGAAACCAAGATGTCCTTCAGTGGGTTAATGGATAAATTGTGGCACATCCAGACAAAGGAATATTATTCAATTCTAAAAAGACGTGGGCTATCAACCCATGAAATGACATGGAGGAAACTTCAATGCCCATTGCTAAGTGAAAGAAGCCAATCTTAAAAGGTTACATATTGCATGATTTTAACTGTACAAATGGAGATAGTAAAAAAAGATCAGTGTTTAACATAGGTTAGGAGGGAGGAAGGGATGTCTAGGTAGAGCACAGAGGAATTTTACAGTATTGAAAATACTCTGGTGATGCTACAATGGTGAGTATATGTCAGTAAGTTTTTGATCAAACCAATAAAATATATAAAACAATATTGGACCTAATGCAAGCTGTGAACTATGGTTGAAAAATTACATGTCAATGTAGGTTTATCAGTTGCAACAAATGCACCACTTTGGTGGAAAATGGTAATAACTGGGGGATTCTACATGTGTAAAGACAAGAAGTATGTAGGTCATCTCTATACATTTTTATCAATTTTGCTATGAAATAAAAATCTTAGAAAAACATGAGAATATTCTCTGAGAAAAGATGATGGTAAACACAAACAGTAACATTATTAGACCAATTATTAGAAGGTAATGAATATAAAACTTATAATTATCAAAATAAGAAGTCAGTAGATGGATTGAATCCCCAAACTAACACAGCTGAAATATGATACTGCAAATGGGGGAATATTTTGTTGGGGGGACTCTCTTGGAAGACATGAATAAAGAAAAAGACTTGGAAAAAAATGAGAGAATAGTTAAGAGACAGATGTAAAATTAATGTCCCAGTGTATGTTTCACAAAGTCCCAATGAGGAAAAAGTAGATAAAAATGAAAAATAAAAATAGAGAGAACTCCTGAACTTTTCTTTAAATCACTAGAAAGACATAGGAACTTATTGAAAGGACTCATTCAGAGGCACCAAGAACACTCACATCCAAGCATATCATAGTGAGACATTTAGAGGAAGTGCTGTGGCAGACATTGTGGTTTGGTGACATTTTTTCAATAGTAAATCACATATGTTACAGAACCTAGCAAAACAAATACTCACTTAACTAACCTCTCTTGCAGCTGAGGGTGGCCATACAAGGGAGTCCTGGCTGATGAGATGGAAGCAGAAGCCTGCTGATGTAGTTTCTTGGAGGGTTTCACTGATAAAAAGGACAGAAGTCACCGAAACTGTCCATCCTCACTTTCAAGCCTTGAACATGAAAATGATGGTGAGAGATATGTGAGCAATTTTGCAACAAAGAGGGAGGCAAAAAGAGAATAGCACAAATATTTCTTAATATGATTTAAAATAGGAATATTTGTCTTAAAGTCATGTTTAAAACAAAGGGATATAGGTAAGGGAAATGGAGGAAATAGTGATAAAATACAGCAGATGAATTCAAATTTCTCCTTTGATCAGAGTAAGTTTTAATATTGGACTAAAAAAAATCATAAAGGACACTGAGGACACTGGTAACCGGAACAATAGGTATAACAATCATGAACATTTACATACCTAATACTATATATTCATAACAATAATTGGCAGCTCTACAGAGAGAAATAGATAAATCAACAATTACAATTAGATAATTTAATACATGAATCTTAGAAACTGACAAATCAAGCAGACCAAAAATATATAATTATTGAGCTTAACTAAATAGATGCATAGATGTTTACTCATCATCTCAAATAGAAGTTATACACTCTTTTTGAGGCCAAGGAGCAGTTGTAAAAATGGGTTAGATACTGCCACAGAGGAAGGCCTTGTTATAATCTAATTAATCAATATTACATAGATCACAGTAAAGTTGGAAATAGGTATAGAACAATCCCATATGCCTGAATACTAAATAAAATTTTAACAAAGGATTTTCATTAAAATAATCATAAGAAAAATTATAGAAATCTTAGTTAACATAGATATATTATTTGACTATAATATTCACAGAATGAATCTACAGTTATAGTTAAGGATAAATATATAGATTGGAATATATGATAAAACAAGCTGAACAGAAAAGAAATAGGATTAATATTTATATCAAGAAGCTAGAGTTGTGTGTGGTAGCACATGCCCATAACCCAAGTGACTTGGGAGGCTGAAGCCAGAGGATCACAGTAAAAGGTAAGCCTCAGCAACTTCAGCAGACCCTGTCCCAAAATAAATAAATAAATAAATAAATAAATAAATAAATAAATAAATAAATAAATAAATAAAAAAGGTCTAGGATGTAACTTAGTGGTTAAGTGCCCCTGGATTCAATCCCTAGTAGCAACAAACAAACAAACAAACAAGAACAAAAAGAAAGTAGAAAAAAATTTCACCAAATTAACACTAAATATTTAGAGACAATAATAACAAAGAATGAATTTAAAAATAGAGAATAATAAAAACCCAATATAGAGGCTTAAAAAACAAAAGTTCTTTGAGCATGATAAGACAGATGCTGGTAAACCTGATTAAGAGAAAAAGAGACGATTTCAATATTACAAAATGCAGTATAAAGATGGAATTTGTTAAAGACATAACAAAGAATAAAAATCATGAGGCTGTAATGATCAACTTTACCTTAAAGAATTGAAAAATCTCCTTTTTGAAGTTTTTTACAGTGCTGGGGATGGAATCCAAGAACTATTGCAAGTGCCTACCACTGAATTACATTCCCAGCCCAAATTTGAAAATCTTGATGAAATATTTACTTGTGTAAACACAAATTTTTCATGAAAAAAATTGTGGCATGTGAATAAAAATGCTAATTACTGAAGAAAATTAAATGTTAGTTAAAAATTTGCTTTATCATTCTTTTTTTTCCCACCAAAAAGCAAAAGATTAACAGCTTAAAAGTGAGTACTATAGCCAGGTGCCTGGTGCCCTCCTGTAATCTGGGCAGCTTGGAGGCTGAGGGAGGTGGATTGCAAATTCAAAAGAAATTTAGTGAGAATTTGTCTCAAAAAAGGGAGGGGAGGCTGGAGATGTGACTCGGTGGTTAAGTGCCTTTAGGTTCAATTTAATCTCTGGTTACCCTACCCCTACTCCCCGCCCCCCCCCCAAAAAAAAACCTGAGTATTGTCAAATGTTCAAGGCACAGAAACTTTCTATCATAAATAAATTGATTCAAATCATAAAGAAAGAGAAAAGTTGTTCCAGTCCTCCTGGGTGATAACAGAAGCAGGAGAACAGTTCAAATTTCAGGTTGTCTGGATTTCTTCCATCACAAATCACTTCATAGATACATTCCTCCCACCCACCCTATGAAACGAGGCCAATTAGTTTGTGGAATAATGGAATAGCTAAGGTGACACTATACAGACACCCGGTTTATTTCCTTACTGGTATCAGTGTCAGTGGAAGACTCCACTATCATCTATTATAGTGCCTAAGGTAGTCTAATACATGTAGGTGAGGATTTAAATTTTTATACAAAATTCAGAAGAAGCCTGATTTCATCATCATCTTCATCATCAACATCATATTATTATTATTTTTAATAATATTGCAGAACTGGAGATTGAACCTGGGGCCTTGCACATGCTCACATGCTATCATTATTCCCTCTTCTTGCTATACCATGTTTCCCTCTGAGAACCTACCTCAGGATGTGTCAACAACTTTGGGGACATGTCAGGCCACTGTTTCCCAGTCTTTGTATTATCAGCTCACTGTAATAAGGAGACAGGTTGGGAGCATAGACTCTCTTATTTGTGCCTCTGCACCCCCTACCCCATTTTTAAAATATGTATTGTGGTAGTTTTTTTTTCTTCTAAGAGTGTAGAAACTTTTTATTATCATCATCATCATTTATATTGAACCTATGAAAGGACTAGACTTTTTATATTTGTGTTATGAGAATAGTTATCATGATTCATGATAGACTTTGGTATTAAGCTAATCTGTTTGTTTTTACTGTCCTTTAATTTGCTTCTACTTGTCAGAGACTTTTAGTGTAAATTATTTTTAATATTTTTCTACTTTTTCTTTTTAACGACTTGTTGGTTTTGTTTTTGTTGTGCAGTGCTGGGGATCAAATCCAGGGTTTTGTGCATGTTAGGCAAGCATAGTATCCCTGAGCTACACCCCCAGCCAGCTCAGACTAACTACTTGTTTTTAAACAATTATGAGACAATACTCCTATTTTATTTAATCCTTTAATAGCCCTGATTTTTAAAGCAGAAAATGATAGCTCTGGTACACAAAATTATATGGTGATTTCACATATAAACAAAGATGAAAAATTCTTTAAAAATAAAACTTTATTTTTATTCACTTATTATGTATTTACTTATTTTTTTAAGTATATAATGACCAAGTATTCTATGAATCAAAGGATATTTTTTTTTTATTGGTCGTTCATAACATTACATAGTTCTTAATACATCATATTACACGGTTTGATTCAAGTGGATTATGAACTCCCGCTTTTACCCCGTATACAAATTGCTGTATCACATCAGTTACCCTTCCATTGATTGACATATTGCCTTTCTAGTGTCTGATGTATTCTGCTGTCTGTCCTATTGTCTACTATCCCCCCTCCCCTCCCCTCCCCTCCCCTCCCCTTTTCTCTCTCTACCCCTTCTACTGTAAATCATGTCTTCCATTTGTATTCTCTTGACTTACCCCTCCTTACCTCTTATATGACATTTTGTATAACCCTGAGGATCGCCTTCCATTTCCATGCAATTTCCCTTCTCACTCCCTTTCCCTCCCACCTCTCATCCCTGTTTACTGTAAATATTCTTCTCAAGCTCTTCGTCCCTACCCTGTCCTTGTTTACACCCCTTATATCAAAGGAGTCATTTGGTATTTGTTTTTTAAAGATTGACTAGCTTCACTTAGCATAATCTGCTCTAATGCCATCCATTTCCCTCCAAATTCTATAATTTTGTCATTTTTTAATGCAGAGTAATACTCCATAGTGTATAAATGCCACATTTTTTTTATCCATTCATCTATTGAAGGGCATCTAGGCTGGTTCCACAGTCTTGCTATCGTGAATTGAGCTGCTATGAACATCGATGTAGCAGTGTCCCTGTAGCATGCTCTTGTTAGGGCTTTAGGGAATAGACCGAGAAGGGGAATAGCTGGGTCAAATGGTGGTTCCATTCCCAGCTTTCCGAGAAATCTCCATACTGCTTTCCAAATTGGCTGCACCAATTTGCAGTCCCACCAGCAATGAACAAGAGTGCCCTTTTCCCTGCATCCTCTCCAGCACTTATTGTTGTTTGACTTCCTAATGGCTGCCAGTCTTACTGGAGTGAGATGGTATCTTAGGGTAGTTTTGATTTGCATTTCTCTGACTGCTAGAGATGGTGAGCATTTTTTCATGTACTTGTTGATTGATTGTATGTCCTCCTCTGAGAAGTGTCTGTTCAGGTCCTTGGCCCATTTATTGATTGGGTTATTTGTTATCTTATTGTCTAATTTTTTGAGTTCTTTATATATTCTGGTTATTAGGGCTCTATCTGAAGTGTGTGGAGTAAAGATTTGTTCCCAGGATGTAGGCTCCCTGTTTATCTCTCTTATTGTTTCTTTTGCTGAGAAAAAACTTTTTAGTTTGAGTAAGTCCCATTTGTTGATTCTATTTGTTAAGTCTAGCGCTATGGGTGTCCTATTGAGGAATTTGGAGCCCGATCCCACAGCGTGTAGATCATAACCAACTTTTTCTTCTATCAGATGCCGTGTCTCTGATTTAATATCAAGCTCCTTGATCCATTTTGAGTTAACTTTTGTGCACGGCGAGAGATAGGGATTCAGATTCATTTTGGTGCAAATGGATTTCCAGTTTTCCCAGCACCATTTGTTGAAGATGCTATCCTTCCTCCATTGCATGCTTTTAGCCCCTTTATCAAAAATAAGATAGTTGTAGTTTTGTGGATTGGTTACTGTGTCCTCTATTCTGTACCATTGGTCCACCCGCCTGTTTTGGTACCAGTACCATGCTGTTTTTGTTACTATTGCTCTGTAGTATAGTTTGAAGTCTGGTATCGCTATACCACCTGATTCACACTTCCTGCTTAGTATTGTTTTTGCTATTCTGGGTCTTTTATTATTCCATATGAATTTCATGATTCTTTTATCTATTTCTACAAGATATGCTGTTGGGATTTTGATTGGCATTGCATTGAACTTATAGAGAACTTTTGGTAATATCGCCATTTTGATGATGTTAGTTCTGCCTATCCATGAGCAGGGTATGTTTTTCCATCTTCTAAGGTCTTCTTCTATGTCTTTCTTTAGGGTTCTGTAATTTTCATTGTATAAATCTTTCACCTCTTTTGTTAGGTTGATTCCCAAGTATTTTATTTTTTGGGGGGATATTGTGAATGGAGTAGTTGTCCTCATTTCCGTTTCAGAGGATTTGTCGCTGATATACAGGAATGCCTTTGATTTATGCGTGTTGATTTTATATCCTGCCACTTTGCTGAATTCATTTATTAGCTCTAATAGCTTCTTTGTAGACCCTTTTGGGTCTGCTAGGTATAGAATCTTATCATCTGCAAATAGTGATAATTTAAGTTCTTCTTTTCCTATTTTTATGCCTTTAATTTCTTTTGACTGTCTAATTGCTCTGGCCAGTGTTCGAGGACTATGTTGAACAGAAGTGGTGAGAGAGGGCATCCCTGTCTTGTACCAGATCTTAGAGGGAATGCCTTCAATTTTTCTCCATTCAGAATGATGCTGGCCTGTGGCTTATCATAGATTGCTTTTACAATGTTGAGGTATGATCCTGTTATCCCTAATTTTTCTAGCGTTTTGAACATAAAGGGATGCTGTACTTTGTCGAATGCTTTTTCTGCATCTATTGAGATGATCATATGGTTCTTATTTTTAAGTCTATTGATGTGGTGAATAACATTTATTGATTTCCGTATATTAAACCAGCCTTGCATCCCAGGGATGAATCCTACTTGATCATGGTGTATAATTTTTTTGATATGTATTTGAATACGGTTCGCCAGAATTTTATTGAGGATTTTTGCGTCAAGGTTCATTAGAGATATTGGTCTGTAGTTTTCCTTCTTTGATGTGTCTTTGTCTGGTTTCCGAATCAGGGTGATGTTGGCCTCGTAGAATGAATTTGGAAGTTCTCCCTCTTTTTCTATTTCCTGAAATAGCTTGAAAAGTATTGGTGTTAGTTCCTCTTTAAAGGTTTTGTAAAACTCTGCTGTATACCCATCCAGTCCTGGGCTTTTCTTAGTTGGTAGTCTTTTGATGGTTTCTTCTATTTCCTCTATTGTTATTGGTCTGTTTAGGTTGTCTATATCCTCCTGGCTCAATCTGGGCAGATCATAGGACTCAAGGAATTTATCTATGCCTTCACTATCTTCTATTTTATTGGAGTATAAGGATTCAAAGTAATTTCTGATTATCTTCTGTATTTCTGAAGTGTCTGTTGTGATATTGCCTTTTTCATCCCTTATGCTAGTAATTTGGGTTCTCTCTCTTCTTCTCTTCGTTAGCATGGCTAAGGGTCTGTCAATTTTATTTATTTTTTCAAAGAACCAGCTTTTAGTTTTGTCAATTTTTTCAATTGTTTCTTTTGTTTCAATTTCATTAATTTCAGCTCTGATTTTAATTATTTCTTGCCTTCTACTTCTTTTGCTGTTGTTTTGCTCTTCTTTTTCTAGGATTTTGAGATGAAGTATGAGATCATTTATTTGTTGGTTTTTTCTTTTTTTGAGGAATGAACTCCAAGCAATGAATTTTCCTCTTAGAACTGCTTTCAATGTGTCCCATAGATTCCGATATGTTGTGTCTGTGTTTTCATTTAACTCTAGGAATTTTTTAATTTCCTCCTTGATGTCTTCTAAAACCCATTGATCACTCAGCAACCTATTGTTCATTCTCCAGGTGATGCTTGCTTTTTCCTTTCTTCTTTTATCATTGATTTTCAGTTTCATTCCATTATGATCAGATAAGATGCATGGTATTATCTCTACCCCTTTGTATTGTCTAAGAGTTGCCCTGTGACATAGTATATGGTCTATTTTTGAGAAGGTTCCATGTGCTGCTGAGAAAAAAGTGTAGCTACTTGATGTTGGGTGGTATAGTCTATATATGTCAATTAAGTCTAGGTTGTTAATTGTGTTATTGAGTTCTATAGTTTCCTTATTTAACTTTTGTTTGGAAGATCTGTCCAGTGGTGAGAGAGGTGTGTTGAAGTCTCCCATGATTATTGTATGTTGGTCTATTAGACTCTTGAACTTGAGAAGAGTTTGCTTGATGAATACAGCTGCACCATTATTTGGGGCATATATATTTATGATTGTTATGTCTTGTTGGTGTATGGTTCCCTTGAGCAGTATGAAGTGTCCTTCTATATCCCTTTTGATTAGCTTTGGCTTGAAATCTATTTTATTAGATATGAGTATGGACACTCCTGCTTGTTTCCGCGGTCCATATGAGTGATATGATTTTTCCCAACCTTTCACCTTCAGGCTATGTATATCTTTTCCTATCAAATGCGTCTCCTGTAGACAGCATATTGTTGGGTCTTGTTTTTTGATCCATTCTACTAGCCTGTGTCTCTTAATTGGTGAGTTTAAGCCATTAACATTTAGGGTTATTATTGAGATATGGTTTGTTCTTCTATCCATATTTGTTTATTGATGTTACTAAACCTGATTTGTTATCCTCTTTGACTACTTTCCCCCCTTTACTGTCCTACCTCCCATTGTTGGTTTTCAATGTTATTTTCCATTTCCTCTTCCTGTAATGTTTTGCCAAGGATTTTTTGAAGAGATGGTTTTCTAGCTGCGAATTCTTTTAACTTTTGTTTATTGTGGAAGGTTTTAATTTCATCTTCTAACCTGAAGCTTAATTTCGCCGGATACACGATTCTTGGTTGGAGCCCATTGTCTTTCAGTATTTGAAATATGTTATTCCAGGATCTTCTAGCTTTCAGAGTCTGTGTTGAGAGATCAGCTGTTATCCTGATTGGTTTACCCCTAAATGTAATCTGCTTTCTTTCTCTTGCAGCTTTTAAAATTCTCTCCTTATTCTGTATGTTGGACATCTTCATTATAATGTGTCTAGGTGTGGATCTCTTATGATTTTGCACATTCGGCGTCCTGTAGGCTTCTAGGATTTGGGATTCTGTCTCAATCTTCAATTCTGGGAAGTTTTCTCGTATTATTTCACTGAATAGACTGTTTATTCCTTTGGAATGGAGCTCTGTGCCTTCCTGTATCCCAATGACTCTTAAATTTGGTCTTTTGATATTGTCCCATAATTCTTGGATGTTCTGCTCATGGTTTCTTAGCAGACTTGCTGAGCTGTCTATGTTCTTTTCCAGTTGAAATACTTTGTCTTCATTGTCTGATGTTCTCTCTTCTAAGTGATCTACTCTGCTGGTAGTATTCTCAATTGAGTTTTTAAGTTGGTTTATTGTTTCCTGCATTTCTAGAATTTCAATTTGTTTGTTTTTTATTACCTCTATCTCCCTGTGAAATTGATCTTTTACTTCCTGGATTTGTTTGTCAATGTGATCTTTCATTGTCTGATTTTGCTGTCTCATGTCTTCCTTGAGACTCCAGATCATCTGAAGCATATATATCCTGAACTCTTTATCTGATATTCCATCTGTTGCAGCTATTACCTCTTCTAAAGTTGAGTTGACCTGCATTGCTTGTGGTCCTTTCTTTCCTTGTCTTTTCATACTGCTCGCGTTTCTTTCTGCTTGGTGCAACTGTTGTGTTTTGAAGTTTACCCCCTATTTATTTATGTTGCTCTTGTATACTTGAAAAGTCTCCCTTGCAGGTGCGGGCGGCGGCTGTGCCCCTACTCCAATTGGGGTGACGTGTCTACCACGCTGGCGGCTCTCTGGGCCTGTTCTGAGAGTGGAAGGCGGCTCTGCTCTGTCCCTATTCCAATTGGGGTGTCGTGACTACAATGCTGGCAGGTCGCTGGGCCTGTTCCGGGCGTGGGCGGTGGGCTTGGCTGGCGGGATTCCACGTAATGGCAGTCCCTAACCTCCCTGCTTGCTAATTAATGGCTTCTCTGAGGCGCCACGCCTTCTGTAGCAGCGGGGCAGGCCACGCGAATCAGTTGGCCTGGATCTCCGGGGTCCTGCTGCTGGCTGTTTTGATGTTGCAAGCTGTTGGAGAGTGGTGGTGTATTCTTCAGCTTTCCCGGATGGTGGCCGCTGACTGCCTGGATGGAGTGTCCGCTGTTTTGATGTTGCACTCTGAAGGAGAGTGGCGGTGTATCCTTCAGCTTTCCCGGATGGTGGCCGCTGACTGCCTTGGTGGAGTGTCCGCTGTGGGGGATGGGACTGTACCGCTTCCTTCCCCTTCTGAGATCCCGTGCTCGGCCCAAGGGTCCGTGTGGGCTTGGCTGGTGGGATTCCACCTAATGGCCTTCCCTAACCTCCCTGCTTGCTAATTAATGGCTTCACTGAGGTGCCACGCCTTCTGTAGCCGCAGGGCAGGCTGTGAGAATCAGTTGGCCTGGATCTCCGGGGCCCTGCTGCAGGCTGCTGGGATCCCTGGCACTCTATCCAAAGGATATTTTTTGACACAAGTATCCAAAAATTCACATATATGGTTTATTGGATAATGAGTTCTATAATTATTTCCATAAATTCCATCCTTCATGAGGAAGTGTAAGTAGGAAGCTTTCTTAGCCTTATACAGAAAACACTACAAAACACAGAGTGAATACACAATGTAGATTCTTTATGTGTATTTTTCCTAAGTTTTTCAGTATTATTTTATATATATAATAGTATTATATATATATATATATATATATATATATATATGACTGATGTGTTTCATATAATACCAATGAAATTGCAAAAATAAGACAGGAAAAATGTAATAGATATGAAGAAATAGAAATAAGTTCTTATTATTTCCATATTATCTATATATCAAACTAAAAACATAAAACTCTAGAGGTCTTGGATGATACCTATTTTCTTTCTCCTCTTGGTGGCAGATTTGATAGCTGACTCAAGAAATTTGAGTTATCTCAATGGAAGTACAAGGTGACACGGTTGCTGAGTTTCAAAGGTCCCCCTTTCTAAAGAGACTACCATTTCTATCAGAGCTTCCTTTAAGCATGATACAACCCTTCCTTGGACTTTGTCTCATAGATGTCTGGAGTACTGCAGGAAGCAGTGTTCCTTTCTGTTGGAACACTGGCCTTGGAACATGTAGTCCGACTTTTCAACTTTTCACTGCCTAAGATATTGAATAATGAGAGTTCATAGGATTGCGTGTCCACTGCTTTTTTACTGATAAAACTCCCACTCCAATTATATCTGCACTATCTGGTACTAATATTCCAAGTCTATTACTCCTTGGCATAACATAACATTTACAAATTATTATAAATAACAAGAAAGTTTAGCCATTTGTTGGATACAAGGTTAACTTATAAAATCAAATTACTAATAAAAATGAACAGAAATTATAGATAATAAAGTAACAAGAACTGTGAATAGCTAAGATCACTCAACAGTGATCTCCTCTTGGACCTTGGCAGGACCTTTTTGGTGAACAATAGTATAGTATACAATAGGATAGTAAAGGATGAAAATTTTCCTATATGAATGAAAAAGGATAAAACTATTCACTGTTTAAATATGATGTTTACTGATCAAAATGGAGAAATATAAGAAAGAAAACTGGAACATCTACAGATTTTTGAAAGGTAAATGATGTCTAATTAAACCGTAGATCAAAAATAAAAGGAAAAATAGAAAATTGTTGTAAATGAACAAAAATAGAATAAAAATGAATTAAAATATATGCAATGTAAGTCAAACAGGATTCAGAGATTTTTTTTTTTTTTTTGCGGGGGGTGGTGGATATAAAAAATTGTGCTCTATTGAAACTAGGGCCACTTAACCCTGAGTCCCAGCCCCAGCCTTTTATTTATTATTATTGTTATTATTATTTTGTATTTTATTTAGAGACAGGGTCTCACTGAGTTGCTTAGGGCACTGCTAAGTTGCTGAGGCTGGCTTTGAATTTGCAATCCTCCTGTTTCAACCTCCTGTGCTGCTGGGATTACAGGTGTGCACCACTGCACCTGAATCAGACTGAAATTTATAACATTAAAGGCTTATATTATAAAAAGGAAATGTTAAGATAAATGATCTATATGGTAGAAAAATAAGGCCCCTATATACATAAAGATTAATTTAAATACACCGAAATATAGATATAAAAATCAGTTACATTTCTAAATACTAGCAATAGATAATTAGAAGTAGAAATGCAAATAAATACCATTCACAGTGGCATCCAAAAATTATAAAATAACTTGGAGATGTAGGTCATCGAATATGTAAAGATATATATCCCCTCAAAACTTCAAAATTCTGCTGAATAAATTTAAAAAAATATTTAAATACGAAATATACCATCTTTAATTCTCCTCTGAAAGATTTCTAGATTCAACATAATCTCACTCTTTATTTATTCAATATAATCTTTATTTATTGTTGAAATCAATGAGCTGTTTGTAAAACTTACATTAAATTCAATGAAACTTTAATATGTAAAGCAGTTTAAAAAACATGAAAGGCTCATGAAGTGTGATTTCAAGACTTATATTTTAAAAACTATTTGGTATTGATATCGGGATCTACCTGTGGATCAAAAGAATAAAAATGGTAGTTTAGAAACAAGTTAAATATTTTAGAACCTTTCAACAAAGTCAAATTTATTTAATAGAAGAAGGAATTTTTAAAAAATAAAATAGTGCTAAAGGAACTGATTTTTTTAGAAAAAAAATAAACTCTCTGCATCTCATTCCACAAACTAAAACAGATCATATACCTATATGTAAAAGTTAAAACTTAAGCTGGGTATGGTGGCTCAAACCTGTAATTGTAGCATTTTAGGAGACTGAGGCAGGAGGATTGTGAGGTCAAAGTCAGCCTCAGCAACAGTAAGGTGCTAAGCAACTCAGTGAGGCCCTGTCTCTAAATAAAATTTAAAAAAGATTAGGAATGTGGCTCAGTGATTGAGTGCCCTTATATACCCCACCACCACCTACCAAAAAAAAAAAAAAAAAGAAAAAGAAAAAGTTAAAACTTAAAATTCCTAGGAAAACTTTGGAGAAAAACATTAAAATCCTTATTTCTGGCAAAGATTTCTTAGAAAATTGCTAAGCATGAGCTATTAAAAATTGATAAATCAAAGTTGATCAAAATTAAAATGGTCTGCTCTTCCAAGGCACAACTAAGAAATCAAAAAGGTAAGCATAGACTGGAAGAAATGTTCTCCATATATCTGTCTTAAAAAGAACTTATAACCAGAATGTGTGGAGAACTACAATAAAACAACTCAACTTCAAATACAGCCAAAAGATCTGAATACTCCCTGAAAATACATAAATAGACAACATGAACTTGAAAACACAATACAAATGATTGTTCTTTAGGGAAATGCAGGTTAAACCCACAATGAAGTATACTTCATTGACCCATTAGAATGTTTAAAATTAAAAATATTTAGTAGTGTGTACCTATAGCCTTCAGAACTTGGCAGGCTGGGGCAGGCAGATCACTTGAGTCCATGTTTGAGACCAGCCTGGGCAACATAAAAAGACCCTGTCTCAAAGCAAACAAGCAAATGACAAACAAATGAAAACCAAGCAAGAAATAATATCAAATGGTGTCAAGAATGTCTAACAAATTGAATATTCATATATCACTGGTTGTAATGTGCAATGGTACAATTACTTTGGAAAATTGGCAGATTCTTACCCTAAAACCCGGAAAGTTAACTTCTAGCTATTTACCCAAAAGAAATGAAAATCTTGGTCCACACACTTACACAAAAAGCTTATAGCAGCTTTATTTATGCTGTAGTAATCCCATAAGTGGAAACAGCTCAAATGTCCATCTGTAGGTGAATGGCTAAACACTCTGGTATACTCATGCAATGGTACACTATTTGACAGAAAAGAAAAAAAAACACTGATAAGCACAGCACATGACACTAAAAAAATTCTTTGTAGCACAAGGCATATGTCATGAAGTAAATAGAGTCTGATTCCATTTTTATCCAACCCTAGAAGACACTGATCTAATTTTTAGCATCAGAAAGCCAATCAGAGGTTCCCAGGATCCTACTCTGAGCCAGCCTCTAAAGGAATATCAGGGCACCAGAGATGTGCTTTACCAAAGCTGTCAGGGTTCCAGGTATTCACAGGCAGGTTCCCTTCACTCACTTCTCTGGGGAGTGTCCTAATTCATTGAGTCCCAACTGTTGGTCCAGAAACTAGTGTGTGCAAAATTAAGACAAAAGATCGAGCATGTTTTTCAAGGCGCAGAATTTATCTAATTGTAACTGACTATTTCCTTATTGTGAAATTATCTCCTTATAATTTGGTGCTAAAAAATCCATCTAGTTTGTGTACTGGTGACAGTCAGTGATGAAGCTGAATTTTAATTGCCTTCTTGGCAAGTCTGGGTATTAGAAAAAAAAGAGAAAGAAAAGGAGGAAGGGAAATTAGGAGAATGTCATGATCTATTTTGAGCTGGGGAAAGATCTTAGAAAAGAAAAAACACAGGCAATAAAAACAAGAACAACAAAGAAAAAAAAGACGCAGAAATGTGAGTAGAGAGGTTTAATAAAACAGGGAAGTTTCAATATAGAATTTATAACAGTGAGAACTGTTTAATATTTAAGACATTAAAAATGACTGAAAATGTATAAAAATAAGTATAGTACAAAAGGACAATTCACATAGGTAAATTAATTCTCAAACTCACTACTAATTATATAAATGAAAATTAAAACAGTAAAATACTACTTTATAATCACCAAACTATCAGGAATTAGAAGACAGGAGGAAGAGAAATTTATATGTGTAGCTAGTGGGAATGTAAAATGTTACATAAAAGCTTGAGAGAAGTTGACAGTACCTAGTAAATAACCATACCTGGACCCTATAGCCCAACTCATGAAAAACCTTAGGGATTGATAGAGTATTTTCTTAGTAGCCCTGCTTGTGATTGCAGAACATCATGAGCAATCTGAGGGTCTGGCCATGTAAAATGAGGTGTATGCATATGTTGGAATGCAGGTGCATGAGTGGTCTGCAACAAGGAGCTTAGATTGACCTTTTTTAATATTTATTTTTTAGCTTTAGGTGGACAAGATATTTTTATTTTATTTTTATGTGGTGCTGAGGATCGAACCCAGTGCCTCACGCCTGCCAGATGAGCATGCTGCCACTTGAGCCATATCCTCAGCCCAGATTGACCTTTTAAAAATTTTTATTTTATTAGATTTTTATGGCTATACATAGTAGTTGGGTTCACCCTGACAAACTCAGACATGCATGGAAATCAATTACTGTTCATGATCACTTATCTACCCTCCTGTCCTCTCCACGTCTCCCCTCCCACTTCTTCTATAAGACTTTCTTTTGCTCATCTATTAATTTGTATTTGATTGTTCTTCATATTAATCTTTTTCTTCCCTCCCCTTTCCTTTGTTTTACTCTAGCTTCCACATATGAGAGAAAACATTCAACCTTTGGGTTTCTGAATTTGGCTAATTTCACTTAGCATGATATTCTACATTTCCATGTATTTATCAGTATATACCATAATTTCATTCTTTTTAATGACTGAGTAGAACTCTCTCTCTCTCTCTCTCTCTCTCTCTCTCTATATATATATATATATATATATATATATATATATATATATCACAATTTGTATATATATACCAATTTATTAATCCATTCATCTATTGATAGGCATCTGGGTTGATTCCATAATTTAGCTATCGTGAAATGTACTGCTATAAATATTGACATGGCTGTGTTGTTATAGTATGCAAATTTTAGATCTTTGAGGAAAATACCCAGGAGTGGGATGGCTGGATCATATGGTGGTTCCATTCCTAGCTTTTTTTTAGGAATTAAATTGACCTTTGACAGCATGAAATAATCCAACCTCAAAAAGAGTGGTGAATGAAAATAGCAAGAAAAATAATATACAACACTATTACTTACACACATTAAAAGCACATATGAAAGATGCTCTTCAATTTCCAAGAATACAGTACATGTAAATAGTAGTACTTGAATGCAAGTTTGGAAGGGTTTGAAAGGGGAGGACTGAAAAAGGGAGAATATAATAAGGATAAAATAAAAGTTATTAACACTGATGATGAAAGTAAGATGAATTGTATGTTTTTTTTTATATGCTCTACACTTTGAAAATTAATCAAAGCCACAATAAGTTAGTGCCTTAAGGTTCATTTGGAAGGGGAAAGGTGAGCTCCCAAAAGTGAACTCAATAAATCCCTCTATCAATCATTGCTTTTTTATGTCACTACACAGTGTTATGTATGTTTGTATATTTCTTTTTTATTATCTATTTTTTATTCTAATTTGTTATATATAATAGCAAAATGCATTACAGTTATTATTATACATATAGAGCACAATTTTTCATATCTCTGGTTGCATATAAAGTATATTCACAACATTCATATCTTCATACATGTATGTAAGGTGATAATATCCATCTCATTCCACCATCTTTTTAACCCCCTGCCCCCTTCCTTCCCCTTCTACTCCTTTCCCCTATCTAGAGTTTGTCTAGTCTTCCCATGCTCCTCCTCCAAACCCTACTATGAATCAGAAAAAACATTCAGCATTTGTTTTTTTGGGTTTGGCTAACTTCATTTAGCATTATTATCTCCAACTCCATCCACTTACCTGCAAAAACCATAATTGCATTCTCTTATTGCTGAGTAATATTCCATTGTGTATATATACCACAGTTTCTTTATCTATTTATCTACTAAAAGGCATCTAGGATGGTTTCACAGTTTAGCTATTATGAATTGTACTGCTATAAACATTGATGTGGCTGTGTCCCTGTAGTATGCTGTTTTTAAGTCTTTTTGGTATAGAGCATGGAGTGGGAAAACTGGGTCAAATGGTGATTTCATTCCCAGCTTTTTAAGGAATATCCATACTGCTTTCCATATTGGCAGTACCAATTTGCAGTCCCACCAGCAATGTATGAGTGTGACTTTTTCCCCACATCCTTACCAACACTTATTGTTTGTGTTCTTAAAAGTTGCCATTCTGACTGGAGTGACATGAAATCTTAGAGTAGTTTTGATTCTCATTTCTCTAATTACTAGAGATGTTGAACATTTTTGATATATTTGTTGATTGTCTTCTGAGAAGTGTCTGTTCAGTTCCTTGGTCCATTTATTGATTGGGCTATTTAGTGTTTTGGGTGTTCAGTTTTTTGAATTCTTTATATATCCTAGAGATTAGTGCTCTAACTAATGTGTGAGTGGTAAAAATGTGTTCCCAAAATGTAGGCTCTCTATTCATCTCACTGATTGTTCTTTTGCTGAGAAGAAGCTTTTTAGTTTGAATCCATTCCATTTATTGATTCTTGATTTTAATTCTCATGTTATAGAAATCTCATTAAGGAAGTTGGGGCCTAATCCAACATGATAGAGATTTGTGCCTACTTTTTCTTTAATAGGTGCAGTGTCTCTGGTTTAATTCCTAGGTATTTAATTCACTTTGAGTTGAATTTTGTGCATGGTGAGGGATAGGGGTGTAATTTCATTTTGTTGCACATAGATTTCCAGTTTTCCCAGCACCATTTGTTGAAGAGGCTATCTTTTCTCCAATGCAAGTTTTTGGTGCCTTTGTCTAATATAAGATATATGTGGGTTTGTCTCTGTGTCCTCTATTTTGTATCATTGGTCTACCAGTCTATTTTGGTGCCAATACCATGCTCTTTTTGTTACTATTGCTCTGTAGTATAGTTTAAGTTCTGGTATAGTGATGCCACCTGCTTCACTCTTCCTGCTAAGGATTGCTTTAGCTATTTTGGGTCTCTTATTTTTCCAGATGAATTTAATGACTGCTTTTTCTATTTCTATGAGGAATATCATTGGGATTTTGCTTGGAATTTCATTAAATCTGTACAATGGTTTGGGTAGTATGGTCATTTTGACAATATTAATTCTGCCTCTCCCAGAACAAGGGAGATCTTTCCATCTTCTAAGGTCTTCTTTAATTTCTTTCTTTAGTGTTCGGTAGTTTACATTGTAGATGGTTTTTACCTCTTCTGTTAGGTTGTTTCCCAAGTATTTTATTTTATTTTATTTTTTTTGAGGCTATTGTAAATGGGGTAGTTTCCTTTCAGAGAATTTGTTACTGATATCCAGAAATGCCATTGATTTATGGGTGTTGATTTTGTATCCTGCTACTTTGGTGAATTCATTTACTAGTTCTAGAAAATTTCTGGTGAAATTTTTGGGTCTTCTAAGTATAAAATCATATCATCAGCAAATAGTGCTAATTTGAGTTCTTCTTTTCCTATTTTATCCCTTTAATTTCTTTCATATGTCTAATTTCTCTGGCCAGTGTTTCAAGAACTATGTTAAATTGAAGTGGTGAAAGAGGGCATCCCTGTCTTTTTCCAGTTTTTAGAGGGAATGCTTTCAATTTTTCTCTATTTAGAATGCTGTTGGTCTGTGGCTTAGCCTAGATAGCTTTTATGATGTTGAGATATGTTTCTGTTATCCCTAGTTTTTCTAGTGTTTTGAACATGTATGGGTGCTGTATTTTGTCAAATGCTTTTTTTCATCAATTGAGATGATCATGTGATTCTTAGTTTTAAGTCTATTGATGTGATGAATTACATTTATTGATTTCCCTATGTTGAACCAACCTTGCATCCTTGGGATGAACTTCATTTGATCATGGTGCACTATCTTTTTGATATTTTTGTATTTAATTTGCCAGAATTTTTTTTTGAGAATTTTTGCATCTATGTTCATTAGAGATATTGGTCTGAAGTATTCTTTTTTTGATGTGTCTTTGCCTGGTTTTGGAATCAGGGTGATATTGGCTTCATAAATGAGTTTGGAAGTGCTTTCTCTTTTTCTATTTCCTGAAATAAATTGAAGAGTATTGGTATCAGTTCTTCTTTAAAGGTCTTGTAGAACTCGGCTCTGTATCCATCCAGTCCTGGGCTTTTCTTGGTTGGTAGATTTTGATGGTGTCTTCTATTTTGTCACTTGAAATGGATCTGTTTAAATTGTGTATGTCATTCTGATTCAATTTGGGCAAATCATATGACTCTAAAAATTTGTCAATGCCTTTGATATTCTCTATTTTATTAGAGTACAAGTTTTCAAAATAATTTCTAATTATCTTCTGTATTTCTGTAGTGTCTGTTTTGATTTTCCTGATTTATCATGAGTTTTTAAAATTTGAGTTTTCTTTCTCCTTTGTTACTATGGTTAAGGGTTTGTCAATTTTATTTATTTTTTCAAAGAACCAACTTTTTGTTAAGTCAATTTTTTCAAATGTTTCTTTTGTTTCAATTTCAATCAGATTTTAATTATTTTCTGTCTTCTATTGCTTTTGTGTTGATTTGGTCTTCTTTTTCTAAGGGTTTGAGATGTAGTGTTAGATTATTTATTTGTTGACTTTTTCTTCTTTTAAGGAATGAACTCCATGTAATGAACTTTACTCCTAGTAGTGCCTTTATAGTGTCCTAGAGATTTCAATATATCATATCAATGTTCTCATTTACCTCTAAGAATTTCTTAATCTCCTCCTTGATGTCTTTTGCAACTCCTTGTTCATTCAATAGCATATTATTTAGTCTCCATATGTTGGAGTAGTTTTTATTTTACCATTGATTTCTAATTTCTTTCCATTGTGATCTCATAGAATGCAGGGTAGTATCTCTACTTCTTTGTATTTGTTAAGAGTTGCTTTGTATCATAACGTATGATCTATTTTAAAGAAGGATCCACGTGCTGCTGGGAAGAAAGCGTTTTAATTCATTGAAGGATGAAATATTCTATATATGTAAGTTAAGTTTAAGTTATTAATTGTATTACTGAGTTCTATAGTTTGTTTTTTAATGTTTATTTTTTAGTTGTAGTTAAACACAATATTTTTATTTTATTTATTTATTTTTTCATGGTGCTGAGGATCAAACCCAGGACCTTTCACATGCTGGGAAAGTGCTCTACTGCTGAACCACAACCCCAGCTCCTCTATAGTTTTTCTGTTCAAATTTTGTTTGGAAGATCTATCCAGTGGTGAAAGAGGTATGTTAAAGTCACCCAGAATTATTCTATTGTGGTCAATTTGACTCTTGAACTTGAGAAGAATTTCTTTGATGAACATAGATGCTCTGTTGTTTGGGGCATACATATTTATAATTGTTATGTCTTGTAGTTTGCTCTCTTATACCATCCTTGAATTCACAGAAAATTTTAATTATGTACATATGAACTCCTTCTCTGTCATTTCATCTGCTGTGCTGGCCATGGATTCTATAATTCTGTGGTATCTTTATTTGTTTGGGGCAATTTATTCCCTTATCTTTTCATGTTGCTTGTTTGTCTTCTTTTCTAGCTCTGTGAATCTGAGGTGTTACCATTTTTATCCTATAGGCTTATAGTGTCCCTGAAGAGTTCCAATACCTCACCTTTGAGGGGAAGGATAATGTTAACTGATTTCCAGTATAAAAAAATTACCACCTAAAAACAAATAGTTGTTATTAAGATATTTACAGTTTGGTCACAATGTACAGAAATGGTGAATTCAGTTATTATCTACAAAATAATCAGTAGGTTTGTGGTAATAGGGTTTACAGTTTCTGATGATGGACAAAGATCCAGGGGTGAGGAGTAGGATGATATGCTCGGAGGTATGAGATGAGGATATAGAATTATTATATCTTAAGAAGTGTGAAAGAGAAATCTAAAGAAGAAGGTTAGTAGTAGGAGAATAGAGAGGTAGTAATTTTGGGTAGACAAGTAAGAGGGAAGACAGTAGAGTATATAAGACAAATATACATATATATTAAGAAAAATTTAAAAATGTTAAAATAGTAAAAGTTGGAGAGAAAAAAAAGAAAAAATAAGTGAGGAAAAAAAGTGTATACCACACAACTATTAGATTGTAGAAATGAACAGTTATCCATGGGATGTAACTTTCTTAGATAAATCTATAAGCTATTGAAACAAATGGACTAAAATTATGATAACTGCAATATTCTTTATCAAACAGCTATACTTACTGTTACCTTATGTTGCATTTTGCTTGTGAAACATTATTTCCTGGACCAGGCATATCATAGCACTTCTGCTTCATAGTTGCCAGGTAATACCCTTAGATCCTCATAGATTTTTCTCACAGGAGTTTCAAATTCTTTTAGGAACATGGAAAAAATTGTGGACTGTGCTATTTCAGGGATAGAGATAGCATTGCAAGCTGACTTCCTTTTCCCACCATGTTTTGGATGTCTCATTTCAAGCCTCCCAGCCCCTATGGATACTTGCTTTGGCACTGGAGACAAATAAAACAAAAGGAAAATTTTCCGTACTCACAAGACTTTTAACACCAAATGTGTGGATCTTGTTTCACACACTAATAAATTTTCCAATTTCTGTGTATATCAAATGGATATTCTATAGTTTATCTCAATTCTGAAAGTAACTGCTAGGAGTTAGTGTCAGACTTTATAGGTTTAGCCTCAGTCCAACAAGACAACCTTAATTCTACACCCCAGCAACAACTTATGTATTCTGGGAGTATTCACACTTCTTTCTAACTTGACTATAAAGTTGGGGTTTATTACAACTCTCTCCCCACTCACATTCAATTATTTCTTGGAATGGCCCACAAAAACTCAGAGAACATTTACTTACATTCATCTATTTATTACAAAAATACAGATGAACAGCCAGATAGATACAAAGCACAAGGTCTGGAAAGGTGGAGAGCATAAGAGCTTCTGTCCTGGTGGAGTAGGTGTGACTCTCCACACACATGGATGCCTTCAACAACCCTGAAGCCTTACAAATTTGGTAGCTCAGGAATTGTTATGAAGATTTCATCACATAGGTGTAATTGATTATTAATTCAATTTTCAGTTGTTCCTCTGCCCACTCCCCCTGCTTGTGTGGAGAATGGAGAGTAGGGCTCCCTCCTCAAAATTTCAATCTTGGGTTGCTATTTTTGGTGACCAGTCCCCATCCTGTAGCTGTTCAAAAATTCACCAAGAGTTGCCCAGAAGGATCCTGTTACCTGGGATAATCAAGGAATTTATGAGCTCTACATAAGATGCTCCTATTACCCCCATCACTCAAAAAATTACAAGGGTTGTTGGGAGTTCTGTGATAGGAACTGGGACCAGAGACCAAGTACACATTTTATAATATTGTAGAAATGAAGTGGGAATCGTAGTCATGTTTGTACAGGGTCAAATCCTTCTTAAGCCAGTTATCTGTGGTGGATCTTGGGCAAATTACTTAGCTTCTCTGGCTTAGTTTTCTCATTTGAAATGTGAGGAAAACAATCCTTTGTTGATAAGGGTCTTATGGGATTTAATAATGTTAATATGAAATGTTTATACCAAGGGGCTTACCTGTTTGATGTGCCCATTTTAACCTTATTAAAAAGTTGATATTCTCATATATTTAATGGTCCCCCAAACCAACCTTACTTTAACTCTTTTTTATTGCTATCCAATTATCAAGTCCTATCATTCTTCAAAATGTCTCATTCTTGTTTTTTTAGTCTATAATTTTTGTTCAGATTCCTGAAAGAGTTTTAGAATGAGCATCAGGCTTTAGGGATGCTGTGATTCAGTTGGGCACATTAATTGGTTATAAAACAAAGCTGAAAACAATTTATCTTCAGGTTGTGCTAAAATCCCTCACAAGCTCAATAAAATAGTACATGTAGTGAGAACTCTCACTGGAATTTCTGTTCAAGATAACAAAGAAAGAGAATGAGAAACTCACTAATAAAAGTGCAAAAAATAATGGGAAGGAGTGACAACCCACAGAAAAGGTTTTAATAAATTTTTGGAAGTCAGGAGATATAAGGCATCATAATGAAAATTGAGTCACCCAGGAGGGAGCCACTATTTAGCAAGCTCCTGTGAAAATGTTCAACTGATGGGTAGCTGTTATTCAGGGTGGAGACCCCCAGATTTAGCTTGTAGAGAGAGTTAATATAAAGAGAAGCAAGTGAGACTATCAGTGAAAATAACTCTACAGAATGCCTGTACCCAATGACCTCATCCTGTCCTCATTTTGAAATGGCCTTTTGCCAGAACTCCTTCTATTTTCAGGGTTTGCAAATGGTCAGCAGCAAGGGACATACCCTATATGGGTAGGATATTGAACCTTCCATCTCTTAGGAAATCTGGTTTACTGAAACCCCAGGAATTAGTTGGAAAATAAACACAAAATGTAATTTGGTGGCTTTTATCTAGAAGCAAAACAAGTTTGTCTAAAAACTTTACAACTACCGTGAGACCAGTACTTTGCCTTTGTTATTTGTTCAGTCTTGAAAGAGACACGAAAAACACAAATGTCATGAATGGCTCTCTCAGAAAGAAATATTGACCCCTGCTTCTCCTTTCCCAACCTCCATGAACTAAAAATCAACCTATAGCTATTAGAAACATACAATTGGTGAAGGTCTACTTTAGTCAGCTTAGCTTCTCTGTGACCAAAAGACCTGACAAGAACAAAGCCAAGGAAAAAATCATTTATTTTGGCTCATAGTTTCAAAGGTTCAGTCCATGGTCAGCTGACTCCATAGCTCTTGGTCTGAGGTACAGGAGAACATTCTTGTGGAATGGTGTGGTGGAGGAAGGTAGCTCAGAACATGGCTTCAAGAAGCAGAAAAAGAGAACTGTGCTCATAAAGGACATAATATAGACCCCAAAGGCCCACTCCTAGTGACCTACTTCCTTCAGCCATACCTGATCTGCCTATAGTTACTGCCTAGTTAATCCAAATCAGTGAATTAATCCACTGATTAGTTTTTACCTGTTATAATCTAATCATTTCACCTTTGGAATTTTTGGGATTGTCTCACACATGAGTTTTTGGGAATCATTTCATATCTAAACCATAACAAGATCCATTAGAGAAATGTACAAAAATGATATTGTTGATGTTAAGTGACCAGAAGGAAGAAAGAAAATGCCCTACTCAGGGAGAGAAAAGGAGATTTGTTCTACTTTCTGTAGTTGAGGACCAATATTCAAATTGTTCTTGTAGACCAAATACCTTCTTGGTCTGAGAGGAACTCTGGGATCCTTGTACCCTTATTTCATAGTCTTTGACCAGTTTGTGTAAGTGGACTTGAAGTTCAGTGCCTTGTTTCCCACACCAATTTATCATCATGTCTGAATTATTTGCTTGGACTTGAAAACATGTTTTGTGTGTGATAGCTTTCTCTTCTTGGTATTTGATCCTTGGTCTTTATGTTTAAACCATTGAGTGATCACTGTGAACTATAACATGGTTAACCCACCAAATTTCATTCTCAAAAACTCACTTTCCTCATATCATTGTTGACTAGGATTTGCCCTGAATCCATCACATCCTATGAACATTGCTGGTTTATCTGCTTTTCTCAAATACACCTTACTAATAAGCCAACTTCATTTTTGATTAGTTTCTGAACTTCAATTAGATTTGTTGTTCTCCTTTTACCATGCTTGATGGATTATATTGTATTGTTTTCTGATTTGTCAGTAAATTCTTTTCATAGTTCATAAATGATTATGCTTTCTTAATTGAGTTATGTTTTAGGAATTATACTTTCCCTTAAGAACACCAGCATAATTTATAATAACCAAATACTCACGTAAGTGGATTCCATCAAATTCTGCAATTGACCTCAAATGGTCAGAAGAGTTTGTTTCAAAAGAAATCATGGGATCAATTTTTTGCCCCAGAGATGATGCATGTAAAAAAATTTTGATTTCTCCTATACAGAGCTGATGACTATGACTGGAGATAACCAAAAGAGTCTCCAATGTCTTTTGAGTTACTTGTTCTTGGTGTTTTTCTCTGGGCCAAAGTTCTTCATCATGCAAGTAACTAACCTCCAGCAAGGAGTTTATTTCTATAACTTTGAAGTTAGTTGAAACGTGACCAGCTTTAATCTTTTCTTTGACTCTTCCACCAATCCAATTCAGTGTAATGGGCATTGGTTGAACTGCTAGTGCGGTTTTAGGAGCTGAAGATATTGGTTAATGTGTATTGACTGTGTGGTGTTTGTCCTCAAAATGCTGCTAAATTAGTGTATGAGACGGTAAATGAATGAATACTTTCATGAATAACATGGCAAGTTATCCACAAGTTTTTCCAGGTATGCTAAAAATGTAAATTCCTTCCTTTTTTGTCATTTTGTTTTCATTGTAAACTCTCATCTCACCAGGATAGCTGAATATTCCCATCCTGGCTTTGGGGAATTCCACTCTGTGGTTGTATTAAGTTCCTGGAGGTTGTATGTTGGGCCAGTGTCTTACAAGGGGGTCTAAAGGCAAGCAGTTTGTTTTCATGGTCCACCTCAGTGCCTTTCTTCAGTTCTGGCCACCCTCTGATGCTTCTGAGCTATCAACCACAGGAATATTTGTCAAGGTGGCCAGCAGTGTTGCCTGGTCTAGAGACTCTTTGTCCTGTCTTCATTTTAGAATCCCCCAAATTGTCAAGAAATATCCGTGCCTGAGCCTTCAACTCACCCTTGGGGTAATGATTTAATTGGTTTTGGAAGTAAGCTTTAGTGGTTTTGTTTGTTTGTTTTTAAAGTTCCCCAGATGAGATTAAGTACTTTTTGAAGCTGTCCAGTTGACTCTAATCTACTGTTCATTTTCAAAACCACTGGCTTGATGTCCCCATACCATTTCATTTTATGACCTCCAGGCTTCCAGGACCTACCTGTAATGCTGCTTTTCCTTCTGCTCCAGACTCAAGTAATCTTTTTATCCTGTACAAGAAAACAGATCACAATGCTGCCAACATGTGTAGGCAAGGGGGCCCCTGTCTCCTGGACCCTACAACTTATAACGATATACCATGTGAGAGTCTCTATTCCTTGGGACCCGATGGTTTGCACTGGCTGTGGGTGGTTGTTACTTCAAAGCATATACTTTTTTGACTAATATCCTATAAGTCTAAAAAAATATTTTCTCTGTGTTTCTGTCCCTAAGTTCTAGAAAGTAAAAGAGGAGAAGGTTTGTGGGTCATGTCACTGCTGGTCAGAAAGGGACAATGGGTGTACAAAAGAATTCCAATAATGGAAAGGTGTAGGTAAAAGAACAAAACAAATGATTTGTAATTCTTTCTCTAGGACAGTTGGATTGTAATAGCTTCTTATCTAATGAATTAGAAAGTATTGCTTTCTAGTAGTTATGAGCAAATTATTTGCTTCACTATATAATTAATGGTTCCAGTGGAAGGGTCTCAGCAGAGAGTTTGATATTCACAGCGTTTGTACAGAAAGGTCAAACACCCTATAATATTAATTTATATTTCTTTTGACTCTTTTACATAGATAGGTCTACGTGTAAAAAGAGTGCTAAATTATATTTTTTTTATACTAGCAACTAGGTAGAAATGGAATGTTAGAATTGTAAATAGTGGAATTTTATGAAAATGTTTCATATTTTTTCATCAAATTTTAAAAAATTAAATCATTAGGTGGAAAAGATAGTTTTAGTAAAAGTTGAATAGTTGCTAGATGACATTTTAGTTTAACTTTGTAGATAATTTTGGATATTTCTGGAAGAATAACTTTGAAATATTTTTTTATGATTTAGCAGACTTTTAAAAAAATATCTGTAGAGCAAATTTAGGTTTACAACAACACTAAAAGGCAGGTACAGAGATTTTCCAATACTCTTTGCCTTTATGTATGCATAGACTAACTCATTATCAAAATCTCACTGTGGAGAGGTATGTTTGTTACAAACATATGAACCTATGTGGACACATAATCATCTCAAGATAGCACTTTACATTAGGGCTTGCTTTTGATGTTGAATCTTCCATGAGTGTTCAATGAATATATGATAACATATATCAATTATTGTAGTGTCATGAAGAATGATTTTGTTGCCTTTAAGATCCTCTGTGCATACCAAGGCATCCAAGCTCTTCTCTAACTAAATAGCAAGCAGTGATATTTTTACCATGAGTAGTTTTATCTTTTCCGGAATATCGTATAGTTGGAATCACACAGTATGTAGCCTTTTCAGACTGGCTTTTTAAACTTTGTAATACACATTTAAGTTTCTTCCTTGTCTTTCCATAGCTTGATAGTTTATTTCTTTTTGGTGTTGAGTTACATTCCACTGTCTGGATGTACTAAAGCTTATGCATGAACTCATCTCATGAAGGACATCTTGATAGCTTTCACTTTTTGGCAGTTATGAATAAACCTCCAGAAACATTCATGTGCAGATGTTTGGGTAGACATAAATTCTCAATTCCTTTGTGTAAATTGTTGGCAAGATGGTATAGTAAGAGCAAGACTAGCTTTGTAAGAAACCACCACTGTCTTCTAAAGTGGTTGTATCATTTTGCATACCCACCAGCAACAAATGATAGTTCTTATTGTTTCACATCTTCATCAGCATTTGGTATTATCAGTGTTCTGGATTTTGATCACTCTAATGGGTGTGTAGTGATATCTCATTGTTTTAATTTGCAATTCCTTAATGGCATATGATGTTTAAAATCTTTTCATATACTTATTTGTCATTTTCCTTGGGGAGGTATCTGTTCACATTTTTAAATAAAGATAATTGATCTTTACAATTTTTATAATTGCTTAATTTTATAACTTTATGAAAGTATATTTAAAGTTAATTGACTTTAAATACAATTAGAATACAATTTTTAAACTAATGTCAATAGAACAAAAATCTTGTGACAATTTGATTAATACAGCTGTTGTACTAAAAGCAAGAAAAAAGTTTAGGGAAAATGTTTGTAATAGTTTATAATGTATTTTAAATTTTATCATTAATCAAAATATCATTGCTGTAAGAACAGATACATAAAAATTTTACATAATCATACCTGATATTTTGTGAATGTTTTAAAACTTAAATATTAGCTTCCCACATTTTTTCATTATGAAGGTAAATTTTCAATATATGAGGATAATACATTTTGTTTAACAGTACAAAAGTTTTAATAATTTTATATAGTTCTACATGTATTTTGGGGGTTCAGATTTTATCTTTTCTTGATCTCTATGAGTGTTTGGAGTGGGACTAAACCCTGTTCTCCCCAACTAGTGTAGACACTGTGTTGTGCACCACATTCTCCCACTCCAGGAATACAAAAAGCAAAATCCATTAAGATTATTTTGGCTTTCTTTTCCTCACTAAGGCTATGAGCACAGGGCTCAATATTTGTTTGGATCGGAAGAAAAGGAATGGGAAAAATATAGAAATGCAAAGATTTTTTAAAAAATAATATTTATAAATATTACCTAATCATACATAGATAAAGGTATGAACAGTGTCCCATGAAGCATGGAGAAGTAATAACAATCAACACATGATAAACAGTCAATTTAGAGGGATCCTGTTGTGATTCAGAGGTCAATTTGTAAGTGAGTTTTTATTTAGTTATTTTTAATTAATTTATTTATTTTAATTAGGTATATATGACAGCAGAATGCATTTTGATTCATTGTAGACAATTACAGCACAACTTTACATTTCTATGGTTGTACATAATGTAATATCACATCATATGTGCAGTCATAAATATACTTAGGGTAATGATGTCCATCTCATTCCACCATCTTTCCTGCCTCCATGCACCCTATCTACCCACCCTCCCCTTTGCCCCCGATTCCTCCATTTTTCCCATGCCCCCCTCCTCATTATGGATCAACATCACTTAATGAGAGAGAACATTTGGCTTTTTTTTTGGGGGGGGATTGGCTTACTTCACTCAGCATGATATTCTCTGACTCCATCCATTTACCTGCAAATGCCATAATTTTATTCTCTTTTAAGGCTGAGTAATATTCCATTGTGTTATATACCACAGATTCTTTATCTATTCATCTACTGAAGGGCATCCAGGTTGCTTCCACTGTTTAGGTATTGTGGATTAAGCTGCTGTGAACATTGATGTGGCTGTTTCTTTGTAGTATGCTGTTTTATAAGTCCTTTGGGTATAGAAAAAGGAGTGGGATGGCTGGATCAAATGGTGGTTCCATCCAAGTTTTTTAAGGAATCTCCATACTGCTTTCCAAATTGGTTGCATCAATTTGCAATCCCACCAGCAATTTATGAGTGTGCCTTTTCCCCCACATCCTCACCAACATTTATTATTGCCTGTATTCTTGATAACTGCCATTTTTACTGAATGAGATGAATTCTTAGAGTAGTTTTAAATTGCATTTCTATAATTCCTAGAGATGTTGAACATTTTTTTCATATATTTGTTGGTCAGATGTATATCTTCTTCTGAGAAGTGTCTGTTCAGCTCCTTAGCACATTTATTGATTGAGTTGTTTGTTTTGTGGTGTTAAGTTTTTTGAATTATTTATATATCCTGGAGATTAATGCTCTATCTGATGTGTGTGTGGCAAAAATTTGCTCCCCAAATGTAGGCTCTCTGTTTACCTCATTGATTATTTCTTTTGCTGAGAAGATTTTTAGTTTGAGTTCATCCTATTTATTCATTCTTGATTTTATTGCTTACGCTTTAGGAGTCTTGCAGACACAGATGAATAGATTGGATTTAAAAAAGACCCAACTATATGTTACCTTCCAGGGACTCATCTCACAGGAAAAGACATCCAAAGACTGGAGGGAAAGGCTGGGAAAAAACATACCACTCACATGGACCATGTAAACAAGCAGGGTTTCCAGACAAAGTGGACTTCAAACCAAAGCTAGTGAAAAGGGATAAAGAAGGACATTTCATAATGCTTAAGGGATTTATACATCAACAAGACATAACAATCATGAATATCTATGCCCCAAACAATGGGGCACCTATGGATGTCAAACAAACCCTTCTGAAATACAAGAACCAAATAGACCACAACACAATAATACTGGGTGACTTTAATACACCTCTCTCACCACTGGATAGATCTTCCAAACAAAAACTAGACAAAGAAACTATAGAACTCAATAATGTAATCAATAATTTGGACTTAAGAGACATATGTAGACTGTTCCATCCATCAACTAGCGAATACACTTTCTTCTCAGCAGCACATGGTTCTTTCTCCAAAATAGACCTTATGTTATGCCACAAAGCATAATAAATAATAAAATCAATAATCAATAATAATAAAATCAAAAATCAATAATAAAATTAAAAAGATAAGCTATCCAACACCTGGAGACTAAACAATATGCTATTGAGTGACATATGGGTAACAGAAGATATCAGGGAGGAGATTGAAAAATCTTAAGTGAATTTTTAAATCACAGTTGTGTATCCTGAATCATGAGATGTCAGTGTACTAAAGATGACACCAAATGATCAGCTAAGGTTTAAGAAGACAACAGTTTAATAATTAAATAAAATATGCATGAAGTTGTGTCTCAAAAATGTGAAAATTTTCTAAGAAATGCAGTGTTGGTGATTTTGCAGTTGTATGAACATCATTGAATATGCTTACACAAACCTTGATGATATAATCTGTTTTAGTCAGCTTTTTCACTGCTGTGACTACAAGCCCAACCAGAACAATTGTAGAGGAGAAAAAGTTTATTTGGGGATTTAGGGTTTCAGAGGTCTCAGTTCATAGACAGTAGCCTCTATTCTTCTTGGCTTGAGGTGAGGCAACACATCATGGCAGAAGAATGTGGTAGAGGGAAGTGGCTCACATGATGATCAGTCAGTAGGGAGACATTAAGCTCAGCTCACCAAATATATACCCCCAAACATGCTCCCAATTACCCACCTCCTTCAGCTACACCCTGCCTGCCTTTAGTTACCACCCAATTAACATAACAATATTCTACTAGATGCATAGACTATGTACTATATAGCCTAGGCTACAAACCTATATAGCATGTCATTTTCCACATATTTTACAGATGTGTATGATGGTATAGTTAAAGTTGGCAAATGTAACACAATGGTATGTATTCATATATCTAAACATACAAAAGGTATAGTAAAAATGCTAGTAAAAAATAATAGGAGTTTTTCAGCTCCTTTGTAATGTTATGGGATCACCATTGAAGATGCAATCCATCATTGGCCAACTTTTGTTATGTGGCACATGACTATATATACGTACATGTATACATTATATATGTGTATGCATATACATATGTGTAAATACATATAAGACATATTTCTTTAGCATATTTTCTACTTACTGAAGTCAAGAAATTCTTTAAATATGGTATTCTGACTACTTCTGTAGGATGGAGTTTCCTGGCCATGCCATATTAGAGTATATGGAAGTGTGTTTAGGGAATAGTTTTCTTTAACAAGCACCCCATGTTCTTGTGGCATACAAGAGCTTTAAAACCACTATGCCAAAAGCTCAAAGAAGATTATTCTGTTGGGTTACAGAGAAAGAAGAGGCCAGAGTAATTGAAGCTCAAAAGATCTATTGTGGTTTATTAATTCAAACCTGAGGTTCTAAAACCCAGCTCCCAGGGAAGTGACAAGGGAAATAGGGAAGACGAGATGAACACACAAAACATTTGGAAAATAAATGTATTTCTTATTGTCTAGACATGGGTGTTTCGGAAGATAAATCTTAAGACTTAACACTTTAAGTAATTATCCTAATAAAGTACCTAATGTCTTGATGTCACCCCTCATACACTTAATGCATAGACCCATTGAGTGTAACTGATTTGTCCAAGGTCATACATCTTCAAAGTGATAGACTCTGAAAGTGAAACCAAGTCCTTGGTCATTAAGGTTTGCTGTCTAACTATGACTCACATGTGTTTCCAAGGTTTTAAAACTAAATGACTAAGAAAGTTTTTCTGCCATTAATATTGTCTTAAGGATCATCTCTATATATTAAGTAACAAGTACTGTACTAAGTGCTGGTATTAGAATGGGGGACACAATAAATATGCTATTTGGTCCCCATGCCATTCATTGTCTTTTTGACAAATTATAATATTAATGCCAGAGAAAGATTCTTCAGAGTGGTAAGTTGATGCAGATAAAGGAATGTGACAAGTTTTATTTTAACAAACACTGGTTTTAGTCATGCTTGTTTCATGTACATTCAAATTGTCTGGTTCTTTCTGCAAACCATGTGCAAGTATTGTTTTATGTATAGTAGAGGTCAAAAAATCGTGTCTATATACATTTTTAGATAAGGGAAAGAGAGGAGAAGAGTAAAGGGTGAAGAGAAAGTTTATATATGAGATACATTAAACATTGATTTCCAGCCAAGTGACTGCTGGCCTATGGGCAAGACTATACAGTTGTTTTACCAGATGGAACACAGTTATATTTGGGGGGCATGTTTTTTATCAAAATTGAAGTCTGTCTTTCTCCAGAAAAATGTGCTTTTTTTCTATGAGGGATTATTTTTTAAATTCTTCCATCCTTTGGATGGAGGCAAAGCACAAGGCAGTATTGGCTGTTCACAGCATATACTTGTAAATTGTCTGTTAGCCAGGTTTCTTCATGGAGATAGACAGTGCGACTTTGTCCTTCCTTATACTGGGAATAGCAAAATCAATCAACTTGGACATACTATGGGCAATTTTCAGCATGAAAACTGATATGCATTGGTTCGAAATGAATTTATTCTCTAAATATTTGTGCTCATAAAAAAAGGTTAAATGAAAAGACTGGCCATTTCAAGATAGACTATTGAGAAATAATATAATCAGAATTATTTTAGAAAATTTAGAAAGACTCCCTGAACAAAATACCTGTAGATGAAAATTGTCATATTTCTGTGACTGCTTTAATGCACATCTGAGAAACTTTTCTTTTTCTTCTGGTGCAAGGAGTAAAATGCAGTGCAGGGTCTTGCATTTGGCAGGAAAACCCTCTATCCCCAGGCCGATTTTTTTCTTCTCTTGAATAAACTCTCATGTTTGGGAGAGGGTTGGGATTTTATATGCTCATGTGATAAAATCTACTCCTTTTTCTTTCCTCTGAAATATAGAAGAATGGACCTTAAGGAAAAATTTTAAATTATAATATTTCCTAAATTATTAGTAGGAAAAAAATCATAGTGTCTTTTTTTTAAACCATTCTGAGGTTTGAATAATAAAATACAGAATAAAACTATGAAATCAAATTCTGATTATAGAAGGATAGACATTTTTATTTCTTCTTGGTTTGTAAATTTAACTTAAAACTAAAAAAGAAGGAGGAGCGGGAGAAGGATGAGAGGAAGAGGAATATATTGAATGATATTTTGGATATTTTCTAAGGTTTTTCTTTTTGTTAGTTCAGAGAACACAAAACTCCACAGTTTACTTACTGTGATTCTGATTTTGTCTGCACAGAGATAGCACACATATGCTACACTTAATCTGTACATTATATGAACATTATATTGATATGATTAATAATTTCCATAAGAGAAATAAAGTACACACAGATTAAATGTGATCAAAGTAACTCAATGAACACTTCTTCAGTCACAAATGGAACATTTTATGAAGCCATTCTTACATTTCTTAATTATTGATATTTATTTATGAGACTAATTTTCTGTTTACCAACTGTCATTAATTCTGATGACTTTATGATTCACAAGCTCCCTTAGGCTTAAGATAATGACTTTAGTTAACAAATTGCAGAGTTCCTACAGTTTTTAGATTTGCCTCATAAACTTGTTATTCTACAAAGTCTTAAAGTGAAGGAAAGGATTTTTTCTTGAAAAGTTCCAACAGCTTAATAGATCCATGACCAAATTGTTCATGATCATAAGCCCCTGGAGAGTTGCCATGAATAACTAGGCATAAATGGGAGCCCCAATGTTACAGCTTAAAGATTAGAAGTTCTGAGCAGACACATAGTTAGAACTTTATTATCCGAGAGTTCACAGTTCCAGGGGGAAATTAGATCTCTTCAGTTTCACTCTTCCCTAGAGACCTAATCACCAGTGAAAATAGTATACTCCATGGATTTACCAATATTTAACAACATTTCTCACAATTAGTTTACATGTCGAGTGAGAAAAACCCATGAGTACTGCTTAAACATACTTAGAGTTCTCTTATGAAGTCATTTGGCAAAGGCTTGTTATGCTCTGATTAGCTTATGAGTTCATTCTGGATCTGATAGAGTTTGGGGCATTGTCTGTCAACTTGCTAGGAATTAGGACAGAAAATGCCTTCGAATTGTCTTTGCTCATTTAACCATGTCACTGCAGATGTTCACTATTTTAATACATCTCTTAGTTGGGAGGCATACTCTATGTATAATCAATTAGAGATGTACGATTTTGAATAAAGAAGAAGTTAATAAGTAGATTAAAATGCTAAAGAGACATACTTTCTTTTCAAGTGAGTTCCAAATTGCATATCAATATATGATTAATTGTGAGCATGAAAAGGTCATTTCAGACTCCCTAGTAAGTTTATGCAGTGATAATAAAAATTTTCACAGCATACAGTTTATGAAGCAGTCTATAATGGTAATTTAACTTGTACAAATGATTATACATTATTTTTTAATGTGCAAGAATGTCTTGGTTTGTTTCCTGTTGTTATAATAAAATACCTAATACCAGGTAACTTATAAAGAATAGAAGTTTACTTGGATCATGCTTCTGTAGGCTGAGATGTCCAAGAGCATGGTGTTGGTATCTGCTTGCCATCTGATAAGGACCTTCCTACTGCATCACAAAATGACATATAGCCTATCATATGATGGGACAGAGAAAAGTATGCCAGTTTGTGTCTCTTTTCCCTTTTTTTTTTTTTTTTTGGTAAAGCTACTAATGCCATTGTGAAGACTCATGATTTAATCTAATTCTAATTACTTTCCAAAGGCCCCACTTTCAAGATTATCAGTATAGGAATTTAAGAATTAAATTCTCAACACATAGACATTCAGAACACATTCAAGGCATAGCAATTAGATATATGAGAGAACTTTAAGTTTCCTTGAATTACTAATTTATGTAAAATAATTATATAGAAATATTAGTGGTGTTTTCAAAAAGTGAAATGAAAAATTCAAGTCTTATTATTTTCTTTTCCCATCTCCTATCTGCTCTCATTACTTTAGTATAAATGAGTTAGTAAGGTGGCAATGTAGTGTCATTTTAAATAAAAGATTAGTTTTCCAGACAGATATGGGACTGTAGCACTGGATAGCTTCAGTGGGCACCATTCCTATAATAGATTCTTGAATGGTGCTCCCTAGTGTTCTGCAGTACACACATGGGTGGCCCTACACAGTGGGCCTGAAGCGAGTAATGTAGAGACCTTATTAAACAGCACTGGGAAAAGTTATTGGGTCTCTCTGATACTTGATTTCCTTATCTATAAAATGAAAATGATTTCACCTGTCAGATATGGTTCCTATGTAATTAGATGAGCTTTCACAAAAGTTTATTTCCATAAGAACACTCAATGTGGTACAAACTCATAGTAGGTAGGTGCTTAATAACTGTTAGACCTGAAAGTAGATAGAAGGTAAGATGGAATTTAACAAGTGGTTAAGAAGAAAGCAAAAAAATGATGTTTGCTCAGAGGTGTAAAACCCAAACGAAAGGTCTTTGCTGGCCTACTTTGTATAGATAAAACCTTTTGTTAATTAGATGATACACACATGCATGTGTGCACACATGCAAATATTTGCCGACATACACTCAAACATGCATTTGTGCACAAACAGCCTCCAAATTTTGGACACTTAGTTGAAAAATGCTAATTTCCATCATATGAATGTTAGACATTCACAAGAAAATATAAAACAGACATTTGGAAATTAGTTTTCTAGAGAAAGAAAAGATATTACAACAAAAGAAAAAGCTAGAAGGGTTGTGCATTTCAATCTAATAAAAATATAAGTGTAATGACAATTACTACAGCTATCAATCTTCAATAATTTGTGAAGAATCTAGCCTCGAATGCAATGAAGCTTTATAAGATTTGTGATTACAGAGTGTAAAATATAACAGATGCTACAATATTTAGATGCCTGCTGGCATTTACCTTTTCCTCTGCACAGTTCATTTCAACTATATGAAAATTTTATGTGTTATATAAAAGTAAAGAAAAAGAAATTTATTTGTAAAATAACCACAGGAGAATTGATAGTGTTTCCAGCAATGTGGTATTTGATTCTTTTGTCCAGATGAACTGTGCAAGAAAGTGGAGAATTTGATGATATAGTATTATTTTCAGTTTTCATATGGTGGAAGACATATAGGTCAAAAAAATAACATTGATGTTGAATTGTTACTTCATTTGCAATATTGAGAGCTGGTTTCTTAGAATGGGAGACCAACTGTTCACTTGAGAAATGGTTTTGCTTTGAGAATTACAATGGAAGGGTAATGCATTGCTGCCATTGGAAAGATGGCCAATGTTAATATTTCAAAGACAAGTACTTAAGAAGCAACACCTGTTTTTCTGTGTGTATGTGTGTGTGTTTGTGTGTGTGTGTGTGTGTGTGTCTGTGTCTGTGTTTGTGGTATTGGGGTTTGAACCCAGCTTCTCTTGAATAGTAGGCAAGTGCTCTGTCAATGAACTATAACCCCAGTCCAACACCTGTTTGCTTTTTTTAAAATACATTTGTGGAATATCAAATGTCAGTCATCTTGCTTAAAAAATTTCATTATCTATGATTGCATTGTAAACATGATATTATATTTTTGGTATAATAAAGCAAATTGTCTACTTTTGAAGATTTATGTTCCTTATGTTAAAAAGTTTATTTTTTTATTTCACATTGTATCTATATTTTTTTCAGAAAAATAATTAGAAAATAATGAAAATTTTTCTAGATCTGCAAGCTAGAAACCTGTAAGTCATTTTTGACACCTTCATCTCCATTTTCCCAATATCCAATAATTCATGTTTCTATTGATTTCATTTTCTAAATGTCTGCTAAGTGTCTGCATCTCTACAACTATCACAAAGTTTCTAAAAACTCTCCTGTAATAACTCTCTACAGTCCAAAGTCTACTTCCTGACCTGGAAATCTTTTTTTTTTTTTTTTGTGGAATCAGTAATTTTTCACATACCAGTGGCTTCAAACCAAAGTATGTGTATTCCTGGATGTGTGTAAGGTATACCATGCATACTGACAGTTTTAAATGAGTCAGTTTCCTGATCCGTAGTGTCCATATGGATTTTTCTTAAAAGTGGTCTCCTTCAAGAATGTGTCAGCAGGTAAGCCTGTTTCTTTATTCCACTTCCAGTTTTACAATTACACTACTTCTGCTTTACAAGCAAAATAAAACCAGGTAGGTGTTCCTCCTACGAATTCTGATCCTTGTTGTGCAACATTGCATCAGTTATTAAAATCTCTGGGGCACCAAGAGAGGGATAATTTAAACTATCAGTGTCATCGAAGTCCTCTTTAAACAGGTGCCATTTTTTTCCATCAGAAACACAATAACATATTTCTGTTAAGAGAAGATGTGATATTAAAAAAATGGTACTTAGGCTTAGATTGTAGTATTCTGAATTCAGGTTTATTTTGTGGCACAGGACAGCAGGATTCATGGCAGTTTTCTTCAACCACATCACCTCATTTTCTCCCAAATTTTTGCCTAGGAAGCATTGTTCCTTCAGAGGGTCTTAGAGGAACACAGCAACCCAGGGGTGGGTGGGAAATATTGAAGGCATCAGTGTTTATTTCCTACAGATGACAAACCAGGGGAGACTCTTTGTTTTATCAATCTATTCATCTTAATTTATTTTTTGTCTCTGTTTACCTATCTCAGGATATTAAAGTTTTGAAAAAAGTGTATAAAAATCAATTAATTCTGATGTTTAAAACTCATATATCACCTGCCTAACCACTGCAAGCTTGGAGACTTTTCCTCAGTGATCTGATATTTCACGTTGTGTCTCTTGGCAAACACATGTTTTCATCCATATACTGGAGTGATCTTGGAACATATTTTCAATTGGGAGTGTACTTTTCAGTTATGGAAACTTATATTTCCTTGATGATGGCATTCTATCTTTTGTTGTTTTCTCTTTCCAGAATGCCAGTTAGCCAGATGTTAGACTTATTGACGGAGACTCTGACATTTAAAATATATTTTCCACTTTTATATTTTGCTCTACTTTTTGAGAAATTTTCTCTATTTTTTTCTAATCTCTTTTTTTTTAAAAAAATAAGACCATCCATTCTCATTCCATCGTTGCTGTGTTTATCTCTATGATTGTTCTATTCTCATAGTAAAAAAAAAAAAACACATATGTAGAATCTACTCTCTTACCACCATGTAGACTGGTTAACTAGATGAATATTGTTATATTGCAAATCTCTAGAACTTTTTCATCTTTCATGACTGACACTCTGTACATCTGAATTGGTTAGGGTTGTGCAGAGAAACAGAACCACAAGAGTACAGCCATGTGCTGCAAAAAAATGTTTTGATTAACAATAGACTGCTTATAAAATGATGGTCCCATAAGATTATATGGCCCGGTTGATACTGTAGCTGTCTTAGTTTGTTACACTCTATAATATTTAGACACTGGCAAAATCACCTAGCTACACGTTTCTCAGAATGTAACCCTGTCATTAAGTGGTTCACATGACAGTGTAGTCTGATGAGTCTCAGGTTCTACAGTTGGCAAGCTGGAGACCCAGGATTGCCAATGGAATGGCAAAGTTGCAGAGCAAAAGTCATGAGGTTTAATACTCAAGAAGAGCTGATGTTACACTTTGAAGTCCAAAGACAGGATATGACAGGTAGTGTCACAGGAAATCAGGTAGGATGAGTTCATTTTTACTCACAGACCAGTCATCCTTTATGTTCTCTTAAGACCTTTAAATGCTTTTATGAGGGCTTTCCAAATGAGACAGCACAATCAGGTTTATTGAGTCTAAATCAAATATTACTTTCTTCCAAAAATCCCTCAGATATTACCAGGATCATGTTTTATCAAATATCTGGATCCTCTGTGGTCCAGTCAAGCTGATATATAAAGTTAACCATCACAAATAATGATTTCCCAGTCCTTCTGTTCTCTATTTTAGATACCTCCAGTGAGTGGAATCCTGATGCATGTATTTTTCTGTGTCTGGCTGATTTCGTTTAGTATCATGTCCTCAAGCTTTATTGATGTTGTAGAATAGGGCAGAATTCCTTGTTTTTCTTAAGGTTGAATGATACCTATTTTATGTACATACCACATTTTCTTTATCCATTCATCTGTCAATGGACATTTACGTGGTTGCTTCAATAAATATGGGAATGGAAATATCTCTGCAATAACCTATTTTTAATTCTTTTGGATAATGGATCATGTAGTGCTTTTGTTAATATTTGAGGAGCCTCTATCTTGTTTTCCATAATACATTTGCACCAAAAGTGTACAGTATTGTGTATCTCTGATTCCCTGCCAACATTATTTTCTGATTTTTAAAAACTAATGTCTGATGTATTCTGCTGTCTATCCTATGGCAATATGTAAATCAATGAAAGTGTAACTGATGTGATACAGCAATCTGTATACGGGGTAAAAATGGGAGTTCATAACCCACTTGAATCAAACTGTGAAATAAGATATATCAAGAACTATGTAATGTTTTGAACGACCAACAATTAAAAAAAAAAAACTAATGGCCATCCTACCAGGGGTGAGACAATATCATATTATGAATTTGATTTCCATTTCCTTAATGATTAATTGTTTTTAACACCATTGCATATACCTGTTGGTCATTTTTATGTCTTCTTTGAAGAGATGGCTATTCAAATCCTTTCTCCACTTTTAACTGGCTTATTATTTATTATTACTCTTGCTTTTGGGATCATTTTATATCTTGACTATTTAGCCTTTATCAGATATCTAGTGTGTAAATATTTTCTCCCATGCTATTGGTTTCCTCTTCACTCTGATTACTTCCTAAGCTGCACAAAAATTTTTAGCTTGATGTAGTTCCACTTGCCTATTTTTGATTTGGTTTTCTGTGTTTTGGGCATAATATTCATCTCAAGGAATATTGATAACAATTTGATTTCATTTAACTTTTCTCCTCTGCATGGTCTATTGTGTTCAAGTTATTTTTGTTCAATTATTTATTTTAGGTTTTATCTTTCTTAGTAGAAATTTTTCTTTGCTGTTTTATAACTTGATTACCTGCTTACGTTTGAGAATGGGAAGGAAAACTCCGAAGGCTTTAAATACATGAGACTGGATGATTGTGGATTCACAGCAGGAAAATCTCATTTGGCTGCGTCATTGGACCAAATTATTATGGCCTTATGGTATATTTTGATATTTGGAAGTTTATTCCCATGCTTTTTTTTCAAAGAATTTTATTTATTCTTGTCCATTACAAGAGCTGAATAATTATGTATTTTCATTATTTTAAAAAGTCCTACATCGATTTTGAAATTATATTTAGTTAAACATGCAAATTTATAACCCAGAAATATTATGTTTTTATTTATTATCATCTCTTATCATGTCTTATTTTGTTGTGTAAAATCTTCTGCATACATTTTTGTTTTATTCTACTATTATATATTTTGTACTTCAATTGCTACTGTGAACATGCTAGAAAATGGCATTAGAAGGAGGGAGAAACAGTTTGAAGTTTGTTCAATATTTTTTTGAAAAATTTTTTAATTTATATATATCAGTGGAATGCATTACAATTCTTATTACATAAATAGAGCACAATTTTTCATGTCTGTGGTTGTATACGTAGTATATTCACACCAATTTGTGTCTTCATACTTGTACTTTGAAAAGCAATGATCATCACATTCCACCATCATTAATTACCCCATGCCCCCTCCCTTCCCCTCTCACCCCTCTGCCCTATCTAGTGTTCATCTATCCCTCCCATGTTCCGGCTCCCTATCCCACTATGAATCAGCCTCCTAATATCAAACAAAATATTTGGCATTTGGTTTTGGGGGATTGGCTAACTTCACTTAGCATTATCTTCTCTAATTTCATCCATTTACCTGCAAATGCCATGATTGCAGCACATTTCCCAATAGCTAAACTGTGGAACCATCCTGGGCTACTCATAATACACTTCTCAATCTCATCTGTATCAGTGGTTCTCAAACTTAACTGCACACACAAATCATGGGGAGTGTTGTTTGAACATCTTCATGCCTGGACCCACCCCAGGAATTCTGAATTGGTTAGTATGGCCTGAGGCTGGGGTATTAGCATATTAATGCTCCAGAGAAAGTAAAAAATTTGAGTAATTTTCAGAATCACTGTTTCATACTAGGAATTTTCAAACACTAGACTCATCTGTGGAGATCTTAAAAAATAGCCAAACTAACAAACAAACAATAAACAAATACACAAGTTGCACCCCACAGAAATTTAGAATCTCTGGGGTGAGTCCAGGCAGCAGAATTAAAAAAAATAATAACAGCTTTATTGAAATATAATTTATGTGCTGTGCAATTCATCTATTTTAAGTATACAATAGTTCAATGGTCTTTAGTATTCTCAGAATTTTACAACCATTGTCACCATTGATTGTAGAAATTTTCATCATCCCTCCCAGAAAAGCAGCACAGCCATTATCAGCCACTCCCCTTTCTAGGTCTCCTTCCTATCTTCATCCCTTAAACAGTGACTAATCTTTCTGAAGCTATAGATTTGCCTATTATGGGCATTTCAAATCAATGGAACCCTACACCATGTGGCTGGCTTCTGACATGTGGCATAATGTATTCAAGGTATGTATTACAGCAGGAAATAGTATTTCATTCCTTTTCGTGGCAAATAATATCCCACTGGATGAATAGACCACATTGCATTTACCCACATGACACACATTTTGTGTTGTTTCTATTTTTTTTTTTTTGGTTATTATGACTATTATGACTGTTGTGACTGCAGGTTTTAAGTTTCTAAAATTTTATGGTGTCCCTTTCACTGGAGTTAGTTTATAGCATTTGGGCCTCTGTTCAGTTCCTCAGAAATTTATAATCTCTGAGGTGAGTCCCAGGAAATGGAATTTTAAAAATCTCCAGTGGATCCAATGGGGCAGCTAAGTATAAGAATTATGGCCTCTTACTATTTAAAGTTGTCTAAGGACCAGCAAAATGAGCCTATGAACCCGGTAGACTATCAAGGTCAACCCCAGTCCTAGTGGATCAAAATATAAAAATAAATAAAATTCTCCAGGTGATTTTTATGCAGCTTCAAACTTGAGACACATTGCCCTATAATATACTAATCATAAACGTGTTCCTAACTTTTTCTACACATTCAACTCAAATTAGATATTTAAAAATATTGTTGGTGGGCTTTAGACTATAATAACTAAATCAGTATCTCCAGGAAATGGGGCTCAGAAATAGTTAGATTTTGCAAGTTCTCCATGTGACTGATGTACAGCCAAGTTATAATCATTTACTTATATATGAAGGTTCCCCTCATTTTTCTTCTTCCAGTTAATAAAAATAACACCTATGTGACTCTTTTGTGAGGAATCAGTGATTTAAAAAGATGTTACTCTACTTTTAATTGCTCTATATATGGTTTCAAGTTATTTTTGAACAAAGTAATTTCTTTAAACAAGGAAAAAGGATAGCACACATGTCAAAAATAAGTTTCTTCACTTATATTTCAAACTCCAGAAATAGACTAATGCTTATGTGAAAATGTAGTGCATGATATAGATTACATTTCATATCAATGAGTAAAAGATGGATTTTTTAACAAATAGTTTTAGAAAATTAAGATACTCATAAAAAGAAAGAACTGAATTTCAATTATCCACTTCTTTAGAAAAATTATTGACTCTGAATAACTGATTCACATTTGTTTACAAACAAACAAAAATCTCAACAACACTAAAACCTTGGGACATTACAGAAATGTACTGTGTACATCACAACCAATCCTGGGTATTTGGATATATTCTATTTTTAGACATATTTTATGTTTTTAATCTGTATATTAAAAACCCATATATATGTGCAGATTATATATACACACACACACATATATATATATATATATACATGTACACACATTGATTATATATACAAATGATATGTATATGTTTAATATAAATTATACATAAATCTCTAACAAACATAGGCAAATTTAAGCTCTTTAGATTACTTGTGACACATATGGAAATAATGAAAATAGCATTTGAAGCTCAACTTTGGCATGATGAGATGATTTGCATTTTGAAGAAGCCTATAGATTACCCTGTGGGCCCATAGGACATCTATACTAGATTACAAATGCTTCACATGTAGGGGTACTTTTCTTTGATTGCTGTATTTTAACTCATAGAATGGCACTGTTATTTAGTGCCTTAAGCCAAACAAATGAGCCACTTATGTTAGGCACCTGTTCACATAAATAAAAACAACAAATAATATTATCTTGATCAGCCCTTCCTAAGAAATAGTGATTAAATGATATCTGGTATTTTCTTTGTGTGTGATTTCTTTCCAAGAAGTGTAGGAAACTGAATTTCTTTTGATGAATCTGTGTTGCCTATGAATTGATGTCCACAGATTTTCTACTTTATTAATTGTCCCAGCAATTTGGCCAACAGTGATTTATATGAAACATTCCCCTTGTTGCAGATTCTACTGTTGGCTAATTGATGCTGTATGAATTATGCATCCTAAGCTAAATGCAATGGTGCGTGAAAGATTCAGCCAAGGTCATTTTCCACCAATCAGAACTACAGGGATTAAATGCCTTTTTAAAGACAGGCTTTATTACTTTAATTTTGCTGCTTTCTTCATGTATACATCAAATCCAGAGTAATGAGCAAACTGTAAAGTCGCACTTTTAATTTATAAACATATGTAGGCACCCAAAGTTCAGTGTTCTGCAGCCAGACAAGGCCTGTAATTGAATTAATTTAGTAGAGCTAAGGAAAAAACCAGAAATGGCAAAAAGGTGTTTTTTTGTCTGGTTCAAAAATATACCAGATACAATCAAATTTGTCTATGATTTATTAATATTTAAAAGTGATTCTTCTGCAAATAAGCATTTCAATTGAATAAAGGACATATTAGGACCAAGTGCAGGGTATTTGGCATTTCAACAGATAATGAAGGACAGTTTTGAAAAGATACAATCAGTTATCACTTATTAATAGTAAGAGAGGAAATTATTAATACATTCTAGAGGATATGTATAGGAGGGGATCTGTGTAACACTTTACTAAAGGTTTCAGAATTAAAGCAGACAAGTTAGAGGAGTGAAAAGATTTTGGTCTTTATAGTGTTTTGGTAGCTGAGTTTGAAAGATTACTAAGCTAATTAGTAGTTATGTAACTTTAGGCAATTTAACCACTCCCCTCTGGAGACCTCAGTTCCCTATTGCAAAAATGGGCATAATAATACTTTGCTTGCATGGTTATTGTAGAGATAAGCATTATTTAAATAAAATTAATAACTTAGCCTTGGTAACTTAATGCCTAGACAGTAGAGGATACTACCAGATACAATATTCCCTCATTTACATGTTGCATATGAGGTTTGTAAAGAAATCCACCAATTTGGTATTTAAAATCATCCCCAAATGGTTGTGGGATCATATTCCTATATGCTTCTAAACCAAATAAATGTGTTTTAATGAGTATTTTCATATGCCCAGAGAACTTTTCTGAGGCATTAGCAAACAAACAAACAAAAGGCATGTTTCAGGACAAACTACAGATACCCAAGGTATATCAAACCACACTCAGGCTGGGATAGATAATATGTGTGCTGAGACTTCATATTAGTGGTCTAGATGCCTCAGAAGAGAGAAATTAATTAGAAATCCTTCAGGCTAGTATTTCATGACAATGAATATGGCAATCACCTGAAGGTCTTAATGTTAAAAATACTGATTCTGTTGTGTGCATGCATGAATATGTAACAAGGAATCCCATAATATGTATAATTATAATGTACCAGTTAAAGAATAAAAATTAAAAATGCTGATTCTGGTTTAGCAGATCCTGAGATTCACAGTTCTTGCAAGCATCCTCATAATATGATACATCAAGTTTAAGTAGCAAAGCTGAGTGCTTTTCAGACCTAACTGCACCTGGAGATCCTTTTAAAAGTGATGATTTTTTTTTTCTTCAGACAGTGGAATCTCTGTGGTTGAAGTCTCAGCTTAGGTACTTTTAAAAAGCTCCACAATATATCTTTATACTTTGATCCAGGACTGCAAACTAGTGTTTCAGTTGTAAAGGTAAGTGAACTCCATCACCTAGTATCAGATCATCTTTATAAAAGCACATGCTTGTGAAACCCAGACTGTATAATGCTGTTGTAGAATGTGTCAGTATGTACAAAAAGACTCCTCAAAAAGCACAATAGAGCCCTCCACATGGGCTCCACATCTTAAGTCGGGGAAAAGCACTGTCATGAGAACTCACAAGACCCTGAGTCCTGGGTCAGTACCTCATCCAAGCTGTGCTTCATTCGACCTGCAATGGAAGAAAATGCCATATAGCATTGAGGGACTAAGCCTTCAAAGATTTTACTTACAAGGTTAACAAGTGGCTTTTGTGATTAAAAAAAAAGCTTAGTTACTATTGAAAAATCTGTTCTGTTCACAATTATCAGTGACCTCAAGCCTTCAAAATCAGTACCTGTAATGAATTATCTGTAAGAAACTACTTTTTCTAAGCTCCCACAGTAAGTTTCCCTTATTGCTTGTTAAGTTTCCAATATTACACTTTTTTATTCAATGTCTGGTTTGTCTGTTTCAGGGACATCAGATCACTTGAAGCCTTTTAAAAACATATTACTGGTCACCATCACCAGAGTTCTTGATTTAGAAAGTCTGGAGGTGGGGGCTAAGGAATTTTGTTTCTAAAAAAATGTCTCAGAAGATGCTTAGTTAAAATTGGGGACTATGACTGTGTCATTTCACGAACAGAGTGTGCCTATCAACCATTTTTTTCCACCAGTTCCTAATATATAGATACATAAACAAATCTCTTTTGAATAAAAGAATGATGAATAAACCATACCTTACTCCTAGTGAAAATTCTATGAAACATCAGAAATCTTTATTCACTTAGTTAAAGGTAATGCTTGCCTGTGAACCTAAACAACAACAACAACAAAAAAAAAAAACATTGACAGAGCTTTCTGCTGCTGTAGACACTAGAATATTAGAATATCTAGGGGCATTTCTCAGGAATACTTTTTTTCTTTTCACTGAGCCACTACTTCCTGGTGATGAAACTGGCATGATATCAACAGATTGATGGCCTGATCAGGAGCTTTGAAGCAAGAGAAGCAACTGTATTCTCTTCTAGGGCCATCTGCTTTCAATTTTTCAGCTAAGCCTCCTGAAGACTCACCATGTGCCACAAGAGTAGAACAGAAGTCAAATGTGCCTCCACGGCCAATAAGATTGCTGTTATTATCAAAGTTCTAAAGGGAGTACTCAATATTGGCATTCTTTTCACATTCCAAATATGTTAATGTTTTTTGCTTCTATATTAGTGTTTTTGTAACTTTTTTTCTTGATGAATGTTTTAATTAAAGCCTTAGATTTTCTCAAAGTAGCTTTTGAAGCAGTACAGAATTGTTGCTCTGATGGTTCACTATTTTTTGGACTCAAGATATATTTACTTACCTTTATGAAATAGCTGCTCTTGTAGTGGTCTCCTCATAAGAAGCCTTGTTTTTTACCCACTGAGAAATCAGTCCAAACTTGGGAAAACAACAAATGAATACAAGAGTCAGAGAAAAATCTAAAAAATCTGGTATAGATTTCTTGCCCAAAAGCCATGTATGAATGCTTTGGAAAGTACAAATAATCTAGATATTGAGAAAATGTGCAACAACTAATAATCTAGATATTGAGAAAATGTGCCAACAACTAAAGCCTGAATAATTTGATTTTTACTTTATAATTTCAGAGTGATTTTTAAATTTTGGTATATTTTATTTCATGCTAACCTCTAATCTGTCTGGTAAAAGGGCTTGTTTTTAAAAATCATTTGTGAGAATCATCTTGATGGTTGTATTTATAATTCAAAGGCTATAGGGAGTAAGCTCCATTCTTTATACCACAGGCTTCACAGTCTAAATTGTTAGGACTAAAGAATGCTGTTCTCCTCTGTGTTTCCTGCATGATGAGGACCTCTGACCTCTTAAAGTCTTGGTAAGAGTAGAGTACTCTGGAAAAGCAAATGATTCTGCTTTCTGAAAGTGAAGTCATAATTAATTACTCACTATTAATTTTGTGACATCAGTTCTCCCTATCATAACTTGACGACATAATTAATGTTTAAATATGACACTATTTGTTTAGATATGAGGTGCCTCCCAAAAGTTTATGTGTGAGACAAGGCAAGAAAAGTGAAATGCTTGGGTTATGAGAGCTTTAGCCTAATCAGTATATTAATCTAGTTGAATGGATTAACTGGGTTGTAACCATAGGCAGGTAGCATGTGGCTGGAGGTGGTAGTCTTTGGGAGTGTGCCTTTGTTGAGGGGAGCTCTTTGCTTCCTGATTGTCAAGTCATGAGCTGCTTTTCTTCTCCATACCTGTGAACTATGATGTTTTGCCTTACCTTGGGCCCAAAGCAATGGAGTTGTCGGTGTATGGACTGAGAAATTCTTAAACTGTGAACTCTAAATAAAACTTTTCCTCCTCTATGTTGTTCTTGTCAGATCCTTTGGTCATTGCAATGAAACAGCTGACTAAAACAACAGCAAAGATTATTTTTTTTCTCTTTTGCAGTGCTGAGCTTGAACCCAAGGTCTTGCCCATGTTACGCAATTGTCCTACCATTGAGCTACACCCCAAGGCCTTGCAATTCATTTTGGTTCAGCCTTTTCCTAAGATTTAAGAAGCCTCTCTAGGGGAAATGGGGCTTCTAAAACATGTCTCTATCTATATCTATAGTGCGTAAAGCAGCAAAATGTATGTGTGCATGTATTTGTGTTTGTATATTAAAATGTGGCATACTTCCCTCATCCTAAATTCAGTGGTTAAATTTTTGCTAATATGAATATGTAAATAAATTTTTGAATACATGTGATATATTCTAAGGTCTATACAATAAAAGTTTTAAAAGCACTGTAGAGTGCCAGTGAATCAGCCAAAAATTCAAAAAAATATATGAGTCCTAGTCTAGGCCTCCACTACTTCAACATAATGTTGATGTATGTTAGAGACTTGGTAATGCTTTGCCTGTAGAAAAGCAAGCCAAGACTGGAAATGTAGAAGAGGGATACATTTTCCATAGTACAGCTTTAGAATCAGAACTAGAACCAAAGAGTTTAAGGTACTGAGAGACAGATATTTGACCTTAATGTGTAAAAGAATTTTAAAAAAATATTATTGCTTTCATAAGAGCATTCTGTGTGTTTATACAACATTAGCTGTTTCTTTATACATAGTTAACAGCTTTATCTTTACAGAAATCCACTTTACACATCACAAAATTGAATCACAAGGATTTTATGAAATCCACCTAACTTCCCAGTGAGGAGATAGCAGAAATGGAATTTGAACCTACACAGTCTGGCTCCAGAGGATACCAGCTTCACTGTGAGGATGGAATGACTTTCTGCTGCTTTGAAATGTAGTGAAATTCTCTGTGAGCAAGTGATGTATAATACTATTAAACTTGTTTGAATAAAAAATGAAGAGTTCTTACCAGGTACATAGTAGAGGGGATTTCTGCCTCAACTACAAGGTGTGCTAGATGATCAATGATGTCTATTTTGCCTTTAGGCTCATATCATCAAGTAAACTAGCTTTCTTTATTTATTGAACTCTCAATATTATTGTTCTGGTAGTGTCTTGAGTTTGCCCATAGTATAAACTATACTGCAGCAAATACAATTTTAAGCTATTGCTATGGTCCTTATTTATAAAGAATATAGACTGATTCCATAATATGATTATATGATTATGGAATGTTATATGATTATGGAAGCTCTAGTCTTTGTGTTAGCCTTGTCTGTCCAAATTGTCCAAGTTGTATAATCTGAGACACAGCTTTAAGGGAACCCTAAATCATATATTTAATTAAATTACTTTATATAATGAAATCTGGGTCTGTCAAACACAATTTTACCAACAATGGGGTGATTCAAAAAAAGTGTAAGTGAAATGGATTTTTTGCCAATTACATATAGTACTTGTAAATGTGGATAACTGATCCTGAGGAACCAAAAAGTATCTGGAGAGCTCAATAATCACTTTAAAAAGTAATCAAGCCACGTAATTCCATCTGAGTATTCAGATCATGACAAAAATTGTCTGAATCAAGAGAAAGAACATGGAGATTTCAATTCATCTCTGATATTACTTAATTAAGTTGGTTACCATGTTGCTATAAATACACCATTTTCTATAGCCTGTTGATTGTCATCATTTTGAAATGTAATTCAGAACTAGGTAAGAGAAATAGGAATAACACAGCTTTTTTTTTCCTTTAGATATAATGCAATTTAAGGAAATAATTGCAAATGAGATGGGGAAGTTAAACTTATTTGATGTTCTAAATTGGGAGTATGGGAGGAGATGATGTGAGCCTGGATGGTCTTTTGTTAGTAACCTTCATTATTACTTAAGAAATCAATCCAAAATCCCAACCATAAGAACACTGCACCAGTGCAAATTAATTAAAATTAAAACTCTTGCCTATGAAAGCAGGAATTTATACGGAATACTTAACAAAGTGCCAGGTAGTGCTAGTGAGCTGTCATGGGGCTAATTCTGGTGGCTACAGAGTGAAATTGGGCTACATTCTCAATCCAAAAAATTCAGAAAGTGTACTTAAAATTCAACTTACAGAAACTGTCGTTGCATTTTTATTTTTTCACATTTACCTTATCTAAAATCATTTACCTTATAGTTTTCCTACCTAGAGTTATATATTTTTGTTAGTACCATCTATAAGAGAACTGAATATCAAAATGGAATTCTGATAGACTCCATAGAGACTCATTAGAAAAACATTGAAATGCTGTATGCCAATATTTATCTTGAAATCACATCGAATCAAGGGTTGTTAGGGTCCTAAAAGATCAGCCTGAAAACACAAAGAAAATCAGTTTAGAGCCAATAAATTTAACAAATTAGAGTCATTGTCAGTCTTTTAACTTTTTTTTTTGGTATCATGGATTGAGAATGTTTAACCACTGAGTCATAGCCCAGTCAGTTTTATTTTTTATTTTTGAGATAAGGTTTCACTAAGTTGCAAAGGATTCACTAAGTTGCTGAGACAGGCTTTGAATTCATGATCCTCCTGCCTTAGTATCCTGAGCTATTGGGATTAGAGGCCTGAGCCCCATACCTTAAAGTAGGCTTTAACTTTTAACAAATAGTATTTTGCAATTTATTGAAAGATAGCAATAAAAAATCAAATAGTACTTAACAACTGAAAATTGGCAAAACTGGATACGTAAATATTAGGAAAATAATTACCATAAACTTACATGGCAATATCCTCTAAAAATCGTACCTATTTTTTTCAACTAGTGAATTTTACTAAATATATAATGAAGAATTAATACAAATCCTTTACAAGCACTTAAAAATAAAGGGGAGTATTTTCTAATTCATTCTGTGAGGCCCCAAACAAATAAAACAAAACATACCAAAGACTTAGCACAGATAAAGGGCAATATTGTGTGCAATATACTCAGTGAGGAAAGTCCCCTTGGAAGTTGAATTTATCATTTCTAAATTCCACAAATCTTTAATTAGGAACTGAGGTGGCCTTAAAATATTTCCTGGATTCTGTTGATCAGATCTTTTGAAGAAGAGGCCAGCAACCAGGCTGCTATTTTGCTTGGCTGTGACTTGAGTATGCTTCTTTCCAAGAATGAAAAGAAAATTCAATATTTAGTATGTCAGAGTAGAAAAACATATGCTCAGCTCAGATGATGAAATATAAAATATTTTCTAATATTCAGTATTTTGTGTTAATTTAAGATTTTTAAAAATCGGGAGCGTTTGCATAATTCTCTAACGTGGATCAGATCTCAAAAGGAGAGCATCCACTGTCATATTCTTCTCTCACTGTCATTAGGGATGAAAAAAGGAAACTACTTCCCCCTGCTAATATTTATGATTCAGGGAAACAGGCAATGCCTTTAGACCAAAAAAAGAGAATAACAGAAATAGAGGCCAAGTGGCATTTTCAGATGACTTGACTGTCTGCCTGATGGAGAAATCATGAGTATAGAACACAGAAACAACATTGGCAACCAAATATAGCATCACTTTAAATATAGCATAGCACAGAGTCAAAAGACTTTACACACAATTGAGACATGTTCAGCAGATGCATGGAATCATTAAAATGTAGAGAGGGGAATTCAAGGTTTGAATAGAGAAATCTACCAATTCCTACAGGAAACCTCAGTATTTTTTAATGAAGGTCAATTTTCATCTACACTATTTTATACATTTATTTCACTTAGATTAGCACTTTCCAAGAAACATTAATAACTAAAAGGTATATGGACACATACACAATGTGCACACACACTTTTTTTATGAAAGAATAGGAGCAAAGAAAATGCTTAATATCAGGAAGGAATTGCACTAATCAATCATAATCATGTTACAAAGTGTGCTTTAGAATGGAGTAAAATGACCTTTAGAACCATGATGAATAAAGAAGAAACAAGCCAACATATAAAAATGATGCTCAGCCATAAAAATAATGAAAATTCTCTTTGGTTTGTCTCCGTGGTAAAATTTATACACAATGAAATCCTGAGAGTAGGCAGAAAGCAGACTATGACTTACTTGATATGCAAGTTACAAGTCATGAGAAAAATATATTCTCTACTAAATTAAAACTAGAAACAGAATTACTTACAATTAAGCAGTCCCCAGAATAGAAAAGGTAGAAAATATAAGAGAAGAAACTCTCTTCTTGAAAACCACCCAAGAATGAATAGTTTGATGCTCTGAAAATGGGTTTTACATATAAGTTCCCTGGGGCTGGGGGCTGGGCTCCTAAAATTCCTCTGTCTCCTGGTTACTGCTTTCTGCTGTCACACAGGAAAGCATCCAGTGCCTGAAATCATGGCCTTTAATGCATTGCACTCACAGATTTTAATAACGATATTCATGAAGACCCAGATAGGTGGGAAGACAGAGAATCATGTGTTCTTGGAAAACTTTTCCCAAATGGGACAAACCTCCTCATACATCTCCTATATACCTTGTAACAGTCTCTCCTGTGGTCACTTTTGAGCTTCTTACTTTTTTCTGGGATTTGGGGCAGGTACTCTGGCCACTTTTCTGTGAATAGCAGAATTGGGCAGGGTAGAGAGGATTCTCTAGCCTAGGAGAAGAGAGAAAAACGTAGTCCTTAACACTGGTCAACTTTTCTAAAACATATGCTTGTGGAAAATAAATTCTTAGAGATTGTACTTGCTTTTCATCAATGTGACCAAAATAACTGACATAAACAACTTAAAAGAAAAGCTTTGCATTGACTCATAGTTTCAGAGGTTTAAGACCAGGCAGCTGGCTCCATTGCTTTGAGCCTCAGGTGAGGTAGAACATCATGGTGGGAAGTGTGAGGGAGGAAAGCTGCTCAGCTCATGATGGCCATGAAGTAGAAAGAAGGTGGAAGATAGCAGGAAAGGGTGGGGACAAAATGTAATCCCTCACTCATGACCCCAGTCACTTATTTCTCCCAACTAGGCTCCACCTGCTACAGTTTTCATCTCCTCCTAAGAGTCCATTCAAATTATTAATCCATCAAATGGATTAATCCACTGATGAGGTTAGAGCTGTTATGATCCAATCCCTTCCCAGCAACACTAGCTCTGAACTTTGCTGCTTTGGAGACCATGTCTTTAACACATGAGCTTTGGGGGGACATTCCAGATCCAAACCATAACAGGAATGCTCCATGAAAAAATAAGATTTGGTTATAAAATAAGTTCAGAAGAAAAAGCAATGTATGTACTTATTTCTCCTTCATGTAGGCTGGAATAGTATATGGAGTTCAGAGAAATCCAAAAAGAAAATATTTATCACAACATTTACAGAGTTCACCTGACCCCAGACACCTCTCCTCCCTTTACCTCTTCTTCACACAGTGATTGTCATTTTCTAGAGCAAAGTTTAAGGAAATTCTTGCTTAAAATTTTAAATTATTATTTCCATCAGTTTTCGATATTTTAATTGTATTTTGATAATTAGGCAACTTCGTTTGAAGGTTCCATCTTCTATTTCAGTATTTGAAAATTTCAGATTTAGCTTCTGGAAACAATTTTAGGCTAGATTGGGGGAAAAAAAATCAAAGCCAAGGACTAGCAGAAGTTGAGGGTTAAGAGATAACATTACCCTAAATAAGCTGTGATTCCAAAGAACTGCATGCTCAAAATGAGGATCAACCAGAAATTCCATGTGTCATGGATTGCAAACTCAAGTAGAATCTTTTGCATTTTTCAGGAAACGTTAAGCTTTGTAATACCTTAACAACAACAACAACAAGCCCAAAACATTTGTTTCAAATGGATTTCTGATTAGTGTAATGTTCCCCAAGAGTCTGGAAGAGACAAATGTAACCTCTGGATCAAGTTGTCTTCATCCATACCTGATGATTATTTATAGATCACCTTGGATAGACCATGGTACCCACTTGTTTGGTTAAACACTAGTTTAGATGGTTTCTGTGAAGGCATTTTTAAATGTGATTAGCACTTAAATCACTAGACTGAGTAAACCAGATAAGCTTTATAACATGAGTCATGCTCATCCAATTGGCTGAAAGTCAATCTCTTTTCTTAAAATCAATCTCTTTGTGCATGTGCATGTGCACATATGTAAAAATTACATATCCATATGTATACCTAGTAGTTCCTCCTTATCTGTAGAGGATATGTTCCGAGATTCCTAGCATACAACTAAAACCATGAATGGTACTGAATTCTATGAATCTTATGAATACATAGCTAGGAAATGACTAGTCTATAAATTAGACATAATAAGAGATTAATAATAAACAATCAAAACAACATACTGTAATGAAAGTTATATAAATGTCTTTCTTCTCTCTCTTTCAAAAAAAATATCAAACTGTTCTCATCCATCTTTTTCTTGTGATGATATGAGATGGTAAAATATCTACATCATGAGATGAAATGAGGTGAATGACTAAGCACTTACGAGGCATAGTGACCATAACTTTTGTTTGAGGTACAATAGCATGAATTTTGTTTTTCCTTCTTTACAATTTCACATGTAAAAGATTCATTCTTACCATAATTCTTGGCAACCTCAGCTTAGAACCTTTTCTTTCCTTAAGTTAAGAACTTTACCTTTTCACCTAGAAGAAGTACTAGGATCCCTACTTTGAGGTCATCATTGAGTAAAATAAGCACAAGCACTGTGAGACTTCAATGGTCCATCTGATAATGGAGAAGTCTACCAAGTGACTAACAACAACAGGTAGCCTGTACAGTGTGAATGAATTGGAGAAAGATTTGATTCATTCTTCAGATAGAACAGAAATTTTATCATGCTACTTAGAGCAGCATATAATTTAACATTTATTAATTGCTTATTGCTGGAATTTTCCATTTGATATCTTTGTGCTGCAGTTGATTGTTGGAAATAAAATTGCAGAAAACAAAAGCCTTGGATAAGGGGGAACAATAATATCCTATAAGTTTTATTTCTCTGTAGGACCATGACTAATCCGCAAATAGAAGGAATTTAAGTGGATAGTGAAAGGGAGAGAAAAGGGGTGCATTATGGTTGCAGCCTTCACCTTATTTAACAATTCCATTTTAATATCTTTTACCCATATAAGTGCTTTTGACTGTGTGGATGCTATGTTTAGAAATCTAGGGGACATTTTTTGTTTTTGTTTTTCTCAATCATCCTGTTCTCTCTTTGAAATGAGTTCCTGCTAAATGTTTTTACACATAAACATGTGAGCATGTGCATGCACATACGCATATACTACATACATTTATGTTTTGCAACTCTTTCAGTGGTTATTTGACAACAGAGTCTTTAGAATGGTCTGTCTCTGAGTTCGGTATACATTGGTCCATTAGAAATTATTTCTCAGTTCCTTATTATTTAAATACTTCGTTTTATAGCCTAGGTGTTCATCAACAAATGAATGGAAAAAGAAAGTATGGTATATATACCATACATAATGGAAGCTTTATTCAGCCATAAAGAAAAATAAAATATGTCTTTTTGCAGGAAAATGAATGGAACTTGAGAAAATTGTGTTAAGAGAAATAAGTCAAACTCAGAAGGTCAAGGGTCATATATTTTCTATCATATGGAAACCAGAGAGGAAAAAGGAAAAGGTGTAGATGGAGGGATTTTATGATTCAGTTAAGTAAATCAATATAGTAGAGGAAAGGGACCAGGGGCAGGGAGGAGGAGAGGGAAACACCAGGGATAGATATTGGCCAAATTATATTGTTATATTGTGTAAATGTAAGGATATGTGACAACAAATACTATCATTATGCACAAAACATAATGCACCAATACAAATATAGAAAAAAATTAAAAAATAATTTATTGATTTTAGCTTCTCTCTGTGTGTGAGTGTCTCTGTATGTGTTTCAGGTAGTTTTATTCTGAACTCCTCCCAGAGGTACTGTGAAGCATAACTAACTTTGGTGAAGTACACATTGCTTATTCCATAGGCCTGCAGGCCAAAACTTTTTTTTATAGAGCCTGCTTATCAAAAGAATAATTAAGTATGCAAATCTCAGATCCATTCAAAGTCATTTGCACATTAAACTAGGCTAAGTATTCTGTGATTTGAGGTTATTATAGCCAAAGGTCTTTGCTTCCCGTGACTCAAGAAATAGATGTTAGAGTGTAATTTTACAAACAGTTGAGCTTCTGACTCCTGACCACTTACAATACAACATAATTACAATCCATCCTGAGTTCTGCCTCTCAGAGAAAACAATTTACTATCTTTTACTCATTCATAGTACCTAATGCAGTACCAGGTTCAAGTTAGCTTCCTTCCTTCCATCAATGCTAAGCATTGAACCCAGGAATTCACATGTGGAAACCAAGTGCCCTACCACTCAGCTACAGGCCCAGCCCTAAACAATAGCTTTCTGAATGAAGGCTCATTTTCATTATGGTTCTTCTCAGATAGGAATAATCTGAGCCAAAAGTGACTTTAAGAAACCATATGGATTAGTCTCTGACTTTAGAATTATAAGACTCTCTAGATGGCAGGTATTTACCTCATAAAGTATCTTGAAAAGTGGAATCTTGCTATTGTTCCTTCATAGTTTATTTCAATGTTTCATTCTCTTCTCGCTAAAAAAGCTATTGTTGACTACCCATGGTTCAAGGACTGTGAGATGAAATCACAAACAATACAGAATTTCTGATCTCACGTCATGACAAACTAGTGAACCACTAACAGTTAAAGTGAGAAGGAGCCTGTAGAGACCATTCCATCCTACTCTGACTCCTTCATTACTTAGATAACTGTTATCAACTGAATGTTTGTGTTTCCCTAAATTTGTATTTGGAAATCCTAACCTCTTTGTGTGATGGTATTTTGAAGTGAGCTTTTGGGGGATAATTAAGTTATGAAGGCAGGGCTCTCATGAGTGAGATCAGTGTTCTTATTAGAAGAAACAGAAAAGAGATGTTTTCTCTTTGACTATGTGAGGATTCAATAAGACAGTTGTGCACACACCAGGAGAGATCTATTGGCACCTTGATCTTGGAATTTCCAGCCTCCAGAACTGGAAAAATGATTGTTGTTTAAGCCAACCACACTTTGGTATTCTGTTTCAAAAGCCAAACTGACAGCATATTTGCACCCAGAAAATTTAAAAGATTTGCTCCAGATCCCGCAATTGGAATTTCCTCTTTCAATTACACTTTGCTAGTGTGCACTTAAATTTTCTATACAGACTGTGTACCTTAGGTCCTTACATAATTCATTTACCATTTTTAGTAAATTAGTATAATTTATGTTATAATGTCTTATGCAAATAAAGGTAGTTTTACCTCTTTCTTCCCAACCTGGGTATCTTTTGTTTTTCCCATATTGCCTAGCTAGAACTTCTAGTACAGTGCTGAATAAAAGGGACAAGAGCAGACATCTTACCTGATCTCAGGAGATATACTTTCAGTCCTTCACCCTAGTATTTGAAGTGAGCTGTAGGTATTTTGATAAATCATTTTTTATCAACTTGAGGACATCCTATTATATTATTTGTTTCCTGAGAATTTTGGTAATGTCTGAATACAAAATTTTATCAAATTCATTGTATGCATCTTTTCCCCTTTTGTTTCTGTTAACATGGTGAAATTATAGTCATATTTTAAGTATTGAGTTAAACTTGCATTCCTGGGATGAACCAACTTGGTCTTGTTGTGTTATGATTTTTATATGCCAGACCTGGTTAAAGACTGAACTACCTGGTATACCATCCCCTGGGATATGATTCATTTGCCCTGTCATCAGGGCATTCTGATGACATCTTTTGCTAATGTCCTCAGTTATTCTGACATGTTTCGTTCTTTTAATGACTAGGTACTTTAGCAGGCTGCAGGTCCTTCTGAGTCTGTGGCATGTTGATCGTATGGCCCATGGTATAAGCAGTCCATTTATTGACTTTATTATGAATGTCAACCCTTTTGCCAGATAATTAGACTCTCAACTCAGACTTCACAACAAAGGAAAACAAGTATCTAACACACTATTTGCTTCACATGCTAATGGCCAGAGACAAAGGTAAGAAACATGTCTGATTGGAGATAATAAAATTAATTTATTATCTACCTTCTCTTTGTGCTATCAGTTTTCGTCCATAATGTTCCAGGGCTAAAATTTCTTGTAAATTCAACAATGAACTTTCTTTCCTTTCATCTTCATTTATTGAAACTTATAATTCCATAACCAGAGTAGGTACTCCATGTCAAGAGTTTAATACTTATCCTTCCAGACTTACGTTAATTCTTAAACATTTCTATGTCCATCTGTCCATCTCTTCCTCCATCTGCTCATTATCCATTCATCCATTCATTCATACACCTATCTACCATACATCTATCTATTCACATTTGTATATATTTGTCATTGTTCTTTGAAAACAGAAATGAGATGGTAAGTACATTGACAAATTGCTTATTTATGTTTTTAAAATAAGAATATGCTTTGATTATATTTTCAAGTGAACTCATAACTTGCTTCAACTTCTTCAATATGTTTACAATCTAGTAGCTAATTGTTTATCTCCACATTTATTTTGTCCCTGGTTTTTGCTTATATTAATAATTTGTTCCTTTTTGTTGTTGAGTGACAATCCATTGTACAGATATACCAAAATTTGTTCATCCATTCAGCAACTGATAGTCATTTGTGTTTTCTTCATATTTTGGCAAATAGGAATAAAATTGCTATGAATATTCATGTTCATGTTCATTTTATTTTTTATGGACATATGTTTCTCTTAGGAAGTTATCTTGAAACGTAATTGCTCAGCCATGTAGTAAATACATATTAACTTTATAATAAATTATTAAGCATTTTTTCCTAAGTAGATTTACTTTTATATGCTAGCAAGCTATAAAAGTTCCAGTTGCTTCATATTTTCAGTGGTACCTGGTATTGGGGTTTAAGTGTGCAGAGTTTAGCTCCCTCAGCCTGACACTTTGCAAAGAGCTGTGGCTGTGATTTAGGTCAGCTGAGGCAAACCTCAGCTAGGAGGAGGAAAAGTTCTCTTCCCCTTATCGAAATTCACAAGTTCTGCATGGTTTGGCCAAGAGGAAGAAGCTTCCTGCATACTGGACCTGGGAACAGTACATTCGGGGATTAGATAATGTCTACAAAGAACTTTGGGAGGGTACTTATCAAATGAACAGGAACAATCTGAATTTAGCTCTGTGTACCCTCTGAGACATGATATTTGGGCTATGTAGATGAAATGTTACTGAAGAATTGCTTGCTTTGTTAGAAGAAGAATATAAAAGGAACTTGCAAATAAACCTCAGCATGCAGTTGCAATTGCTGCCTTGGCTCTGCATCCCCTGTGTCCCAGTGATTTCGAGACCCTTACCCAAGGACCCGAACGCACTAGACATTCACAACCTGGTATCATCAATCTCTTTTAAATTGTAGTCATTATAGTTGGATATTCAGTATTATGCTTATTTTCATTTTTGTGATGACTTGCTTTATTATCTGTAGATTGGGAATGTATGTTGTTTGGAACCTTATCTCAGATGACTTTTGGAAGCCTTTGTTTCTCCTTTCCTTTCTTTATCCCTGCCTGTCTTTATATATTTGTTTTTATTCAAAGAAGGTTTTCACTTGCTTCTGTAAATTAGCTTGGGTACCAATTGACTTCAATCACTATAATTTCCTACTTTATGCTGCTCAGATAGAGTAGTGTGAATTCAAGACATAAAAAGGAGATGATGTTCTCCCTCTTCGATTAGTCCCAACATGATGTCAGCTGGGTTTTCTTGTCATCTTTTCTGTGTTTGTCAGTGTCCCCCATGGGATCTATTTATTTTCCAGCTTTAGACAGAAGTCTTCTTCATTCCCCTCTTTTATATGTTCTAGGTATCAAAAGTCTTCTCCAGTTCTTTGACAATCAAGCCAGAAGTTTAGGATCACTAATATTTAGTATTTAATATTTAGTAATTATTTAGAATATTTAGAGAAAAGACATCTCTAATATTTGCATACTTCTAGAGTTCACTTTTACATTTTTAGTACCTTTTTTGTTGTTGTTGTTGTTGTTGTACCAACGATTGAACCTAAAGGCATTTAATCACTTAGCAACATCCCCATCCTCTTTTATTTTTTATTTTGTTACAAGACCTTGCTAAATTGCTGAGGCTGGCTTTGAACTTGTGATGCTCCTGCCTTAGGCTCTCTAGCTGCTGGGATTACAGGTGAGCAACACTGTGTCTGGCCTATTTTTAGTATCTTTTTGAAGTCTTTTTTTCTGAGAATTTTTTATGGCCAGGTTATTTATTCATTTAACAGCAAATTTTAAGAAAGTTTTAAGCAAGATAATAATTTTGATAATCTGATCCGAAACGTTGCCATAAATGGAGATCTTTTTTTAATTTGTTAAAATACATTGAAATCATAGTTTAAAAATATTTATTTGATATAAAATTTCTAAACATTAAGTTTGACAATACATTTTGTTATAGTTTAGATGTGGTGTCCCCCAGAAGCTCACGTGTGAGACAGTGCAAGAAGATTTGGAGGACAAATGATTGGATTATAGCCTTAACTCAATCAGTGAGTTAATCCCTGATGGAATTAATTGAATCAGTCCTGGAGACAAATGGGTTTTGGCTGGAGGAGGTGGAGCGTTGGGGGCACGACTATAGGGTATATATTTTGTATCTGGTGAGTTGAGTCTCTCTCTGCTTCCTAGTCACCATGTGAGAGCTGCTTTCTTCTGCCACACTCTTCCGCCATGTTGTTCCTACCTCATCTGGAGCCCTATTTCCTTTGGAGCTCTGAGAAACGGAGCTGGCCTTCTATGAACTAAGACCTCTGAAACTGTGAGCCTCCTAATAAAGTGTTCCTCCTCCACCAATGTTTTGGTTGGGTCTTTTATTCACAGCAGTGAAAAATCTGACTGAAATACATTTTAACTATATTGTTGCTATTAGTAACAAAAATATGTATTTTTTTATTCTAAACATTTGTATATAGGAAAACTACTGACAGTTTTCTAGATTAGTGATTATCTTTGTTTTCTATATAATGAATTGTATACTCTTAAAACAGGTTTTTGTAACCCATCCATTCATGTATTTACACTTTTTTGTATCATCTAGTCACATTGGATAGAACTTTCAGAATATTATGAAGTAATGGTTTCGGTGGGAATACTTTCAATAGCTTATCAGAAGCTATGATATGCTGCTATTACTATTTATTTCTGCTTTAAAAGTTTATGTAAGATATTGAAATTTTATCTATACATTTTTGGCTTTAATTGAAGTACTCATTATTTTCATTCTTTCACCTAGTACAGTAGCTTTCCTACATTTACATTGAGATAGTCTATTATTAAAAGATTTTTTTGGACAAGGTTTATTCTATTAATATCCTAATTATAAAAATTTTCATCAGCATTCATAAAGTTATATATTAGTATATCATTATCCTTTCTGCATTATTATTAGATATATTTATTATATTTATTCAAAAATTTTTTTCTCTTTCCAAATTTTACTATCACATAATTCAATTATGGAATTAACCATTACTCAAATGGCTAAAATTTTAAATGTGAAATTTTCTGAATCTGACATCATAGCAAAGGGCAGAAGAGTGGGAAAGAACAGAACTTCAATAAGATCCTCAGCTTTGTCCATGGTTGATGCTCTGTGCATGTTTTATATTCATTTTACTTGTCAAAAATACAAACTTTGTGTTTAGGTTCAAAATAAATCTGCTAGGATAACCAATTTATTTTTCTCAAGAAGATCTCTACTAAGAAATTCAAGCAAATATATTTTAATGCTTTCTTTCTGGAAAGCAAATTTATACCACACCTACGGTGTAGAGTTCCAAAGTAGAGTGAACTTATAGATAATGAGGTTATCATCATGGTAGTAATCTGAACAGTTCAATAGAGATGATATATTACTTTTCTAAGACTCCCATAACAAATGGCCACAAGCTTTTTGTTTAAAACAACAGCAATTCCATTCTCTCACAATTCTGGAGTCTAGAAGTCCAAAATCAAGTTCAAAATGTCAAGACTGTGTTCTCTTACAGGCTGTAGGAGAGCATCAAATATTTCTGGTCTCTTCCCAGCTTCTCATGAAAAGACTGGTGTTGAATTTAGGCACCACTCAAAAAGTCCTGAGGTGATCTTATTTTAAAGTCCTCAACTAAATTACATCTGCAAACATTCTTTTACTAACTAAAATCACCCGCCACAGGTTCCAAGTGTTAGGACGTGAACATACGTGTTGAGGATTCCTGTTAAACAAGCTGCAGGCAATAAAGTTCAGTTTCTTAAAACCATCATATTAAAATTCATACAATTTATTGTGATAAAAAGAAAATCAAGTTTAACAATGCTTACAGGGACTAGGTTAGGCCACGTAATTAACTCATGGTGATAAATTATTTGTAGTTAAAAAGCAGAATTCAAGATCTTGCTCTTATAAGATAATTCAGATATGTACTCAGTCTTATGATGTTAAGACAGTATGTAGAAATAGAACTTAAATAGAATGTTCCCTCTTCTTCACATGAACACTAACATTTTCTTTGGATTTGTTAGTTTTATACCTTTTTCATAACAGGTTTATTATAATAAAAGTTAAAGAATACCTTAGACTTCATATTCTAAAATCAAATGGGTTAACAACTTTCTTTCCTATCCAAGGTTTTTAACTGAATAAAATTTTGACTCCTGTCTTATGGTTTCAATTAATATTTTAATCAAGCATGAGCAAAACAACTTTTGGGGAGGGGTACTGGGGATTAAACCCAGTGGTACTTTACTACTGAGCTACATTCTCAATGCTTTTCATTTTTTATATTTCTAAGTTGCTAAGGCTGGCCTCAAACTTGTGTTCCTCTATCATAGCCTCCCAAGTCACTGGATTATAGGCATATACCACTGTGCCTAGCTGACATTTTTAAGGCTTTCGTTTCTTTTTTATCCCCATGGATAATTTCTGGTAGTGTAAAATTTAACCAGAGAACTTTTCTATCTTGTATTTTACCCACATAGTCAAATTTATTGCAGAACCAAAACCCCAAAAACCAATAAAACTATTTAATAATTTATGATTTTTTTGTTTGTTTTTCTCTGCTTTTGTGGCTATTTTCTCCTTATTATTTCATTGTTAGGTATTTGCATTCTCTCTCTTTTGAGTTGGTTAGCGAATGATATATTGAATTCATTATTTTCACAAGCAATTATTTAATTTATGGTGCTATTATTGCAGTTTTTGTTTCTGTATTATTTATTCCTGTTTTGGCTTTAGTTTTATTTTAATTTATTTATCTTTATTTGATGTGCATCCTGGGCATTCAACCCAGGGCCTTGTGGCAAGCGCTAGACAAAAGTTCTACCACTGTATCTGCATCCCCAACACTATTTAGGTTTTAAATTTAATTGCTACATATGGCTAGTGACTACTGTTGTTGGTGAAACTTTGATGAAAGCAACATTGTTGTGGCATTTAAGGGCTAAGTTGTGAGGCACCAGAGGAGATGAGGGGTAATAGACTGGTGTTAGAAGTTATTTTTGTGAGGATTGGTAGTGACTAGAAGGTGGTATGAGGGGGTTTCTGGAGTTTTTCAATGTTTTATTTCTGAATCTGAGCATCGTTATATATGAATTTTTTGTGTGTCAGAGAAGAGTTTTATAACTATTTCCATCTCTGTGTGAATGTTCAAAATACCAAGAATACTCTTATAAAGAGTTACTTTTCCAATACTCTGGAAAATGAGAGGCTGCTAAATTGTTACAATTGGTGTGCCAGGATATGAAGTTTTGAAAATTCTACAGTAAGGTGCTCAAGCAAACTGAGTTGAAAAATACAGAGAAACAGTTTTGTACCTCTTCTAATCCATCACCCACTTTAGAGAATAAAAATACATAGAATTTGGTGGGAAATGGATGGCATTAGAGCAGATTATGCTAAGCGAAGCTAGCCAAGCCCTAAAAAACAAATGCCAAATGTCTCCTTTGATATAAGGAGAGTAACTAAGAACAGACTAGGGAAGAAGAGCACGAGAAGAAGACCAACATTAAACAAGGATGAGAGGTGGGAGGGAAAGGGAGAGAGAAGGGAAATTGCATGGAAATGGAAGGAGACCCTCAGGGTTATACAAAATTACATACAAGAGGAAGTGAGGGGAAAGGGAAAAACAGTACAAGGGGGAGGAATGAATTACTGTAGTGGGGGTAGAGAGAGAAGAGGGGAGGGGAGGGGAGGGGAGGGAGGATAGTAGAGGATAGGAAAGGCAGCAGAATACAACAGACATGAGTTTATCAATATGTAAAGCAATGAAGTGTAACTGATGTGATTCTGCAAGCTGTATACGGGGTAAAATGGGAGCTCATAACCCGCTTGAATCAAAATGTGAAATATGATATATCAGGAACTATGTAATGTTTTGAACAACCAACATTAAAAAAATAAATTTAAAAAAAAATATTGGAGAGTGGATATGAAAGAATTGGGGAGGGATACTGGGGATTAAACCCAGTACCCCTCCCCAATTCTTTCATAAAGAGTGGATATGAAAGATTTCTTGGGTTTAGGGTTATTAGACTTAGCAAGTAAAAATACAGGATGCTCAGTTACATTTGAATTTCAGACTGTGTTATAAAAAGAAATATGTTTGATCTTCGTCTTTTGTCCTTGGTACAGAACTTCCGAAATTCTTTGATTTCTAGGAATGAAAGGAATGGGATTTTTTGTTTGTTTGTTTGTTTTTGTTCTTCATAATAACCCCCTTTTGCTTACACTTGAGTTTGTGCAAATGAGGTGAGGTACAGTGGGGCCCCTAGACAGCCTCAGAATGAGGGGTCACCAGAAAAGGAATTAGAGGGTTTAAACTTTTAGGTACACCATGGATCTTCTTAAAGGGGAGAAGGGAGGATGGAGGTTTAAGTTCCATAAAAATTCTTGAATGAGTTTCTGAGCCTGTGTACACAGTAAGATGCTTCAACAGTGGCAAAGAGAGAACAAGCAAACCCTGTGAACTCCCCACTCCATCTCTTGCCCCATGTGTCTCTTTGATCTGACACTCCCTGAATGGTATCCTGTATACTAAATCAGAATAGTAGCTAAACTGTTTTGTTGACTTCTCTGAGCCTTTCTAGCAAATTATTCAACCTGAAAAGGGGCGGTGAAAACACCAAATTTATAGTCAGTGGGATGGAAGAATAGGAAACCCAGGATCTGCAGCTGGCATCTAATAGTCTCTTGTTCTGAACCCTTATGTTGTGGGACCTGTGCTAACTCTGAGTAGAGTCAGAAATGAATTGTGGAACATCTAGTTAGTGTCTGGGGGGCTGGAGAACTGCTTGGTGTTAGAGAAAACATTCCACAAATAAATAACTTTTATGAATTGTGTTCTAAGTACTTACATGGGCATACTTCTTCTTTTTTTTTTTTTTTTAAGGCTGTTTAACTGAAATTTAAGTGTAATTTCAGTATATCTAGATAGCCTATGCATTTTTCTGGCAATCCTACTTGGACTAGAACATTCTCTGGGCTTTAAGTATGGTTACCCACCTCCACAAAGAGAAGAGGAGTTTTACTTACTTTATTTCAAGTTTAAAGAGAGTTTCATAGGACTGAATGGAGAACTTACTGGAAGAATAACAGACAAAATGGACTAGACCGAGATCTTCTCAGGAAATCTAACAGTCAAACAAACTGTAACTTGCTTTGGCAGTGCTGAGGGTCAGAAAAAAACACTCCAAAATCTGGTGCCTTGGAATGCCGATTATTTTAATCTAAAAGTGCTGGGAGATCAGCCAATGTTGAGTATGTTTTTTTTCTCTTTTGTTCCTTTATCTATTTAAAGGACCAGATCCACCCAAGAGGAACCCAATTGCCTTTCCTCTACTTACCGAAATTTCACTAACAGTGAATACTTGTATCACAGAGAAAGAGACTGGAAGTCAAATACCACATCTAGAGCTCAGAGGAACTTGTTCCAATCTGTTCTTCAAATCCATTCTTCTCTCCTGATATTCATTTACTACCTTAAAACATGCCTACATCTCCCAATTCCTGGTTCCCTATGAGAAGAGTATTTAAGTTTTAACCTTTAACCCTTCTTTTGGTTTCATATTTCAGGTGACTCCAATACACATTCAAACATTAGTAATGTTGTATGTGTTTTTTTTTCTGTTAATCTGTCGTTAATTTATTTTGGCAGACTCAATTATTGACATTTAGAGGGAAAGTTTGAACTTTCTTATAGTAGCAAAGATGCCATTGCTTTGAAATCTGTCTCTATTCTCAGAAATTATCAAGTTAAAGGATGTGGGTGGGATCTGTAATCATGATTGGAGACAAATGAGAGAAAAACTTAAGATTAGGGCTGTTTTGATTTCTATCCAAGAGGGTTGCCTGAGGGGTCAATGGGATTCCAGTAGATGATTCTTAGAGGGACAGATCCCCTGCAGACCTGGGTTTAGGACAAGTAAGACCTCAGAGAGAGAGAGCATGTATTATTAAAAATTTGTGTCAGAGGGGTAGCACAGATGACTCCAAACAATCAAGAGAAGTATCCATAAGACAAAGAGGAAGTTTTAAGCATCCACCTAGCTCAGAGTGGATGAAGCAGGAAAATATGCTTCTTTTTCTCTTTCTCCCTTTCTCTTGGTGTTAAACCCTGGTAAGATTCAAAGTAACAATTGATGCATAAGGTAACTGAGAGAGAAGCTTGTACACAATTTTTCTTTTAACAAGAGCCATAGATAGCAAGGCAGGGGAGGCTTATTTTTTATGGAGAAGTCTTATTTTTATTAAAGATAATATACTTTTACAACATGAGCAAATATACTTTTACAACATAATACAATATGGAATAGATGCTATTATATATTATATAACATTATTATGAATGTGTTTTGAATTACTGAATTGAGATTAAGCCTGAAATACCTCCATTGTAAATGAAAGATGAGGATGCTATTGAACTTTCCAAAGTTTTCCAGTGCAGGAATCAATCCTATTCAACTATGTAGAATGTCAAGGAATAGTGGAAGTCAACAGTACAAATTTTGCCAACACTGTGTTGTGTTTGTTCAGACTACTAGTTATTAGTGTTAACTGCTCTCAATCTACCGATTTCTTGACTCTGCAGCTTTGCTCTGTTTTGTAATCTGTGTGATCCAAGATGATGGAGAGGGAAAAATTTATTCAACTCCTTTTTTGATGGGGAGAATAGAGAAGCTTCCTGATTTGGGATTGAGTCTGAAACTGGTTTTCACCTACCTGCTTCTCAATGCTATAACATTATATATATATATATATATATATATATATATATATATATATATATATATATATAATTTTTCTTTTTGCCACAGGATAAAATTTTACAGTTTAGCCTAATCTGGTTTAAACAGGTTTGATTGGGAAAACTTCTGAGAAAGCAATAGTAGAAGCTAAATGTTACTTCTCTTGCAAATATGCTTAAATATTAGGCAAAATACAAAAGCATTTTTTAAAATATCAGAGGACTTTCATGTGTTAATGAACTATTTGAATCCAATTTCCAAAGGGAAGATTTGGAATGCAGCATTTTCTTACTATTTTTGACTGCAGATTCTTTGTTTTTTTGAGCACCAATCCCAGAAAATTCCAAAACTAATGCTCCAAAGAAAACATTTTTTTTCTTTTAAATTCTGGTGTCACATTTCAAATTTACCTTCTACTAATTAATTTGCAGCTTTGTATTCCTGTAAGCTATGGAGACATCACATAATGGTCATTTTTTTCTAAGCATGAACTTTTAACTGTCTTGTCAGAATTATCTGAGTATATTTATTAAAAATGCAAGTTATTTATTCCAGGTCTGCTGGAATCTCTGGGGACTCAATTGAGAGGTGGGTTTGGAATCAGACTTTTAATATTGTTCAGTAGTGGAGACTTAAGTATACTAAAGTCCAGGAACACATGTGAGGAATTTTATTGTTGGCTACCCTTTCAAAATTCACTGCTGAAATAATTCTTATAAATCTGCTGTTCTTTAGACTCTTATTTTCCTTTGTAAGTAGTAAGCTGAAAGAAGAGTACAAAGTTATTTAAACTCTTTTCACACACAGAGGAAATACAACAAAAAAACAGACATAATTTTTCCTACTCCGTGGGCACTCACTCTTCACTGTGCTCTTAAAGAAGAAACATTCCTGCCTCCCAGGTGATATTTCCAGGATGTTTTCTGGTTATGTGTTACTTGAAATTAAATATAGTGATTCCCTCCAGCCTCTCCTAAAAATTTGTAACAATTATAACCTGGCTGTGTAAGCAGTAGTACTAAAACTCATTTCTAAAGGAGTATTTGTAAAAATCAAAGTTGATCATGCTTTTTGAAATTATGATTTAACCTAATTTTATTCAACATCACTAGACATAGAGAATCATTCAATAACTTTAATTTTTAAACTCTAGAGTAAATATTTTTGGTTCCCACAGCCTTTCCACATAAAATAAGTAAAGTAGAATGCTTTCTTTTAGTATATTTTTTCTTATGAAGCTTCTCAAATTTAATTTTCTGCTTAATATAGAAAACAAGATATGTATTGTTAACTATGCAATTAGAAAATGAGATATGTATTGTTAACTATGCAGCGCTTATTCACAAGCATTAAGCAGAATTCTGCTTAAATATCTTTTGAGCAAATCTCTTATACTTTGCAAAATATTGTGCTCCTCATTTAGGATATTGGCTATTCAAGAAAACAACTCTGGAGTTTCTAGAATAAAGGTTTAGAATAGAAATAAAAGATTTTTTGTTTGTTTGTTTTGGGCGATTGAATTCAGGGGCATTGAATCACTGAGCATCTCCAGCTCGATTTTGTATTTTACTTAGAGACAGGATCTCACCCAGTTGCTAGAACCTCCCTTTTGCTGATAATGGCTTTGAACTACCTCAGCCCCTCCGCCCCTAGGCTAGAATAGAGGTTCTTAGGAGTCAAAAAGGATAGAACAATTTAAGGAGTGTAATGCCAAATTTTTAAAACCATGAATTGGTGAAAGAGGAGGAAAACTAAAAAGAAACTAAGTAAGAAATTGTCATTCTTTATAGATGAATCTAGTCATGGTCTGTAACTCAGTGGTTCTTGAACTAGAATGTATATCAGAATCACCTGGCAAGCTCCTTAAGCAGAGCTCTGACCCCGCCTCCCAAGGTCAGGTAGGAACTGGGGGCCTGACTTCTAACCAGTTCCCAGGTGATGTTGACCCTGCAAATTCAGAAACAACAGCACCATGTATGTCCTAGTGCACAGATGCTTTCTATCTCTTCAAATTTACCTGAAGGGAGAAAAGATCATAGGTGAAAGAACAAAATCTGTGGGAAGGCAAGGAAGCAGCATCTTAGAAAAATTTTCAGGCACAAAGGTAATTTCTTCAGGGTATTATTTGTTGTGGCTCAGAGCTGGCTAGCTGGTCCCAGTGTAGGACAAAAACTACTGGAATAAGATTTTTTATTATAAATAGAAAGCTATAAAACAAAAATCATCAAGGATTAGTGAGAACAGTATCAGAGGTCATCTAAAAGTTGATCTAAAACATGATTTTATATAAATTAGTAACATATCCTCTAATATTAATTAAATTTATTTATAAAAAAAGAGAAGTACATGTTTAATGCTCTGTGGAATGTTGCACAAAAAACATTTTTGAGTGTTAATCCATATTTTGTAGGGTAATCTCAGGATTATATTTTTGAAGGATGTATTCCATAAATTTTATGAGTTACAGTTCTAAGCCTCAAATCACTAAGTTACAACAAACATCAATAAACTATTTTTAGAAGTTTTTTTTTTTACAAGATAATGCAGATAATGCATGTTTCTTCTAAAATCCCTCTAAAACACAACACAAATGATAAAGCCCCTCCTGTTATATCCTTCAACCCAAGTCTTACGTTCTTTCCAGATAATAAGTGTTTGTGCAATTTTTTGTAAGAATGATTCTCCCCTTTTCAATGAACATTAAAGGCTTTGTAAACAATATATATACTATACATATTGCTCTGTGGCTTTTTTTACTCAATATTTTATGCATAATGTTTCTTTTCATATTATAAATATTTCATTTTTTCATATTCAATATTTCATAATATTTGATATCCTTTTTTTCTCTCCATTATATAAAATTAGTTAATTGAAATGCAGAATAATTAATTTAACTTCATTCGTATTGCTGGGCATTCATTTTGTTTCCATTGTTTTGCTATTATGAACAATCTAAATACCTGTACATTTATATTTGAACATATGTTAGGCAGTTTTAATGGTAGATCTCTAAGCAGAAATGCAGAGAATATTTGTGCTTGTTTTCCAAAAATAAGTGCCAAAATTGATTGTAAAAATTGTACTCATGCTGAACACAAATGCAGCTTTGGGGAAGGACCTGCCTTTGCTGCCTTTTTCAGTTTGTGATCAACATATAATTCTTCTCTTTTTATCTTGTAACTAGCTCTAAGCAGTACTCTCCATCCTATGCTTGAATTATTCATCTTTAGATTTAAAAATTCATCTAGGACTTTCAAACTAAAAAAGAGTTAAATTCTGAACATTAAGGTATAATGAAAGGGCCTACAGGATAATTTAAATACATCATTAACCGGCTAATATGACAAGAAATTCCAATCAACCTTTATCAGTTGCATCTCTCTTCAATGACCCTTCAACCCACTTTCCCTTAAACTACTTTGAGCTGTGGAACTACTTTGCAAATTCTCCTGAGGAATGTAAATGGCTTGCATTTTCAGTCACCCCCTGACAATTTTCATTCACTATTTAACAGGCAATTATCTGGCCATCCAGAGTTACAAATAACTCTCCAGGAGAATGGAGTGTCCTTTGAGTTCAGTGAAGAGGTGCAAATCCATATGCCAATAATATCCACAATTTTAGTGCTGCACTCTTTTCTCCTTCAAGACTCTTCACCAACTTTCTCTCCTGATCTTCCAAGTGTGACAAATCTATTAATGACACATTTCCCAAGAACTGGTAAATCATAAATATACTGTTTGAAAAATGTATTAAAGACTTTATATCTAGAAGTTGCCACTTAATAGAATTATATATGCTATGCCTTGTAACCGTGGAATTAATTTCTTATACTCCTAAGTAGAGCGTATGAAAGGTATAAATTACTTTCTTGAAATTTAATTCAATTAATCAAATATTTATGCACCTTTTCTTTTCTAGAAACTATTTAGAAACCGGCAGCCTACAAAAGTAAGTAAGATGGGGACATTAAGTATATAAAGAGGGGAAGTGAGATAACATAATTGTTATAATAAAAGTCTAAGAAAAGTTTGGTCAATGTACATGAGCAAATAGAGGAGGGGTACTGTCAAGAAATCATTGCTACATAGCTTCTTTTTATTTTTTTTTATTTGCAGATTTGGACACAATACCTTTATTTTATTTATTTATTTTTATGTGGTGCTGAGGATCAAATCCAGTGTTTCATACATGGTAGGCAATTACCACCAAGCTACAACCCCAGCCCCTGAATAGCTTCTTAATTCTCCATTTAGTTGTGGTTCACCACCACTAAATCTACACATATGTCTTATTTTAACTGAAAATTTTTCTGATATTGAAAAGGATGGAAGAAAGACACATCCAGTAATCACTAAGTTAATCAATCATTAGTTATGTATAAATAGATAGATAGACATGATTTTTAACCCTCAAAATATGTTCTCTATATTCCCATTGCTACTTTTATCCTCTCTGATTTATTTAGCTGGTATGCACTTTGATGCTATGCCCCTATGATTATGTTCTGACACCTGCCAAATTATAGTAGAATAGAGCCTGCAAACATGGGAAGATGTTCAGTGGAGACCAGGAGAATGAAGGCCATTCAAGAGCAGTTAAAAAACAAAAATCCATGTCAGAAATTACATGAAAGAAAACCCACTTATTTCTACTCCCCGTGGTTGGGCTCCATGACTCCATGAAGGATGTATTCCATAAATTTTATGAGTTATAGCTCTAAGCCTCAAATCACCTTGCCTCTCCTCCCAATCAATCAGTTCATCAATACCAACCCTTCCCCCCTGCACCCTGCCAGGGTCACCACAACATCTTTAGCCTCATTCATAGATTGATTAATTTAAAAATGTTAAAAAAATGTTTTCTTAATTTGAGACAGGATATTGCAAGGTTGTTTAAGGCCTCCTCAATGGCTGAGACTGGCCTCGAACTTGCCATCCTCCTTCAGGCTTCAGTCTCCTGTGTGGGTCACCCCATCTGGAAAGGACATTTTTCTTTTAACATTTGAAATTCTAGCTAATAGGAAACTCATATTCCACACTCTTTTATATGCACATGAAAATAAAATTTGTTGAACTTGAACTGAATTTTCAACATTTCCCCAAAACCTGCATTAAAATAATGAGATCTCACTTTTAAAAATTCCCATTAATTCTTAAATTCAGTTGGTGATATTTTGTGTGTTAACCTGGTTCCTCATCTTTCCTCAGCTTTCCTTTACCATCCAAGTGCTTTAATTTCTCATTCTCATTTTTACCTTCCTTTGTCTTTTCCATGGAGATTCAAATATCTTTTTTTTATTATTTATTTATTTATTTTTGATCCTTGGGGGACTTTCTGGCTAATTTGACTTCTCATCACTATACCAAGATGTGCCCAATGAAATAAATTACCATGAATTCATTTTAAATTTATCATTAGGGTGAATTTCTTATTTTTTAAAAAACCTGAAATGTCATAATCTTTTAAACATAAACATAGTTTTTTGAAAACATGATGCCAGTTTTTTACTATTAAAAAAATTCTCAACCTTATAAATGATCTTGAAAAAAATATTCTCTTGGGTGAAGAAATGATTTCTAAAGTCCAACACTGGTTTCATTTTTATTTCTGTGTATTATTATTTAATAAATAAATAAAAGCAAAACAGAATTCAATAAAAAGCCCACATATATCATGAGCCATTTTTTTCTAAAAGTATTTATATTGATCCTCTAAGCCATTCTTCTATTTGTGGGTGTGCCAAATTATAATGTCTGGATTTTTGTTAAACTAGGACTAAAATTTAAAAAAAATTAGTTGTCAAAGAAATTCTTGCACTTTTATGCTTATTGTAACACTATTCAGAATGGCCAAATAGAGGACCAACCAGTATCCATTGATGGATGAATTGATAAAGAATATGTGGTTTATACCCACAAGGGAATGTTACTCAATCACAAAAAGGGAAGAAATTCTGTCCTCAGCAGCAACATACATAGAACTGGAGAATATTATGTTAAGTGAAATAAGACAGGCAAAAAGATGGACAAATACCACATGTTCTTATTTACTTGTACAAGTTTCAACAGTTGACCTCACAGAAGTAGACAGTAAAGTAGTGGTTACTAGAGAACACAAGGACAGGGAGTAGAGGAGTAGAAAGTCATGTTTAATGAGTATAGGATGTAGTTGGATAGGAGGAATAACTTCTAATGTTCTATCATGTTGTAGGGTAACTATGGTTGATGTTGAATTATATATTTCTAAATAGCCACTAGAGAAGATTTGGGATGTTCTCAGCGCAAAGAAGTGATAAATGTTTGAGATGATAAATGTTCCAATTACACAGATCTGATTATTAAACATCATATTCATATATTAAAATACCACATGGTACCCAAAAAATACAAATTTTTTGTTCTTTTGTAACATTTTACTTTGAAAACTTGACATAATACATTTTAACTCAATATTTACTTTATCCCATATAATAAAAACATAAGAAATACATTTAAAACTTGTTGAAATATATAAAAATGTACTGTAATTTTTATTCTTAGATGCTTAAATAATAGAGGGAATTTTGTTAAGTTTTTGGTGATATTTGGAAGCTAACCCACAATAAACGGGGGGGGGGGAGAGGAAGAATAGATACTCAGTAGATTAGACAAAGGGGGATGAAGGGAAGGGAGGAGGGATAAGAAAAGGAAAGACAGTGGAATGAATCTGAAATATTTTTTCTATGTACTTACATAAACACACCATAGTGAAATTCAATATGTATATCCATAAGAATAGGGTTCTGACTAGAACCCTAGAAGATATATTCCATGCTTGTATAATCACATCAATGTGTATTTTTTAGTACTGGCAATTTGGGGATTAACACAGAGTCTCAAGTTTGCTAAGCACATACTCTACCACTGAGCTACATTCTTAGCCCTGCTGATATTTCTTATAATGATCAAATGTTACCATTATAAAAGGAATATTGACTTTCCTTAATAAAATAAATTCTATCAATCATCTTTCCATACATATCTCCATTGGATTTGTGTTAAGTGGAGTAAATATGTGAACCCTTTCCTTGTTTCTCTCTATTATATATTTTCTGCCATTATCTCTATATAGGAAATCTTCTGTTTACTATAAAAATTCATTTTCAATCATATCTGTTGTCAATATTTTCCCTACTCTTATTTTTTATAGTGTCTGTTATTATATATATATGTATATATATGATAAAATATAAATTATTATTTAGCATTAAATATTTATTGTTAAAATATAGTATAATGCATAATATATTAATTTCCTTTTTGTCTTCTGAAATTCCTATCTTGCTAAAGGTCTGCTGTCCAAAGTTATATACATATCCTCCTGTGTGTTCTGAAGAGGGGAATGAAGGAAAGAGAGAGGAGATAGGAATAGGAAAGATGGTAGGATGAAATGGACTTAACATGCCTATGTTCAAATATGAGTACACAACCAGTATAACTCCACATCATGTACAACCAGAAGAATGGGAGGTTATACTCCATGTATGAATAATGTCAAAATACACCCTACTGTCATGTATTTCTAAAAAGAACAAATAAAAGGACAATTTTTAATGTTTATATTGCCAATTATACCAAATGTGTTTTTGCATAAAATAGAAGGTGAATTGGCTTTATTTTCTTTCAGATAAATATTGTGGAATATTACAATTATTCATTTTTATAAAAACCTATTAAACCAAAATGGCAGCCTTGATCATTCCCTGTTCTGGCTGTGTTTTTTGCTGTCCTGACCTGTATGCCTATCTTTCTGCGGGCACTGTGGCTTCACAGTAAGTGTTAACATGTGCAAGGCAATCTATTTTAGTGTTCTTCATTGCTGTTGTTCTCAGAGCTTTAGCATCATCTAAAGTTTAAAAGAATTTTATTTGTTAGTTCTTTAATTAAGATTAAGATTCACAGTGTGATTGCATTAAGTATCTTTAATAGTATTTTATATTTATATTTAAAATTTTCTTCATAGGCTCTACATCTTCTCATTAAATGTATTTTTAAGCAATTAAAAGACTAGCAACTGAGTTTTCATTTTTCTACTTCCAGCTGAGTACTAGCAATAAAGAGAAAGCTTATTTAATTTTTTTATATTTACAATATATTAGTAAATTTTGTTATAAAAATTTTTATATTCTTGTACTTTTGAAAAGTATTATATATCCACCTGTCATCCATTGGATTGATAAAAGTTTAAAATAATGATAACTTGCAGGTTTAGCAAGTATTTAAGGAAACAGGCACTAAAATGAGCTGTTTGTAGCATTATGAATTACTGAAGAATTTTGTGCTTTAGTTATTACAATTTTTCTGGCTTTAGTCATAAAAATTAAAAATTCCATTTAGGAAATTTATTTTTATTATTGTGCTAAAATTCCAAGGTAATTCAATAAAACAAAAACAAATGCCATAAAAATTGGGGGAAAAATGTAGGTGCCTGCATTTATAGATGACATGTTTGTTTGTACAGAAATGCCTAAGAAATTTACAAAAATATACTAAAACTATCAAGATCACATTATATACAGGATACATAGGACATAAAGTAGTAAATAAGAATTCAAAATAAAATTTTAAAACTTTCTCATTTGCATCAAAATACATCACTTCTAATGAGTGATGTGCTAGACCTGAGGACCTACTCAAAATCCAGCAGTCTACTAATACGAATGTATAAACTAATTCTGAAATGTATATGGAAATGCAAAGGACTTAGGATAGTCAAAACAAACTTGAAAAAGTTGAAAGCCTGAAACTAGCTGCTTTCAAGACTTATTATAAATAAATCTAAGACAAAAGAATATGGTACTGTGGCATTGTTCCAATGAATAATGGAACTAAAGAGTCCAGATTTATTATCTTCACATATACTATCAGTTTTTGACAAAGATACCATGATAACTGGATGTTTGATAAATGGTTCTTGATCAACTTGATATTTATTTTTAAAAAGTGGACCTTGCCAGGGTGTGGTGAGGGAGATTTAGGCAGGAGGATCACAAGTTTGAAGCCAGCCTCAACAATTTCTTGAGGCCCTAAGCAACTCAGCAAGACCCTATCTCAAAACTAAAAAAACAAAAGTGGAAAAGGGCTGGTAATGTGGCTCAGTGATTAAGTGCCCCTGGGTTCAATTACCGGTATCCAAAAAACAAACAAAAAACCATCATCAAAAAACTCCCAAACAAACAAAATCCCTCAACCTTTATCTCACATGATAGGCAAAATTAACTTTCAGTGGATCCTAGAAGTAAAAATAAAGATGAAATTGTAAGACTTCTAGGAGAAGACACCAGAAGCAGTATTCATGATCTTGAACTAGATAAGAATTTTTAAAGTAGGGCATAATGAGCATAAAACAGAAAAGAAAAACTGAATCCAAAAATATAACTAAAATTAAGCATCTTTTTGAAAGCTATGTTAAAAGAAGTAAATAGGGAAGCCACAATCTGGGAAAAATAATTACAATGCCTATATCTGATGAAGGATTTACATCTAGAAAACACACACACACACACACACACACACACACACACACATAATTGCCTCTTGCCTGAAAGGAAGAGTACAATAGTACAATGAATGGACATTATAGAACTTTCTACAGTGATGTAAATATTCTATTCCTTGATGGGGTGGTAGTTATATGGGTGTAAAAATTGTCAAAATGTAAAAAGTGAAAATTAAGGTCTGTATATTTTAGATTATACTGTATATTTTGGTCTGATTGTTTAGGTCTATATATTTAGATCTTATTGCATGTCAGTTATACTTTAAAAACAAATGTAACAGAAAAAAAGGATATTGGTGCACTGTCAGTATATAAATTTGGAATGTAAATTTCTTTGGCTGCCATTCTCCTGTCTGATGATTAGTTCTCTGTAAAAAAAAAAAAAAAGAATCAGCATTATATACCATCTTGGGGCTATCTACAAGACTCAAAGTTTTTGGATGAATCAAGGCTCCCAAGCTAAATTAAGACTTTTTTTTTTTTTTTCCCCATACTAGGGATCAAACCCAGGGCCTCAGCCTGCTAGGCAAGTACTCTACCACTGAGCTACATCCCAGCCCTGAGTTGAGGCATTTTTAAATATTGTATGGCAGGAGTTAGAGAGTCTACCAATTAAATTATTATAATTCTTTTGTTGAATAAATTTTAATGAATAGTTGAGCTTCATCTAGAAATACTTTGGCTAAATAATGCTTTGCCTCTAGGTCTCAAGAAAATCTTTGACTTGGCCTCTTGCACAAGGAATTCAGAGGGGAGAATTAGGAAAATTCAAAGCAGAACTGTTTGTGGATAGGAATGGAGACAGTGGTGGGGTGGACTTCAAAACAATCTTACCGACTTTTAAGGAAAGAACCAGTGGGAAACTTAAAGCCTAGTCTGTTTAATTCATTCCTTTGCTTCTTGATTTCCTCCAAACAACAATTACATTACTATGTGTGTGTGTGGGGGGGGTGGGGGTGGGGGTGGAGTTTGTAGTCATAAACCACAAGGCTAGATTTATTTTCTTTTCTTAAAAGAGATGGACCATTCTGTAAATCACAATTCAATATATAGAATTCCAAAGTGGAGTTGTTTGTCATTTCATTTCTGGAATCCCATAGATTGTCATCTGGAGGAACATTCAGAGCAGTAAAAGTGGCTCCTCCTGATTTAGAAATGTAGAGCCTTTAAAATTTATTTCCTATAGCCAGTGTTCCATCATATTGACATTCTTCACAGATGCTGCATCCTGCTGAGCACTGACTTAACACAGCCCTGGAGCTGGATTGGAACATCCATTTAGATTCATTGCAGCACAACAATTCTATGTAGTTTTCCCAAATGAAACTTCAGGGAAAATCAGTTTAAAAATGAACTGGGAGAATTTCTTGAGTTGAGACTGATGTCCAGATTCCAAATTATCCTATTACAAATATCCTATATGTAGCAGTATAGATTTAGGTTTTCTAAGACAGTTTACTGATCTAAGATATTTTTTTTTGAGTCTTAATCATCAGTTTGTGTAGAATTATAAATACACATAATCAATAAAACAAAACACTATGATGAATAGACCAAAACAACCCTAATATTCTACAGTTCCTCAACTCTTCAGATGCTTGTAACAGAGATGTGTTCTGCAGCATGTATCCAACAGGATCCATCTGGACTTTATGTCTGACTCTTCCTTGGCAGTTGTAGGTGTTACAGCTTCCCTTTAATAGGCTTGACAGCTATTAACACCATCAAAATAGGAACAATTTTCACTCTCACGCTGAGTTTGCCAATTTTTTTTTTCTAAGTGAATGCCTGACACAGGAAAATACTCAAAGAATTCTCTTTATTATTGAATGAGTAAGCAAATGAAGCAGTTGATCCATATTACATAATTTAGTAGTTAATTGGATACTAGTTTTTATGGTTGTCTAATAGTTTTTTATGCATTGTTTTCATCTTCCCAAGGAGGATCATTATCTCTAAAGGGACATTCTCCTTTTTTTTTCTGAACACATCTGTAATATTTCCTGTGAATAGCATAATGCTATGACTATCCCAGCTGCTTAGGAAATGATGGATGATTATACCTTGTCATCAGCATCAAAATATCTTCAAACACAGTTTTATGGCTTCCTTGTCCCATTAGTTGAGTTATACCACTAAACATTTAGGTTTTCCTACACTTATACTGTATTATCATAGTTTTTAGATATTTCTTTTTCCTTGGTAATCAATGTCCTCCATACCTATTCTTGAAATTTCAGTCTTGCATTTTGGGCCTTTTGTTTTTTAACTTGCAATGGTGGGGACAAAACCAAGGACCTCATGCATGCTAGGAACACACTCTATAGATCAGCTATATTCCTGGACCAGTCCTGCATTTTAATGTGTTTATTTGGTTTATTTTGAGCCACATATCTGGTTCTTCCTCTTCCTCAAACTATCCACTTCCTTAATCATCTGGCAGAAAAAGAAGAGGTACATTTTATTTCAGTTCAGTGAGCTTTTTAATCACATGCCAAAAATGTGCCAGGTACTCTGGCACATAGAGGACATGGCTCCTCTGCTCAAGGATTTTGCTTTCTGATGGGACATAATCATGAACATAAGCTCCAGAGAGAAATTAGAGAAGCATGTGTAAGCTGTTGTCACAGCACAGGCTGCCTACTTCAGCCAGTGCAAGGATACACTCTGTGGCAGAGAAGTTGGCACAAGAGGAGAATCCAGAAATTCTGCAAGAGTGGGGCCATTGGTGTCCCTTTTTCAAAAATACAGGGATTGTTCAGATCTACAAAACACAGAGTTGAGAAACGTTTAAGGTGCAGGGTGCTAAGGTTCATAGGCCACAGAAAAGAATGGAAAGGGTTGTGAAGGTAAAAAGAGACTAGGAAGCAGATATAAGACATGCAAATCGGAGGTAGAACTAGAAGGGCAGTCATGCAATGGAAAATCAGTATGTATTAGGGAAATTATTGGGCATGTTCTGAGTACAGAGACTGGTCATTGCTAGCTTCCCATGGATGAAGTAGCTGGGAAGAGATGATCATGGATAGTGTGGACACAGACCATGACTAGGGCTGGAAACTATTTTTAAGAACGAGAGTGTGCAACTTTAATGATAAATCCTTCCCACTGTATAATGCAAATATTTTTGTGTATCCATTCAGGCTTAGAGTTGCTGTGAAATAAATTGGATAGAATTATATTTTAGGATGAATTTATACATTCTCAATGAATCCTTTCACCTTTTACATTCCAATATTTTAAAAAAATTAATTGACATAATTGTCCAGATTTATGGTGTACCATGTGATATTTTGATATATGTATACAATGTGAAATAATCAAATCAGAGTAAATGGTTTATTCACCATATCAAACATTATCATCTGTTTATATTGAGAACATTCAAAATCTTTTGTGGTATTTAATTTCCTAGCCCTTCCATGCCTGAAATGGCTATAGAAGGAGAAACAGTGGATATAAAAAACACGGTTCAGAGACCAAGTATTAGTACCTAGATCTGCCTGCTTACATGCCAGTTAGCTTTTGTTGTTGTTTTTGCCATCGTTTCTTTAAATTTAAAATGGGGTTAATAATGGTCTCTCATAGAGTGGTCATCAAAACTACACATGTGTACACATTAAAACCCTTAAGATAATGGTACTTTGGAAATGCTCAATGAATATTCACCATGGTTATGATATTTCTTTCTGGAAAAAAATGGATACAGCTGATGAGTGCAATCAGCTTTTGGTACCCAGAGAACAGACAAAATAGGCCCATCCCCTTGAAGAAAGTGGTGGTCATGAAGCTTTTTTTTTTTTTTTAAATATGTCTGTTACCTATAGATAAGAGAAAGAGGCCAAGCTATGTAGTTAGTTAGATGGATCACTGCCTCAAACACAACAAAAACTATATCCTACTGTACCAGATACACTTAGAAGATACACTAAGAAAGTTAATTTTATTATCTGCTACATCAAAATTAGTGGGTAATCATATCTGAATATATATTATATATATATATAGATATATAAAATATATATATCTATCTATCTATCTATCTATCTATCTATATATATATATATATATATATACATACATATACCTATTATATTGTACACATAGAAATTTAACCCATCTTACTTTTGCCCCATGGAGAATTGAAAAATTTAACAATTCTTGTTTACTTAATTTGAGCTTTTTTTTTTTTTGAGCCAAATTCTAAATGAAGACCAACAAAAGACCTATACAAATTCCTTAGGTTTTTCCCTTACTTATGGGAAGTGTTACAGCAATTAACTTTTTGAGTTGAATCTCAAAAGAGAGAATATTGAATGAAAAGAATATCAACACAAAAGTGCCGAGAAATATTCTCAGCTCTGAAAGTTAAAGTTGTTCTTTTAATGTATATGAGCAGAGCCTAATTTCTGCAACACTGAGCACTGAGGTAAGGCAGGAATAAGGTAGATTTGGCACAAAATGATTTTTGACACATGCCATGTATTATTTACCAGAAAATTCTACCACCTGCATTCATATGACAGGCATAGTCACTTGATTAACTGGAGCCAACTGGTCAGAACATGTAAAGACATTTGGTTTGAGGTTTCCAGGTGCATGTGGGGAGAGAATGGCAGTGGAAAGTTCAGCTAGTTGCCTCTGAAGAAAGGAAGTTGTCTGAATAAAGGTGAGAGTAGGAGGAGATGGGAAGTCAGAGGTGGGGCTCAAGGTTCTCAAAAATGCAGATCCAAAAATTGGTAGTGTCTAGTTCACTCTCATGAGCTCAAATGATGGGTTGGTTCTTTATTTGTCTCTGAGACAAATGAGAGAGGAAAAATGCTTTGAGGTTTTAAGAAGAAAGAACTGTATTAAATAGAACCTAGCCTGTGGTTATGTTTTACTTTCTAAGAAGGACTTGCTCTCCCCACACATACTGCTCAGGTTGTGTAGCCTCATTTGGACCCATCAGCCTTATGGTTTTTCATGAGGAAGACTCAGTTCTTTGTTCTCACCTTGTGATGCCTCTGAAAATGGCCTCCCTGTCGCAGTCTCAGAAATCGATTTGATTCTCTGCCTTTTCCCACAGCCTCATGTCTCCCCAGGGACAGCTTACTACACGAACGAAATATGAAACAAGCCTACAGTTTTTACGGTGACAGAGCCAGTTTTTTTTTTTTTTTTTTTCTGTTACCATTCGTGTAGCCCATGGGGAAATATCAGAATGGGGATTGATCTTGGCAAAGGGAGAGTCCACAGAGATGGTTGGGTTTAATAAATCCCTGCTATAAAAGGCTCATATTTAAGTTCCACCAAGTCTCAAAGCTCATTCTGCAGAGGCTGTCTAATCTCTTGACTCCTCAGTTACAAATTAAATTTCCCTTTGTCACTATTTCTTCAGTCCATTTCAAATGAGACAGAGGATGATAGCCTTCTATCAGACCATTCCCTGTTTTATAGAAAACTGAGTTCCACAGTCTAATTATTTTGATATGTGTTCCAGACAAAATGATGGCTTGGTCATAAATATTACTTAACCTAGGTGATGCTATCTTTAGAGGATCATGGAAGTTCTATCATTCATAGCTATTCTTTCCAGACTGCTTAAGAGAATTCATTTTACTCATGAGGTTTGAGAAAGAAGAGATGCAAAAATACATTAAACAGTTCTTTTGGCAAATGATTACCTTAGATCCAAAGCTAATTGGTTCTAATACAATAAAAGTGATAGTTCTGAAAACACTGTCCTATAAATTACACACATATGTATATACACATAAATGCACATGAACATATATATTTATAAAATGATATAAAAATAGGCATTATATTTTAAAAGGCTGGTTTGGACTAAATGAACTTTAATTCTTTAGTACTATGATAAACAACTTTATTTAATAGATCATTGTACAATGGTTATGTAAGTTCCCAAATATATATCAGAATATATATTAGTCATATTAAACATAAATATATAAATATTCATGAATCCATATGCATACATACATATTTAATATGATATATTATGATAGGAATATCATAGCAAATTATTCTATCACAAACTCAGCTTTGGTTTTCATATTTATTTTCTTATTTATTTTTACTGTACCGAGGATTGAACACAGGTGTGCTCTACTACCAAGTAATACACCTAGCCCTTTTAATTTTATCTTTTTTATTTACTTAAGTATTTTAGTTATAGATGGACATAGTGAACCCAGTGCCTCACAATTGCTAGGCAAGTGCTCTACCATTGAGCTACAACCCCAACCTTTAATTTTATTTTGAGATAGGGTCTTGCTAAGTTCTCAAGGCTGGCCTTGATTTTGCAATCCTTCTGCCTCAGATTCCCAAATTGCTGGGATTATAGATAAACCTGTGCCACTATGCATGGTTAGTTTTCATAACTTTAAAAAGACTGGTTTGGACTAGATGAACTTTAATTATTTAGTACTATGATAAGCAACTTTATACGATAGATCATCGTAAAATGGTTATATAAGTTCTCAAATAAATTTGGAAGGTATCAAACATCATAGTAACTACATCACAAATGATTTCTCTGGGAACTTGAAAGACAACAAAGCAAGCCAGTTTGAACAGAGCTTGAGACTTCTCTCACTGCTCCTCTTTTGTTTTGCACTGTTGTAAATAGCCATGTAAATTACCTGGTGGATTAAAATTTAATAGAGGGAAGAATTCAACTGTCTTCACTTGTGAGACCAAAAGAGGGAACTTGTATATAGCTAGTAATCAACAAAAAGTCTAAGGACAAATCATCAAATGACTTAGTAGAGTTCTCAACCATCATTACTTTAGTTTTTATTAATAGCATAATCACTTCAAGCACCTACATATATTAACATCACTCCATGCAAACGGTGCTTTTCTTATCCACCATGTTAACATCGTGCTACATGGGGCAACAGCCCAGTCACCTCAAATAGGCTATTGGAATGGATTTATATTTATGGCATTTGATTTACTAACAATACACCTGAGGCTACAGGCCTTGTACACATGCATAATTCATGCATATCCAGCATTTTAAACTCTACCCAGGGCTTACTTTAAAAAGTCACATTGATTTTGATTTAAAACTCTAAAGAATAAGCAGAACCAAGCTGCTAGGTTGTTTTTTTTTTATTAATAATATTTCATTCTTTCCCAGAGCCTAAGAAGGTAATGATAACGAAGCCTTTGCTTAGCCTATGCTCACAGTATAAATAAAGGTTTTCTAGAGTTTTGTTCTAAGAGTAATCCATTGAGTTGGAGGTTGAGCCTTGATACTATATGAATGTTTTTGTATTTTGGAAATAAATAGATGTTCTTTAAAAATAGATTAGCTACTCACTCCTACTCACTAATTTTAAGAAATCCATTCCACCGACCAGCCTGACACTTCTAGGGAGTACTTAACACAATATCTTGAATAAATTTTATTACTAATTGCCAGGCAGCAGTATCAGAAAGCAGAGAGGTCAAGAACACATTATCTCTTACTTCAATCCACTAGATTGTTCTTTCAAATACTGGAAGGTAGATAATATGCTATCAGAGTATTCTGTCCTCACTTTAGAAATATCTAAAAAAACGAATAACAAAAACTAAAAAAAGGAGGGGGCTAGAATAAGAAGAGGAGATTGCTGTTAACATAGTCTAAATGTTTTTAGGCTAGAATTACTTCTCTCTGATGACCTCTAAGATCCATTTCAGGTCTATTATTCTTTTCCTGTTAGTTCTCAATCCGTGGCAACAAAGAAATGGTCTGGAATTACTTCTAGGAAGAGAATTTTACAGTAGTGATTTTTTCAGATGAGAAGACAAGTGGTAGATTTATATTCCAGGCTGCAAGGCAAAGCTTGCCACAGGTAGTTTATCTTAAGCTAATCCACAGATGCATTCTTAAGCTCTCCGGTTATCTGGAAGAAACTTCACTTTCAACAGGGGTTACTGTGGGACATAAGTCTTCTTGGGACTGAGAAACTTATAAATATTCCAAACATCATTAGAGATGGGTTATTTTATAGCCTTCTTGGTAATGATTATATGGGGAGAATGAGTGGCAGAGGTTGTATACTCCAGGATCACACATTGTACTATCCTTGGTGATGCCATCTACAGAGGGTAGTAAGGGGGAATTTTTATTTTAGTTATCATCTACATGTCTAACACTCATGAGCCCAGGCCTGTCTGATAAGGTGTTTTGATTCTGACTTAGCCTTTCCCAAATCAAACTCCTTTTATTTGTTCCCATACTTGCTACTACCTCTGTGCTTGAGTCCCCAACTCAAGAGCCTCACCATCAATTCAGTTGTACAAGATTGAATTGGAAGGGTGATCCTTGATAAATTCCATCTCTGTTCCATTAACCCACTACTATGACTCACTTAGAGTAGTTATTCTAATTTAATGCTGGCACTTTACTCTGGTTTGCTCTCCATAGTTAAACAAAAAAATCTCAAGACTTTCCTGCTAAAAATCTTTTAGAGACTTCTTACTTCTTAGAACAAGGAAGGCAATCTCTAACGTGGCCCACTGTAAGGATATTCTTAGCCTAAGCAATTCCATTTTAAATAAACCTGCAGTTTCACCAGGCACCAGTCTACAGAGCCTTCCAATATGCCACCAAGTCACTTTTCACAACCCTGATAAAACTCAGAATGAAGTCACTGTCATTTGCCTTCACCCTGAGTCAGAGATGTGAAATCAGGGCAAAAACCACCAAACCATATGTCCTGACCCTAGAATGCAAGATGTTACTAAGAAACCCCATAACAGCTGCTAGGGACTGAAACAGCAAACAGAAGCCCCCAAATTTAGTATAAATGATGAAGCAAATGAACAGACATTCAGCCAGCCAACACTGATGCCCACATGCCTGGAGCCTGATGAGGACCTGGACGGACATCCCAACTCTTCTCATCATCTGCCTGATCCTCTGCATTGTCCTTACCACTGTCAAATTCTATAACCACATCTTGACCTTGGTGAGAACATCAACTTACTTCTAACAACCCTCTCTTCAACCAGCTCTCAGCTCTACCCCAGGAGAAGCCTCCATCGGTTCCTGACCTGATCACTGGTCTGAGTGAGTGTGCATCTGCTGGACTTAAGACCTAAGGCTTAAGACTTTATACCTGGCACTTAAGCTGAGCACGCAGAGGGAATGTCTATAAAAGTCTGTCATGATTAAGTGTGTTTGCAGTGCTTAGAGTTAACTTAGAATTGTTTGCTTTGAGTGGATTATGTCTATTGCAGTGCCTAGCATTAAGGATTGTCATTTTCTTGATTAAGAACCTATAGAGTGAAATTGTATTGAGTGATTTGAGTGAATATAGCCCTGAAAAGGGCAGAAGCGCATGCACATTGTTTATTTCTCCCCTTCGACTTCATAAGTCGCACCTTTGCCCATCGTGACACCCATGGGGTTTTGGCATGGTTCGGACTCAGTTTCTTCAGATTCATCTTGCACTCCCACTCCCCATCTCAGAGTCCACATGTGGCTGTTTCCCCACCACAATTTCTTGCCAAGTTCACTTAGTTGATTTTTACTCATTTCTTCATGTTACAACTTTAATGCCATCCGCTTGGGGAAGCTTACCTTGAGCTCTGTTCTCTCATGGATTCTGAGAGTTTTCTTTCTAACATATCGCAGTTAACCCTGTGTGTGGCTATTCAATCAATGGCTCCTTCCTCAGAAGAGTCTAAGGTCGAGATCTGAAGTTGTCCTTGTTCATTGTCATAGTACCTCACACAAAGCCTGGTTCTCAATTAACAATAAATAGCTGTTGAATAAATTTTAAAGAATTTACTAGATAAATAAGTTGATTTATTAGATGCTTAGAGTGTTTGTTTACATAGGTAATTCTGAATTAATGGAAGTGGGTATGTTAATACACACTTTAGCCTGTGAAGGAGCTTGTCCTTGTTAGCACATTTTAGAATCTTTCAAGAAAATGGATATCCCTTCCATGTCAAAAGAGGAGAAACCATGGTCAAGTCAGTAGCTCAATTTGGATGTAGCCAAAGTGATTTCATAACCTTAGTTTTTCTTTTAAGACATAAAAAACTCAAAAATTTTCCTTTTATTCACATTCATACCTCTGCAGGCTTTCACACACTATAAAGAGTGAAGGAATTGAGAACCCCATGATGTGGCTCTAACAACTGGAGGCAAGAAGATTAATAAAAAGTATGGGGCAGTCTTTGAAGGTTTCTCATGTCCTAGGATAGAAGAGACAGTAGTTTTGTTTTGCTGAAAGGCAAAATGAGGATGAATGAGTGGGAATTGTGCAAATATAGGATTGAATTCAATTAACAAGGAACTTTTTAACATTATGCAATGCACACTTAGCAATGAAATGGTCCATTTTCCCAAGTTATGAAAACAACATCAAATCAAAGATGCTGCAGAAGAGATCTCTATATACGTCTCTGGGATGCCTGTATTAATGTCCCTCCCTGGCTTGGTCTTATAAAAGGGAATATCTTTCTAGGAGTCTGTTTGATATCTGAAACGTTGTCCCACTGTAAATCTAAATTTTATTGAAGGACTCTGCTTAATTAAGTTCAGTTTTTATATAAATGGAATCCACATTTGTGGAGAAGGGAACTTTTGAATGTCTTTTAAAAACTGATTGAAGAATATAAGAGTTAAAAAAATCAAAAAGAAACTTCTTCCAGTTCAATTTAAGAAATATTAGTATATAGTAAAATGCATGACATTTTAGAAAAACTCATTATTTTATGATTAATTGCTAATACTTCAGAAAGGCACTGTATTTCCTATTCAGTTATTTTGCCAATATTTGATTATGGTGAGAGAATATATAGACAGGTTAGCCTGCTATTTTTTAATGAGCTGGATGTGCTTCCTAATGGAATTGGTAAATTGGTGCTAAATTGCAGCTTGAAGCCTTCTTATTGTATAATTTTATCTTTCTTTTCATTGGTTTTCTTCATCACAAAGGAGATACTTAAATTGGTTTCAGGTAGAAGAGTGAATAGTAATTGTTAGTTTTTGTAAGAATTACCCTCTATCATTGACTTGGTTTAACATTTATCAAACAGCCTGTGGAGAGTGTAAATAGTTTTTATTTTATATTTTTATTAGCACATCCAAACTATGCAAATATTTGAATTCTATTTGTGGCCCTTATTACAAAGGATTTCTTTGTCTTTTTAGTTTACAGTAGAATTTAGTTTTAATCCTCAATAGTTAAGAACCGTCCATCACATTTTTTAAATTCTTTATGCCATGTAAGTTTCCTCTGAGCTCTCAACTATATGCATGATTGAAAGGTTAATCTCAGTTGAATTTAGGGCATCCTACTCTACTTAACAGGATAAAAGAGACTTTCATGCCACCTACCCAGAGACCAAAGTAGGGATCGTTTGTAGAGCACTCTTGCCTTAACAAGGTGTTCCTTGACTCAGGGAGCCCACCACATATTGGGAATGATTGAAAACTTAGGGTGTTTTACAATGTTTGAAAATCAGGAAGTTTAGTTCATGGTGGAAATATCCTCCCCAACTGCTCTCTCCATTACCCAGTGCTGTCTTTAAAAGGGATTTGCTAGGACCCAGTGACTGTGTTGTTAGGGGAAAATCTAGGGATGCTCCCAAGGAAGTTCCAGTCCTCTGACCACATATTCATTTCAGGAGGCCTTAGACAGAAGGTCACTATACTCCCCCACAACCTCTACACACATGCCATAGAACTCACCCACCAATAGAATTCTCCAGTTATCAAACACTTCAAATAAATTCTTGTTTTTTTTGTACTTAGGAAATCATAAAAAACGCTGTTCCCTATTTCCCTCTCCCCACTCTTTAAGTAATTTTTTTTTGTTCAATTCATTTGTTTATATTTTTTTCTTATGGTACTGGGGATCAAACCCAGGGCCTCATGCATGCTAGGGGAGCACTTTACTACGGAGCTACATCCCCATCCTCCCTAACTCTTCTGATCTCACCTTCTTAAAGCTTTTTGCCCCACCCCATCCACTTTTGAGATAATCCACCTTGTTCTTCTGGAAATAGACATTAATTTTAAAAGCTGTTTACTTCTCCTCTGATCATGAGAATTAAAGATAGCATAAACCATGCCTTCTTTCCCCCATATATGGCTGCTGAAAGCTATTTTTAAAATAATTTTTCTTGTCACTCTGTGGGTTTCGATAATTCACCCTGTTACATTTTCAAATAGCAGTCACCCCATATTGGAAGGGGACACATTGCAGTGCCTGAAATTGAGTACAGTACCAAATCCTATAGATACTTATTTCATTCTTACTATAGATCTCAACAACCTGAACCTCAGCATCAGTTTTTTTTTATTGTCAAGATCTTTCACCTTTTTACTTAAAAAAGAGGGATTTTATGGTTTCTCTTTGTCATATTTGAATTTCCTGCATCATTACTATTTTTCTCTTGTGCCCTCATTAAATAAAGTAAGCATTGATAGAACATAGCACTGCAATACAGTGACAGCCATTCTGATAACAAGATGGCTGCTAAGTGACTAATGGGTAAGTAGTGGATACAGTGTGGATACAGTGGAGAAAGGGATGATTCACCCCATTGGTGTGGGGTGGTGAGGAAGTGGGATGGCATGAGATTTAATCCTGTACTCAGAATGGCACTGCATTTAAAACATAAATTTTATATTTCTGAATAATAGTTTTTGTTTGTTTGTTTCTTTTAATAGTTTTGGACTTTGGTTCACCTCAAGTACTTGAAATCTCAGATCAGGGGGTGACTATGGTATATGTTTATATGTCTCATTTATTCATCCAGGCATGAAAATTATTGTGTCAGGTATAGTGCTGTGCTTTATCTTACACTGTTACCAGATTCCAAGTTTCTTAAAAATAAGGGTTTCATCTAATACATCAATCTGTCAGCCTCCAAAACCAGGACAGGGTTTTGCATTTTGCAGACTCAATAAATACTAATTGAAATAATTATTTGTCCACGAGTACCCATGGCTTCTGTCTTTAAGGCATTAGTTTAACCCTATGTTATTGAATGAAGAGTTTAATGTGACTAGAATGCAAGGAATGATGCTTGATCTAGTGTAGTATACCTATGAATGTGTATATGTTTATTAATTATAGAAGTCATTGTATTTTTAGAAAGTTAAATTGATTTCTAGGTCCTCCACATCCCTTCTATCTTGCATTTGCCTGACTGCAAATGCAGTCTGAATTACCCAAAAGTTCAATGCATGTGTTAGATTAGAAAAACTTGGTCCGAAGGTTACAGTATCCAGGTAAGTGTGTAACTTTTGTTCTGGATTGGCATAGAGGGGTTGGGAACTTGTTAAATTCCCTGCCTATCCCCAGGTTCAACTGTCCCTATATTTTCCGCTCCACCCCACCCTCCAATAACCAGTTATTGCTTCTTGGCTTGCTTCTTGTTTTCTTGTTCTCATTGCTTTTATAGGATATGGTGTGTTATGTGGAGAGAGAGATATGATGCCTTTACTTCCAATCAGGAGGGCCCTGGCTAACATTCCTATTGCAAAAGATAGTTTAACAAGAGAAAAAAAAGATAACAAAATTATTTATTCAAAGTTTTATGTGACATGAGAACCTTCATATATGAAGATCCAAAGACTCATGGAAAACAGTCTATTTTTGTGTTCAAAAAAGAATGAACAGTCTTGGGGTAGGTAGGGGGAGCATGGGAGGGAAGAGAGGTGGGAGGGAAAGGGAGGGGGCAGGGGATTAGCAAGGGCAGTGGAAAGTGATGGACATCATTATCCAAAGGACGTGTATGAAGACACGAATTGGGTGTCAACATACTTTATATATAAACAGATATGAAAAATTGTGGTATATATGTGTAATAAGAATTGTAATGCAAAAAAACCAAAGTACATGTATAAAGGCATGAATTGGCGTGAACATACTGTATATACAAAGATATGAAAAATTGTACTCTATATGTGTAATAAGAACTGTAATGCATTCTGCTGTTGTGTATTTAAACTAAAAAATAATAATAAAAAAAAGAATGAACAGCCTTGTAGAAATGTTACTAAACAAAAAGGTAGAATTTAGTAGAATGAGATACTGGGAGAAAGCTCAACTGGTCCTTTCTGTTCAGATTCTTCTTGATCTGTCTATATAGCAGTCCTTCCTGTTTTCCTGTTGGCTGTAGGGCAGAAAACTTGTGGAAAGAGAAACTCTCAGGAAATATAGGTTCAAGAACATCTTTATGGCCAGTTCTAACATAGAAAGGTGGGTGAAGATCAGAGTTACCTTCTTTCTCCTGAGGCACTCCCAATCTCCTTGGGTTCTAAGTATTTGGGGGGTAGTGTTTTATGAGTTCCTTGCCCCAGTGATGTCTGAGAATGTTGGGAGATGTGTATGTGGGTTTTGAGAAAAGATAGTCTGTAGGGAGTCAAATGGAACCTTCAGAGTTTTGGGTGCTGATTGTCACAACTGAAAATTACCATTGTGTGGCCTAACTCCTTTGAGCTCTGGACTGAAATGGGAAGAACAGTTGGTATAGCCCTGGAGTGCAGGCAAGGGAAGATACCTGCACGAAAACCAAGGAAGTGGTTCAGTGGCCATGGGCAAGAATAATACCTCCTGCACTGGCCCTCTTTGCACTGTCCCTCATGGCCCTAATGCACACATTCCCTCTCAAGGAAACAGTGCAATCACCCACTAACATCTGTTTTTCTTCCATGTTAACCTTTGGCATTTCCTATTCATCAGACGAAATCCCTCTGTCTCTCAGTGCATGTTCCTCATCCACCAAGCTCAGCTCAGAGAATCTGAGCATAACGCTCTTCACTAGCACATTATTTCAGAAACAAACATGGGGAAGATTAAGTGATATATATATATATATATATATATATATATATATATATATATATATCTTTTTCTTTGCTAACTGTGGGGGGAGAAGGAAAAAACCTATTCACATCAACATAGGTAGCATGACCTTGCTGTACAACATTGAGACTCTACATTTTCCTCGTGGTCCACATTAATTTTTGGTAGTCAAATATTTTCCACTGGTTAAATTGCAGTGTGTATGGAGGTACATAATGTATTCTAGGAAGTCCACGTTTTTCTCCACACCCTGCAGAATATTTATATGATCAGAAAGAAATATTCAAGGTTCTCCTGGAAGTGCTCGAATACTGGAAGAGCAGAAATAAAATGAAAAGTCTTTTTACAAGTGTCCACACAATTATGCCATCACACCCATCTGTGTCCTCTTCTTTGGGCTTTCACTCTGGGTGATTAAAGGGTGACTGCCACCTGAACTAGCAGTGCTCAGAAGCCAGCTGGATGGCCACCCAAAGGAGCACAATCAACTCCATGAGCGAGTTTGTAGTGACAGAGGTGCTTTTCAATGTACAAAGAAAAGATTCATTAATAGTAGCTATGAGAGCACAATGAAAAGTCAAGTTTAAAAAAAAAAAAAGAAAGACTCTTTGGAATGAAGATTCAAAGAAAGTTTTCTCATTTTTGAGGAAGAAATGGATGACCTTTTGTGAGGAAGGTAGATTTGGAGGAAAACCCATCAGAATCCCTGAAAAAGATCTCCCTGGATGAGACTAACCAAAAGCACTTCCCAGGATTGTAGCTGCTTTTCCTACTCTTCTTTCTCTGCTTTCCAGCCAGCCATCTCTCTCCCTCTCTTTACTCCTTCCTTTTGTTCTGTTGTATCCATGACCTCCTCTACTGAGCTCTCACCTTCTCCTTCACTTTTCATTCTGCCTTTTTCTCTGTTGTCAACACAGCTTAATCACATGTGTTTCTCAGAGAATGTGATGTTTTGTAATCTGTTGTGTCCCTATGTGGCAGAATTTTAAAATGCATTATAGCTCATATTTTTACAGGGACAGTGCATGCTCTATAGGACATACTCAATGAAAGTCACCTGGAAACACCACATTTTTTTTTATTGGTTGTTCAAAACATTACAAAGCTTTTGACATATCATGTTTCATACATTAGATTCAAGTGGGTTATGAACTCCCATTTTTACCCCAAATACAGATTACAGAATCACATCGGTTACACATCCACATTTTTACATAATGCCCTATTAGTAACTGTTGTATTCTGCTGCCTTTCCTATCCTCTACTATCCCCCCTCCCCTCCCCTCCCCTCCCCTCCCATCTTCTCTCTCTACCCCACCTACTGTAATTCATTTCTTGTTTTTTTTTCTCATTCCCCTCACAACCTCTTATATGTAATTTGTATAACAATGAGGGTCTCCTTCCATTTCCATGCAATTTCCCTTTTCTCTCCCTTTCCCTCCCACCTCATGTCTCTGTTTAATGTTAATCTTTTCCTCCTGCTCTTCCTCCCTGCTCTGTTCTTAGTTGCTCTCATTATATCAAAGAAGACATTTGGCATTTGTTTTTTAGGGATTGGCTAGCTTCACTTAGCATAATCTGCTCTAATGCCATCCATTTCCCTGCAAATTCCATGATTTTGTCATTTTTCAGTGCTGCATGATACTCCATTGTGTATAATTCCTTAATAGGACACCCATAGCACAAGAGTTAATAACTAGAATCAACAAATGGGACTTACTCAAACTAAAAAGTTTTTTCTCAGCAAGAGAATCAATAAGAGAGGTAAATAGGGAGCCTACATCATGGGAACAAATTTTTACTCCTCACACTTCAGATAGAGCCCTAATATCCAGAATATACAAAGAACTCAAAAAATTAAACAATAAGATAACAAATAACCCAATCAACAAATGGGCCAAGGACCTGAACAGACACTTCTCAGAGGAGGACATACAATCAATCAACAAGTACATGAAAAAATGCTCACCATCTCTAGCAGTCAGAGAAATGCAAATCAAAACCACCCTAAGATACCATCTCACTCCACTAAGATTGGCAGCCATTATGAAGTCAAACAACAACAAGTGCTGGCGAGGATGTGGAGAAAAGGGTACACTTGTACATTGCTGGTGGGACTGCAAATTGGTTCAACCAATTTGGAAAGCAGTATGGAGATTCCTTGGAAAGCTGGGAATGGAACCACCATTTAACCCAGCTATCGCCCTTCTCGGACTATTCCCTGAGGACCTTAAAAGAGCATACTACAGGGATACTGCCACATCAATGATCATAGCAGGACAATTCACAATAGCTAGACTGTGGAACCAACCCAGATGCCCTTCAATAGATGAATGGATAAAAAAAAATGTGGCATTTATACACAATGGAAACACCACATTTAATCAATAGCAAGGCTCTGTGACACTCTATGTATGTTAGTCAGATCTATCAGCTGTCCCACAGCCAATCAGGTGGCCAACAGCCCAGGGGGCACTCACTATTTGATTTGCACATTAGGCACACATAAAGACCAGCCTAGACCAAAGTAGACTTCCACTCAGCTGGACACATTTCTTAGCCACTCACAATTGCCAAGCAAGCATTAATGTGCTTCTCCTGTGTGCCATCATCAAAAGCTATTGTGAGACAGGAGGTCTCAGAAGCTTATTGGTGAATTGTAAGGACTAAAATAGTCTCTGCAAAAGAGAGAAACATGGGGCTGGGCATAGAGCTGCTTGCTTTGCATGCACAAGGCCCTGGGTTCGATCACCATACACACACAAAAAGAGAGAGAAACATGTAGAAGCATCACTGCAAACTTAGCCTAAGGTTGTGCTGGGAGATAAATAATGCTAGCATATTCTGTCCAGACATGGAGAGATTTCTCAGGACCCGGCTATTCGTTTCTTTTGTAAACCGGGGCAATTTTGATTAGTGTGTTCATTGTAAGCTTTTAATAAACACATTTTGAAATGATGGAGGAATGGGTCTACTATTTTATAAGAGATAATCTTTTACATTGGTATGGATTGTTATATGATTTGATTCTGAAATTCCTGAATGAAGTAGGGAAGGTATTTTTATTCCCATCCTGTAAAGGAGGAACCACAATTGATTGATTTGCTCTAATCCAAGGTTTTATGAGATGGAGAGCCAAACCAAAATCCAGACTTTCTGACCCATAAATTCGGTATTTCTCCATGACAGCAGACTGTGAGATGAGGATCTTCACTGCAGGCACACATACGCAATGAACAGAAGAGTTCACAAAGATATTTAGTTAAATTTAAATTCTTTAAAAATTCGGGCTGGGGATGTGGCTCAAGCCGTAGAGCGCCTGGCATGCATGCGGCCCGGGTTCGATCCTCAGCACCACATACAAACAAAGATGTTGTGTCCACCATAAACTAAAAAATAAATATTAAAAAATTCTCTCTCTCTCTTAACTTTTTTTAAAATAAATAAATGAATTATTTAAAAATTCATATTTAGTACCAGGAAACAAGGTGAAACATGGGACTTAGTTACTTTAAAGCATTCGAGGTACTTTACTGAATTTGATGTTACAAAAATAAATATGTAAGCTTCATTTGTTCAAGCTAATTTGTGGCTGTTTACTTGACAGAGTATGAAAAACATAAATGTGTATAAATATAAATTACAGATTTTTATCATCAACATAGCACAAAATCTCTACCTAAATAAGAGATTACTCACTGTACACTTAGCATCAACTTTCCTAAATTCTTTGGCTGAATTTCAAAATTTTGATACATACTACATATTTAAAGATAACTTGTAATAAATGAAATCCATTTCATTTAATGAAATGTGAGTAAATGAATGTCATTGAATGTGATATAGATATTTTTGTTTAACTTTTTCTGTTAAGAAACGTTTCCTTTATTTTTGTGACCTTCCTATACTTTAATTCACCCATATTAACAGCTTTTAAAGTCAGGCTTTCTTTGTTCTATAGCCCACAAATGGAAACATGATTTTATTTATGTAATTTACTGTTCTCTACCTTTATTGTTGTTCCATATGCTTATGTTTGGCTTCAGAAATAAAGTATCACGTAGGTAAGTAATTAACTTCCTTTTGTAGTTTTCAACACTGAGAATAACTGAGCAATTTTCACTGAATAAGGAATATAAAGATAAAATGATATTTTTCATTTGAATGTGCGTAAGATATGATGTGATTAATAACATCATAACTATGATGTAATTTACTTTGAAGTATGGGACGGGATGTGAGATCTTAAAAGATGACCCAAGTGAACTGTATTTTAGAGGTTTATATCCTCCTTTCTGTGTGTGGTAAAGATTCACTTGTAAGACTCGTGTAGTTTGCTTTATAGTCACAGCCAGTGGACAATTAAAGTGGAATCCATTTATTTTGCATGAATACTGATTTCTATTTGAATAAACGAATGACTACATTTCTGATAGATGAATCCGTGTGTTCACTAAATAAATTCAATCTATGTGGATCAGGCAGTTAAGAAGCCTTGCTGTATTAAAAAAAAAATCTTTTGGGTTTGGATTTGTTTTTTGTTTTAATCTTTCAGAGGTAGAGATGAAATTGAATTTTTATTCTCTATTCTGTTCTATATATTGCAGAGCCAAACACAAGACTATGTACTCTGGAGCTTATGTGAGTTTCTTTTTTTTTCCTCCTGTTTCAGAGCAAATAGCAAGTGCACTAAGCAGTATGATAGTCTTTCTATAACCCAACTAATGAACTAAGAGAATGTTTTCAGCATTAGCACTCATTTCTTTCTTTGGAGGGAAGTTTCTGGCTTGTGCTAATCTGTCATGGAGAGATTATATAGTCACAGAACTTCTTGATGTACCCAACAGTTCACTTGTATGTGGTAAAAGTGTGTTCAAGGAACTCTATCATGGGAATCATGGGAAGTTTGGATCATTGTCAAAATAGAATAGGTATTCTTGTCCCGTGAATTTAATGTATTATATTGGAAAGAGCAGTGAAATACCAGCAATGAGAACTGAATCTTGCTTTGGCCCTCTTACTACGGCTAGAATCTTTATTCTTTGAATATAAATTCTTCATCTGAAAAGTGATACTTTCCTCTGTACTATCTAACTCAAAGGAAGTTTATGGGAATAAAATTATCTTATAAATGGGAAAGTTTTCAAATAATTTAAGAAGATGTCACATATAAAGTACACTTAGTTTTATAAGTTTGGATCATTGTCAAAACAGAATAGGTATTCTTGTCCCGTGCTGAAATAATTGATCTACAATCACTTAATGGTTATTGCTTTTCTTGCCAGGATGATTCAAATTTCTCAAGTGTCTAGATACAGTCACGTCCCTCTAAGAAAGTGCACTATAGTTAAAGAGATCATACATAAACAAATGCATAGTTAAATAATGAAACAAAAATTAAATTTTAAAATGTGGAAAAATTGCATGACATCACAAAACAGCACAAAGTATTCAATGGAAGAGCAAATGGGCTGTGTTCCAAAAAGGGCACAGTCGTAGGTGTTGGAGTGGTCTACAGTAGATGAGGGAGAACTGGAGTTTGGCGCTGAAGAAAGGTGGAACTGAAAGGAACAAAAAGGCAGAGATACTATTATGAGAAGTGAGAAAATTAAATTTATGATTTATTTTGGTGATGACAAATCAACCCATTTGCTTGGAGGGAGCATCTCCTGGATGAAAGATGAATTTATTCTTGATCAGCAGTGAGTCTCTGTGTGCCTCCCACGCTCCTTTCCTTCATGTTTATCTGAGACAGCAACAATAAAATATGTAGAGTCCTAATGAAATTCCTCCATGTCCTCCAGACAAATGCTCCCCATTTGCACCAACTCAGCCTTTGTCTAAGAGTTTTGTCATCTGCTTGTTTGAAACATCCTCAGCTGCTCACAGGTGAAGGGATTCTTTGCTCAGATGCTGTAGAACATGGATGAGAAAGAAGCCATACATTTCTCTAATGATCTCACTTAATTTTATAGCAATTGGGAGGGGGGTGAGACAGCCACAGTGAGAGAATTTAAGAAACAGAGGCCTAGGTAGCTTCCTAGTTGTAATGATTTGAAATGAGACAAATTCTCCAACTATCTCTGTTCCTGCGTTATATTATTTGGAGTAATTCAAAGTTTGAGCAAGAAAGTATTTTGGAAAAGCCACCTGCTTCACTCATTTGTGTTCATTTCTTCTTCTATTCATTTATTCATTCTAAATAGATGTTCTTAATACATAATTATTTTTGAACAACTCAAACAGAAATTAGATATGAACATGTCTCTTCATGAGTTTACAGTACAGTTGTGGTAGGGATATGTCAATGTAGAAATGGGGTGGTAAGGATATGTAAACAAATGTACATAAAATAAGAAATAACAATGTTTTAAGCACAAGGTTGGAACTACAATTTAATATTTTGTGGTTTGAAATTGGAGAAGCATTTTTTTTTAGAAATAATTCCTGATCTGCAGCTTAAAAATTTAGAAGTCAGCAGTAAATCCATGGGGGATGGGAGGAGGTTGGGGAGCATATTACAGAGAGAATACAACATGTATGCATGTAGGTGATAACATGAGGCCCGCTCATTCATTTTTAAGAATAGAAAACGGAGCTCCAGGAGTTATGATCTGTCAAGTTTATAGCTGTGTTGTGACAGATCCTAGAGCAGAAACTGGTTTTCCTAACTCTATTTGAGCACATTCTACATACATGTGTGCCCTAGGATTGGGGAACTCTTTTCCACCATATTACCTGAAAATGACAAATATGTTTTATTACACAAATATGTTTTATTACACAAACAGGGGGAGTTATAATATTGATAGTTAAATACCTGCTTTTCAGACAGAAAAAAAGTCCTAAATGAATAAAATCCAGAACAGGTAAAAGGAAAAAGGAAAAAGAATAGAAAAAGAATGTCAATCATTTATTTGAAAGAAAGACGACATAATAAAGAAAAGTTGAGAATAACCCTTTTCCTTTAAAATGTAGCCACTTGAATCCAAAGTGTCAGGAATTTCTTGGTTATTATTGTTCATAAAATAAGGACATATACAACCTAACTAAACCATATATGCACATATTGCTCTTTGGATAACTGCAAAAATAATTCCTCAAATGGTGAGTCAGCTTCTGCTATTCCTATTCAGATATACCTTCAACCACAAAATGCGAAATGTTTGACTTCTTCAGGGTAGAAGTAATATGGTGAAGGTTTTATGTTTGTGTAGTTGACAATGTGCAAGTTATAATTAAATACCTTAAACAATTGGACCAATAAATGATCAGTTCAGTTCTTTTTAGATTGTTAAGGATACTCAGTGGGGGTATAAAAGAAAACTGATAATCAATTTTGTTGGGGGATAGATCACGATTTAACCTATCAGAACTTTCCTTCCTTCAATTCATTAGTCAGAGAGATTGCTTCTGCCTAATACTAGACTCTAATTATCATAAGATGCAGTTTTTCAAAGACTGGCAATTAGGTTGATTTCATGTACCGAAGCCATTTGATTGAAAAGTCCTCACTGTAATGAAAGTTACTATTTATTGCATGATTATTTACACCAGGAGTAGTACCTGCTACTTTATATTTATTAAAGATAATTTTCAAAATGTCCTGTGTGGTAACATTTGGGCTCTAGTTATCTCTACCTGCCATGCACCTGGAAAGGCTGCAGTTTGAAGTGTGGCACAACCATGGCCAATAAAATGTAAGTAGAAATGACCCTCAATCGAGCTCAAGAAAAAATTGATTTGTGAAGATAGATGAATGGATGGGATTGAATATGCTTCCAGAATCAAAACAGGGAGAGCTCAGTTTCCTGGTTCAACCCGCCTCTGCGCCCGTGGAACTTAACTGAAACAGACCTTTAGTGGGAACTCATTGGCTTTGAATAAACATATGTAAAACTAGTGATGGAACTGGCCCGTGAAACTTCATTGACAAGAACAATTAGCAGTTCTAGAATGGACTGGTCCTCCTTCTAAATAGAAACAAAAGTGCATGTTTACTGATGAAACTTCTTAACCTTTGCTTTTGGAAGTATTTTTGCTTACGTGTCTCACTGCCTGTTATATTCAAGCCCCACTGCAATATAAGAAAAAGTACTTCCATTAAATTTCTAATTATTCAAAGGCCAAGCAACAAAATGGGTTCTTCTTTTCCAAGGATTCATAAATGATGTAACATAGCAGGAATTTCACACTTGGCCTCAGGATGAGGAAAGTGGTTTGGTGTTTTGTAGCAAGTGCGGTTAACAGTGTTAGTGAGTGATGGCTGTGCTTAGGCAGACTGCTGACGCAGGAATACAAAACTGGAGAGATATCAAGCAGGCTGATTTAGGGCTCGGAGACAGTGGGGAGCTGGGAGATTGATAGCCCAGAAAGGAATCTTTTGGTAGAGGTCCATGGCCCGCATCAGAGCTTTTGGGATTGATAGCATACCATGCTATCAATCTCAGCACTGTAAATGGGACTACTATTCTCTATGAAAAATGGGTCATATTAAATACTCTGACATTGACTGGATTGAGAACTGCAGAATGACTAAGGAAGAATGCATGTTTGCAGGGGTAATGCTGTACCATTTCATTTTATAGTTTGTTGAAGAAGGAGAATGAGATCCAATACTAGTCCACACATATCTTAAGGAAACAATCATGTCGATCGTGTTGCTACTTTAAAATTGAAGTCAAAATTGTCAAGAACATAACATGGCAGTGACTGAGATCTGATAACCTTTGAAAGGAGGCTAATTAAATTATGTTTGGTAATAATTCAATAAAAAGGCAGAAAATGAACACTGACTGGACATATTCCAAAGAATAAAAATCAAGCCTCAATTTGTGAAGTAAATGATTTTTAAAAAAGGGGTGTAAAATCTGTCAGTGGTTACAAGTTTTAAGCTATTTGATTTCTCTATCCAGGGACTATTCTGGTGCCTGTTATGCTACCTGCTATCATGTGACATGCTTTTTTTTTTGCACAAAAAAATAAAGATTGTTGTATTTAATCCAACAAAGTCAAAAAGCTAGGACTTGGAGAAATGCATTTTCATTCAAAATGAAGATTTCCTCTCTCATCTTTTATCTTTTCTCATTTAAATTACTTTAAAGTTTACATTTCTTGAATCAAGACTTTTTAAGTTTCATGTGGTCTAAATACCTTAATTCTTAATGCTTAAAACCAAGTCCATGTACATAAACGTTGTATATAGACAGTGGGGGGAAAAAAAAAACAAACTAGTAATTTTAAACTCAAGTTTTCCTGAGAGAAAATGTCGTGAATGAACTGTTTCTTGAAACAAAGATTGAGTTCTAGTAAGAGCAGGCTTAAAAGCTCCTCAAATGTATAAGTGATTTGAGTCAAGTTTTGGTCATTGCCACCCAGGATCACTTAAATTGATTAGCTCCTTGCAGATAGTATTGCTCAATATCATATAAAATATGACTATCAATTAAAACTAAAAACTGATGTTAAAAATAGTATTGTATAGTTATCATAATATCTTACATAATAGACTTCATTTCACACTTCGTGCTACTGGTGAAGCCATTTGAAGAAAACAAGCCAAATATTTACTCCATTTTCTGGGTTAGTGCATGTAAAATTTCCCTCATTGCCTCCAAATAGAATTTGGAAGAATACATATGACCTGTGCACATTTTTGTTTGTTTGTTTGTTTTGTTTTCTGGTAAAAAAAAACCCAAGAGGTGCTTAACCACTGAGCCATATCTTCAGCCCTTAATCACTGAGCCACATTCTCAGTACTTTTTATTTTTTATTTGGAAACAGAGCTTCACTAAGTTGCTGAAGCTGGTCTTGAACTTGGAGTCCTCCTGCCTCAGCCACTACAATTAGGGTGTGTTCTACTGAGCCTGTCGACCACCTGTACAGGTTTTTAAGATAATTCTTAAAAATTTCTTTCCTGACTTGAAATAATGTAAATTTTGGCCTATTATGTACAATGTTATTTAAATTAAAAATTTCACTTTAAGATTCTTATCTTAAAACTGTCTAACCTATGAAAACAACTTAACCACAGGTCATCCATTGAAATAGGCCAACTCTTTGATATCAGAAATGTCAACCTTCTTCTCTGTTTCTTGAATTTGTGTTTTTAATTCAGTTCTCATGCATAATTTTATCAGAATACAACATATTTTATACATAAAAGTTATTGCTTAGTTTATCATAATTCTCTAAAATTAAAAGAATTTAAAACTATTACCATTTAAAAAAACCTTCCTGGGTCTATTGGATTTAAAATTCTGGATTGAATAATCATAACAATTGTAACTGGTACAGAGTTGATCAAAACAACAAGTACATTTGTGAATTTATTCACAATAATTACGCGTAAAATGTAAACTTTTATTATAAGAGCATCTCAAGATAATATGTGGGGCTATTTTTATAATGTATCTGTCACGGTTTGGATGTGAGGTGTCACCCAAAGGCTCATGTGTGAGACAATGTGAGATGGTTCAGAGGGGAAATGATCGGGTTGTGAGAGCCTTGACCCAATCAGTGAATTGATCACCTGATAGGATTAATTGAGCAGTGATTGAAGGCAGGTGGGGCATTGGAGGCATGGCTTTGGGTGTATATATTTGTATCTGGCAAGCGAAGTCTTTCTCTGCTTTCTGATCATCATGTGAGCTGCTTCCCTCTGCCACACTTTTCTACTGTGATGATCAGCCTCACCTGGAGCCAGGAGACATGGTGCCAGACTTCTATGGACTGAGACCTCTGAAACTGTGATCCCTCAAATAAACATTTCCTCCTCTGTAATTGTTGTGGTCAGGTCTTTTAGTCACAAAGCTGACTAGAACAGTATCCAAAAATAAGAATTAGAGTTTAACAGAATTCAGTAACAATTCTATTTAATTCTATTCTATTTTCATTTTAGCAGATGGAGGTGATGATCAAACTTGTTATATAAGTATAGAAAGATTGATTTATTATATCAATGTCTATAAATTATTGAAGTCATTCTGAGTTGTATATCAAAATCATATACTTATAATCAATAGTTTTTAATGATAAGTTCTTCAATGTTAAAAATGAATAATCAGAAGCTACTTACCACCTGTCTTAAAAAATAATTTGTTACTCATTTATTAGATTTATCAAATTCTTCAAATTTGGGGAATTTTAACAAAGGAAAAAGCTTTACAAGAATCAATAAGTATTAACCAAACTTGTGGCTCTTTAATATAGAGACTTTATTTCTAGAGATAAAATTAGATGAAATTGAGATGAATCAACATCATAGACAGGAGGTTAATCATTTTAGGAATTTTTTCTTGGTTCTGAAGACCAATGTTTTATTATGAATTTTGGTTTTCATAGGTTTTTTAAGAACAAAAAATGGTGTAAAAGAAGGACAGAAAGGAGTATACTCATGTATTATTAAAAATAGATAAGTGATTTTACTTCACAGTTGATAGTGAATTTATAATTTGTGGATTTGATAGATTTTAAACAACATGCCAACATCTGAGTGATTCTAATTATATGAAGCTACATTTTCATTGAAAAATAATACTTGTTCATCTCTATGAGGTATATTATAATAATTTAATGCATGTATATAATATATAAAAATCAAATCAGTGCAATAAGTATTTCTAGCTCTTCAAATACTAATGATTAGTATGTGTTGGGAATTCCATACTCTTCTAGTCATTTTTGAAATAAAGGGTTTTTTGTTTTGTTTTGTTTGGGTACTTAAATTGAACACAGGGATCCTCTACCACTGGACTACTACCCCCAGTCCTTTTATTTTTTATTTTGAGACAGGATTTCAATAAATTCCCCAAGCTGGCCTTGAACTTGCAGTTCTCCTGCCTTCATTTCTAAAGTAACTGGGATTACAAGTGTGTGCTCATAGATTCTTTTAATAAATAGTTATCTCTTTAGATATGAACCCAGTAGCAGGATAGCTGGACCATGTAGTAGTTTGAAGGAATCTCCACACATTTTTTTCCCATATGACTGTACTAATTTACTTTCCCACCAACAGTGAGTGAGATTTCTTTCTCTGCATCTTTGCAAGCATTTGTTATATTTTGCCTTTTTGGAGGTAGCCATTCTAATTAGGATGAGATGATATCTTATTGTGGTTTTTATTTGAATTTCCCTGATGATTAGTGATAATTCACCACTTTTCTCTATGTGTAGACATTTGTATGTCTTCTTTTGGAGAAATGTATATTCAAACCTTTAGCTCATTTTAAAATTTGATTATTTTATTTTTTTGGTGTTCATATTTTTGAGTTACCTAGATAGATGGATGAATGGGTCAGTAAGTCTTGCTTGGATTAAGTCTTGCTTGGCACCCATCCTCCTGAGCTCCCTGTGCTTTGTTACCCTATTAATGCATTTTTTTTCACAGTGACTAGGTGAGGGAAGAGGTGAGATTGTAAGAATATCCATCATTTTCCGCAGCACCCCTCCAAGCCCCACTCTACATGTACCTGCATTCAAAATATGCCATCATGGGCTAATGTTTCTTACACTGTTTTGTCTCTGAAGGAAATATTTACAATGAGGAAGAATGAGAATTAGAAAGCTTACCTATTTCCTCTGGTTTCTGATACTGCAGAGAAGGCTTTGCTGACACTAGTCCTTCATATGAAACTCTGGTCCTCTTGGAGATTTTTTTCTTACCCTCACAGCTATGGAGCACATCAATTGGAAATTGATGAGATTTCTGCATTTTCTTCCAAAATGAGAAAAGAACAATTAATTGTGAAAGGGGGTGGTGATGGAAAGAGAATTTGCATAATGACTTGACAGCAGATAGATCAACCATAGAACCCAATAAATATAGAAGTTGAGGATCAAATGTGGATTCTTAAACCTATTCAAATCCAAATGACTCCTGGACAGTTTTCAAGCAAAGTACATGAAGAATATTGTTCTAAATGGGAAAATTGGGAATAGAAGGCTAAGGAATTATCCAAATATCTACAGTTGTTATTTGTAGACTAAGGATTAAAGTCAAGGCTAACGTGTTTTAATTAAAAGGTCTTGAAATTTATTAATTACACATTTTCCTGTGTAATTTCTTTTCATATATGACATATTCAAATTAAAAGTTATCAAGATGACACCCATGGATTCATTTTGAAAAACTTTGGGGCAGGTGATTATTATAAGGGTGATTTTGTGTTATCACTAAAACATTGTATTATACAAGTAAGACAAAGTGCTGATTATGCACTCAGTGGTAGAGTGCTTACACAGAATCCTGAGTTTGATCTCCACAATATTTGTGAGTTACAATGAATCTGAACTGAATATGTATATGTAGCCAATTTTTTTACATGAAAACTCCAAGGTTTTGTTCACATTTTTGTTATTGTTCAAGTGTTTTATAGTGACATTGTCTAAACAAGTACACTAGAATTAAGAGTTTTCAAAACTTTCCCCCAGAGAGTTTTCTATAGTATAGACTGCAATTTGATCTAGATAGTATACTAATTCTAATAGAGAAGCAGAAATTGTTCAGAAACAGATTTAACCTCTTGAAATATGGGGCTATTGAATTAATTGTGTTGACGGTACAAAGAGAAGTTGAATTCATACTCCTGAAAATTATTTAAAATATTTTCTCTTGAAGTTAGAAAGCTAGGGCCATGAAAAGCGCATTAAAATTTTAGTTAATTTCTCTTAATGGTAGATTTGAAAACATTTTTAAAAATCAGGTATGCCTAGAGTATTATATAATTCCCCCCAAATAAACAATGAACTTGCTTGCTATAGAGAAAGGGGACTTAAATAGAGGTCATCAAGAGAAAATTTAGCTTCATTCAGGTAATCAACAATAATCAACACTAAAATAAATACCAACAACAACAAAAAAATGAGAAAAGATAACTACTCCAGGAAAAACCAATTCAATTTGAGAATTATGTTTTGGAAAGTCTATAGATTTTACTTGATATGCAATGGCAATTAAAAATAAAAACTCAGCCAGAAAACTATATTCTATACTCCAAGATACCTCCTCTCGGTTTATTTTTTTACATTTGATAATCTATACTGATCTAGTTTACTTGAATATTAAAATTACATTGAAGCTATTTCAATGATTTCAATGATCAAACTATAGGTATACAATTTGGGGATATGAATGTGAAAGAAGGGTTAATATTTTTCTTATTAGAAATCAGATATAATTGCTGCTCAAATTATCATTATGTGCTTTGAGTGTGTATGCCTGAGTGGTGAGTGAGTGTGTGTGTGTGTGTGTGTGTGTGTGTGTGTGTGTTTGTGTTGAATGATAGATGAAAAACAAGATGAGTTAGAATTTAAGTTGATATCTTAGGTAAGATTAAAATATAAAAATTGATAATAAACTGGAAGATTAAAGTAGCTTCCAGATTGTATTTTCAGAACCAGGTACAATTTCACATTTTTGCTTTTAATGCACATCCAGGTAGGGAATGGGTAGTTTAATATGTGATCATACAGCCAGATAACACAGTCAGGAAGACTGTATTGACCTAAGATTATACATCGTTTCATTATCTCCCAAAGTAACCCAGTGGTTTGAATATCTATGTGAGAACATTTAGGTGAATACAGAATAGCAAAGCTCTAAATTTATATAGTACTCTCTAAATTTTGAAGCAGACCTTCAAAAAACTTTTGAAAATGTCCAACAGTTGCTTTTAAAAATTCTGATGATAGATTTGGGAGGGGGAAAAACTGTCATCATGCATACCTAGAAACTGAGTTTCTACCTGTGAAACAATGAGTAATAATATTCTAGATGCAAATAATGTGAACTGCAAAGTCCTTGAGAGATTGTTCTCAGAAAACATTTTTAGAAGTGATCTGGAAGATGGAGTGCACAGTGACATCTCCAAGTTTGCTGATGACACGGGCTCTACCCATACTGAAATGCCAAGGTGACATGAATCAATTGCAGGAACATCTTGAGAGACTGTGGGAGTAAGTTGAAAAATAGTAACTGAGCTTTAGTTTCAGGGTGGGTAAGACAGTATTAGCTTTTGGAGAAATAATCTAAACCTTTATTCAGTGGCTGAGTCTTTTATTTATTTATTTGTTTGTTTATTGGTACTAGGGATTGAACCCAAGGGTATTCTTCCACTGAGCCTCAGCTCCACACCTATTTATATTATTTTTGGGAAAAGATCTTGCTATGTTGGCAGGTCTGCCCTCAAACTTAGAATCCTCCTGCTTTAGCCTTCTGAAGGTTGGGATTACCATGCCTGGTTTATTCATTTTTTATGTAAATATTTGTTGAGTACCTACTATACACACAGCGTAGGACCAAGCATTAGAGACCATGATGTGAGTAGAGCCTAGTTATTGGCTTATTGGAGAGTGACAGACCATGTAATCTGCATTACTTGGTAACAAGTGCTATTTCAAGAACAGTACGACACAGAAAATGTAGCCTGAGCGATCTCAGAAGAGCTTCTTAAGAAGGTGACAATTGAGGTACTTGTCAAGGACCAGGAAGGGAAATGGGTGGTTTCCGATGAAGAGCAAAAGGCACAAAATGCAATGCTTTATTTAGTCTGCTCAGACTTATTTTTTGAACCTTTCTGTTTTTTTCAAGATAAAATGCTTCCCCAAAAATTTAATTTATAAGTCAGATTCATGGTCACATATTCACAAATCATCACCTTTTCTCCTGTATCAATGCTGCTCTGGATGTTGCTAGAAAGCATGGCTCTCAGAACACCAGGAGAAAATAGCAGATGTGAAATCTCTCTAGTTTCACAGGTGAGGAAAAATGAGGCCCTGAGAGTTTACTACTAGTCCAAATTCTCAAAGGAAGCTAGAAAGATAAAGTTGTGTCTTGATTTATGACTTGGTAAACAAAATTTAGAACATGTATTGGGGAACGCATTCCCTGACAAAATTAGCTGAATTTGCTATAAGAACTAAGTGGTAAACAAAGCTGTGTGACATGATTGAGGATCCTATCAGAAGAAAAAGAAAATTCTCCCCACCCATACTTCCTTATAAACATGGTATACCTATAGTGGGATATTGCATGGTTTGAGTCGCTACCACTCAATTGAAACATAAAGAAGCTGGAAAATATTGAAAGAAGAGACTGCACAATAGACAAGAGGATTTGAATGGACTTCTCAGGCTCAGGGTTAATGTATTCAGGATATACTTAATTAGGTCTATGCAGATCTGGAGACCAGGTAGTGGCAGTAAAGATCTTCCCGCCTGGAGAATTTCCTCATAAGGAGGAGGAAGCTACTGGGTGATAAAGCAGAGTCCTTATTTAAAAAGAAAACTGTGAAGAATGGATAACATGCCACACAATAGGACAAATATAAGGAACATTGAATCAAAACTAAGACTGCAAAGGCATAAGAAGAAATTTAAGCCTTAGAGCCAAATCAGGAATGTACTGAACATATTTGACTAGGTCTCTGGAAGGAAACCAAGAGAAATGCAATTATTCAGATGCGAGACCCATGAAGCCCGTGTGTGTCTCTGTGTAGTTGGGCTGAGGAGGGACCTTTTGTGATGTTGATAGGAAACTTTATACTTCGTTATTTTAAAGGTATCTTACTTCTTCTTTTGGGTGAGTTGTATGCTTCCTTGATCCTATGTGATGACACACTAAAATCTCAAGTCATGTGAATAAGATCCTACTTTTGAAGCCAGATGGAGATTTGAGTGTTTTCAGGTATGCCACTTACATCTATCAGAGCTCAAGTAAACTAGATATGCTTCACCTAGTTTCTACCTAAGAATGGTAACTGCAATACATCATGGTTGCCATAATGGTTGTATTAAGTGTACAATGTACATAATACACTTAGCATATTCTTTGACACGTGGAAGATGGTGAATAAATGATAGCTGTGAGAATGTTGATGATGCTGAACATGAAATTGTTAAAGCCTTTATTATCTAATTAAGATAATAATAGCAATAACAACAGCAATAATACATGTCATGAGAGAAACTCATGACATGTATTTATGTTTATAAAATTTATGTTTATAAAACCCTAGAGTAATTGAGGCATGGAGTACCTTGTAGAGAAGTAAATTTAGCTAAAACAAACATAGTAACACCTAATGAGTAATGAACTACTAGAAGTCAGCTAAATTTAAATTGTTTTTGCTTTTTTAAAAAAAATTACAAATATATTTATGATTACTGAAATAATAAAACAAGACAAAATGATTTGGAAATATACCATCGAAATAATAGACACTTGGCACTCAGTAAATTGTAAAGGTAAAATTTCTAAGCTGATTCTAAGCTGCAAAAGTCTGAGTTAAAGTGTAAAAGACTAGGCATTGTAAAGCTTCTAAATGGCAAGGCCTGGGCTAAAAAGTAAAGACTAGGTATTGTTAAAATTCCTCTGCTACCCCCCCCAAACCTGTAATCTCTGTAGCTGTTAGGACAATGCTGGAACTGCCCAGTAAATACCTCCATTGATTCCCTGGTTGTTTAATAGCTAAGGGTTCTAAGTAACTTGGCATGTAAGCATCTAGGCTCCAAAACCAATCAGTTTAAATGTGTACTCCGCTTAGAAATGACCAATCACCCCTGCCCGCCCTGTTCCCGCCAATGAATGTACTAATCCCATCTCAGAGTTGTTGTTCAATTTTCCTGCGCCTCATGATGATTTGTTCTGATGTATGCAAAGCCCACCGCCCTCTCCAGAAAGTGTACTTAAGCTCTGCTTGACCTCTGCTCTGGGCTCTGGGCTGCTGTATCTTCCTCCTCTGCTCCGCCGGACCCTTACAAAATCACTAGTAAATAAAACACCGTATTGTCCAAAATGTTTTAGAAACACTGAATTAAATCAATCAAGTCTCTTTGTCACAGGTGTTCTCCATGTTATTAAGTATCCTCTCTCTCCAAGTTGAGAGTTATAGGATATATAATTTCCCAGATACCAGTGTTTACAGTACCCTTGTTGTTTTTTCCTTACAAAATCTCGAAGAAGCTAGTTCTTTATGGAATACACTTTGAGAAACATAGTAATGGCCAAATAAGACTTATCTCAGAGATAGATAAATTTCATGAAGAATCTAGGTCTACCTGCATTCAGTTCAGCTACTCTTTCTATCATGTGTTATTATTCCCTTGGGCTGTATGGATGTAACCTTATGGAGAGCAACCATTTTCCTCCACTGAACACTATTTGCTACTGTTCTCAGACACAGTCTGGCTAAGAATGGTAATTATTGTGTTCTGAAAGAATTAAATACATTTGTTTTTTTTAAACAAAAACAAACTTTTCATCTAGTTTTATTGTTTTCATGTATACTAAACTCATGTTTCTTCTCCAAAGCCCTCAGAGGCTATGACTCAAGTGCTATGTTAATTTTAAAAATGTAAAGGAACAAAACATCTGTTATCATGACAGGCCCTCAGGACTTTCATTTTTGAATGAGAAGGGTGAGAAATAGATTTGGAAGTGAGGGAAGATAAAAAGACTCAGGTGATATTCATTTAACACAATTGCCAGATACTAGGGGAAAAAAAATCTCGGATGTGAGTCAAGCTCACAGAAATATCCTGTCCTTCTCTGGGTGTTATCAAGTAACCCAAGGTGCACCTGTGATGCACCCTGATTCTCCAATGCTGTATCACCTGAGCCAATCGTAGTTTTAACTGCTGGGACTAGATCTCTGTGCCAAGCAGCAAACACGACTCTGGGTAGGGAAACTCTACTTTTGTTGTTGTTGTTGTTATTTGTTTTCATTTAATATCTAGGTCTCTATTGCCTTGTCTGGGCCAGAAGAGGCAGGCGGGCACAGGGTGGAGGGGAGAATCCTGGGCTCTAGTGTGCAAATGGAGGTTTAATCTGAGAAGCAGTTTTCTGAATCAAAATTCACACTGAGGTGAACCAGAACACTAAGAGGAGCAGACACTCCCTAAGAGCTCAGGAATGCTGCAAAAGTCCAATAACTGAAGGGAAAACAGGAGAGGATGAGAGGCTTCAAAATGGAAAATGGTGCTCATAGTCTGAAAAATGTCCTTAAGAATCAAATTCAGCCACAGCAAAATTTTCAGATGGTGTGGTAGCCTCTGATGGGTGCAAAGAGGCATCCAGGCAAATCTATTGCTCATTTGGGCAAATGATCACTTTTTGTGTTGTCAACACTTGAACATTCTACACAAATTTTCACTTTACCTGATGCAAACTACTTTGAAAGGAGTCATTCATTGTCTTCATCTTTTTTTCATTTATTGAGTGCCTATTAAGAGTTCTAAGAACAAGATTTTATATACTGAACCTAACCTTAGTAACATGATTCTAGAATGGCCTTTTAATACTCATTCCATTGACGAGAAACTGTATTCCTAGAGCCCTATGAATACATCACATTCTATCTTACTCACTCTTGGGTATTCTACCATTCCTATACTCTGTGATAGGTCATTCAGTGTAACTGGATTGTAAGTACAAGAAAATGTTCCAAATGTCTGTATGTAACTTTTAAAACTTTTCTGATTATTGGCTTCGAAGTGAAGTGATTAATTTATGTGACAACTGTACTGGGTCATGGGATGCTCACACTTTTGGCTAAGCAAAATTCTGGTTTTGTCTGCTAGGGTGCTTTAGCTGAGATTAACATTTGAATAGGTAGACCAATTAAAGAAGATTGCCTTCCCTAAGTGGGTGAGCCTTGTCCAATCAGTCAATCCTGAATAAAATAAAAAGGCCATCCCTAGCCTTAATTGGAGTGAGAAGTAAGTCCTTTATACAGACTACCTTGAGCTGGACATTGGGTTTTTCCTGCCTTCAAACTCAAAATGAAGCATTGACTTTTCCCATGAGCCTGCCATATTCAAACTCAAACTACTTCATCAGGGTCTCTTCTAGGTCTTCAGATTGCTGACTATATATCTTGAGACTTGTCGGACTCCACAATTACATAAGCCAATTCCTTATAGTAATAATTCTTTTTTTAAACTTTTATTTTTTTTAGTTGTAGGTATACATGATACTTTTATTTCATTTTTTATGTGGTGCTGACGATGGAACCCAGTGCCTCACACATGCTAGGTGAGTGCTCTTCCTCTGAGCCACAACCCCAGCCCCATAATAATAATTCTTTACACACACACACACACACACACACACACTTTTGACTCTGTTTCTTTGGATAACCCTGTTATAGATGGGCTAATATATTTACAATTTTCAGCTCAGATCCACTTTAAGAATAGAGATGCAAAAATAAAATGAATTTTTATGCCCTTTAGTATGGCTAAATTCTGTCCAAAATTTTAGTTCTAGCATTCTCTACATTTTATGCATGCGTTGCTTACCTGTTATTTATACTTCCTACTATTTTTTTTCTCATTTTTTCCCTTTGGTACCGTGGATTGAACCAGAGATGTTCTATCACTGAGCTACATCCCCAGCCCAATTTATTTTTTATTTTTTATTTTGAGACAAGAGTCTCGCTAAATTGCCCAAGCTAGCCTCCAACTTAGAATACTCCTATCTTGGCCTCTTGAATTTTCTGGAATTACAGGAGTGCACCACTGTGTCTAGCTACTAGAAAGTATTTAAAAACTACATTTTATAAATTTGATTGCTTATTTCTTTCTAGATTTGCATATATAAGGAGTTTATAAGTCTGAAGTTAAATGCTTGAAATGTAATATTACACATTTTCTTCATAGTGGTCTTAAAGTGATTTGTTAATATAAATGACATCTTCAGTGTCTTTGTATATATAATACAAGCCAAATCCTTTAGAAATTTTGACAGAAATTATAATTTGTGAAGTTTGATTTTTCACTTAAAATATTTTCTACATATGTAAGAATGCCATTTTCACACCTGAAAAAAAGGATTTAATCAATTAATTTGGAATTAACATGACATGGTAAAAGTCCCACTAAGTTCTCTTGTTGACCTGCATTGTCAGATAAACTCAATTAACATTTTTGAGATGTTATATTATTATTATTGGGTCATCCAGTATGTTGAAAGACCAATTTGTTCTTGCATTATGCTTAGATGATTTTCATATTTTTACAACACTACATTAAAAAAATGAAAATTTATTTAAATCAATTATTTTTTCATAACAACATGGTTCCACCAAAATTTTACTACAGAATTAAACTTACTTTTATTTATTTTTTTTTCTACTCTGTTTAATGAAAGATTATATTTCTCTAATTAATCATCCTGGGTTCATTGGAATTTATCTTCTTTTGAAAATTTTCTACAGGAGTAGTTTTATAATCTTCTTTTGCTGCTAACTTTCAAATATCTGTGGGAATATACCTGTGCCTGTCCTGCAGATATACAGATCACCTGGTAAGTAGGCTGTGGGGAACTGACTGGATTCATCTGGGCTGTAAGGATGTCCTTTAGGAAAGCCCAGTATAGGAGAAGAAAGGGAACAGAGGGATAGAGTCAGGGAGGAAAAGGGAGGTATGAAATTGACCAAGTTATATTATTCTGTTGCATGCGTGTATGAATATGTAACTACGAATCCCTCCATTATGTATAATTAGTGCACCAATTTCCAGTGAGAATGAGAGAATGTCCTTTGTTTTCTACTAATATGCATGAGGTTGGAGGAGGAAACAAGTAAGTAGCCAGAGTCTCTGGGACAGTTGTAAGAATATTTTAAGGACATATAATAAAACTCATGTATGTAGCAAAAGAAACTGCTCAATAAGCCCATGGACTCCTCCCGCTGATTATTGTTGTTATTGTCAGTAGGGGCCTCTTGTTCCCTAGTGCTGGGGAGACTGTTGCTCTTATAGTAACTCCATTTAATATCATTAAGGAATTTGTATCCACTGCCTTTTATATCTTCACAGGGTACACTCTAATTCCTATTTAATAGGTTTTGAGCATCTTGTATTTTGCCCTTCGTGATGCTTTTGTAAGTTGCTCATCAGGTCATAAAATCTGTGCATTTTACTTTAACCATTAAAAATAATCTGAGGATTTGAAGGGGAAGTACTGGGGATTGAACCCAGGGTTTGTTTAGTCTTTTTTGTTTGTTTGTTTTTGTTGTTGTTGTTATTTTTAACCACTAAACTTTATATCCCCCACCCTTTTTTATTTTGAGAAAGGGTCTCACTAAATTGTTGACATGACCTCAAATTTGCAATCCTCCTGCCTCAGCCTCCCAAGTTGCTGGGATAACAGGCATGTGTCACCATGCCCCACTGATGCTCTTTACTCTTGCTAACTCTGTTACAAAATCTATATACAAATTCTTTCATGTTGATAGTCTTCAGTTTTGCTGCCACATGTTTCTGAGCCTAAAGAATTGAATATGCCAGGTGCTGTGTGTGTTTGCTACTTAGAGGAAGCAAGGACTATGGAAAGAACAGGGGATCCCTGGAGAACATTACCACATACCTGCATAAAAAGTCTGCTTGAGTGGCAGAACCATGTATATCGGTTTTAGATTATTCAGCACAGGGAGATATTGAGAGAGCAAATTAAAATGTTGTTTCTCCTAGAAAGTCTAAAGAGATATGCTTAAAAATTAGTTCACCCTTAGTGTTCACTATCTGCTGAGAAGAAACTTGGGGCAGCATCTGATGTTCTTTTTCCCTAATTTTGGTGTTTTGAGAGTAACTCTAACTCTTATTTTTTTCACAAAGTCTCATTATGAAGAAATAATCTTGCCCACTTTCAATTCAGTTTCTCATCTTTCCTGTTGTTTGGTTTTAGTTTTGTGTGTGTGTGTGTGTGTGTGTGTGTGTGTGTGTGTGTGTGTGTTTGCATTTCCTAGGAAATATCAGTCTGGCCTCCCATGATTGAGAGCCGTCAACTCTTCTGGAACCCTTCCTCAAAAGAATTTTAGAAAATTGAGAGTAACAAATTTCCAGATTAGGACATGTTCTCAAAGTTCCCAGTTCTTGAGTCAGGTTGGTTTCCTAAATTTAAGCATGTGATAAAATTTTCATTACAGTATTATCAAAATAAGAAACCTATGTTCTGTTCTCAGTCAAGGGTTGAGACTAAAGGAGGGCAGAATTCCCCTGGCCTGAATATCCTAGTAAAAGATCCACGTTCTCCAATAAATCATCATTATTCAATAATGAGGACAAGATAAAGCCCTGTCCTCCAAAGCCATGAGCCTTATCCTTGCATATCCATGTGGAAACTGGAAATAATTGCCCTGCCCATAGGTCTGATGTATGTCAGCTATCTGTTGTCATTAGGCTGTGTTCTTGGAGCTGAGCAAAGAGGGCTGTGAACACTGAACACACACACATATAGAAGGGATTTGCAAATAGCAGTTTCCCATTAAGATGTATCATACAGAATGCACAGAGGAGAATTCTGGCCCTAATTTAGTGCAGGTTTGTATTTGGCACATGTTACCTGTAGAGTATTTAGGTAAATTACTGATGTCAGTTGTATTTCTCTTGGAGACGAGGGAAATAGGTTATTGGCACAATAAAACATCCAGAGGCATTTAAAATGTCAGTCTAATCGCAAGAACCAGTAAGGCTTTTAATTACCTTCTGTGCAATTTTTTTTAATTGCTCCGATGGCTGTAGCGCTTGGTAAGTTCCTGACAGAGCAGCTGCAACAAACTTAATTTAAACATTTTTTCCCCCTGAAATTCGGTGAAAAAAGGAATCTGGAGTGCTGGGTACATTTTGGAAGTTGCTTTTGTTCCAGACTGTGTATAAATTCTTGTCATTTGGTCACTAATAGAATCCCACCTTCGTGCTTGTCCGACCACTTGCAAGGGTTTTGTTTGTTGGTGGCATTTTTTGGAACTGGTCTGTTTCTCATTGCCTGCTCTCTTTGAATATTCTGGATCAGTCATTCCAAAAAACGCTAAAGTACTTTTCATATTCTCTTTGGGGTTCTCATTTAATTGAAAACTTGAACATAGGAGGAATACTATTATTTCCATTTACAGGTTGGAAAACCAAGTTATCTAGCTCTCAGAAACTTATCCAAGACGTATCCAGCTCTCAGAAGCTTGTCCACGATAGTGAGCAGGACAGCTTACATACAAAGGTCAGCCTGAATGACTCCACAGCTAAGTTCTTTCTCATCACTACAGTTTAGTGCAGAGGAAATGAAACAACAATCTAAGAGATTGCTTGTGGGACAGCCAGGTCTTATGTGCAGTCCTGGTACTGAGAGAAGGCAACAGAATTTGAGCCAGGACTAAGTTATAGCATTTAGTTTAAGTCAAAAGTGTTTAACATTTTCATCCTTCAAAGTGTTAATGTAGCAGATGTTGTCAGAGTCCCATCTATCTCCCTTAAGTTCCACCATTTCAACATGCTCTGGATGATTTCCAGTGGCCAATGCCTACATCTGGAAGTTCAGAAAGGCCATGGTGCCCTTGTGCAAGGCAAAGCCCCGTTTCTAGGGAATAAACACTCCTGAGATGAGCTCTCCTCAAGGAATCCTGGAAGTTGGAATAAAAATGTCCCTGTTCCTTTCTGACTCATTCAGGATAATTGTGATGTGTGTTTTGTGCTCTTCCTAGAGTTTTCCCATAGTTTTAACATCCAGTTCCCCATCTCTGAGAGGAGGCATAATAATATATTTCTTTTTGACTGCCTTCCTTCCTCTCTGTTATCATCTCCTGGTTTTCCTGGTGATGTTCCCTGAACTTTTAATTTTGCATTTAAATCTTTTTGAGGCCACCAAACTAGAATCATTTTTGTGAGAATCTATTATGCCAGTTTTCCTAAAAAGATCATCCTCAGGAAGGGGGTTTAAAAATGGGATCACCTGCTGGCCAGATGGACCAAAGGAGATCATTGCTGGTGGGAATTGAAGTGTTGGGAATGCGTGGGATACCATCATATTACAGTTTTTAGGACCCTCATTTGTGGAAAATGGGGATGGAATAGAGGTAGAAAGGATGCCACTGGTTTTTGCCCTCTCTCAAGTGCTGGAAAAAATAGCTGCAGTCACAATTAAAAGGACATTAGATGCCATTAATGCAGAAAAGGCTGAAAGTGACGTACCAAAGTCGGTCAACTACCAACTACTATTAGAAGCATGATGTAAGAGCCAGACTCTATCTGTGGTTGCATTTAAAGAGACCCATGTGGCCCATAGTTATAGAGTAGAAACTCCTACATTTTGTTAAATAGTTGACAGCAACAAATAAAAATCACAATCTAGGGCTGGGGTTGTGGCTCAGTGGTAGGGCGCTTGCCTCACATGTGTGAGGCACTGGGTTTGATTCTCAGCACCACATATAAATAAATGAACATAATAAAGGTCCATCAACAATAGAAAACATTTTTCTAAAAATTCACAATCTATTAAGAAAGAGATGTTGAATATATTGGAAGACAATTGTGAAAACTATGTTTTCTTTGAGATACTTGATTAACTTAGTCTTTGACAAGTTCTATGTACCAGTTCATCAGAAAAAGATCAAATCTTCAAAGCTTTGAGGAACATGTACCCTGGCTAAGAGTTTCTGGAACTAAGTTTCAGTTTCTTTACTTTAACGAGACATTGAATTATTCTAAACAGTTAGCATTCTTTTCAAGAATGGAGCATGGGAACAGAGCATACTGTTATGCCACTTGAGATAAACAGTTACTCTGAAAACTGACACAGGCAATCAATTAAATAAATAAGATACTGTAGGCAAATAGCCATCTGTAAATGAAATGCAGGGGTTGATGGCAAAGATGCTAAATAAATGTGAAACTTAATCTTTAATTAAGATCTAAAACAAATCTTCAAAGTATAGGTTCAGAAGTTCCAGGTGCTTTGATGGAACAGGAGGATAGGCCCAGAGGATCTGGGTTGTTCCCTCAGAAAAGAAGCCAGGGTGAGAAAGGAGCTGGGGACAGTTCTCTCTGAGCCTAGAGGCAGTTATTTTTGTAAAGATTTCCTAAGTCTGAAGGTGCTTTGGTTAGGATTGATGATAGGTACCTGTCCATGGAGGAAGTTATGGAATTGTAAATGGAAGTGAGGAAAAAGGTGCACTGAAGGAAGTGTTGTCCTGTGGGAATTACTAACAGCACTCCTTTCCCTTTCCTAAACATCCCGGTTTTGTTGATAATTCAGACTGTCACCTGGATGGTGTACTATTAGCAGTGCCCTTCAGTAACTTACAGATGGATGACCAACTCCTAACCCTAACAGGTGGTGGGAAGCAAGTGGAGATGGAGCCAGAGGGGCCTGGTTTTGAGAGAGATCTAGGTCCTTGGGTTTCTCTTTTTCTATTCTGATTGTGTCCACTATGTTTCTTCATCTATAAAGTCAGCACAGCAATGCTTTCTTTGTGGTTGTGTCGTGAGTAGACAAAGTGCCTCTCTAGGGTTATGCGTTATTATTATTAACCCTTTGAGTCAAAATTATTACAATTTAGGGTGAGTCACATATGATTCAAGTTGTGTGTAGGACCCAAAGTCATATTTTAGGATTATGGGGCCATGAGAAAATGCCTCTTAGATTCCCAATGGCAGGAGGTGTGATTGAAGTGTGATTGAACAGGGGTCTAACTGCTGTTCTGTACCCTGCCCCCCATGGCTGTGCATGCGGAGGCCATGCTCCCTGTGAGGAGCTCACAGACAGTAATGAAGCACAGGTGATGCTAGGGTAGGTCCCAGCCAGAAAGAAATGGAACTTCTCTGGAAGCCCATCTTAGCTTGAGGAATTCCAGGGCCTTGCTAACCTCTCCTTAAAACTGCACTGCAGTCTAGAATGCTTCTACCCCATCTTCCTTCCTGCCTCTCTCTCCTTCACTCAGGGTCAGACTTGTATCACAGCCTGACAGCTCTGTCAGCCCCCCTCAGCTCCTTCCCTCTCATCTCAAAGGCATTTGCTTTAATAAATTTCTTGCACGTCTAATCACATTTTAGCATCTGCTTCTCAATGGATCTAAACTTACACAAGGATAAAATATAATACAGCTGCAAGGATATCGCTCCTTCTCAAATACGTGTATTGCGGTGTTGATAATGTCATAGCTTAAAAATGATGCCACTTGTATTTATTTCTATTATTTATGTGCACTATTGCCTTTATTTTCTTTCATAATTGTGAAATTTATAAAGATATTACATGTAATAACTTATCAGTAAATGAATATTTAATTACATTTGCAAACATAAATATTTATTACATTCATTCTTTAGTATTCCTTTTTTAGATCTTTTTTATAGTACATTATAATTGTACACAACAGAGGGGCTTTGTTGTTTATTTATATTTTTTAATTGAATACTGTTTGGTTAGAATAGGTACTTTTCATCCTTGGTACTCAGGGAAGCTATTTTCATTTTAAATGGAGGGAAAATGTTGTCCCAAAGACCTTATATTGTTTCTACTCTGGGCTTTGTGACAAGGAGGCGGATCAGCACTCCTCTGGCCAACATCATGTGAACGAGTCCTGCCTCCTGGAAATGGTTTTCCTCTTCCTTTCGTTTAATTGGACTCTTCCTCATCCCTTAGCATCCAACTGAGGTGTCCTCTAAGAAACCTTCTCTGACAATTCCAGAAACACTTTTTTTTTTTCACCTCTACCATCTGCCTTAGTACATTAAAGTGATCACAACTTGGCTCTGTTTAACTGATTTATGTTGGCTTTATGAAAAAAAAACTTGATGGAAAGCTTATAGGACAGAGATATTTTCAGAAATGGTGCTTAATATTTTTTTAACAATTTGGTTTTAAAGCTCTTTTGTAAGCATTTGCTACTAGACCAATTACAAACTTTGGCCCCTTACTAACTAAGGTAAATCCAGCAGGACTGGCCTGGAGGCTCTTTTAAAAAAAAAAAAATTTTTTTTGAGTGAGTTTCTGGTATGATAAACAACGATACTCCACTCCTTTAGAAATATTCAATAGCCTTTCAAATTTACCCCACTCTCCAAGGCGTCTCATTTGCTGCTTATGAAGTTTATGCAGAAGAGTTTTGGGTTTGTTTGCTTGCTTGTTTAAGGTAGCTGTGGAAGAAACTGATGGAGCTTTGCAAATCAGAAGTTTGGGGGGAATCAAATCTAGAAGAAGCGTAAGAATTTTGTTCTAAAGGAAAGATGACGACGTGAGTTTCACGATTGTCTCTGGGACCATCTGTCCAAACCAGGTCTGACTTTCTGTCTTCTGCATAAGGCATTAAAGGATAAGGACCCTAATTTCGTAAGTGCTTAAGCAACTACTAAAGAGGCCTGAGAATACATAGATAAAGGGGGAGGCACTCCATAGACAGCTTGCACTGTTGTATCTGTTGGTGGGTCTGTATTCCCTAGGACTGGCTGCCAACAAAGCTGTATAACAGACTCAGCTGGCTTTTAGTGCTGCAGTCCTGCCTGTTTGTCTTAGGACTTAGTAGATGCCTGTCTACTGAAGCCTCTCCATTCAAATGAGAGCTCAGCTGCAGAGTGCTGTTTTCCTCTGCCTCCTTTTCATGTTTCTTTTTCCTAAGTTTTGCTAATAGCATGTGCCAATCAGTTAGTAACTTGTTAGGTACTCTGTTTATATCTATATCTATATCTATATCTATATCTATATCTATATCTATATCTATATCTATATCTATATCTATATCTATATCTATATCTATCTATATCTATGTCTATATCTACATCTTTATCTATATTTAACCAGGAAATTCCAGAACAAGAGGCCTATTGGAATTAGGTGATCCTTTCAAGGTCACACGAGCAGTTAGCATTGGGTATATGGAAGCTGTTTTTCCTGACACCTGGCATGTTGCCTTTTCCATTAGAAGATACTATTTTGTATCTGCCATATGTTTTGAGTTACTCTGATTTTGCCCTGTATTTCCACTTAGAATATGTAAATTTTCTATATATTTTCTCTGTCCTTGAATATTCCACAGTGTCATTGTTATTTTATTTGCAAAGTCCAACGGGATTGAATAAAACCACAGTAGGACAGGGTGCTTTTCCCAAGGCCAATGTGTCCCTCCCTCCTTTTTAGCTAGAGTGTGCTTGGCATGCAGTCATATTCAGGCTCTTCTGTCCCTGACAGCCCTGGATCTTTGAATCTTGACTCAAAGGCCACAAGTTTAAAGTGGTCTGAGGTGAGATGCATAATGATTCAAGGTGCCTTTCCATTCAGGCACAGCCTGAGTATGCCAAGAGCATTTGGGTTTGGTGGCAAGGAAATCCAGGAGTCAATTTTCAGGAAATGTAGCATAATTTGTGATTAAGGTTATTGGTAATATCTGACCTTTAGTAAATGCCAAAGGCATAACGATGGCTGGCGAGCTTCCTACAGACTCTGCACTGCAGTCAGTTCAGCCAGGCCAGAAGAATCTATTTAATAGAACTCTAATGGGGAATGACCAGGATCTGACTACAGAAGATTAAAAGTGACAATGCTAATTGACTGCAGAGGTATCTACATGAAGAGGGGCCAGAAAAATCATTTAAGTCTAAATGAAATTGGACTGATTTGATATTTGAGAAAAGTATTACTTTCCTGCTGTGTTTGGCAGGGTAAATTAACTGTTTCATGTTTCTTAGAGAAGAGTCTGTGAAACAATGAGCTACAGTGGTAGGGAAAAGATCTTTCTTCAGCTCCATTAGAAAAAAGAATTGTGGCCAGCAGTTCAGCAGGCGCTGCAATCTCAGTGCTTAATAATGGTGAACGTTACTGGCTTCTAAGTTTGAAAGTGTTCTAGAACAGGGAAGGTTGGCCCATTCCTCTTCCCCAGGGAGGACAAAACCCCAAAGGAGTTCAGTTGCTGATGGGGATGAATATTTCATTCTTAATTTAGATTTGTTTTAATTTAGGAAGAGTACAAATTAAGTGCTGTGGTTTGAGTATAGTTTGTTCCCTTCATAAATCAGGTTGGAATTTTATTGGTATTGTGGTCACATTGGAAGGTTGGACCTTAAGTTGGTAAGGGGGTTGTTAAGAGGGATTAATGCCATTCTCTCTGGCTTATTACTTCAAGAGTGGATCACTATTAAGTAAGCACAGTCCTCTTGTTTGCCCCTGTCCTTGGTAGTTACCCGTTTGTCTTTTTTACTTTTCTGTCATGTCATGATGCAGCAAGAGGCCCTTGCCAAATGTGGCTATATGATCTTAAAACTTCCAGCTTCTAGAACTATGAACTCAATAAACTTTTCTTTCTATAATTCATCTAGTCTCTGGTATTCTATGATAGCAACAAAAAACAAACTAAGACAGAATGAAATTTTAAAGTCAATATTATCTCTCTCTCCAGATTATTATCACCTCTGAAATTTACTCAGATTCTTACGGAACTAACAGATATGTACAGCTTTCTCATCCCGCATCTGTGCCATGCTTCAAAAATGTTGGAGATTTTCACTCTGTTCTCTTCCTTCTTCCACATAATTCCTACTCATCCTTCAGGACTCAGCTTAAACAAATTTACATTACAGGAATGAATTCTTCTAGAATATCCAGGTCAGGTGAATATACACTGGAATCACTGTGATCGAGGCCACAAAACTCTGGATTGACCATTTGCTGACTTCATCATTTTGGACAATCCTCTCACAGACTCAAGTTCTTAAGCCATTAAGTAGAAATGATACTGATTTCAATTACTTTGTATGGTTGTTTTAAGAAATAAATATAATGGATTGCATTATTATTATGAACTCTCATATTCCTGAATGCCTTGTCTTCATTGCTCTGTTCATATTATCATTTTAGTACTAATTAGGGCATATTAATATTTGTACATATTAGCACATGTATGATTATGTGATAAATGTCTGTCTTTCCCACTGTAATATATGACCTACAATGTTAGGGAACTTAGCCATTGGATCCCAGGACAGTGCTAGCTCCATATTATGAACTGATTACATATTTGATTGAATAAATTAATAAATGGTGGATTCTATTGATGGAAACTTAGAACTTCTGATACTGTAGGCAATGACAGCCATGTAGGTCCTGAATTTTGCTCTCAGTGCTTTTCATCTTATGTACCTCTGCTAAAGTAATGTAGCACTGCAGTCTCCAAGTCACTTCTAGGAGTGACTCCACACATGGCTTCCTGTCGTACAACTCAAGAGTAGTAATTCTCATCCTTATATGTCCTGTGGGAAATGGGTTTATGTAATTTGTTACTGCTAATAACAGAGAGACCAAAGGTTGCAAAACATATGCTATTTTAATTTATTAAGATAAAGTTTATAAACAATGAAATACATGCTCTTTTGTGCATAATGTAATGGATATTTTACAAATGCACATCCATCAGACCTATGCACCAAGCACCAGAATATTTCTATCACCCTAGGAGGTCACCTCTTCCATCCAGTTAATCCACAACTCCCACAGGCCATGTCTGTTCTGATTTCTGTCGTAGATCAATTTGCCTATTCTTTAACTTTGTAAAAGTACAATGATCTTTTGTATATGATTTATATTCTTCAACATCAATTTTAGATTTATACATGTTGTGTATTTCAGTAATTTTTATTTCTTTATTCCTTTTTTCTTACTTGATTTTTTTTTTGGTTTCTTTTTAGTTATATGACACCAAAATCCCTTTTGATATATAAGCATGGAATATACCTTATTCTAGTTAGATTCCCATTCTTATTAATGTACACTATGTTGTTTTTACATATGTACATGGGACAACTATGTTAGATTCATTTCACTGTCTTTTCTTTGCTTATCCCCTCCTCCCTTTCCTCCATTCTCCATTGTTTAATCTACTAAACTTCTATTCTCCTCCTCACTCCCACTCCTTATTGTGGTTTAGCTTCCACCTACCAGAGAAAACATTTGACCGTTGTTTTGGGGGGGACTGGCTTACTTCACTTAGCATGATAGTCTCCAGATCTATCCATTTGCTGGCAAGAGTCATAAAGTCATTCTTCTTTATGGCTGAGTAGTACTCTAGCATGTATATACCACATTTTCTTTATTCATTCACCTATTGAAGGGTCTTTTTTGCTGAATAGTATTTCATTATATGAATATATAATATATAGCAGACTTTGTTCTATTACAGTTGAACATCTGGGTTGTTTTCAATTTGGAGATACTGAGATTTATGGTTCCATAAACATCCTTATACAGGTCTTTTTGTGAGCATGCTTTAATTTATTTTGAGTAAACACCTCAGAGTAGAATCGCTGGTAGTAGAATAATGGTATGTTTTTCTTAATTAACAAAACTTTCAAACATTTTTTTCAAAGTAGTAATTTTAAACTCTCATTAATAATATGCCAAAATTTTCATTGCTCTCCATCCTTGAAAATAATTAGTGCTATCAAAAATTAACATTAGGTATTCTAAGAGGTATAAAAATGGTAACTCATGTGTATTTTTTAAATTTGTATTTTCCAGATGTCTAATAATAAATGCTATTTTATATCCTTATTGAACATGCCTATATTTTATTTTGAGAAGTGTTATTGATCTTTTGCCCAGTTTTCATTGGTTTAATTATTTATTTATATCCAGATACAAAGATATTTATCAGATATACATCTAAAATGAATATCTGTTTTTAAATTATGCCTTTCATTTTCTTAATAATGTCTTTTGTGATAAAACTTTTAAATTTGGATAAAGTTAATTAATTTTTGTTATTTTATGATTATTGCATTTTGTGTCCTATATAATCTTTCTCTCCCCCATTATCCTTCAAGATATTTTTCTCTGGTTTCTTATAAATTCATGAAAGTTTCAAGTTTTATTACTCTAACTTTGCTCTTTTTAAAGGTTTCTTTAACATTCTTTACATGTTCATATAAAGTGTCAATTTACAAACAAATACTTTTAGGGCCTTTCATTAAATCCAGAAAATGAATTGAGTAAAACTCAATATTTTAACAACATTCAGTTTTCTAATGTATAAGCTGGTGTATCTCTCTTTTATTAGCTCTTTAATTTCTCTCAGCAATAATTGAAGGTTTTAGGTGACAGATCTTACACATTTTCTTAAATTTATTTTAAATATGTGTTGGTATTGATGCTACCTAAATGGAATAGGATTTTTATGTTTCTCTAATTAAAATTAGAAATAGAATGAAATAGAATGATTTTATATACAAATATAAAAATACAATAATTTTTATATATTAATCTTATGCACTGCTATACTACTAAGTTCACTTATTAATTTTAGGAATTGATTTGTATATACCCAAGGGTCTCTGTGTACACAGTCTAAGTATTGATAAATTAAGACAGTTTCTTTCTATCTTGTTTCTACTTGTTTTATTTTCTTGCCTTACTACAATGGCTCAGATCTCCAATAAAATGTTAGATATTAAGTGGAGAGAGTTCACATATTTGTCTGGTTCACAGTTTTTGCTGGAAAGTAATAAAAATTTCAAAACTAAATATTATACAAGCTGAGGTTTTTCATCATTGCCTTTTATTGGACTGAGAAAATTAAATTACACTCCTGCTTTGCCAAGAACTTTATAATTATTGTGTATTGAATGCCATTAATTGTTTTTGCTGTGTCTACTGAGATGATAATTTTTCTTTGGCATTTTGCTAATACTATGGGACACATTGATTAATTTTTGAAAGTTTAACCCAAACTACCATTCCTGAATTGAGGACAACCCACTTACTTTTCCATAATATCTGTCATATTGCTGTGTCTTTATATTGCTATATTTAAATTGTTTACTAATTTGTTAAGAATTTTTAATCACTATTAAAGTCATTGGTCTATTTTTCTCTTATATTAATGTTTTATTTTAGCACCAATGTGAAGCTGACTTCACAAAATATACAGTTTCTTCTCTACTTTTTGATGTATACTGTGTAAGATTGGATTGACTTTACAAAATATGCTGAAAAGTAGTTTCTCTGCTTCTACTTTTTGTTACATTTTGTGTGAGATTGGTTTTACATAATTTATAACTATATGATGGTATCCACCAATGAAACTATCAAAGGCTGGATTTTCTTTGTGAAGATTTTTTTTTGTTTTTAAATTTAATTATTTTAGCAAATATATGTCTATTTAAATTTTTTGTTTTATCATTTGTCAATTTTAATAACTTGTGTTTTTTAAAGTTATTTGAATCTCACCTAAGTTTATTGAATTTGTTTGGAGAAATTTGTTTGTAATATTTCCTTAATGCTCTTTCAATAGCTGTAGATTCTGTAGTGATAGCCTTTCTTTCACTCCTCATGTTGGTAATTTTGATAATTGGTAACATTAGTTAAAACTGAAATTTTATTCTTGATCATTCTGCAAGGTTTAGTATTTTGCTAAACTTTTAAATATTCAATTTTGTGCATTTAAAAACTATTTTTGATTTTTAAAATTTTATTGTTTTCTACTTTCATCTTTCTTCTTTATCTTTATGTTGGTTTTAGTTTTCTTTGCTTTCATGAACTCATTAAGGTTAAAAATTAAATCATTGATTTTAGAGGATTTTTTCCTCTTTTAATATAAGCATGTAAAACAGTGCATTTTCCTTTAAACATTGCTTTAACTCATCCTGAAGATATTGCTATTTAGTTTTCTTAATATAAAAGTTTGAAATTCTTTATTTCTCTGAGATTCTTCTTTGGTCCATACAGTACTTAGAAGAATATTGTTTAGTTTTCTAATATTTGAGGATTTTTCTGTATTTATATTGTTAATGACAGCTACTTAGTTCAGTTATGGTCAGAGAATAAACTCTTTGCAATTTCAGCCCTTTAAAAGGCATTTAGTCTTATTTTATGGCTCAGTATATTATCTCACTTAATGCCTGGTTCATGTACATTTAAAAGTAAACTATGTCTTGCATTTGTTATATTTATCTTTCTATAAATAACAGGTAAAGTCAGTTGATGGCATTATTCAAATCTTCTATATCCTTACTTGTTTAATTAAAGAAATGTATTATCTTCTCCAGCTATAATTATAAATTCATCAATTTTTTTCCATTAGTTCTGGCAGTTTTTAATGTATTTTGAAACTTTTTCACTAGGTACATACACATTTATAATTTTTATATATTCTTAATTTATCAGCCCTTTTAATATTATAAAATGCCCCTCCATGTTTTTTGCTACTATCTCTAGGTTAATGTCTAGCTTGTCTTATATCAATATATTCTCAATGGCTTTGTTTATTATATTTGTTATTTGCATGGTTTGTATACATAGTTACATCTTTTTTTCTTCCCCTCTGACCTTATAATTAAAATATATAGCTTACAGAGACAGAATAGTTGAATTCTATGTTTTCATCCAGTCTGAGATATGTGCTCTATAATTGGGGTGTTCAGTTCATATACATTTTCTAATTTTTATAGAGTTGTATTTGTGTCCAATCTTGGTATTTGAGTTCTATTTGTCCCATCTGATTTTTATTTCTTTGTTAACCCTTTTCTGACATATTATGCTGTAAATGAATATTTAGCACTCTGTTTTAATTTTCTTCTTCTTTGAAAGCTATTTCTATTCTCATTATAATAAGCATTCTAATTTATCATAATCTGCTTAGGGTTAATATTTTACATTAAATAAGATTAATAGAGGAAATTAAAAGGTAATCTTTTATGTGTGAAACACACTTTAACCTTTTCCTGGGGTTTGGATTTTTTGTAGAATTGAATTTCTATCTGGTGTTAGAGTGAGATATTTTAACTTAGTCTTAGGCTGGATCCCTTACTCTAGAACGTGTACCTTACTTTGAACATGATCCTTACTTTACATATGGTCTGTACTCTTAAGGCTGGTCTTTATGTGGTCTCTCCACTCCAAATGGCCCCAAATCCTATCATCTCCCTGGCTTGTGTAACTTGTGGTATTTTCTCTCAGCATTTAATCCTCAACCAGAGATTGTCTGCTTGGTCTTATATTGTTTTGTGCATGTGTCAGCCCTGTGCTGAGAACTGCACTGAATGCTCACATAGACTTTTGTGCTCCTCCTCCTCACTTCACCCCCAAGACAGAGTTTTGTGGTCACGCTAGTGATTCCTAGAGCACATTCTAAGTTACATACAGGAACATTGGAAAAAAGCTGATCAGTTTTCTAATGTTACTACTGTCCACCCATCACAGTTCTAGTATTTCCTTTGCAGTAGCTTTGAGTATTATGAATATTTTCAGTGACTAAATATGCTACTGCATTAAATACAAATTGGAAGGGAAAATTTTATTCAATATCTAATTTTTAAACATTACAGAGGCTGTCCCCTATTGAATCAATAATCGAGGTTCCCTCAAAGTCTGAGTCTTCTATGCAATTGGTTTTTATAGTTTTCCTTATGCTGAGCTTTCCTCTGTTTCCACTCTATGCAACATCATTCCTGTCTAATCCTGGGTCCATTGTCTAACAGTTGATTTTGGTGCCATTTTTTTAAGTCATGGAAGAGGGTGTGTTCATGGTGATATTAGATAATTTTATTCAACCAATATTATCATAAGGTAGGTATCTCCCAGCTACTCATCTAAATGTGGGAGAGGGAACAGTGAACACAAAATTAAGGTCCTAATTCTTTTGGAACTCATGATCTAGCAGATTTATACAAACCATGATACCATGAATTTGTATCACCTTAGAAGGCTAAATAGGAGCACTTAAGAGAGGAATTTCTTCGATGGTGAATCTGCAGCAAGTTTACAGTGTACTTCGTACCTCCCTGTGGGATGTCTGTGTCATCAGGGATCAATATTAGAGTAAATATTTTGTCGTCTATGAGAAGGGTGAAAGTCCTCCTTATGTGGTTTTATTCTAATTGACCACTTTGATAACATTCAAGGGAGCTCTGGCCTGACATAGGCCTAGATTACGATGGAGTCACAATGATCCTGTTTTGAAGTAACCTGAAGCAAATTATCCAAGGTACAAAGTGAACACTTATCTATGGTAGGTCCACTCCAGCAGCTACCTTGTTCCCTTCATGTTCTGTTTGAATTCAGTAATTTGAAACTCAGAAAAACTGAAAACTTTCTCATGTCATAGCTGCACTCTTCAAGTCAGAAATTCCTCTCTGTGAAATAAAATTGCTAGTTATTTGAGGAATGTGTATATATTAATGACAAAGTGACATTTGTTATTTCAAAGCAGAGAGAGGACAATATTGAATTTTTCTATTTTCAGAAATAAAATACTTTACATGAATGAAATGTGAGAATAACTTACATTTTTTAGAATAAGGACTCAAAATATTTGAAGGAAAATTTTCACAAATACACTTTAATAAACGTTACTATGAATGCAGAGTCATATGTAGTTCACTGTGTGTACTTACTCTTACGTTATTTTCTATTAGAATGTACAAGACTTAATGTCCAGGAGACTGTTCAGTGGTTTGTGTTTCTATTGCTTTTCTTACACCTACTGAAAATATGTCAGTTTTCAGAAGTCCCTCTTCATTTTCCATTTGTTAATATCTGTGGATTAGTTTTGATTTTATATGGTTAAATAATTTAGATTTTTATAATATGAAGACTAGCGTAGCAAAGACATATAGACTCTTTGTTATGATATTTTTTATGATAGAACATATTCAAAACAACCTTTTTCTTGGTAAAACATGTCTGTTTTGATTATTTTCTCTTACACTGACTCCTAGACAGACAGATATATATATATATATATATATATATATATATATATATATATATATATATATATATATGCTTATTTATATATGCATATAAATATATTATTCGATATAAAGAGGTTATAATTATATGGCTATTGCTGCTTACCTCTAAGTAAAAGATAAAACTACATTTGCATTTCTGAAGGAAAACATCACTTTTTATAAATAATGCACTCATGATAGGTTTGGTATTCTTACTATAACATTTTTAGAAATCTATTTAAAACTATCTATTAGATGTTAGAGAATATTCATAGTTTTAGTAACACAAAAATAATTTTACCCTTGTACCCACCCCGTGTGAAGCTGGGAGGTAGATTACAGTAATTAATAGCAAACCCAACCTCAGAGCATATAATAGTTAATAGATCATCTTAGTCTTCACATCTTACCAATGAACCTAATATTTCAGGGAATATTTTAAAATGTCCCTATGCCAACCTAAGAAAAGTATAATAAGCCGAATATTCTTCACTGGAATGGTAGTGACCTAATAATAAAGCAGACCAAAGTGGACAGGAATGAAAGCATCAGATGGAAACCCAAAGAACACTCTATGTTCATGTGTCCACCATCACTAGCTGGACCAGAAGGTGACAGATGAGCCTGCCAGTAGCATTAATGTCCTTAATGCCTGTTCCAGCTTTCCTGGAGCCTTCATTTTATAGCACTTGGGTAGGTCTATAGCTGATGGATGGCAGAAGACAAAGTACAGAAGTCTGATCTCTTACCTGCAGACTTTAATGTCTAGAACTCCCTGTGAGATTAAGTTGAGGATAGGATGATATGTCAATTTGCACTTTTTCTTAGTATTTTCTTCCCCCTATCCTACACCTTACACCTCTTACCTGTTTCTCCTGACAACATTCTCCTAACAAATTTTTTTTTTGTTGTTGTTGTTGTTTTGATAAATCCTTGTCTAAGCAATTGCTTCTGGGAAAAGTGGCTTAAGATAAGAGTGGTATATTCATATCTATTTGTCCATTGCTTTCCTTTTGAGGATCCTAAAAAGAATTTTTAATGTCATTCTTGGTACTAATTGTAAAATGAACAACAAAATCACAATCTTGAGGAGAGATAAAATTCTTAAGTCTGACTGTCTTTAAGGACTATGGAGAGGCCTGAGACCTTTTGTTAGAACTCAGAGGTAAGTAGAAGAGAAGACAAGGGCAGTAGAGAAATAATTCGGGACCATGATTCAGTTACACTCACTGAACACCAGTAACATACCAGGCTCTATTCCAGGCATGAAGAATGTGTTTTTTGCCTATGAAGCTTATATTTCTGTTGGAAGAGAAACAAGAAACTACCACACAAAAGAAGTACACACCCGGAGTAGTAGATGGCTATCTTAGTCAGTTTGGACTGACATAACAAAATACCATGGACTGACTATTATAAACAAAAGAAATTTGTTTTACTTATTTAAAATGAAACAAACAAACAAAATAAATTTCAAAATACCTAAAGATATTTTCAATGCAACAAGATATGGAATTCCTTTAATTTTTGTGGTTTATCTTTTACCTATTTCAATTCAATTTTTTATGATTAATAGTTACTGAGTCTTTGTAATACACTGCATTTATTTTTATAGGTATGATGAACTCTCTTTTCTTATTTTCATGTTTATATACTATTTTTAGTTTAATTTTCTCTTATTTTTTCATAGTTTGTGTTCCTTTTAATTAAGTTACATAATTATAGTTATAACTGGCATAAATGGTTCAGGACTAAACAAGTGAAATGGTGGGAAATTGGTTTGTGGACATTCTAGAGTTTAGCAAGGGATGTAAGTTCCCTTGAGAACCAGTTTGTTTTACAGAGGGACTTGATAGGATCAGCTTAGAAAACTGCTTATATAGAGATTAGAGAGCTTATATAGAATATGTCCTATTCTTTGAAAAAAATGAAGTAGGTGGCACTCATTGGGTGCATAGAAGGAAGTGGGCAGAACTGGAGGATGTCATATTCTCCTGGAGAAGGTACTGGGAGTCCTCCAACTAAAAGATCCAGAAGACAAAGCTATGCTGCTTCTCCTGATCACAAGCTCCAGAGCACTCAAGAAATATTCCTTTAACACTATTGTTCTTCATCAAGTTTGTGGCCAATGGCTTTGAATAAAGACCTATCTACTTGTATTTTGAGACTGGAATTCTAGGAATTCTCTTACAGATTATTTCTTGCAATTCTACATTAATTAGTTTTGCATTGTCTTTCCTCTTGTGTTTTTTATTAATTTTTAATTTTCTGAGCACTATAATACATGAAATTTTGAAGTACTTGCCCTAAAACAATTTATCAAATTTGCTCTGTAAAAAGGCTAAGACAGTATGAGAACATTGAGTGCCTCTGTGTGTGTGTGCGTGTGTGTGTGTGTGTGTGTGTGTGTGTGTGTGTTATGGTGTGGATAACAGGAAAGGGGGTCTAGAAAACAAATCTTAGGAAAGGAAAGGTACAGGATGTGAAGCACTCTTTCTCCATTTTACCGAGTTTTTCCATTTTACTAATAAACTCCCCTGCTATTCATTCTGCCTGTCAGCCAATGAACTACTGGGTAGAGACTGATGACAGTCCTGGTTTTAACCTTGGGTCATGGAGAATAATCAGTCAAATTAGAACTGAAATAAGTTAAAGTCATCTTTTTATTTAAAAAGTTGTTTTCTCTGAGTTTGGTGGAAAGATATTTTTCTCCATTAAAGTTGTGTTTACTTATTTTTAATGTCAATATGGTTTGTGTCCCATTTATAATTCAACACACCTAGATTATCTATCATTGCTACCCAATATAAAAACTGCTGCAGTTTTTTTTAAAACTTTTCATCAACTTACTATTTTGACATGTAAAGAAGAGTCATTTTGTGAAATTTTAAACTTTTACAAAGGTAAGAAATGGTGAAATAATAACAACATTTATCTTCTGTCAGGAAATATTGACATGGTATTACTATCACAAAATTGGTTTGTGTTCTGAAGTATGTCTCACAGATAAATCAGATTTTAGATTTCTTAAAAATGATCTAAATTGTTCTTTTTATATTAATGTCTATAAAACACCAAGACATACAAGTGTGGAGAAGGAGTCAGTGAAGTAGGCATAAAATTTGGATAAAAACCTTGAAATTCCCTGAACACTCAGTCTCCATATTTGACATTGACTTAAGGTCATTTTCTAAGTATAATGTCGCATATTTTTTTATTTCACTGGAGCCTAAATTGTGGACTTCTTGGGCAAAAAAAAGTCCTTTGTAAATAGCAAGGAAATGTCTGTTTACTCTCTTTGCAAGATTCTATCCAGAGAATTGAGGAAAGAAAAGGTGTACTACATAAATGGGAAAGTGAGAATTTATACACAAATTCATGTAATGGAGTAGAGCCCAGAATGATTAAAACATTGGCAGTAAAAGATCTCAGCAGTGAAAATGAACCATGGTCTACTAGTCAACAGTTCCTGAACTTGGATGGCAGTGTCACTTTTTGTTTCTTATCTGAGCCCATCAACCACATGCTAGAATCAAACACCTAGTGCCATCTGTCTAATCAGACTGGTAAAGCAATAGGTTATGGAAATGCAAACATGATTTCCTTTTGTATGTTTTTAAAGACTTTATTTTGATGTTAAGGAGGGAAAAACCAGTCATAAAAAATGTGATTTAATTTAATTGGCTTTAAAATATCACATTGAAAAATAGCAGTCCTTCTACTCGTTAGCTTTCAAGTTGCTAACAAAAAAATTTCAAATTCACCTCATATTTATTAAACACCCACAATATTCAAGACATGTTGCAGGCAAAGTGAACGGACACAGATGACTGGTGGAGAATAAGTGGTCTATTTTCCAGGCTTGCTGTCAGCAGTGGCCTTGAGGGTTTGAGACATGGAAGGGCTATTGTCCTGAGAGACAAAGCTGGCAAAGCAAGCTGGGGTCAGGGGAAGAAGACCTTGGATAGCAGATAAGCAAGACAATCTTTGTTCTGCAGGTAAGGAGAAACCATCAAGGGTTTCTAAAAAGGAAAATGAGCCAACAAGGAGGATTCTGCTTGCTTGAAGATTTGTAGCAATATTTATATATGAAATTCACCCCTATATTCACCCCTTGGAGAGTTCAAGAAGAGCAAAGGCAGACAAAGAGGAAAGCACAAGGGCACAAGGAGTGAACACTGTTAAAGTAGGAAAAATAAGAAATGCATTCTAAGAAAGGAAAAAAAGGCCAAGAAAATTCTATATAGGAAAGTTAAGTAAGTTTTTTTTTGTTTTTGTTTTTGTTTTTTTTTTTTTTTTAGTGGAGAATTAGGTAGAGGATATACCTGCTTCTCCCTCAGGCTGTGAGCACCTGAGAACTCACCCACCATTGCCCTCACTATAAGATAAGCTGGTGGCCTTCAGTCTATAGAAACCTAAATGTTTGGTTGTCTTATTTAATTTTATGTTTTTAACTTATGTATTTTTGAATTTTTCATTAGCTTATTTATACTCCTAACAGTTTAAATCTGGATGTCTTTAGAAGGCTATACTACTCTGTAACTTGCGCTCTCTTTTTTCTTACATCTGTATTTATGTACCTGACCAGCTTCTGCAGGCATTTGAGTTTGTAGTTCTGACTAAGAGACACATTGCTAAAGACTTTATCACTGAAAACAGATTCAGGGTATCTGCAATTATGAATGCACTAAAATTAAAAATAATATTAAAACATATATGTTTAAAATTGTGGAAGATATATTGTAAACTCCCCTCCTCTCATATTTACAAAGAGAACATGTACTACTTGTGAGGAATGTATCAGATGCTCTCAAAGTGCCTGTCATGCTTTATCAGCAGCCGTTAAAAGAGCATCTGCCACAAATATTTAGCCTCCCTGAGGTTTTTACACAGTCTCTTTTTTTTGCCACTTGGGGCAGAAATCACTTGGTCAAATCTCAGTTTTGCTCATTTTCTTGCTTCAGGAAAACTAGTGGATTTATTTTCCTCTTGCTTGTGTTTGTTTGTTTGTTTGTTTTTATTTTTTGAAAAGAATGTTAGGAACCAAATAAGAATTACTGAGTAATGTAGTACATCATTTTCTTCTTTGCATGGTTGTTTATCAATAAAAATCACCTCTGTTATTGCCCAATATAGCTAGCTATATTACCACCTATGTTGATACCCCATTTCATCTAGACCTATGCAAAAAAATCTTCAATTGTTTTTTTCTAAATTTTGAGAGCACAAAAATCCCCCACCATTTCTACATGGGAAATGTATATATTTCCCTGTATGGATTCATGAGAGAAACAGACATTAAATTTTGGTATTTCTGTATTTGACTATTGAGTAAGTTATTAAAATATCAAAGCTTTAAAAATGTCACTAAATTGTACACTTAATATGGATGAATTTTATTTTATGGATATAATACTAAAAAGTATTTTTGAAAATTAAGATATAAGACCATGGAATAAACATGGAAGATAGAATATCCATTTTTAACCACTTCCTCTTAAAATCCTACCAAAAAAATAGAAGAAAATATTTTTTTTAAAAAAAAGCTATAAATCAATTAGTGCAAAGTTACTGGGAGTGGAGAAGACAATTTATTAAGGAGAATCTCCAGTAGCATGCAGAATGACAGAAAAAAAAACAGAAGAATCTAAATCTTGCATGTCTGCAGAGGTGGGTATCAATAGTAGGCAGCCATAGGCCCTCAGAAGATTGATAACAACAGAAGGTCCCAGAAACTGGTCTTGGGTTTCCAAAAGGATAGACGGGATTATAGAGCAGAAAAATAGGGCAATCAAGAATCAGGCCAAGAAAGAGTCAACCTGGCTTTGAAGGTTGGTGAGAATAAGAACTCATACTTGATTCAAGACTGTTTTTCTATTGGTATTAACAAACCATTACCAAGATAATCCCAAAACAAAATAGAAAGGAGTGCCCCACCTGCCAGTTTCTCTGTATTTCTACCACATATGCATTAGAATTGTGGTCCAACAGCTTCATGAGCAAGAAATCCACAGATCAGAAGATCCCAGTAAGATTATATCTTTTACACTATTGCAAAAGGTAAGAGACTATTTTCTCCCAAATATCTGGCTAGGACTGCATGAAGAAATCCTTGCCAGGTAATCCTAACTATTGAGTTCTGTAAGACCTAGAGCAGACCTAGTCATGGTCTACCTCAGATTGAAAGCCGACATAGCCAGTCCCATCTCAGATAGCTAAATCTTCTACCTTCATAGAATAATAGAGATTGACTCTGCATAAATTAAACAAAGCAGGATCTGGATTTGTAAACACTAGACTCAGTGGAGAACAGAGTATAAAGCTAGATTTAAAACAGATGACTTGAGTAAAAAAATGCATAGAAAATGGTTAGATCTCAAATTTCTTCTCAGAGGGTCAGGAGCCAGGTTTGTGCACTGAAGGAAGAGACTGAAAGGTCTTTCTCTGCGCTGTGAGAGAATATATCAACTAAGACTAACATTGAGGGCTTCACCAGTACAGTAGTTGTGTTACCTAACAACACCCTTCATTGAAGTCCAAGTTCACAAACACAAAGAAGGACACTTTGTAGCTACCTTCTTCCTTATTGAAGACAATCAGTCCAGGATCACTAAACACTTAGGAAAAGAATGTTAGGAACCAAATAAGGACCCTTAGGATCCAAAGTGGGGCTCAAAGTCAATAAACGCCAACTGAAAACTTAAAGAGAGACAATGAAGAAAAGAGAGAAAAATATATACAAATACACATTCACATATACTTATAGCTAGATATACTAGATTGAAACATATGAAATTGTCATTTTATAGAACAAATGAAAGCAAACATAAGGTCAATAATGACCTAAGATACTATTAGAATTTCTGAAAGATAAAAAAGCAATAAAAGCATAGGACGTGTGTGTGTGTGTAAATTATTATATAAACAACATCAGATGATTTTGTAGAAATAAAGGATATAATTCTATTGATTATAAGATGCTCTGAAAAATGCATCCAGCAATATATATTATTACAAAATGTTGTAACATAAGGAATAAGAAAAAGATGCTAAAATGTTCTAGATGAAAAAGAATTGGGTCATACACACAAAGAATATACAGTGATGGGCTGGGTCTGTAGCTCAGTGGTAGAGTGCCTGCCTCGCACATGTGGGGCACTGGATTCAATCCTCAGCACGACATAAAAATAAATAAAGATATCATGTCCAACTGCAACTAAAAACAAATTTAGAAAAAGAATATACAGTGATGCTGATCATCTCATTGACAACACTGGAAGTTAGAAAACAATAAGAAATGTTCTCATAATTTTGAGTAAAAATTATTTTCAACCGACAGTTCTCCCCCAGGCAAACTTACTGAAATAAAGTGATTTCATATGTGAAATAAAAATATTCACACTTCTTCCCATGTACATGTCTCAGAAATATACTGAGGGAGGTGACTTAACAAAATAAAGGCAAAAATAGAAAGCATAGAAAATAGAGTACTGATCCAGGAAAGAAAAAAAGGAAATTCCTAAAACAAGAGCAGTAGGGATTGTAGCTTTGCAGCTTCCTGGAGCGCAAGTGTTCAAGTTGTAGAAGAGGGATGTAAAGTTCCAAGAAAAAAGGATCTCACTAATAAAACAGTAATGATAGATTATCCAGTACATTTTACCATTTGCAAAAACAGTGTTGAAAGCCTGCTGCTGGATGGTGAGAAATAATTTTTTGGTCTATACGAGAACAAACAAATGGAAAAAGTGAAGCAACAGTTAAAATGCTATAACAAATAAATGTCATTCCTACCATTTGACTCAGCAATGAAAAATATTGCATTGGAAAAATATGTAAATAATGAATGATAATATAACTACAAATGTTACATTTAATTGAAACTAGTTAGAAAAAATGAATGCAAATAATTGTGTAAGAGGGCTTTATTAGTCAGTTTTTCATTGTGACAAAATGTCTAAGAAAAACAGCTTAGAGGAAAAAAGATACTTTTTTTTTTTCAGGTTTCAGAAGTTTCAGTTCATGATTAGCTGCCTCCATTGTATCTGGGGCTGTGATAAAGCAAAACATCATGGTGGACGGTGTGGCAGAGCAAAGCTTACCTCATTGTAGTCAGGAAGCAGAGAGAGGGGTCGGGTAAGGGACTGGGGACAATATATACTCCCTAAAGATCCACTCTCTTAAACTATGTCCTGCCTCCTGCAATTCCCACCACCTCCCAATAATACCATTAAATTATGAATTCATCAAGGGATTCATCAATTGATGAGAGCAGAGCCCTCATGATCCAATTTCTTTCCCAAGGCCTCACCTCTGTATTGGGAACCAAGTCTTCAATTCATGAACCTTTGGGGAACATTTGAGATCCAAATCATAGTAGCAGCTAAATTCTTAGCTATCAGGTAAGAAAAAAGGTAATATCTAATAAATAGATGCCAATATCAAAAATGGTAATATTTAGTGGATCTAATATCTAATAGTAGCCTAATTTTTAATAGCGAAATGTCCATGGTTGAATAAACAGAGGGTTACATATTCTTAAAATGGAATAATGACCAACCATAAAAAGGACTACTGTGGATTCCAGTTTAACATGGATGAATATAAAAATGACTACACTGAGTGAAAAAACTAGGTTAAACAAACATATATTTTATATGATTCCATTTATAAAAATCTCTAGAAAGATCAAATTAATCTGCAGTGACACAAAGCAGACCCATGGTTGCTTGGAACTGAAAATGAGGGTGGTGTGGAGGGCTAGGTGGATTAAAAAGAAGCATAACAAACCTTTTGGGATGGTAGAAATATTCATTATCTTGATTATAAGGATTGTTTCATGTTTAGTGTGTTTATATAAATATACAGTGTATTTAGGTCAAAATTCATCAAATTGTAAACTTTAAATATGTATGGTTTATTATGAGTAATTATATTTTAATAAAGCTCAAAAGTAAAAAGAATCTAAATTGACAAAATAAGAAACTTCAATTAAAAAATAAATTTTGTTAAAAACATAAACAGCAGACAGCACATCTAAGGAACAGAAAATGGCAGCCTCTAGGGAGTAGGACTTGGGCAGAGGCAGATACTGCTAGTCTTTATGCAAGTCTCAGAAACAATTTGCCCTTTTAAATTGTATGCATGCATTACTTTCATGAAATTTAGTATAATTTTAGGTCCATTCTGAAAGATACGTGAACCCATGTACTTACACATACTGATGTTTTCACCAAAGTAGGCGAGCGTGTTTGTCTAAGAGTTGAGCTGCTGTGTTGGGCACTTGTTGCTTAGTAAACAATTACTAAATGGATAAAGAGGGCTTTGAGTCAACTGAAAGTAGAAGTCTATGAGGAAGAGTCTTCATTTATCTGCGAAGATTGTTTTCTGCTTATAATCCTGTGTCCCTTATTTCCCTACAAAGCTAAGAATGCTATAATTGGCAGATACCAAGGAATAGTGGTTTGGGAGAATTGGGCAAATACAATGGATACAACCTCAAAGGTCTATATTTCCAAGTCTCAAACCAGCTTTTCAAATTTTGGAAGCTTTTTTTTTTGAATTTCCAGTGGTCAGTAACTGGAGGTTTGGGGTCTTCCTTCAGTGAAAGGATTTCCTTCAAAATGCATGATGATGTGGTATATATATGTACATATCATATAATTATGTGATCTCTCTCTCTCTCTCTCTCTCTCTATATATATATATATATATATATATATCACATAATTGCATGACATTAGTTAGATCATAGGTAACAGTTTAAGGGGAAATATCTTGTATTAATAATAAATATTAATTTAAATGAGTAAATATAAGAACAACATTCTACACCAAGGTCTGATGTACAACAGGGCAGTTGTTGGTCTTAAGCATGTAAGCAAGCCAAGCACAGCTATTGTTGGTTCAGATAATGCTCCTTTCGCCCTGATCGTCCAACTTGGTGCCATAGCTTTCTGGCATTATTATGATTATAAACTGAGTCAAAACACATTGGTACTTTTCTTTATAAGAAAACATGTACAGGGACATAAGGACTAGAAAAAATCTTTATAAACAATGAAAAAAGTAATTTATGATTAATTATAATTTGGCTTGATATTTGTGCCATGAAATCTAGTAGCAACTATTTGGAATAATACACTTCAAAGTAACTTTAAAATAATTTTAAAACTTGGTCATGGTCTTGACTACTACAGCATTCTCTCTGAGTGTGACTTTTTTTTCCATATTTTTTAATTGGTGCATTATATTCACACATATTGATGGGATTTGTTGTTTCATATTCATGCATGCACATAATACAGCAGTACAGTTTAGCCAATATCACTCCCCAGCACTCTGCCCTCCCACCCTCCCTGCTTCCCACCCATAGTCCCTTTCCTCCACAGATCAGATCTCCCTTTGATTTTTAGGAGATCCACTCCCACTTTTGTATCTGAGTCTGACTATCTGTTCGAAAATTGGCAATGAAAAACTATTACTCATTAATTTTAAGTTACAGTTATTTTTCTAATTAGATTTACATACAGACAACAATTATTTTGCAATACTCCTGTTTTCTGTGTGTGGTTGAAACAGAAATAACTTTCATTTCATTGGTTTTGAAAAATAAATCTAAGCATGTTTTAAAAGCCACTGTGACAATGGACATTTTGAAATTAAACCAGTGAAATCATAGAGAGCACAAGTGAGCATATTTATAAGCATGTAATAAGAACTCAATTCCCACACAAAATTGCCCAAACAAGAAAAATCATAGGTAGCCTTGCAGAACACTATGTGTGAGAAATTTTAATCATGTGAGATAAAGAGTAAGAACTCTGAGGTCAGAAGTGCTTGGTTAGAGTAGAAGCCCTGCTACTGGCTGGGAGACAGCATAGGCTGAGACAAACCTCTGGATGTGCAGCTGTAGCTAGAGATCAAATAAGATGATGTAAAAAAAAGTGCCATACTTTGAGTGTGATACAGATGTAATGCATTATTTTTTAATTTTTTTCCTTTTTTCTTTTCTTCTCTCTCTTTACATTTTGTGTGTGTGTGTGTGTGTGTGTGTGTGTGTGTGTGTGTGTGGTAAAACTGAAACAAACGTTCAATTTTAGTATCATCCTGAAAACTTTATAAACTACGCAGGTGTAATAGGTCTTATCATTGGAGCTTATATTAATTTCTATGGAAAAACAAAATTTGTTTACTGTCATTGAATACTTTTTTTTCTAACAATATTTTGAATAAAACCCAATCTGATTAGATTTCACAAATATTCATTACTTTAGGTGAAGTGATTTTGGGATTTTATCTTCACTCTTGCAGTTTGGAAGTGACAGGTTTTAAGGGTGGTGAGATTAACTTGAAAGACCCAAAAATACACAGAAGATGTGTCACACACACATATTAGATATTTCCTCCCTTATATAAGCATCAATTTGTACTTCTATGAATTTTAAGAATTTCATCATAAACACTGCTGAATGAACCACTATTACTCCCTTTATCTATCTACAGGGGTTAAAGACTGAGAAATGTTTAAAATATCCAACAAAACTAGTTTGGAATTACCACTATCATATTTTTCTTGATGACCTCAGTGTATATGCTTTAAATTCACCACAATTATAAACATTCATGTAAAATTTTGGAATGAATAAAGTAATCCCATTTGCATGATCTCATTTGATACTTAGACAACCCAGTATGGCAGGTTTTACCTCAATGCTGATTGTACTTGCCTATAACACATATCAGATGAAGAACCAGTAATGATGGCCAGACCCTTTGGCAGAAAGGCCTGGGCCTGTAGTCACTGCACTAGGCTTGCTTATCAGTATAATAATATTGTGCATGTGCCTATCAAGCCCAGCTGTGGTTCAGAGAAACAACATGCCAACACCCTAGCTCTCATATCTAATGGACTAATACATCACTTGGGTTCATTGCCCCCAGATGAGTTTACAGTCCCTTACAAACCTATAGTATTATACCCTGCCTTACACTGTTCTTCCAGTTTAGGAACAGGGTGTCATCTACAGAACATGTGTAGCAAGTCTATACATATAAGTAGAAAAGTTGGTTTTCATTGACTATTAAGTCAGTAAGTTTGGGCTTCAGGTTTCTCATTGAGAAAATGACTTAATAATAACCAACTTTATTATGTCATAAACATACATGTAATGATAGGAACATTCTACCAACAGTTGAATATCTTAATAAGTTCACTGTAGAACCCTTGCCTCCTGAGTCCAATCTGGTCTATGCCTTTGGCTGATGTTGTTTGACTTAACATCATTTCTAAGCACTACAGTCCCCAACAAACATGGCTTCTTTCCAATAGTCATGTGACTACCATCTCATCCCCAAGCATAGCTCTGAATCTGTTTTAGGTTCAAAGGTACATTATTTCAGGTGTAAAAGAACTTCACCTCTCTAGGCCGCCCTTCACTGGAAAGGTAAGGGGTAAAGCTTAAGTAAAGCTGTCCTTAAATCAGCAAGAAAACAAGCAAAAGAATGTACCCTTTCTCAGTTTTCCAGGGAACTAATGATACCAGAACACCCCACAGACAAAACTCATAACCATTATAACATGTATTCATGTTAAATGAGCATATGAATGCTATGAGTTGGTTTTCTCCTGAAGGGCCATAACCATAGCTGCCAGCAATGTTCTAGATGATCTCCAAATTCTTCTCATCTCTGACATTCTAGGATTCTTTGCCAGGTCCTGGGAATACCAATAGAAGGAGCTGGCCAATCTAGGACAGTTGAAATAGTACAACCAAATTAAAGAAAGAGATAAATATTATTTAGTCTTTCAAATCCATGTATTCAGCTAACAAAGCCAAAGCTGTGTAAGGATGATGGAATCTCTCCTGGCCAAAAAAACCCCACTAGGTACCTTAAGGAGATCAGGAATACGAGAGATGCTAACAATTCTAAGTTAGCTATAAGCATTACTCTCCATCATCACTACTTATATAATTATCAAATGAATATGTCTATCAGGAATGGATCAAGTCTAACTCCAGATTTCTTCCTATGGAGATCTTGGGAGTCACATATATAATATTTGAAAGGATTCTTTCCATACTCTCCATGAAATAAAGAACGTTTTTCGGTGAAACAGATGCAAAGACACTGGTAAGTCAGAAAAAAAATGTTTCTTGCATTACAAGAGATATGTATTTTCTTCTATTACCTTTTGTTGATATTATTTTCATCAATAAAGGTCTTCATCTGGTTTTCAATGATACAAAGAAAACCTTGTTTTTATATCATAGTATGAACAACCTTGATGTAGTTTCTCTGGCTTTGAATTATAATGGATGTCATCAGCAAAGTAAGTTGTTATAATTTACTTCTGACATTAAGATGTTGCTTTAGGGCATATTGTTGCAAATGTATCCTATTCGCTTTCTTGCCTTCTAAATGCCCTTCATGTTTCAGTAAAACAATCCAATCAAAACTAAAGACCAAAAACACTGTAAAACAAATCAAGCATACAAACGGTTCCTAAGCATTCCTGTTATATTTTAGCCCTTTAGCCAGAGGCTCTTAAATTTCTTAAGCTGTATATAGGAGTTTAACTTAGCAAACTGACCACAGAAAATGTCACCCTAAATATTGTTTTCAGTCAGGTTCTAAAAGATTACAAGAAAAAAAAAAAAAAAACACCAGGAGGATACTGGAATTAGTTGGAACATAGGAAACCAGCCAGGGAACAGGTAAAGCTTTCAAAGATCATGTCCAAGGAGACTTGACCTTGATCCTACCCCTTGTGCCAGTTTGATGTAAGATCCTTGTGATCAGGACCTTCACGGGAATTAGGAACCAGAGTACCTGATCTTCCCCACTGAGGTGTTACCACTAAGTCAGAAGGGTTTGGTTTGTTTGTGGTTGCTGGCAAAAGAATTAATTCAAAGCTGTTAAGAAGACATCCACCTGGAGAGGAATAAGGAATAGGAATTTTATTGTTGATGGTAATTATGATAAATTAAATTTTGGTGGCAGGATGTTAATTCACAGTAGAAGAGGATTGCCAGATGTTCACTGCAAAAAAAAAAAAAAAAAAATCAGGCTACCAACCAGGGGGGAAGTGGAGACAAAACTGTTTCTGCAATGATGTCTTTCTCCCAGGATCTGAGGATCTGAGAGAGATTTTAATGTTATTAAGTAGAATAATTTAATATTATTCTTAAGTACCCTACTTTCAGGCAAATAGTTTAGACAGAGAGTATAGGTTTCTATGTCATCAACAATGCATGAACTAACCTCAGAGTCTGGGTCCTTTATAAAGTGATATCTTCCCCAGCTTTTGATTATTCTGTGTATAATATAGTACCTATCAAGCACATGCTTAGTATGAAATACAGTACTGTACTAAGTACTGGAGATACACCACTGAATGAAGTGGACATGGCCCCTGGCCTCATGTAGGTACTATTCTCCCTGTGGTAGACAGATAATATTTGAATAAACAGATATACAGCATACTTTCTGACAAATATCATGAAAAACATTCACAGGGTACTATCTTTCAGAGTGGCTGAACCGAATGATGCTGCTTTATACCACCAGAAAGACTTTTCTAGTTAAGTGATAGATGAGCTGAGATGCAAGCAGCCAAAGAAATTTGTTCAGAGCAAGTTCAAAGTGTTTCAGAACATGCTCAAAGGCATAGGGAGGAGACAACTTTGGCTTCTCTGAGTAGAAAAAATAAATAGGTTACAGTAGCTGAAGCCCAGAGTACAAAAGGAAAAGAACATGAGAGGTAGGAGGCAGGGGCAGACAATGTAGAGGCTTGTAGCTGTGAGAAGATGTAGGGTTTTTGGTTTGAATGAAATGGTACATTGTTGAAGATTCTGAGGGTAAAAGCATTACTCACATCATTTTTATAAGGTCACTGTAGTAGACTTGGAAGACGAAATAGGGAAGCAAAAGTGGAGGAAGCAAACAGCCATCAACTGGATATTTACATCCCTTTGTGGAAGGATCATCCTTATAAACCATATCATTTTTGTGGTACAGAGTTTATCACCCTGTTTGAGCCCCAGGAAACCATAGGGAGCCTCAGCTGAGAGATTACCCTACAGAATGAAAAATTTGTACTCTTTAAAATAATCAAGTCATCAAAAGTAGGGAAAAGCTGAAGCATTGCTCTAGATCAAAGGAGACTCACGGAATATCAAAACTAAATGCAAAACATGATCCTGGATGGCATCCTAGACCAGAAAGAGAAAAGTGATCTAATAAGTAGGAGAGTTGAAAAAATGTGACTGGAGATTTGGGGTCTGGGTTGGTGTGACACATCAGTGTAGATTCACTATTTTGGATGACAACAGGTTGTGGTTATGTTGGAGACAGTCCTTGTTTTTGAAAAATATATACTGGGGTATTTAAGAAGAAAAGGATATCATATCAGCAAGTTGCCCATAAGTTGTTCAGAAAAATCACAATGAGTGTAGGATGGATATATATCCATATATATATGAAAGAGAGCTAGAGCAAATGTGGTAAAGTCTAAACAGTCAGGGGTTAGGTAAAGATATTTGGGATTTCTTAGTACTGTTCTTGCAAATATTCTATTAATTTAAAATTGCTTCAAAATAAATTGTAAGAAGAAAAGTGAATGGGAAATAAAAAATGGAAAAAGAAAGGGACAATAAATATTGACAATGACTTTTCCAACTTTTCTATGAATTGGAAATTGAGAATTAGGGTGGGACTATTGGAATATTTAATGTCAGGGAAGAATTTTTAAAAGATGGTTGATTGAACTTGTTTTTTTGGTAATGAAAGTGATACAAGCAATTGAGAGGGACACAGTAATTTCAGGAGCAAATCCCTGGAAATTATCATAGTCATGATGCCCATATGATAAAGTATATGGGCTTTCTTTGAGAGAAGCAGATATATTTGCTCTTTAAAACAGAAAGGAAGAAATGAAAAGTTTCAGATTCTACTAACTTTTACTAAATATAAAATACTTAAAAGCAAAAATGTCACCAGCCTGATGACTAGGAATTAATTTTGAAAATGTAAAAATGAACTATAATTAATTTTAAAAAATAAAAACATATCTATTATATTTAAAACTTTTATTGGAGTATGCTAAAATGTTGTATAAATCTCTTTCAGGAACTTGAAATAATTTCTGAAATTTGGAGAATTTCTGCAGGATCCAAGTAGGAATCAAAGCAAATAGAATGATTGGGACCCTAAAATTGGTCCTATGCACTCCCTGTCAATGAGATAAGTTAAGGATTTTACCATCAAAAACGGAAGCCAAAAGACTACAGGAGGAAGCAAACCTGTCTCAATTCTGGGAAATTTGTGATCCAGCCTGGTCAAGTTACCAAAAACTTACTGACTTTTGCTGCTGGCTCCACATTGGATTTTTTAGAAAGTTGAAAACCAATTTTAATTCGGAGCCAAAAATTCCTTGGTTTGACTGGGAATGTTGAGTGACTAATAGAAAAAAAATCAATTAGTAAACTTATTTCAGTGTCTCTTACACCAAATTTTTCAGTTTTTATTGAATTTTGTAAATACCTTATAAATTTAGCACTTTTAAAACCTAGCACATAGACATTACTTATTATTTTCTTGTATTCATCAAAACAGAGACTTTTATGTACATAAAAGGGAGGGGGCATGGAGTTATTAATAATTCAGACAATTATTCCTGCAAAGAACTGGTGAATTTGCTAATGTTCCTTCCCTACTTTTATTCATAAAGCTTTCTGCACTTATGTTTTTGCTTAAAAATACATAATTCTTAACTGTTTTAGAAAAATTCCATTTCTAGACTACCAAAAAATGAAATTATTATTGTCTGTTTGAAGTTTATATGCAATGCTGCCTTCACTGGACTTGTGAATCATACAGTGGTGGTATCAGTGGGCTCTGGCTTGAAGCCCAGTCCCAGGATTTGCTACATTCTTGACCTTGGAAATGCACTTATCTTCTCTAACTTCAACATCCCGAAATATAAAATGCTGCTTGCAGATGCATTTAATGGGTGTGCTCCTTCTATAGCTCAACTTTCCCCTGGGGTTCCACTAAGTATTCTAACTCTGCTCCTGGGATTTCACTATGCAATTAGCTTAAATCACATGTATTAAGGTTATTGAGGCTTAATACTAGGATAGAAAGAAATCAAATCTTTAGAAAAGCAAGGATTCGTTGGAATTATCAAACCACCCCATATTTACCTCTAGGGCTTTTATAGTTGTCATAATGATAGTAAATAGTTAAGGGCTGATCTTAAGGCATGATTCTGAGTGAGGTGGTCCTTCCCTGTGGTGTTCACACCATTGGGACATTGTGTAGAATAAATGACAACTTGCAATGTTTAGAGAAGTTTCTGACAAAGAATGTTCTTGGGTAAATGTCATGTTACTATTATTGTTGATTGTTTATCAATCATAACTTTTACCTAAAAATCATGCTTTCTCTAAAAGTAAAACAAAGTATTTCATATGGACAATAGTGTTTGGAAGCTGGAAAAAATACAAAACATCAGAATTTGAATAAACTTTGTAAAGACAAAAAGACTCCAAGTTAGGAAAATGTCACTGGGCAACCCTAGAAGCCTAGGTCTTCTGATTTCCTTTCAAGCCCTCTCTAGTATGTTTTTTAGCATAGTTACTCTACCTTATTCTTCTACTGCTTCAATCCAGTCTTTAAGACGCCTCTGATTAACTCAGCTTATTTGGTGCTAAGTCCATCATGTTGCTTAGACCAGAACAGGCTGATTCATAGTGGGATAGAGAGAGGGAGCATGGGAGGATTAGAGAAACTCTAGATAGGGCAGAGGGATTGGAGGGAAAGGGAGGGGGCATGGAATTATTAATGATGGTGGAATGTGATGATCATTATTTTCCAAAGTACAGGTATAAAGGCATGAATCACTGTGAATATACTTTGTATTCAACCAGAGATATGAAAAATTGTGCTTCTACAGAGGAGGTTCTATGTAAACCAACATCTAAAAACTTAGTAAGAATTTTAAGGAGTATTGAAGTGAGAACACAGGTGTGTCTGCAGAAGCCACAGGATTATTCTTTCACATTCACTTTTCTCTCTCATCCATGTTTATAACCATATTCATTGATTGAATTTCCATATTTATTCATTTATACTGGCAGATGGAAAGCAGAACTGATCTCATCATGTATTATTAAGAGGTCTCTCATACAAAATATGTCAATAGAGGAAACAAAGGGTGTCAACTGAAGCCGGAAATTTAGGGTATTGCTTTTAGGCCATTAGTTTCAGTTCTCTGATTTTAAGTTTACATTTCTCATAGAAGTTATGGCTCAAAATTAGGGTATTGCTTTTAGGCCATTAGTTTCAGTTCTCTGATTTTTAGTTTACATTTCTCATAGAAGTTATGGCTCAAAAGTGACTCAAAGATGAACACACTTGTTTAAATGGGATGGTCAAAGGATTTAGCATCATGAAGCATCAATTCATAGTTACCCATTCCTGTCCCTTCTCTCCTAGAAAAGCCATGGAATAGCTCCAAACTCAAGAAGGTAACATAGCATTTGACCACACACAGGTACACAGCTATTTTCTGTTGAGCTGTGCTAGGTGTCCTGACTTACTACCATGTATGTAGGTCAGTGCTAGTCCTGAACTTAGCTACTGGGTAGGGATGAAACAGGACCATTCAAAAAAACTGAACAATCTGTTTGAAAATAATTAGAAATTCTACTGGGAATGTTGGCACTCCAGAATAATGTCCCCATATCCTAGCCTCTTCTGCAAGCGTTAGGCAGAATTCTAAGATTGCTTGGGCTGTGCCGTGATTAGTTTACATTAAATGTAACCATGTAAGCTTTTGCTGATATAATTAAAGTTTGTAATCAGTTAATTCTTAATTACTGAAAATGGAGATTATTCAGGTGGCATTAACACAACCACTTGAGCCCTTTAAATCTGGGTCTAAAAGTCAGAGCCAAGATAAATCAGAGATTCCAAGTATGAAAGGGATTTCACATGCAGGAAATTCTCCATTGCTGGAAGAGTAAGCATGTCAATAAGTAGGGATAACTTTTAGGAGCTGAAAGTGGCTCCCAACTGATAGTACATGGGGGAAATTCAACTGCACTCTTACAACTACAAGGAACAATTTCCTTATGTGTGTTATTTTTTAAATCAAACAGTCAAATACTAAAAATATTTTAAAACTAAGTTTTACGGTAACATTAAGAGGACGGGGATTACTCTCAGCATTGGACAGTGACATAGACATAGAATTTAGTCCATTTGATAAATTAATTAATTCAGGTATAAGCATATTATTTAAAATTATGGAAGAAATAACCATGACAAAAAGCATATTTTTGATAAATGTACCATGATAATATAAGAAATTAACATTTGGGGAAATCTTAGTGTAGTATATATGATAATTAATTCTCAGCATTATCTTTGCAACTTTTCTATAAACTTCAAAATTACGTAAATAAAAAGTTAGCATTTATAAAAGCATTATCATCTTGAGAATGCAACTCGTGAAAAGACAGATCAATATAATTTTCATTTTATGCTTTCCCTACTATCTGTTTTCATTTTTTCCCCTGTGTTCACAGATGGTGAAGATGATGATGATGATGACAGTAGGGATGACAATGATAAGAAGTAAAAGCTTTTTAACAAACCTTTGTTCTTTTTCTAAACAGCTTCACTGAGGTATAATTTACCTTTGGTAAGTTTTTCACTCATTGTTAATATATATAATTCAATGATTTAGTCTAATATTGTTGAAGTTCATGTCTATGAGTGATTTTAATGTCATACTTCTTTAAAAATATATATTACATTTTATAAGGAGTACCTTTTTAAATGTTTTAGTAAATAACATCATCATTGATATGGAACAGAAGAAGGGAGAAAGGGCGGAAGGAAGGGAGGAGGGGTGGGTGGATCCTAGCTCGGCCTCATGTTTGAATGGGTTCTATGTTGTAGAAACGAAGAGGAGCTCCAGGAATCTTTGGGACTGGATGCAGCAACACAATTCATTACATTAGCTGGCTAGTGCTTTCACTGAGAGGGATTCTAGTTCCCAAATGGAAGCTAGTAAGAGGCAGGCATAATGTCAGGACCCCAGGGGGACAAGAGCAGAGCTCCAGGCCCAGTCTGTGCACTGGCAAGCAGAACAAATATGCAGGAAAAGCAGAGTTATAATAAGATCAGACAAACAAAATTAGAACTAAGAGGAAAATGTTCAGTAATGGATTCCTACAACCCTTTGTGTTTTCTCTGATGCTGCAACAAATTACCACAAACTTAGTGATTTTAAACAAGGCAGATTTATTATTTTATAGTTTTGCAAGTCAGAAGTCTCACACAGGTATCACTCAGTGAAAATGAAGGTGTGGGCAGCACTAAATTCATTTCATTTCTGAGGCTCTAGGGAAGAATCCATTTTCTCATTTTTCCAGCATCTAGAGGCAACCCATGTTCTTTTGCTCATGACCTTTTCCATCTTCAAAGCCAACACCATTGGGGAAATACTTCTCATGTTACCATCTTTATGATTCGCCTCCTCCTCCTCCTCCTTCCCTCCTCTCACCTTCTCCACCTCCTCCGCCTAGCCCACTTTTTCTTCTCTCTTCTCTCTCTCTAGTTAGAGCCAGGATAGAGTCTTTGCTTTTAAGGACTTATATATTTGGCTTGGATTCCCTTTGATAATACAGGTCCTTTTTCCCATCTCAAGGTCATAACCTTAATTAGATCTTCAAAGTCCATTTTGCCACATCAAGTAACATTCTCATAGATTTCATGTGATTAAGGTATGGACATCTTTGGAAATAATTATTCAACCTATTATTCCTTTTAAGTACCATAGATTTCCAGGCTTCCACATCCTCTGCAGTTCTCCAAGAGACTCAAATACATATCCAGGGGGACCCAATCCCATCACTGATCTGGATGGTTTTAGGGCCTGGTGAGATGTCCCTGTAGATATCCTGCCTCAATGCCTGTAAATGAGTGTGGTGAGTCAGTGGGGTGGGCTGACACAGAACAAGCATGGTGATTAAAATGATCATTTGAAATGTTACTCCTCTTTTATCATTTTAAAAATATAATATTTAGAAAAATCAGCTGCTACCTTTATATGAGGTGGCTTTTTATATCTAATTTCCAAAGCAACCTGGTAATTATGAAGATGAGAAGCGCACAAAGAAATTTAATTTCATGAGGATAATAACAGGAAAAAAATCTTTTTTTTTTTAAAGAAGGATTGGAAATTACTTCTTCCCATCCTCCTTTGCAGTTCCTAGGCTATGCTCCCATAATGGATTTTTATCTCTTTTATAAGTAATTTCCTTAATATTTCAATGGTCACAGATAGGATTGTACATCTTCTTAGGAAACATATATTTCATCAGCACTGTCATGGTCTACAGTCCCAGAGCTTGTAGACTGATGCTTTTTTCTTCTTCTTGCTATCAGACACATAGCACAGAAATAAATGTGTTTGTCTATTGGAGACTTTAATGAAATTGAAAACATAGTAACATTTTTCAATGTCAATAAGCTCATTTTCTTGTTTAGATGCTAATGTTGTTTTTTTTTTTTCCCTGAGGATTCCATTCTCTAATTGTGAGTCATGACTATTTTTCCACACCCTCTGCTCCTGAGAATGACTTGAATTGTGCTGAATGGTTTTCAGCTCCAGCCCAGAACCAGGCATTTTTATTTGCCTAAAAATGATAGCATGACATGAGAGTGACAGAGTTCAGGAAGCCCTTGAGCTTCACCAAGACGTTTACCAGGATCTAGAGGGCTTATGGTGTACTAGGCACCCTGCTGAGAGCCGAGCATCCTCTATCACTTGTGCCAAATACTTTGCTGGTACTGTAATTATTTCCATTTTACTGATGAGAAAATGAGCTCAAAGGGGCAAATAACTTGCCTAAGTTTTATAGTTAGTGTGTTAGGCAGAGATCTGACTCCAAACCTCTGCCTGCTTCAAACTCCACTCAGTACACCTGAACTTAACTTACCCTCCTCTGGGACCTGGAACAATTCAGGGAAATGTGTTTTACTTTCCAGTGCCTTCTGTCTCTGTTTGTATTTATATTAAGTTTGATTTTAAGTTTGAAAATTCAACAATACTTTCACTAGGCTAAGAGTAGTTTCTGTTCCCAACCTTCAGGGTATCAAGAATTTATTTTTTTAAAAAAGCCATGAAATTTGTCCTTGATTAATTCAAGCTTTTTAGAGTCCCTTTACCACTTTTTTCCCTTTCCTTCTTTCCTTCTTGCCCTCCCTCCTGATGCAAACATTTGTTTTATTACTGTTTACCTCATGTATTTTGAACACTTCTTCCGTGGGGAACACTCCCTGCATTAGGAATCCTGGCAGCCAGAGATGGATGCTGAATTTATTTTCTTCATTCTTCCCAAGTTATCTGGGTAAAGCTGAGGCATTTGTGTTACCCATCACACACACACACACACACACACACACACACACACACACACCCCTATGAAAAGATTTTTGAGTTAGTAAAATAAGATAGAAGTTTCCTTTTCTTTTCTAGAAAAGTGAAGCTTTGTCATCCTGGACTGGTGTAATGACTCTAAGAAAGACACAAAGACACAGACTCCTTCTAAATGATTATTTCACAATCATCTAGAAGGACACATCCTCACTCTCCTAAAAGCTGTCACATAATACTTTTATCTCCCATTAATCAAAATTTAGGCACATGACCACATTTTGCTTTAAAAGAGTCTAGGAAATGTAGTTTTCACTCTGAGCAGTTGGCCATGCGACTAGGTGTTCTAGTCCAATGGAAGGAGAAACTGCGTTGGGTCTGAGCAGCAGTCTTTCCTTCAGAAGGGAGCGAAAGGATGTCATGCACGCTCCCTGAATCCATCTTAAGGCAGATGGTGGTCCCAGGTGATTCCAAGCATTTGACTCTTTGCAGACATCTAATGTTCAATCCTGACCTTGAAAGGTACAAACTGCGGCATTTTGATGATACATAGGTGTGACATGTTGACAGCACTGGTATTTTTACTTGTTATTGTCATGCATTGAGCTTCGTCCAAGGCTGTGACTCTCTGATCCTCCTGATAATGTCAGCCACCTAAGATCTCTTAATAAATTCCATTTCTACCATAACCAACCACAATAGAATCTACAGTTTGCAGCTAAGAACCATCTCCTTACCAGTTTCCTTGGAAAATGGATTTCAAACTTATCTGCTTTTCCCAAACTCAGCTAGCCAATGGCCTCCTCTGCTGTTTTAGAATTAAAGTTAAGAAACAGCAGCTCCTTAAGTCATTCTTTTCATCACCCAAAGATTTCTTATTGTTTTGGCTATCCTGTCCCTCCTATCCTTCTGTCTCTGAGGATGGAATGTCTCTACTTCTTATCAGAGACAAGTTCTCCAGTCTTCAGAAAGAGCTCAAACTTTACACTTCCTCTAGAATGTTGCTCTAGAAACAATCCTAACACAACACACACACACACACACACACACACACACACACACACACACCACACACTTTTTATTTTTTTAATTCATAGCTGGATTTACTTGGAGTAAAGTGGAATCTCGTAACTGAAGTCACAAATGAGAAAACATACAACATATAAAACAAAACAATTACAACAAATAGCTGCAATATTCTTTGAAAGCATGACTTTAAAAAGGAATCATATCTGTTAATACCCAAGGATTTAGCAAGCAAAGGGAAATGGCAATAGCAATAAGAAGTGTGTTAGCCAGTTTTCCATCACTGTGACAAAATACTTGAGTAAAGCCACTTCAAAGGAGGAGAGGTTTCTTTTGCCTCAGTTTCAGAGCTTTCATGGTTGCTTGGCCCTGTTCCTCTGGGCCTAAGGGCCAGGGCAGCATGGTACATCATGGCAGGATCACCTAACAGAGGAAGCATGTTTACTACACAGTTGCCAAGAAGCAAAGATAGAGGTAGGTGTTGGGGGAATCCTAATATCCTTTTCTTTTTTGGAGAGAGGCTCACACCAGCACCCCATGGCCCAGCAACCCACACACACATTTTTTATCTTAAGTCTCTTCCTCTCGCCTGGCTCTTTCCTCTTAGCACCCAGGATGCCTTGGATTTCTTTTCCTAACACTCCCTTCTCTCACAACTATTTCTTTAAGCTGCCAATCCATGATTTTTTTCCCACTGTTTCTTCCATTTCTTCATTATACACTCACTTCTCATATTATGGTCTCTGTTCTCACCAATTTGCTGCAACTACTTTCTCAAGTCATTCACAAATTCCCACTACCCAAGGCCGTATGTTTTCTTCCACCATATCCTCAGATCCTTTACTACACTGGCACTGATGAATACCTCCTCTTTCTTAAGACTGTCCTGTCTTGGTTCCTAAAGAGCCATCACCCTGATTCTCCTACTTTGCCCCTGTCAGCTACTTGTTATCTTTTTTTATATTACCTTTAAGTCTTTGTCACCAGCCCCGTGCCACGTGCTGTGCTCCTCAGGGCATCACCACTCACTGATTGGCCTAAGCCCATTTGTGAAGTGTCCCCTTGTCTTTCCTCTTCTTTAACTCGGGCACGTGGTCAATCAGCAAGTTCTGCCAATTGCACCTGATATACACGTCTCAGTTCTCCTTAAAACCCCCCAAGTTGGTTTAGTTCTCAAATTGAAGTGCAAAGTCCGTAATGTAACTTATGATCTGGCCCCATTTTCTCTCCCAGTTTGTCTTAAAAGAGAAAAAAAAAATACCCCCTGTGTGGACTCATCATTTTTCCTCTTATCCTTGAGAATCTGAAACATCACATTCTCTCTATTTGGAAAGATATTTTTCTTACTCTTGACTCAAGTAATTCTTGTTCCTCTGTTAGATTCTTAGCTTAGTTTTCACTTCCTCTGTGAAATTTTCCTGGCCTTCTCCCCAGATATTTTGTCCCATATACTTCTACATCGCTATATTCAACACTAGGTGTAGAATTGTCTCTTGGCTTCTCTGTGTTTCTAAATAGGTAGCAGCCTCTTTAAGGGAAGTGATTTTATTTTTATTTATCATCACATTCACAGTGATCAACAAATGTGTGCTAAATTAATGAATGCATTGCTTCATTTCATCTCCTAAATGTAAGATTCCTGTCTTTTGTTCCATGAAAAACTGACTCCTAGAAACCAATGATATCATATGAGTTTTGTCTCTTTTTACTTTTTTTTAAAAATTTAGTATGCAGGATGGCTCCTAGAAGCCTCAGACACACTTACTCAGCCCACTCAAACTATTTACCTGTACATATATAATTTTCTGTGAACCCTATCCAGTCCCTGTCATACTGAATGACTGTGCCTTCTCATTTCTAGGGCATGTTACAGTAGTGCCTCTGACTACAGCAATGTGAATAATTCCTACCAATGCTTTATTTCTTACAAAACTTCCTTGAATTGTCAAGACTAGTTCCAGCCTCCCTTCTAAATCATCCCATAATTGGTGCTTATCCATATCAGAAACAGATTGCATTATACTGTAATTATCTTTTCAAGTTTCCCCATGTCTATTTTTTACCATCTTTCTGCAGTATGTAGCACAGTGACTGGCATATTATAAAAGTTCAGTAAATATCTTTAGCTGGAACTTTTATATTTTTGACTAATTGACTAAATGGATTTTTATAATTTAGAACTTTAATATCAATATTCTTAAACTCAAAACTCGTCTCTGTCAAGCACAACAATGTACATAAGAAACCACACCAAAACGTGGTGACTCAGGATCTCATTTCCCTTTTGTGAGTTTGCAGTTTGGCTGCAGCTCAGATTGGCTAGGCTGGGCTCCAGGCTCTGGGCACTAGGATCCAGTTTGGAATCAGATGTGCTTCGTGTGATTTTTGTGTTCTTTGAATTAGTGACCACCTGGATATTTTTTTTTTTTTCGAGACAAATGCCAGGTGTTCTGAAGCCAAGCCAAAGCATGCAATCGTATTAAAGGTCTCTGACAGTGTCACAATGACCAACTTTCCAAAGCCAGTATCAACAAGGTGAAGAACTTTGCTCTGCCCACAGTAGGAGTGGCAAGGAATTAATACTGTCTGTACAATTACCCAAATCATCATGGAGATCTTGCTAAAGAACACTGAGCTTTTTTTAAGTGAGTTTTTGCTGTAAAAAAAAAAAAAGAAAAGAAAAAAACCCCAGTAAGTACACAAAATTAAATGTCCCTGATATAGCAATACTCTTGGCATTGTTTCTGGTTCTCAATTTCCAGTTTACTCACAGGGGATTTCTTGGCAGGCTAATGAAGTGATATAAACAAAGATTCTCTCAGAGACGCAACAGAGCCTTTAAAAAATCAAACATGTTGTCTGGGTCTTCAAACAATTTTATTATGATCAAATGTAGCATCATGTATCTGAACAATTCTTTATAGGTACATATTTGATCTGACTAATCATAATATATAAAGGAGATTAAAATCAATTGAAGTTTGGATCAGAAAATATTGAACTGCAACATGAAGCCAAAAATCTAAATCCATCTCTTTTCACAGGTTTCTCTTTGCACATGATTGCCACCTTTAGGTAGCTGAATCTGTTCCTGCCATTCTTCCATGATGAGAGTGGGTGAAGCTGGTAATGATTAAAAAAAATGTAGATATTTTCAGGGCACATGCCATTCTAGGTAACTTTTGATGCAAAATGTGTTTGAGAAGTATAGTTGGAATGTATTTTTGTTGATAATTATGAGATATTCATTTATGCCAGTAAAATTATCCTACCCCCACACCAAATACTTCTCAGAATACAGGGATGAAAAAAAAATGTTAAAGGCTATATTTTTAAAATGTGTTGATTTTTAACTATACTGTTACATAAAGAAGATATCAATGTAACACAGCTGCTATTTTTATGTTAGGAAGCCTGTAGACTTGAAGAAAAACTTCTAAGAACATCAACTAGTCAGTTGCTACCATGGAAAGTAGATCTAGGCCAACCTAAATCATTAACAAGAAACCATCAATTCTGCCAGAGTTGCACTGAGATTAAATGGGGGCTCATTTGTTTTAATAATTATAGACAAGTTAAAATTACAATTAGATGCCTAGTGTTATCAGATATGGAGCAATGTGAGTTTGCATAAATGGCTGATATGAAATATGTACGACAATTTCATAAACTTAGTACAATTGCTTTTGAAAAGTAATTGACGGAACCAGCTAAAGTTAAATATGAAAACATGTTGTGACCCAGCAATTAATATTCCAGGTTATACATCCAACAAAAGTTGGATGTATATGTAAATATGTACAAGAATGTTTGTAGCAATTATTTGTACTATCTCTGTGCTTGATTATATAGCAATCAAGGGAGAAAGAGCAGATAAAGATGGACTGCTATATAACAACAAAAAAGAACACAAACTACAGTGACCTACACTCATATTGATATATCTCACAAATACGATGTGGAATGAAAAAGAAAAACACAAAAGAATGCATGACACATGAATTTTATGGATATGTTTGGAAACAGGTTGAACTCATATCTGGCAGGTTGTGGTTGAGGGATGAGTGAGTGAATCAGTACTGATTATATATTTCTTGACATGGGTAGCAGGAATACAGGTGCATTCATGTTGTGCTAACTCATCACCTGTTTGTCTTATGACTTATGCATTTTTCTGCATGATTGTTTTATGTGAAAGCAAAAACCAATTTAAAAAAAAATCTAAACAATCCAAACATATATACTCCTACACCGAGTGTGTTCATAGTTTATATATTTTTTCATTTTAACATCTAATTTGTGAAGCAGGTATTATTATTTCCACAATGTAGAAGGTGATCTGAGGATCAGAGGTGTTCTAAAAATGCCAATTTTAGGCAATTTTTTGTCATTCTCATAAAATCTCCCCAATACAGCTGCCTAAATCTTCTCACTCAATTTTCCTTCTATAGCCTGCTTTGAAAGATGGTCTAAGAAACTTATAACAAATTTTACATAGAAAGTTCATAGTTGAAGTTCTATAAAGAGTGGATATAGGAGTTTGATGAAGAAAGCTTTAAAATGGGAAATAGTTGATAATGAAAAAGGGGGAAACTTATGGATTGAAGTAAAAGATAATAATTTCTTCTCCCCTCTATAAAGCAGTAAATGCTCAGAAATGTGAGAAGAGCCCTGTGACTAGAAGAAGTACTGTGCTGTGTGGATGTAGGTACACCTGGGATGGTCATAGTCTAGTGGAGAGATAACATGAGCCATGGTGCAATTTAAAACTTCAGAGCACCCACACTAAAAACAGTAAAAAAAAAAAAGGTGAAATTTATCTTAATACTTTATTTTATATAACTCTATAAAACCAGAATATTTTCATTTTAACATGCTATCAGCTAAAAGTTATTAATGAAACATTTTACATTTTATTATATAAAATCTTAAAACATAGTGTGCATTTTATACTTAAAGAATATCTTAGTGAAAATAATAAATTTTCATTCTTTGTTTCTATATTTGAATCTTTATTTAGTTTTCATAAAATTCTCAGTTAAAAGGGTAGATTCACAAACCTAATTTGTTCCAAATATTCTTAAAAGTTTTCTACTAACTCAGTTTTTGAAGGTAAATTTAAATGAATTAGTACTAAACAGAGTTAAAAATTCAGTTTTCAGTCACACTGGCCATATTTCAAGAGTTCAGCAGCTACATATAGCTAGTGATGAACAATTGAATTGCATGGATGTGGAAGAAGGAGGTGCAGGAACACCTTTGCTTTAATTCTTTGCATATCTTCCAACCTTGGTTAAGGTAACAAAGGAGCAAAAACATGATTTTTAAAACTATTATGATGCACAGATCTGATTCACAGATCTGTCAGTCCAGACAATGTGAAAAGCCCAATTCTCTTTCAAAATAAACCAGGTATTCAGACCAATGTGACAGCCACTCTTCCTTTTCCTTTCTCTACTTCCAGGACATATTGGTCCAAGGCCTTCCAGAATGGAGCCAGATATTTACCTAACAGTCAAGCAATGCCATCAAGAAGAACTAGAAATCTATCACCATTTGAGTCTTCATAAGAATTATGGGTTTCTAGGAAATAGGCTGTACATGAAAAAATAAAACAACCAAATTCATTTATTCAAAAATCTTTGACATTAGGATAAAAGGACACATTTCAGGACCCAAGAAATACAAAAAAGCTACTTGAGAATTCTTACTAGGCAGGGTTGCAAACATTAAGTAGACAGAGATACATACTAACAGCCTAATTTAAGTACTAAATCGGCCATTATAGACTATAAATAATGCTCAGGATGTCACAACCAGGTCTACAATAAGATTATGTTAATTATATATTCTAATTTTATGTTCTATGTAATTAACAAAAGTTAAAATGATAATTTTGTGACCCAAATAATTGTAAAATATGATTTTACAATCTCAGTCAGTTGAGAAGTTATTCTTCAAAATTGATTGGCATGACACGAATATTTTCTTCCTGAACTCAAAGACAATTAAAATTTACTAAGAGATGTTCAAATAATCAAACCTGCAGTATTTCTTTTAGCTAAATAATAAGAGTAGATTTGGAATTCTATATGCTTACAATGTTTAAGAGAATCTGGCTGCCAAATAACAAGTTAAAGTTTTAATACAAATATATTAAAAACATTATATATAATATATATATATATATATATACACACACATATATGTATATACAATATACCTTTGATGATCTTGCTTTAAATTAGAATAATTTAAGAGAATTTGGCTTCCAAATAAAAAGTGAAACTTTTAATATACATATATATTAAAAACATTATATATACATATATATGTTTTATGAGGTTTAAATTTAAAATTAAGTTGAAATATTCATCAATCTGTATACAATATTGGGACTATTTTAGATATCTAAATGTTACTGTACTTATATATTTCATTTATTTGCTATGTAAAATTATGTAAGTATATATCAGAAAGCCAATAAGCATATTGAGATTTTAGTACTAGAAAAATGATCAAGTGGCATAATGCATAAAGTTTTTGACAAGGAGCTTTATCAAATAAATTTTAATTTCAAAATTGCATTGTAGAAGGGATGCCATTAAGCAAAGTATCAAGTTGGGGGATGGTAAAGAATTCTACTCATGATTAGTATGAGATTCCAGTTGAGAACCTTTAACAAGCAATAGGAAATGTGGCTATGCAGTTCAGGATAAAGTGAAGGGAGGGAGATAAGTTTGACTTGTAACTTGGGTGATCAGAGTAGACTCACTGAGAAAGTAGCTGCTGAGAAAGTCTTAAAGGAGTTGCACCAATTGGACATGAAGACACATGGACAAAGAATTCAGAGCAGAAAAACTACCAGTACATTGGACTTGAGGCAGAAGCATATTTGAAATGTCCAGCAAACAACTAGGCCAGTCTGTGTCTTCAGCAAAGAAAAAAAGTTAGGAAATTATAAGAGATGAGATTGGAAAAGTAACTGAGGAAAGAATAATATGGAACCTTGAAAGTCATATAAGGACTGGCCTTTTGCCCAGAGGAATGATAAAATAAGTTTTCTATTTTATTTATTTATTTTATTTTATTTTTATTTATTTTTTTTATTGGTTGTTCACAACATTACAAAGCTCTTGACATATCATATTTCATACATAGGAAAGGTAGCAGAATACAACAGTTACTAACAGGGTATTATGTAAAATTGTGGATGTGTAACCAATGTGATTCTGCAATCTGCATTTGGGGTAAAAATTGGGAGTTCATAAGTTTTCTATTTTAAAACCACCCCTCGCTAAGATGTACCTCTGTAGTAGACAGAGATAGAAACAGAATTCTGGACACCAGTTAGGAAGGGATTGCAGAACCCAAGCTAGACTCTCTGATATCTCTGACTAAGGTCACTCTTGTGGAGCTGGGGAGAAATGTTCTGAATGGATTTTTAAGGTAGAGGCTAGAGAATTGCTGATGGATTGCTTGATGGATTTGGGGTGTATAATAGAAAAAAAAGAGGTCAAAAGTTATCACATGGTTCCCCATCAATATCTGAAATCTTTATGTTATTATGTGTCGTTAAAATAAGTTTTATTTAAATTTTTAAAAGTCATGCTCCTAAAAAAGAAAAACAAAGAGAAGGGTCAGGGATGACTCCAAGTTAAGAGCAGGCCAGATTATATCTAAGACCTCAATATTTTATGAATCTCTGGTTATAGAGAATATGTCATTGTTGTTTGTGAGCCTCAATATTTTGGTGCTGGAATAAAATAGGTAGAATTGGTTTCACTCCAGATTTTAGAATTTACTGCTACAGAAAGTTTTTATCACTTTGGAAAAGCTGAGACCAGAGTCTGAGAATATGTGTCAGCTCAATCTATACAATCAACAAAAAATTCTGTAGTAGGCAACAGGACTCAGTTAGAAGAAGTATTCAGTTATTAAGCTTAACTCTCTTGAACTAATATAGTATATTAGCTCACACTCTCTAAGCTTTAACTTCCACTCTTTGAGCAGAAGGGAGGAACCATTTAAAACATGGTTCTGCCTGGTCTGATAGGCAGAAGCACAGGGGACTCTATATCTCTTCTGAGTCTGGAAACTATCTGGGTATAGATGTTACATTCATCTCCTTATGTGCTCTGAAATTAAATTCTTTATTAGCTTTTCCTATGAGTGAAACACTGTGCTCCCTAAAAGTTAAGCCATGGATTAGGGATAGCCATTAACACTGTCTCTTTGAGGCTATTCCTATGCCTGGAGAAGGTGCTCACTGCAATTCATACATCATTATTCTACCCTGAGCCACAAGGCATGGGCTCTGAGCACTGTTTCTTTCTGTCTTTGTCCACAGTGAGTGGGCTACTTTTGTTTTTGACATTTTCAATATTAAATGTTTTATCTTCAGATAAAATATGTAAAATAGCTGAGGAAATCTAGAATTTACTACAAATTATTCAAGTGAATCCACAGAAATTCTACTTTGTTTTGATTTGTTCAATCTATAGACTAGTGGTCAAAAGCAGTAGGTACCTCACCTGTTGGCACCTTAGACATCATCAGTGATTATTTTTAATATACAAATTCCCAACCCAGTACCATAGCTACCAAATCCCCTGTGCTGGGAGTTGTGCCTGGGAATTGTGATGTATGTGATTTTGTGTGTTTGTGTGGTGAGTGTTGGTGGTGGTGGTGGTGGTAGTGGTGGTTGGTATTTTTTTTTTAATCTCAGCAGAAAATCTTGATGCAATTGACCTGGGTCAGATTTTTCCAATGCTTAGGATCTTTCCATAATTACTATGATAATATTATAGTTAGAAATGATTTCAAGGCAATTGTCACAAAAGAACTCTAATAACTTACAAAACAAACAAACAAACAAAGAAGAAGTTGGGGGGAAAAAAGATTAAGAAATTGCAGTCCAGATGTGATATTTGGCATATTCATCAGTCACTGTGAACCTGAAATCTGCCCTTTGGAGACAATGAACTGAGTTCAGGGTGCCTTTCTCTGGTACCCTTTCACTCTGAAACGATCACCTATAGCTTTATCTCCTTTACTTTTGATAGCCAAATGATCAGCTTTGCTGACTGTTTAGAGAAAGTGATGTTGTTTGTTAGTTTATTTTCATCATCAGTAAATTGCTGATCCCTGCCAAAGTTCACGGAAACCGCCAACCATACATTCTTCAAAATAATTCACATCAATAACATGAATTTGAAAGCCCTCTCACTCCTTTCTTGGCAGCTACAGACTGCTGACTCACACACCCTTCCCTGTCGAGTGTGTTTAACTTCATATTGCAGCTTAATAGTTTCATTCCAAAACAAAGACCGGAATTGGGAAGCTCAGGGAGAAAGTGCAGTAGGTGAAATGAAAGTTTCAATATGTGTTACCATATATAGGAATCTTAAATTACTTCTAAATAATACACAAGCTATGACATGAGCCTGAAATGAATCTGTGACAGAATGTCTTAGCCAGACCCAAATTCCCATTTTTTCTCCTAGAAAAAATACAGAAAAACAAGCTGACTTTGTGGAATGGTATCCAATTAAAGTATTTTCATTTCAAATTCAAGCTTGTCACCTGGGTTTCTGAATAATCCAATAAAGAGAGCTGATCCACCCATTATTTCAGCCTAAATTTAGGTTCTTTATTAGTGGAGTATAATTGTTATGAAATTAGTTATGTTTTCTAAAATAAAGTTCACTACATTTTAATGGTAACCTTTGTTTTTTAGGTATTCAAAATTGCAAGTTAAGGAAGAGCAAGAGTCAATTTCTGGTAGCTTTGCAGAGAACCTTATAACCCCCCAACTCCAGAGTGAGATTATAAATTCAGCAAAAAAAAAGTCAAGGAAAAATCATAGCATTATGATTTTCTAAAATGACAAATAGCTCTTAAAATTGCCAAAAAAAATTAAGTTTTTTTCTGGATTTATTTAAAAGACATATCCCTGAAATTTCAGTAACCATTAAAGCCATTCAAAAATAGTCTGTGTTTATATGTAAAATGGAGTTTTGTTCTTGACTCTGGCCAGTATAAACAGAATTCTTTTATTTTTGTGATATCTATTAGGGCATTCAATATGATATCTGACAAAAGAAAGTAAAGACGCACCCCCTTGGCCCTTACCTACTAAATGCCAGTAGTGACTCCTTATCATCACGACAACAAAAAATAATCTACCTATACATTTCCAAATGCATCAAAAGGAGCAGTAGCATTCCACATAAGAGCCAACTCACGAGGAAACAGATTAGTCCTGGTTATCATTCCTCACCCACTGGAAGACAGCAACCCACCCAGGACTTACAAATTGCAACGTTACAGTGTAAATTGAGTTGGTACTTGGAGATGATTCTCCATCCTTTTATACAGCATAGTGAATTAAAGGAGTTGTGGTTTAGAAAGAGAAAATCTAAGCTTCAATCTTGGTCCTGCCTTGAATTCAGCACTATATGACCTTGGGAATATCACTTCCTCATTCTGAGTGTCAATTAACCTTATCAATAAAAAGGAGGTAAAAATAGTAACTTTCCCACCAACTTCACAGGACTGCCAAGAAAATGAAAATCAATATGAGATCTGATTGCTATTGCAATTTGATTATTAGAAGCATGAAACAATATATTTTTTTCTGAGTGGTGTGGGGGACAAAATTCAGGGCCTCCCACATGCTAGGCAAGCATTCTACCTCTGCTGCTGAATTACATACCCAGACTCTATGAAATAATTCTAAATGTTCAGAGATGCCATGCAAACTTGTTCTGTAGCCTCTGGCATTGCTTACAAGCCTAAGGCTTGCTGGTATCTGGTTACACAGATTGACAATATGTGAGCTCCCGTGTCCTGATAGTGCTTGTATCAGTGTTTTATATCTACAGGTCTAGGTTGGACTTTATTCATCTGCCTGCCTCCTGAACATCTTTTTTTATTGTCCTTGGGGCATAGTTTCTCTCTTCTCTCTTCTATTTAATCTCCTCTCCCTTTTGTTAGATACCCTCTGCCCCACTGTGTATCATTTTCCCACCCACTCATTTCCTCCATCTTATGAATCTACTCTCCATCACACATTCCCCCTTCCCTGAAATACAGTTTCTGCTGAATTCTAAGAATGTGCTGCATTCACTCTTAACCTTGAGTGCACACAGAAATCACTCATGCGATTATTCCCACCATACTAGTTTATATGGAAAGAGTTTTCTGAGCAGTTCTAATTTTTTTCAACCTCCATTGACATTTAGAAAGGCTGTTTCAGACTCTCGGAGTCAATAATTTGGGTCAGATAGACAAGTGGCAACTAGCAACAAAGTACAAGAGCCTGAGATTTCAAATAGGACCCAGATGTCTAAACGAAAGAAGAAAACACACAATAAGTCCACAAAGTTTGGGGAGAGAATCTGGAATCTGGTACAGAGGTTCAGGGTCAATGGAGGAGTACAGATTAAATGGAGTGACAGTTTGAGTCCTGGTGCAATTAAAACGTCGGACACTTTTCTTTGGATGATGCTTTTCTTATAGTCTTAGACCTGCCCAAGGGCTTCTCCCCTTTCTTTGTGAGGACAAAACCCTGGAGCTGTCTTTAATAGTAGCAATGGGAAACCCAGACATTCACCAGGCAAAATCAGCAATGTGGAAGTTTGAGGTGGAATTCATCAAGTCACCAATACTCCACTGAAATACATCCTAGGTTATCCACGAAGCTGAAACCAGGGATTAGACCTAGATGTGCTGAGACTATGACCACTAGACAATTACACATTATCCAAAAAAGCTCAGGAGGCAGAACTTATGCAAGTCACCTCACAGTTCATGGTATCAGAAGAATTGAAATAATGGTGGTCTCAACACTGGACTTTTAGTTTACAGTTCAGTGTGGTAGACTGGTCTATTCTATCTGAAAGAAATGGAAAAGAGTCCAACTCTTGGAGCAAAGTACATAGGGAGGTCTTGGCAAGAAAACAAAAAACTGGATTTCACTATTAGCTACATTTTCTCTTAAGAAAAGGCAGTACTTGTGAGAAGAGCAGTGCTGAAGTGAAGGCATTAGGCTGAGCAAAGGCAGCTGTGGTTAGAGGTCTGTGGTCAGGCTCTGTTACGCATTTGCCCCAGGAGCAGCAGTTAGCAGGTCTGCGATGGCTTAGTACATCCAGACTTGTTCTGATATTGTATCTGTAACTGCAGACATACTGTCTACATTGGTCCAAACTGGCTCAAAACTCCAGTGGACCAAGTCTGCAAATTCATGGCATTGATCTTTCCAGTTAATTTGGACTAGCCTATGTGTCTAGCCTATGGCCTTTGGTGTGTTTGAACCTAAAGGCCCTTTTCCCTTACATGAAAGGCTGCTGTGGTCCAAAGCTGGAGGCCAGTTTGAAACATTCTGTGAAATGTACTGCCTTCCTTTGCACAAACAATTGACCAAAAGTGTGTTCTGTTTTGGAACTTGGACACTTTACACTCACTCAGCATTTAAAATTAGCTCCCTAACTCAAATTTTGGATTCATCCTCTGAGATTGGTTACTGAAGACCTTATTTTGCACATTTTTCCCATTTTCTGTTTTTTGTTATGGGTAGATATCAGAAATTTGCATTTCCACTGATGACACAATAAGGCTTTGGTATAATCAACATTGTACTAAGATTCAGAAAGCTTGGGTTTTAGCAGACTTTGACAGTACCAATGTATATGTAGGTAAGTATTAAACTTCTCTAAGCATCAATTTCTTCTTCAGTAAAATGGGAAAGTGATACCTCGTTCATTTCATTCTTGATTTGCAATAAAAATTAAATGAGGCTCTTACATCTTAGGAGAAAAATTTTACCCCTCACACATCAGATAGAGCACTAATCTCTAGGGTGTCTAAATAACTCAAAAATCTAAACACCAAAAAACCAAGTGACCCAATCAATAATTGGGCCAAGGACCTGAACAGACATTTCTCAGAAGATGATATACAACCAATCAACAAATATATGAAAAAATGTTTACCATCTCTAGCAATTAGAGAAATGCAAATCAAAACTACTCTAAGATATCATCGAACTCCAGTCAGAATGGCAGCTATTATGAAGACAAACAACAATAAGTGTTGGCAAGGATGTGGGGGGAAAGGTACACTTATACATTGCTGATAGGACTGCAAATTGGTGCAGCCAATATGGAAAGCAGTATGGAGATTCTTTGGAACGGAACCACCATTTGACCCAGCTATCCCTCTCCTCAGTCTATACTCAAAGGACTTAAAAACAAGATACTATAGGGATATGGCCACATCAATGTTTATAGCAGCATGATTCACAATAGATAAACTGAGGAGCCAACCTAGATGTCCTTCAGCAGATGAATGGATAACAAAAAATGTGGCCTATATACACAATGGAATTTTACTCAGCAATAAAAGACAATAAAATCATGGCATTTGCAAGTAAATGGATGGAGTTGGAGAAGATAATACTAAGTGAAGTTAGCTAATGCCCCCAAAACAATTTTGCCAAATGTTTTCTCTGATATAAGGTGACTGTCTCTTAGTGGTGTAGGGAGAGGGAGCAAGGGAGGGATAGACAAACTCTAGATAGAGCAGATGGGTAGGAGGGGAAAGGAGGGGGATAGGGGGTTAGAAATGACAGTGGAATGTGATGGACATCACTATCCAAAGTACATGTATGAAGACACGAATTGGTGTGAACATACTTTATATACAACCAGGGATCTGAAAAATTGTGCTCTATATGTGTAATATGAATTGTAATGCATTCTGTTGTCATTTATTTTTTTAAAATCAATAAAATAAAAAAAAATAAAAATTAAATGAGGGTCTTACTACAAGCTATAGGAAGAAGCACAAATAGAAATAACAATTTACTCATTCATTTACTCTCAAAGTTAGAGCTAAGCACTGGGAGTAGTAACAATTTATATTGAGATATAAATGAAATAACCATTCTAACATTTTGACAAATACAATAGATGGACAGGTATAGGAGGTATGTGGCTCATTGGATAAGTGGGATTCAACCTCTTTCTTGTATTACCTGAGTTATGGAGAATGAAAGAATGTAAGTAAATAGGTTAGAAAGAGAATTTTAGTGTCTAGAAATAGCAAAAGTTAGGATGGAGCATGCCAGATATAAAGGATCACCAGGTAGATGGTGGGACTACATCAGGGAGAAGGGCAAGGTGGTGGAAGATGAGGCTCAGGAGGTAGCCATGCACTAGATCATGTGTGCATTAGTTGTGCCAAGGAGCTATTTTTTTCTTTAACCTAAAATTAAGAAAGTTTGGGGGGACATGAGAGAGAGTTGGAAGAAAATGATATGACTGGATTTGCATTTTCCCCCACTAAGTCTTTTGTTTTATTTAAACAACCTCCAGTGAGCAGAGTGGGCTAATGCCTACCAGTTCCTTACAAAGCCAGGGAGAATAAGCACACCTTCGGCCAGCTGGTGTGTGTTGGATGGGAAGGTTTACAATGAGAATGGCCTCAACGTCAGACTGTGCTGGCTCCCCGGGAGATTATCATGGTGGTACAGAGGTTCTTGATGGTTTCATCTGCATACATGATAAGGCACTCAGAGTTTCTGTCAGGCCATTGATCTGCACCATAGCCAGATCCCATATGAAGGCCTCAGAGTTGTCATTGCCCTCAGTGCTGATGCTAACCCCATACTCCCCGGGATATACTGAACCCACAGCTCATTGCAAATATCTGTCACTCAGTTGGTGTGGGATAACCTCCAAGGTTTTGGCATATGTCCCAATCCCCAGCAGCTGTTTTTCCAGAATAGTCATTAGTGATCCTCAAGTACTTGAAGAGCTCCATCTCAATTTTCCTGCAACCAACTTCCACCAAGTCATTCCCAGTGGCCTTCCTGATGATCATGATGACAACTTATAGGGACTGTTCTCTCTCCTGCATAAACTGCTTGACGCCACCATGGAGGATGAAAACGCAGGTCTTTGGGGGCAATCACTGAAGAAATTGTACTCTCTCTTCTGATCAGGGTCCCCTTAAACACCTGGCAGTGGCTCAGGACATCTGCTGACAGAGCATCCACCCTAATCTGTATTGAACTTTTGCACATCATCACTGTCCTCTTCAGATCCTCTATAGTCACTTGGCAGGCACAGAACTTGTCCCTGTAGGCAAAGTACTGGGTGGCCACCCAATGGGGATTTTATAGAAGATGACATTGGCTCCAGAATGATGAATCCTCTCTAACTTGTCATAAAGAATATTCCAGTTGACATCAACAATTTTCCGATGATACTGAAAACTATGTGATCTCTGATTTTAGCATTATATTTCTCAGCTTTCAGTTTGCATCTAACATTTAAGAAGGTAATCCTGGGATTACCTTATTGTTATTGCTCTTTCTAGGTTTCATTTCAAGCCAATGTAAGAGAGAGTATTCTTGAATGCAACACCAATCATAAGCAGAAACTTTTCTAGGGATCCACCCATCATAATGTCAATCACCATCTTAGAAAAGAAAGTTTTCTGCTAAAATATCTACTTGGAGCTCAGGGCAATCATGACATACTTCTCTAGTAGCTTCTTCTGCTCCATTCCATCTTGTTTCTTCTCATTCACAGTGATCTTTATGATCTTGTTAATTGCCAAAGGAGTGATGGTACCGAAGCATGGATGATGATCTGGGAGAACAAACCTTCCCCATGTATGGCTTTACCTGCTTCAGAAACTGTGCAGCCAGTAGAATCACCAACGTGGAGATACCATTAACCTCCACATGTTGGGATTTGGTAAAAGATCACTGAAGTCTTTGCTGCAGGATAGACAACAAAAAAGGTTTCAGAATTGTGGCTCTCCCATTAGAAATTGGTTTTTTGTTGTTGTTGTTTGTTTGTTTGTTTGTTTGTTTGTTTTTGCCTTGACCAAGGTAATCCATGTCACAGGAACCCAGGATGGTTCTTACAGCCTCAGCAGTCAACAGGTAGCCACTGAGTTCTCTCATAAGTTCGCTCATGAACTCAGTAAGGAATGCCTTGGTAGTTTTCAGTCCTGTCTTTCTACGAGATAGCTGGTGCAGACATCATTTTGGAAACTTATTTAGTGGCCTACTCCTTCTCCTTACTTCTCTGTAAATAGGCCTCCCAGCATCCCAAAACATCCTGTACTAGCGAAGTCTCAGAAACTTCACTACACCCAGATTTATATTTTGAGGCCATCCCTTTGATAGATATTTGACTGCATATCACATATCTTTTTTTTTTTAATTCCTTGACTTTATCTTACATGGACCTCACATTGAGGAGGTAGGGGAAAGGTCACATTCATACATTGTTGGTAGGACTGCAAACCAACAACTGCAAACCCCTCTGGAAAGCAGTATGGAGATTCCTTAGAAAACTTGGAGTGGAATCACCATTTGACCCAGCTATCCTACTCCTTGGTTTATACCCAAAGGAATTAAAATCAGCATACTGTAGTAATGCAGTCACATCAATGTTTATAGTAGCTCAATTCACAATAGCTAAACTGTGGAACAGACCTAGTTGCCCTTCAATAGATGAATGAATAAAAAAATGTGGCATATATACACAATGGAATATTACTCAGCATTAAAAGAGAATAAAGGCTGGGGTTGTGGCTCAGTGGTAGAGCAGTTGCCTAGCATGCCTGAGGCACTGGCCCCAGCACCACATTAAAAAAAAAAAAAAAAACTAAACTAAATATACAAAATACAGGTGTTAAAAAATCAAATTGAAAAAAAGAGAATAAAACTATGTTATTTGCAGGTAAATGGATGGAGTTGGAAAATAGAATGCTAAGCGAAGTAAGCCAATCCCAAAAAACCAAAGGCTAAATGTTCTCCCTGATATGTGGATGCTGATCCATAATTGGAGGAAGTAATGGAAAAAATGGAGAAACTTTGATTGGACAAAGTGAAGGGAAAGTGTGGGGGGGTATCGGAGCAGGAAAGATGAGATGAGATGGACATCATTACCCTAGGTACATGTATGACTGCACATATGGTGTGACACTACACCGTGCACAGCCAGAGAAAAAGTTGTGCTGCCGTTGTGTACAAGGAATCAAAATGAATTTGGCTGTCACATATACCTAATAAAAATAAATAAATAAAATTTTAAAAAAATAACTAAAATAAAATAAAATAAATTACCAAAGGTAAAAAAAGTTAAAATTACAAAAATGATTATGGTAATTCTCTTTTAGAAAAGAATAAACAAATAATATGAATAAATAAAATGTCATTTTAATAATTTTAAGCACTTAATTCAATAAATTTTAGTTTTGATCATTACCCCTGACAATAACTTACTTCTTTTGCAATCACAGTTTTTGGAATGGAAAGCATACATTTTAGCTTCTTTTTTTTTTTTTTTTAAATAAGAGGTGGCACATTGTTTTGCTATCAATAGAAGATATTATTTTATTTCTTTTCCATAGAGGATCTAACAGTTTGGATCTACAGTGTCCCTCAGGGACTCATGTATTGAAAGCTTGGTCTCTAGTCGATGTATTATCAGGAGGTGGTGGCAACTTTAAGAGGTGAGGTCTAGTTGGGGGAAGTAGATCACTGGGTGCATGACCATGAAGGGTATATCTTCTAGCCATACCCCTCCTCTCCTTCTCCTTTTCCCTCTCCCTCTCTACCTCCCCCTCCCCTCTCTTTCTCTTTCTCCATGAGGTAAGGAGCTTTCTTCTGCCACACCCTTTCTACCACAATGTCCTGTCCCATCACAGAGCCAGAAACAATGAGCCGAATGACCATGAAGAGAAACCTTTGAAACTATGAGCCAAAATAAACCTTTCCTCCTTTAATTTGATTTTTTCAGGTGTTTTTGGGACAGTATTAAAAGCCTGACTAAAACAGAGAGGATGGGTTTACCTTAAATCATTTATATTTGCTTCTCTAAACCTCTAAATATAGCATCCATGCACTGTGTCACATTATTAATAATATTTTACCTGATATAGGGAATCAATATCATGATCCTTTTAGGATTTCAAAATTGAACAGGATAAAATGGTCCCAAACTCCAAGAAAAAGGGTAAGCATGAGTTAATTTAGGTTGTACCAGCAACACCAGCAGTCTAGACAGTCAATTCAGACAACATTTAGCTGGCAGGCTCTTATCTTTTCCAACTGGATAGAGTGGCCCAGTATAAAGCCAGCAGAGGTGGTTTCTCACTATTGAAAACTTTGCCCCAATAAGCTGACAAATATGCAGTGATAGTCAGTAATCAGGCTGCAGAAGCTATTTAAATAAAAATGGCCACTTTTGAATAAGACACAATGGGACATATTAGGTGGGGTTTGACCTACAAAGGGTAAAACATCAAAATTAATTTGGAGGAAAAATTAGGATTCTCCTCACAGTCTCAAAGCTTCCTTTTCTAATCACGGTGCGGACACTATCAGTGAACAGAGGATCTTTGTATTATTTCCAAGTTTCTCCCGTTGTCAGTCACTGTGACAAAGTGCCGGCCAGTCTGACACAATGATGAATCACTCCAGACATTGAGTTTTCACATGACGGCGGAGGGTTCTCTGTGGATTCTGTCCTATGGAAATGCCACAGATGAACACTGGGTGCTATGCTCATGAACAATGCTGTAATCTGGTAAAATTAAAGGCATGCATTTAGAGAAAAGAGATGTCTTGTAAACATTTACTGCCTCTGTTTCTAACATGTCATCATATTGCAATTGATTCAAATGTCTATTGAGCAAATCTTCACTTTCCTAACCAATTCCTATTTATACTCTGCTGAAATGAGTAAGATTTGAAAGTACATTAAAATATTAAAACAAATATTTTTATTGTTTTAGCTATTAAAAAATGTGGACCATTTTATTCTTTATCCTTGAAATTTGAACATACAACATATAAATTCTCTGCTAATACATTTTCTTAACTGATTAGATCTTATAAACCTAATGCTGGATGATGGATTGATGCATAGTCCAATGCAAATGTACTTGTAATGTCTACCTTAGCTTCCTGTTAGACTTGTCAATACACCAGTGCCTCAAATCCATTTTCTCAGTAAAAATGTTGCAGTTTTCTGATTACTATTCACAAAGGCAGCTTCCTGAGTTATTTCTGCTCCTGCACAATATTCATGATAGCAATTTGATACCTTAGCAGTTTCAAGGTTATCAAGTGATTGAAAATCCTACTGCTTACTTCAAGGTGTAACATATACAACTGTGCTGTCATCCATTATAGCAGTATAATAGTTTTTCGTAATGCCTTTCATGAACTGCTGATTTAGAAGTGTAAGCCTAACTTCTGAAGGCGCTTATCAGTCTCAGGCTGGGGAAGTATTGCTTCTCTGGAAACATCAGCCTGGGACTCTTTGTTCTACTTGGAAAAAAACTAAACTAACTTTCATTTCTCTCTTTGATAGCGCTAGAGCCCTGTGAAGTCATTAAGGTACATTTGCAAGAAGTCACAAACAAACAAAAACTGTGGTTATCTGGACTTTTGAAAGGCTAATGTTAATCAGAAATGAATTTTAGTAGGTACTACTGGATTTTGCAGATTGTTGAGATTAAGTTAGAAGAAAGGAATTACTGATGGAAATAAGAGAGATTTTGCTGAAGTAAAAATACACAAATGTCAAGCAAATTTAAAATGATTCTGGGAAGCAAAATCAACCATTATTCAGACCTCTGCTTTCCACACATTGCTCTACCCACACATTGAATTTTGGTTTAGGGGTCTCTGGTTGGAGCAGAGGGTTGCTTGAATGAGTTTAGAAGGTGGCATCTGTTTAAGTAACAGATGTCCGTGTCACTGAGGTGCTATGTTCTCACTCTTTATATATGGGGAAATGGCTGCTGAAAGAGTTTTATTGTCTTTATGCAAATGAAAATATCATATTCTTCTCCTTAAAGGGTTCCTTATCCTGATGTGGATCCACTACAACCATAAAGGACCTCAACCTCATCAATTTTTTTTTTTAATTTTGGAATCTGATAAAGTTTCTTACGCACCGCCAGTTGTGCATGAAATGAGGTTTGGAATTACAGACATACTTGCTCTTACTTAACGAGGCCCCACTGGGTTGAAGCAAATGCGCAAATTGGCAGAGTAAGGTTGGTACTGACCCCTTACCAAGATAAATTTACCTGCAATGGCACCGAAAGAGACCAGACCTGGCTTTGCATTCATGCCCCCTCAGATAGCTTAAATGTTGAAAGGAGGAGTTGCCTTAGGGACTGATTTCACCATTGTTCATTTGGTTCTCAGTTTATAGAAATCTCTTGCTTCTTTTATTTTTTTCAGAAGGGATGAGGAAGAATGGAGTTAACCAAAACCACCCTTCAGGTAGGCACATAAAATCAACCATTACAAATATTCGAGGTGACAATATGTAAAGTATACACAAAGAACTTATGCATTTCTGCTGCAAACCATATTTTGATGGCTATCTTGAAGAAGAGTAAATTGTTAGAGTAGTGAGCTGAAGCACTCATTTCTTTCATGGAATGCCATTTTTACTTGAAATACAAAAGAGAAAAACTATATGAAGAATAGACAAATTATTCAGAGTTAGGTATTTGGGGGATGTCATGAAAATGAAAAAGAGTCTTTCACTTCTAGGCAAATGACTACACGTAAATTTGAATTTCAAAAAACTTGTATCCATCATCATGAGCTTGGCAACCTCCTAATATTTAAAAGATTTTTCTATTCAAATTGGTGGCATTATTAATAAATGTGATTTTTTTTGATATTGTAAAATGAAAAGTGTCAATATTTGAAGATCTGCTTAATTCTGTGAACTAGTATTTTCCAGATCACAGAATCATGTTTGGTAAAAAGATTTATTAAATTGTAATGTAGACTAACAGATTGTAATATAACAGAATTAAGAAAAGTTTATTGATAACTTTTTAGTTTCCACACAAACCTAACTGTTAAGAAACTACTACGTATTGAGTTTTGGTGTTCTATCCCAAAGGATCTCTACTATTATCTGAAAAAGCTCTTAGAATTATCCTTACTTTTTCAGCTACATCTATGTCTAAGGCCATATTTTATTCATGTATTTCTGCAAAACGACACACAACAAGAGATTGAATGTAGATGCAGAATTGAGCTCTCATCTATTAAGCCAAATAGTAATGAGATTTAGATTCATGGAGGTCTGTAGAGATAATTTGTTGAATTGATTGACTTATTAAGACAAACCTGGGAGGCTTTTTTGCATTTATTTTCATGTGGACAATTATAAAAATTAAAGTAATTTCAAAGCTCGTGGGGAGTCTCATGTTTTCTAAGAAGAAAAATTGACTCTATACCCATGGAAGTCATGTACTTGTGATAAACCAAATGTCTCTAAGTATCAGAAGCCCAGCACCAGTGTGTTCAAGTGGATAGAAGGACTGACGTAGCTCATTAACACCCCTTTCCACCCCATATAGTTCAGATGCTAGCATATCTTCTTCAGGGTTCTGCATTTCCTCTACCCCACTAGTGTTTCTGAAACCATCAAAGTGGTTTTCATTTATATTTGTGAATCAACTAAGTCTGCTAGGAGTCTCTATCCTACTCCATGTAGCTCAAGGCACAGCTAATAGAATATTGATGCTTTCAGAACCTTAGGCTGCTAAAACCCAGATGGACTTAATGCCATGTCTCCATGTTGTTATATTGCCACCTATCAGAGAAAACTAGGAGGACACCTTTTTCTAGGAAATGGGAATGTAGTGAGTAGCTTCGCAGGGAGTACGAACTGTGACACCGGAAGAGACCTGCCACCTAATCAACACTGCTGGAGAAAAGAGACATGACAAAATTAACTTCAAAGTAAAAGTGGTCAAGAGTAGAGATCATGTGCTTAGCATGTGGCAGAGGGTACAGAATATTAGGGTGGGGCTGAGGTAGGGAGCTGAGCTGCCATTGAGGATATAGTTGTTAGAAATATGATTTGTGAAAATATTCTGGAAACTTATAAATTGTCATAGAAAAATGTGGTTCCCATGACGGCAAGATATCCCCAAAGTGTCAATAAAGTCATTCCAACTAGAACAGAGGATGTGGCTCAGGAGCCTAATGCTTCTCCCTTATCAAGGCTCAGGTCCACTCTACTTTTCATTGAAAAGAGAATTAAATAATGAGTTTAATGGGTGACTCTTCCAAGAGGAGAGAGTTGTCTTATGTCCATGGGAAATTTAAGAGCCAAGATGGAGATGAAGAATTTCAGAACTCCTAACCCCACTTACCCCGAACTGTATATGCATTGTTTTAATCAGCTTTTTCAGTGCTGTGATCAAAAGGCCTGACAAGAACAATTAGAGAAGGAAAAGTTTATTTGGGGGCTTGCAGTTTCAGAGGTCTGTGTCCATTCCTCAGGGCTTGAGGTGAGGGAGAACGTTATAGCCAAGGTGTGTGGCAGAGGAAAGCAGCTGGGGACATGGCACCAGGAAGCAGAGAAAGAGACTAAGCTCACAAAATATATACCTCAAAGGCACATCCCCAGTGACCCACCTCCTCTAGCCACACCCTACAAGTTTACAGTTTACCACCAGTTAATCCTTATGGGGGGTTAACACACTCATCAGGTTAAGGCTCTCATAACCCAGTCATTTCATCTCTAAATTTCCTTTCGTTGTTTCACACATGAGCTTTTGGGCGACACCTAATATCTAAACCATAGCATGCATGATCTGGAGGTTAGACCATTTGCTTCTATTTCTTCTACTCCTAATTATCTTTATTGATTTAGTTTTTAAGAAATCAAATTTAAGACTCTCGAACTCAAGAATCTCAGAAAACACTTGTGCTTGTGGGTCCCTCTTTCTCTCAAACTGTCGCCAAGCATTTTTAGTTAATGTACTCATTTTTAATATCTGAGAAGTACAACATTCACTATGAAGATGAGTATGATTTAGTGGTTTTAGTGGTATTTAATCATTATTCAGAATTCTTTTCAATTATCAGTATTGAAATTTATCTCCACTGGTGTGGATAAATAGAGTTTGATTGGACTTAGGTTTTAGAAATCAGTTTGCTGAGTCTGATAAAACTTTATGGAGGTTGTTTGAAACAAAGGAGGTAGAATATATTTAATATATATATATATAATATGTATAACATATATATTTAGAATATATACTTAGAATATAATATATATGTATATATATATTATATATATATAAATTCAGTTTTATGATGCTAGCAAGTTAGGCTTTATCTATAACTAGTAAAGCTCAATTGTCATTTTTGTAGCTGGTGTCTTAGTATATTATTGTAGGCAAATCATTTGTAGATGTCATTAGGGCCATCATTAGTTCCATGATTTCCACAGGTAACCTAATGAGAAAAGGATGTCATAGGATCTGAGTAGAATGCCAACTGGGGCATCTGGTAATATCCCTGCATATCTCAAATGCCAAAGTTGAACATCAAGGACCCCTGTATGCCTAGGTCTAGATAGAGATAGAGAAACCCTGAACCATCTCCCTTATCATCACCTTCAACTCCATTCCATTCCTTCTCCTCAATAATCCCCAAACTGTCCTTGGGTTCTATGGAGGCAGAGCTAACAGGTAGTCAAAAGCAAAATCAAGTAGAGGTGACAATGAGAGAAAGGAAAGAAGCCGATTGGGTATTCATGTTGGAGGTGTAATTGTGCCTATGGCAGGAGCAGAGGGCTCAGGTTCATACTGCAGGTGCTTGTTTGCTTTACTCAGGCCTAAATCATGCTAAATCAACAGGCAGGAATTGGGAGATATCCCACGTCATGGATAGCATATAAATTTTTTCCTGGCATGCTAATGCCATTTGATAGGTAATGTGTCTGGCGTACTGTCCTGAAATAGATTTCGAGGCTAAAATTGGGCTATGAGAAAGAGAAGGCTGTAATTTGTAAACATTTGCCCTGGGCATAACAAGGGAGATTGCAGCATGTGTGTGATGTGACTATCAACCCTGCCCCTCACTTTTCCAGGGCCTGCCAAATGTATGACTATACTAGTGGCATTGCCTGCTGGAAGAGATTTCGAGTGCATGAAAATTGCTGTGTAGGGCTACTTCTATCTTTTCCTGTCCTTTCATTTCTAAAAGACACTAGGGATTCAAGTCTCTGTGTTCATTTTATTACAACCCTCTTCATTGATCCTGTTCCCAGAATAATTTTCTTCAGAGTCTACCAGAAAAGCCTTCCATCAGTCTCTGCACTCTCCCAAATGAGAGGCTGAGACAAAAATGAAAACTATTCACAAGAGCAAAAAGACCCAGAGGGACTCTCCTCTTAGGCCACTGAGATACTTATAACAGTTCAGGTGAAGTGACTGTCAAATGATTGCCTTGTTTGTTCCCTTCCCTTGACCAGTTTTTCAAGAAATCCATGTTGAAAATGTCTTGTTCCTCTATTTATATTGCATTATAATGCAATTGGTTGCTTTCCCCTGTTTGTTTCAGGGTGGTGACACAGCTCTGGGGGCCTGGGATGATGAAGTGAATGAGGAAGGAGAGAGACAGAGAGCACACACATGAAAACCCCCAGCAGCAATAGTTTTTCTTATTTATAGTGACAACCCCAAGCAAAATATAAAAATATATTTAGGGAGATGACAGCTTTGTTGCTTCTTGATCACAAACCAGCACTTATGAGTTCACTTTTGTAAGCAGATAGAAAGGGCTGTGACTTGATAAAACAGGATGAGAAAAAAGAAAAAGAGATCAGGTGAAGGGCAATATGTCCTAGACAAGACCAGTACAAGGACCCAGATGCTGAACAGAATGCAGACTCGGATTGTTGTCTGCAGGGTCCTGGATGAAGGGGGATGAAAACCACCCCCTTCAGAAATCAGAATTTTAGAAAGGCAAGAAGTGTTCAGAGTTTGCCTTCCAGTACTACAGTTTGTATTCGATAAGAAACACAGTCTTTAATTTACTTCACATCAAAATAAGATGGAAAAAAATGTGCATGAAAATATTTAAGGAATCACTTATTTCTGTGTTAACTAGAAGCAGTAGCAATTTATAAGTGGGTCCATGTTTGAACTGATAAATCACTTTAAAAGTTAAAAGAGCTGAGGAGATTCGATAGGCCAGAGAACTCCTGTCGGCAGAGAGGAAAAGTCCTTGCTCCACATGCCTAACAATACCAGTTCTTCCTTTGGCTGAAGACATCCACCATTGCTTTGAACACATTTCTCTGGTTCAGTCCTTACTATCTATGCCCAGCTAGCTCACATAATCTGACTACTTTGACAGCCCATGCAATTTTACATGGATGCCCTTCCCATGATCATATCAAGCCCCTTGTTCCCACCACACACCCACCTGCCCACCCTTGTCCCTACTGTAGGTTCATCTCCTTTGTCTTGGCTCCCACACCCTGGTGGACTCTTCCTCTGAGCATTGCTTTTGCCCACCTTAGTTACCTTGGTTGTTGTTGAGGGATTTTCTTTAGTAGGTGATTCTGTGTTGACAATCATTCTCCTACCAATCTGCATCTGCTATTGTTCTTGGTAAAAGAAGTAAAAAGAAAATACCCCCAATGAGGAGTATGAAGAAAGGGAAAGGGAGAGATTTATAATCTCTAGTTAACACTCATTAGCGCTGCATTTGATGAAGAGAGACCACCACCCACCTCCACTGACCAAACCAGTTGTTTTGAAATGGCATATTTTGGCCAATATGGGTTCATTAAATCTCCAGATGCCTTTTTGAAAGAAGCATTTGTCTGATGACAGCGGTTCTCAAACTTTGCTCCATTAGAATCTCATGGGAAACCTGAAGTGTAGGCTGCATGTCACGCCAAATAAATCTGAATCTACAGAAGTGGAAACCAGGTGTTTAGAAGCCAACTTTAAAAACCATTGCCGAGGCTTAAGGAGCACCAGAAATGGAGGCAGATGGTGGAGAGGAAACAAAAGAATGACTGGATTCAGAATCTCTGCACCTTATTGGCTTTGTCACTAAATCTCTCACAGCCTCATTTTCCTTAATTATCAAATGGAGTTAATTCAAATTTTGTAGGCCAGTCCTCAGTATTCTGAAGAGGTTTCAGGAAATCACGGTTTTGTATTTTTGGAAATACATTGTAGACTGCAACATACCATGTGAACGCAAAGTGTTGTTAAAGTCACATGGCAGCAACACAGATTTTCTCATTCCACTCAACATCTTTGGCAAACTTATAAGCTACATGCAGTCTGCGATTGGTGCACTCACTCCAACTCCATCTTGGGTCATGTTCTCTCCTCTATTGATGCTTATGACTTGATTTTCAGTGTCTTTAAGATATTCATTGATGTCCAGGACCACGGCCAGGGTAGCCATCTTGCCATGCGTTCAATGATTATCTCACTAAATTCTGGCTCAAAGTGACTTAGCTGCCCAAAGTCATATTCTTCTTTGTGTCATGACAAGAATATGACTTTGGGCAGCTAAGTCACTTTGAGCCAGAATTTAGTGAGATAATCATGTTCAGCTAGGATTTCAAGGACCCCAATGTCTGTTCTCCTTTCTGAGACTACTCTGTTATTTTCGGCATAGTTCTTAATTTTATGTCACCTTATCACCTCCTTTCTCCATCCTGGATTCTTCCAAAACTGCTTTAATATCTTGGCTGGAGTGTTACATATTTTAATGGCTAATGCTTCTTTTCAACTATTTTACCCAGAGGCTAATATCCACATTTCTGATTTTGACTGGTGCCCTGGCCATGATTTCTGACAATTTTTTGGCTTGACACATTAGTTTTGGACTCACATTGCCTCTGAACCATGACTAGCACAAAGATAATATCAGGACTGGCTGAGCCCTTTCTTCTGACACACCTGTATTATTACTGCTCTACTCTTGCTCACCTACTATCAACTCTTAGCTCCTATATCTACTAATCTATTTAGTAATTTTGTATTAGATGACAATAATATGTGCATTTCCACCAGACCTTAAATTAGAGGAGTGATTGTTTAAAAGTGAAACATTAGGCACAGTGGGAAATAAATCAAGCCATATGAAGTTTTACAAATATTGTCTTGGGGTGCAAATGGCTCCACACCTGAATCCTCTGTTCTTTTTTTACATATTTTCCCCTCTCTACTTTCTAGATTTTTCCTCCCTCAACTCTTATCCTAATATGTGAGAAGCACACGTGAGCAATAATTGCCACAATATAACATCAAGGTTGTCCAAAGAAGAACCAAAGTCAAATATGCAAAATATGCAAGTGATAAACTTAATGAAAATTTGAAAAGACCTGCAAACTATAAATTTTTACTGGGATCTTAAGACAAATCTTGAAATAAACAGAGAAAGAAAGATTACTGACTCTGCAACCTAAGGCTAAAAATGTCAAAAATATATAATTTTATACAATTAATTTGAATGTTTAATATAATTTTAACAACAATTATAAATAAACTTTTTAGAAGTTAAAGAGTCTAAATTTAGGCTGGGTATGTAGCTCAGTGGTAGAGTTCTTACTTAAGCATGTGTGAGGCCCCTCAAGTTCAATCCCCAGCACTGGAAAAAAAAAAAAAGGTCATCATTTCACCTGAATGAGTTAACATTTGAAGATACCAAATGTTGTTTTTAAAAAGTAAAGAACTCTGCCAGGCACCATGGCACAGGCCTATAATCCCAGTGGTTCCGGAGGCTGAGGCAAGAAGATCACAAGTTCAAAGCCAGCTTCAGCAACTAAGTGAGCCCTGAGTAATTTAGTGAGACTCTGTCTCAAAATAAAAACAAATATGGATGGGGATTTTGTTCAGTGGTTGAGGGTCTCTGGGTTCAGTCTCTAGCACCAAAACAAAACAAAACAAAAAAGTAAAGAACTCACTCTGATGACAAACTGTGTAGTAATTTCTTAAAGATTTTAAACAACATGCTGTTGGCAAAAGCGTCAATCAACAGATCAGAGAAGAATAAAGAACACCTCATGTACCTTTGCAACATTCAATATCTAGAGACTGATAGCAAGATGGACATGCAATGCTTGATTAGATGTCGGGGTGGAGAACAATCTCCCATTCATGTACCAAATAAATTCCAGGAGGATTAGAAATTAAAGAAACTAATAAAATGCTATCAAAAGTGGGGGTGGGGGTGGGTAATATCAATAATTATCTGACCTAAAAATAAGGAAGGGCTTCCTAATCATAAAAACAAAGAAAGGAATTACAAAAAAACTATCAGTACGTAAGACTGCTAAAAAGGGAAAATTTTGTCATATATAACATTTAAAGATAAATGACATGTTAAGAAATATTTGAAACTTTCACAACTAATGATAGGAGCTATCAATCTGGAATGTGCTCAAATTGATTAAATTTAAAAAATCCTTAAACTCAAAATTACAAATTGTAGTAGTCCAATAAAAATATGAAAATGCTCAGCTCCATTTGTAATCCAAGAAATGTCCATTAAACAATAACAGAAAATTATTTTCTACCCTTAAAAGTGCTAAAGGAAAATATAATTCTCATTCAATACCTAGAAGATAGTGTGAAAATTGGTACAACCTCTAATGGAAAACAGTCTTGAGTTTTATATTATATTCGGAGTACCATAAAAATTCCAATCTTTTGATTTTTAATTATTTGTGTGGAGACCCATCCTGAAACAATAATCATATACATGCTCAATTTATTATAGTGTATCACAGGGTAATTTTAATATAAATAAAATAACTCTAAATGTCCAGCAATACAGGGAAGATTTAAAATCATGCATCCACACTATTAAAGCACTAAATCATGTGGCAAAGAGTAATAACATGAAATGGTGCTCATAAATTGTCAAATGAAAATAAAGTACGATACAAAGTGGGACTGTAGGGTACAATAACAGTTTTCCCACCATATGATTATATTTCATCGTAATATGCATATTCAGGACACCTCCATGTTCACTATCCCCTTTGATCCTTATTTTGTAGGAAGGGGACTCATTACTTTTCTTCTTGAGTTGAAAAAGATGTAGATTCAAGACTGAGTTCTACCATACTAGCCTCTCTACTTTTTTTCCCCTAAGGTACATGCTATGCAGTAAGAGTTCCTCAGACCACTGAATATGAGGTAGAAAAGATTTTGTATTTTTCTATGCTCTTCTCTGGGCACAGGGATCCACTACTGTGTGTGTGTGTGTGTGTGTGTGTGTGTGTGTGTGTGAGAGAGAGAGAGAGAGAGAGAGAGAGAGAGAGAGAGAGAGAGAGAGAAATTATTTTGGAATCTAGAACTAAGGAAGAGAGGAGATGCCAAAAACACATACAAAAACAAACCACATGATTCAAGACTTTGATTAGAGTTAATAAGAAAACAAGCAGAATGCGTTGGTGAAGAATTAGTTTATGGGAACAGGAGTTTTTAATTTCAGGGAGGACTTCCAAGAACAGGTGACAACTTGAGCAGATACCCAAATGATGTCCAGAAGGAAGATATGGAGAAAGAGGTTTCCAAGCAGAGGAGACACTGCATATCAGAGGACCCTGAAATTGAAAAGGGTTGATGCAAAACCCAGGAGCCTAGAGCATAGTGAGCAGGAGACAGAATGGGGTGAAATAAGAAGGAAAATTCTGGGTCAGATCATACAGGCTGGGTAGGGATAGAATACATCCTACCTTGGGATTAGAGTCCATCCCACTGAAATGTACCCAGAGGAAGTGGGATTTAAACTAATCAGTTGCGCAAATCAGTAGGATTTACATGCACACACGTGGGGGAGAGCACTGCAATAACTAAGGCAACAAGATCATGATACAAAACACAGCTATATGATGCCTGTCTGATGTGAAAGTCCTTCTTTTTCTTCACTTATTCCTTTCATTAGCTAGGGAGTGGGGCTGAACTATTTCCAATAACACTTATATTATCTAACATTTTAATGATGCTCAATTATAATCATTGTGAAACTCATTTTGAGAATCCCTAGTTTTCCTTTATCATGTTGCCTTATATATAATGGTATGAGGAACTCAGGAACAGTTCTGGAAAACTGACACTCCCATCTAAATCAAAAGCATCAAAAATTGTTGACAGTTTGTGCAAGTTATTAAAATTAGCAATGCAAAATTCTTTAAACAGGACAAAGGGACAATTCTGTTCAATCTTGTCAGTTATGTGAAATTAATGATGAGGGCAACTAGTTAGTCATAATTTAAACAAAATGAAATATTTATTGTGAAAAAAGTAAATATAAGTCTGAAACCTTAGCAATGAAACATAAATGAATAAAAAAAATCGCTTTAGATTGCAGTGCTTGGTCTATTTAATTTTATTGCAGCTAAACTCATCTCTTCCCTGGGAACAGATTGCAACATAAACAGATATTTATGACATTGTATAACTATTCATAGTTCTCTGTTAAGAAAACATCTGAAAATGCTTTTTATTTATTTTGAGATAGGTAAGGTTGAATACCTACAAAAAAAAAAAAAAGATGCTGGGCTCTCTGCTGTGCCTTTGTTGTGTTTTGCTTTCTCTGCACTGCTTATTTATATACTAAAGTTGGATTGCAAGAAGAAGAGAAAAAAAAAGCTTTAGAAGGTTTAGTTTCTGTTGTTTCCTATTCAACTCACATATCATGACCTACCTTAGTCTCTTCCACCATTTTTTTCTCTGAAACTTCTGAATTGCTGTCATGGTTTAGATACGTGTGTGTCTCCCAAAAGATCATGCATGGGACAGTGTGAGGAAGTTGAGGTGAAATAATTGGCTTCTGAGAGTTTTAACCCAATTAGAGATTAACTGAGGAGTAACTAAAAGCAGGTAGGATGTGGCTGGAGGGGTGGGTCATTGGGAGCATGCTCTGGGGGTATATATGTTGTTCCTAATGAGTGGAGTCTCTCTCTCTGCTTCAGGATCATCAGGTCCTGAGCTACCTTCCTCCACCATACCTTTCTGTCACATTGTCCTGCCTTACCTGGGGCCCAGAGCTTGACATTGGCCATCTCTGGACCAAGACCTTAAAGCTATGATCCTCAAAACAAATATTTCCTCCTCTTTAATTATTCTTGTCAGATATTTTGGTCACAGCAGTTGAAAAGCTGACTAAAACAACTTCCCACTCTGCAGGAATCCAATGCTAGTTCCCTTCACCCATTTGCTTTCCTCTGCATCTCTCCCTAGTTACTCTCTATGCGATGGAAATTGCTACAACCACTACTAACCCAGGACCTTGACCACTGCTGAAGTATGCTGTAAGCATGCCTGGTGAGCTCTCCTCCTCTTTAGCACCTTGTCCCCCTGCCTTCACTAATCCCTCAGGACTCCTGCCTCACACTTAGCAAATGTCTTTCAATGCATTTCTTCTTTTGTCACAGAAAACAGACAACTCCCTGTGGGTTTCCTCAATTATTTTTAAATTGCCCCACCCCCACTTTGATCTTAACACTTGTCAAATTATCCCCACAGTCTACCACCTTTGTCATACCCCAATCCCCTGTGTGAAACCCGGGTTTCCTGGTTTCATTTAAATAGCTTTCCCACCTCAGCCCAGGACCCTGTCTGCTGCCTGCCTAACTAGGCCAGACTCATATTACTCCTAGTTTGTATCCCCAAATGTTTCAAAGGGATCATTTAATTTTACCTTCTTAAATCTAATGTACCTTGTCCCTTCTCTGCATTGGCACAGTCACATTTTAGACCTGCATCTTTCAGCTCCTTTTTAACAATTAACACTCATCTGCTTGGTAAATATTCATTAAATGCATGCTGTATGGAAGACTCTTGTATTAGTTTTCTTCAGTGTTACCCAACCACCTGACAAGCACAACTTAGAGGAGGAAAAGTGTCTTTTAGGCTCACAATTTCAGAGTTTTTAATCCGGTCAGTCAATTCCATTGCTCTGTATCTGAGGTGGGCAGAGCCTAATGTCAAGAGTGTGGCAGAGGGAAACTGCTCAGTTCATAAGAACAGGGAAGCAGGCAGAAAGAATCCATGTCTGTATAATATGTCAAAATATACTCTACTCTCATGTATATCTAAACAGAACAAATATAAATAATTTTAAAAGAGAATAAGGAGCCAGGGACAAGATATAATCCCCAAGGGCATGCTCCCAGGGACCTACTTCCTCTAGCCTCACTCCACCTATCTACAGTTACCACCCAGTAGTCCATTCAAATAATAAGTACATCAAATGGATTAATCCAGTGATGTTACAGCTCTCATAATCCAATCTTTTCACCTCTGAACATCACTTCATTGCCTAATACATGAACTTTTTGGAGGACATTTTTATATTCAAACCCAAATGTCTGTATTCTAGGCACATGCGACACACAATGGAACCAAGTATACCAAGATTTCTACTTTCAAGAAGCCTATATCCTCCTTGGCAGAGAGAGTGATAACAAACATAGAATATAATAAATAAGTACATTATTATGTGATAAGTTAAAAGGTGGTGTTATGGAATAAAACAGAATAAAGGGGATACAAGAATCTAGGTGGCAATAAGGGATTGCCATTTAAAATAAGGTGTCCAAATTCGGTCTTATTTTTAAAAAGTTGATATTTGTTGTTGTTGTTGTTTTTAAGAGTGAAACATCTCAAAAGAATTGTCCTTGTGCTGAATACACCAAGAGTGAAAACAGAAACTAGTAGGAGGCAATGATGGCTCTGACCAAGAGGGAGCAGTGAAGGTAGCCAGAAGTAGCATGATTATAGCCATTTTGTGATGGCAGAATGGATTTGTCTATGGATTGGAAGATGTGAAAGGCATGGATAAACTAAGATGGTTGTGTTAGTCAGCTTTCCCTGGCTGTAACGAACCTTGAGATAAGTCAACTTATAAGGAGAAACAGCTCGTTCTGGCTCACAGTTTCGGAAGTTTCAGATCATGGTTGGTTGGCCCATCACTTTTGGGTCTGTGGTGAGGTAGCACATCATGGAGGGAGCACATGAAGAAGAAGTTACACACCTCACAGAACCCAGATAAAGGAAGAGGAGGAATTGAGCTCCAATACTCTCTTCAACGTCATGGCCCAAATAACCTGACTTCCACTAGGCCCCAGCCTCAAAAGGTTTCAGCATCTCCAAATATTGCCACTAGCTGGGGACCTGGCCTTTGAAACATGGGCCTTTGGGTAACACAACCAACAATAACATTGGTCCCCAAGATTTTTTGGCTTGAGAAAATAGAAAAATGGAGTTGCTATTCCAGAGATAGAGACAACTGCTAAACAAGCAGCTGTAATGGGGCAACCTCAGGAGTTCCACTTTAGACACATTTGGTTTGAAGGATCTATCTGATGTCCTGTGGAGAGGTGATGAAGGCAGCTGCATACGTGAGGCAGGAATGTGGAGAAAGAATCAACATACAGGGGATATAGCTATCCAGAGAAAAGAGAAGAAAATCCAAGTGGCAGCCCAGGGCACTATCATGTAAAGACCTAGGGAACAGAAAAGGAATCACCAAAAATGTTTAAAAAAATAAAATAAAGGAGTGACCAGTCAGATAGAACAAACAAGAAAATGTGTACCTTAGAAGCAAGATCAAGAAAGGATATCCGAGAAGAGGATTTATGTAGCTGTACCACTGCTGATAGTTCTTAAGATAAGGACTGAGACTGAGAATTTACCTTTGGATTTAGAAAAAAAAAAAAAAAAAAAAAAACTTCCGTGGAGTGATACAGGTAGGTTTACAAGAAGCAGTTGGGAGGATACAAATTGGGACAGTGAATATAGACGAGCTTTAAGACATTTGCTATAAAAGGGAATCACATTTACCCTAATGTGCAGTACCTGGTGGGTCGAGAAAAGGACTTTTAAGGTGTGAAGAATAAGCTGGGCATGTGGTACCTACCTATAATCTCAGCAAATTTAGGAGGCTGAGGTGGGAGGATCACAAGTTCCAGGTCAGCCTTAGCAAGTGAGCAAGACTGTCTCAAAATAAAAACTAAAACAAAACAAAACAAAACAAAAAAAATAGGACTGGGTATGTAGCTTTGTGGTAAAGCACCCCTGGGTTCAATTCCTTGTACCAGAAAAAAATAATAATAAAAGATAGAAAGAATAATAGCATATTTGTATGCTGATGGGAATGATCCACAGGACAAGAAAAATATCTCTGGAGATTGTGGCAACAATTGCTCTGATACAAGGAAGCAGCATTTAATGCTCACATGGAAGGATTGGCTTTAGGCAAGAGCACAACTGTTTTACCTCTGGTTACTGCATAGGGGTGTCAGGATCCTATGGGAGATACGGTACTTAAGACTCTATAGGTTCCCTTCTGCTTGCTTCCATTTTCTCAATGAATGACAAACCACAGCCAACGACTAAGTATGAGGTTGGAGAGGACACATACTGCAATGTGAGGGAAGCAGAGAAAAGATGGAATAGTACCTGCAGGAGTGAAGGAATGAATGAGTTTGTAACATGGTTGCTGGGCAGTACAAAAAGTCCATTCCTGGTCATGAAGCTAAAACAAGATCTGTCAATGAAATATTGTTTCTTTCTTACTAGCTGGTTCGATCCATGCTTATCTTGCTCATAGTTAGAGTCCCATGGCTAGGACAGTGTTGGTATATAAAGGAACACTATCCCTACCCTTCCTTTAAGATAAATTAATCTTCCACAAAGCTGTCAAAGAAATTTCTATAAAAACATTCTTCCAATGGTTTACCATAGTCCTCAGGATAGAATTCCAACTTCTGACCACAGTACAGAAAGCTTATTATGGTCTTGTCTCTGGCTAAGTTTCTAACCAGGCCTATTGTTTTAGCCTCATACTTCATATGTAGGGCATCTTAAAAACTCCCATAATATTTCATGCTGTATCTTTTTGGACTCTCCTCTTCACTTATAACTTCTAAATGATTAATGACCACTAGTATTTGGGGATTCAGCTCACATACCACCTTCTCAAAGTAGCCCTTGCTGATCCCCTCCCTAACACTTCCTCCTCCCAGTCTTCACTGGATGCCCATATTATCCTTTGGTGACTTCTGTCTCAGCATTTTCACTACCATATGATAATTGTGTCTCTGTTCACCAAATCAATGCAGGTAAAATCCAGCATAGCATCATGTTATTTATTTGTATCCTGAGCTCCTGCCATGGTGTCTGGCATACAATTGGTACTTTAAAAAGTGTCCATAGAATAAAGGTAGGAAAAATAAGAACCAGCAATGACTATCTGTTGTCTGTAAGATAGGCTCCTATAAACATTAGTACATAATACATAGCAAGGCAACCACTCTTAACTGTGTAGGTTACTTCCTTAATTCTTTGACCCTTTTCTACTTCTAAAGAAACTTTACATACATATTTTGCTTTTTTTAATAAGCGAAACAGTTGATATTTGTTTAAGATTTCATTTAGAGAGATAGGAAGCACTCTTTTAACAGGTTTTCAGACTGGAGTTAGGTGGCTCTGAGCCACACTCACTGTCTTATGTCTAATTAGCAAGGTGGAAGAGGCACACAACACTGGATGCCAGTAGACTCAGGTTGAACCTCTACCCCTCTCCCATTACCTGACTCCCCTTTCCTCATTTGCAAAAAACTTACCTGGAGCCATATTGTAAGGATGGATATTGTAGATGAGCAATAAATGATAGTTAGTGATTAGAACTGTGAACCAGGATTGGTTAGGCAGCTTTCCTGAATAACAAGTGGCTATAGATCTGAACAAAACAACAGTTTCACTTGACAATTCACCTCTTTCCCTGTTCTCTGAGGTCAACCTGCTTCTCATCCTTTAGGTCTTACTTTATTTTTTTTTTATTGTTGGTCGTTCAAAACATTACATAGTTCTTAATACATCATATTTCACAGTTTGATTCAAGTGGGTTATGAACTCCCAATTTTACCCCGTATACAGATTGCTGTATCACATCAGTTACCCTTCCATTGATTGACATATTGCCTTTCTAGTGTCTGATGTATTCTGCTGTCTGTCTTATTCTCTACTATCCCCCCTCCCCTCCGCTCCCCTCCCCTCCCCTCCCCTTTTCTCTCTCTACCCCTTCTACTGTAAATCATTTCTTCCATTTGTGTTATCTTGTCTTACCCCTCCTTTCCTCTTATATGTCATTTTGTATAACCCTGAGGATCGCCTTTCATTTCCATGCAATTTCCCTTCTCACTTCCTTTCCCTCCCACCTCTCACCCCTGTTAATGTAAATCTTCTTCTCAAGCTCTTCGTCCCTACCCTGTCCTTGTTTCCTCCCCTTATATCAAAGGAGTCATTTGGTATTTGTTTTTTAAAGATTGACTAGCTTCACTTAGCATAATCTGCTCTAATGCCATCCATTTCCCTCCAAATTCTATGATTTTGTCATTTTTTAATGCAGAGTAATACTCCATTGTGTATAAATGCCACATTTTTTTATCCATTCATCTATTGAAGGGCATCTAGGCTGATTCCACAATCTTGCTATCTTGAATTGTGCTGCTATGAACATCGATGTAGCAGTGTCCCTGTAGCATGCTCTTGTTAGGTCTTTAGGGAATAGACCGAGAAGGGGAATAGCTGGGTCAAATGGTGGTTCCATTCCCAGCTTTCCAAGAAATCTCCATACTGCTTTCCAAATTGGCTGCACCAATTTGCAGTCCCACCAGCAATGAACAAGAGTGCCCTTTTCCTCGCATCCTCTCCAGCACTTATTGTTGTTTGACTTCCTAATGGCTGCCAATCTTACTGGAATGAGATGGTATCTTAGGGTAGTTTTGATTTGCATTTCTCTGACTGCTAGCGATGGTGAGCATTTTTTCATGTACTTATTGATTGATTCTATGTCCTCCTCTGAGAAGTGTCTGTTCAGGTCCTTTGCCCATTTATTGATTGGGTTATTTGTTATCTTATTGTCTAATTTTTTGAGTTCTTTATATATTCTGGTTATTAGGGCTCTATCTGAAGTGTGTGGAGTAAAGATTTGTTCCCAGGATGTAGGCTCCCTGTTTATCTCTCTTATTGTTTCTTTTGCTGAGAAAAAACTTTTTAGTTTGAGTAAGTCCCATTTGTTGATTCTAGTTGTTAACTCTTGCGCTATGGGTGTCCTATTGAGGAATTTGGAGCCTGATCCCACAGTATGTAGATCATAACCAACTTTTTCTTCTATCAGATGCCGTGTCTCTGATTTAATATCAAGCTCTTTGATCCATTTTGAGTTAACTTTTGTGCATGGCGAGAGATAGGGATTCAGATTCATTTTGATGCAAATGGATTTCCAGTTTTCCCAACACCATTTGTTGAAGATGCTATCCTTCCTCCATTGCATGCTTTTAGCCCCTTTATCAAATATAAGATAGTTGTAGTTTTGTGGATTGGTTACTGTGTCCTCTATTCTGTACCATTGGTCCACCCGCCTGTTTTGGTACCAGTACCATGCTGTTTTTGTTACTATTGCTCTGTAGTATAGTTTGAAGTCTGGTATCGCTATACCACCTGATTCACACTTCCTGCTTAGTATTGTTTTTGCTATTCTGGGTCTTTTATTATTCCATATGAATTTCATGATTCTTTTATCGATTTCTACAAGATATGCTGTTGGGATTTTGATTGGCATTGCATTGAACTTATATAGGACTTTTGGTAATATCGCCATTTTGATGATGTTAGTTCTGCCTATCCATGAGCAGGGTATATTTTTCCATCTTCTAAGGTCTTCTTCTATGTCTTTCTTTAGGGTTCTGTAATTTTCATTGTATAAATCTTTCACCTCTTTTGTTAGGTTGATTCCCAAGTATTTTATTTTTTGGGGGGATATTGTGAATGGAGTAGTTGTCCTCATTTCCGTTTCAGAGGGTTTGTCGCTGATATACAGGAATGCCTTTGATTTATGCGTGTTGATCTTATATCCTGCCACTTTGCTGAATTCATTTATTGTCTCTAATAGTTTCTTTGTAGACCCTTTGGGTCTGCTAGGTATAGAATCATGTCATCTGAAAATAGTGATAATTTAAGTTCTTCTTTTCCTATTTTTATGCCTTTAATTTCTTTCGTCTGTCTAATTGCTCTGGCCAGTGTTTCGAGGACTATGTTGAACAGAAGTGGTGAGAGAGGGCATCCCTGTCTTGTACCAGATCTTAGAGGGAATGCCTTCAATTTTTCTCCATTCAGAATGATGCTGGCCTGTGGCTTATCATAGATTGCTTTTACAATGTTGAGGTATGATCCAGTTATCCCTAATTTTTCTAGAGTTTTGAACATAAAGGGATGCTGTACTTTGTCGAATGCTTTTTCTGCATCTATCGAGATGATCATATGGTTCTTATTTTTAAGACTATTGATGTGGTGAATAACATTTATTGATTTCCCTATATTGAACCAGCCTTGCATCCCAGGGATGAATCCTACTTGATCATGGTGTATAATTTTTTTGATATGTATTTGAATCCGATTCGCCAGAATTTTATTGAGGATTTTTGCGTCAAGGTTCATTAGAGATATTGGTCTGTAGTTTTCTTTCTTTGAAGTGTCTTTGTCTGGTTTCGGAATCAGGGTGATGTTGGCCTCGTAGAATGAATTTGGAAGTTCTCCCTCTTTTTCTATTTCCTGAAATAGCTTGAAAAGTATTGGTGTTAGTTCCTCTTTAAAGGTTTTGTAAAACTCTGCTGTATACCCATCCGGTCCTGGGCTTTTCTTAGTTGGTAATCTTTTGATGGTTTCTTCTATTTCCTCTATTGTTATTGGTCTGTTTAGGTTGTCTATATCCTCCTGACTCAATCTGGGCAGATCATAAGACTTAAGGAATTTATCTATGCCTTCACTATCTTCTATTTTATTGGAGTATAAGGATTCAAAATAATTTCTGATTATCTTCTGTATTTCTGAAGTGTCTGTTGTGATATTGCCTTTTTCATCCCGTATGCTAGTAATTTGGGTTCTCTCTCTTCTTCTCTTCGTTAGCATGGCTAAGGGTCTGTCAATTTTATTTATTTCTTCAAAGAACCAGCTTTTAGTTTTGTCAATTTTTTCAATTGTTTCTTTTGTTTCAATTTCATTAATTTCAGCTCTGATTTTAATTATTTCTTGCCTTCTACTTCTTTTGCTGTTGTTTTGCTCTTGTTTTTCTAGGATTTTGAGATGAAGTATGAGATCATTTATTTGTTGGTTTTTTCTTTTTTTGAGGAATGAACTCCAAGCAATGAATTTTCCTCTTAGAACTGCTTTCAATGTGTCCCATAGATACCGATATGTTGTGTCTGTGTTTTCATTTAACTCTAGGAAGTTTTTAATTTCCTCCTTGATGTCTTCTAAAACCCATTGATCATTCAGCAACCTATTGTTCATTCTCCAAGTGATGCTTGATTTTTCCTTCCTTCTTTTATCATTGATTTTCAGTTTCATTCCATTATGATCAGATAAGATGCATGGTATTATCTCTACCCCTTTATATTGTCTAAGAGTTGCCCTGTGACATAATATATGGTCTATTTTTGAGAAGGTTCCATGTGCTGCTGAGAAAAAAGTGTAACTACTTGATGTTGGGTGGTATAGTCTATATATGTCAATTAAGTCTAGGTTGTTAATTGTGTTGTTGAGTTCTATAGTTTCCTTATTTAACTTTTGTTTGGTAGATCTGTGGAGTGGTGAGAGAGGTGAGTTGAAGTCTCCCATGATTATTGTATGGTGGTCTATTAGACTCTTGAACTTGAGAAGAGTTTGCTTGATGAACACAGCTGCACCATTATTTGGGGCATATATATTTATGATTGTTATGTCTTGTTGGTGTATGGTTCCCTTGAGCAGTATGAAGTGTCCTTCTTTATCCCTTTTGATTAACTTTGGCTTGAAATCTATTTTATTAGATATGAGTATGGACACTCCTGCTTGTTTCCTCAGTCCATATGAGTGGTATGATTTTTCCCAACCTTTCACCTTCAGTCTATGAATATCTTTTCCTATCAGATGCGTCTCCTGTAGGCAGCATATTGTTGGGTCTTGTTTTGTGATCCATTCTACTAGCCTGTGTCTCTTAATTGGTGAGTTTAAGCCATTAACATTTAGGGTTATTATTGAGATATGGTTTGTTCTTCTAGCCATATTTGTTTACTAATGTTACTAAACCTGATTTGTTATCCTCTTTGAATACTTTCCCCCCTTTACTGTCCTACCTCCCATAGTTGGTTTTCAATGTTATTTTCCATTTCCTCTTCCTGTAATGTTTTGCCAAGGATTTTTTGAACAGATGGTTTTGGAGCTGCGAATTCTTTTAATTTTTGTTTATCGTGGAAGGTTTTAATTTCATCTTCTATCCTGAAGCTTAATTTCGCTGGATACACGATTCTTGGTTGGAACCCATTTTCTTTCAGTGTTTGAAATATGTTATTCCAGGATCTTCTAGCTTTCAGAGTTTGTGTTGAGAGATCAGCTGTTATCCTGATTGGTTTACCCCTAAATGTAATCTGCTTTCTTTCTCTTGCAGCTTTTAAAATTCTCTCCTTATTCTGTATGTTGGACATCTTCATTATAATGTGTCTAGGTGTGGATCTCTTATGATTTTGCACATTCGGCGTCCTGTAGGCTTCTAGGATTTGGGATTCTGTCTCATTCTTCAAGTCTGGGAAGTTTTCTCGTATTATTTCACTGAATAGACTGCTTATTCCTTTGGTATGGAGCTCTGTGCCTTCCTGTATCCCAATGACTCTTAAATTTGGTCTTTTGATATTGTCCCATAATTCTTGGATGTTCTGCTCATGGTTTCTTAGCAGACTTGCTGAGCTGTCTATGTTCTTTTCCAGTTGAAATACTTTGTCTTCATTGTCTGATGTTCTCTCTTCTAAGTGATCTACTCTGCTGGTAGTATTCTCAATTGAGTTTTTGAGTTGGTTTATTGTTTCCTGCATTTCTAGGATTTCTATTTGTTTGTTTTTTATTACCTCTATCTCCCTGTGAAATTGATCTTTTACTTCCTGGATTTGTTTGTCAATGTGATCTTTCATTATCTGATTTTGCTGTCTCATGTCTTCCTTGAGACTCCAGATAATCTGAAGCATGTATATCCTGACCTCTCTATCTGACATTCCATCTGTTGCACCTATTACCTCTTCTAAAGTTGGGTTGACCTGCATTGCCTGTGATCCTTTCTTTCCTTGTCTTTTCATACTGCTGGCGTTTCTTTCTGCTTGGTGAAACTGTTGTGTTTTGAAATTTTCTCTCTATTTATTTATACTGCTCTTGTATAGTTGAAAAATCACCCTTGCAGGGCAGGTAGTGGCTGTGATCCTCCTCCAATTGGTGTGATCCGTCTACCACGCTGGCAGGCCCTAGGTCTGCTCTGCTGGTCGGTCAAAGGTCCGCCTACCCAGCAGGCACGAGGGGCACCTCTGTCACTCCGCAGGTTGCTGGGCCTAACCTCCCGATGGGTTGAAGGTTCGCCTAGCTTGCAGGCACTGGGGGAGGGGCCAGTTCCGCCCCTCAGCAGGCCGCTCGGCCCATCTGCCGGTGGTCACAGTCCCGCCTACCTTGCAGACACTGGGGGAGGGGACGGGCCTGCCCCTCAGCAAGCCACCGGCCCTGTCCTACTTGTGGGTCCTGTCCGCGTTCCCTGCAGGCACGTGTAGCTGTTCTGTCACTCGGCAGGTTGCTGGACCTGACCCGCCCGTGGGTTGCAGGTTTGCCTAGCTTGCAGGCACTGGGGAGGAGAGATATTAGAAGGGGAGGGAAGAAGTCACTAAAGAGAATGAGTGTAGGCAGGTAGAATTCAAGGAAGGGGGAATAGGAAAATTGAAAAGAAGTGAGAAGACAAAAGAAAAAAAAGAGAAAAGAAAGAAAGAAGAAACGAAAAAAATAAAAATTTAAAACAAAAAAAAGAAAAAATTTTATAATGATAGTAAAAAATGGAAATTAAAGTTTTAAAAATAATAGTAATACTAATAAAATAAAAAGAATTTAAAAAAATTGAAACCATTAATAAGAAAGTTAAAGAACAACAACTACATCAACAACAAAAAGTGAAAATAAAATAAAAAAAATAAAATAAATACTAATAATAATCATTAAAAAAATTGATAATAATAATAAATGCAGTCATATAGCTCGATTAACTTCTCTTCCAGTTGGTGGAGCTATGCCCACTGGGCCAGGCTTCTCTTCTTGATAGGTGGGAACCAATCACTGTGCCTCAGCTCTTCTTCCCAGACTGTGCGGGTCTCCAATCCTGAGTGCCTAGGGCCTTCTCTTGTGGTTCCTCAAGCCAGGCCCCGCTCACCTGTGACACTCACCACAATACTGACTACACGCCAGGTCTGCTGCTCCTGGGAGCCCTGTTTTCATGGGTGCCTGGGCACACCCTTTCTGTTTGCCTCCCTCAGACCCTAAGTTTGTAGGGCTTGGGGCTGAGGGCCCCCAGCGAATTTGTTTGCCCTCAGGTAGCAGCAACTCCCCTGATAGCTGGTGCAAGGGACCTGTTGTCAGCACTGGTGATAGCGACAGCTGGGAGATCTGCGCCGCTAGTCCTGCGTCACTCCTGATTCCCTGGGTCTGGCTGTGGTGCTCAGTTGGCTTTTACCTCTTTGAGTTCAGGTGGGCCGACTAGTTATTTCAGTGGGATCATTAGTGCTGAGTCACATGAAGCAGGCGAACCTGAGCTAGAGTGCAGCCAATTCGGGCTCGGTGTGTTCTGAGAAGGCTAGACCGTTCGCCTGGGGACCACTTCAGCTCAACTGTGCCTAGTGGTCCTGAGCGAACAGTATTTTGACAGTTTACTTCTCCCTATGCCCGTGCAGCTGAAGGGGTTAGAGACTTGATCTCTCCGCGTCCGCCGCCATGTTGGATCATTTAGATTTTAAATTGTCACTCATCTTATCAGCTGTTCCATTTTACTCGGCAGCTCACTCTCGCGGTTAAGAGTCTGTTCTAAGGTGCTCCATGGAAAGCGGTGGCGGCAGCGGCGGTGGCTGCAGCGGCGGCGGCGGCAGCGGCCAAGCTGTGGCCTTCGGGACCCCCGTGGAGGGGGTGCGGGCTGGGGGAGGGGAGGCAGCGCCTCGGGGCCCACGCGGGCTGGGTACTGGTCACGCGAGAGAGCGGGTGGGGTGGGGGAAAGAGATTGAGATCTAGATTTAGGGAGTGAGCGTGGGAGGAGAGATGGTGGGGGAGAAGCGAAGCGGAGAGGCGGAGAGGGGAATGAGAAGGGGCCCAGGGAGCCGGGCAGATCGGGGGCTGCAGCCTTACTGCTTGCGCTGAAGTCGTGGCGGATTCACTCCATCTAGGCCCTTTTCTTGACACGGTGCTGAATCCTTGTCAACAGATCTCCTTTAATGATCTTTACTTCTTCTTTTAAGAAGCAGCAACATACGCTGCGGTCGCGGTGGCGCGGAGCACAGAGCGGCTCACTCACTCCCTGCCGCCATCTTCCACACCTCTCGTCTAGGTCTTACTTTAAATGTACTCATCTTCTATAAATTGTTTCCTACTATACCTGCCTTCCACCCCAGTCCACATGCTCTCTTGGCACCTGGGTCCTCCAGTGCCTTCAGGGTGCTCACTGCCAATTAAAATTCCAGTCTGAAAGTCCCATAGTTGTCTTGTTTAGAATCACACATCCAGTGCCTATTCCAGAGGCCTTGCACATGCTAGGCAAGCACCCTACCGCTGAGCCACACCCCCAGCTGCACCATGTTTGATTGCACTAGTTAACTAATTTGTTTAGGATTTTTTTTTTAACTTCACCAAGTTGCCTGGAAACCAGGGAGAATATGTTTGTCATTATATCGGGTCAGCTCTCAGAACTAGGGCTCATGGTTTCTGAGACTTTTTTCTGCCTGTGGTTCCCAAAGGCTTTATTACTAAAGAATATTAACAATTACTGTGTGTTCAGGACAATGAATTATTACCAATATATGAAATCAGAACAGGAAAAATACAAAGTTTCTCAAATGAAGACTCTTGTCAAAGAAAAATATACAATGATTATAAAATCTATTGGTCATGCCTTAAGATGAGAATCCCAGCCCAGCTCCCTGTATTTTGCCAGGAGCTGAGGGAGCATGCCAGAATGCTTTGAAACACTGATCATGCCCTGCAGTCACTTGCAAGCTGGCTGAAGAAGTCAAGACTGACATCCTTGAAATCTGGTGAGAATACAAGTCGATATAAATTACAGGCTAAACTGTGCTTTACAGGAGAGCACTAAAGTTACTGTAATTTAACTACAGAATGCCTGAGGAGGGGGAAGATCAGTGAAGACTAAAAGCTTCCTATGGGAGGTGGGGCTTGAGGAAAGAGAAGAAGAGTAAGGAACAGGGGAGGCCTGGATTAAGCAGAGCTCCCTGCTGGTGATAGGCTTGACATTGACAGTGTCATGAACTTGGACCCAGTGAATGCATTCCCACAACTGTGAGTGGGCCTCTGCCTGGGCAAACTGTTGTGCATGTAGGATGGTCCAACGGTAAAGCCTGTGACTTCCTTGCTACTTCACTACCTTCCTCTAGTCTGCCCTGAAACAAAGCAAGACTGAATCGGCACCACCACAACAATTACAACCATGCAAAACAAAAAGATTCTCTATCCACTGGATTGGCACCAGGTGGAGAGTCCAGGCCTCAGCCAAAGAAACCATAAGGACAAACATTTGTGAAAACGCATCTGACTAAACAGTTGTTATATCCCATAAGGAAATGAGATATTGAAAACAAATGACAGCAGGATAATGAGCATGCCTATGGGTACAAGTGTGCATGTCCATGAGTACATGTGTGTGTACTCTATGCACATGTGTGCAGTATGTGTTTGTGCATAGTGTGTCCATGTGGGTGTGATGGTATGTGTATGAATGTGTAGAGTATAGGCCATGTTGTTGTATGTGTACTGTGCTATAGTGTGTACCTATGTTTGTAGATGTGCATGTGCAGTTTGTAGTGTGCATGCATGTATATGTGTGAGATGTGCATGCACTTGTATTTGCAGATGTGTGTGTGCACGGAAAGTGCACCTCTCTCTACCCTGGCATTTGCTTGGGTATCCTCAGGTTTTGGTTCCCTCACAGGCAGAAGGAGTTTGGGGTGCAGACCCCTGCTTTCTATTCTGAATCCTGGAAAACCTGCTGTCCTTTTATGCCTTTCTGTCTGTCTGCAGGGACCTTTCCTCACTGATTTCCTTCCCAGTCAGAGAAGGTGGGGCTGTGCTCTCCTGGGAAGGCTGGGCAGCCAGGAAGTGACTTTGATGGATCGCTTTGCACAGGAGACCCAGCACTCCCAGATTAGAGATGCTGCAGCTCCAGCACCCGCGCCTCCATCCGGGGTTGTTCTGATGAGATAATTTTTCTCATTAACCTTGATAACTCTCTGCTGATATATGGATCTGTGTTCACTAACACAGAACTTTTTAAAAAATCCTTTTTAATGTTCTATGCCTTCCAGAGAGAAGAACTTGGAGTCTAGTCGCAGCCTACAACTGTGCAGGTGTTTAGCAGCCAGGACAACAGCTTTTGGGCACCCCAGTCGACACGGAGGGAGGAGCGCAAGAAGTCCTGGTCTCTGACACCCTAGGTTTGCTTAGCTAGAAAACTCTCAACAAATAGAGATCAAGTGTTGGAGTGAGTGACACTTCAGAGATCTAACAAATCCATGGGGTTCACGTGCTCCCACTTACACATACAGTCTATAACCCAGATACTTACAATGATGGCTCCTTACAATTGTCTTAAGCATTACTTGGGATGTTTTTCCAGCAAACTTTATATTTCTCCAATTAAAATGAATTTCTGTATCATACTTGTCTTACAGTCCTTGCCATGATGAATTATACCTGTCATTTGGGTCTTTTTCCTGGTCAGCTGTGAACACTTTGGCAATACAGCCTTTCATTTTCACCTTTGTTTCCTCAGCATGAATACATTGTCTGGCACATAGTAAGAATTTGATGAATGTTTGTTGAATTTTGATATGAATTAGATAATGCATGAGATTAGGAAGTTCCCTGGGTGCTTAATGGAGTCCAGTATTAAAAGGGAGGTTACTAATATCTTCTCAGATCTACTTACAATGGAGAGAGGCCAGGGAAAGTTAATATATTGAGGCTCTCAGTCTACTATCATGAATAATTGCAAAAACAGGGCCCAGGAATATAACATATTGACAAATCTAAACACTTTTATGAAAACCCAATGCAATATAAATATGATATCTATAAGGTAAGTACAGCATTTGTTTTTAAAATAATTCATAGTAGGGCTGGGGATGTGGCTCAAGTGGTAGTGTGCTTACCTGGCATGCACGCAGGCGCTGGGTTCGATCTTCAGCACCACATACAAATGAAGATGTTGTGTCCACCGAAAACTAAAAAAATTATCTCTCTCTCTCTCTCTTTCTTTCTCTTTCTCTCTCTTATAAAAATAATAATTCATAGTAGCCAGGTGTGGTAGTACATTTGTAATCCTGGTGACTTGGGAGTCTGAGACAGAGATTGTAAGCTCAAGGCCAGTCTCAGCAATTTAGCGAGACCCTAAGAAAACTACTGAGATTTTGTCTCAAAATAAAAAATGAAAAGGGTTAGGGATGTGGCTTAGTGGTAAAGCCTCCCTGGATTCAATCCCCAACACCAAAAAAAAAAAAAATCAATATGCAATATGCCATGTGATCCAGTCAGGAGACCCAGTAGAATGATGATCTTCTTTGATTTGTCAGTGTACCTCTGTGAGTTTACACATAAACTGACTTAGAAATTATGTCAAAATTCTAAATTCAAGGCTCATCATGAATATGAGACTCAAGCAAAAGTTCTTCTTGACTTCAATCTGCCATATATACCTACAACAAACACCTCCTCTCCTTTCTCCCTTTGACCAGGCAGCAGCCATTCAATAGTCTATGAATTGACACTTCTTTTGGAAAAAGTCATGTACATCTTGGGAAGTGAAATTAACCTCATAAATCTTTAATGAGGCTGGCAAGATGTTGTGTTGGGCTACAGAGGTAGGAGAGTGGAATTTTAAAAACTTCCAGGAACTCTCCACAGAAAACAGGGAGGTGATAGCTGACAGCTGCTGTAGGGTTAGAGCCAATGACAACATTGTCTTCTGACTGAAGACAAAGAGGTGATGTGGTCCCTTTCAATAGGAGGGGTTTTCAAACCATGTTGCTTGGAATAAGTTGCTGCTTCCCTGCACCTCTAAAGAGTTTTTGTTTCTGTGAGTATGGGAAGGGTCCTGAGAATTTGCACTTCTTATAAACTTCCTCTTGGTGCTGATGTTGCTGGTCCTGAGGGTTCTCAGGACCATTGCTCTGTGGGAACCCACTTTCAGAAAAATGCCAGGCATAAAAAAAAAAGAAAAGAAAAATGCCAGGCTACATCAAAATTATGGGAACTTAAAGAAGAACCATTGGGCACCATTTGAATTATAGAGAACTTAAAGGTATAAAGATTCTTATTTTATAAACAAATAAATAACAGAAATCTAGAGAGGGGGAGTGATATCATTTTTTAAATTAGCAACTTGTGTTATACTTATTTGGTCATAAAGCCAACTGAACCCACCCAAGTGGATGTTCATCTACTAAAACTATTATGAATATTTTAGTAATATATAAAATGGAATCCAGATTGTGATGTTAGCTCAATTCACAATAGCTAAGCTGTGGAACCAACCTAGGTGTCCTTCAATAGATAAATGGATGAAGAGAATGTGGTAAATTCAATGGAACATTACTCAGCCATAAGAAGAATGAAATTAAGGCATTTGCCAGTAAATGGATGGAATTGGAGACTATCATGCTAAGTGAAATAAGCCAATCCCAAAAGACCAAAGGCAGAATATTCTCTCTGATATGCGGAAGCTGACTCACAATAGGCAGGGGTGGGTGAGGGGGTGGATTGGACAAGGGGCAATGGGGGAGAAGGGAAGGAGGATGGGAATGGGAAAGACAGTAGAATGAATTGGACATAACTTTCCTCTGTTCATACATGAATACACAACCAGTGTAACTCCACATCATGCACAACCACAAGAATGGGAAGTGATACTCCATATACAGTCTGCTGTGATGTATAACTAAAAGGAACAAATAAACAGTAAAGAAAAAAGAGATTGTGATGCTAAATTCAATGTGAGAACTAGGTTCAAGTTGTGCTCCATGAAACAGTGTCTTCTTCTGAAGTTCCAGGCCCTCCACCAGATACCAGGGAACACAGCTTCAGAGAGGAGACACATTTTTGACACTTAGGGTAGGCTTGCCCAAAGACAAACTTGCAAAAAAGCTCTGCCCGCTGGAGCTTTTAATGAACACAACAGACCAGTGGCAGAAGCTGAAATGCTTGCAAAGATGTGAGATCACCTGTGCGTGTTCCCCTGCCCTGTGAAATACTTTTAAAGTCAGTGACAATTGTTATGCTATTGGCTTCTGCTTGAGGAAGCCTGGTAAATGCCAGCCAGAGATAGCGGGTTCTTTTCCCTGCCTTTATCAAAGGGTTCTCAACCTCTCTCAGCCTCAGTCTTTTGTCTGGCAAATGAGGTAACAGATTTAAAAACAAAAAAGAGAGAGAAAATGAGAACATGGAAGCTTCTCACATGCAGGACTTGGCATGTGGAGGACACACAATTGTTATAACATATGCCAGAACTTTAGGATATTTAGGCTAATTCCAGATATACTATAATTTTTTAATGCTTTATCTCCATGCTGTGAGATAAACAATATTCTTATTGTCCCCACTTAGTTGGGGGAAAAAAAGCCACAAAGATTGAGAAAAGTGGTAAATGTGTCTAAAGTCACACAGTTAGTATGTAGAGATCAAGGCTGTCTAAAAAAAAATTAGTTTTCTCAATTATTCTTTCTAAATAATTAGTCTGTGGGGGGAGGGCGAGTACTAAAGGGCTGTTAACTGATCCAAAGAATTAGTTGACCTATTGTAGTGCTCTATATTTGACATTTGAGCACATTGTCATTTCAGCTTTCTTTTTTTTAACAAAAAAAATTATTTTTACTTATAGATGGACATAATATTTTATTTATTTATTTTTATGTGGTGCTAAGGATAGAACTCAGTGCCTCATGTGTGCAAGGCAAGTGTCCTACCACTGAGCCACAACCCCAGCCCCTCATTTCAGCTTTCTTAACATTATTTCTATAAGCTAAGAGTTAAAAACTGTATTTGTGGAAAATTACTAGTCTTTATTTTACACTTAGCCTGTTTCATTCATTTACGTTACCTGCCGTTTCCTTTGTCTCTGAAATTATGGCCCTTAGATATTTTTAAACATTATTTTCTTGCAAAAGAACACTGACGTAACCACACAAATATATGTACACATAAGTATATGGCAATTTTACTCAAATAGTAGAACAAAGCAAAATTTTAAAAAGTGGAAACAACCCATAGGTCCATCAACAAGTGAATGTCTGAAAAATATAATATCCACAAAATGGAACTTAGTCACACTAAAAGGCACAAACATGGATGAATCTTGAAAGCAGAATTGATGACCAAAAAAAGCCAAAAACAAAAGAAAACATGTTATGTGGTAAAAAATTATATGACATTCTAGAACCATAGACCTCTATAGGACAGAAAGCAGATCAATGGTCACCAGGGTCAAGAGGTGGAGTGGGTGGAGTGCTGACCTCCAAAGACACAGGGAGCTTTTGGAGTGTGATGAATGTGTTCCATAACTTGATTGTGGTGATGGCAGTCACATTACCTTTGTCAAAATGCATTGAACCATACATATTAAAATGAGTGAACATATTTAATTACATTTAAATTATAAATAAATAACATTGGCTCTTGAGGGGGGGGGCAAAGAGCTTTGCAAAAGATACGGTAAATACGTATGCAGAGTGTTGGATTTGCAACTAGGAGACCTTGAGGTTTCTCCTAACATTGTCATAAATTAGAGTAAATTCTTTGTGTCTAGGTAGAATTATTTCCTATTTGTTTGGGATGCATTTAAAACAAATGGTGATGGAGAGATTTCAGAAAGCATTTTTAATGTGTGGGATCCCATTATTCTTTAATTGGTGGTATAAAGTTTGGTGCAGTGGTGCATGCCTATATTCTCAGCTCCTTGGGAGCATGAGGGAGGAGAATTTCTTAAGCCTGAGAGTCCAAGACCAAACTGGACAACATAGTAAGATGCCAGGTCAAATTAATAATAATAATAGGATAGAGATCATAAAGCAGAAGTAACAAAATGGCAAATAAAAATAGTTATCACCTAAAACATTACCCTTACTTATGTATTGGAGATTATTTGTATCATTGTATTTTTTTTTAATTGAAGTACACTTGAGTACACAGTGTATATGGTCTTAGCATGTAGCATGATGGATTTTCATAAACAGCACACCCATGTAACTGGCACCCCAACTAGATCATAGAGGAACATCAGCATTCCAGATGTTCCTTTATGTGTTCGAGTCCTCCAAACAAGTCACACTAAATGTGGCCAAATACAGCCATAACCACAACCACAAATATCTAAAATTGAAAATTGCTCCACATGGAAGCTTTCATCTGTGATATTTGATACAAAACTTGACATCACATCAAGAGGTAAATCATGGAAGAAACTTGAAGATTAATGAAAATGTAGGCAGGTGGTATATTAGTACTCCTAGAATCCACCCAAAATGGCTTATTTTATTGAAAATTCACACAAATCCTTCACATAGTACCTGAAATAGAGTGGGAGTTAAGTAAATATTTGTTAGAAGGAAAGGGCGGGGGCGAAGAAAGGACCACATTTTAACTTCTTACTGAATTTATATGCCTAAAGAGAGTAAATAGAAAAAGCATTTGATTAAAAAGTCCAATAAATAAGACTAACACTTTTTCACTTAATTCACCCACTCTACCCATTTCCCTAAATAATCTATTGATTAGTATTTAGGATTATTGTATTGAGGATAATTTTGAGTCCATAATTTTGAAAGGCATAAATTATTGAGATACTTACAAAGAATGAATTTCTATTTCTCTCCTCCCTCAGCAAATTCTGGACAAGAAAGGAAGAAAGATGGCTAGACTGTTCAGTGGTTGGCATGCCCTCATCAAAGCTCTTGACTTCAGCAGGAGAAGCAGCCATGGTTATTGAGTGAGCATGGCAGCTCAGCTGAAAGATGATCAATGGACTTCAACTCAGAGGCAGAGCTGATTGACAGAAGATAATTCTCATCCAAGATAATGGGGAACCTGAATCAGGCACATGCTACTAGAAACAGAAAGAATAAATCTTCCCAAATGAGAAAAAAAAAAATATATCGTTTTGATGTGTTCATGCTTTCAGCCTGAGTCTCTTTGATAGCTGACAATATAGAAGTTTAAATTTCCAAAATGATCTTTTTTTCAGTTTAGATTCTTATCAGTGTTCTTTGTTGGTATTACTTAATATGTTTTCTCAGAAAGAAGCAAGAAATCACCTTCTTTCCTCTAAGAGAGAGCATTATAAAGGGTTTCTGCCAAAAGCATGGAGCCTCAGATAAGTAATCTCATCCTTCACCCATGATGAATAAGCTATTAAAAATCAAGAAAAAAAAGAAACAGTTGGAATGTCTGAAATGCACAGACAATGTTGTGGGAACCTCATTTGTAAGACCAGGAGTCTTCCCCATTGTTTAGCCACAGTGCTGAATCTTCCCTATTTATATTTTTGTTTGGGGATTTTTCCTTTCCCTGGCCTGACAACGTGCTTTGTGTGGGAGACTGAAAAGCTGCCAGGGCTAGTCCATCTGGCTGGCCAAATGGATTGTGCTCACTGGAGCGATGCCAGTTGTAAACCAGTAGAAAGTTTAATTTCTGGACAGTCTAAACACCCGGCTCCTTTCTCAGTTTAATGGAGACTACGTTTCTATATTCCAGGCGACTTTCTTACAGTTGGCCTGAGCATTGTCACCATGTCTTGCCTCCTAGAATCTTGATCTCAATCTCCGAGCTCAAGAGTGAAACCTCTCCTCGGCGTCCAGTCCAAAGCACTGAAATGAGTTTGATGAAAAGGTTTATGGCAAGTGAAAAAAAAATCACTATGTTACATTTGATTACATTTGTCTGACCTTGAACAATCTTAGGAGCCAGAGTAGTCATTTCAGTTAAGTAATTTAGTTTAAATTGCTTAATTAAGAAATAAAATTTCATGGAATTCCCTAGATTAATTTGCACTTATACTTAAGAGCATCAACATTTATAATCAATTTAAAGAGGAAATAGGCCTAGAGTATTTTATAGTTTGCAGTGAAACCTAATTGGATTCATTTGGGCTGAAATAGGAAATATAGAGTGATCTGATATATTTTTAATTTCCCACATCTTAAGGACAATAATGGGCATTTAATCTTTGTGAAGCACTGAGTTTCAGACTTGAAATTACAGAAACTGTGGATTTCTAAGATAAACTGGCTGATTCCCCTTGCTCTTACTTCTCAGAGAAGGCATTCAGTAGGGCTGGATTGCAGCAGGATCCAGAGACAGAGTTGACCTACACATCATGGCAGGTAGGTGACAGAGGAGGTAGTAGCCTGGGACTGGCAGGGCCTGCCATTCTCAGTCCCTGTTTGTGCTATCTATCCAGATTCTTCTCGCTCCTCTTTCTCCTGAAGAAGATTTTAAATAAGATTGTCAGGATGAGATTTGAGTATTTCAGAGGTCTCTGTCAAGATTCCAGGGAGGGATTGAGAACTAGTCTGTGGGAACAGATGAGCAGACAGAGAGAACACTTTTGAGCCCATGTGTCTATCCTGGGGTGTCTTAGTCTGTTTTCTGTTGCTATAACAGACCAGGTCATTTATAAAGAAAAGAAGTTTGTTTTGCTCATGGTTCGGGAGGGTGAGAAGTCATAGAGCTTGGTGCCAGCATCTGGTGAGGGCTTTGTTGCTGCATCAGAACACGGTAGAGGGCACCACATGGGGAGACAGAGCAAGTCTACAAGAACAGATCTCTTATTCTCTTATAAAGCCACTAATGCCATTGTTGGGTCTCACTCTCATGACTTCATCTAATCCTAATTACTTCCCAAAGGTCCTGCTTCCAAATACTATTAGTATATGAATTTGAGACTTAAATTACTTAAATTACCGACACTTTGGGGGAATACATTTAAATTATGGCACTAGTAAGAAATCCTGAGATACTGAATTAAGAAAGCAGCAGTAGAAATAGAGAAGAGATATTCTAGGACTAAGGTCAAAATAGACTTGGTGATCTATTGGAAGAAAATGCGGAAGTGGTGAGAGGTGGGAGGAAGTAACCATGACTAACAGGTTTCTGCCTTGGCTCACATCTCGTCATCTGTACAGTCAAGTTTGTCTAGGGCTGGGCACGTTTATACCCATTGTCTTCCCTTTTTATTCTCTAACAGGTCCCCATAGTAAAAGGATAAACAGAAATCATCTTAGAAAATATAGGAAAAAGGCAGATTGAGGGAGGTTTTAGACATATTTATTATATTCGAGATGACTCTGTTGCAATTGTATTTATTCGTGTACCTTCCTTAAAAAACTTTAAAAAAAATTTTTCTGCATGAGACTGCAGTTCTCACAACTGTCTAATTTAATCCTTCAAACTCCATCTTTATTCATCTCTGCAATTCTTTTCCTTCATCTATTTTTCTTTAATCATAGTATTTAATGCCTTCTACCCATAATCATAAGTGCAATTATTAAATATGTATGTTGACCATTGCTTGCTGTCTACTAGGATGGAAGTTTCTTGAGCCAAGAAGATTGGTCTCTTCAGATCCTGAAATATTACAAGTACCTGCAACAGTACTTGGTATTTAGCAGGCAATCAATGAGCTTTCTGAATGAATGATATATATTGTTTCCAAGATGTCTAACACAAAGTGAGTCATGTGCTTCGGAGGCTTAAGAGAGAGTCTGGAATAAAGTGATAAAACTGTATCAATACCAAGTAGATCATGTTTGAGGCTATGAAATGATTAATATACCTTAGGGAAATCATTTTAACGAAGATAAGGACACAGCTCAGAACTGAGCCTAGAGATTAACAACAATTAGGAGAACATGTGAGAAGGGAAATCTGGGTAGAAACCAACCGAATAGGAGTGCCAATTAAATATCCAAAGCCAGGAAAGGGTAGTGTTATGGAAACTAAAGGGGATTTAAAAGAATTTTTGTAAGGAAATATTTACCAAGAATATGAAATAAACCACCATATCCAAGTAAAGCCTGAATCGTTATTACCCAACCTTTTAGCAAGATGATTGTTAGCATAGAACAGTACTCCCCTTTTCCACAAATGTGTATGCTAGAGCTCTAACCATCAATATAACTGTATTTAGAAAAAGGGCCTTTAAAAGGGTAATTAAGGTTAAATAAGGTCATAAATATGAGAACCCAATGCACAGACAATGTTGTGGAACTGTGCACCCACCCAGGAAAGGTCAGGTGAGGACACTGCAAGAAAGTGGCCATCTGCACACCACAAAGAAGGCCTCTGGAGAAGCCAAACCTGCTGACATCTTGCTCTTGGACTTGGAGGCTTTGGACTGTGAGAAAGGAATTTCTGTTGCTTGAGCCACCTCATCTGTTGTATTTTGTTATGGTGGCCTCAACTGACTAGTATAATTGTCATTACTGAAAGGTTGTACTTGAAATCACATTTTTCAGAAGATGTGAAAGATGACTGCATATAGAACTAGGATAGAATGTCAAATGGGAGTGAGTATAATCCTGCTTCCTAGAATAGCAGGAGGAGAGAAATGACCAAGGAACAAGAGGCTGTGTGGAAATCCCAGGAGAGCACTACTGAAACTTGGTTACCATAAATTTCCAAGAGGCAAGCAGATCATCTCCACACTACAATACCCATAATTATGCATACTAATTAGGGCATAATTATTTTCTTTATAACTGAAGGAAATTCTGGGGAGTTTCTAATGTGAAATAGGTAGAAGAATCTTACAAGGATGTTAGCAATGAAGCTGTCATTCTTGGTGTGATCACAGGGTCACTAAACTATCCTGGAGTTCCTAACCAAAAAATTAAATCATGTTGATGCCAGGCCCCAGGTTTTAGAAAGTTTAAGATTGTTTGTACCTCAAAAAATTTAAATGCACTTTTATAGTTTTTTTTTTCCTTAGGGTTTATCAATTTAAAGTCAGAGCTGAGTTTTTCTTTCAATAGGACATTAATTGTTTCTGCTGAATTAGCACATAGGGTAGAAAGTGGTTTGCATGCATTGCATCCTAATTCTTCTCCCAGTCTCAAGAGATTTTCTCCTGCCTCAGTATGTCCCTTCATAATACAAACACACTGTTTATCTCCAATATCAACAAGTGAAAATGAAAGCACTTTTATTCACAATTACTTTGTACCTTATCTCTCTGATCATAGACAAATCCTCCTATTATGACAATCTCCAAACCTTTATCAACTCTTTTCAACCTTCTCCAATCAGGCTGGGTTTAGGTTGTTGACTTCCACATTGCCAAGGTTAATTCCATTTTGACATAGGTTAATTATCTATCTTCATCTCTTTACAGTTATTCCTTCCTTCTTTCCTCCCTTCCTTCTTCTCTTCCTTCTTCTTTCTTTCCTCCAATCCTTCCTTCTTTCCAAAGCACTTCTGAACTTAGCTTTGGAACCAGCATAGTCTCCTGGTTTTCCACTTACATCACTGTTTCCTATCAGCCTCGTTTCTGACTCAGGAGCCCATTTCTGAATCATGAGCTCTAAAATTTGAAGTGCTCCATAGCTCAATATTTGCTCTCCTACCTTCTCTATAAATTTTACTCTTTAGATGGTCTCATGTGATTTCCTGGATATATTCACCATCTTAAGGTGATGGTTTCTCAATCTTTTGCTTGGGCTTCAATTCTCATTAAACCCAGACATTGTAAATTAATATGTTAAATAAAAGTGAGCTTTTTTTATTCTCACCATGACTTCTGATACAACTATTGTCATGAATGCTCTAGCAAAACTTAGTAATTGTCTTTAAGCCATCTTTTTCTCGATCCATTACCAAGTTGTATTTGTTATACTTTAAAATGAGATATCTGTTCTAGCCTCTGTTAACTCCTTGTCACCATCATATATTTTATAGGTAACTGAAATAGCTTTGTAACTGGTACCTCTGCCTCCACTCTTGCTTCATATTATAGACACAGAAGAACAACCAAGATAATATTTTACAAATAGAAATTATATCAAATGCTGCCTATTGAACATATTACACTGTGCTTCTGGGTACCTTGGAGGTTGCACTTACTGACTTCTTGTGGGAGGTAAGGTCATGTGACTGGTACTGACCCAGTGGGTTGTGAGTAGAAATGACCCTTGCATTAATGGGTTTCAGCATTTAATTGCAGAATTAGAGACTCCTACATTTCCCATTGCCACATAATTGGCATGTTCCAGGTGGTGGTGGCTCCATAATTCTAGGTCTGTTATGTTTTTGATGTGCTGTCCCACAAAAGCTCATGTATGAGACAATCCAAGAAGGTTTGGAGGAGAAATGATTGCACTGTAGCTTTATCCAAATCAGTGGATTAATCTCTTATGGGATTAACTGAGTAGTAACTGGAGGCAGGTGGGGTGTGGCTGGAGGAAGTGGTTCATTGCAGTATGGCTATGGGGTATATATATATTTTTTGTATCTGAAGAGTGGAGTCTCTCTCTCTCTCTCTCTCTCTCTCTCTCTCTCTCTCTCTCTCTCTCTGTCTCAGCTTTCTGATCATCATGTGAACTGCTTCCCTCTGCCACACTCTTCCACCATGATGTCCTGCCTCACCTCAAGTCCAGGGGAGTGGAGTCTGCTGTCTGTGGATTGAGACCTCTGAAACTGTGAGCCCCTAAATAAAACTTTTCTCCCCTATAGTTGTTCTGGTGGGGTCTTTTAGTCATAGCAGCAAAAAATCTGACTAAAACAAGGTCTAGAGTGGGGGATAACAATGGTCAGTATAGGAAATAGACCCACGCAGCCGGGTAATCCTGATAAATATAAAATGCAATCATGACAAAAATCTGTGTTCAGTCATTGAACTTTTCTTTTTGTTACAGCAACATGACCTCTCTATTTTGATCCAGGTTCTTTTCTGCTTAAAAGGAATCCCATGTTGATGGGTTTTCACCACATTTTGAATAAAATTCAAATCCCTTTCTGTGGTCCTATGGGACCATGTGATTTAACTGCTTTTTGATTTTTATTCACTAGAATCATTTTCTTGTTTATCCTGTTTATTGAGCCCATTTCTGGTTTTTGAACTTTGTTTCCAAAGCTTAGGGAAGGTCATCTCCAGATCCTCACATGGCTGACTCCATCACTTCATTCAGTTTTCTGCTCAGTGTAACCCACTCAAGGAGCCTTATTTTCTCTCTTTAAAAATATGTCCCCCGTCTCCCACCCAATCTCTTGGTATTCTTATCTTCTATATTAGACAGTATAGACTAGGTCATGTTGAAATAACAAGCACCACAAAGATCCCAAAAGTTTGTCTCAACCCATGTTTATATCTTGTTCTCACTAAATGTCTTAATGAAATCAACACTGTGTATTAGTCAGATTCTGTTATTTTAACAAATATGTGAGATAAAAAGTTTAAAAGGAGGAAGAATTCATTTTAGCTCATGGTTTCAGTCTGTGATTCCTTGGCGCTATCACTATGACCCTGTGGTGGCACGGTATATCATGGCGAGAGTACATGGCAGAGGAGGTTTGTGTACCTCAGGTGTCTGGGATGTGAAAAAAAGAGACAAAGGAGTATTAGGTTCTCAATTATCTCTCAAGGGTTTACCCCAAATAATATAATTTCCTTGCATTAGGTCCCGCCTTCAAAGGTTCCATCTCCCAATAGCGCCACAGGCTGATGACCAAGCCTATGGTCCTATGGGGGAGATTTAAGATCCAAACTATCACAAGGTGGATCTACTCATTACACCAAGCAAGGTGCAAGACTAATGGAGGCTCCACTTTATTGAAAGATTTCAAGATCCCGGCAGCATAGTAATTAGAACTATGCTCTGTCCAATACAACTAAATAAATACTCTTGCCCAGAAACCACATATACTATTTCAATTAACTGGTCCCATAGTTGGTCCCAGTCACAAAGAGTTAGAATGCTGTCTTGGAAAGGAGGAAATTCAGATAATGAGACAAAATACAGGAGTGACTGTCATAGCTGCTGTATTAGTTTTCTACTGCTGTGTAACAAATTGAACCATAAATTAAGCTACGTTTCAATACTATGTCCTGTACTTTCTTGGTGCAATAAATGACTGTGCTCACAAAGACCTCCCTATACTTTTGCCTTTCTTCAGTAAAGCAACATAATGGGACCAGGCTGATATCTGTCATGGCATCTTTAAAACTATCAAATTTCACTTTTATATAAAGCCTTAGACTTATACCAAAGGTTCCCGTAAGGACTGTCATCTGTCCTCTGATTTATCTTCTGCATTTAATGTGAAATTAGGGCTGAGAATATTTTATTTTAGATCTTATATGTACTTTTCTCAATTTGAAAAATCTATGTCAAAATTCAATTTGAGGAAAAGCTTTGTTTTTTTTGGAAACCAAATGTTTTAAAATATCTTAACATATTACCCTCTGAAAATTAGCTGCTGGGAAACTCTTAGTGTTGTACTCAGTTCCAAAAGCTATGTTGATCTCTGTTCTGTTGTTGGAATGTTTATTTTTATCCTCTTTAATCTCTCCCAGTTAAACTCTGATTTTCCAGTTACATTATTTTTAGCATTTCTATAAATCACTGCAAGTTCTTGTTGGAGACAGAGAGAACACAGATATTTGGAGTTGTCCTGCTTTCTCAATCTTCAATCTCAAAATTATGTTTATTATAGTTCACATTCAGAGCTAGCAAAAGCCAGGAACTACCATTCTTATATCCCTACAAAATCACAAGATCTTTTGCATTATTCATCCAAATTCAAAGAGGTGGAGAGATAGGATCAGAAGGCACGGCTTCTAGATCCAAAGTCAGCAACCTCAGCATGCTTTATGTAGGAGAAATTTATTTGAATGTTGTGTCCAAGAGGCTTACACTGAGATGAGCATGGGGAGGTGGGCTGAGGATGAAAATGTGTGAATTTGCCCATTATTAGGCAATGGTGGTGAGGAATGATGTGATATAGGAATGTGTACCCTGGGCACAAGCACTTCAATGAAATAGTTGAAGTCATCATGCCAATCAAATAAGACCTATGAGTGGGCCTCACCTGACCTTTTTTCTATGGTCTATGGGGTTTGATTGGTTTGCTCAGGATGAAGGTGAGACAGGACACATCTTAGTCAATTTCTAAAGCAAACTTTCTCCAGGCTAATTAGATAGTCTACCTGATTTTGACTAATACATAAAGAGTAAAATAATACCAATAATTGTTTTAAAAAGTAAATTCCATATAGTGGTGTAAGGCAGAATAGGGATGGGTATAATAACAATGTACTGAATGTTTATTTGGGTAAAGTTTTTTACCTTCACCCAAACCATGACATAGTTTGTTGTTGATAGTTTTTGTTTGTTTCAGATTTTGTAATATCTCAGATATATAATTTTTTAATGGTAGACATTGCAGATAATAGGAGGACCTTATATTTCATTAAATAAAGAAGAAATAGACTAAACTGTACTTCTCTCATCTTATTTTTTCACTATAAATCATGTTGGATAAGAAAAGGGGAGAAATAAGATGGAATTGAACCCTATCTCCAGAACAAGAAACCATAAAAAAAAAAGTTGGTGATACTTACACAAACTGAGGGATGTATATTTCAAACTCCATTATTTAATTAATCTTCTATTATTTAAAGCTATGTCACTTTTTTAGCTTTGGATTGGAAAATTACAATAGTGATTTAATGTCTTAAACTGACATCAGGAAGAAATGGTTTGTCAAGTGTCCAGGCCTCAGCACACTCTGACAAGGTCAACTGAGTCCTGGTGTCTGATTTGTATGTTTTAGCATATGAAGAGAAAGACTGTGGGTTGGGATAGGGAGAGCAGAGGAAAGGAGGAGCACCAAGAGGCAAGGAACCCAGCTTCACATCCTACCTCTGCTATTTGAGTTTCGTTTTTACATATCTTCTGTAAGTCTCATCTGTAAATTGGTAAAGAAAATATTTGCCTCATAGATTTATTGGGAGGATCAATAAAATACCTAATTCAAACTCTTAGCAGAATATCTAGTTCTTAATAAAAGCTCAGTGAATGATAGCTGTGATTATCCTTATTATTAATGTTGAAGAATGGGAGGAAATCTCAGCAAAGAATTCAACAGCCTCAAAATGCAAACTATTACTGTGTCTACAATGTATTTTCTCTATGAGATGGGCGGGGCCTTAGGTGGCCAGGAAAATTATGACATCATAATAGTCTACCTTCAAGAATTATTTTTTCTCTTTCTTTCCTTCTTCCAGTACTTACAAATATGGCCTACTTTGTTTCAAGGGATGCATTCATTTATTCATTCAAAAACATTTTTATGAACCTTTTTAGCCCCAGAAATGGAACCAGGTGCTAATGGTATAATGATTAATGTAGGCACATTCCCTGCCTTTATGGAAAACACAGTTTAGGAAAAAAAAAGAAAAACCAAACTAAAGGCCATTGCAAATGGTAATTGGATTTGACTCTTTCTGTCACATGCAGCCATGACCTGGTGAGCTCTCTCACACAAAGGTCTTGATGACTCCTTCTAGGATTATTTATGACTAATGAAAAGCTACTAAAGAGAGGAAAACTTAATCCAAATAAAAGAACTTCTAATGACAGAAGTGGAGTTAATGCGGCACCAAGAGTAAGAAAGATTTTTCTCTATACATTTCAAATTCTACCACATCGTTAACCCCTACTCTGCACAAAAGTAAGGCTTGGTATTCTTTGCATGTGATGACTGTTAAAGTATGGAATGTTTCAGCCCCATACTCCAGTGTGACTTTCCCCCTCCTTTTAAATATAAAAACTCAATGCAACCTGAGTCTGTTTAAAAGTTTAGACAAAAAAAAAGTCCTTTTTGACTAGGTGAAAAAAGACATTTTCAAAATTATAAGAATAAGAGGTTTTTCCATTCAGAGCTAAGACCTTGGAGCATGGAAATGTTGAAAATGCATTTAAATTACAAAGCAGAATGTGATGATTCCTATTGAGTGGAGTTGAGTGAGACAATGGTCCTCAAACCTTGATGCACATTAAAATCACCTGGGGACCTCTTGAAAAATGCCTATGTCCATGCTCCACTCAACACCAATTAAATAAGCCTGCTTGGAATCTGAATAGTGTTTTTTTTTTTCTTTCTTTCTTTCTTCATTTTAATGAAGAAGATTCTATTACACAGCCAGGTTTGAGAACCACTGGAGCAGAGGAAGAGTACCAGGACCTAGAGATGAACCCTGAAGGCTTGGCCCGACTTTGATACAAGGGAGGAGTAAATAATGGCAGCCTGGCAGGAGACTGGTGAGAGAACAAATGGTCAGACTTGAGAATGGTCCCAATAGGGCTGTGAAAAGCCGGCCTGACCTAAGCCAGTGTCTCCTATTAAGGAGGCAGATGGCAGGGCCATGTTGGGAATATTGGAATTCTTCCACCACTCGTACTCTTCCTTGAAGTTCTCCTTTAGTTAATAAAGGTGTTGGTGTATATTTTGTGTGTTTTTTTTTAATGTACAATGAATATTTTGGTTCCAAGTATTTTAAGTCAAAGTAGTACTTTGGTATTTTATTTTGAATAAAGTTTTAGACCAGAACGCTTTTCCCATTTCCTCCTCTGAAAAAGAGTGAACAGTAGAATAATAAAATGAGATTCTCAACCTGAGGTTACAATGCAGTGTGTCCAAGAGTCCAGGACGATAGCATAAATGGAGGCAAAATTATAGGGAATAGGAAGCTCCACGTATTTAGGGCTGTCGTCTCAGGAATTTTGCTGACCCAAGTGGTGAATTCAGAAAGAACTCTGAAGAAGTATTGGCAAGTGAAGATTGTTTCCTTTTTTTCCCCAAGAAATTAAGGTAGCTAGACCATAATGAGTATTTTGTTGTTCCATCAATATTATTTTATTTTAAAGAACATAAAAATATTCATAGGAATTTCCATAGTTGCACTAATAATGCAAATATCCCACCCAAATTTCCTGATAGGATGCTAAACTCTTCAACCCTGAGTTCTGCTAAAATGAAATTTATAGAAACTTGAATGAGAAAGAGACATCTAGATTGGGTGCCATGGTGCATACCTGTAATCCCAGCTACTCAGGAGGCTGAGGCAGGAAGATCACAAGTTTGAGGTCAGCCTCAGTAACTTATTGAGCCCATCTCAACCTAAAATCTAGAAAAGGGCTACAGTCAGAGTTCAATAGTAGAGTACTTACCTAGTGTGTGGAGGCCCTGGGTTCATTACCGAGTACCACAAAAAAAAAAAAAAGAAAGAAAGAAAGAAAGAAAGAGAAGGAAGGAAAAAGGATATGCCTAATTAGAAGCCATTCCAAGTGACACTTGAAAAAAAAAAACCTAACAGTATTTAAGGTTACTACCCATCATAACTCCTTCCCATATCTTAGTTTAAATAACTATAAAAACAAAGTCCAATTATGGGTACATTAATTTAGCCATAAGTGCATATATTTGGCTCTGGTATAATACTGTGGCAAATGGAGAGTTAGAGAAAATTTAATACACCAAAATTTCTCTAAAAATGAGTATTATCTACAGTTGAAAGTAATAATGTTATAAGCTGCATTGGGTTGAGATGATGAAGCCAAGGAGAGGAGATCTGAGTGATAACCAATGGTGACTAGTATACCTTTTCTAGAAGGTGAAAGCTAAATATGAAGATTTAATTTACTGTCTGAATTAGGCTGCAGTCTTCATAATACTTTTTGCTTTTTTCACCCCTTGTATCTCTTCATTTCTCCTCTAAATAAGCATAGAGCAAATATGTTTGATATATAGGTTTAGAAAATGTGTCAAATATTAGCCTCCTTGGGCTGGCCACATTACCATCTCCAGCTTTAATTCACATTTCCTCTCCTGAAGAGTACAACTGCTCCCAAATGCTTCTTTAGATCCTTCTGAATATTTTGCCTTCTGTACCAATTGTGGAAATATTCTATTTTCTAAGGTGGGTCCTATTCCTATGTATTCTGCTTCTGGGTATCCAAGAAAACTACACAAGAGCACATATTTAATTTCCTCCTTTTGAGTGTGGCTGGAAACTGTGACATGCATCTAACCAATGAACGATACCCTATGATTACATTTTTCAAGACTGACTTTCTAGCTGACTTGCTCTACAGGTGCACTTTCTTATGCCAAGTTAGCAGCCATGTTGGAAAATTCCCATGGAGAAAGAACTGCAGGAACCCTCTAATGGGTAAGGATGGTTTCTAAGAGCTGAAGGTGGCCTCCAGCCAGCAAGTTGCCCACTAATAATGTGAGATAATAAATGAGCATTGTTTCATTCTTCTAAATCTATGGTAATTTGTTATACAGAAACAGAAAACTATTACACCATCCAGAGGTACAAATCAAAATAAAGCTAGAGATTAATCAAGCCCGGAACAGGCTAAAGTGGTAATAACATTCCATTTTACCTGTAGCATTTTGCTCTTGGGTGGTGGCTTCTAGCTTTTAGTAAGTGATTTGCTGAGGGTTTAGTATGTGAAGTTATAACTTTGACTCATAAGAATGCCTTCAAGCTGGAAAATAAGTGGGAATTAGGCAATTATTCAAGATTAAACATAGTTTACTTTGTTAAAAAAAAAGTGACAACTGGATTCATTAGCTGTTCAGCCCAGGAGAGATAGAGAGGTTAGTTTCACCTTGTGGATATTGGTTTGTTTTATAGTTATTATAACAAATATAAGAGGAAAGGAAAATCCCAATATCCAAGTGAGACTTCTTCATATCCTTTGAAGGCAATTTTAGAATAGATTGGTCACCTGAAAAAAGCAAGTGAAAAATGTTAGGCAGTTCAAAATAATATTCATCATTGGTTAATCTCATCTCATTTCTATTACAAACATTCAAATAAAGGGTTAAGGGAACCATACATGCATCATTTAAAAAACGCTGATATTTTGAGTCCACTTACCTTTGTAGGAAGTGTCAAATGGCAGTAAAAAAAAAAAAAAAAAAAAAAAAAAAAAGATCTACATAAATTAGCTCTCAGTTCCTAAAACTTGCTTTCCTTTTTCAACATTGGAGAAATGTTGAAATTTCCTCTCTCTTGGGCAAGAGTTGAAATTGCCTGGTGTAAATTAAATAAGGGTATGGAGAAAAGAACTCTTAGAAAAAAATCCCCAATTGCAACAAGGCATGCTTTCCTCATCTAATATTCTCTATGTAGCATTGACTTTTCTTCAACTGCTACTTTCTGTAAGAGTCTATAGTTGAACACAATCTACAGGCCTGAAGAGTGGGGGTCTGACTTAAAGGCATAAATGCATTAATGATTATGTAGCCAACAACAACTTGTATGTTGTTCTAGAAGAGTGTCAATGTTAATAATTTCTAAGAAATGCAAGGCTGAGATATTATAGTCTCCATTTGAAATTTAGAGAAATGAACAGAGAGGGAGAGTGAGCAAAGCTTGGATGAGAGTGAACATGCTATTACTTTTTCCTTGAGAATTTAATGATCACCTCAACTTATCAGCACCTGTTCATATCCACAGAGGCAGAACTTGTTTGCATCCACACCCATCCAGGAATACCAAGGAGATGAAGATTCATTAGCTTGTCCAGAAAATCTTGACTTTTTCTATCACTCCTCTTCCCAGACTATAAACTCTAGGTTTTGAGTCTTTGAGTGCTAGAATTGTGGGTTTTTTTTTTTAAGAAATTGGAGCCCCAAAATAAGTGACATGTCTTGTCCACTATGAAAAAGGACTGGCACATAAAAAAAGTACCTACCATTTAGGTCTTGCTGTACACCTTCGTTCACACCATCTACAATGCTTCCAAGAAACATCATGCATAAAAAGAAAACAATGCTTATAGAGTTTAAGAGTCTTTCTTATAGCTGCACAACAAATCAATAGCACAATTAATTAATAGCCCATAAGAGACCGAAAGCCAGGTCTGTTTAATTCCAAAGTCTATCCTCCTGATATTAACTGGGATGCTTCTTAAAAACCCAGTCTTTTCTATTAAGAGCTCCTTTCTTAGCAATAAGTCTGAGCCTACAGTTCTAAGTCAAAGGTAAAGTCCATTGTATGAAGAGTTACCTTGAGATCATTTCTCTTCCACAGATGGCTGAAACCTGGGCTTGTGAAGATAGGGCATCTGTTCCTTGTTGGAGAATCGAAAAATGTGTGCAGGTAAGTGTGTATATGTGTGTGCACATTCACACATGAGCACAGATGGTGACACTATGAGGTACAACAAAAGTTGAAAGCCCTCTCTTATGTTTTGACACAGACCTGTGTTTTTATTTATTTGAAGTGATGCTTTTCATCAACTCCAAATGAAGTTGCTTTTAGCAACATATAGTAAAGAGGCCTGTTGGAAAGTCCATAGAGACTGGACCCCTCTGAGTCATTTCAATTCTGACCAGATCATGCTTCCTAGGAGCACCTTTCAGGTGTCATGGCACCCCAGTCTCCTTGCTTCTTTCTCTCAGGAAAAGAAATGGAAATTTACAGGCACTAAAGGACCGTATCAAAGGCACCAGATTTTGGGTGGAGCTGGGGTATAATGCAGCTCAGTGCATATTTACACAACAAATGGAAGCTTTTCTTTGGGATTTCAAGAACAGAAGGTGGGGACAGACACAATAGTCTCTCAGACATGCTTTAATGAGCCAGACTCTTAGCTGAATGACTGCTCTGTAACAGGGCGTCAGTGCCAAGATAACACTGCAAGCAAAGAATGTTCAGGCTTTGCTTGGGCAGGTGTCTCCAAAGGGAGGGAAACATGACTCATGACACCTGCACTAAGTTGACACCATTGACATCATCTTTGGAAAGCAATTTGTGGGCACAGAGCTCCTCTGTTTATAAAAATGACATGAACAGCAGCTTCAGCCTCAGGAGGCTTCATAGGGATAGATAAAGAGGAGGATTACCGAAGCTAAAGCTTTTGTTTAAAGAGAGATTACAAAGCATTTAGTTCGGATCAAGTCAGCTTGAAGCTTAACTTCTAAAACTTGTCCCTTTTTTGCTGCTCTGTGATGAATTCTGCTCTTAAACTTAGTGATCAAATGTGAGGATGAAGATGAGGCTTCATTTGGAATGACCTCAGATGGGCTGTTGGTCTCTCTCCCTTCTGTTAATACAAATTTAGGAAACATGAAGATTATTAGAATCTAATCAATTGCTCCTGACCTTAGTTTTTCTAATAACAAGGGCAAATGTGTGTTCTAAGTACTTGAATGTGAGAAGGAAATCATACAGCATTCGGAAAGTGGAGGCAATGAGGTTAAATCCTACAGAGCTTTCCATGAAGTTGCAGTTTCTATATTATAAATTGTCAAAAGTAAAGACTGTCCACACTGGGAAAGTAAAAAATATACGCTTAAAACACTCAATCTATCCTCCTTCTGAGACTGAATTGGATTGACTGCATGGCTGATCCAGTAACTGCAAAAACCTACACATTCAGCAGGTGATTTTAAAAAATGAATTGACCGAAACCCAGCCAATTTGTCAACTATTTGTAGACTTGGTCTTTGCTCAGTCAGGGATCATTTCTGATCTTCTCTGTGTCAGGGAGATTTTTTGCTTCAGTGAATCTTTTCTCCTGGGGAATTAAAATATGAATAAAAATGGTGGAACTCCAAAAGAACTATGTGTAAAATTAGATGTGCGACTGATCAACTCATTCATTAATACAATAGTCATACATTAAACACCTATTAGATGCCAGGCTGTAGTTGGAGCACTGGAAATCACGTAATAAATAAAATAATTTCTACACTAGGGAGGTGGGGACATAAGCAGTGGTAGGGAACATGCTCAATGAGCATGAGGCTTTGGGTTCAATCCCCAGCACCCCAGCCCCTCACTACAAATAGTCTTAAATTACAATAGGAGAGGCAGAGACTAAATTTTTTAGACAAACAAGGACATATAAGAATATTCTTCCAGACTCTGGTGTTACCAGGAAATAAAGGGAAAGTAGAGTAGGAAATGGAAAGGCCATTTTAGAATGGGTTTCAAGAGAGGGTTTTCTAAAGAGCAGGTATCTGAAGATGTGAAGCAGCAAGGTGTGTGAAGTTCTGAGAAAATAGTTCAAAGGGACGGGCTCATAGGTGTAAAGGTCTCGGGGTAGAAACTAACTCAGAGAAGTGTAAACACCTCAAGGAGCCAGCGTGGCTGAGGTGGAGAAGGTGGGCAGGAGTGAAGAGGGAGTTGAAGTTAGAGAGCAGCAGAGGCCAACAGGGCCTCCGGTAAGGAGTGGGCTCTGATTCCAGTGTGATAAGAGGCTGTGGGAGAGTAATGCAGAGGAAAGGACAGAAGGTGTGGTTTCAAGGAGCTCTCTGATGACAGTGGAGAATAAATTGACATGTGGAAGAGGAGAAGCAACCAGAACAATTTTGAGGAAGTGTCTAAAGTTTGTGGAAGAGATGGTATCTCAGAGGAGTGTGATATAGGAACCAGTGATTGAAGTAATGTGACTTGGGTATATTTTGAGAGTAAACCTAGTGGGACTTTCTGGTGGATTGATGTACAGAGGGTGGGGTGAGAGAAAGACTTGGGATAATGGAGTGAATTATCTCAGTGCCTAGCCCTCTGGAATTGTGCAGGGCACTCCCTTTATCTGTACACAAACTGGGCAACGTGGTTCAACATTGATGCCTCAGATGAGAGTAGCAAGGGACAGCAGATTTGGGGTTGAGCTAGGAAAAAAGAATTTGTATTTAAACTTATTTTAAATACATGTGAACTATTGCTGTTACTACTAAGTTGGTGATGAGTCTGGAGTCCAGGAGTGGTCTGGATGGAGGATATTGATTAGAACACCAGTAGCTTATACATACCAGATAAGATCTTGAAAGTGGTGAAAGAGAGAGAATAGGACCAAAACCCAAGAATGAGAGAAAGACAACATTCAGGAAAAAGTAAAGAAAAATAAACTGGCAAATAAAACTGAAGAGAAGTGATCTGTAAAAAGAATAAATAAATTACACAGAGGATAAAATGAAACGTATATCTCAAAACTTGCTGGTTTCTTGATTAATATAAGGACATTGAAATGACCAATGGGTATATTGTGATAAAGTGTTTGTAACATTGATAAGAATGGTTAGTGAGGACAAAATGCCTACAAAGAAAATGTAAGGTGAGTAAGTGGAAACTGAATTAGATAATACATTCAATATTTTTTTCCCTAAAGGTAGCAGAAAAAAATTGAAGATAGCAGGAAAGTAATATAGGATCTAGAAACTTTTAAAAATTTGCAACACTCTTAGATGCTTTATTAGTCAGGATAGGCTAGGTTATGCTGTAGTAACAAAATAATACTCAAATTTCAGTGGCCTACAAGAAAGGTTTATTTCTCACTGAAGCTTCATGTTCAAGGAGTGTCAGTTGGAGATTTGCCTCCTTATAGTTTTTCTGATTAGCAGTTTGACTGAGGCTATATTGTCTTATATCTGCACCATCCCAAATATGCAGCCTTCTCAATTACTGAAGCAGAAAATAAAGATTAGAAAAGAATGAATGGGATCTGGGGATGTAGCTCAGTGGTAGAGCATTTGCCTGGCATGGCTGAAAGCCATGGATTTGAGCTCCTGCACCATGAAAATAAAAAAGAATCAGTGATGGAATTTTCACTCTCAGCCCATTAGTGATGTGTATCTAATTGGTCAGAACTAATCCTATGACCAGCCTAACTTGAAAGGACCTGTGAACCATGGGATGGCAAAAGAAATCTTCAGTGAGTATCACTGCTTCTATTATATAAGTCATCAGGAATTATCAAATAAGAAGAGTAAATTTCACATAGAATCAATTTTCTTAAGGAAAAAAAAACAGTCAATTTCCTGACCCATTCAGAAGAGATTAAAATCAGTGTACTTTTGGAAAAACTAGTTTTACCAATCTATCTGAGTAGGGTATTTTATCCATTGTATCAGGAAAGAAAGAAGAGTATATGAATTTTGACTGATGGGATTGGGTGATTCAATGATGGATATTTTCTTGGGGAAATAAAAATCGAGGTCACCAAGAATGAAGAACAGGGAAGCATACATGTAGGTTTTAAGTGAGACAGCAAATACTGGTCTTTAACAGTGGAAACATAAATTTACTAGGAAATGAAAGAAGATAGCGGAGGCAGTGTAGTGCACTAGCTACTCTGAACTGGCCCTGGAGTCACACTTTGCTGAGTATTGGCTGTGTAACTTATGCCATGACTTTGAGGACTTAGTAGCGAAGTGCCTCAGTTTCCTGACATACAGATGGGTAATGACAGTATATCAAAGGATTGTTTGGGAATTTAGATCAAAGTCTGACACTTTGTTTTGTCTGTTATCATGAAGATAACTAAACAGTGGGACAATTTCATGTTGATAGTCCTAAAAATGAAATGATGTGAGTTAACACAGTTGCATGACTTTTCTCTAGCCATGTTCAACCACTCCTTTGCCAGGATGTCCAGAGTAGGCAGAGAATTAGATTTAGGCTCAGGCTAGAGATGTTTGCGACAGGACATTTTGTCCAATGCTATATTGCCAGATAGTCTTGCTTATAGAGAATTCTACCTTCACATTGTAAATTTTATATAAAATCCTGCTTATTTGCAATGTTCTGTGAGCTATTTTAGATTATATAAGGTCAAACTTTGTAGGAGACCTTCAGAACATTCAGAGGGTTAGAATTCCATTTCTGATGAAATTAGCTCTCTTTCTCAAGAAGAGAACCATTTATGATTCATAAAAGTGGCACATTTGGCAGCAGCCAACCTACAAGCCTCTCCATGAGGAACTATCACTTAGAGCCACAGAAGTCAACTAAAGTATATTCAGAATTTCCCTCTTGTAAGAGAAGGATATTATCTCTATGCCAAATAAAATTATAGTATTTGAATGAAGTTCCCATTATTTTTCCCACAGGCAACTGCTTTTCCCTCTATTTTCAAATTCCTCAGTATCTGAAACTTGATCTTTAGTGGGAAACTGCACACCAGGGTACCCACTTCAATTATTCTGTCAGGTTACACCCTGCTTTCTTAGTTGCTAGTGATCTGAAGCAAATGTCACCAAGTAGAAGTCCAAGTTAACTCCAATGAGACAGAATGGTCTGCTCAAATCTATCTCATTTCTCCATACAGGCGTCTGTAGGGTGACCAACAAAGGAATCTACTTTTGTGTAAGAAGTATAGAACAATCTTCTCCATATTTTTCTTTACATTTAGAAAGTTTTTACTTTAGCTTTTTTTTTTTTCCAAAAATTACATCTAGCATCCTTAACAACCCAAGTTTTACAGAAATGTTTTTGCTACCAATATTTCTCACTATCTAATTCATTGGGATTCCACATTTTAAAACATTAGATTTTGTTCTTTAAAAGGGCAAGGAGCTAGTCACCACCATACCATCTTCCAATTTTTATTAAAATATAGTTGTAAATATATGCAAAGTATAGAAACAACAAAAGATAAAAACTTGGAAACTAGAACCTGATGCAAAGATCAAGAAAAATTGAAATATTTATTTTGCAGATGAAGCCAGATAAGAATATGTCCTACAATCCATTATATTATTCCCAGACACACAGACGCAAAACCTGAACAATCAAAGAAATGAGCAATTCTTCTATGGCTCCAGTTCTATGCTGTTCACTATATTTGAGTGATGGAATTGTGATTTTGATTTTTTATTATCAAATTTATCTTTTAATTTTAAAACCTAAATAGCTTTAAAAATGATAATATGTATACGCTTTTAATTTTATTATATTTCCAAAGAGTTTTGCTAAATGCATATGTTACCATATGTTTAGAGAATACAAAATAGTTTTTTGTTTGTTTTTTTAAATATCTTTATTTTGTTTATTAATTTTTATGTGGTACTAAGGATTGAACCCAGTGCCTCACTACCGCTGAGCCACAACCCAGCCCCCAGAAAATAGTTTTTTTAAAAAAAACAATATTTCAATAGTTAGTGTAACTCACTTTAATTAGGATCTTATTCTTGTGGTTTTACATGATGCAGAGTTACCCTGGTCATGTATTCAAGTACAAGAGTAAGAAAGTTATGTCCAATCAATTCTACTGTTCTTCTTTTCCCGCCCCCCTTTCTCTTCATTCCCCTTTGTCTAATCCAATGGACTTCTATTCTTCCTCTTCCCACCCTCCCTTGTTGGGGGTTAGCATCCACATATCAGTAAGAACATTTGGCCTTTGCTTTTTGGGGATTGGCTTATTTCACTTAGCATGATAGTCTCCAGTTCAATCCATTTACTAGCAAATGCTATAATTTCATTTTGCTTTATGGCTGTGTAATATTCTGTGCCAAGTATATATATTGCAGGGTATATGTATGTTTTTCTTTATCCATTTGTCTGTTGAAGGGCACCTAGTTTGGTTCTATATCTTGGCTATTGTGAATTGAGCTGCTATAAACATTGATGTGGTTGCATCACTATAGATGCTGATTTTTAAGTCCTTTTGGTATAGGCCGATGAGTGGGATAGCTGGGTCAAATGGTGGTTCCATTCCAAATTTCCTAAGGAATCTCCATACTGTTTTCCATATGGTTGCACAAACTTGCAGTCTCACCAACAATGTATGAATATACCTTTCCCCACATCCTTGTCAACATTTATTGTTACTTTTATTCTTTTTAATTGCTAGTCTAACCAGAGTGAGATGGAATTTCAGTGTAGTTTTGATTTGCATTTCTCTAATTGCTAGAGATGTTGAACACATTTTCATATATTTGTTGACCAATTGTATTTCTTCCTCTGTGAAGTGTCTGTTTAGTTCCTCTGTCCACTTATCAACTGGGTTCTTTTTTTTTTTAATGTGGGGAGAATTCTTGAGATAATGTATCATCATAAACTTTCTTTGGTACTGGGAAATGAGGTTGATCAAGTGATATTATATGCATGCTCAAATATGGCATAATGAATCCTACTATCATGTATAATTATAATGCATCAATTAAGATTTTTTCCTTTGGAATGAGGATGGGTTTTAGCATATCTTAAGATATAGTGTTATCTTTAAACACAACTAAAACCAGAGTATGATTAAAAAAAAAACATGACTTAATTTGGAAGCACATGCTTTGCACATTATTTTTTTATTATTTTTCCATTGCTGTTATTATTACTAAAGTATAATTTACATATATATAGAAAAGTACAGATCTTAAATATATAGTTCTATCAGTTTTGACAAATGCATATATCTGTGTGACCAGTAGCCACATCAAGATAGAGAACATTATCTCACAAAGTTTGCTGAGACTTCTTCCCAATTTGGTTTCATCCCAGTTTGGGACTTCTGTGAATATTCTTGTACATTATTTTGGACATGAGAACTTATTTTTGTTGGGAATATTTCTAGGAGTGAGATGGTTTCATTGCAGGGTATATGTACATTGAAATGTTGTAGGTACTTCATAAAATTTCCTTTAATGCTGTTAGACCAAGTTGCACTCCATCACCTATATGAGAGAGTCATACTAAGTATGTACTTACCAATACTTAGTATTGTTTGTATCTTTAATTTTACCCAAATTAAAATTATAATGAGTTCCTTTTACATATGGACATAATGAAAACTCACTGTGGTTTTAATTTGTATTTTTATGATGATAAACTAGTTTTTTTCATCTGTTTATTGCATGTTTTGCTCTTCTCTATTATGAGGGGCCTGCTTATCACAATGTGTTTTACATGTCCATTTTCTTGTCTATAATTATTGCCCTAAGAACTGGTCTGCTAATTCCAATAAAGGTAAGGGATGCTTTAGTAACTCTTTCTATTCCTGATTCTTGCCACTCAGAGAATTAGCATGTTACAGATTCTAAAAAATACTGGTTTGAATGAAATAAGGGTAATTATTAAGTAGTTCCTCCTATGTGTCAGGTGTTTTTCATATATGGTCTCAATCTCCATACTAACTCCACTTACAGATGAGGAATTTGAAGCTTAGAGCTAGGAAGTGAGTTGCATTGCTTTAGATTCAAATCAGGACTTTAAAATTAAAAAACTCTTTTTTTGATCCTTCTAATCCACTGCAATAGCTTTAGATTAGAAACTGTTCCTCCATCATTCATTCTGCACCCATTTACAGTCTATTACGATGATAACAATTAGCCAGAGTCAATTTCTGCTGTTTGTTTTGCTTCTTCTGGGGATTAAAGTTAGTTTTTAAAAATCTCCTTTGAGGGCTAGGGATGTGGCTCAAGTGGTAGCGCAGTAGCCTACAATGCGTGAGGCACTGGGTTCAATTCTCGGCACCACATAAAAATAAAATAAAGGTATTTTGTTCACCTAAATCTAAAAAATAAATATTAAAAAAACTCCTTTGAATTTACAGAATAAATAAACCATATAGGAGGAAATATATCACCAAAGATGAAGGAAGTTCATGTGTCAGGATCAGAGTAGGAGACACTGGAAACTTAGAAAAGGAATTTAAAAAGCAGTTTCTTCACTTTTGCCCATGAAAACATACTCACAAGTTGAAAAACAAGTGGAGGGGGAAAGGGAGGCTATTACATAAGGGGAGGAAAGAAAAAAAAAAAAACAGCAAGCAAGCAGGGTTTAGCTTGGTTTCTAGAGGATTAAAGAAGGCTGATGCCAGGAACATCACAAAGTAAATTTCCCAAAGGAGGAAAAAATTGGCAGAAAATCAGAACCATGTATTTAGAAATGACATTATTCTTCTAACTGTAACAACAAAAATTCTAAATTGTTTATCCTGGAAATGAATTTTGGAAAGAATGTGATAGAGGTTCATTCATTCATTTATTCTCAGACACATATTGAATGTCTTTTGGAGACCAGACTCTGCACTAGGTATTGGTATAAAAAAGAAGCTGAGACAGTGTAGTCCCCGCTAAGGAGTTTGCAGTCATCTGAGATGACTCAGAGAAACAAAAATGGTCAAAACCATGGTGACATTATTGTGAAGCTAGGTATGGGGCTGCTAAGAAAGCATGGAGAAGGGAATTCTTGTCTACCTGGGGCATCTGGAAAGGGTTCCCAGAGGAGAAACAATCTTGAGCTGGAATATGTGTGCAGAGTAGGAATTGACTGAGAGGGAAAAGTGGGGACAAAAGGGAAAAAAGGAGAAATAGATAATGCATCAGTAATAATTATTGCAGATAAAATTCACTGATGATACTAAAATCAGCAGGGAAAAGCTTGAGGAAGAAAAGAAAAAAAAAACAAAATTTACAGTCTCAAAATATTTTCCCAAAGGTACTTATTAATTATAAAGGCAAAGGTTCATTCTGCAGAAGAAAACTATAGCAGAAACCACCTTTTAAAGAGTAGAAGTCATGGGGCTGGGGATGTGGCTCAAGCGGTAGCTCGCTCGCCTAGCATGCGTGCGGCCCAGGTTCGATCCTCAGCACCACATACAAACAAAGATGTTGTGTCCGCCGAGAACTAAAAAATAAATATTAAAAAATTCTCTCCCTCTTTCTCTCTTTCTCCCACTCTCTCTTTAAAAAAAATTAAAAAAAATAAAGAGTAGAAGTCAGAATTACCTGTGATAACATGTATCCACATTTTGAACTCCATGATATGATGCACTATGAATGGCACATTATTTTTGCCAAAAGAATACACATAACTTTAGTCTGATTATGAGAAAACATGACAAACCAAAACTGAGGGACTTTTCATAAAATAATTGTCCCATGGTTTTCCAAAGTGTCAAGGTCATGAAAGATAAGGAAAGGCTGAGAAATTGTTACAGATTATAGGAAATAAAGGAAAAAAATAACTAAATGCAAGTGGGTTCCTGGGTAGATGGAACAGAAAAAAAAAAATTACAGGAAACTGGTGGAAATTGAGTAAGGTTTTTTTTGTTTGTTTGTTTTGTTTTGTTTTCAGTTATAGGTGGACACAATATGTCTGTTTTATTCTCATGTGGTGCTGAGGATCCAACCTAGTACCTCTCACATGCCAGGCAGGTGCTTTACCTCTGAGTACAACCCCAGTTCTTGAGTATGGTCTTCAATATAGTTAATAATATTTTCAAAGTATGAATTTCTTTTACTTGATAAATGGATTAGTGCTGTATAAAATGTGAGGGAAAGAAGAGTGAAGGATATATGGGAAGTCTCTGTACTATTTTCAATTTTTTATAAGTCTAAAATTGGTCCAAAATTTAAAAAGTTTTTTTTTTTTTAAAAGGCATGCTGGTTTAAGATAACAGAGTATATGTATTTGTGAAGTGATAGAATCTTAGTATTGGAAATTTGTGGGAGACAAGTTAGGCTGAGTCCTTCCTAAGGATTTTGGATTTAATCATGTAGTGATAAGAGGCTTTTGAGGAGGTTAAACAGCAGAGCATCAGAATCAGATTTGTGTTTTATGAACATCCTTCTGGTGACACTGTGGACAGGAAGGTGGGGACAATGGAGTCGAGGACACTGCTAAGGTAGCTATAAGGCCCAGGGTAAGATGTTAAAGACTTGAACCAGAACAGTTGCAAAGGGAGTGAAATACAATGAAAGAGTTCTAGAGCAACCACTTAGGAGATTAATTGTCATTTGCTTGTAACACAATTAAAATTAAATATGAAAGTTTCCTAAGCCTATATTATTTGTAGATGTTACTGAGGATATTTTCATACCTGTCACACATACATCCATGTGTGTAGTTTCCACTGCTGTTCATCTTATCCTGATTATGACTTTACTCATCCTCTGTGTCTTATGTATTCCTCCTTCCTGACCTGAAATTTGGTGATTACCAGGAGACCAGCTGTCCTTTACAGAAAACAGGTCAAGTTTCTTCCAGCACATTATCAACCTGCAAATGGGCTTCAGTCTCCTCCAGAATGCTCTCCTAGTACTAAGCAGGAAACAGACAGGGAACCTCCACTGTTCTCCTGTGCTAAAGTTACAAGTCCACCCAGCCAACAGAAACCAGAAGGGCTCAGGATCCCAGAAGCCCTTAGCCCAGAATAGCATTCCTTCTTTATGGGGAGAAGTGGGGAGAATTGAGATGTCTAAAAAGAAAGTTTCATGAATCCCAAGCTAATTTACTGCCTTGAATCTTATCATTACTATACTTAATTGTATTTTTAAATTTATTTTTTACATACATGACAATAGTGATTCAAGTACCTCTGTTTCTATCTTAAAAAAAAATTAGTTCTCCTGTATGATAATTTACTCTGTATCTTTTATTTTAAAAGAAACAGAAATGGGAAAGTGTCAATATAAGAAAAGAAGGTTGGAAAATATATTGTTCAAGACCTCTAGTCCATCCTACATGGTCAACTAATTTCTTGAATCCTTTCCTGAAAATGGAACTCAGATGATGATCAGGAGGCTTCATGGTAAAGCAGATTTGATTTGATGAGCAGGGGAAGTAAGAAGCTTCTCTAGCAATCCTCAGTCTGCATTGCTTTTCTAGGGATATATATCTTTTTAAGTGAACAATCTCCATGTTCTCCCTGTCTTTTTCTGGTGAAGCCAAATCATGATAGAAAGGCTTCTTTAGGCCACCACTGTGTGAGTATGTTCAATGTTATTTCTTTCCCATCCTCCTTCAGAAAAGCAGGTAGAAAGCCTAAATATGCTGGATACCTTAAATGGAACTGCAGCATAAAGTATACGGAGATACATGTGTGTATGTATGTGTATAGATGTGTGTGTGTTTACACATACATATATGGTTAAATATATACATAGGGATTTTATATATATGCTTAAATATATATATATATATATATATATATATATATATATATATATATATAAATGGTTAAATATATATGTGTATACATGGTTAAATATATATATAGTTAAATCTATATGGAGATATATATATATATATGATTCTGGCTTCCCAAGAATGGCAGACCTCTAGGTATTAGCAGAGTACTTGATTTTTCCCACTTCTTTTGCCTTGTTGCTTCATGTTATATATAAGACTGCCTGAAACTTTAAAATATAGAGCTACCATCACTTTCAACATTAATGTAGGTAAGGAGTAATTTGATTTTGGGTAGAAGTGGGTAGAAAATTCTTCCCAAAAAAGATCCAGAAAAGAGGAGGAAAGAGACTCTGCACCAACAAGAAGTGGAATTCAGTTTTTACAAAGTTAATATACACTAAAAATAAATTCAATGTTTAATTTGAGATGGAAAACAAAGAAATGAGGAATGAAACTTTATACCCAGAAGAGTGTGGCAAGCCTGGTGGCTGGCTGGGCGGGAAAGGTGAACTGAAGAGAGAAGGCTGTTGAACGTAACCATACACCTGCCTGAGTACCTTGAATCTAACTACCTGGGATGTGGTTTTTGACCCCCATCAACTGATATAAAAGAGCATGATAAATGTAGTCAAGTCTAACAAATTCAGAGTTAAGGATACTGAAATACTTGGCCTCCTGTTTCATTCTATTAGCAGTGGGAAAATGAGAGGTCCAAAAACAAAGCAACCTGAAGAGTTAGTATTTATCTGTTAGGAGTGGTATTGTCCAATAATATGGGAGACCCTCAAGTTCTTCTCAGACTTCAAATTCATTGGTTCTTTTTATAAGACAGTGAGAAAAGTTCAAACATTTCAAGACAAACTTTAGACAAGTTTTCAGTGGAGTCATTTTATTTTTTACTCCAAATAACATTAATATGCAAATATTACTCACATTGATTTATCCAATTGGTGTGAGTAAATCCTTTAGTTCTTAATTTTTCAGATGTTGAAGGACAGGCCAAAGAACTGCTCTGTTTTAGAAACAGAAAACAGAAACCAGTTCCTCTGCAATCAAGCTGTGGCCCATACTTTCCCATTTTTTGAGGGGACCCACCATCTGTAACACTTAAGACCATTGACAGAAATAATAATTGTACATCACTGCATTTCTTAGTTTAGTATAAGGGGTGAATTCTTTTCTGTTCCTCAGGTTTTATAATGTAATAAACACAAAAAGTTTTCTGGATATATAAGACAACAAAACCCAAATAACATGTTCCATCCCACCTTCCTGTTCCCTTGTTAAAAGATATTAGAGTGAGCCATGTTGTTTTAATGGCAGCCTTAATAGTTTCTTACACACATAAGATGGATGACAGAAGCATTATCACATGGAAATTGATGATATAGAACTGACCATGGGACATAGTTCAAAAGATAAGACTTCAGCTATTTTACAGTTTTGCACTGAGCCAGTCCTGAGTCCATGGAAGAGGTGACAATAACCAAACTTCTGAGATTTTCCCCCCTCCCCTCTTACTTCTCTCCAAGACCTATGGAATGAAGGAACAGATTGGCAAGATAGGGAGAGGAACTAGGCATATTAAATCCCTTCTTGGACTTTTATTTTATTTTTTTCTCTTTTTGTCTTTACAGAACACATGCTTCTATCTGTTCTTGACTTGAGTAGTGCTTGAGATTTCTTTTGGAGTCCTAGAGTTTTCTAGTGTGATTTGAGTTTGGGATGCAGTATTATAAACTCAACTATTGCTTTTTGCTTAAACACAATCTCTATCAGCTCTACAATTGAAATTTTTTGACATTTTGACCTCTCTCTGCTTGTTGTAAACCCTAGAAATACTTCCATTTATAGGCTCTGTGATCTTTGGAAGCTACTTAATCTGTTTCTTGGTTTCTACATGTGTAAAATGGGGTAAATTCTAGTACCTACTTTTATGGTATTATTATAAATTAAATGAACTAATGGAAAGGGCTTAGGAAAATGCAGTCAGTGTTTGCTGTTACTTCTTGATCTTGTCTATCAATTTTTACATTATTTGGTGATGAGAGAGATTTCTTATTAAGCCTCCCATGATGTGGATATGCACATGCAATGTCATGTTTCTGGCTTCAAATTATAGTGATAGCAGCAGACAAGTAAATTAATAATTGTAATAAGATATGTAATGTTATAATAATAAGGTATGCCATGTATTATGGAAACAGGGAGAAGGCAGCAAATGACAAATCAAATGTTACTATAACTACACTCAAAACTAGTTCAAGACAAATTATAAACCAGAGCCTAGTATTTTTCAACCCCAGATCTAAACCTTCATTTTTTTGTGCTCTCCACCATTTTTCCACCACACAATACTCCATGCCCTTTCACTACTCCCTGGCTGCCTTTCTGGATTTGCTCATGTTTAGTTCCAGATTCAGTAGTAGGTTGGCACAAGAGCTGCCTGAGGCACCCATCCATGTGAGCTGCCAAACCATCCGTTGAGGACTGAAAACATCTCTGGATATAGAACAAGGTAGAGGAAATTGAGTTTATCAGAAAGGAAAGGACATTATATACCAGATGAGGTTTGTAGTTCCAAGCAACGGAAGCTAGCTCAGAGTGATTAAGCAGAAAAGGAGTTTATTAAAAAGATATTTAGCAGATCACAGAATCGCTGAAGCAACTTGGAAGCTACGCAGTCAGGATAATGCCTCAAAACCACACTGTAACACTGGTCTCCTAAGAAAACTGCACCCTAAAAGACACAATTTGCATCACTACCACTTGTGTACCAAGAACTCCCTGCTTATGCAGTCAATACTGCTGACTGCTCTGATGCCCCCTTGACTCCAGGAAAAGAACTTTGCAACTTCTGCAGCCATCACAGACTCCAAATGCTGGACATTTATGCTTTAATCTTAAAACAACAAAGACAACAAAATGGATGACGCGCAGTTCTTGCTTTCTCGCACTGCTTATTTTCTATCACATTTCACAAAAGCACATTTGGTTGGGGGAGTCTACAACACATTCCTGAATTCCAGCTGTGAGGAAGCTGGCAAAGTCATTTCTTCTTTGGGATGGTGGTGGAAAAGACACTGGCAGCCAGAAAATATCACAAATGTCTAGTAAACTAACAACATTTGGGGGAAGGAATGGGAGGCTTTGAAGACTTCATTGAAAAAATGATTGATGTCACTAAATACTTTATGAGTTTTTTTCTTTAATTTTCCAAATCAATGGAGAGCTTTTTCTATAGCTTGAGTAATTGAATTCCCCCATATTTTTATATTGAAACTTAATCACTAATGTGATAATATTAGGAGATGGGGGCCCTTGGGAGGTGATTAGATCAAATGATGGGTTTAATGCCCTTATAAAAGAGGACCCAGAGTGCGCCGTGAGGACACACTAGAAGGTACCACCTATCAACCAGAAAATGGACCTCAACAGACCCTGCGTCTGTAGGAAACTTGGTCTGGAATTCTAAGTCTCTAGAATTGTGAGAAGAAAAGTTGCTGTTCTTTAAAAGATATCCAGTTTATAGCATTTTGTTATAGTAGCCCAAATGGATTAAGACAGGATTTTGTTTTTCTTTTATACATAAATTTAGAGCCAGAACTTAGAAAACTATATGAAAGGCTTTCTTTCTTGGCCCTGTTTATGCATCATTCTCCACATAGTGGTGTGCTTCTCCCTTGAGTGTTTAAAATATATTAAATATATTAAAAGCAAATTATTTGGAAGATTCATCGAGGTACTAGCCTAAGTGGGCATCCACAGTAATACCATGAAATACGTATTGAGAAAAGATTAGCCATTATTATTAATAATCATTGCTTTTCTTTAGTTTTGTTTTCCCAGTTTAAGAAATTAACTAATTGTTCAAATAATGAACTTGCTGTTCAAATAAGGATAATGTCAGATGTAGTCTGAGAGTCATAGGCTTCTGAAATCTGGACTAAAGTTATCCTCCCATCTTCTACTACCTTCTTTCCCTCACTAGGGACACAACATACCTTTCCCCATGTAATCTCTCTTTCAGGTATGAATCCAGGCTTCAATGCCAAACATTCTTCAAGTATTGTTTCTGAAATGCCATACAAAAGATACTTTGGCATAATTTTCCTCCCTAAAATGAAAAGCAGCAATACCATGAAACAGAATATATTAGCCATTGTTACTAATGAGCTTTGCTTTTCCTTTAGTACAATCACTGCTGACATTCTAACCAACCTCCAAGTCAAAATGAAATCCAAAATCTCCCAAAGAACCAGTCTGCAGCACTCTTATCACCACTCCACCCTTAAACATCAAACTTTGTTCTGTTATAAAACCTATCACAGTTTCATGGATGGGCTTGTATTAGAGTTATATATTAATTGTTTCCACTATCATCAATTCTTTCTATAAGTCAGAGTTGGCTTCATCTTTATGTTTCCCACACATTGGTAGGTTGCTTCTACAAAGCAGATTTTAGCAAACATTTGTTAGCTTGAATTCTTACTTTGTCTTATACCCTGGCCCTCTATTATTTAGACTTTTCCGGAATGCAAACCCATTGGACATGCAGGGGTTACAGGATTTTAATAGAATACTTAGTTATCCCATATGTAATTTTATTTGTATAAGAAGTTTCTGGAACCACATTGCCAACTTTTTAGGAGTTGGATGTTCCTTAAAAACAATGCATGTAAACATCCTTGAGAAAGGTAGCCAAGTAAAACCTTATGGTCCTGAAAAGAAGTGGAAAAAAATGTGTTTCACAGAGTAAAAATAAACCTTCTGTGTCCCTTCACAGAAGAGTAACTTGCAGCAGATGCCAGTGGCCAAGCAGGCTGCCCTTGAGTTGCATGCAACACCAAGCAACAGAGCCACTGTCAACCTTTTCTTCCCTTGAAAGATCACGACAAGCCTCTGCTCTAGTGAAAACCTGCAGTGTTGCATGTTATCAGGCAGACCCTTCTGGAATGTAAACCCATTGGCCTTAGTTGCAGCAACAGGCTGATTAGAAAGCCAGCCTCACCTGCTGGGATGAGGAAGTCAAGGGAGAAGGATGGCTGCCACTCTTCAAAGAAAACTTCCTCTGGGGTTGATTGGGTTCCATATTAATTTGGAGAAATAAAGTATATCATCAAGCCTATCCTCGGAACTTTTAAGTTTATGGTGATGTTTTTATGATTTGGGCAGTCAATCGTGTATGTTGATATTCAAGGAAAGGACAAAGGAAGACTGTGGAGCTGAGATGGGGAAGTGTAGCACAGTGTAGGACACGCATGGTGATTGAACCTAATCACAGCCTTACTTTAGGGTTCTAGATGCTATTTATTTTTCCATTGCCTTGCAGGATCTTTCTGAGAGAAGAGTAACAATGTTTGGTCTAGAAGAAGCTTGGAAATTATCCAGTCCTTTTATTGGACAGAAAAAGTCCTCTGAAGCCCAGTGAGAAAGTAAGACCTAATAAAGATCACATGAAGTAAACAACAGAAAAGAAACTAGAATTGGTTCTCTTTTTGCACCACTTGCCCCTGATGCAAAGCTACCTAACATAACTCTTCAAAGACAGTGAACTTTGTATGTTCCCTAGGCATCAAACATACTTTCTTTCTTTCTTTTTTTTTTTCTTTGTAGAAAAATTAAAGCTTTTATTGTGAAGAGCTGTCGATTTACATGCAGTTTTAAGGCATAATCCAGAGAGATCCTATGAGTCCTTTACCTTCATTTCCTTCAATGGTAATATCATATAAAACCACAGTATCACAAGCAGCATCTCCAATTCTACTCAGAATTCCCATTTTACTCAACCTCGTTTGTGTGTGCTTGTGTGCTGGTGTGTATCTAGTTCCATGTAATTTATCACATATGTAGATTTGTATATCTACTGTCATAGTCAAGATACAAAATAAGAATCATCATGAGAATACAGACATGCTTTCTTTTAAGTTGTTTCCCTGTTCAAATGTATTACCTTGCAAATCTAAGCAGCCATATTGGAAAACAACAGTTTCAGTATTAATTACCCTGTAAAAGGAGAAAGGGGCTTTGCACATATTTTACTACACAAATAATCCTAGCAATGAGGCTAATCTTTTCTTTATTACCTTCCTCCCTGATCCTAGTATAACAGTGTATACTGATGTAAAACTTGTTCTGACAAGTCCATTTTAAAAGATAGCAAAAGTTTTTTTGAGTCTCTAACACTGAATACCTGCAAGTCCTGCTTTGGCCTGGTTTCTAATTACTATGTTATTAGTTTGCTTTTCGTCTCTTCTTGGCTACTTACCCTGTATGTACTCATTTCCTCTTCCCTAATGATTATGAGTTGGATAGTGTTGAAACAAGCCTGCTCAGACTCAATTCTCTTGTCCAATACCAATTCTCTCATTTGACCAAACAAGGGTTACTCACCCTCTGAGGAATTCCCTTTAAATCCCAATTCATTATTTAATAAAGTTCCCAAATTAACAACCAGAAGTCCATATGGCTTAGGCAAGAGAGCTCTGCAAATTCCTATAAATCTAATTGTGGTGGCACAGCCTAAACCCGGGATGCTTCCCAATTAGTTAAACCCAGTTTCAAGATGTGCTTGGCAGCCTCACTTGGAGGATATTTGCTAAGTAACTCAGAATTCCATTTTCCTCTGGACATCTCTGAGTATGACATTATGACAGAATGAAGCTGTTGGTGACCTAGCCCTGTTGAAGGAAATAGGAAACTCACGTTGTGTGATCATAGAACAGGAAAACTGCTCAGATCCTTTGCTTGTTTAGATGTGAAAAGTCTTAGTTAATTATCTTTGATGATCTTCATTTTCAAACTTATTTTATTACTGTGGAACAGTGATAGCAGGCCTTAACAGGATCTCACATTTGGCTCAATATTTTGCTGTTACTGTTTTGAAAGTCTTAAAAATTTGATCTTGAATATATGCTTTGGGAATCAAATGAGACACCCTGGCATATGCTTGAATAAAGAACATGCAGGAAAGAAAAGTTAAAGCTTTGTTTCTAAAATGGCACTCCTTTCCTGCTTTCTGAACAAGGGTCTCACATTTCATTTCTGTCCTGTGTGAGAGGGAGGCACCTGCCACAAATTCCCCACTTCATCCTGGTCTTTCATACCTACATATGTATGGCCTATAACTTCTGCCTTGGCTTATATTCTACTCATTCACATCTCAGAGACCAAGTTCATTTTTTTTTCCTCTTTCATCAACAGTCATTTTAAACTATTTATTAGTCTGTCAATATGTACTCAACCTGGTACCCAGCACTTCACCCATATTACTCACACAAACACTGTGGCAGCCCTTGGGGCCCCTGCTCTCTTCCTCCTCATTTTATAGGTGAGAAAACTGAGATTGAGGTAACCAATTTTTTTCCAGGCCACATGGTAAGTGTTGCATTGAAAATTGGAGCCTTAACATGATAAAGGTGGAGTAAATACCCCCCAAAATTAGTGGAGATGTGAAATACTAATAAATGCCCTGTGTAAGAACGGGATCTGAATATTAAATTATTAATCCACTCTGTGGCTTCAATATTGATCTTTTGACCTTTTATTGACATTGTTTTTTTTTTAATTTATAGTATTGGAGATTGAACTCAGGGGCACTCAACCACTGAGCCACATCCCCAGCCCTATTTTGTATTTTATTTAGAGACAGGGTCTCACTGAGTTGCTTAGTGCCTCACTTTTGCTGAAGCTGGCTTTGAACTTGTGATCCTCCTGTCTCAGCCTCCTGAGCCACTGGGATTAAAGGCATGTGCCACCACACCCAACTTTATTGACTTATTTTGACTTTTTAAAGAAGTGTCTTCAAAATACTATTACATTATAATCTACTTTCTACTATAATCACTTTAATAAGGTATTAATAAGATGATAATGGTGACTACCTAATTAGTCTTATTTTATTTTCTTTATTAAAAATGAAAAATGATTAATTATTGTGCTTAAGGTCAAATGTACACTTCCATTCACTTTCTATTACTTCCCTTCCTGATTTCACTTTCTCTTTTTGCATACTTTCTCTCTCTCTCTCAGACTTGGTTTAGAAAACTTTTTTCAGTAAAGATAAAGTTCAAAATCTGTGGACTCCAATTTCCAGAACCTGATTTTAGGGAGAAAAAAAATGGATACACATTCTCCATACTGATCCTGAAAATATTTTTGAAAACTCCTATTGCTATAAGACCCTCTGTCCTTGGACTGCTACCCTTGTGATTCCAAGTCTAGTCCTTAGGTAATATTTCAATCTGAAAAGAGGGAGAACTTTTTACTTTTCATGTCATTCCTCATCTTTTCCCACTGCTGCTAAGTTGAAATCAAATGATATGCATTCTGTGGGGTTTCACTCACAATTCATTTTTTGAAGCCTAACTCCCAGTATCTGGAAATATGACTGTGTTTGGGGGTAGAGTATTTTAAAAGATAAATAAATTAAAGTGCATCCAGGAGAGTATGCTCTAATCCAATCTGATTGATGTCCCAATATAAATGGGAGATTAAGCACAGATAGAGACACCAGGGAAGGATGCACAGAAGAATGACCATATGAAGAACAACAGGGCAGCCATCCACAAGCCAATGAGAAAGTTCTCAGAGAAAACCTACCCTGTTGGTACTTTGATCTTGGACTTAAAGACTCCAGAAATATCAGAAGAAAAATAATCTGTTATTTAAACCACCCAGTCTGATTTTTGTTGTTGTTGTTGTTGTTGTTATAGCAGCCTTACCTGACTAATACAGGATCCTTCTCATCAGCAAACACATTTTGGAACCACCCACCTTTTTCCCTGTCCTCAGTCAGCCATTGCCCAGTATTTTTCAATTCTTTTTCACAGTCAACTTTCTAAATCATTTATAGAAAATATTATTCCTTGACTTTTCTCCTTCTATCATACTTAGCATCTACACACTCCATTCAAGTCAGCCTGGCTTCATTGATGTTTCTCAAAAATGAAGCTATACCAGTTCGTTTCTATGTACTGTTTATTCTGCCAAAAATACACGGCCCATAGAAATTCTCTTGGTACATTCTCTTTTCTCTCTTCCTTCCTCTCTCTCTTTCCCATTCTCTCACTTTCTGCAGGTCTGTGCTCCAATGCCATCTTAAGAAAGAGGACTTCCCTGACCATTTATATGACTTCTTTATAAAATAGCACCCTTCCCCAACTCAGCAATGCCTAGCTCCTTTAATGCCACTTTGTTTCTATTTTCTACTTGACCTTTTACCTATTTATTTGTTTCCTTACTGTCTGTTTCCCCTCAATTGCAGAAATAATATAAGGCATCTTAAATTTACCCCTCAGCTCCACCATCTAGAGCAGTGCCTGCGTGTAGTAGGTCTCAATAGCTATCTCCTGAAAAATGTCTCCACTTTATCACTTCCTCTGTATTTTCATACTCATTCCAAATTGGCCTTTCCTCTTACCTTCTGAATCTCCTTTTATCAAAGTCTTCAATGACTTATGTTTTATGAAATCCTCAGCTAATTTTTCTTCTCTGGTTTTTGTCAAAACAAGAAAACTACCTTATTCTTGCATTCCCCTCTGTCCCTGGCTCTGAGATCCATTTGTATCACTGGCCACTTTTCAGCCTCACCCCTTCCTCCTCCTTTACATGGCTCTTACATGGTACAACACTTCAGAGACCCCACCCTAGCCCACTCTGCTTCTCATGCTTCACTTTCCCTCCAGGTGATCTGGGCTCATCCCATGGCTTCAAATACCATCTATTGCTAAAGACACAAAAATTTTGTCTCACCCAGCATTATCTCCTCAGCATTTGTTTGTGTTTTCATTAAGATTCTCAATGTGATCTGTGGAAACGGAATGCCTAGGCACTCATCCTGGAGGGCTATTTCCTGCAGAAAATGGCCTCATTGCTTAACTCAGAAAACTGGGAGTCTTCCCTTTCCTTTCTACATTCAAGGCAACACCAAGCTCTGTCCCTTCTACTGTCAAACCACACCCATGCCTATTTCCTTCTCTTCATCTCCATTGTCACATGGGTCTCCTCCTAGACCATTGCAACAGTCATCTAAAGGTCTTTCTGCTTCTACTCTTAACTCCTTTAGTTTGTTCTCTACATAGTCTCTGGAACGATCCCATGATTATTTCCTTACTTGAAATATTTTAAGAGACCCTCATCACAATTAGATTATAAAATTCATCATGATCTGGTCTCTGTTTCTTTCATCTGATATCTTATGTTTCTCTCTCCTGCTAGTCAGCATCTTACCCATACCCATATCTATACACATGGCTAGCTCTTATTTTTAAGTACCTACTGTGTGTGTTGTGCTAGTTCCTTAACTCACTGTACTATATCATTTTCTCTCCTGTCATGCAAAATGAATATTAATATCATTAGATTTTAAATGAGAAAACTAAATTTCAAGAAAATTAATCCTGATGCTACTATCATATTTGTTGATGGGTGAACCTGCCAAAGACTACATATCTCCTCCAACCCATAGGACTGTTGCAATGATACACGTGACAATCTTTTAAAATGGTAAATTACCAAAATGTAAATTTTAAAAATCATGTTACATTTTTAAAGTTTGTGCTACTCTGTATGCACAGGTATTCCTGCTGAGTGGGAAATAAGTAAATAAAAGTCTTGTGTCTCTGTCCTTAAATAGCATTTTTCTCACCAAACAAGCAAAGATTACATAACTAGAACTCCTAGAGAACAATATATGTGCCACTTTATATGTCCCCAGGAAAATAACAACTGGGAAAAATCCTCTTTTTCATCTTGAGGAAGAAGAACAATAATTTTTCTTTTAAAAAAAGGGGACCCACCCAATCCACCTGATTAAAGAAGTCCACCAATAGAGTGACAAATCACAGCCAACTTCTCATCTATGAATCAAAGTATGAATGTCATGGTACTGAGTTCCACTCAGAGCATGCAGCCAACAGAAGCATGTCAAATCTGACCCTATAAAATACTACTTAACCAAAGATATGTCTGATATGACATCCACCCCATCCCATAGCTCACTATCCCATTAATCTCTTGACCCTTTAACCAGATTTATTTTCTTTGTTCTCACAACCTGACATCATTTATTTGCTTATTGTGTATTTGTTTTTGCTTGTTCATTGTCTCCCTCAACTAGAATATAAGACTCAAGAAAACGAGTACTTTGTGTCATTTGCCATTGAATCCCTAGTCTGTAATGGGCTGGGCTTGGAAGTCACTCAAGAAATAATGTGGTAAAGGCATGAACAGTGAAGCACCATGTTGAATAGAGCCCATTTCTTAACTGAATGGCTTAATGAGAAGAAGGATCATTGTAGCAATTCTGTACTATAATGTATATCCCTCCTTGACTGAAAAATGCCACCCAACTCTCTGCTTTTAATTTTTAGGATGGGCTTCACTTCTCTCCTAGCAAATCTTATTTTAGGGAAAACTGGAGCCTCATTTCCGTGGTGTCCCCAGGTAACAGGACCAGAGGCACAGGCCATGCCGTCCTTCGTGCCTCTTGAGAGCCTTCATGTCAGCTGCCTGGAGTCTCAATCGGCCTCACGTTCTGCATGATTGGCTCCAAACCAGAGGTTCACCAGCTCGTCTCCAATATGCTGTTTATAAGGATTGATCCAGAACCCAAGAGGCCCAACACTAGATCCATTCAACTGTGACAGTGTGCCCAAAAGCTAATGCAGGTTTTACTAAATTAGGGAGCAAATGTCAGACTTCCTTTGCATTATCAGACGCACATCTTACATGGCCTCTTTATTGGGTTTTTATATCTTGAGGGGGTCTTAATAGGATGAAAGGGAGGCTTGCTAGGTGCAAATGAGTGCCATTTGACTATTTAAAGGCACATTTAATTAAACTGGATTCATTGCCTGCATGGGGCAAGTTAAAAGAAAACTAAATAGATGGAGTATGATTACATATTATTAAGAAGAGAGACAGCTCTGGAGACCAAATTCTTTTAACACAACATTAAGCTGAGCTCATTTCATATGCACAGTTTAGCACCGGCCTATAAGGAGTACGTGTTTTGAGAAAATCAGCAGAATGGTTATGAGCTCTAAACAGCTTTTAATAAAATGCAATGTTTCAGGGAAGGAGCAGCTTCTAAGCTTCACTTAAATATGCTAATTAAAGAAAATGAAGTTTCCCACTGATTCCAGGTTCTCTTTGTTTTCCTTCTATTTTTTATGTTCATCTCACCCTGGCTACTTTCTACCTTATTTTATGAACTTCCAGAAATGCTCCAGATTCCTTATTTCAAAGACATCAAGATTCCTGTGATTTGGGAGCTCGGAGGTGGGAGTGGGGGGCAGCAGGGTGAGGGGCAAACCGGATCTGTCAGATTGGTGACTTTGTTTTAAATTGGTTATCTGGGTCTGGGTATTCATAGACTGAAATTACCCGCAGCTTCTTGCAGGCACACAGACCATTTTGACAAATGGATCCCATGGAGCATGGCAATAATAATAAAAACAGTCTCCATCTGTTGAGTCTCTGTATTGAGACAGGTGCTCTATAGAAATTAGTTTGTTTCCCCATCACCTTGTAAGATAGGTATTGATATCCCCATTCCACAGAAACTGAAAGGACAAGGTGACTTTGTTCAGGGACACACAACTCGTCAGTGGTGTTGCTGGCGTTCAGATTCCCAAACTCTTACTCCCTCTGTAACATCTGCCCTGTTCCCATCTAAGGAGTGACAACCCATGGTGAAGCAGGGTATTGAAAAGTATGTAAAATGGACAACATAATTTTATACTGCAAAAGAGAAAAACATTAATTTTCAATAACATTAAAAGCATAAACCCCTTTAAAGAAAGTTTCACAAAATCTTGTCTGTTGGGCTGGGGATGTGGCTCAAGCAGTAGTGCGCTCACCTGGCATGCATGTGGCCTGGGTTTGATCCTGTGTCCACCGAAAAATAAATAAATAAATAAATATTAAAAATTCTCTCTCTCTCTCTCTCTCTCTCTTTAAAAAAATCTTGTCTGTTGAATTATAGGGATATATATATATATATATATATATATATATATATATATAGAGAGAGAGAGAGAGAGAGAGAGAGAGAGAATGAGAGGAGAACATTGATATGATTTATTCTGAGTCACAGTCTTTTTGCCTCTCTGTCTCCTTTGGTCCACATGGCCAGAACTGTGTTTTCTTTACCCTTTAATTCCACGAGTTTGCTCATGTTTTGTCCTAGGCTAGAGTGTCCAAATTGGGTATATAGCTCAGGCTGAGAACATAGCTCATCTGTTTATTTCTCTTTTACCTTGACCTACTCTGGAAAATGAGCACTATCCATTGTACTTGGGCTGGAATTATATTTGGGCTGGAATTATTTTGAAAGAGATAACCCTCTAAAGTTACTCAACTGGCAGAACCTAAATCTGGCTTTAATGGTGTTGGAATCATTAGGGGTAATCAAGCATCTAAAAGCATCATAGATATCTGAAAACACATGCCTCCCAACTTCATGCATTTTACAGTTGTAGAGTCTGAAGTCCAGAGAGGGGAATATTTTTCTTAAAAATTTTATCACTAGATAGTGCCATGCTTAGGCCTAGAATCAAGGACCCCTGCCTATCAAGCCAGTTTTGTTTCCTCTTTACCACAAACCTCTAACATCATTTGAAACTTGTTAGAAATGTAAATTATTGAACCCCATCCTAGACATATTTAATTATGGCTAACCACTGCAAAGACACAAAACAGTTTGGAGGTAGGAGGAGCAATCAGTTTTAGGTCTTTCACATGACTCTGATGTCTGTTGAAGTAAAATAACTGCTGCTCTAGATCAATGTTTTCCAAATTTTTGAAGTGGCAGGAACATTTTCTTTAAAAGAATGTCGCATAAGAGCTTGATAAATGTAGTAGATAAGTTTGGATTATTTTGCTAGAAATGAAGGAAAGAAGCCTAGAGATCTGCTTGTATCTGGAGACTCATGGCAGCACCTAAGAAAATTTCCAAAAAACCACTAAGGAACCATGAAGCACCATTTGAATCAAGATCTTTTAAATGTTGTGTCAATGGGCACCCACCCCATCCTCATAACATTAAGATGCTTTCCTTCCATTTATATTCAGATTTTTTATAAACCCTAAAGCTGTTTTAGCATGAACTATTCACTAATCTCTACATTTAAAAGGTCTTTTAAACATTTACAGAATAAAAAATGGAAAGTGGGGTTGGGGACCACACCGGAATGGAGATCTCTCTTGGGAAGTCTCAGGTCCTGTCCCGGCCCTCTCCAAATTCAAATACAGGTGTAGAGATGATGAGGCAGCAGCTCTTTGAGGGAGCTCAAGACCCCAAATTGTGGTGTCTGGAAATGGGATAGGAAGCAATTTCTGTTCACCCCAAATTGGATTTCCTTAAAACATGCAAATTAGTGGGGTTACTTCCTGACAAATTTTTGAAAATCAGGAATATGTTATGAAGGTTGGTACTTTCCTGGCTGCATGCTCACCTGTTCTTCCCTGGGGAAACTTGATCCCCTCCACAGAACTGTTGAAAGGAGCCCACTGCACTCACGCACATTAAGGTCTCAGACATCTGGTGTTCTCCCAGGAAGGTTTTCAGGCATAGGTCAGTGTTGAACTGAAAAGGGAGCATCTTATGGGGAAAGATTTGGAGGCAAGGAGATTTTATAGTCCTCCCAGGAACACTGAAAACGGTGGTTCTGTGTCTTTGCGGTGGTTAGTCACTGTCCTGCATATGTTCTATGACCTTCAACTCAAAAAATTTTAATTATTATTTTATAATAAGTTTGATTATCCTTTTCCTCACAAAACTATTTTTGTCTCTTTATATTCCCTGACATTCTTTTTTTAAAAAAATGTTTTTATTAGTGCATTAGAGTGGTACAAAACAGTGGTGTTTATTTTGACATAATCATACATACATGGAATATAATTTGTTTCATTTCAGTCTCCGGAACTTCCTTTTTTTCCACCCCTCCTCCCTCTCCCTGCTTCCCTTCCTCTGCTCTATTGGTCTTCCTTCTACTTATTTGTCATTTTTTTTTATAATTGATGTTTTATTGATATACATAAAGGTGAAACTCACTGAGGTTTATTCATAGCACAATTGGGTCCATTTTCCCTGACATTCTCTTTCACATGATACCATTGATTCTTGTGCATGAGCCTATTACAAAATTTATCATATTATTTTAATAGTGACAGTAATTTTTTCTAATAATATCTGATGAATTCTATGCTTATTATTATCAGTGTGGGGTATATATGTACACTAGGTAGTGAGAATATGGATGTTATCTACATGTCTCAGGAAACAGATGCAATATCTGTCAAATAATAGGTGCTCAAAAAATCATTTTAGTTAAAAAATACAGTAAATTCCTACTGTATTTTTTAACTAAAAAATAAAGAGACCTACTCTCCCAATGTCAAATAGGAAGCTCACCATCTTGAGAGATTAGTAACAGCTGCCATTAATCTAGTGCCCAATGTCAGGTGAGTTACAGACATCAGAGGCAAAGAAATGAGTCACAGAGATGTCGTGAACTTGTTCAAAATTGAGTAACAGGAGTGGTGGAGTGAAGACCTAATCCCAGCTTTGTTTGATTCTAAACTCTTGACTCACTCTTGTATCCATCTCTCTGATTCATTTATTTATCCATTCATTTAACCCACACTTAAGGAGAGCCTTCCTTGCTTCAATAGCATGCCTGAGAATGTGACATTCTTGTCCTCAAGTCTCTGATTTCACCAAGCTCATACAATGGGGAGAGAAAAAGTCCCGGACTGTGCAATAAATAAATAGGTAAATACAATCCAATAATGAAAAGGAGCTCTTACCTTGAATCTATGTAGTACTATTCCTTAAAAGAGTACAAACCTCTGAGTACATGAACACTGAGATCATAATAATATTGTCCTTGATTCACTATTTTTCCCTGCAGAAATGAAGCCTGTGATTTGACAACATCCTCGGTCCTGAAGTAAGATCAAATTAAGCAGGCTATCTTGGTATTGTTCATTATCCCAGGCCTGCTTGCCTATGCCCTGCTCTAATTGCTAGCTTTCCTGGGCAGAAATGATTCCAAGCTGCATGCTCTGCACTTTCTTCTCCTTTTTAATATCATCAGATTTGAAATAGACATACGCTGCAGCAGAGTTGCTGGAAGCATTATAGAAGCCCAGTAGGAAATATTTGCATATTTATGAAAATAGTTTACTTTCTGCTATGACAATAACAAATGTTCACAATATTAGCCTTTTGTTCACTTTGTTTGAAGAAAGAACAAGGAGTGCATTAGAAATTTTGAAAAGACTTTTGGGAGGTGGGTTATTTTCCTTAACATTGTCATACCAAGAGGTTTTGTGGGGAACAATTTTTCATGACAGGTATTAACTTCTTTTGACCAGGATAAATATGGAAACTTCCTCCAAATGAGTCTTCCTCCAAATGTGCCAAAAGTTCAGGTGAGACTTTGCCAAACTTAGTCTAACAGATAATACTCATAGTTCACATTCAGCAAATATAATTGTTGTCTATGTTTTGATAATTACTTATGACTGACCTGTACAGTCTCAGGAGTCAAGTCCAGCTTTCTAAAAATATTTCTAAATTTTTTCTGAAGATATTAAAAAAAAAAGGCAGCTACAAATCTGACTCAAAATATTTGTAACAATATATTGGTAATCTTTCTCTAGGAAGAAAATAAAGATTCTAGGAAAAAATAAGTATTTTGAAACTGAAAGATAAAGATTACACTGCCTTTAATAAGTCTCTGGAAGCTACTGTTAATGTTAGGCTATCTCAAGCCACACCACCAATTTATAGAAATTTTGAAAGGGTCTCAAATAAATAAGCCCTGGATAGAAAAAGCTATAAAATGTCTTAGAAAGAGCAGAGGTTTTGAAGTTAAAACAGACTTGGATAAAAATCCCCACTTTTTTTTTTTACTTATTTGTTTTCAGGAAACAAAAACAATAACTTTTTGAACCCCAAATTCCTCAGCTATAAAATGGGGATAGTCTTGCCTATCTTGCCTGGTTCTCTAAATCTAAAAAGATAACAGTCATTCAGTAACCTCTTCCATGAAGCATGTGCTCTATCTTCTGCTGTTTCTTATGGTACAGTTAGTGTACATTGTGAAAGTACAATGAACTGACTTGCACAAGGTAAATTTTCTTAATTGCTTAGAAGGTGGAACAAAGCCTTTAGGTAAACTAGGTTCTGAGTGGATTCACCATCAGCATTGGATGCCCTTGGATGATAACAAAGGGCAATTAGGAAGATGGAAAAGAACAAACATAGGTCAGACTGAACAAGTTGGTAATGGGTGAAGGTAATTTTAGTAGAGTTGGATAGTAACAAGAATACAAAAAGTTGCACCCTCTAAATACAGTTGTGATTGCTCTAACATTATCATCCCAGTCTGGCTATCTCTATATGACTCCCTTGTAAGTCTAGTCTTCCCAGAATACCTCTGTTTCAAAAACCTTTTTAAGTCTTTGGGAGAAGGTGGTAAGACATGGCAGTGGGTGGGCTAACACAGTGAATCAGACATGAGGGTAATTATAACAATAATATTCCCAAGACACTAGCAGCTGGATTTAATAAATTTTGGCCTCCATGATAGTTCTTTGGGAAAAGAACTTTGCAGCTTCTAGTATTATTGAATATTCCAGTATTGGTGAACACTGTTTGGCCCCTGTACCTGAGGCCCAGGAGTCCTCACTATTGCTCCTTTATAGTGAAAAGATAAATATGCTGTTGTATTCGAGTAAAGCAAGGGAAAGCTTCATTACCTCTATTATTCATAACTTGGCTCCTCAGCCAGATAACACAAATTCCCAAGTGCTGGGGCTCATTGGTTAATTATCAGGACAGATGTCAGCTCTATAATCAAATAGCCCATTGTTCTAGACTCACTAATAGCCTGCAACAATTGAATCCTCGGAGTGAGCCTAGTGAAAATAGCCAGGCTCTCCATTCTTGAGGAAAACACAATTCCTTCTGCAATCCAGTCTTCAAACACTATTCCTCAGACAACCTACTATATTTCTAAGTTTTAATTTCTGGTGGTCAGAATTCCTTATCTCAATCTGACACACCCTTCTGTAAAGTGGGGACACTATAATAGACACAGAAAAGTTAAGAGCACACTCCATTCAACAGTAGCCTCCAAGCTCCTGAAATGGCCCAGCCAAAAGGCTGTTATTTGGGGATTTTATACCTGACTTTTGGAACTGAAAATGTTTGCATTTTAAGTTACTAACATCTCTGTTTCTGCAAATTTCTTAGAAAAATACGTTTATGTAAACTGCTTAACGACAAAAAGAAGTGCCATTTTTACCTTATAGGAAAAGAGCATTGCAGGGCTTGATGAGTGAGGCCACCCACCGAGGAGATACAAGCCTGAGGACAGCATCAGGGCCTTGGCATGCAGTCATGACTTCTCCACTGACCATTTTCTTCTGCAGGTCTTTGCTGCAACACTGAAGAGACTTAGGAAATCTGAGGGTAATAAACTAGGTCTTCATGGTTAATCTTAGTATAGGGTTAAGATTATGAACCTTTGGATCAAAGTGATCTAGATTAGAATACAATCTCCCACTTACTGGTTCTGACTTCTCAAGTAAAATACTTGATTATTTTTTTGATAATTTGTTTCATTATTAAGGTGAAAAAATGTCACCTAACTTAAAAAAAATTCTAGAAAGCTAAATAAGAATCATAAGCTTTGAGTTTCACCATAGGAAGGCTCATTTCCTTATTTTTAAATAAACTTTAAAAATTTACAGATTGACCATTCACATACCTCTAACTCAGAGGGCCTTTGGTGTCTTTGTACCTTTGGCTTGTTACTTCTTAATCCTGGAATTCTAAGGCCTTCTCTTGATGGGTACTGGGATTTAAATGAAAGTACTGTCTCCTTAAATAAATACATAAAATCCATATTTTATCTTTCATTTGCCTTAAAAAAATAAACCAATATAGACAGAACTTTCTGACATCCTTAAATGCCAGCTTGAGATCACTCAACTCATTTGCATGGATGACCTCTACTTGAACTCATTTCTCTGGAAATAAAAGTTTAGTGCACTACTAATTCAACTTAGAAAGTAATTGGAAGACTTCAGCAAATGAGGAAAATTCTCATTTTATAGGGACTGGGGACTTAATTCAAATGAAAAAAGCTTCATTGATGACATGAGTTAATTGTGCAGTTAACATGAAATAACCTTACCTAGAATTACAAAGACTCTGAAAGCATCCATTTGCAGGTATCTATGATTAAAAGACTCTTTAACAGAAAATCACATTTCTTGAATTTTCTCCGTATTGCATATTAAGGAGACAGTCAGTGGTCACCAGGGAGTCTAATACTTTATACATTTTCATTTAGTAGACCCCTATTATGACTTCAAAACCTAAACATAAAGGTAGGATTTCTTCAGGTTCCAATACTATCTCTTTATCATATTTTCCTCAATATTCTTACCTCTCTTCTGCCAAGTCCTCACCCTGTTCTGCATGTCAGGGTTCTCAAGTCTTCCACTTAAACTCTCCTGTCTGATTGTGTACCTCCTTGCAGATTCCATCCATTCGTCTGGCTGTTAGCAGCATTCACATGCTACTGATGCCCAAATACTCCATCTCTGAGGTTGAGTCATATATCAACCTGCCTACTTAACATCACCACTTGGATGCCTCATAGTCATGTCATAAGTAATATGTTCAGAATTAAATTCTTTCTGAGGTTGGGCTCCCTATAAATAAAGTCTCAGACAAAGATCTTCAAGTGATTTATTATATTGATATTGATTTAGTGATCTTAGAGTGATTTATTTGGTGGCTACTCTCAGGAGAAGAGGAGTAGGGAAAACAGGAGAAAATATCTAAGTGAGACTATTTTCAATAGAGTTCCATAGGGAGCTTTGGAATGCAAGTTGTACACCAAGTTGGTCCCACCTCAACGCAAGGAGACTGGCCTTTTGTGAGCACATATTCAGGCTTCAGTCTTTCCCAGGAGTCGGAGGTTGGAAGTCATAATTTTCTAAGGCACTGTAGCTTCTACTGCCTTTCTGGGGCAAATTCTCCTCCATAAAGATGACAGAGGTGAGCAAGTAGTGTTGACATTCATGGAAGCTGAGAATGAGTGTAATCTGCCAATAAAAAGGGTAACAGCAGAGTTCCAATAGCATCGGCAATAGATTCTGTTTCTGTTTGTTTGTTTGTTTACTTTTGTACTTTTTTCCTGCAGTGGGATCAAATTCAGGATCACACGCTTGCTCTGCAATTTTATACCACTGAGCTATATTCCCAGTCCTATACTAGATTCTTAACTGGCTCTACAATACCTACAAATAATATCTCAAATCCATCTATATCCCTCCATTTTCACTTCTAATAACCTAGGAAAAGCTACCCTCATGTCTTACCTAGAGTAGTAAAATGCTTCCTACAGATGCCCCTATGTTCATCCTTACTGCCAATATATGAGAATAAAGCCAGATTTTTTTTCTAAAAAACATAAATACGATCATCTTAAAATTCTTTAATGGCTTCTCTCTGCCTTCATAATTACTTACAAACTAGAGACCAAGGTCTAAAAGGTACTACAGAATCAGGCCTCCTGTCCCCAATGCTGACCCCAGCTGAGGCCTTTCTCTCTCTGGCAGTATGTGAACTTCCTTTTGTCTGTTCCTAGTTCTCTAAGAGTTCTTCTTTTGCTCCTATTTCCTCTGGTGAGAATGCTCTTTCCAGATCTGTTTAGTTGACTCTTTCCTGTCACTCAGGTCTCTGGTTCAAGGACACTCGTCTGAGAGAGGCCTCTCTTGACCTACTTAGCTCATTCACAGCATAAATCACAATCTGCAAAGTAATTTTTTTTTCCTGTGAAAACCTGACTATTGAATGAACTCAATTTTCTGAATGAAAGCAAAGAAACAATTTTCCATTAACCTTGATCTCTCAGCTCAGTATCCTCCACTTTGGATAATCCTATAGCTCCCTTAGTTCCTCTCAGGTATTACCGATCCAGTGAAACATCTTAGATTTTTTCATTTCTTTGATTTTCATTAGTTAAAACATTTTAGTTTCCCCAGCCTGAGCCTACCTCCAGCTGGAAAGATTGCATCAGAGAAAGGGGGCATGATCAGCTCTTTACAGTTTGGAATCCCATCCTGGCCCCATGTAGTTGTACAGATTCTCTGATTCTCTGTGTCTTCGTGTCTGGAACAAGGGCAGAGCTGGGTGATTGTAATTTGGCATCAGGGACTTCGACATATTGCATGTCTAACTGCTAAACCTTTATCAATCTGGGGATTTACCCTGTGCCATTTTCTGACACAGCTGATGCCTTAGATGCTGGCTAATGACATATTCTTGAACTCTACATCTTATGGTGTGCTCTCCCACATGACATTTTGAGATCACCTCACCTAAATACAGGTCCTTGTTCCAGACTCCAAGTCTGAAACAGGAAAAGATTACTGAGCTTCACACTGTCAACATAAGACATAAAGATATTCTCTGATGAAACCTGCCACTAAAAGTTCCACGAAATCTGCTGGAGGCTATCAGCCCTGAGTAAGATGTCAGACCCTATGTCTCCGACTTCTGCTTTCTGAGAATCGAATTTCTGAGGAGGAAACAACCTGCTCCCTGGCACCCTGGGCTGCTCACTGACAATGCTCTGTCCATTGCTCTATTCCCAGGACTGTCTTGATTTGCTCTCTTTGTAGCCAGAAGGTGAGTGTGAGCAATAGACAATAGAACCAATTCTCTCCAATCTTCTTTCCAGCGTAGAAGATATTACACTTTGGTTCAGAATTTGAGGGGCGCTTGATTTCTAGTGTTCCTAGCTTTGGGCCTCAGTTAAAATTCCAAGATGGGGAGAAATAGAGTACCCTACATAATACCTTGTTGTTTGTTATTTAGCTTGGAACTCTCACTGGAATATACACTATGAAAGCTCAAATCTTGTCCTTTTGATTCTCTGATGAATTCCCCAGTACTGAACCCAGTTTCTGACACAGTCTGTGCTCAGTGCATATTCATTGAGTTAATAGTTACTGGCTGTGTGTGTGTGTGTGTGTGTGTGTGTGTATGCACTTTTTTGCCAAGTTCAAGTATTCATTTTATTTGTTTAAACACTGACTGTAGGAATGAAAGAGACAAGAGCAAAACTATGTAGCATGAAGATTAAAGAACAGGGACTGATGCTTAGATTGCAACCTTGAGTTAGGATCTGAAGGTCTCAGAATCTGGTTGGTATCAGAAATTCTTCATGGGGCTGATTCTTCATGGTGCTTTTATTTAAAATAGAGTAAACTGTTTAGTACACTTTTTCTATTCCAATCCATGGTAAATTCTTATCAAGTCATACAACTCCACACCTCCTCTTCTCAGAAGAGTTGTCACCATAATGTGGACTGCTTAGATCTGCACCTTAAGAGGTCCATTCTCAGCTCAGGTAGGGGTCAGTCCCCTCAGTGTTGTCCTGCTTAGCTGGCCCTCCCTCCTTCCCAGAAGGTCAGAGAGCCACAGTCACACTTCTCCTACCTGTCTTTATATTAAACAGAAAAAAGAGATTTGCCTGGAATTTATTCTATTATTAGGTGATTAATGCCTCTTAGTTATTATTAAAATAATCATTATTATAATTTTATGATACATTGACAAGCCTGTCTGCCAGTCTTTTAATAAGCCTCTTTTCTTTACACTTTCCCTTGTTGACACATATTGATACTATACTGGGTATATAAGAAAACTGATGTATGTTTTCATGGTCAGAACATGCAATGGGTCTTGAAAAAAATTATTATCATTTTTCCAAAAAAGAATGCATTTTGCTTTTCTGACACTGTCCTTATGCATCAGGGAAAGATTGTGTCCGTCCAGGTGGAAATACTTTGATTGACTCTTAGTAAAAGGTCAAGATGAAAAAGTATGTGAAAAACTAGCAAGTCAAAGAGTAAAGCAAAACAAACAGCAAGTCTCTGAAGTAGACAAAAACAAAGCCAAGTTCTGAATTTTTTTTTTCCTGCTAATTCTTCCAAAACTAGTGGAGGGGGAAGAAATGAATGGAGAGTTATTTCAAAGGACCTATGTGAAGACCATCAAGCTTCTTATCACATTCAGAAAATATAAGGCCTTGTTTGAGACCGGTGAGATCTAAAATTGTTGTTCTCCCACACAAGTGGAGTGTGTTGAAATCAAAGCCTGTGAGATCTGGTAAGGTATCTAGAAGCAAGGGAGTGAGTACCTGTGGCTTTGGAGTCAAATCCTGGAATGGGCTTTTCCTCCCTGAAAAATATGTGTCATTGAGACTGCATCCCTAGAGAAGACAGTGGGGTTGAGTTCCCACTGGTGAGAAGAATTCTCCTTGATTTACATTCCTTTTACCTGCCATTGGTTGTAGCTATACCAAGACACCTAGTCCAGTGACCACTGATGTACATTGATGTGACTTTTGGCTCAGCTAAATAAATGCAAGACTATGAGTGTGCCAACAAACATTCCTAATGTATGTCTTGTACCCTATTTTGCTTTAATGATAAACTCTGAATCTCACATTCTTCTAGATGCTAGAGAACATCTCCTTAGAGCTGGATTGCCCAGACCTGTTTCTTGATTACACCCAACCCCTTCACTGGATGCCCATATTGTAAATTTGTGCAGAATTTTAAGAAGTATACTTTAATCAAAAATACTTTACTTCCTTCTATCAGAAAAGTGCCATAGAACACTGATTATTTTTAAAATAATGCACAAAAATTTTTCAAACAATTATCGTACTCAATATGAACGCTTGCAATGAGTGTAATAGGAAAGGTTGATGGGATACCTTTTGTAATGTCCAACAAGGAAAACCATTATTATTTTTTTTAGTTGTGTGAGAGAGTATTATCTATCTATCTATCTATCTATCTATCTATCTATCTATCTATCTATCTATATATCTATCTATCTATTTATCTGTCTGTCTATCTATCTATCCATCTATCTACCTACCTATCTATCTATTTAGTTTTACCAGGAATTGACCCAGCAATGCCTAACCACTGAGACCTAGTCCTTTTTTATTTTTATTTTTATTTTTTGAAACAGAATCTTCCTAATTGCTTAGGGCCTTCTAAGTTGCTGATGCTGGCTTTGAACTTGAGATCCTCATGCCTCAGCCTCCCAAGCTGTTAGGATTATAGACATGTGCCACCCCACTTGGCTGAGAGTACATTGCTTAACCTAGATCTGCTTCTGCAAAATGAAACCAGTAATAGGATTCTGGAATTATATCCGTTAATACATATAAAGTACTTAGGAACCTGGCTAAATAAAAATTATAATCATTACTACTGATAAAGAAATGGAGTTTTGTTAATCAGCTTCCACAAGGACTTCCAGCTGGGATACAAACTGGATCTGGTCTCACTCAAAGTCAATCTTCTCTCCTCCACTTCATTCCAACTCTTGTTTCAAGAATGTGGTCTGTGGTCAAACATGAAAAGTGTTTGTCCATGAAAAATGAGGTTTTTGTTTTGTTTTGTTTTGTTTGTGGTGCTGGGGATTGAACCCACTGGCTTGTGCATGCAAGGCAAGCACTGTACCAACTGAGCAACAATGAGTTTTAACTGAATGGAAAGTAGCAATGAAATAATCTGATATTAGGAGGCATGTTATAGAAATGCATGCTGTTTTTACAGATAAATAAAAAAATGTGAATCATTCTTTCCAGAAAATCATATATTTCTGCTCAGTTTGCAGTTCCTTCTTGACATCTAATGTCCTGTAAAATGAGTGTCCCATATTCCTATTGGGAACCTACTGTAAGCTATTATAGCCTTTAAAATTTTGAATTTTAGAATGTTGATTAGTGGTCCTTTTGAGAGTTTACATATGAGAGCCCCAGAAATTTGTAAATAGGTGTGAACACTGGGGAGGGGAAGCCTGGGTACTGGTGCCTAAGAGCCAAACCAGACCTTTCACCTGCCAGTCCAAATAAAGGTAGTCCTGTGGCATCTGAAGAAGCCTCTGTTTTCATTCCTCTTCTTCACTACCCTAGGTTCCTGTCATCAGTGCCCTCTAATAAATCCCACCACTCCACCCCAAGATGTTAATTTGTGAGCTTGCCTTTACTTTGTATCCTGAAAATTACTGTAGACATCTTCAGGTCTTGGGGATAATTAATTTCTAGTTGCTAGAAATGACCAAAATATCATCTCATGGGCTTATCCATGGAGCTCATTTACCTTTCTGCTTCCCCTCTGCTCTGTCTGTATCACAGAGTGTGAGAAGACAGTAAAGGAAGAAGGTTGACTGACTTCTGAATGCTGTGCTTTCCAGGGACCTATGTTTATCCATAGGCATGTGCCTCTGGTTGGGTTTGTCCCAGGAGGTCACTGATGGAAATTGGAGGTCAGAGGAAAGAAGGGAGAAGTTCCTACTTCTGTGCCTGAGGTAGGTTTCCAGCAGTGTTGTTTCTCCTCTGTGTCTCCGGGAAACCTTGCAATGACCTACATTGACCTCAGTTTTCAATGGGTGACCCCCACCCCAACCCAGGGCACCAACAAGAACACCTCTATTTTGCTTCTTCAGACATAAGGTGGCAGGGGCTCCCTGTGGTTGCTTATCTCTGGGTTGCCTCCTTCTGTTGATTAAGCAGCATCTTCTGTTTATCCTATATAACTTGGATATCAATTCTCTCTGTGTGTTTTATACATTCAGACTGGTTTCTGTTTTTCTAGCTGGACCCAGTCTAATAGAAGCTGATTTTAGAAAAAAAATGGAAGTGGTGGGGTCGACAGAAGCATAAACTCATGTGAGCATGGTGTGTTGGTTCATCAACACCGAGTTTTAACTGAACAGAAAGTAGCTATGAAATGATCTGATATTAGGAGACATATACATTTCTGTTGTGGAAATCACCTCAGATTGAACATATTTTGATTTGAACTGTTGTGGAAAAGGTTTAGATTGAAAATTAGGTGTTGTTGGCTCCTCAAATGCTATACCGAAGACAGGAAGGAAGTCTGTACACACCAGGTTAAAGATGGCGACTCATCACTTCCAGGGCCTTAGCACATCAAAACTACAGGCTTTCTCTCCTGCAAGCATACAGTGCTCTCTCTGAGAGTTGCTTCATGCTAGCAGGGAAGGAAAGAGCTCTTGTCACTGGGGTAGCAGGAGACAAGAGGCTTTATCATAGGATGGGAGATCAAAATAGCTAATTGAAAGGAGTATTTCATAATATGACAGTGTCCATTACCTTAAAGGATAACTGCTTTCTTTGTTCATTCTACAATTGAGTGAATGCCTACTATATGTTGTGTTATTTCAGGTACTGGGGTCAGAATCATCAGCAAAAAAAAAAAAAAAAAAACAAAAACAAAAAACCCCTGTCTTCCTGAGTGTATAATTTGGGGGAAGGGTGGGGGAGAAAAAGAGACAATACACAAAACAAATACTAGAATAAATATTAAAATGATGATATATACTATACAGAAAAATATTGCAGAAAAGTGAATAGTAAGTGTTTGGAAGAGAGGATTCAAAATTTAGATGGGAAGGCCTTACTTAGAGTGGCATTTACATGAAGTCCTGAAGGAGGTGAAGGGAAGAGCTGTGGGCCTTCTGGGTAAAGGACATTGAGGCAGAGAATTGGAAAGGACATCATATTAGGGAGGGAGGTGGAAAATACAGCGGATTCCAAGGGCAGTGTGGACATCTCTGGCCAGAGCCTCTGGAAGGATGGCATTATTAGTTGAAAAAGGGCAACAATGAGGAGGAGGAGTTTTGCTTAGGGTTGGGACTGGGAAAATTGGAAGCTTAATATTTAGACATGTAAACCGTGAAAGCCTATTACACATTTAGAAGGAGATGACACTTACGACAGCTGCTTCTATGAATCTGAATCTGGAATTCAGAGAGCGATACAGACAGACAGACAGACACACACACACACACACACACACACAGAGGGAGAGGGGAGAGAGAGAGAGAGAGAGAGAGAGAGAGAGAGAGAGAGAGAGAGAGAGAGAGGTGTATCCTGGAGTATCCTGGAGTTGTCAGCAAATCAAGAATACTTACATAGCATTTAAAACAGAGGAGTTAGAGTGAGCACAGATAGGCAAGTGAAAGGTAAAAGATTGAGTCTTTGGCACTCCCATTTTAAGAGGTCAGGGAGATGAGTGGAAACTTGAAAAGAAGCCTTGGAAAATGAGCTGTGAGGCAAAGCGTGAAGGGGTAGCGATGTGCTGAAAGTTTAGCAAAAATTGAGCATGAATCGAGACAGAATGTGGCAAGTAGTGCGAATAATTAAAAAAAAAAAGGTGAGGCCTTAGGCCTTACCATCACACCTGTTGGCATCACCAGTGATGGAGTGGCAATGGAGTGGCACGGATAAAACATGGAGCGTGCTCGGGGAGAAGGAAAGCAGAAAAATGACTGACAGTGAATGCAGAAGAGAGTTTCTGTAAAAGGCAAGACAGAAATAATAGAAAAGAAAGTAGAATTAAGAATTTTCTAAGGTAGAGAAATAAACATGAAGTGATTCTATCAGTGAGTAAAACCTAAGAGTGAAGAGAGAATTATTATTTTTTTGGGGAAAAAAAAAGCACTAATAGCTAGGATGATGTGTTTGAGCAGACTAGAGGAGTCGGTTAGCTAGGAGCGTGCACGGCGACCCCCTGCACTGAGAGGGAAGGCAGAGCATGCAGGTGACTTAGGTGAGTAGACGTGGTAGAGCTTGCAGAGCCCTTTTCCCTTTGCTTTTATTTTCTCAGTAAAATATGAAGCTGAGAAGGAAGAAACAAGCCATCTACGAAGGAGGATGGGGCCCAGATGCTGGAGGTTTAAGGAAAGACCTGAAAGTCTGAAATACTTCACTGGTAGAGTGAGGGAGAAATGGACATGGAAATATAATTCCCAGTTAATGTTAGAGCCCTCTTGAGATTAGTGATCACAAATTGAAAGTGAGGCCATTCATCCTGGCTTTATGCTTTCCCCCAGCCGTGTTCAGTTGCAGAGTGTCAGGCCGTGGAGCAGACAAAGAGTTCCATTTAACTAGGGCTGTGTTTTTGCCTATGATGAAGCTGAAGAAAATGGCAAAGAAGTCTCGGATATATACAAGGGAGGGGTCATAATTACTGGTCACCAGAATTTAGGATGTATAAAAAGAAGATTGAATTTAAGATTGGTTAGAGAAAAAATGAGTCATTGGTAACAGTGATAAAATGTAGGCTCTGGGGCTGGCGTTGTGGCTCAGCGGTGGAGTGCTTGCTTAGCATGCGTGAGGCACTGGGTTCTATTCTCGGCACCACCTAAAAATAAAGTTTATTGTGTCCACCTATAACTAAAACAAATATTTTTTTAAAATATAGGTTCTTATGGGATCGAGGGAGATTGGAGAAGTGGTACCAGAAGGAGTGAACTGGGGAGATGGTAGATATTGGTCAGAGAGAGTGATTCTAGAAATAGAGTATATCTAGGGGGCATAATTCAGGTAAAACAAGGTCTATGGTATAATCACAGGAACAAATGGCTGAAGAATGTAGAAGAGAGGAAAAGAAAGAGAAAGGAAGTCACTGACTTAGAAGCCAGGGTACTACGAAGACCATATTAGATTAGAAGGATATTGAAATCACCAGGAAGGAGGCATGGTATAAAACAGTGACAACAAGCCAGGACTGATATCTTCAGGAAGTAAGTATGAGTTGTGAACTGCAGCCAGAACCACTGTGGCGGGGAGTAGTCTGGCAATCTGAGGTTCAGAGCTGAGTGCTTTCGTGGAGAAAGGAGAGTAGCAGCAATGAGGGGCCAAAGGGATGACAGGGCTCCTGCCAGCCCAGAGAATGAGAATGCAGAAGGCTGACAGCGGCCATTTGCAAAAGCTCTCGGGACACAGACTCCTCAACAGAGAGCCAAGTTCTAGAACATGAGGAACTGAGAATAGAGATGTTCTTAATTCTAATGAACCAGGAGTACTAGAAGTCACAGTGGAAGGGTTTAAGGACTTCAGAATAGTTAGATATGATCAGAAACAGACTTCATGGAGTTGAGAGTGTGAGGGATAGTCTGGCATCCAGGACTTCTGCATAGCTTTCTTTTGAAGAAACTTCAACTTTCTTTAGCTCCTGGCTTGTCTAATTAATTAATTAATTGACTGATTTGCAAAAAAAAAAAAATATTTTCCTCAAAGGGCAAGTAGCACAGAAACACGGGGCTGTGATGCACGATGCCTAAGAGATAATGTATGAAAATTGGAAAGCTCAGGGTAGTGAGTCTCTTTCATACTTAAAGAAATTTGCATGAAATTGGGAAGGAGTTATGAGAATTTCAGATATGAAATTGGGCCAGTTACACAGAATGCTTTTTACACTATTACCCCAAGGATAAGCTGTCATACCCTGGTATTAGTACAGATTTCAAGAGGAGCACAATAAATTTTGAGTTCTTACAAGAGTCATAGGAATATATGTATGTATGTATGTGTGTGTATATATATTATTTTAAAGAGAAACAGAGAGAGAGAATTTTAATATTTATTTTTTAGTTTTCGGCAGACACAACATCTTTGTTTGTATGTGGTGCTAAGGATCGAACCTGGGCCCCACGCATGCCAAGTGAGCGCGCTACTGCTTGAGCCACATCCCCAGCCCGAAAAAAGCCACAAAATTTTATGTTTTTGTTTTGTTTTTTTTTTTCAAATCAGATGTTCTGTCACTTTCAACCTCATTTCTACCTGATGGTTGAAAATATAATCCAGTCATTTTTAGGTTAATTCAGACAAATAAGAGATTGTTCATTCATTTTCAAGTAAAATCACAAATGCAGAAATACTTTCTACCTCCATCCCCTATAGTATCGATGCCCTAAGGTTGGAGTCACAGAGGTTTGACTTCACTGCTGAGAGAGAACTGGTGCTTAGATCTGATCTGGACAGAAATAGTGCTATGAAAAAATAGTGTGCCAAGATCTCTGTCAGAAGTGCGAGATAATCACTGGCACCCACTGTCCTCTCCCCTGCTTCCAATCCCCCTATCCAGGCAGGCTCCCATGCCTATGACTGCTCCTCATAAACATGAGATCCACTGAGGACCAGGGGCCTTCTAACTACCCTCCCACAACATTCACCTGGGTGGTAGAGCAGAGTAGATGGGATCTTTGGGATTTCTTGTCAGACTCTTCAGCCTACAGGAACATAGTTTGGGGTGTGGTGCTCTCATGGCTCTGTCTTATAGGCTTGGTTATGCAATGTTAGTTTACTCCTATAGTAGATACCCATGATTATGGAAAGAATTCTTCATAAGGCTTCTGTCTCCTTGGCTTCACCCAAGATGGAAGAGCCACATACACTGTACACTGTCAAATCTTCAAATTTAAAATGGAAGCAGAGTTTTCCCTTGTGTCTAACATTCCTATTTTTCCAATTGTTCCTCCCTACTATGAATGTAAGCTACTTTTAGCTCATAAGGACATGGAAATTTGGTCTGGCAGGGAGAGCAAAACATTATTATTGAAGATATACACTTTATCTTTGGAGTAAAGCATCTTATGCCCTTGTTCTTTTGCTCCCTATAAGGAAGAACTTTTTTGAGGGGAGGGGGGATACCAGGGATTGAATTTAGGGTCACTCGACCACTGAGCCATATCCCCAGCCCTATTTTGTATTTCATTTAGAGACAGGGTCTCATTGAGTTGCTTATCACCTTGCTTTTACTGAGGCTGGCTTTGAACTCCCGATCCTCCTGCCTCAGCCTCCCAAGCTGCAAGGATGACAAGCATGAGCCATGGCACTGGGTCCTCATAAAGAAGAAATTTAATACCATTGGATAAAACACCTGGTAAGTTTGAAATTTTTCCTATTTTTATTTCAGTTAAAAACTTAAACTCATAAAATGAAATAATTTCCCTGGCAATTGTGTTTTTTTCAAAGAAAGTTGCTATATGAGTGGAGAGTAATTGTTTTACATTCCTGAGAATGAGAAAGAGAGAAAGAACAGATGGTTCCTCATGCTTGTGTTGGCTTTCAGGCTGGTTCCAAATGGCAAAGTATTGCTGGGCAAATATTTGGAATCAAAATGACCCTACACTATTTGTTGAGAATATTTCAGTACTCTGTGTACCCTGCAAGTCATGTTCACCACTATAAAAAGACATAAAATATGAGAGGGGAATCAATGATTTATTAGAGCATAAGAATGCAGTTTGGGGAGAAAAAAACTAGTGAAGGAGCAGATATCCATCACCAAATGGCAAAGATGCTAGCAGGAAGGACTCCAAGCACATTGTGGAATCTGAAGTTAAGGTGGGAAATACTTTTATCCAGGCACAGACAAACTCAATGTACTTGATTCTTTCTAGAGATCGGAGCTATTATCAATCAAATGAAAAGTGGATTTTGAATTATTGATTCTGTTCTCCATAAGTCAAAGGGAAGATAATTTAATTTTGATAGAGCCAATAGTTTAATAGTTTCATTATTTGGCTTTTAGTTAAACTCTCACTATATTTTGAAATATCTTTTGACAATAAAATTAAATCGAAATGATAAAATATGCAAGGTAACACAAAAATCCATTTAAAATTTTTTAAAAACATTTATTCTTAAGTTTTAGGTGGACACAATATCTTTATTTTACATTTAGGGGTGCTGAGGATCGAACCCAGTGCCTTGTGCATGCTAAGCGAGCACTCTACCACTGAGACACAACCCCAGCCCCCCCCCCCCCCCATTTTAAATTTGAAGATCTGACAGTGTACAGTGTATGTGGCTCTTCCATCTTGGACAAAGCCAAGGAGACAGAAGCCTCATGGGGAATTCTTTCTGTAATCATGGATCTCTACTATAGGAGTAAATTGTTACTCCTAACATTGCATAGTCAGACCTATAAGACAGAGCCACGAGAGCACCACACCCCAAACTATGTTCCTGTAGACTGAAGAGTCTGAGAAGACATTTCAAAATATCTGAAAAATATCAAACTGCTTAAAAAGAAGAAAATTTGAAGCATGACTGGTAATGTGAAGTTGATTTCAGGGGGTGTGAACTGGCTCACTCAATACTCTAGTTTGTTGGAGAGTAATTAAGAGACAAGAAGAAGTGGGGAGCTGGTATGGTATAGCTCATGCAGTCAGATGACCCCAGTTTCCATTCCCACTGTGCCACTTAATATCTGTTTGATATTAGGCAAGTCTTAACCTGTCTTAGGTTTTACAGCTTGCTTAAGTGTTAGTTTCTTCTGGAAAATGGAAAGAATAAAATCTATTTCATGGTTTGCAAGAATGAAACACATATTATGTCACTTAGCACAGTGTCTGGGCTACAGATCTGGAATTGTGTAATTAGTTCCTCCTAGTATATCTGTTATGTGAAGAATTGAACTAATCTTGCCTGAACTATTTGATTTTCTTTTGAATACATTTAGGAATAAATTTAATAAAAGGACACATTTGCTCTGCTTTATGTCCCATAATGATTGAAAACAACTAAAAGTCCATTACCTCATTGGAAGGAGACTAGAAAGACCCGGATTCTTTGTTTTCTTGAAGTAAATAGATTTATTTCTTTTGCCATGCTTTGGCTATTCCCATTCTCGTATTCCTTGTCTCTATGCAACTGGTACATTGAGGTATGATTTCTATTGGTCAAGGTTAGAAGTTGGCAAATATAATTTACTCTACCCCACCCCAACTTATGCTCATTCCTGTAGTAGGAATCTAGTTTTCTCTTCATGTTGTGATTTATTCCAGGAAAGGGCATTGCATTACGGGGTGGGGATGAGGGGGTCTCTAAAAACAGATGGCACTCTTCAAGATCCTGCTCAAGTGTGTCTTATCCATGACATCTGTTTCTTCACTTCTCTAGTAAGAATTCATTCCTTCAAGCAGTTTCTGCAGTTCCCTTTTGCATTCATATCTCACTGTATCTTGAAATATAGTTGTTTTTCACATGTCAGTCTTCCTTCAGACTCAGTAACATCTCTGAGCACTGGCACCAGTCTTCTCCTTCACCTTAGCCTTCCCATTGTATCCAGCATCTGGTTTTGTACACCACCAGTTTCCAAACAAGGCAGGTCCCTATCCATCAATTACCCTGTATAGAACCCCAAGACGAGAGTTTTGGCTAATGGACAGTGTACACACAGCATTATATGGGAATTGGGGAGTTTATTCAGGTAACTATAATCATCTGCAACCTTATTTTGAGGTAAGTAAGAAAGATTGAAGATGTGGAATCAGCACATCATGTAATATAGAAAGTGCATTCTGGTCCTGCTGGCTTCCAGCTCCTTGGCTGAGAAATGTCACAGACTGTTAAAGTTTGCCTCCAAGCCAAAGGCACATCTATTTACACAGTTGTGACTATTTCTGTTTCAAATTTACATCTGCTTCTCAAATGCCCCTCTTTCTTCACAGTAATATTTTCTCACTGCTCCGTGTAAATTCTCCCATTTTTCACATTATTGATCTGAAGGGGATAGAAGGAGTGCAGAAAGGAAAAATCACTTGGCATGTGTAGTTGCCTTAAAATGCCTGACATTTACATCTAGTTCCCCTTCTGAGAATTAAATAATGCCCTTTTAAGGCACAAAAATGGAAATGTTATAAACCCTGATTTTAAATAGCCATAGGTGTTCTCGGCTGGATTTAAACATATTTTTCTTGATGGGAAATGATTATGTCTTACAGATCCCTCCAACACTATTTTGCTCAAGCCAGCAGACCTCTGTTCTTTCTGATTGGAAAATGTAAATCATACTTAAGAGTTGTTTCAAAGAAAAAAAAAAGAAGTCTGAAGCTGAGTCCTTGGACGCAAAGTTGCAGCTCACTGCAGATTCTATAGTTGAGTTACAACTCACTGAAAATTGGGGATTTAAAATGGAAGCGCTGACAAACCTTCAAGCCAGGGTAGCACAAATGGCGCCTTGATAATTTATAGTCTACAGGCAGCTCTTGGGTTTATTATCACAATGACAAATGCACTGTCATTGTTAATAGGATATTTCCCAGCAAGGACTTCTTGTTATGCAAGCCAGGTTCGGTATGTCATGCAGCATGATAGCAATAAAGTCTACAAGAATTTGTAATGAACTTCAATTACTAATAGATTATGGTTAATGGGAAATATGTGCAGTAAAGATATGAGTTTTTATATGCGCCTTCTGGTATTCTATGAGGCAATGATTTATGCTACAATTTATGTTAACATTTTCCACTATGAAAAGGCCCAATTTGGTAGAAAGCCACTTCATTTATAACATATATTTAAGATAATTTTGCACACAATATAAATGAAGGCATAAAATTAGATATTAATCTATTTAATTCTAGCATTTTTATTTTTATTGAAAATGAAGACTCTTTTCTTTTCTGAGTAGTACCATTGGTTAAAAATTCCTACTATAAAACAAAGCACGAGATATATTGTCTTTGAGTTAAAAGTAACATGTTGTATGTTAATTTCTTTGTTTAATTTCCTTTTGTAATTAAGGACCTGTTAGAATTTGATAGACACTGGTGTCTTGTTTATGTATTATTTTTAATTAAGAAAATCCACAAGTATTCATGTTAAATTAAAAGATGAATTTATAAGCCACATCATGCTTCCTCTCACCATAAAGATCCATGGCTATGGTATAAATGTGGAGGTACATATAAAAATGATGTGTGTGTATGATATACTGAAGCAGACACACACACACACACACATACACACACACACACATACATTCTCTATACATACACACACATATGAAAATTGACAAAATTGAAAAGTGCTTACCCTAACAGTAAATGCAGGCAAAAAGAAAAAAAAAACAGTAAAATTCAACTATGACAATTAAACACTTAAAGATTTTTGAGTTAAGTTTTTATTAAATAAAAATTATGAGAATTTTAGAGCATTCATAATCTTGCATACCTGAAAGTAACTTTACATCTATAAAAGTTGTGTGTGAAATAGCTAAGATAATTTTTGAAGTTTATTTTTAAACTAAAAAACAAAACAAAAACACATTTTTATGCTTTTCCTTCTCTTCAAATTTTCAAATTCATGTTTTCCCTGCATAGGTGCTACATGGTATCTTCAAATGGCAGGTACAAACATAAGGAGCACCCATGCACTTGTTACTTTTATTACTTGAACAGTCATTGAAACAGTTTTCTTTTTTCTTTCCTACTTCTCCTCCTCTTTCTCATCATTTTGTGGTACTGAGGATTGAATCCAGATGTGCTTTACCACTGAGCTACATCTTCAGCCTTTTTATTTTTATTTTTCATTTTGAGACAAGATCTTGCTGAGTTGCTGAGGCTGACTTTACATTTGTGATTTTCCTGCTTTAGCCTTCTGAGTCTGATATTGCAGGTATGAACCATCATAACCAGAAAACAATGTTTTTTTCCTGAATGATGATGGCTCTAAGAATCAGAGAGGTCTTAGAATATAAGAATTAAACATTTTGACTTTGAAGAGAGACACTTCCAGATGACAGCTTTACTACATATCTTATATAGTGTGCCCATCTACCTAAATTTATTATACCTCAGAGTCTGAATCTATTTTTTTTTTATTGGTCGTTCATAACAGAGTCTGAATCTAAAAAATGAGAATAATTTAAAAAGACTTTTTATTTAATTTTTTTTAGTTGTAGGTGGACACAATACCTTCGTTTTATTTATTTATTTTTATGTGGTGCTGAGGATCAAACTCAGTTCCTCACATGTGCTAGACAAGTGCTTTGCTACTGAGCTACAACCCCAGCCCCCAGAGACTGACTTTTTAATAATTAAATTCAAGTGAAATAAGACATCAAGATTTTTGCATAGTGCCTGAAACATAATAAGTACCCAATTCATTATAAATAGCATTAATATTAATAGTAGTGATAGAGTATTAGTAGCATTTGAAGAAATACTGGTCTACATAGGTTAATTCATAATTTAATGTTTATGTACTTATTCTTTTTCATTATTATTACAAAATTCCTTATAAGCCTCAATATCTTATAGGTTCACAGGCTCTGGTGAACTAGAGAATCACCTGATTTCTTCATAAAGCTATCTTGGACAGCACACATGGTTCGATTTGGTATTGAACCATGCCATTTGCATAGCTCAAAAGCCTCCCAGGTGATTCTTCACCCTATTGAAATTTAAAAAGCAGTACATGGGTTCCATTTATAGAATCTGTTAATGCTCGTTTCTCTATTTGTAGAAACAAACTAAGTCATATTTTGGGTGGATACCTGACATCATGCAGATTAAACATCTAGAATCCAGGTGACTGACACATGGGCATACTTCTCATCTTGATATTTTGGCCCTATCTGAAATAGTCACACATTTTCCTAGCACCAATGCAACCAGTATTGTATTTCTCAAACTTTTGCTCTTATTATTTTCAAAATGTTTTTATACTCCTTTATAGATTAGAAAAAAATATTCTGAGAAAGCTGGGGAAGACTTGGGTCAGAATAACCTAGCTATGGTAGTTAGGATATGAATATAGTTGCTATTACTAAGAACAAGTTAACATAGCACGTACAAGGTAAAACATCATTTCTATGTCTCCTAATAGTCAGAGGACAGGCAGTCTTCCCCTAAACCTTCTCCCACAGGTCCAGGGGACTGACTTCTTCTGTCACATTGATCCATATTTCCTAGTATGTTGCTGCCCTTTTCTGCATGGTCTAAGATAGCTCCCTACCACATCCACATTGCAGCTATCCAGGAGCAAATGGAATAGGAGAATGTATTTCTTCCACTATCAGTCTATCTTACAAATTGTGTTGCCACTTCTCACATCCTATTGCCTAGAACATAGTTATATACGCAACATTAAGGGAGTATGAGAAATGCTTACTGGCTGCCGTGTCCCTAGCAAAGAATAGACATTCCATTAGCATAGAATTGGGCAGGGGGGCTAGTAGGAGTAACAACAGCCTCTGCTACAGGGTCTCACACATCTTGCCAGTTGGAGATACACAGGTTTTAATCATTATCTTAATAGTCTCTTGTTATGGATACTCAGTTATTGAGGATGTTTTTGCAAGGTCAAAAATAATAGATCAATTCACTGAGATTGTCCTCCCCTGCCCAAGAGGCAAGTCCAGTCACACAGGGGCTAACCTTTGAAGATAATGCATTGTTGAGCCAAAGCCGATTAAGTCAAACAGGTGCTATTTTCATATCAGAGACCTCAGCTGAGCTCAGTGCATAGGAAAATTTGGACGCTAGGAGATAATTCCTCCATCAATATTGAAGAGAGAAAGGGACAGAGAATCAACAGTAGTACATTAAAAGCCACAAGACCCAGTGATTATGAACATCTTTGGGGTTAACTTGTGTGGGTTGGAACTCTGGCTTCACAAGATTTAAGAACATAGGGAACATGAATCAGGCAAATCTCAGTTTCTTTCTTTGTGAAATTGGAATAAAAATACTAAATCACTCATAAACTTGTACAAGGATTAGATTATATAATGCATATAAACACTTACAGCAGTGCCTGACATCTATAAAGGCCTCAATAAATATTAATTATTGTTAATGGGGAATCCTTAAAATTCTCTATGGTCTGTTTTATTTAGCAAAGAATCTTACTCCATGATTAACTCTTTTTCAAGCTGGAAATCAGGAGAGGCCAAGGAAAACAGAGGGAAGCAGCCAAGCAGAAGAGCCAGGATTTGCTCCATCCCTAGGACACACAGATGGGAAACTCATGAACTGCCAATTCCCCAATAAATCCATCCTGCAAGGCTTCTCATGGAGCAATAAGCCCTAGATAGTTTCCTTCTCCAATTCATTTTCTGATAACTTTTAAACAATGAGAAAGAATTCCAAATTCTTCTCTGGAAGAATAAAAATAAATAAATAATAATAATAATAAACAATCACAAAAAATAGCAAGCCACCTCCCATTAAAGCTACTGTAGGGTAGATGAAGTCTCTTGAAAATGTGCAGAAGAACAGCAATATCTTGATAAATAAGCTACAGCTGCAAGGTGCTTGTGCCGATAATAAGTAGCATGGAACAACTGCCTCTTCCACAAAACCCAGGGATTTATGTCCAGTCTGCCTGCTTTGAAAACTAGAGAATTAACTCATGAAACCCATACATCAACACGTGGAGAAAAGGGAATCACAGTATAGAAATGAAATTAGCATGAAATTAGTTAGCTGTAGGACATAAATAGAGGTACTGACATATCTGTGCGTCTTCTGTATCGAATGTCTTTGGAGAACTCACCAACCCTGGTCTGCAGTTGATGGCCCCCGTGATTTATTTCAACATTTTCTACCCTAGGCAGGTTGTTTGCAAAGTCCTTCAAGTATCATTAAGACGAATCAGGAAACACAGATAATTCTTCAAGAGAAGAATATGATCGTGGGAAGACACTGCTTATACAGAACATCCACAATGTGTCATTTCAGCCTCCAGAACAGCGCATCGCTATATTTATTAATCCATTGCCACAGAGATTACAGCAATCTGACACAGAGCTCTAATGAATTTTTGGCACGTTTGGAAATTGTGACTCTTGTTGTCCAAGGAGCCTCGTAAATCAACACCCCACCTTTTATTGCAGTTGGCTTTTCATGGTGTATATCACACTGAGAAATGGATTACATGATCCGTAGCTTTAACTACCTTGCATTAGTTGATCGTGTACTATGGATGTGTATTACACAGTGTATGAATCATAGAGGAGCTAGAATATGTGTGACAGATAATTTAAACATGAAATTGGTGATGCCTGGGAACAGGTAGAAATAGAGTCAGAGAAATACAGGGAAATGCAAATCAAAGTGAATGGATGGGAGAACCCAGGTATTTGCTGCTGGCTTAACACAAACTTATTAGTAAAGTGTGGTGTTCAGAAAGAGTGCCATTTCACCATTCAAGGAGATGATTTTTCTTCATACTACTCTGATCCTCCAATTGCTGCTTTGTCCCTTCTGTAACCAGACCCTTTCAGTTTACAAATGGACATTTAGAGGCAAAGGTGATTTATTTCTATGAAGTCTTACTCTACCTCTAAGATGAAAGAAGATCATAAAGTTAATTTGCCCAATATCCTAATGCACAGTGGGGAGTCAGAAAGCCTAGAGACTAGCTTTCTTCCTGTTAACCAACCTGCTTTGAGAGCTAGGCTGTTATTTAGCTTGTATCTCAAATTTCCTCACCTGAAAAGTAGGATAATTAACAACTGATCTTCCTAATTCATTGAGTAAAAATCTCATAAAATCTTATATTTGCTCTAACTAGGGCATTTGAAGGGCACAAGGTAGACACCCACATAGATCCTGCCAGGAAAAGGTTGTCTGTTTTCAGGAGAGACATAGATAGGAAGTAGAATGGTGAGGAGCATTCTTGAAACAACCAAAGTTCATCTGCCCTTCAAAAGTCATGCCATCTTATACTCCTGGCATCTCTCATTCTTTACACAAGACTGGTCCATTCTTGTTCAAACTGTGGCTTCCTAACTGGGTCTTCCTGCAAGGGCCCACAGTGGCCAATCTGGGCTGAATCTGTCTGATGACTTTAGAGCTCAGCTACTATAGGAAGTCACAAATGTCACTACTGCTCTTCAGACACATCAGGCTCATTCCCATATGAGGGCCTTCACATTTGTACTTCCTTCTTCAGATACTTTGTCCTAACACTTCACAGGACTTGTTCCCTTACTGCTGCATTTAAATCACTCTTCAGATGTCCCTTTTTTAAATTTGTTTTAATTAGTTACACATGACAGTACAATGACCTTGACATATACATTTGAATCAGATGGGATATAATTTCTCATTTTTCTGAGTGTACAGGTTGCAGAATTACATTGGTCATGCAGTCACAGCAATAATAATGTCTACTTTATTCGGCTGTCCTTCCATTCCCCCCCCCCAGATGTCCCTTTTTAATGAGACCTTCCGTAGACACTCCACTTAGTGCTATCCACTCTAGTATTCCTTTTCCTTTATTCACTTTTATTTTATGAACATTGCCTGTCTCTTTCTGACATACATTTATTTTTATCTTTTTCACTCATTATATATCAAGTCAATGATGTCAGAAACTTTTTATTATTTTTAACAACTATATCTCTTGCTTAACATAATGACTCACATCTAAGAGGTACTCAACTAATATTGGAGAATGTACATTTAGTGAATGAGTGAATGAATGTGCAGCTGTTCCTGACTTGCGATTCCAAATTTCTAAGAGGAGAATTTAATGTATTCATTTCATATTTTTCAAAAGAGAAGACTCTACCAATTTCTGGTTGACCTGTGAGTTGTCATCCATGGCCAGTTGCCCATTCCTTGGTCTGATTAGACAGGGATGAGATGGGGCCACTTCATGTGGCAGAGCGCAGGCACATAGAGCACTAGGGCTAAAGGGAGGCGGATCCCTTAAGGAGGACCTTGAATGGCCCAGCCCTGATGGTTCTGAGAGTGCCAGCTTTGCTCTGGCAGAAAGAGAGAGAGGCCATATGCCTTTGACTAAGAATCACAAGGTTGGAAACCAGGTTGCCTCTTCCATGTACCAACTCCCCATTCTCTTACAACTTTTCTTAATATTAGTTTCTTATTTGTTCTGCATTTTATATTAAATTTCTATGTGAAACTAATAATACTGATAGTTAATATTTTCTATATAGCTTAACCTTGGGAATCCTCACAGCTATCCTCTGAGGTAGGTACTATGATTCTCTTCATTTTGTGTATGAAGAAATGTGAAAACAGAGAAAATAGGTTGCCTGGGGTCGTTTGGAGAGTGATTAACACAACCAGGATTTGAACCCAAGGACGTCTGGTTCTGTAGCTTCATCTAACAAGACCATTTTTATCCATTCAGTCCACAAGCACTTGATAGGAAGTCAATATTTTCCTAGAAATAAACATTCCCATGAGGTAAACACATATAAATATGTTTTCAAAATGACAAGATTATTATGTACAAACTATGCTTATTAAATACACATTTAAAATACATTAAATATACATTTGGTTCTGTCAGTTTCACAGACCTAAGATCTAGTACTCTCCAATTTTGCCTCTCTTTTTATGGATGTGCACTGGATATTACTTAATTTGGAGGCCCAGAATGGCAGAATTGTCAATTAAGAAAGTCACCAATTTTTATAGCAAGCAAATATGAAGACCCTAAAATACTGATTGGTCCCACATTATACTTTCTTTCTGGATATTAGCCATACTGTTTAATGACAAATTTAAAAAAAATTGTGTGAGAAATAGTCCAAAATGAGTTAAAGTACACAGAAATGCATGGGCAACACATATTCATGTTGAGTGTGTTTCTTTTTCCCTCTTTTTTCTTTTGCTGTCTTGGAGATTGAACCTGGGACATCATAACATACCATGCAAGCGCTCTACCACGAAGCTTTACCCCAGACCCTTGTTTGAGTTCTTTGAGCTATGCTTACAATAATAATATCAACAGATAAGGTGTAGGATAGATGCTTGAAAAGGGAAGAATTTATCCATCACCTTTTCCTTTTGTTTTTCCTTTTGGTACTGCTGCTTGAACCCAGAGGTGCTTTACCACTAGCTGCACCCCACAGCCCTTTTTTAAACTTTTTTTTGTTGTTTTTTCAAGTCAGGGTTTTGCTAAGTTGGTAGGGCCTTGCTAAGTTGCTGAGGCTGGCCTTGAACTTGCAAGCCTCCTGTCTCAGCCTCTCAAGTTGCTAGGATTACAGATATGTGCCACCACACCTACCTTTGTCTTAGGACATACCATATGAAGGCACCATAGCAAACACAGAGATACACATGGTATATAAAACATTCTAAGTTCATGCTTATGAGGCTTCTTTCAGAATCACAGAAAAAAACTTAAAAAGTCACCATGTGACTGACCCAAAACCTTTGTAACATCATGTAGTGCCGGAAAGAAGCCAATAGTTCCATCCCTTGAACCTGGAGAGCTTTCAGTCACTAAGTAGTATGTCCTTGTGGGCATTTTTCTATTAAAGAAGACTACGTATTCCCACTCCATTAAACTGAAGCAGGTAAGTATTTATCCTGTGTTTCTTAGGAAAGGCCTTATAGGGATGAAAAAATAGTCATATTTATAAATGCTAATCTATATTGCACTTCTATTATTTTCTACTTTTAATAGCATATAGGTTCTGTTGGCTCTAGTTTTTATTTCTTCTTGCACATGTGCATTGTACAGAAGTCCATCATTTGCTGTATAGAGTCTTGATTTCTATTCTTCTGGTGAAGCTTTTCAAGGTCATCCTGGCCTCATATCCATCACTCACATGTGCCTCCCCGATTTCCTTTGTCAGTAGTACATATCAAGATGATTAATGGTTCAATGTTCATATTCAGAAATCTGACTAGATAACTGTCGTTTTATTTGTTGGAATTTATAATTCAAAAAAACATTGATGAAGTTGTTCAAGAAAAGAGATCAATACAAGTCAGTTTTACTTATTATGAACGACAAAGCTTGGTAACTTGTTAGTTTAAATAGGCTCTGTACCTGCATACTCCCTAGGAATGAGCTAGGGGATTAGGGAGGGGTATCCAGTCTTTTTAAAGTGACTCTACTGCAGTGCTGAGAGAAAATACTCAAACAGGAAAGACTGAATACCATCTTGAGCTAGAGGTTTTTTCACTGACAGAATGAGAATTTATTCTCTTTTGGCAGGGAGTATTAAGTATTTACTTACTTTAAATATTATTAATCCATTATTTTTACTTCATTATTTACCTAAAAAGATGCATTGCTTTTATAAGAATGACAAGGGCTTATTATTAAAAATAAAATAGGGACCATCAAATAAATTTTTTAAAATCCCCTGAAATCTATGGTCCAAGATGATTTTGGCCTTAAGAAGAGGTATTAAAGCAATATAAAGGATTAAAAAATATCAAAATAAATTCAAGGTTTTATACAAAGTTTGTAAATGGTACAAGGTATGGGTTTTTGTCAGCTTTTTTGCTGCTGTGACACAGAGACCTTACAAGAACAATGTAGAGAAGGAAAAGTTTATTGGGGAGCTCACAGTTTCAGAGGTTTCAGTCCATGGGTGGCTGACTCCATAGCTCTGGGCTTGAGGTGAGGCAGAACATCAGGGCAGGAGGGTGTGGTGGAAGAAAGCAGCTCAGGACATGGCAATAAGAAAGGAGAGAGGGCTCTCCTCACAAGGGACAAAGCATAAACCCCACTAGCACAACTCCAGTATTCTGACTCCTCCAGCCATACCCTGCCTACCTACAGTTACCACCCAGCTAATCCATTCAAATGGAGAACTAATGCACTGATTAGATTAATACTCTCATAACCCAATCATTCCACCTCTAAATTTTCTCACACATGAGCTTTTGGGAGACACCTCATATCTAAATTATCACAGTGCATTTCAAGTTGAGAGTTTTATTGTTTGTTTTTCCATAAATTTTGTTTACGTGGCTATTATTTTAGGAGAAATAGCTTATTCCCAATCTTAATCTTTAACATATAAATTTCAAGCATATTACTGTTTTATTTTTTAAAAAGTGAAACTATAAAATTATGATAAAATATGTTAATATTTTAAAGTGTGTCAGCCAGAAAATAGAAAAGAAAAAAAAAAAGGAAAACCCTAAATCAGGCTGAATAAAATACAAAAGTTACAACACATCAAAAAGACAAGCAAAACATAACTAAATCATAGATAAAATTACAAGAGAAAACAAAATGGGAAGAAAGGATAGCATATGACAAGGAGCTAATTTTGTAATGTTCTAAAAATGCCTACTCTTAATAAAAAAATCAATAAAAAGTAAGATCAGAATGACAATATAATGTACAAAAGACAAATACTTCTTCACAGGAGGAGAAAAATCTGCTTTCTTGGGGATTAAATTATCAATTAGTATTGATTTCACCAGCATTTAAAAAATCCATAGTATATATTTACTTAATATGCTAGAAAATTCCATTACAATAAATAAATGGAAAGAATCATATTATCAATAGGCCTGTGAATCTCAGTTGTCTCCTGTTCCCAGCTATGTGATGCTTAGTCAGTCTGCATGTGGCCTCTCATGGATAGATAAAACCAGAGTATTCCATAGGATTCTGCATTGAAGTCCAAGAGTGTTTTGGAATTTTCGAGATTACAGATACGCAATGCTCTTACCTATACTCTGAGATGCACTGGTAATTTTAGTATAAAAATGAATGATCAATAATTGTTCAAAATGTAACTTTTGAATATGCTGCCATGATTGATAGTTACGCCTCGACCACAATGAAACTCAAACTATTATTAAAAAGGACCTTCCCCTCTTTCTTAACACTAAATTCAGGCTCCTGGAGATCTTTCATAATTTCTGCTTTGAGATCTGGTGGTGCTGTTGTGTTAAAGTTGCAGGTTTCTGTCAAAAAATCCCACAGCAGGTCTCCATTTTCATTACCATCAATAAAACAGTCAGTAATGTCCATGGTGGACAGAAGGTCATAACACTCATACTTGATCCCCAGGTTGTCCAGCATCTGAGTAAGGTGAGAAGATGTGACATACTGGCAGAGGTCATCTCGGGGTAGGCGGGATCCATACTTTTTCCACAGCTTGTCCCAGCCACTGATCCCTGGGTAACAGAATAAAATTCACATGTTCACTTATTCTTTCTTTCATTTACCTCCTGCCAACCAGTACACTAGATGTTTGGAAAGAGCAGTGAACAAAATAAAATTCTCATACTTTGTGGAAGTCAATTTAAGGAACACAGATGAAGGAGAGGGTTAAATAAATAAGTAGACATGTCTGATGAGGATAAGTGCTAAGTGAAAAGCTAATCAGAGTAAGGGATGAGGAGGCTAATGAATTTGAAGAAGTGTCATTTTATCTAGGGTGGTCACAGAGAGTCTTTTTAATAAGGTGACATTTGAGCAAAGACCTAATAGCAAGCCATGTAGACATCAGAGGGAAGATTACTCCAGGTAGAGAAAAAAGCAACCGAAAAGGATGTAAAGCAGACACATGCTTGACCTGTTTAAGAACCAAACAGGAATTCACTCAATTGGAGTTGAGTAACCAAGGAATAGAGAAGAAAGAGATGAGGTTAGATGAGTGGCAGGTATTCTAGATGAAGTGCCAGATCACATGAGGACATATTGGAAACCACTGTAGAAACAAATTAGAAGTTTATGGTCTGATGGAAATGTTCTATCTGTGTTGTCCACTATGGTAGTCACTTACCACCTGTAGTTATGCAGCACTTAAAATGTGATTAGTTGTTACTGAGGAACTGAATTATAGAATTTTAGGTTTCATTTCATTTTAATCAATTTTAATTTCAACTTCAATAGCCAAATATGGCTCCCATATTGGAAAACACAATATTAAGAGACTAATTTTCATTTTAATAAGGCACTCTGGCCATACAGATGAGAATTGACTCCAAGCACATAAGAGAAGAAGCAGAACAGTGAACTACTAAAAACAAGTGGTCGGGCATTTTTTTTATCTTATGCTCCTAAATCCAATGGTATTTGGCAGCAGCTTGGATTTAGGGTATGAACAAATGAAAAGAATCAGTGGAAACTCCAGGGATTTTTGCCTAAACAAGGGGAAAAGCAGAATTGCTATTAATTTGAGTTTGGAAGAATGTGGAAAGAACAGATTTAAATGTATCAACAGCCATGTGGTTTGGGAACTATGAAGTTGAGATACCTACTGGATATTCAGGAGGTGATATAAAGAAGGTAGTTGTTTGTGTTAGTCTGAAAATCAGAAGAGAGGCTCCAAGAGTTTTTTAAAAAAAAATGAAGTGGAAGGAAAGAGCACAGTAAATAAACGATAATTTACTCAAACCAAAGGGTAGCCTCATGTCCATACACCATTTATAAGACACTGCCGTGGACTGCCATTAACTAGGCTTGCTACAAATTTTGCACCCCAACTTTAGAAGGCAGTTTAGCAATATCTGTTGTATTAATTGAAAATTTAACCCAGCATAGAAGCTAAGAGATATATCATGTGGTTTAAGTTAATGTTCCTAGAGTTAATTCAACCTAAGAGATTATCCAAAACAGGAAATTGGAAATAATAAATACTCTAGGTACTTGATATTCTACTAATGTTTCAGAAGATGGAAAGATACTTGCAGGATTTGCTCTAAAGAGGTAAGACTGGATGAGGCAGAAAAAAATTAAATTGTAGTTGAATTTAAAAAAGATTATGAAAATGTATTTTTAAATACTTCATGCCAAAGATAGTAGACTGTCTTCTCAAAAGAGAAGCCCTGCTGTCATTATTATTATTATTATTATTATTATTATTATTATTAAACCTGGTGGAGAGAAAAGAATCAAACACCAATTGCAGAAAATTTGCTGGTGTCAGTGCTGTGACTCAGTGCCACTTCTGAGCTTAGCAATTATACACTCTCTGACTGATGCATTATCATAACGGCTCTCAGTGGGCACAACATATGGTGTTACTTTTGCTTTCAACATGATATAAACCAGATTATTTTTTCCCTGTGTCTTAAAATAACACACCACGATTTGCCTGCTTCCTTCGGAGAAGACAGAAAACTTGGAGAAATCCTTCTATGTCATCTCCCTTGACTAGATAGGCTGTCTTCAATTTGGCAGCTCTCTCAACTGAGACCTGACTACATTATCTGCAGAACTATGCCACCAGCATCATTTTAGTTGGGTATACTCCTCATTTAAAACAAAATCCAAATCTTTAGTTCTTCTTTCTTCTATTTTTCACCCCCAAATCAAATCTTTCATCTTCATAATCAGGAATCGCTGCTAGTTATCACTAAGTGCATATTTACTGAGCTGGGTTAGTTGTATAACGAGTGCTTAGGAACAGAGAAAAGTGTCTTTCCCCTCAAGCAACATGCATTCTAATAAACTAATCCATAAATGCAGTCATTTAATTCTGATTTCAATTTCTTTCTTTTCCCAATTAGTTTTACATGTTTACCCTTTATTGTTTTTATCTGGGCATTTCTCTCTCTCTCTCTCTCTCTCTCTCTCTCTCTCTCTCTCTCTCTGTGTGTGTGTGTGTGTGTGTGTGTGTGTGTGTGTGTGTGTGCTCTGTGCATGTGTATGATTTAACCTTTTATTTCTGTTTATTTTAAAACCCACCTGCAAATAGTATATTTTATGTTATTTATATTTTATTTTTTGGTAACAGTGACTTAACCCAGGAGCTTTTTGCCACCATGCTGCATATACCCAGTCCTTTTTATTTTTTTTATTTTGAGACAGGGTCTCAAAGTTGCTAATGGACTTGCTAAGTTGCTGAGTCTGGCTTGGAATTTGTGATCCCTTTTCCTCAGCCTCCTGAGTTGCTGAGATTACAGGTATGTGCCACCACATACCTATAGGCAGTTTAAAAGGAAATGTCCTTTTTTGGGGGGATGGACATTCAGAGCTAATTATAGTTCTTATATCACAAGGTAGAAATAAACCACTATTCAGTTCAGATCAAACACATTTTGAGTATCTTCTGCAGGCAAAGGTTTAATAAAGATCTGGCAATAAATTAAGAGGCAAAGACCCTGCTCTCAAGAAACGCTCCTGAACTCCCTATATGTAATAGCACATTGCTTAAAGTGTTTACAGATCTGAATACTTCTTTAGATTAGGAGTCTTTCAAAGGTAGAGGAAAGCCAGGTGTGGTGTTCATACCTGTAATCCCAGTAGCTTAGGAATCTGAGGCAGGAGGAACTCAGCAATTTAGCAAGGCTCTAAGAGACTCAGTAAGACCCTGTCTCTAAATAAAATACAAAAAGAAATTTAAAAAAAAAAGCTGGAAATGTGGCTCAGTGGTTAAGTGTCCCTGGGTTCAATCCCCAGTACTCCACTCACTCAAAAGAAGGAGAAGAAATATGATGGTTTGGGGCTGGGGATGTGGCTCAAATGGTAGCGTGCCCTCCTGGCATGCGCGGGGCGCTGGGTTCAATCCTCAGCACCACATAAAAAGAAAATAAAGAAGTTGTGTCCATTGAAAACTAAAAAATAAATATTGAAAAAATTTTTCTCTCTCTCTTAAAAAAAAAGAAATATGATGGTTATCTCGGTACCTTTCAAAGCCTACAATTGACTGATAGTACAAGCTCAAAAAACTGAACAAACCAAATCCACAAGTAACTATGCTATACAGCAAACATGGAACTGAGGTATATATTGAACACTGATGATCCCGTACTGCATCTTAGCCAAACGAGATGATCAAATGACTACATATTTCATTACCTTAACATCTAATAAATTTCAATCATAAGTGTCCATATAATGCTCAAATAATGGTAATTTGGTAGATTCAATTAAAGAATCCATTCAACTGGGAATAGGTTAATATCTGACTGCTGGGCATATAAGAACTCAGGCTACATGGCTTACTTAAGATGATCCTTTAGAGCAAGATGATTCTCCAGAAACATCATTGATCTACCTAGATGAGATCTTGGCTAGATGAGTGCTCTTAGGAATTTAATTTAGTAAATAAATTCTAAGCTGTTCTGAGTCTACCTACAATAAGTACTCCACTTTCTTCATTACAGAGCAGATATGGATGAAAATATTATGCTAAAACAAATGAAATGCATCCTGAAACATCTTTGTTGTTTGTTGAAGCAAATTCCATATAGAAGGTGATCACAAGATCTTGTTAAAAATGGAGAGCAGTGTGAACCATTTCAGATTAGGTATTCCAGTATTCAAGTTTATGAGCTATTTGTTTCTTTTAAATTATTTTATTTATTTATTGGTTTAATTAAATGCAGGGCTTTGCACATGCTAAATATGTACTCTACACTACACTTCCAACCAGATTAAATGTTTTAATCTGACAAGTTGATAGAGAATGAAGTTTGAAGAATTAGTTCGGTTGGCAAGACAGGCTAGGGCAATTCTTCCTATAGGAGGAGTAGGAGGGACACAGATGGAGCACCTAAGTCTTCTAAGAGTTCTTAAACATGTCTTTCATTCATAGAGTAGACTAGCAGAGATGGATTTGAGGCTTCATCATGAAATGACTAGTAGCAATGTGGATTATTCCAGTGCATGTTTACTGATAGAAAAATTTACTGGTTTACTGGTTAGAAAAATTTTTGTGGCTAAATTTGTTTCCAATGTTGGGAACTAAGCTTGATCTATTTTTAAAAACAATGAACCATATTTATATTGGATACAACCAAGTAAATATTGCTATTTTTTAAAAGGAAACTATAGTTACTTCCAGACAATGAGAGGGCAATAGAACTTGTCTCAGAAAATGTGTTGTTGTAAGGCAGGTTGGTGGGTGCAAGGGTTTGTCTTGGTGATAGAGGTAAAGCAAAAGGGACTTAAACTATGCCATATAACAAAAGGATTAGACTAGGGAAGTGAGGAGCTGGCATCATAGCATTGAACTAAAAGAATATAGGGAGGTCAAAAGAAGTTATGAGAGTAGGTCCAAGGGAGGTGGGCCCTGAGTTCGCAAGAGAAAGACCAGAAAGAAACTGGCTGTGAGACCTTAATGCTGAATTCTGTCCTCTGCTCTGCCTACCCTCAGGTCTCAAAGAATAATGCTTTGGAGAATGTAGGAGGTAAGACTATGTCCATGCCTGTATATGGTGGAACAAGATGAGAAAGGGTGGGTGCAGCTCGTGCAAGGTCTAGAGAGAAAGAATCAAGTGGTGAACTACGAGCAGAAATTTTGAAAAACAGAGGCTGGCAACCATCAGGAGCATGTAAGCCTGAGCCCAGGAATCCTCAGGAGTATAGGAATGATGAGGAGGGAGGACAGACTATGCACATTACTTAGGATGAAAGCTTCAGTCATTTACTTAGTAATTATAAGAGTTAAGTACGAACCTATAGGATTAGGGAACCTGGAGGCATTCCACTTAAACTCAGTGGATTAATATATTCAACATATTCCTTTTTCAGATGGGGTGTTTTCTTGAACTTTAAAGAAAATTATCTTGGAAGTGTGTTTATTTCTTTAATTTTAACATCTTTAATTTATTTAACACTTCTGATAATAGAAAAATATGAGTCATTTTAGCATTAGGAGAGAGAGAAGTGAAGAATTCAAATAAAAGATCTAAATCTATTTTCTCTTTTCTTCAGTGGTTCGTCTTTTAAGAAGATATGGATGTAGTATTTCTTCCATGGCAGTTAAGCCCTCTTCTAAGAAGTGACCATGGGAAAGGAAAGAGGAAATCAGTCCCAGTGCCATAATCTGACTTCTCTTATTTATTACACTCTTATGTTTAGGAATGACGGCAGTTTGCAATATTTTTCTCTTTAGGACAGCTGTCTCCTATACTATAAGCAGTATAAAAAGAACCTGTGAACTGCATATTGAGAAAGTAAAAAAAAAAAACATTTATTTCCACCATCCAAACTACCTTGATTAACTTTTTCCTCAAAATTCTTTTCAGGCATGTCTGAGGTCCTGGGTTTAATCCCAAACACCACAATCATCCAACCAACCAATCATTCAATGAATAGTTTTCAAAAAGAGCTAACTTGTTTTTGAGTCTTTACTTACTCCCTCTTGATTTTTTTTTATCCCTGAGTACATATTTATATAGCACATATGAATCACATATATGGATAGATACAATGTAGGTATGATTATCCAGAAACAGACCTTGAATTAGCTAAGGCTCAGAGACCAAGTTTACATAAGTGGCAAGTGCCTTAGTTTTCTTGCCCCATGTATCATTCTTATGTGTGTCTTCATTTCTCTCTCTCTCTCTCTCTCTCTCTCTCTCTCTCTCTCTCTCGTGCTAGGGATCAAACTCAGGACTTTGTGCATGCTAGGCAAACACTTTAACACTGAGCTACATCCCCAGCCCTGTTATTCACATTTCTTGATGCCAATAAACCATGGCTTCTAGTAACGCATTCATAACATGGCCAGCAGAACACTGTGTCTATGAGGTTACTTGGTCAGTTCTCAGTTGCATAGAAAACTCACGACACTTTCTAAATCTGGCTTTTTAAAATTAATAAATATATACTCATATACTCTGATACTCTAATATTTAATTCCTAAAAATATTTTAGAATAAACCAAATACAAATATGAGAGTGAACTTGCTATTGCTATGAAATATATTTTAAAATCAAACCATATTATTTATGGATGAATTGCTATTTATGTATGCAAGAATTCTTCTGGTCCACTGATGCAGATCATCAACAACAGACTTTTGACAATGTCAAGAACTAACTTTACTTTTATGTTCCTAAATGCAGTGCAAAGTACTTTAGCCCAGTGTCCTAATTTAGAGAGAAACTAGTAGAAAGGATCCTGTTTACATAATCTCTTTTAAATGGAAAGTCAGACTTTTCCCACATAAATTCATACTTTTAACTAACTAGAGGTAAAAAAAAAAAAAAAAAGTATATCAAAATGTTCTCATGGGGAGCAGGTTGTGCACAGGAGGTCTCACTGCCAAACTCTCATAAAAGTTCAAGCCCTGGATTATAAGCAGCAACTAGTTTTGCAATCTTGAAAACTATTCATTATATTTAAGAACAAGTTAATTTTATGACATAAGGATTGAGTATGGAGTTGGCTATGTGGCTGAGGATGATAGGGACTTTGTGCATTTTGAATCAAGACATTTATCACTAGGTGGGCAATCCACAAAGACTGCATGGAAGGATTATTCTAATGAATAAATGACCTCAATAATGTTGACGTTTCATTTTCTAAGAACATTTACTTATGTTCTCTACATGGCACTCTGTATCTCTGGAAGCCACATGAGGGGATCAAAAGCTTCTCTGGCAAATACATCATCCCAAAACAAACCATGTGGGCCATTTTTTTAATAGGTGTTTGATAAGCTACAATGAGCAGTGTTGTTAATGGTTTACAAATGGGAATTAATCAAATATGATAACATGTTAAATATTTTAACCTTTAGTTATTAATTAATATCCAGAAGCAAAGGGATACTCAAGTGACACAAAGTAAGTATAAATATTCACTACTCTTAGGCTCACTTAAAAATTCCTATCACTTGGGGCTGGGGTTGTGGCTCAGTGGTAGAGTGCTTGCCTCACATGTTGAGGCACTGGGTTCAATTATCAGCACCACATGTAAACAAATAAATAAAAGTCCATCCATAACTAATAAAATATTTTTTTTAAATTCCTATCACTTGACTTTCCTCTGTTGTATGAAGAATTCATAAAAGAAGACAAAGACTTTTACCCAAGAAAAAGAAGTAAATAGATATTTAATTCCTTTACACCCCCTAAACTAAGAATGTAGCAAAAGACTTTCTTAATAGTATAAAAAATAATTAATTGGAGTCAGAAACTAAGGCAAGAATTTTATAACAATGACAAAATATACTTGATCTCCTCAAACACATGAATCCATACATACATGCACTATTGCCATTTTAAAATTCAGGCTGAACGAAAATAACTTACCTGATACAAGAATAATGAGAATCTTAGCATTGTTAGCTAAGAGACTATGGAAGAATTTCAGAGTAGCTGGAATATCTTCTACATAATACAGCATCTAAATAGGAGGGAAAGAGAAATGGAAAAAGAAAAAAAGAGAGAAATGAGACATTGCTCTCTGTTGGAGTCTTTGTTGCTTGGACTAGAAGGTTTGATTTTCAAGTTCAGTGAATTTTTATCCAATAAAACTCTTAAGACATTTAAAGATTAAAAATGTTATATGGAGAGATAGGACAACAGCATAGGAAAATATTTGGGAAAATGGAAAACTATGGCATTTGTTCAATTAAAGCCAAATAGGTTTAAATTTTACTTCTGGCTTCTATAACACAGACATTTATAGCTGGAGACACTTTGATTCCATTCCACATGGGGACATCGATCCTCTGCCTATTCTATATTTTGTGAACTGCAGTCTTCTGGGAGAAAATGGTGCTGGCACCATAAAATCAGACCCCATTTCATGGAACGTTGCTTTAAAATTAAGTCCTTTGTTCTAGCTTCTCCATGTGCTCACAGATGCTTTTTTAAAAAAAAAAAAAAGAAAAAGAAAAAGAAAATCACAGAAAAATGTGACAAGTTCTGATGTCTAGGACATTGACCTGAAAAACGCAGGAAGCTACATGCTTGGTCATAGAGTGTTAGGGGTCAGCCCACCCTCTTTTAGTAAGGGCAGAACTTCCAACATACAGAGTGGGATATTATTCACTGGGAGTGGGAAAATTTCCCTAATGATTTTCATGCCCAAGCGGTTAACCACCCCACAGATACTTCTTATATCTCACCTTCCTCTCTCTCAGACAAGAATTCAATATTCCATATAGTGTGTTCATAACAGAATTCATTGCACAAAGGCAAAACAACTTAAGCTGTAGACTCTCTCACGTGAATGAATGAAATAGAATGAAGCTGCCTGTGGCCCATGCTGCCTCAGCAGCCGTGTTGAGTGCCAGGTCACTCCACATTACCCACCACAGGGAGCGCAGGCAGGCACCAACAGGGCTGATCCACAAGATGGCTAAATACCTATGACATGACCTGGATGAAAAAGAGACAGGGCCATAGCAGACATCCTGAATTGTTATCTAAGACCCAGGGAGACCTGTGGGCTGACTGTGAATATCGAGAGAGTGTCAGGACTGAAGTAGCAGTGAAGAGATAGAGCTCAGAAAATGTCGAGTAGATAAAGGAAAGAGAGATGCTGTGAGGAAGAAAGGACAAACATGGAAGTCTGAGGGGGCGGGGGACGACAAAGAAGCTGATGCCTAAAGCCACAGTATTTTAGAACAAGGAAAATAATGGGAATCAGAGCATTAATGGAAGAACTGGCTTTTGACAAGAGGAGGCTTCTGCAACAAGATAGAAGGAGATGATGGTTACAAATGCAACTGTGTTTGCAAGTTAAGAGGGTGAGAGATGAGTTTTCATCTGATAATTTATATGGTTTCCTCACAATAAGAAGTGAGGTCATCAGCTGGGGATGAATGGTAGGGGGAGGTTGCAGGAGAATAAGGAAAGAAGGGAGTTATGAAATAGTTATGTGAGCAGAGGGGAAAGCAAGTATAATAGACAAACACCCAAGGCTTGCTTAACAACATTAAGTGCCCCCTCATGCAGAAAAGCTTTTATCAACCAAGGGAACAGAGGTGTAGGATTGCCTAAATATGTCAACCTTGGGGTCGTTTTTTCTTTTGGTTTCTTCATGAGTTTATTTCTTTGGTCTAACTATAATTGTGGTCTATAGAACAGAAAAAGTGTTTTGTTATTCACCAAGTGGTAGATCTGAAATATGCACATCTGCTGGTAGTAGCCAACTCCCAAAGCCTAGACATTGCTCATGCAATGCAGAAATATCCTTGAAGGCTGGAAATTCATCTATTCATCTATTCATCTGGTCCTCTATTCAAGAGTTATCACTCATTAGGCTCTTGGTGCTAGACATAGAAATAAAGTCCTGCTGAATGACTGGCTGATATCAGTAAGACTTTATTGACCTGAGGAATCATAAAACTTGCCCCTTTTGCTTTATACACAGTATACAGGCTGTTTATTAAAGGCTAAAGCAAAAAAGGATTTAGAAAAAATGTACATTCCAGACCATTTGGGTCATTGGAAAACTAGCCAAGACATATATTCACTCTACTATGTATTCGTTCTACTGTATATGAATCTGTGTGGGTTTCTCACTGCAGAAAACTATATCTAGATAGATAGATAGATAGATAGATAGATAGATAGATAGATAGATAGATAGATAGGTAGATAGATAGATAGATAGATATAGATAGATAGATAGATATAGGTAGATAGATAGATATAGTGATGACTATAGAATAAAGAAAATTGGCCTTATGGGATGTTAAGGAGAATTTTATCAATACTTGTATTTGAACAGATAATTCTCCCTTGTAGAATGAGAAATCACAAAATTTTCATTTAAAAAAACATTAAAATTTTACACATGCTTGATGAATATTTCTAAAAAATCTCCCTTCTGATAGTATTATTATAATAAATATTTCTTACCTGAATCATATGAATAAAGTCCCACTTTTGAAGCTCTTTTTTCTCCATTATTCTATTTTGATATTCAGATGATGTCTCCTTATGCCAAGCAAACTTTATGTTCTCGAGGTTTGATGTCTTGGCTACAAGCTCTAAAATACAGAGAAGAGGTGGCACACCATCAATTTTAATTGCAAATGTGGAACCAATTTCCATTTAGAATTTTAATGCAATCAATGTTATATACATAACAGATATAAAACACATTTTTCTTTTTTATGCAGCTCTGGGAAACCTTGGAGCTCATTCTGATTTTTTCCCAGGATTAAATAAAATTAGAGGTAAAAGGAAGAGTCAATAAGAAATAATTATGAGAACCTGGTTAGATATAGGTTACATTATCTTAGTATTAATGGGGAATCAACTAGTAAATTTTATTAATGTAAAGTTGATATGAAACAGGTAAAATGACTGTGTAAATCAGGAGCAGGAAACCAAGGCCCAGGACTATATCTGGTCTACCACCTATTTTGCATGAACTATAAACTAAAAACATATATTGTTCTATTTCCTGACTTACTGTCTCTGTCATTCATGTTTCATGCTATTACATTATTATTATTTTATTATTATTAAATGATTAGAAAAATCAAAAGGACAATATTTCATAATTTGTGAATATGAAATTCAAATGTCAGCATTTATAAATGAAGCTTTATTGAAACACACTGATATTCAGTTTAAATACTGTCTATGGCGAGCTTTGTGCCAAAACATCAAAGTCAATTAGCTGTGACAGAGACCAGTGGCCTTCTGAGTCTTAAACATTTACTACTTGGCCCTTTTCAGAAAAAAAAAAAAAAAAGCCAATTCTTGTTGTAATCCATTAAAGATAAGCTATTTAAGGGCAGGAATTCTGTCATATTCTGAATCAATGAATGACTCTGACCCTAAGAATAAAAATTAAAACTAATAGTTGATGACGACATGGTAATGGATGGAGAGTCAATAAGAGTCTAATTATTCACTGTTCACAGGCTGAGGCGTTCAGTCATGCCTTTAAGAATTAATTAGGTTCTTCTCCAAAGAAGCTTACAAAGAGTATACCACAGTCACTGTATTATTAATCATTCAAGGCAAAAAATATGAGATGATAAGCCTTTGTGGATAAGATTTGGCATATAGCACCAAAGGCTACAGGTACCTTTGTATTTGGTGATTTGTTCTGTACTCGGTTCAACAACTTCATTGTTGATATGCACTCCTGGGTATTGAACCTGAACTTTGGAGAGAATTTGAAGATCAATTTCACCTAGAAGATAAATATACAGAACAGATTACACCATTACAAAAAGAAGTGATTAAGAACAATTTGAGCTGATTTATTATCTGCCTTACTTTTACAAGAAAAGACTAGCAGAAAAAATAATGCAAAACTGTTCCACTGCCACAATACCTGTAAGGCAGAAAAGCTAGGTTTTCAGTAAGACTCATAATGTAATTTTAGGGGGAACATGAATGTCATTCATCCATTCATTCATTCACACATATAATCTTTATTTAATATCCATCACTGCATTTTATTAAATCAAAGATGTCATTGATTACAGAAGATGACAATCCCTATTCTTGTTTTACCAAGTCTGGAAAAAAAACACCATTAGATATAATTTTAAGATTTTATCAACTGACCATAATCTGAGACATTAAGATAAGGAAAAATAGCTTAGAATGAATAAACTTGTCTAGGCTAGAAGAATGAAAAAAAAAGATTAAAAAAATATAAAAACATATGTTAGGTACTAATAAAGGATACAAAATATGTCAGACATCTGCCTTCTAAATTATCATTGCCTAGTGGAAGAGACAGATATGGCAACAATCCTGACTGTATTGGGCTAGGGTGGGATGAGGAGAGGAAATCATGAGGGAAAGGATATAGGAGAAGTTAAAATAAGCAGAGCTTCTTGAAAAGAGACCACTCTCTAGCTCGCTCTCTCTCTCTCTCTCTCTCTCTCTCTCTCTCTCTCTCTCTCTCTCTCTCTCTCTCCAAGTGAGGGAGGTGGCCCTGAGACTTATGGGAAGTGAAGGATTGTAGGCAGAGCACATAGGATGACAGAGGCACAAAGTCAGGAAGTAGAAGAGTACCTATGAATACTTAGAATACTGGGTGAGGCGGGCTTCTAAGCAAGAGGAAATCCAAGAGGTAAGTGGAGAGGAGATTTTGGACAGAATGCATATTTTTCCATTATTTCATTCATCAACTACTAATTGACGGTTTACCCTGTGCCAGCAACTGCACTAGGCTATAACAAATGCAAGAGCAGGTGGATTCCCATCCTGATGGAAACTCGGTCTATAAGTGATGGCATAGGAGAAGGTGGTAAGGCAGATGGACTTGCATTTCAAACAGGTGTTCTCCATGTACTGGGTGTATGTGATCTTGTCAATTTGCTTTACCTCTCTTAGCTTCATTTTCCTCATCAGAAAAATATAAAAAATAAGAACACATAATTTATTAGCCGTGAGGGTTAAATGTGTTAATGCAGATAGAATACAGTGCAAAATAGAGTTGGCACTGAATAAATGTTAGCTATTAATTATTTTTATTGTTGCCATTGAGTCCCTGTCTTTAAAACCATTCCTTCTCTCCCTATTACTAATGCCTCCAAATTAAGTTTTGCACTTTTATTCGATTAGGTTATGATGTTGACCTTCATTAAAATGGAAATACCTCTTGGCAAGATTAGCATATGAAAATTATGTTAGACTTTAACGTTTTGGCATAAATGACATTAACAGAACCTTTTCAAGGTTAGACATTGCAGGCAGAAAAACAGATCATAAGACTGGGAGATCGGGAATAAAGTAAATGAGAAAGATAAACCAGGAACAGAAGATGCTAGGCTAGGAAAACAGGATAGTCAATGTCATAATGGTAGTCCAAAAAAATGCCAATGGATTTGGGTTCCAGAGATGGTGCATGTGTACAGGAAGGCAGGGTAGTGAGAAAGAAGCTGAAGTGGGGGATGAAAAACTTATTTTTCTCCAAAGCTGGGACTACTACATAAAATTTCTTATTCCTTACCTAACAATATAGCTACAATTTATTGGCCACTTCTTTGCCAAACATTGTACTAGATGCTTTACTTAGAACCTCTCATGTGCTCCTGATTGCAAACTACAAATTATTTAAATCAGATAAAGTGATTTGAATATTTTTAATAATATATTTATTATTTAGTGCATTGTACTTATATATAATAGTGGGGTTCATTTTGACATATTCATAAATGCATATAACATAGTTTATTCACAATCCTCGTTTCCTCCCCTCTTCCCTACCCCTGTTCTTTTCCTCTACTTTATTGGTCTTCCTTATATTTATGTATTTACTTTTTAATAGGAGCATTATAGTTAAATATAAAATCGAAATTCATTGTGATATATTCATACATGCACATAGCATAATTTTGTCAACTTCACTCAGAGGATACTGATATATCTAACATTTTAAGCACATCTGTTAAAATCTGTAGCGTTTGGTCTTCTATTTCATGCTAAGAGACAGGAACATATTGAATACTAAAAGTACACAAAAAGTATTCTATTCTTCTCTACAGCAACTGTTTTTGAAGGAGAAAAAATAAGTCAAATGGTTGATTTTTTTTTTTTAAAAAAGCTATAGGCTAAATGGAAATATGTCCCAGCTTGCCCCAAAGGACTGAAACATGAAAATCCTGTTCCTGCTTCCGTCATCCAATCCACTATCTTCAACTTTTCATTAATCAGTTATGAAGATTTCAAAGTCAACATTTTAAAAGAAATCACTGAAATGTCATCATTTCTCCCCCTGGGACTTGATAAGATCTCCTCCTCCAAAGATGGATCCAGACTTTTCAGATCTGCTGGAATGGCAGATCACATCCAGCACATCCTCAGACAGGTTCAGAGCCAGCAGTCCCTCCTCCATGGACACTAAAAGAAGATGCAATGCTAGAACAGCAACTGAGATAAGCAAACCAAGAGGTAGCAACCGCTAGAGTCCAAAACCATGTGTGTTATATCCCTAGCAAAAATGAACAAATAACAAGAGGAGGTAATGAAGCTGTTTCTTCAGGAGTAAGCACATGGAACTTATTCCTGACTTTACAGGTAGGGTGACTACTATGGTTTAGATCTTACATATCTTCCCAAAGGTCATGTTGTTGAAGTCTTAGTCCTCAACTGATGGCACTGTTAAGAGGTGGTCAAGGGCTGGGGTTGTAGCTCAGTCGTACAGCACTTGCCCTGCATGCATGAAGTACTGTGTTTGATCCTCAGCATCACATAAAAATAAATAAAGATATTATGTCCATCTACAACTAAAAAAAAATATTTAAAAAAAGAGGTGGTGGAAGCTTTGGGGTGGAGTCTAGTTGGAGGGAATAGGTCACTGGGCGTATGCCTTTATGGGTATATTGAAATCCAGACCTCTTTTCTGCTTCCTGGCTATCATGAAGTGAGAAGCTTTCCTCTGTCACCTGCTTCTGCCACAATGTAGCCTTGCCACCGGCCTAAACGCAACTAATCCAAGTGAACACGGACTGAAACCATGAACCAAAATAAACATATTCCCCTTCTAAATTGTGTATCTCAGGTATCCTGTTACCGCAATGGAAAGCTGACTTACACTGTGACCAATCATACTGCCTGCTTGCAAAAGATAGCTCCAGTCTATGCCTGTTGTCCTGGTGACCCATCTAATTTTGTTTTGTAGACTCAAATTTTTTCCTTTCAACAAAACATTCTTCTTCACATTTTATTTTGTAAACAAAATTTTTAAAAGGAACTATGTCATAAACTGACCAGTATAATACAACAAATGAGCAATTGAATAAGACACACATATTTTTAAAATTTATGATAATTTTAATTCCTCTCACCTACTCTCTGCAGCAGCTCTATCAAAAGGATTTTAGGTTGGATATTTCTTCAGAGATGGCATCATTTAGGTATCCTCATGTAATATAAGGCTAGCTGATGACACTTTGATAAGTTCACTAATCCCATTCTCAAAGATGGAGCCCTCAGGCCTGATAACCTCCTAAAGGCCTTATCTCTTAATGCTGCTGCATTGGGAATTCAGTTTCAACATGAGTTTGGCAGGAATGCAGACACTCAAACCACAGCAACATCAAAAGTGAAACTGAATATAAAGATGAATTTAGGATATTATGATTAAAGTTGATGAATTTTAATAAAGATACAGATTTGTTAGGGAATATTGATAACAGGGAGGCTATACATGTAGGGAGGGAAATCAGGGTAATCTTTGTACCATCCTCCCAATTTTGCTATGTGTTATGGTTTGGATGTGAGGCATCCCCCAAAAACTCAAGTGTGAGACAATTCAAGGTTTAAAGGAGAAATGATTGGGTTATGAGAGCTTTACCCAATCAGTGAATTATTCTCCTAGTAGGATTAACTGAGTGGTAACTGCAGGTGGGTAGGGTATGATTAGAGGAGGTGGATCCCATGGGGTGTACCTTAGGGGTATATATTTTGTAACTGGAGAGTGGAATCAATCAATCTCTCTCTCTCTCTCTCTCTCTCTCTCTCTCTCTCTCTCTCTCTCTCTCTCTCTCTCTCTGTGCTTCCTGATCATCGAATGAACTACCTTCCTCTGCCATATTGTTCTGCCTCACCTTTAGCCCGGAGGAACTGAGTCAGCTGCCTATGGACTGAGACCTCTGAAACCATGAGTCTTGGATAAACTTTTCCTCCCCTACAGTTGTCCTGGTTGTGCCTTTCAGTCACAGCAGTGAAAAAGCTGATTAGAACACTGTGAATTCAAAATTTCTCCAAAAATAGTTTTTAAAACAAACGTAGATATATATGAACTTCCTCCACAATAAAGTAAGTCAGAAAGATAGTTGAGACTTTCTATTGTATTAGTTCTTGACTAATAATTTAGTATTTAGTTATAGATATTTTCTTGAAAGTTTCACCTATGCTGTTTGGTCACATAAGCTTCATTCTTTCTTTGTCTTCCTTCCGTGGCCATCAGGTAGTTTTCCTAATAAAGAATTCTTTGCTTTCCCTTTTGGGTTACTAATAGCAATGCTCTTATTTAAGCCCAAATATTCCAACTCTAATAATACTGTAATAATATCTTAAAAGGTCAGCCTACCTCTCTCAGGGGTCTTGTCTCCTGCAAAGCTATCACCATGACAACCATTTAAAACTCTATGCTAAATGAGCACATCACTTACCTGCTTAAAATTTGATCAATTGGGTTAGGGTCAAGCATCTTGACTAAACATAAGTCAGCTTGCCAGCTTCCTTATTCTCATCTCACAATTTCATGTTTTGAAACTTTTGTCTTCAGGAACCCTCTGTCACTTGCATTCTCCCAGCCCATCCCCATAGACCATGTTCTTCCATATTTTCTTCTTTTGCCCATGCTTTTCCTCTACCTGGAATACTATTCCTTGCTCCCTTACATCATCGAGCTAACATTCATAGGTCTTGAACTCTGCCATATATGACTGACTGTTCTGGTGGGTTTTCCCACTGAGGCTGCTTCCAGGAAACACAGATAAAACATACTTGTCTTTCTTGATCTAAAGTATTGCTTTTGTTCACTCATTTAATTCACTAACAAAGGCTTGACTCCAGTAAGTTTGTTAAAAAGAATCAAGGTTCTGGGCTGGAGATGTGGCTCAGCGGTAGCGCACTCGCCTGGCATGCGTGCGGCCCGGGTTCGATCCTCAGCACCACATACAAACAAAGATGTTGTGTCTGCCAAGAACTAAAAAATAAATATTAAAAATTCTCTCTCTCTCTCTCTCTCTCTCTCTCTCTCTCTCTCTCTCTCTCCTCTCTCACTCTCTCTTTAAAAAAAAAAAAATCAAGGTTCATATAACAGCTGAGCTGGTTTAATCATCAATCAATGAAAAGCATACCAGGGGTTATCAAACCGTATGGTACCATGATCCAGGAGTAAAAGAGAAAGAAAGAAAGTTAAATAGGAAGGAAGGGAGGGAGGGAGGGAGGTAAGGTGGGAAGGAAGGAAGGGAGAACATTTGTTCTTGTTCAGCTGAATCCCTCTGTGCCAAAATGTTATAAATGTGTTCCTATGTTTGGTATTAAGTACCCTTATTATAAATGCTTTTAGTGAGCACACAAGCCAAACTCATGTGTCAAAGAGATGGAAGAAACCAAACTAGGCCCAAATCCATAAATTAATCCAGAAATTCTCAGCATCTTCAGGAATACACGAAAGACATGGAGAAGCCAGGAGTCTGTTCTAAGGGAAGTGTGACGATATATGCTCAGTATATAGTTAGTCTCCTTTCACATATGAGCTCTCATTAGGCACTATTTGGTCCTAACTATGACAACTGTAAGCTACTTATTTTGACATCACAATCTTAAGATACATATTCGGGTACGGTGGCACACACCTGTAATCCCAGCAGTTGGGAGGCTGAGGCAAGAGGATACTGAGTACAAAGCCAGCCTCAGAAAAAGCAAGGTGTTAAGCAACTCAGTGAGACCCTTTCTCTAAGTAAAATACAAAATAGGGTTGAGGATGTGGTTCAGTGATCCAGTGGACCTGAGTTCAATCTCTAGTACCCCCGCCCCCCCAAAAAAGATACATAAACACCAACAGTTGTTTGGATTAGCTAAAGCCTTCTTAAGAAATGTCATTAAGCCAGTAGCACACACCTGTAATCCCAGTGACAAGGGAGGCAAGAGAATTGCAAGTTCAAGGCCAGTCTCAGCAATTTACAAAGACCCCAAGCAATTTAGCCACACCCCGTCTCAAAATAAAAAATAAAAAGGGCTGGGGGTAGAGCTCAGTAATAAATCACCCCTGTGTGCAATCCCCAATACCAAAAACAAAACCAAAAAATGAGAAATGCCATTAAATACTTCACACTTTAAAAAATCTGCAAAATTTCCTGTGACAAAAGAATAGATAGCAATGATTAAACAGCTCTATTCCTGTGTATTATCCTCCCCCCGTCCCGCCTTTTCTTTCTTTTGTGAATAGCAAAGCAAATTAATGAATTTGGAGTCTGAGCATGCTATGATGATTTAACAACTGATTTTGTCCATTGATCAATGTGTGGAATTTGAGCAGTTAGGCAAATCCAAACATATGTCAGCATAAATCAATAAGTTATAGAGCACTTTGTTTCAATACACAGTGCTCAGAAAGACATGAACTGAATTATAATCAGTGGTTATCTCAGGATGGTGAAATTTTAGGTTACTTTTAATCCTTTTTTGTTTCTTATCTATAATTTAAAATTGTTTCCACAAAACTTCAGTTGAATTAATTATGTTAAAGTGTTTATCTCCCAATTCAAAAATCCTCCGGATGGTTAATTTCATGTATTGACTCTATTGAGCCATGAGGTGCCCATATATTTGGTTGGACAATATTCTAAATGTGTCTCTGAGGGTGTTTCTGGATGAGAAAACATTAACACTTCAATCTATAGATTAAGTAAAGCAGATTACCTCTCTAAGGAGGATGTATTTCATCCAATCAATTGAAGACCAGAATGGAATACCCTGAGCTGGGACATGGCCCTTTCTGGTCCTTAGACTCAATGAAATTATAGGTTCCTTTGGGTCTCCTGGATGCCAGCTTTTAGACAGGAACTTACACTACCACTTCCCATGCGTCTTTAGCCTACAGACCATAGACATTGGGATAGCTCAGCCTCCATAAACAAGTGAACAAATTTCATATATATATATATATATATATATATATATATATACACATACATAAAGAAGATGTCTATCTATCTATGTTCTGTTTCTCTGAAGAGCCTTATTATACCTTCTTATCATCTCACTAAATAAACAACTCTTCAATAAAATAGGTACATGTCTGAATTGACTATGGTTATAATTTTATATGCAAATGACTATCCTAAGGCATCTATAACCAAATGTGGAGCAACTCACAAGAACCACAATTTGGCATTAAGCTTAATATCATTATTTAACCTCTCTATAATAATTACCTTTCAACATTAGCACCATCCTTATTACTGTTTCTAATTAAATATCTTTAAATAAGAGATCCTTTATAATGTATTCTGTTTTCTCATATATTGAATGGATATTTAATTTTATAAAAACACAAAAATGTTATTTTATAAGACATGGCTACATTATCATAAATGTTAATATATGGAAGATGTGACCATCCCTTAAATCATGTATGATCTTCATCTGGTGACTCCAAAGAACTGGTCCTCTGAATAGGAGTCGTCTTTCTGTTCTTGGTTAATGCATTAGTAAAAGAGCCAACAAAATGGAACTTTGATTGCCTAAAAATATGCTTGCTTTATTGATGGACAAACATGTCTGCTGTCAGAGATCCCAAAGCAATCCAGGGATGGTGTTATAGTGGTTTTGTAAGTTCCTAATTCTCAGTTATTTGGCTCCTTGGGTCTGCCTCTAGTGCATACCCAGATTTGCAGATTTCTGCATAATTTAAAAGGTATTTAAACCTCTTCTGACCTCATTTCTTCATCCATGAAATGTGAAAATATAATGTACATTCATTCGCTCCCTTATGCCATAGGGCAACATTTTTTTAAATTCATTTTTGTATATTGGTTTCATTTAATTATTCTATGTCAAACTAATAAACAATCTTTGACCAAAAAATCAGGGCAACTAGTTAATATACTTAATTTGCTCAAAAAATTATTTACAGAAGTTATCATTCAGATCTTGAAATAATAAAAGTACCATAAATTACTTAATGAGAACCAGAGACTAATTTGGGATTTTTGCATCCTACAATGTCTTTCCTTCAGCCATTCATCTGCTAAGGATCTAATATATACCATGAAATGCCTAAAGTGTTGATTAGATAAAGATAATTTTTAAAAGTTAATAAGCACATTGACAATTGTAACAACTCATTAATAATCAGAAAGATGAAGATTGAAATGGCAATGCAATATCACTTCATGCTTATTGAACTTGTAAAAAATTCAGAAAGCTGGAGAGTGCTGTCAGAAATATTCAGATAGAGGAAATTTCATGGAGACTGGTAAGAATATAGACTATTGTGGCCTTTATGGGGACTAATTTGACGATATTGATTCCAATTAAATATATGCACAACCCATGACTCACATGCTCTGAATTTGAGATAAAATACAAACATAATATCCAAAGAAATTCTCACAGGTCGATGAAGAGATATTGTACCTTGATGTTTGCTACAGTGCCATTTGTGATAAAATGAGGTTGGAAGCAAACCAGAAAAAAAAAATTGGATAGAATAAGGTGTACACACAACACTCAAGTATTCTGTAACAGGCAGAATCTATAGATTATATGCACACCTAGCAATGTATGTGAGTGTTCAGAATGTAGTACTCAGTAGAAGAGAAGCATGAAAATTAGTAATATACTGAAGGAACCAAAATGTGTCACCCCAACATATGCCTTTTGACATAAAAATTATTTTTGATCTAAAGGCAATTAAGTAGCAACAGAACAAAGAAAAAAAAATCTCCCTATCCTTGTTTTTATACCTAAAGGCAGGATACAAATTCTCTTTGATTGGATATAGTTCTAGATTCTTCTCAGCCCAGAGACAGTACTGGAGGAATTTATAAACAAACCTTATTCTTATTCTTAGTCTGTCCATATATATTCACCTTCCCATATATTTCCTGCCCTTAGATACTAAAACTGCTTTCTTTTGTCTAGTCATCTCCCCAGAAATTTATTGTCTTTTTTCTTGAAGGTGCTCTATAAACCAGTGTTCTGAGCCACTGCTTTGAGTTACTTTTCATGAAGGTTTCTCTCACATCATGAGCTCTGTCCATTAGTAAACATGCTGGTTTATCTCTTGTTAATCAGTCTTTCACAAAGGGGTCCATCCAAATTAGGAAACTCGTAAAGGTTGACAAAGAAAAGTACTTTTTATTTCTGACAATGTACGTAGTAGAAAATATACAATAGAGAGAAGAATTTTAAAAAAGGTATAGATTGGTAATGGGAGACATGTAACACGCTAAATGCATATTATTACAGTGCCATATGGGATTTTGTCAGGAAAGCAATGAAAGTGAATTGGCTGAGTTACTGGCTGTAATGAGCAAGGGGGAAAGAGCTCAGTGAGGAGGGGAGGGAATCCTTTGTAGAGGATTAGGCTAGTCTGCGTGTCTACTGTTAGCTCTCCACCAGGTTTTAGACCACTTACTCTAGAACTTTCTATGTAATTATGTGTAACTGGTATGTTCTATAGGTTTCATGATATAAGGGGGAAAACTAGGGAATTTACAGAAAACTAGACCTGAGATTGGCTCTCAACTGTACCACCTGCTACTACCTGATCTGAAGTCCTCTGAGCTTCCCATCATCTGGACATTAGCTTCTTCAATTTAGTGAAGCCTCACAGAGTTGCTGGGAGAACAAAATGTGATGACATATGAAATACCTAATAATATACCCAGAAAAGACTAGGCCTGCAGCAGAACTTAACTCCTCTGGGATTCTTTTTCTAAAATGTACAAAGGCAGTTTAATATTATTATAGCAGATAAAGGGGGAGAAAACAATTTTTATTACAGCTATTGATTGGTGAATTTGGGGAAGCTACATGGCCATAATTCACTTCAAAAGTTAATAAATTTTAGCTGTTTTCTTATAGGCTGGGTTGTGGATTTTTATCTGTTCTTTCCACTCCTGTGATACATTCTATCAAACAAATGATGCTGACTTTTTGTTTGGGAAAATGAACGAACACCAAGTTTTTAAAACCTCCTTTGGTGCAAATCTCTGTTACACTACGTGTTTCCTCAAACTGCAATCCATTCCAGTCTCCTTTCTGGGCTATGTTGAGCATTTTAATTAAGATCACATATTTTTGTAGTTATAATATCTTGCTTTCATACAAGCCATAGTTTAAATGCATTGTGACTACATTTAATGAGGGACACTTAATTGAGACCTTTGACAGTGGTAGTGAAAAGAAATCCAAAAACTAGGAAAAGAGAGGTGTCAGTGTCTCATTTTCTAGACAACTTTTCTCTACAACCTGAACTACAAGGTTACATTTAATATGACAACAGAGGAAATGTTGAATTTTTTTTTAAAATCCAAGTTCATTTAATTAAAGATGGGGGGAAAATATAGAAAGAAAAAAAGTAGGAAATTATAGAGACAAAACACAGGGTCACTATGTTCAAGGAATTAATATGGAGACGGTTTGCCACAGTTTATGATATACAGTAAGTGTCCCTTAAATTGAAGCTATTACATATTAAGCATATTAATTCAACTGATAGTTCTGGGCACCTACTAAAGTCAGGTTCTAGTCACTAGAGCAATGAATAATACAAACCCAAACATCCAGCCTTTATGGATGGCAACCAGTGCCATAGAGAAAACCAAAGCAGCAAAAACTGAGGGTAAGCAGGTGGAGGGCTTTGTAATTTTCAATTGAGTGGTCAAATAAGCTTCCTGGAAAAGGTGACATTTAAAAGAAGCCTGGAGGAGAATAGGAAAAAAGAGAATGAAGATTTGCCTTTCTAAATGGGCAGCTCCATAATAAAATGACAACTTAGAAAAGCATTCATCTTGTATTTGTGATTTCTGGCTTGTCCCACTGATTGATCCTACAGAAAATGAAACTCAAATCCCCGCCTGAGAACCCTGGGGCTTCCCCAAATGAGAAAATCTGTAGGTCAAGAAAATGGAGGATTAAAGACTGTGATATCTCTTGCCATTTGATTTCAGTCTATTCTTGCTTCATTTCTCATATCGAAATATACATGAATTCTTGAGATTATCAACAGGAAAAAAAGTTATTATATTACATGTTGCAATAAGATTATTATCATCCTTGTTCTCTCTCCTAAAATATGGGGGAAAAATTGTTTCGAGGAAGAAAGATTGCTGAGATAACTCCATGCTTAGTGATGAAAAATCATTTCAGCTCTGAGTTTGCAACTAGAGCAAGAACAATCTGATTGTGAACTGCAGTGTGGAAGATAGAAGATTCTTGACAAGATCCTCTTCTCTTTCCCTCTCTGTTTCTCTCTCTGTTTCTCTCTCTCTCTCTCTCTCTCTCTCTCTCTCTCTCTCTCTCTCTCGTCTCAGAAAGCATCTTAGTACTGAAGCAGTTCTGTCAGTATGGAAGAATGAGAGCTGAATATTAAAATAGCTGCAGGGCCTCAGTAAGGGGATTATAAATATAAATTCTGAGTCAAAAGGGCATTGCTATTTGCTGTCATGTGTCTTCGGGCCCTTGGCCCAGGAAATCTACTGTCTGTATGGTTTGCAAGTGCTGGATACCTAAGAAAAGACAGCCAAAATGCTCTATGAAATATAATGTTAAAGAAAATGTTCCATGAAGTATTACTTTTCTTAGGACTCCAACCTGGTTACTAAAGCATAATTTCACAGAATTAAAAAAAGAAAAGAATGGGGCTGGGGATGAGGCTCAAGTGGTAGCGCGCTCGCCTGGCATGCGTGGGGCCCGGGTTCGATCCTCAGCACCACATACAAACAACCATGTTGTGTCTGCCAAAAAAGTGAAAAATAAATATTAAAAATAATTCTCTCTCTCTCTCTCTCTCTCTCTCTCTCTCTTTTTAAAGAAAATTAAAAAAAAAGAAAAGAAGGAAGAAAGAAGGAAAATGTTCCAAAGGGTACTAAACACTGAAGTTCGAGATATTTCTTAGATGACTTAGAAAAAGACTGAGTTGTGCCTTAACTTTTAGTTTATAAATTTCAAATAGATAGATACAGCAATTCTACGTCAGCCATACATAGAAAGAGGGGCAAGTTCTATACATGCATTATTGTAATGTTTGGAAGTTATATTCAGCTCCACTTAATGAAATAGATCCTCTTAGCATCTTTACTCTCAAAGACATGATTTGTAAAATGAAACTACTGATACTGGCAAGAGTAGTCCCAGACAAGCAAGAGGCTGTGACTTCATCTGTGCAGAGCTCCCTCTTTCACCTTCTCTCACTGAGATTCACTCCATTAGCTTGTAGCCATTAGTGGTGGTTAAAACACAAAACTTGCTGCAGAGAATTATCAGTCATTTATACTCCGGAGTGAGGAGTCTGGGAGTCTGCTGTCCTGTGGAGTAAGGAAATCATCCACAGAAAAACCCTAGCACCTCATGGATCAGAGGACAAGCCCCACACTTTCAATCAGCACCACCATCACCTGTCCCAGGCCTAATTATCATGGCTAATATGCACTTCCTTCAGACAGACAAGAAACTCTGAGCTTTAAAGAAAAGCCCTTCTAATCTATAAGGTAGCTGGAGATGCTCCTAAAGTATTTATACAAGTACAATACTACTACAGGTGAATCAAAGTCTGACAAAGGAGAACTCTCATGAAAACATAAGTTGGGACAGTGCTGTGGGCTTCTGCTACTTAGCAGCAGAAGAAAGAAGTCGGAGAGTTCAGACCCTATGTCATGTCTCAAATATAAAATCAAGTTTTCATTAGGTTACTTTTCCCATCCCCAGCTATAAAATACACAGAAAACTTGAGACATAGATGGTACAAAGTAGAAAGAAATATCTCATTGCTAAAGAAAGCAAAAGTTATTGTTTTAGTGTTTTTCTTCCTATGTTTTTTTGTTTCCTTCAAGCAAAACATTTTCTTTTGCCTACCCAGGTGAAAATCATTATCTATATGAATGATTCTGCTTTTCTTACTTGACAGTTAAACTATGAATATATCAAAATGTATCTGAATATGCTACTTACGGTGGCCACACTATATTCTCTTAAATGAATATGTGAGATAACTGATTTTAATTATTAACCTTTTATTTATATTGGATATAAATAAAATAAAAGTACATATATACATATTTACATATACTTATAAAAGGAAATGTGCTTTATTTATGTTTATATATTAAGGAATATATTTTATATGCAGTTTGTTTTATAAGCTAAATATATAGTCATACACCACATCATGATACTTCAGTCAACAACAGGCTATACATATAATAAGTTGACATGGCTTAGTGATATCATAGTTGTTTCGATCTGTATATGTACAACCCATGATATTCGTACAACAAGATCATTTAATGATGCATTCTTAGAATGTATTTTTATTGTTAAATGATGTATGACTGTTCTCTGTGTGTGGGGGGTGGGGAGGTGACTAATGAACTGGGGCTGTGTGTGTGGCACAGTGCTAGAGTACAGACCTAGCACATCTGAGGCTACAAGTTCAACAATCAGTACCACAAAAAGACAAAACAAAACAAAACCCCAAAAAAGTAACTTACCCTGTATAGTTAATTATATATAGTTTTAGGTATTTCACTATTATGAAGAGCTCAACAATGAAACACAAATTGTTGTGCAAATCTTAACTTTTTCAGGTTAATTCTGAGAAGTAGAATTAATGGTTAGAATGGGACTCTTAATTTGTGTTGGTATTCAAACAGCAACAACAACAAATAAAAAAGACAGAGGTTTAAAAAATGAAAAAGGCTTAAGGAAAAGGGTACAAAGCTGCTCAGAAAAGATGTGGCCTGAACTGTATCAGTCAGTGGACCTCTTAGGTGGGCACCACCAATCTACTTGCTGGAACCCTGGACATGGGGAGCAGAGAGGTGGGGTTGGGTATCCAGGAGATGCTGAAGCAACATGTGGGGTGGTAGAGGAGTGGCTTAATTTCAACATTTCAACAACCAATATGGCCATGCCAGTGTACATTAGATGAAAATCAGAACTGTTCTTGACACCAAATGCCAATTTACTTTCAGAAGAATTTAACTTCTTTTCATTTCCTTACTTCTTACATGAAAGATTCCACATAGCAATAGCAATTGGCTTCTACAATCTTCTTAAATTGTTCTCAGTGAAATTTGATCTTTTCTTCAAATAGGCTTTTTTAAAAATTTTATATTAAATATGTAATTAGGCACCTAACCAATTTTTTTTTCAGTATTTCCCTGTTAATAGGGATAAAGTTACAAGACACCCAGGGCATTGATGCCAATCTCTGTAGCTCACAAACACCTTGTGGTGTTGTGTGGCAGGTTGCTGAGAAAACACACCAACTCTCAGTTTTGTCTAAATTGAAGAGTCTTTAGTTAGCTGGTCAGCCAGCTACTGCTCCCCACAGGACCCATAACTGTCTCTGCAAGGAAAAGCAGCAAGCCTGAGCATTTTAGGATATTTAAAGATAAAAACCGCAAAAACCACAACCAGGTTGACGGAGCTGCAAGCAAACAGGTACAGAAGCTGAATTGGGTGGTTAGGAGACAATGCAATGGGTACATTATTTCCCATGGGATTTTCCAGATTGGCATAGCAGCAGCAAGCAGAAGGAAACTAGGTCAGAATGACCCTAGTTCAGTACAAGTTAGAGAATGGTTACTAATGTCTAGACAATCAATCTCTGACAAAGTACATTGCCCAAGAAAAATGGAAACCAAAGAGAACAATTTTACATTGTATAAGAATTGCTATTTTATGTTGCCAAGTATGCTATGCTAGGTAACTATTAATGGGTACAGAGGTGGGGCTTTCCCATTGGAGAAGCATTTCTTACATGATATGGAGTCTCAGGGTAAAATGGAGTCTGTTTAGTCATTGCCCATATAGCCTGGCCCATAACAATCACCATGTTTGTTTTTATGGAGGAAGTGAAATTCTGCTAGGGTGTCTAGATATGCAAACGAGTTTTAGTCCAGGTTCTAATTGCTTGTAACTTTAAATGAGTAAGAACTGTTTTACTCATGTACAGGATGATAGCAGTTATTCCATTATTGGAAGGATATATAAGCTATAGTGATATATAATCTGTAAGATTTAGGACTACTTTAGATAATCACATCTTGAGGCCAAAATATTATTAAATACATTCATAACTAAGTAATTAAAAAACAAACAGTTCTCCCCATGCAATTTTACCAAAAGACTTTGCCTCATTGTATTGTATTTAAAACCTTCAGTGAATATGAAAGTATTGTTTAAAAACAAGTACATTACAGACTTGAGAGAATGGAACATAATGGTAGAACATTGGAGTAATTGTCATTAAAAGCAGAGTGAACAAGATTGTTTTGGCTAATTTAATAAGGCTTGAAAAAGAAAAACAAGGGATAATGAGCAGAGTGGAGACAAAACTATCATTATTTGCAGATTAAATGACTGTATACTTAGAAAAGCAAATAAACTCAATTGTAAAGCCTTAGAATTAATAAGAAAGCAGCAATGGCTGGACACAGGTAATACTGATAGAAGAAAATATGTCCTATGGTAGAGCCTCGGTCTTTCTGTTGTTGTCATCAGCATTTGAGTATTTTTTTATTCAGTATGGATTATTTGCAATCTACTTGAAAGTCTGTGTTATATAGTTATTGTAGTTTTCCTGAAGGTCAGCATTTGTTTCTTGTTGGGTTTTGTGCCAGTTTGGGGTGTGACCTCTTAACTAGTGAATGGATTTCTGTTTGACATTCACTACTGAGTAAATCTTTGCAATTTAAGCCACTTAATACCAGCACATGCATCTCTGACATGGAGTCCGTTCTTACCTTCACTTTATGATGGGAAGCCTAATAATATGTGCCAATGTTATGGGCCAGGCTATAAGGGCAACCCGGATGTGGTTTTAACAGTTTTTACCTTTAAATATCCTAATATGTTCAGGCTTGCTGCTGTTCCTTGAAGAGACAGTTATGGGTCCTGTGGGGAGCAGTCACTGGTCAGTTGGCTAAATAAAGACTCTTCAATTTGGACAAAACTGGGACTTGGTGTTTTCTGAGCAACCTTCCTCCTAACAGTGATAACAGCTGGATAAAGGCCTACCTCTTTCCTGAAAGGTTTCTCAGAAGCCATAGATTTTTCAGGACAGAAAGTACCTTTAATAATCCAAACACCCAAGGCATCAATGTCCAAGTAGATTCCATAACATGTCTGAGAGGTACTTTTTCAGTTATGCTGATACTCTTAAAGTGACAGATGACACTATTGCCTAAGATATAGCTTCGAATTCAGGACATGTTTGATCATTAGCAACTTCTTATACTGAGCTGAGAGACCACTTCCTGGAACTTTGAACCACTGGCCTCTTGGGTGCAAGTATTTTGCAGTTTATTCAACAGGATCTATCTGAAGATGGCAATAAGAGCATTTAAATATTTTTTTTTCCTGGAGAAAATTTAAAAAAAAAAAGAAGAGAAAAAGCCCAAGTTCTTTATCTTTCCCTAATCATTCCTAATTTTGTTGCTCTACACTCTTGGCTTACACTGGATCACTGGAAAACATTAACCTTTGCTTCCTGCCACCTCCTGGTTTCTACACCTGACATACTGGCTCTTCTAGTTCTTACTCTAATTACATCCATTCTACTGCTGTCCAACTAGCTTAAAGTTATAAATTTCTGTGTCACTTTAACTTGTCATTCATGAAAGAAGCTAAGATTAAGAATCTGATAAAATTAGATTTTCAAATAGTTGGTCATTACTAAGTAACTAATCTCTCCTTGGCCAGGTTAATAATTACTTTATATATCTGTTAACTTAACTTGTTGGACTGGACTAAAGAGACCTGGGTTTTATTCAAATTTAATGGTTCTCAGGCTTCTTATTTGTAAAGTGAGTGTTTTGATGGTTTCTAAACTCTCTTCTGTTTTTTAACCTATATAGGAATGCTGGTATTTATGTGTTGCAGAGCAAGAAAAACACCTAACTGTTCTCAACAGATATCAGTAAAATTATCACCAAAAAGATATGAAATACCACATGCATTTGAAATACCACATATGAAATACCATATGCGAGTTGCCTAAATGGATTAAATAATTATCAATAAACATATATGCAATGATATTGTATATGGTATGGCAATTGCATTGGTATACTAGAGGTTAATGAAAACAGAAATAAAAACTGGATAGAATAAAATTATTTGAATTTTAGTTATGTCTAACCCTTACACAACTTCCTGACATTTGAACATAAGAACTGAGAGGCAGATGGAATGATTCTCATTTAAGCAAAGTCCAGAGCAAGGAGAACAGGCTGCCCATTATTGCCTTCCGGAATGTTTTTCCAGGCGTAAATGTATGCACTGTAAATTAATAGCATTCTCCCTTACCAAAAGAAATATGGGCTTATTTTTTTCCATGTACCATCTAGCATAAATATAATACTCATTAAAGGATGAATAATAATGAAGCTCCACCGGGTGGTTTAATTTTAGGAAGCATTAATGTTAAAGATGGACCCAAAAGCAGATTCTGTGAGATTTAGAATACAAAGCAATTATTCTTAAAACCTAAAACAATTGCTGAAATTAATATGATATGAATACACAGAGACCCTGAAAAAAGCAATCCTAGCTGCTCCTTATGTTTCATTAAAGCACACAAACTCATGCATATATACACACACAATTTCTCAGTTTGGGCTCTCTGAAAGCTATGTGGTCTCTAATTCTATTCATGATTTGTTTTCCTCCACTTTCTTTTCGGGGGGTTCATATAGTATTTATCTCACACATTTTCCTAACACTAGAACATATAATCTATGGTTAACAGTGCTGCTTATCGATTGTATTTTACTGATGTGAAAGATTATTGAAATCCTACACCAAAGAGTTTACCATCAATTTCCTTTCTTTTGAACTGCTTAGAGCCCTTATAATTGCTTGGCTTTTGAACTGAAGTGCCCAACACCTTTTAGGAACTCTCTCCACACAAACACCAGCCTTTAAATAAGAGAGGTTAATAGATAGGGTGCACATGCACACACTCCCTGCTCATGTTTCTGAAAAGGAAACCAAATAAGCCCCAAAGAACATGAGCACTAAGTGGCTTAAAAGCAGCAGTTTCACTTAAGAAGTTTCTACTTTGTCTGCTTTGGATATGTTTTTCAATTGTGCTGGAAGAAATGGTAGCACTGTTACAAATGCAAAGATGATCACAGATATGCAGAAAACACCTGCAGTTGTCTGGGCAACCAAGAAGAGAACACTGAGGCAGTGAAACCAGAGAGGCCGGTCAGCCAAGACTGCAGTGGGATCTCACTATTGTACTATGGGAGCTGAGCACAGAGTCACAAGGTGCAGGAGAAGGCCAATGGCCTCATTTGCCAGCATTAGAGTTAAATGATTGATTTGGAAAAATAATGTACAATCTCAGGCACACTGTAGATCATAGAATACATGGAAGACCTTTTCTCTAAGGAAAGGATAGGCAGTTCCTCCATGTACATGCTTGCAGTTAGGCAAAGAAAGGTTATTAGATAATCGCCACCCAGTTAATAGAAGAGCACTGAAATTAACTACAATGTTCCTTCCCCTCAAAATGCTTTTGCTCACAACAAGAATACCTAGACCTAGGGATTTTAAATGCATTACTTTTGATTTCATGGATTTTACTTAGGTAGTGAGAGCTAAGTATCTATAACTTGAATTTCTTTTTACGTTTCCTATCAGTTTCATATAAAGAGTGACCCTAAAGATCACCCATATTCTCTCCAAGGCAGAGCCTGTTATTCACACAATGTCCAGCTTCTCTCAGAAGAACTCCAAGGGTTATTCCCTTTATTTCTTATGTTCTCTCTATTAGCTTCTAGGTGTACCTGGATGTAAGGAAATGCTGTACAGGCCAAATGTTCCTTTCTCTAGATAGCTCATAAGGACCTGGATAAATTTGCATTAGAAATTCAATTAACTTTACATTAAAAGGTCAATTAACTGGGTCATGATAGAGATTGTTTTTAATTACTTTTTCTTTTAGGGCTTCTCATTCTGTCCAAGCACAAGTGACACTATCAAGTCATAGTCTCCTTGCCTGTTGGTTGCCTGAAATTCATATGCAAAACACACTGGAAATGACTGTCTTGGTTAACTTAATTAATAGGACACTCTTTGGGCAATTCATCAGGCTTACAGTATCATATAATCTTCCCGGCTTATCGTATCAGTAAGCAATAATGGAGTATTTTAGCTTAAATGCTCTCTATAGTATTGTCTATAACAATATCCTTCATTTGTCCTTGTTGGTTTCTGTTTTCTTGGTGAAAGATGATAACAAAGTAAAATGATTTTAAGGATTTGTCCTTATTAGATTATATCACAGTGCATTTTGTGAAAAAATGAACCAATAAAGTTATCAAAAAGTAGTCACTCCATCTTGCTAGAGGGCTCTGGGTTTTCTTTGTGTTAACATAGGCCCAAATTCAACTCATTCATGTGTCACTGGAACCCATGTACTCCGGAGATTACCACTTAGCAGTAAGTAACAATTGTAAGTATAGTATCAGTATTACCAAGTGGTAACCATTACCAAGCCAGTGCTCCAATAAAAGAAAACAGTATCTAAATAAAAGATATATATATATATATATATATATATATATATATAATATATAACATATTTAATATTAACATATTAACTCAAACTTTCATATGACTAGTAACTTAAAAATAAAGCAAATACTACTTGGGAATTGGTAAGAGGCAAAGTCATGAGTTAAAGTTTGTTTTATTTTTGCAGAAGGGAACAGCCCTTGCCTTATAGGAACAACAATATGCTAAGCACTTTATAAACATTTTAACTATACTATTCTCGCTACAATCCTATGAGATAAAATCCATTATTCTCATTTTACTGATGAGAAAACTGCAGCTTTTGTCTCAGCCTAGAACATACAAATCATTAGGGGCCATTAGAAATGACATCACGTCTATCTGCCTTTCCAGAGTTCACATTTTTGCACTAGCTCCAAGAATAGTGGGACCATATTTAAAAGGTTTGGGGAGTGTTTCAAATGCTTAGAAGGCAGCTTTGAAACTCAACCAGAAAAAGGGAGTGGTTTAGGCTAATGCAACTTGAAAAGTAGGGTCACAACAGTGTAAATGAACTACACCACCAAGCACTTATTCCTCCTAGTGAGGCTTTCTGAATGAAGGCAGCTATGCATCAATAACTCTCCTTCTGTTGAACAATTCTAATTCACTCCGGGATGAACCACAGCTCATATACCAGTGACCAATGCATGGACCAGGCTTCCAGTGGCACAAACCTAAGAAACTTCATATGAACTTCTTCTTTTCTGTGAAATCATTTTGGATAAAAGTAAACTTCCAAATTATTCTGTTTCCCCATTCGTAAAAAGGATAAGAGAGTCACATCACTTATCCACATTACAGATAGTAATGAAGGTTAATGTCCTAAACTATAAATCTATAGGGGCATTCATCTTAGTTGACATGACATTGCTAGTTTTAATGTGCTGATCTTTTCCAAAAACAAAATAGCTTTTCTAAAGAATAAAAAAGATAGCCATCAAATAGCATGATGTTTACAGTAAAATACAAACTTTTAAAATGTATTATTCATACCTGCACCTCCGCCTATGCTCAGAATCTTAATTTCTGATTTTGCATCTCCAATCCTGAAAAACAAAGAAAAAAAATATGTATTTTACGAAAAACGTGCAAGGTGCTTTGTAAAATCTGATTACCAAGTCTATTTGAAGAAAATAGACTAAAAATACAATAAACAGAAACTGGGTTAACATGAAAGGTCTCAATTATTTCAGTGGTTCTAGTGCCCTCTTTAGAGTGTCTTTGTAAACATACAGATTCCATTCATCAACAGTCTTGACCTGGGAGACTTAAACACAGCTCTAGGAACATTGTAAAGGTATGACATACCATTTGCTTGAAGATTGTTTGGAGAACAAGAAAAAATAAATGAGGACCTTTGAGTCCAGTGACGTGATCAGCCCTTCAGGGTATATAGGGCAAAGGACAGGAGGTTCACCCTATGTCTGTGATATCTGCTGTCTTCCTGTCCTTCCCACCTTCATTTTGTTTTGTTTTGCTTTTGGTACCAAGGATTTAACTACTGAGCCACATCCCAGTCCATTTTATTTTTTATTTTGAGACAGTGTCTTGCTCTGTTGCTTAGGACCTTGCAAAGTTGCTGAGGTTGGTTATGAACTTGGAATCTTCCTTCTTCAGCCTCCCGAGCAGCTGGGATTACAGGTGTGCACTACTATGCCCAGCTTCCCACCTTTCTTTCAATAAACAATGTCTATTATGCATTTCTTATGTATGTAGCCTTAGATTCTGAGGTTCAAAAATGAGTAAGATACTACTTGGCTCTCAGTTTGAAATGTGAGATAACAAAGCCCTGAAACAGAGAAGAACTAGAAACAGAGAAGAATAGATGAACTGGCAAGTAAGTTAGTAGCATCTGCTTGTAGATGGATAGAAAGGGGTCAGGGAAAAAAAAATATAAGTGTACAATGACTGTCATGTTTCTGTGGGTAAAGGGTGGCAGAGAATATAGTTTGACACAGCAAGTTTACCTTTTGTCAGTTCTTTTATTTTTCAAGAAATCTGAATTCAGAAGATACTTGGACATGCAAAATTAACTGTGTAGGAGAGGGTCAGGCATCAATGACACATTCTGGAAAATAATCATCATAAGGTAATGGCCAAGCAGGAGAGTGCACTCCACCACCCCAAAATGTTGCCAAGCGAGAAGAGCAGAGGGATGATGATGATGTAGCACCCAACTTTTAAAAGTCACTGAATTATAAGGAAGACACAATGGAGATAGGGAAAGAGAGTGACAAAGCTCAGAGGTGCAAGGGGAATGAGACAGAGACAGCCACCAGCAGTGTCAAAGAAATAACAAAGGAGAATACGAACATTGGATTTGGCAATATGAATGGGTTTGATAACAACAGGCTTAAAAGAAAGTTAAGGCCAAACCTCAGATGAAAGAGTGAGAAGAGAAGAGGTGACAAGTAGAAGGAAAACATGTTTGTGTTTGTGTAACAGTGGGCCATTTTATGATCTGAACATAGCCCTTGCTGCTCTGCCACTGGGACTTATTTTTTTAAATGGACATGTTTCTTTTCCTCTGTCCATGCTCCTCCTTAATCTCTACCCCTCCCTAATCTCAGGGAAACTGTATTACCTTTCCTCTCCATCCTCAATAAATTTATCTGTCCCTGAGTACACACCAGCTGTAGGAACAAAGTAATCTAGATGTTGGGGAAGGTGCCAGAAGATCTCAGAAATGACTATCTTCCAAATTAACAAGTGAATTACAATTCCAACAGAGAACATGCAGAAGGTAGCCTTTGAATCAAGGCTTTAGAAGCCTCCTGTTCCAGGCTGGGGCCGTAGCTCAGTGGCAGAGGGCTTGCCTAGCATGTGTAAGGAACTGGGTTTGATCCTTAGCACCACATAAAAATAAACAAATAAAATAAAGGCATTCTGTACAAACAATAAGTGTTGGAGAGGGTGTGGGGGAAAAGGCACACTCATACATTGCTGATGGGACTGCAAATTGGTTTAGCCAATATGGAAAGCAGTATGGAGATTCCTTGGAAAACTTGGAATGGAACCACCATTTGACCCAGCTATCCCTCTCCTGGGTCTATACCCAAAGGACTTAAAAACAGCATAACTACAGAGACACCGCCACATCAATGTTTATAGTAGCACAATTCATAATAGCTAAATTGTGGAACCAACCTAGATGCCCTTCAGCAGCTGAATGGATTAAAAAATGTGATATATATACACAATGGAATATTACTCAGCAATAAAAGAGAATAAAATTATGGCATTTGCAGGTAAATGGATGGAGTTGGAGAAGATAATACTAAGTGAAGTTAGCTAATCCCAAAAAAAACAAATGCTGAATGTTTTCTCTGATTTAAGGAGACTGATTCATAGTGGGATAGGGATGGGGAGCATGGGAGGAACAGATGAACTCTAGATAGGGTAAAGGGGTGGGAGGGGAAGGGAGGGAGGAAGGGGTTAGACAATGATGGTGGAATGAGATGGACATCATTATCCAAAGTACATGTATGAAGACCTGAATGGTGTGAAGATATTTTGTATACAACCAGAGATATAAAAAATTGTGCTCTATATGTGTAATATGAATTGTAATGCATTCCACTGTGATATATAACAAGTTAGAATAAAAAATTAAAAATAAGTAAATAAAGCCATCTGTCCATCTACAACTACAAAATAATAAATAAAATAAAATAAAATAAAAGCTCCCTGTTCCGGCTGAGGGGCAGAATCACAGGCTCTGGGACAGGAGTCCCCAGTGTTTCTCCTTTGCTAGCAAAGTAATACACCTTCTTTTTCATTTTTCTCAAAACCATGTCCTCACTATTGGATTGGTACCAGGGACAAGGTCTGAGCTTTCAGCAACATTTGGACTGTGGGTTGATAAACACCTTTGATACAGCTCAAGGGAAGGAGTCTGCATGGAGCAACAGAATGGGACAGGTAGACCCTGGTTCTGGAAGAAGCAAGGAAGGCTAGAAGGCTAGAGAAAAAGACCGTTCCAATCAACTTCCACGTTATAATCATGAGGCTTAGTATACTCATATTCATCTATCTATATCTTGTGCTCCTTTTTAAAAATGCTTATATATGTGGATAGCACAGGGGGACTATGGAGCAGAGCATCCAGGCTGAAATCCCAGCTTACTGATATGTTACCTTGAGCAACTTATTTGACCTCTCTGTTAAACAAGGTAATAATATCACCTACCTACCTCACAAGGTTGTTAATAATTGTATCTAAGTCATACAGGAGTTGTATAAAATTATTTAATTCATCTAAATCTCTTAGAAATATATTTCTATTTTTCTGTGGCAAGCACTCAACATTTGCTAGCAATTATTGTGATTCTGGACATAGCTAAGTGATTTACATGAATTAACTTTTGGAATCCTCACAACTTACTCCTCTCTGACTAAGATACTATTATTGTCCCATTAAATATATTAAAATGGTAACAAATAATTACTGAACACTTGGTATTATTGAGGCAAACAAACATATGCTTTATATGTAACAACAATAACAAACTTGACTACTGACAATTATATACTATAATCAACCCTTGAACCCTACTCCACCCTCCAACCCCAGAAAAGAAATTGGAGATTAACTCTTTGGGGAAACAAGCAATCTGAGTAGTAAACTTCTATGTACCTGAGGATCTCCCAGGAAAGAACTGAGTCTATATTTAATTACCACTGTGAGCCACTCACTCAATAAACCCTATCCATACATAGACAAATAGGGTACTAACCACTTTTTAGTACCTTATTATTATTGATCATATATACATATAAAATGAAGACTTCTTGGGTAGCTGGTATCTCCCCAAACATGAAAAATAGAAAATAAATTTATGATACAAATCATTTTCAGTAGAGTATTATACCCAATCAAACTATCTATAAAGGATAAACAGAGAGTAAAGGCATTTTTAAACATAAAAATTTCAAAAAGCTTACCACCACTCATTTACCTTTAAAGTTCTTACAACTTTAGCTCAGGTTAAAAAAAAAGGGGAGGAGGGGGGGAACTAAAGATATCCAGAAAGAAGGGCCTGAAATCCACCAATCCATCATCAGGAAATCAATCAAATACTGAAGAGAAAAAAATTTCTAGAATGTTAAACACATTCCCTCATCAATAGCTATATAGCCAGCCAAAAGCAAATCTTCCCAGACTGCAGAAAAGAACAGAAGGCTCCAGAAAAGATGTTTCCATGGGAAAACTAAACACATTATTTTTAGCAATTGCTGCTTGGGCATCATTGTAGTAATAGAAACATAAAAAACCAAAATCCAGACAATCATTGTCAATTATAGGCAAGACCCAAAGTTACACATGAAAAATAAATGTAATGAGTATAAATTTGTTCAATTATGAATAATATGTAAACAGAAAAAAAATGGTATAGACATTCAAATTATTTAACCAAACAATTGGACATAATAGATGGGAAAAACGTATGTTTAGTTAGTTATTTTAATAGAACAAAATTAAGAAATAAAAGAATTATATGTATTTTAGATTATGAAAAAATCCCATAAGCAACAAAATATTTTGAGGTTTGGAAGTGATTGCTTTTGGAGAGTGGAAAGGATAGAAGACTACGATTTGTTGTTGTTACTATAAGCTTATTAGAACCATCTGACTTTTTAAAATATGAACATGTCTTGTTCTAATAAAAATGTTAAATTCAATAGGCTGAGTCCACACCCAATTAACAGCCAATCAGTGAACCCTACCCTTACATACAAGTGAAGTTCTGAACCACTTTTTAGTGCCTCATAACTTATAAACAACCTCAAGCAAAATCTTTAAAGGCCCTTCAACTAAAGTCAAATTTCAAACATTACTTTCAGGAAAAATTTACTTTCTTAATGAAGGATATTTTTACTCAGGCATTCCTAACTCTATATTGCCATTATAATGAAAATTTAGTTATAACTTTGAAAATTCATCAGCCTTTCAAAAAATTAACTTTCAACATTCCAGTTAGATCTGAATATTCTTTGAAGACAGGGGAGGGGAAGGGGCATCCATCATTGATTATTGATTATGTTATATTGATCCAAGGTACCTCTTCAGAAAAAGTTGTGTGGCTTTAGAAAGCCAAGGATCTGGATAAGCTAAAGAAAAGAATGTGTTCTTGTAGGACTGGAAAAGAATGCAGAAATTAAATCATTATCTTTAATTTTAGAAATGAACAAAAAGACCTAAAGAAATAATGTACAATTAGTTCCTAAATAAGAATTTATCTGTCTTTGCTATCTACTTTGATTTTTATATCACTACTCCATTACATATTAATTTTAATACATTATGTAATACTGTTATTTTTTAGAAGCAGCATTTAAAAAGTAAACTCTGTAATGAAAATTGAATAAAAATTTCCAATAAAATGGAAATAGTAGAATTCTACATACATCCAACAATGTCTGCTCTGATCAGACCGTGATACTGCTGTAGTGAGAGAATGTCAGGCCTGTAATAGAGAAATTAGCAAACAATAAAATATCACATTCCTTTGCTGTCTGCAAATTGGATCCACAGTCAGTCATTTCTTCCCAGTTTTCCATCATTATTTCCTGAAGCAGAGGGAGTTGTAGCAATTCATCCCCAGATAGGTGATTTGATTATCTTTAGCATGTGGAATCTGTTACTCTCATAATGCTTATCAGCTCTGGCACAAATTGAACACATTAATCACACACCAAAAAAAAAAAAAAAAAAAAAGGAGGGGGGAGTCTGGGAGAAAGAAAACTAGTCAGTTCAGTTTCACTGATAATGAGAAAATGCTCTTTTTCAAGGACCACATTGCTAATACTAAGTTGAAAGGAAAAGACAATATTTTGAAGAGTGATAACTATAAGGGACAAAGGAAAATGAATTTAAATGCATATTATTATGAGAACTGAGAGGTACCCACTCAATTCTCAGGAGTCAATGGCATTTTGCAATTATTTGTATTTGATTCTAATGAAAAGAATACTGTATCCCACTTGGGACTTTTTTGAAATGTAAAAATTTGGAGGAGGGCTGAAAAATCTGACTACAAAGATTTGTATCTTATGTTTTCCCATGAACATGGATTTTGTGCCTTCAAAGAGTTAACACTTATCTCTGTGCAGCTGGAAATACAGCACAAATCGGAGCCTTTGAGTGTTTAAAGCAAAGAGAACGTCTAACCAAAGCACTGCAGGAGACAGGCAGGAGAGGGCATGAGGAGAGGCAGAGGGGGAGCTGCTAGGAGCTGCTATCAGCAACTCCCCTTATCCCCGCGCCCAGCCTGTGGGGCTGGGCTCAGCCCATCTATCACTGGCGCACAGTGATCCGAGGCTTGTCCCTTTGACAAAAACGTCCCTTTTTGTTACCTTGCTATTATGCCTGGCAGCTTCTTGTCCATGAATTCCTGCATGCACTGGTGTTCCGTGGAATTGTCGAGAAACCTCCGAAAAGATTCAACATATCTGCTGTGGTCAGAGAACAAGCTCCTCATGGAAGATGCCATATTGGGTTTTCTAAGGAAGATAGGGAGGGAAGCAAGGTTTAACTTCCTCTCCTTCTCTTCCCAGTTCCCTTTTTCTCTCCCCACCCCCAATGTTTTCTTTCCAAAAAAAAAAAAAAAAAAAAAAAGCTAAGCACATTCATTAAGTCAGCATTTGTTCTGTACTTTGTGCCAATACTTTAATCCCTACAGGGTTGCACTTTTTTTTTTTTTTTCATAAGCAATAGAGGAAGTAAAGCAAGGCACTTTGGGCAACAGCTAAAACTTGTTTTAAAACTCCTGAAGTCCAGAAACCCACAAAAGCAGATTGCATTCAAATCACTTCCTGTTTTGTCAGCAGCAGCCCCAGGTTCCAAATGGGAAAGTGGCTGTTTAAGACAACAAAACAGGCGGATAAACAGGACAGCTACAAGGCTGGACACCACTTTTATAAATCTGGGGCTGCTGAAACCTTTGACAAAAGTCCACCTGCTGCATTTCTTGAAGTGTTGATTGATTTCGGTGTAACTCTGCAAGTCTCTTAACTCAAGGAGGACAATGAGAATTATTAACTAGAAGGTAGCATGAAGCCTTCCATCTTTCCCTCAAAAATCATCTGTTATGGTAATTTCTGAGCCTCTTGCAACTTTGAAGGCTTTTATCCTTGCATTATGGTTGTTTACTATATTGGCTTTAACTTCCAGGCTCAGTGTGACTGCAAGCTCAAAGTGATCGGAACTTAGTCCCACCTACTTTCTTTTGGTTGCCCAATCAACTTTCCATTTTTTTACCCCTTTTATAAAATTGGTGCATTATAGTTGTACATAATGGTGGGATTCATTGTTACATATTCATATCTGCATGCAATATAGCAACATAATGTACTATATTATATATATATATATATATATATATATACATATAATTTCCCCAGTATTTCTTTTTCTTCCCCTCCTCACTCCCCTTCTTTCCTTTCCTCTACTCTATTGATGCCTCTTTGATTTTCATGAGATTAGTTAAATTAATTTACACAATCAATCAATTGAATTAATATGATCCCCCTAATTAAATTAAAATTCATTTATTTTTTTGAAAGATTAAAAAATATGCTTATGTAATTCCACTATTGAGCTTTTCTCTACTGTCAGATGGACTCCATCGTTTTCATTTTGGGGTAGCTTCACATGTTACTCGTAGTGCTAATGATTCCACTTATGGAGCTCTTCATCTATGGCAGGAATGGTGTGTGATTCTTTTCAAACTTAGCTGAGATTTATTCTTTTCTGTGCCTCCATGAGCTTCCCCACAGTACAGATAAGAAGACTGGATTTCTAAGAAGTTGAGTGATTTGTTCAAGGATACCTATCTAAGAAGTGTCAGGGTTGATGTATAATTCTAGACTGTTAAGTCCTAGGACGAGTACTTTCACAAAAATCTTTATATTTAGCCAGAATCTGCCTGTATGTAACTTCTAGATAGTACTCTTATTTTTGGTTGCTTAAGGAAACACACTGGATTCAATTCCTTCCCCATATGACATTCATTGAAAATTTTTTGCAATTGATTTTTACCACAACCTCGTACCCAGGTGTCTCTCCCAGGGTTTATAATTCTTGCTTTTAGGAAGGTATATCTTTATATAATTCGTTACTCCGGTTTCCTTCTTTGAAAAAATTATAGTTTGTCTGGGTTCCTTTAAAAAAAAAAGTGTGGAGGGGGCGGCATTTGTAAGTAAACACAACATGGCAAAGGCTGCCTAACCAATAGAGGCTACTACTATCTGGGCTTAGTCTGTTGTGTCCCCATGTTCTGCCCAATCCAATTTCTTTAAGACTTTATTAGATGCTTTGCAGAAAATGGGCTATGTAGTCAAATAATTTAGAAAGCATTATGTCAAGTATTTTCCTCTGGGTATTTGTAACATGCATTAGTATATTGAAAGTTCATGTCACCTTTGTCACACGCCCTTGAGCAGATATACTATGTGTCTGTGGCATTTTCTGATTAGTATTAGAGCTACTCAAAAAATAAATAAAAAAATAAATAAAAAGAGAAAGTCTTGTTTTCAGCATGACTTGCATTGGATTAGGCTCCAGTTTCAGTAATTGCAATTTTCTTCAAAATATTTTCACATAGGATATCTGTTTTATAATCTATAAACCATCTGGAATTTTTGTGGGGCTTAAAACTTCTATCTGACTGTTTGGAATTACCAAATCTTGAGAATCCTCCTTTCCCTCCTTTTTGAAAATCGGAGCAATAAGCTAACATATCTAGCATTTGCAACAACTTCTCAAAGGTTACTGGCAGTGGTATCACTTTTGTTTTTTCAAGTTTTACCAGCATACTGGGATGTAAGTCTTCCTAATGCTAAAATATTGTCTAATTTAAGAGTCTTTTTTATTTTCTTACCTATTTGGAGTTTCCATCCTCTGTATTATATATGTATTACGCTGTCATGCATTATCTCATTTAATGCTCCTAAACCTCTGGGGTTAGAACTACTATTCAAATGAGACTCAGGGCAGATAAGTTGCACAAAATCCCTGACTCTAAGAGCAACATATGGATTTGAATTCATGTTTGAGTATAAGGCCCACTTCTCTGAATCTTTCCAATATGAAGATTATTTTCCCTGTTAAATAAGGAGGAGCAAGAGGAGTGGAGTAATTCTTTATTCTTCCTATCACCTATTAATAGGATAACATCTGTGCTAGATCAGAACAAACAAAAAAACAAAGGCTTCCCCTTATTTATTCCAGCTCTGGGTGTCTAAACCAAAAAATAAATAAATGAACAAAAGAGAAGGAAAAAAAAACAATAACAAAATCTTCAGGACTCATTTTATTGTACACAGTATCATCCAGATAGCTCCATTCACCTTTAGTCTTCTGAACACTGTTTTTTTTTTTAGTCTGAATATTTATACTTAGTTTTATGCTCATGTTCTAAATAGTATGACATCCATCTGTCTACCTTTTATATATTTCTTCACCTATCTATTCATCAACCTATCTTCTATCCATCTGCCTGTATAGAAGAAAATAGCAAAATTATTAAATTATCTTAATGAAATAATTTTAAAAACTCAAATTTTTTTTTCTTCACAAGAGTGGAGGAGGGAGGTGTTTTCAACAAATTGTCTGTTTTAGTTACTCTGGTGTTTTATTTGAAATTTAATAGGTACATTGACCCAAATTTGGTCTCAAAGCGAGATTTGCAATCATAGTACCTACTATTTTAGAACTGAAACATCACAGGGTATCTAACTAATATGTAAAATTCTTATTTTTGTGTGTATCAGTCAAAATTAAAGTTTAAAAACTGTACTAATAATAATTTTAGAGCTGGATTAGACTGGCAATTTCAGGCAAATAGAATGGACTTCAGCAATCTCCCCCTGCCCCCAATATTTGGCTAACTTTCTCATAGTGTGGAAATAAATCAAGAAGCAAGGAGTCTTGATGTTATACAAGCTTAGTTTCTTACGATGATGTCAGTGATATAACTGCTATACTTCCTTTGTTTCCATATATAAAAAATTTGAAAAGAAGGTGGGCTAAACAATCTTTGAGATTCTTTGAAGTTCACTATAACCAAAGACTACCCAGTAAATTGTAAAAATATTAACCTAAAGGTAAGTTTCTGGGTAAGTGACCCCTTGGTTTTATTTAAAATGTTATTAGCCAAGTTTTACCAATGTGAATTGATGAAGGTCATGCAGTTGGTAATAATGCCATGCATCTTGTTATTTTTAATGACATAGCTGTTTCAATTTCACTTTATTAATGTAGAATATATAATAGCTTTGTTTCAAGTAACTCAAAATGGAACCAAAATAAAGCTCCCAAATACCCAATCAGCGACATATCAAACCAAATGACTCAGAGGAAATAATTGAGGGATAATTAGTTGAGAAAGAAAAGAGTAACAAAAGATGAACAAATGGTGTTAAAGCTATATAAGAGTAAGTAGTGGGGCTGGGGCTGGGGCTGGGGCTGGGGCTGTAGCTCAGTGGTAGAGCACTTGCCTCGCAGGTATGAGACCCTGAGTTCGATCCTCAGCACCACATAAAAATAAATAAATATATTGTGTCCATCTACAACTAACACACACACACACACACACACACACACAGTAAGTAGTGGTATTCTAAAGAGTAAGTAGTGGGGCTGGGGCTGGGGCTGTAGCTCAGTGGTAGAGCACTTGCCTCACAGGTGTGAGACCCCGAGTTCGATCCTCAGCACCACATAAAAATAAATAAATAAAGATATTGTGTCCATCTACAACTAAAACACACACACACACACACACAGTAAGTAGTGGTATTCTAAAGGCCAAAAGCTATCTGAAATGTAACAAGGAAAGAAAGGAAACAAGGAAGGAACAAGTATGGAGACAAGAAATAGTCTGAGAACTAAGTGCTATTTAATAAGTGAAAACTCTATACACCTGGAAAGGTCTATATTCCCTTCTAGATTAGAAAGTATTTAGATCCTGGATGTTGTTATAAGTGGAAAACTATCAAAGCAAAACAACATTAATAACAACAATAACAACAAGCTAAGCCTATGAGTCCATATTACAAACTATGCAAACTTCTCACCCTAAGACTGCCTTAAGAAGTAGGTCTAGTGGTATATTGGGGATCTGTTGCAGGGAAAGGGCTCTGAGAGGAATTTTTATAGACAGGTAATGTAAGCAAACCTCTGTGTTACTTGGTGAAAAGGATGTGCTCACGTACATCCGGGGTGAGAACTCTTTTCTACTCGGGAGACTCTGCCTGTGCATAACCCAAGACTAGAAAGGATACACATATCCACAGAACCCAGAGAGAACTCTGTTTTAAAAGATAAAAGCATAGATTAAGTAGAATTAAGACACAAGTCTCAAGTATACACATTGAGGAAGTTTGATATATGAATATACCCATATAAACACCACTCAGATAAAAATGGAAACAAGTATTTCCAGTTTTATAGAAAATTAACTCTTGCTTTCAAAATATAGTAACTACCTCCACTTCATAGATAACCAGAATTTTGACTTTTATTTCTACAGATTAATTTTGTCTGTTCTCGAATTTCATGTAAAAGGGACATATGGAATGTATTCTTTTGAAATTTACCTTTTTTTTTGGTATATCAGCAGTTTGCTCATTTTTTAAACAATGTACATTATTGCATTATATAAATATTTCACAATTTTTAAAAACATTTTTCACTTAACGAACATTTGAGCTAAGAAATTTGTTCTTGTAAATAAAGCTGATAGAAATATTCTTGCATATATTTTTCAATGGAAGATCATGGTGAAAATACTTATGCAATGGAAATTGGCATGTTTTATGGATCAGAACTTTTTTTTCCCTCTACCCAAAGAACACCTTGTTCAACAATTAGCAGCACAACACTGTTATTAACCCTGTGAGTATTTGCAAAGCAGCTATAATGAACTTAAATTACTGAATTGTGGTATTACAATAGAGGCTTCTTTACTCCAATCTCTAGCATGAGCTTTCTAAGGACTATGACTAATCATTGTGTATGTATCTCTTAGTTAATCACCCTTCTGATGACCTAGGGACTGATCTAAGCATAGCTCCTAAGTCTAACAGATACCAAGATGACATTTTGCCGGTTATTTATGCTACTTGAGCTTTATTTTCTTATATGTGAAATAGAGATAATAATACTTACCTCAATATGTAATGAGAACTAAATAAAATTATAAGTAGTAGTGATCTGCATAGTGCCTAGCACATAGTAAACTCTGGTATAAGACAGATTTCTCTAATCTTTGGGTTCTTTCAATTATAAGATGAAGACAATGATATCAATCAGGTTCCAATCCAAATGATAGAATCTATGTCAGTTGATCCATAGGGTATTTTTAGCACTGAGAACCCACTATTATAAAAGTGTTGAAAGAGTTGAAAGTACAAACTGGGGTGGTGAAGCAACCCGCCAGGATGGGATGTTCCTACTGCCTGTAGGGTTTGAGGTACAGAAGCAGAACATGGTGTTACCAAAGCTCCAGAGCCTGAGCTGCCTACGAGGAGCTAGAACAATGGAGGGACACAACCTCTCTTAGAAATGCTACTGAAACAGAAGGAAATGGGCAGAAGTACTGAGCATTCCCCCTCTTCCTACCCTATCATGTCTACAAGTTTTTCCATGACTAAAACCAATTGAAAACTAGGTGGCAAGAAAGCTTAGATGATGTAATTTGTAGGATAAAACCCCTGAAAGTACTGAACAGTGAAGGGGAAGGACAAGATATGGATGCACTAGTAAATAGGCAATGACCAGCACAAGTACCTACTGCATTAATTTGTTGTGAAAGTTTATTTTATAAAGAAAAACATAAAGCAAAATATTTGGAACATAGTGTTAATTAAATGCTAGATAATCAAAATAAAATAGTGTAAATAAAAATAGCTATTATGACAGCTATAAGTCAAAGGAAAGCTAGTATTCATGAAAACTTAAAGGCTGAGAGGGTGGACTATGGCCATCACCTCTCTGGGACTATTGGAGGATTGATAATTTTTGCATCTATGTTCATCTTGGATATTGGTCTGAAGTTTTCTTTCCATCATTCACAAGAGCCTCAAAAAAATAAAATACCTGGAAATCAATCTAACAAAGGAGGTGAAAGACCTCTACGATGAAAACTACTGAACACTAAAGAAGGAAATTGTAGAAAACTTCAAAAGATAGAAAGATCTCCCATGTTCCTGATTAGGCAGAATTAATATTGTCAAAATGGACATATTACCAAGAGCATTATAAAGATTTAGTGCAATTCCTATTAAAATCCCAATGACATTCTTCATATAAATAGAAAAAGTAATCATAAAATTTATTTGGAAAAATAAGAGACCCAGAATAGCCAAAGCAATCCTTAGCAAGAAAAGTGAAGCAGGAGGCATCACAATACCAGATCTTAAATTATATATACTACAGAGATATCATGACAAAAATGGCATGGTATTGGCACCAAAATAGACATGTAGACCAATGGCACAGAATAGAAGACAGAGACAAACCGACACAAATACAGTTATCTCATACTATACAAAGGTGCCAAAAACAATCACTGGAGAAAAGACAGCTTACTCAACAATGGTCAATGGTGCTGACAAAACTGGAAATACTTATGTAGCAAAATGAAATTAAACCTATATCTCTCACCCTTCACAAAAATCAACTCAAAGTGGATCTAAGATTTAGGTACTAGAACAGCAACCCTGTAACTAATGGAGGAAAAAGTAATCCCAAATTTTCACCATGTTGGCCTAGCATCTGACTTCCTTAACAAGACCCTAAAGTGCAAGATATAAAATCAAGAATCAATAAATGGGATGAATTCAAATTTAAAAGCTTCTTCTCAGCAAAGGAAATAATTAATAATGTTAGGAGAGAGCCTACAGATTGGGAGAAAAACTTTACCATATGCACCTCTGATAAAGCATTAATCTCTAGGATACATAAAGAACTAAAAAAAAACCCCACCAAAATAATAATAATAATAATAATAATAATAATAACCCAATCAACAAATGCGCTAAGGAACTGAACAGACACTTCACAGAAGAAGAAATACAATCCATCAACAAATATATGAAAAAGTGTCCAACATCTCTAGCAATTAGAGAAATGCAAATCAAAAGTACACTAAGATTTCATCTTACTCTAGTCAGAATGACAATCATCAAGAATACAGGTTACAATAAATGTTTGCAAGGATATGGGGGGAAAGGTACACTCATACATTGCTGGTGGGACTGCAAATTGGTGCAGCCACTATGGAAAGAGGTATGGAGATTCCTTAGAAAATTGGAATGGCAGCAACATTTGACCCAGCTATCCCACTCCTCGGTTTATACCCAAAAGACTTAAAAATTAGTATTCTACAGTGACACAGCCACATCAATGTTTATAGCAGCTCAATTCACAATAGCTAATCTATGGAACCAACCTAGGTGCCCTTCAATAGATAAATGGATAAAGAAAATGTAAGATTATCTATATCTATCTATCTATCTATCTATCTATCTATCTATATTTCCCCCCCAATGGAATATTACTCAGCTTTAAAGAATGAAATTAAGGCACTTGCAGGTAAATGGATGGAGTTGGAGAATATCATGCTAAGAGAAATAAGCCCATCCTCCAAAACCAAAGGCTGAATGTTTTCCCTAATATGTGGATGCTAAGTGGAGGGGACACTAGAGAAAAATCAAGTTACCTTTGATTAGGTAGGAAAGTGAAAGGAGGGGAGGGGAGGGAATGTGGGGATAGTAAGGATAGTAGAATGAAACAGACATTATTATTATTTTATGTATATATGACTGCATAGCTAATGTGATTCTACAACATGTATACTCAGAAAAATAAGAAATTATATTGCATCTATGTATGATATATCAAAGTGCAAAATGCATTCTTCTGTCATGTAGAACTAATTAAAATACATTAAAAAGTCTTTTTTAAAAGATGCTGTAACAAAACAAAGCTAATGTTATTTTTTTTAAAAGTGAGTTTGTTTTATGAGTAGGGTATTTGGCTGAAACTTACTTCTTGAGAATCTGTCACGGTTTTGACAACTTGCCAGATGGACCTTCAGAACGCACTCAGATTTTCCCTCACCTCCACCATTTTCCAAGTTGGCAGTGAGCAGGGTCTGTTGGTTCCTTCCTGTCAAGTACTCACAGCGAGTCAGGAATTAAGGGAGCGTGTGAGCCCTGCTTCTGTCTTGCTATCCTGCTTACTCTCCTATGTGACTTTTAACAAGTGCTTAACTTAGCTGGGCTTGAGTTTCTTAATGAATAGAGAACTAGCTATCTTGCATTCAGTTCTGAAATCCTAAGATTATTCGAGATTAAATCTGCTAATGAGAGATGTGGCTAATATTTCAGGTTGGAAGGAAGAGGCATTTCTGAGGCATTTGGTACTCTGTGTGCCTCATTCTCTGATTCTTTAATAACTCTCCTTTCCTATTCTAACTCAAATTCAAAGCTATCTTTTTATTTTTAAACATAAATTACGACATCATGATCCACTCACCATTTGGAAAACATAATGGGATCATTGTAATTATCCATATGCTTACAGGCAACAGAAAATAATTAAAATCTGTTATCAATCTGGCTAATTAAAAACAAAAGACATATGTATTCCGTGCTTATTTTTATTATTTCCTATATGGAACTCTGGGAGTTGTTTTCCAGTATAGCTGATGCCTATAGATGAACTAGCTCCATTCTCGGTATTTGGTATAATCAGACATTACGTGTGGGGGTGCCAGTTCATTCAAATAGCCAGAAGCTGACCTTCTATAAACCAAACTGCTGTTATGTTTCAGCATTTGCATTTTATGTCATCGAGTGAAATTTGTAGTCAATAAACATATGGTTAAAGGGAGACACATAAGATACACAAAAGTGCAATTAATGCCTCTCTTTCCTACTTGTGCAAATTAATACTTCCATTGGTATGGTTCTGGCAGCAGCAAAGTGCAGTTTGAGTCAAAGATGGTGACGGTATTAGGGATTAATTTGGTAACCTGAAAAAAATTTGCTTCTTGAGAATTCTGAATTGAATGTGGGCTATATTGTCTCCAAAACTCTGGGCCCCTTCCCTCAAAACAAAGAAAAAGAAAAAAGAACACCCTGATTTTTGCCTCCCACAAACACATGCTGTTTTAAAGCCTATTAGTGGTTTGGATGCTATGTGAACGCTGGTTGGAACTTCACAGTATGTGGACTTCTCACCAGTCAGATAAACACTGAAAAGCTCACGTGTTTTTCATAATATTGCTGCTAGAATCAATTTTCTAAGGTTCATTTTTATCACCTTTTTATCTCTAGTCGGGATAAGGAATGAACACATATTGGAATTTAATTTGTTTGGGGAATTCATTTTGTTTAATTTGGATTTAAAATACTAAGTGCAATCCGATATTGAGAGGAGATAGCTCAAACTTCTTAATGGCTATATCCAGAGAGATTTACAGAGTGAAGTGGGGGCAAAAAGAAGATATTGATGATAATCAAGCAAAAAATTTCTGGAAAAAAAAAGAAAACAAAACAAGGAATGAACTAAAATTATATATAAAAAACTCAAATTGGAATTAGAATTCAAAGCAAGATCTCCAGTGAATACAGGGCTCTGCACCTTGATGCTACATGACAGACAGAGGGAAGAATAAATGAGCTCCAGCTTTTGAGAAACTTAATTAAAAGTTATATCAAACCTGGGATTCTCCTGAAAGAATTTGTACTTACTTTAATAAAGGCTGTTTCTCATTGAGAAGCAATTCTAATTTTATAGCAGGGTTGCAATTCTGTGCTGAAAATGGTCTTTCTGTGAGATCCTGTTCATTTTTTACAGACACAATATATCCTCCCCACCCCCAGGACATTCCCTTGGCATCCGGACAAGAGAGCATTTGCCAAAACAATGATGGGAATGCTCTGTAGACAATAGCGCTTCTTTGAACTTTATTACTATGAGCCACAGCACAACTAAAATCCAGACCACAGCCAAAGCTGAGGTAAGCAGGACACCACTTCTACCACCCAGATGGAAAATTTTCATGTTCAATTTTCAAACTGTAACAAGAACAGAGAGCCTGTCAGTGCTGTGCAGAGGTTGGTGAGGGCTGCCGAAGGAACGGTCAATGGGAATTTTTTGGAGTGATGGGGCCATTCTGTGTTCTGAACATAGCAGTGGCATTTGTTAAAACTCCCCAAAGAATGAATTTTACTATAGGTAGATTTTTTTAAAAAAAATGAGTAAGCAAACAACATCAATTTTGAAAGTTTGAAAGTATGTGTCAGTTTTGCTTTAGGTTAGATGTGTCTCTAAATAGGCTTGACATCTCTGCCTCCCTGTCTCCTTCCCATCTCTTCTCAGTTTCCCCCTTCTCTGGGGTTTGCTATTATTCCCTGATTTCTTTTGAACACACACAAACAAAAACTACCTTGTGAGCCAATACCTCAACTTCATCAAGAGGATGAAAAGAATTCAACAAGTACATGAAAAAAATGCTCACCATCTCTAGCAGTCAGAGAAATGCAAATCAAAACCACCCTAAGATACCATCTCACTCCAGTAAGATTGGCAGCCATTATGAAGTCAAACAACAACAAGTGCTGGAGAGGATGTGGGGAAAAGGGTACTCTTGTACATTGCAGGTGGGACTGCAAATTGGTACAGCCAATTTGGAAAGCAGTATGGAGATTCCTTGGAAAGCTGGGAATGGAACCACCATTTGACCCAGTTATTCCCCTTCTTGGACTATTCCCCAAAGACCTTAAAAGAGCTTACTATAGGGATACAGCTACATCGATGTTCATAGCAGCACAATTCACAATAGCTAGACTGTGGAACCAACCTAGATGCCGTTCAATAGATGAATGGATAAAAAAAATGTGGCATTTATACACAATGGAGTATTACTCAGCACTAAAAAATGACAAAATCATGGCATTTGCAGGGAAATGGATGGCATTAGAGCAGATTATGCTAAGTGAAGCTAGCCAATCCCTAAAATACAAATGCCAAATGTTTTCTTTGATATAAGGAGGGCAACTCAGAACAGAGCAGGGAGAAAGAGCATGAGAAGAAGATTACCATTAAATAGCGATGAGAGGTGGGAGGGAAAAGGAGAGAGAAGGGAAATTGCATGGTAAAGGAAGGAGACCCTCATTGTTATACAAAATTACATATAAGAGGAGGTGAGGGGAAAGTGGAAAAGAAAAACAAGAGAGAGAAATGAATTACAGTAGATGGGGTAGAGAGAGAAGATGGGAGGGGAGGGGGGATAGGAAAGGATAGGAAAGGCAGCAGAATACAACAGACACTAGTAAGGCAGTATGTAAAAAAGTGGATGTGGAATCGATGTGAATCTGCAAAATGTATATGGGATAAAAATGGGAGTTCATAACCCATTTGAATCAAATGTATGAAATATGATATGTCAAGAGCTTTGTAATGTTTTGAACAACTAATAAAAAAGAAGAGAGAGAAAAAAAAGAAAGAATTCAGACCTGGGAATGGGCATGTCAAGATTGGGGACAATATGCCTATGCAAAAGGTTCACAGAGAGGGGGGATAGGAATAGCCATCTTTCGTTTATTTAATTTTTTTGCAAGACCCCTGTGAGTCCAAAGAGAAGAAAGAAGAGGAGGATATTATACAAATCACTGCATATACTTGTAAACTGTGATATGGTTTACAGTAATCTTCATCTAGCTCCCTAAATACTCCATCAATCCGCATGGCCTACAGTTTGCAGATGAGGAAGTATGGCCCAGAACAATGAATTGCCTGTGATCAGAGAGCCACAAATGTGGAAAAGCTGGACTTGAGGTAATGAATAATAGCTCCAGCTCTGGCTTCAGTCCATACCCTTCTGCCAGATTGCTGTGGGTTCAGAGCAACTGGCCAGCAAGATTGCACCCAGTGACATTCTTGTGGTGGTTGCCCAAGGGTGTCGGTAGGAAGGCAGCTTGAAGTTTGTCTTTTAGAGTTGGAGTTGCAGCTAATTCCATGCTGATGAACTCACTGGTTCACTCCTCTCTTTTTACTTGGTTTAGGAAAAAACAACTGAAATAAGCAGCACAGACCAGCAGAGTGTTCTCCCAACCAGAAGCCACCTCCAAAACGGCAGTATCACATTGAAATCCAAACTCAGAAAATAATGCCTGGGATCTCATCTCCCTTGTGTTGAAGGAGAAAAATCCTGACATATTTTTCCGTATGAGAAGAGGGTGATAAGTAGAGATAACTATCATTTAATTATTCTGTGTCTCACTCCACAGATGATTCAAGAAGGATAACTACAAAAACACAGATCTAGTTCTATTAATCAAACATAGTTCAAGAAATATTGGCCCCAGCAGTTCTGGAGAAATTTCCTCAAGAGACTTTGGTTTGCCAAATGTATGTTTTGCTTTCTGCAGTGGATTCAGTATTTCTCAATATGTTTCAAAGTATAAATAGCAAATCAGTTGAGCAAATGCCCATCTGTTTGTCTAATCTCCTCTTTCTAAACAGGGAAGAAAATGCCTTTAATTTGAGGAAAACACATGGAGGTAGCTGGTGGCTCCACTCCAGAACTAAGCTGGCCTCATTCCCTCATGTAACAATGATATCTTAAGAGTCATTTCATCAGAGGAATGGTCCTTGGCCCACCTAACTCTCAATGCAGTACCCTTCCCAGCCTCCTCCAGACTGTTATTCTCTGACAGAACTTAGATCATGTCTTTCAAGAAATTTATAAAAATCTTCTTTATTAGGTTGAAATACCACAGGGACAAGGTATTGTGTGCCTGAGCATTGGGTGTGTTTTTGTTTAACTCCAGTTTCTGAAACAAAATATAGCTTAAAGTTTGTCCAGCTTATGTTTGTAACCAGGGGTCTGAAGACCCAAGGTAGATCACATATCTGCTGTTCCTTAACCATGTCATCTTGGACAAATATTCTATTTCTACTGAAATTTAATTCTCTTTTATACAAAATAAAACTAATATTCTTCCGTCAATCTCATTTGATACCCGTGAGGCTCAAATGATATAATCAGTAAAGCAACTGTATGCATTTTAAAATCATTCTTTACATGCAAGATGAAATTATTATTACTGTCAGCAATACTTAAGTTAGTTGGTAAGTTTGTGTCCTGGATATAAATGAACCAAACTAGCTTATCCTGTGGAAGAAAAAGCTGGTTCTTGTCATAAGGGGAAACACCATCTTATACCTTGGCTCTGTGGTTAAATTCTGAGATGAATCTGAAATTTTAATAAAATAAAATTTTTAAACCTCCAAGGTTTATAGGTTTTGAATGACTTAATTTACAATTGGTGTTATATATTAATATAACAATTGTAATAACTTACAATTGGTGTTAATACAATTTTAGTACATAATAATAAAATTATTAGAGGGTAATAACTCTTATATTTTCATTCATATAGGTTTGCATATTTATAATTAAGAAATCAGTGATTGATATTTTAAATATGTTTTATATATGTGATTGATATTTGTATATATATTTTGTTATGTATAATATTCTATTAAAATTTATATATCCGGAAATTTGTACAAATTTTATGAAATACATTTAGTGTATACCATCATATGATTCTATACTCATAAAGGTGGAATGATCTAGGTTATTACAAGCTCTAGTTTGCTTGCATCCTATTCAGTGTTGTTAAGAAACGACAGAAGCTACTTGAGAAGATTCATAACATTGTGGTTTGGAAGAAATAAAGATCAATTATTGTCAATTATTGTCCAATAATAATTAAAGAATTGGGAGAGCAAAAAATAATTCAAAGTGCCTAATTTGGGAAATTAAAGGAATGGTATTGCCCATAGAATAGAACTACTCACCTGGATATGTTAGATCAAATTTCAGAACATGTAAAATCCTACAGTATGCCAAATGAAAACAGGTACTTTGAGAATTTGAGATATATATGTAACAACATGCTATGGGTCCATAGCAGCTACTGATCCCGGTAGACGTATATATCTTTATCTATATGTATAGATATATTTATATATAGATATATTTTTATATATAGATATAGACTTTTTTTAGTCAAGAAAGTTCTATTTTTTCTGATTACATAAGAAATGTGAGATTAGATTATCTTTTTAAAAGTGAATAAAACCAAAAGCTAGGCCTGAGGCCTGACTTGTATTCAGGTTTAACAACTACTGCCACCTGGTGGCTTATGACCCTCTTTTCATTGTAGGAAGAATTCCTGATGATTCTTGATTCTGCACACCTTAGCAGGCATATGAGGGCCTGCTACAACAAAGATCTCAGTTATTGAGGTGCAAAGGTTGAAGACCATGACAGAGACATGTTTAGTACATAAAGAGTGTCTACCTACAAATATATATACTTTACACTTTAACAATTTTTCCTTTTTTTTTTTTTTTGTGGTACTGGCTGGCACTGGGTATTGAATCAAGAGACACTGTTGCACTGAGCTGCATTCCAGCCTTTTTCCTTTATCTTTTTAAGTTTTAAGATAGGTTCTCCTCAGTTGCTGAGGCTGGCCTCAAACTTGCAACCTTCCTGCCTCAGCCTCCCTAGTCACTAGGACTACAGGCATGCACCATTACACCTGGATACCTTAGTAATTTCTTATGAAATTTGCAGCCAGTGCTGGAATGCAGCAAGACTTCTGATGGTGACATTTTGGGTTAAAATGTCAAATCCCATCATGTATCTTTGAATCACTCCTTTCTGTTTCCATTTGATTCAATAGGTCTCATGTTGGCTGCTCTACTTGACTTTGGTGTGTCTCTTTCCTCAGTTAACTGAATAAAGGAATGTGACAAACACAGCCATTAAGGAAAGAGGAGGGAATAGGGGATAGAGTCACAGTAAGAAAGTGGAAGAAGATGAGCAGGCTGAAAGGTTTCAAAGAATAAGCAAACCATTGAATTTTTCTGAAGTAACAGCCTGTTTTGTGTACATACCTGCTACTGCTCTTGATTCTGAGAATGAAAGTTTCCTCTCATGGTCAACAGTTCACCACCTATAAAACTTTTTATCCTTTCTCAAGAACAATAGGCCACTTTTAAATTTCATAATGTCTCCTCTTGTCTCCTGATCCCTGGAAATTCCATTCATCTTCTACCAAAGCACTTTTCTTAGAACCTCCTAATTCAATGGTTCCACAGGCCAGAAACCCTTCTAATATTCTCCAAATAGAAACAACATCTCTGTGTCAATACCAATTTCATTTTGCTTTCCCTCATTGTATCCTTCTCAAATCTTTTTTATACGCCTATCAAAAAAAAATGCACTTAGTTGCTCTAGTTTACAATAACAAAATATTATGAACTGGGTATCTCATAAACAATGAAAACTTATTTCTTACAGATCAAGAGGCGAAGGTGCCCAAGAACGAGACATTGGCACACTCAGTGTCTAAGTGACAGCTGTGCTCTCATAATTGGCCCTTCTTACCAGGTCCTTACAAGGAGGAAGAGGCAAGGTTGCTCTCTGGGATCTTATCTATAAGGGCACTAATCTCCCTTGTAAGGGTTCTGCCTTCATGATTTAATCACCTCTCAAAGACCACCCCCATCTCCTAATACCCTCACCTTGGGTATTATGGTTTCAACATATGCATTTGGCATAGGAGACAGCCGTTCAAATCATAGTATGTTCCATATATATTAAAATGCAGATCCGTACCATTGTGGATTAACCTTCTTAGGATTAGACATTGGACCTTTTGATTCTATATTCTACATATTCTTTTGGTTAATGGCTGCTAAAATAGATAATGCCTCTCTTCCACACCCTATCAGTGTGGTTCTGGATAGAAATTGAATAAGTGTGTGCTAGATCTTGAGGACATCAGATTCCATGAGGGTTAGAAAATAAAAGTAGGATTTATGTAGTGTGCATGCATGCAATACCCATGGGCCCTGAGCTTTTAATCTGGTTCTTAAATCCCCCCTCTGAATATATAGGTGATTTCTGCCAACAAGTGGGTTTCATACATTGACCAAGGATTTGGCTCTTAGTTACTAAGAAACTCTTTACCAATAACATGTGGATACAGTTTCTGGGGCTACTGTATTTTTCAGTAGAGGACTCCTCTATCTTTGCTAAAAGTACAGCTCCTGACTACCAGTAAGGTAAGGGAGGAGGTCCAGCGAGCCTAAGCTTAATTATGTAACACAAAGGAAGCAGAGGTAGTCCAAAGAAAAGAAGGCTAAAAAGCAAGACAATAATGCCAGTAAGAGTTTCAAGTAGATAACAGAAGGTATCATATTCCTAGGACAGGGTGCTATGAAAAATAAAATTAAAAATACAAACACCAAAATAAATTTGATAGAAAGGTTAAAAATAAATTTAAGCATATTTTATTAAAAATAAAGCAAAGAGGCAAAAAAGAAAAAAAACTGTGGAAGAAGGATTAAGAATAGATACAATAGACAGGAGGCACTTGAGAAAGACTTGATGGAAGGGGCCATGAGCCAAGGAATGTGGGCAGCCTGTAACATCTGGAAAAGGCAAGGAAATGATTATCTGCTAAAAGCTTCCCTTGAAAGGAATACAGCCCTTCTAACATCTTGACTTTATCTCAGTGAGCTGCATATTAGACTTCTGACCTTTGAACCTATAAAATAATATATTTATTATTCCAAGCCCCTAAGATTGTAGGAATTTGTCCCAGGAGCCCTAGAAACCTAAGAAAGACCATATTGCATTTATCATTATTTACTTCCTCACCAGGTTGATTTAGGACACTTACTGCAGGCTTGTTTCCTTTACCTTAACTCCCTAATCCTCAGGGATCTGTCCTTCCCATGTAGTCTGGTCTCTGGCCTACTAGAACACTGAGCCACCTCTGTTCACTGTGGTCACACCTGTACTAATTCCTCGCCTGCTAACCTGCCCCTGGACTGCAGGGTGTCATTGTATTAGTTCAGACTCTGGCTGTCCTCACTCATGCCTTCCCTTAGCTCCTGAGGACAACAGTTTTGACAAAAACACTAGCTTCCTCTGAGCTTCTCTCCCATTATCACAGGGACAAAAAGAGTTCTGTACTGTGCCTCCCCTCTCCAACTTCAGGACTCCAGTGCACTTCTGCAATTATTTCCAACACAAAGATGAATCTTAGTTATCTTAGTTGAACTCTGCATGCACAGTTTTTAAATAAAAAATGTTTCCAATTAGCCAGCTCATCTTTCATTGCATCCTTAATGTCAGTCAGAAAAACTAAACTACTGGGTTCCAATTGCTGGTTCCAACTCTACAAATAATTATTAAAGAAGGGTCTTTTCTTTGAATTGCAAAAGATTGCGAAGACTGCTAAAAACTCGGATCTTCAACCAGATGAAGGGGAAATGAGTGAATGGTTTTACTGAGAGTCCAAAGAAGGCTCTGAGTGCAAAAGAGATATTACTATTGGAGTAGACACCAAGTGAGTATGAGAGAACCAACAGAGGCAGGGAATCTGCAAGGGAGGCCAAGTTCACCCAAGTTCAGAACCTCAGTGATACAAGGAAGGCATTGGCTTTGGCTTAACAGTAATTTGCCCCAATTAGCTATTTCTCTCCAACCAAAGACAAAAATTAAAGTATACTCAAGTCAGTATGAAAGGAGGCCTCTTGGAGGTTTAACATCTACAACCTCCCATCTCTTTTACTGAGCCCTAAGAGGTGGCTTTGTAAATGTAAACAAAACTTGCAATCAGAATTTTGCATGAGGCCCGCAAAACCTTATTTTAGGAGACAACCACACTGCTGGGGGTAAAGAACAGATTCTCCTGTCTCATGTGCTTCTGAAAGGCTGTTTTTATTACAATGGAAATTTCCAAGGCTTGATGCAGGGCTCATATGTCAATGAAAGAGCTGCCATCCCAGCAGTAGAGCTATAATTATCTCCTCTTGTTCCTGAACTCAGCACTTGGCTGTTTGTTAATTAATGTTGCACCCCAGGAGCTTAACATTCCAAACTGTGGGTTACTAAACAAGACTTTGGTGAACAATGTATTGTTTGTGCTTTAGTGTTGCTGTTCCTTTCTCTATTAATACTTCTCATTATAATTTTATTCATTTTTCATTTGACAAATCTACATTGGTCTTCTTTATTAGATATGTAGAGTGTATAGAGATAAATAGGATGGAACCAATGCCTTAAGGTATGGAGAGCTGGCAGCTGAGGTGGCTTCTAGGGGAGTGCAGAATGTGTGGCCACCAACTTGGGTTAAGAATGCAAACCTAAGTTATTTCTTTTCACCCTAAGCTTTCTACTTTCACTATCAACAAAACATATACCATTATTTGGTGACTTTTATCTATTTGTGTGATCTTCTTAACAAAACCCTTAAACTCCTTTGGGACAGAGAAGTCCTCTTTTTTTTTTTGTGCTCTCTTATTAACTTTGGCATAATGCAGTATGAATAGGTTTTGTCATCTCAAATTTCAAAGAGCATAGAAAGTCAACAATTATTAACCAAATGGATCTTCCTCAAATAGTGCCCTTTCTTAGGCCACAAATCCCATGTACCTGAACTACAAAGCACAATCCTGCAGTCATTGGTATGGTGAGTTTCGGCTTCTGCTGGCCCTCTTTGGACATCAGTGCATGCATTTTCCTCCCTTCCTTCATTCCTTCCTTCCTTTTCAACATTAAGAAAACCAAACGCTCTTGGAGAAAGTGGTTGATTACAACTAAAATATCTCTTCTAGGAGGGCTGTGACATTGGAAAGGTGGACGTTTTACTTTTTGCTAAGGCAGTGAATATTTATCTCCCTTACTTTGAACAAGTACTGAACCATATATTATTCCTGTTTCATGCCCCAGTCTGTTCACTCTTAGCTCCATCTTCCTCTCTTATCTTCAAGTGAGGCTTCAAATTGCACAGGCTTTCTTACTGCACCATCCCTTTTCCCCTGGACATTTCTATGAGCTTTAAGTACCAAAGAGAATGCTGTTTCTCTGTTTACCCAACGAATTGGTATGGACAGAAGGTTTCATACTGCGCACCATTTGCAGGAACTATTTCTTATATGATCAGTAATTTTAAAGTGATGCACCTCCTCTGGCTCTTAAATATGTCATCTCAGGAACTGCTGCTTCCCTTTTCCTATCCCCTTTGTCATCTCTGTGTCAGACATGCCTCGGGCCTGTTGGGCATCTGCATTTACCAGTGGGCTGCTCCTCGCCCCCAGCTCCCTGGTAAAGCCCTCTGAGGAGTAAAATATTAGAAACAAAAGAGCCCATGGAGAAAATCATCCAAAATGTTTCAGCTTGGCATAAAAAAATAGTGAATTAACTGAAGGTTTGTGCAGTGAAGTCTCTGTTCATAAACAAAAAATAAAAATTAAAAATGAATAACTTCTCTGCTCCATGGTCACTAAAGTGCTCTGGATAGCTCAAAATGGTGACTTTTGTGAATTCTATTGACAAGACATTTACTATAGATCTGTTATTCTGACAAATAAAACAAGACAATAGACCTGTTGGGGAGACATATAACAAGACGACCAAGGCAGATATGGTTATGCAACAGTAATTCTGTTTACCAGGAGGGGTGCAGAGAGGGTTCATTCAGGTAGCCTAACAGTTGGAAAAAGGGAAATCAAGGAATCTCTTCAGTGAATTAATACCACAGTTGGGGCTTAAAGGTTGGATAGTTACCATCTTTTTTAAAAAGGAGGTGATTGGTAGAAAAGAGGGAAAAAAATTCTTATATCTGTTGTCATGTGTATTATTAGCACACCCTGGGAAACCTGTAACTACTGCTTCTTCAGAATTCACTACAGCTGGTGAATTGCATGGGCTATGCCCCCATGTGATTCCTATGCATTTGCTTAATTAAGACACTGTGATAGACTGGGCAGACATTTCCTGGCGATTTATGATCAGCTGGAGAAGTTTAAGACTTGAGGCAGAGCTGTGAAAATATGCAGTTATGTTTATATAAGAAGTGGTTAAATTATTACTCTTCCCCGTCTTGATCAGGCAGAAGTCAAAAAGGTACATTGTTGTGGTTGACAAGCTGTATTTAACTGTTTGAGTTCTTTTCCTGGTCACTCAAAGCCATCCACAAATAAGCAGGAAGAGAGTAGCTCACACCCTGGGGTTGACATATTTTCTTTTGCATTAGGTATTTGGAATCCAGGTTAATATGAAGAACTATCCTAAAAGTTACTATTGATTAGCACTGGGAGTTTTTACCAAAATCTGTAGGTACAGAGCTCTGTGGGGAAACCATCATAAAGATCTTTACCAACATCTCTAAACAAGAAAAGGTTTAGTGAAGTTTCACTTTTGGCTGGTGCAATGGACAAGAAGAATCTGCTTATTGTCGTATAAAATGTTGTGAATTTTTCAATTTGAAGTATAACACTTAGAGTTTTCACACAAGTTACCATACAGCATGGTATTTTATTTAGCTGAACTGAGTTCATTGAAGATTTCAGGCTGTATATTTGTAACAGGGATAAGGTTTGGGAGATATTTTCTCCCTTAAGTTGTCTTATGAGTGACTGATTTCTTTTCTTGCAGCCCATCTGAACTTGAACCATGAGACTGTAGTCTTCAAGTGTGTTAAAGATCAAGGGGAAAAAATGGCGTAGGAAAAGTTCCATTCAGATAGGAAAGAACAAAAGACGTATAGCTTACCCATTCCTTTTCTGATGAATGATGAAAGGAGAAAGAAAAAGAGCAAAAGGTTGTTCTTCCTACTGCCCCACCATGCATCACACACCGAAGTCTTTTATGAACATGGAAGTAATTATGGGGCATCATACAGATATTGGGGAGCAGCTTCCTTTCCAGGCCAGATGGCTGGCAAGATGCAGGCCCCTAGAGCAGCCTGTGAACAATATGCAATTGACTCATAGTTTCATAACTAGAGGTGCAAGTGAATTAGAGTATAAATTAGTCAATCCAAAATCCATGGCCTTGCCATGATGACTCATGATTTATTTCTTTCTGAATGTAGAAACATGATGCTTGTGTTGGAAGGAAGATTAAATATAATAAATAGCAATTATGCAATGTGCCTTTTGTCTTCAGGGATTCTTATTAGGACACATGGAGAGGTATAGAGGACAAAGAGCCGCCTTCCAATAGGTCTAAAGGTCAATGTGACATAACCAGGGGATGGGTGCAGGCAGTGATTCCAGAAGTGGTAGAATTAGAGGCTGAGGGCTACCTTTGGAGCTTTTACTGGAGAAATGAAGAAACACAAGAATAATAATTTTTGCATCAAGTAGCAAGTAGCTTGTGGTGCTGGTTTAATCAGGAGAAGAGAGAGCAGGGCTGAACAATTTGATGCAACAGACTTTAATTAAACTGCTACCACATACACAGCACAATGTGAGAGTAAACTGATATACAGACCATAACAGGATACAATGGGGCACAATACAAGACAATGCACTGAAATTGATTTTTCCCTTGTTTTTAAAGCAGCTTCGTTTTTTTCCCCCCTCTAATCTCTGTAAAACTAAAGGCAAAATCTGTACCTGTGTGAAGGAGATACGGTGTGGATCTCTCAGGAAGGACTGAGCCAGTTAATAAATCCACAGCCCCTTTCACCTTGTCAAGTCTCCCTCTCTGTACTGCATCTGTGGCCTCTATCACATATTATGCTCCTCTTATTTTCTTTATATCCTTATCCAGTTCAGTTTTGTTTGTCAGCCCTTATGCAATCCACACGAGTGGAATTCTCCTTAGACTCTTCCAGCTCGAACATAAATTGAAAAACAGCAACTTGGGCAATGGCCTGTTGGACAATCTCAGGGCACTCATATCTCAACCAACTGAGTCAAAGAGGCCAGCTTGTTCTTACTGACAACCTAAAGACAAAGACACATCAGTGTTATTAAAAAGGCTCACTTTGAAAGTACAATAATGGGGATGATGTGGGAACAAAACAAATGGTGATGGAATTTTACTGCTTTTAGGAAACGAAAAATTAGAGTTTTAGACTATTAAACCCAGATTGCTGGGAAAATGATTGGCCCTTCATTTGCACTCTTTGGAGAAGAGCAAAAAATAATGAGCTTAATTCTTCAAGGAGAATTATCTGGAGATGGAAAGTGTATTAGGAACTTCTAGCAAAGTAATCAAGGGCATATCCTGTGCCCTGCACTGACCTGGATCAATTTGCTTTCCTGGCTGGGAGGACAAGGTGATCACATGATCTCACAGGTACTGAGGGGTTCCCCACATACCCAAGCCAACCAATACCTTATGCTGACAGTGGTCCCCGAGAGAGTTCCCATGAGAGTTTCCATGGGGGTGCCCTGGACCTCCTTGTTGGACAGATAAAACCTCTCTAAACCATGACTTGGCCATGTGTTTGTTATGGTTTAGATATGAGGTATCCCCCAAAAGCTCATGTGTGACACAATTCAAGAAAATTCAGAGGTGAAATGATGGGGTTATGAGAGCCAGACCCTAATCAGTGCATTAATCCACTTGAATGGATTAACTGGGTGGTAACTCCAGGGAAGTAAGGTGTGACTGGAGGAGGTGGGTCACTGGGGACTGCATTGGGGGTATTTATTTTGTCCCCGGTCTGCAATCTCTGTCTCTGTCTTTCTCTCCCTCTCTCTTTCTTCCTCCCACCTACCCTTCCTGATGCCAAGTCCTGAGCTGCTTTCCTCCACCACACTCTTCCACCATGATGTTCTCTGCCTTACCTCCAACCCCAAAGAATGGAGTTGGCCATCTATGGACGGAGACCTCTGAAACCATGAGCCCCAAATAAACTTTTCTTCCTCTAAAATTGTTCTTATCAGGTCTTTTGGTCAAAGCAGCAAAAATCTGACTAAAACAGTGCTCAAGGTCTATGTGGTGTTTCCTGAAAGACAGTAGAGGGAGTGAGAGAAAGAGCTATGCTTTGCCACTGCCTTTTCCTAGGGCCTTGTCCTAGCTCTCTTGCTTTCCATTCCCACCATGATAGAAAGCACAGAGCATACTCAGGGACTCTTTCTCATATGCACAAAGATGCCATACACAAATCTAGTGATTCTGAACATGCAATGTGAGGCCTCAACGACTCTCAGATGTTCAAGATGGAGCAAGCCCTTTCCCACTGACAGCACATTCATCCTCAAACTGACACTGACTTTTTCCTTAACCTCAAGACCTAAAGCCACACACGCAAGGCTGTGTGGCCTTGCATACCTTCCTCTTGATATTAAAGCACTTGCTGCCTGAGTCATATAGCTCCATAGGCAAAGAGAGGTGGAAAAAAATGGGGGGAAAAAGAATTTGACAATAACATGGGCCAGAGAACACTCTGGAAGAGCTAAGGAAAGGTGCAGGCTTTTCTTTCCATGTCTAGGTGGACCAATGGCTGGAGGGAGACTGAACAAAGATTCACCAAATCCCAATCTGTGCCCACATTTCCTGTCTCTCTTGCAGTTAGGCAGCATTTGAGGGCAGCCAGCCAACTGGGCACAGCAGAAGCCCTTACTCTCCTGTGAACAGTCCTGCTGCTCTTCTCTTGTTGCTGCTGCATATTGACTGACATTCAGGGAGCCTCTGAACCCCATGCTAGAGATGGTGGCTCTTGTTTTACCCAGATCTCTGAAAGACGGTGCAGACCGCTACTATCTTTTGTTATTATTATGGATTGCATTGTGTTCTTTTCTGTTTTCTCTTTCTCTCTCTCCTGCCTCTCTCTAGAGCATAGAGGAAAGAGAATGTGAGAACACAGTGAAACAGTGGCCTTCCAAGTGTCATGACACCTTTATTCTGGACTTGTAGCCCCAGAGAAAATCAGTTTACTCTTGTTTGTGCCCCATGCTGTGTGGTGTTTTGTTATGGCATCCTAAGTGCACTAATACAACTGTAGATGCCACTCTCAGCACAGCCTCTATTGCAGATCAGTTTTTTTTTTTTTTTGAGAGAGAGAGAGAGAGAGAATTTTCTTTAAAGAGAGAGAGAGAGAGAGAATTTTTTAATATTTATTTTTTAGTTATCAGCGAACACAACATCTTTGTTTGTATGTGGTGCTGAGGATCGAACCCGGGCTGCACGCATGTCAAGCGAGCACGCTACCACTTGAGCCACATCCCCAGCCCTGCAGATCAGATTTTATGTGATGAAAAATAAACCTCTTTTTTTTTTTTTTTAAGCCACTGAGACTTCAGGCTTCATCTTTTATAACAGCTAGTGTTTACATTTCTAATACAAAGGCTAGGCAGAGCTAATCAAGCTTGTGATATCCCTTTTCTGGAAGTATATAGGTTTGGTTTTTATATGCAAATTTTCCTGTAGTGCAAAATGTTCCTTGGGGTCAACTTCCCAAGTTCATTTTTTTAAAAGTTAATTCTTCTTTAATAGATACTGTTAAATAAGAGCACTTGTTCAAACCAATTCAATCTTTCATATATTTCATGAACATTATCATTTCTTCCTCATAGAAATCTCTGAGGTAGAATTATTGTTAACTCTGTTTCACAGATGAGAATACCGAGGCACAGAGAGGTTGAGTGGTCAATCCAAGGACACAAAGCTAGAAAAGTCAAGATTTGAACACCAGCATCCTGACTTCAGAACCTATGTTTTCAACCACTACCCATACTAATTCATTTATCTTCCTTGTCCATGTTTTGATTTATTTAATTTTAAACTAAAAGACTTTGGTTTTACACTATCTAGAGATGAGACAGAATATTACAAATAATGGGAAAATGTCAACTGAAAGGCACTTATAATTCATTTTATTCTAACACCAGAAATAATTAGGTCTCAATGAATCTCAATGATTCATGGCTCAAACTGTGCTCTACCGACCTTGAGATGAGAGGACAGAGACTCAGAATCTGAGAGACTGGATAGACTCCAGTCCCTCTTCAAACCTGAAAAATTCTGATTAGATGGGGGCTCCTTAAGGGCAGAAGCTTGCATTTTATGCTGAATTCTATACTTTATTCTTTACATACAGCAGGCAATAATTTTTTTAAAAAAATCTGATAGAAATGGTCATTTTGGAGTTTAATACCAGCTTAACTTTTTCAAAAAATTTCTTTTTCTAAATAATCAAAGGCCCTTACCCATTTTTTCCCCTCTAAGGTTTACATGGCTTAGATTATGTTGTTTTTATTTTTCAATTATGCTGATCTTTTCTAATAATATTTTGTGTGCAATAATGCTCCTATACTTAGTTTTCAGCTTTGTCATCTCTCAATTGATTGTGTTAATTTACCAAGATAGGGTCAGGAGAGTCCAAATTAACTGGGACACCAGGTAGTGGGACAGACAGAAATCAGAGTCCATCAGACAACTCTGGATTTAAACTCTTGCTCTAATACAGCCCTTACTTGTGCAGGTATCATGCTAATTAGGCTCAGTTTTCAAACTTCAAAAACTGGGGATGATAAGAATCTACATGCAGGATTGTTGAAAGGACAATTGGATTGTTTCAAGACTATGCTTTTTTTCTTTTCTTTTCTTTTTTGTACCAGGAATTGAACTCTGGGGCACTTAATCACTGAGCTATATCCCTAGCCCTTTTTTGTATTTATTTAGAGACAAGATTTCACTTAGTGCTCAGTGCCTCGCCAAATTGCTGAGGGTGGCTTTGAATTCTCAATCCTCCTGCCTCAGCCTCCTGAGTTGCTGGGATAGGACTATGTTATTATTGTATGTAAAACCACTTGAGCAAAATGATGATGATGATAATGATGATTCTAAAATTCCTTACTAAAGGTCCCAAAAGTTTTATTATAACTTGTAGATTTTTGTCCATCTGACAGGCAAATAATTTTGTGGAATATATAACTCCAAAGGTAATTATATATTACCCTATAAAATATTAACTCTCTTTGAATACATCTCAAATATCTTATCTGAAAAAAAATTTATTAAATTATCTATAAATACCTAGCTTCTCAAATATTCTTTGAACTTGTCTTAACCTCTAATTGATTCCTTCATTAATTAATGAGTTGAACAAAATCCTTGACATGTATTCATCATATATTTGCATAAGAGTCCTAATTTTACCTTTTTGAAATTGTAGTTTAGCAACAGGAATAAAATTCATAGTCAAAATGTTAGTACTTAGCCAGGCACTGTGGTGCATGCCTGTAATCCCAGCAGCTCAGGAGGCTGAGGCAGGTGGATTATGAGTTCAAAACCAGACTCGGCAAAAAAGAAGTGCTAAGCAACTCAGTGAGTTTCTGTCTCTAAATAAATAGAGCTGGAGATGTGGCTTAGTGGTCAAGTGCCTCTGAGTTCAATCCTCTGTACTCACCCCCCCCCCAAATTCATGTTAATTCTTACATAAGAATGATTATTATTATCAGTTGAGGTTGACTCAAGAAAATTGATTGCTTTTCATAATTCCGGAAAAAAAAGTCTTCGTACAGTGACCAAGAAATGTACATGAGTCTTGGAAAACAGAAAAAGCTGAGGTCCAAAAAGCTCTATGGATAACTTCAGCCTCAGCCACCAACTAAGCAGTTCCTTATTCATTGACCTTTGCCCCTGAACCTCCAGAAATATCTCTGCAGCTACTGCAGTCTGCAGCCATGATGGGAGCCGTTTTCTAGTATGGCTTCTCAGAATCTCACATCTGTCCAACAAACATTTCTAGAAAATGATAGCCTCTCATTCTTTTCAGTCTCCCAGAGAAAGCAACCTCTTGTAGATCAACCAATCAGTAAGCATGTGGGGGAAGGTGATTATGCAAATGTAGTTCCCAAACTCTCTGAAAAGCAGAGGAAAGTTTTTTTGTTTTTTTTTTCTCAGTTCTAAGACTTTATTGCTGGACGAACAGCCTACTACTTTTAAACTAATGAATAGACAACTAAAATTCTTTTAAATTTCAGCACCTAATCAGGTAAAGTTTGTGAAATTGATTTTCAGAAGTGTCTCTTCAGTGTGTTTACATTTTTTAATTTTTATATATACTTTCTTTTTTTTAATTGTTGGTCGTTCAAAACATTACATCTAACTTGATATATCATATTTCACAGTTTGATTCAAAAGGGTTATGAACTCCCATTTTTACCCCGTATACAGATTGCTGAATCACATCAGTTACATCAATTACATTTCCATTGATTTACATATTGCCATCCTAGTATCTGATGAATTCTGCTCTCTATCCTAACCTCTACTATCCCCCCTCCCCTCCCCTCCCCTCCCCTCTTCTCTCTCAACCCCGGAGAAGGGAAATTGCATGGAAAGGGAAGGTGATCCTCAGGGTTATACAAAATTACATACAAGAGGAAGTGAGGGGTAAGGGAAGAATAATACAAGTGGAAGAAATGTTTTACAGAGGAAAGTTTTGAAGGAAGCGGTGGTAATGTCAAACTGGGAACTGAAAACACAGGACTGAAGTTCCATTCAGCACCTGTTCACATAGGTGCTCACTTAAAGGCAGATTACTCTGTACTTTACCCAGGCAAAGAATCACTTGGTTTATATGGAATCAGAAAAAGAAAAAAAAAAGAGTGTTGAATATTTAAACAGATTTGATTAGTTGAAAAGTCCCAGAATTACCATTTTTCAGTCAGAGCTACAACATGGAGCATCAGAATGAATTCGAGACTGGAAGCCAGGGAAATTAGGTTGCCGCTCCAGTCCACCCTTGAACTAACAAGTTTAGTAAGAAGAACTTGAGCCAGTCACTCACCTCTTGGGGCTTCAGTTTTGTCTCCATAAAACAAGAAAAATACTATCCGCCATAACTCAGAAAATCGGCATGTGGTTAGCAAACGTGGAAATATTTTAAAGTCTATGAGTGCTCTATCAATATTTAGTTTCCCACATCAACATGAAGAGCTAACATTTTCTTGGTTTAATGTGAAGAGGCTTCCAACATAAAGTTGGATTGGGGACAGATTAAAAATAAAGAAACAAGAAGTGGAGCAGGGATAGTTACAGAGTCCACATACATTTGCAACATTCTTCAGATGTGTTTCAAACAAAACTTTCAGTCCAACATTTATAACATTTCACCTATATTACATATGGCAATACTCTGATCAATGGGTTTTCCAAGAACCTGAGAATTAGGATGTAAACATTTTCCTTTGGTTAATATACAATAACTCTAGCAAATGGTGGCATAATTTTCTGGGGGAAAGGCTTAGCAAAGTGTTAAAACACGTACATACATGGAAACTGTAGGGTAATGAAAGTATTTGCATGCTATTACAATTATAAAAACAAGATTATGCATTTGCTGAAATTCATGGAACTGTGTACCACAAAGACTGAATGTAACTGTATTAAAATATAAAATAAATTGTTAAAAATTTATTTATTACTATACATAAATCTAGCTATAGTAAAATTATAATGCAATCTCATTAAAAAGAACAAAATCTAAATATTATACTTTCTCAGAGTTTTGTTCTAAGCCCTTAATGCCTTTGTGAGTGTGTGTGTGTGTGTGTGTTTGTATGTGTGTGTACATATAGATGGTATTTTAATACATGGGAATGGTTTGGATACCTCTCTCTCTCTCTCTCTCTCTCTCTCTCTCTCTCTATATATATATATATATATATAGATAGATAGATATAGATATAGATATAGATATAGATATAGATATAGATAGATATAGATATAGATATAGATATATATGATCCAAGTCCCATAACTGACTGAGCCTCAGTACACTCATCCATAAAATGTGGACATATTGAAACAGTCTATATATAAGATGTGTCTATGTGCTCTTGAACAATGTGATTTCAAGTTTCTTGAGTTATGGTATAATTATAATTAAACAAACGAAGCAAAGCATTGTAACTTTATGACAACTAACAGATATTGCTGATTGTATAGTAATAATATCTCTGATTTCTAACTCTATAGAGTTTATACTTTAATAATAATAATAATAATAATAATAATAATAATAATAATACTTACCAGAAATACTTTGTGTATTTAAGGTACAATAAAAAGATGGAGGAAGAAGAAGAGGAGGAGGCTACTTGTAAGATTAAGTACAGCCAATAGCCATTTCTCTTGAAAGGCCACATTTTCTGGACATTAACTTTATCTCCTGGAGGAGTAAGACACAGCATATCTAGTATGCCCAATCAAGAGCTTCTGCTCCACAGTGGGAATTAGATCATCATGCCACCTTCAATGGATGGTTGTCTTTCCAAAGCTCACATATTGAAAATTTGACCCCTAATATCATGACATTTGGAGGGGGGTGTGGACTGGATAATGTGGGCAGAGCCTCATGAATGTGAATGGGATTTGTGCCTTTACAAAAGAGACTCCAGAGGCATCCCTCACTCCTAATGCACAAGGACAGAGCAAGAAAACAGCCATCCTCTGGGAACCAGAATCCAGACACTATATCTTTTGGAGACTAAATTTCTATTGTTTGTAATCTACCCAGACTGGGGTGTTTCTGTTGTGTCAACCTATGTGACTAAGATGCCTTCCCTATGTAAGGTAGTCATTCTAAAGTCATTACAACCCAACAAGAGCAAAGGAAAGACTTCTTCAGAAAATTTGATTCCTGAGATATAATAAAGTATGTGAATTTAGGAGTGGGAAATGACCCCTGGGGGGAACATTTAGTAACCACCAGTCTCTAAAAGAATGTCAGAAACATCCAGGACATCATTTCTCTGGGTGGGACAGATTTGAGAAAGTGAATGCTGACTATCAGTTCTCCTTTTCCCCTTACGAGGCTGATACTTACAAACACACAATTCAGTACAAAGCAACAGAGTACTCTGAAATTTCATTTAACTTTTCCAAAGGAATGAAAAGTCTGAAGGAACAAAACAAGGTATTAGTGGCAGTAAGGAAGGGTGGGGAAGTAGAGATAAATCATGCGATGGTATTTTCTGAAATGCAAAGAAATCACTTTTTTAAAAAATTATTATTCCATCTAAGATTAAAATTCTAATTCCATTTCCAAAAAAAAGATTCTCTGTTCATCTATAAATTCTCTCTAAATTGAAGGGCTTAATTTGTGATTTAAAATACTAGATAAATTGTATACCTATGTTCACAATAGCATTAATCACAATAGTCAAGAGGTAGAAGCAACCCAAAAGTCCATTTGTGGATGAATGGATAAGGAAAATGTAGTATCTGCATACAAAGGAATATTACAATTTATCCTCAAAAAGGAATGAAATACTGACACATGTTACAACATTGGAAGAACCTGGAAGACTTTATATTAAGGTAAATAAGCCAGTCACAAAAAGACAAATACTGTATGATTTCATGTATATATAAGGGATCTAAAGTACAGATGCTCCTCAATAAATCCACCATATGTTAGCGATGTCATAAATTGAAAACACAGATAATTCACCTAACCTGCTGAGAGCATCCTTGCTTACTAACACAGTACATTGTGGGAGTGTCTGTTGTTTCCCCCTCATGACTACATGACTGACTGAGAGCTGTAGCTCACTGTCCATTCTCAACATCTTAAGAGGGTATCCTCTGGCATAGCACCAGGAAAAGATCAAAATTCATAATTTGAGGTAAGATATGCATATCACTTTTGCATTATCATAAAGTTAAAAAATAATAAGTTTAAACATTATAAATCAGGAACTGTGTGTAGTCAGATTTATAAGAAACAAAAAGAACTGTGATTTCCTGGGCCTAGAGGGAAAGGAAAATGTAGAGTTGTTTAACAGCTATAGAGTTTATTTTTGCCACATGAAGTTTGGGACATTGCATAACCATGCAAACTTACTCAATACTACTGAACTGTATGCTTAAAATGGATATATGGTAAACTTTATTTTATATAAACTTTATCACAATTTTTAAAAATACCTAAAAAATAGTAGGAAAAATTTTATTTCTAATCTTGTCTTTCTACTACTAGTATTATTAATTAATTAATTTATTTATTTAAGGGGGAAGATGGTTGTCGAATTATAGATGATTCATGTAGTCAACTTTTATTTTATCATAGATTTGTTTTAGCACTGAAAAATAATTAAGATAAAGGAATTTGGAAGTACAAGACCCTTGTTAAGTCACTTTCAGGGAATAACTTACAAAGAGGGGTACAGAAGACCTTGACTTTGATTTATCAAAGCCTCGTTCTTTTTCCCCTGCCTGTACCATGCTATATCTCCCATGGCCACTCTGCTTGTAGGACTATGAAATGTAGGGAATTTATTTCTGGTTAGCCTACTGGACTATCTAAATGAAGTAAAAGAATTATTAAATTTAATCTGATACAACATTTGAGCTTAAATTATAAACCACTGTTTACTCTCACCGTGTCTGGCAAAAAAATAGACACTCAGTAATTTGTTTTCAACAGACAGACTGTGTTTGCTCTTCTGAAACTCAAGAAGAAAAGAAATTTAAAAAAAAAAAAAACAACACAGGTTTAAGCACATTTTAAGGGAAGAAACACGGCACAGGGTTCTGGGTTAGAGTACCTGATGGGTTCACTACCTGATTCTCCCATTTTCTAGCTTTGTCAACCTTGGCTAATTTACTCAACTCTCCTTAGCTTCATTTTTTCCTGTGTTGAATGATGAAGTTAATGAATGTAAGGGTTAAAGAGATAGTCCTGCATGTGTTCTACTATAATTGTTTAAGCATGTGTCCCAGTTGAACATCCCCTGAACTGTAATTAATGTTGCTGAGGGTTGGGGAGCAGTTTAGGAACAGAAATCCTCAAAAACACCTCCCTGGAAAGGGAGATATAAACTGGTCTTCCAGCTGGGTGCAGTAGTGCACACCTGTAACCCCAGCAGCTGGGAGGCTGAGGCAGGAGGATTACAAGTTCAAATCCAGTCTCAGCAATTTAGTGAGGCCCTGAACAATTCAGCAAGACCCTGTCTCTAAATAAAATATTTTTAAAGAGTTGTGGGGAGTGCTGAGGATGTTGCTTAGTGGTTAAACCTCTCGGGGTTCAATCCCTAGTACCAAAAAAAAAAAAAAAATCTGGTCTTCTATAGTGAAGCTTCAGAATATTTGAGAGATGAGGTATCAGGATAAAATCCCAGATCTGAGCATTTAAATGGATTTCATTATTTTATTGAAGATCTAATAATGCTTATGTTTGGAAATTACTTCAGTGTGTTCTATTATTTAGATAACTATAAAACTCTTATGTAGAAATGAAGCAAAGGGTTATCCTTCATTTATAGTGAGATATTTGATGATAATATAGTTTTTAAAGGAATTTCATAGAATAAAAAGCCTTGTCTCAAAAATGCAAATGCTGTTAGAATGTGACACATAGAATTTATTTATGTAAAATATGAGAACACGGGTTGTTCTTGTTAGAAGTGCCGGTTTCTTAATGTTCAATGTGGCATTGATATACAGAGTTGATAGAAGTATCTCTTCATTGGAATCTGACTTCCTGCTCAAGTCTGTCCTACAGTATGCTAAATACAAACCCCTATGTTCATTTCCTAGAGTTGCCAGAACAAAGTACCAAGAATCAGGTGGCTTAAACAACAGAAATATATTCTTGCACACTTGCAGAGGTCAGAAATCCAAAATCATGCTATTGGTAGGAAGAGACTCCCTCTGAAGGTTCCAATCTTTCTTTGCCTCTTCCAGCTTCTGGAGGTTCCCTATGTCTTGGCTGGTGACAGCATCTCTCCAATTTTCTGCTTCTCCCTTCAAATCACTTTATTCCCCCATCTCTGTGTGCTTCATTCTTCCAATGACACCAGTCATTAGATTTTGGATGTACCCGAAATCCAGAGTGTTTTTCATATCAAGATCTTTTTTATGTCCAAACTATATCTACAAAAATTCTGTTTTCATATCAGGTCACATTGTGATGTTACAGGTTGCTATATTCTAAATATTTGTGTCCCTTTCAAATTCATATATTGAAACCCAAACCCCAATATAAACTAAGACTCCCAGTGCACATAAATTTGGGGTGAAACTATTCAAATCACTAGTCCTCTTTGTATTTTAATAACTTATCTATCTGATTCATAATGTCTTAGGTTTATTTAATGACAAGACTATCTATGGGCAACAGCTGAGATGCTTACTATAAAAGCAAACACAGCCATTAGCATCCTATCTCACCCCAATGTTATTGGAAAATGACATGGAGACATGAAAAAACTTCCTTATGGGTTTATCTTTTCCCATAGTTTCCATTTATTTCAATCTTTTCCTTTAAGATTTTTCATATCATATTTTAAATTTCAGTATAAATGAATGTTTTATTGCCTTCAATTTACCATTATTGTTTTTTTAAACTAATTGGTGTGTGTGTGTGTGTGTGTGTGTGTGTGTGTGTGTGTGTGCATGTGATATTAGTTTGCTTTAGTTTTAGTTTTCTGGAGTATGTATGATCTAAGTCCTTTTCCTAAGAAGAAAGAATATCAAAATTTTAAAATTAGATTAACAGAACTCTCTTTATTAAGTGCCTAGTATGTGTCGAGGCATTGAGCTAAAGAATAAGAACAATGATGAGTAAAGGTGACCTATACTCTTTTTTTAAAAAAAATCATTTTAGTTGTCAATGGACCTTTATTTATTTATATACTGTGTTGAGAATTGAACCAGTGCCTCACACATGCTAGACAAGCGCTCTACCACTGAGTCACAACCCCAATCCTGACCTCTACTCTTGAGGGGCTCATAACTGCAAAGGAGCCTGCAGCCTTAAAGCAAAACACACAAACACAAACTATGGAGTACTTTTTCCATTACAGGGAACTTCCACCTTTATGGGCATTGAAGACTATGGGAGTAACTGGAACTCTGTAGAAGAAAGTGCAAGGGATCATTGCTGTTATGCTGTGCATATGCATCACTTTGATTTTCCCACTTCACAGTGACAAGGGCCCCTCTCACAGCATACACTGACCACAAAGGGACTCTGTCCATCCTTCTCTGCTCCAAACTTACTTCAAAATAACCCTTTGTGAACCTATACTTCTAGAAAAAAAAATGTCTACCCAACATTGGGGCATAGGGATGCATGAAGAAGTGAGATTTTCATAATTTTATAAATATTCTTTCCATTTTTGTTACCTCATCATTAAATAAAGCTACCATCCTCCCAGCTCACATTGGTAGTCAGAGAAGGCAAATGGCAATGAGTTTTGCCTTCTTCTGTCAAATACAAATACAAATACAATCTGTCAAAAGGAGAAATTTTCTTCTTACTATCCAAATTCTGAAGGCAGACAAATTAGTTTCCATTCCAGTTCCAGCCCCTCATAGCTGCGTCATCTTTGGCAAGTTTCTGAAAATGTTGGAAATTTGACTTTTTCATCTATAAAGTGGGAATAACCATTGAACCTATAACTATCAGGTCTAGCTGGGGATGGTGGCATGCTAAAAGAGAGTACCTGCAGGGAGTCTGATGAAGAGGTCATTTAGGGGATTGACAGAATTAAAGGAGTCTACCCGGTCTTAGAGTGGCATTCTAAGGACTAGCATTGGTGAAGGCCATTACTCCAATCCAGCCCATGGGGGCAGGACAGGAGGTGTCTCTCACCAAAAGATTGAAGAAAATGTTGACAGGAGGGCCTGCTCAATAGACGCTACTATCCTCAGGGATGCTGCCACTGCCAACTCACTGTCTGGAGGTGAGGGGTAGAATAAACATCCCCCCCAGCTTCTGTTCTCAGGCCTCCCAATCCCTTATGGTATGTCCTATTGGCTGCACTCAGCAAAATGTCACAGGCAAAGGAGGATAGGGGCAAAGATGTCAATTCCTCAAGCACAAATTCTGGTTAACAAAGGATAAAGAGTGAATGCGGACAGACAAATGGAGAAATTTCAGCATTGCCCTGTGTTATGTGCTTATTGTTTGCCTTATCCTTTCTTTTGAGTAAACAGCTCCTTATTTAATAAAATTCTGATGAGGTTGAAACCATAACATGCTATAGCCAATGACCATGACCAGAGAATGGCATTTTCCCACCCTCTTGTAAATTAGTCAGAAAGAACCTTGAAATTTAATACAGGGTTCCTGGAAAACAGCCTTTTTAAAATTTGGATTGTGAGACTCAAGGATGTAGACCTGTGCCAATGAGCAATCCTCTTTCCAGCTAAAAAGAAAGACCCTTGCCTTACAATAGGAAAATACAGAGAGGAGACAGAGACAGAGACAGATCCATGATGACTGAGACCCTGTGTCTAACTGTATCTTAGGATAGTCTCACTTTTAAACATTTCTGTTACATGGATAATGGATGTCTGCTATGAGAAGAGTCAAAAGTGCAAGCCAGGGACAGTAAAGCATCTAGAGGTTAGCCAGGGCAGAAAGTCTCTGTCATGCCAGACGTGGGTCTCAAAGACAGGCAGTCAGCATCCTGAGAGTCTATAAGGTAGGCTTCAGTGGGACCTGTAACCACGGGGAAGAGCTTCCCAGCAGATGCTGAGGTTGTCAGACTGTCCAACAGGAGCTGAGACCAGAGAAGAGATGTGATCATCCCTGAGCCACAGCCTCAAGCATAGGGAGTGGCTTCTCCTTTCCTTTGATGCCTGTTCCCCTCAAGCTCCACACCATTAGCCAAACCTAACTATAGGTTAGGTATATAGTATCCATGTGGTAGAGACATGGAGAATCTGGTTTCTTTCCTTTCAAAGTACATTACAAACTTCAGTAAAGGATTTACTATTGTTCACAAAGCTCAGAGGATGGGATCTTCATTTAGAGGCTCCAGTGGATTATTATTTGCAACAAGACAATATTGTTATATATTCAAGTTATTTTCCATGTATGGACATGGAATCACATGATGGAAAAAGGAAAAGTAACTTAGAATTCAGTCACATTAGACTACTTGCTCTTTTTAAACTTTATTTATTTATTTACAGTGATGGCGATTAAAACCAGGGCTTCACACATGCTAGGCAGCTCTTTTTCATTAGAGTGTATTTTTGTTTTCCCTTGTGACATTCCCTTGGTCAGATGTACCATCCCTCTCCTCCACCTTCTTTTTTAAAATCCTACCTTCGCTTTACAAATTAAATGCTATTCCTTCAAAAACTTTACACTGACTTGCCCAAACTTCATCTTCTCTCTTCCTTCTTATACCTTTCCATCATTTTCCTGGCACTTAACAAATTAAAATTTCTGTCTGATGTGATAATGAATTTCTCTGCTAATGAATTAGGAGTTTTTCAAGGGCAAAGTGTTTTCCTCAACTTTGTATCCTTTGGAGCAGGTTTAAATGATCCTTTTCCCTAGTCAGTGCTTGATAAATGTAGGTTTAGGAGATGGATACTTAGCACAGTCAGAGCCCTAGGTTCTGTTGTTTTCTAAGTCATGTTAGTGTGACTTACAGAAAAACATGACTCAGTTTCCTCATCTGCACAATAAATGCAGGTTAAATGAATTATAAGATCCTTTCTGGCCCTTTCCTGATTCTCTAATTTTAATTAAAAGACAGAAGATAAAATTTGTAAGCAGCAAAATAATTCTGTTCCAGAATTTCTTCTTGGGAAAAGCAAACATTCCATGTTTTTACTCTTGTTGAATTCTTAAGTTCCATGGAAATTAAATGTACAACTTTGAGAAAGAAACATAAATTCCCCATGATCCTCACTCTACTTTCTCTTCTTTTATGTTTTTACTCTGTGGTTGCTTATTTTGCATCAAAAGCCACCTCATTTTACAAAGTTTTAAAGGCATAGCAAAAAATAAAAGAATAAAAGATTACAAAATACTACATCCTATAAAGGGATGCTGCTCCTAATACTACCACAAAGAATAGAGTTCATAAATGCTGGTTTGTCAATTATGATGGTAAAATATGTATGTGTATAATACATGTGACATGATGGATGCTATTGGAGTGGTTTTGGCATATTTGTTTAAATTTATTTTTATGAAAATAGATAAAAAAAGAAATGTCTGCTGTAAGCAGTCACATGAAAATGGCTAAATACAAAAGCAAGCACAAGAGTATTCAGCAGAGAATTTTGAGCCTGAACAATCAAGTTTCAGGCAAATCTTGTGTGGTTCATAATTTTAGCCCTTTATTATGCAAAGCTGCCAATTCAATTTTACAATGCAAAGAAATGGTTGGCATGATTATCAAGTTATATTTACTGTTCTGTGGATCTACTAAAAGATGCACTATCTTGGAAGAGTCTGTTCAAATTACCTCTGAACACACTTTTAGATCCTCATTGGTAAGCAAAAGTTGACAGAGTAAAATGTATTATTTCTTAACTAGCATCAGCATGTTAAGACTTTAGAAAAACTGGGAGAGCAAATGATGATTCAGTTGCAGAGCCAGACAAATAATTTCCAAATCAACAAATTCAAATAGAAGAAAAAAGTTGCTGATCTCAGATGAATTGGCACATGGTGCCACTTCCTTTCACATGTGACTTGGTAGAAAAACTCTCATAGAATTTTTCTTGCCTGTCAGAATAAAATGTTGGTTATTTCAAATCCCTGTCTTCTATCCTGCATTCTACCTTCCAAGGAGAGAAAAGTTCAGATCTCAGAAGGTCCTTTGCTAAACTCAGAGATGAGGGGTTGGGATGCAAGTTGGAGAAAATGGGAAAGAATTAGATTCTGGACCTCTATTGCCCCTCCAGCTGCTCCCTCATCTCTCTCTCTCTCTCTCTCTCTCCATCTCTTTCTCTCTCTCTCTCTCTTACCCTGGCTCTCCCTTTCTCTGGGTCGTGTTGAACCAACCACACCATCACTCCCTACTCCGCAGGTCCTATACTTTCTCTCTCCAGAAGTCCCCACTCCCAGTCTTCTTCCTCTCACGGGCTTTTCCTTTTCAAGATCCCTGACTGGTTCCTCTCCTTCTTTCTAAAGAAATGTAAAATGTGAAGAGGTTCATTCCTTGAACCTCCTCTCTAATCTCTCTACCTAAACTCACTTCCCTTATGAATTCATCCAATCTCTTGGTAACTCCTAAATTTATAGCTTCAGTCTAGGCCTTTGCCCTGAAATATGGACTCAGACCCAACTGCTTGATTTCTCCCCTCTGATGCGCAGTAGCCATCTTGAACCTGCACATCTAGAGCCAGGATTTTCATATTCTCCCTTCCTTACCAAACCTGCTTTTGCACAGGGGACTAACTAAGCTGAGGTGGAGGTCATTCTTCCAGTCAAGAACTGGACAGGGTGAAACAAGCCAGGGCTTGGGTACAATGTGTAAGCGCCATGTAACAGCTGATCCTGATTTTGCATGATCCTATGTTTCCTTATTATTTTATTTTTTTTGCCTGAAACATCTCACTAACTTCACCCTAGTTCCAGGCCAGCTTCAACCTGCTCAAGCCAAAAACCTCAGCTTTTAAACCTGTGTTTCTCTCATTCCTACATCCAATCTATCAAGAAATTATGTTGCCTCAACCTTAATTAATATTTGTGGGATACTATCTTCATAAGATGTACTTATCTTGATTTTGAAATCTGGCATGGCTATTAGACTAATTCTAGGCAATGGGTTACAGCTGGATATAATGGGTGGTATTCTCTGGTTACAGCATTTAACCATGAGTTGAGATGCTCTAGAAACCTTTCTCCTGCTGCTACTCTTGGAGATGCTTCCTGCAGTGGAATTTCCACTTGCCTAAGTTCTGGAATAAGAATAATGTGGTACAAAGGCCCCACAGGCCTGCAATGACCATGCAGTGTCATTAAATAAATCTTGATGCCTAAAGACACTGAAATGTGAGGTTTATTTGTTACTGTAGCATAGCCTGTGCAGATTAATAAAATGAGGCTACCTCTAACTGAAAAGCAAGATCATTAAGGAATACCTCTGCAATGGAATAAATTATGCAAAATAATATCTAAACTTCGTGGGAAATATTGAACCTTTGAGAAATATGCTTTTAATTACTTTGAGGCAAACACACACACACACACATACACACAATATGCTTAAGAGTTTTCAACCCAGGCATAGCAAATGCTCCAGTGTTTGATTATATAACTGTAATGATGTTTATGGTTACCCACCCGTCTGATGCTAGTCTTATCAATGTTTTTTTCCTTCTAAGCCAGGATGATCAGTACTAATCTAAAGGTTTTGTATATGCCTTTGGAGACAGGCTTCAAGTGAAGATTAGTTGGTATAAAATGAGGTATTGAAGTGCTTGACTCTATTATTGAAGAAATAATTACAAGTGTCAAAAGTAATAGGGGGGAGTTTTGTTTGTTTGCTTTTTTAAATATTATACTTCTCCTAAAGAAGGAAAACCAAAACCCTGATCTTAATTTTAAAAAGGCAAGGCACTAACAAAAGCTAGACACCTTGTTTCAGGGGTGTTTTAAAAGATTAATAAAGTTTGATTTTTAGACCATTTTTAAGTTTGTAGAAAATTAGAGCAGATAATTCAGAGTTCTCATATACCATCTCCCTAACCCTCAGCCTATAATTTTCCTGTTACTAACTGTTTGCCTGGGATGTGGGACATTTTTTAAAATCGATACACCCATACTGATATGTTGTTATTATTAACCAAAGTCCTCAGTTTACAATGGTGTTCACTCCTGGTGTTATTAACCAAAGTCCTCAGTTTACAATGGTGTTCACTCCAAGTTCTATGGACTTGGCCAAATGCATTAGATCATCTTTCTAGCATTATTATCATAAAGAATAGTTTCACTGTCCTAAAATTCTTCCAGAGCATTTCTTCCCCCTCATTTAGCAGTGACATATTTAAGTACAAGTGGAAACCTCTGTATTGCAACTTGATTTACAGCCATCTGAGTTAAGCGAGGCCAGGGACAGTGAGTAGCGATAGCTTCACCTGCCTTCCATGCTGCAGCCTATATTGGTGCAGTCAGAGCCCAGGGCCCACAGTCTGGTTCCTACGCCCAATTACCGTCCCCATATTAAAAAAGAAGGAGCTTCCAGACAGTTCACAAATGCTATATCCTATGCATAAAGTTGTCTTAGTTCCTCCTAGCAACATTCCTTGTTCCACTTTCTTTGTTCTAATGGGTTTAGGTACCTAATCACGGCCCCCTTCAGGCTGTCTAATCCTGTTTGTAGGTCTGTCTCCCTTACTAGATCATGGACAAGAGCTCTGACTTAGTCTTCTGTGTCTTCCTCAGGGCTTGTACTTGCCATTTGTTGATAATGTGAGAAAGAAACTGGGTTTTACAGGGTGGAGAGACACAGAGGAATAAAGAAAGAGAAAAGAGGAAAAGAAGATGGATATGGGCTTCTGCACCAAAAAGTCAAGAAGACAGTGAGCAAGAGAGTATCTCTGACACCGCTGGCGCGTCCCTCACACCCAGCCATGCAGCCACATGCTGACTCATTCTGGGATGTTGCACTCCTTCCCACCAAGCACCCCAGCTCCACAAAAGAGGCTACCACCTACTCATTCGCTTATTTCATACAGGCCTAAAAAATCTAAGGATCCATGAATGCAGATTCACAGAATAGTATTACTACAGAGGTCATTTTGGTTTCATATGTAAGGAAACTCAGACATACTGGACAGATTGCCTCCAATTGTTTTGCCAATTTTACAGTTTCCAAAAAGGAATGATGTGTTGCATAATAAATTGTTATATCTATTGAGCTCCTTCATATTGAAATCCTTGTGGTCTTAAAAAATAGAAAACTCCTTAGTTTAAAGTGACAACACTGTTACAGAAAAAAAGTTGAAGTTTAGTTGACTGTTATTTAATTGAAGATTCAAAATGTGCCTATACTGGAAAAATATAAATTATAATATAAATATAAAATATAAATCATAATAAATAATGATTTTAACATTAGTGTTCTTTGATCTGAAAAAATTATGTTCAAAATCTTACCCTTCAAAACACTAAAACCAAGTTATAATTAAAAATATGGATGGCAAAATTATATGGAATAGTGAACAATGCAATTTGAACCAATGCAAATAGTTTTAATAGAGGGTTAACTAATTATGTCCAATAGAGAGTAATATAGTAGGTTAAAAATAAAGATTCTAAAGATACATATTCAGGAAACAGTTTCACAACCAAGTGCATATGTACTCATTCCATTTTTGCAAAATGAAGATTTTTTTAAAAGCTACATGCATATACACACTTGTGCATGCACATGCACACATGAGTGCACAAGCAACACACACACACACACACACACACTGACACACACACACACACACACACACACACCTGTAGAGTTTTATGAGTTAAAAGGACACACTGCTAATATTTAACAGAAACCATCAGTGTGATGCTGTTAAGAGGAAACCACTATATATAACCACCTTGATTTAGGGGTCTTTATAATTTGGATGATACATTTCTGCAAGTCTTTTAGTGTGAATATGCACTATCTATAATAGTAAAATTAAACTTTCCATAATCTGGTCTATGACAACAAAACCAAATTAATTGTAAAGTCAGATCTCCAGTTTGATACCTCTAGTTCTCTCAGAACTTCTGGAGTCTTTAGATTGCTCTCTCCTCTTCCTAACATGTCCCCACTATATTTTAAATTCATATATCACCAGGACATTCCTTTCTCCTGTTCTCTTATTAGAACACACTATTAAACCCTTCCTGACAATCTGGTCATTGCAAAGTCCCAGGCTTGTCAATTTTATATTCAATCATCCAAGTATCTATGGCAATGAATTTATGGTAATATAGTCTTTTTTTGTAATTTGGATTTTTCTGAGGATAAATTGCAATGCTATTTAACACAAATGATGGGCAACTGCACCCTTTTGCTGGTTCCTATTGTTGGTGAGGCTCAGGAAGTATCTTCCCTGAGTTCTCACATCTCCTTGGCTGATGTGTTTGCAGTATTAGTTGTGAGCCATGCTCAGGAAACTGTCTTAAATGGTGCTATTGGCCACATGAAAACTTGGAAAGAAAATGCATCCGATCAATGTAAAACCTATTCTTCTAGAAAAATATAACTCAACACACACACATTTTGAACTCTGGGTCACAGGCAGTCTTCCTTCATATTCAAAGACTAGCACGTAATTATCAAGGGCAGAAATGTAAAGAACATGAGAAGCTTGATGATGGAATTGGTTCAAATTTATTATTAGAAATCCTATTTGAAATCCAGAAGAGAGCAACTTAGTGGATAAAAACATGTCAGAGAGTAGGTGACAAAGAATATGAGAAAATTACAACTTTTTTCTCACTGAATTTAATAATTTTTTGAACCAAATTCTTTGCTTGACTGACAGAATGATCTGGCTCTACAAGGATGTAGACTCTAGGAGACTTCTTTCTGCCATTGTGCTGATCTACAACTTGGTTAGTCTGGGATTTGTGTATTTCACTTGTCAATATGACCTCAGAAATACCCAACAGAACACAGGAACACATTTTCTCCTTCAACAAACACTCATTGAACACAAAGTCAGAATTCTACTGTACTGAGGTACAACTGAGTATAAGTGAAGTTAGCATTTAAATTAATCTTTAAATTAGAAAAGAAAGCATGTGGATGTTCATGTGTAAAAAATGGCCACCATGATGAAAAAACAGATAAGACAGTGTACTTGTGAGATTTAGTATAATACCATAGGTTTATGCAGTCTTGTCTTATGCCTCAGAGAAACAGGCTTAGAAGCTAATGGAGAATGCTGTTTTATATTTCAAACAGGGCAAATAGAGTAATATAAGAATACATGTTTCTAACAATTTCAGATATTCAAATAAGTAAATATTCAAATTATGCTTTATTATTTTTGAAATATATTTGTTATCTTCACTTTGATATGAATGCCTCTAAAATACTTTAATAATCTGTGCTTTGATTAGAGGAATTTGGATATAACATGTATGAGTTTATCTTCTTGTGACTTAAAGGACATTATTTGAAATCATCTGCTTGGGTTGTGTTTCTATAATGTGACACTCATCAGATTTTTGAGGTCTAAATCTGAAATGGTCCTGCATAGCTACATAGTCACTGATTTCACTGCCCATATTACCTTTTTCATTTCCATCTTACATTTCAGTATACTAACTTCCAGTGTTTTTATTTTTATTTATTTATTTTTTTACCAACAGAAACATCAGATGAATTGAAAATTACCAGATAAATAATTACCAAACTAAAAAGTAAATGGAATTATGTTTTTATCAGAAGGTGGATGGATAAAAAGGGCAGAGTAGTAGTTCTCAATTGTAGGCATGTCTCATTATCTTCTGGAGAGCTTGTTAATAAGCAGCGTTCTGAGCTGCACCCCAGACTTTTTGATTCAGCAGGTCCAGAGGCAAAACTTGAGCATTTTCATTTCTAACACTTTTCTAGTTAAGGTTGGTAAATTCCACTTCGAGAACTATTGAAAAAAAAAGAGGGATAAGGATTGTCTGAAAGGATAGATTTTTAAGAAAAAATTGGAAATTACCTGGAAATCTGCAAGTAGAAAAGGGAGGACCAATGTGTCACATGAAGATGGACACAGCTGGTGGGGAGTGGAATCCAGGAGTTTGTATAAAATGGTAGCTAGGGTTCCATGTTGCGTGTTAGTTCACCAGATAATTTCAGGAAAATGCATTAAATGCTTTCTACATTATAAACTGATACTTTGTTCTAAAAAAAAATTTAAAAAACCCTTTCATGTTTCCTCTAATAGGTGGGCCTGGATGGCCCATTGGTTTGACCCTGTGTGGCATTCCTAATGTCTATATATTCTAATCCAGTGGTTGCCACTAAAGTGCTTTGCCAACAGATTTTGTTCTCAGACAGTGCACAGCCCTGAAAAGAAAATCACTTTGCAAATCCAGTGATTTCATGGGCCACTAGGCTCTCTGCATTCTCTATTACCCAGTTTATCTTTTGTTCATTTAATGCATTGCAAACAACATTGAATTAGTTTGTTGGACAATTAGGTAAGATATTAAACTAAAGATGTACATATAAATATGTCAAGTAATTATTTTAAGAATATCTCTGTAAGGTGCAGAGAATGCACTTTGGGAAAGCTTTTTGCCCCCTTGCTCTCTTTAATAGTTCAATAAGTCTCAACTTTTATAAATAAGGCAACGTTTTCCAAGGTGTGCACAAGTAAGAGAAAGAATTTCCTATAATGGAGGTTTAAAAAATCATTTCCAAGGAAATTAGCTCTTGTAAACATCCTGGAAAAAATGTCAGGAAATTAAATTGGTATTTGTTAGAAGAATGAACATGCCCAATATAGTCCACTCTTGTAAAGGTTAGGCCTAGTTTCTAGTCTCCATCTCTTCCTCCCTGACCTGTGGCAACCCTCCTGCAGTTTCAACTTGACTTTCAGCAACGTTGGATCATTTCAGGATGTCAGCAAGCTGTGCTTGTTCTTGTTTTCTTTCCTCTTCTTGAATATAGTGTCTTGGTTCTAGCAAATGGATTTCAGTCTATTCCTAAGTCTTTCTTGCCTGTTCCCATTTGATAACTACTCTTTGGCTTAATTCTCTTTTGTTGCCTGCTACCATCCTTCCCAGGAAAAGGGGATCCCAGTCTTGGTTTCTGGACCTTTCTCTGTAAGGTCAGGTATCCTTCCATCCTACTCGTAAGAATTGTCTGTTTTAATCAACTTTTTCACAGCTGCAACCAAAATACCCGACAAGAAGAATTTTAGAGGAAGAAAAATTTATTTGGTGCTCATAGTGTCTGAGATCTCAACCCATAGATGGCTGACTCCGTTCCTCAGGGGCCAAGGTAAGGCAGAACATCATGGTGGAAAAGTGTGGTGAGGGAAAGTAGTGCAGGACATCACACCAGGAAGCAGAGAGAGAGAAAGATCTGCTCACCACAGACAAATACAGACCTCAAGGGCACACCCCTAATGACCCACCTCCTCTAGCCATACCCCATCTGCCTACAGCTACTACCCAGTTTATTCCTATCAGACGATTAATGTGCTGATTAGTTAAAACATATAATCTAATCTAACCTCTAAACCCTCTTGCATTATCTCACACATGAGATTTTTGAGGTCCACCCCACATCTAAACCAGTCTCCTATTTTGCCCATCATTTTGGAAGGCCAATACTTCATTTATTACTCTTTCCTAGTATCTACTTACCTGGCATATATCTGTGGTCACCTGATTCTATTGGACATGTTGCTCTAGTCTCCATTTACGTTTGTGATAGTATCCATCCACCTACAGCCTATTCAAGAAGGGTCTTGCCCCAAATTCCAGTTCTTTCTTGCCTGACATATGATTTCATATTTGGTTTGTTCATTTTGAAAACATTGTTTACTGGACACCTGGATATGTATATGCCACTGGAATGATGAAGATAGCACTTCTCCCAAAGAAACACATTCTAAATGACAAAGTAGACAATTGAAATACAATGCTTTAAATGGTAAGTTCTAGAAACTTTTCTCACTCGGATATAATACTGGAGATCAAATAATCGCCCTCCCATAAACATTTATTCCACTCTCATTTGTTCAAACGCTTCTGTGTTCAGGACAGTTTGTTAACACATCAACAATGGACCAAGAGGACCTTTCTGAAAACTGTCAGACCCAGACATTCACCCTGGCCTGAAGCACCCAAGATCTTTTTCCTCCAAATACAAATGATATTTGTCTTCTGTTCCTTAGACTCCAATAAAAGCCCTTTATAATAGTTAGCCTCTAGGACTGTCTCCTGCTCCTTCTGCATCCATGCATACACTGGATTCTGGTAATTATAGTAGGATGGAGGATAGGAAATTGAGTCACATTTCTTTCCCAAATTCTGAACTGAATGTCAGCATGTTTCATTGCACCCTTCCTGATTAGCTGGAATCAGGTATTCTGAAGGCAAGATATTTTTCTGAGCTGACTGCAGTGCCTGACAGAACACGTAGAAGTAGATATGGGTGATAAATCCACTTCAACTTCCAAAAGTCAGCATTAAACTCTGAGTGGCACAGTTGCCTTGGGTTTGTGTGGAGATGCCCACCATGATGTCTCTCCTACCTCAGAACTCACAGAAGAGACAACTGGCCCACCCCTGCGACTCTCAACGTGTCTTATGACAGCCCAAGGACTTACCATTTCATAATTCTGCATTGCTAAGCCTCCCGTGGCTTTTGACTGACGGAATGATATGTGAGTCTGAGATGGGTTTATCAGGGATTCCTCAGACATTCTAGGGAAATGTGAGGATTGCCCTGCTGCCTGTCACCCTCACTCTAGAACTAATAGAAACTTTTCCATGCTCTGTTGCAATTCTCACTGAATTCTGAACCATTCTTAGCATCCTGGAGGACAATTTGGAAACAAGTCTGGAAATAACTTTCCCATCTAGTCAATTTTCCTAAAGTTTAATGAGGATTCTTAAGAGAAGACTCAGGTATTTGGCTGAGAGAAGGTAGAAAAGCCAAAGTAAGGGGGAGGGGCCTTAGTTACAGTGTGGAAGGGCATAGAACACTCCAGAGACACACAGCAAATTAGACTAAAGCCATGGTCCCTGACACCAGCAGTAATCCTAAGGGTTACTTTCAGTTGTGCTTTGTAGATAATGGGAATACAAAATTAGTCACTTAACATCTTTTAACATCTATTCATTCATTCTTCATGTACTCTATTAAGGAAAAAAAAAAAAGTTGGGCACCATGGTGCACACCTGTAATCTCAGTGGCTGGAAAAGCTGAGGCAGGAGGATTGCAAGTTCAAAGTCAGCCTTGGCAAAATCAAGGCCTAAGTAACTCAGTGAGGCTCTGTCTCTAAATAAAATGAAAACTAAGGCTTGGGATGTGGCTCAGCAGTCAAATGCCCCTGAGTTCCATCCCTGGGACCACCTCCACCAAAAAAAGAAAGAAAAAAAACCCAACAACTTGTTAAAGTGCTAAACATATTTTAAGGAGTTGAGAAAGTAAAATATATACTATTTGGGTAGATTGTGGTTCTATTGTACACTGAGAAACTTTTATGAACTTGGAGTCAAATGTTTCTCCTTCCCTCTTATTTATGAGCATATATCTCTCATTCCAGTTTTAAAGTATCACTTGTAAATTACCAAAAGTGTTTGCAAATCTGGTTGTCTTTTATTTCTTCACAATATTTTATTGTGCACTATAAATTCATTAATTATGTAGGGCATGTGCAGGCTTGTAATCCAAGCAACTCTGAAGGCTGAGAAGGAGGATTGCAGGCCTCAGCAACTTAGTGAGCCCTCAAGCAACTAGCAACACCATGTCCCAAAATAAAAAAAAAAAAATACAAAGGGCGGGGAATGTTGCTCAGTGGTTATGCACCCCTGGGCTGAATGCCTTATTTTTTGTTAAAAAATAAGGAACTATTTATAAAATTGTAGCTCAGTCAAGGCAGACTATAAACAAAGGCTTGCTGGCCACTAGTACAAGTTTATCCTGCAATATGGATGACTTTTCTGGTGTACCATGAATTCCTTAAAGTCATAATGAATTATTCCATAAACCTGTATTTAGAGACTTTTAAAAATGCAGATTATTAGACTGAGAAACCACTTTGTCTCCTAAGGAACATTTGCAGGCTGTTGTGCAAATCTGCATTTGAGCAACTTTCACATTATGATCTTAGTGAATTCTTGACCAGATGGACTTGAACAGCTGCCACCCATGCCCGGTAAGTCCCTTTGCTTGAAAAGACAAAATAGCTCATTTGTTTGCAATTCCTTCCTGAAAGTACACAAGGGCAATTTTCTACATTGTGAATTACTTCTATCAGAGCAACATTTTCCCTGAAAGACCACAGCTCATTATGCTATTTAGAAACAAACAAAAAATACGCACAAACATTTTTTTTCAGGACTCTTATAATTTGTGCCTAGAAGGGACAAGTTCCTTTTCAGATTTAGTTTTAAAAAATGTTCTTGAGTTGCCATTACTTTCAAGCTGACATGGAAGGTTATAACTGAGAGAACCCCCCTCTGAAATAATAATGGCTTACATTTATATAACTCTATATGTTTTTCAAAGTACTCTCAGACACATTATCTCATTTGATTTTCAAAGCAACTCAGTGAAGCAGACAAAGTGGGTGTTTTTAATAGGTTATTTTATAGATAAAGAAACATACTCACTCCACAAGTATTTTCTGAGTATCTGCTAACTCCATTGTATTGTATAAGGTGTTGTGGGGGATAAAATAGTATATTCCTAAAAGAATCTTATTTTCAGATAAGACAAAAAACACAAAGCTGTATTATATGGTACAAAAGATGACAAAAGGAGACATATGGATAAGTATTAGGGATTTTAAAATGAACAAACTATGTTCTAGAGGATTCTGGGAGACTTTTTGAAGCAGGTAGCACATGGAATATATGTGCCTGGGAGATGCTTAGAATCCATGAGAATTTTGACTCTTATCACATACTCTTACAACCTTGGAAAGCAAAAATATATATAATAAAATAAAATTGCTATGAATCTAGTTAATACTGACACCTGATGCTGGAACTGTTTTCATGACATCCTGGGCAAAAATATTTGAACAGTTATGGTTCTTAAAAATTCTACCTCACATACACATGGAATCTCCATCTCTGCAATTCTTCTACCTCTTGAAGACTGGAACAAAACAACACTAATCTGTTTTGTTTTTTTTTTTTTATCCTGTGGAAAGTCTTTAATATTTCTGTAGTCAGCTTGGTGGCTTGATCTGCCTTTCATCTTTTCTTCTTTTTATTAAATCTTTACACTTCTCTAGGTATTCACAGTTCTCATTATGCTGCTGGACTCATATCATTCGTCCAAATTATCTGTAACTTCTGCCCTTCTAAACTGAGGCACTGTAGTAGGTATGAGGATCTGAATGGGAATCTTAGTCTCTGCCTCTAAACACCACAGTTACCTTTCCAATTCACCTTCAGCATGTGCAACCCTGCTAATTGGGAACATTTCTTACACATCGTAGTAATGATCATGTGTAAGTTGCTTAATTAATGTGCCTGGAGTGAGTTATGAATGTTTTCTTAAAGAACAAAGGCCTCTTCTGTTGTTGATGGTTTCCCTTTGATTTTCTTTTTTTTTTACTTAATCCATTTGTGATCTATTCGTGTCTACCCAGATGATGTTTGCTTAAGGGAATAATACCGAAGCTCTGATAGAACAACGATCCTTGGCATTTTGTTTCTCATTTTTATTAACTGAGAAAATAAAAATTAATAGCTCATGTAAATTAATAAGCCAATACTGACCTCTGGTGTGTAATGAAGAAATTGCTCGTTGGATGAACTAGTGGACGCTTGGGAACAGTTTTATGTTTCAATGTAAGACTATCTTTCTAAGTAAAGAAGTTGCCTAAGTTATAATTACAAATGTGGATATTGGGAAATGTGAAATTAACTAACTGAACAGAGAGAATGTTTTAATTTTAGTTCTTTGTGGTGGGTAAGTAAAAGGTTAAAACCACTGACCGTGGCACAGTCTCATTCAATACTGTTCTTGTCTGATTGGGTCAGGTTTTAAGCAACTGAAAACACAGTGAGTTGAGAAATGATCTACCCTCCCCAGTTGACTCCATATAAACTGGATTTTTAAAACAAGACCTGTTGTGAATTTCCCCGAGTCCCCTCTTCAGATGGTACTGTTGTAGGGACAGACAAGGGAAGGCACCGAAGATAGCAGGCCACAGTTTTATTTGGCTGCAGCCAGGTTCAGAGGGCATGGCTTTTGCTGTAATCAATTAATCCCCTGAACCCTGAGTTCAATTAGTTTTAGAATTTTATACCTGGCATGTAAGGGGAGGGGCTCAGAAATTCAGTCTGCAGAAGTTCACTTAAAAGCAATTTTTTTCTTTCACTGTTTTGGGCAAGTTAACCCTTCAAGGACAACACCTGAGAAGGGGAGAGCTTCTTCTCCCCTTTCTTTCCTCCCCCTACCAGCTGTTACCATGGAGCCCAATTGGTAACTTCTCTTATCTTGGAAATGTAGACATCTCTTTGAAGCCTAGGCTCAAGGCCAGAGACCTTGTTTACATTTTCTACAAACTACTATACTGGATACATGTTTGTGAAAAACTAGTAAGGGGGTGTCCAGCACCTGGAGTGCTGATTTCTTCCCAGCCAGTGGCCAAGTAAACAGGGCAACACAAAAATAGGAAGTTTATCTACATTGAACTCTTTTGTAGAGACTCTTTTGCTGACAGTCCTAAAATCAGCCATGGTGAAGACTTCTGGAGAAGCCCAGTTAAGACTTTTCTATGGAGAAATGGGGTGCCACTACAGTAGGTGTGTATTTATTGATTCTCCCCAAACTACCCTTTCACTTATTTCAGATTCAAAATCCCAAAGTCACCTGTTTCTGACTTTACTTGTTCTTCTTCATTATCCTGTAAAATTCTAAAGCTATACCATCTACCTTGGATATTCTTGCTTTGTCATTCAAAAGCCTAGCATTTGTTAGGTAGGTTCTTATTTCAGATTCCCTGTTGTCCTTCCTGTTTTCAGTATGTACCTTTCCCTCGTACTCCATGCTCAAGCCAATCCATCTACATAGCACTGCTCAACCTATCAGTCCTTCCTGGGCAGAGCTACTGGGGGGTGCATGGTAAGGGCTTCAGGTGAGCCACACACCTTGCAGATAGAGATGCAAGTCATGCAGATTCAGGTCTCAACCCCACCAGTGGCCCTAGTGCTGGCTCACCCTACCTGTGGCAGTGCTCAGAGGATCTTAGAACTCACCTGACGAGGCTGTCTCCCTAGGCCATTTGTTAGTGGACCCAGATTCCAGTTCCTGGCCCTGCCACTGACTTGCCATGAGACTTCTGCCACTCCATTCAGCTCCTAGACTGCCAGGCTTCCATCTCCCAGTCCATACAAAGAAGTGATCAAACTAGATGACCTCTAACATCCCAGGAAGTACTCTAATTCTACAGCTCTCCAAACACGGGCTTAGGAAGCCAGCCTGGAGTGTGTTTCTCATATCCTGCACTGTTCTTGGAGTTCCTTTCTTGTCTCACCTTTAGTTTGCTTAGGTGGTTCTGTCCTGCACTTTCTGAGATACCATAGCAGTCTACTCACCACCATCTACAGGTTCTCGTTGTCTTTTTCTCCTTGGTAGCCTGCTATTGTTGCAGCAAACAGATCAGTTGAGAAGCAGCAAGCAGCACTCAAGAGAAGGAGAACTCTGAACTTTATTTTATACTAGTAGGCTGAGAGAAGAACAAACTCCAAATTATGAGCCCTGATCCACAGTTTCTCACAACATTTATAGGTTATTTGGCATCATCTTAGACCTGTCCTATATATATATATATATATATATATATATATATATATATATATATATATATATATATTTTCCTTTTAAAAAGTTTCCTAATCTATCTGACTGAAGGTCTTATGTAGGGTCTCTAAAATAAAGCATTCTTAAAGAAACAGTTAAGAAGAAACAGCTCTTTTCACAGGCATCTGTTAAATCTCTAGCTTTGAAAGCCTGGCACAGGAATATTTCATTTCAAAAAGGAGGACTCAGACTCCTAGAGACAAGGTCCAAAATATAGGGACCTATGGTTAATTAGGTTTCCTGAAGAAAGGCTGACAGAAGGAAAGGGGAACTAATCCTTTCCCCAGGCATAATGTTCTTGTAATTTCATTTTACAACTGGGTCTGGTTTTTGCCATCTCAGTATGGTAGGTTGTTAGTAGCTGTCTACTGAGTGAATGAAAAAAAAATTACAAATATCTTGTCTTCATCTTGCAAGTGTGTAATCTGCCACATAGTCCTTAGAAGCCTGTGCATGCTAGAAGTTTAGAATCAGCATAGAATTTTTGTCCTGATTCTATAAACCAGGTTATATGCAAAAATTCTGCCTAGTAAAATTTATCCAAAGCAAAAAAAAAAAAAAAGAAAGAAAGAAAAATTGTTATAGTCCATGCTGGCAAGGTATGGAGGACATCAGTTGCCAGTGGGAGCTGAATCACTCAGCATATAGAGCAAGAAGTTTAAGTTCCCAGACCTAGGCACACTAGAAAGAAGCAGGAAGAAGCAGAGATAGGGTAGAGGCTGAGAATGGCATTGGTGAGATGGCTTTAGACTGAACATGATTTTTCAGTTATCAATGTGAAATCATCTGAGAGATGATACAGCAGCCAGGTAGGCTTTGTTCTTTAATAAACTCTATTTCCTATTATTAGGTAAGCCTTGTTCTTTAATAAGGTCTATTTCCTGTTATTAGCAACAATTATGTTGACTTTATAAATCTCCATTTTCCTCAAAGCTTGCCCCATCCAATTCCATTTATACTCAACTAATGATCTATCTTCTATTTTTGAGAGTTAATTAGTGTTGAACATGAAAAATTCCTTCATTTCCTACCACCAGATCTGTAAATTTGTTTTCTTCAGAATTCTTTTTAACTAGTGCCTTTAATGCATGCAGATGGCCCCACATGGGGTGTCAAAACCCAACCAGGATATAAGACAGAATCTAGAAAGAGGTTATTTTCCAGCATTTGTGGTCTAAGCTCAAAGAGCTGGGGAGAAGCAAGCATTCACACAGGGCCCTGGCACAGAGTACAGCTCCATAAAGAAAGAGGGGGTAAGAAAGGGCGTTGTGTTTAAGAAGCAGCTCAGTGTGTGATTTTTAGAGTCCAAGCAGGAGGGAGATGACATCTATATTCATCTTCATAGCCATCTGCAGAGGGCTCCATGGTGACCATTATTGAAGCCAAGCAACAGGAGAAGGAATCTGTGTACAAGTGGTGGCAGGCCATCAAGGAATATCAGAGCCCAAGCAAGATGGAAAGTGCATTATCTCAGAGGCATAGGTGGTTGAGATGTCACAGCCTGAGCAGTGTGCAGCAAACACTGACATGGGGTTAGTCCAGGACCAATGAGAAGAGTGTCTATGTGAAAAGGCTGGTGACCTAGGGCAGGGGTCAGAATGACATTTAAGAATGAAGGAAGGTAAGCAGGGGGCATCAAAGCCAGAGTAGAGGAAGGAGGGTGAGTACAGACAGGTGAACCTTAGTGTAGAGCCCAAAGGTGTTGAATGGTTCTGAGGGTGAAATAACAGCTATGCATTAAAAATAACACAACCAATCCTGACAGTTATGTTGTGGCTCGAAGGAGAAACCTTATTTTATGAAACAAACCCCAAAGATTTTAATAGTGATTTGCTATCAAGTCAGCGACTTATTTTCAAATGGTTCAAGAAAAGATTTCTTTGTGTTTTTACTTGCAACTTTTGTCTGAACTTGACAATATTTCAAAACGTAAAATATGTATATATTTGAAATGCTACAGCAAGAAAAATTAAAGCAACAAGATGATATTAAGAAATGTTGAGAATGTCAAGCAAGTGAAACGAGTGTTCACACACTGCGGGTGGGAGTTTAACCTGTTACAACCATTTGGAAACCCTCAGTTTGTATTTTCTAAAGTTCAATATAAATGTATTTTATAAACCAGTGAACTCACTCACAGGCATATACGCAATATAGGCATAACCATGTTGAAAAGTTTGGATATATGAAAACAAGTATTCCATTCCTCAGAGCATATCCATGTAAGGTTTTTGTGTAAAGGCAAAGGATACCGTACAGCAAGTGAAATTAAGGTCAGACACCACTAGGGATCTGAAAGACATCCCACATATAGTCTCCCCAGAGATTCCCAAATTCATACACTGTGTTCTAATCCCAGTTTGGACCATCCAGATCTGTGGTAGGACCCTTGCTTGCAAGTGAGCTGAAAGGAGAAACCCACAGCAATCCCTTAATATCATTTTGACCATGTCTTCAAGCAAAGGTAGTCAAATCAGTAAGGCCACGGGCAAAGCATCAGAACATCAATAAATAAAGCCACTCTTCACATCATTGGTGGGGTGTATGTTTTAGCTTAAAATATTTATTATATATTTCATTACAATTACCTTGGCCAAGAGTTAAAAATCCAGATACCCAGGTTTCCCTGGAGGTGAAGATAGAGCTTCATATGTCCAAATGTAAACACATGTGTATTTTCTGTTTTAAGAAAAGGACAAGGATATTTAAAGTATCATATTCATTATAACAAAAAAAAAAAACTGAAACTAACCCAAATATCCATCATGAAGAAAAAGGATAAACAAACTGTGGTCACCTGTAGAAGTAATATTATGGAACAATGAGTAAATCATGCATTATCATTATGTAAAATAAACTGCATTAATGCCATGAATAATGTGCCCGGTGAGGTTCAATTTACACAGAGTTCTGAAACAAGGCAAAACTAGTCTTTTGTCTGAAAAATCCAGATGTTAGATGCCTCTAGGAAACAGGAAGAGAGTACTGATTCATAGTGAATATGACACTATCATATGACAAGTTAACAGTTACTAAAGTTGCTAGTCAAGTATTATCTCCTGACTTGACTGATAGTTAAATACCATGGTTATTTTGCAGTTTGATATACATATGCAATATTTCAATAAAAAGGATTTATTAAAAAAACTTTATATGGCCAGGCATGCTGGTGCACTTCTGTAATCCCAGTGGGTTTGTAGGCTGAGTCAGGAGGATTGTGAGTTCAATGCCAGCCTCAGCAACTTAGCCAAGCCCTAATCAATTTAGCAAGACTGTCTCTCTAAATAAAATATAAAAAAGGGCTAAGAATGTGGTTAAGGATGTGGCTCAGTTGGTTTAATCCCTGGTACCAAAAAGAATTTATGTATACATGATACCTGCATATACATTCATGCTTATATACACTGAAATTTTTTATTCTACCTTTCAAACCCTTGGTGACTGATTTAGGTAGATATTGTAACTTAGAGATTTAATTTCTATGTCATTTACTTTTACTTAATATTTTCATCTTTTAAAATTTATTTGGGGGTAATAGCTAACTGAGATTTATCTTATAAATTACTGACTCAATAAAAAGGCATAGTACATTCATGCATGGGGTATAGGTATTTATTTTAAAAATAAGACAGATAGTAGTCTTGCAGCATATAGGTGCTATACTGTAAAGGAATACAATGTTACATTTGAAATGGAAAAATTAGTTCCATTTATATAGTATTAGAGTTTTAAAATATCTCTGCATGTGTATGCCATCTGTGTGTCTTGAAAAGACTGCAGGCAAGTGTATTTCTAGAAAACTATTTGTTATTTGGGTGCATTTGGTTGCAAGTAACAAAAGAATTACTAAAAGCAACTTTATCAATAAAATAATTCCATTTTTTCTATATAACAAGACTTCTAGAGACTTCCAGAAATGTAAGCTACCAGGTTCATTATAGCGGCTCAACAACATCATCAAGTACTCAACTTCTATCTTTCTGCTCTGCTATCCTTAGCAGGTTTGATTTTCATCCTATGCAATTCCTCACAGTTATGAAGACCCCATCACAACCCCAATAATTATGAACTTAAGAAATATAGGTAAAGAAAGAATAATGTTCATATTTTTGTCATCATTTCATCAGAAGTTCAAATCCTATTAATAAACTCCTTTCCTTGGGATTCTTACAAAACACATCCTATGAGCTAGAACAAACTCCAGTGTTCTTCTCTAAGTGAATCACAAGCAAAAGAAAATTAAATCAACATTTGAATTAGTCAATTTTTGCTCCCATAATGCTTAACATGGTTGCCAACAAGCCAATGACCTATAACAGCAAAACTTTATTTCTTAGTCATGAGTTGTGTGGATCAGTGGCAGCAATTCTGATCCACACAACTCATTTCAAGATCCAGGTTGAAGCACAGGGGCTATCCGGATCATATAATTTTCGTAATACTGGGCAGGAGTGCAAGGAGAGAAACAGAAACACATGATACTTCTTAAAAGTTCTCTGTGGAATAAGCACACTGAAACTTCTACCCACATTCCTTTGGGTAATGTGATCATGGAGACAAGCCGAAAGTCAAAAGGCAAATATTTTTTCTTCATTGAAGCATGGCAAGGGTTTGAATGGGCACAAAAAAATTATGAACAAATAATACAATATACCACAACATTGATGGCTTTGACCAATCATGACTCATCTTCTCAGATTGAAAGATGAAGTAATTTTCTGTGAACCTGTTGTGGCAGCACAAACTTGAATAAACTGTGATCATTGTAAAGTAAGGAAACAAGGGATGAAATAAGGAAATAAGGGACTGTGGCTCTTGAGCAGACATCAATTGCATCGGACACAGTCCACAGCAACTTTTTAGCAATGGTTATCTTGATGAGTTTGTCTAGGCTAGAGAAGAGAAAGATTACACAGAGACCATCATGACACAAAACCAAAACTATTCTGTGTTGACAGCTCTCTATTTAAACATTTTAATTCAACAATCTGGTTACCTTCCAGAAACCATTCTGCCTTATTTCAAAATGGCTGAAATTTGTGTACATGGGAATTAATTTCACAGTACAGCCACACATGACTTGACAATAGGAATGCTTTCTGAAACATCATCATTAGGTATTCATCATTGTGCAGAATGTTCTTACAAAAACTAAGCTATGGGGCTGGGGTTGTAGCTCAGCAGTAGAGTGCTCACCACACATGTGGAAAGCACTGGGTTTGATCCTTAGCACTACATAAAAATAAAAAAAATAAAGGTATAAAAATATCTAAGCTATGACTTCACTAGATGACTTAAACTTACAGAGCCATCATCATGCAGGTGGTCCATCATTAGCCAAAACTTTATTATGTGGTACTCAGACAACTCTGAAATCTTGGGAGAAGGTTGTCTTACCTAGAGGACAGCAATTTTTTACAGTTCTAATTCTGGCCTATCCACTAGCACAGACTGTTCCCTGATGATATTGTCATGGGTAAGTGATGCAGGAACAGAAACATTGCTGATCTGTGAAATTGGACAATGCATTAAATCTGTCTTGGTATTTAAACCAGACTAAGTACCATGTTTAATTGAGTTTATGAAATGACATCTTGTTCAGGGCAAGGATCAGTATGGAAGAGAAACTATGATGGATATAAATTAAATGCCTAAGTTAAAGTGAAATTGTCATACATACAAGTCAGTAATTTCAGAACCATGTCTCAAATGAATCACAAATTGACCTCTTTGAACATACTGTAGGAAATACTTTGTGTGACATTATATGGCATGAATTTTAAAATCTAATCTGACTACTTTCCAATTGTATGTCCAAAAAAATCATGACTGGGAACCTTCTCTCTTGGCATTTCCTGACATTTTTTCTTAGTACTGAGTTAATGAAGGGCTTCAAAGCTAAAATCATGGGAAATGCAAGAGCTTACATAATTGTTAATATCCATATCTTAGGGTTTAGCAACTGTAGCATATCTAAAGACACAAAACCCACCTTCTCTGATTTCCTGGAAACTCCAGATTGCAAATGCAGACCTCAGTGCATGTGAAAGTGTCCTATAGGCACGATTTTCATAAAAGGAAAAAAAAAATACTTGTTTTAATTTGTAGACCAGACTCTGTACTCCTGAAATCTGAGACTAATGAGCCACTTTCTCAGAGAATTACCTTTTCTAAGTAAACAAGGTCTTTTGCACTGATCCAGGACTCTGAGTTCTAGCTGAAAGACTAATTATACTAATATTATAATGGGCACATCTACAACAATACAAAAGAATATTCTCCCCATCTCCAAAGTCAGATGCTTAATCAGATGAAATCCAATTTATTCATCTGGAATGTCCTTAATGTTTTACTTTATACCACTAAAGGAACTGACTTTTAAGAATATGGAAAATTCATTATTTTTTACTTTTTATTCAATATGTATAAAAAAATCTTTACCAGTGAATTTTAAAACTGAATTTCTCCCTTGGTAATTTAATTTGAAAGAAAATTAGAACAGATCATTATAAGCAGAATGCTTTCAATTAAAACATAATTAATTAAATGTGCAAATGCAGAATACATTTGGATGTGCAATTTGGTGACTGATTATACCGGATATCTAATTTTATGGTTAAATTTCCAGCTACACCCCTGGTCTTGGGCTGCTGACCTGCTGCAGTGGCTACACAATTGGACCTTACTCTGGAGGAAGTGCCCCCAGTAGCCTAATGTTTCCTGCACTGATTCTATGATCATGTCATAATAACTGTCTTTAAGGAGTGGTCAGAGGAAACATGCATTGGGGGAATTTTCTTCTTGCCTTCCTTTTTATTTTTCACAAATTGACCTCTTTGAACATACTGTAGGAAATATTTTGTGTGACATTATATGGCATGAATTTTAAAACCTAATCTGACTACTTTCCAATTTTATTTTTCAACCAGCATTTTGCTGGTATTTAAAGAAGTGATGCATATACTGGCAAACTGTGGAAGGCATCTTTTGTCTTATTGACCTTACTAACCCTTTCTTATTCACTTAGTCTTTAAAAGGATGTTAACAATCCATGTGTCAAAATGTTACGAAGTCCTGAACTCCAAGTTTTTATTTGGTAATTATTTAATTTTTACATTTCAAATTGTCTTTAAGTTATAAATACAAATTTTTGAATTCTATACTTTGCAGTTGGTGTTTGTAGATTTGTTATATCCCCAAACTTACCAAAGCATTTTAATTTTATTACCTCAGAGGTGGAAGGGATGATTCAGTCAACTTGAAATTGATGTGTCAATATTCTTCTAAAACTGAAGAGATTCCCATCACATAATTAAGATAATTTATAGGTTCAGATATTAGATATATCTAAATCTGACATTGGTTTAAGCTGCCTTAGTATTTGAAAATTTTGTAAAATATTTTCAAAGCTTCTAAAGGGAGGCAATTTATGAATGAGTGAAGAGTTCATGAATGTAAGAAGCATTTGTTGAATACCTACTATGCACCAGGCAGGTGTATTCTTGTGTTGTACCTACGTATTTCAGCAATCAATCTCTCATTTCTCAGCTAACACTGCTGTATCCTTTCCTGCAGGCAGAATCTGGAAACTTACAAGTTACCTTTCCTTGAGGCAGCACATCATATCACAGAGCATGATAGAAAGACCCTTGGATCAGATATCTCCCCTAGCCTGAAATGCAGCGATTAGCATTTCCATCCACTGAATTAGTCATTTTTCTCTTCAGATAACTTCTTTGAAACTGCAAATGTCCATCAAAGAGAAGAGCAGTTACCTTTTTAGATTACTGAAGCTTTCATATTAGTGAGTTTGCCAGATAATTTTCTTCAGGAATAGTGGATAATCCACTGTAAAGGCAGAATGGAGAGCCAGAGTAGATAGGAAATTGATGGGGAGAAGAGGTACAATAAAAGAAGATAGACAATTGTCTTAAGTCATTTTATCTTGCTAATGACACAATACTACATGTTCCATAAATTATAAAGAAATGACTTTCATTTTGGCTCATGGTTCTGTTCCAAGTTTGAAGCCCACATCTGGTTACAGTTTTCTTGGTAGAGTTCCAGGCAGCACAGGTATCACATGGCAAGAGAAAGGGAGTGTGAGAAAGACCCAGACAAATTGGCTTTCATCGCCAATTCACTCTTAAGATAACCTAGTAAACCATTAATCCATCACCTGCATAATGGACAAATCCATTCATGATGCCAGAACTCTACTCACCTCTGAAAGGTTCTATCTCCTAATTCTTCATAAAGGGAATAAATTTCAACATGAGTTTCACAGGGACAAACTACTCAAGCCATAGCAAGGATATCAGCATTTTCTATCTCATGATGGCATCTTGCTTTGTTCCTAGAGTCATTGAGGGATGGCTCCATTTCCATTTTCTTGTGCAGTTCTTTGATTTAGATTTCTGACCTTTGGAGTGTGAGGAGAGGAACAGAAACACCAAGAAAAAAAAAAAAGCAGAGACTTCATTTTTAAAGAAACTTTAAGTAGGAAGTCCCAAACCATGATTCCCAGCCTGCACTGCTTATTGGAACCACCTGGGAAATTAAAAGACACTATTATTGCATCCCATGCTCAGAGATTTTTTTTTTCTTAAATATTCCCCCAGATGATTCTGACATCCTTACCACGGCTGAGAGCCATGGCTTCAAGGAGCTCAACATAATTAAATGAATTTTAACAGGTGCCCACAGGACTTAGAAAAATTCAGTACAAGGCATAAATGTCAAAAGCAGTATAGTAGTGTTTTGCTTCACCATCCAGCATCCAGCTCCTCCAGAATTTTCCTCCCTTCCTCCTCTCATCTTTGCCCCATGCATCCTGTACAAGGAACTATCAGATGAGGGACTGCACCACTGGACAGCTAAAGACTACAATAACAACAGCAAGTTTGAGACATCAGAAAGCTCAATCTTGAGTGAAGAAGTGCCAAGGGAAGCAGGTCCCACTAGAGAATCATTGAGTGATCTAATATTTCCTAAAAAATGGTTCCGCTTTGCAATGATAGTTGATTTCTTGTGATGAGATATAGAGCAGAAAGTTAATTTTTTCTTTGAGCTCATATATCCTTGCAGAAGGTAGCAAGGAGGGTCAGAGAGGTGCGGCAGAGTGAGACAAAGTGAGAAAAACAGGCAGGACACAAGAAATGAATATGCTATTTCATTTTGAAGACTCCATTCCCTCTGACATACCAATGGGTCTAAACCTTCTGTTTTATTCTTTGTGTCTTTTACCCATGTCTGCCTGGAATAGTTGGATTCCCTAATTTTTAATGATAACTTGAGAGAAAGGATTATCAGAGTTAGCCGAACAGGCATTTTCTGTGAAACCAGAGGAAATACCCTGGGGAACAGTTGTTGAATATGAATATATGGTCAGACACATGTAGAAGCCTTGCCTAAACAGACTGTTGAGTCCCATTCCCAGAATTTCTGATTTGTCAGGTCTGAACTGGGGCTTGAACTTTCGCATTTTTAGCAAATTCCCGAGTGACACTGTTGTTGCTATGTGGACATCACACGTTAAGGACCACTGCCTCTAGGGATGAAAAATGAAATGGGGTTATCAGCAATCTATCCTTCATGAGATTGCTTAAGGCATTGTGTTGGGGATGTATTTTGTCATATACGTGATAAAGTAAGAATACTAGCAAGTAACATATTTTAAAAGTAAAATATAGTACAGAACATTCCAGAAGTTCCGAGAAGGACACAAAATGAATTAGTAATGAGGCCCAAGAGACTGGTTAGAAATAACAAGAATAATGCCAAGACCATGAATCACAGGAGCAGGGATGGTGAGTGGAGCTGAGTGTGTTAGAGAACAATTGAGCATTTGGACCCAAGGACAAAACTCAAGGTTTTAAATACTAGAAAGTGAAGGACCACGGTTACTTATGCCAACTAAGAATCACTCCTTAACCAGGCATGTTGGTGCACAGCTATAATTCCAGCTACTGTGGAGGCTGAGACAAGAGGATAGCATATTCAAGGTGAGCCTCAGCAATTTTGCAAGATCCTGCCTCATTTTTTTTTTTTTTTAATGATGGGGGACTAGAGATGTAACTCAGTGGTAAAATGTCCCTGGGTTCAGTCCTCAGTACTGTGAGGTGTGGTGGGGTAAGCTTTCTATATAGGGCTGATATCTGTAAACAAGTCCCCTTGTTTCTTGATCATGAAAGAGTCTTCAGTTAGATCTAGAAAGGGTCTGGTCAAAGAGCATAGTGGTTAATCAGTTTCAGCTGGCTAGGACCCATTGGGATGATGTACAACATTTCATTTTGCTGTCTCCTAGGCAAGAGCTGCTGTAAGTGAAAAATCTCCTTTTTATAGAGAAGAAAACTTGGAGGGGCAGCCAAAGGTAAATCTCACAACTGGCAACTCAGACAGGGATTGACAAAAGATAGAGAAGGGTTCATTGGCCCCAGAGATTTATGGCATAAAAGTATCCTCTAATTGGAGATGGCAAGACTCTTATTGTTGAACAGATTGTGTTTGATCTCAGGGAAGGGATGACATGAGTCTGGAAGGAGAAATAAAGATATTAATGCAGTATTTAAAAGATGTGACCATAAAATGGCAAGTATAATCACAAAAATCATGACTGTCATGTCCTAGTGAATGGTGGCTTCAAAATAGTTACCTAGGAACAGTAAATATTTAGAATTCTGTTCAAAATAAATTTTGAGACACACAAAAAATAGTACTTATTATGTTGTTACTTGTGTATGTAGAAATTTTCCTATATTCTACTTGACTATACACTCATCTTCTAAATCCATGGGATTTACATCCATGTGGATTCAACTAACAGTGGAGCAAAAGAAAATTTTTTTTTAATTAGTGCCCCTGTATTTGACATGTACAGACTTTTAAAAAAACAGACTCCTTAAACAATACAGAATAACAACTATTTACATTATATTAGGTGTTTTAAGTGATCTAGAGCTAATATAAAGTATGTGGGAAGATGTTTGTAGATTACTTACAGATACCATGCCATTTTATATTGGAAGTTTGAACATCTTCAGATTTTGATATCTGTCAAGGACCCCAAAACCAATTATCCACAGATAAAAGGGAATAACTGTATATATTTCTCCCAACTTATTCCATATGACTATACTGATTTTACTCCACATGACTTGGCCTTTTTTCTAAATTTCCCAAACTATTTTGAAGAACCATTGAGGAGATTCAAAGAATTTGATAGGCTATAAGGAAAATTCTGAGAAAAGCAACAAACGTACGATTAGGAACAACAGTAGTGATGCCTAGGAATACTTTGGAGAGACAGAACTTTATTTAAATATATAAATTCTGGTGTGTTTGATAAAGGAAAAAAATCTTTAATAAAGCAATTCTGAGTCTCTCCATTTTCATCATTATAAAATGTTGGTAGGTGTTTAGAAAGCAGAAGAAATTAGAACTAAACCATCCACAGGTATCCAATATGTCTATACTCTATAATCAAGGTCAATATAATTTCCCAAAGGCTCTTCCACTGGTTTAGCCAATATACTGAAGCCAATTTACCATAGAGATTTTCTAAATTAACAAAATTAATTTCTAGACCAATTAAGCAGCTTAAGACATCAAATACCTTTAATTGAAAAATGAAAGAGAAAAATCTATTTGCATGAATATTAAAAATGAATGGCAAAGTAACTGTCTATCTTCTTTCCTTTAGTGGTACTGGGGATTGAATCCAGGGGCAACCTACCACTGAGTTATATCCCCAGTCTTTTTAATTTGATTTTGAGGAAGGGTCTTAATAAATTGCCCAGACTAACCTTGTACTTGTGATCTTCCTGCCTCAGCCTCTTGAGTCATTGGAATTACAAGCATGAGCTACCATGCTCAACCATCTTTTCCAGTAATGATGAAACCCTATTTTTATGATAGGTTTAGACTGACAGTGGGTCTCCAGGCCCTGACACTTCAGGCTGTGGTAGAGGTATCCACAGAAGATGCTGCATGAGGATGTGAATGCTTTTTCTGTGTTCCACTGACCTTCTTGTGTGTCCAAAGCCTCTGGTAGAAGAGATGATAAAAACAGTAAGTATTTCTAAGCAGTTGAATGGAACAGAACACTGTTGGAGGTTCAGTCTGGTGGATCTGGCAATCAGGAAGTTACCACCAATTACTACCCATAGACATGAACTGGGTGGTATAGTCTGATGTATCTCTATCTTTTGTCAATCCTTGTCTAGTGTTGCCTGTGGGATTTACCTTTGGCTGCCCCTCCATGTTTTTTTTCTATATAAAAAGGAGATATTTCACTTGCAGCAGCTCTTGCCTAGGAGACAGCAAAATTAAATGTTGTACATCATCCCAATGGGTCCTAGCCAGCTGAAACTGACTAACCATTATGTTCTTTGAATGACCAGACCCTTTCTAGATGGTACAGTCTGATGGATCTAAAGAAGAGGAAGAACTGAGATGATCACCAGAGAGAAATAGAGAAGCAAGTTGTCAAGCTGTCCTGGTTGAGCAGGTCACACCCACCTTGTTTTTAACAAGGAAATCCCCTAGAAAGTCTACATATGTGTTAGGGTGATCCTAAAAGCTCCCGTGTGAGACAGTGCAAGAATTGTTCAAAGGCAGAATGGTTGGATTGAAAGGTGTAACCTACTCAGTAGATTAATTCACTGATAGAGATGAACTGGGTGGTAAGTGTAGGCAGGTTGGGTGGGCTGGAGGAGGAAGGTCAGTGGGTACATGCCTTTGGAGCAAATATTTTGTCCCTGTCAAGTGGAGCTCTGTCTGCTTCCTGATGGCCATGTTCTGAGCTGCTTTCCTCTTCCATGCCCTTGCACCTAGATGTTCTGTTTCACTTTGGGCCCAGAGCTATGGAGTTGACTATCTATAAACTGAATTCTTTGAAACTCTGAGCCCTAAATAAATTTTTCCTCTTCTAATTGTTATTGTCAGGTCTTTTGTTCACAGTGATGCAAACCTGAATAAAACAATATGTATGCATATATATTTTTATTTATTATTTTACAGCAAATTTAAAATGCTAATCATTTTTAATTTTACTATGGTGAGGATTAAGATGAAAATCTAGTTTTGTTCTCTTCTGGGTGTACATCCAGTTGCATCAGTATTATATTAAATTATTCATTATTTTTTCAAGTAATTAAAATACTTCATAGATGATTTATTACTTCTCATATAGACTGAGTGTCATTTCTAGATTTTCTATTTTTTTTCCAGTGTCTATTTGTTCTGCCTTATATAATACTGAATTAACTATTCATATTTTCTAATATCTGCTAAGTTATCATGATCGTTTTCTTGGCTATTGTTTGGTAATGGTAATTGGTTTTAATATAATTTTAAGATCACCTTCTTATTTAGAAAAGTGATTGACTTTCTGATTTATATTATATGAAATTCATACATTAATTCAGGAGAATGAGCAATATCATGAAATTAAGCATTCTTAGCAAAGATTGTGTATTTCTTTCACATTGTATTTAGGTTTAGTATTATATCTTTCAACACAATTTTAATAATCTTCTTCCTATGGACCAGTGGCTCTTAAACTAAGTAACACGATAGAATTATTTACAAGCTCTAAAACATGCATGCCTGGGTTTCACACCCAGAAATTCTAATTTGCTTTGTCTGATATGCAGCCTGGACATCAGGATTTTTTAAGCCCTTCAAGGCAATTTTAACATATGGCCAAAGTTGAGAATTACATAGAGACTGTGCCATTCATGTTAAATCTATTCCTAAGTATTTTTATAGTTTTTCTGAATTCTTTCAACTCTCTTCTTTAACCGTTGGTCTACACAAATTTCCTATTTCTTAATTAACAATGGAAATTCATTAATTTTCTCTAAATTTTCAAGTACATTTTTATAGAGTTCCATATTCTCAGTGTGTGTGTGTGTGTGTGTGCGCGCATGTGTGTGTGTTGCACTTGGATCTCCACATATAATTCATTTCTGTGTTAGGTTTTCTTCTTTTTATATAGTCTTATTTCACTGGGTGTGTGTTCTGATTGTCCTGCCTGGTCTTCTTCTTTCATTTTTATTCCTGCTTTGATCATCTCACTGAGACTCATTGTGGATTGTTGGAGTCGTAGAAGTTGGCAAAAGGCAGAAAGTCTTGTCCCTGTAGTCTAGTTGTCAGGTCCATACCAAGGTAGCAGGAGGAAGCCTCTGGGATCCTTGGGTTGCAAACACTCTATTTGCTGCAAATGCATTAAATCCTCCCCTTCCTCATTTGTACTCTTGACTTCTTAGGGATCTAGAAATCTAACACCTCACAGGAGACATAAATTGCCAGCTGTCCCCTAAGATCTTTGGAAGCCACCCTCCTCCCTGAGGAGCGCATTTCTTTGCCACTACTCATCCCTCAGCTCTGATACAGTTCCCTCATCCTTTGGTGCCTTGCCCACCCACAGGAGGGAAACTCCCATGTTTATGTTCTCTGTTGAAGCCTAAACAAAGCCCAAGAATCGATTTTGCCCTGTTACTCCACATTCTCAGTGTTCGACAACACCCTTCCCTGATCTCTCTTGTGCAAACTCATGTCACAAAGACATTCTTCCCAAATTTGGAGTTTTCTCTAGTTGGCTTCTCACACTATTTTGGTCCTCAACTGAGTAGGTGGAATATTGTTGTATAAGGAAAGAAAAAATTTTCGAGCATGTAAGAAGTTATGAAAAAGTGTTCTCGAGTGGCATGGAATGGGTGTGTCACATATCACATATCACCTATACTTCCTTACCCTAATTTTCGAGCATGTAAGAAGTTATGAAAAAGTGTTCTTGAGTGGCATGGAATGGGTGTGTCACATATCACATATCACCTATACTTCCTTACCCTGATAAAATCCTGATACCTTCAACATTTCCTTTCAATGTGCATGGTAAATCAGTGTCTCACATCAGGGGCAATTTCACATGTTTCTTCTAAATATCAAAGAGAGATCACGAGGTGGATTAGGTGGTCTTACATAAACAGGCACTATGCTGCCCTAGAGTTGTGCTGGCCATGTGTGGCCTGTGACAGATGGCAAGACAGCCCTGCGAGCTGTGCCTGTGAATGCATGATTTCTCCTCTGGTATTCAATTTCTTGATGGAACTTGAACACCCCAGGTCACCTATCAACAAAAACCAGGGTGAAAAATAGGATGAGTGGCAGGTGCAAAATAATTTCTTTTTAAAAAATATTTCTGCTTCAGCTTACAGACAAGTTGATTTTTGCTTCTCTCCAAGCTCAGAGATTGTGAAGAGCACTACTATTCTAGTCTTATTGTCTCTCCACACTCAAAATGACACTTGTTTTGTAAGACTTGTGTTTATATGTGTGATAAATTTGGGGTTGCTTTATTAGGGCAGAAGGAAACTAGGCCTCAAAAAAGAAGAATAGGCCTTACTTGGGTGTTTGTTGTTGTTGTTGTTGTTTTAATGTAGCTTCTTTCACTTTGCCCTGTCTGGAGTCAAACATAGCATGGACTTATACTTTGACCCCACAGTGTAGGCCACTGGAGATGAAACTCCACCATTTTTCAACTTTTCTGCCTGAGTTTTGATGGTCAAGTTGCTCCGTCTCTTAGAATCACCTCTCATTATTCATACATCCTACTATGGCCTGTTCCCAGAACTGTTTCCAACAGCTATAATAAAGAAGCCTATCCTCTGGAAATTTCCAGACCTTTGTGCATGCATTTAATGTTCAATGTTGCCATATGGAGACGGAGTTCATTTTCTATATATCAGGATATGAAGGGAAAGATAGACATCTCAGTGCCATTCCATAATCCCAACAAATTGCAGAAACACTTCTATTGTTAAGCTGGATACAAACTGCTTTAAGGATTCATCTTTTCCATGAAATTTAACACCAGTGATTACTTTGCATATAGATATTAGGCTTCATGCATTAACCTCAGTGCTAGCCACATGCCTTACATATGCTTCTTATAATTTTGCGTTTTCTCTGTAGCTAAAATCATCTTTCAAAAAAACTTGCTTTTAAGATAAACTGTTTTGACAATGAACAAGTTTGATGGTTAAATTATAAAAAATAAATTGATTTTATGAAAACTTCTCATAGGATTGAATTTGATATGCATTATCATAGATAAGGAATCCTCTGCTAGCTATGAAAGATGAAAAGTCACAAAGCCCAGATATAGGTTTACTAAAGATTTTGACATGTGATTGTCTTAGGTCAGTTCAGGCTACTATAACAAGATACCATAGACTAAGTGGCTTAAAGAAAGGGAATTTATTTCTCATAGTCCTAGAGGTGAAAAAGTCTAAGATCAGGGTGCCAGCAGATTTGGTGTCTGGTGAGGGCCCTCTCCCTGTTTTTTAGACAGCTGTCTTTTCATTGTATCCTCACGTGGTGGAGAGAGAATCCATGTCTCTTATATCTCTTTTTATAAGGACACTAATCCCATTTCTGAGGGCCCCCCACTCACGATCCAATCACCTTCACAGTTCTCCCTCCCCACATAATCATCTTGGAGGTTAAGTTTCAATATATGAATTTTGGCGGACCACAAACGTGCCATCCGTGAAGTGGTGAACCCTCTTGACACTCCACTTAGATACCCTGGATCCTTTTTTTCTGTAAGCCTCTGCCAGCTGCTTCATGCTTTGCAGGCTGCTCCTACGAGTGACTCTCTGAGGAGTTCTATGGAGAGCTCCGGTTATGGGGAGTTGAAGGCCTTTGAGCAGCCTTAGGCAATGACTCTCAGTTTCAGGTGCCTGAAGGTTAGTTCCCTGGCCTCAAGCTGGGTGAAGCTCTAGCTGGACTTGGTCTAAACCTACAAGCAAGCTTGGTGTGTGTGTTCTGCTTCTCCTCTATTTTGCCCTTTTCCTCTGAGATCACCTTCATTTTTTAAAAAATTTATACCTTTATTTTATTTATTTATTTTTATGTGGTGCTGAGGATCGAGCCCAGGGCCTCGCACATGCTAGGAGAGTGCTCCACCACTGAGCCACAACCCTAGCCCCTGAGATCACCTTCTTAACAAGTCACTTTCAAGTACCTCCTCATCTCAGGGGCCGCTCGGGAACATGACAGGACAATAGGTACACACAGAGCTTTACAATAAAATAGGAACTTTTTAAACCAAAATATAAGAAGAGCCCTTTGTTCTGTACTCAGTAGAGAAAAAATTTATCTTAAACCAACAGCAGTATAATACTCCTTAGGTATCCTTCAGAAATATTTAGGTAAGATTAGGTGGAAATGAGTAGCAAAGTCTGGGAACCTAAATCAATGAAAAGAGGGTTTACTACATCAGCCCCATTTGTGCTCACAGATTTCGGAAGCTCCATGAAGTAAGTACAGCATTGTACACTTTAACTAGGTAGTGAGACCAGCCCAAGAGGTAAAGGAACCTGGAAACCTGTTATGTCTAAATTTGGAATACAAAGCTAGAAAGTGTTTCCTTCACAGGTTCTCTTAGAGTGTAAATTTTAACTAGGGGAATTATTGAATTTGAGATTCATAATTCTCTGAGAGAACTGAGACAGGGGAGCATAAGAAAGATGGACCTAGCAAGAAGTAAAAATAGCAGAAAAATTCCTGGAAACTGGAAAAAAAATACACTAAAATGATACAAGCGATTAACTTAGAGGAAATGGAGGTAAGTTTGTTTTTGATTTGCTGTAATTTTCTCTATTGTCCTTATTTTCTACAATTACATGTATTAATTTTATAATGTAAAGAGTAAATTAAATTCTGATTACTTCATAACATACTATATTTAAAAATAAAACTAAATTTTCATGGTTCAGGTATTATTAATAACTGTGAACGTTCATATTAGGGAACATGGTGCATTATTTTCAGTGACCGCACAGGAAATATTGTGCAGTCATTAAAAACAATGTCCATGAAGTATCTTATATTGCCATAAAAAGATACCATGAGATAACAACAACAGGGTTCAAAATTGTACGTTGCTATTTGATATTCTAATTAAAATGGGTAGAAAATATGTAAATGAGGAATTATCTTGTTAAAACCATCACGAGTTAATTTTTACTACCTTGTGAAATTATGGATTTTTATTGTTATTTCTATCTTATGAATATGCTGTACAGAATTATTACAATCAGACCAAAATAATCTTAATGCCCCTTGGAGGTGTGCACTCAGCTACACCTAGATCTGAAATGCTAGCATCCTAAGGTCCTGGTCTCAGCATGCCTGGAAATAATTAGATCCATCCACAACATTTGAGCCAATTTATGCTTTCAGATGGGTCACATTTTTCTTTGCTCCACTTCCCCATTTTCCTTTAAGCATCTATCTTCCTTTGAATGCCTGCCACTTCTTTGTCTCAGAAAGGCTTAAATTTATTTCCAGCAGTTTTCTTCACATTCACATGAAAAATACTCATCTGCTGTGCTGTGTGTCCCCCACCCCCCTACCCCTCACATCTCACTGAGGGTGTGCTATCATTTTTCTGATGATTTATGGAAAAGTAAATATAGTTTTCCAGGGCTATTCACCCCATGTAAATTTCTAATGATCCCAAATGTGAGGGTGTGTGTGTGACAATGGCATCTTGGTAGAAAGCCAGCTGCTCTTTTCATTTGAGCGATAGTTTGATATTATTCAACTCACTAAGTGAGCTTGTTTGTTTCAACAGCTGTTGACTTCATCTCCCTCTCAATGGATGAAAAGAGAGAGATAAAAAGGAAAGTGTCCCTCCATCTCCCCTGCCTGGCTACCTTTCAGAAGTGCTCTTTACAAGGTAGTAGACCTCTTATCCATTATTAGAATCAGGGACATTGGAAGCTGGAAAGAATCTAATAGATTATAATTGCCCAACGCCCTCTTTGTGAAGTACTTTCATATCGCATACATTATGGGAAGTATCATTAACCACTTTTTTTTTTTTTTTTTTTTTTAGTCAGATAAGAAAATGGAAGCACAGATCTATTAAGTAGCTTACCCATGGTCACAAATCCTGGGGAGTGAAAATTTGAGTCTCTACTTTTCTCTCACAGAGGGCACTGTAGGGGCTGAAACACTTATTGGACTTAAAGTCTGAAGAAGGATATCAGCCATAAAGCTCATGTTTGGCTTCTATGGTTTCATTTGTGCACTTAGGTTGCAATCTATGCAAGGGAGCCCTGACCTCCGGCAAGAGGATGTGAGTCCCTTCTGCAGGACGGGGTACCTGCACAGTTTCCCGTTTCTCCAGAACACCTGTTCATGTGTTCAGACTCCAAGCCTCAAAGCCCATCCCTTCCTTACCAAGGTCCCCATCCAGCAGGGGAGAACAGCTGAGAAAACAACTTGATTTCTCTTTAGGGGTGCTTTTCCCACAGTTGCTTCTGGGTCTGGTCATTAGAAAGGTCCTCCTCTGGCTGTAGGAGAAAAGAGGGTCTGTTTAAAAGGTATAAAGGGGTCTTGTGACTTTCTCATCATGCCTGAAGTTGACCAACTGGCACCTGTCATCTTCTGTTTTTGATTCATTATTGAACCTAGCTACAGTTTGTATAGTTACCATTTAACTTGCAGGTCCCAAAGCCAAATGTGATTGCATAAGGTAGCATACCTCTCCTGTCAGATCCTATCTGTATTTGTACCTAGGGCTTCTGTAACAAAAAGAATCTATTCCTTGCCTCCCAGAGCCTCTGGCAGCCTCAGATATTCCTTGGCTTGGAGATGGTATTCTCCCTGTGTTTCATACCATCTTCTCTGTGTACATCTCTGTGTCCAAAACTCCCCTTCCAATAAGTACAGTGGTTATATTGGATTAAGGCACACTCTAATGATGTCATCTTAGCTTGATCATCTGCAAAGACCCTCCTTCCTAATATGGTCACATTCACACATATTAGGGATGAACTTACATTTCATTTGGGGTTATATAATTCATACTATAAACATCACCCTCATTCACCATGGGTGAAAGTTAACTATTATATGACAGTGGCTATGAACTCCACTTCTGATAACATCTTTTTTTTTCTTTTTTATTGTTTATTCTAATTAGTTATATGTGACAGTAGGATGCATTCTGACACATAATACATAAATGAAGTGTAATTTCTTATTTTTCTGGTTGTACATTATGCATAATCACACAGGTCATATAGTCATATATGTACATAGGGCAATAATGTCAGATTTATTCTACTAGCCTTCCTACCCCACTACCCCTCCCCTCCCTTTACTGTCCTCTACCTAATCTAAAGTAACTCTATCCTTCCCTAGCACACATCCCCATTGTGAATTAACATCCGAATCTCAGAAAAAATATTCAGTCATTGGTTTTGGGGGATTGGCTTATTTCAATTAGCATGATACTCTCCAGCTCTATCCATTTACTGGCAAATGCCATAATTTCATTCTTCTTTAAGGCTTAGTAATATTCCAGTGTGTGTGTGTCTGTCTGTCTGTGTATCAACCATATTTTCTTTATTCATTCATCTATTTAAGGACACCTAGGGTGGTTTCATAGCTTAGCTATTTGTGAATTGAGCTGCTACAAACATTGATGTGGCTATATCTCTACTATGCTCATTTTAAGTCCTTTGGGTATAAACCAAGGAATGGGATGACTGGGTCAAACCGTGATTCCATTCCAATTTTTCTGAGGAATTTCCATACTGTTTTCCATAATGGTTGCATCAGTTTGCATTCTTACCAGCAATTTATGAGTGAATCATCCTCACCAACATTTATTGTTGCTTCTATTCTTGATAATTGCCATCCTGACTGGAGTGAGATGAAATCTGATGACATCTTTATTGGCATTTGACTAGTGAATTAACTTGAGAATCCCATCTTTAGAGTCTGTTCCAAAAACCATCCTGCACTCCTGGTGCCAAGAATCTTAATGCCTTCCCGAAACAGACTCTCAGATAAAGACTCATGAGCAAGGGACTTATTAATGGCCAGGAGAAATGTATAAAAAAGAAGGGGGTGAAGAATAGAGAAGGTGCAATTCTAGACAACTCCCCAGACTTATGTCAGAAGTGGGCCACTCTAAGGCAAACGTCATGCTTTCAGACTTTTGTAGCAGTCATTAGCTAGTGCTTCCCAGACAAACCCAAGCCTCAGTGCATTTCAGGCCTTTTCTGTGTGGGTCAGATTGGCTCAATACAACCTCTCCAAATAAAGGTTGCAAGGACAATCAATTTGCAGCAAAACAAAGAGAAAGTTTAATATAAATGTACATGGCTGTTGAAATAGATTGGAGGTGACCTGTGGGGGGGGGGGACTGTGGACAGAGTTCACTACATGAAGGAATATACTTCTTCTCATGTGTGTGCAAAGCCTACTGCCTTCACTACACGAGTTTTTCAAATAAAACAGTTTCGTTCAGGAAGACAAGGAATGCCTTATGATAGAATTCAGCATGTCCTGGAAGTCAGGTGCCATTGAATGGGAGGGAGGTGCCTGGCAGAGTTCTCAGAACAAAAGCAACTGCAGCAGTACACTGCAAGAAGCAGCCCCCTAGGTCAATGAGATAAAGCAGCAGCAGTAGGTTCTGAGTGAGACCCTATCTATGAGATTCCCCTAAGACTTCCAAAGACAAATACAAGAGAAATGTCAGTGGAGATGTACTGAAGTGATTGCAAAAAATAGATCTGCAGGTACATCCAGATAAATTAATGCTTACTATTTTTAATAGTTCCCCCATCTTTTTAATGTTAGATAAGTGTGACAATTCTTTGTTAAAGATAATAATTTATTTTTTTCTACAATGGTATACAGAAAGATTCATAAGGCTCATTAGAAAGATTTAGTGGATGAAAAAGAGTTTGAAGAAATAGATTAATTTGAAAATAGTAATTAACAGAAACCAGAAAGGGGCAGGAAGACGTAGAAATTTACTTGAAAGTAGATTTCAAACCAGGGATACATGAGGAAAAAGGTTATGTACACTCTCTCTTTGAAGCATGACAGGTGGGCAGGGTGAGGATAACAACTGTCTGAATGCTTTGTGCCCAAGTGATTTAAGTTTCTCTTGAGTTGAGGTCTTGGATGTACAGATAATATATATTTGAAGACACTGAGGTTCAGGGAGGGGTTTTATTTTTTTTTTCCAGAATTATACAGCTGCAGGTTTTGAAGCAAAAAAAAAAAAAAAAAAAAAAAAAAAAAAAAAAAAAAAAAAAACGTAAAAATATCTAAGAAGAATTTTAATAAGAAGTAGGTATCTCTTTGGCTAACAGAATATTCTATGGCAAATCCTAGACTTAGAGTCTCACAACCATAGCCCTCAGCTGTGCCTGCATCCTTGTACCCACTCTCCCCTTATTGCCTCTGGATGTCATAAATTTTCTTCATATAAAATCTAAAATCTATAAATCAAGCCAACATCAGCACATTGTTGCACTTACTGCTTAGGCAAATTAACATCAGCTTTGCTACAGCTGGGCAATTCTCTCTCCTGCATTTGACCTTTCAGCAACAAAGTGGTGTCTTGCAGTTTTCAAATATTTCCGTCACAATCACTTGTATCTTGTTACAAAGGATCTGTGACCACTGAAAGGAAGCTCTCAGGAGGTCCATTCAAGGCTAAGGCAGCAAGTGTCTGAAGGAAGTAACTTCCCGGTTTGTGTTTGGGATTTCTCCAAGCCGCTGAAATAACGCTTGTAATGTGTTTTGGAGACGTGTGAACGTCAAGTCTAAAATGTTATAAACTGCAATGCTGAAACCACAGAGGAAAGCAAGCCAGGGTGATGCTTGCATTTCGCCTTCCTGGCTCCTGCACGGGGCCCTTTCTCTCCCTTGGTGAGCGCGCCCTCTGGTGGCCAAAGATAGCAACGGTTCATTACCCGCTGAAAAAGGGGTAGCAGGAAGATGAGGCCCCCCTCAGTGCAAACTGCTGATTGTGACAAAATAGGGATTCCTTCACCATTCTTCACATTCCAACTGTCAGAGAAGCTAACTTCAAATTTTAACTTAAGCAAGATTGTGTTTTTTAATAGAATGTTTCTCCTCTGAGGACAGTTTTCATTCTCATTTGACAAAATAGCATTAGAAAAAGATTTGGGAATGTTTGCTTGAGAGCACTAGCTGAGATGCGACTTCCAAATGACTGTTGCTTTCCTAGGACCATAATCTGACCTTCACTTTATGACAAGAAGAGCACTGAATTTATGCTCTGCAAGAGCCGTGCTTATTTGGGGATGGGGTACCCTGTACCAGGAATTGAACTCGGGAGCACTCGCCCACTGAGCCACATCTCCAGCCCTATTTTGTATTTTATTCAGTGACAGGGTCTCATTGAGTTGTGTAGCACCTTGCTTTTGCAGAGGCTGGCTTTGAACTCAGGATCCCCCTGCCTCAGTTTACAGAGCCGCTGAGATTACAGGTGTGTGCCATGTCACCGGGTGGTGCTTACTCTTTTTTAATGTGAGCTCTTCACAGAAGAGGAGTCCTGCAAGTTGAAATATCAATGTTGATCAAATCATATCTACCCACTTCTTCAAGTTTTGCTTTTCTCCATGCTGCTTCTAAGAAAGAGAAGCTATTTTACAGTTCTTTTAACTTATATGATAATAATTAAAGATATTGGGGCACAGGAAAAATTAAGTCACCACAATCTTAATACCTACTTCTACCCTAATTGTATTTATTTTTCCTTCTTTTATATTCGTATTTTCACTAAATGTACATATATGACATATAATTTAGCCTATATATTAAATTTGGTTTTATAATTTTATATTTATCTTATATTCTATCTTATAGTATATTTTTATTATAAACATATTTATTACCTTCTTTTTTATAACGTTGATCAATTATTACCTTGGGTGAATTATATTCAGTGAATATGCTGTAGCAAGAAATAGCTCAATAACAAGGGATATGGACTAAAGTGGATCTAATTGTGCTCCTGTACTATGTTTTTTTTTTTTTTCTTTTTTTTTTGGTAGTGGTACTGGGGATTGAACTCAGGGCATTCTCCCACTGAGCCACATCTCCAGCTCTTTTAAAAATTTATTTAAAGATAAGGTCTCTGTAAGTTGCCTAGGCTGACTTCAAACTCTCAATCATCTGCCCTGCCTTGGCCTTCTGAGTAACTGGGATTACAGCATGTTTCTGAGTACCATGATTTGTTATCCCTTTTCACCAGAGATACATCACAGCGAGGAAGAAGAGAATTTTATACCTGAAAAGTTTTAGACTGTTTTGTGCTGTAGAAGGTATTCTTAGAGACTATCTCTAACTTGTCTCATATTGTCCCAGTAAGTCACCCAAGTGTCTAAGGTCTATAGTTCACAATGCCTCCCGCTGCTCGGGCCACTCTCCTGTGGCAGGTTTGCCTCACCGAAACACTGAGGGTATGTATTCTCTATGGTAAACCCCTTTGTATACGTGCACCTTCTTGTGAGAGTCCTTAAATGCTATGAAATGCCAACACCAGACACAAAGGTAAAGATGGATCATGTCAAACAAAATGGGTTTGGACTTCTGATTAGCAGTACAAATTCCAGAGATTTATGATTACCTGGCACCTATATTATCAGTCAGATAGGGGGAGTTTGGAATTGAAGCAATGAATGGGGCCCATAGTAGAGCATTCCTTTAATTTTATGTTGCCTCAGAGTTCCTTTGGAATTTAAGCTGGCTTTCTAATACTGGAAGCAGAGCCTAGTCACTTTCACACAGTTTTTCAATTCTCTTTTCCTCTCAGTTCCTCAGTGTGGTTGATTCAAGTATGTGTCTCATGTAGCCTCTGCCAAGTGACTGCCTTGCCTATGGGAAAGCTAGATAAAGCCTATTTGGCTACTGTTCACATTCCATCTAAACTGTGCAGATTTGATGCAGTGACGACCTCTCAGTCACAATGTGACCTCTGGGGACTTGATCCAGCTTGCTCTAAACCCGTGTAGTTTCCCTATTCCCATTACAAGCTTCAACTCATGAGTCCCTTGGCCTTTTCTTTTGCTCCCCGCCTGCTGATGAGTGCTGGGGTCCTGGATGGCTGCCCATTCCCATGGCCCTGTGATGTGTGCTGCCTCTTCTCTTTGGGATCTGTCAATCAGACACTGCTTCTGCTAGTGTCTTGTTGGGCTACCTCCTCTGTGTCTCATCTGACCCACTCACCTGAACCTAACTTCCTGCCTAGTCAGGGCTCTCCTGGAGAGTGGCTGTCTTGGTAGAAATAAACTGGACACAGCTCAGCAGACAAGAAGCACAAGGGCCTGTACATGTAAACACATCTCCTGTAACAGGAATAGCTGGTCACGGGTGAGACACTCAGGCATTAGGCCATCCATTAGCATAAAGAAGCATTCTATAAAAGGTAGATTCTAAACATCCATGATGGAGTGCCCTGAAACCCTCAGGGTAGGGCTAAAGTTTATAGCTGTTCTCTATAGAGAGACCTTCAGCCTAAATTAGAAAACAAAAAAAATGCATTCCATTTCCTACCCCTCCCCCCCACTCTCTGATTCCTAAAAAGGGGTTGGTTGCCTGTCATTTTCCCACTAGCCTTGCTCTCTGCCCTATCCCAGCTCATCCCCAGGAGGTAGGAACTGTGGTTCAACTCTGTAATACAGAAAGGATGGAGGGGAGGAGGGGCTGAGATGGGGGCCAGTTGCTTCTCAGACTTCATTTTAATTTGCATTAGCTCTCAACTTTGTATCACTCTCTCTGGGATACAATTTTGTATTAAAAAAAACAATTTCCTTCTTTTCAATTTAGCTCCTGAAATTTTGTGAACAATTTGATTGCTATTTCTCCAACGCATTAGAATTCTCTTAAAATATACACACACATTGTTATGTCTCTGGCAAACACTAATATGTGCTGTAAAAATATGCCTATGGGTATTTAATGCTAGAGATAATTATTTTATTCATTTTAACTTCCGTCCACAGTGTGGGTTCCCTTCTGAAAAATGCATGTGCAAAAATGATTATGTCCAGTATGGCCCAAAGCATTTTCTTCCTTTGTTCTCATTCTTGGGGAATATTACATTTTATCCACCCTCCAGAATTTTGTAATTATTGTGTGTGGAGGGGGACTAACTGATGCTAAATTTGTCAAATGCAAATCTTTCAAAAACTTCACCAGTAAAGTTGCCATAAAAACATCATTTTTTCCCCAAAATGGTTCTTGTCACTGCTTTAAATAAAGAATTTGCGAAAGATTGGCTTGTCTGAATATGAAATCATGTTCTTCTCACAAAACCTTTCTCTCTGTGATTAAAATTTGTAATTCTCAGGTTCTAATTTATTTTTATTACCTGCTACATATAAAATAAATTTAAACTAACATGGTTTTCCTTTTAATTACCCTCTTATCAAATTAAAGTTTTTAATTGCCCTCACTTAATGAAGCAAGTTTAAAGGTCCTGCGCCCATGGGGGAATGCGGTATGTGAGAGTGCTCACTAATGCTGGCTTTCTGAGCACTTACTATGTGCCAAGCCTCATGCTGAGTGCTTCACATTCATCCCTTTATTGATTCTTCATAAAGTTCCTTGAGCTAGGAATAATGTCATGCTCATTTTATTTTGGGAAACAGATCCATTAGAACTCAGGTCTGTCTGACTCCACATCTTGAGCTTAGCTGGTACCCTGCCTCACATGTTCCTAGTAAACAAGGAAGATGATAGACTTAGATTAATTTGTGCCTTTTCTTTGGTTCTACAGAGCTATATGGACTTGTGTTTGTCTTCTACATAAAATGTCATCCCAAACCATTCTAGATGGACTTGTTTTCCTGAATATTGAGGGTTCTCTAAGAACATGTTCTCTCTAGATAATTTCATCCAATGTTATAATATTACCTAAATGCTGACTATTTCCAAATGATATATCTAGTCTTGCCCTCCAGATTTGGATATCTAACTGCCAAGTTAATGCCTCACTGGGATGTCTAACATGCATCTTGAATTTAACAAGTGAAACTAGTACTCCTTCCTGCTCTAAATGTGATGCTTCCCCTTATATCCAGCCTTAGTGGAACTATGATCTCTAATCACTCATTTACGCAGCCTCCATATTTAGGAGTCATCCTGGATTCCCTGTTTCCCACTCCTCCACATCCACTGGCAAAGCCAATCAGTTTTATTTGCATAACATCCTATATCAAGTTCTCACCTCTTTCTGTAGGTACCATCCCAGAACATGCTTCCATTATACTTCTTCTAATGTTCTGCAATAAATTCTGACTGCTTTCCCTACTTTCATTATTTATTTACTACCCAATGTTTTGAAACAGGAGTCAGAAAGATCCCACCACCCCACCTGCCAAAAATAAAAGCATATATTAAATATACAAAGAATATCCACTGTACCAAGGATAAATCCAAAGTCTTCACTTGAATCTACCAGGACCTAGGCAATCTGGTCCACTTATCTTTTGGACCTGCTGCCTTGAACTTTTCCTTCAATCACTCGATAACTTTTTCAGGAAATTTCCTGCTGTTATTGACCCTCCAACCCCAGCTCTTGCTGCCTTATGACCTCTGGCTATTCTTATTCCCCCAGATACTGATGTGGGTCTTTGTCATGACTTTCACTTCTGAGCTTTCTCTCTAACATACACACACACACACACACACACACACACACACACAGACACACACACACACTCTTATATCATTTTGTACTCAGACATGTTTTATTTTTCCCACAGGACCCCTCACAACCTCACACTACATCATCTCTCTCTCTTAACTTCTGTCATTTTTTTTCCTCCATAGAATGGAAGCTCCACAGGGGTAGAAATTTTGCCTGTTTTCTTGTTTTCCCCACAGCCCAAACATTTAAAAAAGTACCTGGCACAAGGTAGGTTTTACATTTTTGAAATAAATATTAAACTCAAAAATTATGTTTTTAAAATTTCCAAATCTGAAATAAAATTTTATAGTCTTCCTATTCTTGGATTATGCTGAACACAACTGGATTTTTTCCCCCCAAGATTTGCAGCATTTGTTAGAAGTGCTAGTTCAGGCACTCTGTTACAGAGAGAGTTACAGATGAAAGAGCAGGATTAAGTCATAGGAGGCAAAGCTGAACACAGACTTGGTCCTCAGGGGAGCACCAGAGCCACAGCCCAGTGACCAAGGCTTTTCTACCCTGTCTTAAACCACTACTGATTGCAGTGCTCAGGATTTTCTTTCCTGTCCCTTACATTTCACTTTGGAGTCTTCTCCCTGACTACTACTACTAATAGTATACTCACACACACCTATTGTGTTGTTCTGTGATCTTTCATGTAGTCTTGAAATTTTGTTATTTCTTCTCCCCTTTCTTCCTCTTGATACACAGTTAAGTTTTACCTTCATCAGCATTTACAGTTGAATATTTTTTCCTTCTCTTTCAACACACAGCAAATCACACATAATCTTTCAACAAGATTTACTATTGTAATTTGGTTGCAGGATTTACTATATAATTGCAATATGGTTATTGACTGGTTTTACTATGTTATTGCAATATGGTTATTGACTGGTCTTGGTAGGGTATGAGCAAAAAAAAATATATATATATATATATATATATATTCTTTTATCCACTAACTTTCAAATGCCCTTTAATGCATCTTTCTTCACCACCTGGAGAAAGGCACAGAATTTTTCTGGTCGTGTTCAGATGTTGAATATCTCACTTCAGGTAATAAAATGCCATATCTGGCACTATATTAAAAATCTATTTGCAAGTACCAAGGATATAACAGCCAAGACAATTTTGAAAAAGAGCAAAAAGTCTGAGGATTTAATTTTCAACTATCAAAGCTTACTGTAACCTAAGTAAAACAATATGGCATGAGAACCATCAAGGACAAGGGGACAATGGCATAGAACATAGCCCAGAAACAGACCTGCTTACATATAACACCTGAGTTTCGACAATAGCACTTCTATATTTCAGTGCATAGAATTTTGTATTTTGTTTTTGTGTGTTTGGTATTAGGAAGTGAACCAAGGGGTATTCTACCACTGATCTATTTTCCCAGCCCTTTCTATATTTTATTTTGAGATGGTTGGCTGGCCTCAAACTTGCAATTCTCTGACTAGCCTCCCACTTTGCTGGGATTACAGGCATGGGTCACACCACACCTGGCTAGAATGGTCTTTGCAATAAAATGGGGAAAATGTTGTGATATTTACATTCATATCTAAATTGTTAGTATTCCAAATGTATAAAGAGCAAATAGTTCCCCCCAAAATGGTCAAAAGACTAGAACAGGCATCTAATACACATAGACACAGTCAATAAACATACAAAAAAGTCTTCAACATCATTACTTAGTAGGAAGTACAATGAGATACCACTATATGATTATAGGCTCAAGGTTAAAAAACTATTTACTTTGTAAAATTTAATAAGAGAAAATAGACCAACTAGAACTCTCATACACAGAGGATTGCAGTGTAGATTTGTACAACCCCTTGGGAAAAACATTTGGCAAGATCTGCTTGTCTTGGTGTTCTGGATGGTCAGGCTCTGCTGCGACCAAAGTTCACAGGCAGATTAAGTTTCACCCAAGAGGAGACCAGTGCAGGAGTCGGGGTCACTGAGAACAGACAACATGCTTAAGTAGGGCAGCATTTTCTTTCATCAATAGGAGAGACAATGCACAATATCCAGCTTCTTGCAATGGAGGGGTGCCCCATAGCAAGTGCATCCACTCCACACAATCAGTTTTCAACTAGTTTAAGAGAATACAGACAGAATAGGAACTATAGGACATTGTAATTCACTCTTTTTTAAAAGAATATGTTTTTAGTTGTGGATGGACACAATGCCTTTATTTTATTTATTTATTTTTTTAAGTGGTGCTGAGGACCAAACCCAGCACCTTGCACCTGCTAGAAGAGCTCTGCACCGGTGGGCCACAACCCCAACCCCTGTAATTCACTCTTATAAGCAAGATAATTGCTACATCCTCCCAACATATATTGATAAAATAATCAGTCTAATACCAATATATATATGTATTTGGGGAACATTGATTGTTTTTTTAACTTACAATTTGTTGAAAAGCATTTTTACTTGCTGAAACTTTATGGAACAAATTTCATTTTTAGTACTTTCCACCTGCTCAGTCTTATTTTTTATTTAAACAGAATGAAGTTGAGAGATTATACATACATAGATTCTGATTGAAGGCACTTATTTTGTAAATGATTGTAAGCTTGTCTTTCATGCAATTAACTGAGAATATATTCTATTTATGGACAAGATTTTAACAGGTTATAAATAGCATTCCATCAAATTCAAGGCACCACCAAATACACCACTTCTCCTTTTTTCTTTCTCTCCTAATTTTATTTATTTTCTTAGAGAAGCAGAAGCAGCATACAAGGAGGGCTTCTTGTTTTGCTCCAACTTGTATAATATTGACTATTTTAAGTTACACAGTCTCTGTCAATTCAAGAAAATATGCTAGTCATTAAAATTGTGTAGTTTCATATTTTTTTCACATTGAAATGGGGCTTCAAATTTAATTTATTAATTTTGACCTCTATCCATATCTAAATATGACTTGCTGATATTATAGAAAATACAATGATTTGACTTCATATGGAATCAATCTGGAAGTTCTAGAGTAAAAAGTATTTGATTCTGATTTATATTCTTTGTGACATGACACTGAATTCAATGTTACTATTTACACATTTTTGTTTTATGTTTTTAAGTGATATTGTTTTATTTTAATGTTTCTTTTGTGAATCTGCACTTCCCAGAAAGAATTTTAAGCTTTTTATTTATTCATTTCACTTGGTGCTTAATTTCCCTGTAGGTAAAGCATTCTGGGTCTTGCAATGCTCGTGGCAATAAATTTTTAATCCTTTCTTCAAATAATAAAGACACTTGAAGTGATATTGTTCTAAATTCAATTTGGTTGTATACAATTTTTGATAAGAATAAGTTTGTTACTGTTTTTATTTTTGAAGCAGTGTGCCAATGTAGCTTTTATTTTTTATTTGATGTGAGTTATTTGAAACTTTTAAATTTTTCAGTAAGATATTTTGGGGATTTTTTTTTCATTTTATATTGCTCAGTTTATTTCAGTGTGGAATACTAATCATGATTTAGATTTTTATCAATAGTTTAGTATGTTAATCTGAATACAAGTTCCATCGATATTAGGAAAAATATTTTCCCATATTTTATAAGGCTATCAATTATGTTATTCAAATACATTATATGAATGTTTTCCTTTAGTTTAAATTGTTCACAAATGATTGAAGAATAAATGTTAAGGTCTTTTACTGAGCATTTCATTGGGTATTATGTATTTGCAATGCTGTTATTATATGTGTAAATGCTTATAAACTTACAGTTATTTACAAGGAAACTTTATATGCAATTTAATTATTTTGGCTTTAAGTTTTATTACTTCTATATTCATATTGTTGCTTTTTCACTCTTTATTGATTAATATTTGCAGCATTTTTTTATCCTCTACAACACTCCATAAAATCAAAGAATCAATCAATTGCATTTATAGGATGCAAGTGCAATCAATTGCATTTTAGGATGTTTTTATTATTAAAAGCAAGACTGGGCTGGGGAGGTGGCTCAAGCGGTAACATGCTCGCCTGGCATGTGCAGGGCACTGGGTTCGATCCTCAGCATCACATAAAAATAAAGATGTTGTGTCCACCCAAAACTAAAAAAAATAAATATTAAAAAATTCTCTCTCTCTTAAAAAAAAAGCAAGACTGCTCATAATATGGCCAATTTAATTCTATTAATTCACCTATCCATGAACATGAGATGTACTTCTGTCTTCTGTTTCTTTTGTCAGTATTCTGTCATTTTCCTTGAGGAGGTCTTTCATTATTCTGGTTAAATTTATCCCTAGGGATATTTTTAGGCTATTTTGAAAGGAATTGTTTTTGTGCTTTCTTTCTCAGTGGGTTCATTATTTGTGTTTATAAGTGATTGATTTTTATATGCTGATTTTGTGTCCTGCTACTTTACTTAATTTGTTTAGCTGACCAGAACTATTCTGGTGGAAATTTTAGGGTATTCTAAGTATGGGATCATATCATCCACAAATAGGGACAATTGACTTCCTTCTTTCCTATTTGTGTCCCTTTTATTTCTTTCTCTTGCTTAATTGCTCTGGCTAAAATTTCAAGTACTGTATTGAATAGAAGTGGTGAGAGAGGAAATCCTTGTATTGTTCCTAATTTAAAGGAAATGCTTTCAGTTTTTCCCCATTTAGTATGATGTTGGCTTTGAGTTTATACTATATAGCTTTCATTAAGTTCTTTGTACTTCTAGCTTCTTCAGAATTTTTATCATAAAAGGGTATTGAATTTTGTCAAAGACTTTTACTGCATCTATTGAGATGATGGTATGGTTTTTGGCTTTGATGACAGTCCTCACAGAACTAGAAAAAACATTCCTGAAATTCATAGGGAAGACCAAAGACCAGGCATATCCTGAGCAATTCTGACCAAAAAAACAGCAATGCTGGAGTCATCACATTACTGTATATCTACTGTAATAAAGACAGCAGGATACCAGAATAAAAACATAGACCAGTGAAATAGAGTAGAAGACAAAGAGACAAACACAAAAAGTCATCTGATTTTTGACAAAGGTGCCAAAAACATACATTGGAGAAAAGCAGCTTCTTTAACAAATGATTGTGCCAGGAAAATGGATATCATTATATCTCTTGCTCTGCAAAAAAAAAAAAGATAACACAAAATAGGTCAAAGATCTAAGAATAAAATCAGAAACTTTGTAACCACCAGAAGAAAAAATTGGGGAAATTTTCTGACATACAGTTCCAGGCAAACTTTCTCAATAAAACTCCTATACCTCAGGAAATAATACCAAAAATAAATAAATAGGTTGGCATTGAGTTAAAAAGCTTCTGAACAGTAAAGGAAAAACAGCATGAGGAGGGATTCTACAAGCTGGGAGAAAATTTTATACCACCTATCTCTCTAACACAGGATTAATATCCATATTATACAAAGAACTCAAAAACACTAAAAATAAAAACAAAAATAAAAAAACTCATCCCATAAATGGACAAGTGAATAAACAGACACCTCTCAAAAGAAGTAAAATTGGATAGCGATTATATGAAAAAAAAAAAATTCAACATCCTTAGCAATCAGAGAATTGCAGATCAAACTACACTGAGATTCCATCTCACTCTAGTCGGAATGTCAATCATCAAGAATACAAATACAATAAATACTGACAAGGATGCAAGGAAAATGGAACTATTACATACTCTTGGGAATGTAAATTAGTACAGGCACTATGGGCATCAGTGTGCAGGTTCCTTACAAAACTTAAAATTGAACTACCATATAATCCAACTATATTTACCCCAAAGAATTAAAGTCAGCATATTTTAGAGATTCATGCAAGTCTATGTTTATGGAAGTGCAACTCACAATAGCTAAGAAATGGAATCAGCATAGAATGTTCATCAACAGATGAATGAATATGTGAAACACATATATTTTATGTACATATTATTTTATATATATGTTATGTATAATATACATATTATATACATTATTTTATTTATATATATACATATATATAATAAACACAGACATACACATAGTAGTGGAGTTTTATTCAGCCATAAAGAATGAAATTATGACATTTACAGTAAAATGTATGGATCTGGAGAATGTCATGTTAAATGAAAAAAAAACAGACTCAGAAAGTTGTGTGTCATATGTTTTTTATCATATGTAGAAGCTAGAGAAAAAAAATTAAAAAAGGTATCTTATGAAAATATCATGGAGAGTTGAGAAAGGGGATGGGGTGAAAGAAGAATAGGAAAAGGGAAGTACAGGGGAGTGAAATGGATCTAATTGTGTTATTTTCATGTATGAATATGCCACAATGAAAACCACTCTTCAATATAATTAATACGTACTAGTAAAAAAATTTTGAAAGCAAAGCTATACTATTATAATGAGATGTTTGATTGTGAGTAGGGAATCAAATAAGAGTAGTTAATTGGATGCCCAAACACAATGATTTTCTGCCAAGAGGTAACACACGCATCTTTGTATTGAATGACTCAAAAAGAGAAAATGTTCAAAGTTTATAGGCTGAAGTTCCCTTTTTTTTAACCATGTTCTATTTAATATTTACTTTATCATGTTAAACGTTTGAGTTTTGTAAATGACAAATTGTAAGATCCTGGCTGAATACAAAGCAGATACTCTTGAGGAAGACTGTTAACTCCTATCCTGTACCCTAGACTGATGGACCAAATTTCAAGACTGGGTCCCAGCTTTCATTAGGCATAGCCAATATGATAGAATCTAATGCTTTCTCAAAACTGAATCACTCATGTGTTTCTTGGAATACATACTTTTCTTTATTTTAATAATTATATATATTTGGCAATTGTTCTAAAAACAAATTATAGATAAATGTAGTTTAAGTTTTTGTTTTTTTATTTGAACAGACATAAATTTTTCATGTTTATGGTTATGACATGGTTTTAACAGATTATTCTGAGTCTCTATTCAAACACTTGGGGCCCAGAATACAAGAGAATGAAAAACACTGGGGATCAATTACAGTATTATGACGCCAGGTGAAAAGTCCATTTTTCTGTAATAGGTAAATGAGACATGATGAGTATTCAGTGGAGCTCTCTGCTAAAGTTTTCTCACCCCTTATTTGTGGTTAAAAGCTAAATTAGCTTTACTGCTGCTTTTCTCCTGAAAGCCCAAAGATGGCAGTAGCTGATCCATCCCCCACTCCAACCAAATCTACACAGCCTCACCCACAAGTGCACACTGGGAATGAGAACTCTGGCTACACTCTCTATACCAGCACATAAACACTACACTCAGAAGGACTGGAGAGATTAATGATTATTTTCGTCTACTGCTCTTGTGCCCAACCCCTTCCTCCTTAATTTGACAGTATTAGATTCTACCAGAAATTATTGAACTTTGATTTTATCTTTGATGTCTAAACTGTTGGTCTACTCCTCATTCCAATACCACCTGTGCTCGCTCTTGCAATTATTCCATAATACTTCTGGCATGCAGGTGGCATTCTGCTTCTATTTCCAGTGTGGTATAAATATTTCCCTATGGAGTTTGGGGTAAGGGTGGAAAGATGCTGAAGGAAGAGATTTAAAGTCAAAGGTCAATTTACCCAGTATACTGAAATAGGCCATTTAGTTATCTTAGCACAATCAATCTTTGAATGAATGCATCTGTGTGATCACTTGAGGTATCTTAGACTAAGATTAAGGACCATTATACAAAGCACATGTATGAAGACTTGAATTGGGTGTCAACATACTTTATATACAAACAGAGATACAAAAAAAAAAAAAATAACTTACTTGGCAATTGCGAACCATGTAATCAACCTGAAATGTGAGATAAAAAGGGTTGATCTCTAATGTCACTCTGACCTTTCTAATTTCATGATTCTGTGATTTTTTAATAGTGCATTTGACTGCAGTATTTCTCTGGGACTGAATTTAGCTGCTTTTTAAGGAATCAGCCCTCACATCCATATAAAAGTCTAAGTACTTTTCCTAGGTACAAAGGGAATGTCATTCCCTCAGAAATTTGAATGAACTGCAGTAATAACAAGCAACCTGTGAGAAACCACTCTGCTTACATGGTACTTGCTCATTTATAATACTTGATGCTGTAAATATGCTAAGGACCATTTCTCCTGATGTTCTTGATGAGAAACGTTAAGCTCCATTACTCAGCATTTAGAACTAATGCCCGCCACTCTCTGCTTGTCAGCCAGCTCCCACTTTTACCTCCAGAACTCTTGTGATGGCAAAAAGCATTTTTGAGATCTTTTTAAAGATATTAAGGTCAATAAAGGTCATATTGATGAATCCCTTGGTCCCTGTTAATTTTTCAACAAAATATTTGGTCTTATTCCAACTGATAAGGAGGAAAATGCTTACTAGGAAGGTCTATTTCAATAAGGAAATAGAGTACAATACAACAGCCTATTAAGGAGAGGTAATACTATATAGTTGAACATTTTAATTACCCAATTCCCAAAGAGTATGTTGTTTCATTGTAGTTTAAATATCTCTGACTCTTATAAAGGATCATAGGTGTTACCTTGAGCACCCACTTTTCTAGTTCTTAAAATGACTATTATAAGAGCCATTTGCCTCTGCTATTCATTTCTCATTATAAATAAATATCCATTACCAACATAGGTATTTCTCTTGGTGAACATTATTTTTTTTAAATTGTGTTTATTAATCTCCTTTGGTTTTACCAATTGTTCTGTTTTCTGACCCACCTTTCTGACCCATATGCGTGCATGGAGAAAGAAATGATTTTCTTCTTTCATTCATGCACATGGTCATCCAACATGCCAGTAACCGTATATATAATGTGTATAGGGGTGTGTGTGTGTGTGTGTGTGTGTGTGTGTGTGTGTGTGTATGCACATGCATATGTGTAGTTTGTGCCTGCTATTATCAGGAATCATGCTAGGTAAAAAAAATATAATAGTGATTAAAATTAAAATGACAGCAGCTTTCAGAGAATTCATTGACAAGAAACATCATGCACAGATGAACTGTGTCCATTTCAATATATGGTTAGTGCTTCAAATGTTTGAATACAAGTTTTGGGAACTATGCATTTAATAGCCCTATGTGTGTTTGACCTTCGCTGACTCTCAATGATTTCCTTGCTGTTTTACAAATGTATGGTACTTTAAAATATTATACTGCATTGCATTCATGGACTACTTGATAGAATAATCATTACAAATCTTGTCATAATAACAGTGCTATTTTAATATAGTTTATATATATTATGATGTTGATTTCATTTTTAAGTATGAGGAAGCTGATATTCACCCAAGTGATTTATACAGAAGCATAGAATTAGTGAGTGAAAGAGAGAGCATTAAGATCCAGTTTGTCAACTCTTACCTTTCATTCATGGGAAAATCATTTTTGTGGTGAAGATGGGAAAGAGGTATTCTCCACATTTTAGTCCTAAAAAGTGATATTAAACATGTGACAAGTATCTCCAGCAGGGGAATGAACATTTGAAAGGGGCTTCTTGAATATGCATCTTTAAAATATGAATCTTCACAGAAAATGGGTTTAACTGATGCTCAAATAATAGTGATACAGTGATTAGAAACATGACATTAAAATTTTAGACCCAAATAATTTATTTTATTTTGTGAAGAAATAAAGATACTTCTACAAATAACCCTGGAAATAAATATTAAGAATTTCTATATTTACTATTCTGGTGGAATTCAGGCTTCACTGGTCAGTTGAAACTACTACAAGTTCACAGAAAAGATAGCTTCAAAAATTTTCTTTAAAAATCAGAGAACATAGACTTCATAATAATCATAAGTTATATCTGGTAAATACACACAATTCTGAACACTGTTAATCAATTACAGAATGGGGTAAGTCACTTAGTCCTGGAACATTCACCTATACAGAACTCTAACCAAATTTTTGTCACTAATGAACACAAGTGATCAAGTAGATTTTTAAACATTTTATATAGTCATATAGACTGTTCTCTTGCCATGGAAACATTTTGCTTGTTGTGTTTCTTTCTTCAATAGGCTTCAACAGCAGACAGACACATATTTAATTGTCAAAGCTGAATTATTGCCATTTCTAGTTAACTTTGATTTCATGAAATTTGTAAAACATACAACATATATGCCTGTACACATGCACACAGTTTTTTAAAAAGAAGTTCTAATTCCAATAGCAAGAAAGGAAGTGCAGAACTCTATTAATGTTTTCATGGCTGCCCTGGTTATTTAAAGTTCATGTGTTCAGGTACATGTCGATTTACAGATGACTATGAAATAATCATTAGTAACAAACTCACCAATTTCCCTAGAATTTTTATTTGGGGTATGTTCCACAATGGATAATAGTATGACACTTAATGTGTGATAATTTTAGAGAACTTGAGATCAGCACCATAATTCATAGGGTTAAAAAAATAGAAACAATCACCTAATTTTCCATACTCTTTCTGTATTTCAAATTCTTACATTTGAAAGTAGGAAGAAGATGTAGCTTGTTATAATGGGAGAAAGAAGGACTTCTGAGCCCTCATAAATAAATATGAAAAAATAGGTGGGAATATGTGTAATCTCTCTGCATCATCAGATGCATGATGCAAGTCACATTAATTTGCATAATATAAATGCTTTAATTTCATCAAAGGCTTCATATTTTCTTAATAAACATCAGCAAAGAATCCAGAGTTATCATCTGTTTTCTCTAAACATGAGCTACCAAATGACTTTTTACAGTTGAATGACAATTTACCCTTCTGTTCACAGCAAACGACTTTCTATCCATATAGAAACAGCATTCATCCTCCATAATGACATAATTATTTGGTGTCATAGGACATTGATCAATATGATTTTACCCAGACCAAAAACCTTTTTCTTTATTGCTGAAAGAACAATTTATTCCAAGTCAACTTTTCTTCTAGTTTTAATATTCGAATTTGATTACATGTTCTGAAATTTTTACTTCATTCTCTTCTTCATCAGATTAAAATTATTTCTGAAATAAAAATATTCCCTATCAATACAGTTTTTAAATTGAAAAAAAAAACTAATGAAACCAATGTGTTCATGAGTCATGAGGTGCCACAAGTTTTAAGAACCAGGGGTCTTAAGCCCAAGAGTGAACCTTTGCTTATATGAGGCATTCTAAAACACAAACCCATGGATGCATGAGTTTACTTTTTTCATCTGTGAACAATAGATAGCTGCAAATAAATGAAAATCTGTGGTAAAGGAAATTAAATGACTATCAGTTTTTCTCAAAAATAATAGTCATAGTAATAACAATAAAAGTCTTGACTGCAGTGTCTTCTGGTATTGACTTAACGCTTGACAGTAGGGATAATGTCTCTGAGATTTCTGGGCCTTTCCTTCATCTGCCCATGTAGTCCAGGATACCTACCAAGCTCAGATATCTTGTCTGTATTCAAGGACAGAAAAAAAGAGGAGAGCATACCACAGAGCCTGAACAGTCTTTCAGTAAATCAAAAGTGTTTCCATCTTATTAACTGCCAGTAACCTGTATGGCTACTCCACCATACGGGATTATGAGGAAAGGACACATTGGGCTTTTTCAGCCTCTAACTGTAGAAAAGTAAAAGAGTAAAAGTTCTTGAGAATGTGTTCTGGATTTGCACACCCACAGTGTCTGATTCCCAGTCATTTTTAACAAAAAGCCACATAGAAGGTATTTGCTAAAAAATTCTATGGTCTGTCAATGCAGAGAGACAGTAGCTTGACTTAGCAATATCCCTCAAATGAACTAGATAGATTTTCATATTTCTCACACACATACTGACTCAGTTTATGATATATCTATCTACCCTTCTATCACTCTAGTTATAATTTTTTTCACTTCTTTATCTTTAATCAAATGTCACCTTCTCAGAATGGTCATAGAACACTTAATCCTAAAGTAAAATACCCTTTAAATGGATGGAACTGGAAAACAATGTGCTAAGTGAACTAGGCCAGAGTCAGAAAGTGAAGGGTGCAATGATTTCTTTCATATGCAGAAGCTAGACAGAGACAGAGAGAGGGAGGGAAGAATGGAGGGAGGGAGGAAGAGAAAGAAGGAGGCGATTTTAAAAGGTGATCTTATATTACAAGGGAGACCAATAGAGTAGAGGAAGGGAATCCAGAGAGAGGGAGGAGGGCTGGGCATGGGGGAGTACTGGAGAATGAAATCTACCCAAATATGCTATGTCCAAGTATAAATATATCACAATGGATCTAACACATATAAAATTATGATGCACTAGTTAAAATAATAACAATAAAAGAGATCAGTAGAGTAGAGAAAGTGGATCAGAGGAGGGAGGAGGGGAGGGAACGGGCAAATAAATGGGAAAGGAAACGGAGTAAATTATGCCAAAAACAAACAGGGCACAATGAATCCCATGATTGTGCATAATTATAATGCAACAGACATGAATTTAGAAAAGTGTCACACCCTTTCACAAAAACTTAACCACTACTTTTCATTGCTTCAATTTTTCTACAGTGCATGTGTATCATTAACCATATGCTTTACATATTTATACTATTTAGTGATTGTCCCTCACACTAGAAAGTAAGCTTGATAAATGCAAACATTTTGTTTGTTTGCTGCATGTCTGTTTCCCCTACCACCTGGCACCATACACATTTGTTATAAGTGATCAATAAATACATGGTGCAGAAACCAGTAAATGAATGTCTTTACTTAGTTCAAAGACATCTTTCTAATTAATCAATAGACCCCGTAAGAGATGAATTTAATTCTAGTTAAATTGTTGGAGATGAGATAGAATTGTTTGTTAAAACCACAGAATAATATTGATCAAACTAAACTCATACTTTGATATCTACCTGTGCTGTAGACAGTGGTGATTGACCATCTTGGACACAGGTAGATTTTGCTTTTCTTATTGAAGTCACTGAAAGTTTCTGTTAGACTCCTTATGATTCTAGAAAGATAAATTTCTTTGCTACTTAGTAAGGATAACCAATCTGGATAGGTAGAAAGACAAACTGAGTAGACTCATATAATTCCAGATATTCTGAGAAAGATATACAACACACAATATACTACTCAGCAGAAATCTTTAGTTTACTTGCCTTCAATTTAAGGCAGTTCTACCTATTACAGAAAAATAAGTTTAGTGAACATGTACTTAACCTTTTAAAGTACCACAACTGTCACTTCATCTTATTTTTATAAATGGTATATAGACAAATATATACCTCTAGGTATTTTCTACCTCATAGCTTTTTGCTTATTGAGGACCTCTACCATACCACTAATAGGTCTGCCTCCCTCAAGGACTCTAGTAGAGATGGCATCTTATTCATTTTTCTGCCATTTAGTTAAAATACTCATTTTGATAATTACAGATTGTCCCCAATTTACAATGGTTCAGCATAAGATTTTTCAGTTTTATGAACATGTGAAAGCAACATGCATTCATTAGAAACCATACTTTGAATTTTGATGTTTGATCTTCTCCCAGGCTGTTGAAATGTGGTCCATTGCTCAGTGCAATGCTCTCTGCAATGCTGGGCAGTAGTAATGAGCCCCAGTTCCCAGCCACATGATTTGTGATGGTAACAACCCATATGCTGTACGTAATCTTGTTGCTACGTTAGGTGTATAAAAGCATTCTTGACTTATGATATTTTCAAGTTATGATGAGTTATTGGAACATAATCCCACTGTAAGTACAGGAGCATCTCTGTGTGTGTGTGTGTGTGTGTGTGTGTGTGTGTGTTGTCTGCAGAGAGATATACACAAATAACTGATTACTTCTTGTACTTGCAATTGGTAGATCAATTCTTTCTATGTAGAGTTTTAGAGACAAAAAGAGACCTACTTTCTGATTCCATTCTGTCATGCACAAATTTGACAGTAATATGGCCAAACATTTATTCAACTAAAAATTATTGGTATGGAGGTTGTAAAAAATATGACTCACTAGAGTTTATGAATTTTCAGACTTTACTGAAGATCTGAAAGTTCTTAGTAAAATATTAGGTAATTAGGATATTTTAAAAATACTACATGCTCTACATCTTTAAGAAATATACAGTTTATGACTATTTATAATTTCACAAAGGGATCATCCCTCCCCTACAAAAAAATCAGAGTCTTATTTGCTAACACAAAAATTTATACTTTTCAGGTATAAATATTTTTACTTCCTGTTTGATTAATATTATCTTATAGTACTAAAACTCAACTCATTCAGCTAATATACCTGGTGTTAACTTTTTTGCCCTATGTAGTTCATAAAAAATAATAGTTTAAATTATTGCTCCATTGAAAGAAAGGCAAGCCTTTTAAAATGTGCATTCCTCCAACCCAAATTTTATCATTAAAATATTGTGAAGCTTCCTCATGAGCCTTCCAGTCATCTTAAATACTGCTTACTGTTGTTAGCTGCTTGGGAAGAAGGCAAATGGAGCATTGCTGAATTTTTTTGGAGTCCTGCCATTGAAATGATTTTGAAGATGTACCCAAACAAGAGCTTCCAAGGTTAGTGCTATGTTTATTTTCAAAGTGTGTCAGAGACCACACTCTGTTCCCTGGATTAGATGATTGACTGAAGGATTCTTCTCCAACTCCCCTAGTTTATGTACTTGGCAGGCTGTCACCAGCTGAATTTGAGTCATAATTAAACCCAAATGTGATATGCTCTTAAGCACATATTGGAGAGTTTCTAAAGAGATGATGAAAGGTGTTGAGTCTTGGTTTTTAGGATGGTGTCAAGATGTTTGACTCTGCAGGGTCTAGCCAAATTTTTATCCCCATTTGAGCTACACAGAGAGTTTTGAATTCTCCTACTGCAGACATTAGACCTACTCATATGATAATAACCTTCAATACATGATGTTAAAGAAAGCGTAGTTCCCACTACATATTCTGTTTAATACATCAGGGTGTTGGGTGATCAAATCAACCAGTTCTGTCCAGTTTGACATAAATTATCAGACATTTCATAGCTTCTTGCTTATTGAGGACCTCTTTTCAAGGTTGTGCACACAGGACTGCTATAAATTACAAGTAAAGAGCATGAAATCTCTTTGAAATGAAGTTCTACTTTGGTCAGTTATGCTAATATCAGCTCTAAGTACAAGCGACCCCTTTGAAGATAGATTGTCTTAAAAAGAGATAGGAAGCAAACCCAGAGGAGAAACTCAGGAATGTTCAGCCCCAGTGATAAATGCTCCTCACAGTTAAATGTGACATAGGGCCCACACTTTCCTAGGCATTCCATAACCTATAAGAAAATGTATATTTCTGTAATGCACAGATTAGCACAAATCTATTAGGAAAATAAACAGAAATATCAAAACATAAAAATAATTAATTACATGTATTAGAAGTATAGAGATATGTGCAAATCTCAACATTTATTAACAATACACATAGATACAAGGAACTTCTTATAATTTGCATATTTGCTTTAATCCCATGAAACGGCTTATTCACTCTGATCTAATACACAACCAAACCTGGATGGATGTCAAAGATCATAAGACAGCACTAACATTTTCACTGTCACAGAATCATAAAGATGATTATTCCCATTATCTTCTCTACATTAGAGATGGACTTTTAGTGTCAGAGTTTTAGTTTTACTAGTTACTTGTAAACAGTATATATAACTTTCTAAACATAGGTATCTTCATGTAAATATCTAGCAGGCTATGTATAGTAGATTCAATATTTTGAGTATTTATCAATAAATAATTTCATTGTCTTTGTAAAAGGCTAAGTCACTTTCTTGAGATGTTCTTTAGTGTTACTGATTATGTAGATCAAATTAACATTCTTAGTAGAAAAAAAGAAAATTGTACACAGTTTTAATAATTTTAGGCACAAAGAAATGGTATGGGTGCATTATTCAATACCTACCTTCTGTAGGCAACTATTAATGTGAAGTTTAAAATTCCTCGTAGGACTTTGAGAATCAAAATAACCTATGTGTAGTTACAGTGAAATCCCAATAAAGCAATGATTAAAGTGTAAAGATTTAATTTTATAAAAATGTGGGATTAAATTAATGTGCTATTAATAATGAAGTAACTGTTGTAAATCTATGTGTTTTTTGCATGAATGAGTTCTCAAGAACTGGTTCTATGAACTCAATCTATACTGGCTTGGACTGTAGTTTGGCACCACCTGGTGGTTATTATCCATTTTAGTTTAAATATAGACGCAGAAGAGCTGGTTTCCTTGGATGTGTACCCTACCCAACCCCCTGACTCTGGAGACTGAAGCAAAAGAATCACAATTCAAGGTCAGTCTGGGCAATTTAGTGAGACCCCATCTTAAATTTTTTTTTAAAAAAAGGGGGGCCAGGAGATGTAGCTCAGTAAGTTTAACTTTTCAGTACCTCCACACTATTTCTCTTTCACCTATCTTTACACATACATGTGCATACACACATCTATGTATTTATTACACTTATATTTTACATTTAATATGTTGTATATATGGATGATTCTGAGTCTTGTGGATAGCTGTGGCTTACTGTACCTCAGGAGGAAATCCAGGAAGCTCTCCACCAACAGACACAGGGAATTAGGTCTAGAGAAAACTAAAAATGTGATTTCCCTGGAACTCCATGCCTCACAAAATACAGTACACTTGCTGGCTTTTCCCTGCCTAACTCATTTTCCTAGTCCCTGTCCACTGTTTCTCACATCCAAAAACATCTAGAAGTGTACACTCTCTGACACCTGAGAAAGGATAGAATTGTGTAATATGCAAATTGATATTATAGGTTGTGCCAGGTTAACTTGAGTTTTAATGCTTGGAGTTTTCAAATTAATATTTGATTTTACTAAAATATTACCTTTCCTTGTCTTTAGTTCACCTAACAAATTTTTTTATAAATTTATAAGTAATACTTAAATAACAATTAGAGCAGTCTATTTTTTTTAAATTAATGACTGATAAACCCAAGTTAAACTGATACTGTCTCCTAACCAGTGGCTCCCATTTACAAACTTAAGAATACTAAACTGAATGTTTAAAGATAATTTATTTTTAAGTATGATAAGAAACTTTATTATTCTGATAAATAAATGAACAAATACTGCAAACTAAGGTCTCATAAATATGCCAATTCAATTTACAAACTTATTCACATTTTCTCACGGCTGAAAAATCACAAAACTAATACATTAAAATCTTTCAACATTACAAATATTTTAATAATGTATACAGATCATCCCAAATTTAACACAAAATGTTAATTTTCTGTGTTAACACAACCTATACATTTTTATTTGCCTACTCAGTGCTCCAGATTTTTAAGTGATATAATCTCATTTAAATCTTCTCAATGACATACCAGTTGCCTGATGTTACTCATTTAAAAATACTGAGGTTTCAGTATAATGCTTATCATTTTGAACTTGAGAAAGAGAAGTGAACTCTACCAGAATAATTTTCAGTCTTTTTTGTTGTTACTATGTCAGCAAGCAGATAAAGTTCATGCTTTTCATCTGGAATTTGGTCTTGTATTCTATCCCCTACCCACGGAATCTGCCATTCCATGCTCATTTCAAAATTACTTCCAATAGCCAAGATAGATAAGCAAACTAATATCTTGCAATGTTTTTTAAGTGTTAATGGGTATTTTTGCTAGAAAAAAAATTTGAACCTACCCCCAAGTTCTTGAATTTTCTATTTAATATCTGTATTGTCAACAACAGATCTATTGCCATTTTAGTTAGATCCTGCTGACTCTAACGTCCCTCTCATACTTTTATGTCTCATAATGGACCACAAATGTGTAAATTGACAATCTTGCTGAATAAGATTTGAAGAATTAGTCTTCATTGACACCACAGGGAACATATCATCCATTTGAAACAGATCATTCCACAATACACACTTTACTTTGCTTAAAACCCATATTCAAGCCATTAGATATAAACAGATTATTGTGGTCACAAAGAAATGAAATTGGTGTTCAAACTATTCTATGCTGTACTGCTGATTTCAACTTCTTTAGACCCCATTTATAAGTGAGATCATGCAGTACTTGTTTTTATGTGCCTGGCTCATTTCACTTAGCATAATGTCCTCCAAACTCATCTATGTCAATATAAATGACAGAATGTCCTTTTATAAAGACAGTAGTATTCTATCGAATATACATACCATATTTTGTTTTCCATTCATCTATTGTTAGACACTTAGTTTGCTTCCCTATCTTGGCTATTGGAAGTAATTTTGAAATGAACATGGAATAGCAGATATCTCTTCAACAATACTGATCTCACTACCTCTGGATATATACATGGAAGTGGGATTACTGGATCACATCCAAGTTCTATTTTTATTTTTTTTGAGGAACCTCTGTACAACTTCCATTTCTTAAGGCTTAACTCTGATCATAATGTTTAACACTGCTATTTATCTGTACCCTCTTCCTTACACATTCTGTTCTTCTCAATGTACTCCACTTACTTTTTTCTAGGTCATCTGTCACCTTAAATACTATGCAAAAAATATGTATTTATTTGCTTTTCAACAGGTTTATATATATTTTAATCCCTTACCCCAATTAAAATTGAAGATCACTGGGAATGTAAATCTTTGTCCACTTTTTCAGTATTGTATCTAATAATCTAAAACAGAGATTCCACTTGGTTTCAAATCTCATTACTTCAGTGAATGTTTAAAAATCTCCAAATATTTCCAAATGCCACTTTAATCAATCTTCTTTTCAGGTTTGATTTTGCTTCCTAATGTCCACTGTATGCTATGTCAAAACAAACAGCTGAAAAGGTTTAAAATTCAGCCAAGTTATTTTTATGAACTCATTTGAGAAAATATAAATTATTTTATTACATCCAATTAAACTGTTCTGTAGGAGATTTTATGTCAAATACCTCTGGTATGTCAATACAATCTCTGCTTTCATAGGTGGCATTACAGCTAATACAATCATAATTGTGGATGCTGAACTCTTGTCATAAGATCATTATCCAAATATATGACAATTGGTAATTATTATATATACAGAATTCCTCTTATCAAAAGTTCTTAATGGCTTAATTGGGTGCATTCAGGTTTGCCTTCATGACTCAGCCAGGTCTGTATTTGAATTTGAAACTAATAAATTTCAGCAAAATAGTAAAGTGTGGGTGGCAGGGCTATTTGCATTCTACTATCTATTCTTTAAGAATTTTTAAAATCCATAAATGTTAATCATTACCCATTTACCATACAGTTTAATGGGCTTTAGTTAGAAAGAACCCTCTAATTGGTTTAAAAGCCACCTGAAATATCCTAGGAGACTAAAGACAAAGTCAAATAATTAATGCAATATACACTAAAAACTGAAAATTTAATTGAAAATTATGATTTGCTTTCTTTTAAAAATTATAATCCAGAAGTTTTTAATATATTCACAGGGTGAATATGCAAACATTATATGCAAACTATATATGCAAACTTTACTATTACCAAAACCTATAATACTTTCATCATTCTCAAAATAAATCCCAATCCCATTAGTAGTCACTCCCCATTTCTTCCTTCCCCTAGTCCTTTGCAAGTACTAATCTACTTTCTGTCTCTATTGATTTGCCTATTTTTGACATTTTATATAAACTGAATTCGACAATAAGTGGCCTTTTATGTCTGACTTCTTTCATTTAGCATAACGTTCCCAAAGTTCACACACATTGTATCAGGACTTCTCCCCACTTTTTGAAATGCTTCACAGAAACACAATTCCTGTATCAAAATAATTCACACGTTTAAAGTGTAAATTTCAACTTTTTTACTGTATTTAAGGGATTGAGCATCCATCGCCATTATCATTGTCTCCGAAAGAAACCCAACCCCCTCAGTTCTAACCTCACAATCCCCCATCACCTCTTCTCTGCCCAACCCTGAACAACTTCTAATCTCCTTTCTGTCTCTCTTTTTCCTAATAATGAAGCTACTGGTAAAATGGTAAATTTATGTTTAAATTGGTAAATGTTTAAATATGGTAAATCTATGTTTAACCATTTGGTGTATGAAATTGTCAAAGTGTCTGCATCATTTCACTTTCCCATGAGCATTGGATAAGTATTCCACTTTTTCCCACATCCTTGTCCACCCTTGCTATAATGAATCATTTTTGTTTTAACTAACCTAGTAGTTGTGAATTGGTATTTCATTTTAATTTGCATTTTCCAAATGGTTAATTATATTGATCATCTTTTTATGTACTAATTGGCTATTTATATGTCTTCTTCCAAGGCATGCATATCTAATTCTTTGCTTTTTTAAAAATGGGTCATATGTCTTTTTATAGTTATCCACTTTTTATATTTTCCATATTTTTATTGGTGCATTATAGTTATACATGATGTTAGGATTTGTTGTTACATATTAGTTCATGCACATATATAACAATATAATTTGGCCAATATCATTCCCCACTATTTTCCCTTTTTCTCCTCTCCTCCCTGCCCCAATCTCTTTCTTCTACTCTGCTTATCTCCCTCTAATTTTCATGAGATTCACCCACCATCTTTCTTTTCCTTTTTCCTCTCTAGCTTCCACATATGAGAGAAAACATATGATGCTTCACCTTTTGAGTTTGGCTTATTTCACTTATCATAATGTACTCATGTTCCATTCATTTTCATGCATATTACATAATTTCATTCTTGTCTATGGCTGAATAAAACTCCATTTTACATATCACATTTTCTTTTCCTTTATCCGTTCCTCCGTTGGTGGACACCTTGACTGTTTCCAGAGTATATGTCTTTTAATTTCAAGTTATAAGTATTCTTTATATACTCCAGACACTAGACCTTTGTCAGACACTAGACCTTTGTTACTTGAAAATATTTTATGCTAGTCTGTGGATTATCTTTATACTTTATACTTCCTTGATAGAGTCTATCTTAGTCAGCTTAAGATATTATACCAAAATATCAGAAGCTAGATAGTTTAAACCACAGACATTTATTCTCAAAGTTCTGGAGACTAAGAAATCTAAGATCAAGGTGCTGGAAAATTTAATTCTTTGTGACGGTCCTCTTTCTGGCTTATAGAAGGCTGCTGTGTTGCTGTATCCTCCTTACCTTATGTAAACCTAATTATCTCCCAAAAATCCCACCTCCTAATATCATTTTCACAGTGAGGACAGGACTTTAGCACACAAACTTTAGGGGTGCACAAAATTTCCATCCAAAGTGGTGTCTTTTGAACTATTTTTATTTAATTTTGATGGCATTCAATTTATCAATTTTTTTTCCTGTGCTTCTTTATGCTTTAAGTTTTGTATCTTAAAAAAATTGCCTAATCAAAGTTATGAAGACTTATATGCCTACGTTTTCCTCTAAGACATAATTTACACTTTTAGGTTTTACAGTTAGGACTTTAATGAATTTTGAGTGCATTTTTGTATAAAGTGGGAGGTGAGATTGTTTCAACTTTATTCTCATGCAAATGACTATCCAGTGTTCCAGCACCATTTGTAGGAAGATCACTCTTTATCCATTGAATTGTCTAGGAAACTTGGTTGAAAATCAATAGAACAGAAATTTATGGGTCTGCTTTTGCATTCTCAACTCTATTCCATTTGTCTATATTTTTGTCCTTACATGAGTACCACACTGTCTTATTACTGTAGGTTTTGTAGTAATTTTGAAAATGAGGAATTCAAAACATTATTCTTTTTTTCTTTTGAAAGATTGTTTTGGCTACTATGGATCTACTGAACTTTCATGTGAATTTTAGGATTAATTCATCAATTTCTACACAATGTAATCAGGACATTGTTAGGGATTATACCAAATCTATAGATCAATATGTGAAATATTTTCATCTTGACAATATGAAATCTTCTAATCAATGAACAAGATATTTTTCTATTTATTTAGGTCTTCTTTCATTTCTTTCAACAATGTTTTATAATTTTTGAAGTACAAATCTTGCCCTAGTTTTGTGAAATTTACTCTTAGCATTTTAGCTTTTCATACTATTATAAATGAAATAATTTCTTAATTTCATTTTCAAAATTGTTAATATAATGAGTATAATGGTTTTGTATATTGATTTTGTATCACACAACGTTGCCGAATTTGGGTGTAGAAACTGTAGGTTTTTCTTCGAACAATCATCCCTCAGTATCTGTGGGGGATCGATTGCAGGGCACTATGGTTAATTTCAGCACAGATTTAGCATCCATCGCCATTATAAGATGACATTTGGGAAGGCAAAAATGCAACAAACTTCACGGTTATTACTGAGATACTTCCATTTTCTTTCAGTAAATACTTGTTGAATAAATTCAAGCCTTTAAATAATTTTCAGAGGTCTGAAAAAGTTGATTCAGGCCATGTTCATCAGTTTTCCCATTGTTTTTCTAGAAATGAGGATTCTCATTTTTAGAAAATGAGGTTTTACTATGTTATTTTCATTGATATCACCCCTGGCTGTGTGTGGGGGAATCCTTTACGTGAAATTAATTGTGGTGTATACAGTAAAACAGAAAATGTTTTTATAACGATAAATATATAAGCTATGCTGGGAGTGGTGGTGCACACCTGTGGTTCCAGTGGCTCCAGAAGCTCAGGCAGTCCAAAGCTAGTCTCAGCAATTTAATGAGGACCTAAGCAACTTAGCAAGACTCTGTCTCAAAATAAAAATAAAAAAGGACTGTGGATGTGGGTCAAGTAGTTAAGCTCCCTGGGGTTCAATCCCTAGAACTAAAAAATAAAAATTAAATTAAAAAAATTTTTGGAATAATTCAAGCATTTGAGATATAGTTTTGTCTGTGAAGATTGGATAAGAAAATCCTCCCTGTAAAATCGTCAGAGCTGGTTCTTTTGCAGGGAAATTTCTTTGTCAGTTTTTCTAAAACTTTCAGGGAAATAAGACAGGTTACATGTTCTACAAAACTATCCATGCATTTGGGTTTTAAAATTATTTGCATAGAATTGTGTGAAGTAGATTCCCACGATTCTTTAAATATTTTCTTTCAAAAGTTATTTACCTTGTCACTACTCCCTCTGTTCCTTCTCATATTTTTTGGCCAGTTTATTTTCCAATCTCTTTTGTTTGCCAAAAAACTATTCATTATTTATGCATATTTCTTTTTGTTTTCTTAAGTCATAATTTTTTAAATATCCTAGCTTTCTTCTTTCCTTTCAGAATAGTCTATTATCTCTAATATTTTTAGTTAGATATTAAGTTCATTTGTGTTAGTTCTTTATTTTTTATTGATGTCTATATTTAGGACTTTTTAAAATCATTACTTTAATTATATCCCATAGGTAGTGTTCTCATTATTTATGTTAGGAACTCTAAAGTTTAATTTTTTTGATACAATTTCTTTTCTTGTGAATGTTTTATCTGTAATTCTAAAAAAATTCACTTAACTTTTTGGTTTTATTGTGTTGAGATCAGACAATGCTAATATTCTATTTCTACTTGAATTTACTGGATTTTCTTTGCTCCTAGAAATTGGTCAATATTCATGACCTTTTCATACACATTTAAAATCAAGGTGTATTCTTCATGAATAGGGTGCAATGTTCAATATGTACCAACCACATTAAATGCCTGGCTTTCTATATACTTAATTTTATCCAAAATTTCTATTTTCAATATTTATATTTCTTATATGTTCAGGGTGTATCATGATGTTGGATATGTTAACATTATTGATGATTTTTCTATCTTTTTTGAAAGTTATGTCCCTTGTTGTTAATGTAATGAGGGTTTTTTTGTCTACTTTACTGCTTATTGACCTGAATGATTATATTTTCAACTATTGAAACCACAGCCCCTTTTTATTGATGTGTGCACTTACAAGGGATACATCCTTCATACCTTTATTCAGCTGTTGTGAACCAATTGTTTAGTTTTGACTCTATCACATAGTGTAGATTAGTATTTGGCTTTGCAGGTGAATTGAAAAATCTTCTTGCCTTAATAGAACCATCAGACCCATTTATTTTTATTTATAATATTTTTATTATTTGGCTGATATTTTGGTCTTAGATCTCTATTTTTTATATTATATTCAATGTGTTCTTTTCTCTATGTGGCTTTTTCTCTCTGGTCTCTATTCAAACAGTTGTAGGAACATACAGATATACAACATGCATTTCATTTGGCATGTAGGATAGTCTATGTATATGAAGTTTTTCATGATATCTGATAAGATTTGAAGTTACAGGGCTGTCAGCTTTTCAAACTTCTCCTTGATGAGGTGTTTCTAAGTTAATACGGAGATTTACCTTAGTTTGTTCTATGTTAATTATAATACATTTTAATTAGTAGAGATTAAATTAATGACACAATAGTCTAATAATAATTATTATAAGAAGAATTTATTTTTATTTTTTATTTTCACAGTGATTTAAGAATTTTTTCCCCATTAAATAGATATTTACTAGGTTGAGAGCTAATATTATTAATATGGTTTGGCCAAACATCACAAAAAGTTAGTAGAATAAATATGCTCTTTTATTTGACTTCATATGGTCCATTAGGTTGTCTTAAACAGCATATTACAGTTTATCAGATAAAAGAAGAAAACGTAAGTCATGCTAGTCATAGGAATGTTCTCACTTTGCAATAATTTGCTTTTATAGTTGAATTGCCATTTCATATAACTTTAACCTATTTGGTTTGATAGATAATTTATTATATTTTTGACACTTCTTGGTCTATACCTCAATAACACTTTATAAGCTATTCATATCTTAAAATAAAATATCGGCAAATGCATCTCGAATTACTACTCCAAGGTTATCATGGCATTTAGATGATTAAAATATAATAAATGTATGGCCCTTTCAACAAAAATTAAACATCCAAGTTTTAAGAAATATAAGGTAAAGAATAGGTATATCTTGCCATCTCTTTGGGATCCAGTAAAAGTGATCATCTCATCTCCCTTTGCCATTACGTGGACATGTACTATTAATTTTAAATATTTTGTCTAAAAGAAGGTAGTAACACAAAACTTCAAGGTATGTAACAGTTATTGGAGGAAAAGACATTTAAAATCTATGTTCAAATTTGTTCTACATCTACGCAAAGTGTTAATATTCAGCCATATATCAGTTCATTGGCACTTAATGTAGTTTGAGTCCATGGACAGTTGAATAAAAAGAACATAATACTCAGATTATCTTTAAAAAGCAAAGAATTAAAGGAACTGAGAATATTTGCATTTTTACCATTAATGTTCAAAGGGAGAAAGGTCTAGATATACAGAAAATTACAAGGCAATAATTCGCTAGAAAACTATTTCTGAGAAAGTTATTCCTGAAATGACCAAAATAGTATTTTCTTCACCTTCAGTTAAGCATGACATAGTTGAAAACTTATTCTGCTAACCCAAGCTTCCTCTGGGTTTCTCCATTTGAACTAGTGGTTTCCAACCACAAGGGTGCATCCTTATTATCTCTGAGGATTTCTAACAATAAACATGGAACAATTTTTTGGAGAGTAATCTGTCAGTATGAAAATACAAATCATGCATGCTCTGGACTCAGCATTTATACTTCCACAAATCTGTACCACATATACACAAGTAGATGTGCACCTGCAAATTTGCATAAAAATGTTTAGAAAATAAAAAAAATACTCATAAGAGATTATTCAAATAATGGTATAGATTTACTATGAAATACTATTTAGTTTTTAAAAATAATGAGAAAAAACAGCATAAAATGCTACAATTTCCCATGTGATAAAACAAATTGCAAATCAATATATGCTGCATGTCATTTATGTGAATATGTGCATATGTGTGAATACATGCATATGTGTAAATGTATGCACAGATATAGGCATAAATACACACATACATGTGCATACATACACACGTTTTTAAAAATACCTGATGTGTACTCACAAAATTGTTAGTAACTCTATGGGGAAAGTCATTATTAAGATTTTTAATTTTCAGTATATTGGGATGTTTTGACACCTTCAAAAACCTTTCTGGTACTTCCTTCAAGGTTGCCAGATAACAAAGGGTTCAGTCTTAAGCGTACCTTTGACATGCAAACTACTTCTTTGTCTGGCCTTTACAACCAGGAAGCAATATTCCCATCTTTAACATTCCAGCATCAGGTACCACAACTAGGGACCTCCCAAATAATTTAGAATCCATCAACATTATTCAAGCCAACCTAGCCTAAGCCATTCACCTTGCACTGCTTTGCCTTCCCTGCAGAAACTCCAATGAAGGATGTGGCCCCTTTGTTCTCTACTCTCAGGGCCTTTCTGACTCTTGTCTGATGCTGATACTTTCCCATGCAATGCATGCTGTTTCCAGGACCTTGAAGTATAATAAACTTTTTTTTTTTTCCTTAGCCTCTCCTGTATCCTCACCTGATTGATCTTCACAAAGAACACAGAACAGGAGATGAGTTCAGGAGACCTATTTTGTATTTAGTATGTTTTACTTTATTAAATCTTTGTTCATTTTAAAGAACATGTTTTCTCTAATATCAATTACAATATTTAATGCAATGTTTAAGGATAATTCTTCGAGATTCTGGTTCAATACCTCTGAGGTATGGCCCAAGTACCTTTATGAGTTTAGAATCTCTGATTTTGATGGAGACTGCCCATTATGGACTAAACAGGCCTTTGGGAGGTAATTGGGTTTAGATGGAGTCAACAGAGAGGAATCTCCCTGATGGGATTCGTGCCCTTGTAAGAGGAAGCAGAGATATCAGAGCTTCCTCTCCTTGAGATGTGAAAATGAAGCAAGAAAGTGGCCATCTGCCATTCCAGAAAAAATATTCTCACCAAGAACTGAATCTACCAGCATCTTGATCTTGATCTTCTTATCCTCAGAACTGTGAGAAACAAATCTCTGTTGTTTAAGTCACCCACACTATGGTATTTTGTTATAGAAGCCTCAGCTGAAACACCTCTCTCATTCATTTTCTGAGTCCCTGCTATTGGATGGGAATCATGCTGGAACTGAGTATCCCAATGTTGATCAGAGACTGATAGAGGATGTGTACATGAAGCTCACAGTGCAGGTGTAGATACTACTCAGTTTATGCCCTGGCAACAAACCAACCTCAAAATACCAAGAGCTTAAAACAGTAAGTGCCAACAACTGGTAGGTTGTCCCTGGTACCCAAAGAGAAGGAGCAGAAGCTGTATGGGGCTTGCTTTTCTTATGACAGATGTCAGGAGTATAAGTAGAAACAGGCAAAGGCAAGCAAGGCTTTCAGAATCTTTGGCCCATTCTCACCTAGAATAAAAACTAAAGACCTCAGGTTGGCCTACAAGACCCTACATGTTTTGTTCAGCTAACCTCCTACATGAATTGGGTCCCTCTCTCTTGCTCAGGCTGCTTCAGTTACACTGGCTTTATGCTGTTTTTCAAACATGGCAAACATGCTCATGTTGCTATGATGTGGAAGTGGCTGTTTCTTCTACTAGGAGTGCACATTCATTATTTGCAAAAGTAACTCAACTTGAAAGAAAAATCATTGAGTGTCTTTCATTCAATATTAATTTTCACCTGGTTATTCGACATAATATAGAATAACATTTGTTTTTACCATAGACAGAGGTGACATTATGAGTAGTCAACCAATGTTATTTTACCAAATTTAATTTTCCTCATATTCAAAGGTAATTACTTGCACATGGGATTTTCCTGTCTGATACTTAGGATTCCTGAAGAGTGGCAATTGGCTTATTCTGTGCACAACATTTGAATTTCAAATCTAGAAATGTCTTCCTACAAAAATAAAAAATAAAAAACCCTTGCAAAATATAACTGTGGACTACATAATATCTTCTTTATCACAGCGAATAATGGGACAGCTGAAAATTATTTTATCCCAGTGACAAAGATGGGAGAATCACTTTGTGGTTTCTAATTATATCAGCTACAGCAGAAATGTGAATTTTCCCTGAAATATTCTAAATTTTTTAGAGCCTTTGCTTGCCTCTTTCAAACACATTTCCATTATGTTTGAATAGTTAAGAGCAAGTCATTTTGCATTTTATTTTTCATGAAATTTACATGACAATGGCAAAGTAAGACACAACCAGAATAACATAGCCCTGGCCCAAATATCAGTTCATTTTAAAAGTATGAGTTACCTTGTAAGTAAAATAGGCAAAAACATTGGGCATTAATTTTTCCCCTCAACACTTGCTCCTTGGATTTGGCTAGAAGAGGGCACTGGCAGAAGAAGGCAAGATTTTATTCTCTTTTATTGCTGAGTAATATTCTATTGTGTATATATGCCACATTTTTTTTATCTACTCATTTATTGAAGGGCATCTAGGTTGGTTCCACAGTTTAACTATTGTGAATTGTGCTGCTATAAACATTGGTGTGGCTGTGTCCCTGTAGTATGCTGTTTTTAAGTCCTTTAGGGATAGACCCAGGAGAGGGATAGCTGGGTCAAATGATGGTTCCATTCCCAATTTTCCAAGAAATCTCCATACTGCTTTCCACATTGGCTGCACCAATTTGCATGCTCACCAGCAGTGCATGAGTGTACCTTTTTCCCCACATCCTCGACAACACTTAATGCTGTTTGTCTTCATAATAGCTGCCATTCTGACTGGAGCCAGATGAAATCTTAGAAATGGCAGAGAGTTCTCCACAAAGAGAAAATATATTCTTGGATGGCTTCATCATGTTCATGCATGTAACTGAATAAATTTCTGTAGAAAATTTTTTATGATTGTTCTGATCATGGAAAACATCTTAAATTTTAATGAAGCATTCAATGAAGTGGTTACCCAAATTTAATATAGAATCAATAAGTTTTAAAATTGAGAACATCTTTGAATTTATAAAATGCATGTGTCCCACCCCAGAACTACTGCCTTATGGAGTATATACTTACTGCTCTAACAAATTTGTTTGGAATTTTGCTTTGAGCAAATATCAAAACAGGAGAAGAGAACAGCTAGCATTTCTAACAAATATTTTAAGTAAAGCTAACATTACATTTATTTCCCTGTCTCCTACTCCTGAACATTGCTCATACTTTGTAGGAACACTGAGGTTCACTAAAAAGCTAGGAATTCAACAGAGGTTGATTTCTTAATAAGTTGGTTGTTTATCTTAAAGTCTATTTGTTTTCACTGCTTTGCAATATATACTAAAATTTGCAGAGAAACCAGGCATTGTTTATCTAAGTATATTATTTTATGTTATTTTCAGAACACCTTCTATGAAGGAATCATTTAAACTTTCAGTTTAGTACCAAATAGTTTATTCTCTTTATGTATCAGAAATTTTCAGTTTAGTACCAAATAGTTTATTCTCTTTATGCATCAGAAATCTTTCAAAATGTATAGTCCAAAACCCAGAACTCAATCTGATTAGTTACTTAGTTGCTCCAATCTCTGCTTTTACATGTTTGGGGATGGTAAGTCATTTGGAGAATTATGTAGAAAAATCTTTGTTAGTGTCTGGTCTCCATATCCATGAATTCTTTATGGTCTTCAGATTTATTTTATTTATTTTTTTATTAGTTACTCATGACAATACAATGATCTTGATATATCATACATTTGAATCAAATGGGGTATAATTTCTCATTTTTCCAAGTGTACAGGTTGCAGAATCACATTAGTTATACAGCCACATATATACATACAGCAATAATAGTGTCTATTTTTATTCAGATTTATTACTATTGCAATGATCACAACAATAAAATAAATGAGATGGGGGAAAAAAAAGAAGAAAGCAAGAGGTGAGAAAGCTGTGTGTTCTTCAGGTTACCCCTGCCTGGGCTGCAGTGTAGCAGGCACTGTGCTCTCTGACCTACAACCACAGCTCTGGTTGGGCAGGGCCTCTTTCATAACTACAGTTACAGTTCTCACAGGCTCTGGCAATCCCTTTCCCACCTTTTTCTGGGGTCTCAAAGTTCTACCTAGATGTCTTATTCCTCTGTGCTTCACCTTTTCTTGTACATTCCCTTACCTCTGCCTCCAGCTGTCCAACAGTCTCTTCATTAAACTTATCCAGTGGTCCTTGATGATGTGACAGGATTTCTGTCCAAGGCCATGGCTTATACTATCATCCATGATGCACTGTGTCTTTTAAAAGTTTTTTCAAAAAAAAATGGCCAAGATACTAGTAAATTATTGTTTTCCAACTGTTGAGTCTACTTTAAGTTATAATGATGAGATTCAACTGAACCCAGCCTCTATTTCTAACAGACTTATCCGCCATGTTTTCCTGAGGTTGGAGCTGACCTATATGTCTGGCCTTTTGACTTGTTGAACCTGAGGGGACCTGAAATCTCCCAAGAAACTCCACGTAGTTTATCTGCTTGCTTGGATTTTATAGCATTTTGGAATAATCTATTTAGTTAAAATCATTTCAAAGAGGCAAAGGAGTTTTGCTATATTATGATATGAAGTAGACTTGCCAATGGGAAAATTATCATTTATCATTTATCCCTACTATTTTTATTTAAAAAAACATTAATCTCCCTTTCTAATGACATAGGCAATATAAGAATATTTTATTATTCATAAGATTTAAATGATATTAAGCTTACAAATGAAAAGTTAAAAATCCTCTTTGTGACCTCCCAATCTTACTTCAGTCCCTTGAAAGAACCAACTGTGCTTTGGCAACTGGCTAAGTCTCATTCATCCTCTGCCAAAATGCCTTTGTGCATATATAGGTACTTTTATCCTGTGCATAGCTTATTTTTGTTTCTAACATCATTATTAACATATATTAAATGTATAATTGTGTGTCATATACATATCATGTAAACCTTAAAAATATTATATGAAAGTATGCCTTCATATGTCTATTATTTACCAAATACAGATATCATTAAAAGGCATATATGTTTTATGAACATATATAAATGTTTTTTGAACATCAAAATTTTTCTCTGTGTGACTAATCAAGAAATAATTGTGTTCAAAATGGGTAGTTTTCTTCTAAAACTATTCTTCTAAAACTATAAAAAAGAATGCATTGTGTTTGTTTATTTTCTGTTGTATAAAAAATACTGGAGGCTGGATACTTTATAATGAAAAGATACTTATTTGACTCATGATTCTGTTGGCTAGATGGTCCAAACAGAGCACAAACCTGCTGGAGGCATTACAACATGGCAGAGGAACATAAAACAGAAAGGAACCAGCCACATGCAGTAGGACTCAGTATGTGAGTGTGACTTTTTTTTTTTATAATGACCTTCCCCCTCTATGAGAACTCACTCACTCTACAAGACTAGCATTAATCCCTCACAAGTGCAATACTCCCAATGACCTAATTAATTTCCATTAGGTCCCACCCCTTAAAGGTCCCAACATCTCACAGCATCACCACAGCAGGGACCACACTTTTAGCTAACTAAGCATTAAGATACACTAAAACCATATTCAAACCATAGCATACATATTTTGGACCAACTCCATTTTGATTATGATCCAGGATGATGATCATTAGAAATACTCAGAGTCTGAGTTCCAAAGTGATACAGATCTTAAAAATCATCATTTCAAATGTCTTTATTTTACACTTAAGGAAATAATTATTGCTGAATTATGACAGGATTAGGAGAAAACTTGGATATTTATACTGTTGAAATCCCATTTCCTATCATAAGGACAACATGGTTTATGTTTTATGTTTATGTTTGGGGGTTATCTGCTCAAACTAGTAGTAGAAATAACTCAAATATATAAAGTATACATAGATTTTTCTCAATAAAGCTTGATCTATTTGGTGTGAATAAAATAACATGTACATACAATGTATGACTTTTTGCTGGTAATAAAGCTATATTATATATATATATATATTATGATTTTATGTGGAAATTTTATTTAATGCCTATGTAAAAGATGTATCCTTAATACAATGGGCTTTCTATATATGAATCACATGATAATCACTTAAAAAATCTGTATATATTCTTTGAACAGTTCATGCTACAGATATTATTCCACCCATGTTACAGCTAGAAACCAAGATGCACAGCAATAACTGATATTTTTAAGTCAAATAGGAAATGGCTGTAATTTTAATCTTGACCTCCTAATTCCTTATCTAGTTTTTGTATTACAGATACAAAGTTTTGAGAATTTGAAGGAAATTAACTTTGTAGATTAATAACCTAGAATGAGTGACTTCCAGTAACAGTGAATACTTCATGGGGATGAACTCTAAGCTTCACTGTACTTCTATAGAATTGTCTGGGCAGAACTTTGATGAGTTCTGTAAGATGCGGTTCCTCTAAGAGACACCTGCTAGGATCACACAATTTATTTCACAGCATCTCAGGGGCTTTGGAGAGCTAAGTTTCTTTCAAATAAGATAATTGCAAACCTCATTTGAAGGGTGTGAACTCTGATAGGTATATAATTCGGAATAAAGAGAAAAATGCCTTAAATAAAACCTATCTCCTCCATGGCATTCAAAGATATTTTCCAAAAAACTACTGACAATATTGCAATTTTCAATCCCAAAACCCTTAGGCTACTAGTATTCATCTAAATACTTTTCATTTGAATAAACGCTATCAACAAAAGACTTCAAAAGTGATGCTTTCTAAGGTCTATTATACTAGTTTTATAAATTCAATATTTTCTGGAATCTGTAAGTAGTAATCAATATTGTTTGTTCTTTGTTATGTGACTTTTTATTCTTTGAATTATCTACTTTCTCCTTCTTTCATATTTTATACTTATTTAAATAAAAATGCATCCATTTATTTGGTCCAATTTTCTTCTGTGGCCTGTAAATTTTTGGTTCCTTGTTTATATTTAAGAACAAGTAGCTGAAAAGTTGATTGGAGTTTCAGTTTATATGAAGTGGGATTGTTATTGACTAGAATAAGTAAAGGAGAAGTAAACTTATTAGCCAGGAAAGTTCTGTGTGATTGAAACGAATACCTTTAACCCAGGTTGCCAATGCCCACAGTAATTAAGCTAGCTCAACACATATTGGATGTAGTTATTTCTGTGTGTTTGTCTTAGGAGAAGATAAGTAATGTGTTCAAGCTACCATCTAGGAACACCTCATCCCTCACACCTGTAAACATTATTTGGGGAACAGCCAGACTCAAGGGATACAACTATAAAACATAGACTTTGGTCTAAAATGAGGCTATGCTATGTTGCTATTATTAAACCAAAACTTATTTTATTACTGGAAACAAGTCTATCTCTGGTTTGTAATATGTTCAACACTAGTTCTATTCCTTTCCTTTATTCCATATCAAGCACTTGAATTTGTCCTTGACTCCTCTTCTCTTGTACTCAGTTTACTAATGTATCTTGGACTTTTCCTTTTTTCCCTTTCCTCTGGAACCACCTTTTGCATGAACTTCTATAAAGTAGTTATAATAAATAAGTCATGTTTGTCATGAATATGCCCATACTCCAAGAAAGAATACATTCTGAAGATAGAGTTTAAATCCTGGCTTTATCATTTATGTATAGGAAATAAGAATCTTATCCTCTTTAAGCTACTACTTTCTCTTATATAAAGCTGAAATAAGTTCCTGTCATATGTAAGTTTGGAAAATATTAAATAAGATAAAGAAGGTAATGCCCTTCACACAGTGTCTGGCACAGAGTTGATACCCAAGACATGTTAACTATTATTATTTTTGAATTTTATTACCAGTCAATTTTTAAGTATTACATTTAAGCCAACATTCCAAATCCCTATAATAGGAACTACAGTTATTTAATTCAAGACTTTTGTGAAGCAAGTCACTTCTAGATTTTTAAAGACAAATAGATGGCTGCCAACATTTTGTTGTTTCTATTTTTAAAAATTTATTTTAACTGGAAAATTATAAATGTATATATTTATGTATATACATATTTATAATGTGATGTTATGATATATGCATACAATTTGGAATGATATATTGAGCTAATTAATATATACATCAACTCCTATACTAATCAATTTTTGTGATAAGAACATTTAAAATCACTCTTTCAGATATTTTGAAGTATGGAACATATTAACTGTAGTCACCACACTCTCTGACAGCAAAAACACTTATTCTTCCAGTCTAACTTATTCTTCCAGTCTTCCAGTCAACTGTACCCTTGACTTCCCCTCCCATTTCCATCCAACCCCAACCATCATTTTATTGTTTCTTGGAGTTTGACTTTTTAAGACTTCAGTTACAAATGAGATTGTGCAATATTTGTATCTGGCATGTTTGATGTCCTCCACATTTGTCTATGTTGCAGCAATGGCAGGATTTCATTCTTTCTTGAGGCTTGATATTCTACTCTGTATATATATATATATATATATATATATATATATATATATATATAATATTTTAATTCTTCACTCATTCATCAATGGACCTTTAGGTTGCTTCCATACCTTGTATATTGAGAATGATGCTGAAATGCACATGGGAATATAGATGTCTCTTTGCCATAGTGGTTTCATTTCCTTTGGATACATAACCAGAAATGGGATTACTGGATCATTTGGTAATTCTATTTTTTTCTGGTTCTTTGGGTGAACCTCCATACAATTTTGAATAATTGCCGTACCAACTTATATTCCCACCAACAATGTAAAAGTGTTCCCTTTTCTCGACATCCTTGCCAAAACTGTTAACTTTCATAAGAGTCATTCTAAACAAGAGTGATTTGATATCTTATTGTGGTTTTGATTTGCATTCCCTTAAAGATTAGAGACATATAAAAAGAAAACCCATTTTCTTAATGAACAGTGATATGAAAAAGACTTTAACAAATTACTGACAGTACTGGCAAGCAAATTCAATAAAATCGACAGATGTAAAATTAATACACAAATCAGTAGCATTTCCATACACTAACAATAAATTATTTGAAACAGAAATCAAGAAAACAATCTCGTTTACAACAGCCACAAAAATACTTAGGACCAAATTTAACCAAATCAGTGAAAGATTAGAGACTAAAAACATAAAATATTGATAAAAGAAATTGAAGGTGACACAAATACATGGAAGAAACTCAGTTCTAATGCTTTAGAAATAACATTGTTAAAGTAGTCATATTACATAGAGTAACCGACAGATTCAATGCAACCCCTATTGAAATCCCAGTGTCATTTTTAGAGAAGTAGAAAAAAATTCTAAAATTTCTATGGAACAATGAAATACGTCAACAAGCCAAAGCAATCTTGAATAGAAAGAATTAAGATGGAAGCTTCACATTACCTGATTACCAAATATAGTACACATAGTACTAGCATGAAAATAGACACATCTACCAGTGGAACAGGATAGAAAGTATAGAAATAAACCCAGACATTTATGGTCAGTGGATTTTCAACAAGGGTGTCAAGAACACACAATGGGAACTGCACAATTTCTTCAATAAGCAGTTTGGGGAAACTGAATATCCACATGCAGAATAAGATTGAGCCTTCCTTTCACACCAGGAATAAAAAATCAACTCAAAATTGACTAGAGACTAAAACATAGGAACTGAAACTATAAAACTACTAGAAGGAAATATGGACAAAAAGCTGTTCAATTTTGGTCTGGGCATTTTGGGGGGGAATTGGACTTTTTTGGGGAATTGACTCCAAATGTTTAGACAACATAAGCAAAAACAGACAAGTGGGATCATACTAAATTTAATGGTTTCTGTACAGCAAAGGAAACCACAGAGTGAAGAGACTACCTACAGAATGAGAGAAAACATTCACAACCTATAAATCAGATATGGGTTTAATATTCAATATATATAAGGAACTCAAATAACTTAATAGCAAGAAAGCAACAACCTGAAAAATGAGCAAAGGACCTAAATAGACATTTCTCAAAGGAAGACCCACAAATGGCCAACAGCTCATGAAAAAGTTGGTGTTTCTATTTTTGGCCTCTTGTAGCTAACTCATACTCCTAAAATATCATGAATTCCTATAATGACTTTCACATGCCAACTTCATCTGAACAATCCTGATTTTTGCCAATTGCCTAGATAATAAAGTCCAAAGCCTTTGTTTATATTAAAGATGCTTTTTTAAAATTAACTTTTTTAAAATTTTATTTATGTGGTGATGAGGATCAAACACAGTGCCTCACACATGCTAGGCAAGCACTCTACAACTGAGCCACAACTCTAGCCCCAAAGATGCTTATTTATCTAGCTTGTATCTACTTTTTCTTTTGGACTAATCAATGCTCTATTTTTTATCCATATGTGAATGAATTGTTTTTTTCAGCAAAAGTTGTTTGATTGTCTATAAGCATACTGTTATATATTCCTGTACCTGTCTTTTTTCCTGATGAAATGACCTAAATTTTTTCTTGAATTACCAATTATAACCTCAATTCCTACTCAAACCCTAAGAATCTGTGGCCACTAGTTTCTGCTTGTTTTTTTTTCCACAATTTTCAAATTTATGGCATGATATCTTGTACTTTTATTAATGTTTTCACTAACAAATTTTTAAACTTAAGAGTCAAGTACCAGATGTACTTTGCCATTATCAATAAGTAGATGGCAAATAAGGACAGGGAGATTGTTTGTAATGGGATTTTTATAATATTTGCATATTTTGATGCAGCAGATCCACTTGGCAAAATCTAGATGAGAGATAACTTGAAATGCAGAGACAGTGTGAAGTATGCAGATGTTCATGATGAGATTGTTTTTAATTGCAAAAATTTTGAATTATAATGTTCAACTGTAATAAGATGGATAAAAACATCACAGTGCATGCATTTGGTGAAGAACTGAATATTGTTAAAAGTTAGGTTGTAATCAGTTTGAAAAACATTGAAAAATGCTTTCCACCATATTCCTTACAAGTAAGTATATATTCGATATTGGAGTAGGTTAAGCAGTTACACGTATTAACTTCTTCCTTCCTGGGCCACCTGATGAAGTTGAAATTTCTCCCATTCTGCTATTCTGTCTATTCGCAGCACCACATTTACAAGCCCTTTGTAAAGGTTTGCCAACAATGTTGATGATAATTACCAAGCATATCTGTTAAAAAAATTAGCATAGATCCTCTAGTGCCATTTTGCATTTTGACCTCTTTTCTGGGGCTAGTCTTCATGAATTCATGAATAAGTTGGAGCTCTCATCATTGCCATGGTAGGTGACTTGGAGTCACATGTTCTCATAGGTTCTCTTTTTCCCTGTGGGTTGTCACCCATTTACAACACAAGTGATGGCCATAATGTTTAGCATGTGAACTGTGTGATAATAACCCATGTCCATGGTCAATGGAATTCATGCAATTTAAGTGAGCAGTGAAAGCATAGCTGTGCATCATGAGTAAATATCTGCCCTAGTGATTGAAGACAAGAAAGTTACTTGTACTGCCTTGTGCCTTTTTGGTCACACTTCACCAGCAAACCAAGAATGATTAGACTCTTATGAGTTAACTTGTGCTTCCATGGGATGGCCAACCAAAGTTTTAATGAGGCAGTCCTTAAATACACTGAAAGCAATCTCCTCATGAAATCCCAATACCCAAGATAAGTAGGGTTTCCAACAAGTTATATTAGGAAATCTGTACAGAGTTCTTAATGAAGTGGCAAAGATAATTACAGATTCTAATTAACTACTTAATTGCTATGAATTAGAAAATCTCCCAGCTTGGATAGCTTTTATTCAGTTTTGTTGCTGAAAAAAATATATCTCATCAACTATTTATTATTAGTCTCTTATTGTAATTAACCATTTCCTCCTCATCTAAAAAAAACATTTAATTATTATTAACTTGTTAATTTGTATTTTTTTATATTTTCTTTTTTTTTTTTTTTAGTTGTCAATGGATCTTTATTTATGTATATGCGGTGCAGAGAATCAAACCCAGGGCCTCACACATGCTGGGCAAGTGCTCTACCAGTGAGCTACAACCCTAGCCTTTAACTTTTATTTTTAATCATTCAAAAAAAAAAAACCGAATAACTTTATCAGGCAAGAAGCTACTCAGTTTAAAACTGGGTCCATGTGATTTCAGAACATTGAGTCAACGTGACCTTGAGACAAATGCAACTTGTTTCTTTAACAGATGGGCAACTATATCAAATTCCATTACCAGGAAAGGGAACATATTACTTAATATTTTATGATACATTCTGGGACTTGTTATCAGTTAATATATTTCTACTCATCATCTTCTCCTCATTACAGGAAAAACAAGTATACTATGATGGGATGTGATTGAATTTCACTGCTAGTCTAGGCCAATGAAGGGGAAAACACTGAGAGTTGACTTCAAAACAATCCTGTGCCATGGGGGGAAGGATGGGTTGGGCTACCAATGAGGAGCCAGCATTAAAGAAGCAGGAAGTACTGGTGCACAGGGTGACTATAGATAACAATAAAATATTGTACTGTCCTTTTTTTTTTTTTTTTTGACACAGGAATTGAAACCAGGCACTTAACAACTGAGCCACATCCTAGCCCTTTTCATTTTTGATTCTGAGACAGGGTCTTGCTAAATTGTTTCTGACTTTGCCAAACTGCTAAATCTGTTCTCAAAGTTGGAATCCTTCTGTTTCAGTCTCCTGAGCCTCTGGGATTATAGGCATAAGCCAAAAAGCAACCAGCTATACTATACATTTAAAAAAGCTTAGAGGAAAGAAATAATAGGTGTTTGAAGAGAGATGTTTACTCCGATTTAAACATTATACAATGTTTACATTTCTTGAAACATAACATGGGTCTCCCTAAATACGTTCAATTTTTATATTTTTTTTGTGTCTGTTAAAAAACAAATTTAAGCAGAATGTTCCTTTTGGCTTACTAGATTTATTCACAGAAGCTTATCACAAAACCCCATTGATCCCTTTCCACTGATTGTAGAAATAAAAAAAAAATCATAGAGTAGGAAGACAATTTTAATTTAATGGATTGACAACCAAAAAAATTTTTCATAATGAATATGTAACATGTGGTAGAAATTGTTACACAAGTCATTCTTCCTTGATCTCATGAATGGGATGAAAGAGACAGGGTATTAATGCCTATTTTCTCCTATTGGTTATACCTTAGAACGATTACAGCCATTTTCTCATCTATCCACTTATTATTTTATTAAATAAATCTTTTATCACCTAGATATTCTAATCCCAAACAAAGGGCAAATGTTAGTTCCTGATCCATTATTTTGCTCTTAATTATCTCCACTCCTTGAATCATCCAAAACTGGCCCCTCTCAGGGGTTCTAGCCGGGAGGGTTTGGTGGCAACCAAAGTCTAGAGAGGGAACAAAAACAGACTGTGTCTGAGAAAGACTGAGCATTTGAATATGAAATAAAAGGCTACTAAATCTGTTTAATATTAAACAATTTCATTAATTTGCTCATATATATATATTGGGTTCTTTATTCATAAGTACCAGTGGAAATCATAGCAGCTAGGTATGCAAGGAGATTAATACTACTCTTTACCCTCTATGTGAACTTGGGTGTTGTCGTTTGACTTCTTCAGGCTTCTGCTTCATTGACTACTAATTCTATACACCTTATAGTGGATTTGAATACTTTAAATAAATAATGCATGTATATGTTTCTTAGTAGCATGCTTTTCATTTATTAATACATGTCATAAATTATCAACTAAATAGACAAATACCATCAACTAGTCCAATACATGTCAAGTTCTGAGATGAACTAGCTGCTTCTTTATGAAAGCTAACTTCAAGACAACTTCAGATTTTAAAAGGTTCCCAGTGAGGCAGAGAGGAACAAACTGTGTTGGATTCCTGAGCATATTGTTTCTAGACATCCTCTGGTAGGGTTTACTAACTCCCCACTTCTGCTGGAATGTGGCCCTAGCCTCAGCTTAACTGGATTGGGCTCACAATCTTGTCAAACTGAATCAGCTTTGTGTCTGTGGCATTTACATCAAAAGGAGGGTTGGACTTTTCAAATATCAGGCTCCATGGCTTTCTCTGGAAGAGGTGCTTGACATATTCACAACAGTGCCACAAAATGCTCTTTCCAAAGTACAATTGTCCACACCTCTGCAATGCCCTCATTAATTAAGCCAGGTGTCCCTCTGACCCCCTCTGGGCCTCAGCCAGGTAAACCCAGGAGATAGGGTGGGTTTGTCACCCTACCTTTAGCTCCTTCGGAAGTCCCCAGTGTTTGATGAACAAGTTTCCACAACCAGAGAACTGTGTGACAGAGTTTTAGGTTTTCTAGTCTTCATCTAGATCTCCATCTCCTGATGTTTACAAAGATCAGGAGCAGAGCTGAGGCTACAGCCAAAACACAGTGGCCCTTTTTAACACTGCCACCTATGAGTGTGAGGGGTGGCACAAATCCAGAAAGGAATGGTCATGCCCTTATCTCCCTATTTATTCCAGTGAAGTTTCATTGGCCTGGTGGGAAGTGTTCAGGTGTCTGATTCTGTTGGGGGGAATCAAAAAAGACCATAGGGATAAAAGTAAAACTTTGGCTTTTGGTGTCTTTTTAAAAATTTTTATTGTGCAAAACAGCATCTTACTCCTTAGTTTCTATATTCAGGGAATTCATGCTTTACGACTTTTGAATGTTATAAAAAACCTGAAAATAAAATATGCATTCAAAACGTATTTGATACTACAAATTCATAAAACTTTGCAATAGTTATAAAAATTACTTCTGAAGATAAAGAAATTGAATTTAGCCAGGCATGGTGGCACATGCCTATAATGCTAGGGGCTCAGGAGGCTGAGGCAGGAGAATTGCAAGTTCAAAGTCACCCTCAGGAACAATGAGGCTCTAAAGCAACTCAGTGAGACCCTGTCTCTAAATAAAATACAAAATAGGGCTGGGATGTGACTCAGTGGTCAAGAGTCCCTGAATTCAATCCCTCATATAAAAAATAAATAAATAAAAGGAAAAAGAAACTGAACTTAGAAATGCTGAGTAATAATTCAGATTCTCCCATCTTGAGATGAATCTGAGATTTAAATTTAATACCATTAGAATCTATGCACCTACCTACAAAGTGTGGCTTGCAAAAAAACGAAGGTAGCACCTGGGGGTGTGTCCTCATGTTTATGAAGTGCTGTGCAGAATGTGATGATGGGAAGGAGGAGGGAGAGTTAAGAAAGGGCTCGGGACAGAGGTTGGCTCTCACAGGCTGCCATCACCCTAGGCCAGAATACTCCAGTGTATATTTTTCTTCTCTTGGATGTGAGGAAGTAAAATAAAGTCCCACCACTGTCACCAAAATCCAAGCCTTTATTCCTGGACCCGGTGCATAAGTTATATCAGATTTGGCAAAGGGGAATTAAGGTAGCAAATGAAATCAAGGTTACTAATCAGTTGCCTTGAATATAAGAATATCGCATATTATTTTGAATTTATTGATGTGGAAACAATGTAATCACAGGGTCCTTCAAAGTGGAAGGAGGCCCAAAAGAGAACGAGTCATCAGGACAGCAGTGTGAAGAGAACTGACTGGTTTTGAAGATGGAAGAAGCCCATGCCATCTGTCATGCAGGTGGCCTTGGAGGCTGGAAAAGCAAGAGGATAGATTTTGCCCTAGAGCCTCCAGAAGAATCAGCATGCTGATATCTTGGCTTTGTAGCCAGTGAGATCCATTTTAAACTCTGACCTCCAAAACAGTAACAGTGTGCAAGTATATTGTTTAAAGCCACGATGTTTGTGGTGATTTGTTATGGTAGCAATGAGAATTGGGCTGAGAATGTGTAGTTTATAATGGGGTGATCAGATCTGCCACTTCCCTCTTCACACTTACACAGAGGCTTTCAGTGTTATATTGGTCTCTTCCTGGCAGCTAATGCAAATTCAAGTGCCCTAAGCACCATCAGTACTGGTGTTATCTCCATCATGGCTTAGTATATAACTTCAATGGAAATAAATTGTGTCATGAGGTATAAAAAATGTACCAAAGCAAATCTATTAGTTGTTGTTGTCTGAACTGTCCCTTAAATTTTTTTTCCCCTTTGATCAAATTAGAAGATTCCAAAAGGGGCAATGTTTCATAGGGAAGTAACTGGCGGAAGATGTGTATTTGCTTGTGATTTTTAACTACTCGACATTTATAATCATATACCTAGTGGTAAAGGTGGGCCGGACCTTTTCATTCCTCTGCTATACGGAAGATGTCTGGATAGGTACACATTTGTAGAAGAGGTGAACAAGAGGAGTGTGCACGTGTGTGCAGAGGCAGAGGTGGGAAGTGGATGTGTATTTTAAATTTTGATAGGGTCACATCTGAAAAGGGGAATTTTAATGCCAATTAGGTACCAATACCAAAACATGAAAAAATCAGAAATGTTATCTTCTGCCATCAAGTATTTCCCCACTGGATGGCAGTATAGTGTAAGTAGAAAGAAAATCTATTCCTCAGCCTCAAGCTTCTCTTTCTGGTGGTAAAGGACACTTCAGAGTTGTTTCAGGAGGAAAATCTATCATGTCAAGCTTGTCAATGAGGAGAGCTGGGTCTGCTCTAGACTAATGATGGGTGGTGGAATCCTAGGAAGAGCACGCACCCGTGTGTCTCAGCTCCTGTAATGCCCAGCTGTGGGATCCTGGCAAGTTACTTGATGTCTCGAGGACTCAGTTTCCACAATTGTATAGTGGGTATGAACATTGATATCTTTATTGCAGTGTTAGTATGAAGATAAAATGAAGTAATATAATTAAAAAACTTTGAACTTAATAGTTCAGTCGCTCATAGTTCTTTCTATTCCCTGCCCAGGGGAAAAATAAATAGAATTTAAGTTTTGGACCTAAAATTTGTTTAATCTCTAGGAATTAGTGTGACAAAATGAAGGGTTTTGAAAAGTAATGAGAGTTGATTTATTCTTTACTCTGCTTTCAGTTTTGCTAAAACTTTCCAAAAAGTATTACCAGGACCTTCTCTGCATGCTCTCAAATATGAATGTTCTCTTCCACATCTCTCCAGAACAACTGAAGTTCGTTTCCTGTGAGAACGACTGTCAACTTTCCCAGCAATCTGCCATTCTAGACTAATGTTCATGGCCTTGTTGCAGGAGGAGGTCACAATGGGGACTTGATATTTTTGTGAATCGATTAGTGACTCCCTGCAAAAAAAAAAAAAAAAAAAAAAAAAGATATGACCACCCAGGACCTGTAAATGTGATGTAATTTGGATAAAAAGATCCTTGCTGATGTAATTAAGCTAAGGATCCCCAGCTGAGATCATCCTAGATTGTCCAAGTAGGCCTTAAACCCAGAGACAGGTACTCTTACAAAGGCAGAGGGCAATGTGAGACAGAAAGAAAAGGTTATGAAGATGGAGGCAGAAGCAAGAGTGATGCAGCCATAAACCAGGGAATTCCTGGAGCCACCAGCTGCAAGTGGCAGGGAAGGATGCTTCTCTAGAATGTCAGAGGAAGTGTCTGCCCACACCTTAACTTCACACTTCCAGTCTTTACAACTTATCAGTGAATAGATTTTTGCTCTCTTAAAGTACCATGTTTGTGGCCATTTGTTATAGCAACCCTAGGAAAATAATACAGATTTATATCAAGAAAGTCCCTGTCCTTCAAATATATTTGATGGTAGAAATTCCATCATTAGGGAATACATTCCTCCGTTTAAATGCCAATTCTTTTAAAATAAACTACACACATACCTTGGAAAACAGGTCATCATTTAAAGAATGAACATTTTACATTTTATGCTATTGGAATGGATGTCCTGAATTTGCAGGAAAACACTGGATACTTGGAAGAGAGTGATTCTAAAAAAAGTCTAGAGAACTGGCTCTAAAAATTAGCTTGACTTACTACAGTGCAACTTGTCTGGCAGTTGACCTAGAAGTTTCTCATCATTCAATGTTCCTCAATGAGAAAAGCCAAGAATTGGAAAAATTCCAAGAAGTATTGCTTTTAGACTCATCTACAAAGACTCTGGACAAATTTCAGTATCCCCTTTACCATGAGCTGAGGTATGCATGGGCTAGTGGAACAGGTCCACAGATGCAGCACCTTCCCTCCCAGACCATGATGCAGGTACCCAGAGCCCAGAGTTCCCTACCCAAATGGACCCTTAGACCTTTCCCAAGGTCCCTGCAGCCTTTTCCTCTATCTCTGTGCTATCTATAGTAGACAGTACTAACAGTGTGCATTCCCCTACGCTCAGTGTTGATGAATATACAGAACAGTATGGGCCTGGAAGTGGCACTACCTTATTCTGGATGAGGAACTTGATAATTATGAACTCAAACACAGACTCAGCTAATTTCCTTAGTGGGATACATCCCTAGGTGAGCCCTGTCCAGGTGGCTGGCAAGATTGCTTCCTGATTCCATGATCATTATTGTAATTGCAGAGAATTTTTCCTGCCTCTCTGACAATTCACTGAAAGTCCATATTTTAAGTAATAAAGGACCAGGTATTTTCAGGGAAAGCCTCTTACTCTAGTGGAGGCTGGAAAAGGCCAGCTGCTAGCTGTGGGTTACTAATGGACTGGGAAAGGTCCTCTCTCTGCTTTCTTGGGTCAGTGCCCTAGTTCTGTCTTGGCCTCATCTATTTGCTCTGTGTTCTGCCCAGTTAACTCCTTGTTCTTCTCGAAACTGTGGCAGTGAGAAAGCTTTTTAAGATCCATAGCGTTTTCCCCCTTTTGGGCATGTAAAGAAGAACTTTCCAATTACGTCATAGCTGAATATTGATTCTCCATTAAGCAAAAACATAAATACCATTTTATTTGCTGTGCAACAGCATTAAACACTGTCCTTGGCTTCTCCAGTCCAAGGTTTATGAGTTTTATTATTTGTCACCCAGTAGTCACTTGGCTGCTGAAAATCTTAGGATAGTGTCTGGTGAGGAAAAAAAAAGAATGGCAGGCGATCAATCACCAGGCAACAATACTGCAGCATGGCAGCGATTGACAATGTCCACCTGTATTTTAGGGACCAACCAGTAAGATCTTTCTTGGGAGATTATTAATAGCTTGAATAAAAATAGTATTAATAAATGTAGAAAGCTGAGAAAGGTAGCTAATACACTAAAAGTCAGAGTAAAGAAACAAAAAACACGTACATTAGAATGATGAGAAGAAAGTCAGCAATGTTCAATGGATAAATGTCAATGCCTGTCCTACAGGTGGAATATCTACCATTTGCCCAGATGCAGCACAGGGAAGTGTATTAGTCAGGTTTCTATCACTATAACAAAATACCCGAGATGACCCACTTGTAAAGAGGAATGTTTTATTTTGGCTCACAGTTTTAGAGGTTCCGATCCATCATCAGTTGGTTCCATTGCTTTGGGCCTGTGGTGAGGCAGCACATCATAGTGAGAGCACATGGCAGAGCAGAACTGTTCATTTCATGTCTAGGAATCAAAAGAGAGTATCAGGAAGGGCCTGGGGTCCCAAAATCCCCTCAGGGTCATATGCTGGATGATCTAAGACCTCCCACTAGGCCCCACCTCTTAAAGATTCTATCATCTCCCAATAGTGTCACTCTGGGGACAAAGCCCTTAACACACCAGCCTTTATGGAGCATCCACTTCCAAACTGCAGCAGGGGGTGTGTCTTAACAGTTGGGCATTTCCTGGGGTCAGTCTCTACAGCCCGTCTCATACAGTCTCATAAGGCCATGTGGCCTGGCACATTGGTCAGCCTGGCCTTCACCTTCCCTTGGAGCCTCATATCCAGTGACATTCTCTACTAACCTGCTCCCTACACAGAGGTAACAGAGAGGCAGATTTTAGCTCAATATAAAGAAGACTTTTTCTAAAAGAGCTGTTCAAAAATAGAATAAACTTTCTCCAGGAGCAGCCAGCTCCCAGTCCCCACCACCCCTGCAATTCAGGAGATCTAGCTAGAGGCTTAATAACCTTTTGTAAGGTAATTGGAAAGGGGAGATTGAAATAGTGTAACTAAGGAAATAGGCTTTGGAATACAAGAAAGACTTAAGTTCAAAAACTCTCTAAATAGATTCTTTGAGTGGATGGTGGTTTCTGGAGCTGAATGGCCTAATTTCCAATCTAAGTCTGCTACTTGTGGCTGATTGACCTTACCATGTCCTTACACATCTCCTGGCCTCACTGATTACATCTGTAAAATGTGGACAAACGACCTCCCTACCAAGTACAACTCACAGCATTATGCAAGGATTAAGCAAGCCAGTTGCACAAACTCTCAGAATCCTACCTGACCTATGGAAAGCATTGCATAAATGTTAACAATTAATGTCATTATGTAACTACCTTAGCCTGTTTCCTCCATAGTAACAGATAATATGTTCCCCGTGGATTTGCTTTGAAAAAAAAGAAACTAAATTTGTAGAGTATTTAGCATGGTGTTTGACACCATGATTATTAGTTTGATGTAATGTTTTAAGTTACTAAATGGCTAAGATTTTTATAAAACTACGATTCTGTGACCAAACCACAGGCCAGATATTAAAAGACTTTCCTACATACTCTGTGGGGGCAGATACCTATAACTTGTATATGCAGCATGAAAACAAAATATTCCATCTAATTTAATATACTAATGAAGAGAGGGACAGCAGAGAGAGAGAATAAATACTTTAATTTGAAGCTTATAAATCTCATTCCCGCTGTTCCACAAAATAACACATAGACAACTAGGTATCAAAAGAGATTTTTAGAAAAGAAGAAAAGACTGCATTGGCATCATCATCATCATCATCATCATCATCATCATCATCATCATCATTCTCATATGCAACATATTTGTTCATTCTCATCGTCATCATATTTGTGTTGATTTTGAAAAACTATGCATTTTTCAGGTGGATGGACAGAAATTCATTTTAAAATCCCTATGTAATTTTTCAGTTACATTCTAAAAACTATGAATCCCTCCTTAGTCTAATCACCAACACTAAAATGTCAGAATCAAGACACATCTGAATTTCTTTTCTCTGTAAATAATATTTTAGAATGTATTTTCTGACATTGTCAATTCAAATGTTTCTTTTTTCATTTTTTAATTTATATGTGACAGCAGAATGCATTACAATTCTTATTACACATATAAAGCACAATTTTTCATATCTCTGGTTGTATACAAAGTAATTTCAAACCAATTCATGCTGCATTATTTAGTATCTCTCTTCTATTCTAGTATTAAAATTTTAGGGCAGAGGATACTATTTTCTTAGTTTTGTAGCACCTATGAACTTGAAATGCATTCTCCCTTTAACTGCTTTTCAAGCATTTTTTTTAATACATTGGTTTAGTCAACATTAACTTGTCTTCACTCAGGAGGCTTTAGAGTCTGTAGAAGATAACAGGAGAGCATAAGATCTCATTGCAGTGGTCCAGGTTAATATACTCTAGTCAGGGTGGAGAAAGAAGATGGAAGTAAGGAATATATCTATAAAATAATTGATAGCACAAAACTCTGTTTATAAAGTGGCATTTGGGGTTCAGAGATAACTCTTGACTGATGTCACCCTGAAGAGGTGCTGTCTCAAAGTGATAGCAAATGCTGACTCCTGACTTATATGTTCTATCATGTTGGGCAGGGAAACAACATGGAATCTTTTTCATCTACAGAATGATCATAATGATGCCTCCTTTCTTGGTGACAGCAAGGTTAAGGAAAGTATGACAATGTCTGTGGTATTGAAAATAGTCAATAACCATGAACCTGGTTATGTTCATTCTTTTTTTAATTGCTTTTATTTTTTAAATACATGGCAGCAGAATGCATCACAATTCTTAATACACATATAGAACACAATTTTTCATATCTCTGTTTGTGTATAAAGTATGTTCACACCAATTCATGTCTTCATGCATGTACTTTGGATAATGATGTCTATGATATTCCACATCATTGCTAACCCCCTGCCCCCTCCATTCCTCTCCCACCCCTCTGCTCTATCTAGAGTTCATCTATTTGTCCCATGCTCCTGTTCCCTACCCCCACTATGAGTCAGTAAACTTATATCAGAGAAAACATTTGTTTTGGGGGGATTGGCTAACTTCACTTAGCATTATCTTCTCCAAACTATTTACCTGCAAATGGCATGATTTAATTCTCTTTTCTTGATGAGTAATATTCCATTGTATATGGAATATTACACGTTTTTTTAATCCTTAGCAGGAAGAGTGAAGCAGGAGGCATCACTATACCTGACCTTAAAATATACTACAGAGCAATAGTAACAAAACAGCATGGTATTGGCACCAAAACAGACTGGTAGACAGAATAGAGGACACAGAGACTAGCCCACAAAATTACAATTATCTCATATTAGACAAAGGCACCAAAAACATGCATTGGAGAAAAGATAGCCTCTTCAACAAATAGTGCTGGGAAAACTGGAAATCCATATGCAACAAAATAAAATTAAACCCCTATCTCTCAATATGCACAAAACTCAACTCAAAGAGGATCAAGGACCTAGGAATTAAACCAGAGACTCTGCATCTAATAGAAGAAAAAGTAGGCCCTAATCTTCATCACGTGGGACCAGGCCCCAACTTCCTTAATAAGTCTGCTATAGCACAAGAATTAAAACCAAGAATCAATAAATGGGATGGACTCAAACTAATAAGTTTCTTCTCAGCAAAAGAAACAATCTGAGAGGTGAATAGAGAGCCTATATCTTAGTTATGTTCATTCTTGACATGCAATATGGTGAAGGTTTGAAAGAATGAATAGAATTTAGAGACACACAAGACTTTGACACCTAAGTATGTATGACATGTTGTAGGAAAGGAGTGAATAACACAAGTAGAATTTTCATGCTGAAAGTGATAAAGATTGGAGAAGTTTAGGGGGGAAAAAAACATGAAGAGTGGAGAAAGTAGGGATTTATATTCCAAATTTAAAAATCTAAGTAGAGATGAATGATCATTGTCATTGAGAGTTTGAAATACTTAATTTTGGGTATCCTCTTAAAAGTTTTCATGCAAAATTAGGAACATAAATGAATATTTATTTTATATGAGGACATAAGTCAAAATATGTTAAAAAGTTTTAAAATCTGACAGATTTCAAAAACATCAAAAAATTCAGAAAAATAGCACAATAGGACAATATGGTCATGAACCAAAAAGAACATGTGCCGCTAAACTGAACTGTAATGTATTTTCAACTAAAATTCTTGGTATACTGATTTAAAAATATTTACTACTCCATCACCTTCTGATACAATGGGCTATGCAAACAAGGATAAATTGAAGAAAGACATGGAAGTCATAATTTATATAGGTTAGAAGGTTACCTTTATTTTATAATAATATAATTCCAAAGTCCCTGACAGTGAGTAGCCCTCAACCTTGCACCTCTTTGGCTTCATGGAAAATCCACCCCTGTAAATGGACATAAGGAAAACCATTGGAGTGAATTATCAGAACTATTGTCTTAGGAAGATGCAGCTTGTGTTGTTAAACTAGAAAAACAACTGAATATGGAGAGACCACCATATAGAAGTCAAGAAAGACAGAGGTACTAGAAGGAGAATCAGCAGTCATTAGATGACAAACACAGCATCGTCAATGACAGAGAGCAGGAATCCCAGCCAACAGGGATTTTGAGCTCATGTGACTGAGGCAATGTACCACAGAGGTTCTAGCAATGAAAAAGCTCCTGTTTGTAGGGAAATCTATCCACATTGTATTGGCTCTGAACCTCAAAGGAGAGCACATCACATTGTTGGAGAAGAAAAATGCCCTCTTTCCAATCTGATTGACCATATCATACATGAAAACAGAATTGCTAACAATTCCAGTGCTTATGATTGTTAGATTATCAGGAAGAGACTGGGGTCCTTCTATGGCTATACAATAATCAGCGTCTAAGGATACCCAACTTAACCTAGACCAGTTTTTAGGAGATGCCAAAGGAAAATATACATCTGGCAAATAGAAGGGAAATCATGCTTCTTGTTATAGGGGCTCTCTACAAGACCCCAAATGGGAACTTTCATAATCTGGAGCCCACCATATATAGAACTCATGTTGCTCAAGTTAGAAGATTTTTTTCCTTAAGTCTAATCCTGATTCAATCTATTGTCATCCAAACCATTATGGGGAAAGGGAAGTGGGCAGACAGCAAATGAGAAAGTGTTTTCCTGCAGTGTGTGTGATGGGCTGAGCTGCCCAGAAACAAGGTACAAGCCTCATGGGCGTCCAGGTGAGATGAAAGGGAGTGTCCAAATTCACAGCTAGTTGACCAAACCTAAGCAAGGGGACTATAGAAAAGAATCAAGAAGGGGGCCACATCCATGTCCTCTGTCTTCTCGAGGCACCAGAACTCAACCTACCTTCTTGATAGTGACTATAGCTTAGGAGTGACTCCACCTCCTGACTTTCCCATTTAACCATCACACTCTCTAGCAGGCAATCAGTGTTGCTCCTCTTCATGGATAAGCTACTGGCTCCCAGTCTAGCTGCTTCATCCAAGACTATGTAAGTATAAAGGCTAATGATAATGATAGTTAAAACAGTAATAATGTAGATTAACTATGCTAGGTCATGCAATTAATACTACAGCCCTGTAGGGTAATGCTGGTATTTATACTTCCATTTCATGGGTGAACAAACTGATATACAGTAAAGTCTAGTAGCTTCTCTGGAGACACACAGTTCATAGGAGAGAAAGCTGGGATTTGAACCAAGGCAATTAAGTTCCAGAATATGCTATATTTGCCTGTTCCAGATGTCAAATTGTGTTTCTGTTTTATGCCCTATTCCTATAAAAAGATTTCAAATTAAGATTTTCTAACACTTCAGGTATCTTGCTCAATTCATTCTACCACCCAGATCTGCATTCCCAGATACATCATCCCTCACAAAAAAAAAAAAAAAAAAAACAGAGTATTACTCTGTTCAAAGTATTAAAAGGAAAAAGTTGAAAGAGGAAGACAAATTTGGAGTGATGGTGATAAGTTTGTTTTTAGGAAATACAAAACAGAGATGTGTAGCCCTAAGGAGAAGAAGCCTCCAGGGATTTGTCCTACAAATGCAGATTTGAGAGTCAGCAGCAGGAGGTAAAAGAGCTAAGAGATAGGATCTGCTGCTATATAATTACATGATTAAAATAATGATACCTTAGAGTCACTTAGTACTTTATACTTTCAAAACACTTTTACATATATTATTATATTTAATCACTTACAATATTTTAAAATTTAAGTAATACTGAAATTGCTGCATAATATAAAAATGTTTTAATGGTTCCTATTCCAGAGATAAAAGAACAAGATAACACAGGAAGGCCAGGAAATGGGTATTATTGTACTCGTATGCCAAGAAAGGTACAAAATGTCTGTGCCATTTTCTTACCTACTCCAACAGCAAATTTATGAGAGTGAATCATGTCCTCATTTTACAGATAAGAAAACTTAAGACTTAGAAAGTTTATGTAACCTGGCCAAGGTCACATAACCATCAAATGTTTGGCCACATTCTCCTAGGTTGCCTACCTTCGGAGCTCATTTCATGACACAACACTGTAACATCCATCTTTTGCAAAGTCTTTCCACCTGTGCTAGGTCCTCATGTGTCATCCAGCAGACTGTGCCCAAATATGTATATTACCAGCACTGGTGCATGAGAGTATTCATTTTAGTTTTACTCTAAACACAGATCACTCACACATCCATACAAAATGAATACAATGAAGATTAGATAATCTGTGCCACTGCAACTCCCATGACAACCAAATTCCTCTTTTGCTTGCAGCCTAGTTCATCTGGTGGTAATTTCCTTCTACATGAATTGTCTTTCCTTTAGAATCAAGCTCTATGCATTCAATGATATTTCTTATCTATCAAGGATTGCTGAATTAGGTTTTGTCTGTCTTTCCATCTCTCCTATATTCTTCACCATCTGTCTCTCAGGACTTTTGCTTTCTTTTAAAATTCATTATTTTGGCCCCTGACTCTTGTATCTTGTCTAAGCTCAGTTCTTGGCTTGACCAAGCATGACCCTGGACCACTTTGGCTAAGAGATCTAGTGGTCAGGAAGGCCACTCAAATAAACAAAACATCATACTAGAGCCACAGAGAAAGTCCAATAGAATAATGTGAATACATCTGTTTGTTAAATACAGCTGTACCTGGGTCAACTCAAGATATTTGAAACTACTCTTCAAGCATTCCAAAGCAAGCAGTCCCAGATAGGGGCAGGTAGCAGGGGAAAAATACTACTGACTGGTTTGAGGGTGAGCATTGTGTGCAGATCCTGGCTCCATTTCTAATACATCATGTAAGGTTGGACCATGTTTTAAAATATTGAGCCTCAAGATGTCCCATTTACAACAGTGAAGATACAATGTCTGCTAAGGGTTGTTCACAAGCATTAATGGACATGAAACTTTTGTTACCTGTTGAGTACTCAACGAGGCTGTTGCTTGTATTATCAAACGCTTTAACCACTAAGAGTTTCAGGCACAAGATGTCTGAAGATTTATTAGTCTTTTCAAAATGCCACTGCAGTTGCCCGAGGAGCTAAGTGTGATATAGTATGGTGGTTCCTAAATTTACTGCATGTCAGGACTCAGTGGAGCTCTTTGAAATTCCAATGTCCATCCTTCCCTGTTTAATCAGAGTGTCTGGGAGTAGGAACTTGGTGACCATACTTTTCAAAGAACCCCAGGTGATTCCAGTGTGCTTCAAAAGTTTGGGAAACACTGAAATGGAGTTGTTTTTAATTTTTCCAACTCCTATTTTTTTCTTTTTTTGGTGCTGGGGATTGAACTTGGGAGCACTCAATCACTGAGCCACATCCCCAGCCCTATTTTATTTAAAGACAGGATCTCTCAGGTTGCTTAGCACCTTGCTTTTGTTGAGGCTAGCTTTGAACTCTCGATCCTTCTGCCTCAGCCTCCCCAGTCACTGGGATTATAGGAATGCACCACCATGCCTGGCCTCCAACTACTATTTCAAGGACCCAAACCTCTCCACACATACCCCAGCCTCCACCAGGGAAGGGCAGGGACCCATCTTCCCTGTCTGGTTTTGCCTTCTCTTTGGTACATAGACTCCATCATTGGAAGTCCTAGTGAATGCTTCTTTGATAAAATGGCAAAGACAAACAAGGAGAGAATATTAAGAAAGAAGCAGATGGGTAGGTTGTGGAGACCCCAGAAATACAAGGCATGAAGAATTCATGGCTTTGAGGCTTCAAGCTGGTAAGAGCAGTCAACCAAATGCTGGTTAGTCCCTCTTCTGAATCAAAGCTCTTTCAAAATCTCCAGGATGATCTCACTCCCACTTTGTGCCAGATAATGGGCTAAGGTAGCATTCCTCCCAGGAAAAATGCTGCGTTTTTCAACCAAAGCAATGCCTCCTCTCAAATGAATTAATGATTAGGAGAGATAAGAGATGCCTGAGAGGATGATCCTGTGGTGATAGAAAACTGGTAAGAGTTATTTATGATCTATCCCTTCCGTTGGTGCCAGCAGCTGCTTCTCTGGTTAGATAGAACTAAGGCTCAGCCTGTGTGTGCTAGGCCTCAAAGCGGGTACTAAAAGGCTGACACAGAAAGTGATTCTTGTACTTGACCATGGGGCCTCCTCTTGTTCATCACTGACTATTGACTCCAACCCTTGTTCTCTAGCATTCTCTCTTTTCCCTCTTCCCAAAGATGTGGGTCCACTTGACCTCTCTGCTGCGTTGGGGGAAATATGTTAGAAAGGCATAGAAAACCTCACAGAAGTAGTGAACTTGACCTTCAAGGCTGTGGCCCACACGTCAAGAGTCCAGATGCTCTCAGAGCCACAGAGGCTGTATACTTTCTGGACTCTAATTCATTGGCATTTAAAAAAGAAATGATTCTTCAAGAAAGGTGGATCCCTGATCCAGGCTCTCCCATAAGCCACTGGTATAGAGCAAGACAGGAGATGATATTGTTTAGTCATTTCTTAACACATTGGGGGCAGTGCTGGTGCCATTCTCCCTGTGATGAAGAATGCTTGGACTAGACCCAAGGGTGGGATCAGGCTCTGCTGCTGACTAGCCGAGTGATCTGGAGCTGTTATAAGATAAACTTTGGCACATTAAAATATTAAAGAGCTTATTGAAGCTGACAGCAATTCATGAATCAGGGAGCTCCAAAATACAAGTGTTTCCCATTTCCCACAAAGGGAATGAGGGGAAGCTTTTAAAGGGTGAGTGAGCGCAGAAGGGCAAAGAAATTACCAAATGGATTAAAGATTCAACAATACCTTCTTTGGATTATCCTGGTGAGATGTTGAAGGCAATTTGACAAGTGCCCAGTTACTCATCTGTCATTGGCTGAGCTTAACTTTTATTTTCTTCTAAATTCTGAGTTAGGTTTCAGGCTTGGCTACCTACGCAGGGCATCAGGATCACCTCAGGTTTAATGGCTTCCCATTTAATTATTTCCACAAAGCATTGTCTCTCTGTACATCAACTTCTGATTTGTAAAATGGGATAATAAACTTGTGATAGTTATGATTAATATTTGTAAAGTACTTAAAACAATTTCTGGCATATAATAAGCATCTTTTGCTTATTTGTAATTATTATCCCAAAATTCTCAAAAACTTTTCAGCTGTCATTGCCCGTTGGCAGCAGCTGCATTCAGGACTATGAATTTATCCTGAAATTTTTTTTCTGGTTTTCTGTGAGTCAGATCTGCTTCTCCTTTCTCTGATTTCTCACCTTCTCCAAGTTTTTTTCTTCTGTTTCTCATTATTCAATCATATTGGGTCATCCCAATGTCCTGGTCATAGCTGCCTTTCTTTTAATCTCTCCATATTCCCTTTGAACAACTTTAGTTTCTTCCTGTAGTTCCTTCTCTCATGAATAGAAAGATGACTCAAATAGGCTTTGAGATCTGGCCTTTTGATTGGAACTTGTCCATTGATTCAGTGGTTGGTCAGCTTTGCATCAGGAGATTTTGGACTTTGCCACTCACTAGTGAATGTTGACACAATTAGCAAATGATAGCAATGTAGTGGGGATGTATTCTGAGAAGGGCACCTTTGAACAATTTCATCATTGTGCAAACATCATAGACTGTACTGACACAAACCTAAATGGTATATCCGTCTAAATACTCAAGCTGTGTGGCATAGCCTATTGCTCTTAGGGCCATAAAAAACAAAAAAACTTCTGCCAGCATAGCACAACATATGTTTTATTGCAAATTGTTTCCTTTTTTATAAATAAAAGATTATACACTAAAATAACAATAAGAATTACTGTAAATATATAAATGCATAGTTATTATCACTATCAAATGTGATATACTATATACTAATTGTATGTGCTAAACTTTTATACAGCTGACAGCATAGTAGCTTTATTATTCCAGCAGCCCTACAAGCACATGAACAATGTGCTGTATTCTAATATTACCATGACTTCCATGACATATGAGATAGGTATTTTTCAGTTTTATTATAATCTCATGGGACCACTATTATATATGTGGTCCATCATCAATCAAAATGTCATCATATAATGCATGATTATTCTTAATTTTTCTAAGTCTTGGTTTTACTCTTAATAAAATAGGGGCAATAATAATAATTTCTACTTCATAAAGTATTTGTAAGAATTGAATAGATTTTTTTTTGTGTGTAAAATGCTTAGCAAAGTGCCTGCAGTATAGACTGTGTTCTAACCATTCTATTGGACCTCTTTAATCTAAGATGGCTAAGCCTTCCACACAAATTAACTCCTCTTCTAAATCTCTCCTTACCATTAATAGAACTGTCACATTCTTAGTCAACTGTTTTCATGAGTTGAGTCTTCCTTAATTCTATGCTCTTTTTTCACTCTATATCTGAACATCTGATGGATCAGCAAATTTTGTTGGCCTGTTATTCAGGTTCCTGCTAAATTTAACTTTGAATGTGATTAATTTTTCTAATATGTTTTAAGCCTCTCCCTCCTCTTATTTTTTTAAATTCTGACTTCTAAGCTACTTTTAATTTGCAATTTCAGATAATAATTCCAGTTCTTTGATGGCATAATAAGAACAAAATTTCCAAAAAGTGATTCAAAGACATACCTGGGATTTAGAATGCACTCAGTGGGAACTCCTGCATCCAAATTCAGCACTGACTCCATCCGCATGCCATGGAGGACACTGTAACATCCCTTGGGTCATACGGTCTCTCAGTTCTGACTATCTGGTTTCCCCACTCATGCTCTATGAATATCTTACACTTCAAATTTAGACTCCATGTGACAATTCTGCATATTCATCCAGTCTGGGTCGATTTCCCAAACTTCTCCTATAAAAAGCAAAGCAACAAGGAGAATTCAGAAGGAGTTCTCCATATAAAGCTGCCCTATAAAGCCACTGATAATTCTGTGATCAGCTTTTTCTCTCCAGCTTCTTCCATTTTTTTTTCCAGTGAACTTTCAATATACACGGAGGTACTTACGTTTTTAAATAACCATCTTATGATCTGCTCCCTCTGCCCTTAGTAAGTTGTCATCCCACACCTGTGTCCTCCTCTGGACATCTGCCACCCTCCCCCATTGTACTTTAAAGGCCACCTGCTTTGGGGAAGCTTGCCCTGGAGACCAGTTCTGGTAAGGTCTCTTCCCTAGAGATTCTACTCCAGATCATCCTTTCAGTACTTCACACATTGTGATGTGGTTGGTGAAAGTTTGGACATACCTTTTTAAACCACTTCTTAATTACAAAATCTTCAAGGAATAAAACTTCATCATTGTATGGTTCAATAGTTAGCACACACAGCTTGGTTTGAAGTATTCGATAAAATGTGAAAAAAATAGAACTTATTTTTCCTGGCATGTAACAAGAAAAACATGGCCCATTGATAATGTTTTGGGCTTTCAAAATGAACACAAAGGTTTTCTTGAATTTGAAGGCTCTACAAGCCAGTGGATTATTGAATGCAAACTATAACTGTCGTGTTTTTCTGACATTCTGACTCACTGAAGCTGTATCATCCAAGTCTAAAGAGCTGGCAAGTCTCCTGATTTTTTATTTTTTTCTTGGCTTCACAAAATGAATAGCCACTATATTTTTATTTGATTGTGTTTGGTCCTTAAATTACCCAAAAGCTATTTTTGGTGGGCAGTGAGCCTCACTTCCCAGTACACTGCTTATCAAAACAGCAGCTCATTTATGTATGTGGAACACTAAACTTTTTTTCCTCCTTGCTGTCTTTTATATTAAAATATATCTCAAATATGAGTGAATACTTGAGAAAAAGACTTTATGATAAAATGTCTTTCATCAGGTATAAAATAAGGCTGTGTCAAACTTCTGGATGTAATGTCAAAACAACAAAGATATTAGACATAAGCCATATATCCTTCAATATTTGCTCTTTTTTAATAATTTTTTTAGTTGTTGATAGACATTTATTCATACATGGTGCTGAGAATTGAGCCCAGTTCCTCACACATCCAGGCACTACCACTGAGCCCCAGCCCCAGCCCCAGCTATGTTTGCTCTTATTTTTTCTGAAGATGTATGGTATTCTTTAAGATAAATTTTATTTCATGACTTGTGATCTTTGGATTGATTTATTTTGACCTAAAATGCAGAGGACTGGAAAGCAAAGCTGTCTGTATTCATACTCCAACAGCTGTTTTATTTGTTTTTACCAAATGCAAATCAACATAAAATAACTAAAAATCACAGACTTCTAGAGCAACTGGAACTGAATTTATTCCCCTTTGGAAGCAACTAAAATAAATTAAAATATGTGAATCAGTAGATCTCAGACATTAGACAACAGATGGTGAAGAATAGTGATCTTTGAGAGAAAGAAAAGATATAAGGTAAGACCTATGAGAGCCACAGTATGTTAGCTGGAGAATTATCAGACAAGATTGTCGAGAGGGGATTAGGGTTCTCCAGAGAAACAGAACCAATACATGACTGAGGATAGATAGATAGACTGTAGATAAAAGATGAGTGATTTGTCTTATGGGAATTGGTTCACATGATTATGGAGGCTGAGAAGTCAACTACCTGTCATCTGCAAGCTGGGGGACAAGGAAAGTTGATGGTGTAATTCATACTGAGTCTGAATTCCTGAGAACTAGGGGAACCCATAGAATAACTCCCAATCTGTGTCTGAAGGCCTGAGAACCAGGGAAACTGTTGGTGTATGTCCTGGAGTAAAAATCCCAAGAACCAAGAACTCTGATGTCCAAGGGCTGAAGAAGATGGATGCTCCAGTTCAAGAATAGTGAACAAATATGCCATTCATCCACTTTTTTCTGTTCTATTTGGCCCTCAATGGATTGGATAATGCCCACCCATATTCGTGAAGGTGATCTTTACTGCATCTACTGATTCAGATGGTAATCTCATCTGGAAGCACCTTCACAGACACACTCAGAAATAATATTTTGCTTGCTGTCTGGGAATCCTTTAGGCCAGTGAAGTTGACACACAATTAACCATCTCAGAGGGAGAACCAAAATGGAGTGTGAGGTTTTCCTGAGTAAAAGAGACCAAGTTTGGAGTTCAGGAATCCAAGGCAACTAGGATTTGTGGGGAAGAAAAAAATCCTCAAGAGCCCTCCTGAGAGGGTTTCCCTAGACCTATAGTTGAGTGCTCAGTGCATGCATGTGAAAACAACCAACAAAACTGAGCAAAGAACCATCAGAAATTTGTGGGCAGAATAATCCTCAGAGCTCACACAAGGCTAGAAATAGTTTTGTTTTTACCAACCAGAATGGAAACATCTCCTAATACATATGCATCAAGCAAAGTCTTCAAAAGTCTACACTGTAGAAGTAGTATAAATTAGCCATGTAATAAAAGGCTGTTCTATCCTAAACTCAAATGTTGGAAAGCAAGCATCAAATGGATAAAACAAGTGACAATTTTATTCCAGAGCAAAGCTCCAAAATATTTAAGGAATTAAAAAAAAGAAGAAGAAGCCAGCATCCAACATAAAATTCACAATGTCTGGCATCCTGTAAAAAAATCTCTCAGGCATGGAAGAAGCTGTAAAATATGACCTGTAATGAAGAGGAAAATCAATCAATAGAAATAAAAGATCTAGAGCACCCACTAAAAACCAAAGATTTGCATGGTAAATAAGGCAATAAAGAGGTAAATTAGAATAAATACTCAATTCTTCAAGCAGATGTGGTATAAGTGTGTAAAGTTAACAAATAGTAGATTGAACAAACAAAAAGAAAAAAGAATATGGCAGATTTATACCCAACCATATTAAAACAGCAATGGTCTGTTTTCGTAATGTCCTAGCATAAAGACCATTTATATGTGAACCACATATGAAAGGTCTTTCTTTAATAATAAACTGACCAGAAACCTGGTCATTGTGGTCATTTTATTTACTGGAATTTCTGTTTTCTATGAAAAATGTAACATGGTGCTTGCTCATGAACCATCCTTCAGAAAGAGTTTGTTTGTAGCTGTTGTTGTTTGCTATTTTTAAGCTCCCTTTGTATATGGAAAAGACCATTTAGGAAGAAATAAGACTGTAAGATTCACATACACTGAGAATATCATATGACTGAATGCAGAGCATAACACGTAAGCTATTTTTTCTCACATTTTTAACTGTAGGGGGATATAGTGAGGGAGGATTGAACTAAGTTTATCCTCCTTTATATCACTGTCACATATTTGGTGAGCACCAGTGCATAACATATTTGTTTGGGCTTTGATTTTACTTTGAAGAACACAAACATTTACACATTTATCACTGTCTTTGTAAAATCTAACTAAAGAGAGGAAAAGGGTATCTCTTGGTTGGGTTTGATGAAAGGCAAGGATACATTGTGTGTTCCACCATTTATGCCAGACTTTAAGTTCATTTTTTTTTTTAAATCTTCCATTTCCATAGGAATTCTATGACTTTGGAGATTGGAAGTAAAATAAAATCTACTATGTCTTATGTTATTTGCCTGTAAAAAGATGATAATAACAGTTTACAATGTTAATGCATCCAGTCTAAACCACTCAAAATCATTTCATACGCTGTGAAGGAACAAGAAGGTGATTTAGCCATAGACATACCATGCTGCTCACTAGTCCTATGATCTAGACAATTTATTTAAACTGCCTGAGTCTCAATATATATCTTTTAAAAGCAGTGGCACTGGCACCATATATAGTTATTGTGCAGATTCAGTGAGGTCATAAAAGTAAAGGCCCTTTCATTTAGTCCTGGTCACTCACTAGGTGACTAACAAGCGCCAATCCTATTTCCTTCCCTTCTTACATCATTTTTGCCTAAATTTATTAAAATAATTTAAAACTTTTATCTAGTAGTGTGAAGGTTCACAGCTTTACTAGTTAGATATTTGGAAAAGTAAATTTGGTAGTTTACTGTTTGAAATGGCAGACTGACACATAGGTATGAAAATACCATTGAAAGTAGACTGAGAAAGTACTAAGTGGAATAACTCCTCATAAGAAGAGGGATAATGAGTACCTCGGGATGATGTTGATGTATAAACCAGAATGGAGGAGGAAGAAAAAAATCCCCAAAGAAGGCTATATTGGAAGTAGGAGCTCTTTTCTAGTAGGACCCTGGAAAGATCTTAGGCTCAGAATCATCAGACAAAGAAAGCAAAAAAAGTGTTATAGGATAATAACCTGAGTAATTAATTTAAAAAATGTCCCTATGAAAACTAAATCAATTGATATCTTTTAATTCAAAGATACTTACATATATCAAGAATTGGCAGCCTCCATAGCTAAACCTGGAATATCATTCTCTAATGAATTTGAACGACCTATTTGTATAAGGTTAGGATTCCTAACATGGTATGTTTGCTCAACAATAAAAAGCACTTTTATTTCTGTAGAAGGGAAGTGTGGTTTGCCCACCCACTCCCCACGTGTACACCACAGCAAGAAACCTAAAAACCAGCTTGCCCTCCCCAGACACCCAGGACCTATCGCCATTGCACTCAGCTCTTTGTGTTCACAGAAGGTTTGTTTATTTGCCTTTAGTTGGATTATTTTAAAATAAGAATCAGACATTGGTTTTGTAAGAAGCTTAGATCAAGTAGCCAATTATCTATGGGTCATTCATCTCCTCATTTACTCACAAACATGGTAGAAAATTAAAAACAACAAGGTACTTCAGGAAAGGCTTACTATAGGAGTACCAAAATGAACACACAGATCAGCTGATCCAAAGGAAAACATGCATAGATTCAGTAAACTTTTTATTCCCAGTTTTATTTTCATGGAGAATTTCAAAGATATTAATCTTTATTGCAAGGACAACTATGAAAACAGAGCATTGGGCGGGCATAGAAAACACTTAAAAATTGTAACTGACAAAACAAAAATAAAAGAGAAATAAGCTTGAGGAAAACTCATAGAACTTACAGCCAGTAGAATACTGTCTCATGATCTGAGCAATTTTTTAAACTGTAATTCATTTAATTTCCAATTAAATTAAAAGTCAAAATAGAAGAAGTTAGAAGTTTTGTACCTGTTAATAATTTCACCTTTTTGTGATTCAAAGGCAGAAATATTTCAGTTAGGACTAGAGAACATGGATTGAAAAAATGCAGAAGGAATAAGAAAATTTACTGAAACTAGAAAATAAAGAAGCCTTTAACCGAAGTATGAATGAAATATCTAGAGACTGATATCTAGACTGAAATATCTAGAGACTGATATCTAGACTGAAATATCTAGAGGCTGATATCTAGAGACATTTTATGGAACTTTGGAACACTGAAGATCCTGAATCTTACTGAAAGAATAAGATTTTAAAAATCTCAATTAGCAAAGAAATAATAATTAAATTGGTACATAATCTTTGATCAAAAGCCCCAGATACTGAAATGGTAATTCCCAATTGTGGAAAAAGAATGTCTCAATCACGCATATAAAGCCTGTATCGGGCAGAATAGTCTAAGTAGTGCTGAGGTAACAAATAACTCCCACATACTTAAGTTACATATCCTTTGTGAGTTGGCTGTGTCCCCACCCTAAGACTCAGGTCCCTTCCTAGAATATGGTTGTCTTGGTGGTAGAGGAAAACAGTTTAACAAAGGCTGAAAGACAAAAGTCTTATTCATCAAATATTGTGATTAAAGCTGGAAGATTACAGTTATGTCATAAAGGATGTATAATTTCCTCTAGCCAATAGAATAGAGATGTGAGTAGAAACTTTTAGGAAGACATGTCTACCCAAGAAGGTGATGCTGAGAATATAAAGAAAAACAAAATTTCATGCATCAAAAATTGATAGAGAAAACAGAATTATTTTGACAGATGTTAGGAACATTCTCTTTTCAGTAGCATATTTAATATTATGTCAAATGACTTTTCTTTCTGTGAGTTTAAGCACATTACTTGGTTCTAAAAGGAGAAGTATTTACATAATAAAAATAATATTAATCCAATTTATTGGTATTCAGACGCTTAGAACCTCAAGTTATTGAGCTATCTGAATTAATTATTGGTTTAAATCAGAAAGTATATATCATAAGTCTCGATACATGAGAAGACAGGATGAAAGAAAAGTAGGTTGGTGAAGGGATATAAATTTCCTTCTCATTTTTAGTTTTAAAGTTTTATATTGGCCCAGATATGTATTTTTTTACTATATAAGGGATTTTTGTAGAAGAACTAAAATAATAACTCTCATAACTCAGAATGAAGGGAAATATTTCATAGGTGGTAGAATTAGTGAGCTGAATTTTAGTTCTCACATGCATTTAAAGTCATTAAATCAAGCAATGGATTCATATCAATGTTGTTAAATTGGTTACCTGGGAGGTAGCTGGAAATGCCAACATCATAATAGCTTTTAATACCATATGTGCACATATTATTTTCATAATAAAAATGTTGATCAAATTAGAACAAACATATGACAGGATTAGATAATTTCAATGTAGAAAGTGATTACAAGTTATCATTAACAACCTGTATCTGGCAAAGTTATTTCAGGATTAAATGAGATAGTGAATTGAGAAATGATAGGTATATAATAGATAACAGAACTACAAAATTCTGTTTTTTCTCCTAATTTATAGAAAGTACCCTGATTTTTTCCAAAGCTCAGTTATACTGCTTTATTACAAGAAGATTTACTTCCTCACAGGTCCCAGAGAAAATCATACTGCTTTTGTTCTTCATGTCTTAGTTCTATTTTTCTGAATCATTGACAATTTGATCTAGAATATACTCCTTGTCAAATGTTCCCTTTCACTCAACCATGAGATAATTTTGAAAGAGTCATGTGCTAGGGGCTACCAGGGATACATTGCCTCTGAGGACCTTACAAATTACCAGGGAGGAGGCAATTTCAGAATGCTGTGGTAATTTCTCGCACAGAGGTATGTGAAAATACCTTAACAACACAGAAGAGGGTTTTCTAGATCTAGTCATGGCTGGGTTTGAGAGGCCCAGAGAAAGTGACACTTGAGTTGCTCATGACAGGCTAGAAATTTGTGACCAAAACAGTTTGGAGATGTGGGTGCTGTTTTGTAGGATAAAGTGGCACATGTCTATAATCCCAGTGGCTTGGGAGGCTAAGATAGGAGTATCAAAAGATCAAAGCCATCCTCAGTAATGGTGAGGTGCTAAGCAACTCAATGACACCTCGTCTCTAAATAAAATACAAAATAGGACTGGGGATGTGGCTCAGTATTTGAGTGCCCCCGAGTTCAACCCCCATTACTCCCCACCACTACCACACACAGAATTGTCATGGAGGTATCAAACAAGATAGGAATTTGGGGTAGCATCAAGTAGTTGACATGCCTAAATCTAGAAATTTCAGGTGAGGAAATATGAGAGAAGATTAGACCAGAGTTGCAAATACTGATGGCAGAGTTTATTCTGAAGCTTTGTTCTAAAGCTGTTGTTTCCTGAAGCAGCCATTGCAAGATAGTGCCCAATGACAGTTTCTCCCTAAGTGTCTTTATGCCACATGTTCAGGGTCTTACCAGTGTTGTCCTATACTCTTCAAATTGTCATGCACATGTCTATTTTTTTCCTTGGAAAGACCCCATAATCCAGGACACAGAGATTTCAGTTTATTTGCATCTTACATAGACAATAGTACAGTCCTTGATATATCATGGTGCTAGTTATAGTAATACATAGTTATACAGAGTTGTTACATTAAAATGTTTAGAAACATATTTATTAAATACAATTTGATAAGTCTGTGATAATCTACTTCATAGGGTATTGGCAAAAGGGATAAATACACTGTCATTGTAGATGTATTTATTTCTGTCACATGAATTTTTGCACATCTGATTCTAGAATTTTTCTCTTTTGGAGATGCTGACACTGAATAAGAAATACAAATGAAATGCTACAGTACTTCTCAAATTATTTTTACATTCTAAACTTTCCCCCAGTTCAAAGCAGAAAGCTTTCATCAGAATGTGTCTACATATTCAAGAATAACATCACCATAAAGTGAATGTTAAAAATAACTTTTTGTTCTCTTGTCAATCCAGACTGCCAAAGTATTGTGGCATTTTTAGCAGTCTAGATTCTCATTTTCAAATGAAGGCTTGATTTGTGTTCTAAGTTCTGTGCTGTATATCAGACAGACATCTCATTAAAGCTTTGGTTTATTAAAATAGAGGAGATGGCAACTCCCAGCCTTTGCTTCTATGGTGTGCCTATCTATAGCACACACAATAAACAAGAGTCGAATGATGCAGAGTAGGAAATAAGTAATTTGTGAAATGAATTAGAATGAATCGAGAAGTTAGGGAATAAATCCCAATTTGCAGAAGGCCAGAATATATTGGATATAATCAAAAGGGCACTGCAGGGAAGTACCGTACTACTGCCAAATAATGTGAAGCACTGAGTTACCTGAAAGAGCAATTATTGTATGATTTTATTAATTTTAGTTTAATTCTTAAAAATGTTCTCTTTTTATACTGGGATAAATGAAACTTTTGCACTCTTCTTATGCAAAACAGCTTCTCTCCGTGTTTCCATTTTTGTCATCCAGAACATGTTTCTGGCACATAATAAACACTCAATGAATATTAGTTGATCAGAATTGAACTTCTTAGCCCATTATCTGAGAAACAGGACAGAAAGGCCATGTCCCCTGTCTATCATATTCATAAGCTGAACTATAGTGGGTCTTTGACGATGCACAACGTTAACTCTTCCCTCTCAATTTTCTTCGAAGGAAGCAATCATCTGTCCATTTATTGCAGTGATAAATTTTTCACCAACAGACTGTTTTGTAGTGTTTCTCTACTCAACTCTCTCTCTTTTTTTGAAATATATCTCTCTATATTTTTAGTTTTAGATGGACACAATACCTTTATGTTGTTTATTTTTATGTGGTGCTGGGAAGATACATCCCTCCTACTTTCTTCTGCTTTGCTGGAACCCCTTCAGAACTCTCATCCTTTTGATTTTCTTCATTCTTTGTGGTACTTTCAGCCTCTTTTTCTCTACCAGCGTATGCATGCTAGAGTTTCAGTAGGGTCCAGAATTCAATAAATCATACTTTACCTTACTTTCACTTCTGGCTACTATATTCCTGGTGTTCACGTTCACAATCAATGTTTCTGGAAAAAAATTGTGTATCCTTACTCTCTTTTGTTTTTTTAACCTTTCCATATGCCTCAACCCCTGTTAGACTACCTTGCACTGGATGGAAACTACTTTTATGCCATACGTAAATAACTTCCTTGCTTATAGTCTTTGATGACTCTACAGCTTTCATCCTTAACAACTGCACCTGACACTTTGACATTTAAAAGTAAAAGAATTTGCTGGGCATGTTGGTGCACACCTGTAATCCCAGTGGCTTAGGAGGATGGCAATTTGAGGCCAGCCTCAGCAACTTAGCCAGGTCCTAAGCAACTTAGCGAGGTCCTAAGCAACTTACTAAGACTCTGTCTCAAAATGAGAAATAAAAAAGGGCTAGGGAAGTGGTTCCGTGGTTAAGTTTCCCTGGGTTTAAACTCCAGTACAAAAAAAAAAAAAAAAAGAGTAAAAGAAGTTAACAAAGCAGAGCCTTGATTGTGTGTCCTCAGAAAGACATGCCCCTGGCAGGCATCTAGGAACTTGGATTTGGGACGGTTTCCCCACAATTCCCAGAACTGATCATTGAAATCAGGATTATAAAGAGATATTTGTACTTCCATGTTCATTGAAGCACTACTTATAATAGCCAAGTTATGAAGTTACTTAAATGTTCATTGATAGAAGAATGGATAAAGAAAATGTGGTATATACAAAGGGACATTAGTAGGCCTTAAATAAAAAGGAATTATGCCATCTGATATATGAATGTACCTGGAGGATGTTATGTTAGGTAACTTAAGTGACACAGAGAAGGGCACTACAGGATTTCCCATATATGAGGTGCCCAAAGTAAAACTTGAAATATGGAATGGTGGTTACCAGGGGCCGGGGGTAAGAAAATGAAGACTATTTGTTCAACAGGCAGTTACAAGTTATGCAAGATGAATTAGCTCTAGAAGTTGGCCCACAACATCATGCCTATAGCCAGCAATATTTTATCATGCACTGTATTGGTCTATTTCCTAGTGCTATAGCAATACACCTGAGGATAGATACTTATAAAGAAGAGAGATAAGGAAAGACAGAAAAGCAGGAAGAAAAGCAGGAAAAACTGTTCCCAGAGGTGGAGAGAATTTAAGAGTTTTGGAGGCTTAAAGTCAAAATAGCATAGTGCCAGCTCTGGCAAGTGTTCCCAGCTGTATCATCTCACAGAAGTTGGGAGCTCCTGTGTCAGAGGCAGATCACATTATAATGTACAGGAAGCCAGAGTGAGAGGAGGGGCCAATAATGCCCTCCCTTGTGGGAGGCCAACCTTACGGGTGACTGAGTTACACTCCCCAGCTGGGTGCTGAGGCGCTCAGTCACAGAAATGGGTGTGTCTTGCTACAGCCCCATGGGTGAAGCTATGCTCACCTGTTCCTTTGTAATACAACCCCTTGCCCTGTTTAGGATAGAATCTTCCATGGAAGTGCCTTGTGTGTGTCCCCTTCTCTTACTGTGCCCTTGGGTGTGGCCTACCCAGGTGTCAGTCAACCTGCTGACAGTGGACATCATGAAGATAGACTCAGCCCCCTGAAACCTGACCCCTTGCCTCATTTGAATAGCTTCTCCTCAATAAAAGGGGTCAGCGTGTGCTCTCACTCTCTCTCTTTCTGCGGACCCTTAATGTCAGAGGAGCCGTCACAGCAACCCCAAAGAAAAAGGTATTTGTGTCTCTTGGGTGGTTATTTCGTGCAGCCCAGTTAGCCCAGTTTAACTAGAGTGACCGCTGAGCCTTTTAGTCGAGAGAACAGAAACCCGGCACCCCCTCTAGGCCCTACATCTTGAAGTCCCCATCACCTCTTAAATCATCATACTGAGGACTAAGCCTCCAACATGTGTCCCTTGGGGGACAAATCACATCTGAAATACAGAGTACACTTAAACATTTAGTTGTTAAAGGAGTAAATCTCATGTTAAATGTTCTTACCCTAAAAACAAACAGCTACAACAAAACACAAAAGGACACAAGGACATTTTTTGAGGCAATGGATGTCTGTTACCTTAATTGCAGCACATATGTACAAACTCTACTATATTCTGTGCATTCAACATATGCAGTTTTTTATATATCAAATAAAGGTCAATAAGACTGGCTCAAGAATAAAAGGTTAACTATACAAACCACTTTGTGCACAACACGCTTTATGCCGAATACCATATTTCCTTCAGGGAATCTGGCATTTTCATACATTCCAGGAATTGGATTTCTATATGGCAAACACCCCATTTAAAAACAAAACAAACAAACAAACAAACAAAAAAACTGAGACTTTGAGTTTCTCACAAGCTTTCTGGGCAGGTTTCCAACATGTCACACATGTTGCTACAACTTGTTGCAGGGGGAAATTAACTGTGTTCTGTGTGACTGGCACTCCTGGGAGAGGACCCTGGAAAGATTGCACTTGCTTTTCTCTGGACTTATCCCATCTCCTGACTATTGGCCGATTTTGCTTCGTAACCTTTCCTATCACACAGTGAGTCAGTCATAAGTACAAGTACATGCTGAGTCCTCTGAGTCCTTACAGAAGAGCCCTTCTAGAAGGGAGTGGCCTGGAGGCATGTCTTAAGACAGCCACTCTCAAAAACTTCACCTCCAGGAACACTTGCTCAGTTTTTATGCCAATGATTCCCCAAATGATTACGTGTCTCTGGGTATCTCCCCTGACATAAATATCTCATCCATATGTTCATATTTAATTTTCAACAAACATCTCCAATTGGGTGGCTCTCAGATTTCTCAAACATAACAGTTCCAATACCATACCCTAGATTCCCTTCTCCAAATCCCAAGACTTTCTCACCTCAGCAGTGGCACCACTTCCCATGTCCAGACCACCTGCAGGTTTTAATGGTTAAACCTTTAAGCATTTCTGAGATCATCTCCCTCTCCAACCCAGGAGCACTACTCACTTCAGGCACCGTCATGATCCTAGTATATGTGTGTGTTTGCATTTCTGTTCTCAATCCATAATCTTATTCTGAACTGAATTGTGTCTACCCCCTATTCAGACATTGAAGCCCTAATCCTCATTGTGACTAGATTTGGAGATAGTGCTTTTAAGGAGATAATCAAGGTTAAATGAAATCTGATAGGACTAGACTGCTTGTAAGAAAGGGAAGAGACACTAGATCCACCTCCCCCCGTCCCCTGCCCATCTTGGGCTCCCAAAGAAAGGCCATGTGAGAATGTGGCGAACTATGAGCCAAGGAAAGAGGCCTCACAGGATCCCAGTCCTTCTTGCCTCTTGATCTTGGGCTTTCAGCCCTTACAATAGCTCCTAGGAAATAAATGTGTATCTTTTAAGCCAGTCAGTCTGTGTGGAGTCTTGCTATGGCAGTTCAAACTGACTAATGCAAATCTATTCTCCACACAGATTATTAAAAGAATCTTCAGAGACATAAAGCATAAAGATAATATAGTGGGTCATGTTACTTTATGCTTAAATTTTCAACAGCTTCTTTGTGCTAGTCAAATAAAACCTAAACTCCTTACTATTGCCTGCAAAGCTGCTGCCTGACCTGATGCACCTTCAACTTCACCTTGAACTATCTTTTTCCTTCATATCTCAATTGCTCTATCTGTATCATTTCTGCAAACATCTCAAGATAATTCTATGGGCCTTCCTTGGCCTAGAATCTTCACCTACTCCTCACATGGCTGCTGCCTTCTAATCTTTCATTTACTATTGGCATAAATTACCCTGGCTCAGAGAAACCTTATCTAGATGAGTTAGTTCCTATTATCCTCTGTTTCTAGAAGCAGGCTATCTCCTTCATTGTACCAATAAGTTATGTCACATATTTGTTTGTTTGCTCTACTTATTTATTGTCCATTCTTCCACTTTCTCTATAAGGTTTACACACAGGAACGATGTCTACTTTGTTCTCTAATGGATAGCTAAATCCTGCCGCAGTACCTGCCACATAAATGAAGCTTAATATATATTTGTTAAATAAGAAGGTGGACAGGTGGGTGAAGAAACTTCAAACAGAAAATCCAAATCTCTTAAAACATTTACAAGACCTTCCACAATCTTACTTGGGTGACCAATCAATGCATGACTGAACCACATGATCTTGGAGATGGAATTTGATTCTTCTACCTAAGAGTACACTGATCCTATCCTAGAAACACAAACTGATATGATATTTTTGAGTACCTATTTATGCTAGTTTCTATGCCTGATCCATCACCACTATTTCCCCTCACTTCACCATTGTATGCAAACAATACTGAACATATTGTATTCCACCAAGGTCAGTATTCCCCCTGCTCTTCCCTTGTCCTTTAAACAGTCTCTCTAGCTCTTTTCACTTGGCTAATCCCATTGGTACCTATAGTCTTAATTTAAACATCAGTTTTGAAAAGAAGACAGTCTTTGGCCCCTAGGTTATTCAGCTACCCTTTCAAACTTCTTTTAGCTTCCCAACCCTCCCATCTTTCCTCACATTGTCAATATTTCTTGCTTTACTATCTTCCCTTCCATTACAATAGCAGGTGTATGACATAATGTACTATGTCCGATTGTATCTTTAGGATCTAATATGTTGGCTAAGGAAAAAAAAAACTGTTAAATTAGACTGAAATTCTCAAAGTTTGTAAAGATCAGATTCCTACTTCAGCACTTTCTGGCTCAACCAACTATGAACTGGTGGTTGTTACTATGGAGATTCTATTTACCAAAGCAACTTCAGAACTAATAGGTTTAAAAAAAATGTGCCTTTATAAAATGCTCTGTGACATTTTGTGATAGAGGAAGGCTTCGTACAAAAATGCCTGATTTTCTACCTTCATTTAATCCCTCTACAAGGCAATGGTTTCACTTCATATCCAGGGATCCTTTTGCAGTCAAGAGATTTTATGAATACTTAAATTGGTACAAAATATGAGCATCCTCATTTTGCAATTAATTTCCTGCTTCCTTAAATAGGAGTTAAATTAGCCCAGTACTTTCTTGAGAAATTAAGCTTACACATTCTATGGATTTTTACACATTTGCAGGTTAAGTAAAATTAGCTATTACACTTGTCCAAGGAGAAGCATTTGACTAGTAAACCCAGGGTTGCTTTGAGTCACTGGGCTGGCTAAAGGTGCAACCTTCAAGAACAGAGTCAAGAGGCAAAGACCTTGGTTACTAGGAACTTGTGGGCTGGCACAGCCTGCAGTGCTTTAAATGATGCGCTGGGTGAGTTAGTAACTTGTGTGCATCAGACTATGTTCTGACTCCTCATAAACCCTTAGGCCTTTGATGCTGACACGTTTCTCAGCCTTCCCCAGCTTCACCTCCCTAGCAGTACTCCCTTTCCCTCCACCTGTCCTACATATCCTTCAGCCTCCTTTCCTTTGCATAGAAGCTTCCCTACACTCTAGCAACTCTGCCCTCTTCAGGTCTTAGCTAAATCATTCTTCTAATTCCTTAAGCCTCATGTTCTCATTGGTGGTTAAGTCATTGTTTTTACTGGGTTTACTTATCTTTATAATAGGTCAAAAGTTGTAAGAGAGAAACACCCAACCCACAGCAGTTTAAGCACACAAACAACACCGGAAGCTAGAAAGGATACCCAAAGCAAAAGAGCTATAGGAGCCAAGGTAGCACATCATGGGCTATCACTGGGATCCAGATCCCATTTCTCCTTTTTAAATTCTTACATTGAAGATATAGTCTGTCCTCATGGTTGACAGATGCTTCCAATAGTTCCAGATCCATTCCACCATTTTAGCAATCCCCGTTGAAAAATGGCAGAATTCTCTTGGCATCTGCATATTAACATTTTAAGTCCACAAAAAATTAATATCTATCTCTTGGACCAATCACTATTGTTCAGTGAAAGGGTTATAATGATTGGCTATGCTGGAGATATGTGTACATTTCCATAGCCTGAGAGAAGCACTTTAAGGAAGGAGTAGTTTTCAAGAGGTGGAGGAGACCATGAGGGATTCACCTACAGATGTGCTATCAGTACAGTGAGACAACAAAGAGCTCATGTTTTGATTTACTTAATAACTAGCTGAATGGCTAATCTTCCTATTTCCTGGCATCTTGTCTTCTCTTCCCATTGACTGGGTTTATTGTGAGAATTAAATACAGCAAGATAATAAAAAATTTTTAACTTTTAGAATTCTATACATAATTAGGTTATTTGATTTCTTCCAATTTTTGTTTGATGAGTTTCAGATTTTGATTATTTTAAGTATTTCCCCTTTACCATGTCACAATCTGGCTTTGATGACTTCTGGTATCATTTCATACCTGAGAATTTTGAGTTTCAAAATAGGAAGTTTGCAAAGCCTGGTGGTGCATGCATGTTATCCAAGGAGGATGGCAAGTTCTAGACTAGCCTTGGCAACTTAGCCAGACTCTGTCTCACAAAATAAAAAATACAAAAGAGATAGGGGTATAGCTGAATGGTAGGGCCCCTGAGTTCAATCTCCAGTACACCCGGCCCCCCGCAAATGAAAAATTTCTGCAATGCTGAAACAAAAAGTTATATGTTAGTCGTCACTAAGGCCCATAGTTGTACAGGAGTGTCAGCCTCTGCATGCCCCAGGACATGGATGCTCATCTGTCCCTGATTGGATATTTCCTTGCCTTGTCTCAGTCATTCTGTCTTTAGATTGACAGGTGCTAAGTGTGTGTGTCCCTAGGAGAATCTCAAACAGCCTAAGAATAGCACTTATTATTCCACAAAGCAAGTGATTTAGATACCTTCATAAATGAGATGACAAAAATTGAAACCTGAGGCTCACCAGAGCCAAGAATCAAGTTGGAAAACTCAAGAGGTAAGGTACTCTAGACTGAGATATTCCTGCTTCTCTTCTTACTCATTTTTATACAATGATCTCTCCCCTTGGCCCCAGGGGATTTATCCACTCTATCTGCATTCCTTTGGTTCTGTCAGGTTCCAAGCAGGAGGAATAAATAGTTGCATTTTTTAACAAGGCTTTTACAAAGATACTCACAAATGTAGGGAGGGAAAGCACTTCTGTATTGCATATACTAGTGTTTTAGGTTTCCATAACTTCTAAGACTGGGATATATAGTAGGTTTTATGAACAACTGGAGAAATTCCACAGAATTCTTTAGGATTTATACTATATGTATGTTGTCTTCTCCTTTATTTAGGACTTCATTTCCAGGGGAAAGGATTGATAGAATCCTTGTCCACTACCTAACCCTAATGGGCAGAGTTCTTCCCCTGAGCTATTTTAGAGCCAGCTGGTCTCTGTGTTTTTTAAGAGACTGCATTCTCTTCCATTTCTAATCCCTGACCTGGTGAGTTAACAAAAAGAAAAATTAGATGTTATCCAATACATTAGCCTCAGTTATTTTTGCAACTTCTTTCCTGCAATGCTAAGTGGGTTTATGGGCAGCAATGTAAGGCTTCATTATCTAGTAAACATTCTTTCTCTAATCCAGACGCAATTTACAAAGGGAATAAATTTAAGAATTTATGCATGCATTTCATTCATTCATTTGTTCATTCAGTCATTAGATTAATATCATGTACACATGTCAGGTACTAAATTATATTCTGGAAATAAAACCATGTCCTGAATCCTGGAGGAGGCCTGGAGGAATTTACAATCTAGTAGAAGAGACACTTATGTAAATTGTCATTGTGGTGTATTATGCTAACATGTAAGCCATAGATATATTAGTAAAATCGTATGAAATAGAGATAAAAGAGTCTAACTCCCTAGAGGTGTCTGAAGCAAGTGGAATCATCAGACTCTGGGGAGATAGCAAATAAATGAAGTGATAGACTGTCTAGAATTATTTGCTCATCTCTCCCAGAATTAAGCATGAATCTAAAGAGTTCAAAAGTATTAGCATTGGGGGAGGGGATGAAAAACTTTCACTATTGGAATTCTACTAAGATCCTCTCTTAATATCTCGCTCATGCCATTCCATATCTATATAAAAGCTCACTGGATTGCTGTGTTCCTCCATTCAATTACGTTTACTCCATCTGTACTTGCTTGTGAAAACTCTTTAATTACTAAGCAGAGATTTAATTAAGCACCTTTTTAGTCACTTAGCAGGAAGTTGTGAAAGTTGTCAGAGTGAGAATCAGTCATATGAGACGAATAGCCAAAAGTATAATAGACCCACCTGTTCAAAATAGGTGGAATAAAATGAATGTCGAGAGCATTAAATATTCGGTGGAGCATCTTCCACTTTATTGTTCTGCAAAATGGCTTTTGAGTCATCATTAATGCTCTCGGTAATTAATGAACACCAGATGGAATATGAAACACACAGGGCCACATCCATCAGGAGGTGTTTTCTCAGAGTTAAATGAGGCTGAGCTTGGGAAGTTTTTACCTCCTTTCGTCTTGGTTCAAAGAAGGTCCTTAGTTCCATTTTTACATATTTTAGAGGAAAGCTGAATGCATACCTTGACCTCTCTGATACCCAAATATTAGACACTGTGCTTTTCTTCTATCCATTTGTATCTAATGCAAGCTTTTATGACCTTGTCCCAAATATCTACAAGTAGTTTTTCTTTTCCTCCACTAGGTAGAAAGAATAATTTGGAGAATCTATAAAAGGAAGAGCTGGGTATGATGGTGCACACTTCTAATTCCAGTGGCTCAGGAGGCTGAGGTCAGAGGATCACAAGTTTGAGGCCAGCCTCAGAAATTTAGAGAAGCCATGAGCAACTTTGTGAGATCTGTCTCAAAATAAAACAAAAAGGACTGGGGATGTTGCTCAGGAGTTAAACACCTGTGGGTGCAATGCTGGTACCAAAAGAAAGAGATGTAGACAGGGAGAGAGAGGAGGGGTATAGGGAGGAGAGAGAGAGAGACACACCGAGACAGAGACAGAGACAGAGGGAGTCTATAAAAGGAAGAAAGTAACCCATCTTATTCCTTGTGGCTAAACACAGAAACAATTGTCAACTGTTACTCCACAAGGTCAGTTATATATCCACAGCTGAAGCATATCACTGATGAGAGAATTTCCATATAGTAAGAGCAACAGATATTCTGGGGTTCCCTCAGTCCCCAAAGACAGGAAACCAAGGTCATAGCCTAGGGAGTTTCAACATGCAGAAGGATTATTGAAGGTGAGATAATGTGGGATGAGGCAACAGGCACAGATGCAATTACTGTGGTTCTAATGGAAAGGTTAAGTATTCTTTATATTTTTCTGTAACTTGTATTTGAAACCTTGGGAAGTTTCAAAGAGAACAGAATAAACTTTTAAGTGCTAGCAATGCATATTTCACTGATAGTGTCTGAGGAATTTAGCAGGAAAAGACTCAATGAGAGGGGAAGAAAGAAAGGATGGCTTTTAATATGGGAAACCTCTCCAAAGTGTGAAAACCCACAAATGTTTATAGAAAACAGAGGTGATTGTGCTCCAGGTCCTAAGTTGTGCCTGTTATCCAAGTTGGTCAAATATTGGAAATCAGAGTTGTGCAAGGTTATTGACTGAATGATTGAATTCCTCTCAAAACTCATATGTTAAAACCCTAATCCACAAAATCCTGCTATTAAGAGGTGGAGTCTTTGGGGGGTAATTAAGCCTTGAAGGCAGATCTCTTGTTAATGGGGTTAAAGTCTTTCTAAAACAGACCCTAGAGAGCTACCTTGCCCCCTCCACCACACAATGAAGAATATCTATGGATCAGGATGCGGGACTTTACCACCGACCTGACAAGGAGTCTGTCAGCACCTTGATCTTGGGCTTTCTAGCTTCTAGAATTGTTAGAAATAGATGTTTGTAGCTTATGCCATGCAATCCATTATATTCTATCATAGAAGAACTAATTTTAACTAAGTCACATCAGTTAAAATTAAACAAGTATCCACTATTATTAAAGATAATTTGAGCTATCAGCTTAGTTGACTTTATCCACTCTCAAATCTGAGCCCTGGCATGTATCTTTATTAACTAAATTACTGTTACCATTACCTTTTCTCTTTTATCAATCTACATGATACCACCCTTAAAGGTCCAACACAAGTCTAATGCTTTCTAGGAAACTATCTTCTGTGTGCATTCCAATTTCTAAATAGTATGACACTTGTAATCTGTTCCATTCAATTCATAATTCAAATGAAGTGTGTTTTAGAGTGTATGCTATTATTTTACATGGGCAGCCTTACATCTTCAACTAGATCATATGTTCCTGTCTCCAAGACTGTGAATTATAGCTCTAGTATATACCCATATCACTGAACATAGAATAAGAGAAATGTGTAAGCTGGAACAGAGATCTGATTTTTAAATCCTATATTTAAAGATGAGGCAACTTAGAACCAGGGTGAAAAAAAATCACTTTTTAATGCTTCAAATAGTTAAATACAATGTCAAAATTGGAGTATCAAATTACCCAATAACGGGCTGGGGATGTGGCTCAAGTGGTAGCGTGCTCCCCTGGCATGCATGCGGCCCGGGTTCGATCCTCAGCACCACATACAAACAAAAATGTTGTATCCACCAAAAACTGAAAAATAAATATTAAAAAAAAGAGAGACTCAAATTACCCAATAATGTCTTTTCTACTATAATAGATAGCCTCTAAGATCTGATAGCTAATGAGACAAATTTAATTACTTTGTAGTTCTTAAAATTCCTAGAAGCATTCCTTAAAATGTAAGATCAGAATGTATCTATTTTTTTTTTCGGTTTTAAAAATTGGCAACCAGAGTTTCCCTTAAATTTAATCCATTTTTATCTGAGCTTGATTTTTGTCTGACTGATTTTTCTAAGCAATGTCTCTGCTCTTTGGTTCTTTCTAATAACCAGCAAGAAGGAGGGTTTAAACTAAATCAGTCTATCTGACTGTGAGACCATCTTTGTGTCTTCTCTAGTGGTTAGGAAATGTATTAATGTGGTGTCAAGCGTCCGGGGGACAAGTTCCAGTTATAACTTGAGACTACATCTGAAACCTGCATCCCTTTCCGGTATAGCTTACTCAGCATCTTCTCAGCAGCATATGAACTTTCTTTCAAAGAAAAGGATACAAATGCACAGTAAGAAAAGGCAATGAAAAGGCAGACAAAAAGCACAAAGCAAAAGAAAGCACTAGAGATGTCTCTCTTTTGCAAAGCTTATATTACCTGTTCCCACGCCACCTGAGACCTCACCCATAGGTGCCAACTGCCAGGGTATAGGCATAAGTATGAGCTGCTAAAGACACAGAACAACTGGATTTCTTCAAACCTGACAGCAAAGAATAGCCTCAAAGAATCACACTTAGTGCACACTGAGCATTGAATAAAAGCTTCTTGAAAGTAGCAATGATAGTGAATTACACATGTTCTTTGAGAAATTTATAAAAAGTAGAAATTCTCCTTGAATCCTGAACAAATAGCAGATTCTTAGTTTCAAGGAAGAGAATTGACCAACCAATTACTCCAAAGTTTGGAAATTTACAGGACAGCTAATTAACTCCTTAATTTTTAAACTTATTTTAGTTTTTTTTTTTTGAGGGGGTTACCTTGGATTGAACTCACGGATACTTGACCACTGAGCCACACCCCCACCCCTATTTTGTATTTTATTTAGAGACAAGGTCTCACTGAGTTGATTAGAAACTCACTTTTGCTGAGGCTAGCTTTGAACTTGTGATCCTCCTGCCTTAGGCTCCTGAGCTCCTGGTATTACAAGTATGTGCCACCCTGCCTGGCTAGTTTTTTGTTTTGTTTGTTTTTTAAATCTCTGTGGGTCTAGGAAGTCATCAGAACTGCCTTAAAATATTGTTTTGCAGGCTGGGGCTGGGGCTGAGCGGTAGAGCGCTAGCCTAGCATGTGCAAGAACCTGGATTTGATCCTCAGCACCACATAAAAATAAATAAATAAAGGTATTATGTCCAACTACAACTAAAAAACTATATATATTTCACATGTTTTCTCTTTTCAAATGCATTCATTCACAAAGTTGGATTTTGCAATGTGCCAATTTAGAAAAATTAGTACACATAGAAAAGAAAATGCTAGATTTTTATGGTTTGACTATCTCAGGAAAAAGTTGACACTTTACATGACAACTAAATGAAGTTAAAAATAATTTAGGCTATGTCTTTTTTGAAAACAACTGCTTCAATGTACCCTGATTTTCTTATTTTGCTGAACTAAAATGATGCCTGGAACCAAAGAAATGTATGCTAATTAATTATAAAAGATTTGCTACTGAAATGTATTAACATATATGTATATGTAGACATATGTATATGTGTATATGTATGGTATTTTATAAGTTAAAAAACTTTTAAGGGCTTCAAAATTAACATTCAATATTAATACTTAGAAATGTATAGAGATGCATCATATATATTTATTAGGAAGAATGAAAAATGTCTACTTGCCTTATAAGAAAAACAAGACATATATAATTATACTAGAAACATAAATTTTAGATATGTTCTTTGAGGGAGCATGCCATAAAAATCAATTAAGTAAAGCATGTTTTTGTACTTCCTGTGCCTTGCTTGTACTGATCATGGTTATATTGCCTATTAAAATGTTTTTTTAAACACTCAAAGGTACTTATTTCTTTTGAGTGATGAACCTTCACATTTGATCATGATGTTTAATGTGCATTCAAATCCCTCAATCAATGAAGTTGTGTACACCATTGATTTGCTGTTTTTGTCAATGTGTGGTAGTGATCCTTTATCATTATTCATGTTTTTTAAGACCTAGCCATAAAACTTTAACATTTTCTCCAGTACTATTTAATATGTATCTAAAAATAGAATGCTGTGTATGTGTGTGTGTGTGTGTGTATTCCTGAATGTGTATGTGTGTATGTAAATATAATATAATTCACTAAAATTTGTAGTTAATATGTTTATTTTTCCAAGTTTCAAATGCTACCACACATTTGTAGCCAATGTAACATGCTGTCGCAATTCAGTGCCAGGACTAGGGTGAAGAGAGTAAGGCTCTAGGGCCCAGAATTTGAGAGAGATTGGCTCTCACCTCTGACATTGGACCAGCTTCATTTACAGATACAGCCCCTAGCTCCTTGTTGAGCTCCACACTTTTTGCCAATGAATGATCTGCCACACTTTCTTGAACCAAGTACTGTGGTGCTGTCTACACCGACCCTTTACCATCTATGTTATAGTAAACAACTCAGGCCTATATATGTCTGATTAAATGTGTGTAATGGATAGGAATGTATCAAAAGCAAAAAGAAAAAATTCATACTGGAAGCTAAAATGTCAACATAGTAGTGAGTGAAGAAATGGAGGAGACTCTAGGAAAATATCATAAAGCAATTGGGATGGGGGAAGTGTTTTGGAATTTAAAAAGGTGTTATGATCTTTGCCTGGGATTATGGTCCAACAATTACCTGAAGTGTAGCTAGAAGAATCTGTGGGTGGTAGCATGTTCTAATTTGAGAAGATTAAAATGGTACAAAAGAAAAATTGCTGATTTATTGACCTTGCAACCATTTGCCAGATTAGAAGCTAGTCTATAAAAACCCAACATAGCTTTGATTCATCTATCTCTGTACTTCATCATTTTGTGAACACCTACCTTGTTCCAGATCTTTTGCTGGATACCCATCATGCATTAATTCTCATTCTCACAGCAACCTGTTTTACAGGAGTTACAAGGTATCAGAATGATTAAATTATCAGAATGATTAGGTGATTTCTAGCACCCATGAAACTATTGGTTGTCAGACATGGATTTTATTGCAAGTTCTTCAAGCAACAAAGACTTTACTATAAATCATTGCTTGTATTACATGATTGGAAAAGCAATGATAAAGGAATTATTGTAATTAAAGAATCAGGATGATCCTATAACCCATTAGAATATACTGTGATTAGCCTTATGACTTGGGCAATATTTAAGCATCTTTCCCTAAAACCAGATCACTGAACTCTCTTCATTGGATATATTCTGACAGTATTTCCCAGTAGAAACACTAAGCTACACTTCATTACACACTGTAATACAGATTCAAACAGAACCATATTTTCATCTCAATATGCAGAATTAAAGATGAGCCAATTCCCCTAATGTTTAAGGTTATCATAAGTTTGCAAATAATTATATTTCCTACAAACTTTTAGGAAAGTAAATATTGCAGTCTAACTAGTAATCATGTCAATATTGCATGATCTCAAGAAGATTAAAGCTTCTCCTATTTTAGTATTATGAGTCTTACTAATCAACAAGTCAGCATTTACTTTTCATATATTTGGAGAGGAGCTGATGTATCTTGTGCCCAAAGGAAATACAAAAGTAGTAACATTGTTTATTAAAAAATAAATGCCTAGCCCCAGAGTTATTAAGCGTGTTTTCTTTCTTAATATTGTCTACCTTGTTTTGAGTAAATTTAAATGAGTCTATCCATTGTCACTCATATATTGCTGTTGGCACAGGGATTGTGTGTGGTGCTGAAGGTGTTGGAAGGAGGCAGGGGGCGTGGACCTGATATTTGGTAAACATCTTCTATATGACTAACCTGTTTGCTCTTCACAGTACTCAAGAAATTTGATAATGCTCTATAATGTTCAGGACTCTTCCAGTTACGAGTGGCAGGAATCTAACTCAAAATGCCTTAAAAAGTGGCTTGTAAAATAAGCTAATATAACCATAAACACACAATGGACTGACTATAAGCATAGGCAAATCCAGGGGCTCAAGTAATATCATTGGTGCACAGTCTTACTGTCCAAGTCTGAGGTCTACACTTGAGCCAATTCTTCAAGTCCTAGAAAATGACTGACAGCAACTCCTGGCTTCAACACATATCAATTGCAATGAAAACACACATAACCTCCCCTACCCACCATGCCTTATAGAGACACAATTCTCATAAGTTTCTCTTTGCTTCTACCTGCTCCATTTCTTACAGATTAACTGCATACTAAAGTTAGCTAGAAACCCCTTCCCAAATACTCCACAATTCTAAATTACAGAAGAAGGTCACATCTAGAAGGGTGTTTGCCAGAATGCTGACCTCAACAAAAAACAGACCAAAGCCATCTAGTCAACACAGAAGGTTTGATCATTGATGTCTTCTTTGGATCCATTGGATTGCAACTCTCACTGACCTATGCAAATGAGACAAAATGCACAAGGCCCTCACTTCAGAAGAGGCTATTTTTTGAAACATTGGACAACTGGGGAGTCTGTCTGTCTGGGTTCTTCCTTTGAAAAAAAAAAACTCATATAAATTTTTTTTCCCTGAGGCAAGGGTTGTTGAAAGGGAAGCTTACCATCTTCCAACATGGTGCATTGTTGGTAGGAAAGCTCTTTCTTTCTCTGTCACTTTTATCTCTTGATTCATTGATTCTATCAGATGGCAGCAAAAAGAACCTTGTGCAGTTACAGCAACAGAAAGTCTCCTCCTTGTTGAGACTTGCTTTATCCAATCCCAGGAATGGGTTCCATCTGATCATCATGATCATGTAAGTAGTTTTGAATAAGAAAGAACACAAGGAGAATTTGTTGCCAAATTGGACAAACCCGTGTCCTGTTGCCCGCTTAATGCCCAGAGAAGAGAAACTCTACTGGGATCATGTGGGCTTAGAGTGGAGGAAGGGTGATTTCCCAGGAAAAAATTAGAGGTGGAGAGAAGGGACAAGCATAGCGTTAGGCCATAACATTCAAGATACTCATTTAAATTTGAATTTTAGATCAACGATAAATAAATTTTATTATAACTTCAAATATTGTGTAACTTTTAGCACAGATATATCTCATGCAATATTTGAGACAAAACTAAATATCATTATTGACGTAAAATTTGAATTTAAATGGATGTCACCTATTTTTATTGACTAAATCTGGAAATCCTAAATAAGAAAAAAATATAGCAGACATCCACTACAGAAGTCCTATTATTTACATTTTTCCCATGAGAATTTTATAGCCCAGAAAAATGCTGTAACAATCACACACATATTTCATGTCACTGCAGTATATGAACTCGTGGCTGGCTGACTACAGAGCCCAATTACACTCCTTCTCTTTCCTGACTCAGCCTTTGACGTAAGAGCTCCCATGAGTAGACGTAGAATGAAGAAACTAATCTTTGCTTTAAATGTCCTAATGCTCAGCAGCAACCACCTGAAAGTTCTTCCTGAGCCATCAACTCTGACTTCAGTCAAATTAGTGAACATTTGCAGCTGCACGTTAAGTACATAAAGGTAACACCAATTTTAGACTTGGTGTTATCACTCAGTGTTTGCTTTATTAGCATTTTGGGGAGAAATGCAACTGGTTCCATTTCATTTCCTGATCTAGTATAATCCATAATTTTTTCCCATCATCTCACAAAGGCAGATTAGCATATTAGGGTTAAATGAATATTCTATTTTAATTATGACTGTTCTCAATATGCTTTAAAACTTCCTCCTGAACACAAAGTGCAAAGAATTGAGAATATTGCAGTGAAACATGAGGAGGATACCTGCTTAAAGTGGTTTATGAGCTTATTATGATGGAAGAGCCCCTATCAGTTATGGACAATGAGGTCTAGAAAACCAGAAACAGTGGTCAGTTCAGACAAATTGAGATATAGGAATGATATCAAGAATTGGATTCAGTTAACATGAGTCATTCTATGTAGTCCATCATTGTTTCCAGAATGATCCAGAACCATCAGACTGACAGAACCAGGAAGAAATTAATGAGAACAAATCTGTTCAATTCCTTCTCCTTAATGGTAAGTGTTATTTAACACTCACCATATACTCAGCTGATCAGGCTACAGACCCAACTGAACTGGCCAGGTAAGGCCCAAGGTCATAATTAAAAAAACAATGAAACAAATTTCAGTTACCTGGTTGAGGACTCCACCCTGTTTAACTTTGTGACTGTTTTCTACACAGGGCTACCACTTAGACTAGATGTGAGCATTTTAACAAGGAATATCAGCAGATACTCTTGACAGAGTGGAATGAGTCGAATATTTGGGCTATGCAGCTCCAAGTTACAAGTGCAGGAAATTATGTAGAGAAACAAATCTATCCTTCATACCTCAAATAATATTCTTTTCTGAGGCATATGTGCATAAAAAGTCAACGTGGAGAAAGGAGAAAGCACTGTTTCAGTAATTTAATACAAGACTTATTATAATATTGGCTATTGGTAAAGTAGGCCTTTTAAAATAAAGATATTTAATCTCTATAAGACTTGTTTACTACATTGTTGGACATTTCTAGAACTCTGTCTGGATTGCTACTTCCTTATGATTCAATGTAATTCAGGAAAAGAGTAATCTTTTTACCTTGTCTAACCATCACTAGAATTATCCTCATTAAAAATTAGTTATTACCTATATGCTACTGTTTCCCTGCCAATAAGAACCTCCAAACAGGTAACCTTCCTGTGTAATTCATCTCTCTCTCTCTCTCTCTTATATATACACACACACACACACACACACACACACACACATAATATGAATTTATATATATATATATATGTATATATATATATAATTATATATTTTTTAAAAAGATTTTTGGCTTTGCATATTCTTTTTCCCCACATTTTATTGGTGTATTATAGTTGTATGTATTTATGGTATTTGTATTTATATTTACATATTCATACATGCACACAATATAATAAGACAATTTGGCCAATATCACTCCCCAGCACTTCCCTCTCTCTCCACATTCCTGGGTAATTCTTAAGCAGAGAGTGTTTATTACACTTCAAAAACCATGTTGATACAGGTTTACGGGTTCTAATCTCTAAAACAATTATTAATTCTTCTTTGCAGGTAAGAAAACTAAATATCAGTGAGCTTTATTTAGCACATTACCTAAAGTTAAAAAGCTAGTCAGTAAATAAATTAAAAAAAAAAACTAGTCAGTAATAGAGACAGAAGGTGGAAGATTATAGGAAGATAAAGGAAGGATGCACTTCCTAACAGTCCTCTGCGCCAGACTTACAAAGTGGAAAGATTACTCCTCAGCAAGCTGGATAACTAAGAGAACTCACGGAAACTTAATACTGGCCTGTAAAAGAAACCATAGAGACAAAGAAAATCAGAACCTTGAACATCATCACAAGAAATAATACTTAAGAGATAACCAGCATGGCTGCCAGCAGTAGTTGTGGGAGCAGCAGAAGGAGGCTGGGGTGCAGGCAGACAAGGAGACAAAATAGCCAGCAGATAAAGAAATTTAGATCATAGTATTGTCATGTGCAACTCAAAAAAAAAAAAAATCTAAAGAAAAATTGGTTTGAGGAAACCTGTGGATTAGAGAGGAACACCAAGTTTAACGGACACAGAGTCAGTGGGAAAAGTGGTTCAGTAAAAACTAACCTCAAAATAGCTCATTTCAGGGGCGGGGAATATTCTGCAGGTGTGGATAACACCCACCCAGCATGGAAACTGGTCAAAGTGCACAGTGCAGCAAACATCTGTAAGTGTTGTGCAGTATCGAGCAGAGGCAGGAGCTTAGGGATTCATAAAGGAAGATCCCCGCAGTCGCCTTATTAAAATTCCCAGAGGATGCGTGAACCAGAGAGATTGAAACAGGCACCAAGAAAAATACACTTGGATCATTCAGTCACCAAATACTGAGAGATAAAGCCTCCTTTGCTGCTGTAAGAGGGAGACATCTATAGCAGCCATGGGGTGGATACATGGTATTTCACATTCATAACGGTAAAGGTGCAACTTGCGTAGGTTTAGTCCCCACATCCAAAGAGTGGATTTCACCCCAGGACCTAGAGCTCCAGTCCTCCTATAGAGACTAGCATCTCCCCAGCTGTTTGGGGTGTGATCAAATCTCAAATAACACTCCAACAGAGTTCCAAAAATTGGCAGAGCCTAAACCCAACCACTGGAACATCCAATTTAGAAATCTGCACCAACCCTACTGCAAAAATACACAATTTGTAGTAGAAACCCCCCAGTGTATTCTACCCTATGCTGGGAGACTGGAAGCTGAGATCTACTAAGATCAGCCTTGGCTCCTAACCACAAAAACTGGCAGTTAAGAAAGCAACACAAGGCATTGGACTTAACAACCCCCAGCCATTGACCCAAGGGTTGTAAAGCAAAAAATAAATACAAATATAAAATGAAAATCCATCTCTAACAAAAGTTTTGCTGCCTCATCAGAAACAAGCCCTTTATTTCTCAGTAAAATTTTCCTTTCATTTTTCTTATCTTTTTTTCTTTTTTCCTCCATGTTCATCCCATTGTTAAAAATATTTTTTACACTAGTTTTTAAAATTTTTAACTTTTTAAATTTTTTCAAATATCATTTCATTGTATTTTTATTTTTTTATTTTTTTTTATTCTACAAGATTTTGCTGTGGATGTATGGAGGTATGTGTATGCTCTCACTGTGCAAATAGGTTTGAAATATATATATATATACACACACACACACACACACACACAGACATATACATATATAATTTTACTTTCACTTTAACCGCTTCCTCTTTCCCTGTTTATTATTTAATATTGGTTTGACATAGGTAAGACGAAAGTACACGTCAATGTGAATTATTTTGATCTTATATTTGCTTGCTTGTTTGCACCTTGGTTTTTGTCCCTCTCATTGCCCCTTCTTCCATATCTTCCCTCACTAACAGACAAATTTTCTTTTGGTTTTCTCAATACTTTTATTTAATTTTTCTTATTCTTTCTTCTTTACAGCTGACATCTACTACCTATCTTATGCCTCTCATATATGCATTTTTTAACTAATCCAAACTTTCTATTGCCTTCTTACCCTATTTGTTCTTCATATAAGAAACTGTAGTTCCACTCAATTAGAATTATATAGTTTATATAATTCCTACCTCATTCATGTTATTGTGATTATTAATGCGGTGGACAACGTAGAAGACACTTGCTGTCTAATGCTTGATATAGTCCATAATTTTTTAATTGTTCATACTGTTGTTAAATGCTGATTTTAACAATTCTATATAGGTATCAACTCATGTTATAGATATCAAAGTAGACGCCAGACATTTACCTTAAAACTGTACATCCGTTTTTAACCTTAGTGCTATTCCTGGTTCCCTCTTTCCTCTATGAGCGATTGAGACACTTCAAGTTAACAGAGTATAGATCCTGCTGAAGAGCAATACTCATGACACTCAGCCAATTAACAGCAAGATCTTGCCCCACCTGCACCTCAACATGTCACACAGAATTGGTGAAAGAAAATCTCCCACACAACAACCAGGCCGCAAGGAGGAACAACAACAGGGGTTCTCAGGTCACACCCCTGGACTTCTACTAATATATCAAAATCAGAGAGAATTCCTGGGGAGAGGGAGAAACCTATACACAAAGAACATGCATATAAAAGGGGAAGGGAAATCCATCTCAATGATACATAAGTCCAAGATCTCTAAAAACAAATCTTCCTCCAAAATTCACAATCCCCAACAATAGGAACCCACAGATATGAAAGTAGATGAAATTTCAGAGAAAGATTACAAATAACATTATTAAAATTTTCAAAGAACTAAAAGAAGAACTAAGGAATGAATTAAGACAGCAAATATAGAAGTTAAAAAACTATTTCCAAAAAGAAACAAGAGATATTGAAAAGAAACCAATCAGAACTTCTGGAAATGAAAGACACAATGAATAAAATTAAAAATTCACTTGAAAACATTGAAAGGTTAAATTTCATAAAAAATATAACTTCAGCCCTTGAAGATGGGGTATGAAAAATTGAATATTCAGTATGCAATGAAGGAAAAGAAAAAGACCACAATCAGATTGTAGAAGAACTCTGGTACAGCATCAAGATATCGAGAGAACAAACCTAATCATCATTGGGATAGGTGAGAACATGTAGATATGGGATACGGGCATCAAGAATATTTTCAACGAGATAGTAACAAATTTTTCATGTGTCAGAAATGAGATACACATCAACATAGAGGAAGCACACAGGACTCCAAATAGGCAATATCAGAAGAAGAAATTCTTTAAAAAACATTGAAATCAAAATGCTAATATAGCAAATAAAGAAAGAATATTAAAAGCTTCAAGGGGAAAATGTCAACTCACATGTAGAGGCAAACCAATAAAGCTTACCTCCAACTTATCAACTCAGACCCTAAAATCAAGAGTGGCTTAAAATGTGATATTCAAATCTCTAAAATAAAACAACTGTGAGACAAGATTGCTATCTCCAGCAAAGCTCTCTTTTAAAATCGACAGGAAAATTAAAACACTCCTTAACATGAATAAACTAAAATAATACTCCAAGACATACTGCACTCAGAGAAAAACAATCCTCCAAGCCCTCAATTAAATGAAAATCATGAGAAGAGTAACCAGCCAAATAATTATCAAAACAGAATTAAATATAGCAAACAATTTGAAATGCCAGAAAACCACAAACAAATATCCATTATAACACTGAATATAAATGGTCTAAACTTCCAATTAAAAGACATAGATTATCAGAATGGATCAAAAAAAAAAAAACAAGTTCTGACTATATGCTCTTTGTGGCAGACTCATCTCATAGGTAAAGACACCCACACTATGAAGGTAAAAGGATGGAAAAATATATTCCATGCAATGAAATTCAAAAACAAGCAGGAGTAACTATACTAGTATCTGACAAAGCAGATTTCAGACAAAAATTAATCAGATGGGACAAGAAAGGTCATTAAATCCTTTGAAAGGGAAACTTCCAGCAGGATGATATAATGATACTAAATATATATGCCCCAAATATCAGTTGCCACAGTCCAGCTGCAGCAAAATAACTGGGGAGTGACGAGCAACTTGTGTACATTGATACAGCAGGAGTGGGAGCCGTTTATTGTAGGACAGGAGGGGTATATATACATTCCACACAGCTTATCTTAATTAACATAAACTAGATACAGCAGTCAACCAATAAGGAATCTCCACACTTAATGGCTCGCTGGCGTTACTTCACAAACCACTCCCTCTGGCAAAATGCCAGGCACCATCCAGACTTGTTTACAGACCTTAACAATTAGTGTACCTAATTATATTAAAACACACACACACTTTTTTGACATGAAATTCCAGATAGACCCCCAAACAATGATGCTGGCAGATTTCAATATACCCTTATCACCACTATACAGGTCATACAAACATAAAATCAATAAAGATATTCCTGACATATATAATACTATAAATCAATGGGCCTAATAAACATCTACAGAATATTTCACCCCAAACCAACTTAATCTATTTCCTTTTCAGCAGCTCATGGAACCTTTTCCAAAATACACCATATTCTAGGACACAAGGGAAGTCTTAGCAAATACAAAAATATTTACATAATCCCATGCCAAAAAACTAATACCTCAATCAATAAGTGGACAAAAGAACACAAATTGCTAACAAAATACAAAAAAAAAAAAAAAACATTTTTTCAACATCTCTAGCAATCAAGGGAATACAAATCAAAACTGCACTAAGATATCATCTCACTCCAGTCAGAATGGCAATAATCAAGAACATAAATATTCATGAATACTGGTGAGGATATGGGGGAATATGTACACTCATAAACTGTTGGTATGACTGGAAATTAGTACAACCACTGTAGAAAGCAATATGGAGATTCCTGGAAATAAAGTAGAGTGGAACTACAATATGAACCAGCTATCCCACTCCTTGGTATTTATTCAATAGAACTAAAATTGGCATACTATAAAAATACAGCCAAGTCAATGTTTATAGCAGTACAATTGCCAAATGATGGAATCAGCCCAGATGCCTATCAATAGATGAATGAATAAAAAAAAAATGTAGTTTGTGTACACAATGGCATTTTATTCAGTCATAAAGAATGAAACAATAGATTTTCCTGGTAAATGGATGAAATAGAGAACATCATGCTAAGTAGATAAACCAGACAGAAAAATCAAGGAATGGATGTGTTCTCTCATATGTGGAAATAAGATCAAGAATATGGTGGTAGGGTGGGGAACAGATATTATAAATATAGAGAGAGGAGATTCAACGTGGTGGCGGGCTTGGAGAGATCAAGTCTCTGACCTCTTCAGCTGCTCGGGCATAGGGAGTCATAAACCGTCTAAATGTTGTTTGCTCAGGATCACTAGGCAATGCTGAGCTGACTTGGATCTGGGACGAACAGTCTGGCCTCTCAGAACACACACCGAGCCCGGATCAGCTGAATTCAAGCTCCTGTTTGCCTACTTCTCGCAGACAAACTGCTGTGACTCAGCACTAAACGATCCTGCTGAAACAACTGGTCGGCCCTTCTGATCCTACGGAGGTTAATGCCAACCAAGCCTTCATAGGCAGTAGCCACAGGATTGAAACAGGGCTTGGGAGAGACAGTCAGGATCCACGCGTTGCATTGGTCACCGGGCAAAGGGAACTCGAACTGTCACCATTTGCATGGGATACCACCATGGCAGAGAACTGATGTCACCAGAATGTGGTGGAGGAGATAACTTCATTGAAACCAGCGGCAACAGGTGTGTAATCCCCTAGCCTTCCCTCTCCACACAGCAGGGAAACCTTAAGGGCCCTTCCCAGCTCTCCCATGAGTGCAATAGCCAGACCAAGGGAATCAGGAGTGGTGCGGGACCCACGGCGCAGAACTCCCGGCTACCTCTCCCACCAGTGCTGACAACTGAGGTCTCTTGCACCAGCTACCGGGGACTTGGCTACTGGAGGGCAAGCAAAATTCCCTGAGGGTTCTCAGCCCCAAGCTCTACAAACTTAGGGTCTGAGGGAATGGCAAACAGGGAGAGTGTGCCCAGTGGTTCATGAAAACAGGGCTCCCGGGAGCAGCAGACCTGGCGTGTAGCCAGTATTGTGGTGAGCGGCACCGTGAGAGGGGCCTGGCTAGAGGAAAAGTGGGGAAGTGACTAGACACAAGAGGAGGCCCTAGGCACTCAGAATTGGAGACCTGCCCAGTCTGGGAGGAGTAGCTGCTGCACAGTGATTGGTTCCCGCGTATTGAGAGGAGAAGCTTGGCCCAGTGGGCACAGCTCCAACTACTGGAAGAGAACTTAATCAAACTCTAAGACTGCATCTATTAATATTTTTTTAATTTGGGTTTTTTTCATTTTCATTTTGTTGTTTTTTTTAAATTTTTTAAAAATTTTTTTAAATTTTAATTTTAAATTTTTTAAATTATTTTTGTTAAATTTTTTTTTCTCTTTTTCTTTTCTATTTTTTATCTTTTGTCTTTTCATTTCTTTTCAATTTTCTTATTCCCCCTTCTTTGAATTCTACCTGCTTACTCTCATTCTCTTTAGTGACTTCTTCCCTTCCCTTATAATACCTTTCCTCCCAAGCATCAAATAAATTTATAGGAGTAAACAGTAACTCAGCAGTCAAACAGAACAAGAAGTAACATGAGCAGCATGAAAAAGCAAGGAAGAAAAGGAGTACAAACAATGCAGGACAGCCTAAATATTCAGGAGGACCAAGAGTCATCAGAAAAATGGTCAAATAAAGAACTCAAGGAATACCTTAGACAGATGGAATGGAACCCTAAAGAGGATATGAGACAGCAAATTCAAACAGTGAAAGAACACATTGAAAATGAATTACATAAACAGATAACAGAAGTTAAGCATCTTTATCAGGAGATATAGATTATAAAAAAATCAAACAATAATTCTAGAAATGAAGGAATGTATAAACCAAATTAAAAACTCAAATGAGAGTATCAGTAACAGAGTGGAGCAAGTAGAAGCCAGAACGTCAGATAATGAAGACAAAATATATCATCTTGAAAAGAGTCTAGACAACTCAGAAAGGCTGGTAAAAAATCACGAGGAAAAAAATCCAAAAGATATGGGATAACATAAAAAAAACAAACTTAAGAGTCATGAGGATAGAGGAAGGTATAGAGATTCAAACAAAGGGAATGAGTAACCTGCTGAATGAAATAATTACAGAAAACTTTCCAGAAATAAAAAAGGAAACGGATATACAAATTGTAGATGCATACAGGACACTGAGCATACAAAATCACGGTAGACCAATGGCAAGGCACATTGTTATGAAGATATCCAATATATAGAACAAAGAGAAAATATTAAAAGCTACAAGAGAAAGGAGGCAGATTACATTCAGGAGTAAACCAATAAGGTGAACAATGGATTTGTCATCACAGACGCTGAAAGCAAGAAGATCCTGGAACAACGTATTTCAAACACTGAAAGACAATGGATGCCAACCAAGAATTCTGTATCCAGTAAAATTAAGCTTCAGGTATGACAACAAAATAAAAATCTTTCATAATAAACAAAAGTTAAAAGAATTTGCAGCCAGAAAACCAGCATTGCAAAGCATCTTGAGCAAAACACTACAGGAGGAAGAAATGAAAAACAATAACCAAAACCATCAGTGGGAAGTGCCTCAGTAAAAACAGAGGGCGGGGGGAAAGCTAACCATGGAGAAACAGACTAAATTAAAAAAAAAAAAAAAGATAAATAATCAAACATGGCTGGAAGTACAAACCATATATCAATAGTAGCTCTAAACTTTAATGGCTTAAACTCTCCAATAAAGCGACATACGCTGGTAACATGGATTAAAAAAACAAATCCAACAATATGCTGCCTCCAGGATACACATCTGATTGGAAAAGACATACACAGGATGAAGGCGAAAGGTTGGGAAAAAATATACCACACACACAGTCCTCATAAGCAAGCAGGGGTGGCCATTCTCATATCGAATAAAATCGACTTCAAGACTAAGTTAATCAAAAGGGATAAGGAAGGACATTATATACTGTTAAAAGGAACCATTCACCAACAAGACATAACAATTATCAATATTTATGCACCAAATAATGGTGCTGCGACGTTCATAAAACAAATTCTCCTCAAGTTCAAGAATCAAATAGACCACAACACAATAATTATGGGTGACTTCAACACACCTCTCTCACCATCGGACAGATCCTCCAAACAAAAGTTGAATAAAGAAACTATAGAACTCAATATCACAATCAATAACCTAGACTTAACTGAGATATAGAATATATCAACCATCATCAAGTGGATATACTTTTTTTCTCAGCAGCACATAGATCCTTCTCAAAAATAGACCATATATTATGCCATAGGGCAACCCTCAGTAAAAATAAAGGGGTGGAGATAATACCATGCATTTTATCTGATCATAATGGAATGAAACTGGAAATCAATGATAAAAGAAGGAAGGAAAAATCCGACATCACATGGAAAATGAACAATATGTTACTGAATGATCAATGGGTGACAGAAGACATAAAGGAGGAAATAAAAAAATTCTTATAGATAAATGAAAATACAGACACAACATATCAGAATCTATGGGACACAGTGAAAGCAGTTTTAAGAGGGAAATTCATCGCCTGGAGGTCATTCCTCAAAAAAAGAAAAAAACAACAAATAATTGAGCTCACACTTCATCTCAAAGCCCTAAAAAGGAAGAGCAAAACAACAGCAAATGTAGCAGAAGGCAAGAAATAATTAAAATCAGAGCAGAAATCAACGAAATTGAAACGAAAGAAACTATTGAAAAAAATAACAAAACTAAAAGTTGGTTCTTCGAAAAAATAAATAAGATTGACAGACCCTTAGCCATGCTAACGAAGAGAAGAAGAGAGAGAACTCAAATTACTAACATACGGGATGAAAAAGGCAATATCACAACAGATGCTACAGAAATACAGAAGACAATCAGAAATTATTTTGAAAACCTATATTCCAATAAAATAGAAGATAGTGAAGACATTGATAAATTTCTTTTTTTTTAAAGAGAGAGTGAGAGAGGGAGAGAGAGAGAATTTTAATATTTATTTTTTTGTTATCGGCGGACACTACATCTTTGTTTTGTATGTGGTGCTGAGGATTGAACCCAGGCCGCATGCATGCCAGGCGAGTGCTCTACCGCTTGAGCCACATCCCCAGCCCCAACAAATTTCTTAAGTCATATGATTTGCCCAGACTGAGTCAGGAGGATACACACAATTTGAACAGACCAATATCAATGGATGAAATAGAAGAAGCAATCAAAAGACTACCAACCAAGAAAAGCCCAGGACAGGATAAGTATACAGCGGAGTTTTACAAAACCTTTAAAGAAGAATTAATACCAATACTTTTCAAGTTATTTCAGGAAATAGAAAAAGAGGGAGCTCTTCCAAATTCATTCTATGAGGCCAACATTACCTTGATTCCGAAACCAGACAAAGAAACCTCAAAGAAAGAAAACTACAGACCAATATCTCTAATGAACCTAATGAATTTTATTGAGGATGCAAAAATCCTCAATAAAATTCTGGGAATCTGATACAAAAACACATCAAAAAAATTGTGCACCATGATCAAGTAGGATTCATCCCTGGGATGCAAGGCTGGTTCAATATACGGAAATCAATAAATGTTATTCACCACATCAATAGACTTAAAGATAAGAACCATATGATCATCTTGATAGACGAAGAAAAAGCATTCGACAAAGTACAGCATCCCTTTATGTTCAAAACATTAGAAAAACTAGGGATAACAGGAACTTACCTCAACATTGTAAAAGCTATCTATACTAAGCCTCAGGCTAGCATCATTCTGAATGGAGAAAAATTGAAGGCATTCCCTCTAAAATCTGGAACAAGACAGGGATGCCCTCTATCACCACTTCTATTCAATATAGTTCTCTGGAAACACTGGCCAGAGCAATTAGACGAAAGAAATTAAAGGCATAAAAATAGGAAAAGAAGAACTTAAATTATTTCTATTTGCAGAAGACATGATTCTATACCTAGAAGACCCAAAAGGGTCTACAAAAAAAACTACTAGAACTAATAAATGAATTCAGCAAAGTGGCAGGATATAAAATCAACATGCATAAATCAAAGGCATTTCTGTATATCAGCGACAAAACTTCTGAAACGGAAATGAGGAAAAACACCCCCTTCACAATATCCTCAAAAAAAAAAAAATAAAATACTTGGGAATCAACCTAACAAAAGAGGTGAAAGATTTATACAATGAAAACTACAGAACCCTAAAGAGAGAAGTAGAAGAAGATCTTAGAAGATGGAAAAATATACCCTGTTCATGGATAGGCAGAACTAACATCATCAAAATGGCGATATTACCAAAAGTCCTCTATAGGTTTAATGCAATGCCAATCAAAAACCCAAAAGCATTTCTTGTAGAAATAGATAAAGCAATCATGAAATTCATATGGAAAAATAAAAGACCCAGAATAGCAAAAACAATGCTAAGCAGGAAGTGTGAATCAGGTGGTATAGCGATACCAGACTTCAAACTATACTACAGAGCAATAGTGACAAAAACAGCATGGTACTGGTACCAAAATAGGCGGGTGGACCAATGGTACAGAATAGAGGACACAGAGACTAATCCACAAAGTTACAACTATCTTATATTTGATAAAGGGGCTAAAAGCATGCAATGGAGGAAGGATAACATCTTCAACAAATGGTGTTGGGAAAACTGGAAATCCATATGAAACAAAATGAAACTGAATCCCTTTCTCTCGCCATGCACAAAAGTTAACTAAAAATGGATCAAGGAGCTTGATATCAAATCAGAGACTCTGCGTCTGATAGAAGAAAAAGTTGGCTCCAATCTACATATTGTGGGGTCGGGCTCCAAATTCCTTAATAGGACACCCATAGCCCAAGAGTTAATAACAAGAATCAACAAATGGGACTTACTTAAACTAAAAAGTTTTTTCTCAGCAAGAGAAACAATAAGAGAGGTAAATAGGAAGCCTACATCATGGGAACAAATTTTTACTCCTCACACTTCAGATAGAGCCCTAATATCCAGAGTATACAAAGAACTCAAAAAATTAGACAATAAGATAACAAATAACCCAATCAACAAATGGGCCAAGGATCTGAACAGACACTTCTCAGAGGAGGACATACAATCAATCAACAAATACATGAAAAAATGCTCACCATCTCTAGCAGTCAGAGAAATGCAAATCAAAACCACCCTAAGATACCATCTCACTCCAGTAAGATTGGCAGCCATTCTGAAGTCAAACAACAACAAGCGCTGGCAAGGATGTGGGGAAAAGGGTACTCTTGTACATTGCTGGTGGGACTGCAAATTGGTGCAGCCAATTTGGAAAGCAGTATGGAGATTCCTGGGAAAGCTGGGAATGGAACCACCATTTGACCCAGCTATTGCCCTTCTCGGACTATTCCCTGAAGACCTTAAAAGAGCGTACCACAGGGATACTGCCACATCGATGTTCATAGCAGCACAATTCACAATAGCTAGACTGTGGAACCAACCCAGGTGCCCTTCAATAGATGAATGGATAAAAAAATGTGGCATTTATACACCATGGAGTATTACACAGCACTAAAAATTGACAAAATCATGGAATTTGCAGGGAAATGGATGGCACTAGAGCAGATTATGCTAAGTGAAGCTAGCCAATCCCTAAAAAACAAATACCAAATGTCTTCTTTGATATAATGAGAGCAACTAAGAACAGAGCAGGGAGGAAGAGCAGGAGGAAAAGATTAACTTTAAACAGAGACATGAGGTGGGAGGGAAAGGGAGAGAAAAGGGAAATTGCATGGAAATAGAAGGAGACCCTCATTGTTATACAAAATTACATATAAGAGGTTGTGAGGGGAATGGGAAAATAAGCAAGGAGAGAAATGAATTACAGTAGATGGGGTAGAGAGAGATGATGGGAGGGGAGGGGAGGGGGGATAGTAGAGGATAGGAAAGGTAGCAGAATACAACAGTTACTAATATGGCATTATGTAAAAATGTGGATGTGTAACCAATGTGATTCTGCAATCTGTATTTGAGGTAAAAATGGGAGCTCATAACCCACTTGAATCTAATGTATGAAATATGATATGTGGAGAGCTTTGTAATGTTTTGAACAACCAATAAAAAATAAATAAAATAAAATAAATAAATAAATATAGAGAGAATATCAGGGGAATAGAAGGAAATCCAGATAGAGAGAGGAAGGGTAGAAAGGGGGAGAAAATATGGAATGAATTTATGAAAATCACATTTTATTCATATATAAATGTACCATCGGGAGTTTAACCTTGATATGTATGTAGAAAGTACCAATCAAAAATCAGTGAGTGCAACAACACCAATAGAGCAGAGGAACAAGAATAGGGGAAGGGAGGAGAGGAGGGAAAGAGGGGAACAGGGATCGAATGAAGTTCCAAACACGTATGATTTTGTCCTAATGATCCCAACCACTATGTGTAACAATAATGCTCCAGTGGTAATAATAATTATAAAAAGCCAGTCTGTAGAGCCAGCAAAATTTAACCCCCAAGAACTAGAGCCTGCCTCTGTTCAGAGATAATGTCAAAAGACAAAATTACAATGAATCTAGTTACAGATCTAATTAGTTTTTATTTGCTATTCAAGAATGGAGTAGCCTCAAATTCAACAAAATAGAAGGAGAAAACCCAGTGGGAGACAGCAGAATCGGAAGTTTTATAAGATAGTAACAAGGAAACGGAACTGATAGGAAAAAAGTTATTAAATTACATCAAGTTATGTAAGATTTTTTCATAAGAGATAAAATGAAGGGAACTTCCCTATTATATCAATACCAGTACACTGAAAACTCCTGTTTTCAGGGTGGGGGGAAATGGTCTATTAGAACCTACCTGCTTTCTTTATAGTTTTTGTTTGATTATATGGCACTTAGCACAAGTGACTCCATTTTGGTTTGGTCTGGTCTTTGGGAGCCTAATACAGGAGCTCAGCGTAAAACATTGTCCTCCTATAAATTCATTTAACAGAATGAATAGAAAATATGACTCCTTTATTACAGAGTGCAGACTTTACGTGGAGCAAACTGGACAGAGAATGCATTGGTAAAACAATATTAAGGCATCCCTCTGGGAATTACTGCAGAGTCATGAAGAGATTGATTGCTCTATTGTCAGACCTGGGATCACATTCTGTACTGCCAGTTACTTGCTTTGTGTCTTTGTGTATTAGTCATGTGTTTTTGATGTTTCGACATCTGTGGCCTTGCTGACCCTGGAGACTTGGCTGTTCCAGGGTTTGCAGATTCTTAGAGATTAGTAAGGATTCTTCCTCACGTGTGGCTTTCATATGCAAACTGTCCCATCTGGATCCCACACCTCATACCTCCTCTTTCACTCCTACAGTTCAGGCAATTATCCTTCTGCCTTATTAACCCCAGGGCCACTACCAGACAACCAGGGAGACACCCTCACAGGCTAAAGCCCACTGAAATGTTTCAAGGTGGTCAATACTAAACTGCTTGGATGACTTACCCTGCTTTGCCCATCCCCTCCCATGGAAAAACACAATGCATTTTCTGACCACGTTTCCCTCCTGCTCCCTCCACCTCCCAGCTGACCCTAGTGCTCCCAGAAATGGCCCTGAGTAGGGGTCATGCCCCCTTGGGAACTGTGAGTAACAACTATCTTCTTAATGACAGTCATCTCCTGATCTGCTGGCTTCGAGCACACCTGAATAATAATAAAACTGACATTTTAAAACTCTTGGGAAATTTCTTTAACCTCTCTGAACCTTATTTTTTTTATTTTTTTAAGTTTGAGATACTAATAGTTACCTCCATCACCATGTCGATCACAAGTTTCTATGTGAAAATGTGCATGCAGGCCTCAGCACAGTGCCAGGTTCATGGTGAGAGTTCAACAAAAGGGTAACTTTGTCAAAATCATCCCTAATGAGATTATTATTATTGATAGTGTGCTCCTGGAAAGTATGGACCAAAGTTGATATATCTCTGCATCTCTAGGGCTTGCAGAGAGCACACACTTGAAAACCGTTTGTTGAGTTTTAAATAAATTAAGTCATTTATTTTCAGGGACCACTGTGACTAAGATTAGACGTAACGAAGCCAATCTGCCTTTCTGATCAGAGTGCTATAAATCATGAACACCTTCACAGAATGGCTGAGCAAAACCATTAGTTTTCGGGCACACGCATTTTAATTTCTTTATCATCTAAGTAAATACAATTATGAATATAATAAATATTCACATCCACAAAGGCAAGGAAATGACAAGTAAAATTCTCTGCGCACTTTTCTCAATCCTGATCTAGGAATTACTGTATGTTTAGAGTTTTGCATATATGCTTTGAGGGGAAAAAATGTGTACATTCTTTTTAAAGTGAAATAAACAATAAATGTTCTCACCTCAGAACATGGTGTCTGCGGGGGACAAATAAATGCCACATTAAGTAGGAACAGCACGCATCCTTTATAAGCAAGTTACTCTAAAATTGTCCCCTCTTAAATTTTTTATTCTAATTGTGAATTCCAGAGGCATATCATAGCATGAAGTTCTGGTGAGCAAAGCAGAGCCACTCTCAGGAAGACTTTGGACTCAAATGACAATTAGAGAGTAATGAGATGTCCCGATCTTTTGTCCCATATGTGCAAGCTTTGATCAGCCTCCAATGCTGCTTTCTTTGTCTGTGTTGGGGGAAATGTTACCTAGAGCATCAAAGAGAGGATATGGGTGTTAAGAATAGAGACGGTAATGTCTGGCAATAATTTCCTGGAACCTGAAATTCTCTATAATACTTCCAAAATTTATGGTAGCTGTGGGAGAACAGGATATAAGACAAAATGTAGCTCGGTAGGAAATTTCTAAATACCAGTAGAGCTGATTCGGAGTGACAAGGGGATTACAAGGTAATGTCTACAAAATTGTCCAGGGATCACCTTCTCTCTTTAATCTTACCTTTTGAGCCCTCTCTGAGAGCTGAAGCCCACTGGCTTAAGAAGGAACTTCAGTTCTCCTCTCGCAGGACAGAGAAGTTTTCCTTTTACATTTTGTGTTGCTTCTTCTTCTTCTTTTTTTAATGGTTTGTTGGCTTCATGCTTTTTATTGCAACACTTATCTTTTATTTCATATATAAATTAAAGCAATAGCAAAATTTGGCCTCATATGTGTAACCCATAGCTTCTTAATGATTTACGATTTTTATGGATTCTTCAACTCACCACTATCAAATGGCTAAAATTGCTTCCATTTTTTCATCATTGTCTAATCATTAGTGTTGACCTAAAAAAGTAGTCTGTAACTGAGACCAGGGCAAAGGACAGGTAGCTGATTATCAAAGAAAAGGAAATGGGCAGATAGCACTCTTGCTAACAGCCTTCTGCAGAGGGGAAGGATTATACTTTCTGAAACAAGCAATCACGGCCTAGATAGATCTCTTCCTGCCTTTTTGTCAACTTTTGGTTATATAGGCAGGAGAGGAGGAGGGGACATGAGAAGAAAGGAAACCTAGACTCTATAAAGGATCAAGACACCCCCACTCCTCTCTGAAGGAATTTCTCCTTTTCTCCCCATTCTGTCTTTTAGATAAAATTTACTTTTTACTCTTGCCTCAGCATTTCTCAGGTTTTTAACCATCAGCACTGGGGGAACCAGGACCTGATCCTGATTTTAAGACCAGTATCATACATTGTACTTAAATCAACATTTATTTATTGCCTGCTATGTGTAGCCACTGCTTCAGGTTTGCTGCATTCATTGTTTCTAATCCTTACAAATATTATCCAGGCTCAATATTCCCATTTTGTAAATGAGGAAACTGAGACTCAGAGAGACTAAAGAGGACAGCAAAACCATATATATATATATATATATATATATATATATATATATATACACACACACACACACACACACACACACACACACATATATATATAGTAGATAGACACAATACCTTTATTTTATTTACTGTGTGTGTGTGTGTGTGTGTGTGTGTGTGTGTGTGGTGCTTAGGATCAAACCCAGCTTTTTTCACACTATTCTCTCCTTGGGAATGTTAAGGAAGAAGGGCCACAGTTCTGGTTGCTCAGATCTGCCTTGTACCATAGCATTTATGAGGAAAGCTGATCTTTTAGACCCTGCCTGGCTTCCAAGTTGAATGTCTACCCATTCTCCTTGGCTGGGAAAACATGTCTAGTCAACCAAGAGGATCAGGCTCCCTCCTGATGCCACCTCTCCAAAACTAAGCTAGGAAGGCAGATGTCATATGATTTCATGAAGGCCTGGGATTAGGTGGGCCTTTTGATGAGGCATTTAATTTGAGGTTTAGCACTCTAATGTTCAGCAAGCGCTGCTGGGCTGTTGATAATCCTGGGGACTAGGCCTTTAATCAGGGGATGTTTCTTCTGTCTTGCTAAGGTTATTTTTTCAGCTTATCTTATAAAACAATAAGAATTATCAAACAGGAAGCTGCTTGAATACCAGTGAACAAGCCCTGTGGCACAAGCTCTGCCTAAGAAGTTTAATGAGAGTCACCCACAAAAGGCTTATCCTAGGGTTGAACAGGGGAATACCAGGAGGGAGAAGTTGCCCTGGAGACCCAGGGAATCAAAGACCAGCCAGACTGTTGTTAAGCTCCTTTTATCCACAGCCCACATTAACCAACTGCCATCGTGGGTGCTTTTTAAAAGCAGTTTCCAGGCCCCTGCCCCAGTCTTATCATAAAGTATTCATGCTGACAAATTGGAGATGTCTCAGAACTAACATCCCCTGTGGCCTTGGCTGTTTAGTAGTGACAACAGGCTCTTCCATGCTGTACCTTACACATTTGACATGAGGTTTTACTTATTATCACCCTAACACTTTTATTGCTATTTGGAAATAATATAAAAGGGGAAGATTGGTGCTGGAAAGAGAAAAGGAAGTAGAGCAGATTGCACAATAGGAGGCAGTTTTATTCGGACACAGCTTTACATTCCAAAAATGAAACCAAGTCTGCCTGGGCCCAAAAGAACACTATTCCCTCATCTGTTTTTGGGGATGAGTGGCATAAAATGCCAAGTCAAAAGGTTTTTCTTAGACTTACAGGCTCTGACAAGATGTATTCAGGTAAAGCTGAGAAATCTAGGTAAAAAGATACATGTTTGAGTAATATCCCTCCTCTTACACTTGAATGTCTCCTTATCTGTGCCAGGCAGAGTAGTTTAAATAAAGTCACCCCACACCTTTTCTCTTGCTTTTTCTTAAATTTAAAAGCAAACAGAAAGAGAAAAGAGAGAAAATTCACATTTTCTACTCCATTTTTTACAGTGGTTAATTCCACTGTTAAATTTAGGTATATTTGCTTTGAGCCAGTTTTTCTTTCTTTTTTTTTCTTTACTTTTTCTTTTTTTGTTGTTGTTGTTTAAATATTACTCGCTTAAACATTGATTTTACAAAATTAAAAATTATTTTATAGAATTGTTTAAACAATTAAAAATACACAAAACCGTTGGAGATATGGTTCAAGTAGTAGCACCTTCACCTGGCATGTGTGAGGCACTGGGTTCAATCCTCAGCACCACATAAAAATAAAATAAAGATATTGTGTCCACCTAAAGCTAAAAAATAAATATTTAAAAAAATACACAAAAGGCATATGAAAAGATGTTTACCATCATCCGCCATCAGAGAGTTTCAAATTTAAACAACTAAGATATACAACTACACACCTCTCAGAATGGCCAAAATCCAAAATACTGACACCAACAAATGGTGGTAAGGATGTTGAGCAACAGGAACTCTCAGTAATTGCTGGTAGGAATGCAAACAGCCTCTTTGGAAGCCTGTTCAAGAGTTTCTTACCAAACTCAATACATTCTTGCCTTATAATCCAGAAGTCTCACTTCTGTGTATTTATTCAAAAGAGTTGAAAATTTATGTCCACATAAAAATCTTTATATCATTATTTATGACAGCTTTATTCATAAAGTATTAATGCCAAAACTTGGAAGATGAATAGATGAGCAAAATCTGTGGTACATATAGACAATGGTATTTTATTCAGAACTAAAAAGAAATACGCTATCAAGTCATGAAAAGTTATGAGGGCACTTAAATGCATATTACTAAGTGAAAGAAACCAATCTGAAAAAGCTACATACTGTATAATTCCAATTATATGATATCCTAGAAAAAGCAAAACTATGGAGACAATGAAAATATCAGCAGTTTTCAGAGTCCAGGGAATAAGACCAGGTAGAACATAGAGGGGTTTTTGGGCAATGGATCTATCCTATGATATGATATGATAATGGCAAATACATATTGCTATGGTCTAAATGCAAATATGTCCCCAAAATTTATATGCTGAACCTAATTCCAAATGTGATGATATAAAGAGGTGAAAAATGAAAAGATCACTAGGTCATAAGGGTGGAATCTGTGTGAATGAAATCAGTGTCCTTATAATAGAGGCCCCAGAAATTGGCCTTATCTCTATCATGCAAGAACATGGCTAGAAGGCACCATCTATGATCAAGAAAATGGACCCTCTTTTCAGACTCCAGAACTATAAGAAATAAAATTATATTGCTTATAAGCCACCTAGATTTGGGTATTTTGCTATTGCAGTCCAAATGGACTAAAATACATATCATTATTCATTATGTCAAAATCATCAACTGTACAACTCCAAGAATGAAACTTAATGTAAAATATTCACTTTGGATGATGATAATCCTCAAAATCCGGTTCCTATGATTTTTATTTCTGTCTAATTAGACCTTTTATTTATTTATTCATGCATTTATTTATGAGGGTTCATCAGTTGTAACAAATGTACTGCTCTTACATGAGATGTTGATACTAGGGGAGCCATGTGTATATGGAATTAGGGAATATGTGGGAACTCACTCTACATTCCTCTCAGTTTTGCTGTAAAATTAAAACTTCTCAAAATCATAAAGTCTATTTTTTTAAAAAGCACAAAGATAAAGTTTTTGGGTTTTTTAAAAAATTTTGTTTTGTTTTTAAATGAGCCAGCTGGGGATGTGGCTCAGTGGTAGAGCACTTGCCTAGCATGCACAAACCCAGGGTTCAATCCCCAGCACCACAAAAATATAGAAGAGAAAGAAAACTAATTTCTAACATCAATACATTTTTGTTATTCACATAATTGCATGTTATTTTTTAGATGCCGAGATGATGGGTAGATTTATAAACAGACAGCTAAGAATAAATAGATGCAAATATTTGCCTAACAAGGATTCATAAAGTATATTATTTGAATAAAAGGACACTGTTACTTAAAGTTGAAGACTAAAGAATTGGAAGTAAAGTTAAAAAATTGAAATCATTATAAGAAATTAAAAGAAATATTGTAAGAAATATTTCTAAAAGCTCCAACTGCGTTTTTTACAAGATACTGTCATGGTTTAGATAGTAGGTGGCCCTGAAAAGGTCATGTATGAGAAAATGTGAGAAAATTTAGAGGTGAAATAATTAGGTTATTAGCGCCTTACCCAATTAGTGAATTAATCCCCTGATAGGAATTAGCTGGTAACTGTGCTTTAGAAGGATATCAGCAATCTTAGCAATACTAACTGTGCTCCCCTTTTCCTCTGGATTTCAGTTATTGGCTTTCCTACACCATCAATGTTTATGATATTAGCATTTAATTTTTAAGTATGATTTCAATAATTGGTTTAATTTCTAGACTTAAGGGACATGATACTATGAAGCAAAGTTCATGTGAGACCATTGTTGTGACTAGCCTCCTGCTCTGACTCCAGCAGTTTACACCAAATCTGCCACAATCTGGCTGGGCAAATAACCGGGAGGTGACAAGCAACTTGTGAAGTTTGAAACAGCAGGAGCCGCTTTATTACAGGACAGCAGAGGTATACATGACCAACTAGTTACACACAGCTTAACTTAATTAACATCATCTAGATACAGCAGTCAGTCATTAAGGAATCCTCATCATCTTAATGGCTCACTGGCATTACTTCACAAACCACTCCTCCTGGCAAAGTGCCAGGTGCCATCTTGACTTGGTTGTGGCCCTCAACATCCCCCCGCTTTTGTTTAATTAAACAACAAGTATGTGGCTTAGGGACCGTGCCTGTTTTAGGTTGTCCAGTACTACATATGGTCCTTACCCATCATTGGATGGTCTGACCTCAAATCATCAGCCTCCTGTCTTATGTTGGAACCATTGTAATTAGATCTTACCTGTCTTTGACTACCAGCCCAACATACTCAGCCATACTTGTGGATAACAACCATCACTAGCAGAAGGGAGGAGGATACGAAATGCCATGATATCAAGCCATTGACTGCTCCTTTTGGAAAAATTGTACCACCGATGACACCATCAGCAAAGATACCCCAGTACTGCCACAATTCGTTGTATCAACAGATAGTTCACAATGCATATAAGTGACACATAGTCCAGGCAAGTTCTGCAAGCAGTTTAAAGCAGAGGAATCCATTAATATGTCCATTTCCTCCCAAAGTAAATCAACTCCTTGATTGAGCATCACTTGTTGAGTTACATTTTTCATTGATGCATCAGTTTATACAGTTTGTTGTGATAGCTATCGCAGAAGCTGTAGTAGCAGCAGCAGAAACAGCAATGGCTGTGATGATGGTAACTGTAATTCCAAAGTCTTGTTTAGTTTTCAGTAAAGCAGAGGAATCCATTAATATGTCCATTTCCTCTTAAAGTACATTTGAAATAGGCCTTAATGGTGCTCATTATTCATTAGCCTCCAGGTGTGGGAGAACCATTATCGCAGATGTAAGGATCTTTTTGGTCTGCAGAAATCGCTTTAGTTAGTCTCTCTGGAATCTGAATCGGCTACTGTTCTCCCTGTGGAAACACACAAACAGACCCCTGACTCCAGACAATCACTGGGACAGGACCTTTAATGATAATAACTGTAAGCTGATGCAGCTGTGGTGAAAGCTGTAATGCTATCACCATAATTGAAAACTGGAGTTCAGCTATTATGGATTTGAGATATTGCTAACCCTGCATTTATCCCCAGGAATATCGAGGAGTCCCGTGGCAGCACCTGCAGCAAATAGGGAAAAACTGATGACTCATTAGTTATTGGCATTGGAAATGGCCAAACTTCAGGAACGCCGGGCGTGTCTTCTGCTGCCAGCTGTAGTGTCCCTGGGCAGCCCCAGACGGCCCCGGGGAGTGTCCCGGACTCAAACTGCCACAGGGCACAGGGAGCAAGAGCCTGCGAGACTGTGCCTTCAGGTCAGGTCTGGGTTTGGGCTTGAGGCAGTGGCGTCCTGCCCCCCAGGCAGGGGGCGGGGAAGGGCCGGGTGATCAGCTTGCACATGGCAGCTGCGCCGCTTCATGCACCCTCCAGGAACAAAAAGTATTTAGTAGTAGCCTTTTGTTGCAACTCCTTCCCTGATAGTCCTTCCTCCTCTGAACTTTCTTCTTCTTTCTGACTAGAGTTCCTGGGCTTTTATCAATGTATGCCCTAACTGTTCTTGGTTTTACTGGGGTGCCTCCTTCCTTCAGCAATTTACTTAACACCCTTTCGGTTTGGTTCCACCCAACTTCTGATCCCATATTTCTGTAACAAAGACAATACAACACTCTAAGACAAAACAAGACAAAAATACACTATCAATCTTCTCCATTTTCTAGAAATGGACATCCTCCCTCGCGCCCTATCTGCTTCTAGGGACGAGCAGCTTTGCTCCCGTCCTATATATTTCTAGGGATGGGCAGCTTTCCTTGTCACTTACCCCCGAGCGTCCTGGGGCTCCCCTGTACGGGTCACTATTTGCCACAGTCTGGCTGGGCAAATAACCAGGAGGTGACAAGCAACTTGTGAAGGTTGAAACAGCAGGAGCTGCTTTATTACGGGACAGCAGAGGTATATATGCCCATCTAATTACACACAGCTTAACTTAATTATCCTCTAGATACAGCAGCCAGTCATTAAGGAATCCTCATCGTCTTAATGGCTCACTGGAGTTACTTCACAAACCACTCCTGGCAAAGTGCCAGGCACCATCTTGACTTGGTTGTGGCCCTCAACACAAATCAGAACACAGTCGTCCATGCTAGGTGTCATACAAACAAATTGAACTTTGAAGTAGACTAGTTTCTCCCAAATCAGGAGATCCCTGTCAACTAGGGCAATAAGGTAGTCCTCTCTGTTTAAAGTCTATAAGGAAAGTAGCCTTCAAATGATTGTTCCACTTCTTGTTTCCTATTTCTGCTTTCTTCAACTCTTTTCTACCTAAAAAGAAAACCACTTCTGCTCAACTCAGTACAGCTCTCACCCTCTTTCATGGAATGAAATGTTACCCTATTCTAGAGTAAAATCAAATAAAAGCCAATTGCATTTTTAAATGTATTGTGATTTTGTCTTTGGATGGAACTAAGCAGTAATCCTCAAAATCTGGTTCCTATGATTTTTATTTGTCTTAATTAGACCTTTTTATTTATTTATCCATGCATTTATTTATTGCTTTAGACAATTCTTCTTTATTTCCTGTTTTCTTCCTTTCCTTGTTTTTTCTCTCTTGTCTTCCTTTTTTTTTCTATTCTTTTTTTACCTTAGGTTTACCTATTTGCCAAGATTGTTTTATTTTCTATGTATCTCCTTTTGGGGAGTCTCTGTACATTTTATTTGTTGTAATAGAGCATGGTGAACCGCACACATGTATTTTTAGGCATTATTTCTTTTTTTCCCCATTTTTTCCTTTTCTATTTCACCATAAGCTATATGGCAAGAGCTGTGTAGTTTGTAATAATTTTCTACAGCTGGAGGAGATGGAAAAGAGATGGGCAAAACTGAGCTGAGGGAGTGTGTGATTTTAGCTGGAATATCTGGGATCTAATCTTTCTTCTGAGATTTTGGCAAGAGGAAAAATAGATCAGTAACTTTTATTCCTCCTAGTTTGGGCCAAGGCAAGCTGGTGACAGTGCTCCAATCAGGACAGACTAGAAAGATTGATGTTCCAGGATCCATGGTCCCTGGTCAAGGAGAAGAATGTGGGAAACATCCTTCCCTTGGTAATACACCTTGGAGTCCAGATCACCTCATGTCTCTCCAAGAAGGTCAGTTCCCTGCTTTATTTTTTTTCTATTTCCCATTACAGAGATTCCCAGCATTCTTTCTTGCTGTCATAATTCAGAATGTCCAATGTGATCTCATTTTTCAAGTTGCTCCATTTCCCTGGTAGTTCAGAAGTTAGAGGAAACATCTATCATCATTCAAGAACATTAAGGAAACCAAACATCACCTGAGGTCCCCTGACTATGAACAAGGGAACAAATGAAAGATTTCTATAGAACAACAGTCATCTTATTTTAAATCCTTAATACAGGACAAGTAATTCCTAAATCACAAATCCATCAGTTTGGCAATTTATTTCGTTTGGCCCAAGCCACATGAAAAATTTAGGAATTACCTAAAGGAAAAAAAAAAAGTCTTGGTTAAATTGAATAGAGCCCTATCGTGAGGAATTTTTATTTTTAAGCACCAAAACTCTTCCTTTGACAAGGCGAATCAAGATTTAAAGAAAAAGTCATTTGTGGCAAAATTAGATGTAATCATGAAAAAAATGGAAGAAAACTTCTTCTCAAGTAGAGAAACAATTGTATAAACAATGGTAAGCTCTTTTTTTTAAACATTAGCAAGTTTTCCCAAGTTGGGTTCTTTTAGTTACTGTTGTTATTTTTAGTTATACAAGACAGAGGATTATATTTTGACATATTTATACAAACATAGAGTACATCCTATTCTAATTAGGATTCCAGGCTCATGGTTGTACAAGATATGGAGATTCACTCTGGTGTACTCATATATGTACATAGGACATTTATGTCAGATTCATGCCACTGTCTGTCTGATTCTATCTCTCCTATGTCCTTCCACTCCCCTTTGTCTAATCTACTGATCTTCTAGCACCTTTCTTGTTCCCAAATAGAGAAACAATTGTGTACACCATGGTAAGCTCTTAATCAAGGAAGTTTAAAATCTTGTGTTTAAATAGCTGTAAACATAATAGGGAAAATCGTGATAAAAGTTCTAATGCAGCTGTCAGGTCTACAAGTGTGTTTTGATCCCCATTTTATGCTCATGACCAGCATAGTATCTGGCAGTGCCAACACCGTGAAGGATCAACAATGTACATGGCCACTCTCCTAAGAAAAGGAGCAGAGTTGGTCCTCAAGCAGAATCAGTCTCAGAACACTACTGCCAGATACTGAGCCACCTCTCAAGGACACCAAAGCTAGGATACCTCACAAATATAATATTTTTCTCCCAGTGGAATGTGAATTTGATGTGTCTTAATGAATTCAGGCCATTTAAAAATCTCAAAAGGAATATTGCAAGATTGAAACGCCACTAAAGTTCTGAGCAGCCACTTTTATTTTTTCCTTCACTAGCTCCTAATTACTACAAAATTTTGACAAGTGGTTCACACATTCAAAAATCCATGCTTGGCTCTTTACAGATCGCCCAAATCCTTTAATCATCTCAGCCCTGGCAGCTGTGTCGGTGCAGAACAGGGAGGATATGGCAGCCAGTGAGGACTGCAGTGGCCCCATGCCTCCTCCTTTCAAGCCTGGAGTGGCAGACAGGACACAAAGTAAAACAGCCACAAAGCTAGAATGTCTTTTCAAAGACTAACTGAAACTTAATGAAAGAGGAAAGTTTTTTATTAAGCTGAAGATTCAGAAAAACCAAACAATGGTTAGAGACATTTTACTTTGAGAGGAGTTGGGGAATGGCAATTTTCAATTTGAAGAAAGTTTAGGATTTTTAATCCTTGGTCAGCTATTTTAAAAGTACTTATTCTGCAAAGATTTGTGTAAGATCCAAAGGGGGAGGGGCAATATAATGTTTTTTCCATTTTCAGCATGTCATAATTTATTTTTCAGATCTTCACAATTTTGCTTTATTTAGCTTCAATGAGATAATAATTCATAGAATAGAGTCTTCATTCGTTCATTCATTCAATAAACTATTATAGAGTTACTCTGCTAGGTGTAGTATAAAATACAGTACCTGACCATGTTTTGGACAGGCAGATAAATGAACAGATGAATAAGTGTAATAAATAAAATTCTGGCTGCCTATCAGAAAATGACAGAGTTGGATCCCTACCTCATTCTATAGAGTAAGATAAATTTTAATTAATTTTCATCTGGCTTCACTTCAGTTGAGCCATATGAAATAGAAAAAAAATGGTACATAGCACATGACTTGTTATTGTGAAATGTACAAATTCCAAAGCCATTAAGGCAGAACTTGACACAGAGAAGTTGTTTAATTACTGGCTACAACTCTTGTAAGAAGTCTCTCTATAAGGTATGAGGAAGAAATGAACAGAGAGTGTTCACACATGGCTGAACATAATGGATATGCAATGAGTCCTTCACCTAAAAAGAGTAAGAGAAAGATAGGCAGAGACTGAGGACATTTAATTACTTTGGAGATACAAACAGAGGCATGGGAAGGCAATGTTAAGAAGAACAAATGAAAAAGAGAGAAAACTAATAACTGTCTACCTTCAGAGGAGTGTGATTCATCATCAAATATATAACATTTGTGGTACTTTCTATTTAAGCTGCTCTTACATATTGTCTAATGGTATTCACCTTCTGTGGTGATAAATATCCTTTTTATTGCTCCTATGTCAGGTAGCTCACGCCAAATTCTGCTGCAGTACTAAATAACCCCCAAATTTTAGTGTCCTCAATAGTTTAGTCTTTGCTCATATTACACCGTCATTGTAGGTTCTATGTAATCCATTGTCTTTGTTCTAGGACACAAACAAGATGAAGAAACAATGTTTGTTTAGGGCATTTTTAGTGTCATGGCAGCAGAAAAAGAGTGACAACAGAAGCTCCAGAAGTTTCTATTCATCAACAATTTACATCATTTCTATTCACATTCAATTGCTCAAAACAAGTGATAGATAAGATTGAAGTCAATAGATTGGGGTATATAATCCTCCCACAAGAAAGAGTAGAAAATATTTTGTGTCATAATGTAAACTAATAAAGGATTCATCCTTACAAAAAAAAGAATCTTACAATTTAAACAAGTACTTATCTATTACTGAAGATATTAAGAACATAAGTTTATATTTTATTTCAATTTTTTTTGTCTGTAGTAGACCCAAATCTCCTTTCATTACATGTCAGGTAGATCCTCAGCAAACAAACTCCCTCAAGTGTCCAGCTGATGCATGTGCTATGTAAAAGCTGAGCATGGGGCCTTTCGTGATGCTATTGAAACATTTTCCTTAGCAGATATGGATTTCTGAAGTCTAAAATATAGAAAAGTTATTTAGAATTCACTTTAGAGAGAAATAGAGAAAAGTACCTTTGTCAGCTCAGCAAGATCACTGCTGACATCTACTGGATGGAAAATTAAGAAAAAAAAATGTAGCCGACAAGTGGTGGCAAGTAAGCAATTTCTAGCATTTCATGAAAATTTTAACCAATCCTTCTGGCAATACATACTAAGCACCGACTCTATGCTAAGTGGTGTTGTATGCGTGGGAAATGATACCTAACAACATCATATTTAAAGGTTATTCATTGCACCAGAACCTATATTAGCTGTCAATGTATGATATTTCACCCAATCTTATTGTCAAGATCTCTGAAGGCCCTGAGATTTGCTTATTTGTAAGCTAACAAGTTTTACAAAGTTGCATGGGTAGATTACATGTGACTCCTGATTTAGAAAAGATGGACTAATGATAATATAATTAGCTAGAGTATCAACACTTTTTCTACTGTTCATCCAAGGCCCATTTTCCACAGGACTAAGTGATGAGGGCCAGAAAGCACTGACACATGCTGTCATTTGTATTATAGGAACTCTGTGCTTAGGATCCTAACATTTTATAATAGGCAATGAACATGTCTATTATTTGCTGAAGAGGGAGATGATGTCTTCATTATATTTGACAGTAAGAATTCTTGCTGTTTGGTCTAGAAGGAAATGCTATCTCTACCTTCCAAAGTTGATCTATGTATAAACATATTTATTTATTTATTTGGGGTGGGGAAGGTGTTGGGGATTGAACTCAGAGGCACTCAACTACTGAGCCACATTCCTAGTCCTATTTTGTATTTTATTAGAGACAGGGTCTCACTGAGTTGCTTAGCACCGCACTAAATAGCTGAGGCTGGCTTTGAACTCACAATCCTCCTGCTTCTTCCTCCTGAGCCTCTGGGTTTATAGGTATGTGAAGACATTTTTAAAAATATATTTCAGAATAAAGATTAGTAAATGCTTCCTCACAAGACTTGCAAAAACCTAAGATATCTCTGTGGAATTATCTCCCAAACAATCTCTCTCTCTCTCATTGCTATTTTGATGTGACTTCTGGCATATTTACCTCATGGCCATGCCATTCAATTGGCCACTCTAATCTCAACAACATAAGCTGGAACCAATATAGTAACTTATGTAAGATTATCCCTTAAGACTGCTATCACAGGGATTCCAAGAAGCAAACAGAAGTCAATCTGCATTATCTCCAGCAGGACCCAACCAATTAAATGAATTCCACAAAGCATCAAGGTCTACCTTAGAAATTCACATCATTTTCTTCTAAAAGTTGCATTGACTTTTCCATTTTTTTCCAAAATCTTAATTCACATGCAACAAGTTGTATCAGCAATTACACAGAATCCACCTTGTCTTATAAGAAGAAAAATGTAGGGCATTTCCATCATCTAGCATAACTCTAGTCATTAAGTTATGAATGATTGGAATATTTTCCAGAAGTGAGCTGGTATTATTGATCACTATAGCTCGATTAAGGACAAATTTCTAATTGGATTCCTCCTACTTTAGGGTAACTGGCCACAGCATGTAAATAAATATTGAATCATTCATCTCACCAGTAATCTCCCTTGAGTAATTCAGGGTAGCCAAATTTTAGAGAGATTTCTACAGTCATATATGAGCAACATGATCTGTGTTTTCTTAAATACTTGAAAAAGTTCTAAGGTCAAGTAACTATGCTTTCAGGAGAATATCAGTAATACATGACTTACACATAAGAAGCAAATGTATGAGACACACTTAGAAACAGAGCATTGTTTAAAATTGTTGTCTCCAAAGTAGTACCAACATTGATGAAAGATACAATTAGACAGGACATCTAACATGATCTTCTGTCTGTCGAGTAGATCTTTGAAATCAGACCAGTTCAGTTAACATAACTGCATTAAATCCTTGATTTAGAGGACCTGCTTGAGGCCAGTTGGTCAAATAGTCCATTTATCTATTCCACCTGTTGGATGGAATTAGTTTGCCTTTCGGGACTGATCAAGGGCCACAGGTGTGGGGAGGGATTAAACATTCCAGATGTGTGTGTGAATGTTCTCCAGGAGAGGTCAAGGAGATGCTTTTTCCAACAGACTTCTTTGGAAGGTTAACCCATTGTCTGAGTTTTCAATCATGCAATGAAATTGACACAGGTGCATTAAAATATGTTGGAAACCATGATTTAGAGCTTATTTAATAACTTATTATCATTAATAATATTAATGATGTCATTTAAAAAATTAATGAATATTATCACTAATATTTCAACCTAGTTATTCTTCCACGTGGTGACAAGATATTATTCTCCACCACAAAATAGATGTGTCTGATATTAGTATCAGTAATTTCACCTTTTAAACAATCATTTCCTGCTCACACCTAGACTTCTCATCCAGAAAGTACAGGTATGAGAGAAATAAGAGAATTTTTATAAAATAGACACCTGATATATTCACCAATTTGTTCTGTGTGGACTGCTGTGGGAAGAGTCAATAACAATACTGCCAATTAAGAGATCATTATCCTATGACCTACCTGGGGCCATATCAATCCAACAACAACAAAAAAAAAAATTGTCAGCTGCGTCAGAATTAGGTTTATACCTTTGGCCCTCCTTTTTGCCATTCAAGGGATATATATCCCTTGAATATATATATGGCAAGGTGGCATAGGTTTGTCACTAGGGAAAAGTAAGAAAAGTAAGAAACTTCATATCTAAGAATGATCAAGAAAGAATCCTGAATTTTCAAAATATTTCTATATAACCTACTGCCCTCTTTGATCCTGATCACAAGAAGATGATCCCTTTCTGGGGACAATGGAATTTAGTCACCACACTTCCTTACCATGTCATATGAACCAGGAGAAAGTGAGAAAGGTTGAGTCAGTAATAGTTTGAGCAAATTTTTGTGGAAGTAGTTGAAGAGCATGTGTAACAATATCAGATGTCTGTGGTGAGAAGGGAATATAGAAATCCATCTACTACTTTGATAATCAGCTAATTATTAAGAAACTTTTATGATTAAAGAAAAAGCACTTACCAGTTGGCAAATGGTGTGGAAGGCCAATATATGACATGGATTAATTTTAGTGCCACACCTGTAGCCAGACTCTTACCATGGACATCTACATAAGTGACTCTGATGTGTCCATTAGTAGCTATGATATATTTTTATAGTTTGTGAATCTAAAGGGGATTTTACTCTAACATTTCAGTCTGTAGTGTGCCAAATAGGAGACCAAGCCGCTAGACAAGCACTCAACAGTCAGTAAAAATGTAGGAAGATTCATTAAGGTAGTTATTACCTACTAAACAGAGCCATTAAGTCCATTTTTGCTCTGTACAGCTGGTACTGAGGTTGAACCAAGCAGCAGCTAGTGGAAGTCACTAGATTTCACTTTAACTGTGCCTTTAGTGAACTAGGCCCAAGCAATGAACCAAAGGCACAAATGAGCTAGCAGTTTTGCTTAGGGCAATGGAGGAAAAGATAGAGATTCCCCAAAACTATACTTGTTAGAATTAATATAAATATAGGATGCTACCACAGAGGTAGAGTTCTAAAACATAACAGTTTTTTTTTTCACAAATGAGACTTGATGGACTCTTCCTATCTGGTAGGTCATTTAGTCTAAACTGACCAATGCCAAAATAGAAATATGAGGGTGGGTTGTCATAAGCTCAACATGAATCCAGGGTTCAGTTTGAACAAGAACCCCATAACAAGCTAATAGCCCCTTTACTAAGAGTGTGTGCAGTAACCATGTCAAAAAGGCAGCCAGTTCAAAACTCAACAGGATGCCTTCAGATGGATATTACCTTTCTTTGCTAGGGGATCCACTCAACAAAATCATTAGTCACAGGTATTTGTGGTTTGAAGGGTCATTGGAGAAATTCAAGAAAGATAAATCCAAAGAAAACCAGACCTCAGCAAATCTTAGCCAGTATGGTGACATCCAAGAATTTGAAGCAGTAAGAGAAAAAAAGGGTAATAGAAGAATACTCATCAATTTCTCTTTAGGAATTATTAAGATCAGAGGATAATGGGGAAAAATCTTTAAATTGCTGGGGAAAAATTCTCTACCCAGAAAAACTATCTTTCAAATAGGAAGGCAAAATAAAGACATTTGCAGATTATGAAAAAGGAAGAGTACCTTGAATTTTAAGAAAGGTTATTAGTTCTTCACTCTGAAGGAAAGTAACATCACATGATAAAATACTGATCTTCAAAACAAATGAAGATCATTAAAAATGGTATCTATGCAGCAAATAGAAAACAATATATGTAATTTTCTTAGGTTTTATAATGGCATAGGTTTAGAGCAAACTTTTAACATTGTATGATGTGTGTCATATAAAAATGTGAATATATGACAATAGCACAGAGAGTAATGTGGTAAGTTGAATTAATCTATTGTTACAAGATTCCTATTGTTTAGTGCAATATTAATTCTAAGTAGATTGTGATTAAAGATTCAAACTATAATCTCTAGAACAACCACTGAAGAAAATAAGCAAGGTAGCACAACAACAACAACAACAAAGCAGAAGAATCAAATTAGAATATGGAAAACACATTTGTTTAACCCAAAAGTTGGAAGAAAAAAAGGAGCAAAGTAACACAAAAATTTAAATGGAACAAACTTACTTCTCACAAAAGATACATTTTATATATAAAATTAGGATGGGCACAATGGCCTGTTATTCTAGCTACTCCAAGGTGGAGGCAGGAGGATTACAAATTGGAGGTCAGCCTCAGTGGCTTAGCAATACCCTGACTCAAAATAAAAATAAAAATTTTCACAAAGACTGGAGATGTAGCTCAGTGGTAGAGTGCCCCTGGGTTTAATTCCCAGTGCCATACACACTCACAAACAGACACACACACACACACACACACACACACACACACACGCTAATTTGTAGTTGAGTTCTCATAGACAACAGGGATCCTATCTTAGGTAGTTTAACTTAAGCCTTAAATTAGTTGTAAATATTTAATAGTAAAAGTGTCGAAACTTGGGGTTGTGGCTCAGTGGCAGAGAGAGCTCGCCTAGCACAAGTGAGGCCCTGGGTTCCATCCTCAGCACCACATAAGAATAAATAAATAAAATAAAGGTATTGTGTCCGACTACAATTAAAATAAATAAATAAATATATTTTTTTAAAAAAGTGTTGAAACTCAAGCAAGAAGGCAAGCTAGAGTTCATTGTCATTATCATTATGATTATTATATTATTATTTTAAAGACAGTAATATAGTTCTACCTATGACCTAATAAGAAAAAAAAATGAAAGAAATTTCAAAATAAAAAAAAAACTGTAATTGACACACTAGATACAGAATGAGACATAAAAGTAAAAAATGGCTTTGGACTTAGAGTGGCATTTTCAAATTAACATTTTATTGAGCAACTAACCCTTCTTTGAGTTAATTCTGTAATTTTAGTGATTGTCATAAAGGAAGCAAAGAAAGTCTATTTGATTTCCTTTTTCCCTCTCTCAATTTGGCCTCAATTAGTGACAAATGGGTTCCAGAGTGGGCAGAGAGCTCCCATCCAGAGTCTTAAATTGTGAGAAATGGCCAAAATCGAAATAAATCATTAGAGAAAAGAAATTGAGTTTCTACAAACTTCATTAAGAAAGTTTTTGTCTCCTATTTGTCAGCTGAATTTGCCCTACCAGAGTTATCAAAATATTCAGATGCCTTTTACTCCCTACTAAACTTTCTAATTCTTGCATGTGGCCTTGAGTGTAATAGAAAAGCTTATCTTGTCCAGGAAGTAAAACTCCAAATACATAATTTAGTTATAATCCAAAGAACCTACATTGTATATGGCTTCTCAATACATAGATATGTAAATTGCTTATAAGAATCTGAAATAAACTCTACTCTTAAAAACAAATTCAACTTCAGTAACTCTAACTTATGAAAAAATTTGATACCTAGAATCAAAGCTGATTTGATTTTTTTTTTTCATGTAATGAAAATGTTCATCCTAAAACCAGTCTGGGAATCTGCCTGAAGATCTGGATTGATAGGAGAGCACGTTGTGATCGTTAGTGTGTTGTTGGCGTTGTTTTGCCATCTCTTAGTGATGTTTTCTGAACATATTTTTGCTTTAACATCCATGGTGCCCCTATGTTTATATTAGCATTGTGCGCTCATGGCAGAACAAGAGATATAGCCTCATGGGGAAAAATATCTCTAAGAAGGAGACTGTAATAGTTCAAATAACTCCCAACTGCCCTGAGGAGATAAGATATGAAGAAATGAGTAGAAGGCTGAATGTAAATTGAACAAGAGATATCAAGTACGAAAAAATGCTATTATAAGAAGGAAAGTACTTAGTATTAGGATGCAGTTTTAGCCACTGATGTAGTGACTTACTAGAGCAAATACTGCAAGGCTGATTCGAGTTGCTATGTCTGCCAAAGGCACCTAAGGTCTCAAAAGTTCTCAAAACATACATTGTCATTAAGTCAGTTTAGAGGGCAATATGTAATGTAATTCTGTAATTTCCTTCACTTTCCAACCCTGCTGTAGATTTCAGCCAAAGAAAAGGGAACTGGGGAACTGTATTCAATGGTAACTATAAAATAATTTGGAACATATATTGTTTTCCAAAAGGTTAAAAGGTACAGTTTTGAGGGAAATACACATTTCTTTGGACTAATCATTGATTTTGTTTGTTGACCAATTGTTCTTTACTTTGATGGAGTATGCAAGGGAAGAATTAAGCCTCATTAGGGCTGTAATCTCTTAAATATTCTACTGTTTAATCATCAGGACATACAGCTCCTCACCTGTTTAGTCTTCTCTGAGCACCAGAATCTTGACTAATTTTACAAGATGGTTTCCATTCATCTTGTAGCAAAATATGGAGATCTTATTTCAAAAATATATGAGAGGACACAGGAAAGACAATAGGAAACATACGACAATTAATTTACACACATATAATGAACTCTGAAGTGATTAGTGGCTTTTGATATGTATTTATAATGTTGATTATGGTAGTGTTGCTCATCTCTATGCCATGTGATAGGGAGAGAACACTGAGCTTCCCCGAGTTCTCTTTTTGGGAGTCCTACAATAGCTATTTCTTTCTTAGGACTTCAATGACTTGTTTAGTTTCTTACTTCTGGGGCCTTTAGCAATGGAATTTTTACAGAACCTGTATTTTACCCCCACCGGCTCTGCTCACTGCCAGCTTCTTCTTTTTCATATTATCAGAAATAGCTGTGGCATCCTGCAAGTCCCTACTCCCCTTGAGACCTGGGGCTGTGCTCTCTGTCATCCGTGGCCTCTCTGTGAGATTAAGATTCTGTCAGGCACTATTGAGATGGAAAGGACATTTCAAAACTTCATCTGTTGGGAAAATCATTTTCTGCCCAGAGGCTTTGTAGGAAAAGCACTGCATTTTGACCTAAGCCAATGTAATATGGTCATTCACAATTTTGAGGTTCTTTTTGGTTGACACAGGGCAGACTCTAGTAGGATCAAGATAATTGAGAGGTATAGGCATCCTGCTAGACAGCTTCACTACCAGAGAGTTGGCAACAATGAAAGCAAAATCTGCCATACACATCAACATTGATTAGCAGTTATACACAGAAATTGTCATAGAACATTTTCAGTAATATCAATAAGGTCTAAAGCCTCTGTCCATTTCCTTGTTCCAACATCACTTTACATGATTACAGATGTGACATCCATTCCAGAGGCAGCATTCACTCAACATAATATATTGAGGTACATGTCAAATTCTGTGATAAGTAGCTGTGAACTTGACTGATTCAGCAGGGTGCTTAGACATTTGGTTAAACATATATTCTGCATGTTTCTGTGGGGTTGTTTTTGGATGAATTAAAAATTTAGTGGATAGACTGAGTAAAGGTGATGGTCCACCCTAATATAAGTGGGTCTCTTCCATTCAGTTGAAGTCCTGACTAAAAAAAAAAAAAAAAAAAAAAAAAGCTTGATAGCCTGCCCCTTCCCCCAAATAATTCTTCCTACTGACTTCTTCTAAACTCATACATTGTTGTTTCTATTTTATGCCTTAAGACTGGAACCTTATCTCTGTTCCTCCTGGGTCTTAAGCCTACTGACTGCAGATTGGACATTTGTCAGCTTCATAACCTCGTGAATCAAATTCTTTATGAAAAAAGTTCTCTCTTCCTTCTCTTTCTTTCTCTCTCTAATTTCAGAACCTAAATGTATTATCTTACTCTTTAGGATTTAGCCTCTTTGGTTTTCTGATTCTTACTCTCTATCCTTAACAAAGGTGTTGGGGTGGGCCATGTTGCCAGGAGAGGCAACTCTCCTCTGAACTCAACTCATTCTAAGCTCTATTTAGTTCATCATCCAGTACCTTCACTTTTAAGGGTTTGGAAGTGGATTATAGATAAAGAAAATTAAAGCCCCTAGCCTGGAGGCTTGAAGGGTTATAGGTTGGTTATAGGAACTTTCAATATTCATTAACTGTCCCTAAGTGATAGATTAGAAATAAAACACACTTACATTGCCTGAGGCATTTAAAAATCAAATATAATAAAACAGACCCTCCCTATAATGCAGGTACATGAATAGCAAATCCCTTTCTATATAAACCAGTAACTTCTCTTCAGCAGCAGTATCATGAGGCCTTCCTCTTTCATTTCCTTATGTTCTGGATTATGAGGCTCTTCAAGTAACAGGGCATTTCATACTTTGTATAAAACCAAATTTTCAGATGCAGGCTCTGTTATCAATACTTTCAAAAGAGTATTTAGAAACAAGCATTTCAGTGTGACACATTCTTAGAGGCTTGTATTCAGCATCGGTAGCTCACAAGTTTTCCTGAAGATACAGCATTTCATTGCCAAGTATAAATGTGTCTTGCAACACTTCATGGGAGCAAATTTCATGGCTTTTGGGTTCTTTAGAGTTTGATTATTCACAGACACAAAACAGAAATTTATATATTATTCAGGCTCTTAGATTGGATAGTTCTATTCTTGAAATGAAGGCAGTTTCTAAACATTCCTCCATTCCTCTAGGAAGATATCTTTCTCTCCCCTCGCCCCCTTTCGGTTTTCTTTATGTTTAAAAACCACTAAAGAGCATTGAGTTCCTGCTGATAGTTCTTGTGAAGCCATGGCATGTAGATGAACTGAACCATGAACTAAAGGACCTTTCCTGTTAGTAAGAACTCTATAATTTAGCACAGCCTTTGTGGTGACCTTCAAATATGAAGTCCTTTGATTCAGCTCAGCAGCGCCATCAGAACATTTAGTTTGTTACAAACTACATACTAAGGATGCTGGTTTTTTAGCTTCAAATACAATGGTCAATTTCAGTTCTAAGTAGATCAATAGATGAAAGGTACAATTTTAAGCTAAAGACGATCCAAATAAAGTACCTATTTCTTCTATGAAGGTGGCACTTGACACAGGAGAGCAACAAATTAAGGGAACTTTCCAGCCAACCTTGTGCTTGCAGAGACATAATTGTTTCCCTACTCTTGCATACTCAGGTCAGGTTTTCAAAAAAGCTTCATCCCTATTTTGAGTTCTAGAGGTATGATAACAATATGCTTGTTCGTTAAACCCACAGTCTATTATTGGGGCTAATATTTGGGCCATTTTTCCCAGTTACAAAATGAAATAGAATCATTGGCACCCTGGTCCCCAGATTCAGTCAACTAATATACCAACAATAGTTTTCATCACTTCCTCAAGACACTCCAATTATCTATAAGCCATAGGTCAATCATTTACTTGATTGAATTACCCTTTTCTTTATGGAATTGAGAAGCCTGATTAGTTAAAACAAGTAACCCAGAAATAATACATTAAGTGGGACCCTGTCTGCTATGTTAGAATCTAGAAGTAAATTTCTAGGGCCTAAATGGATAGAAATTGCTATAGAACTTTCTAGATTTGATGAGGAAACCTGCCAGAGAAGAAGCATAGTGATTTCATTATGAACTTTGTTCTTGCATCTCCTTTCTGTCTCCATAGACATTTTGGAAGTTTCTGCCATGGTCAGAGAGGCTGCTACAGGCTATGAAAGCCAGACAGTTCTGTTTTGGCATGTTTTAGTTTTGCTCAATGGGCTTCAATACCTGGAAGGCACAGACAGAAAAGGACTGCAGCTTCCAAGTACTTTCAGGGTCTTGGGCAGAAAAAGCATCTTCAGAATGATTTCCAGGAGGCAAAGAAGAGAGCATAGAGGGAGCTTTTGTGAGTAACAGGGAAGAAGTCAGAGGCAGAGGACAAAGAATACAGTGTTCTGGGGTGGGGGGTCGAATCTATCCTTTCGCCCCCAAAAGGACAGGCTAAGCTGGTCCATACAGATTCAAGACCCTGCAGCAGGGCACAGTGTCTAGTTAATAATCAGATCGGTAACAGCCTGCAGACTGCGATAAGGAAAGGCAAATGTGACAGGGCTGAAGGGGAAGAATAATGGGCCGTGTTTTCAACTGACAAGCCCTAATTGTCCTTTAGGGCTGGGAAAGGATCAGCCTTCTAAGGAACACACTTCCTAAAATATCAGGCAGAAACCTCAGGGCTTTCAGGCTGCTTAGAAGTCTGTGTGCCCTTTCATTTACAGGAGCACTCAGCCTTGCAGTGGCAGGGCTGGTATTAAAGTGACTGAGGAGGAGGAGCTGAACAAATGGGCATGTAACAGGCTGAATATCCAGGTCAGCATTTAGGAAGCTATGCTTAGGCTGTATAGGTTTTTTTTTTTTTTTTTTTTTCTTAAAGCAGTATTGGTTAGTGCTAAGGGGAAACTTCTGGAGTCAGAAGTTGAACCTATGATATAGGTTAAAATTCCAGCTCTTCGACCCATGTAACATGGAGTAACTTTTAACTTTTCCCTGACTTTGTTTGATCATCCAGAAAATGAGGGGACTAGCATTGTGGCAAAGCACAGAGCAGATGATGGATATAAACAGGTTATGCCCATGCTTGGCACAAAGCCCATGATCCACAAATGTTCCCGGTGATTTCTCTTGTCTCCCACGTCCGGGTATGTGGCTAGGCTGAGGGAAAAGCCTTTGGGATTCTGTGCTTTCTCTTAAGCCTGAGAACGTGGGTACTAATGTGGTCCCTTTATGTGTTCCTTCCTAAATGAGGACTTGGATAGGTGATAACAGAAAGGAAGATGATCAAGATACTTCTGGTACCTGGCACCATGGGGACGTGTTCAAAAGACAGTGACAGATTTCCACACAAGCAAAACTGAAAGATGATTCCTGTTATTGTCTTTTTCTTTCCATGTTTGACAAATTAACAAAGCTTCTTGATGTCTACTCTTTACCATTTTCATAGCATGTTCTTCACTAATTCCCTGTGTCACCAAGAATTACTTGGTGCATACTGATTTCCAGACTTCTGCAGGAAAATAGCTATTGAGGCAAAGCGGCCGAGCACTTCACACTGCTTAACTTTTCCCAGTGTTGTGAGTGGTCAAAATTTTTCAGTAAATTAATGAGATGATCACCTTGTCAATTTCTTTCGTGCCCATTTTCCTTTCAGAATAAAAGGTTGTCAGAACCCAGTTTTATTCTTTTTAGTTGAAGTAACTTTTATATTCATTTAGTTACTGTGTGGCATTTTTATATCAGGAAAACCACATTTGACCCAAAGACAAGAAATCATGAATTATCTTTAAAACCTGGTAAGAGGTTGAAGTTATAAACAACTAATAAAATTATTGAGAGGCAGTGTTATCTTTCCATCAGATTTACCTGCAATTCTGTGGCAAGATTAATTTATCACCTAAATCGTTGTAAACATGGTGAGTGGCTATTCCATTTTTATTTACTTTAAATTTGAGAGAGAATGTGAGGAGGAAGTTGCAGATAAAAATCTGTAAGTTTATTGAAGAATTAGACCAATAATTTTAAAATGAGCAAACACTCTTAGGATTTCCCATCATGTTTAATGTAAATGCAAAATGAGAGAAATTTCTCAAAATCCAGTATGGAATAATTTTTTAATAACACGTATGTATACTCATGAATCTTTCATAACTATCAAGAAGTATGCTGTTCTATGAAAATCATTGAGATCAATCATATCAAGAGGGATTTCCTTTCTTTTCTTTTAAGTCAATAACATGTACTCTATTTATTAAGAAAAGTTCTCTGTAAAGAGAGAGTACATTCATACATACATAAAGTGAGTATATAGTATTAATAACTGTATCAGTCATTGGTTACTGTGTTTGTCTGTTAAATTGTTAAAACAGGGGCTGGGAATGTAGTTCAGTGGTAGAGCAAATGCCTAATATGCACAAGGCCCTGAGTTATATACCCAGCATTATAAAAGAAGAAAAATGTTTGGGAAAAAAACAGCTAAAATGACTCTTCTTTGTGTTTTCTAAAATTCTAGTAATGCAAATATTTGGAGTGGTGGGAGAGAAAGAGAAAGTAACAATCTCATTTTTTGTTGCACTATATATCAAAACTTATTATATAAAATGGAAACAGATTAAAGAAAAAGAAAATGTAAATGAAGAGAAGTTAAGGGACAGGAAAAAAATCAAAAGAGAAATGTAGAGGAGAAGGAAAGTAATGGGATGTTAATGGAAAAGAGTTGGGGGATTAGGAAAAGAAGCTAAAAAAAAAAAAAAAAAAAAAGAATGAGGAACCACAGTCTCAATTATCCATGAGTAAGATGCTCAGAAATAGTACCTGAGGGAAGAACATCTTTGATAAAGAATGGGAGAGAAAAAAAAAGAAGGAAATGACTACTGCTTCTTGCATGATTGAAAAGATAATGGGAAAAATGAAATCTTGCCAACCCTCAACTAAAAGTACAGAAAGCAGTCTTGAAAATAGTTTTGAAAAATCATCATCTCTTATACTCCACCTCCTGAAATACACATAATTCAGCTCCTCTTTATTTATTTATTTTCCCCTGTAGTCTTGTAACTTTTAGGGATTGAATTTGTCTGCCTGATTGCCCTTAACTTCAACAAATTGAGGATATATAGTCCCCTCACACAATTCGAAGTCTGAAGGCAGGTATTTGCAAGCATGGGTCCTGCTGCTCAAAGACAGCTGCCTCTGAGTCTCTCTGACTCTCCTGGCTTTTCATTAATGGTCTTAAGATAGCTGCCCCAGAACCAGATTCACACGCATACAAGAGAGGAGGAAAGGAGATAAGAGTGGGTAAAAGTTTGTGAACCCACTTGGCCTGTAAAGAAGACATTCAGGCAGCTCTGTCAACTACTTCAACTTACATCCTAGTTAGCCACAATTTCATTATCTGGCCATCCTGTTCGGAAGACAGACAGGATCATGCCATTTTCTTTCTTTCTTTCTTTATTCTCTTTTCCGCTGAGCTCTTTTTGGCTTCCCACAAAATCAGAATGTCAGTAAAGAAGAGAATGAATACCAGATCAGTAGCTCTTTGGGGGCTACATAAATTAAATTTACTGAAGCAGCAATAATAATAGTTTGGACTGGTTTTACTATTTGCTTTGCTAGGGATATAAAAGTATTATTTTTCAGTGAATATTTATGCCTTCCAAAAAAATAATTCAGGTCAGGAAGATGACAGAGAAGGAAGCCCTAGATCCTCCTTACCTCCCAGAAACACACCAAATCAACATCACCTCCTGAATAAATTTTCATCTTGAGGACTGAGAAACAAGTTGAGAGGCTATTGCACCTTGGGTGACCACAAAACTAGCTACATAGTATTATTTGCGGATCAAGGTGAACAAATATTAGCTGCAGGGTGCGCTGAACACTCAACCCTCACCCTCACCTGTCTGGTTCCTTATTGCTTGTTTGCCTCAAGTCTGAACACTCAGTCACACTCAAGGCTGAACACTCAAACCCACTCAAGGCTGAACACTCAACCACACTCAAGGTTGAACACTTGACCCCCACCCCTCTGGTGCAATGGAAACCCACATCTGGCCCCTGCCCCATCTGCCTGAAGGTAGAAGATGACACCCTTAGCAACTGCTGTATGATCCAATCACTGTACACCAACAAGGCAGCTTGCAGACCCAAAGACCCCATTAGATTTTGCCTATAAAAACTTTCTCCTGCCACAGTCCCCCTCTCTTGCTCTCTTTTTCTTTTGCTTTTACTCTCTCTCTCCCTCTCAGTCTCACTCTCTCTTTCTCTTTCTTCTCTCTTTCCCTCTCTTTCTCTCTTGAGCTTTGCTCTCCCCGCCTAGCTTCCCCTTCCCCATTTTTTCTCCTCCTTCCTGTTCATCAGACACTGCCATAATAAAGATCTCTTGGTTGCTCTGAGTGTCATGGTCACTTTCCTTTCATCTGGTGCCAAAACCCAGGAAGAATGTGAAAATCCACTTTTGGGTCCCTCTTCCTTTGGAAATGCCACTCACCAGAGGACCTGAACCATTTTCTTGACCGCCAGAACTACGTTCATCACTGGCCTTCAACTGGTGAGTTTCCCCTTCCTGGAGTCCTAAACCCAATGTGGATCTTGGGAGAATTTGACCATTGATCATCCAGAAAACCTCTTTGCCCACCTGCGGGGTAGGAAAGGTACCTGCGGGGAGGAAAACACTTCACTGCAGCCTTCAAGGCCACAGTGATCCTCAGGGACTCCCTCCTTGGGCAGATTCAACTCTTGGTTCCAAAAATGATTTCCCTTCCCCTTAACTGGCATAGACTTTATAGGTCACCCTTAAAGGATTGTGTAACCTCAAGGAACACATAACAGAGAACTGAAGATCACCCCCCACCCAGACCTTCATGGTTGCAGTGGCCAAAAGTCCTCTCACCTTTAAGACTCAGTTGCTAGAGATTCTCCTCCCCTCCCCTCCCACTCTCCTCTCTCTGGCCCTGAGAGTCACTGGCCTCTCCAGAAGGGGTCCTGAAAAGCCTTTGCCAAGGTCTGTCACAGTTCTGGCCCCGTCCAGGACGGGAGCCTTGACTGTCAGGAATTGGTGACAACTAATCTCTACAGCTCAAACCTGCCACTAGGCACTGCTTGATTTTTGGCTCTAGGAGGGACGCCCCTTTTGCCAATAAATCAGTTCCTTCCCCCTCCCTTATGCTATGTTTGCAGCTTCCCCCACACCCGCCCTTATACTACATTTGCGACATGGGTAATGCATCCTCTCTGCTTGTGGACTCTTCCTTACAATGCCTTTTAGACAACCTCAAGACTCTTTCCTTGACACCAGACATCAAACTCAAAAAAATTGGTCAAATATAGCACCCAGGATCGACTCACTTTTCCCCCAGACAACAAAAATAAATGACTCCTTTATGGGTCTCTGGATCCCTCCATTCTAAGGGATCTCTACAACGACTATGAGCATTCAAAAAAATGGATAAAGAGCCCTGATGTCCAAGCTTTCTTTTTGCTCCAATCCAATCCTGCTCTCTGTACCTCTTGCAAACCTCTACAAATTCTTCTAGCTTGCAAACCAACCCCCTCCCCCAACCACGGATCCCCAACCTCTCCTCCTCCTGACTCATCCACTACTTTTTACTCTGCTGATGAACCTCCACCCTATCACCTGGTTCAAATAAGTCCTCACTTTCAACCTTTTGCCCCAGTCCCTCCATGGTCACCCCTACCTCAATAACCTGCTTCCTCCCTTCCAACTACTAGATCAAAAACCTACACCACCGCCCTTCCTCACATCGTTGTGAGAGGTAGCAGGTACTATAGGTGTCCCTCCACCCACTCACTCCTCTCTTCTCCTGTCAGTGCCCACACCTGGTCCCACCAGGCTGTCTTACCAGCTAACCCAAAGCTCAAATGAGCTGAGGAGGGCCCTCAGACTCTTATCCGGAGATCTAGGGAAAATGGCCTTTAAAGTTGCTTTGTTATCACTGAAAACAGTTTACTAAGAATTTAAAGTCCCTTACAGGCTTTTTGGGATATTCACTCCTGTCTTTCCCTCTGTTCTACCTGATCTACCGCTCAAGTTTTTTCTTGCTAGGGAAAATTCCAAACCTCTTTCCCATTATTCTTTGACATCTCCTTCCTCATTCTCAGATCCACCAGAGCTGCTCTCAGCCCCACCTTCCTGTCTTCCCCCTCCCTACCCAGGCCCACAGAAAAGTCTTAACTGACTTCCACCAGAAATCTTCACTATGGCTGATTGTAGGACTGTCAGCAAAAGAGTCTCTGCAAAAAGTTTCAATGCAGATAAACTTCCTCTTTTTATGTTGTCCTTTTTTACTTGGCCATTGGCTAGAAAAATCAGCCAACTGGGCTCCATGGTAACAGCTGGCAGGGGGAGGAAAGAAAGGAAAGAAGCTCTCCTCAGATTATCTTGAAGGGTTAACTTGCCTTCAAGGCAAGTGAAAAAAAAAAAACCCGCTTTTATGTGAACTTCTGCAGACTGTGAACTTTTGAGTTCCTCCCCTCACATTCTGGGTATAAAATTCTGAAACTACCTGAACTTGGGGTTCAGGGCATTAATTGATTACAGCAGAAGCTGTGCCCTCTGAATCTGGCTCCAGCCAAATACAACTGTTTCCTGCTATCTTACGTGCCTTGCCTTGTCCATTCCTACAACAGTATAATTCTATATACTTAAATATTGTTTATGTTTTCATGAAATGGTAAGCAGATATGAATAACTGTATGCTAGAAATAACAAAATATTTCTTATCAAAATGTGAATAAAAAAGGGGTTAACAGATGGGAAAGAGAAATTAGAAGGTTCTAGGTATGGATTTAATAAAAAGGGGAAAATGAGTTTCTGAATAAGAGAGTCTATATGATTAAGTAAATAAGAGGGTTTAGTAAGTGATAAAGAAGGTTTGTGTACATTGGCTATATAGGTTTAAGTAAGTGACAAAGAAGGCCTGTGTAAGTTGGTTATATATGTAAGTTTTTTGAGCAAGTAATCTTGAATGAATTAAGGATTATACACCTGGCTAAACAATTGTTCTTTTGCAATATTATGATATGTTATTTCTTTAAGAGCTAAACTTGATTAATATAAAAACATCAATATAATTGGCTATTACTCTTCTTTGTATATTAAGTATGTTCATATTTTCCAGGTATATAAGTCTTTAACATAGAAGCTTTAAAAGAGCATTATATCAAGCTGATGTTCTCCAAAAAGTTGAATGGTAATTTTAGGTGTATAAGAATAACATATTGGAGATATAATTATTTATATCATTTAATGTTATTTAAATGTACCTGTTATCAATAAGATTAATATAAAGTTCTACATACTGGGATATAATTTAAATGTAACATTATATTGTGTTAGCTAATATTTATGTGACCTCGAACAACAATATATGTAAATTTTATAAAATGATATTCAAGAAACAAAGATTAGCTTCAATTCTAGAACACTTTACCTAAGATTTAAAAAGAGCCCTGCCTCACCTGAGATTAGGCTCTGCTTCCCATCTTACTACATGACAGAATGACTCCAAAGTAGGCCAGACTTCAGGTAAAGCCCAGTACTCTTAATTTAAGACTGGTGAGATTAACTTGCTAGATGTTTAAGATCAAGACTTTAAATTAAAAAGCCCTCCCCCCCCAAAATGGGACCAATGGCTGATATCAAGGATCTCCACTACTCCCCAATATTTGGCTGTTACCTTCTTAGTCAGTCTGAATCCAGGGAACAAGGAACTTCTCTAAAGAGCTTTGCAACTCTGGGCCACATAACCTCCTGATCAGAGAGATTAATGAGACCACTGGAGAATGAAAAGCCAATCAGTGCACTTGCTGTGAATAGGAGGGTCATTGGAAAAAGGAGACATCCCTGATACTTCCAAGGGAAGCCACATGGTCAAGCATGGACCCACCCTAGAGCAAATGGCATTAGCGGAACTAAGAAGCTGCTCTCAAGTTCTTCCACGAGTTACTCCTATGGGAACTTGGCTGACTCTTAACAACAGATAGAGAATAAGTCAATTTTGACCAGCTTGATCTTAAACACCTACCCAAAACAGTTAAACCAAACCACAGTCATTCCTAGGGGTAATGAAGGACAAGAACAGCTGAAAAAGAGGAGATAGCAACTAGGCCATCAGTCTCCATGAGAATGAATGTTCAGTCAAGTATGGCCTTGGCTCCTCTCCCTCACAGGACCCCTACTAGTCCTCTTTATGTTTCTCCTATTAGGACCATGTCTATTAAATTGCCTACAGAAGTTCCTGCAAGATCAGATACACAAATTCACCAATCAGTTGGTCAATCAACTATTTCTTCAAGACTACCAGCCCCTGATCCCCAAGAAGGAAACCTACGACTCATGACCAACTCCTCCAGCTCAGAGACTCTGCCCCCACCAAAAACCTTCCCTGACCCCTTTTCCAGTTTTTATAACCCCTCTTTTACTTCCTAGGATTGAGAACCACTCTGCTTGTTCTGTCTGATCTACAATATCCCCACAAAGAAACATCAAACCTAAACTCCTCTCGCACCAGATGAGGAGCCACCAGCCATGTGAAGACTGGCTAATCAACTTCACTCACATGCCTAGGCACAAAAAGCTTCGCTACCTACTTACTTTGGTTGATACTTCTTCAGGTTGGATAGAAGCCTTCCCTACCTCCAGGGAAATTGCTGACACTGTCACCTCCATCCTCATCAAGCAGATCATCCCCAGGTTTGGACTTCCCGCCTTCATCCAGTCAGACAACAGGTCCACCTTGATTTCTCAGGTTGTTCAACTAGTCTCCAAAGGCCTCAACATCATTTAGAGGCTCCACATCCCCTACTGACCCCAGTCCTCAGGTAAGGTTGAGAGGCCTAACGGCATTCTCAAGGATCATCTCATTAAAGTTGCTATTGAACTCAGGCCAACTCTGGCTCTCCTGGCCCAATCTCCTGCCATTGACCCTCACCTGAATTCAGGCAGCTTCCAGAGCCCCCTCAGGCCTTAGCCTCTTTGATCTCTATGAGTGTCCTTTCTTAACCACCCAAAACTTTCCAATCAACCTCCTCCTCTTGTGTCCTACCTGCCCTATCTCACACTTCTAAGCAAACTCTTAAGGGAACACGCAGAGCAGGGTCTTCCTGTGCCATTGGCTGCCTCAATCCCCACGCAACCACAAACTGAAATGGACCCTCTTCAACTGGGTGACACAGTCTTACTTTGGGAACTGCATCCTCAATAGTTGGAACCTCACTGGAAAAGACCCCATACAGTCATAACTTACTACCCCAATGGTGGCCAAGCTTTTGGACCACTCGCCCTGGTACAATGTCTCCTGCCTTTAAAAGGCACCTGTTCCAAATGTCCAGTCCTGGATTTCTACCATGCCCACCTAACTTAAGATTTCTCGCCAACCCTCTTCTTCTTTTACTAACCATTAATCTCTCTCAAGCTTCCATCCCAAACCACACATGGCACTTCTACATCCAAGTGACATGGCACCAGGATGGCACCACCCACTATCAAGGCAATTGCCCTTCCACTGGCTGCAATTATGCAGTCACCCTTAACATTATTAGATTCAACCAAGCCCCCTCCAATATTTACTAGAGTCCCTAAGATAGGACCAATGGCTGATACCAAGGATCTCCACCTCTCAGGAATGGTTTGATGCCATTGACAACTTATGGCTTCAAGGAACCTTTATGAACTTTGCCCCTTCCGAGATAACTGTCTAGCTACTAGATGTTATCTCTAGATGCCCTATTATTCTCAAGCCTGTCCCCCTGAACATTGCCCCTACTCTCCCAGGAAGGCCCCATGCTGCCCCCTCTCAGCTGTAAGTAGCCAGATGGAATTACACCATTCCCACACCACCTAGACAAACAAAAAGGGAGAAATGTTAGTTGCTAGTTGCGGAGCAGGCTGAACACTTGATCTTCACCCTCACCCGTCTGGTTCCTTATTGCTTGTTTGCCTCAAGTCTGAACACTCAACCCCACCCAAGCCTGAACACTCAACCACACTCAAGGTTGAACACTTGACCCCCATCCCTCTGGTGCAATGGAAACCCACATCTGGCCCCTGCCTCATCTGCCTGAAGGTAGAAGATGACACCCTTAGCAACTACTTATGATCCAATCACCGTATGCCAACAAGGCAGCTTGCAGACCCAGAGATCCCATTAGATTTTGGCTATAAAAACTCTCTCCTGCCAGGCTCCCTCTCTTGTTCTCTCTTTCTTCTCTAGCTTTTGCTCTCTCTCTCTCTCTCCCTCTCTCTCTCTTTTTCTTTCTTCTCTCTTTCCTCTCTTTCTCTCTCTCTTGCACTTTGTTCTCCCCCACTCTCGCTTTCTCCTCCCCTCCCCCCTCTCTCTTTTCTCCTCCTTCCCTGTTAATCAGACACTGCCATAATAAACATCTCTTGGTCACTCCGAGTGTCGTGGTCACTTTCCTTTCACGTAGAAACTCTTAAGAAAATTCAAGACACACTCTTGCCAGAATTCCTACTCCTGACCACACTGTAAGATTGAGAGGAACCTCTGCACACTCCCTCATTTTTCCTTGGAAAAGGAAAGAATTGGACCACCTAAGAACTGACTTTGTCTTGCCTGATGGGAATCAGATTGGTCTATCCCCTTAAGGCCAGTAAGAAAAAGACATTGATTAGATCTAGCATTTTATTAGTGACCACAGTCTGCTCACATGCAGTTGAATAGAGGAACAGTCAAGTTTAGATATTTAGGGATGTGGGGAGATGTTACCAGATGATAATGCTTACCTGAACATGAGCACAAAACATGGTCAGAGACTGCAGAGTAACACATATGACCATGAAACTTTGTGAGGGAAGGAGAGGATGATCACTTTGCACACAATGCAGGGAATATTTCTTGAAATCACTTTAAACCAGAATTTTCTCCCAATGTCTCCCTGCAAGCTGCTCTCAGGATCATCTCCTGCCTTCTGCTCAGATCAAACACCTACTCATATTTCCAAAACTTTCTTAGCTCATCCACTTCAAAACCAACAGCAAGCCCAGACATTCTCCAATTGAAGACTACATGATGTCCCTTAATTACTTTCACACATATTAAATACCTATTAAATGTTTTGGACATAGGAAAATTTTACATTCTCAATAGTGAACAAATTCCTATTAAGGTTGTTGGTAGATTCCAGGAGTTTTTAGAGGAATGTAGAATGTAAACTCCACAAGGACCAAGGTTTGTTCTCCTGAGTTAACAGTGCCAGCTGTGAGTATCAATGAGCACTTCATAAGCAAGTCTTGCCTGTTTTTCTGATGGGACCCAACATAGCTTGCCTGTAACTTAATGTTCTTTCCAGGGTGATTTTTAAAATTTGTTTTAATTAGTTATACTTTACAGTAGAATGCCCTTTGATATATCATATATAGATAGAGTATACTTTCTCAGTCTTCTGATTGCACATGATTAGAATCCTATCAGTTGTATAGTTATATATGCACATAGGGCAACGATGTCTGATTTGTTCTACTATCTTTCCTATTCCCATATCCCCTCTTCTCCCTTTACTGCCCTCTACCTAATCTAAAGTAACTCTATTTTTCCTTAGCTCCACCGTTTATTGTGAATTAGCATCCACATATCACAGAAAATATTCAGCCTTCAGTTTTGGGAGATTAGCTTATTTCATGTAGCATGATATTCTCCAGTTCCACCCATCCATTTACCAGAAAATGCCATAATTTCATTCTTCTTTAAAGCTGAGTAATATTCCATCATATATATTGGGGGATATATCTATATATCTATATCACATTTTTTTTATTCATTTATCTGTCAAAGGGCACCTAGTTCCTTAGTTTAGCTATCGTAAGTTGAACTGCTATAAACATTGATGTGGCTCCATCACTGTAGTATGCTGAGTTTAGGTCCTGTGGGTATAAACCAAGGAGTGGGATAGCTAGGACAAATGGAGGTTCCATTCCAAGTTTTCTGAGGAATCTTCATACCACTTTCCATAATGGTTTCACCAATTTGCATTCCTACCAGCAATGCATGAAAGTACCTTTTTCTCCACATCCTCGCCAACATTTATTATTGTTTGCATTTTGCTAATTGCCATTCTGACTGGGGTGAAGTGAAATCTTAGAGTAGTTTTGATTTGCATTTCTCTAATTGCTAAAGATGTTGAACATTTTTCATATATTTGTTGATCAAGAATCAATAGATGGTATGGATTTAAACTAAAAAGCAAAGGAAACAAAGAATAACGTGAAGAGAGAGCCTACAGAACAGGAGAAAATCTTTGCTACATGCACTTCAAATAGAACATTCATCTCCAGGATATATAAAGAACTCAAAAAACATAACAACATAAAAACAAATAGCTCAATCAATATATGGGCTAAGGAACTGAACAGACACTTCACAATAGAAGAGATACAATCCATGGTGATTGATTTATTTCAACAAATACCATTCTATAGTATTTCCTATGCACATGTTCCCAGCTGCTTTTATAACAAACATGAGAGGCATAAATATGTCTGATATTTTCCAACAGTACCAGAAGTTCTGCTCCTCACAGGACTTACAGAAGTAGTTACCATTTACTCCACTTCTGTGTGCCAAGCAAGGTGTTGGACCTTACAGACACCATTTCATCCTCTAAACAGTTCTATGAACTAGGTTATTTCCATGTGTTTTGTTTGTTTGAGATACTGGGTTCAAACCCAGAGCCTCACACATGGTAGGCAAGCACTCCACCATTGAGCTACATCCCCAGCCCCTTGAAATAGAAATCTGAATCAGAGTATAACTAAAATTGGGAAGAAGAGGGCCTAAAGAAGGCCTTTAACCTTGATTAAAACTGTGTATAATATTTCTATTATTTATTATTATGGAGAAAATAAAAATTTATTTTTTTCTAATTTTGTAGATCTGTTTCTACTTTTGAAAGCTTAATTAAATTTTGATAGTTTAAGTTAAGTCAGCTTTAATCAACCACAAAGCTGATTTTCTGACATGCTATTTTTAGTATTAGAGCAGGCTTTCCCAATAATTGAAAAATATAACTCTTCCAATCAAACCTCGAATGGCCAGATTTCTCATTTAAAAAGCTGTGTTGGTAAATGCTTAATGACAGGCTGTCCACAAAACCATGCAAAACAAAAAATTAGTCCTAATTTCTGTCATGTTTTGTCAATTCTGTGGTTTAAATATTCTTTCCATGACCGATCTCAAGTTACCATTAAAGTGTGTTGGGATGAGATGTACACAAAGGCTCTCATTAGCCAGTATGAGCCAGAACATCACAGACTCGATGGTAATTAGTAACAATGTCTGTGCTCTGCATTAGTAATTAATTTAATGATTAATTTGTGACCAAAATAAGAGACGGTATGGGGAGGACTTCTTAGACTTTTCAGGTCAATCAGAATGGAAACCTGGCCTCACTAGGAAATAGCTTCATGTGATTGTGGTAACTTATTCTTCTTTTCTGAGTTTCAGTTGCCATACTTCTTAAATGGAAATGATACCATCAACCCTCTAAGATCTAGTGAATATTACAAAATAACATAGATATTGTACTCCATATGGTAAAAGTTAAGTATATTTAGTTCCCTACTTATTTATTTTTATTCATCTTTGACAAATATTGTTTAACAAATACAAAAGAATATTTTAGTGACTTTATGAAATATATCTTTTCTGTTTTTTTTTAAATATTTATTTTTGTTGTAGTTGGATACAATACCTTCATTTTATTTATTTATTTTTATGTGGTGTTGAGGATCGAACCCAGCACCCCACATGTGCCAGGCCAGGGCTCTACCACTGAGCCACAACCTCAGCCCTTTTTTCTGTTTTCATGATCATAAAAAATCATTTGTTTAACCTTTTATTTTCTAATTCCTGTGAAATCTAATTTTTAAATCTTCTTTAAAACACCATGAAACCCATGCTGCATAGACCAATTCTGACTTACAAGTTATTTGTTTACAACTTCTGAATTAATCAGTGAAGAGGTCTTAGTAGAAAAGTTGGAGTGAGGAGCTTGAACAAGTTGTAGAGGCTGGAATGACCAAGTGGACAAGCTCCAGGCAGAGTCTGACTCTTCTGAAGAGAATAACACTTACAGGAGACACTTACAGGAGATAAGAACTACTGGAAGAAATTGAGCATGGTCTACTTTTTAAGAAATGGAATTTTTCTTTCATAGAAAATGAGAAAAAAATTTATCATGGAAAGTGAAATACTTAATTTTGTACTAATGGAGAATGAACTCAAGAATGGGAAGTGGTACATACAAATGTTTGAGGAGCCTCATCTTTGGTGCTGGATTGCCTAAGTTTGCATTTAGCTCACCACTTTATAATTCTATAATTATGGAGAAGTCATTTTATCTCCTTGGGTTTCATGATAATAAGATGCTTTGAAGATTAACTGATTATGAAGTGCCCCGGTAGTACCTAGCACATGGAAAGCATTTAAAACACTGTTAGTTATTATTATTAGTGTTCAGATAAGGGAACTGAGTGGCAGAAACACTGGATAAAAGGTCAATCTAAACTGCAGGTGTAAATTATTCAGTGAAAATAGAGGGCATTTAGTAGTCTTTTTTTTAAAAAATAAGAAAAGCATAAAAGTAAAGACTGAGGTCTTTTTCTAAACTTGGATAATAAGAAAAATGTCCTACCTTGACAAAAATAAGGAATTAGAAATGAAGAATCTTGTGATAAGGCAAAGATGAGTTCAGCTTTAGATGTTGGTGGGATGCCAGTTAATAAATAAAGTAAAATGTCCTGTCAGCAGTTGAAGAGGTAGGGCAAGAGGTAGATTGCCATTTATACATGACACAGTTCCTAAACAGTGAATGGTGTGCCGCTCCTTATGTTCAGAGCTTTCAGAGGGAAACAGGTATGTAAAATGCAACCCATGCTCTTCAAGAAAAAATATAGTTTACTTAAAATTCATGCCCTGCTCCCCCCATGTACCCCAAGATATACAGGTATGTGGTACAGAGTTTAACTAGGCGAGAGGGGGCTGAAGAAAATGCACTGGGGCAGGGATAACACAATTGGGTGTAGGGCACAAGTGGAATCAAGAATCCTGTTAGTTTGGTTCAAATGGGGAAGTTCCTGGGCATGCACTATGTAAAGCAGGAAAGTGGCTGAGACACTTAGAGAGGGCCTCAGATGTCAGGATGAGGACTTTTCATTTAATGTATAAGGCGAAGAGTTGGCACTGAGCATTTTGGGAATGCAGTTAAAACCAAGAAGTTCTGCATGTCAAGGATTTCTATGGTATTTTATATAGGATGGAGTAGAGGAGAAGGCATGTGAATGGAAAGTTTGTAAAGTACAATCTGTCTGGTTTTGTGAGGATGATAAACTCAACGGAGAAGAATAGGAAAAGTGTCTTTAAGCAAAGCAGCAAAGTTGAACAAAGCAGATGGTAGCCAGGAAAAATATTACTGTAATTCAGAAAAGAGGTCAGGGCTAAAACTGCAAATTTAGTTATCACCTACAAATCATGGATGAAACTAGAAAGTAAATGGGGTGGTTGGGGAAACAAATTCAGAAGGAAAGAAAGATTCTGTGTCAAAGCCTTTTTGTGACAGCTACATGGAAGGAAGAAGAATAAAGTTAGTAAAAGGGACAGAGAAAAAGAGGTTATTGTAGTAGAAGAGATTCTGGGACAGTGTTGTGTCGTGCAAACACGGACACAAGAGAGCTTGGCAGCAGAGAGCCAAATCATGATTGGGGCTGAGTTCCTGGGAACTCCTTCATTCTTTTGTCATCAAATAAAAGGGGTCTGTGGAAAAAGAAGACAACACTGAGCTCTGTCCACTTCTGAGAAAGGGGCTGAACTGTAGGAGGTAAATTAGGAGCAGCTGAAAGGATTCAAAATCCTCTAAACTGTAATTAAAAATGCAGTGAGACTTCTTGGGTATGCTTCTATATGATGTACACCTATATTAACTGACCTTTTGGATGTTTATTTTATTTTTAAAATATTTTGTTCAGAGTAGCAGGATTGGAAAAGGGAAAGGAGGACGAGAGAGAGAGAGAGAGAGAGAGAGAGAGAGAGAGAGAGAGAGAGAGAGAGAGAGAGAGAGAGACCTTTCAGAGAGGAGGGGGATAGCAACCCCCTTTTGTTCTCCAGTTTTATTGGGAGTTCCAGGATGTTTCCAGAGTCCTGTCCAAGTTCACCTCTTGACCTCTGACTGACATCATAAGAATGGACCACTGCCAAGAGGATGGTGGAGTGGTGCTCACAGAGTAATTTTTAAGAAAATTGAGTCCCCCTGTTTTGTCTCAATATCTGATCCCTTTAATCTCTTCATTTCCCTTTGAATAGCCCCTATCAAACTTTCTTTGTGAGAGTCTTGATGTTTGGTCTATCAGGGTGATGGGGGTGGTGACACCATTGAAGTGATGAGAGGATCCTGGCCATATGGTAGGGAATGACATGATCTTGAAACAAGAGTTTGATTTTCTTAAGGGTATGTAACCATGGCTGGGGGAGATTTTGTCATACTAAGCTCCCATCTTCCAGGTGCAATCTGTCAGCTAAAGCTCCCTGTGACTTTCAGTCACCCTTCATTGTCTTTTCCCTGCTCACTCATTTATAGCTTTGGATTTTTAAAAGTTGTTCACTTAGAGTGGAAATGTCTAGATGTACGTAGACTTGTTTTGATAATGCAACCACAGTGCGCTGAGGAAACCATTGTGTAGTTTCAGGTTTATCAGCCTTGGCATGACTGCCACTCTGGGCTGGGTATTCTATCCTATAGACTGTAAGACCCTTAGCAGAATCCATGGCTTCCATCCAGTAGTGTCACTCCCCATTTGTCACTGCACAAAATGTCCCCACCAAATAATCTCTGAGGGAAAACACTGTCACCTTCCCCCCTGCATTGGAACTATTGCTATAGCTTAATAATAGACATAATAATTTTTCTTTCTTCTTCTACAAGGGAAAGAAAAGATACCTAGACAATAAAGTTCCTGGAGTGATAAAATTATTGTTACCAGATTTGTGACATAAAGGTGTCACATATACATAAATACATACATATATTTTCAGAGAGAAAGTTATGCTTTCAAGTGCCTAACAAGTGGAAGAGGCTGAAGTTATAAAGCTGAAAAATAAATTAACCATTATATCTCAACAGATATGCCAGAGGGTAGTATTTTCATTTAGTGGCAAATACAATTAAACAGACATTCGGTTTGAAGCAAATAAAATCCTCCATATATCTGGTGGCATCTTTACACTGATATAAATTGCAGTGAGAAGCAATTTGTATAAATCACTATTATTCCAGAGAGAGATATACAGACCAAGCAAATCTAATGTGACAGATGTTATAAACGTTGTCATTATGGTTTTTCATTTCAATTCAAACAGTTCATAGACTTCCTCCACTGATTGCATTAAGCAAGGGATTGGAGTTTCTCCTGTCAAGAAAGACAACAGTTTTGTCATGCAGCAATTTGTTCACTCCGGTTGAGCTTTTTTACTTCCCATGGATGAACGAGGCTCCACAATATGGTTCACAAAGCAAGTCCCTTGACTTAGGAATAGGCTGAGAATCTACCCCAGATTAAGACAAAATGATTAAGAAAAACAAAGAACATCTGGTCAGTTTCTAAAAACAATTTTAGATAAATCTGTTCAAAATAATAATGAATTTTATATTTTTTCCACATAAATAAACATTAAAATGTGCAATAAGAAATGGCCTAAATATGTAGTCTAAATTCACATATGCAGAAGGTATAAGGGCTGTCTTGTGGCAGAAGATGGAAATTTCTTTTTATTCATTTAAGTCCAATGGATGGTGTAAGAAAAGAATGTAGCTGACTGTATGTATGCATCTTTGAGACATTGTATTTTTCTAATATTTTATGAGAAATTTTATTTCCCCTTAAGACATTTCCAAAAATAGGTATGTACTGTTATCTATTGAAGTGAACTGGCAATGCAATTTTAATAGCAAATGTAGACTATTTTGAGGTCTAGGTCAGAATTGTGAGTCTTATAATTATTCTATATAAGTATCATATTAATCTTTGTATATGATCTTTAATATAGATAGAATCAAAAAGATCAATCCTTTGAAAGAGCAGATGCCCATGCAAACAGAACACCCCAGGTTTCATTAGATATTAAGAACTAAATTATGTTCCCCCATAATTCATTAAATTGAAACTCAAACTCCCTTGATGGCTGTATTTGAAGACAGGTCCTTTGGAGAAGTAATTAAAGTTAAATGAACTTATAAGGATGAGGCTCTAATTCACTATGACTAGTGTCCCTATAAGAAAAGGGAAAAACCATGGATGTGCACTCAGAGAAAAGGCCACATGAAGACATGGCAAGATGGTCATCCTCATGCCAAGAAGAGAAATCTCAGGAGAACCTAAACTTGCTAACACCTTGACCAGGAACTTGCAGCCTCCAGAACAACGAAACAATAAATTTCTGTTGCTAAAGCCATCTACCTTGTGATTGTGATATTTTGCTATGCCCTAGCAAACAAATATATAGAAGACAGTCACCATTGTTCAATTTTCCAAAATCTATAGACTCAGCTTCCATTTCTTAGACTTTGAGAACATATAGACTGAAATATTCAACCTCTAGAAATATCTCCAAAATTCCCTACAAATGCATATTGTATCTGTCCATGAATTAGAATTTAGTAAGACTTGCAGTTCTTTCCCAGTAGAACAGCAAGCCATGTAATCCTGTCAGGAACTCTATAAACCCCTGGTCTCAAGTGTAGTTGTCCAAGAGAGTATGAGCTACTGCCATCTTGGTTGCATCACAATGTGTAAAATAGGAGATTGCTGGTAATGCCCTAAAAGAATAGCCTGGAAAATTCAATGCTGATATTATATTCTGCATGTCAATTTCATAGAAAAGAACAATGCTGCTGTAATCACCATTGTGGAAACTGCTGAACACAGATCTCAAAACAACAGGGCAAAGCACCCTATCTACACAAGCTTTGTAATCTAGTGAGAAAAAGCAAAAATTAAGTAAATACTTTTGTAATGAAAATGACAGCATTTTCATCTTAATAGCTTCACCTTACCTAGTCTTAAATGTTGGGAAAGGTTCTCTGAAGAAGCAACTTTAAGGCCGACGTTACGATGATGAGTTGGAGTCAGGTACTTGAGCAGTCAACTAATGAAGAGTGTTTGTGAGGACTTGAAGAAGCACAGATTTTGGAACCCCTGAGATATATTGCCAATATGTTAGACCATAATGATCATGCACAGAGAGGCTGGAGAGAAGGATGGAAGAAAATGAAGGTGTGAATCCACAATAGTGGAGAACAGAAGGAGAGCACATGCAGCAAGATGCTTGCAACCCTCTTTTTGTATCTGGAAAAAGGGAGATAAGGAGAGAGAAAGTCCACTTTGTACTGCTTCCAGGTAATTAATTTTACTACACCAAATAATTATGGAACAAATTGCCATAAAGTAATGACTTAATATGCATATTGGTAGTCATGGAGCAATGGAGTTAGGTGCATTCAATTGATTATAGGAAAGTATTTCTTTGGAGCTTATGCAGAAACTACCTATGTTGAACCTATTGCTGGAAATATATGTTGGTGAAAGTAAACATTAGACCTCTAAATAAGCTTCATATCTTGCTCAGAAAAGAATAGTGTTGTCTCTTAATTTTTCCCATCCTTAGTGGTCAGCTACCTGAAGGATTACAGCTCCTGATATTCATTGCCACACCAGAGAGATGCCCAGAGACTGGACGCCTCACACCAGAGGTCTACTGGCTTGCCACATTCAGGTCTCCAAAATGAAGGCAAAAGTTTTTGGTTCTCTCTTCCATGCTAAATGCCCTAGTTAGAGATTAGATCTAAGAACTTATCTTTGATGACAGATCAAAGCTATTAAGTATGTCCTTAGTTCACATTCTTATTAGAGAAAGCTCACTGCTTACTTTTGAAATCATTTCCAAATCAATGTCGCCCTTGAAATTCTTAAATGGCCAGTGCCTCAGCCACAATCTATTGTAACCCAGACTGATAATTTCAGCAAATTAGTTTCAAATGCAAATGGGCCAACAAGGCAGTTAGCCTACAATTTATTTCTCAGACACTTATTATTGTCTACCCTAGAGCTGTTAAAATTGTTTAAACTAGAAAAATAGTAATGCTTTTGAAAATAAAAACTAAGTAATCAGAAATGGCCATTAAAATACCTTCAGGTGATCACTGGATTCTAAAAGCAAAGATAATTATTGAAATTAGACTTTGCTTTAAGTCTATTTCAGTGTTGAAATTCAGTATCTAGAATAAAGACTTGAATATTATATGGAAAAGCAGGTTTGGTATGCCCAAATTTTACTCTCACCTATTTCTCACTCAACCTTCTGCTGCAATAAAAATAATAATTAAAAAAACAGTTTCTCTAGACTTTTTTGCATAGTGCCATCTTCAGCAATGTATTAATCAGCATCAGCTACATTTAAGGCAAGTACTAGATGTGTCTGAGTATGATGCATAAGACAAAGATGAATAAGAGAAAGGAGAGAGACAATTCCTTAATAACTACAATGCCAACTATAAATTTAAAGGTGATCAAAGAATCAAAAGTTTCATTAGATGAAGATTTTGAAGTCAGTTGATCATGCATGATCAATGAATAAGGAAAATGTAGATACAAGGGTGAATATACCTAAATGAAAGACTTGAACTTATTTCTAAGATTAAGAATCCTGTCTAATTTTTTGAAGTAAATTTTCTTTTTAATTTTGTGAACATATGGTGATATCAATGATTAGGTGGGGAATCCTATAATGGATTCACATTCTCTTATACAGCACAAGAAATCCAAATACTATATCTGAGACCCCTGTTTTTTAGAGCCAAAGAAAGCAATTCACTTGTGTGTGTTGAATGTTTAAGGAAGTCTTCATGAAGGCAAGAACTTTGAGTTAGGTCAGCCTTGAGCACATTACACAGTCAGCTGATTTGTGCTCTGCAGCACACAACTCAACTCATAACTGACATGTTGATACAACAGAGGTTGGGAATATTACTCTCATCAGCTTAACATTTAAGTAATACTGAAATGTTTGCTACAGTCAAGAAATTTAACTCTCATACATACTGTATTAATAAATTGTCTTTTGTTAAAAAAATCAAGTAAAAAAATATAAATACTAAATATAAGACTTCTGGGATGTTCTCTAGAACTCAAAGGTAGAAGAAATACCATCCAAACTTGACCTTCACCAAAAGAAAGAGAACTAGAGGGCGCCGTCACTTCACAACTTCCAAATTCACATGTTACAGTTCAAATTATCAATAGAAACTAAGTTGTGGTCTCTTAGTTGAGAGGAGGAACTAGAACCTTGGATTTATTCAAAGTAGTCATCATCATGTCAGATACATTTTTTTAGAAGTAATGCTTATATTAGTATTATGTTATTTAGTTGAATTATTAGTATTATATATGTTAGTTAATTCACCAAGGAATTCAATGAAGAAATAGTATAATTATTATCCTCACTTTAGAGTTGAGGACACCAAGCACCATCGAGGTTAAGATCGCTGTTCAAAGTGATAAAACAGTTAAGTAGAAGAGCTTTTATGGAAACCCATGGAATCTGGCCTTAGACCAAAGCTCTATACCACATAGAGCCTTTATGCCTAAGAATCTAAGGGAAGGTCCTCAAAAAAGAGAACTAGAGAGGCCCTGTAAAATGTATCAAAGATATTTCAATGGTAACCACTGAAAGATGCAATCATCCAACTGGTAGGAAGTTCAATTTTTTCAAGACTAAAACAAAAACTTAATTTTTAGTATATCTCATAAATAAATGAATTTTGATATGCCATATTATTAAATGTGTTTTTATTTTGATGCAATTACACAAAGATTCTCTACCTGACCAGAAAAACAATCATTCAAAATTGAAATAGAAGTAAGATAATTATAATGTTGAATTCTTTTCATTGAAATCACAGTATTTATTAATGAAACTAAGAAAAAATAATAACTATGATTTCCATATTTTAATAAATACTGCTGTTTTGGAATCTGGAATTATCTTGACTATGTTTTGTTGCAAATCAGTTATAAATATCAACTCATCTTAAATAACAAAAGATAATAAATACAGAATATCATTGTGATAAATGAAAATATCCAATATGAGTTGGGAAAATACATAATTATTTAAAAATACAAGTTGGTGCAAACAGAAGTTAATAGAAAACTCCCGTACAGGGAGCCCTGGGACACTTGGGGGTAAGTGACGAAAAAAAAAAAAAAAGCTGCCTGTCCCTAGATAGGACGGGAGCAAATCTGCTCGTCCCTAGGCAGATAGGGCGAGAGGAAAAATGGCCATTTTGAGAAAATGAAAAAGATTGATACAGTATGTTTGTGTCTTGTTTTGTCTTGAAATGTTGTATAGTCTTTGTGATGAAAATATAGAAGGGGTGTTAAGTAAATTACTAAGGGAAGAGGGCACCCCAGTGGAACCAAGAATAGTTAGGGCATGTGTTGATGGAAGCCCAGAACCCTAGTCAGAAAGAAGAAAGTTCAGAGGAGGAAGGATTATCAGGAAAAAAGTTGCAGTAAAAGGCTATTACTGAATACTTTTCATTACCAGAGGGTGCATGAATCTGTGCAGTGGCTGCTACGTGTGCGAGCTGGTCATGGTGCAGCAAGGACTTTCCAAGCAGTGCAGCTGGCTCTTCCCCGTCCCCCGCCCGGGGAGCAGAACGCCACTTCGGGAGCCCAAATCCAAACCTGACCCGGAGGCACAGTCTCGAAGGCTCTTGCTCCGTGACTATGATTCTACTTTCCCTCCACCCCAAGAGGTTGATTCCATAGTCCTACATTCACCTGTCCTGTTATGTTGTTCTAGCAATAGTTCCCAAATATCTTGTGTAGTTTGCTTTCTATTTACTTTGCTTGAAATGCCATATCTTAATCTGCCTCATAACTTAGCTTCAAATCCATTGTAAAGACATTTCCAAATCATTCCAACAAGTTAATAGTATCTTTGAGTTGCCAAATATTCTGAACATACCTTTATAGTACTACCTAAACATTTTATTGTACCATACTGTTTATGAGACTTTGTCTCCCATTGTTATATTATCATCAATTCCTTAGAGATAATACTAATATCTATTTCCTCTTGGTGTTAGGTTCAGCTGTACAATGTTTTTCATAAACTAGAAAAGACAAAGTCATGCCAGATTTCAGTGGCTTGTGAAATTTTATTATTCTCCTGATGTCAAGGCTCCATCAAAAAGAAGAAATAGAACTTTCATCTTACTCCCTAAAAAATACCATTCTATTCCTTTTAAAATTATAATTTTCTCATTGATTTTGCCCTTTATATGTTAACAAATTCATCATTTTAAATTATGACAATGTCTTTTATTCATCTTTTCTCATCTTACCACACTGGATAGATAATACCCCACCAGATAGAACTTTTAGTACCAATAATACAGTTAATAATTATGTGCTTGACTTATTCCTGATTTTAATGGGGAATACTTCTAATATGTCTCCACTACTAATGATAACCTACATACCATTTTAGTAGATGATATTTTAAGGTAGTTCCTATATATTATTAGTTTGCTTGCATTAATAGTGGTTGAATCAAATATTTTTCAGTTTTGACATGATTTGTTTTCCTCTCTTCAATTTCTACATGTATCAAATAACATCTAAAAATTTGTTTTTAAATGTAAACTATCATTGCATTATTGGGAAAATCTGATATAGCTGTGCTATATTTTTAAAAAGAAATTAGTAGATTTGGTTAGCTAATGTTTTTTTTTTTTTAACAGTTTTGCCTTGATGCTCAGAAAGAGTGTGGTCTGTAATTTTCCTTTGTCTTTACTTTTGGTCTCTCTAATTCCTTACAACATTCATTTTTTATTTTATCATGCATTTCCATATGTAATAAATTTGATCATAAATTTGCCTAATTCTCGTCCTTTCCTTATCTTTCCAGGTTCAATCTTCCTCTCCTATTCAAAAATATAGTCATCATTCAAAATATTTCCCTATATATGTATATGCATACATATATAGATATTTGAAAGTGATCTACTTCTTCCAGCCACATCCTACCTGCCTACAGTTACCACCCAGTTAATACATATCAGTGGATTAATCCACTAGTTAGGTTATGGTTCTCCTAAGCTAATCATTCAACTTCTGAACACTCTTGCCTTATCTTACACATGAACTTTTCAGGGACACCTCATATTTAAACAATAATAGACAGCAATTAATATCATTTACATATGTCTTTATGTGGCAATACTTTAATTTCAATTATATAGTTTTCTAGGAAATGGATTCCTGGAAATATGCAAGTACATATTTGGTTCTTTTCTAGTTAGCTTTTACTAATGTATATCATACATGTAGAAGTGCACAAATCATATGTATACGCTACATAGTATAAAATATAGAACACTAATAATATCCTACTACTGAACGTTACATAAAATGATAAAGTGTATACTTCCTGTCTGACTTATTTTGCTTAAAATGTATTTGTTAAATTAATCCTTCTTATATATAAAAATGTTTTCATCATTCCCCATTGTATGATATTTCATTATATGAATAGATCATAATTAAACATTTAGATTGTTTCTATCTTGGAAATTATTATGGTTTAGATATTAGGTGTCCTCCAAAAGTTCATGAGTAAAACAATGCAAGAAGATTTAGAGGTAAAATGATTGGGTTATGAGTACCTTAACCCAATCAGTGAATTAATACCCTGACAGGGATAAACTGAGCAGTATTTGCCTTATGCTAGGATGTGCCTGGATGAAGTGGGTCACTGGGAGCTGCTTTTGGGGTGTATATTTTGTGAGTTGAGTTTAGTTTTTCCTCTATTTCCTGGTGTCATGTCTTGAGCTACTTCCTCCACCCCACTCTTCCTCCATGTAGTTCAGTGTCACCTTGAGCCCCAAGGAATAGAGCTGTTATAGTTAAAGCATCATCCTGGGGTTTCATCAATTGACTTCCAGACCACTTGCATATAATCAAATCAAACCTTTATTAAAGCACACTGGTGGCAACTGATCAAAACATAAAGCTGTTCCCCTGATTAGCCCCTAACAATTGCCAGGGAGCTCCTTATAAGCCTGAAAACTGCAAAAGGGACGTTTGGGGGTCTAGCAAATGCAAGCAAGCTAAGTTACAGAAGAGGGAGAGTGCAGTCAGGCGTAGGGAAACCTAACCAATCACAATTAGCCCAGTCACCCCAGTTACAGAAACAGACCCCCATTACCCTAGTTACAGAAACAATGCCCCATTAGGTAGTTCCATGTTCTTAAGGGTTTCTATAACAAAAAGAAGAGAACAACTTGCCCTGGTCATGACCGTTCTACTTGGCATGGTTGTTTTACAAAATAAAGTTACTAAACAAAATGGAGTCACTTTTTTTTTGCTTTACTACAACAGAGCCAGCAGTCTATAGAATGAGTCCTCTGAAACTGAGCCCCCAAATAAAATTTTCCTTCTTAAAATTGTGCTTGTCATTTATTTTGGTCACAGCAATGAAAAAGCTGACTAAAACAAAGTTATTATTAGTCTGTTATGTACATTCTTGTACATATATTTTGGAATGTGTAAGCTCATAATGTGTGGAAAAACAGTAGGTCACAAGCCATGCTTATATTCCACTCTGGTAGAAATTGCCACAAGGTTTGTTTAAAGTTTCTGAACCAGTTTATACTCCCAATGATAGTATATGAGGGCTCCTTTTATGTCATATTTTTACCAGTTATTACCAATATCTTATATTGTCATTTTTAAATTTAGTTTTATTTTAGTCATTTGACATATGTATAGTGGGTATCTCATTGTGGTTTTGATTCCAATATGTTGGAGACTAATAAAATTTAGCAATTTTTCATTTGTTGGCCATTTGGATATTGTCATTTACAAATTGCCTATCATAAATTTTCCTATTGGGTTGACTTCCTTTTATTGGTTCCTTGTATGTTTTAGATATATGATACAGACACACACACACACACACACACACATATGTATATTATATATACTTCTTCCTCTCCCTCTTCTTGCTTTACCTTTTTGCTCTGTAATGGTGTCTTTTAATTAGTATATATCTTAAATTTTAATGTATTTCATCCACCAATCTTTTATTTTATTATGGTTTCATGTCTAGTATAAGAAGTCTTTGCCTACTCTAAGCTTATAAAGGTAGTCTAACATATTTTCTTCAGGAAGTTTATTGCTTTATTTAATCACATTTGGATTTACAGTCATCCTGGAATTGATTTTTGCATATGGTGTGAGGAACGTGTCAAGATTAAAATATTTTTCTATATGAATATCCAATTGACTCAGCATCAATTATTGAAAAGACTATTCTTTTCCACACTGTATTACAGAGTCATCTTTGATATAAATTAAGTGGCTGTCATTTTTCACATTTTCTATTTTGTTTCTTTGATTTATTAGTCTGTCTTTATACCTACACCACATGGTCTTAATTAGTGCATGCTTTAGACACAGTTTTGATATCTGGTAATAAAATTCCTCCAACTTTATTTTTATTCTACAGATTTGTCTTGTTTATTCTTTGTCCATTGCATTTTCTCATGTATATTTTAGAACAAGCTTAGGAATTCATACATATATTCTGGGATGTTCTTTAACTTACTGATCAATTTGAAGATAATTTCCATCTTTATTATTCTGAATAGTGCAATTTATAAAGCTCCATTTACTTAGAAAGACTGATTTATCTCAGTGTTGTCTAATTTTCTTGTGTCTATGTCTTACACAACTTAGTGAATGATAGTTCTTGTTGTTAATGTAAATGGTATCATTTTAAGAAAAAAATATTTTATAATTGTACCTGTTATATTTATTTATACACTGACTTTGTTTCTAGAAACTTTATTAAATTCACTTTTAAAATTGTGTTCTTAATATTTTGGGGTCTTTTTCATATACACAGTGACATATATGAATGATCACTATTTTAAATTTTTTCCCAAACCATATTCATATTCCTTTTCTCTCTCTTTTCTTTCACTTTCTTTATTACCATGCTGCAATAAAGAGGGCTTTTCACAATGTTGTACAGTGTTGAGTAGAGGTTGTGATAGTGGACATCATTGTCTTGTTTTTCATTTTCATGAAGAAAACTCAATACTTCACTATGAAATATTACAGTTACAAATATCATTTCATGCTATTTTAATTGAGTTAAAGCTTCTCTACTATGAAGTGTTCAAGTATTAAGTGCTCATATAAATTAAAGTATACACACACACACACACACACAATTTTGTAACAATCCTGGATCAAAATATAGCACATTCCTAGCATTTCACATGTGTTACATAAGTCTCCTCCCATTTCTGCCAGCATCTTGGATTCCACACTGACATTAAATGGATAAGGGGTCTTCCAGATAAAATTCATTAATCATTTTCTGGAGCATAGAGCATGGTGGGGGAAATGAGAGTTAAATGTGTAAGGATGAATGTAAATATTCATCTTTTTCTGCCTGAGAATTCATTATTGCCTTTTGTTCTATTAAAAAATCCCCATGCAAACAACCCAGTATCTATTACATCATGCTAAAATATCAATCTAGCCATTCCTCTTCATGAATTCTAAAACATAGTTCTTTACTCTTCATATAAGACATCAAATTACTGGAGATGTAGCTCAGTGGTAGGATGCTTGTCTAGTATGTGCAATGACCTGGGTTTGTTCCCCAGCACTGTCCATCGCCTAAAAAAGACATCAGTAAAAAGAGAGTGAGGGACAGTAGAAAAATAAATTAACCTAAAACATACCTGTTGGAATTCTGATCTCAATTAAATTATAATAAATCACACAAATTTGTGTGTGTGTGTGTGTGTGTGTTTGTGTGTGTGCATTTAAAGTCATCAAAGAGTTATGGGCACAGAGAAATCAAAATAAAATAATTAAGATATATGTTAACTCTTTAAAGGTGAACAAAGTTCATAACATCCTCTATTTCTAAATGAAATTGTTGATTCTACAGGAACACTCAGGTAGAAAGGTAAGACCATTATAGACAGTGGAACATTAATGAGAAAGGAGAGATCAGCTGAGGCATTTATCATTGCAAATTGGCCAACAGGGATGCTAACCAATTCTCTGTTAGTAATTTGAGTGACTGAGCAGTGGAAAGTGAAAGTGCATTGGAAAATGAAGAGAAGTTGCTGTATATTCTTGATTAGGTTTCAAAGCCTCGAGGAAAGGTAGGGTCTGACCTCCCTGTGGAGACTGAAACCCAGAATTCAAATGAACTAGACTACTGATTAAAGATACAAGTCCCTAGCAGCCTAACAGAAGAGCAAAGTAAGTTTTTTTCTGGAATATTATCCCTAATGTAGACCACATCCAAAACCTAGTAGACATATAAAGCAGCAGGATAACGTGATTCATAAGAAAAAGTAAGATTCAAAGTAAGCAGAATCATAGATGACAAAAAAAATGTAAAACTAAATTTTATAAGTAGGTTATTTAGAGGAAAAAAATGCATGAAATAGTATCAAGATATATTGTAGCTGAGGGAAAATTAACTAAAAAATGGAGATTCTAGAACTAAAAATTTGATTAATAGTAGCCTGGACAAAGAAGAAATGTCAGAGACTTCAAAGAAGTTCATTTAAAATGATCTAAACTGAAGCATGAAGAGGGAAAGGACTAATGATTTTTAAAATTGTGATCAAAACTCTATAAAAGAATGTCAAATGTTCCTATATAACAATAAATAATCAAAAAATGAAAACATTTTTTAAAATACCATACTTAAACCTGTACATTGAGAATTATTGGAAATAAATGGAGAATGGAAATCTAAATATCAAGATGTCTTATCTGAAATTAATCTATAAAATCATAGCCCTAACTTTCTAAATTTTAGCAGTTTTTAAAAATTTTTTTCATACTAGAAAAGGGTGTTCTATAATTTATGTGGAAATGCAGAGGCAGAGGAGCCAAGGTAATTTTTGAAAAAGGAGAATAAAGATAAAATAAAGACTTACCATATTTCAAGACTTAGGATAAAACTAACATGAAGATTTAACTGAGATATTTGTAAGGAGAGAGTAAAATGCATTGTGAGCCTAAAAATAAACACTTATAATTACTTGATTACACAAAGGCACCAATGTAGCTCAGTGGAGGAGGGGAATATTCTTCAATTCAAGACACACATATTTTTGGAGAAACTGGATATTCAGATGGAAAAAAATGTTAAAGTTAGTTAACATTGATGTGTTAATCAGCTTTGCATCCATGTTACAAAACACCCAAGATAATCAACTTAGAAGGAGGAAAGGCTTACTTTCGATGAGGGTCTCAGAGGTTTCAGTTCATGGTCACTTTGCTCATTGCCTTTGGGGTTGTGACAGGCAACTTGGCAAGAGTGCATAGTGGAAGAGGAGTTCTCACTTCATGTCAGCCAGGAAACCAAAAGAAAGAGAGTGTGAGGTTCGAGTACCCATAACCCCTCCCATGGCTTGCCCCCAGTGACCTGACTTCCTCCCACTAGGTGCCACCTCTCAACAGTTCTACCCCCTCCCAACAGCACCGCAGGCTGGGGACCAAGCATTCAACACAGTTGCCTTAGGGGGACATTCGAGATACAAACCATAGCAATATACTTACTTTTTCACTTCACACTAAAATTATTTCAAAATAGAACATAAATATAAACGTCAAAGTAAAAGCCTTAAAGCTTTCAGAAGGAAACAGAAATCTCCTGGTATAGCAAATGTTTTTTAATTAGGACAAAAAAAAAGGCATAAAGTATAAACATGTTGAAAAATGAAGCTTAAAATTAATCTTTACGCTAAAAGATAAGGAAAGGAAGAGGCAAGCCATAGGCTAAGAAAATATATTCAATAGCTGTATCTGTGACAAAAGATTTATGTCAGGAATATAAAAAGAAACTCTACAAATCAACAATAAAATGGCAACTTTTTCTAAATGAGCAAAAGATTTGAACAAACACTTTAGAAAATGAGATGTCCTTTTTGGCCAATAAGTATTGCCATGACTTACACAGATTACATCTATAACAAATTTTTTAAAATAAAATAGCGATAAAACATTATGATAAAATTTGGATCTCGAATGTCTTCCAAAGGTCATATGTTGAAAGACTTGATCCTCAGCCTGTGGCTCTGTTGGGAGGCAGCGGGTGGAACCTTTAGAAAGTAGGGCCTCGTGGGAGGAAGTTAGGTCACTGGTAAGATTGGGAACCAGGTCCCTTCCTGTTTTCCTTTTTGCTTCTTGACTGCCATGAGGTGAACAGCTTGAGAAATAGCTTCAGGTTGAACTATGTATAGCCTCTATGCCTCTACAATGAGGTCAGTAGGACATCACTGTACATGAGTGCATTGACCAAACACCACAGTGGCTGAGAAAGAGGCTGAGTGACATCAGAGAAAAGAGACTATCTCATTATTAAGAGTATCCTGGGTTATGAATACCCTCTGATGGACATTAAGCATAACATGAATATCTTTATACTCTGTGCCAGGATAGTCACCAATATATTTTACTCTTCTACTTCATTGTCACCAGTTTCCAATTTTCAACGCCCTAAACCAGGCAGTGTATAGCAATGCTTGATGAATTGGTGTTGATCTTTACCATGAGCATCTGTCTCTCTCACGTAGTCTGAGCAAACCGCCTACTGGGAAGATATTCCTTCCCCACTTTCTCTCTTCTCCATTTCCAGATTGTGGCAGAACACTGCACAGATCATTTATCATCCAGGTCTGCTTTGTTTCCCTTTCCGTGAACTGGTCTTAGGATACTTTTCATGAGGCTATAGGTGGGAAGAATGAGACAGAGAGGCAGTAAGAGTAGGCATCCAAATCTGACCTTTGTTGTGCAGTTTACTCATGTGTTTTAGATCCACTGGTGCTGGATTGCATGCTATTTCCATGATACAAGGCAACAGCTGCCAAAAATGTTTCGATTTTATTATTTTTGTAAATTATATAACACCAAGTACCTAATAGGCAGTTTAGATTGCATATATACTTGATGTCCCAGGGTTATGCATTCAGTAGTAAAGCAGGGGCTGATTTTTTAAATGGAGTATAATTGTCAAAGAGAGAGGGGAATGAGAATGTGGCCTGACTCCAAAGTCCTCATGGTCTGAACTCTGGTTCTCCTGCAGGGATCTGCTGGGGGTTTCGTTGAGCATCTCTACCACAGATCTTTCTGAAACAGTCATGGCTATGCAGCTTCCTTTAAGCTAACCCAGGAAACATCTTGAAATAGCAAGTCTGATTAAGTAAAAATTCCCACTAGTTTAGAGTATCACCATTATTGGATTGCTTTCTTCATTGATGGGCAGGGAACAATCAGGCAATTGGATTTTTACTTTATAAAAGATATTCTCCTAAGTTATAGATGAACGTGTCTGGAAACTTTACCAGTGTGGTAGAACTCTGAATTTTTGTGGGTTTTTTTTCTCCTTCTCTGGAGTACACATGTGTTATTTCCTACTCATGAGGTGCAATGAGGAATATTTTTTCAATATAATGAATCAGTACATTTCATGGGCTGTTAATAAGATCAAGACCTTTTTAGTATATGGCATGGACAGAGAACAAGAAAGGTGATTAAATCTAATGACAAGCTCATAATAATATTTTTTCCTAATTTATTAGATGAAGTCCTTCTAATTATCTTTATTGATAACCATAAATCAAAAAATGTTAAATAAATATTTGTAAACTGGGTTCCAATGGCTGTGGGCATGTTTTATTTTGTTGTAGCCATTATTTTTGGTACTGAGAATTGAACTCAGGGTACTTTATCAATGAGTTACATTCCCAGTCCTTTATTTTTTAATTTTGAGATACAGTCTCACTATATTGCTGGAGATGTCCTCAAACTTGCATACCTCCTGCTTCAGTCTCCTGAGTTGCTGGGATTACAGGCATGGGCTCTGTTGTTTTTGCCTCTGAAAAATAACCACACTTAAAAAGACAATTGTAATTAATGTCACTACTTGATTGTTTGTGCTGATGTATGCCAGAAGACATCTGGCTTTTGCACCATTTATTTGAAAGGGAATGAATTACCACTTGTCAGGGGACCATATTTCCGAGAGGCTCTTAGCTAGAAAAACATTCAGTTACCTGAACCATAGAACAAGAACTAAGGTTTCTCAGAGATACTCAAAATGCAGGCATTAGTAGCACTTGAAAACTGTCATGCAAATTTATAGGCTCCATTTCAGACCTACAAAAGCAGACTTAGGTGATGCCTGTCTAGCAATCTGCATTTTATGGAGTCATTCACATGATTCTGGTGTGTGGTGAGGTTTGAATTTACTTATTATACTCCTACTCAATTTACTTGTTATACTCCCACTTAGTCTTAATTCTTAGGTTAAATCTCAACAGGATGTGTTTGAGCTTTGACTGAACTGATTGTGACATGGAGTCAGCAGTTTAACAGTTTGACTTTTGGAGCATGTTAATGTTTTAAGAACTAGTGATTAGCATCAATTAATCTGAGTGTCTAATTAGTCTAGCATGTTGGTGTGTTTCCATTTATGTAGTGCAAAACATCATAGAAAATGGTCACAAGAATCTCTGAGGAAAGTTTGACCTATGATACAGAGTCAACGGTGTTAATCGTGTTGCTGGGTCTCCTCTGTCAAGGAATTTCAGGTCCATAAATTACTCAGGTTCAAAACTTGTGTGAGTGGTCACAATTACCTTTTACAGTGATCCAGGACTGATACCATTTTCTTTCCTTTATATGAAAAGTAGTACTTTAATGAACCTTCCATCAACTTCATTTCCAGGAGGCTCATGATCAATGAAAGATTACCACAAATTCCTGTGTATCAAAGTATTCTCATTGTAACTTGTGAATTTTTGTGGCAATTGTGCTTAATTTTATTGCTGATTTTTAAGTAGTACTCCCTTAGCTTTCTTTCATAGGATCTTATTATTGTGATTAAAATCAGAAAAAAAGCCAATTTTAGTATGGCATACACCACTGTCATCCTGGACCTCCAGATGTCAGCTACCACAGAATTCATCATGGAAACTGGTGCTCTACTTCCAGTGAATTCCTTAATGCCTTGGTAAAGACAGTACCTTCTAAACCTTCCATGAGGCCAATTTAGTGGGTGACTGAGTAGGTCCAAAGTATTTCCACCCAAATCCCAATTTCTTGAGCTTTTGTCCTCTTCCCCAAGAGCGCATCTCACTCTCTGTCAAGTTCAGGCTTAATTTGGTCACAGTAGATGTCTATTGACACAAGTCTTAAAGTTCAAGGTAACATGTTTAATCATGAATCTTAGTCCACTGTGTTTCTGTCAATAATTTTGTATATGAAAAATGCCTTAGTTTTAATAAAGGTATTTAATCAAGTCATTTTTCTCCCATTTTTGGTCTAATATCCCTGTAATCCACTCATGGATTCTCTTCAGATTCCTGCCAAAACAAATTCAGCAAATATTTTCATTTCCTTGGACCACATTTATACTTCAAGTTGTGATCAATCTCTTCTTATGAGCCTAAGGAAATAGTGGTAGTGGTGGGTCCTGAAGATAATTAGCATCCCTGATGAGGGAAAGTACACAGAGAAAAGTCTAGTCTCCTTAAAGAGGAGGAGAGCATGTACTATTATTGCCAAAAGAGATCCAGGGCTATTTGAAACACAGAAGAACAATATTGTTAAGTGTCTGTTCAATTGCTCTGCCCCATATCTCAGATTTTCACTCCTCTCAGACCAAAAACTTTATTTGGGTAACAGATACCTGCAATGCTTACAATCAAGCTTTGGACTTACATGTTAATCATAATTGTCCCAAGCTACCAGCTATCACATAAATGTTCTAATTTTTGTCCATAATCTGAGTTGACATGCAAGGTCTTTAATTTTTTTCTTTTCTTTTCTTGTGTGTGTTTGTGTGTGTGTTTGCGTGCTCCCACACGCACCTGTGAACACATCAAGAGTACATGCTCTCCTACATGATAATCATTTTTGTCTTTGTAACAATGAAGGGCTGTAGGTGACCTCCCAATGTCTTGCTCTTCATTTGCATTTCATAGCATGCCACCATTGTTAATCTGGATACGTATGAATCTACTTCATGCCAGTAATTACTAGGGCAAGAAAGTAATTTGTACTCTCCTTAAACATTTGAGCAATATGGTATAAAACTCCCATTTCCTGGAGTCACCCTAATACAAATTATTTTAGTACTCAGAGTTGAAACAGGAAAGAATGGCTTACTCAAAGTGATTGATCTGAGTTTAATTAAAGAATTTTAAATGAATGAATTGAGGGAAAACAACAGTCATAAATAATTATCACTCTTATGCTTAAAGGAGAAAACAAAGGTAGTGGAGGGAGTAGTTCTTGCAATCCAGAGGCAGAATCTGTAGCTGAAAACCAAGCTACTTGATAGAAGATATGATCTTCATTTAATGGATTTAATCAATCCATAGCCATCACCAGGGAGGCAGTTGGCTGAATATTCCTTTATTGCTCTCTGATCTCCTGCCAGTGCTTCTCATTCATTGATCTACCCAAAATCAGAGTTCAAGGGAACCTATTCACTCTTCAAAAATTGGTGGGGAAGACTTGAGAATGGGATTAGAAGGAAAACATAGAAAACATACAACACATATTCTCATTTATTTAAATTTTCTTTATAACCATTAATAAAGTGTTATCCTTCATAAAGTTCTTAAATATGCTAGGGTGAATTCCTAGCTTTTTGCTGGATGGGGGGACTGGCATTCCAAATGGCATTTCTTTCTATTGCATTTCTAACTATTTATTTATTGTTGGTGTAAAGAGTTTGAATGGACAACAGTGTTTTGATTTCCTCTCAGAAAAACTAAGCTCTTATTAGTTTTGATAACTTATCTGTAAATTCTTCTGCATTTTCTATTAAGATAACTTTTCATCTGTAATAATTTTTTCCCCAACTGTATTTTATCACTGGACAAAATACCGGAAATTGACTTATAAAGAGGAAAACTTTATTTTGGCTCATGATTTTAGAGGCTTTAGTCCATGGTTACTTGACTCCATGGCTTTGGATTTGTGGCAAGGCAGTATATCATGGTGGGAAATAGATGGTACAGCAAGCTTTTCACCTCCTGGTGGCCAGGAAGCAAAGAGGAAGGTCCAGGTCCCAATATCCCTTTCATGGGTATGCTACCATATGACCAGAAGATTTCCAACTAGACCCCACCTCTTATAAGTTATACCAACTCCCAATAGTGCCACGGCCTGGGAACCAAGCCTTTAACACATGGGGCTTTGAGAGTCACTAAGACTTCTTCTTTTTTTTTACTTCTTTTAAAAATTTGTTTTATTTAGTTACACATGACAGTACAATGACCTTGACATATCATACATTTGAGTCAGATGGGATATAATATCTCATTTTTCTGAGGGTACAAGTTGCAGAATCACATTGGTCATGCAGTCACATATATACACACAGTAATAATAATGTCTGTTTCATTCTACTATCCTTCCTATCTCCCCAACCCCTCTCCTCCTCTCTCATCACTTCTTTCTATCTAATCTAGGGTAACGCTATTCTTTTTTTTTTCTCACATCTTCATACATGTATTTTGTATAACAATGAGAGTCTCCTTCCACCATCCATGCAATTCCCTTTCTCCTTCCCTTTCCCTCCCACCCCTCTTCCCTATGTAGATTTAATCTTCTTCCCATGCTCTTCCTCTCTTCCCAATTTTGAGTCACCCCCCTTATATCAGAGAAGACATTTGGCATTTGTTTTTTGGGGATTGGCTAACTTCACTTAACATAATCTGCTCTAATGCCATTCATTTTCCTGCAAATGCCATGATCTTATTATTTTTTTAGCACTGAGTAATATTCCATTGTGTATATATGCCACATTTTTTTTATCCATTCATCCATTGAAGGGCATCTAGATTGACTCCACAGTCTAGCTATTGTGAATTGTGCTGTTATAAACATTGATGTGGCTGTTGCTGATGATATGATTCTATACCTAGAAGACCCTAAAAACTCTACCAAGAAACTTCTAGAACTAGTAAATGAATTCAGCAAAGTGGCAGGATATAAAATCAACACCCATAAATAAAAGGCATTCCTGTATATTAGTGGCAAATCCTCTGAAAAGGAAATGAGGAAAACTACCTCATTCACAATATCCTAAAAACAAACAAACAAACAAACAAACAAATAAATAAATAAATAAAATACTTGGGAATCAACTTAACAAAAGAGGTGAAATATCTGTACAATGAAAACTACAGAACCCTAAAGAGAGAAATAGAAGAAGACCTTAGAAGATGGAAAGATCTGCCTTGCTCATGGATAGGCAGAATTAATATTATTAAAATGACCATACTACCAAAAGCACTCTACAGATTCAATGCAATGCTAATCAAAATCCCAATAGCATTCCTCACATAAATAGAAAAAGCAATTATTAAATTCATCTGGAAAAATAAGGTACCCAGAATAGCTAAAGCAATTCTAAGTAGGAAGAGTGAAATAGATGGTATCATTATACCAGATCTTAAACTATACTACAGAGCAATAGTAACAAAAACAGCATGGTACTGGCACCAAAACAGGCTGGTAGACCAATGGTACAGGATAGAGGACACAGAGACTTACCCACAAAACCATAACTGCCTTATATTAGACAAAGGTGCTAAAAGCATGCACTGGAGAAAGGATAGCATCTTCAACAAACAGTGTTGGGAAAACTGGAAATCCATATGCAACAAAATGAAATTGAATCCCTATATCTTACCATGCATAAAAGTTAACTCAAAATGGATCAAGGATCTAGGAATTAAACCGGAGACTGCATCTAATAGAAGAAAAAGTAGGCCCTAATCTCCATCATGTGGGGCTAGGCCCCAATTTCCTTAGTTAAGGCACTTATAGCACAAGAATTAAAACCAAGAATCAACAAATGGGATGAATTCAAACTAAAAAGTATTTTTTCTCAGCAAGAGAAATAATATGTGAGGTGAGTAGGGATCCTACATCCTAGGAACAAATTTTTACCCCTCACACATCAGAAAGAGCTCCAATCTCTAGGGTATACAAAGAACTCAAAAAGCTAAACACCAAAAAATACAAATAACCCAATCAACAAATGGGCCAAGGACTTCAATGGACACTTCTCAGAAGAGGATATACCATCAATCAACAAATACATGAAAAAAATGCTCATCAGAGAAATGCAAATTAAAACTACTCTAACACTAGAAAGGCAATATGTCAATCAATGGAAGGGTAACTGATGTGATACAGCAATTTGTATACGGGGTAAAAGCGGGAGTTCATAATCCACTTGAATCAAACCGTGTAATATGATGTATTAAGAACTATGTAATGTTATGAACGACCAATAAAAAAAAAAAAAAAAAAAAAAAAAAAAACTACTCTAAGATACCATCTCACTCCAGTAAGAATAGCAGCCATGATGAAGACAAACAACAACAAGTGCTGGTGAGGATTCAGGGAAAAAGGTGCACTCATACATTTCTGGTGGGACTGCAAATTGCTGCAGCCAATTTGGAAAGAAGTATGGAGATTCCTTGGAAAGCTGGGAATGGAACCACCATTTGACCCAGCTATTCCTCTTCTTGGACTATAACCAAAAGACCTAAAAACAGCATACTACAAGACTTCTTAATATACAATATTAAAAACAAATGCTGACATACCAGTCTTCCTTGTTTTGTACCTGATTTAAAGTGATTGTTTTAATAGTTCATTATTTTATCTAAGAGTGCTCTAAGTTTTTACACACCATTTTATCAGGTGTATTAGTTATTGATTGCTTAAAAACAAGCACTTTAAAAATTAGTGGCTTAAAATAATAATAAACATATATATCTCATATTACCTGTGAAATAATGAATCTGGAGCACTTTGGGTGTTTGATTCTGCCTTGTATCTCAAAGTTGAAATCCAAATATTAGCCAGAGTTGTAGTCATATGAAACTTTGAGCAGAACTGGAGTTTTGGCTTCAGAAATGGTCTGCTCCCATGACTGGCAAGTTGATACTTGTTTTGGATGGAAGCTTCAGGTCTGTTCCACTCAAAAGGTACAATCAGGGACCATAAGACAGAAAGCAAAATGTTTCTATAACAGCCTTGAAAATCACACACTGTTACCTTCACAATGTCTTATTGAGTATACAGATCAGCCCAGTGAAATATGAGAAATATAAAAATTTAAAAATGAAATATAAAAATTTATGAGAGGTCTCTGTTTTTAACTGAGTTCCTGCACTGGACCCTAGCAGACCAATCAAGAATGAAGTAACTCTTGCTAGATGCCATGTAATTATACTGAACTTAGATTCAATAGGTCCATTTTCCAAAAATATGAGATTAATGGCAACCAATGCTAGGATGCCCAGTCAACTTGTGCTGGCTATTATAAGAAACTTCTCTGGGATTTATCCCTTAGGCAATTAATCCACTTTTTGTTCCTTATTCTTTTCTGCATCCCTTCTAAGGAAATGGCTTGAGGCTATTCTTCATCAAAATAATGCAATAATGCAAGAAAAGGGAAGTCAGGGGAGTAAAAAACAATGAATCAATCTAGTCAATAAACAATGGGAAGTCCCAGAATGAAATCTCTAAAAAATACTAAAGTAGAACCAGTTTGGAATAAAGAAAGACAATCAAAGACTCCTGGCATTTGGTAACTGGGTGGGGGCCAGGGGAGAAGCTTTTTCAGAAGATAATCTTCATCTGTGAGATTAAAAAAAAATAGGCCATAACTAAGACAGATAATAGTATGGAGGGAAAGAAATTGAAATTTTAAGGGGTGGAGAATTAGGTGAGAAAGATCTTCCAAATATGATTAAAATAAAAAGCACATAATTTTAAATAATTTATTAAAGAAATCAACTATTGGATTGGATGCATAGTGCAGAAAATATATTCTAATATTCTACTTGACCAATTGAGGTATAATATTTGGTCATTAAAAAATAACTGTGGGATATAGATGAGGGAAGGAGAGAGAGAAGAATTACTGTTTTTATTGAAAGAGGTGTCAAGGAAGTTGAATATAGAAGTTTGAATATATTTTAAATTTAAAATATGTAGAATATCTAAAATAACATAAATATGAAAAATTAGAAAGAAGAGAATTCATCTGCGAACTCAGTACTCTTTCATATTGAACCAGAGTTTTGAGAAGAAACTAGATTTTCTATTTCACCAATTTCTTTATGGGCTATTTACCTCACAAGTTTGAATAATAAAATCCACGTACAATAATGTAAGGAAAGAGTAACCGTAACAGTGGTCCACTTTATGCTTTGAATATAGCCTTTGCAGCTTTGCCACTGCAACTTATTTTTTTTTTAATGTTTAGTTATAGATAGACACAATTCCTTCATTTTATTCATGTATGTGGTACTGAGGATCAAACCCAGTGCCCCACACATGCTAGGCAAGTGCTCTACCACTGAGCCACAACCCAGCCCAAGGTAACTTATCTTTAAAATAGACATATTTCTTTTTCTTCCTCTCTTCCTCCTCCTCCCTAATCTCCCATCTCCCACCCTTGGTAATCTTAGGAAAAAAATTATCTTTCTTCCCACCCCAGGCAGAATTTTATCTGTCTTTAAGCACACACCCACCACCAAAAGTAATTCAGACTTCTGGGATGTACCAGGAGATCTCAAAATGACTCAAAATTAACAAGGCAGAGAACATATTCAATGTAGTCATTGAATCACTTTTTAAAATTTTTTCTTTCTTCCTGATGGACAGAATCGAGTCTCTGGGACAGGAGTCCCCTATGTTTCTCCTTTGCTAGCAAAGCAATGAGACTTCCTTTTCCTTTTTCTTAAAGCCATGTCCTCATTATTGGATTGGCAAGGGGGATAGGGAACAATATTTCGGTACCAAAGGAGTAGGATTCATTTCAGTGAGAAGAGAAGAGTTAGAACCCACACAAGGTGGTAGCAGGAAAAACCTTTTTTATTTTTTCTTTTGGCGGGGTGGTGATGAGCATTAATCAAAATCTATGTTAAACAGGCATTAAAAAAGAACCAAAGTCATTGACTGTGTCCTTTAGCCTTTGAGTTATAATCCTTCCTGTAACTCCCATCCAGGTTCACCTCCAACTTCCATTTTTCCACCTCTCTGGAGCAAAGGAATTGGTTGGAATTACCAACAGGTAAGCCTCATGGTTTTTACATTTGAAAAAGGAAAGGCATTTATAGGTCCCATTACCCTGATTGCCGTTATTGATTCTTATTCAATATGATGAAATCATTTTTTTCCTAAAATTAACAAACCAATAAACACAAATAGAAATATATTTTTCTGGAATTATGGAGATATACATTTACTATGTAAAACTGGTGAAATGACTCAAGAAATTCCATGTTTTGGTGGTCAGTCACTTACATGCACTTATTTATATTTATAGAGTATTTGAACCCAAATATAAATAAAAATATAATAAAACTGTGGATCACTTTGAAACATCACTGAATTTACCCATATTTTCTTTCAAAGATATATATGCTTACCAGAAATCTCTTTCTTCAAAGCCAGACTTAAATGGGAGGACTTTGTATTGGTTGTGGAGGTGATAATCAGCAAGGTCATGCTGGTCTGAAGGAGAGTAAGTTTATTGGCAGTTCCAACAGAGTGTGCTTGGTAGGCATCTGAGTGAGAGATACTAACACCAGAACCAAAATGTAAAAAATAATAATAAGTTTAAAAAATCTCAAAATTGGGAAATTGGATCAATTATCAGTCTATAGAAAAATAAGAATGAAGTAAACATGTTCTGGGATGACTGCCTGAAGCCCAGATGTTTTTCGATGAATTGCTTTTGGGATGGTCATTATGTGCTGTATTAGGTGGCCATGAAAGTAAAGCAGAAATTGGGACATGCCGACTTTATCTCTTGATCTATAAGCCCATGATATGCTAATAGGAAGAATGGTGCTAGAGTCTGAAGATAGATTTCAACTCTTATGGAAAAGTGAATCCTTTATGGTAACATAAATCTACCAACTTTAGGTAGAGCAGAGCTGTTAACAGCCCACAGTCAGGTAACTTAGTGACCATCTGCATGATACAAAACTTGATGGAAGCCAGATTTGTGCCACATTAATGCAACTAAATTTATTTTTAGGATATGCTTTTCTTTCATTTTTATATGTTTATATTAATAACAGATCACTTCACAGAATCTGGCAGTACACTATCCTGCCTTATTGCTCCTGAGATTTATATGAGTAAATATCAGGCTTAAAATAACCATGATAATACATTCTTTGCTGTCTAGCCCCCAGGGAATAATGTGATTTAATTAACATATACATTATACAAATATCTGCTCATCTTACTTTTTTGCTTGAAGGGGATTGAAATTTGTTCCACCAAAGAAGCTAAACCAACACACACACAGGCTGGGTGCAGGTATATTAGCATTTCAGAGGCTCAAGTGTCATAACTAGTTTAACTAAACAAAGCCACAATGTACATTTCAGAAAACTGCCAGGAATGAAAATCAATTCTGTATTTCAATGGAATTCAAATAAATCCAGTCTCGTATATCTGCACTCTGCATAACCCTCCAAGGATTTCAAAGGATTATTTGCAATGAAAGTCTTCCTTAAACTTGATTAGAGAGAGGCAAAAATTTGCCATGTTTCTTAAATGGAAAGGTCTATCCCAGGAAATATAAGAAAATAGTTTATGTCCTCAAAAGTTACTAATGTTGCCTTTCTAGATTTTCAATTTCTACATAATTTGTAATTACTATAAGGTTAATTACTACAATTTTAAGATTTAAGTATTAGTTTATTCATTGTCTTTGGGAGATGGATTAAGTAAATTAGTAGTGGTATATAAAGCCTAGTGTCAGATCAGTCTGATGGCGATTAACATGCCAAGTGTTCACTCATATGTACATTTAGTTTTTCTACACATTGTTGGAACAGAATGTTATTTTTTAAAGAAAATTTGAGAAGTCAAGGAATTAGGATTAAATTCCATTGTAAAAATTTTTTTTAATCTTTTCTTAATCTTAGTATGAGGCAAGATACTGGCCTATTGTCATGATATTTGAAAGATGTAATGATGGGGCTGGGGATGTGGCTCAACTGGTAGCGTGCTCGCCTGGCATGCGTGCGGCCCGGGTTCGATCCTCAGCACCACAAATAAACAAAGATGTTGTATCTGCCGAAAACTAAAAAAAATAAATAATTCTCTCTCTCTCTCTCTTTTAAAAAAAAGATGTAATGATGACAAACGTAAGATCTTATACATAAAGTCATTCTCCATTGAAAGAATAGAAACAATGAAATATGTTTTTTTTGAGTAAAAAGTCAGTTCATAGGCCTTGAATTTTTTCTTAAAGCCTCTATTTCAGTATAAAACATTGCTATTCCTTATTTAAAATATAAAATATAATAAATTCCTCCCAATTAAAGAATTAACAGGAAGTCATTGTACACCACCAAGCAAAGGAGACCATCAAGGCCTCAACATCATAGAACTCAATGTAGCAACAACTGGGAATGGCAACCCCCGTTGTGTAGTATGGAATGTTAATCCATCTGAGGCACTGGGCAAAGTCCCAGAGCCTGCATGAGGACCTTAGATGTTTCTTATGGTTCCTATTTTTTGTGTCAAATACACAAAAGAGGAGACTTGACATTCTTCACTAGTTTTCTAATGTGTCCCACAGTCTTCCTCTTTTCTTTCTTTCCGCCTCCCTATCAACCTCATCGCCTTATTCTATTTCCAGTACTTTAAGCTGCCTGAGTATCTTTTTTACCTTGCTGGTGATTAGACTCATTGTCAGGTTTCCTGTCCAAGGGAAGATAGAGTACAGAGCCATCAAGAGGAACTATGCTCTCATTCTGTTAAAATGAAGGAATGGTAACAGTAACTCCTGCAAAATGAAAATAATAATTTATTTCTTGCCTAACATATGAGTTGGGACAGATAATTCTTAAGTAGTCTCAGATCTTTTCTTATTCATCTTATTTTAATTTCCCTGGAGATATGCATAAGTATTTGCATGTACATACACATATACACATGTAATCATTATATATATATATACATATATGTAATCTCAGGAATTTTAGCTGTGAAAAATTATTTTTGCAATGCTGGAGCTACATCCTGAGCCCTAAAATTTTTATAAATATTTTTTATGGCAATGACTTGGGGGTCCATTCAACTTATGATATAATAATCAGAAGCTGAGGTTTCTCTCTATCATTTACATTAATTCCTTAAATTTCTTTGGAGCTTTTTGCCATTTCCCATCTATTGTTTTAACTGAATGTTCCCTTGTTAATTTATTGTCATAATATATAGTCATATTAAAAAGGTATTAAGTGAGAAGTGTTTGGATAAAGAATGGAAGGAGAGCATGAGGATGGAGAAAGCATGTTCTTCCACTTTAAAAAAATCTTCTATAAAAATAGTATCTGCACAGAATATATTTGCTGGGGGTGTGAGTTCGAATACACAAAAAGCCCTTTGACTGTTCCCTTTGTGCTTTTAAATATGTAACAAATCAATAGGGCTTGATACAGAGATATTTGGAGATTTGAGAAATAAATGGAATATTTTTATGAACAAAACAACAACAACAAAAAATGAGTCTCAAGCAGTTTTTCATCCCTGAAATGAAAAGCAAGCTCATAGAAAATCAACATGGGTACTGAAAACCCTGATGTACTTATAGATATTCAGAAACTCACCTCTGATTCACTTTGCATCAAAGGTCTCTTTGGGATTACATCCACTGGACTTCAAATTTAGGAGGATAATAGAGCAAAATGTAGCATCTGACAAGTGTGAACTACTTGCTTAAGTTAGTTCATATTTCAACATTAGATCACATTTCCTTCCTTTTGATGATATCACATCTTTATGAAGCTAGATTTTTATTGATCACTGAGATACAAGTGGATAGTGCATAGAAATCAATATAGAATAGGAAATGAAGGTGGCAGTAGCCAATTTGATTCTATGTTTGAGAGGTTCCAGAAGCCCAAATCCACTTAGACTTCTAGTTAATTTATTAACTGTGGCTATCTAAAAATCAACTTAAAATACTTTTATTTTAATTCATGAGTATTGCTATTCTTTTCAAAATACCACTGCATTCTTAAGACATATTATTAAGTTATTTGTACATGATTAAGTTGAACTACTTGATAAACAGAATGGTTAAGTATTTCTTTTGGCCTATCAATTGCCATGAAGCAATTATGGATACATTAAGAATCCTGGGAAACAAGGAGGTTTGGGAAACTCTGAATTACATAATTTTGTTATTTGACACTATTAAATCTGTTGATTTTTCTTTGAAAACAATCAAGAAAGGCCAAGTGACACTTTAGGAAGTTTATTTAGTATGTGTACATATGCATACATATGATTCCCTAAATCTGTAGTTAAATATTCCCCCGTTCCCCATTTATCAATGAACGGAGGCAGGGTTTTCTTAGGTATTTGAGCAGTATGTACTCCTTTCCACAACTCTTTTCTGGAGTCAGACTTCTGAAGTTGCACATAGTAGACATGGGATAGAAACCCTTTAGTAGGGCAACTCTTAGTGATTTGGTTCTGAGAACCCAAGTTATCTGAAGCTATAAGTGGAGAAGCATTTCATGCTGCTTGATGGAGAAATTGAGACCTCTCAGTTTAGTATTTCATTTCTGAATCAACCAAAGAAGTGAAGATCACCCTCATCCTGATCCTCGTCTTGAGGACAGAGAAAATTATCTTAAATCTTTGGGGAAGCATTGTCTACCCAATTATCGGTACCTTTCCCTTCACCATCATCAAAGTCTTCCTCTTTGGTGTGTAACTCAAATTCGCATTTCTTCTGAAGTTCTCCTGAATTTCCCAGATGCAATAAGTAAAGTCTTTCTTTGTGCATCCATTTATATCACTGTTATTGTTTCTATGGGGTTTCTTCCTAGCTTATAAATTCAGTTCAAAATAGGAGTTTCTCAGGAACTTTTTTCAAATTGTTCTAATAGCCCTCATAATCTTAGGACTTACCACACAATGATCTTTCTTTAAAAAAAAATCATTAACAAGTTATTATTATTACCCACTGCAGTATTTCTTAAATATTATGAGACATATCAGAAATGATAACCAGTCCTCTAACATGATAGAGTAAATGCATGAGGTTGTGACTATGAGGCTGACTGGCTCCGGCCACTCCCACATTGGAGAGGTATCCGTATTTCAGCACACCTTTAAGCCACCTGTGGCATACTGTGCACTCCAATATATTAATTAATAAGCTGAATTTTATTATATTTCGGTTACACTAACAACTTTATGTAAAATTTACAGAAGAAACCCTATAAGTATTATAACAAATGTAATACTTAACAAAAAACTCCCACAAAAATCTCTTTCCTAAAATCATTGAGCTTGCTGTTTAATGGTTATTGAAAAACTGCAGAACTTGTCACTAAATCCATTTTACCCTAGGGCTTCTGCTCTCGGGGGAATCTTCTGAGGCAGAGATATTGAACATGGATCTTTTGAGATTCTACTAGCATAAAAATGTCTTGTTCATGAAGGATATTCTGATTTATAGCACAGGCTAGGTGCATAGATGAATGGGTCTGGTCAATCCAGAGTAAGAAACCGTATCATGTCATGTCACTCTGCCAAACATTCCAGCATCTGTCCGTTACATTTCTTATACAAAGTCCTTAACATGGCTTCCATGGATGTATGGTATACATTGCTTATGTCTCTAACCTCATGCAATCATTCTATCAATATTAAGTATGTACCAATTCCAAGCATTTGGGATACATAAGTGAAGAAAAATAAGATCCTTGTCCTTATGGAATTAAGATTATAATGTAAAGAGAAAACAGACAATAAACTGTAAAATAAACAGGCTTAGTAAATAGAATGTTAGAGGTGATAAGGCTCTTGAAGAAAAAGTTGGGGGAGTTAAAGGGCATGGATTGTAACAGCAGAAATGAGGACAGCAATTTTTTTCTACAAAAATAATATTTTTATTTTAATACTTAGATAATATTTCAGGCTTTGTAGATCATACAGTGTCTGTCACATGAACACTCAGCTCTGCCCTTTGCTCAAAGGAAGACATAGACAACACATTAATGGGTGTGGCTTTGCCTTAATAAAATTTTAGGAAACTGGACTGATCTGGATAATAAACTGATGGCTGAGAGATGCCTCATTGAGAAGGTGAGAAAGACTTGAAGGATCTCTCATATCACTCTCATCTGGCTCACATTGCTCTATTCTGCTAATCATGTCTATAAATCAAACCAAGGTTGTTTTTGTTTGGAGGATTTTACATTAGTTAATCCTTCTACCTGAAACTTTCTACCCCAGATTATGGATTTTTTTCTTTTCATCTAGTTCTCAAATTGTATGTCACCAAATCAAAGATTATCTTCTTAAGTGTCCTTCCTGAAGAACCTACACAAAGTAGCATACCCCACTCAAATTACTCTCCATCCCATTATCCCATACAGTTTTGATCTTGAGATTTATCACCAGGTGATAAATATTTCTTAATTAGTGAGTCTGTTAGAAATCTGTTTTTAACTCTTTCTCTCTGAATGTGTAAGTTCCATGAGGGCAGCAAGCTGTTCTCTTTTCACATGTCTAGCATATGCTCAGCACCTCCAGTAGTGTCTGGCACACCATAAGTATTCTATAAATATTGTTAAATGAATGATAAATGGATGTCATTTCCAAAGAGACCATCCAACATTCAGTTCCAGAAAATTATTACATAAAAGATTGAGATATTTGTTACCAGATATTCTTAGTTTTCAAGAGCTAGAAATCCAAATTTTTATGTGAAATATCTCAATTTTAAATGACTTTAATTCAAAACTATAAAAATCCTTTGCATACCTAACTAAATAGTTCAGCAAGCTAGTTCCCTGAGACTTCTGCCACACACAATCATGGGTTAAACCAGCTGACGCTTTTAGTAAAGTATCTTCTGCAATGTGCAATGTGAAAGGTGACTTAAGTGACTTGTTATCAAAGGCCAATGGCTGGGTTCTTGTAGTACTCACAACTTCTGGCTCCTACTCTTATTCTATTCCTATAAGAACTACAAGTTAAAATTGTTTTTTACTGAAAAATCAATATGCTCGAAGGAAATGTGTGCATGTATTTCAAGCATAAAATTTCAGAAAATATATTACCTTATGGAATTTTTTTTTCACTCATGATTTTTACTTGGCTTTGCCTATACAGAGGTAAAATTCCCAAAACTTTGGATATTTGTGGCATAATTTGCACGTAAAATAACAGAAAGGATCATATTTCATTGATTCAACAGTGTACCTCTGAGCACTATGCCTATGATATTTTATAAATATGTATTGTTTGAATCAATAGAATATGCATTAATTATGATATTTGAAAAATAGGTGTAACTGAGTTAAGAATATTTTTAATAACTCTGTACTATTGGAGAAACAATTTTACTCAACCATGAATGTTAAAATCTAATATTTTAACACAAATTCAATATATATGGATAAGAGCTGAATCTGTACTGAATGAAAATATTGAATGACCTAAGGTCTCAATTCTGAATGTGCTATAAAATGCTAATTACAGACGGTGAATGCCAAGTATTTTACATTTATCATTAATGTTTACCTTAAAAGGAAAATTTTATTATCTTTACTTTTGGCATCAACCAACTAAGGTGTGAATAATTTATAGTCTTTGTCCAGGGTCACACAGGCAGTAAAGGGCACAGCCAGGGCTTGAAGCTCTTGAACTACTCTGAAGACTATTGAGCTTTACCTGAAGCAAAGCCAAACTCTTGTTTCCTCAATCACATGATTGAAATAAGATATTCCCTTTGCATTCACTTTTTTTTTTCTGTAAAACCATGGTGACATTGGGCACAATGAGTTCATCCAAGGGCTCACTTAGCTGATAAAAATGGTTGGTGAAAGCCATAACACAAATGAAAATATCCTCTACCCTCCTCACTGCATCACATTTCTAAGATTCCCCTTTTCTCAGCTCTCTCAGTAATTTACATATTGATATTTGCATTATTACAGTGTTTTGTTCTAACATCGTCTGTGCTATAAATGGTCCTTAAAAGCCTCTCTGTGTCCCTATGACTGACTCTGCTTCACAGTACACCTGAGAGTGTTGAGAATCTGGGATAAGATTAGCTTTCTTGGCCAGTGATTTCATCTGTCAGCCAGAAAAAAAAAACAACACAGGAAAACTGGTATTAAACTGTTTTTGTCAAAGCAAAGGCATTTTGGAAATGAATAAATGTAAAAGAGCCAACACTGCAGTCTCTTGAGCACTTTATTTGTTATAAATACAAGTCAATACCACAAGATGGCACCTTCTTACTTTCAACACCTAGGATTACAAACAATTATCTTCATAAAATGGTCTCAGCTTTTTAATGTGTTGTTTTAGGTATTATTGAAACCTTATAAAAGCAAGACTTACTACAAACAGGATTGGTGTTCAATGTATATTAAATGAGGTCAGATAATTAAATTCAAGAAAAGAATTTATAAATATTCAGATAAGAAAATTGAAATTACAAAAGCAGAGTTTGTCATCATTAAACTGAATTACAACTATGTGTGGTTAATGTTATATCTACACAGCTAAGTTTTTGTTAAAATACAGTTTTAGTAACCAAATAATTACCTCATTCTCCAATATAGCCACCTATTTTCATTTATACACTCTAACATTCAGTACACATTTCATTCAGAAACCACCTAGCTTTCACCTAGCCCAGCAATTACACACACGCTATTATCAACAGATGCAACCCATGAAGTGCCATCATCCCCTGGCTACAAAACAAAATACAATATTTAAAGGTAAAAACTCAGAGAATTTTTGAAATGGTAACCCATTCTCTGTGTTCATGAAAATAGGCAATCCAATTTGAAAGTCTTTGAACCAATGTAAACTCTAGAAAACTCATGTTGAAGTATGGGAAGAATAAAGACTTTGCACTAATATAGTGCATAACAATGCAATGTCAGACTCATCATTTACAGTAAATGCCTTGATTGGACTTCCTCTGGATTGTCATTATGCTGCTGAAGATCAAGTTTACTCAAGTCTGTGGGAATTCCATCATGTTTTCTTCCTTTCATTTCCAAACAGGAAGAGAAGGGGTTTGGGTCCCTTGGGAAAACCAAAAAAAAAAATAAAACACTCACACCCACAAACAACTTGAAAACAAAATGGCAGACCTAATAATCCTTGACTCCATGTCCAAATGAAGTTGAGGCAATATTACTTTTGAAATATTTGTATTCTGCCCAATATATCACATCATGAGATTCCTCAAAAAACTGAGAAGTCTGAGAGCTACAAAAGTGAAAGCAGTTAAGGCAGTTGATGTCTACATTTGGATTTCTTTTTCAGGTTACATGTCTAAGTCTCCATCGTAGGCTAAGGTCAGAGGCTTCTGATGGGGAGGTGTGCTTTGATGTGGTTTTGGCTTCTTGCTGCAAAGGGAAAAGAATTCCTTAGATAAAATTCACAGAGCTCTGTTTCATCTGCCAATGACAATTTTGAAGTAGAGAAATTCAAGTATTAAAGTGACAAAAGATTCATTTCTCTGGATGTGTGTGTGGGTTTCTTTTTTGAATACAGTCATGCATCACTTATCAACAGGAATACATTCTGAGAAATTGTTGTTAGGTGATTTTGTCATTGTGTGAGAATAATAGTGTATATTTATACAAACTAAGCCAGTGACAACACCACCAATTGAGTTTAATGAGACCACAGTCATCTATGCAGCCTATCTTTATCAGAAACACTGTCATGTGGTATGTGACTGTATTATATACTTTAACCCTTTTTAAGAAAGAAGTCATCTTCTTCTTCCTCTTTTTTTTTTAATCTCCAGAATGGTTTAGAGGAATCAAGGAACTTGGTAGAAGGGTATTTTCATTTCTTATTTACACACAGAACACGGACATCTGCTGCTCACCAATTCCTAAGCGACTGTGACCTCCACATCACAGATGTTTAACATTGTAAGCAGCTGGAGGAGCCAGGCTTCTGTGCCTTACTCTGATCTTGTTTTTAAGCAAATATGTTTCAGCTCTGGTCTGAAACCTGACATTCAGCTGCCACGTCACCATAATCTGTCAGGAAAATTTCACAAGTTCCAGGCAAAGCCATTGTCACCTGGTCTATGCCTTATCTGCAGTCTGTGATTTTGCCAGATCAGGAAGGGCTACTTTTCCTTCTTATAAAGAAAGAAGCTAAAATTGAGTAACATTCCCAATTCACACAGGGAGGCATTTTATTGCTTGTTTCTTAGTGTGCATAAATTTCTATTTATAAATATTTGTAACTAAAATTCTACCATGCACTCCCTTGTTCCATGGTGGTCTTTCCCCCTCCGTGCCTTTGCTTTGCCATGCCTTCAGAGCCTGGCTCTCTCTTGGGCCATTCTCGGCAGGGACCCATCTCTTTTCTGGTCTCCACATATCTATGCTACATATTTTATAGCAGCATCACTTATTTTTTGGATGCATACTAAGTGCCAAGTTCTGTGCTGAGCAGCTTACATCTTAATCTCTCCATAAACCCTAGAACGACCCTAAGAAGGAGGCATTAAGATTAATGTTACTTTACAAAGAAGGGCTAGAGAGATTATTTACCTTCCCACAGTTCATTGGGTGAGCAGCAGAGCACAGATTTTATGGAAATCTAACAAGACCTAAGTTTTTAACCAGGTCACCACACACTCCGTATGTATGTGTCACTTATTTGGTACTTATTAGAAATGAGGAGTTTAAGGAGGCTGACACATAGTGGGATAGGGAGCAAGAGCATGAGAGAAATAGATGCACTCTAGATAGGGCAAAGGAGTTGGAGGGGATAGGGACATAGGGTTATTAATGATGGTGGAATGTGATGATCATTATTATCCAAAGTACAGGTATGAAGACACGAATTGGTGTGAATATACTTGTATACAACCAGAAATATGAAAAATTGTGCTCTATGCGTGCAATAAGAATTATAAATACATTCTGCTGTCACATATAAAAACAAAACAAAAAAGGAAATGATGGGTTTATCTGGATATAAATTAAAAACAAAGAATTTTAATGTGTGACATTTAGTGGCATTAACACAGTAACAATGTTTTCCACTGTTACCACTACCTAGCACCAGAACATTTTCATCATCCCAAAAAGTAATTCTGTTCTCACTGAGCAGTCTCTTCCCATTTCCATGTTCCCGTGTTCCTGGGGAACCACTAACCAACTTTCTGCCTTGGTGGATTTGTCCATTTTGAATATCTCACGTCAGTGCTACCCTATGTGGCCTTTCATGTCTAGCCTCTATCACTTAATGGTTAAAATGGTGAAATTTATGTTATGTGAGTTTTACTACAATAAAAAAGTTTGATAAAATAATAATAAGGAAAATCCTCTAGTTTAAAATACTCACGTTCTAATTTAAGGAGTAAAATTAAGTCTTCAGGTTGATGTTTGAAATAAATCGCAGAAGTAAAAGAGATAAAAAGGATTTTTTTTAAAAAAAACTACTCAAGGGTACCACAGATTATCAAAGTGTCCCTCATCCCAGTACCTGACATGTGATTGGTGTTCCCTGAGGAATTTCTGGGTGCATGGACAGTGGGTGAATGGGTTCCAGCCAAAGAGGCTGAGGAGAGGCAGCTGTGTGATTGATAGAATCCTCTGGAGAGGGAGTCTCAGCTTCCCATATCCTGCTTTCTAGGCCCTCTCCAGCTTTCAAGGGGTCTTGCATAATTACCTGAATCACATCCAATTTAACTTTATCCATTTTAATCTATAAGCATGTTCCAGTAGCTCTAATTATATGCCAGCCCAGGCTCGAGAGTGGATAATAAACCCAGCTTCATACAGCATCCTGATCATGCTCATGCACAGCATTTCAAGGTACAAAGAAGTCACACACGAAGTTGAAGTTGGGACAACCTGGAAGTGACAGTTGGTGTAAAGACCCTGGTGGTGGTGTATGTTTCCCTAATGATAAAATGAGCACGATGAATTTTAGCTGAAGTGACAATAAGTATCTTCCCTTCCCACCTCTCCTGTGCTGTTTCTCTGTGTGTGTGTGGGCGTGGGGAGAGGAGTGGTTGAGCACAGAGAAGAAAGGGGAAAGAAATGTAAGTGCTCTCAAAAAATCTTTGGCAACCCACCCTTTGCTGGCATTTACTGAAGGTTACTGCACAAAGAGAAATAGAGATTGACTCTTATTCCTCTCATGCTCCCCTTCCCTACCCCACTATGAATCAGCCTCCTTATATCAGAGAAAACATTTGACATTTGTTTTTTTTTTTTTTTTTTTTTTTTTTTTTTTTTAGGATTGGCTAACTTCACTTAGCATTATCTTCTCCAACACCATCCGTTTGAACTCTAGGGTAGAGGGGTGGGAGGGAAAGGAAGGGGGCAGGAGGTTAGCAAGGATGTTGGAATGTGATGGACATCATTATCCAAAGTACATGTATGAAGACATGAATTAGTGTCAATACTTTATATACAACCAGCGATATAAAAAATTGTGCTGTATATGTGTAATAAGAATTGTAATGCATCCCACTGTCATTTATTTTTTAAAAAATCAATTAAAAAAGAGATTGAATCTGGGGAAATGGGAGATCTAGAAACAGGAGAGAGGTGGAACAATAAAGAAGGCTGTATATAGAGATAATAATATCACCTGGGGAGAGAGGTAAACTTGGCCAGGCTCTGTGAACTGAGTCTGGGATATTCTGCTGAAAATATAAATAGATGTTTTTATGCCAGTTTCCCTGTGTGGACTTATGAACATTGTATCCATCTCTGGACAGACAAGAGGGCCTAGGACTTTTGGGGCCATGGAGCATGCTGGGATGGGTATGATTAGAGCTTTTTTAATTGTAGACCTTTCCATATCGTGTAATCTCTCTATTGATAGATTCCGAAAATCTCAACTTAGAATATGTAACATCTGAGAACTTTTATAGAATTTAAAAGAAATCAACATCTTCTTGAAATTAATCTCTGAATATGGTTGCACACTGCTGGCCATCTGTGGCTTTCCAAAGCTTCCTGGCCAGTTAAACAGCCTCCTAAGAAGAGGAGCTACTAGGAGGCTTGTTCTTAGAGCCTGTAGGGTCCTTTCCTTTTTCCTTACTAGAATCTCTGTTTTTTTCCCCCACACTTAAGGAATACAATTTTTGTTTTTGCTTTTTTCTCTCCAACTCTGGTATTAGGAAAGGTGGGGCCACACTAAATCAGGACCCAAAAATGCCTGGCACATAGGCCACCACCACCAGTCATTTGTGCCTAGCCTACACCTCTAATCCATCACACTCTTCCTTCCTGTTGAGCCAAAGTACAGCTCATCACTCCTCCTAACTGAGCACTCCTGACAGCCACCGCTGCTGTTAGAGTTAGCACAAAGGATAAGACCATTTTCCTATCCTAGCTGTGAGAGATCATTGACTAACACATTTGAAGTGTCCTCTTCCAGGGCCATTTGCATTTTAGCAAAGGATAAAAACACATTCCGACAGAAGAGTGAGCTCATTGTGGACTGTCAGGCGAGCTGCTGCACTTCTTAGAACCCTTGAATTCAGGCCACAGTGGCTCATCTTTAGGCAAATAGAGACCAAATAATTGGAAGAAATCAGCAAAATCTTGTTGTGGCAGCTATACCTGAAAGGTTAGCTTCTGGAAGTGCCTCCACTTTTAAACTTGGAAAGAAAGGAGAATTATGAGAGTATGTTACTAAATCGTGCTGGGCAGGGAAAAATGGACACCATATCTGGAGTAACTTCCAGGCACTATGTCCCCACAGGTTAACTACAAGCTCTCACCCAGTGGTCATCTCCACTAAATTGCCTCACTGATATTTATTTCCAGGGTAAACTGGGGCATCAGTGATATTTCTAAAACTCCTAACACTAATGGCAGATGTTCAAAGGGTTGTATATTAAAGCAAAAGTCCTGAAGAAGACTATTTTTCTACATTTTCTCAAAGCCATTTCCAAGTTTTATTATAAATTACTTTCATCTAAAGTATATACCTAAGACCTGCCATATTATAGCAGTTCTCTTGTCCTAAGCCTTTTATTTGGGTGGAAAATAGAAAATCTCCAAAACTGTCATCCTGGAACTCTCCTGCAAGCTATTTAATAGGATTAGGTGCTGTGAAAACATCTATTTGGATTTCTTTAGGCAGCTCATATGTAGCAGTAAATGGCATATGCTTCCAGGTCTATAGCTTACTTTACCTGTGAAATCAGGAACCTGTAGGAAAGGTGACAGCTGGAGACATGACATTGAATCTGAAGTTTTCAGGATGACTCAAGAAACTATAGAGACTGAAAGAACAGCAGAAGTGGCTTCCACTCTGGTGTTAGGCAAATCTACAGTTAATTCTACCAGGTTGTGACTGCAGAGATATTATTTAATTTCTCTGAGGATCAATTATTCATTCCAAAATAGGGATGATAATAGCAACATCTCATTAGACCATCATGAGAACTGGATAAGGCAATGTATATAAAGTGCTTTATGTGACATATAAATATTAGATATTTTTCCTTGACATTTTCCTAAAAGCCATGTGTAATAAATTAGTTTTCACTAATCTACTCATTTATTCATTCACTTATTCATGTGTTCAGTAGATAACTTTTCAAATGTCTGCTTTAAAAAAATCAATAAAATATAGTTATTACAGCCCCCCCCTGGAGTCCTTGGGGTTTGGTGGAGTTGGAAGAGGTTTATGCAAATAACTACAATGTCGGCATGAAGTAAATATTATAGGGGAAGAGACATGGATAAGTTATTCCAGACTGTTTTTTTTTTCTTTTCTTTTTTTTATTGGTTGTTCACAACATTACAAAGCTCATGACATATCATATTTCATACATTAGATTGAAGTGGGTTATGAACTCCCAATTTTACCCCAAATGCAGATTGCAGAATCATGTCGGTTACACATCCACAATTTTACATAATGCCCAATTAGTAATTGTTGTATTCTGCTACTTTTCCTATCCCCTACTATCCCCCCTCCCCTCCCCTCCCATCTTCTCTCTCTACCCCATCTATTATAATTCATTTCTCTCCTTGTTAATTTTCCCATTCCCTTCACAACCTCTTATATGTAATATTGTATAGCAATGAGGGTCTCCCTTCATTTCCATGCAATTTCCCTTTTCTCTCCCTTTCCCTCCCATCTCATGTCTCTGTTTAATGTTAATCTTTTCTTCCTGCTCTTCCTCCCTGCTCTGTTCATAGTTGCTCTCATTACATCAAAGAAGACATTTGGTATTTGTTTTTTAGGGATTGACTAGTCAATTCCAGACTGTTTTGGAAGAGAAGGTTGATAATTCAGTTTGACTGGAGGAACAGGTTGAATGCCAATAGCTGATGATAAAAAGTTCATTCTAGAGTAACCCACGGAAGCTATAGCCTTCCTAGAAAATTGGAAGGACAACTTCCTCAGTGCCCTAATATTAAGTTATTCCACCCTGAAAAATGATCCCTAAGAAAGAGGTCTATTCTGGTTCAGATGTGAGGTGTCCCCCAAAAACTCATGTGTGAGACAGTGCAAGAACATTTAGAGGTGAAATGATTGGGTTATGAGAGCCTTAACCCAATCAGTGAATTAATTCTCTTATCAGGATTCATGGAGTGGTAACTGAAAGCAGGTAGGGTGTGGCCTTGCAAGCATGCCGGTGGGGTACATAATTTGTATCTGGTGAGTGGAGTGTACTGCTCTGCTTTCTGATCATCAAACCTCCTTCACACTCTTTTGTCATGATATCTGCCTCAGCTGGAGCCCCAAGGAATGGAGCTGGCTGTCTATGGACTGAGACCTCTGAAATCGTGAGCCCCCAAATAAATTTTTCCTCTCTCATAATTGTTTTTGTCAGGTCTTTTGTTCATGGCAATGAAAAAGCTGACTAAACCCACGCCTTATATCCAACTCTTATAAAATCTTTTATACCATATGGTGCAAAAAAGTTTCTTTTTAAAAAATAGCCAAAATAAATATAAACACAAAACACATAAAATGACCATGTCTCTTAAAATAGGTGAATAGGTTCTTGGGCATTAGAATGAAATCTCCAAGAGAGCAGCACAGATAGAAAGAAGCGCTGTATCTCAAAACACTTGGATGAAAATGAATGTGCTAAACATGAGAAATCAAATTTGTGAATAAGGAGACTGAAGCAATGACAAAGTAACTGATGTGAAAGATGTTAATGTGGAATAAAACTGTTACGAATATAAAATTAAAGACATTTAGTATTTTAGAATAAAATATTAATATATAATAAAGGATCAGTGATGGGACTATAGAATTAAGCACATCGATTAAATATTAGAGCAGAAAATTTACTATTTTAATTGAAATGGAAACTGTTGTTAATTTCATTTAATATTTTCGTTTTGGGGCATTTTGTTTTCCTCAATGAGAAAATGAAGACAAATATATATACACTAGATTTTCCAGAATACAGGGAGTCAGTACAAAATGAAATTGAAAGAGTTGTTTGAGATCCAGTTGTGAAGATTTTGGCTGATTGGTTAAAAACCCAGATCATGACTTTGATTTTGCTGCCAGTGGGATTAGATGCCACTGCTGTGTCAGTGGGAGAGGGCTGACCACCTGGAGCAAAGTTTGGGAAGAGTAATCCTGCTGTAGACAAATATGTGGCTATTATGCAATGCCCAGAGGGGAATTATTAAGGACAGGCATTGGGGATGAAAACATAGAGAAGAGAAATAATATGCATAATCATGTATATTATTTGGTCCTTGGAAAATAAGGGGTAAGTTCTATTGATATGGAAAACTATGTTACCAGAATTCAGTGATGTAACAAATTAAGCCCCAGAGATAAGTTATACAGAAAAGGGCATTACTAAATATTTGTTACTAAAGGAATGGATGGGGTTAATACATTTTTAAGTTGGAGATAATGGGGAAAAGCAAAATCTATGTGCATCTACATGTTTGTTTTTCTCTCTTAGATACAAAAAACTTGAATAAATTCTAGCTATTAATAACCACAATAAAATCTGGTTTTGGAGATGTGGTTATTAATAGTTAAAATTCATCCAAGATATTTTAATTTGTTTTTTGAGGGTTTTAAAATATATATTAGTTGTTGATGGACCATTATTTTATTCATTTATTTATATGTGGTGCTGAGAATCAAACCCAGTGCCTCATATGTGTGAGGCAATCTATCACTGAGCCACAACCACAGCCCATTGAGGATTTTTAAATGTTTTTTATTAGTGCATTATACCTGTACATAATAGTGGGGTTCACTGGGACCAAATCACACACGCATGGAATAGAATTTGCTCCCCATACAGACCAATAGACTACCTGATTATCTTGTGTCTTAGTGACCTGTTACTTTAAGAGCTGTATGCTGTATGCCAAACCTTCATGCCCTCTATTGCAACTTAGTCTTTTCTCCTTTTCCTAAACTTTTCTGATGATGAAAGTTTCTGATCATTCTAAACCTCATACAAAGTTTTCAAATTCACATTTGATCATTAAGATTGGCTCTAGGTAGTAGTTGCCAAGCTTATCAATTGAAACATATAAACTGGTCAAATCATTTGATTATAGGGTGAATGACTAGCTGAAGACATTTATTACTTTTCACTACAACATTCTAGAAATGTTAGCTGGCTGAAAATCCAATTTCTAGGGAATCAATTTTTATCACAATAGGTGGCAGAAAGAATTAAAGTCATCTTATTTTCTTTGCCAACTTTTACTGACCAAGAGCAAAGATTTAAAAACCTGTGTAGCCTTGGAAACAGCAGTTGAGGCTAAATATACAAAGGCTAGATTTGAATTAAGATTTGGGTTAAAATTTTCAAGGAAGTATTTATGAGACCAATGATGACTATAAATATCTTAATTTGTAGAGAAATGTGAAATAACACTTTGACCTTATGAAAAAAAATCCTCAAAAATTATGCTTTGTAAGGTAATAAAATATTCTTAACATACTTGAAACTGTTCAAATGTGTTTACTTCTATATGATTTCAAGAGGTCTGCACATCAACTAAAATATATTCTATACAATAAACTAATTATCATTTTCTGAGAATAATAATTTTTTAATAATTTCTATTAAGAACTAGTCACAGAATGGGTTTCCTGAAATTGACAATTAAATTTTCTCTTATAACATGTCAGTGTTGATAAGTACTTGACTCTACTATTTAAGATGCACTAAGTTAGTTTAACATAACTGGTTAGTTTAACATAACTGGTCAAAATAGGTCAAGTTAAAAACAAAATTTAAAAACTAGAATTGAGTAGTGTTTTAAGTTTGGGGAGCAGATTAGAATCAACTGGGCAGCTTTTGTATACCCCAAAAGACCCAGCCATACCCCAAATTAATTGAATTAAAATCTCTGTACCAATATGCATTGATGCTAAAATCTACTCTTCTAAATCAAAGTATTAAGTAGAAAAGCTCTAATGAACAATTTTTTCCTGGACACCTGGTATTATTCAAATACCAAATAAAAGAAAGCTATTTCTAGTGGGAGCAACACCATAACAATCCTCTATTTCAACTATTTAATCACTCTACCACTGGAGACTATGGTCTCAAGGATACTGTTATAATGGTCAGTGATCTTGAAATATGTTTGCTTCTAGTTTAACATACCACACATTTAAAAATAGAGTATATGTTTTTTACTATTTAGTACTTACCAAACAAGGTAGGAAGTAAATATTAGGAAAATCATGATAAGAAAACCGCCACCTGAAACGCCATAAACCCAAATTTTTACTCGGCCATCTGTTTAAGATAGAGATAACATAACAAGCTTAGCATAAGATGTCTACAGCATTACAGACAGAGAGAGAGTGTGTAACATAATGTCTAACAATCCTAAGCTGATTATCAGTTCAAGATTTGAAATGAACACCAGCACCTTAAGCCAACTGAGCACTCAACTGCATAAATTAGCGACATCCTGGTATTATCTGTGAATTGTTAGGAAGCGACGATGTTCTCTTTTGAACATCTTAGGGATATGCGATTTCTGCTAGAAAGTTATCTTTGGGAAAAGACAAACTCCAAATTGTATTACACTGTACTGCTTTTCATGGACTTTTATAGATACAAACAATTTGATTTGCTATGTCTGACCTCTGTCAAATTGACCCTCAAAAACATTAGGTTGTAACTACATGGCACTAAAACATTTATTTTGCTGAATGTTTTATTTTTCACCTAAATTGAGAGATTTGGATAGTTATAATCATGGGTGGAAATACCAATAGGTGACAGATGCCAAGGGTAAATGACAATAACAACAACAACAAAATCAGGTAGAAATGTAAGCTATGATATCATCAAATATTTTCACAATGTGAAGGCAATACTTACAATCACTATTTCTCCAATCAAATCAGTTCGAAGGCAATTTTGAATTTATTTGAAGTTGCTAATAGTCTTATGCATGGCAGAAAAAAATATTGCAAAACATTTTGACAACATAAAAAAGATCAAAAATTATAATCAAAAGACAATCCTGTATGTCTCTTAATTCTGCATGCAAAGGAAACTAGTCTGACCATTTGGCAGGTCGGGTGTGACTAGAGAAAGTAGGTCACTCGGGGCTTGCCTTGGGGAGTTATATTTTGTCTCTGGTAAGCAGAGAGCTCTCAGCTTTCTGTTGCCATGACTGCTTTTCTTCCCACACCATTCTGCCATGATGTTCTGCCTCACCGCGGGCCCAGAGCTTTAGAGTCAGTACCATGGACAGAACCTCTGAAACTGAGCAAAATAAACTTTTCCTCCAATACATTGTTCTTGTCAGGTCTATTGGTCACAGAGACAAAAAGGCTGACTGAAACAACCACAATCACTTTCAGTTCTGGTACAATTACATATTACAGTTTTTGCTTATTGGACACTTTCAAGCCTTAGTGGGCTTTGAGTGCAGTAAGGATATTTTTCGATGATCATAAAACTTTTAACAAAGTTTTGATTCCAATCTCTCTGAAACACTAATTATGAAATGTCCTATTTTCATATTTCACATTGGTAACAATAAACAAATAAATGAATAAGTAAAAAGTCTTTTTTGGGCAAGAATGTTCTTTCTATCTCTTTGACTGTAAAACCTCACAGAGTTGATGTATTGGGATGATCCAGTGCTTTCAAATTCTCAATGTAGATACATGTAATGGTCCAAGACCTTTAAGTTGTGTTACTTTAAAATGAATTTAATGAATAAATAACTTTCATAAGCATTTTTGTGATACAATAATGGATAGCATAACTATTCAGTCTATTATACCATTAGAACAGTTAAAAATATATAGTAAAAATGTCTTTTCATCATCCTCTCTCAGTTCCCTACTTAGGAGCTACAACATTCCCAGTTTGTATTTTCAGTTTTGGTTGGCATATGCAAGCATATGACTACACACACAAATTCATAACCTTCTTTGAAAACCACAAATGATGCATATCATTCCTTTTGATCTGTACTTTTTCCTTCACTAAACAATACAGGTTGGATATATGTCCATGTTAGTTTATAAAACCAGGTCTACCTTATTTTAGTACCCTTGTGAGATACCACTGCACAGCTGTACCATATTTTTTTATATTATTGCATTTATGAGCAGATTTTCCAATTATTTACTATAACAAGAAATAATGCAATGAATATAATTTACATACTTCTTTTAGTATATGTCTATATATCTGCAGAATGAAATATCCTAGAAGAAAATTTTAGTTCAAAATCTATGATAGTATATACAATAGGACAGTCTTTCTTCCTGAGAGGTTGTTTTAATTTATACTATCAACAAACATATATTTATATGTATACTGATATAAACACATGCATACATACTACACATATATGTGCATATACATATGCTTGTTTGTATATGTACACCTACACAGATACTATTGATATTCTAGTTAGACCCTGAGAGTCTACCCATGACTAAAGATTAAGGACCTCACTTATGGATTTGAAGAGGACTTGACCCCAATTCTTTTTCTGAAATCAGGTCTACAGGCAACATAATTTTCCCTCAAACTTAGAGCCACTTCAACTTTAGTCATAATACTAATGAGATATTTTTAAACACTTTTGACTTTCCAAGACAGGTAGGGAAATGAAAGTTCAAAAAAATACTGTATTCTTCCTTAAAAGTTGGTTGAGGTATATAGTTCTCCAGTTATATCCAGAGTCCTTTGTACCCATGCTCTGATTTTTGTTTCATTTAAACATGTCATCAAGCCCCCGTTGGTATGGTCAAGTCTTCAGGTCTAGAAGGAAGCCCCCAGGATGTATCTGTCTGAGCTTTATCTCTTTCCTTCCATGCCCCACCAGTTACGACGAGCTGCTTAGTAATTAATTTATAGTATTTTGCTTCCTAGAAGAGTATGTGTGAGAGGCACAGAGACTCTTACTTTTTATTTCCTGCCCACTTCACACAGTGGCACATAAACTCCTTAATGACCTGCCTTCTTCAAATTTTCCTATCACTTGTAGTATGACCCTGGTAAAATTAGTTTGCAGTTTCCTCATTTCTCAGATGAGGATGACATCTCTTTAGACTGGAAGAATGTAATGATTCCTGCAACAAAGCCAGCTAGCACAGAACCACAGGGCACACAGCAAGCATTCAATACATTTTCTTTCCTATTCTTAATAAATACTAGTTTCTGAGACCTGACAATCTGCAATATCTGGGACAATTTTTCAGGGCAGGTGCCACTAGATTGATTTTATAGATGAGAAACTGAGACCCAGAGAAGTTAAGAGTTGATTGTACCTAATTACAAAACAGGTGAGTTTAAGCCATGATGCAAGTAAGGTCTGTCTGCCTTGAAACTGGTTCTGCTTCCTTTGGTGCTCTTACCATTTCACCTGTGTTTCTCAAACCAGACCATGTCTCTGAACATTTCCTACAAGTTTCTGAGATTCCATTCCATTTTTTCCTTGAATTTCTATTATGCATACAAATTCAGTTATAAAAGCAGAGATAATTCACAATTAAAAGGATACAATTTTGTGACTTAACTCACAAGTGCTTCTTAGACTATGATTGACAGACTAATAATCATCCTTGAAAATATTTCACATTTAAAGAGGACTCATATCATACAACACTCCACATTTTAGAAACCTTGAGCTGAGCTATATTGCATTTTCCTCTCTCCCCTTCTTCCCCTCCACTCTTTCCATAATGAACCACAAATCAAAATAGGAACCCCCACAAGACAATTTGCATTTCTTATTTATAACCGAGACACACCTGGATCAAGTAGTTGAAGGGACCATCCTTTAAAAATATCATGTATTTTCGAATTTACAGGTCTATTTTTCCCAGAAAGGTTTTTCACATCTGCTTTCTTATCCTCTGAGCCTGGTACTTTCATGCAGTAATCCAGGAAGCCATTTGATCTCATTATCTCTGTATAGCCCTTCTCACAACCACAGACTCCACCCTGCAGCATAAAAAGTATTTTTATGGTTACACAGTGAGTTGTGCAGATGAATAAGGAACAATTCGAATGCTCAAATCACTTAATTTTTGTACAATGTGTCATGACAATTTAGGGTTTTCAGCAACTGTTTTACCAATGAGATGAAAATCAAATATATAATTCATTTTTCTGAATTACAAAGTCAATATTAAATAAGTTGTCACATTTTTATAATGTGTTTATAATTTTGACATCTACCAAATATGAAATTACAGTTCTTTGTAAATATATTATATTAACTCTGTCTTCTCCTTCTCTTTTTTTTAGAGATGTTTATGACATTTAATCAAATCATATTTGACTGCCCTTGTCCCCCAATTGTTTTAGATATATGTTCATTGGTTCCAACCACCCCTTCCTACTGAAAAGCAAAGCAGTAGGGATTATGTATCTACTTTCTGCAGATTAGGTGCTCTCTGAAGTCTGTAATTACCACAGCTGCAGAATGCTTCTATTACCTCCTACAACTGCCTGCTAACTAGTCCCATCTATCCCTAGTCCCTAACTGCTCATAGGAGTGCAGTCCAAGTGGAAGAAGAGAATTTATTAAAGGCAAATATCCAAGAAAAAAGTCATATATCTATTTCAATGACTCTTTCATGTAACAACTTGAGTGTCATATGACATCACCTTCCTCACTGGTACTATGACATTGTGTCCTTTATATTTGTCTATGAAATTCCTGGTCACTTTCACATGAATGTCTTTAAGAAGTTATGATGAGGTATGATAGACATGGATTCCTATCTATCCTTGGAAGTGAATCTGAAAATAATTGCTCTTCTCCTAGCAAACAAAAAACAGAGAATAGAAAAGAAACAACATAAGATTATATATCTCTACTCTGTCTTTGCTATTATGGCTTCTTACTAAAACTATTTATTCGACATTTTATGAACAGACCCTATTCTCTTCTAGCTAATGCCAATCCTCATTAGTCAGCCAGCTTTATTTAGGTCATTAATTGTTGACTAAACATATGATTTGAAGGAGCAATAGATACTATAACTAAGTAAGACACCTTGATCTTTTACAAAAGGAAAAAAGTCAGAAAAGCAAATGTTGTAATTAGCTGCCCATCATTCAATACAGGTTGCAGTCATAAAATAATGAAAATTATCATGGGGGTTTTAGCTGGTTTTAATTGGAGTTACCACATGGTGTTCAATGGAGAGATCTAATTAAGAAAATGTGGATATTCTCAGCTATTAAAGCAATCTTTTCTAGGTGAATTTCTGAGAGAAAAGTTGTAACGAGTCAGTCCTCTGTGTCAAGGGTTCAAGGAAAAGAGCAATTTATGTTTTTATTAGAAAGAGAATCAAGGGAGTTGGCAGAAAGCTACAACTTCTATTTTGCAAACATCATTAGCCTAAATGAAGTTGTTACTTATCTTCTGCCTTTTTTCTTCTTCTATTACACCCTGAAAGCTTGCCCACTGTCTTTTCTATGGTAAAGAATTGATGTATCTTTAAAGAATTAACCCATTTTGAAGGAGAAGAACCATAAAATAGGTTTGAGTGCTAGCATTATTTTTAATCAAATCATTTTTAGAATAAGCACACTCTAGGAAAAAACCTGTTTCTTAAAAGAAATGTAATTTAACTTTTAAAAATTATTTATGTACTGCACATTATGAGTGACATTTATTTGAATACATTACACATTTTGAATTAATTCCTGAGCAGCAGTAGATAGGAGTTATGGGAGAAGAAGGGATGTAAGATCTCTGCTTGAAAACAGACACACACACACACACACACACACACACATTTTTCAACCATAGCAACAGTTAGCTTATTTAAAACGAACTAAAAATTCACTCACACAATAATCAACATGGTGTAATAAATTTTACAAAATAATTTTGTCAAATATGAACAGTATTTACATCTTTTAATGTAAATGTATGAAGGCTAAGAATAGAAGACATAAATCGACTAGTCCTAGTAGATAGAACTAATATAAATTAGATATCTGAAAGGCAGATTTTATTATAAATAGATTTATAAGGAAAAGACTGCTTTCCTTAATACATGTAAGACTACACAGAATTTCTCATATCTGTGCTGAGTCCTGAAAATGCCTCTAGATGGTATCATGGGCACATGGAACTGTTGCCTGGGCTGTAGCAGACAGGAGCACATCTAAATGCATATGTGTAACACGACAATTAAAATACTTGTGGAGGACTCCAGCATGTGGCTTACCTGTGTGCAGTAGGAGAAAGGTTTTCTGCAGGCTGGGATACACTGCCGAATAGCAGCAGGGCGTGCCTGAGGGGAGCAACCTCCTACAAAAGAAATACCACCCCCATTTACAGATATCTATATGATAGATAGAAATTTTTATTTTTGGGAATATTTTTTGACCTCTGGATATGGTCACCTTGTAATGATATTATCATTATTATTTTAAATCTACATACCCACAATGTGGTTCAGCCCCATCTTATTGATTTTACACCCGGATGTGTTGCTTCAGATGGGGGCTCTGCCAAAAGACAATGTTTATGGTGGAATTTTTTCCATGTTCAATGGCAATGTGGCTACATTTGAGGGAAGAGTTTATGTGTACCAGAATCAACAAAAAATTGATGAAATGTCAATTTAAGTTCAGGAGCAGAAAATCCATGTGTTTGAAGATATTGTGTTCCTCCAGCTCCTGTAACCCAGCTAGAGACTAGGCTGATTCCAATAATCACATGCTAAAAGAAATGTTAATAGTGAATTGATGGGACCATAGTAACAAAACCTTTGGAAACTTTTTACATATGTACCAGCCAGAATAAACACAGAGAGCCACATATAGAGCCCCACACAGATTTTTAGAAACAAATACATAAACTCTGGTGGCTGGCATCAGGACACATCTGACAATGGACTTATAGGATATCAGTAAATCCTTTAGAGTAAATGGGTGGATAATGTATGTTTTTGTAATCTGAAAATAGTCTAAATACTGATCTTGCCTTCTTGAAATCAAGGCAGTACAATAGACATGGGGGAAAGCCTAGAGATAGACTGAAAACTTATTATTCAAGGGCAGTATTTCAACTATATTTATATAGTATTGGTTGCATTTATAGGTTCTAGTCTTTGTATTACCATAATTTTCAAGAAATTACATTTTATGACTTTTGTAGCTAGCCAACCCAAGGCAGTGTAGGGAATACTCAGACCTATGTTTCTCATGAAGCAGCTAAGTTATCACTATTACTTCAAAAATAAAACAAATAAACCACACTGAAAAGAAAAATCCTACTATTGAGAATTAGCACCTGGATGTGAAACTGATCATTTGGATGTTAGTGGCCATAACCAACATTATGCTGTCATTATGTTTGGGGAAGGGGTTTCTACTCTTTAAACTGGTGATCTCCAAAGCAAGTTACCCCAGGGCACATCTTCCTGGGGACCAGAAAGAAAATATTGGAAATTACATAGATTATAAACCATATTTAGAAATTTTAGGAACAAAATTAAGCTCTAATGATATTTAGCAGATGATACTGGTGATCTGAGCTCATTCATCAGATGGATGCATGCTGTGCAGAAGGACTACCATGCCGAGAACTTGAGAACCTCACCCTCATCATTATGCCAGCTCTCAGCACTCTGCAGAGCAAGAGGTGCTTTTTGTACTCCTGGCAAGGCAGACTTACAGTATACTGAGTTTTAACAACAACTTACAAAATGAAAAGATAGCTTAAAATAAATTATTGTATGGATAAACTATGGATTAAAAGAAACATCAATAATGCAAAGACATGTAAACAAGAAAAGGGAGGAGCCGACATCCTTCTATTTCTATAGAAGCTCCTCTCACCTTTGAATAAGTTGTTTGTCAGGGGCAGTACTAAGGAAAATCAATGTCAACTTCATTTGCCCTGACAAGAAGGCATCAAAAAAAATCCTTAAAATTATTGAGGAGACCATCTGTTCAATCAAATTGTATCACTGTTAGGAATGAGGAACCTTTTCTTCACTCTATTTTTAGGTACTAAATAATAACCATAATCAGCAAAATGTTCAAAACTAAGTTTCCAGTGCATAAATACAAGCATCAGTTACAGTAAGAACAATTTTTTTTTATCATCAACATAGACAATACTTAATTTTAAAATCTTTTTCAATTTTTTAAATTTCAGTTTTTAGTATATTTTATAATATAACAACAAAACAATGCAGGCTGATAATGTTGGACTATGTCCTCAAAACATTTTGACTGAGAAGGTACATGATTTAAAATTTTAGAGACCATTGTTTTAAACTAGCATCTATCGTTTTGGGGTTTTGTCTGAGGTAATAAAATTTAAGAATATTTCATTGTATTTCAGTTTATTTCTTTAGCTTATATGACATTTTATGGGTCTTCAAAAACAATTGTTTGCTTTTGAAGATGTCAAGGTCTAATGAAAATTTGCCAAAAACATCACGAAGCAATCTGCCCAGTCATCCTTTGTTTATAATTTGTAAGGTAATTCTTCTCACAAACTCCACACTCCAAGACCTTTGTGAAGTGTCCACATGCATATTAGGAAGGCATACCTGTGACATTCATGCCATCTGAACGTTGGCACCACACAGTTCGCTCATTATTGTTCCAAAGACTTGCTTTCCATATGTAGTGATAACATTTGCCTCCTGCAGGTGGATAGGGACAACAGAAGTTCTATTAGATCTCACTTCAAGCCTCATTCAATAGAGGACAAAGAACTGAAAAGTGCTCTGGGTACCTGTACAAGGTCGAGTTTCTAGAACCTGTTGGGGACAAGTGTCTTGATTCTCAAAAGACTGAATTATAAATGTCCTTGACCTAGATTGGCGGCCTGTAGTCTCGAAGCTTCTTCCATCTATGCAGGTTAATTCACACGCGCTCCATTCTGACCATGCAGTTAAGTGACAGTCTCCTGGACAGAAAGGTAGCACAGGGTGGGAGAAACCATGTGAGAACTGGCACTGAATAAAATCTCCCTGGACAGGACACATACAGAGATCTGTGGTGGAAGTGCAGCGTGGTGGACAGGTTCTAGGTACTGCATATTATAGTGGATCAACATCCTAATTAGGAAATACTAAGAATGATCAAGTAATTTACAAAGAGGGGGCCAAAGGCTAGAGTGCCATTACTTTGTTTCAAACCACAATAGCCACAGCTAGAGAATACTGTGTGTCTGCTAGTGGTAATAAAATTTTTAAAAGGGAGATGTAAAGATTATAGTAACTCAGTATTCAAAGATCAGTGTAACATTGTAAAATGGATGTTGATAGAAACCATATAAAGAGAATAAGTAGGCCACCAGAATGAAATATCTGTTGGCCTAAAGAATATTTAATTAAACACTTTAAACATACGTAATTTATAAATGTAAACACATTTGCATATTAAAATAAATGCACACATTTGTGTGTGTACATATCTGTGTTTCTACATATTACATATACATGTAGCTGTATATACACATACACAGTATGTTATAAGGATATATTGGGTCTGGGGGTGTAGCTCAGTGGTACAGTGCTTGCCTAGCAAGCACAGACCCTGGATTCAATTCTCAGTACAACAAAAGAGAAAAAAAGAATATATTAAAACATCTTAAAGTTATTCTATACCAGCTAAGTTGTGTTACTAGAATGAAAAACTCATGCAGTTTATGTAACTAATGATAACCTTCACATGTACACAGAACTTGAAGGTTTATTGAGTGCTTTCACAAATTCATCACTTTACTGATTACCAGACTGTCATTACCTAAGACTGATCGACTCATGGATTAAGTCCATATTCTTTGAGTGTTGGCCAGTGTGCTGTGGCTGTGGCCCAAACCCATTACCTGGATGGAGAAACCACTGCTCAGAGAGTTAGACTATACATGTTAGGTAAAACAACAGTGAAGTGACAGAAACAGGATCCTCAGGTTTCCAAATTCAGTGCCTTTTTCTTTCTTTCCCTATTTGTTTACTTTACCGTCATCAAAGCAGTTGTCTGTTCCAAAATGATAATCGCAGTTCAAAATAAATCAAAGTTAATTAAAAACTCCACTTTGATAAAAATAAGGCTTCTCCAGAAAAAAATGTAAATCGAAAAAATAAAGAACATCACCAGGAATGTACCCCTAATCACTTGGATCACATACCTGGGCAAGGCACAGAGCATGGCTGCTTCAGGATGCTGTCCTGAAAGGGCATTTCTCCACACAGTGAATCCTCGACATGGATAGACGGATGAGAGATTGAACCATTGTGAACCACACAGGAAGGGCTGCGCACCTGGATTCCTTCCCCACAGTCTCCACCCTGAAAGAAGAAAGGACATTCCCAAAATTGCCTCAGTAATTAACATCTCAAAGTTTAGGTTCCACATGTGCCTAAGAAAACCTTAGTTGCACATTTCAGCAGTCTCCTCTTAGAAGTTCTCTCTCAGTTGTTGACAATACAGCCTCCCTGAGCAATATTTCTAGAGCTGATAAAGAAAATGAAGTAGACATTCAAATTTATGGCCATAGAATTTATGTACTCAGAATATGACCATTCATTGTGGAACTCAGCCAGAATTGACTAAACAAGTAAAAACAATACATAATTTGTCTAGGTGTATGTGATAAAGTGGCCTAATCCATAATTACCTCCCAAGAGAACATGTACAGCCACAGGGCACAAATTTCTCTTTCATTTTTCTTGTTTTTTCCTTTGTAGAGAATTCAGTGCTTTCTTATATGGATTAGGTTGGGGTTTCCAGTAAACACTGTTTTTCTCTATTGCCTCAAAGAGTTATTTTTCCAGCATGCCTTCTGTGTCCAATGATAGTCTTTGAGGGTATTTTATACCAATCTCACTCAGATATTCTGGGAAATTAGAAAAATTTTGTATGGTTTCTCATAGAAACAGAAGCTTTTAGTGGTTATCTGGCCCAATCATCTGCTTGATGAAAGGTTCCCTATTATAAAATTTCTGGCAGAAACTCATGAGAAGACTACCGTCATCTCAATTTTAGTCAGGTGCTCATACTTCAAAATAAAGTCCATTGGATGTTTGGATAACTTCAGCGGTTGGCTTTATTTTCACATAAACACTCTGGAAAACAGAGCCCAAGGCAAAGCTTTTATGCTAAAGAGATACAATCCCAGGTTGGAAAGAGTGAGGGTCACAGAGAATGGAAGGGGGAAAGGAAGGGAGGCAAACACAATTTAGTGAGTTCCCACACTGGCCTCAACTTGATAAATCAGCACAGTCAAATATTGGATACCCAGAACACCTTCCAGGCAGGTCATGTGGTATCACCATGTTTCAGTACTACCCACCAAGAATGGGGAGGGGAGGAAAGAATGGAGAGGCATTTAAATGCTAGCAACTCCTTGGTTGTAGTTCTCATTGATCATTCTATTATTAACTCCCCTGCACTTACAAATTGTATTACCCAGGTTGGACTAAGTCCAGAAGTTGGTGGAGAGTTGGAGTCTTTCTAATTATTACTGCTTCTAGGGTTGCATATGTATGTGTGTGCTGGTGTTTGGCGGAGACAGACAGACAGTCATCTAGTAGAAATTCAGGCCTACAAGTTCTTAGTCTTTGCACTTTTGCTGTGCAGTCAGAGATGTGGTATGCTACAACCCATCATTAGGTGACAGTCTAACAAATCTAGGCTGCAAAACTGGGTTTGATCTCCTTCTTATCCCTTCTACTCTGTAGGAACTGTACCACATAGACCTTAGGAATGTAGTGATAGGAGTGAAAAAGGACAACCTGGTCAGCTAAAGCAGTCAAGATAGTGTTGCAGGCATGGAACCTGTTATCTACAAAATGATGGGTTAGCTGGGTACCAGCCAGACCAAGGCACAGTGATAACAGCTGCTGGGCATCAAGGGAATTTCATGGGCTCACTGCTAAAGGGGTAGGATGGCATGAAGTGGCTGCATGAGAAAAATTTTCGACATGAAGGAATTTGTGACTTAAGGATCTGCTGTACCCTTCATCTGACCCCCATCTGTGGCTTCAGTTACCCACACTTAAACACAGTCTGAAAATATGAAATGGGAAATTCCAGAAATAAGCATTCTATGTTTTGAATGATATGCCCTTCTAAATAGCATAATAAAATCTTGAGCCATCCCATTTCAGTCCTGCCCTGGATCTGAATCGTCCATTGTTAAAGTGTGTCCGGGCTATATATACTATCTATCTGTTAGTTAGCAGATATCTTGGTAATCAGATTTGCCATCTTGGTATCACAGTGCTCGTGTCCAAGAAACTCTTACTTACTTAATAATGACCCCAAAGAAAAAGATTAGTAATACTTTCATTTTTTTGCAGTATTTTGTTATGTGTTCTATTCTAGTATTGTTGTTAATCTCTTACTGTGCCTGATTTAATTAAACTTCATTGTATGCATTTGTGCATGAATTCAGGCATTCACTGGGGATGTTGGAATGTATCATGGATAAGAGGGGACTACTATATTGACAAATAAAAAAAGTACAATTTGGGGAAGTCGAAGTTGTAGAAAATTAAAGCCTAAATAACCCGAGGCATCACATAAATTGGGAACATTAAACCTTCTTTTAGAGATGTTTTAACAGAAATTTTAATTGGTTTAGAAGGATAGCATCTTATTCTGCTCAAGCTGCTATAACAAAATACCTTGATCTGAGTAATTCAGAACAGTATAAATTAATTGCTCATAGTTCTAGAAGTAGAAATCCAAGATAAGGTGCCAGCAGATTTGATGTTTGGTGAGGATCTTCTCCTCACAGATGGCTCCTTCTGTGTGTCCTCACATGGCCGAAGGGAAGAACGAGTACCTCAGGCCTCTTTTATAAGACATGAATCCCATTCATGATGGCAGAACCCTCATGACCAATCACCTTCCGAGGACTCTGCCTCTTAATTCTATTATATTGGAGGGTAAGGTTCAATGTGTGCATTTTTAGGGCATCCAAACAGTTGGCCCTAGCAGATGACAATTCCCACACTTGATTTACCAATGTGAGAAACAGAAAGTCTGGTGGTCCATTTTCCGAATACAGTATTTAGTTCTAAATGTCAAATGATTAGGAGGTAAGAAAGACAGGGCAGAATGAAAAGTTTCAAGCAGTTAACATGGAAGTATGAAATTTCACAGCCTCTTGACAAACAGGAGGTGAGATTCCTGGGCCTACTCACATAGGCAGGAAGGGGAAAGATAAGGAGAAGAGGGCAGGACAACAAAGGAAGCCTAGGACATATAAAAAGGGCAGAACACCTTGCTTCTTGGGATACCAGGAGGTGAGAAGGAAGGGGCCTGACCTGACCAACAGAGATAAACTGAATACTTCCCAAAAGGCTCTCAGCCCATGGGGACCTTCCTGCCACAGAGAACAAAAAAGGTGAGGACAACTAAAGGTATATTTCTTTAAATAAACTAATAAAACCTAGGAGACATTCAGAAAGATCGTGCACACCATAGTACTCAGACAATGAGGAATTAGGAGAGGGATCTTGCATTCTAGGGGACAAATTGCTGTTTATACCCAATATGGGTCCCTGACCATCAGGTACCAGATCTTGCAAGATCTTCATAAAAGTAAAGTCTCATTTTTCATTGTATCTTGTGTGTCTTAGTCCATTCTTTGGGCTTCAACAGGTGAGTGTGTTTCTCACACTAATTTATAATTGCTCTCATTATTTGTATAGTTACTTTGAAATTTTTAAAAAACACCATAAGTTAAAAACTAACTGCATTTTTTTTTTTTTTTTTTTAGTTAATAGGAGGTTCAAAATCAATTGATAGTTTCATTCAGAAAAGATGTTCTGGGCAACCTTTACTCTCTAAAATGGAAAATAACATTTAAACTAGATTTTCTTTTTTTTTTTTTTTTGGAGGGGGGTATTTCCTAACTTATTATCCAGATGATGAATCTATTAGTGAATTTTCTAGATAAAGAAAAGAAGAATCCAAAGATACTGCAGCATGTGTGAAGTCTGAAAGTCTGGATATCTGGAACCTCAGGTAAGAGAAGTTGCAATTGATGGGAGTTTTGTTCGACACTCCATGAGGCAAAGTGTGAAGAAGTGACAGGAAACACACCTACACCAGGGATCGCTTTTAAGACCAAGACAAACAGCAATAGTCTCCTAGTATGTATCTTGGGATCAGCCTATATTCAACCTTAATCTCTTATACCTTTTACAACAGCTACAATATGAAGAGAAATCGTTATCAGAATGATAATTTCATTCATAAAACAAGCATTCACTCAACCAGATTCACATAAATAGACTGGCCTTCTAAGAGCGAGATTATAAACAACCAGGATTCTCTCACAACCTTCCAAGGCCCACATCATTAATGCAGGTTTTCTGTTTCCTGAATCGGCATCTCAACCAGATGCAGATAGGCAGATGGAACTAATAAACATAATCATACTTTTAATTAAAATAACACAATTTATTGAGCTCTTTTTTTTAATGTCAGGTACTAAGTACTTTATACAATTTATCTAATTCCTACCAGAACCTCATCAAAATAGGCACAGTTGGCCATCTATAGCAGGGTGGGGAGGTCCACATTCTACAATTACAGATTCAGCCAGCTAAGGATTGAAAAATGCATTTTTAGAAAACTGCATCTGTATTGAACATGTACAGATTTTCCTCTTGTCATTATTTCCAAAAAAGTACAATATAACCACTCTTAACAGAGTGTTCACATTGTATTACTATTATAAATAATCTAGAGATGGTTTAAAATTTGGGGGAGAATGTGCAAAGGTAATATTGGGTACATCATTTGATATGAAGGACTTGAGCTTCCATGGATGTTGGGGTGTGTTTATGTTTTGGACCATTGAGGAAGTTCTAGAACCATTGAAGCCAGAATTAGGCAATCAGTACAGATAGGTAAACCGAATCAGGTCAATCAAGGAGGCCAATTTTGAGTGAGGCCGGCAAGTTGGAGACTGTCCCCCAGGGACTGAAATGTTAATTCCTTCAGAGCCCTTCCTCCACCTTATACAATTATAATTCTTTCAGAAATTCCCCTGCTGCAACCTGTTGCCAAGGTAACCTTTCCCAGGAATTGCCCCTTCCTACAGGGAGCTATAAAGTTGTTAAGGTGTCCTTGGCTGCTCCATCCAGCCCTGCCCCCTCAGCCCACCTGTTTCCCACCTTTTGGCCCTCCCACCGAGGATTCCTGGATGTACTCACTAGGCAGGAAGGAGAAAGTTTAGGGGAAGGGGGTAGGAGAACAAAGGACGCCTAGAACCCATAAAAAGGGTAGAATACCTTGCTTCTTGGGATACCAGGATACCAGCTATGGCCCCCTTCACCCTCAGGGAAGAAGTCTGCTACCTCTTTTTGAATAAACCCTGCTTTATATGCTTGCCTCAGTGTGCTTCTCTAATGTTCAAACTTCAACATTTGAGGGATCAGAACTCGGTAACTGGCAGTATCACCATGACCACAATCTGCTGGACTCCAGAGTCTTGAGTTCCCTGCATATGTGCGTATACACATTAGCAGCTGAGAAAACAGGAATACAGTTAGGAACTACTAAAACAAAAGTGATGCCTGAGGATAATACTTCCTTTTGCTAATATCTTTCCATAAGAGATAGTGGTGGAATTGGCACACCACTGCGCTTTATGTAAGCTTCTCTTATTATGCCTTGGTTCCTCAGGATGGCAAGCAGCCACCAAAATGTCATCATCACCCTCAGTGAAAGAGCTCCTAACCTGCATTTGGCATGTCAGGACATGCCAGGACATGGAAAAATAGAAAAGCAGCTGCAGAGAGATGTTCTTCCTTTGTGACAGAGGCCTGAATGTGTTTTGAGCAGTAATGCCGAAAACTCAGTTTACACTTAACTTGAAGAAAAGACAATTCACTGAAAAGATATTGTATTATCTATTTCACAAAGAATTAAAAATCAAGCTTTAGGAAAGTAAGAATGCATCTGGAACTCAGGAAGAAATTAGCTCCAATACGGTCAAGATTCCCTTTGTCTTTGGCCTTTGCTTTCTTTTGTGTCCTCTGGTTTGTGCTTTCTTGCTTCTGAGTAACTGACTATCTATAAGGCAGAAAAAGTCAGCAGCTAAGAGGGCCTGATTATAGTATCTTATAACAGCTTTAAATCTACTTCAAATGCTTGGGAAAGAATCTTCATTGGCCCTCTGTAGGCAGGGTGGGTACCCGGAATAATTAACTAGAGACTTGTTTTTTGAGGGTTTTCAGAGTTTCTTCCTGACTGGAAGTGTCAGGGAATAAGACTAACCCCATCTAGAACCTGAGGCAACTCTGAGGTTTCTAGAGGCAAAATCAGTCACCTTTTGTGGGTATCTGGAGTCTCTAAAACTAGGTCTCTAAAATGTGCCACAAGCTCCTCCACCCACCACCAGCACTACTACAGAGAATGGTCACAGCCCATCACTCTGTCCCTGTGTTTCTGGCAGAAGCAGCTCAACATCTGACAGCAAAACATTACATTTGGCATTTTCCTATAATGTTCCTGTGAGACAAGTTGGCAGACTGGTCTATCAAAACCAAAAAGATGCCTGTCACCTGAGAAGATTAAAAAAAAAAAAAGAAGAAGAAGAAGAAGCAGACAGAGGTAGTTGTGTGCCTGGTGAGGTGGGGAGCAGAGACCCTGTCATCAGTCCTCTGCAGACCGTTTCCTCCCTCTTCCTTCCTCCTCTTTTACCCCAACTTTCATTCCTCTCCCTTCCCCAGCAACGGCTCCCTGAATTCTTTGAACTTCTTTTCCCTATTCTGTCAAAGCTGCCACAACTGGAAGGGAAACTATACCTTCCATTTCCTCAATTGTAAATGATACTAAGCAACATTGAAAAATTAAAGACTTAGGAAAGAAGATGTTGAGACTAGTAGACAAAGTATTAATATTTAAGGCTATTAGGTTACTTCTAAATCACCATCACGGTTACCTTATTTTCCATAAAAAGAAGACTGAACAAATGTACCACACAATTTTGCTCCTCTGGGACCTATTAAAATACATGGGCATTTACTTCTGCAAGATAATAACGTTGCATGACAATGTCATTCTGACAGGAGCACTAAACATCTCTATGGGAATACTCTGCAGATTTCTTAATGTGTAGTCAAAATTACTGTTACCTAATTAGAGTATGTTTTGGAACACAAACCGAAGGATAAACTAGTAAAATAGAAAAGAGGGAAAATCAATGCACTTTTTCTTAAGCAAAAAGCCAGAGAGAACTCGCAGTAGAGGATCTTTGCTGATCCAGCAGAAGCTCTGGGTATGTGATATATTATGATGTTGCTAGGCATTTATACTTTAGGCCAATAAAAAAGTAATCATTGAGGAAAATGTAGTAACCTTGGTTCTCGTAATAATGTTAAAATATAACTTTCATACATTTTTCGTTTTCTGCTCTTATGCAAGATTTTGTCTAAGCCTAAAGTGCCTATGTAAGAAATACAGTCTAACACAAGCTGTGCATTTCCACAGCATCAGGCTTTTGCCTAATTAAATACTACTTTGATATTCCCAAAGAAGCCAAAAAAAAAAATAGCATAGAATTATTGAAGATGCCAAAGAGATTGACAGCCCCATGACCCAGCTTAGTATAATCAGTGCCTAATGAATGGCTATTTATTTTCTTAGCAATATCACTTTGCATGAGGTTAAGTCACATGTGTATTTTTCTATGTTCTCTGTTATACTAAAAGTACAGTGTGTTAGACCCCTGGTGCTATGAAATTTATTCTATCAGTGCCTTTGACCAGACAAGTGCTTTGGATATACTGAGAAGCATTTCTCTAAGTGTCATTACATGACCTACCTCCAATTTACATGCAGACCAGTTGCCAAGGACCCAGCTGTAGCAGGGGGTCACTGGGCAGGTTTTCTGCTGGGTGAGCTGTGTGGGGCATGGCCGTCCTTCTCCTTGGGTTGGCATAATGATAAATCGAGTCCGGCTCATTTGACCTAAAATGATAAGGGATGTGGTCAGCTTTTCAGTTATAATTTGACTTGGAAAGGGAGTTGGAGGGCAGGACGTTGCCTTAACATAAGTCTTCATTATAATACACTGAACTCTGTCCAGTCACCCCTTGAGTTTCCTGCCATTTTAATTTAGATTTCCATAGACACACAGGCTATCCACGTCTTCATTATGCTTTAAGGATCCAAAATGCTGCCTGTCTTCTACTTCTTTCATCTTTCCAAATCCAAAGATTCTATTGTTGCCAAACAGACTGATTGTGTAAACACTGGTAGAAGGTAAATTTACTTAAATACAAATGATTACTTATTAAGCTCTCGAATGATCAAAGCATCTTGCTATGTGCTACGTGCAGCGGCAACACTGTCAGATGTATCTTCTTCCCTCACAGACATTATCTTTTAGGTCAGGATTATAAAATTAAACAAAAATAGAGAAAGTTGCACCTGTTTGTTTTTTTGTCTCTTACATAATAAATTAGGTATAAATCACCAATAATCGTCTAAAAAGTTTTATTGGAAGTTATCCCCTTGAGGTCTCAATCATGTTCCTCAGTTAGTTCAACATGGCCAAGTTTCCTAGAGATTGAGGATCAGTTTCTTTATTGAACAGAAGAAAAGGTTTGTTGGTTTATATGAAGGAACCATGATGTTTAAACAACATGTCATCAAATGCTCACATTCCATTCCACAATGAAAAATGGTTGGATAATAAGAGCGGCTGAAGAGAGAAGAGGTTCTCTTTATCATCTTATGACCACTCCTGGTATCAGATCATTAGCTCAAATGGATTCATGGATAAAATGACTGACACCATTTGAATCTCTGTCTCTCTGTTTCTCTGTCTCTCTGTTTCTCTGTCTCTCTGTTTCTCTGTCTCTCTGTCTCTCTTGTACTTTCACTCCTACCTTTTTTTTTTCTTTTTTACTGAGGAGCTAGTAAGTGCATTTAACTTAATTACTATAATTTAATGTGTGAATATGCTGACCTTCTATTGATGCTGTAAAATTAACTATGTCAGGAGGGCTGGGGGTATAGCTCAATTGGTAGAGTGCTTGCCTCACATGCACAAGGCCCTGGGTTCAATCCCCAGCACCACAAAAAAGAAAAAAAAATTAATTATGTCATTTTTTGTGACAAATATGAAAGGAAAAACAGAGGGTTCTGTGGGAACAGTTTATTCTGGAATGAATCCTTCTCCTAAGAGGCTGGACTTGAAGCAGATACCTGAGGCAGTATAAGCCAGACGTGATGTGAGGAGAGTATCTCATGAGAAGAGGTCATGAGATACAAGGGAGTATAACACGCCTGAGGACCCTATAGGCCAGTGTGGGTGAAACAGAGAATGAGGAAGAGAAGAGCTTTACCTAAGATTCTATGTTTATATCATAAGAGAAATGGAAAGATTTTCTATTAGAGATTATCCATGATAATCTGAGAATACCCTTGAAGAGAATTTGGAAATTCTAATCACTGGGTTTTAAATTTCTTTAAGTTCAAGTTTCTATTCTTGGCATGATTCTTCATATACATTAAGTAGCAATTGAATATTTGCTTAACTCATATTTTTAGATATATGTTCGTGATATTATGTTCTCTGAAAATGTGTGATAATATAGTGATATCAGTGACACTCACTGAGCTGGTATCCTTATGCTAAGCAATATTTTAAAACATTTTATAGGCATTGACTGATGGACTAACTGAATGGCCAGAAAAATCCCTGCAGAAAATTCTATTATTTTGCCATATTATAGATGAGGAAAGTGAAGCATGAGACATTGAAGATACTTATCTGAGGTCAGAACACTAGTGAGTCGTAGAATAGGATTCAAACCCAGGATGTTTTGCTCTACAAGCTGCAGCATCAACTGTGCTGCTGGGAGGACACAGGCCAGAGAGCAGGGAGAGCTCCTTCTCAGGTATTGTATGAGAAAAAAGAAACTTTGGATAAGGGTAAATTTTGCATCAGCGATAATATGGGTGTGGTGAACCACAGAATCCACCCACTCTTTATCCTTAGGTACCCAGCTTCTGAGTGGAGCATGTGTGTTTGAGCAGATGTTCTCACAAGCATCACTCAAATCAAATTATAGGTGAGACCTCATTCATTTAAAATGCTGTCTCTGCCTGGTAAACACATTTGGCTCAAGATTTCACAATAATTCTTGCTCAAATACTCCCCAGTTTTAATTTTTATGTTTATTCTCTTGACCTAAATGCCTATTATGCTCATGTCATCATAATTACATTGCTTCCTAGCCATCTTGTAAAAATATTGAAAATGTGGTATTGCTTTTATCACAAAGAGGCTTTATTTGATTTTTACCAGATAACTTAAGTATGTCCTTAAATTGATGGCATGCTGAAAGTCAGTATACTAGAAGCATTTTATTTATGACCACTGTAATGAGACGTGTGTGTGTGTGTGTGTGTGTGTGTGTAGGAAACCTAATGACCAAATGAATTCAATAGGAAAAAAATGATGCCATAATTATTATTTATATTGTTGTGCTGGAAATTGAACCTAGGGCTTTGCATGTGCTAAGCAAGCACTCTACCACTGAGCTATATCCACAGCCTGTTATCATTTTAAATAGTAAAATCTTATGACCATTCATTGGAGTCATAACCAAATGATATCTACATCTTTTCCTATTCAAGCACAAAGCTCTTCAAACAATAACCATTATTTCCATGACTTTAAAAAAAACAACTGAGAGAATAGCCAATCTATATTCGGAAGTATCTTGTCATTTATAATTGCCTATTAAAATTCAGTAAAAATTACTGCAAATAAAGAAATGAGAGGTAAAGAAAAACTAATAGATCTGATATTTCTGTGGGGTACTTGAAATCTTCCAGTATGTTTCTTGTTTCTTTTAAAGTCAAAGGTATTTTGTTTAAGTTAAATAACCTGAGAGAGGATCCCTCAAATTAGAGGCTGTCACATATTCTGTAGTTATAAATAAAAATCAAGCAACACAAAATGCAGATCCTCTATATGTGGGGACCCAACACTTCCCAAGGTCAAACGTTACTCAACCAAGCCACTCACTCTAAGCAATGATTAATCTGTTAGGAACCTCAAAGAGCAGGAACCTGGAGTCATTGTTCATGTGATACTAGATTTTGATAGAAGAGAGAATCAGTGGTCAAATTAAAGGTATTTAAAATTATGATGGAGTCGAACATAAGAGGAAGAGTATTTTAAAACAGCTGATGTATGGTGCAAAGAGTACTAGACTTGGCATCAAAAGTCTGTAGTTGTAAATAGTTCTCTGAAATTAACAGCTGGAAAATGATGTGACTGCATAAAAGTACTGTAATTCTTCTGAGAAAGAATTTCCTCTTCTAAAAAAATACAACTAAGCATACAGAAAGTCCTTATTACAAGAAGATAATTCACATTGGGAAAAGTGTCACTTAAAAGTGAATCTCTTTTAAATGGCAATTAAATTATTTTTAATAAGTAATGCAAATATTTAAATGGGAATTTTTTTCTGGAACTAACAAGTATACAACTGGGTTAATTTAATCTAATATCAACTGCTATACAGATTATAATTACAATTATGCACTAATTATTAGAACAAAGAATAAAAAGCCATTGAACATTTCTTATATAATTTTATGATTATACTATTGAAAACCCATGTTTCATGACTGACATTTGCAGCTTGATCATAATGCCTTTGGCCTTTGAGGCACTTTTCAGCAATATTCCATGACCTCCCTTTACTGTTTGGTGGGAAGCCCTCTCCATTGTGTAGCTCCTTTTCTTGTGGGTACACATTCCATTTGTAACCAGAAATTGATCAACAAATCTCAATAAGCAATGTCAAAATACATGTGTTAATGAAGGATGCTGACTGATGGAGGGAGGGATTTTCGTAAATGATCAGGTCTTTAATGAATACTTTTATATTAAGCGGGATTTTGTTTCATGTAGAACTCACAATGATGGAGATTCAAGTAAAGAATATTCAGAGGATGGGGACTAGTTGGTTATATTTCCCATAGGTTGTATGATTAAAATAAACATTTTATAAATAGCACCTTATAGAATATTTAAAATATAGAAAATGCTTGTTAAAGTACTATTTCATATCAGTTTGTAAAACTCGTCTTAGAAGTAAGCCTGTAATGGGCAATACTGTTCTTAGCTGTATTTTTCTGGGGTTTATTACTAAATGCACACAAGTTGAAATTCATAATTATTCATCCAGGTCCCAACTCACCAAATCATTTACACTCTATCCTGGACACCTTCTGCCTGCAGAGTAAGAGTGAAGCTTATTACCATGCATATGCTAGTGCTTCCAAAATGTAAGCAGGGGAATTTCCTTGTCCACTCTCTGGATTTTTTTTTTTGTTTGTTTATATTAGGTTTTTCAATGAAAGAACAAGATACAAGTCTAGCCATCTCTAGGAAACTTAGTTCAATGATAAAGATGGGCACTATACCTGATAGGCAATGCCAAGTGTTAGGCAGAACTTGACACAAGGAAAACCATTTTGAAACATATTCTCCATCTTAGAACAAGAGTCACCTCAAGGTCACTCTGACTAAATCCCAGATAATACTCCATCATCTTGCAAAAAAACCCCAAACACTCCATTATCCTAGAAAGGAAACTGTTATCTGGGACTAGAATCCTGAAAACACATAGTTTATTATGAAGGTGACACCACAAGGACCCTTCCCTGACAACTCCCAGGCAATGGCTTAACTGCAAAATCCCCTACCCACAACCCTATATCTACCCCAGGCTGTAAGCAGAAGACCAATCTCAGTCTCTACTGGGCCTCCCTCTGCAGGTGCTCCCAAATAAATTTGCACATTACTGTGGAGTTGACACTCTTCTCTTGCTGACTTCTTTCCTTACACCAATAAAATGAAAGAACTGAAGCAGACTTTTTCTCTACTCATCCACTCCCTATGTAAAGTGTTTGCAATTTAGAGGGGAAGATGGTGGCGAATGGAGTGCATCACCCCTGTGTACCCCATCACTGTGCGGGTCAATGACGAGTTGGAACGGCCAAAAGCTATCTTGTTAGGAATTTCCAGCAAAATTGGGGTGCACCGAAACCTAGAGGAAGGATTTCCAGGTGCTGCAGATTCTGTGGGCTCCTGCTGGCTGTGCCCTCACTCTGCACCGGGCTGAGGTCTGAGTTTGAGACAGGGAAGGAAGCGGTCCAGTTCTGTCTTCCACACGGGACAGCCCACCGAGGAAGCCAGTGGCCACCATCTTGGAGAGCTGACGTCACCATCGCCAGTTTTCGACAGATTGCAGCTCATTCAGTGATAGAACAGGTGTGTGTCATTTAGACCATCTCCCATACGGCGGGGGGGGGGGGGATCACATAAAATCTCTCCCCAGTTTTCCGGGGGCATGATTAACAGAGTGAGCGTGAATAGAGGCGTGGGGAAAGGTAAAGGCACCTGACCTCGAACTGCCCCCTCCACCAGTGGCGAAAACGAAACTTGTCTTGCTAGGTCTCAGAGGAGGGGCTAGCGGAGGAAATCAAAACAATAAGGTGCAGGTTCCCGAAAGCTGCGCTCCACATCCAGGAAACTTCAGGCCCAGAGTGTAGCTTGAACTGCCGAGAGGTATCACACTGGGGAAGGCCTGGCTGGCAGGAGAAGCCAACGGACTAGAAACCAGGAATGAACCTAAGCTAACAGGTTTTGAGAGACACCAGGGGGGGAGGAGGGAGCAGCCTCACACGGATTGTTTCCTACAGCCAGAGGGCAAAATCTTGGTCCGGAAGGCACAGCGCCACCTACTGGAAGCAAAGAAAATAGAAGCCTAACAGTGCCCCCCCTTTTTAAAAAATTTTTTAATCTTTTTAATTTTTTAATTTTAATTTTTTTTCTTTTTTATAATTATATTATTATTTTTTTAATTGTAATTTTTATTTTACTGTATTTTATTAGTATTATTTTTTTATTATCATTTCTTTTTCTTTTCCATTCTTTTCTCTTTCTTTCCTCTCTTCCTCTCTCTTTCTTAGTTTGCTTCCTTACCTTTTCCCCATCTTTCCTCTTAAGCATGAACACCCAGATTACATATAACTTACTAAATGCAAATAGATGAATTCTACGAATTGGTCTATAGTCCGCCTAAGCCCTTAACTACCCCCAAGTACTCCTATCTATTGTCTTGTTAATATCACCTGCATTTGAGCAACCCCCCAAAGAAGCTAACATATACTAACCTCCATACCATCAAATCGACCGATCTGAACATAAAATCCTAAGTTCAAAACTCAATTCTATATATGCCATCAAAATCTGTAGGCCTTTAATGAAACTAGTGAATTTACCTTAAATCACAATTAAATCCAACATCTCTAAACATTGTCTCCAAACACAAAGGAGAGATATTGGTACTATAAAAACCAAAACAAATTTAAAGAAGAAAACAGAAACATAGCAGTCAAACAGAGTTGGAAAATAACATGAGCACCATGAAAAAATAAGGGAAAACAGGATTACAAACAATGCAGGACAACATAAATTCACAGGAGAACCGAGAGGCATCAGAAAAATGGACAGAGAAAGAACTCAAGGCATACCTAACTCAGATGGAACGGAATGTTAGAGAAGACATTAGACAGCAAGTCCAAACAATGAAAGTATACTTTGAAAATGAATTACATAGGCAAATTCAAATGGCAAAGAACGAGCTCTACCAGGAGATGGAGATTTAAAAAAAAAAATCAAACAGTAATCCTAGAAATGCAGGAAACCGTAAACCAAATTAAAAACTCAAACAAGAATATTACAAATAGACTAGATCAAATAGAAGTCAGAACATCAGATAATGAAGACAAAGTTTATCAACTTGAAAAGAATATAGTCAACTCATAAAGGATGCTAAGAAATCATCAGCAATATATCCAAGAGATATGGGATGTCATAAAAAAAAACAAACAATGGTGCTGCAACATTCATAAAACAAACTCTCCTCAAGTTCAAGAGTCAAATAGACCACAACACAATAATTATGGGTGACTTCAACACACCGCTCTCTCCATTGGAAAGATCCACCAGACCAAAGCTGAATAAAGAAACTATAGAACTCAATAACACAATCAATAACCTAGACTTAACTGACATATATAGAATATATCAACCATCATCAAGTGGATACATGTTCTTCTCAGCAGCACATGGATCCTTCCCAAGATAGACCATATATTATGCCATAGGGCAACTCTTAGTAAATATAAAGGTGTGGAGATAATACCATGCATCTTATCTGATCATAATGGAATGAAACTGGAAATCAATGATAAAAGAAGGAAGGTAAAATACTGCATCACCTGGAAAATGAACAATATGTTACTGAATGATCAATGGGTTACAGAAGACATAAAGGAGGAAATAAAAAAATGCTTAGAGATAAATGAAAATACAGACACAACATATCAGAATCTATGGGACACAATGAAAGCAGTTTTAAGAGGGAAATTCATTGCCTGGAGTTCATTCCTCAATAAAAGAAAAAAACAACAAATAAATGAACTCACACTTCATCTCAAAACCCTAGAAAAGGAAGAGAAAACAACAGCAAATGTAGTAGAAGGCAAGAAATAATTAAAATCAGAGTGGAAATCAATGAAATTGAAACAAAAAAAAAACCCTTGAAAAAATTGATAAAACTAAAAGTTGGTTCTTCAAAAAAATAAATAAGATCGATAGACCCTTAGCCATGCTAATGAAGAGAAGAAGAGAGAGAACTCAAATTACTAACATACGGGATGAAAAGGCAATATCACAATGGACGCTACAGAAATACAGAAGATAATTAGAAAGTATTTTGAAACCCTATATTCCAATAAAATAGAAGATAGTGAAGATATCAATAAATTTCTTAAGTCATATGATTTGCCCAGATTGAGTCAGGAAGATACACACAATTTAAACAGACCAATAACAAAAGAGGAAATAGAAATAGCCATCAAAAGACTACCAACCAAGAAAATCCCTGGACTGGATGGATATACAGTGGAGTTTTACAAAACCTTCAAAGAAGAATTAATACCAATACTTTTCAAGTTATTTCAAGAAATAGAAAAAGAAGGAGCTCTTCCAAATTCATTCTATGAGGCCAACATCACCCTGATCCCGAAACCAGACAAAGACACTTCAAAGAAAGAAAACAACAGACCAATATCTCTAATGAACTTAGATGCAAAAATCCTCAATAAAATCCTGGTGATCTAATACAAAAGCATATCAAAAAAATTGTGCACCATGATCAAGTAGGATTCATCCCTGGGATGCAAGGCTGGTTCAATATACGGAAATCAATAAATGTTATTCACCACATCAATAGACTTAACGATAAGAACCACATGATCATCTCGATAGATGCGTAAAAATCATTTGACAAAGTACAACATCCCTTTATGTTCAAAACACTAGAAAAACTAGGGATAACAGGAACTTACCTCAACATTGTAAAAGCTGTATATGCTAAGCCTCAGGCTAGCATCATTCTGAATGGAGAAAAACTGAAGGCATTCCGTCTAAAATCTGGAACAAGACAGGGATGCCCTCTCTCACCACTTCTATTCAATTTAGTTCTTGAAATACTAGCTAGAGCAATTAGACAGACAAAAGATAAAAATAGGAAAAGAAGAACTTAAATTATCACTATTTGCAGATGACATGATTCTATACCTAGAAGACCCAAAAGGGTCTACAAAGAAACTACTAGAGCTAATAAATGAATTCAGCAAAGTGGCAGGATATAAAATCAACATGCATAAATCAAAGGCATTCCTGTATATCAGTGACAAATCTTCTGAAATGGAAATGAGGACAACCACCCCATTCACAATATCCTCAAAAAAAAAAAAAATACTTGGGAATCAACCTAACAAAAGAGGTGAAAGATTTATACAATGAAAACTACAGAACCCTAAAGAGAGAAATAGAAGAAGACCTTAGAAAATGGAAAAATATACCCTGTTCATGGATAGGAAGAACTAACATCATCAAAATGGCGATATTACCAAAAGTTCTCTATAGGTTTAATGCAATGCCAATCAAAATCCCAAGGGCATTTCTTGTAGAAATAGATAAAGCAATTATGAAATTCATATGGTAAAACAAAAGACCCAGAGTAGCAAAAGCAATTCTAAGGAGGAAGTGTGAGTCAGGCGGTATAGCGATACCAGATTTCAAACTATACTACAGAGCAATAGTAACAAAAACAGCATGGTACTGGTACCAAAACAGGCAGGTGGACCAATGGTACAGAATAGAGGACACAGAGACCAATCCACAAAATTACAACGATCTTATATTTGATAAAGGGGCTAAAAGCATGCAATGGAGGAAGGATAGTATCTTCAACAAATGGTGCTGGGAAAACTGGAAATCCATATGCAACAAAATGAAACTGAATCCCTTTCTCTCACCATGCACAAAATTTAACTCAATATGGATCAAACAGCTTGATATCAAATCAGAGACTCTGTGCCTGATAGAAGAAAAAAGTTGGCTCCGATCTACATATTGTTGAGTCGGGCTCCAAATTCCTTAATAGGATGCCTATAGCACAAGAGTTAATAACTAGAATCAACAAATGGGACTTACTCAAACTAAAAAGTTTTTTCTCAGCAAGAGAAACAATAAGAGAGGTAAATAGGGAGCCTACATCATGGGAACAAATTTTTACTCCTCACACTTAAGATAGAGCCCTAATATCCAGAGTATACAAAGAACTCAAAAAATTAAACAATAAGATAACAAATAACCCAATCAACAAATGGGACAAAGACCTGAACAGACACTTCTCAGAGGAGGACATACAATCAATTAACAAGTACATGAAAAATTGCTCACCATCTCTAGCAGTCAGCGAAATGCAAATCAAAACCACCCTACTATACCATCTCACTCCAGTAAGATTGGCAGCCATTATGAAGTCAAACAACAACAAGTGCTGGTGAGGATGTGGCGAAAAGGGTACACTTGTACATTGCTGGTGGGGCTGCAAATTTGGAAAGCAGTATGGAGATTCCTGGGAAAGCTGGGAATGGAACCACCATTTGACCCAGCTATTGCCCATCTCGGACTATTCCCTGAAGACCTTAAAAGAGCGTACTACAGGGATCCTGCCACATCAATGTTCATAGCAGCACAATTCACAATAGCTAGACTGTGGAACCAAACCAGATTCCCTTCGATAGATGAATGGATAAAAAAATGTGGAGTATTACTCTACACTAAAAAATGACAAAATCATGGAATTTGCAGGGAAATGGATGGCATTAGACCAGATTATGCTAAGTGAAGCTAGCCAATCCCTAAAAAACAAATGCCAAATGTCTTCTTTGATATAATGAGAGTAACTAAGAACAGAGCAGGGACAAAGAGCAGGAGGAAAAGATTAACATTAAACAGAGACATGAGGTGGGAGGGAAAGGGAGAGAAAAGGGAAATTGCATGGAAATGGAGGGAGACCCTCACTGTTATACAAAATTACATATAAGTGGTTGTGAGAAGAATGGGAAAAAAAACAAGGAGAGAAATGAATTACAGTAGATGGGGTAGAGAGAGAAGATGGGAGGGAAGGAGAGGGGGAATATAGAGGATAGGAAAGGTAGCAGAATACAACAGTTACTAATATGGCATTATGTAAAAATGTGGATGTGTTACTGATGTGATTCTGCAATCTGTATTTGGGGTAAAAATGGGAGTTCATAACCCACTTGAATCTAACGTATGAAATATGATATGTCAAGGGCTTTGTAATGTTTTGAACAACCAATAAAAAAAAAGACTCCAAAAGACTTAGGAAAAGTACATGTAAAATTTTAGAAAATTTTATCCAGTAAAGACACAATTTTATTTAGTGAAATAGATCATCCAAAGGTTAATGATAGGACATTAACCAGTTTTATATCTAACCCAGAAATCTTAATATTCCATTATTCAATTATTTGTAAATTCCTTGTTTCTAATTTGAACCATTATTAACACCTTTTTATTTCCCTCATTAAGTGATGAGTTAAATAAAATTGTTGACATGCTATCATTTTATATTTGTATAATACTCATTTTTGTAAAGTTTTGCAAAACGCATTTTCAGATAGTAGTATCTTTTCAAAATAAACAATATGACACACATTAAAAAAGTGTTCTCAATTTAATATAGAGTTAAATTATGGTAGGATAAGTGTACTCTTTGCCAGAAATTCATCTCTCTGAGCCATTTTCTTCCTTCCTTCCTTTTTCATTCTTTCTTTCTTTAGAGAACAAAGAAAAAGAAGTTTCATAGCTTTGGTAGCAAAGGAGAAATACAGGAGACTCTAGTCTCAGAGTTTGTGATTCTATCTGGTGGACTTGAGAGCTTTTAAAGGTGACTCAAATACTTCATTCCACAGGGTCTTTGTCCAGAGTCGTAATCCATTTGTTAATTTGGGAGATCATCATTTCTTAGTCTATCCTGGAAGTCTGAATTACTTGCTATGGTGGATCACTCTGCCTAGGACAGGACTGTCTTTTCTTTCTTTGGGGAATATAGGTATCTCATTATAAGCAACAGTGAGACTGGGTTACTATCTATTAAATTTGCAATAATTACATGAAATGAAGAAAATAAGTACTATTTCATATCAGTTTGGCAAGACCTGCATGAAAAACAGACAGTGAAGTGGCATATTAGTTGTAAAAACCCCAGAGAAATGCCAATCCTGAAGCTCACACATAGGGTTAAAGCACAAGGAGCCAGATTACAGTCTCACTGAATTTAGCAGTCATCAGACTGCACACTGGAGTTCTACTAATAAGGTCTATATGGGAAATTTAAAGCAACTAATAAAAATCTCAAAATAGGTTTAATATTTGTCAAGATTTGTCACTTAGAAATAAAGCGAATAAAAAGATTAGTCACTTAAAAATTGTCTTTTAGAATATGAAAGGGAATCAAATAGGATGAGGACTGAGCATACTTTTAGATCCAAGCAGCCAGCCACCATGCCCTTTCTAGTGACATGGTTTAAACAATAATTCTTTAGCCCTGATATGCTGTCATTGAATTAACTAAAAAAATGTGTTTTGGAAAATTCTGGCCAATTTTGTAAATAATCCAAATTACCTATGTAAGGTAAAGGGAAAAAGGAAATACAAGAATAATAAAATATTTAAGAAGATGTCTACTTAACCTCAAATAGTTCAATAAATAAAATACCTGAGCAACTTATATGAACATACCTTTCAATTCCCAGGTAGTGTAGATATGTAAAGTAATAAAAGAAGCATATGAAGTGACTTGGAGCTTCTAGCGTGCTTATGGGTATTATCATTACTGACAAGCTTTCTACCAGCACTATTTCTTTTGAATTTGAACTGGAGTTCAGTCTTTGGCTGGGAATGGTCATCCACATGCTGACATCTGCAGATGTCACATGGAACAGGATGTTATGTCATTGAACTCAAGTTCATGGTGTTCTTTGCTGATATGCACCAAAATATTAGGTTACTAAAAAAAATGTTACTACATTCAACTGCTTTCCTCTATGGATTTATTCTTCAGCTTTTGGCACCTGCTACCTACTCTTGGTTAATAATAAACACTAGCAGATGACAATGTAAATGGAATAGGGATACTAGCAAAACCTCACTAATAGTTGATAAAGTTCAATTTCTTAATTAATTTTAGTCATACATCTCTGTGGTTAAGGGAATTTATTGCACAATAATTTCGGACACTATGAAAGTGTTCCTCACTATGAGGGGAGGGACTAAATTATTTGAGGGATGGTAATATGTTCTGATGTATAGCATATCCTTGCTTAGCTTTCTTCTCTTATCACACATTCTTTCATTCTACTTCCCCTGAGAGTAATTTTCCCTCCCCACATGCCATCCCCAAAGTCATGCCAAGTAAGTCACTTCAACAAAACCTCTGTCTCAGGCTGTGCTTCACACATAAAATATTCTTAATACATGATAAACTGAAGCTAAGCAAAGTTAAGTTTTGCAAAATCACACAGTTAGAAGGTTTGGAACAAAAGTTTGGCTTACTCAAAATGCACGTGCTTTCCAATAAATCTCACTGTTCCATATCACGGGCCTTTGCTTTAGCTGTTAGGCCCCTTGAACAAGTTTGAAAATCACACTTAAGCCTGCTCTATGAAGTAAACTTGCTCCTGTATTCATATACTTCATATTTTTCTCCAGCAAAAAAACGATTAAGATTAATGTACTAACATGTTTCTCCTACAATAACTCTTTATTTGTTCTTGGCTACTCATCAGACCAAATTTTCAAGAACAGTAAAAAGTCAGATTGTATATAAAATGCTCAATTAATTCCATGCAGAACTTTATGCTGGCCATGCACTAAAATGATTGAAAATATATTTTTTACTTCTTTTAAAGATTTCTAGAATTTTTATTTAAGTTCAGATTTATTTTAAATGTGTGCCTTGGTGAATATGGATTGAGATCAAGGTTATTTTCTAATGTAAACAGGGTGGAAAAGTCAATGTCCTGATCTAAAAATAGCTCTTAAGCTCGTTTTTGATATTGTTAGAGATGGTTGGGTCTGGTGGGTTTTCCCTACAGAGGAATTCCTTGCCCTATCTGAAAATTGCTTCAGATACATAGATAACTTTAATTCTGGGGAACATACAACTTAGGCAAGATAAATATTCCATAGGCCATTCAGAACCAATGGACTCTAGACTCAGCCAGAATCATCCCTCCAGAAGTGAGCCTAGTTACTTGAAGAAATAATGAGACAACAGTTTTAGAGCTCAAGATTGACTATGATTTATAGAGGGGTCATATTTTAATGGAGAAAAACTGAGCACCTTTGGCTTTGTTTAGATGTAAAGAATTCCAAACTTCCAATGGCACAGTGTGTATATGCATTTTAATTGCTTACCTCCAGTTCTATTCTCAACAATCACATTAGTCCCAGTAAAAACTAGCAAAACTTGATGCAGCACTGTAAATACTTACAAATGGCAGCAATATCGCAATGAGGAGTCCCTATGGGAATCAAGATGAGGTCAGAAAGAATGATTTTGGAAATCTCAGAGCTACCTTCTTTTTAGACAAAACCATCAGAATCACACATTTTCCATTTGTAAGACTAATAGCTATATTTCAGCAGATGGACTAGATATTAAGCAACTTTTAAATTTTCTTTTAGCAGTGCTAGGATTGCACTCAGGGTTGCACTCTGCCACTGAGTTATAGTCCCTGTCCTATCCAATATTATTGATAATATTGGATATTATTATCCAATAATAATATCCAATAATAATTGGATATTACTATTATTATTATATTGGATATAAGTATATACTCGGGAGACAAAATTCAGAGGAACTTCTTAAAACACCAGTATAACTCTACATTCTAATCTAAGAACCATTTTTTTTCTGCTTACCCTTAAATATATCTATAAGTTAAAAAATTTATAACCCAGGTCCATGTATGTAAGAGGTGATTACAGAATGTCAGATACAAAGGGGTATAAAGTGGAACAAATGAGGGCTTTGGAGATACCCAGACCTAGGTTCATATGTAGCCACCATGACTGACAAGCTGTACAATCCTGTGCAGATTACTTGTCTATCATCACATTGTAAATTAGGCCTGTACTACAGAGTACTGTTATGAATTATTACTAGCATACCCCTGGCATTAATAAGCAGGTCCTTAACCAATAGATATTAAAAAGTAATCATGCTAATATTTCATAAATAAAAATAGTATGAGTTTTGCAAGGGATTAGTGAGCACCCCCAATTCCTACACATGCTGTTGGGAAAGCAGCCTCTAAAGCTCAAATCCTCTGCTTTCTCATCTAGTTTTCTTTTACATTTCATTATTTAGCTTCTTACCGACTTTTCATAGGAATTAATCACTTAATACAGTAAATAAGTTTGAATTGTTGTAACTATCAGACTCTGCCCACAGATACCACAGTGATCAAAAATTTGATGCAGATACCAAAAATGAAGCTTACTGACTTGCCCTTGAAATCTGGGGGAAAAAATCTGGAAATAAAAAGCCATAGTGTATTGGAGTTAATAAATTAGTTTTTCATTATTGGGTAAAACTGATAGAAACATTATGCACCACCTGGGAAACACAAGAGGCAGGCAGGATTATATAGTAGAGAAAAATATTATAAACTCATATATACTGAATTAAAAATATAAAATGAATATAGTCTGAAATTCATAACATTCTTAGAGTCTTATTGGTTAAATAATAATTATGAATAATTCATGATATGCTAAATTTAGGGAGTTCTACATTTCACTGAACTGATGAAAATTGAATAGACAAAGAACATGCCTAATCCAAATATTAAGCTCTTCTACTACAAGCTTTGATCTTTGAAATCTATCTAAAAAAGATCCCTTAGTGGAAGCTTAGAATGAGTCTCTCTCTATCCTGAAATAAATTGGATTCAAACTGTTTCTGACCTTGAAATCTTTAACACAATTAGAAAGTATACGGCCAGCTTCAGGTGTACATTAAAGGGGCAATCCAGATGCTTGGAAAATAAAGTAAGAGGTCATTTCAAAATTTCCCCTCAAATCACTGCAGTTCTGTGAGTTTGATAGTAAAGTGTGGCTCACTGGGTTTTGCCCAAAAGCTAAGTGAATTCATAAACACAGGTAACTATGTGGAGTTTTGCCTTTGATGGAGAAGTAAGCCCAGAGCTGCAGGTGCCAACGTCTGACTCCCATGTAATTCACTCACCCACTTTAATATGACTATGTAAACCATCCTCTCTTCTTGCAGTCTCCGTCCCACTGCTGCAGCCATTGGAAAAAAGAAAGTGGCTCATACAAAAGACAAGCTGCTGGCACACGGCTTTGAAGAGCCAAGCTGCAGGTGTTTTCCAATGATAGGTTCTTACCTTTCAGCTCCAGAATTTGGTCCCTTAAGAAATAAGTTAATCTGTACCACTCATTTCTGCTTTTGATGACTGCTGTTTATTGTTTTCAGGTTGTGCTGGGTGAGGATTAAGATGTGATTTAAATATAGAATTCTCTCATTTTGGAAATATTACCATGGACCACAGGGATGATGATCAGGGAAAAGCAATCAGTGTTTTAAGACCGGAGCAGGAAGGCAGAATCAAGGAAATGTTCACAGCTGGCGAGGTATGACACAATCACAGACTCCTTCAGTACAATCCCAAGGGTAGGAGCTTAAAAAGTCAAGGACCCAGTGTCCTATCCGTCCACTCCCACTGCCTCTCTTTCTTTTCCTTCCTTCTCTCTCTCTCTCTCTCTCTCTCTCTCTCTCTCTCTCTCTCTCTCCTTCTTTTTTTCTCTTAAATTGAGGTCAGGCAAAAATAAATACAGTTAGAAAAATAGTCATTTCTATATTTGTGCCAGCAGGTCCTAACATAAAGCCTTTAATATAAGAGTTAGCTGGGTGCAGTGGAGCATACTGGTAACACTGAGGAAGCCTCACTCTGGAGGCTGAGACAGGAAGATAACAAGTTCAGGGACAGCCTCAGCAACTTAGTGAGATTCTGCCTCAAAATGAATTAAAAAGGGCTGGGATGCAGCTCTGTAGTACAGCATCCCTGGATTTACACCTCAGCACTGGAAAAAAATTATATACACACACACACACACACACACACACACACACACACACACACATATATATATATATATATATATATACATACATACACACACATACACACATATATGTGTATATATAATATATACATATACATATATATTATATATATATCAATATATGTATATATTGGGTAGACAAAATGTGCTTGTGAGGTTATACCATCAAGCACTCTAGCAAAGAAAACACTAGTTATAAACACTAAGGCATCATCTTCACATTCAACTTTGGCATAATTATTGCCTCCTTGGGGGTCTTTCTTTCCCCACCCTTCACTCTTCTGCAAGATACTTATAATTTTCTGCAAGTTTTGGTTTATCATAGCACTCAGCATTTACTTTTGTATTTATTTACTTGCTCATTTGCTTTCTCTCTCTTGGTCTTCCTACTCAACTTTCTACTAGAACATTCATTTTATGAAGGTATGAATAGAGCTTTGTTCGTCTGAAATCTTAATCATTCCATGCATAGCATATTCTCAGTGCCAGGGAAGGTGACTTGCACTCCAAAAAAATTCAAGGAGTAAAGTCACCAGACAATTTGTTTCCCACATTTCCACTTCTGACAATGAAATAGGATGCTATTAGGTGCCAGGATAATATGTGTAAACTTTTTAAACCTTTGTTGAATGGAAAAAGGAGTAACCAAATGCATACATACTTGGATGGCTGGAGGGCTTATTAGATATCAGGATTATGAAATGATTTTGAAACTGTATTATTATATTTAAAAGTTCAGGAGATTAAGATATCTAGAGATCAGGAAAGGATTCCCAAGAAGTTATCCCTCCCAACCCTTCAAAACTAGCTAGGGGCTCTTGATGACTGGCCTCATATTTACTTGCTAGTAGACACTATCTAGATGATTCTCAAGTGCTTTGCGGAACTTGATTTTTCCTAGTAATCGACATTCCTCACTTAGTCCCTCTGTACCTCAGTTCATTTAATGTTGCTGCTTATAAAATTTTTGATCAATGATTGGCTGTTTATCAATGTAAGAATTTGAGGAAGTGGAATTTAAGCTCAGACTATACTTGCGTAGATTTCTCCAACAGTGAGATTCAGATTTCGAAGGTTTTGCTTGTTTGTTTCTATTCGACAAACAGGGTCTTGATGAATCCACAAGGCTAACACAACTGCTTAAAAATTAAAGTAACATTTAATAATACTAAGTGTATGATTTGCAATGTGTTGGAATAATACAATCCGTCATTTTTTTTTGATGTCTTGTTATTACAGTGGCAGAATTAGGGCTTCCAGGTTAAAAAAAAAAAAAAAAACAATAAACAGATTTTCTATCTACTTGGGAGGTGAGACCTAAGAACCTACATAATGAGGCAGAGGATGGGAAAACAGCCACTCCAGGGACTGACTGCCTTTGAACTCACAATCCAGTCTGTAAGCTCTAGCCCTGTGTTTTCTCCTATGGTCCGGAACCACCTGGCCAAGGATAAATGTTAAATAAAATTCTTCTAATGTGCCAAGTACTATGTACTACATTTCATCAGAGGTGAAGCGGTCAGTCCATGTAAAATCCAAATAGAGCTTTTGGTTCTTTTGTAAACATTAAAACCAATTCAGTTCATGCTCAATAAATGTCACAAGGGTCCTTATCAGGGGTGACGGTGAGATGCCCCTTTCGAGGAAAAGTGTTAGGGTGAGAGGATGCACAATGCAACACAATAAGGGTGTAGCTGGAATATAGTGCTTTGGGCAAACAGAGCCAGCAGGGCAGTGGAAGGTGATAGAGACAGAGAAGGAGCAGAGGTGAAATCCTGCAGGTCCTTGGGGAGGGGGGCATACTCTCCATTAAAAAACTTTATCTTCCAAATTTTTTGCATACTACCCTTTCCTGCTGGGATAGAAGAAACACATTCTAGCAGTGACCCTTCAGGACAAAATTATGGTGACTGGCTATGGGATAACCAGGTGGGGGATCTTTGACAGAGGAACAACCAAGTGCTCTGAGAACAGGCATCTCTAATGTGAGTAACATCTCCCATTTGCCTGTGTCTTCAGTGAATTATTCAATATGACTCTTACTACTTATTTGTTTGCTGTCTGTTCTCCCTCAACCAGAATGTAAGCTCCGTGAATTCAGGAAAACTGTTTTTTCTTCCCACTGTTGCATCCCCAAAATATAGAACTAGAAACAGAACATATGTATTTAATGGATGCATGAGCAGATGCATGACTAGTACGACACTAGGAAAACACTTGATCATATTTTCCCTTTTAAAATATTCTTCAGCTGTGATGAGAGTCCATGTATATTGAGTGGGGTAAAAAGATGATATAGAAAACGGAGAGATGAAAATGACTGAGTCTATAAAAGAATATGTGAAGATCCTAGGGAGTCTTCTTGTAACCTTCTCTACTACGGGTGGGTAGAAAGAAAGAAGTAGAAATTAACATACACTAAACACCCACGCTGTGTGAATTATTATGCTAGATATCTTCATAAGCTTCGTATCACTTAGTCCTCAAACCAAAAACAAAGCCTCTGTGTTGGTTAGTTTTCTATCACTATAACAAATACTTGAGATTATCAACTTATAAAGAGAAAAGGTGTTGTATCGGCTCATGGCTTTAGTCTATGATTGCTTGGACCATTATTTTGGGCCTATGGTGTTACATTATGGTAGAAGCATGTAGCAGAGAAGAACCATTCCCCTCATGACTCGGAAGTGAAAGAGAAGAAGAGGGCTGGGGTCCCATTATTCCCTCCAAGGGCACACTCCCTAAAGATCTCCCACCAGGTGCCCAACCTCTTCCACCACCTCTGAATAGTACCACACTGGGGCCTAAGCCTTTAACACATAGGCCTTTGGGGGACACTTACAATCCAAATTTTAGCAGCCTCTAATGTGTGCATTAAGTCCAATTTATAGATGAAGACACTGAGACTCAAAAGATTAAATCACTTACTTAAACAGCAGCGATTTGTACCTAGTTTCATGCAATTTACAGTGAATGCGTAAATGAAACCCCATTGTTGCCTCTCCAAACAGTATAAGAGCTATAGATTGACTATTGAAATTTTGGTCCTAAGATTCATCACAGGATTTCCTAAGGTTCTTTCTCCATTTGTATAGAAAAAGGCATATCATTAGGGCATTGCGATTCCCATATTTTTCATTGAAAATGATGTTCTCTGTAAAAAGTTGTCAGTTTCAAACAATAATAAGTGTTGGTGAGGATGTGGGGAAAAAGGTACACTCATATATTGCTGGTGGGACTGCAAATTGGTGCAGCCAATATAGAAAGCAGTATGGAGATTCCTTGGAAAACTTGGAATGGAACCACAATTTAACCCAGCTATCCCTCTCCTCAGTCTATACCCAAAGGACTTAAAAACAGCATACTACAGCGACACAGCCACATAAATGTTTATAGCAGCACAATTCACAATAACTAAATTGTGGAACCAACCTAGATGCCCCTCTGATAGATGAATGGATTAAAAATGTGGCATATATACACAATGGAATATTACTTAGCAATAAAAGAGAATAAAATCATGGCATTTGCAGGTAAATGGATGGCATTCAATAAAATAATGCTAAAAGTTAGCCAGTGCCAAATGTTTTCTCTGGTATAAGGTTACTGACCTATAATGGGGTAGGGAGGGGGAGCATGGGAGGAACAGACAAACTCTAGATAGGACAGAGGGGTAGGAGCAGAAGGGAGGGGCCAGGGGGTTAGCAATGATGGTGGAATGTGATAGACATCATTATCCAAAGTACATGTATAAAAACATGAATTGGTGTGAATAGACTTTATATACAGAGATATGAAAAATTGTGCTCTGTATGTGTAATAAGATTGTAATGCATTCTAGTGTCATGTATTTAAAAAGTAAAATCAATTAAATATTTTTAAAAGATTTGTGTATAACTGAAGTCCATATAACTACATTTGAAAATACATTATTTTAGCATACCCTAAAAAAAGTTGTCAGTTTTTTTTAACCTATAATTTCCAAATATCAATATTGGCTATTGTTTCTGCTCTGCTCTCTTTAGAATTGTATAGCCATGTTCACATGCTAAGCCCTGCCTCATTCCTGACAATCCCAACTAAAACTGAATTATTAACCATCCCAGCATGTTCATTTAGGAGGAGCTTGAAAATGAGCTCATACCCTAGCACTGGTGGTCCAGTCTCAAGATTTCTAGGAAAATGCTTCCAAATATCTGTAGTTGGCAATAGATCCAGATCTTTGTATCCTCTTCTCCCATCTGATTCTATAATTTCTACAAATATCAGCTCTTTCCTTTTCTGCCTAACCACATATCAGGATTTCTCCTTAGGTTTCTACTTTGAATTTCTGACATTTATTTTATGATAAATTATTAACCCTATTTCAAGACCAGAGTTCTGTTCTAAAGTTGCTCTGAGCTTTCCTACTATGCTCTTGTTGCTCTCTTTCGGCATGGCTGCCTGTCTTGGCTCTTATTTTAGCCTAGTGGCTGGACTGCCATGGTTTTCCATTTGCCTAGTTTCTGCATATTGATCAACTGCTGAATCCCTTGTCATCATGTGATGTTACCTATTGAGGTCCCAAGCCTTACGGCAGTAATAGCTCTCTGTTTGCCAGGGACTCACACTCCTTTTCTTCCTTTTCTGTTGCTGAGAAGTCACTGGCCACCTAGAAACCACATTTCCTTCCCTGCCCATTTGCATTGAGATGGGACATGGACTAAACATTGTCTGATAGAGTATGTATGGAAGAGAAGCGTGCAGCTTCCAGTTGGTCCATTAGAGCCTCCACAGAGGCAGCAGATGCCACCATCCAGAGAAACTGGTTCTGTTAGAGTGGCAGAACCTCTGTCAACCTGTTCTTGGTTGACTTTTTGAAGCTCAAGTGATCCTCCCTCTGTCTGTGGGTAGAAAATAATTCTTCTTTCTGTTATATTAGGCCCCTGGACTCTGGAGGGTTTACATGAAGCAGTGGTCAGTTTCAGTAGTATAAAACACATGTCTTCCAAATCCACTGAGGTCAACATATTTTTCAACGGGTAGAGTTTAGGATCTTCTGAATGAATGTCATCTCATAGGTCCAGCAATCACTTTGGAATTTGTCACTGTTATGAGGTCAGTTCTCAAACCTCTTTTGAGTCCCACTAGTCCAATGTGAGACCAGGTTCTGTCTTGCTTCCCCTCTAAATGAGTCTCATTGCCTTCATCTGGCCAACATGTTGTATGGCACTTATCAAGCTTTCACTTACTGAACAATATTTTTTTTAAAAAAATCAAATTATTTAGTAAGAACAAGCACAGGGAACCAAAATACCTCCTTGGCCACAGGTTTGCGAACACTCTGTCCAAGCCGTCCACACTGAGAGCTGACAGTTGACCACACATTCCACCAAGCAGGGAATACTCATTCTCTGGGGCTTCTCTAAATTAATCTGTAAAATGAAAATGAAATACAACTTCACAGGAGAAATCATATAGCTATCAGATCAAATCACTGTCCTTTTATAGGAAAGACTACTCTGTATTCTGTGATAAATAACTTTTCTATACTTTAGTAGGGGAAAATATCCTTTCTCATATAAAATGGTGGCATTCACAGAAAATGGTTGTCTTAACTTCATGAACAAAATTTTGTCAGTCCAAATTTATTTTTTATAAAACCCTAAACTCTAGAATGGACTTGCTGTTAGGGTGCTGGGAAACCAGAAGGTCACAAGACATAGGAGTCTTCCTGTTGCTTAGTCAGCAAGAAACCAGGGGGACATCTCAATGCTAAATCCAGGCACCCTGGAATGGTCCAAAAGTACATAATGAGCTTAAAACTAATAGCTGCCAAGACTAAAAAATATATATAAAATAGTAATAAATAACCCATCTGAACTCCACAGGCTAAAAAACCCATCATAGTGCTGACTTTGGGACAAATTGGTGGTACCATTTATTTTCTTCTTGTCCTCTGTGAAATCAGCATACAGTCAAAATATACATGGTTTCTAGTGACCAATGTAGAAGGGGTCTTAGTGAAAGAAGAAATCACTTAAGAAACATGGAAAGAATAATGGAATAACGTGCTATTCAATCATACATCGTGTGCTTAATTAGAATAACTTTGACATTTGACACAGGTTAAGTATTAGTAATATATCCACACCAAGCTAAAATCATTATAATAATTTTTATAAAGTTGATTATTATAGCATGATGATGATTTGTCAAGTGTGTACAATAAAAATTACCACAAAGGGATCCATGATTCATTTGTAACTATAGATAGTCCAGTTAGGGTAATGATTTGGGACCTCTTTAAGCTGATATTCTTTAAATATTTGTAGGATATTTGCTATTTGGAAGATAAAAAAATTGATTTTCTATTAATGAATAGTTTATCTTTCTTAGTATCCAAAGATTTATTATATATACTAAATCTGTATTTGAAATTAATGTAGATGGGTGATTTCTTTCTGAGGCAAACAGCTTCACTGACACTTGACAGGTAGCACTCTACATTGTACTAAACAGTCCATAATTTCAGTGGGTGAGGCATCCAATTTCAGGTGGTCTGGTCCAGGATGGTGTGCTGGTCAATGACCGTGCTGTTGGCATAGCGAATGTGATGTGATAGTGTTTAGGGTTAAGTCAGGATAGTCAAGGAACTTGGCTGTGTTTTATTTTAATTTCCATGAATTTACTTCACCTGTTAGGAGAAATAGGACCAATTTTTATTTTGCCAGTTTGTTACAGAAGTTTCTGTGGCAATTTTAGTTCACTGACCCCCTGTTTTCAATTTATTCTGAAAATTGCTCCAGTGATTCTTATAATGTGATAACATCTTTATTTGTATTAAACTGACCCTATTGTACTTTTCATTTATATATTGGGAAAGGAAATGCCAATTTCTTTGGCACTGGTCTGAATACAGCTTTCTTCCTAATTCCATATAGTTTGTCACAAGAAAAAAGGAGGAGCAATAAAATTTTAAAAATTCAGAACTCTCTAACTTGAAACTTGACAGGGAGGCATTTTATGTAGATTGAAAAGAAAAGTACAATTATGCCATTTATCCAGAAATCATTTGCTAATTAAAGTAGCAAAGTGTTCTAACAGCAAGTGTCAATGTCACTTTACACTCAGGGGACAGTATATATCACATATACAAATTAACTGCCTTCCCATCCCACTCTTATAACAATGATAAAGTCACCAATGTGAACAGCTTGTTGGCAAGCAAGTAGAGTTAAACTAGGTGTTCTTGGAGGTTACACCCCCCCACACACACACCACTTCCCTAGTACAAAAATGACCTTTCTGCATCATTTTTAACAAGTCCTAAATCGTGAGGTCTAATTGTACTTTCTAGTACCTTTTACTGTAACTGAATCTCAGCTAAGAACAGATCAGTCTGTCTTCTATAGCAAACATCATAAGGGATGTAGACCAATATTAAGAAAAAGAAAGCATTAGGTGTGTGATCCAGTATAAATAAGTTACCTGCTCACACTCATCCATGCTGACAGGCTTGCCGTCACTGCGCACACAGCTCAGCAGGCGGGTCCTGACACCTTGACCGCAGGAAGCATTTTCACTCAGCTGGCATGTGCTCCACTCTATAGGCATAGGATCACCCACACTGAGTTTCAAAAGTATGGCCATGTGAGAACAATGCAACCAATCTTTCATTATCTACACTGGTGGAGAAGACTAAGTGAACACATAATCCTAAAACCACTCTCAGGTGACTTTGGAAAGCATGGTGCAATTATTTTATAGTTAAACAAATGAACATAGACACAAAAAGACTAAATAAATGAACATGGGTTACTTTCCTAAGTTTGCCTTCCAGAGGCAAAGAGACAAATGGTTTGTTAGAAATCATCTCACACGGGTTGTGGTGGGAGAGAAAAACACTAACCCGAATCGTGAAAGGGAATGAGCTTGGGACCAACTACACTGGGATAATCCAGAGGCAAAATAACCCAGAAATGACAACAGTTTCCATAGCCTGAATGTTTATGCCAGCCTCACAGAAACCCAAATCCCACGGTGACAGAATCAGAAAGCAGAACCTTTGGAAGGTGATTTGATAATGAGGATTGAAAGCTCATGAATGGGATTAATTTCTTTGTAAAAGAGGTCCTAGGCAGCTTGTGTGTACCTTCTACTGTGTGAGAGAGCCAGAAGGCACCATTTATGAGCAAGGGCTCTCAACATCAAGACATCAAATCTTTAAGGCCATCATCTTGGAATTCCCAGTCCCCAGAACTATGAAAAATAAATTTCTATTGTTTATAAGCTATTCAGTCTATGGCACTTTGTTAGAGCAGCCAGAATGGACAAAGACATCAGTCTTTGATGTCAACTTGAAAATGCTTCCAAAGAACAAATCTAATCACCAACTATTTTGTACATTTGATACAATGTAGACAAGAGAGATGTCCCAGAAAGAAAAAAAAGGAAAGATAAACAGAAATTTTCAAATTATTCTACCATTAGAGAAGGTTTTACAAATTTGAATAGTCATATTTCAAACTAGGCAATAAGAAATCAAAAATAAATTACTCTGTAATTATTTAGAAAAGAAGATCCTTGACCACACCAAAAGAATCTCTTGAAGGAGATGGTCCATATCTGGTAAATGACCTAAGAGTTTAATAGGATTAGCAAACTCAGATATAGTAAAGACAATTATAAAAATATATGCTTCTCCTATAAAGCCAATTTTGCTGTATTTCTGAAAAACTACTATAAAAACCAAGGATCTAAAAAAAAAAAAAAAGACAAAGCCACCACTTCATATTTCACCCATAAAAACAACCAGACAGCTTCACAGCATTTACTGTGGGGTTTCCTATATCAGGAATCTCAGCTGAGTCAATGTGGCCACCATAGGGAATTTTTTTTCAGGAAAGGAGATTACTATGCCTCTGCAGGCATATGGCAGTGTGGTCCTCAGTAATGAATTTGATGCTGAGACTTAACATGGTTCCACATTTTGTGGTGTTTTTGTACATTTGCTGCTGCAGAGAATGGTAGGTAGCAGATCAATGTAGCTTATAGTAGTGCTTTGGTTTTTAGACACTGAGCACTGTGGTATCCAGGAAAACCCCAAGCAGTAGCTGAATAACTAGGTTGTGATTCTCACTACTTTCCAACCATCCCTGACCACTTAGGGCTTGTTCATCTTTTTTGAGATATATGGAGAAAGAATATCAATCTTGAATTTCTGAAATAATAAAAGCCAAACTCTCTGACAGTATGATTATACCCTTCTCTCAATGGAAATATGTCCTTTGCTATTTATTTTTGTTGTTTCAGTATATAATGGCTTACTTCAACATTATTTTCAAACGCTGACAAGTTTTTCTAAGCATTTTTTACTTTGAAGATTCCAGGTGGCCTTTCTAGATCTACTTGTGAGAAACAGGCATTTCATTTTTTGAAGAAACATAGGTAATAATAGGTCTTGGGCCTTTCATGCATCACAGTCGCATATTCTACTCTCTCTCCTTGGCACCAAGAAGGAAAACACATTCTCCCACAGCCAATGTTCAGAGAAAAGAGCAAGATCATGGATTTCAACTATACCTGTTAGATTGTACTGGAACTGGAAGCAATTTTCATTAAGGAGGCAGGGTCGCACCTGAGAGTCTTCAGCACAAGTCCTTGAGCTCAGTGAGGGCCTCAGAAGATGGCGAGTTCTTCTCTGCATTGTGTGCGGATCACATGACTATGAAAATCAAAGAGCACCAATTAGGCCCAAGGGCAGTTCATAAATGATACATGATTTTATGTAAACAAGTAGGTACATATATAACAACTACAGAGAAAAGATGGTTGAGAGTGACAAATATAGTATTTGGAGACAATATCATCCTGATTCACTGTAAATTCTATTTTGTTTTTCATGAGACAACTCTCTCTTTTTTCTTTTTTCTTTTTTTTGGTGTTGTCTTGAAAGCTACATTTCTCTCTACCATATATAATTAAAAACATGGAGACTATTTTCATCATTGCAAACTCACTCTGTACTCTGAAATAGTCTGCCACAAAATAAGAAATCAATACATTTTTAATGTTTAAATGAATAAAAAAAGGAAGACACTGCTTCTGTGACCTTAGATAGTCTAGTCCAATAGAAATCAGTACACAGAGAACTTTAATGAGAAAATCATTTTAATATCCTAGAACAAGTAAGTATAGAGAAATAATTATGAATCAACACAGACAATATAACCGAATTTTTTTTTGTGTGTGTGGGTGGGGAGGCCCTCTGATTCTCAGAATGAGCCATTGCATGCCCTTTCCACAAAATGAATGCATGCCTGTGAGCTCCAAAGACTCGAACATCTCATAATACACATGGGTCCACATGTTCTCCTATAACCACAGCTCACATATTGCTCTTGAGTCACATCATATCCAACTGGTCTACCCACAGTAGCCCCTAGAATAATCTTTCCATGTTCTTCCAAACCCTACCCTTCATCTTTGTCAGAACACTACTCCAGGGTTACTTATTTCATAGTCTTCTCTTTATTATTGTCAAATTCTTCTTTTCCTCTTTGTACAACCTTCTGTTCATGTTCAGGGAGTTTTCTATAGATTTGCTTTTAAACACATATATATTCACAAACATATATGCCAAACCTATCTTTACATTTCATTCTTCATTTCTTTATTACCCTGATCCTTCCTTTCTTTACAAATTATTTAGGGAATAATGAATGATGGCTTCTACTTTTCTTGCCCCTCCCTAAAATCTCAATATAAATAATGCATAGCAGTTTTTCAGTAAATATCAATAACTATTTTCCCAACACATTTCCAGAAAACAAAAATTTAAAGATACCTACAGGCAGGAGATATCAAAGTCATTAAATTTAGATTACCAAAGCACCATTTCAATTTTTAGTACATAGTAGTTTTTATTTTTTTTCCTTATGCATTTTCAGATACTGTAGTAAGAACACAACCCATACACTGATCATGACTATGAGTCAAAGTGATAATATTGAATTACAATGAAATATGGAAAAAACAAGGCCACAAATTTTTCTTCTAATCATAAAAGTTTGGACCATTGAAACACATTTAGTATCCAGCTGACTTCAAACTTGAATAATCTGTCATTACTTGTAATTTTACATTTAGTCATATCAAATTGTTTCTAGATCATCAAAAAGAGCAAAACAATTATTCTTAATTATCTGCACAGGAATCCCATATTATGTGTTTAACAATAGTTTATTTCTATTTTACTAACTAATTTGAATGTTTGATATCATGAGTAGAAATAATAACTTAAATCATTTTCCAATAGAAGTAAATGAAGGTATCTCTGTAGATAACTTCTGATCAGTGCTCTGCATCATTTCTCTTAGAAAATAATTAATTTTTAGAACAAGTATACATATGTAAGGATTTATGTACCTGGTTAGTTAAGCTACCAAATAAAAAAGAAAATAAAATATAACCCTTGTCCAAAAGACTTGAGACCTGAAATGTTTCAGAATTCAGTGTTTTTTCAGATTTTCTAATATTTGCAGTTAGAAGCTTCCTGATCTGAAAATCCAAAGTCTGAAATGCTCTGAAATTGGAATCTTATGCTATGCAATTTTGAACAATGCACTTATGTACTATAACCCACATAACTACTAAACCTATGTGGGAGCTGGGTGTGGTGGTACACACTTGTAATCCCAGCAGCTCAGGAGGCTGAGGCAGGTGGATCACAGGTTCAAGGTCAGCCTCAGCAATTTAGCAAGGCCCTAAGCAACTTAGTGAGACTCTGTCTTGAAATTCAAAGTGAAAAGGACTGGGGATGGGGCTCAGTGGTTTAGTTCCCCTGGGTTCAATTCCTAGTACCAAAAAGAAAAGCAAACAAACAAAAAACCTATGTGATGTTAGGTGTAATTTGATAACATCTAAGAATTTCCTTCCTCAGATCTCATTCTGTCTCCAAGTTTGCTAAACATGGCTTTAAAATATCTTCTTGGGCTTAACCCAAGCTAACATTCATATCATGTAACCTTTGATAATTATTAGAAATCAATTTTATAGGAATTATTAAAAACCAATACTGAAGCTAATTCTTTATCTATAGAAGCAGTAGAGGGAAGTGTGGGGTCCCTGGAATCCATACATATAAGACAATCTTACCTTTGGAGAAGTTTCATACTCCATTTTGTAAATATTGTTCTGGTGCTGGTTACAAGTAGCTGACTACTGTTTCTCCTCATTTCTTTCTATTAGCTATGCATAGGAAGTTCACAAAATACTAAATTGTCCACAAATGTAGGGACAAGAACAAAGGAAGTTATATCTTAATGGCTTCTTCATGGGATCAAAACTCCTCAAACCCACACCTATATCTCTTTTTCTAGTGTGTGTGTATGTGTGTGTGTGTGTGTGTGTGTGTGTGTGTGTGTACGCGCTCGAGTAGATACTGTCAACTTCCTAAGTACAGAAGTGAGAAAAGAGTGTAGGAACTAACCCAAAGCCAACTTTGAACTAGTTTCATTATAAAGATAAAGGATATGCAGTTAAAATTCATTTGGTAGAAAAGAAGTTGACCAAGAAAAAAATGAGTTTGTTTCCAGTACATAAACCCTTTATGAAACTAGATTTTCTAACTTATTACCTTTGTAAACAGGGTTCACCTTAAAGTTCATTTCTTCCTGATGACATTCATACCTTTGTTCTCTCTAGCCACAAGGCTTCTTACCATCCCAAAATACTGTATCCATCCATCAAAATAAAGTTAGATGTCCCATCTGTGGACCTCCCCTGGCTTCCTCAGATCCATAACAGATAGAATCACTTCATCTAGTAAGCCTTTCTGCTCTAATTCTACTACATACTGATGTGTGTTCATCACACAAAAACCCTTCCTGTGAGCCCCTCAGAGATTCCATGTCTTAATTTTCTTTTATAAAAGAGTCTTGTATCATGTCTGGCACAGATTAAGCATATAATAAATACTTTTATGTAGCATAATTTAGTTAATTGCAGGCAATTTGACATTTCTGTAAACTGCCATTAGAAGACACATGTTAAACACTAGATTATGATCATATTGCCTGAATGTAAAGGTTTCCAAAAGTCTGTGTATCGGATAAAAAGAGTAGACTGTTTCCTCAAACTTCCATACATTTCACATAAAATCTAGAAGGTATTTCTCAGAATAATAATCAAATTTTAAGACCTATCAATAAATAAGTTTTTATTTCTCACTGAAAAAGATAATAATTTAGATAAAACATTTTAAGTAAATCCAAACAAGGAGGTACAATTTGATATTTTTCTATCACTGAACTATTAATAATCGCAGTTTAATAGAACCTGTGATAAATCCTGGCACTTGGGAATTCAAGTTACTCTGCAGGTTTCTCGTCTGGAGATGAGCATGACTCCAAGGCCTGGCCTTGCCAGATCCCATCAGATACTGAAAGCCAACACTTTTCATTCTGTAATGGGGTTCATCTGATAATTCTGAGAAAGTTTCCCCCTCATTTCACCAGTTAGCCCTACTGTCAAACAGTTTTGCTGTTTCTAAAAGCTTTCATAAGGCAAAAATGGATGCATACTCTATGAACTTTAGCTTTGGTTTTTTCATTTTGTTTTTTCATATGGAAAGTGGGGTAGAAAGTTCACAAGGAAATAAAGTTTTGAAAGATTTTTTTAAAAAATGAATTAAACCCTGATTCTAAAAAGTCACAGGGGTAAGAAAAATCTGTTTAAAAAAATGTCAGAGACTCTGGAAAGATGGTTACAGATGTGAAAACATTCTTTGCACATCACAGTGCAATAGCAGAATGAAATAAAAAAAAGAAATAGACACTATGCTCAGTAGAATTAAGTGAGAAGTCATCTCCACAAACCCTCAAAGGAAGGTGGAGACCAATGAGCAGAGCTACTGGACCTGTTGATACCAGCATCTGACGGGAGAAAACAAAGGGCAACTGATAGATGAATGACTACCAGAACATGAGAGTTGGAGGATTCTGAACAAATGCAGAGGAAAGAGAGGGTCCATGGAGAGCTCTTGGCAGTCCATGTAGCTCAGAGCCAATACAACTCTTCACATTAACAAGCCAAAGCTCCCGTTTTGGATAATCCACGCTCCTCCCCTATCCCTCCACTAAAGTGAAACAGGGCAAGAATTTCCAAAATGAGCAAAAGCGAGAAATTAGTAATGAAGCAAAGAACAGATCAGTAAGAAGGTGGGGAATGAAAAGGAACCAGCAAATCTCAGAAAGCAAGCTGCTTTGTTTATGAACAGCCCCTTCTAAAAGTTCACAAAAAAAACTGATTTCCCAGAGTGAGAAGTGAAGAAAGAGATCAAATTCAAATGTCACAGAAGGGTACTATAAGGAAAAAAAGAGAATAAAGGGCAGGAAGAAAGTCCACCAGAAAGACAAGCATGCAAAACAAGATGAAAACTATCATTCCAAAAGGAGCCAAAACCCTTAGAAAGTGACACAAAGTATAAAAATATGAACACAAATAAGAATTAGAAGAACTCAGATGAAAGACCTCAGTAAAACATTAGAACGATAAATCATTTTCAGAAATGAGAACTATAATAAAAAAGTCTTTAGATAAACAGAGTGTAAAAAGAAAAAAAATTGAGATAAGAAATATGAAAAAAAGAGTCTACAAGAATTTGAGAAAACCTGCCAGATAGATACTGAGGCAAAACAGATGCCACATGCATATAATAAGATTTCATGAAAAGAAAACAAAAGCAAGACCACAGAATTTAATAAAAAAAGATTCGAGAAATCATTCCAATAAAAGCAAAGAAAAAATTTGAAACAGCCTATTGAAAGAGCATATCAGAATCCCCAATAGTGAAACATATCCTAGTATAATTATTGTGCTTTACAGAAGAAAAAATAAAAAAAACTTTGAATGCCTAGGCAAGAATACCAGATGGTTTATAAAGGAAATAAAATCATATTCTCATATTTTGACAGGAAAACTGTATGTCAGAAAAATGTGGAAATATAATAAAGATACACAAAGAAAAAATTGATCCAAGAGTTTTACAGACAGCAAAGCTAACTTTCAATTATAAAGACTATAAACTTAAGAGCATGCAAGAACTCAAAATTGTTTCCACGAGTACTTTGTGATTTACTGGAAACTGAGTTTTCTACATCCATATGGCTGGATAGAAGGACATCAGTTTACAGACTGGTAAGAAGCCAGGTTCCTATGTAGAACTTATTTAAAAGCTGGATGCACTGAAGACATAGATAAAATATAAATGGAAAAGAATTAGGAGTGCTTATTTAAAAATTGTTAATGTTTTTAAGTATTATATTGCTGGTGGTGTAGGTATGATTATTCTGAGAATGCTTTCCTGTTAATATGGAATAAAAATGAATGTGATTATCCCTAGCTCCTTAGAGCACTTACTGTGTCACTGAAGAGCCATTCTCGTAAAATAAGGCAGGAATTTTTAGAGAAATAGCTGATTCCAAGTCTGACAAAAGATATGTCCAAGATGAACCTAAAACATCTTGCTATGTCATATAGCAAGAAAGTGAACAAATACCACCACAATGTGTATTTAAATGTTTATAGAACACATTTAAAATACTTCCACAACAACAGCTTAAGTGTTAGTATAGATAACTAAAGAAGATAAAAATGTGTTTAAAAATCTATTTATATTTTTTAAAATTACAGAGCACTTGTAGTGAAAGCGACTAAAATCATCTTAAATAGGGTATTTAAGGCTATGTATTTTTTTCTTATCTTCTTTATACAAAATGTATCATCTGATAATTAAGTAGTGGTTGGGGCAAAATTTCTGAAAAAACAAATGCCGAATGTCTTCTCTGATATAATGGAGGTGACTCAAAATGGGGTAGGGAGGAAGAGCATAAGAAGAAAATTACCTCTAGATAGGGAAGAGAGGTGGGAGGGAAAGAGAGAGAGAAGGGGAATTGCATGGAAGAGGGAAGGAGACCCCCTTGGTTATACAGAATTCAAGTATGACGATGTGAGGGGGAAAAAAAAAAGAAGTGGATCACATTAGATTGGGTAGAGAGAAGTGATGGGAGGGTAGGGGAGAGGAAGGGGAGAATGGAAGGACAGCAGAATAAAATAGACATTATTATTGCTGTGGGTATATACGTGACTGCATGACCAATGTAATTCTGCAACCTGTACACTCAGAGAAATGAAAAATTATATCCCATCTGAATCTAAACAAATAAAAAAAGAAAAAAGAAGTAGTTTCACAAATAAATGAGGAAGGATAACAGAATTGAAATGTTGTTGTTTTGTATTTCTAAACTATAAAGATGCTACATATTGTCCATTAATGAAAGTTACGCTCACAAAAAGCAATAACCATACATTATGCACTTCCTGGTAGATCATATTTTCTATGAAGGAGTCTAGCCAAAGACTGAGGAAGCCTCTACAGCCAGCAACCAATTTACAGGAAATTCAAGAATAGCAGAACACGCTAAACCTCACTATGTAGACCAGAAGGAAATTTTCATAGGACAGGTGACTTATTTTCTTTACCAATAAATTATCAGGATGCGGTGGGAGAGAAGTGAGAAGAAAACTAGATTAAAAGAGATTTGAAGAGAGGCAGAAATTAACCTCAACTGTTTAAGCCACTCAGACCACAGATCTATAAGGAAGAGATTATTGTAGAAATCATTACAGCATTTACTTCTGAGAGAAGAGTTTATAATTACAAGAAACTGTGAAGCTACTCCAGGGCAACAGGAAGATTCTACCTTCTAGGTGGTTGTTACACAAGATTTAATTATATATTTGCTTTATGTGGTTTTCTGTATTTGTGTTATAATCAACAATTTTTAAAAATTAAATAAAATCTTCCTCTTATGAACCTTTGAAAAGTTAAGCTTGTTTTTATTATGGGAGTTAATGGTCCTCTGACCACAGGCTTTACCAAAGTGTCTTGTTTTCTACAGTGCTTTGATAGGTAACCAGAGAAAAAAAACAAGGGTCTTGGTCAAATATACTTAGAAAACAGTCAAATAAATGGTGTTAAGCAAAGATTTTTACAATAGAAATTTACATGCTTGGTACAGTCTGTTTTTGCTCATTAAACTTTTGCCTCTCTTCCTCGTTTCTTCCTCGGCACAGGGCCGGACCAAATATCCTAGCTTTCCTTGCAGTTGGATGTGACTACGTAATAAATGAGTTGGTAATCACAGTGAGGGCCATGTGTGACATCTATACTCCTCACCCTGAAATCCACATGTCATCCTCCATGTTTTTTCCCTCTCAAGGGAGCTGGAATAGTGATTATCAGAAGCCAAGCCGGAAGATGGTAGATGCACCATCCTCTTGGGCCCTAGAATGATTGCATGGAGCAGACATTATCCTTTCCACATCTGAAAAAACACCAAGGACTGTTTCATGGCCAATCAATACAGTTATACTGCATTTGAACTATTACAGTTTGGGGTTGTTTTTACAAATTAGCTACAACAGCTACACTGTGCATTGTGGCTCTCCAAGACTCTCAAACTTTTATTTATCAACTTAGTATTCTATGCAACACAACTTGGGTTACAGATTTACACATAAAGGAATGAGAAATTCTTTGTGAATTATAAAATTATTAATTTATTATCTATGTGAATCCCTTGGTCTCCTTGAAAACTCTTCTGTTAAGGTTTCCATTCACTTTAAACAAACAGTATTGGAGAACACATTAAATGCAGGGCACCGAGCCAATGAATAAAACATCATCTCTGGGAGGATTTTTCTTTTATCGTCTGGATTTTCAAGAGATCATACCTTGTTTCCCCAAAAGACATACAATTACATTTTAAAAGAACATATTAAAGTTTTTTTTTAAAAAATAGAGCTATTTCATCCTTCCTTCAAAAGAAAAGTACTTATTGAATTTGGCTCAGAAAAAGTTAAGTTTAATTTACTAATTTTGTATGTATTGAAAAGTAAGGTGGCAGGCAAGTGATGTTAGTCATTCAAAGAAGTGTTTTTTAAAACTGAAGTCATTACACATCAGTGGGTTGTAAAACCAGTATTAATAGCTAATACTTTCATAGTGTTTACTATGTGCCAGCCACTGTTCTAAGTCCTTTAAATTAATTCATTTCATCTGTATAACTGCCTTATGAACTACATATATTATTAACCCCATTTTACTGAGGACACAGAGGTTAAGTAATTTCCTTAAGATCATGCAGCTCTAAAGGAGCCTAGATCCCAACCCTGTAATTCTTATAACTCCATGTTTGTAACTATGCCATCTTGATTCTCAATTATTGGGTCAAAATTAGCAATTTAAATACTAATAAGGCATAATATAGAAAATGTGTATCACATTCAAATTTATTTAATAGAACTTTTACTTCATATGTGTGTGTGCATGTGTGTGTGTGTGTGTGTGTGTATATATATATATATATATATATATATTATATGCATTCATATACACACATAAGTAAACAACAAGGTATATGCTCTGTTATAATAAAAATGTATTTCTCTATGGTCCAAAATATTTATAGTCCACTAATCTAATTAAAAATCTGTATCAAAAAATTTCATATTAAAGAGATTATCATGATCATTGTTGAAAAACTATTTTTTTGTTTATACAAATTGCATCTTTATTTATTATAAGACCATCACCACAGTTTTATAATTATTACTTTACCTTTAAATCAGATATGAGAAGAGCTACAAATGAAATGCATAGCTATATAATTTTGTGTATTTGCCTGTGTATCAAAACTGTGTTTTTATTACACTGATTGGTCTGGTTTTTGTTTTACAAGTATAAGCTATGGATTTTTTAAAGTGAATGGTAATCACTCTATTTTTCTCTCCAGAGTATTTCTCTAATAGCATAGAAACTAATTTCTGCTTTAAATACCAGGGTTAATTTCAGGATAAAACAATTACTGAATTAACTTTGTACCTAGAAAACTCACATGTATTTTCAACTACCTGGGGCTGAAAGCACAAATACAGTTATTAGGTGTAAACTTGAAAGATAGATTAATTTCTAGGTGTACCCTTCTCATAAGAGGTGGATATGTGTACACCCTGACTAGACCAATTGGGGTTAATTAGAGGGGACTGCAAATGAGGGTAGTTGATTCAACTATAAAGTGACTATTTAGGATACAGATGGTCTCTGATGGAATGTGTTTTGATTTATGACTTTTCAACTTTATAATGGTGCAAAAGTGATATGAATTTAGTAGAAACTGTACTTAGAGTTTTGAATTTTGATATTTCCCTAGGCTAGCAATGTGTCGTATAATACTGTCTGGTAATGCTAGGCAGTGGTAGTGAGCCCCAGCTCCCAGTCAGTCCTCAAAATTACAAGGAACAATGATGGATACTTCAAGGTGTGCAGTGTTGTTGATCTATGGTGTCCAGCATATACTAAATGCATTTTCTTTTTCTTCAATGGTGGGATTGAACCCAGGTCCTCATGGATACTAAGCTCATGCTGTACCACTGAAGTACTCTCCCAGTCTCTAAACACAAATTCAGTTTATGATATATTCAATTTATATAACCACATTATAAGTCAAGAATCATCTGTGTTCCCTTTTATAGAATATGAAGTGTAGTTTAAAACTCAAAAGTTGTGGTCTACCACTTAGGCCTGAGCCAATAGACATCGTATTGGCCACAAATCTGAAGACAGGGGAACTACATGAGTCCTCCAGCAGTTAAGACACAGAAACCTGCCAGTATCTATGTTTAACTCCTCTCTTCTAATGAATGGCCTGTGCTTCTTTACCTCAACATTGTCTTCTATGGACACTGTCAGTACTGGAATACTCCTTCTCCCAGGGCTGTCCCAATACCCACAGCATTGACGTCACTAGGGAATTTGTTAGAAACACCAATTCATGGGCTCCCTTCCCAGACTTCCCAAATCCACTAATTAAAAATTTGGGGAAAGACAAAAATAAAACAAACTAAAACAAAAATCAACCCCAGTGTTTAGATTCAGCAATCCATGTTTTAATGAGTCCTCCAGGTAATTCTAATGAACACCATAGTCTGAAAATTACTGCCCCCAAACCACTGTGTTTGAACTTTATATGTACAATAACAAAATCTCAATTTCCCCCTTTCCAGCATCCTCATCTTTCTCATCTTTCTTAATGGAAACTCCAAAGATCCAGAGATATGGGTCAAAAATTTTGTAGTCATCATCAACTTATTTATTTTTCTCACACCTTTCGACCAGACCCTGAGCAAATCTTTTCATCTTTAAATCAGCGTAAAGGGCATGACCCATCTACTTCTCACCACATGCACTATCCCTCCCTTGGACAAAGTTGTTGTTGAATTTTACTAAGATTATAACAATAACCTCATAATAAATCTTGTGTTTCCCATTCTACAGAATAGGTTGAATGATCTTTTTAAAATAATTTAAGTCGGATCAGTTAACTCCTCTCTTTCATACCTTTAACTGTTTCCAAACTTACTAGAGTGAAAACCAAGACCTAATCTAGGCCTTCAAAATCCTATAACAACCTGGCCCAGTCCTACCTCTGAATGCTCATGGTTATTAATTCATCTATTGATGTCGTCTACCCCATTCACCACTGGCCTCCTTGCTGTTCTTGGAGAACTCCAAGTGTTCCCTTGCCTCAGGCTTTCATTCTTGCTCTTCCCTCTGCCTGCATTGTTCTTCCTCCTGTAATGTGTCCTTTACTTCCTTCAACTATAACTCAAATGCTCACCTACAAGAAACCTTCATCCACTGTGCTATTATAACAGTATCAACTACCTCTCCAGGGTGCTCCTTGTCCTCAATATATTGCTATTTTCCAAATCATTTATCACACTTTTTATGCTATATATTAAATTGATGCTTTTTTTGTATATTTTGTTTATTTTTAGTCCTCTCTCCCCTCCACTATAACATAGGCTCGACTAGGGTCAGGATTTAGTCTTATTGATTATTGATATTTTTAAGGCCTGTAATAAACTCATGCCCATAGGAGATACTCAATAAATAGATTTAAAGAAAATATGCTAGTGAGTAACAACTCGAGTTCTGCAAGAGAAGTCTGGATGGATATAAGTATTCTAAGTTCCTGGGAGTTTCAGATTTTGCAAGTGCCATATATGCTTATTATGACTTTTACACAGGTAAAATTGTAGCACAAAAGTATATTTACTATGATATTATGGCAAAACTGATCAGAAATTAAAAATAGTAAAATGAAAATAACTGGAAGACCAGAGATTTAGATTGCTGGTTCCTACTGGAATGGACTGTCTTTTCATATATTTTACCTTATATTTGAGGATTCCTACAAATCCTACAATCCAGTCTATCCTTGTTTTTGCAGATGGTAAAACTGAAGCTCAAAGAATATAATACCTTTATACAAGGTACTCAAATCAGGATTTGAATCAGGGAGGGCTAATTTGCTCCTAAGTATTTTTAGTTCTTGTACTTATTGTGGTGCCACTCTGTTGAGATACACATAGTGGATAAATCAGTTCACCCAAGACTTGTGTCATGACTGAAATTATTGTAACTGCTACTACCACTGTATCCTGGAAAGTATTTAGGATGTTCATGGTAATTGAGGATAGAACAGAGAAAGACTAGAGACAAGGAAGCACAGTTTATAAGCTAACCAAATAGCTACATCAATCAGATTCCAGAATGGGAGAGACAAGCTAAGTATAGGGCAATGAATAGAGGCTTGCTGAGAAACCCACAGCTCATAAAAGATGCACCCCATCCAGGGGTCTGACTTGTCATACTTAGAGAACTAATTGGAAGAAGTCCCATATAATAGGACTGACAAGAACAGGCACAGAAGCTACGACATCATCAAGATGATATAACATTCCTTGTAAAGGTTTACTCGCCTGCGGTTAAGAGGAAGTTAGCATAGTCCATAAATATCAGTAGGGTTTTGCTTAGCTAAGATGTTTGAGGCAAAATTTTATAATGGATAAGGACATCCCCACTGGCATTTTATGACACAAAGGAGCTGTGAAGGTACATATTCACAATCAAATTACAGCCCTTTGAATATTTGAGTGACACATGACACATCTAATCACAGAATTCGAGGTTGTCCCCTAGTTATATTACTGTTGGAGCGTGGGAATGAAATCAGGCATATGATCTAGCAATAGGCCAAAATATTGGTCTGAATTCTTAAAAAAAAGCCATTATTTTTTTCTGAAAGAGAAAGAAAAAGTGAAGAGATTATAGATCCATGATTATTAAATGCAATAGGGTTTAGATTCTATAATCAAAAACTACAATTACTGGACTAGACATTATTAAGGGCATTGAGAACATAAAAATATGGCCTACAGGTTAATTTTAAGCATTGTAATAATGGTATGTTCCTTGACTGTCTTAACTCTGCTGTAATTAGCAGAGAATATTCTTGTACATAGGAGTACATGATAAATTATCAACATTAAAGAGCAAAAGGGATAATGCCTGCAATACACAAATGGTTCAGAAAAAACAATAGCGTGCATGTGTATATGTCTATATACACATATTACACACACACACACACACACATACATACATATATCCATTGTGGAGAGGCAGGTAGGGAGGAAGAGAGAGGGAAAGCATATGTAGTAAACTTAAAACCTTGATCTACAAAATTTACGTATATTTTGAGTTTATTTGGGAAGATTTTCTTTTCACTAAGAGAGATGTATAAATGGCACCAGAACATAGACACTGATGAACATAAATGAAGCATACACTCATAATTCTCCATAGTCTACCTAGAGGGTCCTTATGAAGCAATTGCTATTTGAACTCAGGGTAAACAACACCCTTAATTTCTATCTCAGTCACTTTCCCTCTCTCTCCTTTACTCCTCCTCATTCTCCTGCCCATCTGATCCTTATTTCTTTTCCTTCACTCTAAGCTCCAGTCATTCAAGGACCAAATAGAAAGGCAAGTCAAAGTGTTCAATAAATCACATTAGGTCACCTGGCCTGTGAGGGGATCCAGAGTGCTATCTCAAATGAGAATCCCAGGACAAAAATGTTGGCCTCTTCCATCAGTGTGTGAGTTCTAGAGCTCTTTCCAGGTACAGAAAGATGAAGGGAACACTTTGAGTAACATTTTTGTTTTAATGTTTGTGTCTCCTCCATTTCCATGCTCCTCCATAAACCAACGGAAATGGGCCAAACAGTGCATCTAGAATATCTTTGCCTTTACCTATGATGCCTCACCACAGAATTTTGGGTCCCTTCCCTCTCAGAAGAATATCAACCCTGGTTGGTGAGAGCCACCTGATCTGCTCCTGGGAGAAGTGATATTCAGTTGTGCCCATGAGGCTGACAACACAGAGGTCCTGAATGAACTCTGATCTGGTCCATTCTTTCTGGTTACACAGCCACTCTGGATTCCCACTCTTTTTCCCTCTTGTCTCTTTCTATCTCTACTCCATTTGTCTAACAAACACTTATTAATCTCTTAGTTTTCCAGGCGACTTTTATTCTCTTCCTGAAGAACTTCTCTGGTCCTCTCAGGGGTTGAGAAATGTGCCAATGTATATAAGTTCTCTTGGGCTGACAACGTAGCTCAGTGGTTGAATGCTTGCCTAGAATGCACAAGGCCCTGGGTTTGACCCCCAGTACCACAAAAATAACAACACAAAACAAAAGTACAAATGCTTCCTTTCTTGATAACCTTAGCTTTCTTTCTTCTAACACCTACTACTCTGTAGAAATTGCTTTGGAGTTTTCTGCATTCCTTGTTAGACTCTAGGTTCCTTAAGGTCAAGGAGTCCTCAGCATTTTCATGCCAGGGCCTAAAAGAACATCTGTCACATACCAATCACTTAATATTGGCTTAGAAGATAATATTTAAAATTTATTCTAGTACTAATGCACCAGACACCCTGCTAAATGGTTTATATGTGTAATCCCCATACCAATTTTGGAGTAGTAGACTATTATTCCCATTTCTCTGACTTACTGAGGTTAAATAACTTGCCCTAAATGCCAGTGGCCCAGTTTCTGCAACACGAAAGGAGAAGAGACTATAGTGCATTTAAGCTGATTTTAAATCTCAAACTGATTTCACACAATTGTTCACTCAGCGTTGCTATGTACTTAACAACTGTCTTTCGACATGGAAATTAGCACATAAGGAATTGAAAAGGTAATTTTATTTGGAAACCTAAAGAAAAAAAAATATGAGAGGTGGGAAAATGATCTCTATAAAATCTATTCTAATAAGCAAATTTATAGGTAAAAACACCATAGGACTTTCATCTGAAATTTCAGAATTATTATTATTATTTTTCTATTTATTATAGCCATATAATAAATATATTAACTTAAAAATTAAAAGCCCTAAAGACAGATATGCAGAACTATGGATTACTAATGGGATAAGAGAAATCCAATATGGACAGAAATATTACATCATTCATTAAGAAACTATAATTTGCTTAAAATTATTCAGAGTTATTTTTCAAGATAATATGTATATCACAATGCAGATAAAAAATCTTAAAAATCTGAGGATTAAACGCGTTAATTTTGAAAAGTTGAAAAGCGTGAAAATAATCAAGAAAGACCACTCTGTCCATTATGACTCACTTGACATGCCATTTTATTCAGAGGTTCCCTGGCAACCAGTGCTGTGATATGCCATGGGGTAAAAGCATTTTCACATTCTTTTTCATATTAGCAACTTTGAGGTTGAAAAGGATGCAGAGAAGGACTTGTAAGATAACCTTCCTGTACTCTAAATACATGTTTAAAATTCAAAGTGAAAACCTGCCCTTTTCTTCTTGGACATGAAACATACACTTGAGATGAAATAGAAATCACAAGTAAAGTGGATTATAGATCATACGTCTGAGTTCAAAACTAGTAATACACAGTAGTTTGGTACTAAAGTTTTAATAATAGCCACCATAATAATGAAATATCATTACCAGTAAAGAGATCTCATATAGATCAGAAAGAAATTGAGTCATTTCAAAAAATTAAATTTTATATATTCACCATTTTAGAAACTTAAAATGTTCACTCTTTTCATATTTCTTGAAGAAAAATTCTGTACTTACTTTCAGAAGGCTAAAAGCAATTGGAATTACATATTATAAGTGAATCTGGGTTCTGTTGTTTTTTTCATTTTCAATATTACTAATTTAGATAAACATGTAATCTCCAGCAAAATCATATTTGATATTACAAAAGGTAATAATTGTATTCACTTTTGATTTTCAGTAAAGTAAGCTTCAAATAATGTCAGCAACCTGTCAAATTCAGTTAGCATAATTGCAGAACAGAGGCCAAAATCCAGATATACCTTCTTTATATCATCTTAGATGTACCACATCAAGTGTGATCTTCATATACTTGCTCTATGAGCATTAATTCAAAACCAAGAGGAATAACTTTATTATGAAAGCTAATGAATGTTCAGTCTCCTTTCTAAAATATATAGATGGCTAAATTCTTCTAATTACACTTGTGCAATGATCTGGATGTTGGCATGTCTAAATTATCCTAACAAAAGTTAAAGGTTTAAAGACCCTATTTTCAGCACATTGTGATTGTGAAGTAATTGTTCAGAGAGGTAGGTCTATTTCTTTAATAAAAGGAAGTCATTGCCTTTACAAGCAAGAGTTATTTCTCTGTCTCAGTTACATTTCTTTTTTTCTGCAATGCTGGGGATCCAACTCAGGTCCTCACACATGCCAGGCAAGTGCTCTACCACTGAACTACATCCTGAGCCTCCAGTTTCTTTATTCATAGATTCACTCTATATAACTCATAATGATGTGAAGACAATGAAGTAAGTTTTAGAGCACTTTGAATAACACAAAGCAGTCTATAAAGAAAGCGACACTATCCATTTTGTACTTGTGGGACCCTTCCAGGAGGGGAGGGGCTCATGCTGACTGCTGTAAGACCACAGCTCAGCAAAACATCATCTGAATGAAGAGCCATCAAGGTCCAACTCATCACTGATTATGTGATGGTCAGAGCAATTCGATCAAATGCCATGAGAAACAAATTGAAAACTGGTGGAGCACAAAATAGATGATAGTGAGACTCAGACGTGAGGTATTGTGCATGTGGACAGCTGAGGACAGCTGAAACTGGGGCTTCAGGGATGGCAGGTGCAGATCTGTGGCATCACTTTGCAAGCATTCTCTACTGGGTCTCTATGGAGCCTCGGAAACAAGCAATGTGTTGAAGGATGATTTGGATGACTTCCCCTCTAGCAGCATGGTTTATTCTTTCTAAGTTAGAGGACCAACACGAGGGGAAAAAGGTGAATGAAGGCAACATAGGTATATGGGGGATGAAGCAGCCACTGAAAATTTGGAAATGTAAACACAGGTAATGGAGGTAAAATTTTATTATGTCTATTGAATATACATAATAAATTTTATTTTAAAAATATTTATTAATATTTATCTTTTAGTTAGATGTATTACATTTATTTTTTTATTTTATGTGGTGCTGAGGATTGAACCCAGGGCCTCTCATGTGCTAAGAGAGCCCTCTACCGCTGAGCTACAACCCCAGTGCAACATAATAAAATTTTTTTTTCATTACATTAAAATAGCTTGCTACAGTTATGAACAATTAGATGGAACTGAAAGAATACAGGTGCTGGCTTTGGAATAAGGCTCAATTTCAAATTCTGACCCCAAAAGTTCAAACAGTAGGAATTTGATTAGTTATCTCACTTCTTTATCTTTCCCTTTCCTCACTAATAGAAAAGGTGTTAATAATGCTCAACTGTCAGTATTAAGTGAGATCATGTATACAAAATAGCTAGAACAGAGAAACAGTGCTTTTGTTTTGCTTTGTTAGTTTTTAAATTCCCTTCTACTTAGAAGAATGGTTTCAGGGATATGTACTGAAAATAATGGTCTATATTATTTCCAAAGCTGAATCCTCATTTTGCTTCTGACATATTCTGAGTTCTAATGAAACTGCTGGTGGCTGAAGCAGATAATTGGTTCCTACAAGATAATTAGTGTTTTTGTCTGTGTTTGTATGTAGATTTTTGTGTGTGTTGGGATGAAAAGGAGGAAGGGGGTAAGATAAAAAAAAAAGGAGGAGGAGGACATGAAAGCTGCAAGCTGAGAAGTGTTGGGAAACTGTCACTCCCTGCATGGGCACAAGCCTGGGGGAAATACCTGAGCCTTCCAAAAGGATAACTCAGTATAGAAAGGGAAGAAATACACATGAATGGTGACCCAACTACATGCAGTGACAGTCACTCTATATGCTTTTGTTTGGTTTCTTCTTGTTTTACACTAAATCCTGCAATTTCTATTAAAACAGTAAAGCTTTATGAAAGCATTCAAAATGAATTTCTTGAGCTAGATATTTGTCGATATCACACAAGAAGAGAGAGGGAGGGGAAAAAACACGAGAAAAATCTCTAAGGTTTTCTTTAGAGGGTTGCAAATCATGGAATATGAGTTACACTGATATTTACAAGCTTGGCCCAGATAGAGTATTGTAATCTATAAATGCTATTCAAGTGATTTATGTTGCAACTGTTCTAACACATTAACAATATCAGGAAATGCATTTAATTTATTCTCAGGGATGCACATTTACATTATTCACAACAAGCCATTTATAGGGAAATGTGCAACCCTTAAACTAAAGTAAATGCATCTCTAGTGGGTTTTCAACAGTTATAACTGTCTAATAAATGCTCATATCCTCACTTCCTGTACAAGCCAATGTAAATATTCACCAGTCATCCTGTAGGCACTTTATTCTACGAATTAGTGAACAGTCTGGAACAACTTTAGACTGGACCCTAAATGACAAAGAACCTGCATGTTAAAGAATCTACTTTTCTTGTTGAAATTTTGCTACATCATGAAAAAGAATTTATATTTTACTCCTGATACCAGACTAATTTTTTTTTTCAGATAAGGTAGCATGGTATCTTTCAAGGTTCTGAAGCTATGCATATTGTCTACTTCTGGAAAATGTGGTAAACATACAGTGTTATTGACCAAGTATGCATTCTACCTACATCAAGAACAAAATGAATTCTTTATAAAAATCTGCATATGAGGAAGTGCAGGGTGAAGAGGAAGGAGAGAAAGAAAGGAGAGCTGGAAAGATAAGAGTAGAGAAGAGAGAAGTTGAGGAAGTAGGAGAGGTAGGAGACAGGGAGAGAGAGCTCCATGCAGAATTACCAGGGGCTTTAATGTGTTCTGTCTCCTATTTCTCTCAGAAACACTTTGAGGAATAAATGGTAAATAACCATTACAGGTATGAAGAGTGAGGACTCTCTCTCTCTCTCTCTCTCTCTCTCTCTCTATATATATATATATATATATATATATATATAGATAGATAGATAGATAGATAGATATAGTGCAATTACAATTCTAATAAGTTAATTTTTTACCAATTAACAGTGTAGCACTATTTTAAAATAGTTAAACTATATCTACCAACACTGTGTCTCCTTTGCAGGTCTTCCCTCAGAAAACTGTGCGTGAGGAATACACAATTATGGTTGCTCACAATACAGAGTATATTTTCCTTCTACAAATTTGGACAGCTGAGTTTTCCCAAAATGGAATTACAATATGTGTTTGAAACAATACATGCCTATGTCCTCGGTTCTTTGGGATGCTTCCAATTGCAGATTGTATGCTCTCTGTTTTATGGCCATTGGTTGAGTCTTTCCTTACTTCTATGTAAATGCTTCAGTGAACTAGAATTTTTCCTTCCTATGATATCTAATGATAAGATACCTGCAAACAATAACATCTTAAAAAGTAACCATTGTAACCATTTTCCTCCTCTTTTTTCCACTGGACATTCTTGCATTGGTCAATGATTCTGAAAGCCAGCTTGTAAAACCAGGATGTATTCTGAGCACAAAGAAACCTGTCTGCAAACACTAAAACATCATGCCTTCTGGTCTGATGGACATAGAAGAGTTTATGGCCTAATATTGTTTTAGGACCAGGGAACCATAACTCAATTACACAGGTGTTTGATAATATAGGCAGAATTTCATGATCTTAAAGGTCATTACAACAAAGATTATATCCAACAATCTGTTTCCATGTTTCATTTTTTTTTGTCTTTGGCAACAGTAATTTGTTTTATATAATTTCAATAATGTACCCAGTATACAATCCTCTGACTTTATCTCAAAGCATGCTCTGCATTACCTCAGATCTATGACTTTGGAGCCTGGAATACCAGAAATTCTAGTTTAAATTCTTCCTTTTGGTTAAAAGAAAAACACATAGTAGTCTCTTAAATGTTCATGAAACGAATGAACAATTGCGAGCGTAGCCTATCATTTTTATGGCAATGCATATTCTCTAGCATATCTTAAATTTGTACATAATCACCTTGTTTCATTATCTCATTTCAAACTCGAAAATAATTGAAAAGCACAGAAACAATGGAGGAAATATCTGCTCAATCCACTCAATAATTAAACCATGGAATATAGCCACGTGGTACTATCAACTTTGAAGAATAAACAAGGTGAGAGGAAAGGAGGTGAATAAGAAAGGGAAAAGAAAGAAGAAAAATAAACTATTCTTATATCATAGCACATATGACTCATAGCACAACTCCACATTAACTCACTTTGTATGTGCTCTGAAGAATTTGATTGAAATCAATTCATTCTTTTTCAGTGTAAGATAAAAGCTGTGACACTGTTATAACTGTTTGATATTTGATCAGAGTAAGCCTAACCATTATTATAACATTTTGGTTTCAGGAGCAATCAGAATATGATGTTTAAACACACAGCTAAATGAAGTATAATTAAAAGAATATCTCTAATAGAAATTTTTAGGAAGTGTATAGTTTGCAAAACACTTATTGATTCTATATACTGAAAATACCAAAACAAATCTTTCATCTAAGGTTTAAGTTTTTGTTGTCTATGTCTACTTAACCAAATTCCTGCATTTTGTTAACCATACTGCATATCAGACAAGGTAGCTTCAGCCCTGTCCCTGGAGAATGCATGTGCTCATGGTTTTTGCCTGTGCTCGGCAATTTTCTAAGTGTTCTCCAAACTTGCAAGATACAAAACTTTAATCAGCGATTTTCCTTATTCTCTGACTTATGGTTATTTTAATCTCTTGGTGTTTTTATTCCCTCCTCCAGAAAAGGCTTAAAGGCTGAAACACATATGACATTTTTTTATTGGTTGTTCAAAACATTACAAAGCTCTTGACCTATCATATTTCATACATTAGATTCAAGTGGGTTATGAACTCCCATTTTTACCCCAAATACAAATTGCAGAATCACATCGGTTATACATCCACATTTTTACATAATGCCATATTAGTGACTGTTGTATTCTGCTACCTTTCCTATCCTCAACTATCCCCCCTCCCCTCCCCTCCCATCTTTTCTCTCTACCCCATCTATTGTAATTCATTTCTCCCCTTGACATTTTGTATTACTGTTTTTGAAACTTGCACAAATATTTTTATCCTTCACCAGGATACTGAGTTTTTAAGGATTAGAATGATATAATAAAACCTTCAAAAATACCAAACTTAGTATGAGCTCATGTAAATATACTTAATAAGTTGAATTAAAATATTAAATAAGTATCTAATTAAAACTTTTGCCTAAAGAAGTCTATAATAAATTGTATTCTTTATAAAGTTTTGTGTGATTAATAAATCATTCATTATTGATATAAGCACACATATATATTCATTGATACATAAGGAAATGAGTGCTTTCTGTATACAAATATACTTTTAAAATAAGATTCTCCCAGAGGATATCTAACGAAAAGAGATGTTAGCATTTGAAAGACAGTTCATTTTCTGTGTCAGAGTGAAAACTAAATAAATAAATAAATATATATATATATATATATATATATATATATATATATATATATAAATCTCTACTTAAACTTTTTTGATTCATATTTGAAATAATTTTTAACTAAATAGAAGTTGATTTAGAATTATACAAGCAACCACTGTATAAGAAACCAGAGCCTTTTTTACAAGTTACTTCATCCCTTTGAGAAAATACTAATTATTTCATTCTTACAACGTGCCTGCTTAGAGCTTTCTAGTTGGTCATGTACTAGAAATATGATAGAAAGCATGTTGAGGCTTAAAAACCTCTACAGCAATCCACTCATGTTATAGTCCATGAGAAAATATGACAAAGAAAGTAGAAGTGTTGAGAGACTAAAAATAAAAGAAGTCAGTGTAGCATTTTCACGTAATTAAATATTGTCACATTGGAAGATATAGATTAAAAACAAACATGACAAGGAGGAGGATTTGGGTTTTTTGAGGACATAATATACGTTATACATCATGAAGGAGTAATATTTTCCATATTATCAAGATGGAAAAAATTAGCAAATTTATCATAGCTGTAGCATATAAAGTTAATATTTAAAATTAATTGAATATCTGCACAGTAACAACCAACAATAGGAAAATGAAAATAGAAAAAACAACTTGCAGCAATATTAAAAACATAAAAACACAGTAATAAGATGTGTAAGATGTCTATGTTAAAAAACTAGAAAACATTGCTAAAAGGAATTAAAGAAAACCTTAACAATGGAGAGAGATATTATGTTAATGGATAGGAGACAATTCTTAAGATAATGGTCCTCTCCAAATTGATCTATAGATTCCATATGATATCAACAAAATCACAGCAGGATTTTTCTAAGAAATTGTCAACTCAATTCTAAAATTTATAAGAAATGCAATAGCTAAGACATTTCTGAAGAATTAAAATACCGAATGATTTACATTAGATTTTGAGACTTTGTTCTAAACCTATAATAATTAAGACAATGTGATATCAGTATGTGGATAGCTACAGAGATCATAGGATTTGAATAGACAGTCTAGAGAGAGAATGCACATAACTACACTCGATGGTCTGTGAAGCAAGCATGCAGTCTTAAGATCTTGTCAAATGATGCTGGAGATACTGGTTATCTACATGGGAATGAGTAGCATTAATCCTATAGCACATACTCCTCATACTCCTGGTGTTCCATCCATATTGCTTTGGATTTTTTTAACAGCCCCATCTTATCTTTTCTCCAAGGTTTGCTGTTAATAACTTGCACCAGAGACACTCCAGTGATTGCCCTTGGGAACTTATCTCACATTTCCAAAACTCTCAGGTGAACCAAAAGCACCTAGAGAATTTAAGAGCTCTTCTTCCTACTTCCAGGTAGCTAATGGCTATTGAGTTACGAGTGATAGGAGACTAGTTCAGATTCTTTGCCTCAAAAAAGGATATCTCTGTGGTACAATTAAGCGCTAGAGATTCTTTTAAGATGAAGTTTAGTTTAGTACTTCCTTTGAAATGGCATCCTTGCTTGGCTTCTTTCCCTTTTCAAATCTGCTTATCTAATACCTTATTCTTTCTTCTGAGAACTCTTAACACTTCTTTAATAAATAATTTGAACTGAATTATTAGTTCAGGAAACATCTTTGGAAGAACTCAATCACTATTAAACCATTACACAAAAAAACTTATTTGAGATGGGCCATATACCTAAATGTGAAAATTATACCTACAATACTATTAAGAGAAAATTTAGTAAAATGATCTTATGGCTTTGGTTTAGAAAAACATTTTTAGGACAGAATTTATATTAACCATAAAATAAAGCAATATACTATCAATAAAACTAAAATCCTCTACTAAAACAAAAATATTATAAGCAAAGTAAAATGATAAGCTAGATATTGAGAAAAATATTAACATTGTATATGTTTGACATCCAGAATACATGCAGAACTTTCTTAACCAATAATTTAAAAAAGAATTTATCAAAAAATTGGCAAATGACTTGACCAATCAACCTATTTAATAAGATATCCTAATGCCTATAAGCCAATGAAAAGTTATCCAACATTACTGATTGTGACAGAAATGGAAATGAAAATCACAATGAGATATTACTACACACCCAACAGAATAGCTCAAATTTAACAGAAGAAGAAGAAGAAGGAGGAGGAGGAGGAGGAAGAAGAGGAGGAGGAGAGGAGGAGGAGGGGAGGGGGAGGGGAGGGGGAGGGGAAAAATAACTTGAAAGCACCAAATGTTGATGAGCTTGTATTATAATTGAAAATAGTAAAAAATGGTACTATAACTTCTAAAACTGTTTGGAATTTCTAAAAATAAATCTACAACTGCCTGAATGGACCTATCCCAGTTACTAAATATGTGCTTGAAACAAATGAGTGTATTATTCAGTAATAAAATGAAGTATTGATACATGTTACAGTGTAGATGAACCTCAAAAACATGTTAAATATAAGAAGCCAGGTACAAAATATCACATATTGTATCATTCTATTTAAGTGAAATATTCAAAATAGGTACATTCTTAGAACATAGATTGGTGGTTATTAGGGGCTAGGTGAAGGAGGGGATACAGACCAACAATTTAATGTGTATAAAGTCCCTTTTGAAGTAATGAAAATGTTTTGTCATCACTCTTGTAATTCAACATTCTGAATGTACTAAATGCCACTGAATTATACTCTTTAAAAAAACAGAAATGAGGGTACCTGTTCACAAAATGACTCCTAAAGAAAGTTTATAATAGCTATGTTCATACTGACCTTAAACTGAAAATGACCCAAATGTCCTTTAACAAGAGAATACATAAATAAATGATGCTGTAGTCCTATCATGCATACTATTAAGTGCCAAAAGGAACAATCTATTGGCTTTCCAAACAGCACTCATAAATCTGAAAAATGTTATCTTGAACAAAAACAATTAAATATAAAAAAACTATGTGGATCCTTCTGTATGAAGTTCAAGACATAACGCTGAGCTAATAACATCAGATACAAAAGGGTAGATATTGTATTTGCTAACTCATGAAGTTCGAGGAGGAAAGATTAATAGGCTTAACAGAGTATAAATAGTGGCTAAATTTGGGTGAGGAATTGTGTGCATAAACTAAAAATGTGGGATACACTCAGCCATGATGGTCACAATAAGAATCAGCCCATAGTCATTTTCAGAGATAGAACTGTGGACAGGCTGAGATCTGCTAGAATGGGAATTTATACATTACAGGCAACCATGACTGACCTAGCCATTTTCATAACTATGATAATAACATATTTATTTCTATACATATAGCATGATTTTATATTTTCTTGAGTATTTAATGTCTATTACAATGAGTATATGCCTGTGTATTAATCAATGAACTCCATATTTTGAAAGTTTTTATATTAGCCATCTTTGCTAAAAATCTTTGATATGACTTAATAATTGATAATTATATTCATAACTTAAGATCATAATATTTTGTTTATAGATTTACATGCAGAGAAGTATATATTCAGAGTTTTTAATAAAAAAATTAATATAACCAATATACAAATATAAGGCATATCTATAAAGCCACTGGAAATAGTAGAAATGTCAATGATCCTTTTTCTCTTTTTTAAATTTTTTTTTAGTTGTATATGGATATAAGGCCTTTATTTATTTTTATGTGGTGCTGAAGATTAAGTCCATTGCTTTACACAGGCTAGGCAAGCACTCTACCACTGAGCTACAACCACACCCCGATCCTTTTTCAATAGTATAAAATAAAACAAATACCAGTGATAACAATTAAAATAAAATTTAAAGTCTCCTGTGAATAACTTAGAAAGTTAATCTACATTTGTAATAGGAAGTCATTATTATAAGACAGGAACAGAGAAAAAATGAACAAAAAGATTAGTAAAGTTATATAAAACATACATATAAAGGAAAATGAACAGCATATGTCCCACATTGCTGTATCTTATATTAGCTGCTTACATTAAAAAGTTTTTCCAAGTGGGCTGGGTTTGTGGCTCAGGGGTAGAATGCTTACCTAGCACATGGGAGGCAGTGGGTTCAATCCTCAGCACTCCATAAAAATAAAATAAATAAAATAAAGGTATTGTATTCATCTACAACTAAAAAAAAAAAGTTTTGCCAAGTATTTGCCATGATAAATCGCTCAGTCATTGATCTAGGTCTTCCCAGGACTTGCACAAAGAAATAACAGAAGCACAGCTCAGACATGCAAAGTGAAACATGGGTCCTGATAACAAAGGAGAAAATCAGGAGAACCCTCGAAGAAAAATAAGGACTCGAAAGTCAAGAATATCACCTTGATTTTCGATACTCTTTAATACAAGTGGCAGTTTAGGTCTTAGTCTTTTGCTCTTTGAAGCCAAAAAAAATCAGTTTTAATATTTGTGAATCACTTGGCATTGTTGGGAAATTCAGGGATGCACCAGGATGGCCAATGATCAGAGTATCTAAGAGTCATGGCTGTTGTTTACCAAACTAAGTGAGGGATGACAAAAAAAACTGACTCATACACATCAAAATAAAACACATTAATCATTTCAGATAATGTAATTGTGTCCCTTAAAATACCAGGACCCCAAACACAGGATGTACAAAAGAAATTATAAGTCTAGTGAAGTGAGTAGAAATCTAAAAAACAAAAACAAAAATAATAACCCAGTATTATGTCACCATGCCAGCAATAACATTTACAACAGTGCCGTTGAAAACAGGCATGTCTAAGTATAAACTTAATGCAAATTCCTATGTGAAGAAGCTCACAACATTTTACAAAGTTATGTACATAAAAGAAGTATTGACTTGAAAAATGAAGTATGTAAGTGGTTAAGATCTTACAAAGATACAAGTTGTAAGGTTTTATTTATATTATTATGTGTACTTTTCTGTATGCTTAAGGTCTTTCATAATTAAAAAAGAAAGAAAATATATTAAAAAAAACAAGAGGTAAAATCTCTTTCCAAACAAAATATTGATAAAATAAAAAAGTAATAAATATTTGGTATTGTTTTTTCTTTAAAGTACAATTAAATATAATAATGATATTTAACATAGAGTTTATTATAATTTAAATTAAAATTCACTTTAAAGGATAAATGCATATTTCAAAATTGGAAGACCTACTTTAAAATTATAATTTTATAAAAAAACAAACACCAACAAGTATATCAGTAATTCTACAAAGCATTTGATACAACTGGGTAATCATTTCTGAGCACACACACACGTATATAAAAGTCAATGAAATTTTTAAACAAAAATGAGAAATAAAAAGAATATGTTCAGCTTTAAATAAGAGTAAAATTTATGTAATTTTCCAGTAAATGGAAGTGATTGGGGGGATGTGGGGATAGGAAAACTAGTAGAATGAAACAGACATTATTACTGTATGTATATATGTGACTCATGACCAATATGATTCTGTAACATGTACACTCAGAAAAATGAGCAATTATATCCCATCTATGTATGATATATCAAAGTGCATAATGCAGTCTACTGATTAAAACAATTAAACTAATTAAAACAAATACAATAAATTTTTAAAAAAGAATATGTCTTAAGCACATTATCAAGCATCATATTCTGATTGAAATGAGGATAAAGACAGACATGGTTTTTATTTGATTTTGTACCATTTGAAAAGTTCTTCTAATAAAGTATATCTAGAAAAGATAAATATCAAAAACATCATGACACAATATCATATAATTTTTATAATATAAAAATAATTTATATCAGATTAACATTTCACTCTGTAGACTGAGTATAGCAGATTGCCCTTCCCAGTGTGAAAGGCCCTCATCCAATCCAATGATATAAGTATAAGGAAAATCTAAAAATACAAACTAATAGCTACTAGTAGAATAAATAAGTATTTAGAAAACATTGCTGAGTGATAACTGATTTCGATATTATGCTGCATCATCAACCATTCCTAGACACTACTGAATGTTTGGGGTTTATCTTCCATTTGAGTGTGTTGACATTTGTTTTAGAAATCTGCAGTTACTTATTGGATCAGTTTGAGTCTTCTGAGGTTTGGGTTTAAACTTCATTGGGAAAATGCTAAGGTATACTATGGTAGCCCTCCTTCTAATGCACAAGTCTTATTAGGTCATTATCAAATGGCCTGGTGGGGGTTGAAGGAGTTATCTCTACCACACTACATAGAATTAAAATGTCTCCTAGACTTGTATGCACTTTGCAATGGGTATTTCTTGCAATTCCCCAGAAATCAATGTTTGCTTATGCTGGGGAGTTTCACTGCATGCAAGTTAATATTTAGTCAAGAATTCAAGGGAATCACTGTGCATATATCTAGATTTTTTTTCCTTGTGTTTTGCTCCTTCTTGTTCAGCATTTTGGCATTCAGGTTTCTACTTCCTCCATCACTCAGACTTTGTGGATGGGTGCCATGTTCTTGGCAGAATCACACTCCCTGCATAACTTTTAGAAAGTTGCCTCTTGTCAGAAAACCTTAGTGATTGTAAGGCTCATCTCATTTGGCTATTGTCTCTCAAGGATCACCATCTCATGATCACTGCTGTCTAACATCCAATGTTGTTTTATCCTTTTTAAAGTTGTTCACAATAGTAGCATAAATCCAATCCAACACAAACAAGTCCAGTTATATTCCATAACTGCTAGAAGTGAATGCTCTCTGTCCTCTCCAATTGTAAAAAATAATAACAATAAAGAGGAGACAGATAAGGTGCAGAGGAAGGGAAGGTGGCAGAGTGGCTCTTTGTCCAAGTGGCCCCCGTTTATTTATACTAATAGGTTACGTTAGATCATTAGTACCATAACTACATTATTGTTTAGAGTATCAGTAAGGTTGCTTATTCTGCAGTTACATTTCACAGTTACAATATGCAATGTCAGGAGCTTTGTGCAGTTCTCAAGAAAGTCCATTGTCTGAAGTTACTGTTAGGCAGGCAGATCCAAGAGCACCAGAGCTTGGTGAAACATTGAGTTATCAAGCAAGCAAGTTCCTTTATTCCCAGAAGTTATGTGCCTAAGATTAAGGTCAAAGCTGATAAGACTCTAGCATGGAGGGTATTACCATACCAACCAGGCTTCCTATGCCTTTGCACAGAAACTTTCCCAGGCACCAAGCATGCCTCAGCCATGAAGTCATCAGGAACCCCAACACCAAACACAGAACCCCTACATCCAATTGTCTTTGAACTGGCCTTATAATCACACAGGTTTAATGATTAGTAAGTCAATTAACTTGTGACACTTTGTATGAGAATCATACTTTTAAATTTTTATAAAGTGTAAAAATATTTTAGTTATATTCAGTTGTGATTAATCATCTCTCAGGAAGAAAGAAATCTTTATGAATGAAATGACATCAAATGTGGGATATAGAGTATCTGTGGGTTTTGCTAGGGATTGGTTCCAGAACCTTCCACCTTTATGCATACAGAAATCCATGGAGTCCTAAGTGCCTTATTAAAAAATGGTATAGTATTTTCATGTAATCTACACACATCTTCCTGAATGCTTTAAATCACCTCTAGAACACTATAATACCTAATACAATGTAAACACTATATAAATAGTTGTTATACTGCATTGTTTGGGAACAATAGGAATAAATAAAGTCTATATATATTCAATATAGATACTTTTTTTCTTCAAATACTTTTGATTCACAGTTGGTTGAATATGCGGATGTAAAACCACAGGGAAACAAAAGGATGAGAAATGGAGAGGAGTAAACTTATTGTACTGCTGTTTTAACTGAGAATTTCTATTATAAAACAGAAATAGAAAAAGAGGTAGAGAGGGAGAGGAGAAAGAAGAAGACTGAGATCAATGGAACCTATATTTTGTACTCCAAATTGATAATATTGAGAATCAAAGTAATCAGAATGTATGAGAAAGATTGATAAAAAAAGCATATGAAATTTAAAAAACTGGAGCAGCCCAGGGACTGCCTTTATCCTATTTTCATTTTTTGCACCAATGCATGAAACAGGCACCCTTCCTGCAATGCCTCATGTGGTCCTGGAAATAAGACTGCTCTAAGTGGTATTAAATCTTCTGCACACTGGGTACAATACTCCTCGGTAAACCCCAGCACAGTGAACGATCATATTCTTACAAGCACCAATACCAATTTAGCAAAAGGAACCAGAATTTACAGTCCAGATTATAGCAAATAATCAACATTCTCCTCCTCTGGCTTTCAGCTGGGAGACAAAACATTAGAAATTTTGAGGGTCTTTACCATCAGACATGTCCCCTAGGAGTAAATCCAGGTTGCCCTCTGCTTGTTAGAGACTGCTAGGAGAGGTTGAGTATGTGCTTGAAGCTGAGCGCTGGCATTAAGTATTGGGACAAATTTCTTTGACATCAAACTTAGAGAAGTAGCACTAAGTGCTGAAAACACTGAGTCATCAATAGCAAAATGTCACTGGCTTACAGCCCTTCCCTAAAATAATGCTGGGGCACCATGAAAAAAGTTCTTGTTAAATCCAAATGCTTAATTATGGATCACTTAAAAAACTGGCATTGCAATTCTCCTTCTCTTTTAAAGCAATCTCTGCCTGAAGGAATATTGACAGCATTCTGCACTGGCTTCACTAGAGGATCCTGTACACGTAAAGAGTTGGAAAAAAGGATGAAGTATAGAAATAAGGTGTGTTTTGGAAGCACAATAGTAAGACTATGAGAAATGGGGAGGAAAGAACTTATTATACTACTATTATACTGATAAAATCCAAGTTCTAGCCTGCCTAAGTCCTATGTAGTTTCTTTGCTAAGTTTTCCTTTGTGATCCTTCTTTAGGTATTGTTCTGGTGACAACATAAAAATTCAAGTGACTGTTTGATGATGAGGTTTTATCTAGAGAACTCTCCAATGAATCCACTGTCTGAGGGGATACCTAGCTAGTTCCAGCCTTCCCCTGAGGCACTCAGTGAGAAGCAAATCAATTATAGTTCAAATAGGTTTGCTAGACCTAAGTCAACATTCTAGAGAAGCCTTTCAAAGTCTTGCTTCTGAAAAATACACAGCAATTTGGAAATTCATTTCCAAGACTTTCTTTCCTTTCTTCTATCAATATTATTGTTTAAGGAATTCCTTTGGCAAACTTCCAGAGAGAGCCATAAATATAAAACCTATATTTCTCAATGGAAAACTTTTGTAGGGATTTGTAACATAAATGAAGTAAATCAGATATTCCTTCAGATATATGAGGGGCTGAACTGATTCAAATAGTCTAAGACATCTGTGTCTAGAAATTTATAAACTATAGTGAATAATATATGACTCTATGAATACACATCAGCATTATTTTGAAGTATGGAGGATCAGGATAAAACATGTAAAAATTAGAAAAATTTGTATAATAAATAACGAACTATGTTATATATGTGTATATATATATGTATGTATATATATGTATGTATATATATATGTGTATATACATATGTTTGTATGTATGTGTAACTACATATGTGCATTTATACACACATAGCCTACCTTTAAAGGGTAAATACTACTGAGAAAATTTTCGTCTATACAATTTCTTATATAAGCTACTTTTCAAAGTAAAGCATTATAGGAAAGTGAGCAAGTTGGACTCAAAATATAAATGACACATCTGTATGCTATGGGAGTAAGAAAAAAAACCGGAATATGAAATAAATAAAACACAAGGCTTTTCATTTTCTTCAAATTCTTCCTTGAATTGTGTTTGGCTCTGCTTGATTCATTTATAATCTCCAGTTCTTCCCTGTACAGTTTTAAAATGCTCTCTCTACAATTTTTGATATCTTTGGCCTTGTTTGTTCTTCTAAACTGTTTGCAATTGGTAGGAACTTTCAGGTCAGTAACCTAGTCATTCAAAAGTAGTTATCTAAGGCCTTATCTAGGGGGACTACTATCAAATTAGACAAAAGTCATATTTCACTAAGGAAAGTGACATTTTATTTCTGTAGATCAAGTAATAACTTTGGGGGTGGATATTTTCTGTACAGCTTAAAACTGTACTGCTATCTGTCTCTTGTTTTACAAACACATTGTAAATAATGTTAAGGGGAAGCTTTGGTCTTATTTTATTCATCATAGTTGTCCTCTTCCTCCTCTTCCATCAATACTATATCAAGTTATGCTCCATTATTCACTTTATACTTATTATCTCTAATCTTTAACAATCTGGAAAAACAACTGTCATGGTCCTCATTTCCTAGAGTTAAGGAATCTCTGACTCAGAAGTTTAAGTAATTTACCACAGTCATACTTAAAATCATAAACTTATTTATGTTTTTAACTTAAAAGAGTTGCCCTAGGAGGAGGGAATGCACATAGTGAATTGATGCCCTTAGCACAGTGTCACTACAGACTATCAAGGGAGAATTGAATAAAATAATAGTAAACACAATCTTTAAATTAGCACATGGTATAGAGAATAATCGTTAAATAGTTGTTCCTTTTTTGTAAGAAATACACATCAAAGGCCAGTTGAACTTTAGGCACAGAGATTCAGCCTTTCCTGTGATCATCATCTTTGTCAAGCACTGATCATGCTCCTGTGATTTCAGGGCATTATGCCAAGACCTGGAAACATGTCAAAATTATGCAACATATCTAGATACAGGGAAAATTATCAAGTCGTCTCTCTCTCATTCTATTTTGAAGTCCTATTTACACTGGAGAATGAGCCCAATGTGGTCAGACAGACGAGAATGACCATGAACAAGTGTTCCAACCTCTTCATAGTGTGTTGTTAGGAAACAGCCTTGCATAGTTTCAGCACTGTATTGGTCACATAAGACATACTCAGTGAAAGTTACTGTTATTGTTGTCAGAGCTGTTATTCTTCTTATTATTATGTAATTTTGAAAGTCCACAAGGAGTTGAAGGAACAACCCTCTCATGTTATGTTGACATGGGAATAATTGTCATCTTCCAGATACATGAAAGGAGGTTAAGACTTTTTTGCAACTTCTAAACGGTCCAAAAATAGAATCATTGTATGTGGGAAAATAAATCTTAAAGAAAATAGCCACCCCAAAGAAGCAAATGCAGATTTCTGAGTCATCACAATCTTATGCAAATGTCCCTTCAATGAAAATTTTAGCTCAGTGGTCAGAGACGTTGACTTGAGAGAGCAACAGTTTCATTGCAAAGTGACTACCCTTAATGCAATTTTCGATAAGTTACAATAAAAATTGAGAAAGATCATGACCTCTACATTTAATTAAACTTCTTCATTGTCATTAAAAATATTTCCATTATCTTTCCACAAATTGTCAGTATGACAGTTGAATTCAATTTATTCTATTCTTTACTTCTTAATATTAGAACTCATACAATATGTTGATAATCCCCATTTTCTTTTTCCAAACTTTATGCATAAATGGAAGTTTAAAATATCATAATTTATCTTCTTGAAATATCGAGTTGAAGTATGCTACTCGAAGAATATTTATTTTGTCATTTTCCTTTTGTTTCAATTTCAATAAAAAGAATACAAGCAAATGCTTTCAATTTAAGTGGTTTTTTTTGGGGGGGGGAAGGGGTCAGCTTTGGAAGAAGTAGGAACATAGTAAAAGAAGACTTTCTCTTTGAAAAACAGCTAAGGCAGAAACAGATCATCACTAACAGAAGAAAAATGGCACAGCGGAGTTGAGCTCTTAAAATATAATTGATTCCACCAGAATAAAAATGGAACAGAACCAAGAGATTATAATGAGAATCATTTTGGTGCTAGAGAAGACCCTTTTAACAATGGGCATACAGTCAGATTCTACTGTGATTATCATAGGCTCATTTTCCTTGTTCATGTTCCCAAGAAAAAAGCCTCAAAAGAAGCAATGGCATTTTAAATTGCTCAGCATCACTTGCAAATTTTTTTTCTCTCTCTCTTTTTGGTGTTCCCAGGAAAAAAATTATTTTCCCATGTTACTAGAAGAATGGCTTGTAAAGCAGCACTGTGAATATACAAAGAACAACAGCAAGGGCAGCACTGGAGAATTAGGGCACGGACAAAGAAAGGAAAATTACCTGTGGGCATTTGTTCCATGTTCCCCATTCAGACATGACACATTCACTAGGGCACAGGAGGGAACAGGGCTGAGTTTCCAGGGGTGTTTCATCACGGTTGCACAGGGTACTGTCCACAGCTCCACCTTCACTATCAGCTGTATTCACACACCTGTTAGGCAAGACCACAAGATAGCTTGATTGCTTAAAAGAGTAGAGCGTCAATTTAAAACACTTATGATGTGTCATAGCTACTGACCCTTCAAAGATACGTATATTAAAGAAAAAAGGTTAACAGAAAAGCTAAGCAAAAAAAAAAAACTTTCCTTCCTTAGTCAGTGGTCCTTTATTGAGCAATAACTCAGTACAGGACTCTTTATTTAGCAGAGCGAGAAAGAAAAATGGAAAGATTACAGAAGGTGGTTATCCTTGAAGAACTCCCAGTCTCAAGAGACCCAGAATATATTTACTCAGGTCTAGCACTGAGGGAATATGCCTTTTACTGTAATGAATCCTGAAGGCTTTTCTGAGTAAATCCATCACTTTGTAATAACCAGAGCCTTCGTACTTCCTGTGGATTTCCTAGAAGTTTCCAAATATATTTGCCAAACCTCCCTAATCTTTGTCCCACACATTTAAGGTAATAGGAAAGTAATATGAAAATCAATTGAATATGTTATTCTTTCAGGCATTTTTTACATTTCAGTATGGAATTTTGCTGTCACAAAGCAAAGGCCATAAACAAGCACTGTCACACAGCTCAGAAGCACTGAGCATAGATGTGTACCTTATACTTGCTTGGCCAACACTATACCTCAGGATTTGAGGTATGCCCAGGAACTGATGAGAATCATAATGCTATGGTTATGGATAATGAAGATTCAATAAAAACTAAAGAATTAGACCATATACACACATACAAATGGTTTAAGTAAATGTTGAAAATATTAAGAGTTGGCAAAAATGTGGAGCAACTGTAATCTTACTCTGCTGGTGGAATGTAAACTGTTTTTGAAAACTGGCTAGCAGTAACTACCCTATATAAGCCAATATTAATATAACTCATAATGGTGATGAGGTACCATGGGAGGAATGGAGGAACTTTAGGGGAGGGAGAAAAAGGAAGGGGGTCAAGGGGTGGGAATGATGGTGAAATGAGTTAGATATCATTACCCTAAGTACATGTATGAAGACAAGAATGGCGTGAAAGTATTTTGTGTATAATCAATGACTTGAAAAATTGTGCTCTATATGTGTAATATGAAATGAATTGCATTCTGACATCATTTACAGCAAATTAGAATAAATAAATAATTTTAAAAACAGAAATGAATACAAATCCATATCAAAACAAGAGCAAAAGCTGATGGGAAATGTTTACAGGAGCACTAATCATAATCAACCAAACTAGAAACAACTCAGTTGTTCTTAATAATAAAATAAATATATGTGCTAAATTCATTGGGTTAAATACCATAGAATAATTAGAATATATAGACTACTGTTATGTAAAAGAGCATGCATGGGTGATGCTCATAAATGCAGTATTGGATAAAGAAAGCCAGAAAATACACACACACACACACACACACACATATTATGATTCCATTTATACAAAGGTAGGAAAAATAGAGGCAATATTAATGTATTGTGTCAGATGTTAGAATAGTGGTTACCCTGGGGGGGAATGATTAATGATTGAGAAGGGCTTAGATGGTCCTGGTAATATTTTGTTTCTTGACATCTAGTCTGGTTACACAGGTGTTTACAGTGAGAATTCATCCAACAAGAACACTCCCTGCCATGATGGAAGCATTTCTCTCTGCTTATATCTCATAAGTTTATTTTTTTATGGTACTTATTTTTCATACCCAGGGGCACTTAAACACTGAGCCATATCCCCAGCCCTTTTTTGTATTTTGTTTAGGGACAGGGTCTCAATAATTTGCTTAGGGCCTTGCTAAGTTGTTCAGGCTGGCTTTGAAATCATGATCTTTCTGTTTCAGCCTACCAAGTCCCTGGGATTACAGGCTTTGCCACTGTGCCCAGTGTCATAACTTTATTTTAAAAATATTTTTTTAAAAAAATATTGAACAGAGTCAGGCTATGTGCAAGTCTTCTTTGCTGGATGTTGAGATACAGTTATTATTTATTAATAATTATATATTTAGTAAATATTTTTGAGGGCATATTATGTTTTACATACCATGCTCTAGCTGAGGGGTTGGGATACAGAAACAAAACAAAACAAAACAAAACAGACATGGTCTCTTTCTTTATGGATGTTTTGCTCTAATGATATTGATAAAGGAGAAGATAAAAATGACAATGCCCTTAGCTGATCTGGTAAGTTCAGGTATGGCAAAGTCATAACAGTGCTGTGCTGAGGAGCTTGGGTGCTCCTCAAATCATGGTATACTAATGAATTTTATCCTATGACTTAGGAGCTTCTTTACATTCAAATTAACAATCGAAAAAGATGACTCGAGAAGTGTGCAGTCTCTTATCAGTCAGTGAAAAATACAGATTTATGAGATGTAAGTGATGAAAAATTAGATATTGTATGAAGGAGGTTATCAGAGAGAGGTAGACATGAGATGTTAGTAATGCCCTCTAATGTAGAGAGGCGTGGTACAGTGTCATCTACGGACTTTGTTCTCTCCTGTGGTAGTTGTCAGCAGGGGAAGGAGAGTCCATGGGATAGCTTGGATCTGTCCCTAGACAAACTGAAAAAATGCAGAAATTCTTTCCTTCCTGCCTATGCATACTCAGCTGATGTTCTTTTATTATTTCACTAAGAAAAGAAGAGAGAAGACTTCTGGGTAATGATATCTTATGAATGTATGCATTATTTTCTGTTCACTCCCAATATGCCACAAAAGCAATAATAAAGGAATTTGTTACCAAAGCAACAACAACAATAATAATAGTGGGGGTTGGAAAGGCATTACCTTACAAGAATGAAAACATGGGAGAGGACAACTGCAAAAATGGATGATAGACAGGCTCACAGTAACTGCCTTAACACACCGAGAAAACTGATTTCTAAGCTTTCAAGCAACAACAATAAAATTACTCCATTCCTTCTACAGAACACATAAAAAATTCCGGATATGTAGCACCAAGTATCTGTAGACATGGGAATGAAAATTAAGCTGAAAAACTGGAGGTTTTATTGAAGTATGTTTTAAGAAGTACCCAGCTCCCCATATCCCCTCCCTCCCTTAACCCATGCAGTTGAGTGGTTGCCCCTCCCCCACCCCTGTGGGTAGCTGAAGGTTTGTTATCTGGAGAGGGTCTCAAAAGATTTACAGACTAGAGAACACCATAACGAAAAGAGGAGCTTAAGTAAAAGTTTACATGTTAAAAAAAAATCACCACAATTTGGGGGCTTCAACAATGAAATATACTTATAATCCTGTAGCATAGACATCCAACATGGGCCTCACTGCACTACATCAATATAGCAGGTGCATCAGAGCTTTGTTTCCAGGGATGAATCTGGTTTCTTGACTTTTGCATCACATCCCTTAGCAGCCCCTTCTCCACCTTTGAAGCCAGCAGCTTTGCATCCCTCTGTGCCTGGCTTTTGTAGTCACATCTTCTTTACTTCTGCTCTTAAGAACCCTTGTGGGCTAATTGTTCCTCCCCCAGGCAACCCAGGAAAATCTCCCATTTCAAGTTCCTTACCTTAATCACATCTGCCAGGTCCATTTAGCCACAGGTAACCTACTTACAGATTCTAGGACTATGATGTGGATATCTTTGGGGACCATCATTCTATCTGCCACACACAATTTCTTCTTTCATTGGGTTTGCAAATACTGGGTGTTAGAATTGTCTATTTTACACATGATAGACTTTTCTGGGGATTCTTTCCTGTCTAAGGGTAAGATGTAAAAGACTGAAATTAAGGATGTTCTCAAACGGAAAAAGAGTTCTCCCCTACAGATCCCTTACCTCTCTCTTCTTGGTCATCATTGCACTTGTACTCAAACTTCAGGGAATTTTCTGTATTTGCTATCAATGTCACTCTCCCTCCACTCCATTATTACTTCCTGAACACACTTTAATTGTGTTGTTATTGCCACTGAAGATAAACTTCTTATCAAAATCATCAACAGACTCCCCATTAAATTCAGTGGTAAATTCTTAGCTCAGTAGACATCTGAAACAACTGATTACTTTATCTTTCTTGAAAAAATTCTCTGGCTTGTCTTCTCATTTTCTTTGTTTTCCTCCAATTCCCCAGACTCTAAGTTTCATTTTTAGAACCTTTCTCTTTGACTCTTTCTAACCATGAAAGTGGTAGCTCCTCAGGGCTCAAAATTTTATCAAAATATACTAAATTTATAAGCTAACGACACTCAAATTGATAACCTCACTGTCTCTCTTGAACTGCAACCTGTAATAGCTCAGCCAGTAGGCTAAAGTCACATCAGATCTGGTATGTACAAAAGCTGACTTTTGCTTTTTTTCTCAAACCTGCTTCTAATGTTTCCCAATTCAACAAAATGGTGCCATCTTGCCTACTCTTGCTCAGGCCCTACAAACTAACAATCTTTTTTAATCCTCCTCCCCCTCCCTCCCCCTCCCTCTTCCCCTCCCCCTCTCCCCTCCTCCTCCTCCTTTTTTCTTCAGCAAATCCTATGTTTTAGATCTTCAAAATGTATTCAAAGTTTGACTTTCTCATCACCTCCACTGCTATTAAAATCCAATCCAACTATCATCTCCACTGCTACTAAAATCCAATCCAACTATCAACCCCTCTCACCAGGAATTCTGCAAGGACCCATATCTATATCCTTGCTTCTAAAATAATATTTTCAAATTTAAATAAGACAATGTAATTCCCTTCTATCCCAAACCTTCCATAGCTTCATGGAGTCATGCTGCTGTTAGAACAACACCCTGTCTTTACTTTATTTTAGAATGTACCACATGGTATGAATACTGGCATTAGCCATATGGGACATCTTACTATTCTTCCAACAAGCCAAGAAGTTTCCAGTTTTACACAGTCCTTCCCCCTAGGATTCTCCTTCTGTACATCTTCACATTCATTCAGGTTTTCTCAGTTTATTTGGGTCTATGCTTATACATCATAAAATTGTATCTTTCTAAAACAGTAATCCCCATCATTCCAACTCAGTTTTATTTTTTCTTCTTGACATTTCATAAAACAAAGACATCTCATTATATATGAACTTCTGAGCTTAATTTTTCTCTACTGATATACTGTGAGTTCCTTGATGAGATAAACACTTTTTTTTTATGTTATGTGCCTTGAGCAGCATCTAATGTATAGAAAGCAAATGATCCTAAATGTGCTTTGATTTGTCAAGTGATTGCAATCCAGGACAAACCCTAAAGATATTCTTTAGTTCAGAGGTTTTAAGAAAGATATGTTATGGTTTGGATGTGAGGTGTCTTCCAAAAGGTCATATGTGAAACAATGAAAGAAGGTTCAGAGGAGAAATGATTGGGTATGAGAGCCTTAACCCAATCAGTGAATTGATCCCTTGATAGAATTAACTGAGTGGTAACTGAAGGCAGGTAAGGTGTGGCTGGAGGTGGTGGGTCATTGGGGACATGCCTTTGGGGTATATATTTGTTGAGCTGAGCTTAGTCTCTCTCTGCTTCTGATCATCATGTGAGTTGCTTTCTTCTGCCACACTCTTCCGCCATGATATTCTGCTTCACCTCCAGCCCTTAAGAATGGAGCTGGCTTCTATGGATTGTGACCTCTGAAACTGTGAGCCCTGAAATAAACTTTTCCTCCTCTGAAATTGTCCTTGCTGCTCTTTCAGTCACAGCAGCAAAAAAGCTATCTAAAATAGTATATAAACTGTTTTATTAATAGTTTTTATAATAGTTTGGAATGCAGAGTGCCTGGAAGATTAGCTTCACGTATTTAAATGTAACGATGCACATGAAGCATGTTATACAATGATTACATAATAGTTTGCTAGGACTGCATAACCAAATACCATATACAGGGTGGTATCAACAGCATAAATTTATTTTCTCCTAATTCTGGAGGTTAAAAGTCTGAGTTCAAGGTGTTGGTAAGATTGGTTTCTTCTCAGGCCTCTCTCATTGGCTTGCAGATGGCCATCTTCTCTCCTGTGTCCTTTTTTTTTTTTTTTTTGGTACCAGGAATGAAACACAGAGGTGATTAACCACTAAGCCAGACCGTTTTTATGTTTAATTTTAGAGCAGGATCTCGGTCAGATACTTAGGGCCTCAATAAGTTGCTAAAGCTGGCTTTGAACTTGCAATTCTCTTGCCTCAGCCTACTGAACTGCTGGGATTGCAGGTATGCACCACTGTGCCTGGCTCTTGTGTTTTCATGTGGTCTTTTTTCTGTATGTATCTGTGTCCTAGTCTCTCCTTATAAGGACACCAGTCAGATTAGTTTAGGACCCAAGCCAAGGACTTCATTACCTTAACTATCTCTTCATCTCCAAACATAGTCACCTTATAAGATAAGAGATTAGAGCCCTGACTCATGAATTTGGTGGGGGAATAATTAAACCATTTTAGAACTCATATTTGGTTCTGTGTATGTGTTTTTTTTTTTTTTTAAATCAGGTTCCAGAGGTTTGAGCTGAGCAGTATGGCTGAAAGACACCCACCTGTGTATTTTCTTCAACCTGATGCAATTCTGCCAGTACTAATTTGTTTTCTTAAAGTATTCTGTCTCTCTTGAGATTTTCTTTTAATATTGCTAAGAAGTGGGAACGGTACAAGAGTAAGAGATGCCACATCTCATTTGCATATTACTGTATCAACTGGGTTGGCCAGTCTTTCTTCAAAACCATGTGAGAATAAGACATAGGAGGAGATTTTGAACAGAAAACGGTAAAAGCACAAAGTTTGTGAAAACCTAAGCACATGATTTCTAGGAGAAAGAGCAATAGACAGAAGGAAAGAAAGGGACTTGGTGTACTAGCCATTTTCTTGGGTTGGTGATAAGAAGCACCTTAATAATTTTGCCTTCAGTTAGACTACATGCCTACCTGTGATTTCACAACTTAGGGAAGGTCAAAGGTATGTGCTGCTCATAGTGGCACACACCTGTACTCCCAGCTACTGTGGGATCCAAGGCAGGAGGATCACAAGGTCAAGGTGAGTCTGGGTAACTTAACAAGACCACTTCTGTTTTAGTCAGCTTTTTTGTTCCTGTGATTAAAAGACCTGACCAGAACAATTGTAGAGGAAGAAAAGTTTATTTGGGGGCTCATGGTTCCAGAGGATTCAGTCTTCAAAAGACTAACTCCATTCCTTGGGGCTCAGATTGAGGCAGAACACTATGGCAAGGGGTTGCACATGATGATCAGGAAGTTGAAGACTCCACTCACCAGATACAAAATACCTACACCAACACAACCCCCAATGCCCACCTCCTCCAGCCACATCCTTCCTGCCTTCAGTTATCACTCAGTTAATCTCCATCAGAGTATTAATTTACTGATAACTTTAAGGCTTTCATAACCCAATCATTTCTCCTCTAACCTTCTTGCTTTGTTTCACACATGAGTTTTGGGGCACACTTCACATCCAAACCATAAAACTATCTCAGAATAAAAATAGAATGATGGGGGTGTAGCTTAGTGGTAGTGCACCCTGGATTCAATTCCCAGTACCAGACCCAAGAAAAAGGTGGTTATATACTGAATTACTGAATAAAGTTTCATTAATGTTGAATAATGGTCAACACACTCATAAGCTCTGCTTAGACAACTGATTTTCATCTCACAGTTAACTCAACAGCCAGCTGATTTAGGCACTTTCTGCCAATTTAAAATGGCATTTCATAATTCTGGCAAAAATACTATTCATATACAACTAAATAGTTGACTATACTATGTTTTCTTTATTTTACATAATAATTATTGTGTATGAATATTTTAACTTTTGATTGTAAGGTCTTTTATGTTTATTGCCATTACCCTTATTGGATAAAGAAATGATTTCTTTATTCTTTCAAGTCATTTCCAAACAAACCAACTTGACAAACTCGTATCAAGTGTATCCTTTGGAAACCACTGCTGTATTTACAAAACAAAACCTTTAAGCAAGATCTCTCAGCACAGCATTTCCAAATTCCCTTAGAGATGTGCTCTTTTTATATTAAAATCCACAGCTACTGTTCATAGGCATGTCATATTTTAGTTTCCAAAGCTAATTGTGGAGTTTTAAATTGACTTTTTCAATCTATAGGCATCCCAAAGTAGTAAACATCCATCAACTACACTAATGATAGTGTGGAGAGAGATAGGGAAACAGACAGAGAGAGAGAGAGAGTGAGTTAAAACATCCTAATCTGTCAGCACTGGTGGCCAAGCATCAATGGAGTGATACCAGCTTATTCCATGCGCTGGCTTTCCTACCAGTTGAAATGCAGGAAACACTATTGGGGCTGCATTGCAGAGGAAATCTCATTAAAACAGGGCTGGTTAAAATACATATGCTTCCAAGGATGCCACGAAGATGAGCAAAAGCCAGAGTACATGGTGATAAAGAGCAAGGTATAGTTGGATAGGGAACACTGTTGTTTTCATTTTTTTAAAAATGTAAGTTCTGATGTTCCCACCTCCCAAATCTCTCCGTTTTCACACACCTGATTTTCCTAGTTTGTGTTCCTCTTCCACAACGCGGAGACCTCAGCTCATTATTGATTTTGCATGGAGACCAGTTTTCTACAACCCAGGAATACTGATTGCACTCACTGTAACACGGGACTGCCTCATGCACCTGTCAAGAACAGGAAAGAATAAAAAAAAATTATGTGGAACTCTCTAAGTTATAGAAAAATCACTTATCTGTTAGTAATACCTGCTGAATATAACCCAAGAAATAACACTCTGGCCCAGACTGCCAAATTACATTCCTTGGAAGATGTGGTTGACTTATCTGAATTTACTGAGTTGCCTGAAGAAGCATACAGGGAAACGCTTCAACTAAAATATGATCTATGCCTTCACAGAAGAGAACAAAGGACAGGAATTTCTTAGCACCATGAATAGAAATTCCATTATCATTTCCTCAAAGAGCTCACATGGTATCTGTGAGATGGTCCAACTCTCAACTACATGGCATATTGTATTCTCAGATGTACTTTTGCATGTCAATTCAAACAACTATGTATTAAGAAATTTCCTGCTGAATATAAGCATTCCTAAGAATGCATAAGGCAAGTGGTATTATTAGCACTGAAAATTTCTTCTTATGCCTCCAAACAGTCAATGCTAATAGGCAATCATTTAGCCTCTTGGGCACTGTGGCTTCATATGAATGGAGTTGTTTGTAGGATGTTTTCATAGCATGGCTAACACACACACACACACACACACACACACACACACCACCTCACAAGACAGTTACTGGCAGACTGTTAGTGGTTCCTTGTGATTACTGACTATCAACATTTATAATTTTATGGTGAAAACAATGAGTACATTTAGTAAATTCTTAGGCAACTTCTTTTGCATTTGTTTGTGGGATTTTTTTCCCCCCTGAAATAGCATCTGAATGGGCAGCCAGTTCAGTTTGTCAATCTTTTTGAAGCTGCATTTATCAGTCATGTCTCCTCAATATGGAACAGAACCTTATCCGTAAGTCAGAGAAGCAATGAAAAGAAGGCTGCTTCATAGCATGATTCCACCCAGAAGGCTCCAAAGATGGAGCTAGTACAGGTGTACTGGAAAAGAACGAACGGCTCACCAATTACCAATACAATTAATTAATGCTCTTCCTTTTAAATAAGAATTTAATACTAGTCCTTCCCTCCTTTTGCCTTTCTAATTCCATAAAAGTGTGAATGATGACTAGGCAGTGCTTTCCAAACACAACCACTGGTTGTACGTTCCCACTAAATTCGAGGGCGAGCACTCTGTAATGGGATAATCAGAAAACAAGATTGGAGCTCTGTCAGCACGTTAGCCGGAAATCAAAAGAGAAAAGGTGATTTGTGAGGCTACTTTTTGGGAGTCACAAATAATGTCAGAAACCATTTTTAACCATGGGGTTCTATTTGGCTCTCTCCCGCAGAGCTCCCAGGGAAAAGAGAAACCACAAGGTAAAGGATATGTGAGGGCAAAATCAAAGGAGATGGGAAAAGAGAAGTGGAAATGGACGTGAGGAAAGTAAGGAATTAAGTAATAAATGGATTGCATCTCATGCTGTGAATGAGGACAGGAGTGGAAATGAAAGGGTCAGGAGAGGCTCCAATATGAATAAGGAGGTGAGAGTTTGTAACTGAGAAAAGTCTGCCCTCCAAAATTCATAGGGTAGTAAAGAAGAAAAAAAATCTACAAAAATGAAAATGCATGACCCCAACACAACAGATCCTAGGAAACAGAGCTAGCAGTGGAAGGTGGAGCTGGCACGATTGCACCATGTACATGATGCTTTCATTGACTTTATGGGTTGTTTCTAAAATCATCAGTAAATATCAATGTAAATTAATTTAAACAAAGCACTTTGGCTTTCATATGAAATATAAGAAAGTATCTCCACCAAAAAAAAAAAAAAACTTTTGACAAATAAGGGATAAACTAAAAATTTATTTAAAAAGCATTTCCCCTATGCATGAACCTAAGAGCAAATGGATGGCTATCCTCTTTGACATGGATGTATTTTTTCCTAAAGCTATCAATACAAGGTAGAGCGTTTATGTCCCCTTCTCTTTCATATGAAACCCAAGGTCAGAATGAGAAGGAAAACCTGTCAAGTTGTATGTTCCTTTGGTCTAAACATTTGATTCCTTATTCATGTATTAGCTAACTGCTTTAACTCTGTATGCTCCCATGCTTCCCCCTGTGGCAATGTAGCTAACCACAAGGACAGGCTATTGGAAGACAGGACAGGTCTTTGTGGGAAGATATTAAGCTATTTTTCTTAACTGTGAAAACAATATTTCTTAAAAAAGATTTCCCATCCACATGGAATTACTTGATCTGTTGCCCCTTATGTGTCTAAGTTTTATATTTTTTGGTACCGGGGATGGAATCCAGGTCCTTGCAAATGCTCGGCAAGTGCTCTACCACTGAGCTATAGTCCCAGCCCATCTGCTATTTAAAAATGTCTTCATGCTATTCATTCTACCTAACAAATCTTTGTTCTTCTTTCAAAGCCCAAGTAAATCCTTCCACCTCCAGAGTTCAGGGTTGGCATGCTTTGGGCTGAGGCGTGTGTGGTGGTTTGGGCCCAGCAGTGCTGCTAGGAGAACAAACATGTTTGAAAGTCATCACCTTGACTCCTCTTCTGTGTTTCTTTTCCTCTCACTACTTTTTTCTTTTCCTCACCTTAGTCCTAAATACACGTAGGGCCACTTTGGACCTTAAATACTGATCACAGAAATGCAATTTGTACTCTATATACCTGCACAGGCCTGTAAGTCCTGTGTGTCTCCTGGGAAAAAGAAAAATAATAACTAGTGAGTCTCAGGCAGGGAAGGGTTATGTATTCATGAAGTCTATATTTTCCAAGAAAATGGGGTGAATGGAGGTGTCTAATCAGTATTTATTGTGTTGAAACTACTTTTTGAAGAGTCCCAGGCTGTAAGTAGCCTTCATTTAATTCTCTAGAGAAAACAGGCCGAAAGAGGTGCTTAAAGCACAAAGCACAATAAGAAGGAACACAATGGAAACATTGCCTTTCTCTAATGTAATTTGGGTGAAGAATAGCTATCACTCTGTCACTAAAAAGTGCAGCTTCACAATTCTGTAGAAAGAAAAGGCTGGCCTGGGAGAACTTCGAGAACTGGCTCCTTAAAACTCCAGTCTACTGGGCAAGGACTCTTACCTGGAGGACCAAAAACACTCACAAAAGGCAAGAATGAAACAGGGTATTCAAGGATAAAAATTTACTACCCAGGTGCCTGATTTCTTCTCCTAGTCTTTAATGTTCTAGCTATTGAATATTGTCGTTTCGTTGGTGCTTATATATTATTGTAGTTTTATAATGGGAATGTGTTACAGCATGGACTTTATCAGGGAATCATAAGAAAATATTCTTAAGGAGAGAAATGAGCCATGATAAAATTAAATGAAAATCATTTCACAAATTAGAAAGAAAATGACAGGGTTTTTTAGATACTTAAAAAAAAAAAAATGCCAGGGAAAAATCTAAATCCTATCAATGCAATTAAAACTAAAAAAACAATTTGAAAAATTGACAAAACAATAAAGCTGGTTCTTTGAAAAAATAAATAAAATTGACAAACTCTTAGCCACTCTAATGAAAATAAGGAGGGAGGAAACTCAAATTACTAAAATTTGTTATGAAAAAGGAAATATCATGACAGACACTATTGAAATACAGAAGAAAATTAGAAACAATTCTGAAAATTTATGTTTCAGGAAAATGGAAAACCTCAAGGCACTGACAAATTCCTAGTGGCATACGATCAACACAAACTGACTCAAGAGGACATACAACATTTAAACAGATCAATTTCAAGGAAGGAAATAGAAAATACCATCAAAAGCCTACCAACCATGAAAAGTTGGGACCAGACGAATTCACAAATTCACAGCTAAGTTCTATAAGACTTACAATGAAGAATTAATACCAATACTTCTCATATTATACCATGAAATAGAAAAGGAAGAAAGCCTTCCAAATTCATTCTATGAAGCTAGTATCATCCTGATACCAAAACCAAGGCAGAGACACATCAAAGAAAATGTCAGACCAATATCCCTGATGAACATTGACGCAAAAATTCTCAATAAAATTCTGGCAAATTGAATAAAAAAAAAATTTTAAAAATAGTGCACCATGATCAGGTGGGCTTCATTTTAGGGATGCAAGATTGGTTCAACATATGGAAATTAATACGCATGATTCATCACATCAATAGACTTAAAGATAGGAATGATATGATCATATCAATCGATGCAGAGAAAGAATTTGACAAAATAAAGCACCCTTTCATGCTTAAAACACACAAAAAACTAAGGATAGTAGAAACATACCTCAACATTATAAAAACTATCTATGCAAAACTCAAGGTCAACATCATTCTAAATGGAGAAAAATTGGAAGCATTCCCTCTAAAAACTGGAACAAGACAGGGATGCTCTCATTTGCCACTTCTATTCAACACAGTCCTTAAAACGCTAGGCAATACAATTAGACAGACACAGGAAATTAAAGGAATACAAATAGGAAAAAAAAGAATTCAAGCTATCATTATTTGCTGACAACATGATTCCATACTTAGATGATCCAAAAACCCCACCAGAAAATTTCTAGAATTAATTAACAAATTCAGCAAAGTAGCAAGATATAAAATCAATACCCATAAATCAAAGGCATATCTGTACATCAGTGGTGAATCCCCTGAAAGAGAAATTAGAAAAACTACCCCATTCTCAATAGCCTCAAAAAAAAAAATCAAATACTTGGGAATCAACTTAAACAAAACAGGTAAAAAAGACCTCTACAATGAAAACTATAGGACACTAAAGAAAGAAATTAAAGAAGACCTCAGAAGTTGGAAAGATCTTCCATGCTCTTGGATAGGCAAAATTAATATTGTCAAAATGGCCATACTACTCAAAGTGCTATACAGATTCAATGCAATTCCAATTAAAATCCTAACGTTATTCCTTATAGAAATAGGAAAAGTAATCATGAAATTCATTTAGAAAAACAAGAGACTTAGAATAGCCAAAGTGATCCTTATCAGGAAGAGAGAAGCAGGAGGCATCACAATACCAGGCCTCAAACTATACTACAAAGCTATAGTAACAAAAATGACATGGTATTGGCACCAAAATAGACTTGCAGACCAATGGTACAGAATAGAAGGCACAGAGAAAAACCCACATAAATACAGTTATTTCATATTAGACAAAGGTGCCAAAAAACATATATTAGAGAAAAGATAGCCTCTTTAACAAATGGTGCTGGGAAAACTGAAATCCATCTGCAACAAAATAAAATTAAACACTCTCTCTCTCACCATACACAAAACTCAACTCAAAGTGGATCAAGGACCTAGGAATTAGTCTAGAGACCCTGCACCTAATAGAGGAAAAAAGTTAGGCCCAAATCCCTATCACATCATATTAGCCCTAACTTCCTTAAGACTCCTAAAGTGTAAGAAATAAAATCAAACATTAATAAATGGGATGGATTCAAATTAAAAAGCTTCTTCTCAGCAAAAGAAACAATCAATGAGGTGAATAGAGATCCTACATTTTGAAAGTAAATTTTTGCTAGATGCATGTCAGATAGGGCACTAATCTCCAGGATATATAAAGAACTCAAAAAATTAATACAAAATACAAACAAGCCTAGTCAATAAATGGGCTAAGGAGTTGAACAGATACTTCTCAGAAGAAGATATACATTCAATCAACAAATATATAAAAAAATGTTAAAATCTCTAGTAATTAGAGAAGTCCAAATCAAAGCTAATCTAAGATTTCATCTGACTCCAGTCAGAATGCAGTTATATCAATACAGACAACAATAAATGTTGGCGAGGATGTGGGGGAAAAGGTACACTCTCATATATTGCTGGTAGGACTGTTAATTGGTGCAAGCAAACTGGAATGCAATATGGAGACTCTTTAGAAAAGTTGGAATAGAACCACCATTTGACCCAGCTATTCCACTCCTCAGTCTATAACCAAAGGACTTAAAATCAGCATGTTATAGTAGCACAGCCGCATCAATTGAGCCACAGCAACTCAATTCACAAGAGGTAAACTGTGGAAGCAAACTAGATGCCCTTTAATAGATGGATGGATAAAGAAACTATGATATATTTACAAAATGGAATACTATTCAGCATTAAAAGAGAATACAATCATGGCATTTGCAGGTAAATGTATGGAGTTGGAGAATATCATACTAAGTGAAGTAAGACAATCTCAAAAAAACAAAGGCTGAATTTTCTCTCTGATAAGTGGATGCTGATCCATAACAGGGAGAGGGGAGGCATGGGAAAAATGGAGAATCCTTGATGGGCAAAGGGGAAGGAGGGTAAAGAGGGTGCATGGAGCAGGCAAGATGGTGGAATCATGGACATCATTACCCTAGGTACATGTATGACTGCACATACAGTGTGACGCTACTTTGTGTACAATCAGAGAAATGGAAAGTTGTGCTACAATTGTGTAAAAATAAATAAATAAATAGGTAGGTAGATAGTTAAATAAATAATTTTTTGGGGAAAAAAATCCCTAAATCCTCTGAGAGCGACATGGTTTCATTCTACAAATAGATTTATTTATTACTTCTGAATTGGGGACATGGGTTTTTATAATTTTGCCAGTTCCAGATTCATATCATAAATGCATTCATTTAGTTTTTTTAATATTAAATAAGCCTCTGCTTATTGCAATTGATCATTTTTAATGATGTACTGCTTTCTGATATGTAGACTGACTACCCGGCATAAACCTGGGACCATGGTCTCAATCGGAAGGAATTTCATGGGTCTGATTTTCTATTGCAATCAACTTCTGCTCCAGTGAGGCTCCCAGTCAAGACCCAGGTAGAATTCAGGCTTGACATCTCCTCCATGTTGGCTACTGTGGCTATACAGTAGAACTTGGAAATCAATTCCAAGGCCCATCTGGAACCAGAAATGCTAACAAGTCAGACCAGGGTCTTTCCCATTGGAATGTGAGAGTAAATGATCGCTAGGAGTAGTGAGGTCTTTTAGTAAAGAACTATGGGGTCCCTTCTCTTCCCATTGTTGTGAGCCCTTTATATAAGATGTACAAATTGCCTCTGATAAAGTCCAGGATGTTCAGTCCTTAATTCAAAGAATTTCCCTCCTATCCCTTCTCTATCTATCCATGCTTTCTCTCTTTCCCTTTGGCTCATACTTTTCCTCCACAGGGGTTCCCCGGGATACATGCTCCCACAACTTACAAAATTCTGACCTTTTTCTTATTCAGTCAGTAACTAAGTTGTTCTTCCATTCTGATGGGTACAGAAGACTGGAAAGTATCACATTTATACAAAGAACTTTTGTTTCTATTATTGTCAATCATGCATTTATAACTGCTTACACACAATGCAATAAATGCAATGCTAAAGTTCAGTCCTAATGCAACTATATCCACATGCTGTACAACTGTGTCCATTAATAATCTCTGGTCAGCAATGTTATCAAAATAATGTTGTGTAGAACTTTATATCTTATAAAATATATTCTATGTCTTAAATCTTGGTCAACACAATCAAAGTTTGTATGATCCTTATTTACAGAAAATAATAAACTCTGAAGAAGGCAATGACTGAGTTGGTGATCCAGCTTGAGAATCACATTTTTAAGAGGCCAGTGATCAGCTCTGCCCAACAGCTCTGCTGGTTTAACTTGTTTGGGCTTATCACCATACACCAAATGAAACAATGTTTTCAATGCTAATATAGTCAGCCTTCTGTAACAACAAGCACATATTCAGATTCAACCAACTGCAGATCAAAAATATTCTAAAAGAAAAAAAATGAATTTGCACTGAACATGGACAAATTTTTCCTTGTCATTATTCCCTAAGCAATACAATATAACAACTATTTACATATCATTTACATTGTATTAGATATTTTCAGTAATCTAGTCATGATTTAAAGATATATGTGGATTATATGAAAATAACATGCTGTTTTACATAAGAAACTTTAGCATCTGCAAATTTCTGTATCCATAGAAAGACCTGGGATAAGTTCCCCTAAGAATAATAACAGATAAATGTAGTTCTAAATTCCTGAAAGAGGAAAGCCACAAACTGATTTTTTGTTTTTTTGGAGGCGGGTTGTTGCTGGGTATTGATCCCAGGGATGGTCTACCACTGATCCAGATCCTTAGTTCTTTTTTATTTTTATTTTGAGACAGAGTCCTGCTAAGTTGCCTGGGCTGGCCTTAAACTTGTGATCTTCCTGCCTCAGCTTTCCAAGTTATTACAGGTGTGTGCCTCTAGGCAGGCAAGTTATTTATCAGTTAAATGATGCCAATTTTCTTATACAGAAAAAAATTTGCATATGCAATTTGGTATTTGAAGGAAGACTCCTTTGACAATTTCAAAATGTCAGAATGACTTTCAGAAAACTAATTTCCAAGTTCAAAGCAAGACGGGCCTATGTTTTTAGGGTGATTGAACTTCTTCATGTGAAAATGGGCAGATTTAAAAAAAAAAAATCCACCAAAGTTTAAAAAGTAGAATCAGCAGGAAAACCACTATGCCTGTCACTTTGTGCTATGGGTCATTTGCAAGGGCAGCATTTAGAGTTAGGTTTTTCTGGAGATCCTAGGTCCACTGATCAATACTCAGAGGTGTTGTAACTGCCAATGTTAGTTCCGATACTCAAGTGTGAGGCCCTGCTGCCCTCTGCTTCTAAGAATTCTCACACACTAGCTTCTGTAGTTCCACAGAATTTGCAAAGCCGTTCTCAGAATTCCCTGAGCTTCCTATCAGGCCTAGCTATTAAGATTCACTATTTATTTTAAATTACATTATGTTTTCAATTTTGATGTTAAAAATCTAAAGATGAGCCAAATAATTTGAATGAGCCTTATGCAAAAAAAAAATTACTAACAAATAAATTATTGAACTTTAAAGCCAATGGGAAGTTTATTAAAACAGTAACTGTAGCAGCTTTATTTCCTGTCTCCTAAGAACAGTTGTTTCCAACCTGGATGTGCAGACTCTAAGGACGTAGCCTAATTACAAAGGGCCCACAAATGCATTCATATACCACACCTTGCCTGTAGTCTCAATGAATAACATAATCTGAGACAAGTTGGGATCACCTCTTGTCAAATGAATATGGCACTGTTGTGATTAATGAAATTTTAATTTCATTTGACAGCACTGATGAATTTGAATTAGCTTTTCTTTCATTTTAGGTTCTTTCCCAATCTATTCTGACTGAGAGGATAAGATCCTTGTAGAACAAAAACATAGGGAGCTTCTGTCTTTTCATATAAATAAGAGAAGAAATTGATTATTAAGAGGCTATAATCTAAGTCATATTATTGCTTATATTTGATAAAAGACATGTAAAGTCCTCCTTCTAAAAGGGAATATTGAAGAGTATTTTTTACTGGGAAGTTCTGTACACCATGTTTTTTTAAGGTTCATTTTTTAATGGTTTATGCATGAGTTTAACCCTCAAAGTCTTACACTGGTGGTAGTAAGAGGGTTGAAATAGTCTGACTAGTGTTCTGAGGTGGGACCTTAAGATGTGATTAGATTACCTTAGGTTATTAGGGAGAAGCCCCCATGATTGCACACTGGAGGCTTTATAAGGAGAGGGGGAGAGAACACACTGAAAGACACACCTGGTCGCTTACCATGATGTGATACAATCAAGGGGGCCCTTGCCAGAGCTGTGCCATGCTGTTTGGACTTCTGGACTTCAAAACTGTGAGTTGAAAAAGACAAAGCCAAAAACCTTTCTCTATAAAGTAGGCTATTTCGGTAACAGTAATGAGAAAGTGACTAAAACATGTTATCACTGACATGGTCTTATTTTCCTCCTCATGGAGGGAGATTTAGACTGAATAAATACATCCCTAAATTATGCAAATATTTCCCCCTTCTTTCATGGTTCCTACCTCCTTCAAGGATGTCACATATAGTACCTTGTCCCCATTATAGTATGTATTTAAAAGAGGGGAGCCACAAGGCCCTCATTTGGAAAATCACAATTATCTAAATTGTATTACCAATAATTTAAATGATTTATAATGGCACAAAAGTAGAAACATTTTAGATTTTAAAAAATTGTATATAGTCTGAACATCCCTAATCTGAAATTCAGAATGTGAAATGCTTCAAAATCTTAAATTTTTGGAGTGACTCCATGATGCCATAGTTAAAAAATTCTACATTAGACCTCACGCAATGGGCCACAGTCAAAACATAGGTATGTTAAAATGCTGTATAAAATTACCTTCAGGGTATGCATAAAAAGTATATGTGGTCCCATTCTCAAGGTATCTTGCGATATACAGGCAAATATTCCAAAATCGGAAAAAAAAAAAAAACCCAATCTGAAATACTTCTATTCCCAAGCACTTCAGTGAAAGGATACTCAACTTATATTTCCACCTGAATCAGGTTCATATTCTTATTCTGTGTCACTTAAGAGATATGAAAGTAAATCATGGTCTCAAAGTGAACTGCACAGTAAAGGGCAGTCAGTCAGCAACATAAATGATCATTGTGCAGGTTCTATAAAGTGCATGTTAGTCTATAAGCAAAGCACTAACACACACGTGCACAAACACACATGAGCATTGATCAGACTCTTTCTCTCTGCTACATTTTACAGAACAGGGGATGCATAGTAACACAGGCAACTTGGGACAAATTGAACTGTGAAGCTCACATTCTCTATCACCATTCTATGCAAACAATGACTACAAATAGCATGAGAGGGGGAAACGTACTCCAGAATCTGACTGCTTTCTCCACTACCCTGGGAGATGCCTCCTGCTGCCATGCTAAGTGGTGGCAAAAAATCAGATGGGATTTTGGAGGTTGTTTACAGAATGCCAGGGACTATAGCTATGGTAGCCCTTCTGGATTTCAATAGAACAGATTGTGGTTATCTGTCAAATTCAAAAAGAAAAAAAAATCCCACCAAACTAGTTATGATGGATAAACTTTCAGAAGATACTGGAAGAGCTGAATTCTTAGCTCTTCAGAAGACAATAGAAAAGAGGTCATGGATGAACTTTATAGACATTATACTCAGTGAAATAAAACAATCTCTGAAGAAAATACTACCAGGTTCTACTTACATAAGGTATCTAAAATAGTCAAACTCATAGAAGAAAGGGATAGGATGGTGGCTGCCAGGTACTTGGGGGCTGAGGAAGTAAGAGCTGCTCATTGATGGATATAATATTTCAGTTACATGAGATGAATAAATTATGTAAGTCTGCTGTATGACATTGTGCCTATAGATAACAGTACTCTATTGTACATGTGAAAAGATCCTCTTAAGAGGGTAGATTAACATAGATTTTTTTTTTAAGTTTGAAAAGAGCTTAGTGTCTTAGAATGGGTTAGAAACCTGGGATAGTCTCTGAAGTCTAGGGAAAGGACAGATGGAGAGAAGAATGTGTATAGTGAAGGAGTGAGTCTGGATTCCATAATATCGCCACCAGAAATTAAGTAAGTAAGGGAAGTTTTCTTTCTGTGTTAATAGAGAAGATTGTTTGAAAAGGAGACAGGTCTCATTTAGCAGATCTCAGTCCTTAGAAACAAATATTCTAAGGGTAAGTGAGTCATATAAGAATTTGGTGCTATTTGGGGTTAATCAAGAAAGGAGAAAGAATGAGCTTACGTACTAGGCCGCAACTTTTCGTTATCTAAGAAATGAAAGTTTTAGGGAAAATATTGCTTCATTGTGGTTTTTTTTTTTTTTTTTTTTTTTTTGGGAGAGGAGACCTTACAACTCCTAATTCTAGGTGGATAAATGTTTCATGCTTTGCCTGCTTTCTAGAATATATGCAATTATCTTCTAACTCAATGTATGTAAGAAGCCTGTGGAGCATGTCCTAGAAATCAGTATAATGTGGATTATAAAAGTGTATTTCTATAACAAAGCAACATAATCTAAGATTCACATTCCTTAGGCAGAGAAATCCTGTATTTGTGTGGCTGGACTATCAAATACAAATGGACAAGGATGAATGGCCCAGCTAGGATTAGTCTAATATGAACTGCTTTGGATGGGAGATTTGTCAATCAATCAAGCAGACAAACCAAAATCTAAATGCAATTCTCATAAATGGTACACAAGGGCCATGATGCATAAAGAATGAAGGTCTGGAGACTGCAGCTAGTCAGGTAGGTAAATGGGAAAATATAATGAGGTGGAATTTTGTTTGTAGACAAGGGGGGGGGGCACTAAGCTGTCTGTTATATATATCAAGAGATATTCCAAGCAAAGTTTGGGGAAGAATAAGTCATCTTGAATGTGAGAGATGTGAGAGTGTGGCTGACAAAAGAAGAAATTGCTATGGTCTCTGAATGAGGTTATGGCTATGAAATAATGATCATCATAATCACTATTTTTCAATATTGGTTCCAGAGAGTGGCCACTACATAGCAAGAAGGAAGCGATCTCAAGATTTGGTAGTAAATATGAAAGAGACAAGCAAAACACCAGCGTTACTTTTAGGAATCATTTATGAGTAATATATTCTAGAACCTAGGGACACAAGTTTCCTCTTTTTCACCAACAACACTGAGAAAAACACAAGGCGACAGCTTCTTATGTCCTAAAATTCCAGAAGTGCCGCTCAAGAGTCCAGCAACAGATACTCTTAGGAACATGCCAAGAAAACTTTTCATAACATATTTGTCATCTTATTTCATCTTACGTTGGCTTACTTGGGATAGACTGGATGCCATGTGTGACCTGAAAAGCAATCTGGTCTTTGAAGTATTTGTTCAGAACTTACCAATATTCTCAGTAGGCAAGACCAAAACTGGGTCTGGCTTGAATTCCTGGATTATGTCCAAATGGGAAATTCCTTTTCCCATTTTCTTATGCCATGAGGGCCCAAGGCACAGTGTGACAGTCTATTAATCATTGCCACTAACAAACCTTTTTTACTTTGAAATGTATCATAGTTTTTGCATATAGCTTATTCCACAGTCTATCAGGAAATGAAAGAAAATGGAAGAAAAGAAGCAGCCATAAAAATGGCCTTCCTTCTGTCTAGAAAGACCAATTTTAAAAGAAGGGAAAATAAATATTCTGGTTTGTAAATCCCATTCCAAATTTGTCTAATTTGGAATGGAATTGATGCTGCTAACATAATATTCAGTGTCATTATATTCAAGAAAAACTGGACAAACCATTATATCCTTGTACTTTGGGAAAAAAAGAGAGAAAAATGAAGATAATTATTACAAAATATTGCTAAAGGGACTCTATGTACAGATGACAGGAATAAATGTTTGAGGAAGTAGTCCTCAGTTTGCATTATTCTCTAACATGTTAACATATAAGGCCAAGTACAGTACAGAATGGCGTTTTAAAATCTGAACCCTTAGAATGAGGCCTCCTGTAATGAACTTGATCTGTCTAGCACAAAGTTAAAGTGGACCATGGAGCCAGAAGTGGTGTTTTATAACCAACAATGGCACAGCCTGACCTTTGCAAAATTAAGAGGCAGGATTGATTGGATAATGGAATCCCTGCCATTCACTTACATGGTGATAAATTGGGATCTTGGCTCTGATTTCCACCCTAATTCCATCAGTTGGATACTCTTATTAAGGACTAATTGAACGCTGCTGTTTTATGGAATAAAGAACATTTTGTTGCAAACAGTTCCTCTTCTGAGGCAGACAGCGAGGTAGAGATAAAGACTCATACTTTTTTTTTATTATATGAAGAACTCTTCAGCTTTTCACCAAATAAAAGCAGAAAATTGCTAAATAAAAATGATAATTTAAGGCCAACCTGTTCTTGGCCTTCATTTTAGTAAACTTACTTGGCTGACCAAAAGAAAGATAGCTGATAATAAGGTAGAAGCAACTTATAACAGGTGCAAATGTCATGATAGAGAACATAAACAACAATAATTGTATATTGAATTATAAAGTGGTCCATTAACCCATTTATAAAAAGTTTCTACAAACTGGTCCTTGATAATAAAAATATAAATATACCAACAACAAATACTGATTGAAAATTAAGAACACTGACAAACCATATTTTGTGCAAATAAATAAATAAATATCACCTAACCCCTGGATCAATAAAAAAGACAGGAAGGATGGGCAGGAAAAAACTTTATACATTGATTTATGCTCTGTGCTCAATAGGTGTTTATTACCATACACACTAAATAAATGAAAGCTGAAATTCTCTGAAAATGCTTCCTGAAAAGCCTATCTAGATCAAATTATGATACTTATATCATCCAAAGCTAAAATTTCTACCACCTTTGTTATTAATGAGTAAAAATTTTAGTCTTATGCATCAATAATAAATAATTCAAATGTGATTATTTGTCACTGAAGTCTTGTCTCTAGATTTTTATCATTCTGGAAACTTGATGCCCAAATAAATTCACAGCTTTTCTTAGAGTTCTTATATGTATAAGAATTTAAAATTCTCTCACAAATTCACTTCTGATTTCTCTGAATATAGATGAAGGTAACTGAAAGTATTACCCCACTTACGTATCCCAATTAGGTATGTCTTAAATTATACAGGATGAATATAAGCTTCTAAAAAGATTGATATTTTTTTTCCAGTGGAGGTAGGTAATATTCAAAGTAGCCAGCAGACCCTGCTAACATGACCCAGCCAGACTCATAGTGACAATCTGCTCTCATAGAGAACAGTGACTAGGTCTTGCATTATTTCTTATAATTCAGCACCTAGCATCTGGCATGTGCTAAATTCATGATAGGCTCATGATAAATAAATGCATATGGCCTGAACTCTAGGAAGGATAGAGCTTTTGGTTCTAGATCTGAGCAGGCTTTTCATTTGGGAGGGGAGTATCTGTTAAAATATTCCTTCTTAGCAGGAAACTCACTGCTTTGGATTGACAAAATGACATCCGAAGAGCAATTTAGGTGATGGGCAACATCAAGTAGTTTACTTGTATTGGATTCCTGTCCTTCATTATTGGATTCCTGGGTTGGGTCCTATTAAATTGATAATGCAGTTGTCTTTGGGGTGGCTTCATTTCAGCAATGGGTGAAGTGTTCTTTTATACTGTGCTAAAGATTATCTGTGGTCTGGTAAGCAGACCAATCTGAAGGAAGCTGTGGGAAAGGGACTTTGTTTCAGGTTCCTCCATTGATTTTCTGGTAACTCACTTATGGAAGTCTTAGGGTCTAGTTTTTCTCTTCATAACTTGAAATGAATACTTATAATTTTTAAGAGAAGTATAGTACAACGATACAGTGCAGCTTTAGAAACTCTGAGAGTTCATTGCATTAAGTTACATTTGTTCTGAGTGACATTGAGACATGGAGGTGAAGGAACTTTGGAGCAAGGAAAAAACTATGTGATCATCTATTCCACATTACCTCATTTTCCTCATCAAAAAATATGCCAGAACTCCTGGTGGTCTAATTTAATAAACTTTGAGCTCTTGCTAGCTTTGCATCCTCAAAACTGGAAGAAGTGACTGAAAGAGACAGACACATGCCCTAAAACTTTATGCTTTCTTTCTTATCTTTTGTAGCACCTGATAAGCTGCTCAGTCCAAGAGATGCCAAAACAGTAACAGTTAAGCCAGAAAAACTACCTCAGTCATTGCCAAAATAGCACTGCTATTTCTCATAAAGAGACTGGGGGGTGGGTGGGGGCGTTTACAATTCCTAGCCATGTCAATTTATGTCATTTTTCTTGACTATGTAATAATTCTTCCTAAAAAGTCTTTGATTTTATAGGTGTTAGATAAAGGTCCCTATGATTATTTACTTAATTAAAATTAAACCACTAACTAAGAGGATAAGATTAATAAGGAATCAAAAGAAAAGTGTATAAATATCATGAAGATTACTCTTCATTAAAGATAAATGTCATCTGGTAACAACAGTTATGGATTATACTCTTTCAATAGTTGGTGTTAGATCTCTTATACTTATTTAATTACTCATGCATTTATTCAGCAGATATTATGGATGCTCTACTAAGTAAGAACTCAAATTTCCTTGATGGTGAATAAAGAAAAATGACATAAATCTTTTTCTCTTGCGTAGGGGTTGGCAATGTGGCCCCTGGGCCAAAATTGGCTTGCCTCCTATTTCTTTTTTTATAAAAATGAAACATAATTTATATATCATAAATTCACTATTGCAAAGTATAAAATTCAATCTTTAAAAAATTTAATCAATCTTTAAAAAGCCATAGGCACTGTCTATAATTCCAAAATTATAGATAGTAAGAGTTCATCATCCCCAACAAAAAATCATATCAGTTTGTCCAATTTGTCTCTTTTTTCCTTGACTATTTGAGCTTTAGGTGTTTTCTTTCTGATCCTAGATCATAGATATTAATACTTAGGTTTTCTTTTTTGGGGGGTGCCGGGGGGTAACCAGGGATTGAACTCAGAGCACTCAACCATTGAGCCACATCCCCAGCCCAATTTTGTATTTTATTAGAAACTTGGTCTCACTGAATTGCTTTGTGCCTCGCCATTGCTGAGGCTGGCTTTGAACTCTCGATCCTCCTATCTCAGCTTCCAGAGCTGCTGGGATGTGCCACCACACCTGGCTTAACATTTAGGTTTTCTTCTAATTATTTTATATTTCATCTCTTAAATTTTGGTCTTTGATCAATTTTTAACTAATATCTTTGTAGGATTTGAGGGAGTAGTCCAAATTCATTCTTTGCATGTGGACATCCAACTGTCCAAGCACCATTGGTTAGACACAAAACACATGGTGCCTGTGCTAGGCTGAACAATGGCCTCACGAATACCTACACCCTAATTCCTAGAATCTGCTACTGTTTCTTTACAGAGCAAAAGAGAGTTTGCAGATTAAGTTAAAGATCTTGTGTTCAGAAGATTATCCTGAATTATCTAAGTGGAAAAAAAATAATTCAAAAGGTCATTAGAGTGGAACACAGAAAAGTCCAATCCAGGACAAGGTGTCAAGAAAGCCAAGGTTAGTGACATGGCCACAGATTCTGGAAACTTCTAGAGCTGAGAGGAGACAAGAAAGACAACTCCCCTAGAGTCTTAGGAGGGAGCCAGTCCTACCACTGCCTTGCCTTTACCCTCATGAGATGGACTTTGGACTTTTGACTTCCAAAATTACCAAATAATAAATTTACATGGTTTTATGCCACTAAATTTGTGATAATTTGTCCTAATAGCAACTGAAAACTAAAATAACAACCTCATCAAAAACTAATTCATCAAAATCAATTTATTTCTCAAATTATGTTATGAGCATGCATAAATATGGCATAATGTATAAGAAATAAATTTAAAAATCAATTTTATTTCCTGGCTGTCAGTTCTATTCCTTTGAGCTGTAGACCCATCCTCCATCAGTGGAAAAGTCTTGATCCTGTAGCTGTTCAGTAAGCTTTGAGATGAGAAAGTCCTCCAATTTTGTTCTTTCTCAAGGTTGTTTTGGCTATTATGTTTACCTTGTATTGTATGATTCCAATGCAATAATTTTAAGGTCATCGAGACTGTTACATATCCTAACATATGTTGTGTCCTGGAGAATGTTCCCTATGTAATTGAGAAAAATGCGTATTCTGCTGTTGTTGGGCACAGTGTTTAATATTATAAAATAACTTTGTGAGTTTTACCTTTGCTGCTGTTCTTTATTTTCTTTATGTGGACTTTAATTACTTCTAGTGTCTTTTCATTTCAGCCTATAGAACTTCCTTTAGTATTTCATGTTGGTCATGTAGCCATTCATTCTCTTGGTTTTATTTGAATTTTGTCTTCATTTTCAAAAAATGTCTTAGCTGAACATAGAATTCTTGGTTGTGAGTCTTCCTTTCAACACTTTGCAGGTCTTCCTAGTGCTTTCTGGCCTCTGTGGTTTTTAATGGAACTTAGCTGTTAATCCTGATGTTGATGATCACTTGTATAAAATGAGTCACTTTTACTGCCATGGGAATTCTCCCTCTGTGTTTGGCTTTGGCGGTTTTCATCATGCTGTGTCTAGGTTTAGATCTCTCAAGAATTTCTTTTACAAAGAGTTTCTTGAACTTTTTAAAATCAACTTTAGGAAGTTTTTGGTTACTATTTCTTCAAATGATCTTTATTCCCATTTGTGTCTCTCCTCTATTTTTCTGGGATTCCAATCATGTGTGTGTCTGAATGCTTAGTAGTGTCTTACAGATTTCTGAGTGTTCTATTTTTCTTTTGGTTCATCAGACAGGTAATCTCATCGTCAGATCTTCCCATTTATTGAATCTTTTATTCTGCCTGCCTAAATCTTCGGTCCAGGCCCTCTAGGGAATTTTCATTTCAACTTTTGATTTTTACATCTACACTATTTATTTAGTTCTTTCTTACCATTTCCAATGCTTATTAACATTCTTTATTTGGTTTGACAACATTCTCAAACTTCAGTCCTTTAGACATGGCTCCCTTCAGTTCTTTGAACCAACTTAAAATAGCTGATTCAGAGTCTTTGTCTAGTGTCCCCAGGGTAAAAGTTATTCAGACTATGTGTCAGGAGATCCTGGAGAGTGCAGTATTCCAAAGAGGAATCTCCAGACAGTTCAAACTACTGTCCGTTCTTAAAGAACAGGACTTGGAAGGCGATCCAAGCCTTCCCCACCCACACTAGTGGCTCCCAGGCTGCTGTGTTGCTGTTGTTCTTGTTTAACCACAATTGTGAGCAGCTTTGTTGAAGGCTACCCTAGAGCTGGGGCTGGGGACATTGAAATGGAACAAGTAAAAGTATAAGAAAGCTTTTTGTTCTTATTTAGATTCAGTTGTTTTTCCCTGAATAAATGATCCCCAGATTGTTGTGAGACTAATTTTCAGAGTTCTAAGGAACTGCATTTTGACAAGTTTTGCCAGTGTTTTTGTTATTTTTATGCAAGAGAAGATTTTGAGAGATTTTTCTCTCCACTGTTTTTGCTGATATTGCCTCCTTCTTTAAATCAGGTTTTATGGAGTCAGAGCCCTGCTCATTCACGCATGTATTGTCCAGAGCTCTTTTGGGCTCTTTTCACAGAGCTGAGCCCTCCTGACAAGATCATGTTGCCTGTAAAGTCATACTTGCTAATCTCTTCCCTATGCCTCATAGTCCCCTTTACATGAGACATAAACTATATTAAACTTTTAGTTTATTTAAACTTGTATAGTTTTTATGCCATGTAGTCAGGATTGGGAGGAAAATTTCAAATGTGATTGTTTATATTGTAAAGTTAAATAAAATAAGAGATACTAATCAATAAGATGAAGAATCAGTTATTCACAAATAAATTTGTTGCAAATTAGGAGGAAAATGTCCATCAACCATCCTCAATCTATAAAAAGGAATGATTTAAAGTCAACACAATGAAACACTTTGGCGCAGTAAGCTAAAACATTCCACAATGTTACAACATTGCAAGTGCCACACACCAGGGTATATGCCTGCAAAATGCCTAGCAAAAAAGTCATTACTCCCACCCATAGGAAAAAATTCTCTATAGAACTCTAAGTATTCATCTTGACAAATCATTGTAACAATCTTGGAAGTAAAATAAGAAAATGTGAAATGAATCTTAAATTTTAGCAAACATAATCTGTCTGTATATGCCCAGAATGTGAAATGGTAGCCAATTCTAAGAATATCATGCAATGGTTTTACACACCATATGACCAGAAAAAACAACTTCAGCATTTAAATAGAGTTTAGGCACCACAGAAGGTATGACATCATAATCTTAAAATCTGTGACCTAGCTACCAATAAGAAGGGAGTGTAGGTCTGGAATGGCACATTTTATATACTTCCCAGGATGTTGGACCTAAACTACCTTGCTATTTTATTTTCCCTCTTCAGTCCTTATAAAAACTCTGTACATGAGAAAAATCTGAATTCTCCTGTGGCTGACAAACTCACTTTAGCTGTACTTAGCTTTTGGCCCCTAAGGCATCATAAACATCACTCCAGTTGACGATACATGTAGTCTCTAAAAGCATTAGCGATGTTTTTATTCATTATATGATCAACAATATTTCAAACAAAATTTGGGGTGGACAGAAATAGCATTTGGATTTATTCAAACTATAAAAGTAAAGAACTTGACATTTATTGAGATATTGATGTAATCTTGAAAGTGATTAATGTTCATAAAAAAGAGTGAGAGTGAGATGGAGAGTCAGAAACAGAGACAGACACAGAGACCATCAATTTTCTGAGTGCTATAGCTAAGAATTTGGTAATCCTAGAATTGGTGTCTGGGTAGAAAATTCATGTATAGAATCCTCAAACACTGTTTGGAATAATACTGACCATGTACAGTGCTGTCTAATACATTCTGAAAATAAAGACTAGATCTGATACCAGAAATCTTTTCAGAGACTGGTATATTCTTCTATTTTTGAAAGCCCAGAACATTGTTTCCTTCCTATCATAAAATAAGCCAGGCATGGAAAATTTAAGCAGATATAAATCATTTTGGGGAGTTTCTGAAATAGTTATTCTGCTGAAGTAAAAGAATTCATTCAACAGCAACATATAAAAAACTGATTCTCTTATGGGAGAATTTTTTTCCTTCCGTGTGTGAACAATGTTTTGATCAGGATTTACAAAGAAAAAAAAAAGCTGATTTGTAAAGGAAAACATCAAAGCTTCTTTTCACTAAATGAAAACAGTAAAGATCAGAACAGATTGCAACACCAACCTGAGCCTTTGTAGAAGTCCATGTTAGCAGTGAAGGATAAGCAAAAGGGAAAGAAAATTATATAGGTATTAGTAGAGCTGCTATTATAACAAAAATTTTTAAAAAGTAAAAAAAAAAAATCCTTTTCCCTGATTATTCAAAACTAAAGGCTACATTTTAGCTAGAATTTGAATGTTTCCCTCTCAGTTCAAAAGTAAAATACCCATCTAAGTGGATATCAAACTTAGGATTTTTTGTAGCAACAAGAACACATGGATCTGAAAAGGCTGAGTAGATTTTCTCTAGTTGTCCTCTTGTTATGAGAGCTGATTCCTAAGATCAAGGGTCTTAGTGGGAATGACATAAATATCTGAGGTCTAACTCAAATGCCCTAAGAATATAACAGTCACAGTTGTTTACTCATGGCAAAAGATATAAGAATTGTTATTTTTGCAGTTATAGCACTTATAGACCAGACTTTTACAATGTAGATTCCATGACACTCAAACTGGTCCTTCCTCTCTATCACCGATCTTTCTTTCTTCCTTAACTTTACCGCAACTTTAATTTTGAACTTGAGTGATATGTTAACTACTATCATCTCTAACATTAGACTGTATGTTCCCAGAGGGCAGATCTGGAACCATTTTTATGTCTAGCATTTTATTCTGAATATAGTACTTGGTATACAGTAAATATTTCAAAAAACTTTTTTTGAAAGATGAATGAATGAGTAAATGAGTATAGTTCTGAGGTCACATAAATTATACTTGGACATATCTGAAAAATTATAACCCGAATCCACAATCCATTTTCAGTTTGCAATGCAATAGATCAAACAGAATAATAATTCCAAATAAATTGGGTGGGTCAATTAAACATCCTTCTATCTGGCATTTTAATTGCCTTTGAATCAAATGGTCGTCATCATCATCATCATCATCATCATCATCAATCTATAAAGAAGAAGTTGTCAAATAAATCATTGAGCCAACAGGGCTTCACAAACTCAGCAGGTGGCCACATTTATTATCACTATTTCAAAAATAGTATTAAAATAGATCATTTAATAGTTATAATTATATAGGCTAATCAAAATAAGAACATTGTTGGCTTTAGATATGTCCTTAGATAGAAATATAAACCATTAAAAAATACTTAATGAGAAGAAGCTGAAAAAAATTCCTAACATTAGTGAAATGTCTGCTTCATGATAAATGGTGGACATAATTAACTCAGAGTTAAGTGATCAGTGAACAATGAACCATGCTCACAGGATTATTTTATTGCACATTAGTATCACATCTATGGAGATGAATTATGTGCTGTCTTAATATTACTAACAAATCTTGGTGACAGCTGCCCAAAGATTAAAATTCAGATCACTGACCATGGAAACTTGAGTATATTATCTGATCCACTCTCCTCCTCTCTCTCTCTCTTTCTCTCTCTTAGTATGTGGACTGAACCCATGTCTTCAAGTGTGCTAGGCAAGCCTACTATCACAGAACTACATCCCCAGTTTATATACTCCTGATTTTGTATAGATCACCCACGAATTTTGGTCTGTCTAGAACTTAGGAATCCAGCTCCATAGTTCAAGGGTTGCTAGAATTATTGGATTTCAGTTCACTGCATCACTACATGAAATATGTGTTGGGCAAATAATGAATGAATTATTAATACCAAAGGGGAAAATATTCTTGATGAATAATAATGGGTAATTTCTTTGATATGGATAGTTAAATTTCCACGGGGCAATAAATAAAAGCAATCAAAAGTACCTCTTTGTCATTCCTCGGGATATATACTGAAGAAGTGTTCAAAAGCATGAATAATTATATTAGACATAAGAATTTGAATGTACTATGACAAACTAAGTTGTTTTCCTGAAATAATGTGTATTATTTTCCCTTTCTGTCTTTAAAAATAATCTTTGCATCATAATTACCTAATCTCTTGTTAAAATATATAATTTCTATATAAGATTAATTCTGTATTGTTCTTGCTCAAAAATCTTTCAGATATTTCAACTGTTTTTACCTTTCTATATAGTCTTAATGTATGTCCTTGGCTTTGTTCAAGCTGCTTTTGGCTATTTCTAATATAAAATATGGCTAATGTGTTAATATCAATGTGTCAAAATGGAAATGGTTTAATTTCCCCACAGGGCCAACTACATTTCCACATATCAAAATATTACTTTTTCTTGGGGCTGGGGTTGTGGCTCAGCAGTAGAGCGCTCACCTATCACGTGTGAGGCCCTGGGTTCAATCCTCAGCACCATATAAAAATAAATAAATAAATAAATAAATAAATACAGATATTTAAAAAAATATTACTCTTTCTTTAAAAATCATTTTAGACCTTACTTTCTCACCCTGCATTTCTTCACTTTTGTGCTTTTATTGTCCCCTGAATTCCTGAGATGCAACACATAGTACCGCAGATTTGGCTTTCTATACACATGTTCTATCTCCCTAGATGGAATCCGAGTTGTGTTTTGGGAGTAGGATCAGTAGTGCATACTTCATCAGACAAGATTAAACCAGTTCTCTCTCCTACTCAATACACTGCAGGGGCCCCATCACACATAGAATCATAGCCAAAATACTCATATGAATGGCCTACTGAGCCCTAAATGCCCCAACCCTGGTGTATGTCTTTAAAAATCTCCAATACTCACCGTGTAGCTTATGCATTCTAGCCACACCACCCTTTACATTGCTCCTCAGCCAGAACAAGTGTGTGTCTGTCTGAGTCTCTTCCCTTTGTCTAAGGAATAGTTTATGCCTTCACTATAAGCTTCATTAGAATTTTGACTGCCTTATTCTTAGATGTATCTGAGCAAATGGCACCTGGGATGCACTTAATAATTGTGTGTTCCACACATAATTATCTCTTCATATGTTAGGCAACTGGTATAACATCTTAAGCAAGGACTGTGAGGATTGGTAATTAAAGAGTATTTGGTAAAAAGATACTATAAAACTATACATACATGATTATACTTAAAGAAATAGGGATATGTGTTTGTATCCATTTTCATAATATCTGATTTACTCACTGCATAAGATTCAATATCAGTGACAGCTAACCCAAATGGTAATTAAGGAAGTTCACTAGGAGACATGAACACTATTCCTTCTTTGTTTCATGCATTCCAGCACATACCTTGTCTGCATTTCCACAAATTATGAATTTTCCTTGAAGTGTGTTACCATGAATAAATAGAAGTGGTATATACACACATAAATAATGAATGCTTATCTAGGTGAAAATAATTCTAAAATATTGAACATAAGAAAAAATTGAACAAATTTGTTATCAAATTACAGATTAGAAAACTTCCATAATATTGTCTTTTTCAAAAATTTTAAAGCACCAAACACCATAATGTTGAATCAAAGGCTAAAGGATATTTGAAATATTCCTTTCAAAAATGAAGGAGAAAACAAGATTTTTTTTTCAGTAGTAGGGATTGAACCCAGAGCCTCTGCACATTATAGACAAGGATTCTATCACTAAGCTATATGCCCAGACTGAAAAATAAGAATTTTTATGAATATATAATTAAGAAGGATATCAATAGACAAAACAGATTTCAATTCTACACAAAGTAAATATGTGTTTTTCTTCTTGTGAAATTTTATAATTAAATTAAGGCATACCGTATATAGCCATTCTAAGTATTTTAATGTGGAATCAATTGAAAGGATATGATTTTCTATATGATATGTTCTTAAGAAATATGCTTTTCATTTTCTTATTTTAGAAACTCACATAGAGATGCTAATGATATATTTATGACTCATAGGCCTGTGTATTTATTTCTACATGTCTTAGAATTTGGGGCAAGATTAAAAACTATATTTGTAGCATGTATTTTAAATATGGTACAGAAACTTTCCCATAATTTAAGTATTTATTTTGTGTAAGAATAAATTAGGTAATATTTACATTTTACAATTACAGAAGAGTTAAACAAAGATAACTCAAAACTCACTTCTTCTTTCTTTAGAGCACTATATTTTGCTCTCTCCTCAGACTCCAAATGAAAAAAAAGAAATGCATTGCCCAGATATCTCATTGATGATATTTTTCTGAATGCAACTTCTAGTTGGCCATAAAATTCTATCCTATGCTCACAGTGACATAAAAGGGATTTCTATACATGACTTAATAAGCACCAAGAACTCTAAAAATAGACATACTGCTGTTAGAACCCTGGTTCTCATTAATCCTCTAACCTCTCCATAAATACATAAGAAGACAGAAAAAGAGACAACTATTTTTCTTTCATGATACAAAAACCAAAAAATCAAGGAAGACAACCGGATCAGAACAAAAGGGGAAATAGAAGGGTTAGGAAATAATCAGTGCTTCAAACACTGTGGAAGAACAAAGTTGGAACAAAACTAGCTTTCTTCCCAATACAATTGTGTGTGTGTGTGTGTGTGTGTGTGTGTGTGTGTGTTTTCACATGTGTGTATGGGCAGAGTTACTGTATTTACTTTTATATATTAGAATAAACAAGAGTGATATTGGAGAGAATAAACTTTTAAGAGTGTAGTTTCCAAATTAAAGGTTTAGTCAAAGTTTTCATTGTGCATCCATGTAATAAGGAATCGCCAAAAACACTGTCAGAGACAAAGGCCTGGTTCCAAGAGTGTATTTTTCTAATTTTAAAATTTTATTTATTCTAATTAGTTATATATGACAGCAGAATACAATTCATTAAATATTACACAAACAGAACACAATTTTTCAGGTCTGTGGTTGAACACAAAGTAGAGTCACACCATTTGTGTTTTCATATATGTACTGAGGGTAATGATGTCCACCTCATTTGACCATCTTTCCTACCCTCATGCCCCCTCCCTTCCCCTCCCTCCCCTTTACCCTGTCTATGGTTTGTCTATTCCTCCCATGCTCCCCCATCCCCATTATGAATCAGCATCCTTATATCAGAGACGACATTTGGCATTTGTTTTTTTCAGATTTGTTTAATTCACTTAGCATTATATTCTCCCACTCTATCCATTTACTTGCAGATGCCATGATTTTATTCTCTTTTATTGCTGAGTAATATATATATATATGTATATATATATGTATATATATATATGTGTGTGTGTGTGTGTGTGTATGTATGTGTATATATATATATATATATATGTATATATAATATACCACATTTTCTTTATCTACTGAAGGTTATCGAGGTTGGATCCACAATTTAGCTATTGTGAATTGTGCTATTATAAACATTGATGTGGCTGTGTCACTATAATATGCTGTCTTTAAGTCCTTTGGGTATAAACTGAGTGGGATAGCTGGGTCAAATGATGGTTCCATTCAACTTTTCCAAGGAATCTCCATACTGCTTTCCAGATTGGTTGCACCAATTTGCAGTCCCACCAGCCATGTGAGAGTGTGATCTTTTCCCCACATCCTCGGAAACACTTATTATCATTTGTATTCTTAATTGTTGCCATTCTGACTGGTGGGAGGTGAAATCTTAAAGTAGTTTTGATTTGAATTTCTCTAATTGCTAGAGATACTGAACATTTTTTCATATATCTATTGATAGATTGTACATCATCTTCTGAGAAGTGTCTGTTCAGTTCCTTGGCCCATGTACTGATTGGATTATTTGGGGGGCGTTGGTGTTAAGATTTTTGAGTTTTTTATATATCCTAGAGATTACTGCTGTATATGATGTGCATGTGGTAAAAATTTGCTCCAATTCTGTAGGCTTTCTGTCACCTTGCTGTTTGTTTCTTTTGCTGAGAAGCTTTTGAGTTTGAATCCATCTGATTTATTGATTCTTGTTTTTATTATTGCACTACAGGAGTCTTATTAAGAAAGTTAGAGTCTAATCTGACATGATGAAGATTTGGGTGTATTTTTTATTCTATTAGACACAGGGTCTCTGGTTTAAATCCCAGGTCCTTGATCCAATTTGAGTTGAGTTTTGTGCATGGTGAGATACAGGGGTTTAATTTCATTTGGTTGCATATAGATTTCCAGTTTTCCCAGCACCATTTGTTGAAGAGGCTATCCTTTCACCAATGTATGTTCTGGTGACTTTATCTAAGATAACTGTGTGTATGTGGGTTTGGTTCTATGCCTTCTATTCTGTATCATTGATCAAGTTTATTTTGGTGTCAGTACAATGCCGCTTTTATTACTATAGCTCTGTAGTATAGCTTAAGGTCTGGTATGGTGGTGCCACCTGCCTTACTCTTCTTGCTAAGGATTTTGCTTTAGCTATTCTAGGTCTCTTATTTTTCCAAATGAATTTCATGATTGCTTTTTCTATTTCTATGAGGAATGTCATTGGAATTTTGGTTGGAATTGCATTAAATCTGTATAGTGCTTTTGGTAACACTGTTATTTTGACAATATTAATTGTGCCTGTCCAAGAAGAAGGGAGATATTTCCATCTTCTAAGGTCTTCTTTAATTTCTTTCTTTAGCATTCTGTAGTTTTAACTTTACAAGTCTCACTTCTTTCATTAAGTAGATTCCTAAGTATTTTATTTATTTTAAGACTATTGTAAATGGGTTAGTTTTGTTCATTTCCCTTTCAGAGGACTTGTCACTGATACACAGAAATGCCTTTGATTTATGGGTGTTGAATTTCCAAATACATTCACTAGTTCTAGAAGACTCCTGGTGGAATTTTTTGGGTCTTCTATCTATAGAATCATATTGTCAGCAAATAGTGCTAATTTGAGTTCTTCTTTTCCTATCCATATCCCTTTAATTTCCTTCATCTGTCTAATTGCTCTGGCTAGCTTTTCAAAAACTATGTTAAAATAGAAGTAGTGAAAGATGGCATCCTTGCCGTGTTCCAGTTTTTAGATGAAATGCTTTCAAATTTTCTCCATTTAGAATGATGTTGACCTGAAACTTATCATAGATAGCTTTTACAATGTTGAGATAAGTACCTGTTATCCCTAGTTTTTCTACTGTTTTAAAACTGAAGGGGTGCTGTAGTTCGTCAAATGCTTTTTCTGCATCTATTGAGATGATCATATGATTCCTATCTTTAAGGCTACTGATGTGATGAATTACATTTATTGATTTCTGTATGTTGAAACAACCTTGCATCCCTGGGATGAAACCCACTTGATCATGGTACACTGTCTTTTTATATGTTTCCATACTCGATTTGGCAGAATTTTATTGAGGATTTTTGCATCTATGTTCATTAGAGATACTGTTCTGAAGTTTTCTTTGTTTGATGAGTCTTTGCTTGGTTTTAAAATCAGGGTAATATTGCCCTCATAGAATAAGTTTGGAAGTGTCCCCCCCTTTTTTCCCTATTTCATGAAATAATTTGAGGAGTAAGTGGTATTACTTCTTCTTTAAAGGTCTTGTAGAACTCGGCTGTGTATCCATCTGGTCCTGGGCTCTTCTTGGTTCATAGGCTTCTGATGGCATCTTCTTTCATTGCTTGAAACTGATCTGTCTAAATTGTGTAGATCATTCTGGTTCAGTTTGGGTGAATCATGTGGCTCTAGAAATTTGTTGATATGTTTGGGATTTTCCACAAATTTTCAAAATAATTTCTAATTGTCTTCTGTATTTCTGTAGTGTATGTCACAATATTTCCTTTTTCATCACAGATGTTACGAATTTGACTTTTCTTTCTCCTTCTCTTCATTAGCATGTCTAAATGGTTATCTATTTTGTTTATTTTTTTCAAAGAACCAACTTTTTGTTCTGTCAATTTTTTCAATTGTTTCAGTTTCATTGCTTTAGCTCTAATTTTAACTATTTCCTGCCTTCTATTGCTTAGGTATTGATTTGTTCTTGTTTTTCTAGGGCTTTCAGATATAATGTTAGGTAATTTATTTGTTGACTTTTTCTTCTTTTAAGGAATGAACTCCATGCAATGAACTTTCCTCTCTGTACTGTCTTCATAGTGTCCCAGAGATATTGATATGTTGTATCAGTGTTCTCATTCACCTCTAAGAATTTTTTATTTTTTATTTTTTTTAAAGAGAGAGTGGGAGAGGAGGGAGGGAGAGAGAGAGAGAGAGAATTTTTAATATTTATTTTTTAGTTCTCGGCGGACACAACATCTTTGTTTGTATGTGGTGCTGAGGATTGAACCCAGGCCGAACGCATGTCAGGCGAGCGCACTACCGCTTGAGCCACATCCCCCGCCCTCTAAGAATTTTTTAATCTCTTCTTCGATGTCTTTTGTAAGCCATTGTTCATTCAATAGCATATTACTTAGTCTCCAGGTGTTGGAGTAACTTTTATTTTTTATTTTATCATTGATTTCTAATTTCATTCCATTATGATCTCATAGAATGTATCTGTAGTTTTGTATATTTGCTAAGAGTTGCTTTTTGGCATACTAAATGGTCTATTTTAGAAAAAGATCCATGTGCTGCTGAGCAGAAAGTGTATTCACTTGTTGATGGATGAAATAGTCCATATATGTCAGTTAAGTTGAAGTTATTGATTGTTTTGAGTTCTATAGTTTCTTTGTTCAGTTTTTGTTTGGAAGATCTATTCAGTGGTGAAAGAAGTGTGTTACAGTCACCCAGAATTATTGTGTTGTGGTTTATTTGACTGTTGAACTTGACAAGAGTTTGTTTGATGAACAAAGACGCTCCACTTTGGGGGCATATATAACTATTATTGTTATGTCTTGTTGATGTATGGTTCCCTTGAGCAGCATGAAATGTCCTTCTGTATCTCTTCTGATTAACTTTGGCTTGAAATCTACTTTATTTGATATGAGGATGGAAACCCCTGCTTGTTTCTGCAGTCCATGTGAGTGGTATTTTTTTTTTTAAAGAGAGAGAGAGAGAGAGAGAGAGAGAGAGAGAGAGAGAGAGAGAGAGATATTTTTTTTTAGTTTTCGGTGGACACAACATCTTTATTTTATTTTTATGTGGTGCTGAGGATCGAACCCAGCACCCTGCACATGCCAGGCAAGTGCGCTACTGCTTGAACCACATCCTGAGCCCCGAATTGTATGTTTTTTCCCAATCTTTCACCATCAGTCTGTGGTTGTCTTTTCCTATGAGATGAGTCTCTTAGAGGCAGCATATTGTTGGGTATTTTCTTTTAATCAATCTGCTAGTCTATGTCTTGACTGGTGAGTTCAGGCCATTAATATTCATGGTTATTATTGAGACATGATTTGTATTTTCAGCCATTCTTGTTTATTTTTTATATTTAACTGACTTGGTTTCTCCTTTGATTAGTTTTTCCTTTTGTGTAATACATCCCTCTGCTGATTTTCATTGTTTTTCATTTTCTCCTTGTGGGATATTTTGCAAAGGATGTTCTGTAGTGCCAGCTTTTTAGCTTTAAATTCTTTTAACTTTTGTTTACCATGGAAGGTTTTTATTTCATCATCACATCTAAAGCTTAATTTTGCTGATATAAGATTTTTGGTTGACATCCATTTTCTTTCAGAGCTTTATCTTCTAGGTTTTAGGGTCTGGGTTGAAAAATCTGCTGATATCCTAACTGGCTTCCCCCTATATATAATCTTATTCCTTTCATGGCTTTTAAGATTCAGTACTTATTGTGTATGCTAGGCATTTTCATTATAATGTTCCTTGGTGTTGGTCTGTTGTGATTTTGTACATTTGGCATCCTGTAATCCACTTGTATTTGTTTTTCCAATTCATTCTTCATGTTTGGAAAAATTTCTAATATTAATTCATTGAATAGATTGCTCATTCTTTTGGTTTGAAACTATGCCTTCCTCTATCCTAATGCCTCTTAAATTTGGTCTTTTTATATTATCCCATATTTCTTAAATGTTCTACTCATGGATTTTTACCATCTTCACTTTGTGATCTACATTATTTTGGAGATTATGTATTTTGTCTTATTATCTGAGGTTCTGTCCTTCAAGTGGTCTAATCTGTTGGTGATGCTTTCTATTGAGCTTTTAATTTGGTTTATTGTTTCTTTCATTTCAAGGATTTCTGTTTGTTTTTGTTTCAGAACCTCCATTTTCTTATTGAAGTAATCTTTTGCTTCCTTTATTTGCTTATGTAGCTCTTTATCAAAATGATCTTGTGCTGTTTGTATTTTGTTCTCTTATATCATCCTAAAATTCACAGAACACTTTAATTATGTACATCTCTGTAATTTCTTTTGTTGTGCTAGCCAGGGATTCTAATAATGTAGTATCTTGATTTGTTTGGGCACTTTTTTCCCTTGTTCTTTCGTGTTGTTCCTGTGTCTTTCCTTCTAGTACTGAGATCCACAGCATTACTGTTTTTCATGCTTTAGGCTATTAGTGTCCCTGCAGGGTTCAATACCTTTCCTGCTTAGCTGGTGTTCCAACCTGGTATTTTCCACAACTAAAGATGGAAATGATGGTATCCCATGATGGAGGTGGCTACATTCTGCAATGGCGTGTCAGGTGGGTCAGGTGGGCCCCAGCGATGGTATCAGGCAATGTGTTCAAAGACATAGTTTGACCCAGGCACAATCTGCCGGTGTTAGTGGGGTTCTCCTGGGCTTGCCTGTACTCTGCGCCAGGTCAGCAGGGCTGACCTAGGCCTGCCTCTCTAAGACTCTTTTTCATCATCTACAACTTGCTGACATCTTCATAACCTGGGTAGACCAGTTGGTGACAGCCCAACTAAGCACTCATAGACTATGACTATGTTAAGACAAATATAATATCCATTTGAGGAAATTATATTCAAAAGACCAACTATCTTGGTCTTTTGAACAGGGCAATTCATACCACCTTTATGATGCCCTGCTTTGAACTATATCATTAAATAAATTCTTTTTAAGAATGAAAGATCTAAAACAAACAAGGACAACAAAAGTATCAACAATAAACGTTTCAACTGTTCTACTAACTTCTTGCTAGCTTCAAAATGTCTGTATATATAAACATGGTTATGTGTGTGTGGAATTGACATGGAGGAGTAATGACATTGGATTTAAAGTGGAAACTAATAAAATAACATCACAACACAGTTTTTTATGTGACTACAGAGACAAGAGGTCAATTTAACCAGTGTAGGAGAAAGAGGTTTTTCTCTGTATTCTACTAATTTTCTAGAAGACAAGATTCTGAATAAATATGTGACAGAGAACATTCCAAATACTACAGGGATGAGTCAGGAGTAATTTTTTTTCAGAAGAAATTAAGTAATAGAAAGTCATTTACATTTGAAGGTGATTGAAATGAAAAGAAATAGTCTTCTCTAATACTTCTAAGAATCTTTGCTAAGAATGTTAGTTTATTATGTTTATACGCATCATTATATGTTTATATGTGAGTAGTATTATATATTGTACATATTATATATGACCTATTATATAGATAAGTATTTATCTATTGCCTTCTTTTATCTGTACATTCAATTCATTAATAAGGCTTATTTTCAATTACAAAAATTATGATATTAATTCTTAGAAAAATACAAGGAGAATCAAAAACCCTACATATAGAATTGGAAACAAAATAAGAAAGCAGAATAAGAATGTAAAGAGAAATCTAGCTGTATTCTGAATCTTGAGACAAACTCTGAGGTACATAAACAACATATTGTGTCTATTCCATAACCGAGCGATTTAATGGTTTATAGCAAATCATTTAATTTGTTACACTCTCTAATACGGAAGTCTTATCTCAAAGATGTGAATTTTTCCCCAAGGACTATGATCTCATCAAATTAAATTTAAATTAAATGTGTTTTGAGGAATTTAATGAGTTATAAAGTGCAGAGAAACAGAATAATCTAAAATAATTCCTTTTTCACTTAATCTAAAAGTTTTCCCTTTCTGATAATTAGAGTATCTCCAGCTTCTTCAATGATTAGTGATAGAAAAGATTGAAGAATTTCTCCTTTAGAAAACAAGATAGTAATGGTTTTCTGTATTTAGAAAATTATCCTTTATTGGCATTTAAGATGTTTCTAAGCTGGGTGTGGTGGTATATGCCTGTAATCTCAGGAGGCTGACAAAGGAGGATCACAACTTCCAAGCCAGCCTCAGAAAACCTAGTGAGACCCCAAGCAACTAGTGAGACTTTATCTCAATAATTTAAAAAATCAATCAAAAGGGTTAGGGATGTTGCTCAGTGGTTAAGCACCCTTGAATTCAACTACTGTTACCAATAAATAAATAAATAAATAATAAAGAAAGAAAAGAAAAAGAAAAAAAAAAAAAGAATGCTTCTGGTGACATCCCAAGAAGCATTTTCAAAATCTCTGGTTCTAAAATAATTGCAAAGCTCGTTTGTTCATTCACCACATGTTTATTGAACTCATATTTTCTTTTCAAGATTATACTAAGCAATTAATTGGGTAAATTAAAACTCCTCACTTCTTAACAGTGGACTCCAAGAATAAAATTACCATGAACTCTCCCTTTAAAGTACACCTTGCTCTGTCAAATACACTCTATTATGTTTATTTCATAGAAGTCTAATCATCTATATGTGGCTATAAGCCTTAGATGTGAGCTCATTTCTCCTTCAGGAAAGTACTATTTGATATGCTGAGAGCAGAATACCACAATTTACCTGAAGTCTCCAGGTCACTCCAGAAGGCACATGACTGAGAATTTAAAACCCTGCGATAACAACTTAAGGCATGAGCATAGTGGTAAAAAGCACCCAACATTAGGGAAAATGGCCACATAGGTGTCTTTGTTTTAAGCTCACATTTAGCCCTTGAAATTAACTACAGGTGTAAAAAATTACATGCAGAAATAATTGCACCTGAAATTACCAAATACAAGTATAACTGGTCAGTTGTATTCTCTCAAGGGAATCTCTAGTTGATTATGTACATTATTAGATAATTACAGGTATAATTATACAAGTTTCCATGCAATTTCATTGCTTTAAAGAACTCTAGTTCAGAAAATAAGATATGAACATAAGCTTTCATAAAAACTTCATTAAACGACAGTGCTGTTTGCTTGATGGGTTTCAAGCACTTCAGAACTGAATTTCACACTAAGAGTTCATGAAGCCTGGTAGCCAGCCTCTATCCTCAATCATTGTTTACATGAATCATACCCATTCTTTGTCTAACAAAGGGATGTGGCAAGAACATCTTTGTCAGGGTATTGTCTTGAGTTGAGCACTGAACCTCAATGCCATCTTTAATTGTCAAAAATATACTGTGATAAGACTGCCTTACAGACCTTCAGAACATAGGCAATGCATGTATTTCACAGTTGAGTTCTGCATTTCAGAGGAAAGTGGGGTATATATTTTAAGAGGTCAGGCCTTACTGCTTTGGAACAGAATGGCGGTATTCTCCCTAGCAGAATGAGCTTGCTCAGCGTGATATTTTATTTTCTGGTTATGTAAGCAATGGGGTTGCAATTATTAAAGATACCATTGCATGGTAGGAAGATGAAGACTAGAAAGATGCTTTGTATGGATAGAAAATCTATTATAAATATTGTCTGTTTGGATATTTGAAAACTGATGAATGGAGTTCTCTTTATTCTGGATTGTTGTAGATTGAAATTCAAGGATCATTGATGCCTGCATTCCTCCGCAACCTAATTTCAGCAATGCAGCTCTTGCCATTCGCCTTGTGGGATCAAGCGATTCTAATAATAGGGCCTACTCTTGTTCCCTTAAGCTTTAGTCTATTCTATGCTTTACAGAACCCTATTTTCTCTTTCCAGGTTTCTGGCACTCTGCTTCTGTATCCTGCTCCTGAGATCAGGCCTGTGAATCATTTACCCTGCTATCCCCTGCTATCATCTGCATGTGTCCCTTCCAAAGTTGAGGTGTTGCCAATGTGATGAGGAGGGCCCATCAGAGGTGTTGAGATCGTGGGGACTCCCCCTCCCCCCCCCCGTGAATGACATCAGGCCCATATAAGAATGGCTGAATGAAGCACTTGGTCTCTTACTCTTCTGCCATGTGAGCATACAGCATCTGTGCCTTTGGAGGATGCAGCTCTCATCAGACAACTGAATCTGTGGCACCTTGATGTTGATCTCCCAGCCTCCCAAACTGAGACATCCATTTTTGTTTTCTAAATAAATTGTCCAGTCTGTGGTAGTCTGCTGGTGCACCACAAAATGGGCTAAGTAAGACACACTCCTCACTGCTGCCTCTTTGGTTTCCCAATTTTTCCTGTAACAATATGCCTCTGAAAGTTTATCCTGCTGTCCCAGCCTAGTGACAGCAACATTATCCAAGGAAGGCTGATGGCCAAACAGACTTGAAGCTCTGGCTTACTGTCATGGTAAAGGTCATTTTATATATCCAGGAAATCCCAATTCATATTGTGTATGTATCACTCATATTGTTGTTTAGCCCCATGACAGTGGTGATCCAGTGATACCATTCATTGTCAGGGGCAATAATATGTCATCCACATTATCACTGAAAATCACAGTCAGCCTGAAAGGTCATTTAGCCATGTCCCCATATAAATCTCAAAATGGTCAATTATATAAAAAAAATCTCAATCAGATTGGAGCATCTTCATGGTCAGAAGAAAAAGGTGTAAATCTATAAAATACTCAATTATAAAAATAATCTGTAGGGCTGGGGATTTAGCACAGTGATAAAATGCTTGCATAGCATGTGTAAGGCCCTTGATTTGATCCCCAACATCACAAAAACTTTGTAGTCAAATATTTTTGATATTTTTATGAGATAGCTATCTGTATCTTAGGTACAGATATATGATTTCCAGAATTACAGAAATAGGTTTAAATTCATTTTAAAATCATGTTTTTAAATCTTATTTCAGAAGAGATCCCTTCTGGGAACAGGACAACTGATGATAGCCTCTATACCATCTGTAGAACATGCTCTAGGAAACAATGTTCAAATGTTCCAGTTGTAAACATGGCTTATTCCCATGAGCTTCTCTACCTATTATTTAGTCCATAATTAACTATTGCAAAGCATTGAAGAGGCAGACACATCTCTGTAGAGGATTGCAAGAGCAATAGTAAGAAGCTGATTGTTTTCTTTAGGCCTGCACAGCTTTTAACTCTAAATCTCCCACGTGTAATACAGTACATGCTTTACTACTAATGGTAACTGTTTTACAATTACCAGTCTATATTAGGAGGGATCAAGGGAAAAAAAAGCTCTTTTCCACTTAATTTTTCCCATACACTACTTAAAAGGCACTTTCTATCCCTTTCAATGTTAATTGGATTGTTATCATCTTGTCACTCAATATTTTCTATGCACATGGTGAAGGGGCTCAAAACCAGGGCTTCAACTCGTGCTAAATAAGGGCTCCATTACTAAGCTACACTGGCAGGTCTCAAATTTCACATATATGGATATGTCTAATGCTGCCATGTAATTAGATGGTCACATATCTCTACTGTCTCATCTCAACAACAGCAGAATAAACAGGTGTGATTAATCTAAAGGACAGTTTAATTTACCAGATTTTTTTTCATTCTGCTTTAGAATCTAAAGAACAGTTTAATTTACTTTTTTCATATTGCTTTAGAAGAACCTTTCAATTTGAATTTCTATTTTATGAAGTTTCCTATGATCTCTTAAAACACAGGTGTCCTGTTTCTTTTTTAATCTCTTCAGAAGACTGCAAATTCCTTAAAATATCCAGATTCTTTGAACATTCTATATTACTCTCTTTCTAATGCTTGTTTATTCTTTTCCTTTAAGGCCTGATTCGTACCTGCATGATGAAGTTAGTCAGCATTTATTTTGGGGATAATCATTAATCATTAGTCCCTTAGCACAGGCAGGACTTTTTTTTTTCAAGAGAGAGAGAGAGGATTTTTTTAATATTTATTTTTTAGTTTTCGGTGGACACAACATTTTTATTTTATTTTTATGTGGTGCTGAGGATCGAACCCAGCACCCAGAGCATGACAGGTGAGCGCGCGCGCTAACCCTTGAGCCACATCCCCAGCCCAGGACTTGTTTTTAAATAAAATTTTGGGGAGTGAACTAATGCATAGAATATTCTAATACATAGAATATTCCCACATTTCCTAAAATCATTGCATTCCCAGGGCCTTTCACTTCTTTCATTCTTTCTCTTATTCACTAGACATCTACAGAGTACCTCATTAAAAAACAGTGATCACATCAGAATTGCTTATAGTCCACTGAAGTGGAGGAGGTGTGGCAGATGAGAGTCATGTAAAAAAAAAAAAAAATTCATGAAGTGAAAAGTGCCCTGGAAAGAAGAACTTCTCCTGTGAAAAGTGTGAGAATCTTGGAAGACTGAGTTAAATTTTTTTCACCAGTGATTAATAGTTTGCTAAAAGGTGAAAAGAAACAAAATTCATATGATTCTTTGTGTGCTCAAGAAATGTTCAGAAAATTTTTAGTGTGGCTCGACAGTAGAAAGCGAACAGCAAAAAGATTAGTCTGGAAAGTCTCAGACTGTGAAGTGCTTCCGTACCACATCAACTAGTGTGGTCTTCATCCCCTGTACCAGCAGGTCTAGAATTTCCATATGTATTTTAGAAGCTCTTAAGAAAGCGAAAGTTTGAGGTCTACAGTGGAATGTGGAAATGTGTATTTTTAACATCTCTAGTGATTCCAATACAAGTTTTCCTCAGATAAAATTATGATAAACACCACCTGGATGCAATGGAAACCTTAAGGGGGTGGTTCAATAGATGTGTGGGGATGGATTACCTTGGGGGAAGTGGCTAGTCAACTGTGCAGGGATTTAGGCAACTGATCAGGCAAATGATGTTGATTATAAGAATGATGTCTATCTACAAACAACTTTGTTTATTTAGTTACTTGCTACTATTCTTGAAAGATGGTACCTGAGTGGACCCATAAGTAAATACATTAAAATCATGTGTATGCTTCACTATATTACAGCAATCATTATTCTTCTCTTGTTAGACAATATATTGTCCCAGGTAAAGCCTCACAAAAATCCGATGAGGTAGTTCATTACTATCTCTGTTTAAAAGATGCAAAAACAAGAGTTCAGAGAGTTGAAATGACAGCCTTAGTGCTGCACAATGCAAACATAGAGCAGTTCCAAATAACTGAGGGAATATCTCAATACACAATGAAATACAATAGACATCAATTTTGTCTATAACTAGTTGAATATGAATTTATTAGTATTGAAGTTAAAAATACAAGTATTCAATTAGTTTATGCTAAGATTGTTCCTATTGTGAATGATTAAAAAAATCAAGCCCAACTGACTTAAAGAAAATGTATATTTATTGATACTCATGGATGGACAGTCCATAGTAGAATCTAGGAAACCAAAAAGTGACTGTAGAAATCACTTTCTCCCTCTCGATATCTTTACTGCTTTCTCTTTCTTGTTTTTATGTTAAGTTCCTCCAGTCCTGGTAAGATGGCTTGCTCCAGAGAGCTAGCTTCCTATACTTTGAAGTTCAAGTCCAGTGGAAAATAGAACTTTTCCTTTTTTTCCAAAAATTTCTGTCAAAGACTTGGTTCGCAGTTCTAACTGGGTCCATGGTGCATCCTTGAGTCAATACCTGTAGCCAGGTAAATCAATGCTCTATTTGTCAATATGGGTGTAACTTTTACCTTTAGGTCCAGTATAGAGTCAATGCTATTCAAATGTTGCAGACTATGAGTGGGAGACAGGTGATTCTTTCAAATTTGGTTGATGAAAAAAAAAAAAAAAGAGAGAAGTTTCAAATTAAGGGAAATAACACTAACAAAATCCACAATGTTCAGCTAAAGTAAGAGCAAGTAACTGTCCTTGATTTTTATTGCTATGACAGACTCAACTAAATTCATTGATGAATTAGATGATACTTTTCTAAATTTCTTTATTTCCTTAGGACAGACCACTGCGTGGATGGAAATTTATTTTAACAGGATATTTACTTTTACATAATTTAAACACACACACACACACAATTCCTATAAGATTGTTTCTAGATATAGATCAAATCTATTCAAATAAGATTATTCTGTAAATAACTGACTAAAATCTCTTTTCAAAATAACCCCCTATTCAATCAAAGACAAGCACTTTTTTAAGCTTTAAACTAATTAGTGTACATATAGTCATAGTCATTCTTCAGCCAAAATACACTGGTGTCTTTAATCCTTTAATCAATACTTCCCTCGAGCAATTCATACATATCTTTTTTCTCCTTTGCAAAAATCATTTCTCCAAGAAAAGTAGAAAGGTTTTACTGACTCATCTCTTTGGTGATTATGAATTGGATAAGCATTCCACAATTCTTGGATGTTTCTCTTTGGTGATATTTTATGTTCACATCAGTGTATGTACTAATTTTCAAACTGCTAATTCTTTAATGCACAGTTTGAGCTTCTAAGACACTTGTCCCCTCTCTATCAAGAACCCATATTCAAAAATATTTATCAGTATACCACAATTAATTACTAATACTACAATAATGAAATTAGCTAATTACACAGATTCACATTAATTAAACTTTTCTTGGGGGAGTGTACTGGGGATTAAGTCTGGGGGTGTTTTACCAATGAGCTGCACCTTCAGTCCTATTTTTATTTTGCAACAAGATCGCATTAAGCTGCTGAGGATCTCGCTAAATTGCTGAGGCTGGCCTTGAACTTGTAATCTCCTACCTCAGCCTCCCGAGTCACTGGAATTACCAGTTCTATACCACCACGCCCAACTAAGTTCACACTAATTAATTTTTTAAAAAATTTTGTTTCCTTCTCTATTAACTGAAGGCTCATTGAGGTTGGACTCTGCATTCTCAGCCCTTAGCACAGTTTCTCACAGCCAATGAAAAGACATGTTACAGTCACTCATGTGCTAACAGAATAATTTACTTTTTCAAAAGCTGATTTCGTTCAATCTTCCTGGGTACAAAGGTTAGGAAAGAAAAGTATTCAGTATAGCCAGGTCTCCCCTATTTAAAGCTACAAGGCAGGGCATGGTCAGGGACACAGCGCCCCCCCGCCAGCCCCCCAACTTTTCTCTCTCTTTCTTCAGGCAATAAGAGTATGAAACTAGGAGGAAGACAGAGGAGTGAGTCAGAGGATCAGGCTGAATGGCTGACCCAGGACAAGAAAAGAGACACTTACAGACTAGGGAAGAGAGGGGCAGGCTGGCATACCAACTGTGACAGAGCTGGGTGAAGTTGGCTTTCAGCTGCCTCTTTACTGGGGATGTATGACTGACTGTATTAAGAGTGGGAACTGAGGGAATAATTTGGTGACACAGACACATATCTAACACCCTCTGACTCATTAAATACTTACACATGTGTAAATTCACCAGCAGCTCTTTGCTCTCTGGCTTTCTTCCCATTAGGTGTTATATTTTCTGACTATAATATTTTCATTTCTAAGTATGGCACATTATGAAATACCATATTAATGATATTTAAACAAATTAAATTGCACTATTATGTTTGCAAAGTGTGGCCCACATCGATCAACATGACAAATTATGAATGCAAAACACTCCTTAAACTGCATAATGACAGCATATTTTAAAATGCATCCCTGAGTGGCAGTTAGGAATTCCACAGGAAGAGAGAATTGAATTACACATGGCTTGGAAATGGATAAATAAAAATAAGTAACTAGCTCTGGGAAAAGGATTTGACTAATCAAATGCATGTCCCCAAGATAGGCTAATAAACTGTCCAAGTGAAGAGATTTTGCAGTTACCCAGGAGTTGGCAGCTCTTCCCTCAGCTAGACTCTGGAGCAATTGTTTGCCCCTGGAATGTTAAGAGTTAGAAGAAACCAGTGTTTGGCCTTTTATTTGCTCTGCAACAGTCCATTTTCAGATGTTATTTATTGTGAGTATATTGCTCATTTCAATGTAATGGTCATGTGTGGTCCAGTATTTTTGGTCGTTTGAATCTCCTAAACAAACAACAAATATTCATCTCATACTAAGCACCAAGAAGCCTGCCAAGCATGTGGAAAAGCAAATCAAACACAGAACAATCAAAACCAAAAAAATACAAAATACATAACGACAACAACAATACAAAGCATGAAGAATGGATTTTCTTTTTCTTTTTCTCCAATTATTAAAGTTGTGAAAAGCAACATATCTAACAGATGCAAGTTCTAGAGCAGTAATGCTATTAAAAATATTTAACAACCTATATGGCTGGCATCCACCAATCAGAAAATTCATCAATCTGAGGGAGGGCCAGCTAACAAGCCAGACAGGTACACATCCATGGAATATCAGTTCAAAGAGGATGGGTGGTACAAATGACTTGTTTGGAAAGCTCACTTCTGCCACTGTACATCACCTTTCTTATAGTGTAAACACACACCTTTTTTTTTTTCTGCATACTCGATACTTATAGGATAGATTCTAAACTCTTTGAGAGTTGGGATGATTTCTTGTTCAACCTTTAATACATAGCACTTGACTCTTTAAGACTGTTTTGGCAAACATAATCAAGGACGCAGCAGTCCCTTATTAAAGTTTCAGATGTTTGTGTAGCAGACTGTGTGGGGAGGTGATGAAATACCTTCTTACTCCAAAATAGCTCTGACCCCAAAATAGTAGTAAACAGGAAAGAATGAGAAACGAGCAGTGAGCTCTAACAACAGAGAGCCCCATGCTCTGCCAGTCAAGCAGCAATCTCCAGTGGTCCATGGCAGGGATGGCAAGGAGGCAGTTCCACATGAGGAACTTCTTCATGAGTTGGAAAATGTCTCTTAGGCTAACTGCAAAGCCTCCCCAAGCTGGCTTAGGATTTTCTGGTGTTTTTTTTTTTTTTTTAATATCCTATTAGTACCTCAAGGCATTCTTTTAAAATGAGGTTTTGATGTCAAATCTTTTGACATTTTGACAGACTACCAAATTCAAAGCAGCAGAACTTTCCATCCTAAATGTAGCGTTAGGTATTAATGCAGCAAATACATGCAATTTCACTTAGTAGACTGTAAATACAGTTAATTAAAACCCAGAAATTGATTAGTAGTGAATTTCAATGGGAAAATTCATTAAGAACAAACTTTACATAAAGTTAAATCCCCCCTCTATATTTTTAACAGAAAGTCACATGTTGAAAACTTATTTATTCAAAATATGCTACAGCCATGTTCTTCAACCCTGTATTCAAATTTAGAACTATATAATGATCTTTAAAAAAAAATGATGGTTCCCATGATCTACCCCAGAACTTAAAAGACTGTGCCCTAGAGAGCTCTAAGTAGGAATTGTAAGAACTAGGTCATAGGCTGTATATGAAACACCATAATGCAATAACCAGAGTGGCTCAGTGCCACCTTGATTATCCCAGTGGTGCTGGGCCTATACCTGACTGAGCACATACTGGTTCCAACAGCATGGGAAAGGGAGAAAAAATGGTGACTGAGCAGGCAACCATTGAGTAGGCAGCCAACTGTGTCTGCCAAATACTACAAGTATTTCAAAATGTTCTTGAAAATTCAGAGTGATATGGGAATTTCACCAGAGCAGAGTTTGAATATGATAATATTTATCAAATCAGTTCTTCCAGTACCCTTTCTGTTCTGTGTGAATACATACCAATAACTGAAAATGTCTCAGGAAACTGTGGGATTAGATTCAATAATTTTTAAGCTCCTTCCTACCTATACAAAGCCATGATTTAACACCTAGTAGGAAATTTTAACTGTAAGAAAAAATAGACATTTCTGGCCTTGAAAAATGTGATCATCTTATGAAGACATATTATGGACACAGGGAAAACAACTAAAGACTATACCAGAAAATAAATAAACAAATAAAATTAGATGTTTCAAAGATTACAACTTGAATTAATAACAGAAGAGCTTATCAACAAAAAACAACTATGACCTATGACTAGAACACTGACTATATACACAGTCCATTTCTATATCTAAGAATTTGAAATTATATTTATACTCTCGCATTGGTTTAAGAAAAGTGTTTGATTCTTTAATTCTCCAGTATGTTCATTTAAAACACTTAGTATGCTTAGTAGCTACTATGTGGACAGTCTTCTGCTATGCATTAGGAATATTCAAAGATAAATGAGATGCAGTCCTTGCTTTCAGACAGATAAACAACTAGTTTGAATGCAATCACCCAGCACAAATGGTGGTAATTGGCAGAGTCTTAAATGCAAAAATGATCTATATCAAGTAAAAGTATATTGTGACACAACATATAATTCCCTAAGTTCTCTGTTCTGCTCCACTGAGAGATTTCTAATCAAAATCTGCCTTGTTCTCATTTAAGTCTCAGGTAGGTCTGCTACAAATCTTTTGCCTTTATGAAGCTAAATTTATAACAATGTCAGTGAAATAATGCAAAGGAGTAGAAAGTCCAGAGCCCGAAGGGCAGTAGCTAAGGTGTCTAACTGCTTTATCTTATTCTTCCCTCTCTATTCCTAAAAATAAAAAAAAAAGGAAAAAAAAAATAAAGAAAAAGAAAAATGTCATATGGAATTGTTTTCTTTCTTTCTCACCAAGTCAAAACTCTGGGATTTCTGGGTTGTTGTTATGATTTTTAGATAAACAAATTGAGACACATTCATTCACTTGCTGTTGTTACAAAAGAAATAAGAACAAAGTGCAAGAAATTAAGCTCATATCTTTTCCACTCTAATCCTGTTTGCATGTTATCATCCTACAGAGCACATTTGTCTACAATGGACTCTGTCTGGATTCTTAGAACTACACACAAAGAAGAATCTGCATGGTTCACAATGGGGCACCCATGGGATGCTATAGATGTTGCACCAAGAGGAGTAAAAATGGCCCAATCTACATGGTCATCAGGCTGAGTTCACATAAAAGGGAAGTGGACCTCTATCTAGGCGGCTCTCCCTGTTTATAAAGAGAAGACCCAACCAGGACTTGTGAAATTTCCTCCAAGACACCCCCAGAAAGATATGTGAGAGCATTCTGTGTCTTAGGCTTGAAAATAATAAAAGTACGGAGAGCTTGGGAATGTGCCAGAAGAGTCTGCCCCACTGTGTGGACATTTTATGACTGACAGGCCTTCTGATGCACTGTCTTGTGACACAGTGACCATATGCTATGAAGCACTCCTGCTTTATGGGGATCCAGATCGCCAAAGGAGTCTCAAAAGTCAGGCAGATGCCAGCGTCCTCTGTACTGTCCCTGATCAACCAGAAATGGTCTTGCCAGATGGCATCTCACCTCCTCCTACCCTGCTCTGATCACAGAAAACAAACAGGTCAAGACACTAACAACTCTATCCCCCAAGATCAGTACAGCCCTGCCAGTGAGAGAGGACTTAATAAGCAATAGATTCCAAAGTGAAGACAGAGGGATGGGGCAAGTGTGATTTTTCTTTTCTCTTCTATTTTCTCCTTAGACAATGGTGTGCTGTACTCTGCATGACCTATTATAATTCAGAATTTCTCTACCTATACAGTCAAGTTTCTTGAGGATTGTCACAGCCCCTATCTAGCACTATGACTGGCACAGAGTGAGAGCTCATAAAATGTCTTTTTTTTTCTTTTAATTTTGTTAAAAAACAAGTTCTATGATGATGAATGGAGATAAAATACCAGTTAAGTAAGGACTTCAGAATTCCTGTCATATGGAACCTGAGATCCCTGAAGAGGCTCCTTCTCACCCAGAAAGGATAAAAACAACACATCATTCCATGATCAATGCCTAAGTGGCTCTTTGGCTTCTATAGCAATTTTATTCCTCTGCCAGCAATGCTACCAGGCAGCAAAAACCACAACCTCAACCCCATCCCATGCCAGAGAAATGTCCAGACATGGTAACAAGACTAATATTTCACTTCTGTCTGACCACAGAGTTCAGCCACAATGGTTCATTAAGCACAAATTTAAAGCAACTTGAAGAGTGTGTTAAAAATCTAAGTGCTGATAATTTTAAAATATTCATCCAGCATATTAAATTATGAAATGTAATTTGTAGAAATTTATCACCCTCTAGCAATATTAAAGTCTTAATATATAACAGCAATTTTAATATAAAACATTGCATGTTTATTGGTTTCCCGGTGCATACATTGTGCTACAAGGATGCTGAGGATAAAAGGACCTTATACCAAACAACAGCACGTGAATGGACTGATAAAAAGAAATTGAGCAATAAATGAGGTTACCATTCTTGCATGAGCTCTGGCTGTAACACTGCCTGCTTGGAAATCTCTGGACATAAAATGTATCCATATTTATAAGCATCTTTCTCTATATATTCACTGATTTCAATGGAGAATTGAGAAAGATTTTCAGTTCTGCATTCAGTTATCATCTCATATGCAGAGGAACTGTCCTAATTTTCTCCTTGGTTAAATGGAAGTGCTTTAAACACATTAGCAATGAATTGCTATTATTATATGTATAGTGTGCTTACTCTTGTGCCTGGAATATGGCTAGCATGCAATAAACATTTATTCTATTAGTTACAGAAGTCATCATCATCTTTTGCAACAACAATGAAGTTGGACAAGACCTCAGTAGGACTAACTAATCCAAACTTGCTTTATTCTCCATAGGAAAAGAATAGCCCACACTCTACTTACCAAAAGTATTACTAATGTCATCCAACTAATCAGTGAGAAAAAATTGAGAACAGAATTGCCTCCTAAACATCAGTCTAGGGATTTTTCATTCCACTATCAAGGAACATAGAATGTTTTCAGGTTATTAAGGGCTTTGGACAATATCAGGAAATCGAGAGTCTCTACCTATTAGCATTTCTCTCACTGTGGTCCTTTGACAATGCAGAACACACCCAGAGTTCTATGTCTTCGACCGTTTAGCTGTCTTTCAATTTGAGAAAGAAAAGGGCCATAGGGAAGAAAAACTTTTTATATTCCTTTGCTGAGATTCACACATTCTCTGAGACATGTTTTCTCTTAACGTACTAGTGCCCAAATAAAGTGGTTGCTCTTACATACAAGTAATTATTCTGATTCCAAGAAAGATTTTAAAGAAATTGTAAGAAGACCTAAAAGTAATAAAACAAAACCAATAGGGCCTCTACTTTATGATAGATGCTTTCGTGTTTTGCTTCCTGTTCATATGTTAGACGTTTACCTATTAAGATGCAGATCCAAACTTGTTCTCTTTTCACTTTCAAATTGATGGGGCTAGAAGCCTGAAAACTACAAGTTGTAGGCTTCCTTGCTAGCACATTTCTGGTTATATTCTGTCAATTGGAAGTACTCATGCCAAAATGGAAATCATTAAGGAATTAGACATTTGCTTCTGGCAAACCCTTCTGTAGCAGCATCAACAGCAGCAGCAGCAGCAGGAGCCCATGTTCTGTTAATTAAGCATTTTAGAATCAGCAGCTAATTCCATCAAATGAAGAGACAGCAGCTCCTGCTCATACCACCTCCCATGACAGCACTGGCATTGAAAATAACAGTTCTAACAATGTTAGTGGCAAAAATGTTTTTATGGGCATAAGCTCCCTTCCCCCTTTTCTTTTCTAGCTCATCTAATACCTTTGAAACCTTCTATAATTAGTCCTTCTCTCATTGAAACACTTCTGTTGGTGTGAATTTTCTGACTGGACAATGACTGACTTCTAGATACAACCTATCTTCACAATGGTTCTTCAAGCAGGTATTGTTATCTGTGCTTTATAATTGAGGAAGATAATTATTAAAATAGTGAAGTGACTTGACCTATGTATTCTAACAAATAGAAGAGCTAGAATCAGAACTATAGTACTATTGGATTCAGATACTCTTATCATTCAATGTTAAGAACTGTTTCAGCTTGTTATGAAAATAGTAAGTGGATTTTATTCTAATTTTGAAATAATATACTGAAAATATATAAAATTTGAAAAAATACAGGAAACAATAATTTCCTTTTAAGTCTTCAAGGGAATTGAGTGATCCCCCCAATGATATCCCCAGAGCCTTTTATTGCTGTGATATGTGATAAAGTTTATGTTACATATACTGTCATAGAGATCAGCAGTACTAGAGGGTGCAAGGTCAATTTTAAGTCATCCATCAATTTTCAGTTGATGTCTCTTGGGAAAACACTATCAATGATGAAACAAGAGAGTCACAGAAAGGATGAGAAAAAGAAATACAGTGAGGCACAGAGATAGAAAGCAGCTGTATTACTACTTTGAGATATAAAATTACATTTTACAAAAGTAAATGGAAAGATATAATCAAAGAATGTGTGTCTGACACAATTCATGTCTGGTTTCAGATCCTCTAGATATAGTCTGTCTCCCAGTACTCAGTTTTTCTCATAGAGACTCCAAACTTTACTTCCTCATCTGCAAACTCTGGGTAACCTCTGATTAAGCCTCAGTTCCAAAACAGCCCTCATCATGTTGGCTTTATCTTTGCTTCAGGATCTGATTTCTAGTGCAATCTGATTCAGACAGGAAAGAAACTCATTCTTAATGAAATGTTTACAGATTTTAGTTACATTATTTTCAGTGAAATTTATACCATAATGTCACGAGCCATCTGTGGGTTGCGTGTGGGTTACCACACATGGAAGCCTTGGGGATAGAGGCATCTAGTGCCTGGGAATGGCTATGGACATTTCCTCTGGTCAATTTCCCAGGGACAACATGAATCTCTTTCCTTCTCAGCAGTGGCCCACACAGTACCTGAGGTGGGTGTAATATGCCAAGATGCCAATCAACCTGCTGACTTTAAGACACCAGGAAGCAAGACTCCGCCCTTGAAACCATATCCCTGTCTTTGATGTACCCCCTTAAATAAACCACCAGAGCCATTTTCCTTTTGTCTAGTTCCAGAACCCATATGGACTAGATCTATCAGGGGCTTAGCATTCTGTAAATATATTTCTGAGTATTTGTGTTTTGTTACTAATTATCTAAAATTGTAAGTTTTAGGGTGGCTTAGATTTCCTTGGGCAGGAAGAAGGACCCCTTATTGAGATGCTGGCCGTCATCCATCCCCCTGAAACCATAAGGTTTTTGTTACATTCAATACATGACTATATACTTTATAAGTATTCCACAGCTTCTGATTATCAATGTACATCATATATTAATTAGTAGTTTACAGTGTTTGGATCATAATATTCTGATCACAAATTATTAGAGGATTTTATCTTTATTTTTATGCTCCACTGATAAAACCTAGACTTTCATGTGATGCTGAATCTTACACTCTCCAAATCCTCCACTTCCAATGAAAACATCAACCTATAGCAAAGTCATCAATTTTTTAACTATTCACTTTATTATGCCCTTTTAGGTATGTGTTGCTCCAAATTTTTTTTACTATCTCCTAATCTCAAAAAATACACGCAGAATCTCAATGTAACCTACAGCTTATTATTATTCACCAGCTTACTTACAGAGTATGAGGGATTAATTAGAGACATAAACAGCATTTTTAAAGTATACGACAAATAAGCCCCAATGGTTTAAAGAACTCAAGTTCTTTAATGTGATAAGTCGAGAAAGACACAGGGAATACTAAGGGTCTATCTATATTCTTAAGAGGTTTTTAATAGTGTTAATTGGACTTTTTTTCCTTTTTTAAAAAGTATGATTCAGCCAATGTCAGAAGTCCTTGAGAATTTTTTCATATAGGTTTCCCTCTCTAATAGTGTGAAATTAAGAGAATGTATACAATGGTGACTATCTTATAATGCCTGAATTCAAAGTCTGGTGCTTTCATTTAAGTAGCCAAGTGGCCTTGGGCAAGTCATTTAATTCTGCCTGTGCTTAGTTTTCTCATCAAAAATGAAGACAAAAAAATATTGCTTTGTGGAGATGAAGATAAAATGAATCATTATGTGTAAGGGACTTAGAAATATGCCTAAGTTAACTTTAAAATATATGATATCTTTTATTAAAGGCTTTTAAAGTCCTCAATAATAATAATAATAATAAACCCTCAATTATAAAACTGATTTTATAAGTGACTTATAGAAGCATTTATAATAAAATGAAAGAATTTAGCTTTAAATAATGACTTGATGAGAGAGATGGATGATTAGAAATCAAATTGGTCATAATTATCAAAAATAATTATTTCAGGTCATTTAAAATGGACCAATATAGGCAATGATTTGAGAATTATTTACTCAGGAAACACTATTAATTCTTTTCACCAGGTTAAAGGGGTGATTTTTTTTTTTGGCCATGTTATGAGGACATTTTTATTTCTCTGGTTCAGGTGGAAAAATTTCTTAGCTTTCCAGTTGATGTTTGCAGACTCAGTTAAGAGAAGGTGACAAGCAATGAGGAACATAAGTGGGAGATGTTGGGAGTAAGGGAGAGGGAGAAACTTTCCATACATCCCTCATTTACTCTTAGACCCCCTGAAGGTAGTACACAACATAGTCAAGGTAAAATTTAAAAGTCTGAGGAAGAACTAAGGATTTGCCATGTCTTTGGAGCCATTTGTCAACCCATAAATTCAGGTGACAGGGGATGGAAGCCTTATTGAATTGGGGTGTATAACTGTAATCTTACATATGTCACTGGCTGTCCATGAAACTGCAGGAGAACCAGGTTACCAAACACTGAGTGGCTACATTAGGTACTACACACTGCACAGCAGAAATATTTTCCAGCTTATGTAGGTTCAAAAACATTAATTTTCTATAAAACAAAATTACAAAAACCCTCAGAGAAAGAATTAAAAAGAAATTGATTAAAGTAACTGCAACAAATCATCTTCATTGTCCAGTTTCTCACAAAATAAATTATTATCCTGCAAAGAAATAAGAATAATGCACAAGAAAAAAAAAAGTAACAGTCTACAAAAATTAGCTAGGAGTGAACATAAGCAGACCAAGATTTCAAGTGCTATTTTTGATATTTCCAAATTTAAGAAAATTATATTCAAGGAATTAGAGGAATATATGTTCAAAGAATTAGAAAAATATAGAAATAATAAGCAAAACAAATCAATATGTGGACAGTATGTTATCCAAATCAAAGAACAGAATGGAAAACAAATATTTTCAACATTTGAACAGAGATCTGTGACAATAACAAGCATTCCAACAATTATAATTAGAGTTCTAGAGCAAGGTAAGGAAGGAAAAGAGGAAGAGAAAGATTTTACAAATTATACCCGAAGTTCCCAAACAGGTGAAAATACATACAAGAAGCTCAACAAATCCCAAATAGGATAAACACAAAGGAGATTGCCCAAAACACACAGTGTCTAACTCCTGATAGCCAAAAATAAATAGAAATCTTGAAAGCAGCAAGAGAGAAATGACAAATCACCTATAAGGGAGAAACTTAATGGTTAGTGGCACAATTCATCCACAAACAATGGCAGCTAGAGGAGATATTTGAAGTGACATTCGAATCTCATTGACAGAATAATCAAAAAAAGGACCAAGAATTTTATATCCACAAAAATCATTATTCAAACCTGAAGGTGAAATCAAATGTTTTCCAAAGAAAACCAAAAAGTAACCTGTTTCCAAGAGAATTGCACTATATGATGTACTAAAACATCCATTTAGCTAAAGAAAATAACAAAAAAATGATAACTCATTTATAATGGAAGAAATGAAGAGAACCAGAAATGGTTACCATATATAAAACACATGCACACATATGCATTTCTCTTAATTTGTTTAAGTCTTATACTTCGGTAAAAAAAAAATTGTACTGTGTTCTGGAGCTTAAATGCATACAGATATAATATATATGATGATACCAAGACGACAGAGCACCATGGAGCTATTCTTGTACAAAGCTCCTGTATTTTATTAGAGGTCAGTGTTATTTATATTAGATTATAATAAATTTATGATGGGTATATTCTAACCCCAATAGTAATTACTTTTTTAAAAGGGAGGAATTTGGCTAAAAAATAAAGAAAGGGTTGTTGAAATACATACAAGAAGCCAGAAAGAAAAAGAACAGGTTTAAAACATAAAGGAGTGAAATAGAAAACAGGTAGCCAAATTCCATATCTAAATCCAACTGTATAAATTATTACATTAAATATGAATAGTAGAGGATAGGAAAGGCAGTAGAATACAACAGACACTAGTATGGCAATATGTAAAAAAGTGGATGTGTAACCGATGTGATTCTGAAATATGTATACGGGGTAAAAATGGGAGTTCATAATCTGCTTGAATCAAATGTATGAAATATGATATGTCAAGAGCTTTGTAATGTTTTGAACAACTAATAATAAAAAATAGAAAAAAATATGAACCCACCAAACATACTAAATCACAGAGATTTTCAAACTGTATAAAGAACAAACCATACATATACAATATATACAGGAGATATAGTTTCAATTCAAAGGCACAGATAGATTGAAAATATAGGAATGGGAAAGTTAAACCAACAAAATAATAAGCAGAAGACAGCTAGTGGGACTCTGTGAATTCTAGGCAAAATAGACTTCAAGAGAAGAAATATTCTTAGAGAAAGTGATTTCATATTTAATGATCCAAGGAATAATAAATTGCAAACGTGTAATAATTATAAAAGTCTAAGCACCTAACCACCAGAGTAATTACAAAGAGGCACACTTGGCAAATGTTTTGTATAATGGAAGTGTTCTAAAACTTACTTTCGATAGTAGCCAAAACTCCTCTGACTATATATTTAAGTGGCTGAATTTTGCTATATATAAAAAAGCTATTCAAATTAAATCAAAGAAATGAAGGGGGAGAAAAAAGAAAGGCAACTCTTAATCACACAGGGTTGTCATAGGATGTACAGGGAACTGGATAAATGTTTTTGGTGTGTGTGGCCTCTGCCTATACTATGTGTGCAATTTGAGTCCTCCAAAATTAGAGTATGAGAATACTCTTCTGGCAGCCTGATTTCATATGGTCATGCAAAGAAATATTGCTTTGGGGCTGGGGATGTGGCGCTCGCCTGGCATTCGTGCGGCCCGGGTTCGATCCTCAGCACCACACACCAACAAAGATGTTGTGTCCACCAAGAACTAAAAAATAAATATTAAAAAAATTCTCTCTCTCTCTCTCTCTAAAAAAAAAGAAAAAAAGAAATATTGCTTTGGCCAGTGAAAGTGATTCACTTGCCCAGTTGTCTCTCAGGAATAAGACCTGCTCACCAGGCCCTAGGGGGACCTCACTATGGCAAGTCTTGGATGCCTTCAAGCTCAGATTAATAGGGCATGGAATAGAAGGTTGAACTGAGCTTGGATGATTCTAGGTACTAGGTTACTAAGTACTTTCTATCAAAAAGGGTAATCCAAAATATAATGTCTCTTGAGAAGTGATAGGGTCTGGCTTGCCCAGATCTATGGGAACTACTGAGACCAGCTTTATGCATATAAATTCTATTTGACTAAGTAAGTTTAAAAATGGCTTTTTTAAACAACTAAAGTATAAGCTCAGTTCATCTCAGTTTACTGGTTTTTAAATAACACTTCAGGGTGTCTCATTTATCAAATAATGCAATTACTATATGTCATACAGTGCTTTAATGTTTTGCAAATGTTGATTTATTTCATTATTATAAAAATCTTTTTAAATTTTTTATTTGTTCTATTTAGTTATCCATGACCATAGAGTTTTGACATATCATATACATACATGCAGTATAACCTCCCATTTTTGAGGTTTTCCATGATGTGCAGTTATTCTGGTCATGTGTTTATGTGAACATAGGAAAGTTAGCCTGATTCATTCTACTGTCTTTACCATTCCTATTTCTCCTCCCTTGCCCCACTCTGCCCTGTCCAATCCAGTGAACCAGATAGTCTCCAGATAGTCTCCTGTTCCATCCATTTACTGGCAAATGTCAAAATTTCATTCTTCTTTAAGGCCGAGTAATATTCCATTGTGTATATGCACTACATTTTCTTTATCTATTCATCTGTTGAAGGGCACCAAGGTTGGTTCCTTAGCTTAGCTATTGGAAATTGAGCTTCCATAAACACTGAAATTGTCACATCACTATTGTATGCTGATTTTAAGCCCTCTGGGTATATACTAAGGAGTGGGAAACTGGGTCAAATGGTGGTTCCATTCCAAGTTTTCCAAACAATCTCCATACTTCTTTCCAAAGTGGTTGCACCAATTTGCAGTCCCACCAAAAATGTATGAGTGCATCTTTTTCCTGACATCCTTGCCAATACTTATTGTTACTTATATTCTTGATAATTGTCATTCTGACTGCAGTGAGATGAAATCTCATTGTAGTTTTAATTTACATTTCTCTAATTGCTAGTGATTTTGAACATTTTTTCATATATTTGTAGACCAATCACATTTCTTCTTCTGTAAAGTGTCTGTTCATTCCCTTTGCCCATTTATTGATTGGGTTATTTACTTGTTTATTTTTGGTGTTAAGTTTTTTGAGTTCTATATATATCCTGGAGATTAATGCTCTGAGGTGCAGATGGCAAAGATTTTCTCCCATTCTGTTGGCTGTCTCTTCACATTCTTTATTGTATCCTTCCTTGTGAAGAAGATTTTTTAGTTTAATATCATTTATTGATCCTTGATTTTACTTCTTGCCCTTTAGAAGTCTTGTTGAGGAATCTTGTTCCTAAGCCAACATGGTAGAGAGTTGGGCCTACTCTTTCTTCTAGTAGGCACAAGGTCTCTGGTCTGTTGAGGTCCTTGATCCATTTAGAGTTGAGTTTTGTGCAGGGTGAGAGAGAGGAGTCTAATTTCATTTTGTTACAAATGGTTTTCCAAGCACTATTTGTTAAAGAGGCTATCTTTTCTTCAACATATGTTTGTGGTGGCTTTATCTGGTATAAGATAACTGTATTTATATGGGTTTGTCTCTGTGTCTTCTATTCTGTACCATTGGTCTTCATGTCTGTTTTGGTGCCTGTATATTATAAGAATCTTGTGAGGTAAATACTATTATCTTTTCCAGATTTTAAAAATGGGAAATGCACAGAGAAGCTAAATAATTATCCATATTTACAGTCATTTAATAACTACAGGATTCAATCCCAGGGAGCTAGGACTTCTATGATTCTCTCAGTGTTATGCTATATAAATTAAAGACTGTATATACATAAAATTAATCGATTTGGGTCATTTTTAGCTCATTTTTTAAAAAAATCCATTGTTTTCTAAAAACAAAAATAGAAATAAGGACGGACACAAGGCTATGAGGAAGGAAGGACAGATCAGAAGGTAGGAAAATATATTTAAACACAGTGAGTAGGAAAAAGACCTGGGAATTAATCTCCTATTTGAAGTGTAAGTATAACTTTACAAAGAGCTTTATTGCCATTTACTGCTTAATTTAGGTTCTTATTAAAGTCATGATGGAAGAAATGGGATTTATGACTTCATGGAGTTTAGCCACCTGCCTCAAATGGCAAAGCTAGGTAGTAACATAGCAGTTCTGAATCCAAGCCCAACTGAGCTTACTCTTTTAAACCTCACTCAAGAATTTTTAAATCATGAAATTCCAAACTCAGGGGCATTTTCTTCCCCCCCACCACCACAGGAGAAAGAAAGTGAACTTTCTGGTATGATTTATATTCTGAACATCCCTGAACCATAATGGGTGACTGAGGTTTGACCTCCCCTGCAGCTGACAATTCTTTGACTTTGTGTGGAGGTGGCTCTAATTTCAGTGGCTGGAAGAGAAGACAGAATATAGGATTTATTACTTTGTGCCATGGGAGTGAGCCCCATTTGTAATTTCCCTCCCTCTGCTGTCTGTCACTATAAGATGATGGTGGACAAACAGGCCAGATTCTGTATGAATGAGACTAGTCCATTACCGGAGGGGTTATCTTGTTTCCATTCAAGGACATAATTACGTACTGTGCTTCTCTCCCAAGTCTCTTTAAGCCCTGGGAGCCTGCCAGCTGAGCTTGTGTTGTTATGCCAAAGTCCATGCTATTTTCTTCAGAAAACACCAATTATATGATTGCTATTTCTCGCAAGCCTCTGGAGATGAGTGCTCTGCTGAGTTTAACGTTGCTAATTCACCTTTCTGGAAATGTACTGCGTGGGACTCTATTCAGGTACAGATATTTTTACTAATAGCAGACTACTGAGCCCCAGAGCTGAGCAGACCTACAGTAGCTTCCAGAACATTCCCAGACAGCAAGAACTTAAAATCCATTAGCAGTGAATCAGGTTTTCATCACAGAACTTGAAAGAGAGCTGAAAGAAGACAGGGCTGGAGAGAAATATGTCTACTCTCTGAAACATTTTTCTGTGGTAAATGCTAATGGCTAAGTCTGTTTTGTGGGCTTCCTTTGACCCTCCCTCCTGAGTACTTATCTAAGCATTCCCATGCCCCCCTTGCTTTCCACAAAGCAATGGTGGAGAGAAAAAGCTATAGAGAGTAGAAGGCAGGTAGTGTCAATCTACTTAAAGAAATATCAGGGTGATTTTAATTGAACAGAAACAAGGATTTGAATAAGTGTTTATTCAAGAAAATTTTAAAAATCCAGGAAGAAAGAAGAAAATTCTTACACTGAGTAGAAAAAAATGGTTTTCCCCAGGACATTAACAATCTCCAGACACAATTCCTCAGGTGTAATGACAATGCTTATGATGAAGAGCCATCGAAGGGCCTTTTATGTGCACAACTCATTTCTGAAACAAAGCCAAGGGCTGCATTAACCGTGTTCTAGCGTCTGTCAATTTGACACTCTAACCCCTGCCCTGCGAGCTTACTTCAGCCATGGCTTGTTCTGGTCAACCTGATAATATGCCAGAATCACTTTGCTTTGCCCCCAGCCTCCCTGAAAACACCCGTAGCCCTCCTAGGAGGAACCCTCTTCCTCAAGGGTATATTTTTCAGATAGAAACCAGTCAATCCAGAGCCCATTCCTCATATCCTTTATTGCACGGTCTCAGTACCTCCACCCACCTATTCTAATCATCAGCGGCCAAGGACCCTCAACTCTAGAGAGAGCTCTTTTGCCAGTTATTCAAACCAGCCAAGTTTAAGTCCACTTATCCTACTTCACTCATCCCTTCCCAGGAAACCACAATAAATGCTCTCACCATAGTCCTCCCCTCTCTCTTTGCTTCCTGCCAATCCAGGTGCTCTCCTGCAAAAACCTTCTAGTGTGGCAACCCCTTCTCTCTGGAAGTATACATAGACAAACTGTTCTTTCAATGGTGGATCTGTTTTTGATACTATTCCTCCAATTTCTTATTACTATATTTTAAAACGCTAGCTATTTATTATGCAAGGCTACCACTGCTTATGCAACATGATCTCACAAGGCTAGCCACAGATTTTTGACCTAAGGAAGATTGTATGACACAGAGGGTCATCTTTAGACTGGACAGTGATATATCAGTTGGGAAGGTACAAAAATTCTGTGGATCTGGGATTCCTTGCTTGCAAATGAGTGGAAAAACAATGGACCCACCAGTAGCAAAGTGTTCCTACTATTGAATCTCAACCTGTGGTCCTCAATTCACTGGCATCAGCAGTGTGTAGGAGCTTGTTAGAGATGGAGAATCTCAGATCCTTTCCCATACCTTCTACATCAGAATTTGAATTTTAATGAGAATTCCCATGTGATCTTTATGCTCCTAAAGTTTAGAAGAGATTACTTATGGTCATGAGGATCAAGCCTCTTAGCATCCCAAACTTCTGAAATTTGAAATCCTTCATTGCATTTGCATCTGTTACACAGAGTAGGCCATGGTTCCCACTGAGTGCTCCCACATAACTCAGAAGAGGTGTTGATAGGAGACCCATTCTTGGGGAACGTGCAACAGGAAAATTCAGCTCAAGGACCCTCCAATGGCTTTGCTGAATTTCCCTTTGAACCGTATTCTAAGATGTTTGCACAGACCTTCCTTCCATCCCCTTCTCTTTCACTTAAGGTCAGACCAGCATCAGAATTCAGTAGTTTTTCCCAACACCATTTCTTTTTTTTTTTATCTGATGGATATTTTCCACAACACATTGTTTATGCTTTTAATTTGTTAGAGTCTGCCTATTGAGCAGTCTAAACTTACATAGTATTTTACCCTATTTTTTAAATTTTTAAATTCTATATCTTTTTAAATTCTAATTAGTTATACATGAGAGCAGAATGCTTTTTGACACAGCATACATAAATGGAGTATAGCTTCTCATTCTTCAGGTTGTACATGATGTAGAGTTACACCAGTTGTATATTATATATACACATAGGGTAATAATGTTCAAATCATTCTACTACCATTACCCCCATACTCCCTCCCATCCTTTCATTTCCCTCTATTTATTCAAATTACCTCTATTCTTCCCTAGTGACCCACCCCCTATTGTGAATTAGCATCTGCATATCAGAGAAAACATTTTTGTTTGGTTCCTTTGGGATTGGTTTATTTCATTTAGCATGATATTCTCCAGTTCCATCCATTTACTGGAAAATGCCATAATTCCATTCTTCTTTAAGGTTGAGTAATATTCTTTTGTGTATACATACCAAATTTTCTTTATCCATTCTGTTAAAGGGTACCTAGGTTGGTTCCATAGTTTAGATATTGTGAATTGAGCTGCTATAAACATTGATGTGGCTGTATCACTGTAGCATGCTGGTTTAAAGTACTTTGGGTATAAATTCTGACTTAGAAGGTATGAGAAAGGATCTGAAGAGTGGGATAACTGGGTCGAATGGTGGTTCCATACCAAGTTTTCTGAGGAATCTCCATACTTGCTTTCCAGAGTGGTTGCACCAATTTGTAGTCCCACCAGCAATATATGAGTGTGACTTTTTCCCCACATTGCCAACATTTATTGTTGTTTGTATTCTTGATAATTGCCATTCTGTCTGGAGTAGGAAATCTCAGTGCAGTTTAGATTCGTATTTCTCTAATTGCTAGGGATTCTACCCTAATTTGAATGGTAACTTTTCAATTCTGCAGAGACTATAAAACTGACCCCCAAAAGAAATGGACTGAAATTATCATTACATTGTTAGTTTATAGAAATGTGTTGTTATGGTTCTGAAATGTCTTCCAAAGACTCATGCATTGAAGGCATGGCCCCAAAGCAGCAGTGTTCAGAAGTGGGGCTCTGCGGGGGGAAGTCATTAGATCATGAAGGCTCTGATCTCATTAATGATTTATCTATTGATGGGTTCAAGAGTGAATAGGTTAGGGGAGGTGGAAGAAAATGGCAAAAGTAGAGTCTAAGTGGAAGAAGCAGGTCACTGGGGGCATATCCTAGAAGGATAGATCCTGTCTATGTGCCCTTCCCTGCTCTTATTCTGCTTCTTGACTGTAATGACACAAGCTATAAGGTCCTTGCTTAGCATGTGGATGGCCATCTTAAGTGACAGCCGCCATTTTAAGGAAAAAGTTTTGCTTTCCCGCCCAAGGGCCTTTCTGAGAAAGGCTCACAACTCCATCATACCAACCTAACCCTTAACCTCCCATATTAGGACACATGGGGCTCTGATTCCTGAGCCTGACCTATAAAAATCCCAGGACCCAAGCCTGTTTTGCCTCTCTCTCCTATAGAGAGATGACCTTTATTTGTCAGCTCTGACAAATAAACTCTTGTGTGTATTTCTGCCTGGTCTCTGTCTTTCATTTATCTTTTACCCATCTCTCATTCCTTGCTTTCCTTTAACAAAGAGTTTCCTCCATCACACCCTTCTATCATGATATTTTCCCTTGCCTTAGGCCTTTAAAGCAATGAAGTCAGCTGACCATGGACTGAAACTTTTGAAAATTTGAGTCAAAATGAATCTTTCTTCATTTGTTTTTCTGAGGTATCTTGTCATGGCAATGGAAAGCTAATATATGTGTCTTGCCTTACCAGCAAAGCAGCAGTCTCCATATCCCTTCCTGTAGTTATGACCTAAATCTAAATGTCAAGGACATGTTGGACCTAAGAAGACTACAGAGAAAAGACAAAAAGTGTACAGTCTACCAGATCTTCAGAGGGTATCCAAACATATTTGTATTATAGACATAGTGATCTTAGATAAATATATCATCTTGCTATTTAAAAGACAGGTATTAGAATGTTGCTGCTGGTTTGGTAAAGTTCATAAAGAAGAACCATCTACCTACAATGGAGTAGGTGGGAGGAAAATAATCTAACACAGATCCTTTTAGCAGCACATGGGTAAGTGAGGGAGAATGGGTAGGTGTTAGACTGTCTCAAAAATACTAGGGAAAACACTTTTTTTTTCCAATGACATTGTGTTCTATGTATTAATATATATGCTTTGTATGAATTTCTGAAGTAGTCTAATAATGTTATAAATTCAATTCATCATGTTAGAAGTAAACATCACACACTATGACCCATGGAATCAGAGATGTGGTACATAGCTGAGACTGACCAGAAATGGTCTTCAAATTAAGAGTAATTTCAGCGAAGGGTACACACAGTATCATGAAGGTAACAATCTCTGCACTGGGTGAATCATTCATTGGATCTCATTTTGTCTAGTCTATACTCTGTAAGTGGATGTCAACTCCATTTAACACAGGAGGAAACCAGTGTTTACCGACATTATGTAACTTGAAATGAGCACTATACAGCAAAAAAAAGTACATAATCTGGAACTTGAAATCAGATCTGTTTCTTATCAAGCCCAGTGTTATTTCTGTAATTCTCCAACTATATTGCTTAATATTCTTCTCATGAGAAAGGCATAAATATAAAATTTCTTAACTAGAGTGTCTACATGTGTAGCAACATAGAATTTTCAAAACAGTTTTTTGTGTGTCTGACCTCCAACACATACACTGTTTATCTGTACAGAGTGTGAGACATCAGGGAATAGCTCTATGAAGAATGGGAGAAAGGATTTCAGGGGAGGAAATGTGTTACATACTGACTGGGTTGGTAGAAATGTTCAGTGCTTTGACTAGATTGGTAGCTACACAGGTGTATAAATTTGTCACAACTCATTAAACTGTACTGCTACATATAACTACATTTTGTTAATAGAAATTAAACCTCAGTATCAGCTTATAACACTGATATGCTTGCTTAGAGATTATAATATATATTGCATTTGGGTACATGATACAATGCAAATAGCAATGATAGAATGAAGATTTCGCTTTAAAATATGTGTTTTTATCTTGCTGCCTCTTTGGAATAGTTTCCTGCTATTGACAACCCACTATTATATAATTTAGGTAATATGTAATAATGATTGGCATCTTCTAAAAATTATACAGGGAAAAGATTTTTTGCTCAACTCCATTATATTCTATAAATGAAAATATATACTTTGTATGTTTTTATGCAATGCTCTAAGAATATTTTAAATTCATCAATATAAAAGTAAATATATAAGCTATGAATATGGAGTCAGAATTGTGTAAGGGCTGAGATTGAACACAAGTAGTCTTCATAATAAGAGGAATTTGAGGACATATGTGGCACTAGATTAATCAACTTTTTAATGGTCTAAAGGAGACTAAAAATTCATTTAAATTAGCAGTGCTAATCTCTCTGTAGATGAACTTTTCAACTCCCAGAATCACAAGTTTCACCACATTTTACTCTTAATCTTTAAGAAAGGTAACTTGATTCTGAAGCATTGTCTTAGTACAAAGGTCAAGTTTGGCAAGAGGCCAGGTTGTATTCACTTTGCCCTCAAGGTTTCCTTAATGGAATCGATGTACTCTATTTCAAATGTCAGATTTGTTTCTTACCTTTCTGGATCTTTCTTTCTCTCTTTTCTGTTTTTCCCTGTGTCTGTTTCTTTTTCTCTATATGAACATGCATACACATATAAACATGTGCATGTATATGTATGATGGCTAAATAGAAATATATGTACATACATATACATATATATGTATGTATGAATATAGGTAAGTGCACGTATATTTATCTATCATTAAGGATTCATGTTCTATAGTGAACTGCTAATCTCACTTAGTATCTGAATAAAAGAACTGTTGAAATTCAAAATCATTATGATGACAGGAACAAGGTTGGAAGAATGATAAATCAAAGAATCCTATCTTCAAATGTAAAGAAAATTACTTCATCATCAGTGGTTTTGTCTAATATTATGTTCAGACTATACTAAAGTGTTTCAGTACACATCATTTACTGGTTTATGAGTTTCTCATATTTAGGTTTAGGACAAGAACTGAAAGCAGACAAATCAACACTTTTAGCTTGTACATTGATCATCAATGTTCATTTAATACTTTCCTGTTTAAATTACTTAATTCATTAGCCAGACCACAGCCACCAAAGCACTTCCAGTTGCAGTCAGGGGAAGCTCACATTCCTGATTAGCAAAAGCCCTGCTCAGATTTCTGTAACTAGCACCACAATTAACCACTGAATTTAACTTACCTCTGTTCTTTGATGCTACAGAGATGTTAATTTCCTTACTAAACTACAATTAGAGGATAAACTCATAGACAATTTTATTGAAGAAATCTTGAATTAATTGCAAATTACTTGAGTGATTCTTCTAAGTACAATTATATTGGTACTGTATCAATGATATCTTTGGGGGTGGGGGTTGTGACTCCAACTTTCAACCTTAAGACATGCCTTAAGACAACCAAAGAGCTATCAACTAATATGAATAAAAGTAAAATAAGTGGAAATATGGATCATTTTATGCCATAGAATAAAACCCAATCAAAAACTTTTACGAGATAAAGTACCTTTTACTTTTTATCTTTTTCTACGGTACATACAAAACACCTTGATGTAATATTGAAATGATTTTAATACTAGTAATGAATTCATTCATTGTTCTATACTTCCCAGGCCTGCATTCTATCATTGGTACTTCATGGGAAGAGATCTACCATATTCTATTAAGAATGATAATGCTGGTCAATGTTGATAAAGGACACATTTTCATGTATCAGTGGTATCTAATCTCAAAAAGAGTGGATGTAGTAAATCCTTAGTTTTATGATTTTATGAAACTGTGCTTTTAATGTAAATGTCACAATTTGTGGTGATTCTAAATGTTAACTGTTCCAGCCATACAACTGATTTTATTCCTGAATGACATATTGAGATTTTTATTCTTTTTTTTTTTTTTTTTTTTTTTTTTTTTTTTAAATATTTATTTATTTAGTTTTTGGCAGACACAACATCTTTGTTTGTATGTGGTGCTGAGGATCGAACCTGGGCCGCACGCATGCCAGGCGAGCACGCTACCGCTTTTTATTCTTAAAAATCTAAAAAAAAATGAACATTTCTGATTCTTTGTTTTTTCTTTTTAATACCAAATGTCTTGTGAAAGCTGAAGGGTACAAACTTTAGTCACAATCCCCCCTTTCAATAATCTTTTCTTGTGCAATTAACAAATTCTAGGATCCAGATGAGGCGATAAGGATGCACTGAAGGGTAGACTTGGTATAATACGATAAGAATTTATAGGTGTGCTAAATTGCTTGGAAGTGCCCCTGATGCTTTACTGACAGTATAAACAAAATGAAATCTATTAATGGGTGCTTACTGAATGTCACATTCTATACTTGAAACTGCACCCACTCTCATTTTAATTCCCACAGAAACTCTCAGAAATATATATTACTATGTCCACATTTTAGATTTAAAAAGTAGCTCCAGAGAGTATTACATGATTCTCAGAACTGCATAGGGCTAAAATGACAGAGCTAGAAAGCAAACTAAAGTGTGCCTGACTTACAATAACTCCAATTTATCTCATTTGCTTTGTTGGTGTGCTACCTTGTAGACTCTGCAAACCCTAAAGGACAAACTGTGATACCCATTAAATTGAAGTGAGAGCCTGGCTCTCAGCCTGAAGACATTTAGACAAAGATGTCTAAATCTTTGCTACTGAGTCAAAAATGACATACATCTGAGTTACCTAAATAACTGCTCTCATTCATATTTCCTCTAGAAGATCTAAGCTTGGAGTCATAGTTCACACTTAGGTTACATTTGGTTGTTGTGACCTTATTACATTTTATACACCTATATAGGTTCATTACTCAACATTTAGTTTCTTATTCTGAAAGTTCACCTTTTACCCCAGGATTTATATACTTTCAACATGCTCCTAGTTGATTCTGGGTCATATTGTGTTGCCTATTCTCAAGGAATTTCTTCCTCCCACTAGGATTTCTGCTAGTTTTCAAGTGTATATATGCTGTATGGCAGAGTGGGGCAGGTGGGCTTTACCTGTTCTCATGTATTTGCTTTGAGCTACAGTTACCACATAGTATTTCCCAATCTGTCCTTTTTCTGCTCCAGTTCATGTTCCCTACTGTTGATATGATCTGTTTGTGAAGACACTTGAAGGAACTTCAATACTCTCATGGTTTCCATCCACTGATGAGCATTGGTGAGAACTTAACCAATTCAATGATTCTTGGAAGTAAAGGACACTCAGATCTTTTGAAAATCATTCAGTGTTGACAGGCTAGTAATACCAGCCACAATGTGTTGAAAGATCATAAGTAGAAGAGAACTGGGGGGTTGGCTCAGTACACTAGAGCATGTGTCTAGCATACACAGAGCCCTGGGTTTGATCCCCAGTGCCCTCCTACTCACACACACATACTAATAAGTAGAAGACAAGAAGGATCCTCCAATGCAAACTTGGGAGTAATTACAAAATTAAAGGAATGAGTGGAGATAAGATAATGAAATGTTGAAATGAGGAAATTATTTTGTTGTTGCTTATATAAGAACTGATTACAATGTATTCAGGATTTATTCAGGCTAAAAATAACCTTATCCTCCCCCTGCACCCACAAATACCAAGATATAGTCAGAATTTCTCAAAATTCTGCAGACAGGACAAGTTTCTGTAATCAGTACATTATCTTGCACTTATAATGAACCATTGAGACTGAAATGGGAATTGGACAGTAATAAAGTAGATATGAGAAGCAAATGCCATTCTCTGAATCTCACCATTATAAACATATAATTGGTCTTATGACACCAATAATTAAGATTTCCTAATCATGACTCCTTTGCTTATACCTGACCTCCACATTTATTGCTGTTCTGCAAGAGGCCCCAAACCTACTGCATGCTTCTTGGTAGCTCTGGATAGGATGCTTGTGAGCAGGATCTTCTCAAAACCACCATGGGAGCTCCAGCATTTCCTTATCCTCTTCCTGGGGGAGCCTCAGTATGGTCCCTCCTGGTGAGCATGGTAACAGTACTATATACCCATGCCTCATATGCATCCTGCACAGAAAAACATGGGATTCCTGAGAGAAGTGGGGAGTTATTCCTTTCCTCAACATGATGGAGCTTACTTTAATTTAGGCCCTAAGATACTTCTCTTTTCCCAAGTTTCACAAGGGCTAAGGTGAAAGTAATTGCTTCAAGATATAGTACTTGTCTCTCTTTCCCTTCTCATTCATGACTGATCAAAGTAGCTACTTTCTCCTTCTTCCTCTTTTCCCTCCCTGTCTGGCTGAATGCAGGATTACCACCAGTGAGTTCCTATAACCAACAATTAAGAGCTCCTGCCCTCACCATTCTGCACTTTCTTTGACAAAAAAACAAAAAACAAAAAACAACAACAAAAAAAAACCACCACCACCAACAACAACAAAAACAAACAAACAAATAAACAAACAAACAAAAAAACTCCTTTTCAATAGAAAGGCCACAGGCCAAGAAACTCTAAAGCCCAGTGTGGGCTGTTGGTTCAGTGTGTTCTAAATTATTTGATTTGAGAAGATATATAGGATTCCAAGGACAGGAGATGGAAATCTAAGAGGCATGGCCAATGTCTCATAGCTTTTGTTATGAAATAAATTCAAATTATCCAAAATCATGACATATACTTTCTACATGTAAGAAAGGTGTTACTTTCTCTTTTTTAGACATGTATCTCAAAACAAAACATAGGGAATTTGGCTAAAATTTTTATGGTTAATAAAATGAATTTCAGGGGATATCTGTACAATTTACCAAGTTGAAAAAATTAAGTCAAAGTGAAATGTTTTAGGACTTAAGATTCTTTTGCTAGGATGTAGTTGAAGAAAAATTAAAATTAAAATTACAATAAAAATCATTGTAAAGTATAATGTACACTACATACATGCATTACATTGTACCAATGATCTTAATTAACAGAATTTTAATCTTCCTTAAAAATCAGGAAGAGCCTAGTGTGTGTGTGTGTGTATGTGTGTGTAGAGTTTGACTCACAAGAAGCCTATAAAAGTAATAAGCATTTTTTTTCTATAAATATTTACCTGTATTACAGTGTAGGTGATGGATACACCGAATTAGTAGTATTTATTAATCTTGGATTATGATTCTTTGTAGAACCTAATGAAAATTATGACTATTGTCTCAAGAAAAAAAAAGACTGGATATACAATCATATAACCTTTTTTACACACCATTTTAGATGAGCCATTCCTCCCAGCAGAACACAGGGATCAGGTGATTGGAACTTAGTAGCTAAAAATGTAAGGGCTGGGTAACTAAAGTAAGTAACTGAAGAGTAAAGCCTCAGTGATTAAAATAGTCCCTGGTTCCAGTCACTGTACAGGCATTTAAAAATATGGCTGAATTAAAGATCATCTTTATGAACAAAATGATAAGTCACACCTCCATGTAAAGAAATTCAAACCACTTTGTAAACGGTCCCTACTCACTTGTTATTTATAATATAATGATCACTTTTAAATCCTTCCAATTGCATGAATTTATATTATAAATAAATGGATCAGAGATTTATGCTGTCAGAAGAGATCAAGCACTAGATGTGGTTTTGAAAGAGTGCAGCTGAAGGAGAGAAATTACTGATGCAATGATAATTATAGCTGGTAATAACCTAAAAGAGCTGGCCATATGACAGAAATCTGCATACAATAAAAGCTGATCATATATTGAGAAGGATAAAAAAAGAAGGAAAAAGGCAAACACCAAAGAAAGAGAACTTAAGAGATAGAAAACGGGCTTATTGGTGGCAGGGGAGAAAATTCTGGCTGGAAGCCTTGATTAACATGTCTAGATTTAAATTTTTCTTTATAATGTAAGAAGGCTAGATTAGCTACGGTGAAAGTGCATTAATTTGGTTGTCAGAAGACCAGTTTTAGTCCAAATCTGTTCCTCTTGGGCTACAGGAGATCTTAGAAAAGTCATCCAGGAGCCCTGGGTCTGGAATCTTTCTATCACTTGCAAAATGAGAGAGCTCATTAGCTGAGCTTGGAAGTTTTGGGGTATCTTTAAAATTTTATCATTCTTTGATACTTCTCTACTTGAAGAATTTCAAAAGATGGCTCAAAGTACTATTCACTAATTCCAATTTCTTTTTTCTCTTCCATTTCTGACACTGATTTGGGGCATATAATATTTTGGAAAAAAATGAGTAATAAAGATGAAAAACAAATAATTGAATCTAAATTGAAATGTGTTTCCTTCAAAGGAAAATTATTTTCATGTTTTAATGTGGAAAATAAAATCTCAAAGTTACTTGTGACAAACAAAATTTGCAAATGAATGTAGTAGAATTACAAGGGGGTAGAACTATAATTTTGTTATTTTTGGCAGAATATATCATGTAAAAGTTGAAAGGCATAATTTTATTTCAATGCAGTTATCAAAGATATTGGAGCAGAATGTCTTTGTTCCAAGAAGAACCAGGTGTGCAGTCCTTGTAGCAGTACAGTTCAGACATATGAAGTAACAGGATATTTGCGGAAGCTGATAGATGGCTAGACACTAGGGAACTGTGGACAAACTTTTGCAGCAATCGTTGGGTGGTTAATGAAAGATGAGGTTTGGGTCCTGTAAATCACTAACGCACTCACTCCAGAGTTGCTCTCAATAAAGCCCTTGGGGTGATGGAAAGTTCGCCCTTTGAAGCAGCTACTGTGTAGAGAATTCTTTAGAGAAGTATAAACCACCTTGGATTTAAAAATTATTGTAAGGGCCTGAGAGAGGGTCTACCCTCTTTCTGCCAATACCAAAAAGGAAGAAGGATTTAGGTGGTAAAAGGGCCATAAAATAGTTTTTAGGAAACAATGGCTCTTAAGGAAAAGAAGGAAAGACTATAGTAAATATCCAACCTATTGGTTTTTCCTGAGTATTCATGAATTTGAAATACTAAATTCACTGAAGTTACTGCACATTTCCCCCTTATTAAACAGGAAAAATACACCCCACATTGGTGGAAATAACATGATCCTATGATAACATAGTATTCAGCATTGTGCAAGGTATTCAATGTATACTTACAGAGACAAAGAAGTAACAATAGTTACACTATGGTAAGTGACTAGAGGTGGAAGTTTCCCCAGTGCTGCACCCAAACTGCAAAGTAGCAGCAGTGAGTTTGGGATGGAGGAGGTGATTAGGTCAACATTATTGGAGAAGATGACACAAAATTTGAGTACTACAGTACACAAAGCAGGTACAAAATGGAAACTGGATTAGGTAGGCAGGATGGAAATTAAACAAAGTGCATTGTTTGTGGGAAAGAAAGTTAGATGACTGGAGAATGGGTGTCTATAGAGCACCAGCTCACAGAAGGAAATGGTTACAAAGCTAAGGAGGATAAATCTTTCCGTGATATAAATGGCCCCTAAAAATTATTATGGAAGTAAAATATGGCTTAAGAACTAAAAGTAGGCATAGGATAAAAACATTCTTAAAAGGTAGGGGAGTGGCAGAAATAAGTGGTCAGATGAAGCTTAATAAAGGATTCCTAAGATAAAAGGGATTGCCACTTTGTTTCTACTTGCTATACAAGATCCTTAAAAAGGCAGGAGACAGTAATGTAATCCCTGTTCATATATTATATGATCAGAGATTCATTTCTGATTAAGGTATAGGACCTCACTAAATACTATCCTCATTTTGTTTCTTTTATACTTGACTCACAGAAATAAGGAAATTTGAAGAAAAACTGGTAATAAATACAAATTTAATTTTTTTAAGCAGTAAATTCTAAAGCATATGTTGTAGCTGTTATAATCTACTCTCCTATACCTTATGAATCTTAATCTAGTGCATTTTCAGGTACAAAAATGTTGATGTTGAGGGAAAATAAGTGGTCCAATAATTGGAAACTGTTCCATCTATTTCATTCATCATACCATGCTCTATTTAATAAGGGTGTGATGTAGACTAGTCCATGTTAAGTGGTTTTTAATAGCAAACATTAAATTAGTAACTTTCTGTTAACCACAAATTTAAAATTTAATAATGAATGCTGTCTCTACATGACTTCTGGTTAATCAAGAGGCAGAAAGATTGATTTCTCTTGGGAAAATGATGTTCTATTGTTCAATTTATTTACTAGTAAAATTTTATATTCAAAAACTTCAGGCATCAAATGAAATTACTAACATGATTCCATATAAAAATGGGCAAAGTGCTATGAAGTATGAAGATTTAAGCTGAGATATATTAACAGAATCATTTTCCAAATAGGCACAGGGTAAATATCCAATAATAGCTACGTTGCTTCTAAGCATTGGTATCACTTTTCTTAAAAATACATTTTGATCAAAATTAAAGAATGGAAAGTTTAAATGAAAGAAGTAGGGGCAGAAGATAAACCATTTCCATTGTGTTACTATCCTCTCATCTGGGTTTTAGAAAATTTCAGACTTTAAAGGTGGTCAGCATTTTTGACTCACATCTGTCTGGCTCTGTTTCTCTCCCATCTATAAACCAAAGGTAATTTTGGACTCATGAGCTGACCTTTACTACCAGCCATTCTTTTATTTGAGGATGATAATGGATTTTCCTTATGATGGAAACTGTGAGTCATGAGTGTCCTCACTTATCTTGCTGTTCCAGTGTGTGAAGTGGTGATAGCAGGCAGAGAGATTGAAGAGGAGCTCTTAGGACAACAGCAGACCGATATGGCCACATCACGGTTTATTAACTTCAGAATGTTCTCTGATTACATATAATAAAGTTAATCTCTTGCTGACATTTAACTTGCATCTTTGTGGCCAAAATAATAAGACTCGTTCTACAAGCAGTTAGAGAAAGGAATTGTTAAAACTGAAGGAAAGGCTTCAGTAGATTTGGCACCTGACTTCCTATAAATCTCTTTTCAGAATAATAAGGAAGATTTGAGCACTAATATGAATGAAATATAAAGAACAATAAAGAACTGCTGTCCAAAATACCTCCCTGAGGCTTATTGCCATAGTACTTAAAATTATACCTTGTTATAAGTATTGATTCTTTTTATTATTTCTTAACTGTTAATTAATTCCTATTTGTGGAGCTTTGAATATATTATGTAATTTAATCCTGGTAAGATTTCTGAAAAAATAACCATTGTTTTACCATTTTACAGAGGAGAAAACTAGGAAGGAATCATTGGGTTCTGGCATGACTATCCAAGTCTTCTTGTCTCCAAAGTTCAAGTTCTATCCATTAAGCCCTACCTTCTTTCACTTTACTAACCTGGAATTAGGGATTTTTCTTTTGTAATTAGAAATTTTTTTATCCTGAGGAGATAAGAATATTATGAATACCAGCTGCTTAGGCCATAGTGTAACTTGTGTCAATTCAGAGTTCACTTAGTACTGGTTAAGGTGATGCAGGAGCAGGAGAGAGGAGGCTGATTAGCCTAAAAGAAGAACCTCCTTGGAAGTTGGGAGTCATGAGTAGAAATGGTGAATCCTGGAAAACAGATACAAGATGTGGGTGGGGAAAAAAAAGGCATTTCAAAACCTAAATGCCATCCTTTTGTTGTTAGTTCGCCTTACTTAACTAGGATTGGAACCCATTTTGAAATAAACAATGAGGACAAACGAAGTCTCATTTCTCTTACTTTGCAGGACTAGGTAGGTGCATGTATACTAAAGAAGCTAAAAAGGCATTCAGAGCTAAATGTCAAACTATAATTGATGGATTGTGACTGAAAATGGAGCTAATCAAAAACTGTCTTCCTTAATGAGATGCAAGTAAGTAGTACGCATAGAAGAAAAAAAGAAAGAGCTGAACGTGGTTGCACATGACTATGATTGCAGGGACTCCAAAGGTTGAGGCAGGATCCTGGATTGTGAGTTCAAATCTGGCCTCAGCAACTTAGCAAGGTCCTAGGTAACTTAGCAAGACCTTGTTTCAAAATAAATAATATAATAATGGCTGGAGACGTAGTTCAGTGGTTAAGTACCTCTGGGTTCAATCTCTTTCTGGTACCAAAAACAAACAAGCAGAAAAGAACAAGAAAGAAAGAAAAAAATAAATCAAGAAAAAGACAAGTTTTAGATTTCGTAAAAATCACATTCATTACTGATTGCTTAACAAAAATCAAATGATAGCGATGACCTGTAAAATACGGGAAACTGATAAGAGTTGTACCCAACTTAATTCACTTTCTTCAACGAATTTTTCCCAAACTTGACTCTTAAATGGCCTTTATTTCAATAGATACTAAAGTAGGAAAGGCAAAAATCTTTTGAAAAGGACCTGCAATATGATTTTTATCAGTGTAGCATAAAACTTGGTCTCTGTTCCAAGTTGTGTCCCAAAAGCAAACTGGCTTCCAGCAACCTGGGATTAAAAAGCTCATCATCAGCTGAGTCTTTGACCAACACTGCACCTGATCTTCACAATGGCAAAAGGATAGTCTATATATTAGAAATATATTTTTCTGGTTCCTATTACATAAAGGCAGATGAATGAGAAAGGTCTGAAATAGTTACAGTTTTATAAAGAAAAGTTAGCCACATCTGTAGTTATTGATAGTTTTTTCCCATAGTTAATTTATTTTAAAAAAAGATAAATGTTTTTCCTTTTCTTCCTCTTCCTCTTCACGTTTTCCTCCTCTTACTTTAAATCTGATTGGTGGGATGGTGGGGGCACTATTTCTTTCATGTGTATGCATGCAGGGTTTTTTTTGTGTGTGTGTATGTGTGTGTGTTTCCTTCAGGGTTAATTGTAACTGTTTTATTAAGAACTTCTATGATATGAAAATACAATGTACTCAAATTTCAAACACCTATGTACTAGAAAATAATAGAGATTCTGTAAATAGAATAGGGACTATTCTACTTTATATTATTATATATAACACATTATACATTATATAATACATTATGTAAATTATAAATACATTTCTAAATAAAGAATACAGATTAAGTGTAAGAATCTAGGTCAATGTTTCTAAAACTTAAAAAAATATTATGATCACAATAATTTTATAAATTCCAGTAGTATGTGGATCTAAGATTCAAATTTTAAAGTAAACTTTTCAGGTGATTACTTGTCAGGCATGTGACCAGAAACCCAAAGGGAAATTAAGGTTTAGAAAGAGTATATTGGGATGTAAAATGTTTATTTGTATAATCCAGAATTTTTGAATTATGAGAATTATCTTTTTTATGAGAATTATTTTATAATTAAAACACAATCATATATATGTATATGTGTGTATGTGTAGTTCTTTTAGATAACTCATGGCTTTCCTGAGCTATATTCTTTATCCTTAGATCCAAGTATGATATTTTCAATACATAGGATAAGTATATTTACCACTTTCTCCAACAATGCTTGTTTTACCATCTTTGAGTTAGGAAAAAATTAAATTGAAAATAGAGTGACCCCTGATGTAAACTGTGAGCTCTGTATGATAATGATGTGAGAATATAATTAAGTCAACTGTAATGTATGTAGCCCTGAGTGGAGAGATGTTGCTAATGCGGCAGGGAGCATGTGGGAAATCTCTTGATGTTCTGCTTGATTTTGCTGTGCATCTACATTTTATCTAAAAAATAAATTTTATTTAAAAGGCAAATAAAATATTAAAATGGTGATCAATGCTCACATGGAAAATCAGACTATCACTACATATCAGGGAACTAAAAAAAACAAAAACTAAACCCCAAGTTAGTATAAGTAAAGAAATAATAAAAATCAGAGCATAAGTAAATAAAATAAACACTAAAAATATTCAAAAAATAATTAAATAAAAATCTGGTTATTCAAAAAGATAATATTTGCAAACCCTTAGCTAAATTAACAAGAAAACCAAAGAGAAGACCCAAAATCAGATATAAAAAGGGAGGTATAATAATTGTCACCACAGAAACACAAAGAATCTTTAGAGATTATTATTAATTAACTATATGCCAACAAATTTGATAACCTATAAATGGAAAAATTCCTAGATACATATGCACTACCAAGATTAAATCATGAAGAAACAGAAAATCTGAAAAAAAAACAATAATAAGTAACAAGACTGAATCAGTAATGAAAATCTTCCTACCTAAGCCCAGCATCAGAGTGCTTCACTGGTGAATTATACCAAATATTTAAATATCAATTCTTGTTATTATGGCAAAACTCTGAAGATGAGTAGTTTTTCACAATATACCCTATGGGGCCATCATTACTCTGATATCAAAACTAGACAAGGACATATACATACACACACAGAAAGCAAAAAAAAGAAGAAAATTGCAGTATCCTAATTGCAGAAGTCCTTAACAAAATACTAGCAAACCAAGTCCAATAGCACATTAAAAAATTATTCACCATATCCAGTAGGATTTATCTTTGAGATACAATGATGGTTTAACATACATAAATCAATATACTTGCCATACTATTTCAAGATGCACAAAAACCTTTTTGATAAAACTTGACATCCTTTCATGATTAAAAAGCACTGAGCAAATTAGATATAGAATGAATGTACCTCAACATAATGAAGACCATTTATAGTGTTATAATTAGCCAAAAACTAACAGAATACTTGATGGTTAAAAGAGGAATGCTTTCTCTCAAGATCTAGAAGAAGATAAGGATGCCTACTGTCACCACTTTAATTTATCATAGTACTGGAAGTCCTAGCAGAACATTCAGGAAAGAAAGAAAGGCATATGCATTGGAAAAGAATAATGATGCTGATGACATGATCTTATATCTAGAAAACTGCAAAGATACCACCAAACATTTATTAAAACATCAACAAAGTTGTAGGATGCAAAATCTAAATACAAATAATCAGTAACTTTTTATATAGTAACAGCAAATTATCTAAAATATAAATAAAGAAAGCAATCCCTTTTATAATAGCTACAAACAGAAATGCCTAGGAATAAGTTTAACTAAAGAGGTGAAAGACTGCTACAAAGAAAACCATAAAACATCAATAAAGGAAACTAAAGAGGGCACCAAAAGTGTAAAGAAATCTTGTGTTCATGGATTGGGAGCATCAATATTGTTAAAAATGTCCATTCTCCCCAAAGTGATATGCAGATTCAATATATTTCCTATCAGAATACCAATGATATTCTTCACAGAACCAGAAAAAAAGCCCTAAAATTATATGGAACAACAACAACAAAACAACAACAAAAACAAATAACCAATACTATCTTGAAGAAAAAAAAAATAACAAAGGAGGAGGCACTTCACAACTTGACTTCAAAGTACACTATAGGGCTTTAATAATCAAAACAGCAAAGGACTGGCATAAAAACAGACACATAGATGAGTGAAACAGAATAGAGAGCCAGACATCTACAGTCAATTGAATTTTGACAAAGCTGCTAAGAATACACATTGGAGGAAGAACACTCTTTTAAATAAATGGTTCTGGGAGATTTGGATATCTGCATGCAGAAGAATGATATCAGACCCCTGTCTCTCATCAGTTATAGAAATCAAGTTAAATGGATTAAAGGTATAAATTTAAGACAAGACATGAAACATTGGATACAAACATAGGGGAAATGCTTTAGGATATTGGAATGGGCAAGAAATTTTTGAAGAAGAGCCCCAATTCACAAAAAAATCTGAAGCAAAGACAGACAAATGAGATTACATCAAACTAAAAAGCTTCTGTATGGCAACAGAAACATCATAGTGAAGACTACCTATAGAAAATGGGAGAAAATATTTGCAAACTATACATCTGAAAATGGGCTAATATTCAGAACATTCAAGAACACAAAGAGTCAATAGCAAACAAACAAATAAAAAGCCTCACATTTAAAAATGGGCAATACAAAATAAATGTGTTACACATACAAAAAGAAGAATAGAATCAAGCCATTTGCAAGAAAATGGATAGAACTAGAGACCATCATGTTAAGCTAAAAGAGTCAGACTCAGAAAGAAAAGTATTCTGTATTTTCTCTCATATGTGGAATCTAGGAGGAAAAGAAAGACAAGATGAAAACACAAGGAAGACTATCAAAGAAGATGAAGGGGAGGAAAGGATGTGTATGAGGAGATTTTGAGGGGTAGAAAGGATCCAATTAGGTTATATAAATGTATGGATTTGCCACCATAAAACCTATGATTCATATAATTAACATACACTAATAAAATATGGACAATTGACCTCAATAAACATTTCTCAAAAAAAGACATAAAAATGGCCAGCAGAAATATAAAAAAAAATGCTCAAAATTACTAATCATTAGGGAAATTCAAATCAAAAGCACAATGGACTATCACTTCATTCCAGTAAGAGGAGTACAGTCAATAAAAAAAATGATTACAAGTGCTGTCAATGACGTGGAGGAAATGTAATCTTTGATTGCTGTTTGTGGGAATATAAACTAGAGCAGCCAGTACAGAAAATAATATGGAGGTTGTGCAGAAAAGTAAAAATAGAAGAACTACCAGATGATCCAGGAATCTCACTATTGGGAGTCTATCCAAAAGAAATCCAATCAACATATCAAAGATATATCTGTACTCCCATGTTCATTGTTCAATAGCCAAGAGATTAAAACAATGTAATTGTCCGTCAGTTAATGAAGTAATAAAAAATACATGTTACATATATACCATACAATTCATCCATTAAAAAGTTGAAAATCTGTCATTTCTGACAACATGAAATGAAACGGGAGATCATTAAGTAAAATCATTTAGACACAGAAAGATAAGTACTGCATGATCTCACACATATGCAGAATCAAAAATCACTGGTCTCATGGAAATTGAGAGCAGAATGGTGGTTGCCAGAGGCTGGAGAGAGACAATGGAAAGGGCTAGAGAAGTGGAAATTTCAATGAATGGGTATTGAGTTATGGTTAGATATAAGTAAGAAGTTCTGGAGTGCTAGCACACAGAAAGGTGACTATGGAGACTAATCATATATTGTATATATCAAAAATCTAGAAGAAAGGATTTTGGATGTTTTCACCACAAAAAAATGATAAATGTTTAAGGAGAATAGGTACAGAGACATTCCTATAGTACCCATTTGTATGTGTCATCTAAAATAAAAAAGCTAAAAAAATAAATTTAAATAATTATGTACTATGTATTTCAAAAGGAACAAAAGATTTTGAATGTTTTCACTGTAAGGAAATAAATACTGTTCGAGGAGATAGATCTATGTAGGAGATAGATCTATTTAGCCTGCTGATACATATGTATCAAAACAGCACATGGCATGTGCAATTTTTAGTTTTTCATGTATCACCTAAGAAAGTAATTTTAATAAATAAAAAAGAAAGTATTTAAATAGAAGAGAAAGAAAAAAATCCTCCATAACCCTATTAAAAATTTGATCCTCTTAAGTATAGAATCATCTCCTCAGCAAATAATGATAGTTTGAGTTCTTCTTTTCCTATTCTTATCACTTTAATTTCTTTCGTCTAATTGTTTTGGCTAGAGTTTCAAGGACTAGGTTGAATAGAAGTGATGAAAGAGGGCATCCCTGACTTGTTCCAGTTTTTAGAGGGAATGCTTACAATTTTTCTCCATTTAGAATGATGTTGGCCTTGGGTTTTGCATAGATAGTTTTTACAATGTTGAGGCATGTTCCTAATATCCCTAGTTTTTTCTAGTGTTTTGAACATGAAAGGGTTCTACATTTTGTCAAATGCTTTATCTGCATCTATTGGTATAATCAAATGGTTCTTATCTTTCAGTCTATTGATGTGGTAAATTATTTTTGTGTACACATGCATACATAAAAGGGAAAAAGAGGGAGAGAAAAAAACTGAAAAACTTCCTGTGAGTACTAGCGCCTCTACTTCCAATTTTAATATCATCCCATTGAAAACATATTATTATGGCATACAATTGATAAAATTATAGTTAAATCCAATCTTTTTTAAAAGATTTACTTCTATACTAATTGTCCGAAACTTAAAGTACTTTAACTATTTACATATGTCTTCTATAGAACACAGTTTTCTAAAAGAATATATAATATATTATATATATAATTATAAATATGTAAAATATTCTATTGCATATTATACATATGTAAGATTTATATATGGATTATAGATAATATATATTTTGGCAACTACATAATATGTATATATTGTATGTTCATAATATTCATATCTAGTTATTAAAAGTATTTATTTCATAATATATTTATAAAAGTTACTTTTGATTATATTTTACAAGCTAATATTACTTAAAATATTTCACAGTTTTAGTTCTATCTCAATCTCTTCTGTATTGAGCATTCTGTTATGCTTCAGTTCTAAATACCCAACTATTGATTAGAAATCTGAAGCTAAATACCTTAAGGAACCTCAAAGTAGCATGTCTGGAACTAATCACATCATGTCCAGCCCTCAAGGTGTTCTCTGTCCACCAATGGTGCTGGCATCTTATAAACTTGATAAATGACTCTCCCTTAGTCCTCCCTGAAGTTCCAATATATCAACATGTCCTCTAAATGCTGTCTATGAAATGCTAGACTATAGCTGGTTGTACTTGACAATGCGCTGCTGCCTACCTTCACTTGGAGTTTGTATGTCTTTGTGTGTTCTCTTACTCAGAAAGCATTTCTTGCATTCTCTGTTTGTTAGAATCAGTATCAGCTCATCTGTTACTTCTAAGAAACCTTCTCTCACTTCATTGACTAAAATTAATTGTCTCCACCTCAGTGTGTCTGAAAATCCATCTACTAAATAAATAAACACAGTGTAAATAAATAAACAGATGCTAGATAACTAGTTTGGAAGGTGTTGCATAAGTGCCTTCAAGTTAGGGTTAGATCATATTCACTTCTGAATACACTGCTTCTGTCACAGTTCCTAGCACATTTGATGATTAATAAATATTTCAAGGGGGTTATCGGGTTCTCCCCCCTCATGCAATGGATCAATAGGAATAAGTATTAGCTAAAAATCTGGAGACAAATTCCCTTGCATTGTAGTCCTAGATCCATGGCTTTCTAGGTATGTAACTCTTGTCAATTACTTAAACTTCCCTGAAAATCACTCCTCACAAAGGAAGGAAGGAAGGAAGGAAGGAAGGAAGGAAGGAAGGAAGGAAGGAAGGAAGGAAGGAAGGAGGGAGGGAGAGAGGGAAGGAGGGAGGGAGGGAGAGAAGGAGGGAGGGAGGGAGAGAAGGAGGAAGGAAGGGGAATGAGTATGTATCTCAGTTACAGAGCATTACACAATTTCCAGTATTGCATGGGGTGGAAGGAGACATGTATGATAGTAGCTCCTTCCAGTGCAAGAAATAAAATAGATAATACAGGCAAAGCCTTCTGCTTATTAATTTGAACTCTTAATACTATTATTCCTTTAACAGTAGAGTCAAAAGAATGACTGGTGGTTTGGGGCAGCTGAATGTCAATGGATGAGAAACTGCATGTCCCAAGGTATTCTATTGGGACAAATCTCAGTCCCAAATGGGACAACATACTCTCACAGTGCTTCTGCATGTCTTTTGCTTGAAAATGTCCTGTCATCTGCCCTTCATCAAACTGTTTGCTAAAAACCAGAGAACCTTGAAATGTTTTTATGTCCTAGGAGTCTAAAGTACAATCATCTATATTTCAGAAAACCTAGGCTTCATTGGGCATAGAGATCCACAATTTTCTGCCTTTCCTTCCACCCTATCTGTTCTTGTCTTTGCTCTCAGACAAAGTGAAAAGTTGGAACACACTCAGGGTGGAAAAGGAGTGTAGCTGAGAAGAGAAAAGCAACAATAATACTGAACTTTAAACAGTAGCTGAGGAAAAAGAATAGTTTCCATTGACAGGTTAATGCACTGAATGGTTAATGAGTCATTCAGCTGGGAACCCTATTTCCAGATGGCTAAGCATTTCAAGAATATTGTCAGGCAAACTAGCTCAGGAGTAGCTATATGTGCATTTTTCAATCTATGTTCCATGCACCATCTATAGTTACTCAATAGGAATTCTATGATAAAATAAGTTTAAGAAATATAAGATACCATGTCTACCCAGTCACTTGGGCATTCATACTGCATATTAATATATTAAAAACTTTACTAAGTCCTGCCAAGTGAATAAATTAGTTTATTTTCATTCAGTCTTTTGTTTCTAAAAATTATCTGGATGTGAAAATAAAAGCAATTACCCTTATATTTAGAAAATCAATTAACTTCTTAGTGAACATGCAAAATATAGATGAAAATCTGACCTAAATAATTAAGGTAGTCAACAGTTTATATTTACTTGAAGTTAACTAATCGCTAAGTTCTCACAGAAGGCTAATTTCTTTAGCCCAAAGAAACCACTCCATCCATATTTATAAGCATTGTTCCTGAGATTCTGAAGGTCTAGAAGGGTCTCCTATTTTATTTATGTAATATCTGATTTTTAATATCCCAAAATGCAGATATTTCAAGAAATTATTAATTTATTAGAGGGGTGTGGGGAGTGCAAAATGCAATCCTTAGACCAAATTCAGTCTACTGTTTTGTAAATAAAGTTATATTGAAACACAACCTTATCAATGTTGACTTACAGTTCATGGTTGTTTTTGCAATATAGCAACAGAGCTAGTTGCCATGACAATGACCATGAGGCAAAACCTAAAATATTTCCTATCTGGTCCTTTATAGAAGCAGCTTGGTGACCCTGATATCTAGGTTTACTTTTTATTTAAAAATCAGATGACAACTTTCTAAAAGTAATCTTAGAGAAGATGTTATCCATAATAATTCAGTCTGGCAAATGTCTAGCTAATAACCTTATCTAATGCCAGGACAAATCTCAAAATTGTCATAGATAGAAAACTAAAACATCAAAAACTGACAATTCTCTATAAGCTGTAAAAGTCATGACATGGAGAAAAATCTCAGTGTTCTGAGAGTAACTAAGAGTTGTAAGTACAGATATTAGTCTCTTAGTGCACTACAACAAAATATCTGAGACTGGGTAATTTATAAACAATAGAAACATATGTGTTACAGTCCTGGAGACTGGGAAATCCAAGATCAAGGCACCAAAATGTCCAGTATCTGGTGGGTGCTGAATTTTGCTTCAGAAGATGCCCTAAAGTCTGCTTCCCCCAGAAGGAACAAATGCTGTGTCGTCATAGGGCAGAAGAGACAAGTGGCTGAGCTGCCACTCAAGCCTTTTCGGTAGAGTGCTAATCTGACCCATGTGGACTTTACCCGATTCTAAAAGATTCCACCTCCTAATACTGTTTCCCTGGGGGCTAAGTTTCAACATGAATTTTAGAGAAGACACACATTCAAACCATAGTACACAGTACTTCTGGGAGAAATTACTTTGAAATTCTGGTTTGATTTCCAAAGCTTTACAAAGTTGTCTTTTAAAAAAATCTAGAGTCCTCCCATGGCCCTTTGCATAGTTAAAATTTTAATCTTGCTAATTTATTAATGCACTTAAATTTAGCCTCTTCTGAACACTAATGAAAAATCTCTACTTGAGTTATAATTAATTGGGAGGTTCTTGAAACATGCAATTTAGCTTAATCAAAAGTGAAAATTCTCATCTTTTTTCAATGAAGATAGAACTTCAATGTAATTACTCAAAATGTAGAACACTCTACATATGAATTTAATAAAATAATTGAATACTTATAACTAATTTTTTATTGAATTGAAGAATTTGATGAGACCTACATGGATGCCTTGATAAATGTTGATGTTTCAAATTAGCATAATGTACTACTGTAAATCAAAATAAGTTTTCCACAACTCTAAAAGAGAACACTGCCATGGACTTTTTGTCAATATTGAAATGATAGTCCTGATTTAAAATTCTGATGGAAACATATGTTAAACATATTCTTTGAAGAACTGATAATGGTAGCCTAATACATATTGTGTTCTTCTCTTAAATGCTAAGGGGTGTTGCAAAAGTATTTTCAAAGTGATAAGCCCAAAGACCTCGACATTGAGCATCTATCTAAGTACATACAAAAACAATCTCCAATATGATTGTTTGTTTGAAATACACAAGGAGAGTAAATGACATGAGTCAAGTACATTGAGGGCACTGGCCTTTCTGAGAAACAGCTTATTTTCTTTATGGAGTTTCAGTAAAAGAATATTCAGTCCTAGGGAAACCTACACTTGAACAGAATTACAAAGAGCTAAGAGAAGTGATGAGTAGAAATGGGATATAAGTCCATTTGGAATGATTTATTATAACTACAATCACGGTTATCATTTATTGAGGTTTATTATATGCTACTGTTAGATGTGATTTTTTATGCATTCATATTTCACATAAGGTTGATACTATTATCACCATTATGATGAGGTTGCTAGAATTTTGAGAATTTAATCTTGCTAAGTGTCTGAACTATTAGTAAATGACTAAGAATTTTAAGACCCAATTGTTGGATTACAAAACTAGGCCCAAGTAACTGTGCCCTGGGAGCATGATGGAGAAACTTGCTGATGAGAGCTGAGAAAAATACATAACAAAGAAAAAAATAGCTATTTAAAAAGTTTGGCTATCATCTGAGGTATCCATGTCATGGTTCAGAGGTTTGAACTAATAAGGCAAAGCATATAGGGGGAAATGAACAATTCTTGTTAACTTGACATTACCATATTTCCTGGCCAAGTTTGGTCTCTAAGTTGGGAAGCTTGAGACAAAAAGTACTATGGGTAAAGCTAGAAAAAAAAGTGGAGAAAAGGCAGATCCAAGTGATTAGGTTTCCACAAGTAAAACCTAAAACAATTCAATTTTTTTCTTCTGGGTCTGAGGACTCCAATGCAAATGGAAACACACAGGAAGGAAATCAGGGGAAAAGACTGATTAATAGCATATAAGTAAGGTTTTGGAAAAGTTTAAGTTTACCAAAAACTGGGAGACTGAGGAACAATTTTTGAGAAGTACTTAAAGAAATTATAGGTGGCATGATAAACATGTAACTTAAACTTCTAGGAAGTTTTGATAATGAATGAAAAATAGCTTTCTGTACCCTAGGTACATGTATGACTGTACATATGGTGAGACACTGCATCATGTACAACCAGAGAAATGAAAAATTGTGCAGCAATTGTGTCAGTGAGTCAAAATGAATTCTGCTGTCATATATACCTAATTAAAATAAATAAATTTTTTAAAAAAGAAAAATAGCTTTCTGAAAGAGAGGAACATAAGAATTGTTGTCTTGGCAAAAGGCAATAAGCAGGATTCTTCTAAAAACTCATAGTTTTTTTTTAATAATGGATTTACTATGACTGTGGAAATCTAGGAGGAGAGTACAGTTTCATTTCCTCCACTCCTCTATTGCACTCACAACCCCTCCTTTTCAGGACATTTCCATTCTGCTTTTAAGATATTATTTGTCAAAATGTAGATTGTGGACATCTGGGGAGCCCCTGAGACTTTCAGAGGGTCTAAAAGTTATTTGCTCTTCTTTGCATTCATGACATTTGTAATGATAGTGCAAAAACTCATTAATATGTAGAATTCATACATGTTTACTAAAGAAGAATTACAGGGTAAATTGCTAGTACCTAAAATGAATCAAAGAGTGATAAAAAAATTGTACTAGTAGGAGTCATTGTAGTCTTCACCACAACACACTCAATTACCTTTATAACATTCTATATGACTAATTTTGAAGTGAGTATAAAGCAATTCTGCTGCACACTGAAGTTTGATGGTTCTCTTGAGAAAAGGCATGAGTGCTATTAAATTCCAAGTTGAACTAGCTTCTTTGATTGTGGAACAGCACTTTCACTAAAAAGAATGTTTTGCAGAAAATCTGTGGCTATGTAGACTTGCATATGATTTCTCAAAATGAATGAAGTCAATCTGTCACTTTAAGGGAAAAAAAACTAATAGTACATGTTTGCAATGATAAAATTCAAGCTTTCAAGCAAAATTTAGAATTTTGCAAAACTTGTATCTGCCACCAAGAGATTGTAAGCTTCCTGATGCTTAGACTCCTGATAATATCAATGATGATGTGAAAGAATATGTATGAGTTTTTGCTTTTGAGTAGCAAAATATATCAGCATTTTGGCATAACTCATGGAAAATTTTTTTTAATGACTAACACATGATGTTAAAAAATACATGGACTTAAGACTTATTCAGAGTGCCAGAGAGACCAATGGACTTTAAGGTAAAAGCATATGTAAATTATACTGTAATGATTTCAGATTCTAGATAGTAAATAAAGATGCCACTTTTTAAAACTTTTTTGTTGTTTTTTGGGGAATATATATTTATTTTTCATAGAAGTATTTTAATGCCAGCATGTACGATGGTTAATTTTAACTAATTTTAAGTAAATTCATACATAGGTTTTCAATTTCTCTCTTCAAATTTTGATTACAGTAAACATGGATATAATTTGTATAAACAAAAGCTCTTTTGAATATTCAGTGATTTATTTTTTTAGTTGAAAGGATCCTGAAACTAGAAAATATGAGGATCTCTGATTCAAGGGCACTTTTCTAAAAGGTGAAACCTTCCTAATCTCTGTCATATTTCAATTGAATAAGGTAATAAGTGTTCGACACTTCTCACATGCTGGCATAAGGACAAGATATTGATATGCATGAGCAGCAACTAAGTTCCATGAACTCCTACTTGGGCAGGAGGAAGATGACTAAATTAAGGACTTGGAATTCAAATGCCTGCAGATTCTAGGTGCAGGACATAGTAAAATAATCTCCATCTAAGAACAAAGCCCTTTCTATTTTCTTGAAACTCTCCACATTACTTTTCTGTCTTTTCATGTTAAAAATTTTAAGAGACACTTGAATTTCAAGAATGATACTTTCTTAAAGGTACTATAAGAAAATAATACTATAAATCTTCTTATAAATGGTCACTGACAGTACTGCCTTCTGGCTTTACGCCTGAGTAGAGAGAGCCCTCTCAGTTCTTGTCTGGTTATGTTTCTCCCATGATGGAAGAACCAGGTCCCTGATTCCCTCTAGAGTCTATTAGATTATACGATTAGATTACAGAATTTGCTGCCAAATGGGTTTGAGCTGATAATTTGTGTGAACCTCTTCCTTAGATTTGTCCTCCTGAGGGTGAGTACTGCACCCCTTTGTGTGAGTGCCCTTATGCCCGAGGAGGAGTCAGTGTGGGGAGTGTTTTTGGAGAATGGTACAGGCAGATGGAGGTGAGCCAGAGTTGGGACTAGAAAAGAAGGGGCACAGAGCACAGACTGAATATCAGCTCTGCCCAATTTGATACAGAACTTTAAGAATCCCTAAATTTGAACATAGCCTTCTGGGTTGTTATAAAGGCATACTCAGCAAGACAGGAAGCTAAAACACATTTTATATAACAGTTTGCTTAGTTTATAGTTTAATTATTAAAACAAATCAAATGTGGGCATGGATTTGGATCACAGATTGTCAGGGATGAGCCTGGCTCTTGATGCTTGTCATAGGTCTAAGGAGGACTGTGAGGAGAGGGAAGGAAGATGGCCATTAATACTGGTATATCTTGTCTAAAGAGAACAGGCATTCTCAGGTTTAGCTGAACACTGAACATTCCAGCTAATGCACTCTGTAGCAAAAATCTAGCCAGTGGTCCACTAGATCATAATATCTGGGCATGAAGAAAGTTTATACTATTGTGGGGTTTCCAAAGTTCTTATCCTAGCCCCCTCAACAGCATGGTGATTAATAGTAATATCAACACAATATAAAGGCAGTTCTAAAAAGAGAGTTTATAACACTAAGTTTATAAGTCTTTTTAAAAAAGAAAGTTACTAAGTAAAAAATCTAACATTACACTTCAAGACCCTAGAAAAAGAACAACAAACTAACAACAAAATCAGTAGAAGTCAGGAAATTATTAAAATCAGAGACAAAAATCAATAAAATTGAGAATAAAAAACAATTCAAAGGATCAATGAAACAAAGAGTTGCTTTTTAATTGATAAACAAGATTAATAAACCCCTAGCAAAAGTAACCAAAAAAAGAGAAGACCTAAATTAACAAAATTACATATAAAAATGAAATAATATTACAGATACTACTGAAATCCAGACGATCATTAGAAACTCTTTTGAAAGTTTATACTCCAATAAGTTAAAAAATCTTGAAGATATTGACAAATTCCTGGAGCTATATGACCTACCCAAACTGGACCATGAGGATATAGACAACATAGACAGATCAATATCAAATAATAAAATTGAAGCAGCCATCAAAACTTTCCAACAAAGAAAACACTAGGATCAGATGGATTCTTAGTCAAGTTCCACCACACGTTTAAAGAACTAATACCTTTCTTCTTCAAATTATTCCATAAATTAGAAGAAGGGAACAATGCTAAATTCATATTATGAAGTCAGTATCACCCTGATACCAAAACCAGACAGACAAACACATCAAGAAAACTTCAAGCCAATATTCTAGATGAACATAGATGCAAAAATTCTTAATAAAATAATGGCAAACTGCATTCAAACACACATTAAGAAGATAATAAAACATGATCAAGTTGGTTTAATCCTAACTTGGCTACAAGGTTGGTTTAACATATGGAAAATCAATAAATACAAGTCACCACACAAACAGAGGTTAAAGACAAGAATCACATGATTATCTCAATAGATGGAGAAAAAGCATTTGGCAAAGTACAGCAGCCATTCAGGCTTAAAATACAAGATAATGTAGGGCTAGAAGGAACTTACCTCAACATTGTAAAGACTATATATGACAAACCCAAGGACAGCATCATACTAAATGAAGAAAAACTGAAAGCATTTCTTACGAAAACCCAGGAACAAGATAAGGATACCCATTCTACTACTCAATATTACTCCTATTCAATATGGTTCTTGAAACTCCAGCCAGATCAATCAGACAAGAGAAGGAAATAAAGGAATACAAATAGGCAAAGAGTAACTCAAATTATCCGTTTGCTGATCTTATATTAGAAGGCCCCCAAAACTCTACCACAAGACTTTTAGAGCTGACAAACTAATTTAGTAGAGTAAATCAATTACTTTCTTATATATACTCTAATAATGAATCTGCTGAAAATGTAGTTAGAAAAATTATCCCATCATACTAACCTATTGAAAAAGCCCTGGGAATTAAGCTGCCAAGGGAGGTAAAGGACATTTACAATTAAAACTATTGAACACTAAAGAAAGAAACTGAAGAAGACCTTAGAAGATAGAAAGACCTTCCATGTTCTTGGTTAGGCAGATTTAATATTATCAAAATGGCCACACTACCAAAAATATTGTACAGATTCAATGAAACCCCCATCAAAATATTAATAACATTCTTCAAAGAACTAGGAAATGCAATCCTAAAGTTTATTTGGAAAAGTAAGAGACCCAGAATAGCCAAAGCAATCTTGAACAAAAAGAATAATACTGAAAGCATCACAATATCGGACCTCAAATTGTACTACAGAGCTATGACAAAAACAGCATAGTACTAACACTGAAACAGACACAAAGACCAGTGGAATATAATCGAAGACATAGAGACAAACCCACATAGATACAGTGACTTCATACTAGACAAGCTGCCAATAACAGGTTGGAGAAAAGACAGCCTTTTAAACAAATGGTGCTAGGAAAATTGGATATCCATCTGTAGAACAATGAAACTTGATCCTTCTCTCTCATCCTGCACAAAAGTCAACTCAAAGTGATTCAAATACCAGGGAAGTAGACCAAAAACTGCAACCAAAGAAGAAAATGTAGGCCTGATACCCCAACATATTTGCATAGGCATTGACACCTAAAGCACAAGAAATACAACCGAAAATCGTTAAGTAGAATGGCATCAAATTGAAAAGCTCCTGCTCAGCAAAGGAATCAAGAGAGTGAACAGAGAGCCTACAGAATAGAAGAGTTTTGTCACCTTCTCTTCAGATAGGGCATTAATATCCAGAATATATAAGAAACTCTAGAACTTAACACCAAAAACCAACACAATTAATAAATGGGCAAAAAATAAATAAATAGATAAATAGATACTTCTCAAAAGAAAAAAGTATAGATGGCCAATAAATATGAAAAAAAAAAAGTTCAACATCTCTAGTGATCAGGGAAATGCAAATCAAAACTATATTAAGATTTCATTTGGTCTGGGGATGTGGCTCAAGCGGTAGCGCGCTCGCCTGGCATGCGTGCGACCCGGGTTCGATCCTCAGCACCACATACCAACAAAGATGTTGTGTCCGCCGAGAACTAAAAAATAAATATTAAAAATTCTCTCTCTCTCCTCTCTCACTCTCTCTTTAAAAAAAAAAAAAGATTTCATTTCTCTCCAGTCAGAATGGAAATCAAGATAATATTAATCCTGTCTATCCAAGAGCAAGGTAGATCTTTCCATATTCTAAGGTCTCCTTTGATTTCTCTCTTTAAGGTTCTGTAGTTTTCATTGTATACATCTTTCACCTCTTTTGTTAAGTTGATTCCCAAGTATCTTTTTTTTTTGAGGTTATTGTGAATGAGGTAGTTTTCCTCATTTCCTTCTCAGAGGATTTGTTACTGATATACAGAAATGCCTTTGATTTACGGATGTTGATTTTATATCCTGCTATTTTCAAAATTCATTTACTAGTTCTAGAAGTTTTCCGGTGGAGTTTTTTGGGGTCTTCTAGGTATAGAATCATATTGTCAGCAAATAGTGCTAATTTAAGTTCTTTTTCTAAGCATATCTTTTGTCTAATTGCTCTGGTCAGTATTTCAAGAACTATGTTGAATAGAAGTGATTAAAGAGGGTATCCCTGTCTTATTCCAGATTTTAGAGGGAATGCCTTCAAATTTTCTCTGTTTAGAATGATGTTGGCCTGAGGCTTAGCATAGATAGCCTTTACGATGTTGAGATATGTTCCTGTTATCCCTAATTTTTCTAGTGTTTTGAACATAAAGGGGTGCTATATTTTGTCAAATGCTTTTTTCTGCGTCTATTGAGATCATATGATTCTTATCTTAAAGTCTATTGATGTGATGAATTACATTTATTGATTTCCTTATGTTGAACCAACCTTGCATCCCTGGGATGAATGTACTTGATCATGGTGTACAATATTTTTGATATGTTTTTGTATTCGATTTGCCAGGATTTTATTGAGAATTTTTGCATCTATGTTCATTAGAGATATTGCTCTGAAGTTTTCTTTCTTTGATGTGTCTTTGCCTGGTTTGGGGATCAGGGTAATATTGGCCTCATACTCATAGAATGAGTTTGGAATTACTGTCTTTTTTTTTCTATTTCCCCAAATAAATTGAAGAGTATAGGTATTTTAATGCAAAAAAAAAAGAACATATACAAAGGCATGAATTGGCATGAACAAACTTTATATACAAAGATATGAAAATTGTGCTGTATATGTATAATAAGAATTGTAATGCATTCTGCTATCATGTATTTTAAAAAATAAAATCAATAAAAAAAGAATAGCAATCAAGAACACAAACAATAATAAGTGTGAGTGAGGATGTGGGCAAAAATTAACACTCATACATTGTTGGTGGGACTGCAAATTAGTGTACCTACATTGGAAAGCAGTATAGAGATTCCTAAAAAAAAAAAAAAAAAAAAAAAAAAAAACTAGGAATGGAACCACCATAGGACTCACTATCCCACTCCTTGGTATATATACAAAAGTTCTAAAAATCAGCATACTATAGGGATGCAGCCACAACAATGTTTATAGCAGCAAAGTTCACAACAGCTGAGATATGGGGCCAAACTAGGTCCCTGTTAACAGATGAATGGATAAAGAAAATGTGGCATACATACAGAACAGAGTATTACTCAGCCATAAAGAAGAATGACATTATGGTGTTTGTCCATAAATGGATGGAATTGGAGGCCATCATGCTAAGTGAAATGAGCCAGACCCTGAAAGGTGAAGGTCAAATGTTCTCTCCGATATGCAGAAGCTAATCCAAAGTAAGAAGCAAAAAGAGAAAAAAAGAGGGGAGAATTACATCAAAATAGAAGAAAAATTGGTGTATTAGATGAAGGAGATTGAGGGGGAGAGAGGAGGCACACAACAAGGAAATAACAGTGAAATGAATCTGACCTAAATTTCTTATATACATATATGAATACATCACAGTGAATCTCACCAGGATGTATATCCACAAGTCACTAATTAACAAATAATAATAATATCAAGAACTTATGATAACATACCAGGCAATATATTAGGACTACTGAATGCATTATCTCAATAACATTTCTGCTTTCAAATGTTCAAGTGTTTTCATGTCTATGGGAAAACTTTGGAGCCCAATCACTTCTTTCAATTTGCCAATCTCCTTTATTATTCATACACACACACACATACACACACACACATATAACATTAACAAATATCATCAATCCAAATGTGTCCACTATTATGGCTAGACAAGGTTTTAGGAAAGGAAAAAGATTAGAAAAACAAGAACAAGGTATAGCAGCACCAATACAAATAGATCAAGGAACAGACAGACATGGATTAGATTTTCAGGAGGGGTCACTGAGACAATAAAAATTACTTGGAAATCAGAAAGACCAGTATGGGTTCCTCAGTGGCCCCTGACTAAAGAAAAGATACAAGCAGCCCATGACCTGGTCAAACAACAATTAGTGGAAGGACATATACAACCTTTTGTATCTTCCCATAATACTCCCATTTCTGTCATCAAAAAGAAATCTGGTAAATGGTGATTATTGCAAGATTTAAGAGCTATTAAAAATGAGATGATTATTATGGGACCTGCTCAATCGGGGATTCCTCAATTGTCTGCTTTGCCAAAAACCTGGTATGTTTTAGTTATAGATATTAAAGATGTTTTTTTTCAATTCCAATTCATACTGAGGATAGTCCACGTTTTGCATTTACTATCTCTGCACTGAATCATGAAGGTCCTGATCAGAGATATGAATGGAAAATACTCCCTCAAGGGATGGCTAATAGCCCAACTATGTGTCAAATTTATGTTAACAAAGTAATCCAGCCACTTAGAAATCAAAATCCTGAACTACAAATATTTCACTATATGGATGATGTATTATTAGCATACAAAGATACAAACACATGGCTAGAATGTTATACCACACTTACAAACTTATTAAAAAATTATAATCTAAAGATAGCAATAGATAAAGTACAATTAAATTTTTTAATTAATTATTTAGGAGTTCTATTATCCTCAACCATGGTCCGTCCACCAAAAATTCAAATATGAGTAGATCAACTTAAATCACTTAATGATTTTCAAAAGTTTTTATGAGACATAAATTGGATAAGGCCTTATCTAGGCATACCAACAGGAGAGTTGGGACCTTTAGTTGATATCCTAAAAGGTCCATCAGATCCAAATTCACCCCGAATATTAATGCCTGAAGCAAGAAAGCATTAAAAATCATTGAAACATATATGGAAAATATGCATTTGGATAAAATTGATATAAGTTTGCCTTTATTATTTATTGTACTACGAACAAAAAATATTCCTACAGGAGTATTTTGGCAAGAAGGTCCCTTATTATGGATAAATTTATCTTATTCTCCTAACACTATTCTTACTAGGTATCCTGAGGCTGTAGGACAATTAATACTCAAAGGAATAAAAGCAGCAAAGGGAGTGTTTGGAATTTCTCCCAATAAAATTATTACTCCATATACTATGGACCAAATTGATGAGTTAGCTAATGAGTTAAATACTTGGGCAATAATCATGTGCAAATCTAATGTTTCATTTGATAACCACTTACCATCTAATCCTTTATTGTCTTTTTGGTCATTGTATCCTGTAATTTTTCCAAAAATGACAAGAAAAACACCTATCATGAATGCTCCAAATATATTCACTGATGGGTCAAATAATGGTACAGCAGCAATAGTTACACCTGATCAAACTTTTACATTTTAAGTACCCAAACAATCAGCTCAAAAGGTAGTGCTTAATGCAATATTAAAAGCTTTTGTGATGTTTAAAGATTCTGTATTTAATTTATTTTCCGATAGTCAGTATATACTTAATGCTATAGTATCTCTTGAAGATGCTGGTAGGATTTCCTCTTCCTCTACTGTTTTCTCTTTGCTTTCCACTGTACAAAGTCTAATCTGGGACAGAAAAACCCATTCTTTATAGGACATATCAGGACACATACAGGATTGCCTGGAGCCCTTACTTTGGGCAATGATTTAGCAGACATAACTACACATGACATACATATTTTCTCTACACTAGAAGAAGCTAAAAATTTTCATAAAAAGTTCCATGTCAATGCTAATACTTTACAAAAGCATTTAAAAATAACTAAGGAACAAGCTAGACAAATAATAAAACAATGTCAAAACTGTGTGACCTTTTTACCACAAGTTAATCTTGGAGTCAATCCTAGAGGACTGATACCTAACCATATTTGGCAGATGGACGTCACACACTTGGCAGAATTTGGAAAATTAAAATATTTGCATGTTACAGTTGATACTTCTTCCAGATTTCTGATGGGCTCCCTTCACGCTGGAGAAAACCCTAAAGATATTATAGCTCATTGCTTACAAAATTTTGCCACTGTGGGCATTCCAAAACCATTAAAAACAGATAATGCCCCTGATTATACTTCTACCTCTTTTAAACAATTTTGCTCATCATTTGGCATTACTCATATAACAGGAATCCCATACAATCCACAGGGACAAGGCATAGCTGAAAGAGCTCATCAAACTATTAAAATGTACTTATTAAAACAAAAAGAGGGAATTGGGAAGGGGTATATATTTCCCAAAGATAAACTTTAAATAACCCTTTTTACTCTAAACTTTTTAAATTTGGATTCATCAGGGCTTAGTGCTGTGGAAAGGCATATGTGTCCAAAAAATGTACATAAGCTCAAGGTATTTTGGAAGGATATTCTAACAGGACAATGGAAAGATCCTGACCCAGTGATTGTCTGGAGTTGGGGGTCTGTTTGTGTATTTCCACAGGGATAGCAGTAGCCCATTTGGATTCCAGAGAGATTAACTAAAGCTATTTCTACAGACCAAAAAGAAGATGATTTGACTCAAATCCATAACAGCTGATATCCAGAACTCCAGTTTGGCTATCCTTACATCTGCGACAGAACCAGGATGCTTTTTTCAATATCTATTTTATTATTGCCCTTTCCCACATCATGAAGTTCTATTTTTTTTTTTAGCTCATACAGACCTAGGTTAATGTTTTGATGATCAGTTCTATTTTTTGACTATAGTTCTATTTTTTGACTATTTTTTAACATATATAGTTTTTAAACATATAGTTTTTAAACTATATGTTTAAAAACTATATATGTTTTTAAACATTGCAATGGAGATTTCACCTGTAAAAAGTTATAAAGCTTTTACTATTATGTTATGTGTTGTATGTATTATTGTGTTTTGTGTTGTATGTTTATATGTACGTATGTCCATATATCATATATGATGAGCACTCATGAAAAAATGGATCAAAATATTTTTTTTATTCACGTGATTTAAATGGTTTAATTTAAATTGGGTAAACAGCTGTTGAGGATTGTTTTAATATGTCAACAAAAAATTAGGTTAACAGATCTGTTTGTTTACTTTCACCTTTCCTTTTCATTATATTTAATAATTCTGTTAAAGATAATGTAAATTGTTCAGAAAAAATGTTTTCTTTTACTGCCTTCTGGAATGTTACACAATTTTTTCTTTAGCCATTATTGCCAGAATTCCTATCTTCATCCCAGTGCCGGTGAATACAAAGATAAAATCAATCTACAGCTTCTGCAATAGCTATCACTGAACTGCTTGCAGAACTTGCCTGGACTATGTATCACTTGTATGTATTGTGAACTCATTTGTATGCATTGTGAACTATCTGTTGGTGCAGCGATTTGTGGTAGTGTTGGGGTATTTTTGCTGATGATGTCATCGATGGTACAATTTTTCCAAAAGGAGCCGTCAATTGGCTTGGTGTATCCTCCTCCCTTCTGCTTGTGATGGTCATTCAGCTAAAATTTGGGGGCCAACAGAGGTGAGGCAAAGAACCTCACCCCCCCCCCCGCTGGTACAAAGACCTATCCACAGGTGTGGCTGTATGCTGGACCAGTAGTCAATGACAGGTAAGATCCCATTGCAATGGTACCAACCTAAGACAGGAGGCTGATGCCTTGAGGTCAGCTCATCTGATGACGGGTAAGGACCATATGTAGTATTGGAAAACCTAAGGCAGGCACGGTCCCTAAGCCACATGCTTGCTGTTTAAACAGAGAGGGGGAGATGTTGAGAGCCACAGCCGAAGGGGCCCCAGCAAACTTCCAGCTGCCAGCTGATGATTGGCTCACAGCAACCCCAGCAAACTTCCAGCTGCCAGCTGATGACTGGTTCACAGTGGCCCCAGCAAACTTCCAGCTGCCAGTTGATGATTGGCTCACAGTGGCCCCAGCAAACTTCCAGCTGCCAGCTGATTGGCTCCTCTGTGGTGATGCTCATTGGGCTGTTTCCCCGCCCTTTTAGACCATGGAGCTGCTCATTGGGGGACTTTTTTGGCTCCGCCCATGTGACCCAGCCAATTGGCCTCAAGAGCAGGAGGAGTGGGGGTGTTGAGAGCCTTATGGGAAGCCTGTGGTGGCAGTTGAGCTCTGAGGGAATTCCTGAAGAGCTCGTGTGGTGTGGCATGTGTGTTCTAAAAATAAAGTTCGTTTTTGCTTGATAAGTGGCCCGTGAATTGTGTCCAGCCAGACTGCGGCAATTTATATATAATATATATATATATATATATATATTCATATATATTCATACACACACACATTTTTCTTGCTGGTACTGTGGGGATTTAATGAACCCAGGAGAGCTCTTGTCTCTGAGCCACAACCCCAGACTGTTTTCTATATATTGAGATATGGTCTCACTAAGTTGCTCAGGTGAGCCTGTAAGTGGAAATCCTCTTGCCTCCGCCTGCTGAGAAGTTGGGATTACAGGTGTGTGCCACTGCACTTGGATCCTTTATATTAATTCTTATCAAGAAATCTGTTCATGTTTTTGCTCAGCAACTTGACTATAGTAAGTATATAGAATGTAGCATAGACTCGAAAAATTTACCTGGTCTGTGGAAGGATTAAACTTCGGCATAGGTTGTAAGTAAGGGTAATAATCTGCTTCTCATGTTTTGATTCCAGGTTGTAATTCAATGACAGGTTTTGGGCTAGGGAAACTTGAATGCTTCTGAACAATATAAGCATTAGGCATGGAACTCTTCTGCTTCAATGCCAAGGAAGTGTCATCTCTTGATTACGATTTCTTTTATAGCCTTTCCGTAACTCCTTCAAATGGCCTTCTAGATGGGCCATAAAGTAGTTAATCAGAATAAATTAAAATTTGTACTTAGTGCTAAAATGTAAATTAATTGTATGTTTTCTCCCAAATCTAGTCATCTGAAACATCTGGTATATATATATATATATATATATATATATTTTAGTGCTTCATTCACTCTAATGGTGATAATTTTTGCAAGTTGTTAAAACCACTTCTTACTTCTCTATTGTAGTTGTCCAAAAGATGCAGCTAATGGCTCAGCATTGAAGCATCTCTTACAAACTCATTAGAGAAACAACTGATCCTCTTGGTTCTTCATAAAGTAAAATAGAGCAGAACATCATCATCTGCCCATTGCCAACCAGAAAATGAAACCACTGGCCTTACTATGAAGAAAGTTGAAAGTTTTTCAAAAATTAAGGGCATTAAGTACAGAAAATTAATCTTTTCACTGCCAAGTTTTATACTTTTGAATATCAATTTTCCCAGCTGTGATAGTTTCTTTTGTTACATTGGCTGGAGAGGAGAAAGGATGTATGATGATTGTACGTCAGAATATCAATACTTTTTTGATGATTAGCGCCAACAGAATTATGGGAAATTTGTGACTTATAAAAGATATAAATTATATAAAGATTGAAAATGATCATGACTTACTCTTAATTAAGTAATAAACCAGAGCATATTTTTCAGTAGTTCTGAATAATGTGCATTTAAAATGACAGGCAATAATTCACGCAAAGAAGATCATATATTGAGTTCAAGATATTCATATTTCACTTTTCCATTTTAAAGCTGTTTCTATTCTATTTCTCTCCCTTAGTTCTTTCCTATCCCTATTTAGCAATAAGTAGCTACCCTGACCAATTTTTTTCCCCACAGAATTATAGTAATTTTATTCAATTACCTTTCTAGTTTGTTTTCCTAGACATAGTGAACTTAGATTCTAATGCTTATAATTCCAAGGGCATGAGGAACAGAATCTAGAAAAATTCAAATTTTCCACTTTCATGGCCTGTATCCCTGGACTTTATTAACCTTGTCATTTGCCATGTAGCAAATGTAGACATGGCCTCAGTCAACTACATAAAAACCAACATTTAAAAAAAACTGGAAAAATATGTAATATGCAAGTAAGTGGTCAACAAAAACCTCTAATCTCTTTCTCACCACAAGAGAAGAATGAATCACACCAATAAATCACAGTGGTTGAATCTATCATTTCCCCTTTTATTCTGTATCTCAGGGTTTGATTCTGCTTGTCTGCTTGTTTCTAGCTTTGACTAATTATTCAGGGGATAATGCAAACACAATAAAGAAGCCATAAGGACAGCAAATGTAAGGCTAAAATTAGAATCTGAATATAAAATACCTAAATACACATGCTAATTCTTTTCTCTAGTGACTCTTAATTTACTCAAGCAAAGAACTCAGTAACTTCACTATGTCAAAAGTCCTATTAACTCAACAATATTCTGTTTGCCTCTAAAACTCTTATTTCCCCTCACCCCTTCTGTTTTTGTTGTTAGGACACATGGATTCCACTGATATGGTTGAGAGTGCTCAGCCCTTGAGCAAATTGTGGGCAATGGAAGATAAGGCACCTGCTTCAGGTAACCTCAGATCAGATGAACCAGGAGAGACACATGGAAATATAAGAACAATGGTACAGATTAAAGCAAGCTGTAAGTGTGTGATGTCTCACTGCTTTACATTTTCTCAGATTCCACCTTCACCCTCAGGGTTTTTTTTTAACTTAAAAAAAAACTTCTATGTATAAATATAAATATAAATGTATAAATATAAATATAAATATAAATTATATATATATATATATATATATAAACTCCTTAAATGAATAATTTCACAGGGATTTCTTTTTCATAAATATAAGCTCTTACTTCACTCTCATACAAAATAATATGCAGCTCTATTTATCATTACCATCTGCTATTGTAATGATACAATTTTGATACATTGTAATGGTACATTACAATGATACAATATTGTAATGCCATTACCAAATGGTAGTGCAAATTTTAATGGTCTATAGAAGATTTGGATTGGAACACTGAAACATTCAGAGGAATCTAAAGAAACTATTAGACTTGACTTCCCTCATGAGTATTGTTATGAGCCCTCACAAGTATATGGATAATCTTAAAATGCCTTTAATTTGTTGGTGAACAACCCAAGGAAGGATTTCATGGCTACAGAGGGAAGGGTAAGGAGAGAAACAATGGGGTACATGAATCTATTGCTCATCTGGTTTGGATTTTGCTTATTATGAGTGAGGCATTGGATGATTGTTTCTACTAAATAACTTGCAAAATGGAATGATGCCCTAGTCAAAAATGAAGTGTCACAGAAGTCTTGGTCAAGGCAATTTTGTATCCTCATAGGGAAAGCATTATGTCACTTTTCCTTAACACAAAAGAGATCTGATAATTGATTTAAAAACATTACTTAATTTTTCCTTCTCAGTATAAAGCTCAAAAACATTATTTAAAACTAATTATACTCCCATCAAAAAGAGCAAAATTAAGAGTATGTAGGGAAATACTGGTTCACTTCTCAATGTACATTCCATCCATAGTGATTAATTAGTCTATGAAGGTGCTCCCCAATTGGTACTCATTAGCATCCAGAACGTTCACTGGTATGAAGATCATCTGCAAACCGGCAGCTTTGCCACCTTCTGAGTGCTTGTTTGAATGGGGTCTATCTCCTTTACCCTAGTTCCCATTCAATTACAGTCCGCATTTTAGCAAGATTCCTCAGGTGATTTACTTATATTTTTAAGTTTGAGAAGCACTGCCCTGTCACACTAGCATATAAAAATGCATTTTAAGTGTGACTGACACTCTACTGTCACCACCCCACAAAGTGTGTGGGTCTCAGGCCATCCACCAGTGCCATAGGCAGCTTTCAACAGGTATTCCAGTTTGCCATACATACATAGAGTTCTACATGCCATGCAGTTTAAAAAAAATATAAAGATGAAAAGTACTTGTTTGAGCTAATCAAATTCTTGACATCACTTCTTCCAGTGATCTGTTCAGGAATGGACACAAAACCCAACTTCAGCCAATGACATGTGAAGAAAAGTATTTTGTGTTAGCTTGGGTGGGGGGCTTTGGGAAATTTTTGTTGTCCCTAAGGTTCTAAAAAAGAGACACTTATTCTTTTGGTCACTGATGCCTCTGGAGCTAAGTCAGAAACTGCTGAGCCATCCTGCTGACTACCTGATGAAGAGGCCAACATTGCCTATCACCATACAGAGACAGAATAAAAGAATCTCTGTCCTGACAACATTGCCAAACCCCAGAAACAACCACCTTGAGCCTGGGTTTCCACTGGACTTCTTTTTACATCAGAAAATGGGTTGCCTTATTGTTTAAAACTATTTGGGCCAAGGTTTCTGTTGGTTGCAAATCATGCCAGTACTGGAAAGGAAATGCAATTTTATAAATTGGGTTTGAACTGGCATCATGTATGTGGAGTAGTTCTGATGTCACCAATAACCACAGCATTATTATCCCTACTTTAAACCTATCTAATCCCCCACTCACTTTTCCAGGAATTTAAGCTTCCAATGGAAACACCCTGAAGAATAGAACTCTTCTCCTGGCAGAGTGTCAAAAAATATGTGGTGAATGACTGACAAAAAGAATGGATGTGGAATTAATGTTGCCTTTCAAAATGTTTACTATTTTGAACTCCACTTCATTGTTATTTCTGTTGTGGAAAGCTACCAGGGATCATCTACAAATAACTCTTACTAAAAAGTCCTTATCCATATTGCTATAATTATGATCTTAAAATGTCCACCAAATGTCCATGTACTAAAGTCTTGATCCCCAGCTTGGTGCTATTTGGAGGAAGTAGAATCATTAAGAGGTGGCACCTAGTGGGAGGTCTTGTGGTCATTATGAGTATGACCTTTAAGCACATTGTGACATCCCACTCTGTTGTTCCCTTTTATGCTTCCCAGTCATAAGGTGAGTGATTTGGCTTTGTCATGTGCTTCTATCATGAGTGTGCTGCTTTACTAGAAGGCCCAAAGTAATGGGCCCAACCAATCAGGGATGGAAACCTCCCAAACTGTGAGCCCAAGTAAACCTTTTCTCATTGATTTTCTTGGGTATTTGTTATGGCAACAAAAGACTAACCAATATATACATCATACTTCTTTTACATCATTTTACTCAAGTAAAATGATGTAAAAGTATGATGTATATATTGTATATACTACATGATGTATATATATGTATGTACTACATGTCTGCTTAATTCCCCAATTACTGAACATGAGGAGATTATGTATATATATATATATATATATATATATATATATATCTGCAAAGTTATTGAATGATACAAAGTAAAGCACCTCAGTATTCATAGTACTCAAAACCTTGAAGCCATTGGATTCTGTGTACTTTTTTTTCCCTACACATTGAGAGCTATATGTGCAGCTATGTATGTCCTTTCCCTGTCTGAGGCAAGTAACATGTTTAGTTAAATAACTATCTTCCAAAATGGATTTCTCATTCATCCTAGAGGACACTCTATGTTGGTGGTTCAAATGGAGTCAATGTCAGAGGGAATATTACAGATGAAGTCAAATGTTCCCTACTGATTTGCCTATGAAAACAATAAGCATGATGTTTCTTATTATACTTGAGTTCATTTGGTTGAAAGAAGTGTTCAAAGAGGGAAGGCATCATAGGTTGAAAGACAGGACCCCCATTCTAGTTGGTGTCAAATCACCTCTTTGAACCCCAGTTACCTTATTTACAAGATGATAAGACAGCAGTTCTCATCCCTGGATGCACATTAGAATTACCTGGGGATTTTTACAAATAGAAACAGTTGGAGCCCATCACTAGAAAATTTGATTTAATGAGTCTGGGAGAGGGGTAGGGATGTAAATCTTCAGTAAATTCCATGTGTAGCCCTAAGAACTAGTAGCTTAGATGTTTTTCAGGTTTCTTTTCACTTGAACTGTTTATATTATAGTATTGCCCTGGAATATCTTAGGTATGTTCAGATACTGTTTTCAAAAAAGGGGGAAATGTACCAGTTCTGCCTTATTCTGCCTTCTGCTCATTCCCAGTTCTAGATAGCCAAAATTATACTGAGCAGAAATGATAGAGGAAAAACGATTCAATATATAGCATAGTCCCTAAGGGAGAATAAAGAGAATATGTGCAGGGTACTCTGAAGTCCTTTGCATATCCTTATGGATTAGGGCATAGTTTGGTCTGTGTACCCAGATTTATTCAGTTCCCTTGCTTTTTGATCCAACATTCACAAAGAGTATGGAATCTGTTTCAGGAGAGACCACATGAGACTCCTAGCCACATGCATATCTATCTGTTTTACTCCAAATGTAAGCTACACAAATTCTACATTAGCCAGCCACCGAGCTATATCAAATGTATTTTTAGTAGAAAAGGAATGGATTTCTGGCTTTACCATGGATAACACAGATAATATGCTACTTCCAGTGAACAATGCCAATCTAGTAACTTCAGTTTTTCTAGGTATCTGTGGTCACACAGGGATAATACTAGGGGCAAGTTTTTACTGTGTTCTGGACAAATTCCAATGACCAACATCTGTATTTCTGTGCTTGTAGGCTTTATGTGAGAGGGAATTTTACAGGATGAACTCAAATTCCCCTGACTTATTTGTCTATGAAAACAATAAGCATGGTGTTTCTTATTATATTTTAGTTAAATTGGATGAAAGAGGCGTTCAGAGAGGGAAGAAACTATGGGTTGAAAGTCAGGACCCCCATGACGTCAAATCATTGCTTAGATTTACCAAGTATGTGGGAACATTCTTTGGAGGCATACTTTATATTTTTCCTTCAACCAGAGAATCTTGGAAATTTCTTTGTGAAAACCCCAGCTCCCTGTTCCTTCAGGTGTAATAAATCTGAGACATGTATTTTTCATTTCCCCAGAGTCACCTTCAAGTTCTAGCCTTGATGCCCTGAGGTTCCTGAGTTAATAATACCCCCTGTCCCCTACTGGCTTCACCCCGTCTCTGTAACACTCCTATTCACCACCTCTAGAGTGGTGTTCCTTGGATTTGAGAAGTAAAATTCTTGTTCTTGAATCCTGTCTCTGATTCTGCTTCTAGGAGAACCTAAGACAACACTGTGACCAGCCTTAAAGGTGTTCATGGAAATCCAGCAAAATATCTGTTTTGAGGTGTGTAGTGAAGAAGACACATCCAAAAATAAAAACCAGAAAATAATAATAAATGATGAAATCATATGGTAGGAAAAGAAAGGGCAAGGCAGGGTAAACATGAGGAGAGGCAAGGAGTGGGGGATAAGAAGTGGTATTAAGTAAGTGGTCAAGTAGGACACATTAAGAAGTAGAATTTGAGCAAATCTCCTCCTAAATGAACAAAATCATTTAAAAAATTGACCAACTATAACTTCAAACTTGTATCTCTTTGCTTCAAAAACAGAAAAGCAATAGCAATTTTGCTCTGTGTGTTATGGTTGCCACTCTGATTTATGCCACATGGTCTCTGGTGGTCCCCTAATTGACAAAGAGTACCCTGAAGAGTCAGGTCAATTCATACTTCTTCCCTAATATTGCTTCCCAAATTAATTTACCTTCATTTCTAAGGGTTGTTACGTATTGGGGTGGTGATAACTTTGGACAACTCTTATGTGTATGTGGGGGGGGGCATTCTTAGAAGGTATACTTTATAACTGGTACCACACTTAGTTTCAGCATTGGTGATTTTCAGTGTCCCTTACTTGTCATCTAAGAGAAAGAGACTTCACTTTTGAAAAGAAGACAATAACTCCCCTCTGTCCCAAGCAGTCTATACTAAATGACAGTGGAGAAAAATTTTAATGCAAGTAGAAGAATTTGATGAGTAGTTCCCAGAGAAAGGGCAAGAGAGTAACCACAAATATCTAATTTCATTAAAGATTGTCTGGTGACTTGCAAAGTAAATTGAAAGATAATTTCTCTTAAAAGACACCGTATTTGACATCAATCAATGGGTTTATGTGGTCAGCCTAAGAATGTGCAACTCTCCCACTTCATAAGAAAGTCTAGATGAGGGCTGCTGAGGAGAGAGAAAGATAGAAGAGGTCCCTTTCTTCCAACTTCAATAGCTTCCCTAGCCAGAGGGCGAGGACCCTGCTGTGTGAGCATGCCACCCGGCTCAGAGAGATGCAATTGGTGTCAGACCACAAAACTTTGCCTTGCAACATATATTATGAAATTTGAACTTTATACCAAAGATGTAGAAAAACTTGAAAGATTTTTAAACATGATCGGGTTTGTGAAGTAGAAAGTTCATTAAAGGTTGCTGTGTGTACAATGGAGGGGAGAGAAGGAGAATACAGACAAAGGAAACATAAGGGTTATCTTGGAGAGAGGGAAGCAGATACAGGAGGAAGATAGTGCTCATGTACTTTTCTGCTTGGGGGCAGATACAGGCCCAGGTGTGGGCAGCAATCACTGACATGCTGTGCTAGAAAAGGTGCAGAGATATACATTTAATGTGTCTGTATGGACTTACGCTGTTTTCATAGTATCAGACATTTCAGATTTCAAGTCTTTGTCAAAAATTAGACATTATTTGTATTTAGGAAGCTCTGCAATAGTACAGAAGTTAAAATGAAATGATCACTGAAGTTGAGTATATCATATTCTATATCTAGGAATTCAACTCTTCGTATATACCAGACAAAAAAATGCACACATGTGCACCAGACATGGACACAAATGGTCACAGCAGTGTTACTGGTAATAGCCCCAAACTGGAAACAAGTCAAATGCCCACCAACAGGAAAATAGATAAAATGTGGTATACTTAACAAAATCATGGTATACATAATGAAATAATATAAAGCACTGAAAAGGTACAAACTATTGTTACACACCATGACATGGATAAATCTCACAAATAATGTTAAGGAGAAAAGAAAGACACAAGTGTCCATTGCAGAATTTCATTTACAAAAAGTTTTTTTAATAAATGATAAAATGAGTGTTTTAAATATGAATTACAGTAATATTTGGTGAGAAAAGATTGTAGTAAAGGCGTCCAGGCATGAAGACAACATCTGAGATATTAATGATGTTTTATTTCTTCACCAGGGTAGTGACTGAGTGGCAAAATTTTCTTTGTGGAACTTCATGGAGTTTTGCTCCTAATGTTTCTTTTTTTTTTTTTTTTTTTACCTTCTGTACATACTCCTTAATAAAATTATTTACATAAAAGGACCAAAGAATCACAAATTCATGTGAAGTGAGTATAACTACATAAAAGTTATATTATTTCCTCCCACTACAAGAAAAGTGAAATGCCAGATAGGAGGTTCAGAAATGAAATAAGCCGATTTCCATTCAGGAAGTGGTGACTAGCTTTTAATATGCATCTAAGCTAAGTCATTACAACTAAAGTATGTGACGACAAACGTTCCAGTAACTAACCACAAAATGAAGACGAATCTGTATAACTTAATTCTAAAAGGCAACAAGTAAAAGTAAACTGAACTGAAAACAAGTTGTATATTAGAGATCAAGGGGAAATGATCGTATTTAACATTTGTCCAATACTTATGTGCCAAGCAATGAGATAGAACGTTCATATTATATTCATTTAATCTTATTTAATACTTATAATAAGCCGATGAGGCAGTTATCAGTTATACCCATTTGATAGACTATGAAATCAAGACTCAGAAAGACTCAATTAACCCCTTATGTGCCCTCCATTATATAATTAATCCCTTATAGACACCAGTTAGTGACACTGAGCAAGTTATTACACTGCTCTCAACCTTGATCTCCTGCTCTATGAAATGGAAGGGTCCTCACAGACTTCCTTGGAGTACACAACTATGAAAACAAGTAATTCATTGTTTGAATAAGGGCAGACTGAGTCAACTCTGGAGAAGAATTGATTTCAGGACTGAATTTACCAGAAATGTTGGCTTCAGTGGGCAAGAATCTCAACTGGGGCTGTATTCACAACCCTGCCTGCCTGATCAGAAGTAACTACCTAAACAAACTTTTTATTTTAAAACAAATTCGTATTCCTATCTCTGCCTCATTGTACTGAACCCCAGTATCCTGAGCAGTTACTTGGGAAAGTATTTTTATAACAACCTCCTCTTAATCCTGAAGTTTTTGATGTATTTTTGATCAAAAATGGTTATGAAACAGTAAACTCTGGGTCTCAGAAGACTTGATAGATAGGTTCTCAGAGACAACATTTTTATCTTGACACTTAAGTCATGCAGAAAAAATAAATCATGATTCAACATATACTTTTCTGCAAGGATCTGTGATAGGATCTAGGTTACTTTCTGGTTATTTAACTTAATATTGGGATAAAGCTTTAAAAAGTAAAGAACGGCAAAATTAGAATGCAATTTAGGATCTTATTCTCAAATAAATCTTAAGCAAATTTTTATTTTTTATTGTTTTTAAAAGAAAGTGCAGGGGCTGGGGATATGGCTCAAGTAGTAGCGCGCTCGCCTGGCATGCGTGAGGCACTGGGTTCGATCCTCAGCACCACATAAAAATAAAATAAAGATATTGTATCCACCTAAAGCTAAAAAATAAATATTAAAAAGAAAGTGCTACATTCCCTTCAGTTTGGTTTAATTTTTAACATGCATTTAGTCAAATAAATTTATACTCACAGTTAAAGTCAGGTCCATATTTTTTCAAAGCCTCAAAGACAGAAGGGGCTTTGCATTCTACATTTAAAGCTTAAATAACATACCCAGTAAAGATATGAAAATCAGGTTCAATCAATATCTTCCTAGCAAATTTCCAAAAACCTTTTATTTTATACACTTGTTTAAGTTTTATAAAATTAAAAATAGACATGACATGATTTTCCTATTTAAACTGATGCTATCTAGCATTTCAGAACTTGAGTTAGAGGCCAAGGAGAATACAAGTTGGGGGAGGACAATGAAAGAGTTCTTAAATCAAATCCAACAAAACTTGTCAGCCTGGAGGCAGCATTAAAGACATTGCTTAACCTTCTATTGAACATTCTATGGGTGCACAGTGAACATCTTGAATAACAAGTGTAAGTGAGTTTGGAAACATGCAGAGTAGTGATACCCAGTATTAAAGAAGAGTAAAAGGTAATACCAAGTGGACAACAGATATAAGAAAATTGCTTCTCATGAGGAATTCTGGCAGCTTTTAAGAATTTTGACAAGCCTGAGTGGTATTACTTTGGAATGATTAAATGTGAATGCAAGTGTTTTGGGGGAGGGAATCTCTTGAGAAGAAAAAACAATTTTTTTGTGTGTGTGTGGACATGGGAACAGGGCAAAAATAAAAAAGAAAAATTACTTATCCTTTGAGCTCCACTCAGCTCAAATAGTGCACCACCACAACTTAAGAACACCAAGTTGGGACTGGCAGAGAGGTATCCAGGCTACAAATGCAAGAACACCAACTTACACAGACTATTTAATGCTGCCTCTGAGATGGGATGCTGTGTACCTGGGCATTGCAATAACTGCTATGTCAGAGAGAGCGGAGTTTACATCCTCCCAAATAACCCCAATCACTAAATCATTCTGCAGCCCTTCATTCCATGTGATATTTTGTATTTGAAACAAATTCTTATCAAAGTTATGACCACCAATTGCCACTCCTCATGCAACAAGAATACACCTGAATGTATTTAACCATGGGACAGTTAGAGCTTCCTTCTATATTAACTCTCTCAGGAAGAAGGCTTCTTGTTCCAAACAGTTTGGGGCTCTTTCCAAAGGACCAAGTCCAAAGTGAGTAGCACTCTGCCAGGAATGATTTGGTTTAGGTCACAATCTGTGGGAGGCAGGCTGGTTGAAAAGAAGCATGAGGCTAAAACTGGTTAAGTAAAATTAAACCTTAAGTGTTGCCATATTTTTTGGGGGTAAACAAACATCCAAATAGAATGAGAGTTATCCTATCTGCATTGTAACATGATGCTAGTAGTAAATGAAGCAGAATCAAAATGAGTACGAACTAATTTCACATAGAAGCTTTTGCTCATCCCAAAGTCTTCTTCTAAGGAAGTGATGTTCATGTTGAAATATATTTGTATATCTTGGTGTTTTAAAAGATCTAACCAGAACAAATTTAGGGGAGGAAAAGCTTATTAGAGGGCTCATGGTTTCAGAGATATTAATCCCTAGAAGGTCAGCTCCATTCTTTGGGGCTTGAGGTGAGACAAACATTATGGTGGAAGAGTGTCACAGAGGGAAGCTTACAAGATGATCAGAAAGCAGAGAGAGGATCCATGCTCCAGATACAAAATATATAGCTACACCCCATGAATCCCTTCCCCCCCAGTCACATCCCAACTGCTTCCAGCCACCACTCAATTAATCCCATCAGGAATTAAGTCATTGATTAGATTAAGGCTAGAAGACAATTATTTCTCCTCCAAACCTTCTTGCATTGCCTCACATGTGAGCTTTTGGGGGACACCACATTTAAACCATAACACTTGAGAAAGAAAGCATACTTAAAAACATAATTGCCCTGATTTGAAAATCAAATTCTACTGATTTCCAAATTCAGATAACCTCTCTTTGGGGGGGAGAAGATGCACCTTTAAAATAGCAAATGGTTTCTAGAAAACACACACATTTAATTTATATTTTCTCAATCAGTTGCAAACATAAAAGATCTTTCAAGAATGTACTGAAGTGAGCATGGCGTCTGATAGAAGAAAAAGTTGGCTACGATATACATACTGTGGGGTCGGGCTCCAAATTCCTCAATAGGACACCCAGAGCACAAGAGTTAATAACTAGAATCAACAAATGGGACTTACTCAAACTAAAAAGTTTTTCTCAGCAAAAGAAACAATAAGAGAGGTAAATAGGGAGCCTACATCCTGGGAACAAATCTTTACTCCTCACACTTCAGATAGAGCCCTAATATCCAGAGTATACAAAGAACTAAAAAAATTAGACAATAAGATAACAAATAACCCAATCAACAAATGGGCCAAGGACCTGAACAGACACTTCCCAGAGGAGGACATACAATCAAACAACAAGTACATGAAAAAATGCTCACCGTCTCTAGCAATCAGAGAAATGCAAATCAAAACCACCCTAAGATACCATCTCACTCCAGTAAGATTGGCAGCCATTATGAAGTCAAACAACAACAAGTGCTGGAGAGGATGTGGGGAAAAGGGTACACTTGTACATTGCTGGTGGGACTGCAAATTGGTGTGGCCAATTTGGAAAGCAGTATGGAGATTTCTTGGAAATCTGGGAATGTAACCACCATTTGACCCAGCTATTCCCCTTCTGGGTCTATTCCCTAAAGACCTAAAAAGAGCATACTTCAGGGACACTGCTACATCGATGTTCATAGCAGCACAATTCACAATAGCAAGACTGTGCAACCAACCTAGATGCCCTTCAATAGACGAATGGATAAAAAAAAAAAAATGTGGCATTTATACACAATGGAGTACTACTCTGCATTAAAAAATGACAAAATCATAGAATTTGTAGGGAAATGGATGGCATTAGAACAGATTATGCTAAGTGAAGCTAGCCAATCCCTAAAAAACAAATGCCAAATGTTTTCTTTGATATAAGGAGAGTAACTAAGAACAGATTTGGGAGGAAGTGCATGAGAAGAAGATTAACATTAAACAGGGGTGAGAGGTGGGAGGGAAAAGGAAAGAGAAGGGAAATTGCATGGAAATGGAAGGAGACCCTCATGGTTATACAAAATTATATACAAGAGGAAGTGAGGAGAAAGGGGAAAAAAAACAAGGGGGAGAAATGAATTACAGTAGATGGGGTAGAGAGAGAAGATGGGAGGGGAGGGGTGGGGATGGGGGATAGTAGAGGATAGGAAAGGCAGCAGAATACAACAGACACTAGTATGGCAATATGTAAATCAGTGGATGTGTAACCTATGTGATTCTGCAATCTGTATACGGGGTAAAAATGGGAGTTCATAACCCACTTGAATCAAAGTGTGAAATATGATATGTCAAGAACTATGTAATGTTTTGAACAACCAACAATAAAAATTTTAAAAAAAGAATGTACTTAAGTAGAATGTATCTTTAAAAAGTACAGGAACTAAACCTCCACACAAGATTTTTATTCAAATTGTAAATATCAATGCCTTACAACTTATAAACAAAACAGTTTTCTAAAATTCCCTTGGCTTCAATTGTATGATGATCTAATAAAGGAAAATGTAAGCCCAATTGAGCTCTAACATCCTCATATTTAATCTTCTAATGGCAGTATTTCAAAGCAAAAAGTACTCAGTACAAGTATACTTAAATCCACTCAACACATTATAGACTGTAAAATTAAAACACATTATGTTTTTTATTATGCAAGAAGAGTCAAGGGCATCAGCCAACTGACCTGCTAATCCAATAACCTACAGAGAAGACATTTATGCCTAGATAAGAGCTTTGGACAAGCTGCATATTCAAACTATTTAGCATCACAAATATGTTTAGCAGAAAGCTACTCAAGGATGGCTGTCACTTAGGCACTTCCAGAGAAAGAGCTATCAGGATGATAGGTTTTGGCTTAAAAGAGAGGCTTTTATGAGGGATTATAAATATTGATTTCACTCACAGATTCGGAACAGCTTATGAGCTTGTGTACATAATACCAACCTTTCCATTTATATCATTGTGTTAGATTTCAATGGGGATCTAAACACTGATTTTTCAAGAAAATCTTAAAAGACTCTCTTTGGGCAATAATAATTTGGAGGTTCTTATTTCTTCTCCTGGAAGAGCTCATGCTTTTAAGAATTCAAATGACAAATCACAGCATAAGATACCAGCATCTTAATGCATTTGTTGATTTCTAGGAAGCTAGACACCCAGTCATCCAAGAAAAGGCTATTTTTCAAATTAGGCATCCAATGAATATAAGATGACAACCCGCAAGAGAGTGCACGAGGGGATGGATTGAGTTACAGAAACAGAAAAACCACTCTTGTCCTCAAAAAGACCTCTTTTAAAAGAGAATCAAAGGATAAATATTCATAGAATAAGTATGTACATAAATAGACACACAAAACAAATTCAGTATTTTTATGAACACTATGTTAGGCTCAATTTGACACATAATGTATTTTTCTCATGCCCAGGTACTAAAATTATGTTTCTCTCTTACTGTTACAATTTGGTAATTCTATTAAAGCTCTTACATATGTGTGATAGACAATAGGAGATTAATCTGATTCCAAAAATAGGAAAATAAATTAAAACTTATAAAGCAATTGGAAATAAACTCAAAGTCAACAGTAAAATTGAACTTTACAAAAGAGCCTCAGTCAGCACGTCTCTAATTCACCAGATTTCTGGTGCAGAGAAACCAATCACAGTCTCTTCTAAAGAAGTGCCATTCATAATAGAAGCTGGGCAGTATTTTCTAAATAATAAAAATCCCTGACAACCCAAGTTATTGTCAGAAGGATTAAGGAAATAGGAATTACTTCAGGGCTGGGGATGTGGCTCAGTTGTGGAGTGTTTTCTTGGCATACATGAGGCCCTGGGTTTGATCAGCAAAACACACACATAAACTCAAAGAAGTCCAAATAAAATTATATAATACAGTATAACAAACATGACATGCATAAAAAAGAGTTTACTATATAGAAGGGCAGATATACAACAAAGTACCCACAAATATTTTTCCACAGACAAGCCTACAGGAATAAGTGTGCTTGCTTTAGAGAAGCAATCGGTTCTAAAAAAAAAAAAAAAAATTCTTTTAATTTTAGGATTTTTCTTAATATTGTTTTCCCTTGACATTCACAGACTCATTGTGAGAGAGAGGAAGATTTATTACCTATTGTCCTAATATAAAGTATGTATGGAAAACAGGGAATCCTTGTACATTTTCATGGGAATATAAAGTACAACAGCTATTATGGAAAACAGTATGGGATGTTCTCAAAAAACTGAAAATGGAATTACCCTATGTGCCAACAATACCAGATCTGGGTAATTTACCCCAAAGATCTGAAATTTCTGAAATTAGTATGTTGAAGGACAACTGTACTACCATGCTCAACACAGCATTATTTACAACAGCAAAGCCTGGTAATCAACCTAAGTGTTCAACAACAGATAAATGAACAAAGAAAATGTAGTATACTATATGGCCTTGAGAAAATATACAAATTTAGTCATTTATGACAAGATGAATGGAACTACAGAATATTATGTAAACTGAAATAAGCCTGGCACAGAAGGAAAAACACCACATATTATCATGAGTGATATCAATACTTTTGAACTCAGAGAGAGGAGAATGATGGTTACCAGGTGATGGGAGGTGAAGTAATAGAGAGATGATGGTCAGAGAGTATGAAGCATCAATTCACCATCAATTAGCAAGAAATAGGTGTGTTTTTTTAAAAGAAATCTATTACATGGAATGACAAATACAGTTACTAAAATGTATTTACATTTCAAAATTGCTAAGAAAGTTCTCACCATAAAAAATGATAAGCATTTGAGGTGATGAATATGTATATTGATTATATGGATTGAATTGTTTCTGATTGTATTCATTTTGTACACTAGAAATATATACAACTACAATTTGTCAATTTACAATAAAATTAATATTAAAAATATATAAAGTATAGATTGGGGTACCTTTAATTATTCAATTTTAATTAGGCCACATACTTGCCAGATATCTGAAACCTTTTTATATTAGAATAAATGCCATACTAAATTCTATTTGTGATTATTAAAACCCAGAATTCATATCTAAGCATCACAACAAAACAAATGTGTTTGAAAGGCTACAATTGCCTTCTTGAACTCAAAAGATAGAAACAACTTCTGCAGACGGGCCTACTTTCACTTAATTTTCACTTATTATATTTATCTAACTAATCTTGAAACTGGATTTCATTTCTAGCTTGTACTGCTTCTCAAAGGTGTGTTATGTGTCAATTAAGTGCCTGGAACAAGTTTCCTTTAAGTCATTACAGGCATACAAGTACCATTAACTTCTTCATATTCTCAATTTTTATACACATGCTTCTATTCAATTGCATTCCAACACTGAGAATATAGTCATAATGTCTGTGTTTCAATGAAGTCTTTTATCCCTTTGATAATTTTCTCATTTATAGAATTAGAATATTAAAATAAGTGTTAAACACTAGCATTATAAAGGCTAGGATTTCATTGATGGTTGTGAAGAAGATATGATAAGAATTGTCATTAGTTATTATACATAAAAATGCTTAGTAGTTCTTTTAAATGCCTGTAAAATCCCTAAGAATGATGAAATCATTTTCATACAGAATATTCTCAAAATGTATCTTCCTGACCAGAAACCTGCATGCTTCCTTTCTCTGTAAGGCTTAACTCCACAGAAGACCTCTGCTCTTAAGAACCTCTGTTCTACTGTCCTCAAAAGATTTACATCCTCTTTGAGGGAAGAAACTATGGTCATTATTTTAACGAATAACCTTAAAAAACAAGACTGGCATACTAACTAGTCTCTGTAATAGAATTTAAATATTTCTCACTAGGATGATTTTTCATTTCAGTGAATTATACATCTTATACAAAAACTTGAGAAAAATAGCTAGCAATACAGGTCTTGAAATAACATGGGATATTTAAATCCAAGTAGTACTATGTATGCTACTCAAATTAATCAAGAACAGACATATTGCTGGGCATGGTGACACATGCCTGTAATCTCAGTGGATCAGGAGGCTGGCGCAGGAAGCTCACCTGTTCAAAGACAGCCTCAGCCACTTAGCAAGGCCCTAAGAAACTCAGCAAGACCCTGTCTCTAAATAAAATATTAAAAGGGCTTGGGATATGGCTCAGTTGTTATGCATCCCTGGGTTCAATCCCCAGTACCAAAAATAAATAAATCAATAAGAACAGACATATGGAATTTTTCTACCATTAGAAATCTGTAGAGCATCTGATCAGAATGGGGTTTAAAGGAAAGAAATTAATATAATAGAATTAGTGATAGAAGCTTAAGTAGCTATTCTATTAAAAGTTTCCTACTCACAAAGTTTGTACCCCCACATGAGACAAACTTCACCTCTCTCAGAATAAAAGAGTTTTAACTAACATTGCCTTGTGTTCCACCTACTCAAATCATTAAAAAATTAAAACTGAAATATCACTCATAATCTAATAATTAGTATACAACCATAGGTGAAATTTAAGTTCTTACTATAATTCTTAACTAAATCTTATACTGTTGTGACATTAATAAAGCAGACTGAAATATTCTAAGCAATTTTGATGGCTTAGGATGGTAACTTTATTAGACATCCATATGGGAAGGCATCTATCAGGATTTCATTTGGAAATAGGCATGACTTTGGGGAAAAAAGGTGGAGAAATAGCCAAAAAAGATTTGGAGAGTTATCAAATAGATAAGATTTAGAATGAAGAAAATTAGGATAAAGAGTTAGGTAAGGGAAAAAAAATACCACTTTTGGAACTGACAGATAAGGCCACTAATTATACTGCATATAGTAATAGATATTCTTCCAACATTTTATAATATAAACAAATATATACATACACCCCCAAATCATACATACATATGTAGGGAGCATATGTATGTGTGTGTGTATGTCTATGTGTGTGTGTGTGTGTGTGTGTGTGTGTGTGTGTGTATGAACTTTCAAATATCAAATGACATTTCAAGATTTTAAAAAATTGTATTTAATTCTGTAAACCCTACTACGGCTAAGTACATCAATTTGGTCTTGCTAAGTACATCAATTTGGTCTTGATGTTACCTCTGAGCTGGCAAAGCTTCTATTACTGGTTCTATTATCTTAATTTATGCCCTTCTCATCTTTCTTCCAAGCTCAGCAAGCTACCTGTGGTAAGAGGACAACTTCAATTTCAACAGGAATTAGCAATGAGGAGAGTTTTTAGCTTTGTAGTTGTTGTTCCATGCACTTTACCTGATTCTTGAGATCCAGTTTGGGACATGGTCGACCTCCATTGTAAGGTTTTTCCTTTAACCATTTGGATCTAATTCTCACTCCAATCCCACAAGACGAACTGCAAGAACCCCAGCTAGACCAATCACTTAACTTGCAATCAAATGGGCAGGGGATGACACATTCTTCTTGAATGTAACCTGAAAGAAGAATTAAGACGAGGGAGGAAAGTCTGATTAAAATGTTCTTATCAAATTCTATTTCCTATTAGAGCTCAGAATTTTTTTAAAAAAAAATATTGCTACAGTGGCTTCAGTCTTGTACTTAGATGAACATACCAAAGTTTTAAGAGATAAATCAATGTGATTACATGTGCATTCAAACGTGTGCTATTCTGTTTACTTCATAGACAATCTGAGATGGAAGAGACAGGAAAAAGTACATTTATTTTTGGTTTCTGATAAAGAATGAAGCAGTTCATGGGCCATCTTCTCTTATTGGGCCTTGAGTTCTCCATCCTACAATCCTGAAAGTCACCCTCTGGAACAGGAAGTATAATAGAGTCAATCTTTCTTCTGTCTGTGACCACCAAGGCTTTCACTAATATAGATGTTGATTCTCACTTCCAGGCAGTGTAACTTGAAAGTAGAACAAGAACAGAGAACAGACCACAAATTAAGAAAGGCAGGATATTACTGAAAGAAGAAAGTAGAAGGAAAATAAAAAATTGTATAATAGGATATTGCACTGGAATCAAGACATACGGACTACAGTATAGCTACAGAAGTTCCAGTTTTACTTGTTCTTGCTCCACTATTTGGACTACCTCTTGCTATAATCTTTCTCTGGATGATCTCCTTGTTTCAATGCTCACCTCTACTGATTGCTACCAAGTAAATGTCTCTAATCCTGATTTCTCTAACTGAATTGTATACCATTTATGAAGTCACTATTATTGGATGCCCAATTTGCTACATGTCTAAAGTGGATATCATTAATGTCCTTCAAAAGCATTATAATTCTCTTGTATTCTTCATGTCTTTGAACTATTGCCACCACTTGGCATTTACCCAATATAACTAAATTCAGCATACTACACAAAAAACGCACACCCATGTTTGTAGCAGCATTAATTCACAATAGCCAAGTTATGGGACCAGCCTAGGCATCTGTCAACAGATAAATGAGTAAAGAAAACATGTACATATACAATGGAATTTTATTCAGCCATAAAGAATGAAATTATGTAATTTGTAGGAAAATGGATGGAGCAGGAGAATATCTTGTTAAATGGTGTAAGTCAGACTCAAAAAATCAAGGTTATACATTTTCTCTCATATGAAGAACCCAGAAGTCAAAAAAAAAAATTTTTAAAATGGATCCCATAAAAATATATGGGAGACCAGAAGAATAGAACAAGGGGACCAGGGTGAGGGAGGAGGGAGGGGAATGGGGAAGTAGTGGGGACTTAAATTGAACGAATTATATTACATTTATGTATGGATATGTCACAATGAAACATATTATTCTGTATAATTATTATGTACTAATAATTTTTAAGGGAAATATATTAATGTGCCAAATTCGTTAATTAGTTTGACTTAATCAAAAGGGAGAATATCTTGCGTGTCTTTGAATTAATCAGGTGAAATATCTTAAAAGAGGAACAGTCCCTTTTTGTAGACAGATTCTCTTTTTGGCCTTAAAGATGCAAACAGCCATGCTACAACATGCCAATGGAGTGACATGGCAGGGAACTCCAAGCAGCCTATAGATCTTGAGGGTAGCCCTTGGCTGTCAGTCAGCAAAAATAAACAAACAAAACAGTCCTATATGTGTATGAAGATGAATTTGGCCAAAACCTGAGAGTTTAAATGGGGAGTTTTTCCTAATCCAGACTCTAATAAGTCCTCATCCTTGGGCCACACCTTGATAGTTGAGTAAGATCCCTAAGCTGAGGATTTAGAGAAAACCATCCCTGGATTCCTGACACATGGAAACTGAGATAATAAAGACTATTTTGAGCTGCAGTCTGGGCCCATTAAAATCTAAGAAATTATCAAAATAAAAATCTCATATTATCTTATTTCCTTACACCCTGTTTTATAATTCTACACATCTATTAGTACATGTAGTAAAATAAATACTAAAGCTCACAAATACATACTCTATAATTTCTTTGTCAGTCCTTCCTTTAAGATCTGATCACTCCTAGCCCAGAAGGATGCAATGTTCTATGAATTTCCTATTTGCCTAATTGTCCTCTTTTGTTATCTGTCAATAACTCTGAGGAAAAACATATTTTAAGTACGTAAAGACTTATACTGTTCCCTTCTTTACAATCTTTGCTGCTTCTATTGTCTTAAAGAGAAAATGACAACCTGCTTTGCAAAAACAAAACCAAACCAAACCCAGTTGCTTAAGAATATTTCTAAGCAAAGGTTTTCTACTCTGTAAAATATAACTCCATTGTCTAAGATGTACTATAACCAACTTAGCAAGAAATTTGGAACACAGGCATTGTCAATTTTTAAAGAACCTCAGAGTTTTGTTTTGATTTTTTAATCTCTGGCTCTTCCCTCTCCTGTATCTCAAATTCTATCTACACAGACTACTCCATCATCTCCAAAAATTGTTATACCTTTACTCATATAAAAGAAGTTCTTTCCCTAACCAATTAAATGTCCCTTATCTATTACTTCAACTTCTCTCTTGCCAATATAGTTGAACACTGTCCCCGCATCCTTTGGCCATGCTTAACTGGCAAAATCTTGGATGTCAGTCAATCCATTCTTCTTTCTCTGCACTTAAAGCAGGACAAAGAGAGATGAAGAAAATGCTAACACCACTTTTCTGGTACTCTTTTTTCAACGAATTTCTGTAATTCCCTGGTCATTATTTTGAGTTTTCTTCTCACTCTTGTTTTGCCTAACAGCTCCCCTAAACCTTCTACCTCTGTCTTCAAATTTCTTCTTCTACCATCACCTCTTCCACAGTGGGGGTGGGGAACAGAAAGAAATTAACCTCTTCCACAATGGGGGGAGGACAGAAAAAATTTAATGTGAACTCCTTCAATTGCAATTTCTTATAAATATATCTATATCTATTCCTAGTCTTTCTTTTCTTCCCTCATATTAAAATAGAAAAGGCATCCATTTTCCTACATAAGGCATAGTCTTCATTGTTCACCTGTTATCTCTTTAGAACTTTGGACTTTATTAGGACTTTCTCTCCTTGGTTGTTCTCTGAAGACAAAATATACCCAAAATAAGAGTCATCAGGAAAAGATTCTTGAGATTGCAAAAGAATAATTGTTCAAAAGTAATAAATTAATTACTGTTTAATAATTTTAATTCTATAGTCATCTGTAAGGGACCCTGATCACCAATTCAGTATTAAGTACATAGTAAAAGATACATAAAGAACTAAAGAGAGGACACGGCATTGTATAATTTTACAGAGAAACTGGGTCATTTAATGATTTCATTAGCTACCAAATGAAATGAATATGGTTGGAAATTAGGTGGGATTCACCTTCATGGCAGGTGAGCTTAGAATAGGCAAATATGAAATTCCAGAAGATTTCATTTAAATAAATTTTAAATATTTTGAGTGTCTAAACAAATAAAGTATCTTTAGAATGAGTCCTTCTTTTTTATCCCCCCCCCCATTGTGCTGAGGATTGAACCCAGGGCCTTATGCACGCAAGGCAAGTACTCTACCAACTGAGCTATATCCCTAGCCCTTGAGTCCTTCTTTTAATGAAATAAAATTTTAAATCATCTTCATCTATACTTACATATTGAAGGATTTTAATTTGCAAGCCTCTAGCAATACTTTCTCTCTCAATGAGTATAAAATAATTTTTAAATTCAAAAGGACTAAGCGACAGTGCTATTTATTTTTTTTCAGAAAAATCCCCATGCTATAATAGACCTCAAAGGAAATTTCACAGTTAGAGCTATTAATAATTACATATTCATATACCTACCTCATCATTGAAAGGATTAGTTTTACCCTCACACTTAATACTCACAGTTTTTGGCAACACAATGATGAATATAACAATTACAAGGTTAACCTCCTTGATGAGAATTCCAATTTCTAACTATAGAAACCTTACTGATGTATTGTAAAACTCATTTCCACAAAATATACCGCAGAATAGCTGTTTCCATCTAGATAATACTTCACTGGAAACATTCTCATAAATCTAATCTCAATTGCTATGAGAACAGCAGTGTTTTTACCAATAAGTATTTAATACTACAGATTATACAGAACACATGGCTTGAACCATCATGTTACGTTGTCTAAGGATGCTTTAGTGTTTTACTTTAGGTGTCTGCATATGAGTATGAAGTGGTCATAATAGAATAATCAGTAAAGCATGCACCCAATTTGCAAAACACATACATTACATAATAGAATCACAAAAAAATCTGACTATGGATAAAGATGGAGTGAAAAAGATCCATTATAGTATCTCTATCTATGTTAAAACCAGAAATATTAATTTAATGACATACCAAAAGGAGTTTAATCCCAGGAACCTGGAATGGAACTCATTTTCAAACAATATTACTAATCCTCTAACACTGACCTCTTTAAGGTCAGCACAATGAACATCCAAACTGTTTCCTGAACAAGGTAATCTCTTTAATACAACTACTTTCTAGTTAGTGTCATGATTTGAATATGAGGTATTCCCCAAATGCTCCTGTTTTAACAGAAGAATGTTCCGGGGTAAATTTATCAGATTGTGAAAACTGTAACCTGATCAATCCATCCTAATTTGAACTAAGTGGGAAGTAACTGTAGTCAGGTGAGGTGTGGCTGGAGGAGGTGGGCATGCCCTGGAATAGTTCATTTTCCCTGTAGTCTGTGGTCCCTCCCTCCCACTCCCTCCCTCCTTCCCATAGCCCCCACCTCCCCCCCCCCTCTCTTCCTCCCTCTTTCTCTCCACCTCCCTCCCCTGGTTCCTGGCTGCCATGAGTTGAATAGGTTTTATCTCCTCTGCCTTCATCCATGATATTCTGCCTTGTGGTAGGTCCAAATAAAACACAAAATAGGGCTGGGGATGTGGCTCAGTGGTTGGGTGCCCTTGAGTTCAAACCCCAGTACCCACCTCCCCGTGAAAGATATGAAGTTAGCAATCATGGACTCTGAAACAGTGAGCCTCAAGTAAACTTTCCCTTTTGTAAGTTTTTTTTTTTTTTGGGGGGGGGGGTCGGGTATTTTGATCATGGTAATGCAAAGTTGACTAACTGTTTATATGCATTTCTTCTCCCACCCTTCTAACATTCAAATACATACATGAATAACATTCAAATTTCATATTCTAAAGCATAATATCCAAATTTGATATTCTAAAGCATATGAAAGAAAATACTGATGATAGTAAACCTGATAAAATAATCTATGTTAATTCCCTTATATTTTTCTACCATGCAAAGTGACAGCATATGTCTTATTGGACAGTCCCGGTTACATGTACTAACCTTGTGCTCAATAATTGAAACACAGCATTAGAAAACACACACATTTTTACCCACATCCTCGCCAATACTTATTGTTGTTTGTATGCATAATAGCTGCCATTCTGACTGAAGTGAGATGAAATCTTAGAGTGGTTTTGATTTGCATTTCTCTAATTGCTAGTAATGATGAACATTTTTTCATGTATTTGTTGATTGATTTTACATCATCTTCTGAGAAGTGTTTCTACAGGTCCTTGGCCCATTTATTGATTGGGTTTTTTTTTTGTGTGTGTGTGTTTAGCTTTTTGAGTTCTTTATATACCCTAGAGATTAGTGTTCTATCTGATGTGTGAGGAGTAAAGATTTGCTCCCAAGATATAGGCTCTCTATTCACCTCATAGATTGTTTCTTTTGCTGAGAAGAAACTTTTTAGTTTGAATCCATCCCACTTATTGATTCTTCATTTTAATTCTTGTGTCACAGGAATCTTATTAAGGAAATTGGGGCCTAATCCCACATGCTGGAGATTAGGGCCTACTTTTTCTTCTATTAGACACAGGGTCTCTGGTTGTATTCCTAAGTCCTTGATCCATTTTGAGTTGAGTTTTGTGCATACTGAGAGATACACTGCAGATGGTACTGCAAATTGGTGCAGCCAATATGGAAAGCAGTATGGATATTTCTTGGAAAATTGGGAATGAAACCACCATTTGACCCAGCTGTCCCTTTCCCTGGTCTATACCCAAAGGACTTAAAAACAGCATATTTCAGGGACACAGCCACATCAATTTTTATAGCAGCATAATTCACAATAGCTAAATTGTGGAACCAACCTAGATGCCCTTCAATAGATGAATGAATAAAAAAAATATGTGGCATATATACACAATGGAATATTACTCAGCAATAAAAGAGAATAAAATCATGGAATTTGCAGTAAATGGATGGAGTTAGAGAAATAATGCTAAGTGAAAGTGAAGGTAGCCAATCCCAAAAAAAGCAAAATGCCATTTTTTTTTTATATAAGACGATTGATTCATAGTGGGATAGGGAGCAGGAGCATGGGAGGAATAGATGAACTCTAGATAGGGGAGAGGGATTGGAGGGGAAGGAAGGGGGCATGGGGTAATTAATGATGATTGAATGTGATGATAATTATTATCTAAAGTACAGGTATGAAGACACGAATTGGTGTGAATATACTATGTGTACAACTGGAGATATGAAAAATTGTGCTTTATATATGTAATAAGAATTGTAATGTATTCTGCTGTCATATATAAATTTAAAAAAAATAAAAATAGAAAAAAAAGAAAACATACATTACATAATAAAATCTCAAAAACTTTTGAGAGAAAACTTAAATGTTTAACAAACTAAGATCTGGGAGAATTATGTTAAAATGATATCATGTTTCATTTCTCACTAAAGATTTGCTGTTTTAGTTTGTACATTTCAGGGCTATTAGAATTTGTTATTCTATTCATTTAGTAAAAAGTGTACCCTACTACAAAGCTCCTGTTAGCTTTTGAAGTATATTTGTTTCAGAGAGATGGGGAAAAAATGGGGAGAAATGTTTTAATATTGGTCCAAGAAAGACAATTGGAGAAGTTATATCAATACTTGGCCATAGTTTTCTTTTTGGTACCAGGGATTGAACAACCTAGCAGTGCTTAACTACTAAGCCACATCCCCAGCCTTTTGTTTTGTTTTGTTTTTTTGTACTTTTTAGAGACAGGGTCTCACTGAGTTGCTTAAGGCCTTGCTAAGCTGCTGAGGCTGGCTTTGAACTTGTAGTCGTCCTGCCTCAGACTCCTGAAGCACTGGGATTACAGGTGCACCACTGCACCCAGCTGTTGTCATACTTTTCAAGGGAGAAACTGATGGTGCTAAATATTTATTTAGAATATCAATCCATTAGCAGGTGGAAGTATAGAACAAATACAACTGGGTGGCTTTGGAGAATTTATCTTTGACTGTGAAATACTGCTTATGAACAGCAGTTCTATACTCTCAGAGAGGGCTCCAACCCTATTAAGGTCTCTGTGAGGCTTGGGAGGGAAGATCGAGAAAGTGCCTAAATTATTATTATATCTATCTTATCTATCAATTTTTGAATTATTAGGTGCAAGTCTTTGAAAATACTCCCTACTAAGTAGAAAAATATTTTTACTGCATGTTATAAAATTGAAAAGATGGTGATGTATTAAAATTACCAACATCTCTCATTTGGATCCAGAATCCTATAAGATACTTAAAATATAGAAGTTACACAAAGTTCAAATAATTTATTGACAAAAAAGGTTTACTAGACTCCTTAAAACCCAAATTGTGTTACTTTTACAGCACAATTACTTATTAATTGTCACTACCTCTGCTGAAGAAATCAGGTAGATGTTAACCAGTATCCTTAATTAAAAATATAACTCAATTCAGGCGCAGTGATGCACACCTGTAATCCCACCTACTAAGGAGGCTGAGGGAAGATGACTGAAAATTTGAAGCCAGCTTGAAAAACTTAGTGAGATCTTACCTCAAAAGCAAAATAAAAGGCTGTGGTTGTAGCTCACCGTATAGTACTTTGAGCTACAGGCTCAATTCCTAGTACTGCCCAAAAAAGTGTGTGTGTGCACTGGCACACACATACGCATGTGTTTGTGTGTGTGATTAAATTTACTTTTACTTTTCTTTATTTTAAATGTAGATTTATATGCCGTTAAGTTATTCAAAGTCACATAGGCCAAAAGTTTCCTTTTATACACTTTAAAGAAGTAGAAAGGGAAGTTGAATCCAGACTCCAGGTAGATATTCATATACCAAGAAAAAAAAAATTTATGATCTCAGAATGCTCTCTTTAGTGTTAGAGTGACAAGGTACAGAATCAACCTGCCTTTGAAGAAATTTATATTTTGGAAAAGATCAGTTTTATAAATAAGAGAAAAATTATAATCAGTTATATGACACATACATTTGATTATATGTGTATATCAAATTATGACACAAATAATATGTACAAAATTCTATGATGATTTGAGGCAACATGAATGGATTTCAGCTTTAATTCTTTTTAATTTAATTTAAATTTACAAGAATTTAATTCTTGTAAAAAGTACTTATTATAGTAGATGCAGGTTTTTGACTAATTGCTCAAACTAGTTCACTTGCTATAACTAAATGTCTCAGTGCCAAATTAATATAACAATATAAAGAACAGATCTTTTAAATTGAATCATCCAGACAATTTAATCAGGAACTGCAGTTGCTCATATAGACAGACTTTCAACATTAATTCCCTTGTGCCAGTTTCCTCCAGGCATAGAAGAGAGATGTTTTTTCTTTATTTCTTCTTTTTGTTCTGAAAAGATATTGAGGATATTGGGGTATAACTGACACATAACAATCAGAACTGTTCAGTTAGGTCCACACATACACAGTTTCTATTCTTACTATAAATAAGTGTTGTTAAAATTAAATTGACTTAATGGTTAATCGCATCAGCAACTTGTCATTTTCAGCACTATAAAAGCACACAGATTGTTGGCAAGTTGATACTACTGAGAAATTTCTAGAACTGTGGCTTCAAGGACCTATATGAAATCTTGTCATTACATCTTCTTGCCTTGAGAGAATTGCATCTTTAACTGTATTACAGACTCTGTACTTCATATTTCCTTTAAAACTTCTAGGAGTTATCTAGGAGTGCATCTTACATTCATCAAGCTATTCTTTAAATATTTCAAGCTCAGTTCTCAGATACCCAGTACAAATGCATTTTCCTCCTCCTTGAAGTTAGGTGTGATCACATACCTTGCTTTAACAAATACACTGTAAGCAGAGATGAAGTGTGCACCTCTAAGTGGAAAGTTTAAGATATGTCTGGACCATTATTAGCCATAGTTTTTCTTTCCCTATGCCACAAGGGCCAGCAATGTCCCGTACAGTGCTGTTTTATACATCAGGGTCCTGGAGTGAAAGTGACACAGAGTTTCCAGCCAACCTGAGATAGACACAGATAGTGAGTGAACTCTGTGACTTTCAGTCACTGAGATTTGAATGTGTCTCTTTCATTTGAAACTATAAAATCACTTACCAATATTGGCAGAGAAAAGTATACATTCAAAAAGAATACAGAGCATTGTGAAACAGATATTTAGAGTATTTTAAGAATCTGTATGGTGTTCTGAGAAAATAACATTGTTATATAAGCAGTTTAAAAAGTCTGAACAACAGCACTATCAAATGAGAATATGACTTTGCAAAAATTAAGCCTATATTGTGTGTGTTGTGTGTGTGTGTGTGTATTATATATAACTAAGGAACATTTATAATTTGTTATTTAAAAAAACTAGTAATAAACATGATAAATCAAGGTCTGATCTTATGTGATCTGGGATAAAATATTAAACCATAATAGTTGTGTTTCTTTGCATTAAAATAAAAATGTAACTGTATGTCTTCTTTGTAATTTCCTATAATATATAAGGTCAAAAGATATAATAAGAACATTATGGAAAATTAACATATGATATAAATTACATACTAATAATTTACTACTACTAAAAGCTATATAGCAAAGTAGAAATGTTCTTTATCATGTTTTGGGGGTTAGTGATTGATAGAAAATATAATTCTGTTAAGATGCTCTAGCAGAGAAATTATAGGGTAATATCTTTCAAATTCGGATGTCATTTCTCATTCCAGATCATTTCCATGTAAATGAAAGGCTAGGATAACATTGACAAAAATGAGAGATTTTTGTATTGGGTCAGTAAATCAGCTGTTGTTTGAGTCCATTTCTGTCTTTCCAAATCTGCTGCCAGCAGCCAAGGCCAGACACTCATTACTCTCAGTTAGACCATTATAATGGCCCCTTAACTGGACTCCAGATCTCAAATTTCGTTCTCATAATCCATTCCATGTCTGATCGGCTGCCATATTTATATCCCTAAAGCAAAACTCTAAATATATCACTTAAAATAAATAACTTTCATAGCATGGCAGAATTTTTATGGCAATCTAAGCAAGGGAGGAATCACATTAAATGAAGATGGAAGTTAACCCCTCAATAGAGAGGACTTCTATACAAGAACTTAAATTTGAAGACAAGTATAAAATTTGGCTGGGTTAGTGGGGAACCAGACTGGAGGTCATCATGATAGGCTTAGAAACCTGATTAAGAATGCTGGAATTAATTCTGGCATGCTGCTGGATGGAAGAAAAGGTAGTATGAGCTCAGGGCACTTGGTTAAGAGATGACTGGAGAACTCAGAAGTGAACTAACAAAAACCTAGACTTTAAAATACCCTCTACTATATGAAATAAAAAAAAAGAGATACAGATGTTATTAGGAAACAATATCATGAAAGATGAAGGAATACTCTATAATTAACTAACTGTGACATGTACACATGGCTAATATGTTATCTAAATGGAGAAAGGATTGTCTTCAAAATGACCAGTGAAATCTCCCCTCAACAGCTTCATTTGACAAGTGCTAAGTCTAACATAACACATTCTGACAGTCATATCCAGTTTATGAGTAGGTAGATACCCCATTGCATTCCATGGGATTCCAAAATACAAAAGCTTAGAAGAAGAGTGTTTGTTCTTTTAGGTTCATCTCTTTTGTCCCTGAGGAGGCTGTGACCTGAATACAGCCATTATATTGTGCCATGACCATAAATTTATTTATTGTCTATCTGCTTATTTATTTGGTTGTTAATTTTTGCATTAGAGTTCTAGAGTTCAAAATCAAGTGATTTTTACATGAAAATAAAGATTTACAACTTCTTTTGAAAATGTGGATAATCTGGAGTTCCCTTTCCAGCATAGTTACCAACCACTGGAACTGAATAACAGGCTTCTTCAAATGATATGTGCCTTCACAGTCCTTTAACATACCTAACCTAGGATTTCTATCCCCATTAAAACAAAGTAAAAGCTTACTCAGATAGCCAATATGAAAACAGATACAGGTGAGGCTAGAAAAAAATGGAAGACTAAGAGACCTCCTTCTCTCACTCACCATGTTTGTTACTTGAAAGAATCTCAGCTTCAGGAAAAGCCAGACTCTCTACACTACTAGCTGCTATTGGAGCTGGGTGTTTGGGCTCAGAAGGTTATATAATGGAGGATATTTTTAAACAAAGATAAAATAAGGGATGCAAATGTAGGTGCAATGATTTGAAACGGGTTCATGCAAGTACAAGTTCCTGAAGCTTCAGCTTCCTGAGGTGACAAGACTTCTGCTGCCATTAGTCTCCTGTATACTACCACACTGGCATTTACACACATGGCAGCAAGAGACATGAAGAATACCTGGAACCACATGAACATCTAGATTGAGGTGAGTGCAAGCCTTTTACATTCAGAGCCAAACTTCTCCAAATCAGTCTTGTAGCACAGAGCAAAGTTCACAGTGTGATAGGGTGTGGACACAACTTCAGAGATGAGACTCTTTTTTTTTCTTTTTTGGCTGAACTGCTTGGTCATTCCAACAACAATTTGTATTCAAGAACAAGGAAACACATGATTACAAATTTTCAATTATGGATTATATGCCAAAGAAAATTTACCTCCAAAAGTTTGCTTTTGCCAAAGAACTGCATCTTTCACTGAGATAATGCAGAAATCAATGTACTGGAATGAATTCACAGTACATTAACTTCTTGTAAGTTACTGTAAAAACCTTTGAACCCTGGCCAAGGTGCAAAATTAAATATAACTCCCAGGCTTGATTTATATAGCACACTCATACTGGTGAATTTGTTTTACTTATCAATAAATTTGTTTCCTAATAGATTGTGCATTATCTAATCTAGAAATTTATATTTAGGCTTTTCCTGCCTTCAACTAGCAAGCAGATATCCTACACTTTTATTTAATGGTTTTACAAGAAAGTTAAGAAATATACATTTATTTACTTATTTAATTTTATTCTCTAGGAAAATTTAAATAGTCAGCAATCTTCTAACTACACTAATGGAAGAGTCAGGGGACTGTGGATAATCCCAATTCACACAGACAGAAGGTCTTTTAAACAAGGAAAAGTATTATGAGCATCCAACAGTATTTCACTGAAGAAAAAGCAAAATTCAACAGAAAAAAAAAGAGAGCTTATTTGTTTCCTAGGGCTGTTATAACAAGTTAACAGAAACTTGGTAGCATAAGATAAGAAAAATGTATTCTCTAGTTCTGCCATAAAGCCTTCTGAATTCATTCTGATGTATTCCAGGAGTCTGAAAATTAAGGTGTTGCCAGGGCTGTGCTCCCTCTGAAGTTTATAGGAGAAAAATCCTCCCCTGCCTTTTCTGGTTTCTGGTGTTCCCTGATGTTCCTTGTTTTGTGGCAGCATATCTCCAGTGTCTGCCTGTTTGTCTTCCCTTTGTGTCTCTGTATCTCAAATCTCTTTCCCTTATAAGGACACCAGTCACTGGATTTAGAGCCCACTCTAACCCTGGAATGAACTCATTGAAAGTTCCTTAACTTAATTATAACTACAAAGACCTTATATTCGTAAATGAGGTCACATGCATTGATACTGGGGTTTATAACTTAAGCATATCTTTGGGGGTACATAATATAGACTATTAGAGAGAAGAGAGTGAAGATAACCTGAACACATGGATGACCTAGGCCCACATCCCATTTCAACATGAGCTGATTAAATTCTCTAACTTCCAATTTTAAAATCTATATTAGGCACTGGCAAACTTTGACCTGCAGGTCAAATCCGGATTCTGTTTTTTAAGTACAGTTTTATTAGGAGCAAAGCCTCCATTGTTTGCTTAAGCATTGCCTATGTCTATTTTCACACTACAATAGTAGAGGTGACTGGTTATGACGGAAGCCCTGTGGCTCACAAAACTGAATATATTTCCTGTCTCAATCTTTATAGTCAATATTTGCACTCCTTCATCTATAAAATGGGGATAAGTTCCTACTGCATCAGATTATGTGGAGGATCAAATGAGAATACTACATAATGCTGACGTCACAGTGCACAGTATAAGGGATAACTTCCTGATTCTAATACAGAGGCCCAGTGCCATGATGGATAATAAATAGGCCTTAGAAAGGCTGATATCAACCTGAATATGTATTACTTGTGGCATTATCTGATGCCTGAAAATGAATCTCTCTAGGCTTCACTTTTCTCGTCTGTAAAATGGAGATAATGATCACATCTACTACAAGAATTGCTCTCTAGATCAGAGGGTCTGGGCAAAAAAAGAGATTAGGTATTGCTGCTACTACTGTTGATCTCCAACAAAATGTGAATAACATCATCTTCAATATCTGAACGAGGCAGGATGAGTTCCACCTCAATAAATACCATACAGAAAAATACCCAACATCTTAAAGTCTTCCAAGAATAATATTTACTTCCCGAGGTGAAAACCTCTGTGGAATGCAGGGAAGGGTAGAGCCTATGAATTTTTGTCTATTTGTTGATCCAACAAATTGAGCATGCCATGATTAACATTTGATATATGGTAATCAATAGCTTAAGTAATTTTAAATAATCAACAAAATTATTTAAAATGTTAAAGAGAGCCTGAAGGACACTGTGGATGGGGATGAGGTCATAATACCTTGAAGAAAAAACACTGAACTCATCATCAAACCCTAACTCTTCCCAATCATGTTCCTCTTCTCATGTTCCCTATCTTGCTTTTACATAGAAGTCCAATCTTTTTGCAGGGACTTCATAATTCTTTGCTTCCATTGCTTTAAGGGTATGTGCAATTCTATAACTTCACACTGATCAACATGTGGTAATAATCTCACACAGTGGTGATTAAAACTCAGAAAGTGTCAAAGACGGTTTCCTTGGTTTGCCTCCTACTCTTTGCAAACATGTTTTATGTGGATCTATTTTAACTTATTATCTTCTTAAAGATGAACATTGATCACTGAGGGCACAAGCAAGACCACCTGCTGTGCCAACTATCTAAGCAGAATATGCCTGAAACAATAAGGTATGGCCAATGTGGTGAGTAAGCCTTTTCATTTTATCAGCTTTATTTTCTTTTTTTAAAAGTCAGGTCAGAATTTAAGACATTAAGGCTATAGCTATACATATTTTAAGTACAGTTCTGGCCCAGGAAATTGAATTAGTCTGAGGTTAGAGTATACTTCATACTATTCATGCTAGTGTTTCCAAATGATGATTTCAAGAAAATTGGATAAAATTGAGATAAATTTTTCAATTCTTATCATTCAAGAAAACTGAGTACCATCTACAATATATTAGGGTGTGAATTTTTGCTTTGCTGCTGTTTAAAATAATCCAGTGAAACCAATTCATCCATATATAAAACTCAACGGCACAATATCTAGGCTACAGAGGTAAAAATTTGGCTCTGGCTTTAATTCCATAAGACACTCAAATCTAAATGTAGGGAAAGGTAAAATAGAAAGCATAAAGAGAAAAGAGTTGGAGAAAGAAAAAATATGATCTTCATTTGTTTTAGCCAGCTTTTAAATGGCTGTGACCAAAAAGCCTGACAAGAACAACATAGAGGAAGAAAAGTTTATTTGGGGCTTATAGTTTCAAAGTTCTCAGTCCACAGATGGCTGATTCCATTGCTCTGGCCCAAGGTGAGACAGAACATGATGGCAGAAGGGTGTGATGAAGGAAGGCAGCGCAGGACATGACAATCAGGAAGCAGAGAGAGACTAAGTTTGGCTCACCAGGGACAAAATATATACCCCAAAGGTGTGACCCCAGAGAACTTCCTCCTCCAGCCACACCCTACCTGCCTAAAGTTAGCACCTAGTTAATCTTTATCAATGGGTTAATGCATTGATCATGTTATAGCTATCATAACCTAATCATTTCATCTCTGAAATTTCTTGCATTGGCTCACACATGATTTGGGGTGAACACCTCATATCTAAATGTCACACTGTTCAAAGGTCACCAACAATTAACATTTTAATGTGTTTCTCTTTCTTGATTATTTTCCTGCTTAAATGTTTATTTGAAAATTATATTTATATTAGCCTTCTAGTGACACAACACAAAAGAGCTTTGTAGGACTGTTCATAACAGTGTTATCTGAGTGTCTTATAGTTGAACGAAGCCTAAATAATTTATCACTAATAAGAAAGAAATATAAAATGCTGAGTACAAACAGCACTAACTATGCAGTTATCCCGAAAGAAAAAACTAATGCATCTATAGTACCATAAATAGAAGAATTTAAATATGCTGATCAGGAGATAAGCTCTAGAACCAAATTTTATGGATGAGAAACCACGTTTGACATGCCCTTAACCTGCTTCTTTGTTGATTTTCTTTATTGTATCATAGTATACCTGTTTGCGGGCTCCTAAATGTCACACATCAAATTAAAAGGCTTCTGCACAGCCAAAAGAAACAATTAACAGTGTAGAGAGATCCTACAGAGTGGGAGAAAACCTTTCCAGTTACTCTTTTGACATAGGATTAATATTGAAACTATATAAAGAACTCAAAAATCTTTATGCTAAAAAATAATTAACCTTATCAATAAATGAATGAGATAGAATTTTTCTCATAATAAGAAATTCAAATTATATATATATATATATATATATATATTTTTTTTTTTTTCCCCACATCTTTACCCATGAGGGAAATGCTAATCAAAATTACACTGAAATTCCATTTTACTCCAGTTAGATGACAATCATCAAGAATACAAGTAATAATGAATACTGGAGAGGATGCAGGGAAAATGGAACACTTTTACACTGTTGGTGCAATTGTAAATTAGTACAACTCCTATGGAAATCACTGTGGAGGTACCTCAAAATGCTAAAAATTGAAATGCCATATGACCTTGCTGTACCCACTCTTCAGGATTCTTCCAAAGTAATTAAAGTCAGCAACATCATAGAGATACATGTATACCCATATGTTTATAGCAGCACAATTCACAGTAGCCAAGTTTTGGAACTAGCCTATGTATGTTTGACAGACAAATGAATAAAGAAAATGTGGCATAAAAACACAATGGAATTTTATTAAGTTATCAAGAAAAATGAAATTGTGTAATTTGAAAAAAAAAAAGTGGATGGAACTGGAGAGCATCTTGTTGAGTGAAATAAGCCAGCCTCAGAAAGCCAAGGGTTTTATGTTTTTCTCTTGTATGTGGAATTTAGAGAGAAAAGAATTAAAAATTTAAAAAAAATAACCTCATGAAGATAGAAGGGAGACCAAGAGGAAGGGGTCCAGTGGGACAGAGGAGGAGAAGAAAAAGTGAGGTACTGAGAAATGGAATGGATCAAATTATGTTATCTGCACACACAGATATGTCACAATAAAGCCCACTATTATGCATAATTCAATATACCAACATAAATAAATAAATACATAAATCATATGTATCTGATACTAATGACGTAAAAATTGTTAATAAAGAGAGCATTTAAAGATATCATATATTATTGCTGGGCTTAAAAGCACATGCCTGTAATTGTAGCCATTCAGGAGGCTAAGGCAGGAGGATCACAAGTTCAAAGCTAGCCTCAGCAATTTAGCAAGGCCCTAAGCAATGTAGCAAGACTCTTTCTCAAAAGAAAAAATTAAAAAATGGGCTAAGGATATGGCTCAAAAGTTACGGGCCCCTGGATTTAATTCCTGGTGCAAAAAAGAAAGCAAGCAAGAAAGATATCACATATTATAAATGCTCAATAAATGTTATCTATAATCATTTATCAGAAAGAAAACCACATGAATGGATATAACACTTGTAGATTAAACCAAAAGTTAAATAATTGCATGTAAATAACTTATTTTGATCTATATATCGGGCATATCATTTATATAAACAGATGAAGATTGAATCGGAGGTCATCAATTAAATATGAGGGGAACTAATGGGATTGGGGATACACAGTGAAAGGGAAAATTATGAAATTGAATTGCAACTAAAAGAAAGTTACATGTGAACTGAAGTGGACAGTATGCAGCAACTGATATCCTCTCTTAGGACTTGTAAAGCAAGACACTGAGACTATGGTAGAGACAAGGGAGGAAATGGAAGGCAAAGATTCATAAGCCAGATTCAGAAGACCAAAAGATACAGAGACGTGAACAATAATCAAGGCTGAGCCAGGAGCCATTACATATCTCCTCGTGAGACAGACAGGGGGTTTTCTTTGCTTTCTGAGCTCCCTGAGTATCCAGCAATGGGCACCAAGACCTGAGGTTACTTCAGTGAGTGTTCTGCTTTGAAATTAAAAATAGCCTTATAATTCATCAGTTTGATTAGGTACTCCACAGAGAACATTGCCCAGGGATGTGATAAAGCACATTTGTTCAACTTGAGACATAAAACAAAAGGACACAGAAGGCTATTATCATGACCTTCAAGATAATTGTTGTTATTTTTCTTCTTCTCAATGCCCTGCAGGGGACACTGAGAGGGGCCACATTGGAGAAGACAGTGCAGTAGACCCTTCATATTTACAGGTTCTATATCCAGGGATTCAACCAACAGCTAATCCAAAATAATTGGGGGAAAAATCGCATCTGTTCTGAACTTGTTCAGACCTTTTTATTTGTCATCAGTCCCTAAACAATACAACAGCTATTTATATAGCATTTATATTGCATTAGATAGTATAAATAATCTAGAGTGATTTAAAGTATACAGGAGGATGTGTGTGGGTTATATTCAAATACTACCTTATTTTATATAAACGACTTGAGCATCCTTGGAATTGTGTATTGGTGGGGGTCCTGGAACCAACCCTATATGAATACTGAGGGCTGTATTTTAAACATCTCTGTGCATGAAGATTCACCATTCCACCACTTTATATTACATGAAGAATATGAACAATAGATTTCTTACAATGTGGCACCAGAGCAAAATGGGGCTCTGTGGACCTGAGGTCTATTTATGGTAAATAGATATTATAAAATAGCATAAGCAACTGACAAAATACCTAACACAGCACATCCTAAAACAAAACTTATCAAATTAATTTTCTGCTAATTCTATTATATAATGTAAGTGAGAAGGAATGTAACTGGTGAAAAACCTGAATTGTGGCTCCTGGGACTATATACTCTTAGATATGGGGACAAAGGAAATACAGGTAATATTAACATTTATTTTTCTTAGCAAAAAGCTTTGAGAAAGAAAAGGAAGAGGGGCATGGAAAGTAATGTTTTCAGTGTAGGCAGAACTAAAAATTATAGTTGAGATTTTTAGACAATGGAATATAATTGGCTTCCCGGCAAATGGTTAAGTGCATCTTAAACAGAGGAAAAAATGTGTTTTGCAATTGATCTGAATTGTAGGGCCTTAAGCCAAACCTGGAAAAGAAGAGGGCAAATGGACAGATAAAAGTATCAAACTGAGAACAAGACTTGAATGAAGAGGAATGAAGGTGCAAATTGTCGTAAGTGGAAAATCAAGTAGAAAATGCAGAACAAAACTATAGTCACTATTATCCATATACCAACACATAGAAAGTGGAAAATAAACACAGTGAAGCAAAGATTGAGATCAGATCTGTAGGAAGATATATTCTGCAATTACATCCCCACGTTAAAAGGTCTGCTTATTGAACAGCATCAGTACCTGCTAGGAACTATGAGTTGGCAAAAGACCCATTCTCCTTGAAAGTTATATAACAGCCTCAATTTCAAATCATGGAGACATTACCTTTGCCAAGAAAATTTTGGCCTAACCAGAAGCATAGTGTTACAGGGGCTTAACACAAACCTATTGCAGTATTAGATAAAGAACTTGTGTTTTGATAAAGAAGTGGGTATCAGGTATCAAAATGGTCTCAGGTCAAGTCAGAGAAAGTCATCTGATTTCTTTTTACTGGGTTACCACACTGGTAGAAAAGAAGAAAAAGAAGGCTATCAGCAGGAAGAAATCTGACAGAAATTCTCCTGATACTCTCAAAAACAAATGTAAGGAGCTAGATGGATTTTTCTAGCTCCCCAAAACATGTTGATTAATGGATCAGGGCCATCCTGAGAGATGTCTCTCTGCAACCAAATGCGGATGGGAAATACTTGGTCCTATTTTGTTCAACATTTTGATTAACAACTTGGATAAAGACACAGATGGCATGCTTATCAAATTCTGGGATGATATAAAGCTGAGAGTTATAGCTAATATGTTGGATGTCAGAATCAAGATTTAGAGCTCTTAACAAGCTGGAATAACAAGCTGCAACTAATGTGAAAAGGAAGACAGGTAAAAGCACAGTTCTCCATAATGGTACCCAAAAGGCACCTGAACACTCAGAATGGAGAATACAAAACTTTATAGCAGTTCCTAAAAAAACAGAACGCAGGAATTTTTTTTTCAATGCAAACTGAAAATGCATCTATAGTCATTTTACCAATTAAATTATTCATTCTATTAATTTTAATGTAAATATCATTTATCAAGAAGTATTTGAGATGGCTTACAAAACAAATCATGTGTAAAAGTAGTATTCAAATGGCCCAAAGTAGGAAAAAATACAGTACAATATTGCAAATATCGTGTTCCCATTTATTCACAAGATATTATTTGAGCCTCTCGTCAGACAGAAAGCATTCTTTACCTATTATCTGCATCTTTCATTTTTTTTCCCCACATCACATTTTCTTTCATAGAGTGGTCTTCTCTGTTTCCCAACTTAAATGTTGTCCTCCATTCTTTGTTATTCTCTTGTATAACCCCAGTCATTTTGGTCATGGCATTTAAGGTAATTTCAAATTATGGATCCTGTGTATATATTTTCTTGATATGTCAACTACCAAACTTCACAAAAGTCACATTTAAAAAAAAAAATTTATTGGTACATTATAATTACACATAATAGTCCCTTGTTTAACACAGTGTTTAATAACACTGTATAACCAAACTATAGTTCTTGGCACACAGTAGGTGTTCAATATATATGCCCTACATTAACAAGTGAAAGAGCCAAGAATTCAGGACTAACAATCTCGAAGAGGATAATAACATGCAAAGAGATAAAGCCTAATATAATCATATTTCACATGAAGGTACTAGTAAATTTTCTGTGAGAGGATAGAAACCATCTGGTGAAGCTGGAGAAAAGGCTTTCTAAAACAAATGACTTGGGTTAGGGCTCAAAAGATGAGTAATGGTTGACCTTAAAAAGGTTTAGACACTGAGCTGAGGAAAGAACATAGATAAAGGGATAGAGTCAGGGAAGGACAGACGGTGTGTGGGGGACGGTGGGAGGAAGTCCAGTATGGCTGCAGCATATGGTACAGGAAACATGCTCCGAAATGACACGGGGACACTGTGTTCTCTCTACTATCATTTAAGTGTTTGTTGCCAAATGGAAACATATTGAAGAAAACTGAGCACAGTGACAAAAAGGGCTAGAAACTGTCATATGAATCAGAGCACAGAGAACTCAGGGCATTTAGCCTGAAAATGAAAACATTTGTAAGTAGAGGAGGCATTACATACATTTTCAGGTTTCTGAAATGTTCTTATGTAGACCGTGTTTGTGTTTTAGATTTAATTGAATAAAGTTAACTTGAAACCAAGGGGTAGGTGGAGCTATATTTAGACATAACAAATAGATATCCTTCCAATTTTAGAGCTAATCAGCCGAGTTTTGTAGAAACAGCTCCTATGGAAGTTTAAGCAGACTTTCCCAACACAATCTCAAATCAAACTATTTCTTCCCACATCTACATCATCATTATCACCTACGTTGTCACCTATAACTATTCTAAAACCTATATCTCAAATCTATAATCAGAGAAAAAGCAAGAGAATTTTTTTTTCTTTTGACTTCAAATATGTCAGTCTTTTTCTCATCTCTAGTAATTGTTCTGTGCAGTGTTCAAATCATCCAAAAATTTTCTTCATTTTCTACTCGTAAACTAGATCTTCACCCTTGTCAGTGTCACTATCCATCTGTAACTCAGTTTTCAATTATTCCTGGACCCATCCTAGTTCTGTACCTCCAGTCACTGTCATCCTCTCGACTCTCAGAAACTGTCTTCCTCCCCCCATCCCCACAGTCTCTGCCTTTTTCTACTTTCTTGGGGACACCCTCGCCAGCCCCCAGTTTCCCTTCCTCCCCTGGCTGGTTTTTCTACCTCTAACTTTAATCTTATCTCATCTAACCTCAACCGTGAAGTCAGAATTCTCTTCATCAAAAAAGCATGGAATCCAGTCACAGCCCAATTAATGCCTGCACTATATTCTAAAGCAGCAGGTTTTTTCTCTTTAAATATTTTTTACACCTTTATTTTTATGTGATGCTGAGGATTGAACCCAGTGCCTCACACATGCTAGGCGAGCGCTCTACCGCTAAGCCCCAGCCTCAGCCCCAAAGCAGCAGTTTTGAAGCAGTTTAGGTTTTAAAGAATCCGTGAGAGAGATCAAGATACCTGGGGCAAAGGCTCCTGAAGGTCTTGAGTGTACCCAGGGGGCAGCCCTTAGGATGTCTTCTAGGTAAAGGTTACTGGGTAAGTGTGTCACCAGAGTAAAAAATGCTGAGAATCACTGGCCTAAAGTTGAGTTGGGTTGGCAACAGCAGCTATTTCTCGGAGGGGAGTAAATTTTAAGTTTTATAATTTAAAATTCTGTGTATATTTCAGCTTACGTAGCTTACGTCATAGAATCACAAGGAAGCTATGCTTAGCTTTATGTTGATACACACTGAAAGAAATTTTATCATAACCTTGATTAGTAGATAACAGTAAAGCTATGTTAGAAATTAGTCCCTTAAAAATGAGTTCAAATGTTACTCAAGTAGAGGAAAAATAAAACTGCCTTGAATAGTGAAGTCTGTTCAATGTATGAGCTCCTATCCAAGTCAATTCCCTACCTCGTCTTCTCTGTATATCCTACTCACACTTGTGATAGTCTGTGTTATTAAACCACAATTCCCACTTCCTTCCTGCAAGACTCAGATCAAAACCAGGCACTGTGAAGCACACCTGTAATCCCAGCTACTCATAAGACTGAAGCAGAAGAATCACATGTTCAAGGCCAGCCTCAGAAACTTAGTAAGACCTTGTATCAAAAATGAAATGTAAAGGGCTGGAGATGTGGTTGAGCAATTACCTAGGATGCTTGAGGCCCTAGGTTCAATCCCTAGTACTGAAAAAAAGGAGAGAAAGAGACACTATTTTCATATTTCTCTTCACATATAGTCCACATTTCAATTAAGTAACAAATCTATTTTTTATCATAAAAAATTTCCCAGAAAATACTTTGAGTCCAAATCCCTAGTGCCAATAATTTAGATAAGTGTGAACATACGTGTGTGTGCATGTGTGTGTATATTTTTGCCCTTGTCACCTTGCTCTTGGTGTCATATCCAAAAAATTTTAAAAAGACAAATTTCACAGAGATTTTTCCCCTTTGTTTTCTTGTAGAAGTTTTATGTTTCAATCTGTGAGGTGAACAGAGAGCCTACATCCTGGGAGCAAATTTTTACCCCTCACACATCAGAGAGATCATAAAGAATTAAAAAATCTAAGCACACACACACACACCAAAAAAAAAACCAAATAACCCAATCAACAAATGGGCCAAGGACCTAAACAGACACTTCTCAGAAGAGAACATAAAATCATCAACAAATATATAAAAAAAAAGTTCATCATCTCTAGCAATCAGAGAAATGCAAGTCAAAACCACTATAAGATATCATCTCACTCTAGTCAGAATGGCAGCTATCAGCCCTAATAACCAGAATATACAAAGAACTCAAAAAATTAGATAATAAGATAACAAATAACCCAATCAATAAATGGGCCAAGGACCTGAACAGACACTTCTCAGAGGAGGACATACAATCAATCAACAAGTACATGAAAAAATGCTCACCATCTCTAGCAGTCAGAGAAATGCAAATCAAAACTACCCTAAGATACCATCTCACTCCAGTAAGACTGGCAGCCATTAGGAAGTCAAACAACAATAAGTGCTGGAGAGGATGCGGGGAAAAGGGCACTCTTGTTCATTGCTGGTGGGACTGCAAAATGGTGCAGCCAATTTGGAAAGCAGTATGGAGATTTCTCGGAAAGCTGGGAATGGAACCACCATTTGACCCAGCTATTCCCCTTCTCGGTCTATTCCCTAAAGCCCTAACAAGAGCATGCTACAGGGACACTGCTACATCGATGTTCATAGCAGCTCAATTCACGATAGCAAGACTGTGGAACCAGCCTAGATGCCCTTCAATAGATGAATGGATAAAAAAAAATGTGGCATTTATACACTATGGAGTATTACTCTGCATTAAAAAATGACAAAATCATAGAATTTGGAGGGAAATGGATGGCATTAGAGCAGATTATGCTAAGTGAAGCTAGTCAATCTTTAAAAAACAAATACCAAATGACTCCTTTGATATAAGGGGAGTAAACAAGGACAGGGTAGGGACGAAGAGCTTGAGAAGAAGATTTACATTAAACAGGGATGAGAGGTGGGAGGGAAAGGGAGTGAGAAGGGAAATTGCATGGAAATGGAAGGCAATCCTCAGGGTTATACAAAATGTCATATAAGAGGAAAGGAGGGGTAAGACAAGATAATACAAATGGAAGAAATGATTTACAGTAGAAGGGGTAGAGAGAGAAAAGGGGAGGGGAGGGGAGGGGAGGGGAGGGGGGATAGTAGAGAATAGGACAGACAGCAGAATACATCAGACACTAGAAAGGCAATATGTCAATCAATGGAAGGGAAACTGATGTGATACAGCAATTTGTATACAGGGTAAAAGTGGGAGTTCATAATCCACTTGAATCAAACCATGTAATATGATGTATTAAGAACTATGTAATGTTATGAACGACCAATAAAAAAATAAAAAAAAAAAAGAATGGCAGCTATCATGAGGACAAACAACAATAGGTGTTGGCGAGGATGTGGGGGAAAAGGTACACTCATACATTGCTGGTGGGATTGCAAATTGGTGCAGCCAATATGAAAAGCAGTATAGAGATTCCTTGGAAATCTGGGAATGGAACCACCATTTGACCTAGCTATCCGTCTCCTTGGACTATATCCAAAGGACTTAAAAACAGCATAGTACAGGGACACTGCCATATCAGTGTTTATAGCAGCACAATTCACAATAGCTCAACTGTGGAGCCAACCTACATTCCCTTCAGTGGATGAATGGATAAAAAAAAATGTGGCATATATACAATGAAATAAAATCATGGCATTTGCAGGTAAATGGATGGCGTTGGAGAAGATAATGCTAAGTGAAGTTAGCCAATCCCCAAAAAACAAATGCCAAATGTTTTTCTCTGATATAAGTAGGCTAACTCATAGTGGGGTAGGGAGGGGGAGCATGAGAGGAATAGATGAAGTCTAGATAGTGAAGAGAGGAGGGAGGGAAAGGGAAGAGGCAGGGGATTAGCAAGGATGGTGGAATGTGATAGACATCATTATCCAAAGTACATGTATGAAGATACGAATTGGGTGTCAACCTACTTTATAAACAAACAGAAATATGAAAAATTGTGGTATATATGTATAATAAGAATTTTAATGCAAAAAAATAACAAAGTACATGTATAAAGAAATGAGTTGGCATGAACATACTTTATATACAAAGACATGAAAAACTGTGCTCTATATGTGTAATAAGAATTGTAATGCATTCTGCTTTCATGTATTTAAAAAATAAAATCAATTAAATAAAAAAAAGTTTTATGTTTCAGATCCAATGTTCAAATCTTTAATCTACTATGAGTTTATTTCTTTGTATGATGTAAGATAAGAATTCACTCTTGTTCTGCATGTGGATATCTGGTTTACCCAACACTCCAACACTATTTACTGAAGAGACCTTTTTTTTTCTTTCTTTTTTTTTAATCCACTGTATATTCTTGGCACCTTTGTGGAAGATTAGAACAGTATATATGTGTAGGTTTATTTCTGAGCTTTCCATTTTGGTACAAAGGTTGATATATCTGTTTTTAGGCTGATACCCTACTGGTTTGATTACTTTTGTTATGAAAAGTGTTACTGGAATTTTGATAGCAGTTGCATCAAATCTGTAAACCACTTTGGGTAGTACGGGCACTTTGACAAAGTTGGTTCTTCTAATCCTTGAATGTAGGATATCCTTTCATTTACTGTGTTATCTTCAATTTCTTTCATTAATGTTTTATAGATTCAATTGTAAAGATCTCTTACTTAACTTTAAAATTTATTACTATTAATTTAAATTAACTTTATCTGCTGCTGTAAACAGATTGTTTCCTTAATTCAGTTTTTTTTTTTTGTATGTAGGTAACAACTGTTTTTTTTTTTAGGTGGGGGAGGGGTATCTGGGATTGAACCCATAGGTTTTTAACCACTGAGCCACATCCCCAGCCCTTTTTTAATATTTTATTTAGAGGATGGGGTCTGACTGAGATGCTTAGAGCCTCATTAAGTTGCTAAAGCTGGCTTTGAACTTGCAATGCTCCTGCCTCAGCCTCCCAAGTCCCTGGGATTACAGATGTTTGCCACTATGCCTGGAAACAATGATTTTTTTTTTTTTTTTTTTTGCAGGCGGGGGGAGAGATAATTTTTTAATATTTATTTTTTAGTTTTCGGTGGACACAACATCTTTATCTTATTTTTATGTGGTGCTGAGGATCGAACCCAGCGCCCTGTGCATGCCAGATGAGTGCGCTACCGCTTGAGCCACGTCCCCAGCCCCACAATGATTTTTATATGTTGATTTTTCACCACTGAGTATCATGATAGCTGTGGGCTTGTATAATGCCCTTTATTGTATTGAGTTCATTCTTTCCATAGTTAATATTTTTAGAGTTTGTGTCATGAAGGATGTTGAGTTTTGTCAAATTCTTTTTCTGTCTCTTGAGATCGTCATGATTTTTATCTTCATTCTGTTAATGTGGTGTCTCACACTGATTAATTTGTGTATATTGAAACATCCTTGCATTACAGGGATACATCCCACTGGATCATGGTATATGATCTTTTTGAGGTGCTATTAAAATTGGTCTGTTAGTATTTTGTTGAGGATTTATGAATCTATGTTCATCAGAAATATTGACCTATAATTTTCTTTTCTTGTAGTGTACATTTCTGTATTGGTGTCAGAATAATGCTGGTCTCCATTTCCATCCAGTCTTCATAGGGTCCCTTGGAACACATAACTTTTTAATTTTGATGAAATCTAATTTATGTTTTCATTTTTTGCCAATGCTTTTGGTGTAGTATCAAAATACTCTGCCTAGCCCAAACCAAAATATAGTGTTGACAAGCCTGGTGGCACATACTTGTACTCGAGAGACCAAAGCAGGAGGATTGCAAGTTCAAGGCCAGCTTGGGCAATTTAGTGACACCTTGTCTCAAGAATAAAAGAAAATGGACTGCAGATGTAGCTTAATGGTAGAGCACTTGCCTAAAATATTCAAGGCCTTAGGCTCAATTCCTAGTACTATAAAAAAAAAAAAAAGCTAGTGCTTAGCTTTAGCAGACACTTTGCCTGTGTTTGAAATGGTAGAGTGATGAATAGCCACAATACCTCCTTCTAGAGTACACAGTCCTCTGTGGAGGAATGAGCTATCAATCTATCAATAAGGCTGGTAAGAAGGAAAGCTCTGAGATTAGAGATATGTATTTTGTGGAAAAGAATAAAGCCGATATGCCTAGCTCTTAGTAGGTTTTAGTGGTTGGGGAAAAGCTGCCTGGTAAGATCACCTATGGTTTTTCAGAGAGGGTAACTAACAATTCTAATGGAAAGCCAAAAAGAATATTAGGAATCCACTAGAAATTAGATTGTGGGTGGAGATGATTAAATTCACAGTATGGGGAAATTGACTGTTATGTATTAAGATATGCAACAACTAGAGACTGCTGGAGTTCAATGGAGGTAGATGAACAATGAGACTTCAGGGGTTCAAAAGAGTAAAATCTTGCTAATGGGTCTGGATAATGAGTTGCTAGTGTTGCTACTGAGAGTTTAAAATCTATGAGACTGATAAACATATTTGCCTTTTGGAAAGGTTCCTTTTACAGGAATGGGAGAAAGGGTAGCAGGAAGAAATGCTGATGAGGACAGTAGGTGTGTGATTGACTGATTGATTGATTGATTGATTGATTTTTGCTGATTTTACCAAAATGCATAACAAGAACAACAGGAGGAAAACCTTATTTGGAGCTCATGGTTTCAGAGATCTCAGTCCATGGATGTCTGACTTCAAAGGCCCAGAAGAAAGCTGTTCCCCTCATGGCAGGATCAGAAAGCAGAGGGTGGGAGGAAGAGCTGACAGAGAAGGTGAACCCTTCCAGGGCACACCCCAGTGACTTACTCCTCTAGCCCTGCACCACCTGCCCACCACCACCACCAAGTCAGTCCATTCAAACTAGGATAGACTGATCAAGTTGCAGTTCTCAGAATTCAATGACTTCACCTCTGACTATTACTGAATGTGCAGAAATACATATGAGGGAGACATCTCACATCCAAACCAGTCAGCCACTGCAGAAAATCTACACAAATCTAAGAGTAACTGTGACTGTTCCTTGGGAATTGTCTTTGACAGGATTACTTCCATCCCCCCCCCTTTGCCCTTCCACAAGACTCCCCCCTCCAATCCTTTTGCAAGGACTATGTCCCTTTTATGTGGAATTCTTAATTATAAAAAGAAGCTCCACTGAATATCATTACCTAATATAATATAGTATTATTACCTAATGTTAGGTATTGATAATAATACCTAACATGACTTAGGATGTTAATTGCTAAATAATCTTTCTTTAGATTTATAGAACTGAGACTATCTGGAGACCCTCAGATAATAATAAAATATGTAAGGCCCCTCTTTTTTCTTTTAGTCTTGTACATAAACTAAGATAAAGCATGAAAACTGCTGTGAGATTTAACTTGTGGAAAAGTGATATGCCTGTCTGAAAAGAAAGAAAAGAACTAGCTCTAGGAGGTTAAGGTCCTTTGGAATGATCTGGAGAAGTAAAAGGAGATAGTATACCCTGGACATTGAAAGTTCTGCTTAGCATGCAGCCTTCTTGCCCTGCTCCTCTTTCCTCTCTTGTGAAGACCTTTTGTGCCCCTGAGTCCTCCAAGATGGAGTTTTGAGGAAAACAGCCCCCTCCCTCTTCCAAGGTGCCAGCCTTTGAACAAACCTGAATTTTTCCTACCAACTCTCATTTTCCAAATATCGGCTTTGGAGCAATAAGCAGCCTGAAGGCAAGCAAAGGGAGGGGGGAGGGGTGGAGAAAAATGGAAAAGAAAAGCACCCCTAAAGTAGCAATATTATATAAATTTCACTTAAAAATCATATTAAAATCATGTTAAAACAAAAAAAAACATAAAAGGCAAAATATCAATGTGAAAAATATTCTTCATCGTTCAAATTTATGTTTTCTTGACCCAGGCATGATTATTCCTACTTGAGTGGTGATTTGAAGAGATTTTCAGCATCTTAGAAAACATAAGAGTATATAGGATTAGGTAAACAGGTCATTTAGCAAAGCCATTTATGACTAAAACATTTCTCTTTCTGCAAGAGAGGGTGATTTCTAATCATCTGGTCACAGCTGGGTGATTGATTGATGAGGAGAGCTCCCAATAGTTTAAAAAGTTTGTCTCTTCTTTGGTGTCCACAAATCTTTGCCAAAGTACTTTATAAAATAATTTCTTAATCACCTATCTCAAGAAACATGGAATTTGCAGTCCCTGAACATGTTTTCCCTGTGTAGCCCAACCCAAATAAATCTGTTCATATGTAGCTATAAATGAAATAGTTCAATTATACAAAATTAACACACAGATGATACAAACTTACTAATGTTTTAATATTTCCCATTTCCCATGGATTGCAAATATGTAACCTATATTGTTCTTTAAATCACGAAGAGATTTTCCCCTGATTTTTATTTGTTTTCTAGTACTGGTGATTGAACTCAGAGCCTCAAACATGCTATTCAAACACTCTCCACTATACCCAAATAAGAGATTCTTCAATGATGATGATGGTGATGATTTTGATGTCTACTATCCACACCACCTTATGTATGACATTAAATTATAATAAAGTTAAGCAGCAAATGATAAGTTATTTCTGGTTGAAATATTTATGAGTATAATTAATTACCTATCAAAGCCAATCATAATTTATCTGGAATTTGGTATAATACAAATTACATTTCATTTACTATTTGATGAACTAAAGTTTATTCACATAGTTAACACTGGGTTTTTGGAGTATGGGTTTTCCTGTATTCATCCATTTTAAAAAAGATATATTATTTATCCACTTGTAGCAATGCAATTTATTTCCTTTAATCCCACACCATATAAAAAGGGTAAAACAGAGCCAGATTTTCTGTACTGTTTGTCTAACCACATATTGCTTGACTGACTTCTCTATAGATCTGCTTTTCTTATACACAGCTATTCTACCAAAAAAGAATTTTAACACTCACAATCACACACAAGCACATATATATATGCACTTCAAAACTTTTATATAGTCATATGTATTGAGGAGTCACTGTGTCTAAAATAGTCCTTTTATTCACTCAGCCAACACCTGCTGAGGGCCTTGGAGAAACAAGACATTATATTAGGTAGTAGGGACGGAAAAATAAACATGGTTCTGTCCTGAACTCCAATGAGCTCCAAATTTAGTAAGAGAAATAGACATATATAGAGAGAATTTCTAAAAAATAAAGCTAAATATAGTCCTAATGAGAAGCAAAAGAGAAGAAGAGGAAATGCTTTCTGAAATAGAAAGCACCTGATCTGACCCACATATGAAGATCTTGAGAAAGAAGTGGCATGTCAGCTCAACTATGTACCCTTGGGAGCTCCTAAAATCCCACTAAGGAGTAGGTATGAAAAGTGGAGACAGATGAAGATGGCAAACAGGCCAGTGACATGGTCCCATTTGCATTTTAGTATGATGATTGTTGGCTATTTGCAGGATAGATATTAGGTGACTGAGTCAAGACAGAAAAATATATCATTTACTACCAATAGATACCAATAATAGCAAGAGAAAAGGAAAAGCTTGAGAGATAGCTAGGAGGTAAAAAAATATTAAGAACTAATAATTCAGTCCTGCATTTACTATCATGTATTATCACTATTTATTACTGATAATGAATAATTAAAAAATAAGTACAGAATATGTCAGTAAATACCAAGAAATAGAATAAAGACTGGTAAGGGGGAAATGAAGAGATGAGCTAAAACATGGATGAAAGGAGAGAGACAAGAATGTAGTGAATTGGGGCATATGGTGCTGTGTGTCTCATTCTTTGGCAAAACTCTGCAGTAAGAAACATAATTGGAAGTAACTCACCTCAAGTACCTTATTGTAGGCACCTGTTATTTTGCTGCCCAAATGAGGTAGTCCCCAGCCAACAAAAGGTGGGAAATATGCCATGCACTTTGTCATCAGTCAGTGGTGTGGTTCATTAGCTATCCACAGTAGATGACAGAAATAGATACAAACTTCACTTTTAAGGGTTTTTTTCTAAATAAAGTAATTTTAATATTTGTCCCCACAGTGATTTTCTTAAGGATAAACAGACTTGGCTATAATTACCTGGATTTCAATTATCTGTATGATTATAATGGATGGATGATTCATAATTTTGAGGTTCTGTTCCATAGCCAAATGTGCCAGATGGAATGTGTAAGACACCTGAGAGTGAGGAATAACTGTCCTCCTGGGGAAGTTTGCCTGATATCATCCTGGGGAATCCCATGGATGTCTTCCAAATGCAAATGGAAGACAAAGTCCATGTAAGAGCTTTAAAAGGCAAAGCATGTACAATTCAACTGAAAGAATCAGACTAGGGTCACTACTCTGTGCCTCAGTTTGTCTAAGATGAACATATAATTCTTGATACACAATATTTAACTCGTAGAAATACCATGTATTAGTTACCATTAAAATTTTCTTTCATTGATCAATAGGAATGTGTCACATCCCCACAGGTGAGACAACAATGTTTTCATTCACGCTTTTAGAAAATCCATTTTTGAAAAGATATGCTATAAAAGCATCTTGACACAAATACCATAAAAGTTATGACTCTAAAGTAAATTTTGATTAAAGAACTATTGTCATTTGGTGAAAATCTTTTAGAATTCTCTAATAGCTTTTTCTATTGTACTGCAAATTGGCGGATTATAACTATCTCTTCTTCCCTGAAGATATTTTCATTTATAACCTGAATTTTTTTTCAAAATTAAGACACACACATTCAAATCCATGGAAAATTAGAAACAAATGAAAGATGACTTATAAAAAGGTGATTTGCATTTGGAATAATCTTGTCAATTTATCAATTCTATCTTTAGACCATATCTTCAAGCCAGGTCTCCAAATCTTGATTGCCACCATGGTATTCTAACCTACCACAATGCCTTACCGTAACTGCAGGAATCTCCCAATGACTTCCTTGTCATTCTCCAGAAAGTAGTTAAAAGTGATTTTTTAAAAATATACATAGAGGGATGGAACCTTTATTTATTTATTTACTTACTTACTTATTTGTTTTTATGTAGTGCTTAGGATCAAACTCAGTGCCTTACACATGCTAGGCAAGAGCTCTACCACTGAGCCACAACCCCAACCCTACAAGTGATCTTTTAAAAACATAAATGGGATTACATCACCCACTCCACTTCCCAGATGACAACTGTACTTGAATTAGATTGTAACTCCTTGGTTTGACTCAGATTCTTCCTAGACCTTAAACCTCACTTCTCTGTTCATTCTTTATAGTCACAGGATTCTGTTTTTGTCTTTTTTTTTTAAACCAGAGCATCTTTCTTGCCTTTTGTGTTATAGTTATCCCTCTAACTGAAATGACCTTAACTTATTATGTATTTTTCCCATGGCTACCTCCTCCTCACCCTTTACATCTCAGATTTATGCCATTTAAGTAAGGATTTCCCTAAAGTTTATCTAAAGACTTTTTTATTCAATATCATCATAACTCATAAAACCTTAAGATTTTTTTATACATTTGTTTTATTTCAACCCCTCACTATTCAATAAGCTCCACAGGTCCCTAATTTATAATTCTAAGACTGTAACCCAAGTTACAGAGATCAGGTTCATAGCAGGTGTTTGGCATATAGGTTCTGATCAAATGAATGAATAAACATATCAATATGCACATAAAAGCTAAAAAACAGAGTAAAGTCACCAGCTTTGATTTCCTTAAAAGGAGTGTATTTCCTGTTTATGAGGTGTTCAATGTTTCTGAAAGTCAAATCACTTACAAAAATTCTGTAGACTAACCAGGACAGTAGAAATAGGGCAACAATGACACTAATTTAAAGAATCATTAAACCTTAAATTGCATTCATATAATAATATGGGTATGTCTTTTTATGAAAATTTTTGTTGGTGCATTATACTTGTACATAATGGTGAAATTTGTAGCTACATATTTGTACATGTACACAATATAACAATTTAGTTTGGCTAATATCATTCTGATATGGGTATGGCTTAAACAAAGATGAACGAGTACACTGACTATAAAGAAGAACTACCATTTATCTGACTGGAACATTAGAACTGAACTCAGTTTGTCATTTTTAGTACTACCGAGAAAGCATTTTAGGACTAAGACCGTCATAGCTAAGACCAAAGTTATATATTTGTCTACATAATTTCCCACTACAACACAAATGATCTCTTTCCTCTTTTATTCCTAACTTAGTTAGTCTTAAAAATAAAAGGTAATAATAAAAAGAAAAATGGAGCAGGACATTCATCAGCAACATGTTAGTGATGAGTCTCAGCTTCCTCTACCACCTCTCACCCTTTCCCTACTTAACTTTCATTCCCTCTCCATTCACAGATATATTTCAAATTCCCTTGAGGAATCTTTAAAAAGAGGCAGCTTTCTGATTTATAGCTCACATTTTCCAAGAATGCCTCATCTCATTTCCATCATTTTGTACTATTCACTTGGGTGTATTTATACCTTCTATTGTGAAAGAGTTAAAATAAACTTTTCACATTGATATTTTATCAAATATATCAGAAGAAATCCAAGGTCTAATGCCTTCCATATAGCAGGTCAGAGTCCCCCCAACCCAAATACCATAAAATATATTCATTTGTCCTGAGTTTTGTTTTTTCTGGGTTAAGTAGAACAACTGTGCTTACCCTTAGTGAACCAGTGGCCAAGAGACCAAGGTGAAGCACAGAGTGAAGAGTCAAACATCCCAAATCATCATGGTGCAATCACTGAGATATGGGTGCATGCATTTCATATGTGTGTATTTCATGAGTGGAAGTGTGCTACTGACAAAGAAGAATGAAAAACAATGGAAAGACAGAGCTACAAATTCTAGACCTTGGACAAACCTCCTGAGCTGTGTGACACTGTTCTCATCTGTTACTCCTCATCCATCTCCTTACCAGAGCTGCTGCAGTACGAGGGGTCAACAGGCCTTCCATTTTTATCAGAGCAGGCGATTGCTCGAAAGCGCATGCCTTCTCCACACTCTTTGCTCTCTCCATGTATCCGCAGTCCTCGCTGGGGCTCCCTTTTATCTTCTGGAAGAATGCAATCTGACCAGTTTCCATAAGGTTGGGATATAAATACATCACAAGGACAGAGCTCTGCTTCCACTAGAGGGTACAGGTGAGCATCCTGGCACTTCTCCTTCTTTCTGCTTTTCCCTGTTCCAACAAGAGACATTGATGCATTAATTTCATATAAGCTGTTTTGTTAAGAGTCACTCATATTTTTGCATTTACAAGTCTCAGAATATTAAACCTCAATTCTGATAGATTTTCTTTTTCTTTTGGCTTGAAAATAAATCCTAGGACAAGGGAGAAACTCCAAAGGCAACTGGAAAACTCAAGTTAATTTGAAGATAAAAATAATTTCTTGTGGGAATACAGTACAAAATGCTTAGGTGTTTTACACAGTGACTCAAGTACTAGAAAAATTTCTTATGAATTTATTTAATATTGTACTCTCTGTATTCTATTTATAATAACAAATTGATTAACCTTATGTGTATTCTCCTAGAAAATAATGGTTGCTGTGAAACAAAAGATTTCAAGTACTAAATCTCTTTTTTTTTCTTTTCTTACAAGTAAGTTTTTAAAACTGGATCTTAAAATGAGCGTAGGGATCATTTCAGCTATGATGGACCAAACTGAGCTCATTTTGGCTCCTGCTAGCATATAGCTCAATGTTGACACAAACAATAAATTTAAATAAATGGTCAAAAGATGTTGGATAATCTGAAAAACAGCTATAATGTCCATCCTGAGAGATCCATTTAACTTAAGTATTCTAGAATATGAGTTTACCTTACCAGTTGACTTTGATGGACCTTTGAGATATTACCCTGAATTTGAATAATGATAATACAGTATTTTTTCTCAGCTATGAATACTTGATAATCATGTTAAATGGATTCTGATTCAAGCTGTAACTTGATTCAACTATGTTGCCAACACACTTCCTCTAGATTACTAAAAATTTTCCATAATTCTATACTTTGTTTTCTCACTAATGAGCCATTAGCTAGAGTCATCCTGGGTTATATGAAAAAAAAATGTAAGCAGTTTTATTGGTCAATTCCCAATCTCTATATGTTTTATAAATGCCTGCTACAAGTTGATGCATGAGTTACTTCCTCACAGTCAGATGGTTTGCATCACACATAATTCTGTAGGTGTTAGCTGGATAATGGATTCTATGGTCTGCCATGATGCTTATGTTCATATGAAAAAAAAATCCTGTCAGACCTGAAGTTCATCAGGTAATAGCATAATTTATCACTCTATCCCTTTGAGTTGATGTATCCAGTTGCCTCTATCATTAGGAACATTTAGAATAAGCTTGAGAATTATAGTACAGCCATGAGAAATTACTGGTTGAGAGAGATAAAAGTCAGTAGTGATTAGTTCCTTGCTATCAGCAAGTAGCATGCCCGAATCTATACTCTTCACAAACTTCCATACAGTACTTCTCTCAAACTCCCAGTCTCCATGTCTTCCATAAAGTACTTCTCTCAAACTCCCAGTCTCCATGTCTTCAATATCCACTCTGTTCTTCTTCCACTTAACCTTATATTCTGAATCTGTCATTGTCTTAAAACTACTCTTTCCAAAGTGGCGAACAAAAGTGCCACAGGAAACAATTCCTTATCTTTCAGACTTGATCAATGAAAATTCAGCGTTGATTTTGACTATACTTTCAAAATGGCCTTCCAAAGTTTCATCATAATATACTTTTAGCCTTACCCCAAATCCTCACCATCTCTCTAGCTACATTTTTTATTGATTTTTTTTTTTTATCTGATAACTTTTCTCTTTGTGTGTCTCTCTTAACTGATGAAGTTCCTCAAGGGACCAGCTAGGGTCTCTTCTCTTCTGAGCCTACAACTTTATGCTAACTAAAGAGATTTAATGAGCATCTATATCTCTTAAGTTCCAAATGAATATCTTCCTCACAGGTTTCTTTCATATGCTTTCAAGGACCAACTGAATGTTATGTGACAAAATCCACCACTCTTCATTTTCATTTCACACCACAGTCTTTTTCTTTCCTTCTGCATTTCCCAGTATGACTAAGTAGAAACAGAAATGCCACACTATTATTCTGTTGCAATCCTTACATGTAATTAATGATTTAAAAGTTACTATGTTTTGAATGATTTAAGGATCTCTTAAATTTGGTTGATTGGTTTTTACACCAACCAATACCACCCATATTAGTCCTTTCCAAATCTCTAGCTGAAATCACTATAGCAACTTTCTCCAAGAACCTGTTGCCACTATACCTGGCTCGCTCTCTTCTGCTTACCACACTGCACTCAGAGCCAGCTTTCAGTGATATAAATCTGCACACATCACTTGTCTACTAAAATCTCTTCAGTAACTTCCTATAGTTCATAGAATGAAGTCCAGACTCCTTACCATGGTTTTCAAGGCCCCAGCTTACATAGGCCATTAGTATCTCCCTCCCACCTGCAGTAAACCACTCTGTCACTGGCACGTTACAATGTAGCAATATTGAATATCTTTTAGTTCTAAGAAATTGCTCTTTTGGCTTGTGGCATTTACATGTTTTACTCCTGAAATGCCCACAGGTTCTACCCTCCCTTTTTAGCCTACTTGTCCTTCAGATACCAATTAATAAATTACTCCTTCCAGAAAGCCACCCCTGCTGGGCATGGTGGTTCCTGCTTATAGTCTTAGCAATTTGGAAGGCTGAGGCAGGGGAACCACAATTTTGAGGCCAGCTTGGGCAACTTAGCAAGATTCAATCTTTTTTTTTTTTTTTTTTTTTTTGAGAGAGAGAGAGAGAGAGAGATTGATTTTAATATTTATTTTTTAGTTTTCAGCAGACACAACATCTTTGTATATGGTGCTGAGGATTGAACCCGAGCCGCACGCATGCCAGACCAGCACACTACCGCTTGAACCACATCCCCAGCCCAAGACTCAATCTTAACAAAGACAGTAGCAAGGGCTAAGGATTTCTAGCTAAGTGATAGAGCACCCTTAGATTCCATTCCTAGTCCCCCTCCCCAATCAACCAGAAAGTCATCCTTGAACAAGCTCCACATATCAGGATTGAGGAACTTCTTTGCCTCTATACTTTCGTAAGTTTGTGGTAGACAGAACAATGGCTGTCCAAGGATGTCTACACTCTAGTCCCTGTAACCCTGAATTCGGAAAATCAGACTTTCTGGATGTGACTAAGATTATAGACCATGAGTTACGAGATTATTCTGGACTATTTGGGTAAGTTCAATCTTACCCATGAATCATTAAAATCAGAGGACTCTTCCTGGATGAGAAGGTGGTCACAGGGAATATGACTATGAAAGAGTAATCAGAGAGGTAGTAATACTAGCTTTGAAGATGGAGGATTGGGACCATGAGCCAAGGAATTTGGTCTCTCTCTAAACTTAAAAGGACAGGAAATATACTCCAGAAAGGAATGGCTTTAAAAAGGACAGGAAATATACCTCCAGAAAGGAACAGCTCCTAGCCACAATCTTTTCTTAGTACATGTCAGACTTCAAACTATAGAAGTATAAAATAATTAATTATAAATCTGTGTTGTTTTAGGCTTTCAATTCTGCAGTAATTTGTTATAGCAATGACAGGAGATGAATGCAGTTCCCAATATAAAAGCTGACATAGCAGATATTACACTGTGGTAATTATGTATAGTAAAAAGCTTGCCATATCTCCAAGTAAGTCTATATGCTCTGTCAAGTTGGGTTCCTTCCTCTCTCTTCCCACATTGTACTGCCAAAGCCTAGCATGCATGAGTGATCAACAGAAAGTATTCATTGAGTAATTGAGAATACAAGAAGTTTTAGGGGGAAGAAAGAGAAAATGGAGGAGGGAGGGAGGGGGACAGAGGGAGAGAGCGAGAGAGGGGGATGGAGGAAGAAGAGAAGGGGATAGAAACAGATAAATGTTCATTTACAAGGCAAATGGAAGAAATATTCAGCCAGAACAAATATTCAGTACACATTGATGCTGTCTTTATATTTGTGATACAATAAACCCAAATTATCAGTCATCCTTTGATAACATTAAATCAAAGTCAGCATTGACTTTTGCATTCAGAACCAACTAGTATTAAAAGATCAATTCCTAGTACAAATCTAAAGACTATTTCCACTTACGTTACAGTATGTATTAATTATCTAGATATTGTAAATATCTACTCATTTGCTAAAAAATATTGTCCAGCAAGTGTGCCTATGTGTGTTTTATACATATATGTGTATATATACATATATATACATATATATATATATATCCATACATTTATAATAGCATGTATATGTTTGTGTATATAAACACACATGAGCACTTACATACACATATCTGGATAAATTTTTATCCAAAGAACTCTTTCAGCATTGTATAAACTGCTTTACTTACCAATCTAAAGTCTGTGGGAATCCAGTTTGAAAACACCCAGATAATGAATTAAGGTCTCATATTAAAAATGTAAATAAGAAAAGAGAGATGCTAGATGGTCCAATATTCAAGGGTGTGGCCTATATTTGGGTCCATATGCTTCTTTATAGGTGGCTATGTTAAACAGAGAAAAATTATGATGTGGTGCTCAAGTTTGAGTCCCTGGCTTCTATTGTCTTTCATGGAAGAGATTGGTTTATTACTGCAATTCTGCAATAATTTGTTATAGCAATGACAGGAGATGATAATAATAATAAGTAACCACCAAGTTACCTAGGGATACCAAAGTGGAAGCATTAATTCCAAAATAATAAAAATGTCTTTTAATCTATAAAACTTTTAATTCACCACTGGGTTTTTATGTTTTTTCAACATTGACACTAAATGACTCATTTGACTGTTTTTTTTTTTTAATGACTAATGCATTTCGTGAAACTAATGAGTTGTTTTGTTGTCACCTAGACATGAAGACACACAAATATCAATTAGCCACCTAAGTGAATAGCAGTTAACTTAGAAAAGGAATTCTAAATAGTCTTTTAGTGTGAGTAATCCTCGGGTTAGAGTTTGCAGAAAAATGTATAACTGTTCTTCAATATTTACTTTTATAAAAAGTCTACTTAAATAAAAATCAAATTCACTAACATTTTAACAATTCATAACAAACTGTGCTGGTTGTAAAATGGATAAATATTCAAGGATTTTTAGCATTTTTCATCCTCATTTTGCAGGTGCCAAATATCATTAGCAAACTTTCAAGAGAAAGGAAAAAAAAACAGCCACTAATTAAAAACTTTGTTCCCTCTACAGTAAATTTTCTCTCATCTCAGAGACACAAATTTGTTAGGAAAATGGCTTCTGAACCATTCTATATGTACATGAAAACCAAGTGTAAAGAAGTTGGTCTCTGAACTTCAGATTATTCTCTTCACCCACATACTGTCCTATTTTATTGTTTTTCCATAAGAGATTTATTTTATCTTGGTATTACAGACAATGTTGCATCAAGTTATATGTGCACAGTTTTGTGGAAGTTAGAGCACAAAGTACAGTATATCTTACTTGATGTTTCTATCATAATTATACATTTCACCTCCATTTAGGAAAGCACACACACACATCTAGTTTGTATGCATAAATCCTGTGAAAGGTTCTAATCAATTACATAAATTCATTGTAATAAATTAAATTATAAATGTGATCAGGTAGGCAATGCATTCAAACAAAGGGGTCTTGAAACCAATAGAATTAGCACATGAACTGCTCATGAGAAGAAATGGTCACCCTATACTTAATGTTCCGATGTCAATGCCAAGATTATTCTCTCAATGATCATTCCTGTGTTTTTCTGTTGGTTCTCCTGTCCCTGGGTTAAGTTTTCTGCATATACAAATAGAAATGCAGTTATGAGAAGTTCTAGCATATGATCCATATAAACGGTAAAACACTACTACATCAGTTATTTGTATACTGCTGGCAAAAATGGACTTCAAACAAAGTACTACTTGCTCTAATTTCCATTCCACTTTTGTAGATATGCACAGACTGAAAAACAATGATATATCACAAAAACAGAACCTAGATGTGGAATTTGTTTTTTACCTTACAGTACTAAAATTTTAAAGGGTCAATTTGCTTGTAAGATAATGGCAAAAGGAAATAATGTAGGTCAGATCTGCCTTTGATGTTTTTTCCAAATCAGTGACTGTTCTTAGGATCATTGAGAACCTGGCATGATGAAGCACCAGAAACTTTCCCATTAGTTACTCGAAAGAAGTAAGCAGATAAAGTGCCCTTTCAGACTACAAAGACTATGAAACTACATAGAAAAGAACTTGATTGTCCTACAATGGCTCACACCTTTCATTCATTTCACAAATGCTCATCGGGTCCATGATATATGTTAGTTATATTAGGTTTTGAGGGTATACTCTGGGGGATGAGGGAAAAAGGAGATACCAGACACAAATTTATTCTACATGGTAGATTCAGAGAAGCACAGTGTGTCTGAAGTTGAGGAGTGAAAGTTATGCCCTACCTGTGAGCTGTCGCCGCCTGCTTTGGGTGGCTTCACAATTCCTGGAGCAGGGTGTGAACTTGGACCAGGTGGTGAAGGTGCAGTCCTCTCTACATGGGACGGTACATTCCTGCACAAGGGGTGGCATGCTGTGTGTCTGCTTGAGGCATTCCATTATTTCTTCAGACTGGTTATCATCAGAGATGCATGAGACAGCTAAAAACAGAAAAGAACAGTAGGAATTCTTTTGTTATTATTTTGATTTTTCAGTCGACTTTTGATTCTCTGACAAAACAGAATTCTCCAATGTTTGAAAATTCGCTCTTCGCTATGATTGTACACAGTGTTCATAGCTAACCTTATTGCTCCCTGGAAATTAAATTTTTATTGTTGCCATGGAAATATTGGAGTATTTAATTGGTTTCATTATTAATCTAAACTCTGCATTGACAACAACCAAAATAACTTGGAAGTAATTTATTATACTTCCTGCTCATGACCATCTGATCTTTAGAAATGATATAACTCCAGAAAAGAGAATCTGGAAAGGAGATAAGATGAGGACAATAAAGGACAAAACCAGTTTTAAAAGACTGTGTAAAGTCCTCCTAGGCTTGATTTTTATTGTTTCTTTGTTTACATGGCATTATGGAAGTAGTCCTATTTTCATGTCACAGTATTTTTTTTAAAAAATTTGCTGACTATAAATAAACTTTTTTTCTCATTAATATTTAAGGATCAGTTAAAATTTTAAATGACTTTATTCAAGCACAGCCATAATCTATCCAGATGTTCCCATTAGTTATAGGTGACTTCTCAAAGTTTCTCTTAAAAATAATAACTTTGAGCAGAAAATTTATAAAATATCACTTAAGTTTTTTCATTATTTGTAACAATGCCATTTATTTTATTTGATTATGAATGCAAGATACTTTGGTGCATCCTTTATTTATGCTGATTAGTTAGATGTATCTTTATATTCTGCAGATCAGCATTTCTTAGAATGGGAATTATTAAATATTGTCCATTTTGGGAGGCAGGGTGCCTGAGCCTATCTTGTATTGCCTCTATCCATTAGATGCCAGAAGCACACATGCCCTCTAAATTGTGACAGCCAAAATGTCTACAGACATTAACAAATGTCATTGGGGATGTGGGGAAGGTGAGGGGGGAGGTCAGTCTGGTTTAGAAAACTACTATCCTAAACTGTTTTCTACCATGACTGTATTTTGAATACACAGACTCCATGGCAACACTTCATATCTCTCTATCAACCTTTCTGAGCAGGAAGTCTGGAAATATCTTTTTCTTGAATTGTTCTCTGTGGTTCCAAATCTAGCCTATACTGAAAGCCCATATTTGGCATGGTGCCTGTTAATGGTGTGGATCTAGAAATGTTCCCTGAAAAGCTCATGTTTTAGGCTTCAAAGCAATGTTCAGAGGTAAAAAGACTGGATTATGAGAGTTGTGACCTCCTTTGTGGATTAATCCATTCAATGAATTAATAATTCGAATGGGCTACTGGGCGGTAACTTTAGGCAAGCAGGGCATGTCTGGAGGAAATAGGTCACTGTGGGCCTGGCTTTGGGGACTATAACATGTTTCTGGCTTCTGCTCCCTCTCCGTTTCCCAGCTGCTAAGAGCTGAGCACCTTTCTTTGGCCATGGCCTTTGGCCTAACCTGAGACCCAGAGCAATGGAGTCAGCTGACCATGGAATGAGATATTGGAAACCATGAGCCCCAAATAAACTTTTCCTTTTCCAAGTTGTTCTTGTCAAGTAATGTGCTCACAGCATTGAAAAGCTGACTAAAACAGTGCCATTAGACAAGGCATGCATTAATGGATATATGCAGAGTTCATCATCCTAAAGAAATCATACTTTAGGAAAACTTTTATTGCAGCTCCTTAAAATCCACCATGCAATAAGGAATAAAGAGACTTCAGCAAAAGATCAATGTCATTAACAACTCTTATGTAAACACCTCCATTACATAACAAGTGTACATAGAGCTCCTTTCAGTTGTCCATTCTTATATTCTGAATTTCTTTTTCTATTCTCAGCACAACAAGTCCATCTGAATTCCACAAATCTTTTTTTAGAACTGGTGAAAGCCAAAGCTATCTAATGCTTCAGGGCCAAGGAATTAGCTAGGATGACAAAGGACGCACACACAATACTTTCCAGCTTGTACATCTGTTCTGTGGCAGGTGGAGCTATTCATTCATTTCGATTATTTTTTTGTTTTTGTTTTTATCCACATCCTAGGAATAAAATCCATTGTACATCAAGCCAACATCACCTGCATTTTCATTGTTGGGAATATTGCAGCCATTAATGATGAATACAGCAAAATACATTATCTTAAGTAGGGTACAAGCAAATGTTATTTGAATCACATGTTTAGATAACCAATTTGGAATCATTTAGAGAACTTTCATCTTGCCAAGTTAATTTTTTTTCCAAGATGACAATGCACTGAATAACATCACAAGGAATTTTAAATACTTTTAAGAAGCATTACTTTCTGAAATGTAAACCTCTAATATATATAAATGAGGAATTTTTCAAATGAAAATAATTTTTAAATACTTCATTCATTTTCTGTAATTTCTTTTGAATAATTTCAGAATTTGAAAGCTCTGATAAATGAAAACTTAATGATATTTTGAAGTTCTACTTAATGATATTTTGAAGTTCTGCAAACTTATGAATTAGAATATACTGCATTTATGAAGGTCTATATTGAACTGATCTGATTTAATGAAGGAAAGCCTAAGAAATTAAGAAAAGATAGCTACAGCATATGGTGGAATTCACAGATATTGTAGTCAAATGGCAATGAGTACAAATTCCAACTAAAACACTGAAAGCTAGGAGAACTAAGATAAGTTATTTAACTGTTTTGCTTATTCTCCTTGTCTTTTAAGTGAGTATAAAAAGTTCATGTATAACCAGTAGTGGTGAAAATTCTAAACAATGTCTTGTACATACTACAGGCTAAATAAGTGCCACTAAGTATGATTATCCTTATATTTATTTTTTTATTACAGCAGGATGATAATTCTTCAAGTAAGTATACACACACACAAACACACACACACACACACACACACACACACACACACAACATATTCTCTTCCCCATGCCTCATTTCTTTTTCTTTGTCCATTCTCTAGTATACTAATGAGGCTATTCAGACCAGGTAAGATCTGTCACTCTCTTACAAACTGCTGTAGTGGAGTAGTCTAGTGCAGACACTCAAGGTTTCTATGGGCCACAGAATGCATATGAAGTTGGAGCATGGAGTTTGATAAAACCCACATTAGTCTGAGGACCATGTCTTTATAATAAAGGAAAACCTAAGGGTGAGTGATAAATAAAGAATCACAGGCAATGCAAACATGAGTTTAGACCAGGAATTATGGTTTTCAGATTTGAGAGTCTAATTTCCTCTCCAGTGTGAAAAGAATCACAAGTACTGAAAGCATGAATAAATTAAGTGAAAATAATTTCCTTCTTAGGAATATCATAATATAAAAGAAATCATTTCATTATCAAAGGTTTATTAAATAACTGTAGAAGAAAATACCAAAGAAAATATGACAAGAAGGCTACAGGACTGGAAAATTAGCACAGAAAACAAAACAACTATGCAAAGAAAATGAGAAGACATTGAAAGTAAATAGAGATAACTAATAGCTGGAGGTACTGCAAGTTCAAAGGACCCTTCCATAGTACACATCATGGGCAAAAGCATTTTTAAAATATATGAATTATATGTAACCTACAATATAGTTCTGGGACCAATATTAAAGGAATATAGTCTCCTTAAGTCTTTTGAAGAGTAAATCAGATGTAGTATAGTATACTGAAAAAAATGCAAGTTTTGGTTTCAAACAGAACTGAGTGACCCTTTTTTACTATTACCTTTAGTAAATTATGAAACTCTCTTTAGACTCTCTTCCAAGAAATGAGAATGATCATAATGCCCATGTTATAAATTGGCACAGATAAAGTACCTTTTACAAAACCAAGTACATTACACATTAGTACATGATCCATAAGAGCAAAGTATTATGAAAAAAGCAATTGGAAATAAATTGTGAAAACAGGCAAGAAAGGAGAGTCCACCATCACCTTTCTTGATTCTTGGCTCAGAAAGAATTTTTCAAATCCCACCCAACTCTCTTGAACCCTAAGAAGTGTGACTGGAGTCTCTTTTGAATCATAATGTTGAAGAGAGTAGACTCTTCCAAAGACTATATGACCCTCCCACGGATATTTTCTGTTCTCATTCTAAGTGCTAAATCATGTGCCTTAGGGTATCTCTCAAAATGAGGCTATATGCTGTCACATAAAATCACACCCCCAGAAAATTGAAATATTAGGCCTTTTGAGAATTCTTTCTAAAAGCACCAAGATCGAGATCTTTGACAACAGTGAAAAGTTTCATGAATGGAGAATAGACATTTGCACACGAGAGTGCTGGCCATATTTGCACCTTTGTACCTCATTTCCTGAGATGGCCACACAGCAGAAACAGGTACCACATCCCTCTCTGCTAAAATTTAATTAATGAGGATTTGAATATCTAAGCATGATTTAAAGCATTTGCCAAAGGTTCTCTGAATATTGAAAGGATGTGGGCCTTATTACTAATCAGAAAAGGAGAGAGCACAAGACAAAATAAGGGTTTTATGTCTTAGGATAAAAAATGAATCTTATTAAGGTCATTCTCTCCACTGCCATTGCCATCTAAATATAAAACCATGAGTATACACTGAATCATAATTATCTATACCTTCTTCCCTGATCGACCTTACTAAACATGACCCCTCCATTTATCTATTCACTCACTTGGTCACAAAAATATATATAAAACTATGAATAATCACAAAAGCATTGTGTGTATGTACACATATATACATGCACATATGTATATTTAGCTATACCTATATATAAATAATCTAACACCCAGGAAGTAATGGCAGTAGCAGGGAACAAGACAGATAGTCTTGCCAAGGACACCCTAATGGAGATAACCCAAGGAAAACTGGTGTAGAAGGGGAAAGTAGGTTCTTCAATCTAAGTTAAAGATTATATAATGGGCAGGCAGGAAAAAAATAAGTGCTTATGTAGAATTTATCTGTCAGGTAACTGCTATTTTTCTGAAGTCTGAGTCCTGAGTTCTTCAAATCAAAGAAAGTCACTGGTAAGCCTCAATCCAGAGGAAAAAAATTTCTCTTTTGTTGCTATCAAGTACTGCACTATACTAGTGGGAAGGGTCTTTCCATCAGGAAAGGGAGAGACATCTTCTTCAGACCCTTGCTATATTTCTACCTAAACTGAATTGTCTAAGGGGACTTGGAATTAAATATTCAATTATATTTCATTTATTAAAATTAGAATAATTATAATTATCAATGAAGGAAAACTGTACTCCTAGGTAATATTATCCCAAAGAGACATGAAAAGATATTATTATTGGCTATTGTTTGAAATTTAGCTCTCCTAAGCTCTGGGCAGACATATCTCCAAGGAGCTGTGAGCAACAGCTGGATTCCTTGGTAAAGAATGACAGGGAAGCAGGTGTCCGAGCCAAGGCACTCAGACAAGAACAGTCACCTAGCAAATGGGTGTGACAGGGTGACCTGGAATCCTAAAAGCCTCTCCTTGATGTTTGAGGTCACACTTGTGTATTCATAGTGTCTAGGAAGGTACATGATATATAGCATTAAGTTCTGCTACTTCATTTTTCTCTTCACTGCTACACAGGATGAATCTTGGGATAAAGGCACCAAAGAAGGGTGGGTGGGATGGGGAGCAGAGTGACCAGTTTCTTTCCTTGTTATCTAATTTTTTCCATCCTAGCAGCATGGAGAGGAAGAAATGCCCCAACACATAAAGAGAATAATTTGAGAATTTTGCAAAAGAAATGAAGCAAAGACTGGTTTGCATTCTCAGTGAGTCTCACAGTTAATTTTTTAAAAAGAATTGCTGTTAATGTGGGATGGTCAGGCCAGCTCTCTTATGCTTAAATGCTGACTAAAACCAGCAGATTATTAACCATTACTAAATGGCGGGTCTTTCTGCCCCGTATCACCTCTGAACTTCAATAGTCAGACATGCTGTGATAAGTTTTTCTTCTTTTCAATTATGATATGAAGAGGACAGGGGTCACTGCCCTTATCATAAATTAAAATGTTCTGCCTGAGAAGACGAAATAAGGATGGTGCCTGCTACTGCATGTTTGCCCACACTCATCACCCTTGCCAAGGACACCCAAATTACTTTCCTGAAGTTGCTTCTGACCAGAGTTCAACTCTAATCACTGAAAGAGAAGGGTAGAGAGAATTTCTCTCAAGAGGTCATAATTTCCAGGAAATGGGGGTGACAAGCTGGAAAATAGAAGGGTTCTTTCCATAAGGGTTGCTGTCCTGCAGTAGTGGACTACTTCAATTCAGGTGCAGAGATCGATTTACAGGCACATTCAGAAGCTGAAAGGTAGGCAGCAATTGCTCAGCTTAACTGACATTCATACACCATGTCCTATATGTCAGGCCCTGAACTAATGGCCAGGGACACAGACAGAAGAAACATGGAAATCAGATTCACAACACTCAGGGTGCTGCAAGGGCACAGCACTGGAGCCTCAGGTATTGGGTAATCAGTGGGGTCTTTCTACAAGGAGCAACACATGAATGGTGAACAGGATGTGTTTATGGAGAACAGCCCAAGCCAGACCAGAGGCTTGGAACACCATGGTCCCTGAGTAGAGAAACACATGTGATGAGCTGGCTTTCTGCTTCAGATACTCATTTCACTAAGACCCTTTACTTGCCCTTTGATAAGATTCTAACAGCATGTGCAGTGTCTGTGTAGTGAGGCTGCTAATGTAATGACTACACCAGGCTGCCCATATGTGTGGGGACCAAGGTTAGAATACAAGAGGAGTTCACAACCACAAATCCAAAGAGATAAAAGCTACATTTGAAGTATCCCCACCTTGGGCTGGTGTGCACCCATATAAGAATACCAGCTTCCTGCTGGGGAAAGAAAAGAAGTCCACTGCAATTATTTTATTATGGCCTGATGAATCTTCCTTAAGAACCCTTTCACTTCTAGGTACTGAGGAAACATAAAAATGCTAATGAACACTATCTTAGTTCTCATTATTTTGTTTCCTTCCTGGTTCTTTTCAGGAAAATAGGGAGTCTCTCTATTTGCACTATTTGCACTTCTCCTCCCAAGCCTACATCTGAGTGTCCCACACAGGCAGTAGGCGCTTATGGTCTGTGTAAAGGCCCTGCAGAAGCTTTCTAGGTCTTTGCCAGAAACTGCAATGAGATGGGTCCTTGTGTGCCCAGTGGCTGCTTGCCCTGGTAACATCCACAGTGGAAGACTCAGGCTAAAGATCTCAGGACAGATTTCCTCTCTGGGAGCATTGCCCTCCCACATACCTGAGGAGATCTTACCTGCCTGAGTGCCTAGCTGGGGCCAACTGATGAGTTGCCTGGGAAGTCAAGGATGGGCTCCTGTGAAATCTACCAGTCAACATACCAGTTGCCAACCCCTAGTCAGGTAAGGCAGAGAGAAATTCTTCAGGAGTCTGTGGTCAGGGAAGCTCCAGAGCACCTGGGATTCATGAAGGCCCTCTGTCTGCCTAGTGAGCCCAGGTCATGGCTACCCTCTGAGGTCCATGCTATGTTGGAGTGTGGTCCTTGAAGGCCATCACTTCCCAGAGTTTGAAACAGGTCAAGGATCCGAATCCCTTGCTTTCTTCCTTTTCTTTAGTCAAATTCTAGCCCTAAACCATCAGTTCTGAGCTAAGAAAACTCTTGACCCACATTCCTTCTGCTCTGCTTCCCTGTTCTCCTTCCCTCTTTCCTTTTTTTTTTTAAAAAAATTTACATTTTCTTCTCTTTTTTTTTTTCCTTGAGCACAATAGAGTAAAATTGAGGGGACTCAACAGGAGTTGGCCCAGTTTTGTTCCTTTTCCTTCCCATCAATCACCTGGTGAAAAAATAACAACAAAATGTCTTCTTTACTGTCCAAAGGAGATTCTACCCACATTACATCTGTCTCCTTCCTTATCCCTTCCCCTGGAACTGGAGCCTCAGGTATTGGGCAGTCAGTAGGGTCTTTCTGTCCAAATAGCTAACTAACCAACCACTCCATATACTCTGTTTGATTCAGAAAATGTCCCAGAAATTCCTTCTCAGTGGCAATTGTCAGTAGTAGAGAAATCACTTTTACTTGCTATTATTCAGATAAGTCTGTTGGAAGTTAAAGCTGCTCCTGGGTATACCCTGGGGACTGTGTTTTTCTCCTGGTATTTCATCTTTCTCTTTACAGTGCCCAGTATGTGGGTAGAGTGTTTGGAGGTCCCATTCTTCAAAACTAGTATTTGAAGGAAGTATGTGCTTATGATTGCATGCTGACTGACATCTATGCAACTTTTGAGTGTGAACAGCATGAGTTGTGGAAATTGAATTAAACAATAAACCTGTAATTGCTTGTTAGGGTATTTTAATTGACTCATAAGTGCCATATGTGAAGCTGCGTGGCTGCAGGAGCCCAATTATAAGCTTGCTTATGGAAAGATACAACTCATTTTGCATGTTGGAAATATATTCCCCAATTATTGCTGCCCTCTCAGAAAAGAAGACTTTTCAAATAAATACAAAATACTTAGTAAGCTAATAACACATACTTAGTCCCTAGGTAACCTGGAATCATTTTATTTAGGTTCTAATACAAGATTGGGAACAGTGCCGTTGAAAAATGTTGCTTCCCCCTTTTATAAGGCATTTGTTGAGCCCTGGAGCCCTCTGTGTTCCCAGCCAAAGAAATGTGTGCAGCTAAGACTCTTAGCTTTAAGTTACTTGACCTCTCAATGAAAATCACCAACAAAAATAAACATTTCAGGAAAAAAGAAAACATTGCAAACAATTCATAAAGAATAGCTAATATCTGTGCAAAAGAAAAGGGGAGAAAGATCTCAAAACTCTGGCTTCTGATGTGTCATGGTCAATTTCAGAAGGAAATGCCAGAAATCGGGTAAATGTACCCACTTAAGCTAGGAGGAGGGCTGGGGATGTGGCTCAAACGGGGTAGCGCGCTCGCCTGGCATGTGTGTGGCCCTGGATTCCATCCTCAGCACCACATACAAATTAAGATGCTGTGTCTGTCGAAAACTAAAAAATAAATATTAAAAAAAAATCTCTCTCTCTTAAAAATACTTAAAAAAAAAAAAAGCTAGGAGGAAAGCGATAAGGATCAGCTGTGGGGATTTGGGTATCTTAGCAGGCCTGGGAACCACAAGTGATCTAAATTAATTTCTAGCCAGGTAAGGAAGTCAGAAATATCTAGACAAATAGACTGAAGACTGTCAAGAACTGGAATGGAGGGGCTGGGTTTGTGGCTCAGTGTAGAGTGCTTGCCTCACACATATGAGGCACTGGGTTCGATCCTAAGCACCACATAAAATAAATAAATAAAATCACTCCTATAGGACAAAGTGCATCCTGAGGATGATGTTTACACGGCAATAAGTGGTTCGTAACCCTAACAATCTCCATCAGCCACAGAGAAACCAATGACATAAATATGTTTGTTTATTAACAAGTTTGCAAGGCAAATCTCTTAAACCACTTCTCCCCTAAACTAGACCAGATAAATATTCAATTAGCAAAGAAATAAAGAATGTGCTATAAAAATTGTTTTAAAAGAATTTCCTTAGCCACTCCTTCCATTTAGATTACCTGAGTTCTCAGGAAATTCGAAGCCTATATTGAAGAAAACCATTATGAATGCATGTAAATCATCACATTCAGCAGGATATTTGGAAGCAATCCTTCTAAATTAAGACATGGAACCTAATGTGAAGAAGGGACAATTGCAACCAAGTTTTTTTTTTTTTAATTCTTTTTTCTTAGCGGATCAGTGATTCTCTCTCCCTGGTTTTATAACACCTCGGGGTAGCTCCAATTATTTCAGGTGACTTTCTTCCATTAAAAATAATTTGATGGGGAATGACTATTAATGACCATGCTGTTTCTTTTCAGGGTGATGAAAATGTTCTAGAATCAGGTATTAGCAATGGTTGCACAACTCTGTAAATACACTAAAACCTACCAAAATGTACACTTCAAAAGGTAAATTTCATCTCAACGAAGCTGTTATAAAAATTAAATATTTAAATATTCTGAATATTTGAATATTCTGAATCTTAATAGATGTGATTTCAGAAAGAGGGCAGATATAATGTCAAAAGATCGTGTCAATTCAATGCTGCATTGTAGAACTCATGGAAATCATAAGCAATTGCCAGTTAGCAAAGAAATTATTCTCCCAAAAGTTATGCTCAAAATCATTTATATTAAATTTTATAATCAGGAGTGTTCACATAAGCAAGGCATTATATTTTATTATCAATGTTTTTTCAGATGATCAGTAAAATTTCATTTTAAAATGTTCTTCATTAATAAGGAAAAACAACAACAGCCACCTCAATTGCAGCATTGTTTACCATGTTAGAACTCTGCAGAACACTATTTGGAGAATACAGTCAGCTGAATGATGAAACATAACAGCAATATAAATGAAATGTCTGCCCTAAAAAGGCCCATAATCTACATAGGATACTCGATTTCTATCCTATAGGGAAAATCAATAAATATATAGATACATATGAATCAACTGCATTTGAATATACTCAGAATATTTAAACATTAGATGTTGCTTATAGTTACTGTGTTATAAAATCTGGCAGGTAAGAAATTTCTAACTCCTCTTATAAATGTGGCTCCTTTACTTTTTCTTTCTTTCTAAATCACCGCTTTATTAGAGGAGTAAACTAATGATGAGAGAATCACTGGTATTTCCAAGTCATTTTTGTCACAGCCACTAAAAGATATCAGATTCCTTCAGAAATACCCCCTGCCTCTAAATTCGATGCATTCTGCTGAATGAGGTCCTCAATTCAAACTATATGAAAATTTTTGACATTTCTTTTATATGTATAAAAAAACCATGTACATTTCATTCTTCAGAGGATGGCCTATAACTATGCAATACACTAGAAGCTTTATGCTTCTCAAACCCCTATTTTATGTACATGTACAAGGGAAATGCATATTTGGCAGGTATGAAAGAATAAATATGCTAATTCACACTGCATGCAGAAGGTGATTTATTCCATTTTTGAAGGAATATGGCAGTATTTACATAAGTTTCACCTGTATCTCTGCAAACAGCTGTTGTGCAACTAACTTTCAAATCAGGAAGAAAAAAATGGGCTGGGTAGTTTCTAACAGAGGCTGTGGTTTTGACAGATGGATGTGCTTTAGTCACTTGCTATAATTCACAAAAATGCACCGAAAGAGTTGGGCCAAATCACTCCAGAAAATAATTATAGATTTTTTTTTTTTTAAAGAAGTACTAACACTTGAAGTCTCAGAGGTAAGATTCCTTAAAAGCCTGTGTGGAACTAAAATTCTAACTGTATCTCACATGAAATAAGTTATCTGGATAATGAATGCTCTATCATTTATCAGGAAGCTGAACTTCACATCATATAATCATTCTAGTAACAGTAACTAAGTAACAAATGAGATGTGAAACTCAAATTTAGAAATAATATGGTGTTCTCTATTGAAAAACAACTTCAAGGAGCCAAGACATTAATTATCACATTGCTACAGAGAAACAATAAATCAACCCGATATCTATCCACATTTATTTTCCCCACTCACCAGAGTATGCTACATTTTCTTGTGGGTCTGCCTCCTTAAAACATCCTCTAAGGAACTTTTCTTTTCATTTTTTAAATTTATTTCTATTTTAATTGACACCTAGTAATTGTACATCTTTCTGGGGTACAGTGTGACATTTCAGAACAGGTAAACAACGTGTAATGATCAGCTCAGGGTTAACTGGCATAACTACCATCTCAGATTTATAACATTTCTTTGTTGAGGACATTCAAAATCCTCTCTTCTAGTTATTTTGAAATATGCGATTTAGTGTTGTCAACAGCAGTTATCCCACTGCACATTAAAACATTAGACGTTATTCTGCCTATTGGATAAGAATGTTCCTTATTTTACAAATGATTTCTTTGTAGATCTCTAAGTACTCATGCTTTACATGTAATCATTATCACCATCATTATAATATATTGTCTGTATGTATAAAGCTGATGCCATATCAAGAAGGCATTTGTTTTCATTTTCTTTAGTCTCCGCCTGCAAAGACCTTGCCAAAATGCTGCTGAAATTATGTTTATTCATCTTCATATTCTCTTTGGTCCCTCTGGAGACCATGCATTAGCTACATCCTTTATGAAAAACAAATGTGTTAATACTTCAGTTCTGTTGTAGAATTTCAAACTTAATAAAATCTTGTAATAAAAGTAATGCTGGATTCAGAGAATGATACTTCTGTATATACATACCCATCAGACATACAACTTAGTTCTCATACAAGACGTTTTAGTGAAGAAAAACATCATCATATAATATGTAGATGGATTCCTGAAAAGTTGTGAAGAAAAACATGAAGGAAATTAATCTATTTTAATGCAATAGGAAAGCCTGTTATTGAAGGACATTTCATCCAAGATAACGGTATTTAACTTCAAAGATTTATTCTTGAGTGCAAACAACCACTCTTGTACTTATGTAAAATTAAAATAGTTTAAAATGATGTATGTTTCAAAATATAAAACTGATTTTCTGATTTCTTACATAATTTTTACCTGCTAAAATCAATTAAGAGTAAAACTGCCTTCAGATGCCTCACCAATTATAAGCTCTTTAAGTCAAGAGCTTGACTTATTTTTACCTGTAAGCACTGAAAATAATTCACCTTAATGTGAATTCAGTTCATATATCTGACTACTTTGAAGTAGTAGTGGACATTTGTGCGATTCAGATCACCAAGGCTAATTGGGCCAATAACCAGACCTTTTCATAGTTCATTATGATAAATGTACATGTTTGCTTCCAATCTTCCTACTGCCTATGTGGAACTTGCTTTTTGGTCACAGAGTTTCATGCCCTGACCAAGACCCTAGTGTCAGAGACAACGTGGTCTAGGAACTAGTCTAGCTCAGGCTTTGCCTGTGATAGCTACATGACCTACTGAGCTAGGTTCACTGATACTAAATTGTATTTATATTAAAAATAAAGAAGTTAGACAAGGAGGATCTAGGTTCCTTCTAGATGAGATACTCCATGGATACATTATGGTCAGAGGCATGTATAGAACATTCTCATGTGTAGTATTACAATTGACAGAGCTATTGAGAACTTTCAAGATTAGCAGAATCAGCTGGTCCTTAAAACAAGCATTCATGTATAATTATTTTATATTTATTTCACTTAGTGACATGTTGTTACATACACGGAACATGGTAACATACAATGGACAATATTCTACTATCTTGGTTTTTAAAAAAATTCCATGTCTTAATTCAGAAGGCAATTCACATAAAAATTTAAATTAGTTGGTCTTCCAGGTAAAGAGTGCAGAGTAGAAACTTGAACATACTTCCACTTCCTTCTAAGACCTCACTAAAACTTTGTGAGTCTTTAACACTTTAAGAACAAAGAGAAAAGGAAAAATTAAAAAAAAAAAACAGAATGGAATCACAATTGCTGTAAACAATGGAAAGGAAGCAAATAACTACAAAAATATTCTAAGAGACGAGAGACCTAAGAAAATATTCAACTAAGATAGAAACAGTGAAAGCCACAGGTTAATTTGATTCATATCACAGAATCTCTAGAAGCGATGTTGAATGAAGTCAAGGGATGAGCTAAAAATCAGAAATACCCCACAGTATATTTACAAAGCATTTAGACCCTCTAGCTCACTTCCCTATCTTCTCTCTCTCTTTCCTGCCATGGAGCTAGGATACTGACCTCCCCTTTCTTGTTGCAAGATTGGAGGTTAAAATGACAGTAGAGGCTTGCTAGACTGGGGTTCAGAGGCATAATTGAAAGGATTACTGGACCAGGGTCACATGATTGCTGAGACCTCCTCACCTTCTTCCCATCTCAGCTCCTAACATCCTGACAATCAGGTCTCCCCAGTCAGGTCACCAATTTAAACGATTTTTCTAGGGTATTTAAGCAGTAAAAGAAGAAAGGCTCAGCCACATTGACATGAAAAGTTTCCAACATGAGTAGCCCAGCCAGATCACCCTATTGAAGTTAGCATGGTCAGCCAAACTCATGTAAGTTCACCTTTTCACCTCACTTCTAAAGAAAGTCAGACAAAGTTTGTCAGAAGAATGATCTGGAACAAATGACAATATTTTCAGTGGGAGAAAACTGAAAACAAAAAGACAATCACTAAAACCATTATAGATTTTTTTTTTTTTTATTTTTTTTTATTTTATTTTTTTTTATTGGTCGTTCATAACACTACATGGTTCTTAATACATCATATTTTTGAGAGAAAAACCCATAGAGAATGCTCAGGAAAAAAAATAGCAAATAAAGATCTTTTAGAAATTAAAACAAAATAAAAATTTAAAGAGTAATCCAATAGTTTGCAAAACTAGATCAAGGAAATCTTTAAAAGTGGAGTAAAAAGGCAAATAGATGAAAACCAGAAAAACATAAAAATCAGAAAATCCATCTGAAGAATCTAATATCTGGATTATATGAGTTCTTGTTCTAGAGAACAAAAACATTCAGATGAACAAATTAACATATAATTTCAGAATATTTCAAGAATACACATTTCTAAATGAAAATAGATCTTGAAGTTTCAAGTCAATAGAGATCTACATGAAAGTACAACTTATTAAGATTTCAGAACAAATGAGACAAAGATCTGAGTTTGATTTCTTACCCCTGATGACAGTTAGAAGAAAAATATCTTCAAAATTCTGAAGAAAAATTGTATCCAACTTAGAATTTTATACCTCACCAAGTCATCACACATTCAAGTGTGAGAACAGCATGAAGACATTTTCAGACCTTCATGGAAACAGAACAATTTATCTCCACATACTTTCTCAGCAACTACCCAGGAGAAGAAACTTCACTGAAAGAAGAAAGTAAACAAAGAAAGAGTGGAGGATGGAAGAAGAGGGGATGGTATGCAGGGGAAATCCTGTGATAAGAAATATGAAATAGGTATAGAGTATTAGTCTAGATTGAATAGGTCAGAGCAAGCCATGACAGCTTTCTAGAACATGAAAACGATAGATCTGGTCATCCTTTATCATCCTCAGAAAATATTTACTGAATCAGTGGAGAGTTTGAATTTTTTTTTGTTAGTGATAAAAGATAAAAAATATGTCAAAGTTAAAAAAAGAAAACTTCAGAATATTAATAATTTCAGGGATAATATGTGGAAAATGAGATTATCAACATTTGCTTACAGATGGCAACACTTTCAAAAATGTATAGTCATATCAATCAAATACTGAATGTATTGATATAAGGAAGTGACATTATAATAATTCGGGAAGATGAAAAGTTTTCATACATAGTTAAGGCAAAGTGAGACAAGAGGGCAAATCCTTATTATTTGTGATTCACAGTTTCAGATTTAAGCAAGAGGTACTGCTTAACTCTGAAACTATCAATCACAAAGCAAAAAAAAATAATTTTGGGAATTATAATTTAAAAAAAACATGATTATCTAAAATAAATAAAAGTAGTTGACACTGAAGAGGGACAAAAGGTAAATCATAGAACTATTTCCATTTTTGTTTCTTGTATAGAACTACTTGACTCTTCAAATTGTGGTCATTTTATCAAAATAGTGTAACAAAAATCAAAATGAATAAGAGACTGAATTTCAGAGACCAAACTAACATCTTTAGAATACAATTACATAAAATAGTATATCAAATCAAATATATAATACTCTAGATTATATATTATAAATATATTTTTATAGACAAAAATCTTTCCAATTTGCTTCATTTTTCCAATAAAATATAATGGAGCATAAATACATATTTTGGTTCTTCAGCTACTCTACCTGTTTAATTCTTACCTTTTAAAAAAAAGTGATAAAGCTCTTTTCTTTTGACTTTGTAAAGTAACAGGGACAGCTATTCACTTATTTTGTTAATTAATGGCTCACTAGTGGTCAGTTCTCCACTAAATGTTACAAAGCAAAAAACACATAGAAGAATCCCAGTTCTTGGCTTCTGACCACTTAAGCAGTTGGTTGAGAAGCTGTTGGTTGGTTGGTTCGGTGGGGTAATTCATATTAACCTCCTAAGGGAGAAATGAGAAGAGGTCCCATAGAAAACTGATAATAACAGAGATCAAAATGATGAGAATGAATGCAATGGTGATTTGCTGGTGATGAGGGGTGAACTAGCTAGAAACAGCAGGGGCTGCAAAGGAGTTATTGAGACTGAGCTGTGTGGAAAGACAAACACGTGGGTTACTCAGCCATTCTTGGTTCACTTTTCTTATTTAGAATTATTGAACCCATTTCAGGGCACTCAATACTCAAGATTACCAATTTAGAAGTCATTTCACTTCAGATTTCATTTTTCATGTCCCCTTTTCTCCATTCTAGGAGAAGAGCATTAATCTGCATTCCTTGAAGTCATCCGGCACAAAGAAACAGTCCAGGGCAATTCAAAGCAGGAGGCACAATTTCTGGTGTCTTGGGCATCTCTAGTCCTCCAAGCCACTGCCAGCTAAAGTAAATTATTCCAGAAAGCAATATGAAAGACTGCTGACAGCAATGGACATATCCATGCCAAAATAATCTCATTTTATTCTCAGCCAAGATAAACTCATTAGTGACTATGAGGTATCTGCTTCCTTCCAAACTGTGTAACCTTGTGGAAAAAAGGGATGCATATACACATCACTGTCTAAGGTTATTTAAAACAACAACAACAAAACCAGGAAAGGTAGTGGCAAGTTCATATCAAAACAACTGCGTAGGCAGTTGGTGGCCTAGGTGTAAAAATGGTAAAAGTATTCTTTGCTGGAAAACATTTTAGGAATTGTTAATATTCAAATGTCCTAGTAGTTTGTTGACTTGGAAAAGGTATAGCACTATAAATGAAGCCAAGGCAACTTTAAGTAGTCAGTATCAAAATGAGACATATGTCCAAGAAATTCCAAGCAGAGTTCTAAGACTGTCTTACTTAAATATGATTGAGGATTCTGAAAAGTGGATGAAGGTGGTCAGGATTCCAAATGCCAGTAACATAATGAACACACTTTAATCATTCACAATTTCATCATTCATAATTGGGAATTAATGAATCATGATAAAGCTAAAACTCAACATGCAGTCTTCTTTCTACCTCATGGGTCAAGATGAAAATGAGTTTCCTCTTACTTTCCAAATTGTGGAAGCTTAGACCACATCTGTTTTTTTTTAAACAGGCAAATTCTCATGGTTCTATCATCTTTGATTCTGATTCTCTAAACTCATAGAAAAATAGTCTAGAAAGTAGTGTAGTATTTGAATATGAAATCAGTGTGATGACTTTTATTAAAATAAACTAAGTTGACATGTGATTTTTACAACAAATTAATTGTAAGCAATCTGAAAAAAACAGAATTAACAAACTAATACTGTCGTTATTGACAACATAACTTTTACTGGGCTACGATAAATCAAAAGGTTTAAATAAATGCCTGAATTTCTGATTCCCACTTTATTTTTAAAATGAAAGAAGAAGGACAAAAGGATATAGAAGGAAAGATACCTTGGTCTTTTGAAAGAAAATCAAGGATCAATATTCTATTTCTCTTCTTTTAATCTGGAGATTTGGGTTAATTTAGAGATAATTTTTCTTTTATATACCCTAAGTTCATCATTCCTTAATTTTACAAGGTTGTTATCTCCCCCACCAAATAACACACAAAAAATGGCAGGCCCATATTCTCTGCACAATCTTCAACATCTATAAAACCTATAGTTTTTGTGTGGTCTGAATGTTTGCATCCTGAAATCCAGCTATTGAAGCCCAATTCCCCAGTGTGATGGTATTTTGGAGATGAGGCCTTTGGTAGGTAATTAAGGTTAGATGAGGCCATGATGGTGGGGCCCTCATGACAGAACTGGTAGCCTTGTAAGTTGAGGAAGACCACTCTTTCCCTCCTCGTTCAGGTCATGTGAGGACCTCATAGCAAGGTATCACTCTGCAAAACAGAAAGAGGGTCCTCATGAGAACCTGACTGTGCTGGTACTCTGGCCTCAGATGTCCAGACTCTAGAACAATGAGAAAAGTAATGTCTGTTGTTTAAACCACCAAACTATGGCATTTTGGTATAGCAGATTGAGCAGACTATTGTAGGTTATAAATATTACAGAATTTTAAAGTCTGTGATAACTTAGTGATGACTCCTTCCAAGGGTTAATAATTGGTTAGCCTCAGGACGTGCTTTGTTTTGTGTGCATAGAATTAAAAATGCTTTGAAAACCATTTTGGATTAGGGTGATAACTCTGCAATTTTACACACTCATCACTGTCAACTGCATTACTTCCAACCTAATAACACATTTGCATAACCACTTCAAGCCTGTGACTGATTTCTGCTGACTTCTCCTTTTGTACATGAAGAAACTGGAGTTCAGAAATGTAAGCTGACTTATCCAAGCTGTGGCAAGATATTAAAAGAGAAATGATTCTAGAATCCAGATCTCCAGCTATCCTACCTGACTTTTCTCTTGCACAATCTCTCTAGGGGATGCACTAGTTAGTTATAGCACCAGTGCCTGAGAATAGCAGATCATTTGACCACCCAAAGCATAGGTACCAGGAGAAAAGTTCAGGCCAGATGAAAAAAACATAGCTATTCATTTTTCATTTTACTTATCTACTCAGATGGATTAATTCTAAAATAGGTATCTTGTAACTTTGAAGCTGAAATATAATTAGCTAGAAAGTAAAGGAGGAAAAAGCTTCAAACTATATTTCTTGAAGTCTTTCTCTTAATTTTAAGTTTGAAAGAGTTTAAAGTTTTTAGAAGGAAACTAATAATAGAGATTATAGAATGGGAAAAAACATAAAAAGGAAAATAGTATAAATGCTATATTTAAAATGTGATCACATTATATAAGTCCCCAAGAAATATTAAAGAATTATTTCAGTCCTTATCTCAAGTTTCCCTTCCCACCTCCTCTTTTCTGCTACATTTCCTACTGATAATTTTTTCTTCTCAAAATATATTATTAACCTATAATTAGCGAAATAAAAAAACAATACTAGACCATTGAAATGCCTTCCTTGAAAATCTTCCAAAGATCTAAATAAGGTAAGTAATAAAAAATTATTACCTAAATGACAGGTCCTTGACCATAAAATATCCACAGATATTATTTTATTTGATCCCTCCCAAGACTTTGAGAATTCCCTCCTTTCAGAGAAGATGAGACTGGGCTGAGAAATATTAACTCTCTTGCCAAAAAACTCAAGTTTTCTTTAGCATTCTATCCTGTATTTCATACTTGTGAAATAATATTTCCAAAATTATTGTTGCACTCATTTAAAAAGCTCATGGGCTTTAATATGATCTGCTTGGCAAAGATAATTAATTAGCTTTACAGTTGACTTAGTATTAATTACCTAAGCTTAAAATATATAGTAGTTGTCCACTTAATGTGGCCATGCTAGGTACATTTTAAGTTCACTTTTACCAATACAGTGGGATTTCACATTGATCCTAGGAGTGAATTAGTTATTCATTGATTCATTCATTAATTCAGTAAGGTATTCTGAAAAACAAGTGTCTTGGGAGCATGTATGGGTTTGTGAATGCAGGATCCAAAGATTGGAGGAAGAATAGAAAGGTGAACACAAACCCAACCATGTAAATGGGACCTTGCAGGACAGCAGGAAAGATAGGACATAAATACATTTAGCAGGAGTACCTGGCAGGTGAAATGTAGTCCTGGAAGTTCCTGGTGCTCATGAGAGGACTGAATGTTTTAGCTAGTGCTGACAGTTAAAATTGCCCACAGATTACCATTCCCCTTTAAAATGCAAGTCATGAGCAAAACCAGACCAGACAAAAAGACAGGCACCTGGTGCAGCTTCTGGCCATCAATATTCTGCCACCTTCCTTCACTCACAGGCTGTCCCCAAACCACCCCATCCCCCTCTTGGGGAGGGGTCTTCTTTGGTAAGGGACACAATTTAACTTAATCATAAAACCTTTAACTTTTACCTCCTCTTCCTCTGCTCTCATTCCTTGATACTGATGTCCCTTTGTTTCAGTTTTCTTCTCGTTCCACTTTCAGATAAAGCTGGTCTTTCTGTGCTTTCTGTGTCCTGGCTCTAAGGCCCACCAGAGCTTTTATTAAAATACAACCTGTTGAAGTTCTGGTTCACTCTCCCTATGCAGCTCACCCCACATCCAAGCAGAGCAGGCACTGAGATGCTCCTAGAAGTCACTCCTTCCCAGAGTGACTGTCCTAGGGATGATGGATACAATTTTGCCTGACAATAGGAAGAAGGAGGAAGAGGACATGTATGACCAATTCATCCTCTTTGGACTGAATCCAAACTTTCAGTGGGAAATAAGACTATAAAAGGATGCACACATGACATTGTAGAAAGCCCTGGTACACTCCTAGGCTTTTGTCCCTGGAGGTAATGGGAATCTATGGAATCTGTCTCGGTTTCAGTAGGGAAATATGTTTTAGGATATAAATGAAAACCTGTTTTGAAAATAGCTGCAGACACTTAGCCCGTAAGTCCATAATTCACAACCAAGGGCACTAGAAAAACTACTTTTGAAAGTCAGCCATCAAGGCTGACTAGAAAAGTAAGGCTACCAAACCCACAGCAAACCAATCCTTCAATGAATGCCTGTTTTCTAAGCATCTTCTCAACACAAGATATTGTGTTTGGCACTGAAGGAGGTCCACAGTACTTACATGGCATCTGACTCCAAATGCTCTCCAGCTGGCTTCCCTTCAACATCCATATGGTAAGAGGTGACACCAAACATAGTGTTCATGAGTCACTCAAGTTGCCAATAGGGCTGCTTAACTGAGAGCTGTTCTCTAGAATGGACTCTCCCAGTTTTCGATGATGCCATTTTTCATAATTCAGAAACAGGTTTGGTTTTGTTTAAGATATTTTGTCAAATCAATTTGGCATACTCACATTCATCCCTTAATAAACATTTTCCTTGTACCCTGAGTAGTTGTAATAAGTTTACATCTAAATCATCTACTGTCTTCAAATTAAATCAGCCCTTAATCATAACCAAAAATGCTCTCACAGATGCTATTACATGAGATTGAAAGGTCAGCTCTATTTTGAATCTATTTATAAAATAAAAGAAAGAGAAACAAGTTTCTCATTAGAGCCTTAACTAGAAAATTTTTTTTAAAATGCATCTTTTCAGAGAATATGTCCATGAAGAAATTTGAGTGGAAATCTTAGATTTTTCTCTTAGGAAAAAAAAACCTGATAGATGAGTCCTCTACCCTACAAAAGAGCATATCTTACTTGTTTTCAGGTGTTTGAAAGAAGCAGCATCTCAAGATTGCTGCCTAAGGGCACAAATGCTCACTTAAGCAGGAAAAAAAAAAAGAAAGAAAATCACCATAAAGAAAAAGAAAAGTGTCAGTTAAAGGCATATGAGAATAAGTAGAGAAATGTTTTGCTCTGAAATATGGAACAAGTGGCAAGATTAGAAGGCACACTTAGAAGAGGATGATTTGAAACAGAATAAAGCCTCTCTATCCATTTGAGATCTATCTGATGTGAATGAGAGACAGTTGAATAGTAGGTGACTTATCCTTTCTGCTCTCCCCATAGTTATTATAATTACACCATTGAAATTTCATCCTTACTATTATCATGTGTCTCCTCTTATATCATTGTTGATCAATATCTTGACATTTGGGGATGGGAGATTAGAGAGAAGGGCGGGAGGTGCTGGTTATATATCATTCCTCAAAAAAGACACACAGATTACCCATTTTCTCCAAATTCCTTTTCTCAAACAGCAACTCTTTCCAATGATTGTATCTGGAGTATATCCAGATGGCTTCAAAACTGGCAAACTGGTAATGGCTAGAAGAGAGAGTGCTGAACATACTCATCAACAATGAAGACATTCAGTTTCTACTATTTTGGTATATGCCTTATAAGATCATGGTCTAATACTTTGAACAACTTTATGAGGGAGATAATATAGTTTTTAGTTTACAAATGAAGAGAATAATGCTAAGAAAAGTCTATTATTTTTTTCCCAAATTTAAAAAGAAAACAGTAGATGGAGGTGGAAAGATTTAAACCTCAGGTCATCAAACTTAATAGCATGTGGTCAATGTGATACACTTAGGAATTTTCAGAAAGAAAAAGATAATTTTGAAGCATAGGTACATTTAAAGGTATTAATTGTAAATATCAATGCTGTTTTTTTTTCCTTTTCACATATTTTCTTTAAGATTGGCTTTTCTTAATACTCAGCACAGTATTTACTTTGTCTTTATGGAATATGTGATGTAGTGAATAATACCCACCTAATGCCAATAATATATTTTGACACATGATCAGAAAATATATTTCCTATGAACACATAATATATTTCCAAGCCAACTTCAGCAAAATCTGTTCCTGAACAATCAAAATGTGTGTGTGTGTGTGTGTGTGTGTGTGTGTGTGTGTGTGTGTGTTTGTTTCTTCCCTTGAGAGAGAAAGAGGTGTTTGAAAGTAGTTTGATATGAAAAATTAGACACTGGCAGTGTGTTACAGTTTGGATCTTAACTTTCCCCAAAATCTCATGTGTTAAATGAAATCTTAGTCCCCAGTGGATCAACTTTCAGAGCTGTGACATTTGGGAGGCAAATGGTTCATGAGGGCTCTGAATTCATGAACAGACTAGTCCACTTGTGGACTCATAGCTTAATAGGTTTGGGGAGAAGAACTTTGTTATAAAAACAAACTCTTTTCTGCCTCCCAGTCACCATGAGGTAAGAAAAATTTCTCTTCCATGTGCTTTCTGCCAAGATATTTGCAGACCTCAGGCCCAAAGTGATGAAGCCAAATGACTATTGACTAGACATCTGCACCCCTGAGCCAGAATATACCTTTCCTCCTTAAGTTCATTTGTCACAAGTATTTTTGTCACAGCAAGAGAAAGCTTACTAACACCTACTATACCGGTTACATAGTATTGTATATAAGCTACCTGAAAATAAAGGCTTAAACAAATGTACATTGCTTGGGAAGTTCTTCTGATTTTGTCTGGATTCATCTAAAGGAATGCACTTAGTTAAACAGGCAGCTAAAGACTAGGCTGAATTGTTACAATGTGGTAGCTAGGTTTGTTTTCCATATGAATTTGCACATTGAAGAAATCTATACGGGGCCTCCTTGTCTGAGGGTGGCATCTACCCAAGAAGGCAAGCTCCTATCAAAATCTGTGCTTGTGTCATGACTGATAATGTCCTGTTGGCTAAAGCAAGTCACCCAGGCAAGCACAGATTTAATGTTGGAGAAGACAAACCCAAGAACATGGTATCAGGATCTGAGATTTCATAGGACTTACCACAGATAGACTTCAAGATAATTTTCATGAGAAATGTGGTAGAATATGGGCTGGGGCTTTAGCTTTAGCTCCAAGGTAGAGTGCTTGCCTTGCATGTCTGAGGCACTGGATTCGATCCTCAGCACCACATAAAAATTAAAAAATAAAATAAAGGCATTCTTGGCCATCCTCAACTACAAAAACAAAATTTAAAAAAGAAAGAAGGTAGTCTCCTAGTCTTCTAAAGGAACTTTATGTTTGAGGATATATGGGGGAAAGGTATCAAATTTTTAAGGTAGACTCATTACTGAAGATAAGAGGGAAGCAGAAGTTCTTATTTTATAGAGAATGAAACAGGGGTATAAAAAAAGATTAATTAACTTTTTAAATCCAAGTAGCTATTACACAGCAAAGCTGGGACTCCAAACCAGGCAGCCTGGCTCCAGAGTCTGGACTCTGAACCCTAGTCATACTGTCTTCCTAGGAATCAATGAGTTAGAAAAATAAATGGTGTGATTAATTTGCAATTCTTCTAAAAAATTTTTTAAAGCACTTACAAATTGAGAATTACATAGTAATGTATTTTAATCTTAACTACTCTTTGGTCCCCTCCTAGATCTGTAAAATATATATAATATTCATTTTTGTCCACAGTGAGATGACATTTCTTATACTTTATCATGTACTGAGATACTTCTAAGAATATATAGCTGTTATGAGATATCTCTACAAAACAAATTCCTTATTCTTATTGAAATGTTCCTGTTTATGACTGTATCACTTATTTCTTTGTAAAATAAATATCAATCATATGATATCACTTATCTTGCAATGAAGCTTCCATGGACCATTCTGTACTTTTGGCTTAGTGGTATTTAAATGGCCATCCACAATTTAATGTTAAGACTAGATGGCAACTGGTTTATATTTATTGCTCTGAATCCAGCAAAAATAAAACCTAACAGAGGACTATGAAGCTCTTAAAAAGCTTTAAAGTTTGTGGCTCTTCTTAAAAAAGCATAAATATTTGAGATCTGAAATTCATTCATGATTACTCCTTTCATAAACCATCAAAAACCCGAATCATTCCAAGTAAAGCTATTAAAGATACTTGCAGTGAATGCTTACTAAATTTTGTTTTTATTTGGTTGTTTACTTTGCCATTTCCTTGCTAGACTGCAGAGGTCTCTTGCTGTTTCTTTTTTTAATTTAACAGTTATTTCCAATTTTTCATAACATCTGCTTGAAGCCTGTTAATTTCAGGCAAAATGATAATGCATTAGAATATTCTCTTTTGATTAGATGATCAGGATTAGAAAATAATGGCTGTTCAGATACCCTGAGGGACTTGGAATCCAAATTTCAGTAGAAACAAGATGAGCTTAATAAAAGTAATTCCACATTAATTCTAAATTTTATAACTTCAAAACAGTATGTAAAATTGCTATAGATTCCATAATATAATATATAACCATAAAGATAACTGCTCAATGACTCAGTCAAAAACGACCAATGATCAAATTTATATTCAAAACTGTTAACTTGACACTCTTTACTATCCACCAGATATACCCTATGGTTAAAGTATACCCTACAAGAAAAAGTATAAAATTCAATACATGGACAACTAATAAACTTTAAAAGGTAAATATAACATCATATTACCTTCAAATTGTTTCGGAAAGGATTTGAATAGAGCATTAAAGAAAAATCCATCCAGTTGGTATCTAACTATGAATAGGATAATAAGTTATTTCAGAGGTGGTGAGAGAAGTACCAGTTTTGCCTGGAGGGACAGCCATGTAGTTACAAACAGGATTAATCTAAGACAGAGAATAATCAAATATCAGATCGTCTGGGAGACAAGAAAAATGGACAGTATGGATTTGAGTTTGTCTCTCTCTAGTATAAAGGGATCCTGAGATTGAAATAATTGCATACTGTTCTTCCTTCCAATAGTCACCCACTCCTCCACTTCCTTCTCTTGGTCCTTTTCCCCTTCTCTGTAATGATAGTTTCTCATTCTTCCAAAACTTGCTTTATTAATCATATTTGGAATCTCCTCAAGTAAGATGAGGTTAGCACCATATTCTGAAAGCTTAGGAAGAAAGCCTTTGTATAGATAAAACTGGTAGATTATTTTTTTGTGTAGGGTGAGAGATAGGAGTTCAATTTCATTCTGCTTCATACGGATTTCCCATTTTTCCCAGCACCATTTGTTTTAGAGGCTATTTTTTTTCTCCAATTTATGTTGATGGCACTTTTGTCTAGTCTAATATAAATGTATTTATGAAAGTTTTTCTCTATTCCTCTCTTCTGTTCCATTGGCCTTCATGTCTGCTTTGGTTCCAATACCATGCTGCTTTTGTAACTATAGGTCTATAGTATAATTTAAAGTCTGGTATTGTGACATCTCTTGCTTCACTTTTCTCGCTAAGGATTGCTTTGGTTATTCTGGGCCTTTTCTTTTTCAAAATGAATTTCATGGCTGCCTTTTCTATTTCTATGATAAATGCCATTTGAATTTTAATAAGCATTGAATTAAATCTGTATAGCACTTTTGGTAGTATGGCCATTTTAGCAATATTAATTCTGCCTATCCAAGAACAAGGGAAATCCATCCATCTTCTAAAGTCTTCTTCAATTTCTTTCTTTAGTGTCCTGTAGTTTTCCTTGCAGAAGTCTTTTACCTCTTTTGTTAGATTGATTCCAAAGCATTTTTTGATGTTGTTGTGAATGGAGTAGTTTTCCTAATTTCTCTTTCAGCTGATGCATCATTGGTATATAGGGACACAATTGATGTATGGGTGTTAATTTTATAAGCTGCTACTTTCCTGAATTCAATTGTGAGTTATAGAAGTTTTATGGTGGAGTATTTTAGGTCTTCTAAATAAAGAATCATGTTGTTGGCAAATAGGGATAGGTTGAGCTCTTCTTTTCCTATTAATATCCCTTTAATCTCTTTCTTTTGCCTAATTGCTCTAGCTAGAGTTTTAGGATTGTGTTAACAGATGTGGTGAAAGAGGGCATCCCTGTCTTGTTCTAATGTTTAGAGGGAATGCTTTCAGTTTTTCTCCATTTAGACCAGAGACAGAAGAAAATATAGCTACAACTTCCTATCATGTTGGCTTAGCAACCAACTTCCTCAACAAGACTCCTGAAGTGCAAGAAGTAAAATTAAGAGTCAAATAAATGAAACAGTATGAAACTAAAAAAGCTTTTTCATAACCAAGGAAACAGTCAAAAGCATGAAGAGAAAGCCTGTAGAATGGGAAAAAAAAAACTTTGCCACCTGCAACTCAGATAGAGCATTAATCTCTAGGATATATAAAGAACTCAAAACACGTAACACCAAAAATCAAATAACCCAATCAATAAAAGGGCAAAAGAAATGAACAGGCACTTGACAGAAGCAGCAATTGGAATCGGCAACAAATGCATTAAAAAATGCTCAACACCTCTAGCAATTAGAGAAATGCAATTTAAAATTGCACTGGGATTCTACCTCAATCCAGTCAGAATGGCATTTATCAAGAATACAATGTTGGAGGACACTGGGAAAAAGGTGCACTCATACATTGCTGGTGGGACTGCAAATTGGTGCAACCACTCTAGAAAGCAGTATGAGATTCCCCAGAAAACTTGGAATAGGACCACCATTTGACCCAGTTATCCCATTTGTGGGTATATACCAAAAGACTTTAAAAATCATCATAATATAGTGATACAGCTATATCAATATTTATAGCAGCTCAATTCACAACAGCTAAGCTATGGAACCAACCTAGGTGCTCTTCAACAGATGGATTGATACAGAAAATGTGGTATATATACACAATGAAATATTACTCTGGCATAAAAATAAGACTTAGTGATTTTTGCCAGTAAATGGATGGATCTGGAGATTATCATGCTAAGTGAAATAAGCCAATCCTGAAAAACCAGAGGCAGAATGTTTTCTCTGATGTGCAAATGATAATACACAATAAGGCAGGGAGAGAAAAAGAGAAGTTCAGAGGATTAGACTAAGGGGAATGAAGGGAAGTGAGGTGGGATGGGAATAGGAAAGTCAGTGGAATGAATCAGACATAACTTTCCTAGTTCATTTATGAGCATAGCACCAATGAAACTCCATATCATGTATGTCCACAGAATGGTATTCTAATTAGAATAAGTTATACTCTATGTATGTATAATATGTCAAAATACACTCTCTGTCGTGTGTATCTAATAAGAATAAGAAAAATATTAAGGGTCACTAGAATCTAAATTTCACTATTTCAGAAAACTAAAATGCTAAGCCATCTTAAATAAAAAAGGAAGGAAGGAAGGAAGGAAGGAAGGAAGGAAGGAAGGAAGGAAGGAAGGAAGGAAGGAAGCAAGCAGATAGATTAGGTATAAGATCTTTCTATTCCTATGCATTTATCCATAAGACCTTATCTGAATAAAGCGAAAGGATAAATCCAAGTGAATTCTTGTTGTCAAAGGGATAAAGAGAATGCCAGGCAAGAGAGTGAGCAACCCAGTTTCACCAAGAGCTCTAGAATTATTGTTTTTTTTTTTTTTTCATGGAAATCCATGCCATCACCTAGGATTTAATAGAGTCAAGTCCTGTTGTGGGGACTTTTCAGGTTTCAAGGACAAGAAGTAGGGTCAGTTAGGTCAGTGATAAATGCAGAGGAAACTGGGACATAGAGACCACCACAGTCTATGGAAAACCAGGACAAGTATCAGCCACTGTCACTGAGAGCCTAACAGCAACAGATACGTTTTGAAAGCACCTCTAGTAAATGACACATGTTGCTAAACTCTCAGTTGAATTGCTCTGTCCATGCAGTGGGACTCCACCACACTCATTACACAGTTTCTTTCTGACTCTGCTTTTTAAGCTCATCTCTACTTACTCCTGATTTTTTCCAGCACCATTTCCATCTTCCAGAAAGGAGAATCCAACTGAATCAATAGTGATTGCCCAATATAAAACAGAAATCAATTGAACAGAAATCCAGAACTAGGCCAATCAATAGGTACCTAGTCTCATTTTTGGTTAACTCAACATTTCTACTATATTCCAGGGAATATGCATTCTAGGAAACATGGACCATCTATACTCTGGAGCACATACAAGCCAAATCTGGTATAAGCACATTATACAAATTCATGCATTAAGGCTCTAAAATTTTCAAGTAAAAAAAAAAATACCTAATAAGGGAATTTATTTTAAAGACTTAATTTTTTCTGAATAACTTTTCTTCTTCCAAATCTTTTAAGACATTTACACAGTGAGCTTACCTACATTTTTATTTTGTTTTTAAGCACTACTCCAGTTGGTTTCAACAGGACCACCCATATCTAGTCCATGGTTTGTGAACAGTGTCAGAGTCAGACACATGCTACAGTGCTCAGCTATTTACATGTCAAGAGTCACTGTGATTATGCAACCTGTACAATCAGAAAAATGAGAAATTATACCCCATTTGATTCAAATGTATGAATTGTCAAGATCATTGTACTGTCATGTGTAGCTAATAAAAAAAAAAAGGAGTCACACTGGTCATTTGCCTAAAAAAGAAGCTGTGTTCATAGCATAAAACATAAATCCTATAACCACTCCAGGTACCCCATAAACCATAGAGCAATAAATTAAAAAATAAAACTGATTAAGGAGTATCTAAGACTAGGTGGATTAAGTTGCTTAAGCCACAAGACAGCTCTGATATTTCAAGGCCCAGCAGAGATAGAAATGATAAAGCTATTTTTGAGAGGAAAAGGAAACAAGTTTTTAATCCCTCCTTCTTAAGAGACATCATCAGGCATGTAGACTTTAAGAAAAATCTCAGTGCATCCTATGTTGCTCTCTGTCCATTAACTTCCATTTGGATCATGCAGGAAAAAGGATGGAGAATAGGATCTCAATTCTGTCTTGCCCAGTGATTATATTTTGTCCTTTCTTTGTATTTATGTAATTTTCTCTCTTTTCTTTTCCCTTTTATTAGGTACAGTATTGCTTTGGGGATAGAATAAATACAATTATTTAGTGCTTTGAGGTAGACTAAAAGAAAACTACCATGATTATTAAAATGCAAACCTTACAAAAAATGTTCAATTGGCAACATTTATTCTCAAGTTTTTGCAACTTCTACTTGTTTTAGCTACAACCCAGGGCTTCCCCCTACCTCCCATGTACTCAGTGGCCTAATGTTGCAAGCTGGGCAGAGTCCCATGTTGGTAATCTTCTATATATTATTTATTTCCTAAACTCTATCAAGACTCACTCATCCATTGCCTCTTGTATCAGATCATTTATATTCTATTTAGTTGGAAATGATCCCTAGTAGAAATGTCTGCTAAAGTGATAAGCTACTCTGCAGTTGGGTAATCTTTGATTTTACCAACAGACAAACTGAAGTTTTAGAGAGTAAAACTTATCTAAAGTCAGAAATATCACGGGTCCTGCTGAAAATTCAGGACTTCCTTGATCATAACAAAAATCGATATCCAGTGTAAGACTTGATTATTCTTTGTTAAGTACACTTTGCTAATTACTGACATACATTATTAAACTTGAAACTCTTACCATGCACTGCCACTTGAGCTTTAAATGGTTTTAAGCCTTCATCTCTTTTTATTAGACATTCCTTCTTTTTCTTACACTCATGGATCTCATCCAATCCCATGCATTCAATTACCAACCATGACACTGGTGGTTACCAGGGTTACTTTTCCACTAATGATCTTTGCAGCCTGCTTTATTCCTCTAACTCATTTTGTGGCACAAATCAATGGAATTGTTGCAGAAGCCGGAAATCTGGGTGTTCCTCTTTCTTTTTACTCCCATGTCCAATGTGTCTTTGGTACTCTATTTTTCATGCATTTCTTCAGCATATCATTTTTTTTCTCCACTTCCACTGACATCTTAATAATCTCCACGATCCTATCTCTGTGAATTATGAAAGTAGACTCTTGACTGATCTCTCTGAACCCAGTCTTTCTCCCCAATCACCTCCAGCTCATTCTCTACACTGATGTCAGTGATCTTTTTAAAACATAAATCTAATCACGCCACTCTCCAACTTAACATTCTGCAATAGTTCTATTGCTTGTATCATGAAGTATAAAAATATATAAGTTAGGGTGTCTTACAAATTCCTATGCAATCTCCCTGCCCTCCCCCAATTGTACTATTCTCTGATTACATTGCTGGCACTAATTTAGCCACAATGATTCTCTTTCAGTTATTTCAGTTCCTGGAGGATCTTCATTACTTACGGATTTGCACACAGCAAATAAGCTTTCTTCATTCTTGATCAAATTCTCTTCATCCATTCTTGGTTTTAATTATACTTCCTCAGAACACCTTCAAAGTTTTTATAGCCTTATTAAAGTCACTCATTATACTCCAAACTTATTCTTTATGATGCTTATCAGAACAATAATCAGTTATTTTTATAATTACTTGAATGATACATAACTTCACCATTATGTTAAAATATCCACATGGGCAGTATTGCATATACTTTATTCTCTGTTTATTCTCTGTTTTATTCCTAGTACCCTGGGGTACATTACAGCTTATCAATAGTACTTTTCCTAAAAAATGAATTCATAAGAAATGTCAATGAGTTAAGAGACTTTTTTTTAGTGATACTTGATTGCACTATCACTATTTCTAGCTTCTTAGCTGTGGATTTTATAAATACAGGTATAAGAAACTTATAAAATAAGAAAATAGAAAAAAAACTTATAAAATAAGAAAATAGAAAACAAGACTGCCAATTGCCATGCTTTATAGTTATTCTGGGATTTAGCAGTCAAGACAGATACCTCTAATAGCATTTCCCCCTGTTCATCTCTGGTGGTTCTCTTGATAATTTGACTTTAGCATATGATGGTTGTCACTGGTTGATCACTCAGCAAATTTTTATAAATCACAGGCTCACTTAAAAATAAACAAGAAAGAAAAAGAGGATAGAAATTCAAAATAACTATCCCAAGTAACTACCTAGGCATTCAAGAGTAAAAGGGAAATGTTCTCAATAAAATTTTGAATACAGCAGGCAATAGCAATAGCCTACTTTTGAAACTGTAACTAGAAACAGAGTTTGCAATAACTATAAGTGGGTCAGACAGCTTTGCCCTCCTGGCATAAGTTTTTAAGGTAATTGAAATGTTCATGAATTAAAGATAGGCCTCTCTAAAATATTACAAATCCATTGCTATCACCTGGCACATTATTTAACAAATTGCTAAGGATTTTTATGAATCTTGTACATGCCATATATGATTCTTACAAGCAGGATTGGGGTACTGTTTCCCAGCTGGCTTTAATCAGCTGAAATGAATGCAATCAGCATCACAAATTAATAATATTCCTTTCATGATCATTTTATTCCATAAAAAAGTGACAAATGGGTAAAAATGCTGTTAAAAATCACAAAATAATGTCTCCATGGGGGACATAAGTTAGTTTAGTTTGAAGACGCCTGTGATTGCGTACACATGATTTCCCAGAGCAGCAGACTTGAATGGATGCTTCTGAGGCCATTTTCCATTTTGGTCATGAAGTCAAATAAAAAAGATTTTGCCACGGGAATAATATGTATCACTAACCTCCTAGATCTTTATCCCAGTCTGTGGAAATACTTATATACAGACACAAACACACACCCACAGACATGTACATGAACATATATTTTTATATACAGGAATTCACCATTTTAGGCTAGAAAAATATAATTTCATAATTATTTTAGAATGTCATTAATTTTTCAAAATTTTCAATTTATTTTCTTCAAACTTTACCTGTCTTAAAAAGGTAAAGAACACTATTCTCTCAGTCTTTGATATGCTATCTTTGTGCACAAATTGTTACATTTTAAAAATGCCAGAAGTGAAAAACGCAGTATTTGGGTTTCACTGTTTTGACCTTGACTTTGAAATTAAGTTATACTTTTGTACCCTCCATTCCCATCTTCCTAGTAAAATTGGAAAGGGAAAAAAAAAGAGTTCATAGAGATAAGATAACTAACTGTTCTACACAGCTCATGAAATACTACTACTGTTTCAGATAGACACTTTGATTTAATGTGCATTGGCAGACAATTTGAAAATTATGACTTAGCCCTTATGTGACACACGTACCCGCTACAAAGCTTGAATTACTCATTTGTTTATCTCATAAAGCATGGGCTGGTGCAACATAAGGACGTTTCTAGCACACTCCATGGAGACATAATCTGTAACTGTTTAAAATGATAAAAGGCTAACAAAATGGAGTGAACACTGCATATCTATGGCATATGATTAACAGCACTCAGAAAATCAAAAACCAGAAAAAACACCAAAAAAGCATGAACATGAACATCTGGCCTTGCAGTTATGGATATTCTCACTAGGAATTCAGAGGCAAAAAATTGCTTTCTAGTTATTAAATCATGCTGGGCTTTTGACACCATCTTGAGTAAGCTGAAGCTAGAGAATCTATGGGTAAATCCACCCCTGCATCCTGTGCTGGGGATTGAACCCAGGGCCTCCTCAAAAAGGCAGGCAAGTGCTTATTGGTGTTGCTTTAATCATGTCATCTATGAAGTGTCTACATTACATGTATATCCATGGAATTTTGGCATCATAATATCATAATTCTGCATTATAACATCTTTACATAAGAGCCTTTAAGATGGGCCAAATACCTCCATGTAGATTTTTTTCCACATTGTTGAATTAACACAAGCAAATGATGGATGGTCCAATTAAATACAATTACTGTGAAACCCTGGTCTAAATTTCTTCAAGTAATGCTGTTTTTGTTTTTGTTTTTTAAAAATAAAGTCCAAATTAAATTCAAGGTATAGTACAACAGCGTTCTATAATTCCTCCCTGTGATTTGTTCATAATGACTGTGTCTAATTCTAATGCTTTTGAGATCAACAATTAAGCATGGTAATTCTAGTAGAATTATAACATTAAAAATATTTGTGTCTGGATGTGGTGATGCATACTCAATCCAAGCTATTTTTGGAGACCAAGGCAGTAAGATCATGAGTTCAAAGTCAGTCTGTGCAACTTAGCTTTACCCTGTTTTTAAAATAAAATAAAAAGTGCAGGATTGTAGCTGAGTGATAGAGCACATGCCTGCTATGTGCAAGGCCCTGGTTTCAATTCCCAGTATTGCTACAGGCATATGTATGTGTGTGTATGTGTGCGTGTGTGTGTTTGTTCTTTATTTTCTTAAGGTCTTAAAGAAAATAAATGTGTGTGTGTGTATACACACATATTTATTTTAAGACTTTAAGAAAGTAAAGAACATTATTCTCTCAGTCTTTGATATTCTATCTTTATGGACACATTGCTAAATTTTCAAAATGCTAGAAGTGAAAAATGCAGCATTTGGGTTTCACTGCCTTGACCTTGATTTTAACATTAAGTTATACTTTTATGCCCTCCATTCCCACCTTCCTAGTAAAATTGGAAAGAAAAAAAAAGAGTTCATAGAGATAACTAACTGTTCTACACATACAGCTCATGAAATTCTACTACTGTTTCAGATAGACACTTTGATTTAATGTGCCTTGACAGATTTGAATATATATATATATTCATATACACACTATCTCTATATATTTATATAATATGTATATATACATATATGTGTGTATATATATCCACATAAATAGCTTTTCAGTTACTTTATAAACTCACCATCCTAATTATAGCAGTGGAAAAAAACAAATGTTCTAGGAGCCCAAATTTAGTCATGAAAATCAAGTTCAAATATTTTTACAAACGAGGAACCTAAAGACCATATGCTACATCTGGCCTAAATCACACAACTAGATTGTGACTGAGCAAAGGATAACCTGAGACCAGTGCCTCTTTATTACCTAATACACATCCCTTTGTTATTTTTAAAAACGAAGTATCACTAAATACAAGCCATTCAGATTGAACAAAGTGAAAAGAAGCTACCCCTTGCTCTAGTGCTCTGTACCATCACTGCTTATCTCCAGGGTCCACACTTTCTATAGCTTCTGTTTTTAAAGCCATATGTTTCATAACTATACATTCTATACTTACACTGCCATTGATTTATCTATTAATGGAATGTTACTGACTTTCCACTATAATAACATTCAACTTATACCCACTCATAGAAATATTATGTCTCTTCAACCACTTTGTAAGGTGAGAGCATTCATTTTCTGCACTGACCTTCATCTATCCTTTCTCCTTCTATCTCAACTCAGTCCCCTTTAATTTTACATTATAAAAGTTGGTAAATATCTACAATCTATAACTAAATATTTTGCTAATTTATTTTCAAGCAGGATTCAGACACCATTTTTTTCTTCCTCTAAAGATATAATAAGCATTTTAGGTTTCATGGAAAATAGCAAGTGTTTACCACGTTGTGGGGAAATCAGTCTGTGTGCACTGTTGGTGGGGATGTGAAATGGTGTAATACCTATGGAAAACAGTATGGAGGTTCGTCAAAAAGTTAAATATAGAACTTCTCTATGCTACAATGTGGATGCATCTTGAGGATATCATTCCAGATAAAATAAGCTTCTCTCTCTCTCTCTCTCTCTCTCTCTCTCTCTCTCTCTCTCTCTCTCTCTCACACACACACACACACACACACACACAAATTGGCACAATTCTAGTTAAGTATTTAAAAGAGTCAAACTCTTAGAAATCGAATGTAGAATCATGGTCACTAGACATCTGGGGGGAGAAGGAAAAGTGGAGTGTCTCAGTGAGCATCACAAGTTTCTGTTTTGCAAGATAAAAGAGTTATAGAGATTTGTTGCACAACAATATGCATATAGTTAACACCACTGTATGTACATTAAAAATTATTAGGATAGTAAATTTCATGCTTTTTATCAAGAAGAAAATGTCCCTAAAAACAAAGAATAAATAAGTTAAGAGAAATGCAGGAGAAGGATAAGAAGCAGCAAGAGCATCCTGGCCCCTAAAACAAATGAAAAGGCAAGTGTCTCACCTTATGCCCATTCTCCCCACCACACCAAGAAACCTAGATGCATCATCAAGGGAGAGTGCAGGTATTTGTCGAAAATTATATATATGCTTGTACAAAATATTTATACAATCAATTATCATTCATACTTATTATTCCTATGCTATTTAATCGATTCCTAATTTATTTTTATTACCTATGTGATTTATTATTATTATTTGATCTATTTTTATTACCTACACTATTATTAATTTGTCCTTCTATTTTGTTTTGCATGTCTGAATTGCTTATATCCTGAAGTTGTTTCCTAACTCACATCCAATTTCAGTCTGATTTCATGTCCTCTCTTCCTTCGGCCCTAATTTAGATTCTTTAGGTCAGCTGCTTCGCTATTTTTATCTTTAATTGCTTTTCTAAGTCATAGTCACCATTTCTTGGACCCATATTCTTTCTCATTTTGACTGAGTATATCCTCAAGAAGCATTGGCTCTGACATCCCATTATTTTCTTAAATAATTTTTCTGCTTTCTAAAGCACGTCTTTCAACTCTTTCAGAGAGCTCCAGGTCAAGAACGCGTTACTCATTTCATATGCCTAATGTTTTTAAGTTTTCTAATTTTTTTTTATCACATATTGGCAAGATAATTAGAATTTGTCTTGAAATTCTAGGTTACAAGTAATTTCTCTTTTGTTTTCTGAGTTTGCTGTTTCACCATTATCTTTGTATAGCCAGAATGGCTAATCAGAAGAGCAATGCCAAATCTTTTTTATTATACTTGGTATGCTTACTCAATTAAACCCTTTTCTTGGGAGTAGTTTCTTCTATTTGTTGAGTTCCCTGCTTTGGAGATATCCACTTTCCTTAAATATGCGATGGCTAAAAATTATTTGTATGTGTTTATAATTAAGATTTGCTATTAGACTGTTTGATGCATCAATCTGTACACATATCTGAAAGTGGGGGCTGGGGGCTATGAAGGCAAGAAGTAACCTTTGTAGCTTGTATCCCAGCCCATTTTCCAAAAGGAGGAGGGTATTGAGTAGCTGCCTATGTAGCCAAAAAACTATTTCAGAGTCAGACTCTATAGATAAGGGACTCCCTGTTTCACTTGTGTACCACAACTTGTCTTTTCCACATAAGCCATCAAAATATCAGGTTCTCTCTGATAACATATCCTCAACCCTGTGAATTGACCCAGGTTGGAGTAGAGAGGATGTGTAGGAGTTAGCCTATTTATTTCTGTTCCGATAACTACCCACCCTAATTTGCTCTGAGACCATCATCATGTTCTTTCAGCTCCTTATATCCACCCCATCTGAAGGGGCACCTTGTCTTTTCATTTCTATATAAAAATTAGAGAAATCTGATTCTTCTCAACTTGTGATGCATCTCCCACAGAATGGAAGCTCTGCTAGCTGTATCCCTGCTGGTCTGTCCTTCTTCATGTATTCCATCGCTGAGGGAAGGGAACTAATTGTAGTATTTGTAAGAACATGGCCATACATAATGCAACACCTTCCTTTTTGCCTTGCTCACAAGCAGGTCTGCTGCAGAATACACGAGTTCTCCTTTGCTCTTCTATACTGTGGATGTTCCCCGGGCAGCAGAAACATCTCCTAATGTAGGAAGGTCTGATCCAGTCAATGTTGCCGTGATTGAGTTGTAAGACTCTTTCATAATCATATAAGGAAGCTCAATTGCCCTCAGATATAAGCCACATTCTTTTATATCAGCTCAACACATGAAATATTTAGCTCCCTGTGTCTTAGCCCCTTGTCTTTCTTCTCAATTGATTCAGAACCCAGAGAAGAAAAGGGATGATATTGATGCGGTCACCCCAATGAACCTAATATACCTATTTGCGATTTCATCTAATTCTTCATTATTAACAATTTTTGCTCCACCAAGAGATTAATGTATTGTAAAAGAATTGTGAAACAAGGAAGTTTCATGTTAAATTTTCTTTTCCATCATTTCTAAGGACAAACGTGTGGAAATCGCATGTGTTCAGCCTAACATCTGGAATGTATATCCTCTTCTAAAACAAACAAATAAATATACATATCTCCTACTCCAGAGATTCTCAGCTTGGGATAATAGTGCTTCACTAGATACATTTTTAAAATGAAAAGCAGGGGGGGGTCAGGTGTAGTTAAGAAGTAGATAACTTGCCTAGTATATATGAAGCCCTGAGTTCAATCCCCAACTCGGGAGTACCTCAAAGAGAAAGAGGGAGAAGTGGCTTTTGGTTGTCACAGGATTGGTGGCTCTTATGTTACTAACTAACTGGGAGCAAAGAGTATAAAAATTTGCATTGACACAGACAGTCATGCAGAGTCATCCTGACCAAAATAGCAACAAGGCCCATGTTGAGAACCCTGCTCAGGATACTTCAGTTACTTAAAAAGTTCTCCTTTGAATTCCTTCTAAAACTTATACATCCTTTGCACATGAGTTTTAAGGTATATTTCATCTGAAATTAGAAACTTTCAGCAAAGTTAGATTTTTTCTTAAATAATACAATATATAGACTATATCTTAAATTTGTGCCTATTTGATTAAAGGAAATTACTGGGAGTAAAATATTGGCTCAAGATAAAATTTCTATGAAAAAGGAAATGATTTCAACTTTTATTGACCATAAATCACAATGATATCCACTATACAATGTTCATCTCCAATATACCACACCAAATCAGTAAGTTTCCATATCAAACAATGATATGGCATAATTATCAAATCTTTACACTAGAAGAGGAGAAATATTATCAAATTAGGGAACCTAGCAATCTTCTTTTGACTCAATTCTGACTTTCTTCACTGTTAGATTAGTTAGCAATGAATTCCTAAAGAAAGAGGTACAAGTAGAACACAAAAGACACCTCTGTCTGATGGTTAAAAAGCAGCAACCTTTTCCTATCTGTCTCAAACCTCAACAGAGTCACCTAGTAAGTCATAGGGTTAGCTCTCCACAGGGTTAGCCCTTCTTCTAAAGCCACATTAAGATAATCAATTAGCTCAAAGACTTCCTTTCATTACTCTCATTGATAGTGCAATTTATCAACAATGGCTGCCTTGTAAATTTCTCTTAACCCTTAAATCACATACAACATGCATTTCTTACTATTACTCCATTTAGAAATTTGGGATCCAGTTCCCAATCCATCCCTTTCTAGTAGTCTGTTTTACCCACTGTTCCATACATGATCACATTCCCAAGCATGGCTAGAAAGACTTTATCTTGATGTTTTAATTTCTTTCTCTCTCCTAGTACTCAGCAGAGCATTAAGGATCTTGTGCTCCATTGTTCTCCTCTAGTTATTTTTGTACCTATGACAAAACACCTGCTCCAGTGGCTTCTGGATGCACTGCATGCTCACCATCTGACAGGAACATTTGTGCCCATTTGTTTGAACAGAAGGACTGCATTTCTAATGGTACAAGATTCTTACTAATGACACAGTTCTTGGAAGAAGAGTACCAGGGGTCAGTCTTTATTCAGGCTTCCAAAGTACTTATTGGAAAATAATATATTTGTTTTTTGTAAAATTTTAAGAGAAAATTCAGACTGTATTCTTCGTTACATAAAACAGATTACAGGTTTCTTAAGAGGGTAGATTCCAAATCTATTTTATTCACTATCTTATGAATAGACACAGTCAACAATGGACTACAGAATCATGGAACAAACAACTTCCAGAGGAAAAAGGGCCCTGATAAAATCTCCAAGGAACAAAACTGCCATCTTAGTACCTATGCATAACATTGAAGTATATGCTGTAAGTTTATATAAGCATGAAAGCATATGATATACTTTGGATCTTATATGTCCCCCAAAGGCCAAGTGTCAAAGGCTTAGTTATATAATGTCACTAATGGGCAATGGTGAAAGCTTTCAGAGGTAGGGCATAGTGGGAGATCTTCAAGTCACTTGGGGTGTGCCCTTGAAGGGGATAATGAGACTCCAACCCCTTCCTCTTTCTTTTGTGTCCTGGTCACGTCAGCCATTTTGTTCATTTCCCACCAGGATATGCTGCTGCTCATCAAAAGCAACACAGCTGAAAATTGTTAGCCAAAATAAACTTTCCCTCTTCATAATTCGATGACCTCTGTCTTTGTTACAGTGAGAGAAAGCTGACTAACATGACCATGAACTTCATTACGTTTTCTGTCCTTCTATCGCCCTCCATCAGCAAAAGATTTCACAATGTGCAGTCTACACAGAGAACACAGAATGGATTAAAAGGTGGGGTTTAGTGTGTCAGATTCAACAACATCATATTAAAATACTAGAGTGATAATGAAGTTTCTCTTGCATTTAACTTTTATTCCTTTATAATTCATAAGCATAGTAAAACAGATATTTCCTTAACTGAATGCATGTAGATGTACAGATGGTATTAAGTTGATTTAAATCATTGCCAGGTATGTGTAGTTTATCTCCAAAACAGCTTTATTGATTTTTTTCCTCCATTTTTTGAGCAGACCTTTTTCCCATAAGAGTTATTAGTCAATGCACCCATTTCCAATCTTTAATTCCATGGCCTAAAACTGCTTTGACCAACAGAATATGGCAGATGCACGATGAATGGTATCTAGGCTCAATCATCGAGACGTATAGCTTCACCTGGGTCCCTTGGAGCACATGCTCCTAAAGGAGCTTCCTACCATGTCAGATGACCGTTTGTTCTGAAATGACTGTAATGTGAGCAAGTCTAATAAGCCCTTTTGAAGGAATTATGTAAAGAAAAAAATAGCCGACTAGCCCCGAGGTATCGCCACCTATTCTAAGTCACACTTCAATGCATAAAGAAGCCTGCAGCATGGTCTCAGCCAGGGTCTGATTGTAACTGTTAGAGGGAAACCAAGAGAGAACCACTAAACTCACACAGCAAATTCACTGAAGCACGAGGGCTAACAACACCATGCTGTTCTAAACCACTAAGTTTTTCGATTATTTGTTCTATAGCATTAAATGATCAGTATCCATGAGATTTTATTTTTTCCTCTTAAAAAGTACTAATATAAAGATGTAACCTGAAAGGACTTCCAAAAGCCAAATGTAGGGCAATCTGAACAACCAAGTTGTGCTAGTAACGGACTAACTATCCATGAGCTCATTCTGATATACATAAATTGAATGAATAAATGAGGGAAAAGAGAGAATTCTTTTCAGAAGAACCCAAATTAATAAAAAGTGAGAATGATGGAATCCAATAAACACTATCTGACAAATACATTTATAAATTTTGCTGGTAAGAATTGTTGATGGTTGCTAAAATTAATGAGCAAAAGAATGATGAGAAATACGATATTTTCACAGTCTGAAAGTAATTTCACACATAATGTTTAAGAACTATAACAGAAAAATATATCACTTTGTGGTGGAAAAAGCTTCCAGATACCACATTAAAAAAGTGATAGAAATTAACCTGTAGTAAGATATGCTGATGTCATATAACTCCTGATTCGATGCTATTCTTGACAAAAATGTATACCCTCAAGCTCATTTTGAGAAAACGTCAGGCAAAACCCCAGCTAGGGAATATAAATCAGGAGTGATCTTCCCAGTTGTCAGGGTCATGAGGCATAGGGATCCAAACCTACCCCAGACTAGAAAATGAAGGATGCTTGTGTATGAAGGCAATGTGAGATCTGGATTGGCTCTTGAACTAGAGAGTCAGAACAAGATTCGCGTGATAACTGATGAGTTTGGAATAAAGTCCAAAGATTTGAGAGTATTATATCAACAGCCATTTCCTGATTTAGATTATTATACTGTTATTATTTCAAAGTGTTAACAACAGGGACTCTTGGCATGTAAGAAATCAGTGTTGTCGCACAACTTTTTTGGGATGACTTAGTGCTTTAAATAGAAAATAAATATAAAGGTGATCCATTACAAAATGGTGAGGAGGATGAAGTGTGATATAAAAATGGCTTCATTTGATTCTTTGAAAAACAGACATTTGAGGGCTGGGGTTGTGGCTCAGCGGTAGAGCACTCACCTAGCACATGTGAGGCACTGGGTTTGATCCTCAGCACCATATACGAATAAATAAATAAAATAAAGGTATTGTGTCCAACTACAACAACAAAAAAATTTAAAAACCAAACATTTAAATTATTTGAGACTGTTTTAAAAAATAATGGGGAAATTATGTATGTAATGCTTCAATTAAAAGCTAAAAAAATAAGATATTGATAGATACCTCTATCAGGTTGACACACTGTTGTGGGGTCTTCTCTCCAAGAAAACAGCCTTACCACTTAATGGCCTCCCCTGCTTGTTCTGTCTCATTGTACCTCTTTATATTCAAAGCACAGGGTGTAAGACCTGAAAAGAGTTGCTGTTGTTGCAATTGATCTGGTGAGAGTTTTGTTGTAGTCTTTAGTTTGGTCTGATATGCAAACCATTCTGGAGGTGGAGAATGGAAGTGAATGAGGTTGGAGTTCTTTGACACCACCTCTGTGCATATCTCTGGATGCACCTGGTCCATCTTTGTCATATTGATAGAGCAAAATCCTGCCCTACTGCTCATAGCAGAAAAGACCAAGAATTGAAGGGAGGAAAACTAAACTTACCTGAGTTGAAGCAGAATCAGATAATATCATCATCTAGCTCTGGCAGAACTCAGAGGATAACAGGTTGGGGAGGAGGAAGATCACTTACAACTTTTCCTGTGACAATGCTTTATATTGCAGTTTTAGTAGGAGTTTAATTTCCTTGAGATCACACATAGATATTAAGGTATAAATGCTCCCAAATTATAACATTACCTTGAATATTTTTGATAATCTAATCCTCATGATTAATTACTCACTGACACTTTCATATTAATAATTGAGAACTTTCGTCTTTTGCTATCTCAAAAGAATGACACTCAACGTTTAGTTAACCAATAAACTTTTATACTTCTCTAATTAGTACGCATCTGCTGTCTTTGAAAATCAAGGCTATTAAATAATGTTCATCAATGGTTCACCAGAATGAAGCCACAAGGAAATTAAGAAAATGGAAGGAAAGAATGTAGAGGTAGAGAAGAGAAAACTAGCAGAAAGAAGGAGAAAGAGAAAGGGAGGAGGAGCGGGGAAGGGAAGGGAAAAATACAAATTTTTAACTTGGGAGGGTAATATTTTTTCACTTAAAATCCTAGAAACTTTCCTGTTAAATGTGTTGTGGTTAGAATGCTAATCACTATTCTCTGTGCAGGTAAAACCACTTAAAATCAATATTGTGGCCTTTTTTAGGCTGTTGCTATCTTGGAAACCAGTATTTGATCTATTTACTCAAAGTGCACTGGGGGCAGTAACTACAACTCACAATCGCCCTACTTCCTGCTCTGTGTTTAAGCTGGTTCCAATCTGTCTAACTACTATAATACATGCCAAGCATTATTTTTCTCCCCAATCCAATATTATCACCAACTGGTGCTCATTTATTTAAAGGTTGTGAGCATGGGCTATTAACTTTGGCAGGGAAATTCAATGTGGATGAGAAAAAAAAAAAAAAAAAAACTCCTTCCAAAAGGGAGGGATAAACGAGAGGTTAGAATAAAATAAGCAGAAACTGATGCATCATTTGCTAATCTCTTCCTTGTTGTTTTACCTGCATTCATGGAAAGACCGGGAGGAGGAAGATCAGATACTATTTACAGAGCCCATTGAGAGCTCCCTCTTCCTTGGCCTCTTTTAACTCACAGTGTTCTCATCAGCCTACCTGTGGACATGCCTAAGACCTTAACACCAGGCAATTCATGGCTTAAATAGCATAGAATTTCTAAAAGCTTTCTAAAAGTTCATATGCTATGATTAACTCTATTTGAATGTCCAAATAATTATTGCATTTTCCTATAGAAGTGAAAAGTCATGGGGATAAGTTTTAGAAACCTACTCAACCTACTTCCCATAATATTTCCCTACCTTCCTGAAGAGTATCTATTTGGAGTGAATGCATTCAGAAATTGGCACTCAGTGAGCACACATTTATACCAGATGTTACTACTGGGTAGGTGACTGGGGCTGGCTTGCAGGGTTAGAGGCCCCAGGAGAGTGGGGCTTGGGATAGGGAGGAATGAAAATATTTGATGGGAGGAGCAAAATGAGGAGTTAATATTAGACTGCAGGTTCATGGATAATTTGACACAAGTCATGTGAAGAGGACTGAAGGGATTGAGGGTTTGGGCTATGGAATCAGTATGTAGAGAATATAAGAAGATTTGTTGGCCCCGTCTCCAATATTATTCTTTTCTCTTTCCACTTACCTTCTAACTCCCATAGAGTTGACACTGGGCCGGGATGAGTATAGAATGAATGGCAAGAAGACTGATGGTGAAACCCAAATTGCCAAATATTCTCTTTCTTTCCCCAACTTTTTTTTTTTTTTTTGCCACTAGCACTGAGGTAGAAAAGGGATGGTGTAGACCATGACTCAGTAAATTCAGTAAATCTTAACCTGTGAGTCACACCTGAGTGTTGCCTGTCTGTAAATAAGTATTACTGAATCACACCCACACCTGTTACACAGACACAGGACAAGTAGTTCTGAATAGTTGTGACAAAGACAACACGATCTGCAAAACCAAAAATATCTATTATTTATCCCAAAGTAGTAGAAACTTGTTAATCCTTGGCTCTGAACTCTACAGGAGAAGGAGCTTAAGTATGGGGTGGTAGCAGTCATATCAAGGGATAAAGCATTTCCATATGAGGCCCTCTTGGTCATCTCACCCATCATCGCCAAGCATGTCCTACTTTTCCTCCTATGGCTGCTGTGAGTTGGAGAAGATATAACAGGAGGAAAACATGAATAAGAGAAAAGAAAAGGTTTCTAAGCAGTGATGCAAGGTTCAGAACTAAGGATAGTGAATGAGGAGAAACTATCCGAGGCATTAGAAAGGAACAGAGTAACCATTCTAGCAAAATGAAGGAAAGTACCTTTCATACAAAAGGTCAAATAAATACTCCCTGGGACTCTCTTGCTGGCTTTCTTTTCTCTCACTATTGATGCTACAAAATTTTATTGGCTACAGGTTCCATCTTTAATCCTGCCAAGAATCTTGTTTTGTTTTTTAATTGTTATTATTTTTTTAAAGAGAGAGAGGGAGAGGGGCGGAGGAGAGAGAGAGAGAGAGAGAGAGAGAGAGAGAGAGAGAGAGAGAGAGAGAGAATTTTAATATTTATTTTTTAGTTTTCAGAGGACACAACATCTTTGTTTGTATGTGGTGCTGAGGATTGAACCCAGGCTGCAAGCATGCCAGGCGAGCACGCTACCGCTTGAGCCACATCCCCAGCCCTGCTTTTTAATTTTTAAAAATTTGTTCTAATTAGTTATACATGACAGTAGAATGCATTTTGGTACATAATATATAAATGGAGTATAACTTCTCATTTTTTCTCATTTGTACATGATGTAGTTACACAGTCATGTAATCACATATGCACAAAGGGTAATAATGTCTGATTCATTCTACTGTCATCCCTACCCCAATACCCCCACTCCCTTCACTCCTTTCTGCCTAATCACAAGTACCTCTAAGAATCTTGTTTTCTTAATAACTATCTCTTTAACTGCATGAACTGTAGTCACGATTTGTATAAGAACTTGAATACATATATGACAGTGATCCCATAAGATTATAATAAGGCTGAACATTTTCTATCACCCAGTAATTCCAAAGCCACAGAAGTGCAACTTGTTTGTGATGGTGCTGGTGTGCACAAGCCCACTTCTCTATCAGTCAGATAAAAGTACAACATACACAATTCAATACAGTACTTAATACTTGATAATGATGATAAACAACTTGTTCATGTATTTACTATGCTAAACTTTTAATTATTATAGAGTATACTCCTGTACTTATTAAAGAAAAAATCAGTATGAAATAGTATGCCATGTTATGCTGTCCGCAGTCTCATATATCTTGTCTAATCCCCCCCCCACACTCTCTCTCTCTCTTCAGTGCTGGTGCACATCTCTTGAATGGATCAAAAGACTACAGCAATGATTGAATTATCTCCATCTAGGTCTGTGTGAGGACACTCTATGATGATAGTTGCAGAATGATATGACCTAATAGCACAGTTCTCAGCCCACATCCTTGTCATTAAGTCATATATGATTATGTATGAATTGTGTGTTCCATGGCAACGGGATACAATGTAGGCCCTTGTTGATTAGCATAATCAAGAATGACTCTTTGATGGATTAGATGCAGAATCTAGTTATACACACTCAGAGATAAGAAAATGTGCAATTTTCTAAGCAAGCATTCAAGAAAATTCTGAGAATTGACACACTCAGAGAGAAGAAAAAATATAATTTAATTTAGTTAGCAAATATTCTGAGAATTTACCAATTAAAGACTTATTTTTTATCAATGTACTCTAAACTTTCCTAAATTTCAAAAAGTTAACCACCATAAAATACATGCATTTTATTAATTTTTTTTTAAAAAAATCATTTGAGGAGACCACTGTCTGAGAAAGCTGAAATGTTATCATTTTCTTTGTCCTTAATTGGTTCTCCATGGCATGACTGTTATGCCATCACGTATTATACTCTGAGGGTTTACTTACTAAGATAAGACACCCCTGAGGTGTTCCAAAAGGAAGTAATTTTCAGTCCCTGGTCTCCGATGGCTCTCAAGTGTTTCCGAGGACTACTCCCCAACAAGATTTTGCTCTTTAGTGTCATACTAACAGTGCATTTGACTGGTTTGATGTGAGTAACTTTATTGAGATGTTATCTAATGTAATCTTTGCAAACACTTTGAATATCAGACATTATTAATTCTGTTGGAAACTGAGTCCAATAAAGATCATGTAATTTGACCAAGGTTACAATGCTAGTGAGCAAGGAGACCAGGTTTGGAATTCTCGTCAGTCTGATAACTGATGAGATTGCACATTTACTATTCTTCACTTGCCTTCCAAGTTGCACAGCTATTTATTTATAAGATAATATTGCAGAGTTTCTGAGCATTATACTAGATGCTGGGAAATTAGGAGTAGAATCAACAGACATGAGTTTTTAATTTGGTTATTGGGGAGTTTATAATCTGATTTTATCACATCATCAATTAAAGAGTTGATATTAATTAATCACAAAATAGTACAATTTCCCTGAGAACACAAAGTGTCATGAGGTGGACTAAGTACTCTGGAGGGGAAGGAAGGTGAAGATAGTGTTTGGGGATGAAGGTCAAGTCTACGAAGTGAGATACTGAAGAAAGTATTTTGGATACTGGGAAAGCTAATATGGCTTGAAAGTGGGCTGAAGGAGGAAAGTGCTTACCTGGCTTAAAAAGCACAGAGGACTTTGCCTGTCATGCAAACATTTGTGCCTTTGTGTTAAGAGTAAAGGAAAACCATTGAAAAGTTTTAGGTAAACAAATTACACCCTTTGATTTCTATACTTACAGGTTATCGGGATGTATAACAAAAATTAGGTTGAAATGCTAGTTTGGACTGTAGTGATGCCGGTGGTGGAGTGAAGACAGAAGGCAGATGTGTTAGAACCCGATGCTGGCTGGCAACAAAGAAGGGTTAGAGATCCAGGATGACTCCAGACCCCTGAACATGCATTAATTTACCTCTCCACTTGCAGAAGCTACTTCCTCTACCAGACTTACCCTTGCACAGTTTCTCTGGACAAGTTATGATGAATTGAAGCATGCATCTTAGTTCTTGGAGGCATACAATTAGATGTCACATAACCACCTAATCCATTCCATTGCTTACTGAACCTTTCCATACTAAGAGGATTTGTGAAGACCTGATGCTGAAAAATAAAACCAATCAGTCATCATAGACAGAATCCCAGTTGCTGGTGTTCATTTTCAAAGGAAAAAGTGTGGCTACTATGCATTCTGCTGCTGTGTTTCCTGGATTCATGGCTTAGGTTGAGAATAGAGAATTTTGTCTTTGTTGATTTGTCTCCATAAAATAAGGAGATAATTAGTAGTGTCCTATTTAACATGTAAATGTTTCAAAATAAATTTTGCAAGCACTCTCCATGAAATTCAATACAAGTAAGCCTCGGAGTTAGGCTGTTGCTACTAGAAACTGGCGAGCATATTTGTTCACAAAGGTCTTTTTCTTTAATTTTGAGTAGGGAAGCTCTTATGAGGTAAAAGACATTCAATGACAAAACAAGCAACTTTTCAGGTTGATTTTTAAAAATATGTTGCCTCTATCTAATAGATTATACCAAGCATGTTTATCTAAGAGGAAGATGTCAACTTTCATGGAGCCATGTTCCCCTTGCAAAAAAAAGCAGCAGTGAAAAGGCCAATGACTTGTAAGAACCTGATTAGGAAGCAGAAATCCCCATATCAACAAGGGAGACACATGGCACGAGCTTTGTAATTTATTGTCTACATGGTGTCTTGAAAATGCATCCAGCTGAGAAAAAAAATGCTGACTTTGACTAACTGTTTTTAGAAATGTCAGCATGCCTTTCACCAAAAAGATCCTGAAGAATAATCTGGAAACTCTAAAGGCCACATCTGTAGATTTTGACAGTTTTTATTTAAAATAATTAATTAACTGTATAGCTATTGTGCTGAAAAGAAATACACATGTGCAATGAGAAATTATAATTAAAGTCATTTTCTCACAGTTCTGATGCTGTTGCTTGAAAACATCTTTTTACTCATCTAGCCTTACATGCTGCAAAGTCAGAGCTGCCTTAAAACTATGTTCTATAAATAATTGTCTCCGTTTTGTTGATTTATATATGATAAGCTTGCAATAAATATTTAATGGTGGAGAAAGGAACAAAAATGTGGGGTGTAAAAGGAGCAAGCATGTTTTCATCACTGTGACCAAAAGACTTGACAGGAACAATTTTTGAGGCGGAAGGGTTTATTTGGTGCTTATGGTTTTAAAGACTTCATTCTGTAAGTGGCAAACTCCATCGATCTGGGGCCAAGGTGAGACAGAACACCATGGAACAAGGGGAGAGAGGAAGAAAGCAGCTCAGGACATGGCAATTGGGAACCAAAGAGAGAGGTCAATTCACCAGGGAAAAAATACAAACCCTAAGAGATTATCCAGTAACCCACGGCCTCCAGTCAACCCTGCCTGCCTACAGTTACTTCCCAGGTATCCATGTCATGGATTAATTCACTGATTAGGTTAAGGATCTCATAACTTAATCATTTCATCTTTAATCTCTCTTGCATTGTCTCACACATGAGTTTTTTGGGGGACACCTCACATCTAAAACACAACAAAGGAAGTATAAGAAAAGGGTGGAAGGCAGGGAGATGCAGAGGAGATGGGATAGAAAAAGAGAAGAGGAAAGAGAAAGGAATGAATGAAAGGAAGGGAAGAAAGACATTATTAGAAAGTATCCATCAGTGATTGTTTTTTAATCGAACTATATTAGCAGTAAAAATCACTGTTAGGAAGCAATTTTAGTACAAACACTTAACAAATCAAAGCTAAGAAATCGAATCTTGAATGAATTGGGAAATTGATATGGGCCAATGCAATTGGGCAAGATCAATAAGGTCTACAATGCTAGGCAGATCACTGAATATCCTGGCCTTGGCAGTGGCCTCACCTGGCCTGATTGCCCAACACTGTCTAACACAGGCCTGCTCTTTAAATCAGGGACGTCACCAGAAAATATGCAAATACTGCAGAAAGTACATTCAGCTTTCATACAGAGATGACAAATAACTACTCACCACTAAAGGAAGGAAGGATGACTCAGTCAAATAGAAATAAAACCATTAAATATGTGGATAAATGTGTTTTCCAGGAAAGAATCAACAAGCTTAAGTGTTCCAACATTGACCCACAAACAGATGTTAGTCATTTATTATTTTTACACTTAAACATTTATCACAAAACACCATTTAGGCCTGCCTGTGTGCAAGAAACTGCTTTCTATTTTATATTTACAAAGCCTTGTGTTTACAAAGAAATAGGACACATAGAGACACACAAGCTAACAGAGTGACAAACTTCTTTTTAAACTACTGTTTTTTAACTCCATTTATCAAGGGAGGTGGTGCATTTTCCTGACATTCTTATATTGATTTGTGCTGGTATACTTGCTATTTTGTAAGGACTCAAGTCATTTTCACTTGTGTACATCCAATTTTGTCAACTGTATTTTAAGTTTCCAAGGAACTTTCATTTCAGTGTCTTCTATTTATTTTGATATCTCCAAATGACTCTGCATTTGATAGGCCCCAAATCAATGCCTTGGACTAACTGATAGTTTTTCTTACTAAGAAGGACAATATGGAGGAACTGGCAGGTATAGATACAGGTAGATTTCATGATTTAAAACAACAACAAAAAAAATGAGACAGTTATTCAGCTTTCTGCTTTTAGGAAATGGAATGGCCTTGTAAAGCTGCTATGAAGCTGTGTTTAGGTCAAATTTCTATTATTTGCATGCTTAAAATTTTAGAGCCAAAAGGAGAAAACAATGGATGATCAAGAAATTAATCTGCATTATGTATCAGTTACATGTCGAGCAATAGTCATATATAAGCATGTTCATATAGGTTTAATGTTATTCATTTTTCATGCATTGTTTATTTATTATTCCCCTCCTGAAAGGAACCTAGGTTTTCCTTTGGGTATCTAGCCCTCTCTGCTACTATCATGTGCCTCAACAGGTGCTAAGCCCCTGTTCAGTGTAGGGGAAGGCTTCACAGGTATGAGGGTAATCCCCCTTCTAATATCCATGGGGTCAAGAACTCAAACTTAAGCTAATCAATTCGTGACCTGCAATGGGATTGTGACCCAATCCAACTCAACAATATAAGAGGGAAGATTTCTGGGGGCTTCAAGGAAAACTGCTCCCTCACACTGTAGAGAGGGCACTGGTACAATGTCTCCTCTTTGGATGTTATGGTAACAGGTGGAAGTGAATTCTGGAAGATCGAAGGAAGACTATATGGGACAGAGTCAAGAGGATCAGAGAAAAAGTAAACCAGAGGCTCAGTCTTGAATTCCGTGCTGTAGAATAACTTGAGGAGAGTTTTAAATTATTTTCAAATTCCCTCCAAATATATTTGTTATCTCACTTTTATCCTACAAAATATGAGAAGTAGATAGTGTTGCCATTTTATAGGCATTAACTTAGCTGACATGTCAAGCCTCAGGCACTGTGTGTGATTGTGAGAGTGAGTGTGTGTGTGTGTGTGTGTGTGATCTCATTTACCTCCCAGAACACCTCTCTGTGGTTATGTCATTATTCTCATCATTTTACTGAGTATGAAGCTGATGGAGGATAAATCATGTTCCCATGATAAGGCAACTAATGCATGAAAGTTACAAGTCTGGTGAAAACACCTCTGTCTCATCTCCAGTTTCTCTTGAACTAGGTGTCTTCCTTTTTTTTTTTTTTTTTTTAATCCAGAAGGAAAAAAATTTTAAAAAAGCAAAATTTTAAATGGCGATTTTTTAAAGTCATGTCTGAAAGCAAGCCAGAATAGAGGTTAACTGCTTGCTTTCCCTTCTTGCGGCCCAGATATGGAATTTCGGCCTATAACTGGATTAAAAACAAAAAAAAAAAGACAAAATGGGGAAGGGAGAAGAGAACTGGAATTCAGAGAGATGATTTCTTATTAACCTGAAGCCACCTGTCCAGTGGCTTCTTTCTATAGCAACAACATCTTGACAGTCATACCCCTTCATGCCAATACCTATGGTAAAACCACAGGCCACATTAGAAACAAAACCATTGATTCCGAGGAAATCTGTCATACCATATCATGAAAACTGAACAACTGGTTGGATGCAGTTAAGTATGAAATGGAGTTTGCTGACCTCTACTCAGAGAGAAGAGGCACACATTGATCAAGCTGACTTAAGGTCTGGGCTTGCTTCCTCCCGGGAGAAAGCTCCCTGGAAAAGGGTCAGTTACATGGAGTTTTGATTTTGTTCTACCTGCTAATTTTAATTTGTAGCCTTGGTCCTTTCTTTTAACAGTTTCCCTCTTGTTTCTGTAACCTTGATTTGATTAGTATTTCCCTTGGTTTATATAAAAATAATTTTTATACCTTTTATTTCTCTACAGGCGTACACTTTCCCCCCTTCATTTATCCACTGTTACCAAAGGGAGAAAAACTTTGCTGTAAGAATCAGTAGGAGACAGTGACAATCACTCTAAATGGTATGTCTGGTAGTCACCATATCATTTGTATCTCTGTTAACTACAGTCATTGTGAGGGTAGGAACTGTAGAGGCTTTTTGTTATCTCACAAGGGGCCTTGTAAAATTCAAGCTGTCATCAAATGAAATAAACATAATTATTTGTTGACTGAATTTTTTGTCAAGAATTCAATCAGTGTAGATATAAACATGGCTGTATAACCCATTAGGAAAGAGATATAATATCATTTCATTTTTTTTTTATCCATTCATCGAATACACATTCATTGAGTACCAACTATGTGCCCACATTACACTAGTCTCCAGGAATGAATGTGATAAAGGGCTTGGTGTCTTATAATCCTAAATACCTCTCATATCCTAAACATTTAGGATACAGAGAAGTAAGTAAATATTACAAAAAAACTGTGTGATAAGAGGAAAATTGCACTGTGCATTAACCTCATCATTAAACTTGTCACTTTCACCTCTGAAATGTGTTAAATCTCCAAGAGTTTTGATAACAGGAGAAAAGGTGATCTAAGTCTCTAGTGACAAAATCTCTTTCTTGGACACTCATTGCTACGAACCTCAGAGAGTGATGTATTTCCCTATTTAAAATTCATTTTCAAAATGATTATGACTTAGGGAAAACATGGAAATAAATGAAAGGTATTACTATTGACAATTATGTGGCATTTTGCTGTGCTAGAGCCAGAACATTTATTTTTGTCAAACAGAATCTCATTTATCTTCCTAAATTTTCTCACATAAAGTGATGAATATTCGTCTGTGAAATTTATGGAATTAATATCTTTCAAAATTACCAATTCGCCACAGTTTGCTGCCAGTTTGGCTTGGAGACAAATTTGTCATCAGGTTTCCAGTCAAATTCATTCACATAAGCAAGCAACTAAACACTCACCTAGTCATTACTACTTAATCAAAATGGTCTCCCCTACTCCCTCAATAGCTAATAAGTGTCAAAGAAGAGATCCAAGCCCAGAGCAGGATGTAGCCAAAATTCTCTGCTTAATGCCACACTAGCCCCCAACATAGCCAGTGAAGAGTAGATGTTTTAATTCATTCTTTTCATTGAAAAGAAAAGAAAATTATTTATGCTATCTCAATAGAGTAGGGGATAACTATAAGTCCCCCCTCCACACACACTTGGGCAAAATGAGGAGGACTTACATAGGAGTACATGAGGGGGCTTTGTACACCACTTTTGCAGAAAAGATGGGAACTAGGGTCCATGGAAGCCAGAAGGTCAGGCTCTTGGTTTCCTGGCTCCTGGATCCCTATCATGATCTCTCTATCATGCCACCTCTGCCTCTGCCTTCTTATCTGTTCTTGTTTACTCTGTCAACTATGATGATTTTTCATTCTTTTAATTTTGTAGGTATTATTTATCCTATGGTTTCTGCTCACGTACCATGGCTCTTCTTCAACATTTCAGAAAGAACTTGATCCTTTATGACCTTTTTGACCTGCTCACACCACTTTCCTTAAGTTTCTATTATGTCATTGATCTAACCATGCACTGGCTGGCGTGGGACAGTGAGCTCCCTGTGAAATTGGAAATGTGCAGCCCAACAGCAAGAGAGGTAGTCTGTTGCTTCCAAGGACTTCCATTCACAAATCTGGTGGGATTGATGAAAAATATGACAAAATACTCTCCTCCACATCTTCCCACATTAATACATACCAGGCTTCTGTGACAGAAAGGATCCAAGTGTGGAAACCAGAATGGATGAGAGCATTTTTGAGGGTATCGATATATCCTTTCTAAATTGATCACAACCATAATTATGGTTCTAGCTGACCAATGTCTGATCAAATCTCGTCCAGATTTAAATCTTCCTCATGTCAGTTTAGTCCAAGATTTTCCAACTACCATTTATGAAGTGAAGAAGAAAACAGTTAACAACGCCAAGTTTGGACTCTGCCTGGGCTTGAATCCTAGTTTCTCCATAAGGGAAGACTTTGCTGAAGTCAATTTCTCTGACATTCGATTTGCTAATACATAAATGGGTATACTAACAATATCCACCTTACAGAATTTCCTGAGGACTAAATGCAACTATCAATATAAAGGGTTAGAACAAAGCCTGAAAAGTAACTGCCACTAGCTGTTACCATTGCTATATGTCAGGTTCCCTGCTATGTGCTCTACTCCTATAATTTCATTTTAATCATTATAACGTCTCTACTGGGAAACTGTTATTACCTGTCTTTGACAGAGAAGGTGGTTGATCTGGGACTGGAATTAAATTTTCACAGGAACTTCCAGTCCAATGATTTGCAACTTTATAAAAGCTTCCACTCAAATTTGAGATTAGAGCTTAAATTATGACCCTACACTGGGGAAGAAAAGGGAGTTGAGTTTTGGAATGAGCAAATGACTTTTTAAGGTTTCAAAATTATATTCCCACAGTGGTATTAACACTTGACAACCTTAATGCTCTACAACCTTAAAACCCTGCTTAATTCAACATATGAGGAGTAATGGAAGTGCAGAGGCAGCCACAATGCAGAGTCTTAGAGTGCATAAAAAGCATCTGCTTCCCCATAATGTCTCAATGAATCATTATGACAAACAAAAATAAAGCCAATGCATCTCACTGTATAGCTGATGCTGCTTTTCTGCTCACAAGGCACAGAAGTTAATTATTATGAACAGATGTGCTTAGATTGGACAAGAATTTATACTCCATGAAATCCAGCATGGACTGAAACAACACAATATGGTTGGTATATTTGTTTTTGTGTGGGGTTGTCGAAAAGAGCACACTGCTCACTCTCCCAGAGTGTTCCCAGGAAGGCTCTTTAGAGCCCGATTTTCTACTGCCAACCACTTCACATTACATCTCAGTCCAGAAGAATCCATTTAACACACTGAGTTGACCACATTGTCTCATTCCTATAGTATCTGTGACTCATTGGCTCGGTTACTGATGTGCCAGACAGGAAGACGGGCCCATAGGTAGCTTCCTCATTTAGGGGAAATCTTCAATATCATGGTAAGGAATTCCCATCCCTCCTGGAGTAGGTGTCCAGATAAGAATATGAAGATTCATTAACCCAAACACAGCCATTCCATAACAGCTCAGAATATACGTGCATGATTCTCATATACAAAGCATATAAGGCGAGGGAAAATCATTATTAATTGATTCAATTCAGAAGACACTTAATTTAGGATCATCCAGTTTAATAATTTAATTATTCACTATTCAGGTCCTGGGCATTCAAAGATGAGTGAGAATTTCTTTATACACTGTGAAAAACTTATAAGATAAACAATGCTAAATCATATAGCATATGTTAGGTGTTAAAACAGAAATCGTACTTTTTAAAAGGCTAATGAAGATAATGATGATGAAAAATTCTGTATTTCGAGGGTTAAATATTGGCCAACTTCTTTGTGCAGACCTTATACCACTAACCTCTTTTATTTTACAGATACATCATGGCATATTATCATTACTGTTCTTACTTTTAAAGGTGAGAAACTTGAGTCTTAAGGAAAGTAAGGAAACCTGTCTAGAGAGCCTTCATGTGATTTCAAATGTATTTTCTGATTGTTCCTGGAAGCTAGAGAATGGAAGGGATAATTCTTCTGTCTTTGAATTGGGGAAGCCTTCACAGAGAAGGGCCATCTATTAGAATGTCTAGGATGAGGGATTTTATCAGGGAAAGAAGAAGAGAAGGGCATTTAGTGTAAAGGAATAGTTGGCCCAGAGCCAGGGGCAAAGAAAAATTAATACATTTGCTAGATTTCCTTTTAGTCTCTCATTGTACACACTTTTAGATGGTTGGTGAATTCATAGTATGGCCTGTCAACAAGAAATAGAATCAAACTTCTTCCATTTAAATGTGAAAAGTATGATCTTGGGCTTTGGGTACAATTACAACCCAGACATTACTTTACACATTATATTTATTTTGCACATGGCCTATATAAATGGAAATTAACTTGAAATTAATAAGGTATTATGAGAAAAATATGCATCTAATATTACTTTCTTAATCAAAGTCTGATGAATCTCATATCAAATGTGATTTCAAAATAGTTCTACTTTTCCAATAAACTTACATTATTCTTTTTAGAGAAAAAGGGAATGTTTTCAGTATAAGTACAAAGTAGTAGGCAAAAACAGTTATTGATGCTATGCTAATAAAAGGTACCAATATTTGAAGTATACTTATTTAAATGTATCAACTGGGCTTTGGAGTCATAATTATGACATCATTATCCATGTGTGTAATCATTTACTTAAATGTGGGTTCTCTGACGAGAAAAATAAAAAGACAATATATATCAGTGAGGAATTATATCAGCTTCTAATAATAGAAACCTGAGTACAGTGGCTTACACATACTTTCTTCCAATTTTATTTCTCTTATAAAACAAATCTAGTGGTAATGGTCCAAGGCCAATAGAGCAGCTGCCCAGGTTCTCTCATCCTGTTCTGTAATCTTTAGTGAGTGCCCATCTTCTTGGCCATAAAATGGCAGATGGGACTTTGACAGTTTCATCTATGAGCCAGGCAAGAGCAAAAGGACAGCAAGCTGAGTCAGCCCCATTTAAAAACATTTTCCAGAAGCTCTACCCAATGATTCTGTGTATAACTCACCACCTCTAGCTTCAAGGAAATGTCAGAAGAAAAAAAAATTTTTTTTTAAATTGGGAAGCATTTAAAAAGTCAAGTTTCTGTTATTAGGCAATAAGAAGAAAATTAAAATTGTGAAGGCAAAATAGAAAAATCCAAATTGATAAATAAGTTGAGTGGATCTTATGAGAAAATAGCAGCAAGAACCATGATAGCGTCTTTGTGGTGCTTGGTACTTGATAAAGTGCTTTGGTAGTTCATGTAAAATTGAACACCGAGCCAATGAAACAGCAATGGGGCTTAGAGTAAAGGGGCTTGGGTATGAATATACTGTGACACAGAAACACTAACCCTGCACGTTTACTGAGGGATTCCTAAGAAGTAACTCTTTCCTTAAAGAGCATTTTAAACTGCTTCACTGTGGCTACAGCAGACAAAGTGGCAGAGGAACAGTCACATCTTTCTCCTATAAGGGTGACCGCTGTGGGCGGCATCACAGAGTCATTATCATCTGAAGAAAAAAGGCAGCATCCTGCCAACACACTGAAGTCAACACCTTCCACTGAAACCTATGGCATACACCCATTCCATAAGCTTTAAATGGATTAATAGTTAGACTTAGGCTTTGCTAATGAACTTTGACTGGTTCAAGGATATGACCTTTAATCAAGGCACTAAGTCTCAGTTCCTCCACTTTTGCTGAAAACCCTTGAAAAGGAAAAGTTCTCATTATCCTATGGTTATTAAGCATGGACCAGGAAATACTTCTTTATGCATGGACAGCCTGAGAATGTAGTCAACATTAGGTAAGCCAGGAAGAAACCTAGTCCCTGGTTCCCTAGATGTCATACTTGATGAAAAATCTAGATTCTATGATTTAAATTATGTAAATGTGTAAGGTACTTTTTTGTAATTAGCCTAATTCAAGTTATATTTTCTGATTTTGTAATGAAAAATTCAGCTAATAAAGTTACATTATGGAAGATAAAATATGATGCAACTATATGATGTAATTAATACTGACTTATTGAGAACTCAGTCAGGAATAGCTGTAACTACCTCAGCACTTTTCATAACCCATTTTTTATGAGTCCATAAAACTACTATACTCTGGGAAGACTTGGAAATTTTTTCTGCTGGAGATAAGTGTGGATAAACATTGACCAGAATGTTCTGAGGTTCTTATGGTTTATTTGTCTTACCTTAACATTACTTGGTCCTTTAAAACAGGAGTCCAGTTACTGCATTTCAGAAGGTGCCTGATATGTGTTAGGTAACTGCAGAAAACAGAGTTGCACATACCATTCTCTATGTTTATGAGAAATAAATTCATTATACAATATCAATAACCACCATGTGATCACACAGCACTCATAAAGAGTACCTTATTTTAGTATCTGAAAAGATTTTATTGCTCATATGTCTTGGGAAAATAAAGATAGATTGAAAAACTACAATGTAGGAGATTCTAGTTTTATTACTGATAAAAATAATACCTAATCAATAGTCTACAAAGATAGAAGATGAAAAAAAATCAAGATACTAAAAAAATTTACTTAAACATTTGGGGAAAAAAAAGGTCAGTTGCATTCATTTTAATACTGTGAATAAGAAAGAGTTTTACTAATATTTCAATGTATGCTATAAATGCTCAAGTTTTACACTGTGGCTTTACTTTTACTCTTGAAATATTCATTGTGTCAGAACATGCCAAGGCAAAAAATTAAAAAGCCCTAAGTATCCACTGAGATTAATAAATGAATGCAATGTTAACAGCAGCCAATGATTACAAACCCTGTTTCTATTTCTGGTTCACTTTCTTCTTCCCATCTTCTGCCTACCCAAGTCATCAAATCACAGGATCCTCATCACTGGTACTCCAAGGAAGTTAGTCCTCATTTATATGATTAAATTGTGTGGACCTAGAACTTTTTTTTTCAGTACTTTGAGAAATATACGCAAAAAATGGGAAGTAGAGTATTAACCCATCAGGGAAACTTTCGGTGCAAATTCTTACTTTATTTATTTATTTATTTTTTTGTATCAGGCATTGAACTCAGGGTCACTCAACTACTGATCCACAACCATAAACCTATTTTTTTGTATTTTATTTAGAGACAGGTTCTCATCGAGTTGCTTAGTGCCTTGCCTTTGCTGAGGCTGGCTTTGAACTCATGATCCTCTTGCCTCAGCCTGCTAGTATTACAGGTGTGCACCACCACAACTTGCCTGGGGCAAATTCTTAAATAATCTTTTTTTTTGCTAAATTCAGAGGTTATTTTTAGCACAAAAATCAAGTTTGTGGTATTCTTTTAAAATAAATAAGTAGCCTTCACTATATCTTAGAGCTTCTTAGTTTTAAGGGTTCATTGGAAGCTACCATTTAAGTTCATTTTGTTTTCATGCATGCAGAGTAAGCAAAGACTGTAACTCCAAATATGTATGTGTGATAATAATATACACCTCTTGGCTAAAACTGTTGATATATTTCCAAAAGATTTATCCTACCATAGTAATATTTTTATGAAAGCAGTTATTCTGAGATAATATCAAAAGGCAATGAAATGCATGATACCCAGACTAAAAAGTTAAAATAAAAACTTAATTAATAAATTCACATGGAAATAGAAATATATAATATTCTAAAAAATAAGTGTTCAATATGAAAATCTTGGCTCACTAAATGTTAAAATGTATTATAAAATTAGTGATGGTATAGCAGGAGAATTATACTCATTTATAAATAGATTAAAAAAATAATAAGGTCCAGAAAGAGATTCTAACATGAAAAATTATGACAGCTTTTCAAATCATAGAGCAGTTGGGAATAACTAGCTATCTACTTGGAAAACAAAACACTCTATGTGTACATCATTATTTTCCCTAACTATATTCAGAGGAAGAGAATATAGTTAGATATTTTTATCTTGAGATAGAAGAACTTTTCTAGTTTAATACCAAATCTAGAAACAATATAGTAAAAATTGATAGATATACTACAAGAAAGTTATTAAAATTTGTTCATTTCAAGCCCTATTTTGTTTCCAATTTTTTTAAAGCACACATAAATAAGTCCATGAATAAGTTTAAAAGATAAATTTCAAACTGGGGTTATAGCTGAAAAATTAAAATGTTTAATATCCAGAATATATAAAATATCTTTCAAATTATAAGAAAAAAGCCAAATAGCTAGTATAAAAATAGACACAATTTTGATTAGTACACTTTGATAAAGAATATATTGACAAACAAATATTAACAATAAAAGAAACACAAGTACAAACACAAGTTATACATTTTTGATTGACAAGTATTAAAAGTATTGGCTAGACCTAATAAGAGCTAAAGAAGTGAATGACACTGTGTCGTTATTAATAAAGTGATACAATATTTGTAAAAATCAATTTCCTAAACTTTTAAAGATACATAGTCTCCTTCCAGCAATTGCACTAGTATAAGTAGGTCCTAGAGTAGATATTTTCTAGTTCCATGACATTCCTAGTGGAGACACCACATCACACCATCCAGTGGTAAATTGGCTACTGCAATAAGGAACATCCAGATGATCAGAAGCTTTCCATCAAAAGTAAAATGACACTTAGAAATGTCTACAAGCTATTAGGAAACTATTTATATGTGTATAAAAAGATGTTTGGAAGATTGTTCACTAAAATAAGACCAGGGGTATAACTCAGTGGTAGAATATTTGCCTAGCATGTGCACGGCTTTGGGTTCAATTGCTAGCCCCACAACCAATAAATCAATAAAGTAACTCTCTCCTTAGGCTGGTGAGATTTTGGATGATTTTTGCTATAATATTTTTTCACTGAATTCTGTGTAACAATGGGATTTTTTAAAAAATACACAATATTTTTATAAGTGTAAATAAATTAAATTGCTTTTAGGAAAAATTATATAAATCTTAAATACAATGTTGTTTACCTGCTACCTGAAACTTGACAACTATATGCTAATATATGCTAATGTATGCTAACTGTATGCTACACCTACTATTCAGAATGATTTTGAATGAAGTATAAAATAGGTTTTGTTGATTGTCATGTGTTAGATGTAATGGTTCTCCATCATTTATAAAGCTCCCACACAGTTTCAAAGTACGGAATAGTTTCCACCAGATCTTTTATTCATAGATGAAAGAAGTCCAAACAGAAACTAAGCTGGTTGGGAACATGATCAAGAAGCTCAGAGCCAGTAAAAATCATCATACGCTCTTTGGAGATTCCTGTTCCCTTATTTCTGATTCTTTCCTGCTTGGAACTCAAATAGAGCAGAGCTATTCCATCATTGCTGGGATCAAGACATGAGTTTATGTGTGTACACTGTCCAAGAGAAAGTAGAGGCTTCAAGAGGGGTTAATTTAACACCTAGAGGAAATAATAATAGGAAACCTTAATTCTTTTTCTTATAGTGCATCATATATATATATATATATATATATATATATATATATATATATATATATATCACACAGACAGATTGATAAAGAGTCTGGATATTTGTGATGACTATCCTATTTGCATCCCTATCTCCCAGAGAAATGAATCTTCAGTAAGGTGGTAGCAGCTAATGTGAGTAAACACTAAGGCATCAGAGAGAGTCCCCAAAGAGGGACACCCAGGATCAGCTATTAGAGTTTTCTGAGGACAAAGTGACCAAAGTCAAATAAGATAAACCCTAAATACATGGTAACCCTAGGATTTACTCTGAGAAGAATATAATTTATGCTGTGCAGTATAAATCCAATCTCTGCCTAGCAATGTCCAAACTGCATAAAGAATAGAAAATGGTGTTAGTGATGCATGATCTTTCCTTCTTCCCTCCCTCCTGCACTCTCCTCTTTCCTCTTTCTCTTTCTTTCATTTTTCATTAAAATGTCTGAATGGTTTTTCAGGAGTGGATGCCTGATAGCAATTTTAGGAACAACATTTTACATTTTGTACTTGACAATCCCATTTCCACACTCCAATAAAAAATGTTGCAATTTGTCCTAAGCATTCTATAGATTTTCTAATGTGTGTGTGTGTCTTCAGATGGTAAATTAATAGCACCTTTGGATTGGAGACGAAGTGGAAATTGATATTGATCAGAGCTTCATCTTATTTCTGGGGTGTCAAGACATGTCTCTAGAAAGTTTGGTGTTTCCTGTTCTCTTCCTGCTTGTCACCACATCCTGTTCTCTGTCCAAGAGGAAGTCTGGGAGTTACCCTGAATGAAGGGGATCTGTGATAGGTACTGGAAACACAGCCTTTCTCAGAGCTGCTAGCAGCACCTACCTCAAAAGTATGAGAAAGTCAAAAGTCAACTTGAATTCTTTATCCATTAACATCAACTAACATAGCTGTTGTTGCTATGTTGAAAAGGCAACTGACCCCAAATAATTCTTCCTTTTTAAGGATATGCCTATTTCCTAAAGCTAATGCAAAGGATCACATTTCAAACAAGTCCTTCAATTGTAAACATCAATGAATAACCAAGATTCTGAGGATGCATTTGGATGCAGCTTAACAGAAAAAGTCCAGGAACTTAGGTAATGCATAATACAAAAGAGAATGAATGTAATCCTGCTCTCAAAAATTTAAGAGCCCATTGCATCAATTTTTTTAAAAGGATGCTATTTGAATATATTATGTTCCACCTACCTATTAATATCTTATTAGTACTAGACTTACTTTGAAAAAGAGATAATTGGAAAATAAGGAAGGATTATGAGAACTAGTACTTACTTACAAAGATTAGTACTTAGTTACAAACACTTGTAAAAAAAAATATATATATATATGGCTGTAAACCATATTTGAGATCTGGACAGTAAAAATATTTCCCCTTTTCAAAAGGAAAAAAAAAGATAAACAATATGAAAAAGTCAACGTGTAGAGGGAAATGATAGAAGATTAAAAGTCTAAAGATATCACAGAAAAAAGAATAGAAACAAAACTATAGCAATAATAAAATATAATTCTTTGACAAAATAACTTTTAAAAGTTTTCCCACTTATAGCAAAAGTTAAAATAAGAAGAAAATATTTTATTATAATAATAAATGATATAAATGACACTGAGGATGATGGTGATGATAAACACATTGACAAAGTCTTGTAAACTTTAATAACTCTGGAGTGGCAGGTGAGGAGGACACTTAAAAAAAAAGTCTAGAGAAAAAGGAATAAAAAAAGCACAAAAACAGTTTACCTAAAACTATATGGTGTGATGGCTTTGTAATGTGCAGTGTGGCTACTCTAAAACTACATTTCCCCAAGTTCCCTGTGGTTTATATTTCAGGTTGGATTAGGTCACAGGGAGAGCCTTACAGCTTTGAAGAAGAAAGGGAGGCAGCAGCTCTTTTGTAGTTTATATACAATATTGCTCTAACAGTGGTCCCTTCACCTTCTGAATATAGCCCTCATTGCTCTATGGCTTATTTTTTTTAAATAACATTCTTTTTTCTCTCTTCTCCCCTTTCCCCTTCCCTAATAAGATTAGGGAGACAGTGTTCTCTTTTCTTCCCCTAGTTAACTGCCCTTGAACACACCCACTACAGGAAGGAGATGTCTGCTGAGGATCTGGGAAGTGAATGTCTCCCAAATTAACAAGTGAACCCTAACACACATCAGGGCACCCTGGGACCTGCTACCAGAGCATACCTGGAATGTAACCCTTGAAGAGCTCCTCCCTGTCCCTCCTGAGGGGCAGAGTCACAACCATTGGGACAGAAGTCCCCTGTGCTTCTCCTTTGGTAGCAAAACAATAAGGCTTTTTCCTTTTTCTCAAAACTATGTTAAATTGGCATTAACTGGCATTGGGGACAAGGATGAAGCTTTCAGTTACATTGCTCTCTGTTGACTTACCACTGTGGCATAAAGCAAAGTTAAAACTACAATTGCTCTGACTTCCCCTCCATCCTCCTTTAGGTTCTTGAACTCCTGGGCCAAGTTGCTTCTATAATTCTTGACAGTCTCCAGCTTCTGGAGGATGCCTTCCTAACCAGTGTCAGAGAGAGCAGGAACAAAGGTGAATGTCAATTCATCCTCAGATGGTTCCAACTAGTGCTTGCGGGTTTTTAGCTTGTTACTGATAGATACAAACTGACTGCCTGAGCTGTAGACTCTAAGCTTTAGCATCAAATACAGAGACAGCAGCCTTACAAAGCCTCATTAATCAGTTTCTACAATTGTATAAGCCACATTCTTGTAATAAATTCATATCTCTTACTGGTTCTGTTTCTATAGTTGATCCCGACTGATACAGAATGCCTCACTGGTATAAAATTTTGACCTGAACATGGGTTGAATTGTTTTAAAGCCAGAATTCTATACTCAATCAAACCGTCACTTCAGTTTGAGGGGAAAATAAAATAGTTTTTGAACACGTAAGACCTCAGAACATACATCACCTCAGGACTTCTGAAAAATAACTCAAGCAAAATTAAATATAAATTCAAGAAAAAGAAAATACAACTACACCTAAGTTCAAGTTCTATTTTATAATCACGTAGCAGGTGTGACAGCCTCATGATGTGTCTTCAAGAAAACACCATTCAACAATATATAGACAATATCATCAATATCCAGGAAAAAGTATTATATGATACACCGTTGCTAAAAAATGTACCTGTTTAAATCAGGATGTGCATGATCATTGTCACTGTTGACACTGCTTAAAGAAATTGGGAAACGTTACAAGTTGTGCTCATGTAGACAAACTCTCCTCAGTAGAGAGGTGCTGACTTCAATAAAGTCTACTTATATTAAAAGAAAAAGTATACATCATCATGGGTTAAATGAAAAGAAAAACAAAAAAGGAAACTCTATGAATAAAGTCATCATTCATAGATAAAGCACGCTGATTGCACTATGGCAGGCTAGAACAGAGTTTTCTATAGAAACAAGAACATCCATATACCAATGGCAAAACTGCAGAGGGATGGGAGACCTGCTGAGAATAGGAAGACAAGTGTGATTTCTATTCAACTTTTAATATGCAGTAAGTACAATAATTATTCCAAGCTGTATAATTTTGTCAGGTATAGAAATTTTGCCTTCAACTCAACCATTCCCTATTATTTACCAATCTAGATTTACATTTGAAAATTTCTTATTTTGAAATAAATGTAAGCTTAATAAGGCAAGGACTTCACCTGCAGCAATTATTGTATCTCGAGTTCAGAGAATCATATGTACTACATAATCAGGGTTTAACAAATATTTCGTTCATTAGTTAATGTTAAAAAAAAATCAGTAAGATTTAGTGTGGTATTTAGACAGTAGGGGTGCATTCTGTTTTTTTTTATTTTTTGTGGGTTTTTTGTATCAAGTATTATTAATGAAAATAAATTGATGACCATTAACAAACACATAAGTAAATTTACAAATAAGAAACTCAATATTTATCTCAACTTTTAGTTGAAACTTAAACTTTGAGAAAAAAATTATTTTGTTTTTAAAAACATAATTAAGTATTTAAAATTTAACAATTCTATCAGGCGCATGTCAATTTCCTTTTATTCTGTTAAATCCATGTAAATAAAATACAGCATCTTAGAATAAAATTGTCAATAGTAGCTTCTGGTAAACAAATTGAGGACAAAATATATGTTCTTAATATAATGCATAAGTTTTCTTTTTCTAAGTTTTTTTAACAATAAGTATCAATAGCATAAACAGAAAGAAATATTAAATGCAAATGAGAAAAAAAAAAAACACGGTAAGATGGGTGCAGTGGTTATACCTGTGAAGCCAGTGGCTTGGGAGGCTGAGGCAGAAGGATCATGAGTTCAAAGTCAGTCTAAGCAACATAGTGAAAAACTAAGAAACTTAATGAGACCTTGTCTCAAAAAAAAAGGGGGGGGGGGCTGGGGATGTGGCTCAGTGGGTAAGTGCCCCTGAGTTCAATCCCTGGTGCCAGGAAAAGAATGAGAATTTTCCAATGCTTTGTTATAGAAATGTATTTTATTAAAACACAATGAATGAAATATGGCATAAGTCTTAATTTGAATAGTGCTTCCTTGTTTGTGTGGATACTTGCAGGCATATATATATATATATGATTGTGGTTGGGGAATGAAAGGAAAAGGTGAATTTACAATGTACTGTACTGTTTTTCTTTTCATTTCTTTTTCTTTCTTTTGTAATGCTCTTAAGTTCATTTTTAACACAGAAATTTTTTAAAAAATAAAACCTCTTGTCTTTTAAAACCTCCTTCCACCAACTCCTCCTTTTTATCCATAATGAGTTTGCCTCTCCTTGGAATCATTCCTTCTAATTATTATTATTTTCACTATTAGAACAAAACAAGTTCCTTGATTGCATCTCCCCTCCCCCACCACTGCTCCACTTCTCTATTCCCTTCACATCAAAATTGGTCCCAAGATCTTTTCTTTTTCTCTTTTTCTCTTTTTTTTCTCTCTTTCTTTTTTTTCTTTCTTTTTTTTTTTTTTTTTGGTACCAGGGATTGAACTCAGGGGCACTCAACCACTGAGCCACATCCCCACTCCTATTTTGTATTTTTATTTAGAGACAGGGTCTCAATGAGTTGCTTAGCGCCTTGCCATTGCTGAAGCTGGCTTTGAACTCATGATTTACTTGCCTCAGCCTCCAGAGCCTCTGGGATTACAGGCATGCACCACTGTGCCTGGCCCCAAGGTCTTTTGTTATTTCTCCCCAGTTATTTTGTAATGCTCCTGAAATTTTGCTCCTACAAATTTTCAGTCACCTCCAATCACTGTTCTTATAAGGTCAACAAGGACTTGAATGTTGTTTTTACTAGTTCTCCAACAACACTTAGCAGAATTAGTTGTTCCCTATCTATCTTCCTTTATACATTTTCTTTTCTTGGTATCCAAGACCCCATACTCTGAGTTTTTCTGAGGACACCACAGGCCTCTTCTCCTCAGTCCCCTTTACCAGTTGTTTCTCAATTCCCTGATCTCTTAGCTCTGGTTTAGTCCTTGAACTCTTCCCTAGCTAGATGCAGTCACTGACAAATGATCCATATAGTCTCATGGTTTCAATATAAACTATGCATTGATGTTTCCCAAAATTACATTTCTAGTCATTCCAGGACAACTATTCTCTCATAATATTTGCAAACCCCATAAATTCTATTCAAAAACCATATTCAAAACATGACCATTTCTTATTTCTGTTGGTAGCACTTGGATCCAGGTCACCATTATCATTTTCCTGGATGGTTCTGGTAACCTCCTAATTGGTGTTCTTGCATGGGTCCTTCCTTTCATGGCTGATTGTCTACTCAACACCAGTCTTCTGAGTAATGCCTTACAAGGGCTGCCCAATCCACTTACAGCAAAAATTAAAACTCATCCAATGGTTCCATACAATGTGCTTTTCTTGCCCACTTTTCTGGCTTCCTCTCTCCCTTTTCTCCTCCTGGCTTTTTGTACTCAAGCTTCACTGTCTTTTGCTATTCACTGGATGTAATAGGCTCTTTACAATTGAGAGCTTTTGTATTGCCAAGACAGCATCATTCACTACCTCCCTTCCTTCACATCTTTGCTTAATGTCACTTTTTTAGCAAGAGTCTCCCTGATCAACACAGTAGGAATTGAACTATTCATTTCACCTCCCTCCTGCCTTCCTCACTCTTCTAATTTTCATCCCTATTTCTCCATAGAACTTCTTATCACTGATACACACCATTCATTAATTTTGTTGATAATCTCTTTCCTTTCATCATGCTAATAATTATAGGAGGTGATGAGGTTTTTATTTTATTGCTGTATTTTAGTATCTAGAACCACTGCTTATAACATAGGAGGTGCTCATTAAATATTTGTTAAATTAATAACAATCAGTAAGGGAATCGACAAACAATTTTGCTAGAAAAGAGCCAAAAGCAAGTAATGAGAGCTGACGAGGACCAGAGCCAGACCCTGGGAACCACAAAGAGAAAAGCAAGAGCAGCTGTTCAAAAAGAAGTTGAGGGCAGCTGGGTTAATGCCCATCATAAACATTAATGGTCCAGCTGTGATGCAGAGCTGGGTGGCCCATTTTTTTTTAAATAGTAAGTGGGACAGAGGTTTTTATATTGCTATATGAATTACAAGAAAGGTTACAGATTTCAATTGTAAAAAGATTTTCTTTCTTTTTGACAGTGATTAGAATTGCAACAATGAACTTCAAATTTAACACATGCACATAATCTTTATTCTCCATCTGCACCTCCTACCCAACACAGTTTCTAGAGCTTCCATGTACCTCCCACATAAGCTCTGCAGTCTCTGTCATCTTGGACCTACCCTCTCCTCAACTCTCCTCAGTCACCCCAAGAGATCTTTCAACCTTTCTTCCCATACATACTAGCTCAGTCACTCTCTTGCTTTTCCTAAATTTTATTATCAAATCATCTAATCATCTATTTATGATCACAAGCATAAGTTTATTTTTTTCACGGATGATTTCATTTATTACCCATTGCAGAACATGTCTTCTATTATAAAAATGTTGTCCTCTCATGAATTCTTATTAAACTGACCATCTCTAAATTTTTCAGGCAGTACAAAGTTCATATTGGGGGAATTTATTGCTTTTGTTCCATAGACTTGGTAACAAACTTTGAGAATTTCATTTTCCACATGGATTTGCTATAATGCCCAATATTTGCATAGAAACACTTACACTTATCCTATTATTACTGGTTAAATTGTATAATTCAAATAGTAGATTAAAAGAGAGAGAGCAAGAGAGTGAGAGAGCGAGCGAGCGAGCGTGTGAGTGCGTACCTTGCCCTTGTAAAATGAGAGAAATATGAAAGCTGAATAAAAAGTGGTGTGAAATTGTGCAGCTCCATCCTGGGTCCACCTCCATTCTGGCCTCTCATACATCCCTTCAATAATCATGGCTGCTTCTTAATCTTGAGATAACCTGCATTCTCCCTTGAATATGCATCTACCTTCCTACATAAACCTCTGTCTATACTTAAAAACCGAGACGACATGTTACAAAATTATCATTCTACAAAAGGAAGAAAAGAGGGAAGGGAGGGCAGGATGAATGGAGACTTCTAAGTTTTGATAATTTTCTGTAAATAACAAAAAATCTTGCCAGGGTTCAGTTTTTCATTATAACTGATTAAGTGATATTATCATAATAAGTATGGCTATTTTTCCAGAATAAATTGAATATATTAACTTTTTTCTTTCTTTTAGTTTAGAAACTTGCAGAGGGCAGGGGCAAGTAGAAATAAGAAGCAATTAAAACAGCATTAGGTTTTTAAATGCTAAGTATAATGACATTCCTATTTGATTTCCCTTAGCACATGAAATATGGAGGAATCATTCCATCCATGAAACATATTTTTGTGAAATCGTAATCAACCTTTATCTGCTCCTATTCATTCCATAAAGTAGATAAAATATTTTCATCAGGCATGTAACAGTGAAATAGCAATGCTCCGGTAAGGAAATATTGTTCAATATTTTATTGCCCAATTGAAAGAACTGATGTAAAAGATTGCATATACTATCATGTTTTATGGTTTAAAAGCAATTCCTCAAAAATATAACAAATCCATACGGAGAAAAAGTTTAAAGCTCATATCAATCATTCACTTGTACCAAATCAATGTCCTATACCAAATAGAGAAAAACCATGATACAATAACAATTATTCAATTTGAAATTATGTCTAATATTTAAATTTAACAATCAATTAAGTCTTCATGTTTAGATATTATTTAAAACAGAATAACAGTACATTACTGTTTTTCAATGAAATATATTTCTCAAAATTTTTCTATATCTCAATAAAGAAGTTGACAGTAGCATTCAAATTTTGTTATTTTGTATTTAAACACTCTGAGATATCTTGATCTTAAAATTATAAACACAATACTTCGATAGCTCTTATAGTTCACCATATATTTATCCACTTTTAAATAAAGACTACACCATATTAGTGTTTAGTAAAGTTGTTATAGACTATTATCTGTGCTATAAAAGAAGCCAGGCATGCTGGTTTAGGCCAAGAGTATAAGAAGAGAGATGATGGACAATACCAACATCAAAGTCATATAGAATCTAAGGTTTTTTTACTTGAAATTTGTGGCTTTAAAAAAATTTAAAATCTGACCAAGCTGAACTCAGTATGTTAGCTATAAAATGTTTGGAAGGTTGAATAAGGGTGACTAGTCAGCGGGTAAGTGTGACTTGTCAGAGTGGCATTCCACTAGATATGTTCTGAGGTCCCTCCATCCTTCACATCTATGAGTCTTTGCAAAAGACAACAAATCTAAAAAATATGCATAAAAACAAGTATTACAAAATATTTTTTTAAATTTCTCTGGAGACCAAGACAAAAAACTCAAAGCAATAAATGTGGGTCACACACTTGAATTTGTTACATACTAATTATAAGGAATTCATTTTGAAGATGTGGTTCTGGCTGAGGAAAGATGAATGTATTAGAATGTACCAACCTACCAGCAAGGAAGCCACAACAACCAGGGGAAGTTCCTAGCCACTGGAGCTTCCCCCTAGCGACCATCTATAAAAACCAGATAGGGATCCAGGTGGAAAGAGTTTATTCTGTACTCTGCCACTCACACTTCAGGGTCCTTTTTATTTCCAGTGAGAATGATACGGGAGTTGGGAAAATTCTTCAAAATATCTACTTTTTATCTTACTCTACAGGGTATTTGTAGAAACTGCCACATAACATTCAATCATCACATTGGTGATAACTGTTACTAAAAATGAGTTTCAAAATATTATTTAAAACCCTCTCTGGCATTATTAGTTTAGAGTTTTGGTAACTACATTGCTCTCAATCCTAGAATCACAAAGGAGGAGTGTATATAGTTTCCTAGCTTTGGTAGCCTCATATTGGAGCCTCACTAACTCACATGTTAGCCCTCACACTGCAAAATACCCCCATTTCATATAAAGTTCTATGTCAGTTTAGGAAGTGAATGGCATCTCTGTAACTAAGAAAGCAAGACTAAATGATCTTTAAGAAATAAATTAAGAAAAACAGCCCTTATGTGTAATTGAGTTAAACTGATAAGTAGTGAAAAAATTCTAGTTGAACATAATATGAATGACTTAAATTTATAAACAACATATACAACCAATTATTTTCATAATCTAGGGCTTACAGGTTGGTAGAGAATATATAAAAGAAACTCGTGATATGGAATATATGAAGCTAAAAAGTCATTTTCAATCCCAATGGATTTTTTATCCAAAGAATCTCAATCAATTTACAAAACAGGGAAAAATAAAAAAATTATTTTTGGTATTCTGAGTTAACCTGTTTAATAATTATTCAATGGTAACAATAAAGTATGTACCAAAATAAAAAAATTGAAGGAGCATCAGTCTTCAGTGAGTAGATGAGGTTAGGTCACATAGCATATGAATTTGTAAATACTAATCTATCTTGTCCATCAGAAGATAAAATACTTTGGGACCTCAGATATTAGTGGAAACAGATTTGTCAACATGAACCTCAACATTTGAAGAAATATAATCAGGGGAATTCTACTAACTAAAGACATTTTAGGATATTTATTTTAGGAGGTCAATTTGCCCTATTTAAAATGAATATGTTGAACACTTTGATGGCTGGGGCATGAGAATAGTAGCCAAGTTCAAAACTGAAGAAAATTATTCAAATAGAACAGATGCAAAGAAAAAAAGTAGGTGCATTTGTATATTGAATATATTTCAGAGGAAAAAACTAAAATTTGTCACTTCAAAACAACTATAAACTAAATAAAATAGAAAAATAAATATGCATTTAATAGTCAAGTATAATTGTTTATTAAGAATATGTCCATAGTATTTGTTTTTGTGATACTGATGGTTGTGCTACCATTTATAACTGGAACAGATTCTATTATGGTTCTATTATGATTATAATAAAACTATGTGAAGAACATGGACATACTTTCTTTGCTGAATCCTAAGAAATTACATCTGAGATGTATGAGCAATTGTTAACTATGATACTGAGGGGGTAGTGGCTAGGAAGAAAAATGAAACCTAAAAGTAGTATTCTAAGAATTATTCAACACCAGTTATGGATTCATATTTGAAAACTTTTTAGAAGTAGAAAATTGTCAACATTAGTTAACATTTTGTGACCACAAGGAAAGATAAGCATCAACATATTAATTTTCTGGATACTTATTGAATACCTACAATGAGTCAGACACTATATATAGTGTATACAAAAAAACATGAATGAAACATACATTCTGTTCACAGGAATTTTAAAAATCATTAAGATAGAGAAATAAGTTAGCCAATAATTCCAACTAACCACTGTAAAGCCTGAAAGGAGGACACCATGGGAAAAGAGAGAAACTCCTACCTTGAAAGCATCATGACAATGTTAGGCAAAGCAGAAAAAACAGACCACCTGGGGAAAGTGAAGTGTGAAGCTGAATTGGGCATTAGAGGGTAAGGTAAAAAAGGAAAATAGGAGGGGGAGGGGCTGGGGCTGGGGCTGGGGCTGGGGCTGGGGCTCAGTAGTAGAGTGCTTGCCTAGCACGTGCTTGCCTCAGTACCACATAAAAATAAATAAAATAAAGTTGTTTTTTTTTTTAAACAAATGAAAATAGGAACCACATCATGAACTGCCCTACATTTTATATTTTAGAAGTGTATAGTGATATATTAAAAACATTAAATAAGTAATGAGAAATAATTACATTTAGTCATTTAAGAAATATCAGGTGTAGATTTGGAGAATCATATAATAGTCCAGTATGATGATATGACTTACATTAAGTTGGGATCAGTAAGAAAGAAGAGATTTGGGATTCCATGTGTAGGTCTTATACATAATAAGATATATTTATTTAAGAATTGGAAAGAGTGTAGAGCAATTCCCCAGTTATTCCATTCTTTTGAATACAGAATATAGTAATAATGTGTTCCATATATTCAAGTTATTAAGAGTATGATATTAAGTGTTTAAAATTGTAATTGAGAGAGCCAATTCTGATTTACTTAGCAAAAAGAGAATGACAGAAAGTAGAGCTAGAGATAGAAGAGATACAGAGGAAAAGAGGAGGGGGGAGGGGAGAGAAGGAGGAGGGGGAGGAGAGAGGAGGAGGAGGATGAGGGGGAGGGGAGAGGAGGGGGAGGGGAGAGGAGGAGGAGGAAGGGAGAAGAGAGGGCACAAATTATTTCACAGAACAGAAAGGGAAAAAAACAACAATCTACATGCCAAGAACAAAAACTAGGGCAGTCCTTGAATTTGAAAAGCACAGAGATGTGGTTAAATCTACCTTGGCTCACTCAACTTGATAGTCAAATCTAGGAAACTAGAGCCTACACTGGCTGGAAAATTATGCAGCCTATCCCTTGGCAAGCAGAAGGTGAGCAGAAGGCACACTATCTGATTCATAGTTCCTCTGAGAAAAAAGAAAAGTCACTGCTCAGATTAGGTACTGGTGGGGACAGGGAGTATTAGTGTACCCATTTAACCTAGTAGATTAAGTAACTGAAGGACAAGCTGTACTATATATAGAAAGGGCAACAAAGAATAAGGTCACAAGGAAGAAGGGATCTAGAGCTATTAGAGAAAACTGGGATAATGCCTGTGCAGTGGTGCACATGTGTAATCCCAGCAGCTTGGGAAGCTGAGGCAGGGGGATAGCAAATTTAAAGCCAGCCTCAGCAACTTAGAGAGGTCCTAAGCAACTCAGTGAGACCTTGTCTCTGAACAAAATATATAAAAGGGCCAAGGGTGTGGCTCAATGATAAAGGCGCCCATAACCACACACACACACACAAAAAAAAAAATGTGACTGGGGTAATTTTCTTTTGGGACTCAGAAAAGGGATAAGTGTCATTAAGTTCAAAAAATACCAATAATCAGCATCAGGGAATAAACGCCTAATATGGAAAATATATTAGTAGATAACAACCACCATGGAGACAAAATTATTTTTCTGGTAACATTAAGAAGAAAAACTACTTATTAAGTACTGACTGTGCTAAGCATAGATTGGGTTGTTAGAATAATACCAACACAAATCAAACTTAGCAGGTTCTAAAATACAAACACAGAATAAATAGCTCTTTATGTGGAGTGTAATTATATCATACATGTCACTCCAAAACCTTAACTTCCCGGGGAGGCCGCTGATAAGATGGCACAGTACTCAAAATTTCATTCTGCACAAGTGTTTCAGAATTTAATTATGAGTTTGCAGCTTTGCAACTGTCACATTACCATCCACTGTCCAATTGTGAATTCTGAAGTGTCTCGGATCCACACATTGAAACAAATGATTCTTTAAAGAAGTGGTTAGCACTGCTACAGATTAAAATGCATTTGTAATCAATTTACAGCTATACACACTGTTAACCAATTAGCTTGTTATTAACAATAGGCACACATTGTCAGAAATATTATTTGTATAGTAAACTATTTGAGCAATCCAGAAAATAAAGATATTTTCAAATTAGATCTGTCTGACTGAGGGAAAGCAAAGCTAATATTACACTTGGGGTTCTAAAACAGAAATTGCTAACCTCAGCACTATTGATATCCAGGGCCAGGCCAGTATCACCCTCTGCAATCCAGTTATGAACAATAAAAAATGTCTCCAGATGTCGCCAAATAGTCCTTGGTGATGGTGGTGGTGAATTCATCACCAAGTCAATACAGTGGTCTAGAGAAAGAGAATCGACATTTTTCTCCTGCTTTCTCCTGTGTAAGGGACAAAGTCCTCCAAATTTCAAGGACATTTGTGAGACACTTGATAAATTATATAAGTTCAATTCATGATCCTGGCATTCAAACATCAAGTTGTGTGATACCACCTAATTTTTCTTTCATTACAAATATACTTTTGAAGCAAATTGTAAAATCTGCCCAAAATAGAGTTAGATTGATACAGCCTCTGCTCTCCAGGAGATTCAACTTTATAAGCACATTTCCTGTTTCCATAATTTGATTTAAATGTTTAAAAAGCTAGTTTATAAGAATAAGTTTAATGTGTTATTATTTCTGGTTTTGACTCTATAGAATAAAATCATGCATTCATTACATGTATTTCTATTCATTATATTTTTACAAAAGTTCTTAACTTCTTCTTGATTCATACTTATTGAGCAAACATCTAATGAGTGACATTTATGCAATATAGAGATATTTGGGGAATTGGCAATATAAAGATGAACAAGGCACAATTTCTATATTTCAGGAGCTAAAAAATCTAATAGGGAGCCCAGCATGGTGGCACACACCTAAATCCCAGTGAGTTGGAGGCTAAGACAAGAGGATCACAAGTTAGAGGCCACTCTCAGCAACTTAGTGAGGCCCTAAGCAACTTACAGAGATCATGTCTCAAAATTTAAAAATGAAGAAATAAATAAAAAGAGCTCAGGATGTAGCTCAATGGTAAAGTATCCTTGGGTTTAATCCCAGGACTAAAAACAAAACTTAATAAGAGAACATTCAAGTTATAATGTGACTATGGTACACAAAACTAGGGACTATATGCTCAGAAGTGCTTAACTACAGCTGGAAGAACGGAATCATTTGAAGAAGGGGGTGATATTGGAGATGAGTGGGGGACATTAGAGATCCCAATAAATAAAGGTAGGTGAAAAGGTTTCCTGATACAAAAAGCCCAGAGGTGATGAGTGTTTTGTGGCCTTGGGCAATGCCTGGCCAATGAATGAGGTCTGCGGAGAAGTAAAACAGCACTGGGCTGAGGAGGCCCTTTGAGGCATATGACAATGGCGGTGAAGACAGAGCCACTGAAATGTCTTAAGCAGGTAAGACAATCAGATGAGTTCCCCTACACAGATGACTCTGACTTCAAGCTGAGATAGATTTGTTAAAAAAAAAAAAAAATGTGCCCAGAAATAGGGAGAGCCATCAGAAGGCACTGTGATACCCAGCTAGATGCGGAGGCCTTAGGAAGATGGGGTTAACAGGATGCTAAGGCTGAGTCTCTTGGTTCAGCTAAAGATGCAACTCCCTGGTATTGGAAACTCAGGAAGAGAAGTCCAGTTTCTGGAGGTAGAAAAAAAGGGTTCATAATTAAAATAACACTTGTAAACCATGGTATACTGCTTGTAAAGCAACTGATATTTAAGGGGCAAATCCTAAACTTGGAATTGGGAGAAACGACTTCACTGAAATAAAGGTTTAGGATTATCCCTAGCCTTTAAATCCTGGGAGAGTTGGGGTGACCTGGACAGATGGAACAGAGAACTATGAAGATAGATGACACATTAAGGTTTGAGTGGAAAGGAGAAGCCAGGCTCAGAACAGGGACCAGGCTCACTCAGTACAGAGTAGCATGAGCTCCAGGATAAAATCACAACACAGGAGTAGAGGTTAGGAGTCTAAGGTAGCAGACCCCTGTGGGCTGAAGAGATTATTGGAGGTAAAGAAGATCATGAGTGACTACTAAGAAAGGGGTCTCTGGAAACACTGTAAAGGCTTTTATCTTTCTTCCTCGGTACCCCAGAACCTGTGCTCTACTTCCCCCTGGACTTCAGAACGAAAGAGAAAGGAGCTCCTTCTTTTTCAGTTCCTGAAGTCACCTCTACAGTGGGTCACATTCCATCCCCATCTCCAGCACTGACTCACTCAAGGATTTCCCCCCTCCTGACAGTTTCAAGATCCTTCCCCACCACTTAATTCTACTTTGTCTTTAGATGTGTACAGGGTGGTCTTGTCTTTGACCTTCAAAACCTGAGCTGTCATGCTTCTTTCCTGCTTTTCTCTGACAAATATTCTGTAATGTCATCTACTTAATATCTATTTCTTCTCAACCTTGATCTCAAAACTACAATTTTTTTAACCTACAATTACTCTGCTGAAATTAAATGCTGGACACTGAGCTATGTCCACCAACTGTCAATTTTATACTTCTGTTTTTATACAATTATTTTATGTAACATGTTTTTATTAGTAAATTATAATATTGAGATTTATTGTGATATATTCATACATGTATAGAATTTGCTCTATTTAATTCCTTAGTACTTCCCCTTTCCCTCCCTGCTCTTTTGATGCTCTTCCTCAACTCTACTGGTCTCCCTTCTGCTTACCTACTTACCTACCTACTTACCTATTTACTGCCGCAGTCTGGTTGCAGCAAAATAACCGGGGGGTGACGAGCAACTTGTGTACATTGATACAGCAGGAGTGGGAGCCGTTTATTGTAGGACAGGAGGGGTATATATACATTCCACACAGCTTATATTAATTAACATAAACTAGATACAGCAGTCAACCAATAAGGAATCTCCACAGTTAATGGCTCACTGGCGCCACCTCACAAACCGCTGCCTCTGGCAAAATGCCAGGCGCCATCTTGACTTGTTTACAGACCCTAACAATTTACCTATCTATTTTTGAAATGGTACAAAAACATTTGAGAATCCTACACTGATTCTTCATAAAAATTTTACCTCTGTGATTTTTATGATACTATATTTATATTTCACAATAACATAACGATTTTAGTTAGTATTTCTTGAGAAATAGGCTATCGGCAAATGAGCTTGGAAAACTCTGTTACATAAAAAGAAGGTAATAAAAATTTCTTAATTGCAGCAATTCTAGCATATGGTAACTCTACATGGAAAATTTCTCAAAGGAAGGTTATTTGGTCACACGTTACATACCCTTCAAATAACTGATGAATTTCTCTAGTCGCCACTAGTTACTTTTACTAAAAAAAAAAAAAATTAAAAATGCTTTGCAATATTTACATTTCCCCTAGCTTCTAATTATCACCATCTTCTAAGGGTTGAAAAAACAAAGGGAATTAAGGTTTCCTTCATAAACATGATCACTGGCAAAATCACCAAGAAACTAGAATGATTATCCCCATTGTAGATAGGACAGCTGAGACCCACACAGGGTAAGCAGTTGGACCAACCTCACACAAGTAGTGAGTGGCAAATCCAGGGCTTGAATGGAGCTGCTTCTCACTGAAGCATTCACATGAACATTCCCTGCTTTCTTTACAGGAGACTGCCTCTCGGTGTTAGGCTTCTACACTTTTTATGTTCAACTGGAGGAAACAAGTGGCATCAACTACATAGGCAGAGGAGATAGACAGAGGATTCCTTTGGGCAGAGGAATGACTACTCTTGAATATTTAAGAATATCTCTCTCTCACTGTATGAGTGTATGTGCATTTTTGTATAAGTTCTGTTAGCTTTTTATGTCAATATTGTCCCGTTCTCATTGGCCTAAAACCACTGAGTCCTTTCAATTCATCACTATACTTTGCTCTGAATATAAGATAGCTATTAAGTATTGCTGTTGGTTTTTTTTCTTAAAATGCGTTTTTTTAAACAAAAATTAGTTGTAGATGGTCATAATACATTTATTTATTTATTTATTTACTTACTTACTTACTTACTTACTGTGGTGGTGAGGATTGAACCCAGTATCTCACACATGCTAGGCAAGCTCTCTACCACTGAACCACAACCCCAGCCCATTAAAATGTCTTTTATGTGTATTCTTTCTAATCCTTTCAAAATATTCCTATTTCAGCACAGGTTTCTAAAACCCTTCTTGCCATAATTACAAAGCCTCATGAACCCCAACCTTCCTATTTTCAGCTTCTATGATTTATATCCTATTAAGAAGCAGATCACCTCTTGTACTTATTGAGATTAATTGACTGTAATAGGTTTTCAATTCTTGTTCCCCATATAACCTGGATTAAGAGTGTTATTTTATTTAATTTTTTTTTTGCATCTGTTAATCTTTCATAATATGGTTGGCCTAAAAATATACTGTTTAGTAACTTCTGCTTCTGTTTGGATTCACAGTAGCAGTAGAGCTATTTGAGGCTCTTGTATTAGTTTTTATAATCCCTAGTGTAACTGTGGGCCCCACATTCTCTTGCTGCTACCCAGAAGGAGGATTGGTGTTTCTGTTCTGTTTAGAGATGCAAATAAAAAAAATGCACTCATTTTACCTCCTCCTAATACAATCTTGAGATGGTATGTAGGTTAAACAAAAATGAACACCTTGACCTTGAGGGAAGCCAGGGGATATGCATCTATTTGAAGAGAGAGAATTTCAGTCCTGGACAAGAGACAAGTAATCCTATTACATTTACACAGTTTGCAGTAGACTTTGAAATTCATATTAGCATTCCTGAAGGGAAGATAGTCCTGAGACCCATATGGCTAAAAGAGAAATTTCTTGATCAGAGTTTTACATTCTTCTGTTGAACAATCTTTACTTGTCACCCACCCATCTTCATCCCCAACATCCATTCCATCAGGGAAATAGAGATGAGAATTGGCTAAAGGAGGGAAGAAGGCAACTCTGTATTTTGCATCATAGCTTATTATGCTAGAAATTGAGAGGTTGATGTAATACCTTTCTGAATCTGCAGTTAGCACCATTTTGTGACTAAAGAATTCTTCTTTTTTAAAATATTGTTATAGTTGTAGATGGACACAATATCTTTTTATTTTATCTGATTTTATGCGGTGCTGAGGATCGAACCCAGTGCCTCACACATGTGAGGCAAGTGCTTTACCCCTGAGTCACAACCCCAGCCCTAAAGCATTCTGCTTTTGATTGCCCATTTTCTAAAATATTTATTTGAAATTTATCACCAGTTTTTTAAATGTGCATATTTTACCTGCAGCAACCATGAAAGCCATAAAGATAATCCTACCTGGAAATATGTAAAGGAAATGAAAAATTATTCACTTACATTAAAATGCAATCTCTACTCTGAATCCAACACTTGACTCTCAAAACCCAGTGCCTAGGGTATTATAAAACCCATCCTTTTGTTACACTCTGAGGATACTTTAATTTTGAGAGTTGGCATATGCTGTCGATTTAATTTCTATATTCTAACCTGACCTTCCTTATTTTTACATTTTTAGCAACTATATTTTGGAGAGATCTCATGAAAGTTCCTTAAAATATTTATAATCCATCTTTTGGTATCTGAAGCTTATTGATAAATAACATTATGCCTTCTAATAGTGTATTCTGTTCTGGATGTCAGACTGGAAGTTAGAAGCCTCCCCAAGAGGATTCTTTAATGCAAAGAATATTGGGGTCTGGTCACTTTTTCCTATGAGATTATCGCATTTATTAAAGGTGATCTCACAATAAAAATGGGGCATGGCAGAACAGATCTAGGCAGGAGCTCTTGACCTCTCCATGACCCAGAGAAGAAGTAGTAAAGAACAGTTGATCAGAGAGGTGGGTGACAGAATTCTCTAAAATTCAACATTGGACAGCTTGAGACTTGGAGAAACTTGGAGTTTGGTTGCCAGAGTAGAAAATAAGGACAGAATTCCTTGATCTTAAACCCTGATGGGGGTGGAATTTAAGGGAGGGGTAGGAGGAGAGAAAGAGGGAGAGAAAAGCCTATTGAGTACTTCCTTAACAATGGCTGGAAAGAAAAGCAGATCAAGTTAAACAGAATAGGAGCAGCCTGACAGTAAAGGATATCATATAGCTTAGCCATAATTCTGAACTGAAAGCTATGCTGGGCAGGGCAGTCTTTGTGTAGAGACCACAGCTGGACGGCCTCCCTAGAAGGAATTAAATCAATACCATTTCTCCTGTCCTTAAGATAGTAACCAATACAACCAGAGGGAATACCTCTGAAGTGGGTTATCCCAGCAATTCACCTAGAAAGAACTGTAAGAGGGATTGTTGCTGGCTGAGAATTGTGAAGTCCCCTCCCTATCACCAGGGACAAGGGAAGTGGGGTAGAACTGATCTGAGAACTACTCCCAGGGAGTGCTAACCCGCACCCATCAAAGCACCCAGCTCAGAAGGAGCTCAAGCAAAGAAGGGCCAACTGACATTCTACCAGCAACCTGGTGCTAGGCAAAACTATGTTGAGCTACACCAGTGACAGCAGAGGCTTCTGTGCCACAGATGGCCACAAAGAGCCTGCATCTGCAGGCTCCACAATTGGAGATAGTCACCGAGCACTTACAGAGCACCAGTCTATAGAAGTCCCAGCAGAGGGGAGTAAGCACCCAACAATTTACAACCACCTACTAACAGTAGTTCAAAGTCAGGGCAACTGATGCTCTATCGCAGACACAGGGATGGTACCCCAGTGATCTACATCAGCCAACACGGAGGCTTCTGTGTCAGAGACCACCAACAAAAAGCCTACAGTCAAACATCTCACACATTTGACAGCTACCAAGCTCTATATCACTTTAAAGAAGGTTACATGAAGGGAACAGGCATATAGCATCCTACAGCAGTCATCAACAGCTCTGTGCCCTATGTCTGATGCCACCACAACCAACAGAAAGAGTCAGGTGAAGCAGCTCAGCACCCTCCAATCACGCAGGCTTGAAACCTTGGGCTGTCTTAACAAGAACCACTTGGCAATAAAATCATAGCAACCAGGGAAGTAGCTCCTGTACCCCAGCATCTCTAGGAGGAGCCATAGCTGTGAATCCCAGAGTTGCCACTCAATTCAGTTCTCATTCATGAACCCATTGATTTAGTCAGCATTTTCACCACTGTGACTAAAGGAACCAAGCAAAACAATTGTAATGGAGGAAAAGTTTATTTGGAGGCTCACAGTTTCCGAGGTCTCAGTCCATAGACAACTGGCTCCATTCCTCAGGGCTCAAAGTGAGGCAGAACATCATGGTGGAAGAATGTGGAGGAGAGAAGCAGTTCACATGATGCTCAGAAAGTGGAGCGAGAGAGAGATCTCCACTTGCCAGAAACAAATACATATCGCAAATCCATACCCCTAATGCCCCACTTCCTCCAGCCACACCCTACCTGCCTTCAGTTACCATCCAGCTAATCCCATTAGGGATCAATTCACTGATTAGGTTAACATTTTCAAAATCCCAATCACTTCTCCTCTGAACCTTCTTGCATTGTCTCACACATGAGCTTTCGGGGGACACCTCACATCCAAACCATAACACCCATAGAAGGCAATTCCTGAGGATAATCCCAAGCATCCATATTGAACCTTACACATACATGATGGCAGTATAGCCCACAGCAGGGCTTACAGAGGAGCATCTCACAGACACTAATCACCACCCAGTGTGTCCAGATACAAACCCACAGACTTGTGACCAGTGCATTCCAGAGAAGGCAGTAGCCCGACTGCCTCTCCATGGTTTACCCAGTGAAACATCAAACAGAGTGCAATACATCTACCTTACATTCCACACTCTACACACTCCAAAATATACATAGAGCAGTCCACACTGGATTTGACAGCACTAGATACATGGGGCTTTTCTTCAGGAGGGTACACAAGATTGCACCTCCTAACAGACAATTAGACAAAAACTCAAACACAAGAATAATTTTTAAACCCAAATAGTCAAGATCAAAAAAGTTTCTAAGACCTGGTATAATTAAAATGCTTAATATACATAACGAGGATAGAATTTTAAAAGCTGCCAAAGAAAAATGGAAGGTCATTTTTAGAAGTATGCCAACTAGAATTTCAATGAATTTGTCAGACTGGAATTTTAAAGCAGAAAGGCTTGGAATAATATATACCAAGCTGAGAAAGAAAACAGGTGGCAATCAAGATTACTATGTCTAGCAAAATTATCCTTTGGAATGGAAGATGAAAAAAAAAAAACTTCCATGATAAATAAAAAGTAAAAGAACTAATAACCACTAACCTGCACTACAAAACATACTCAATGAAATACTGCATGCAGAAGAAAAGAAAAATAAATATCTGAGTCAGCATATGAACAAATATCACTCATTCATTGTTGGTGGGACTGCAAGTTATAACCACTTTGGAAAGCATATGGAGATTCCCAAAAGACTAGAAAGGGAACTACCATATGACCCTGTGACTTACTTTTTGGTATATTTCTTAAAAAATCTAAAATTAGCATCCTATAGTGAGTGATAGAGGTACAGCAGTGCAATTCTCAATAGCTAAGTTACGGAATGAAATTAGGTGCCCTATGAACAAATTAATGGATAAATGTGGTATATATATATATATATATATATATATATATATATATATATTTACATATACACACACACACACATACACACACACACACACACACACACACACACAATGGAGTTTGACTCAACCATAAAGAAGAATGAAATGATGGCATTTGCTGGTAAAATGGATGGAACTGGAGAACATCATGCTAAGTGAAATAGAGTAGACTCAGAAAATCAAGGGTCAAATATTTTCTCTCCTATACAAAAGTTAGAACAAACTAAGGAGAAAAAAAAGGTAGGGGAATCCCAAGAAAATAGAAAGAAGATCAATGGAGTAAAAGAAAGGGATAGAGGGGGAAGAGAAGCTGGATAGGAAAAGTGAGAAGAGCAGAATGAAATTGACCAAATTATGCTATGCACACGTATGAGTATTCCACAGTAAGTTTCACCATTGTGTATATCTATAAAGCCAACTAAAAAACAGACTATAACACGACTGTAATCCCAGTAGCTCAGGAGGATCTTGAGTTCAAAGCCAGCCTCAGCAATGGCAAAGCACTAAGCAACTCAATGAGCCTCTGTCTCTAAATAAAATACAAAGCAGGGCTGTGGATATGGCTCAGGGGTTGAGTGCCTGAGTTCACTCCCCAGTACCACTGCCTCCCTAAAAAAAACCCACACTATAAGAAAATAGAAGAAATATTAGAAGAGTAGATGAAGGGAAACAGGGGAAGGGAGGAGGAGGAGGGAAAGAGGAAGTGCTGGGAATTAAACTGTGGAGCATTAAAACATTGAAAACTGCCTCACAAAAGGTACTGATAACAATATATTTGGATAATTATTTGCTTGTCATCTAAATCAGAAATTTCAGTATGTTGATCTGGGAAGTGGGGACAAGTTCTCCTTTCATTAAATACACAGGAAAGATATTGCCAGATGTCTTTGCTCTTTTAAGGAAGTGACATCGAAAGAAGGGTCTATAGGGTAGATTGCAGTTGGTTCCCAATCCCTACTGGAAATTCCCATATCTCACAGCTAATGTAGGTCATTTCTATTATTAGTAATAGTATTAGGCAATGCTGGGGATAGAACCCAGGCTTTCTGCATGCGAAGCAATCATTCTACCGCTGAGCTACATCCCCAGTCCTAATGTAGGTCATTTCTGTCCAAGTTCTGAAGAAAATAGATGAAATGACTCCACTTTCCTTCCAAGGAGAAATTTTCCTCTCCTCTCCCATACAAAAAAAAAGTTTCATTTTCAAATAAAAATGGTTATGACCATCTCTCTCTCTGTTATTACTCAGTCACAACAAAAACTGGTGTTTCCCTTTCTGAATCTACTGAAATGCCTTTTTGTTTGTGATTTATATAAATGAACATAACAGAACAAACTTGTGTAATTATAAGTTTTTATTCTACATTTGGAGAATAAATGTCCAATAATTTAAAAGTATCTTCTTTCTCTCCTAAAAGGTACTCCTGGTATCAGATAGGAAAACATGACTAGCTGATGGCCATAGTTGGGGTCTGGAATGTTGTCCAGAGGCCCGTTCCCCAGCCTGTGTGTGGCACCATGGGAAGTGGTGGTACCTTCAGGATGGGGGGCCTAGGGAAAGCAAGTTAGGTTATTAGAGATGTACCTTTGAAGGGCACTCTGGCCCCTTCGTGTCTCTTATTTTTTTGCTTGCTGGCTACTTTATGAGTGAGCAGCCTCTTCTGCCATGTGTTCCTCCTATGAAGGTATGCCTCACCAGAGGCCCAGAAGTAATGGGACAATTGTGGAGTGAAACCTTTAAAACTGTGAGCCAAAATAGAACTTTCCTTCCTTAAGTTGATTATCTCAGGTATTTTATCATAATTGGTAGAAAACTTGCACATTGAAGGTTTGGACATTTTACTGATAGGTTGTGATGATACATGGGCTTTTCACAGTGTGAGCTTTTTGGTATATTTCTTTGTTTTTTAGACAGATTTGGTTAGTAAACTTTAACTCTCTTTCTGTAAAGACAACACCACTTAAAAATGATTTTCAGACAGAAAATACAGTACTGAGACATATAGTATGAATTGTTTCCTTTGAGTTTTATTCATGTAATGCATTTACTTCTGTTTTTTAAGAATATTCAGTTACATTAAAACCTTAAACATTACATTCTGAAAAAGCATGAAATAAAAATGCCTTGCTAAAATGGGAGACATAAACATATATATATATTTTATATGTATTTAGATTTTTCGACACAAAGTATAAATTGCTATACTATTTAGACTTTAGATTATCCTGTTTTTTAACCTCTTCCTATATATTACTTTACCCTATTCAAAAGCAAAGGCATCCAAGAACTTATTTTGATATAGAACTATTTTGCTCATTTAAAAAAAATAAAAGATACTTTTTTTAAGGAATAGGATTTATTCAAGTGTGAAATTCTCACAGGGGCAAGAGGGGACCCTGAGAGCAGGTTGCCTCTTAGGTGTGCTAGTCTAGGGGCTTCTTTCTTTTTTTATTTGTTCCAACTAGTTATACATGACAGTAGAATCACTTATATACTTTGGTGTTCCATACATAGATGGGATATAATTTCTACAATATGTATAATTTCTGAGTATACATATTGTAGAATCACATTGGTCATATGGTCACATAAATACATACAGTAATAATGTCTGTTTCATTCTACTATTTTTCTTATCCCCACATCCTCTGACTTCCCCTCCTTTTACTTCCCTCTACCTAACTTTTTTTTTTGCACTACAATTCTTAATACACATGAATACCACATTTTTTGTATTTCTGTTTGTATATAAAATATGTTGACATCCAATTCAAGTCTTCATACATGTACTTCGTATAATTATAACTATCACATTCGACCATCCTTGTTACTCCCCTACCGTCTCCCTTTCCCTCCCACCCCTCTTCCCTATCATGAATTCATGTATTCCTCCCATGCTCTTCCTCCTAATCCCACTTTGAGTCAACCTCCCTATATCAGAGAAAACATTCAATATTTGTTTTTTGGGGATTGGCTGACTTCACTTAGCATTATCTTCTCCAATGCCATCCATTTACCTGCAAATGTCATGGTTTTGTTCTGGAAAATACTTTTATTTAAAAGATATTATTTGAATGTGAAGAAAACAGATTTCATCAAAATGTTTATGTAAGAAGACTAAGTTTCTCACTGTCACAAAAACTAATTATGGAAGAACAAAAGATTTGACAGTGATTAGAGATCTACCTCCTTTGGTCCACATAACATTATTCAATGAAAGTGACCCGAAAAGAATGCAGAAAGTCCAGGCTATTTTAGACAAGACACCTTTAATCTCTAGCACCTACTGTGTCTCCATTCCAGTGCCACATGTTGAGTCTTTATGCTGATAGAGGATGCTCACAGCTGACAAATGAGATGAAAGTACTCAGAAATCTTATTAAACCAGTTTTAAAGCAGCGACTTTGGATAATTAAAAAAGAATTCATCTACAGATTAATTCACACTTCTAGGAATGCCAGCACCTTCACTTTTTCCTTCTTGTTTTAGTACCAAAATTTGACCCTTGTAAGAGCAATTTCTTTTAACTATTAGAATATGTATGTTTCTTTTTATACTTTCCTTTTCCATAAAGCTGAACAACCAGTATTTCTTTATTCAGATTAAAAACAAGAAACTGGGCAGAAGGCATGCCTGGTTCTCCATGAAGGATGGGACAACACAACTCAAGATGCCCATCTCCTTGGAGATGACAGAGACTTTTAGCCATGGCTGTAATTCTACATGTTCTTCTGATTTCTTTATTTTCTTCTTCTTCTTCTTCTTCTTCTTCTTTTTTTTTTTAACTAGAAGAGTAATTACACAAATGGATTCCTAACTATGCACCAATTTTAAAAGTTAGCCACATAAACAATCCTTCCAAATGAAAAAGATAAACATTGAATAAAATACACATCTTCTAAATTTATTGCTAGGTTTGTTGGAAAGAAAAGAATCAATGAAGCCCCAAACAAAATGAAAGGATGAGACCCTGCAAGGTAAGCAAGAAAGACAACTTTTGTTGTGAAGGTTTCTATTAAACCTCATAGATTGGACTAAAAAGACCCACACTAGAAATAGAGATCACAAGGTTAGTCTTCAGAGTTTAAGGGGAAACTAAATAAAAATAAACTTGCCTATCAAAAGGTCCCAGTAAGTCTATTTGCAATTCTAAAACTTTGCATTGGATGAGAAAAGGAAAGAATGTCTCTTGAGAATTTACAACCTTAAACTGATTTTCTTAAGACTACCTGGTCTGAGTTTATGCTCTTCTACAATGGGTCCTCAAAGAGAAAATTAATTTTTAGATTTTTTTCCCAGATAGATATAGACTCCATGTGAGTGTACAGAAGAAACACAGACAAACCCTTTCTAGGGGAGCTCAATAATAATACAAACCACAAGAAATTCCCATTGATGAGATTCCTTTCAGTGATAGAATAAGAACCTCAGAGTCAGGTTAACAACAACAACAATAACAAGGCATTAGTTTCCTATGACAGCCATGAGAACTACCACATATTGGTAGCTGAAGACAAGAAAATATTCTCTATCACATTCTGGAGACCAAGTGTCCAAAATCAAGGTACCAACAGGACTATACAACCTCCAAAGTCTACATGGGAGAATTCATTCTTGATCTTTCCAGTTTTCAGTGGAACCAGATGGTCCTTGGCTTCTGGCTACATCATTCCAATATCCCTTGTCTTCTGTGTCTCACAGAGACACTTGTCATTGGACTTAAAGCGCAGGATAATCTTACCATCAGATTCTTACTTTTTATTATAATAGCACATCATAATTATACAAAATAATGTGTTTCACTATGGCATTTTCAGAGATGCATATATCATTCTTTGATAGTTTTAACCCTGCCTATTTTTAATTAAGGTCTTTTTTTTTGAAGTAAAGCCACATGCAAAGGGTATAGGGGGTGATATATGGATATATATTTTTGGGATCCACAATTCAACCAACAAATAAGCATACAAAAAGTAGACCTTATCTGTGAGGACAGCAAGAAATGAACCCAGTGGAAAGCTTGCCTCATTCCTCCTACAGCATAATATTTTTTCCTGGAGTTAGATTTTCCATCTTTTGTAATGTGTTCACTTACATAACTATTTAGTACATTAAATAAATCACCATTTAAAGTATATTTTTGTCTAAGTAATACATATACATAGCTTTCAAATTTGCATAATGGTGAAAAATAATTACCCAAGTCCCTATCATGAGTCAATTATTTTAGACCCTTTTACAGTTTCCTTTGATGTATACTTCCTATTTATGCAAATATGCATATGTTTCCACCTATTAATTCTCCATTGTTAGACATTTTCTATTGATGCCTTCTTAGAGCTCTTCCCAAGCCTTTCCACCAAAGTGTCAATATTGTTAAAACACAATTTTTGCTAGAATACATACTTGGGTGTTTTTCCTTAACAACACCATTGGCAGGGGAGCTGAAGACATGTCTTACCTCCACCTACAACTTTTTGTATTTCCTGGAGTTCTTTCACATTTTATTTGCACACCTTCTCTGAGTCTGGGTGTTTCTGCACTTGCAAAATGTTTCTCATGCAATTTTTCAGGTTAAACATGACAAATGATCTATTCTGTTCATTTATTGAAGATTTCCATTTTGAGACTGTGTAGGTCTTTTATTCCTACCAACATTAGCTGCTCTCTAGGTGTGAGACCACTTTGGTCCCAGGACTTCCTTTCCCTTTCTGCCCTTGAATGTGAATGGACTCTCTTCCAGGTAGCAGACCAAATTTTCCTGTTTTGCTCACCTTAGTGAAGCACATCTTCTAGTTGCCCTCTGAAAACAAAATACACTGAGGGTAAACATTTGGAGATTTTGCTTTCTGCAAATATTTTCACATTTCCCTCATACTTGAAAGATAATCTGAGATAGACTTACTCATTTTAAGAGTAACACGATATTAATAACACATAAAGAGAAAACTATTTTAAACCACATATAAATAGAAAATCTCCTTACCTCTTGTTTGTAACCCCTTTCCGCAGGCTTCGCTGGTGCCCATTATTCCCTGTCTGACAGACTCAGGCACTAGGATACAAGGACTCCATTTCTGTGGTTTCCATCTGTGATTATAAAGAAAAAGCGAACTAGAAATTCTATAATTTTCACCGTGAAAAACATGCAACAGAAATACTTGAAAGAAATGGATCTGAAATCCAAAATCTGAAAGATTATAATTCAATAAAAATGGACTTGAAACCAATGTCATAAAACCAAACCCCAGGGAGCACTAGGGATGACAAATAGTCTCCTATTAATCATGATCCAAATTCATGATTAATGTAATAATTAATATTTTTTGGTTTTGAATGTTTTGCATAAAAAACTCATACAGAAACAAACAACTATATCTCATATAGAAAAGTGTTAACAAAAAGCCCTAGAAGCACAGGTCAAATGGGTGCCTTATGGAACTTGAGATTGTGTACAAAAGAGAGAAATGGGGTTGGGGGAAAGACCCTGTGTCCTACTGGAGAATTAATTAGAGAACCTCAATTTGAACCTCTGAAATCCTGGGGGAAAAACCCTTCAATATTCAGCCTTCTGCTTCACAATTTTTTATGTGATCCTTCCTAGGACTCAGAAGTAACTCAAACATCTCAACAAGTTATAGAATAAAAGGTAAAGAGGAGGAAAGGCACCTTTGTTGAAATGTCAAGATTTCTTTCCCTATGAGGAAATAGTTTTTAAGACAGTCATCTGGCTTTCCACTTTTCCCCCACTTTCTCAGGCTAATAAAACTCCTACTTTTATGACTCACAGGGCAGATTATAACTTGGCTAATTTAATCCTTAAACCTGTTACTGTACAGTGTTTCAGAAAAGCCAAGCCCTAAATCTAATCATGGATTCTATTATTTAGTGTATCTCATTTTTCAATAAGAGCAACTTTTGTTAAGAGAGCTACTTAAAAAAAAGAAATACAAACTAAAAATATCATTGACCTTATTCAAATGGCCACCATAAAGGGAATAACTGAGGAGTTATGAGAAAAATCAGGAAACAACTAAACAAAAATATACCCTGCTTCAAGAAGTCACCTTTTAATCTTAGTCACACATTTACTTTGGACATGGACAGATTTATTCAGCATAATTCGAAAACAGACACTACAATGATAAAGGGTTTTAGTTCAGCTTTTCTACCAAGATGTGTAGTTTATTCGGGTTCTCTGAGTTTCCATAGGCTTCTTAGACGAATAAAAGACCAGCCATTTAATCTAGTTAAATAGTTTGCTGTACAGACTGAAAGGGAAAGAAGAAATTTTCAGAACTCCCATGTGAAACTTTCAGGTTTAGGATGATAAATCTGAAGTCAGAGAGGTTAAGTGATAATTTGAGACTGCCGAAGTCAGCACAGGCCAGTTTTCAGTCCTCAGTCTCTGGATACTCAGCTATAGACCCTTGGTTGCAGCCCACTGCCAAGTCTATCTAGGAATAAAGGTTCTCATGCTCGCTCCCCTTTCCTTACTAATTTAATGAGTTGAGATATGCTCTAATTCAGAGAACAAATAATTAGGCACTTCTGTTTTGATTTGGTAAACATATAGATATGATACATTAATAAAGTTAAAAAGAAAGATGAAGATAATGATAAACACCTACCTTAACTCGCATCTTAAGATAATGTCTCTACCTTAACTTGCAACCTAAGATAATACCAATAAGGGGGAAAGTAAAATCTAAAGTGGAATAACCATATTGCTCAAAACTAAAGAATGGTTTTCTAAGGAGAAGAAATTTATGTTAACTTGGATACAGTTTGAACTACACATCAGGAGATATGATACAATCTTCCAGTCCACACACAGTGGAACTGATTTCTGGGGGAAATGGCAGGAGGTCAATAACAAAAACTAGTTCAAACATAAGTGGTTAAATTGAAGCGCAACCAGATAGTAAAGAGAGTGGACAATAGAATAGCCTGCTAATAGTTTCTATAATGACATCTGATTATAATAGCCCTGGGTTCATACTGATGTCTAATAATTTTGATTTGGCTAATTTTTCACTTGGCTATCTTCCTTGAGAGCTCTTTTGCAGGCCTCAGAAGTTTCAATATTTAGACATGGCAGTAAAGGATGGATATTGACAGTGTTTCCTGTGGTTACTGAAGAAAAACTGGTACTCTAGGCCTAATTCCAATGTTTTTTGTTTTGTTTTGTTTCTTGTTTTTTGTTTTAACATCCTCCCCAAATTGGGCACCAGACAAAAAGCCCAGAAGTAAAGCATGATGAAATCAATAGGTATTTGGACTCCTTCAATGACCCTCTTGAACTTTATTTAAAGTGAGGACTTTATCCGAAAAGAACTTGGATTTTCCTGAACAAATTAGCCCTTGAATTTCACAGCTTTAAGATATAGTTTCTCAAATAATCAGGAAAACTCTGAACATCTTTGCTAACAGTATTTTTAAGGGTGCTGATAAAACAGTATGATTGTTAAGACCGTGAGCTGTTTACAAAATCCAACAGTGATTGAATTTAATTCAACAATACTTTAAAGCAATGATGCAGATTTAAAACATGTAAGTGTTAAAAAGAGTAGGAGGTTTTGACACAATACAGAAACCTGAAACATTGTTTTAGTGAATAAAAATTAGCAATTTTCCAAGTAAGAAGACAGAATGAACATAACAGAGTTTAAAAATATATTAATTTCCTCCCCTTTTAAAAAAATGTTTTCTCCATAGGTTAAACATTTAACTGGTTGTTTCTGAAATTGTGATAAAAAATTGACAACCTATTTTTATTAAAATAATTATTAAATGACTACATTTTTTTCTAATTCTTTATTAAAGATTTTAAGACGGAAACAATAAAGATGTTACCCTTCTCTGTTTGTGTGTGGTGTGTGGTTGGTTTGTGTGTGGGTGGGGGATGGTGTGTTTCCCTCTAGTTTAATACTTTCCATCGTGAGTCTATTTGGAACATGATCCTAAATTTGACTGCAGAAGTGACAGAAATCTAGTAGCTTACTTGGAGTCAAACATGTTTTGATGTTTGCATTTTAATTAGATGTTAACATCCTTTAGTCCTTTCAAATATATTTCGGGGAAAAAACACTGAAGCATTTGAAAAATACATTACCTCGTCTTATTTTTCACTAAGCAACTGTATATTAAATGCAAGAAAACAGTAGGATTTATACTTAGATCTAATGATAATTTGAAAAGGTAACTAATTACCGATATGTGGGGCACAAGGAGACATCTTCACACTCTCTCTCTTCATATAAGGTATCTGGGCATTCTTGGCCTCCATTGGCTGCTTCTTGGATGATAATTCTGTATCGAGACTGTTTTATTGTGGTATTTCCTGAAGTAAAGGAGAAATAAAATTATAGTGCCCTTGTATATTGATGCAGACCAAAATCCAGGTAGTAATTAGAGGGGAGAGAATAGAGAGAATAAAAGACACAAAGGTAGAGAGACAGAATTGAGTAAGCATATGTGGAAAGACAGCCAAGGAATAAGAATTAGCAAATACTAGGAGTTAGTGCCCAAGTTTGCTTCTGTGACACAGGCACACTATTAGCAACTGTAATTTTAAATATATGTTATTCTAATATGTAAATATACCTTCCTACTCTTTTAATGTATTTTCAATTAATTAGAATCTACATTTCAAATGACATAATATATATAGGGCATGATCTGAGGGATCTCAGAAACCCTCCTGAATCTCAAACAACAGCTGACTACTCTGTGGTTTTCTTATTAATTTATTCTATCTAATAAGGTGTTTTCCTCTTTAGGCTACTTTATATAATAGAAATTCACCTAACAAATTAATATTTAGTAGCCTATGGTTTATATTACATATTAGTTTATTAGATTTCTTATTGCTCATAACCTTATAACCAATATATACCATACATACATACATACATACATATATATATATATATATATATATATATATATATATATATGCATGTATACAGAATTGGAATTTAGGGAAGAAGTGTTGTTTGCTTCAAGGTATTTCTGAGAAGTAGAACTCTTAATAAGCACCTTAAAAAGAAAACTAATTGGGCTGGGGATGTGGCTCAAGTGGAAAGATGCTCACCTGGCATGCGCGGGGCGCTGGGTTCAATCCTCAGCACCAAATACAATAAAGATGTTGTGTCCACCAAAAACTAAAAAATAAATATTAAAAAATTCTCTCTCAAAAAAAAAAAAAAAAAAGCAAAAAGAAAACTGATCAATTTAATGTGTTACTTCATTGTTGAGAGCCACAGCTGATGGGGCCCCAGCAAATTTCCAGCTGCCAGCTGATGATTGGCTCACAGTGGCCCCAGCAAACTTCTAGCTGCCAACTGATTGGCTCCTCTGCGGTGATGCTCATTGGGTTGTTTCCCCGCCCTTTCAGACCACGGAGCTGCTCAATGGGGGACTTTTTTGGCTCCGCCCACACAACCCAGCCAATCGGCCTCAAAAGCAGGAGGAGTCAGGGAGGTTGAGAGGCTTGTGGGAAGCCGGTGGTGGCCTTTGGGCTCTGAAGGTTTTCCTGAAGAGCTGTGTGGTTTGGCATGTGTGGTTCTAAAAACAAAGTTCATTTCTTTTGACAAGTGGCTCCTGAATTGTGCCCAGCCAGACTGCGGCACTTCATCACTTCACAATCTTTAGATGTCTTCGGAATCAACAACAAAAGTAAATTATCTTTATAGTGTTTAGCAATTACTTCAATTACTAAATGCAAGATAAGTGACATGTACTAGATAGGCAGATGCAAATCTCTGACAGAATAAAGAGGGCAAATGTATACATAACTAGTTATAAGACTCTGCAGAATATGGGGTATGGTAAGCAGTGAGATGATGTTATGTGGGTACAGAAGATAGAATGATCCTTTATGACTCTGGAAATCAGAAACAGTTCATTGAGGAGATGGATTTTATCCTGATTCTTGAAAACTGAATAGGAAAAGAAAAAAAAATATATATATATATAACTGGACATGGAACCAGTTTGAGAAGAGGCACCAAGACACAGAAGTGCAAGAAATTTACAGAGAAAGACACATAAGTACATTCAGAGGAAAGGTTTCTGTGGATTTCTTGCCTGCGTGCCAATGAAGGGCTGAGGGAGGGAAAACTCATAGTGAGAGTTATAATGAATATGAAAGGGGGAAGTGAAGGAGAACATGGAGTTAATTGGTAGGTTTGGGACAGGCAGTGGACCTAACCATGTTAAGACATTAATTTCTAAAAAGAAGGTAAACTAAAAATGAGCATTTATTGAAATTATATATACATAAGTTTTTTAGAAAATGATTAAAACAAGACTCCACAACGAAAAACAACTGACCCACAATCCAAACTCCCTTACTTGGTCTTCCTCCTCAGAGGGAACACTTTTAACTCTTGGTTTCTATATTTAGCTCTGTGGTTATCTCCAAATTTATACCTAATATACCTATGCCATTATTTCTTAATTTATGAACTTTAGGGATTATCTATTGACTTTCTGCTACAATTGAAGAGAATTTACTTTGTACCTCCTGTCAATTTTTTATAACTGCATACCTATTTTTAATGCTTCTCCTGGTTATGTAAAGACTTTAACCCATATAGTTTTCAGCCTACTCCTTGCTCCTGTCTTCCATCAGGCCGGCCACCATGAGTTTGTGGAGTCCTCCCGAATGTACAGGCTTTCTCCTCCACTGCCATCACCTTCCTGCTAGGTTAGGTCATGGTTCCAGCTGCCATGTTATCCGTTTCTCTATTCCTCAGTCTTGATCTATCAATGTCTGTCTTCCTCAAGTGAATTTAGATCTCCCATCCAGTGATGGTCCTTTCCTTTTTCTTTAAAAAGGAATTAAGGCTTTAAAATTTCTTTCTTAATAAATAATTTTTAACAAGATTTTCAGAAGAACAGGAGAATGACACACACAGGCACATTTTATGACCTTGAGGTACAAGTAAAGGTGAACAGGATCTCCACATCCCCTCTGTGTCCATCTTTAACCTGCTCTATATCTAGGAAGCTAACCACAGGACTGTGTTGGTGACCACTTGCCTAATGGCTCCTGTTGAGTGTGACCAATGGGAGGATGGAACACACAATAGAAGGAAAAAAGAGAAAAAGAGGAGAGAGAGGTCAGAATGTTTATTCCACTAGATTTACCGCCTCTATATCAAAAGCTGTAGTTTCTATGGATTGGCACTTGACTCTAGTTACTTTCTTTTGATGCCACTAATTGTACTTTTCTCTATTGACTTCCAGGATCCCATCTGTCACTAGCCCAGGTACAAGATCATCACCTGCTGTTAACTTATACTGATAATCCCCATTCCAGTGTAAATCATCTCTTCATTAAATTTTCCTTAATTGCCCAATTTGAGGGATATCCTGCCAGGATATACCAATATAGACAAAGGAGAGATGCTGCTATAAAAAGTGGGAGTGCTATAATTAGCCCTTTTTAAGATGCAATGAAGTCCCTACGAGGAGTATAGAAACGGAAGTATAAAAAAGTAAGTGAAACAATTCTGCATAATAACATAAAAAGCTATCTTCATTTGGGTAGGGAGATCTTTATAAATAATTATGCCTCTAGGAAGAAGTCTCTTCTGCTTTCGCAATTAATTCAAACTACATTGTACTTACTCTGCAAATTAACTTAGAATGTATACATGACTGTGGGCTTGTGTGTGTGTTTTGTCTAAATATTATTTTAGGAGACTATAAGCAAAGATTGAAGATAGTAGAAAGAATGAAAGGGTTGCCTTCACCTCATATTGGGATAGAAATCCTAAAGGGGACTAGCTGTACAGCATGGATCAATGCTTCTCCCTTTCATATGCACACCGGCACATGCCGCACACTCAATACAGGTCAAATAACAAAAGTTTGCGTAAGAGAGTTACATTGATTTTCATGCCCTACAGTTGTTCAGGTCAGTCAAGGTTGAGAAGGATGGATTCCATGGTGAAACAAATACTGACACAGAGGTAGGATTCTTCAGAGGGGAAAATGACTCACTGTAGAGAAATGAAGAAATCATTGTACATGCCTTTGAATCTCCAGACAGGGAAACACCAAGATGTGTGAAATACCTATTAAGCGATGTTTTTGTGTATTCCTTTTCCCTTGAACTTTGGAATGTTCATATTCAGAATTCAGTTTTGAAGAATTTTCCCTCTCCACATTGTTACAGATGCTGTGGCAATTGCAAGGGCAGGCAATGTGCACACTGGGAATGGGGCATTGGAGGTCTCTCCAGTATACTTCTACTTTGAAGCCACTGTGAGAGTGGTACTTTTGTCAAGGGAGAAGAACAAAGTCCTGGAAATCCAGGAGGTAACAATGAACAAAAGAAGCTGATGCCTGAGGCAGCCCTCAAAAACATGGTTTGAAGACAGGCAAGAGAGAATGAGCAAATATCGAAGATACTCTCCCAAAGTGATCTTAAACAAAGCCTCACTATTCTACTGATCACATAAGAAAAGTGATTTCTAGGATATAGGCACAGAGAGGTGATAGTGGCTTTTTAAATATAAGAAATTGGTGTTATGTTTATGTGAAAAGTCACATAATCAAAAGCTGCCTTGTTTTATTATAACATCTTATGAGATAGCTATTGTTGGTTGTTGTTATTCCCATTTCACAGATACAAATATGGACAGAGGAAAGAGGTCAATAATTATCCAAAGTCACATTACTAGAATGAAACTGCACTAGGCAGGCATCAAGGCCCATGATCTTTCCACTAAAAAGAGACTTTATAGTCAGAAAGAGAAAAAAGAAAGGGGTGAGGATGTGGGGGAAAAGGTATACTCATACACTGCTGGTGGGACTGCAAATTGGTACAACCACTATGGAAAGTAGTATGGAGATTCCTCAGAAACTTGGAATGGAACCACCCAGTGATCCAACTATCCCACTCCTCAATCTATACCCAAAGGGCTTAAAATCAGCATAGTATTCTAATGCAGCCACATCAATGTTCACAGCAGCTCAATTCACAATAGCTAAACTGTGGTAGCAACCTTGATGCCCTTCAATAGATGAATGGATAAAGAAACTGTGGTATACATACACAATAGAATATTACTCAGCATTAAAAGAGAATAAAACCATGGCATTTGCAGGTAAATGGATGGAGCTGGAGAATATCATGCTAAGTGAAGTAAGCCAATCCCCTAAAACCAAAGGCTGAATGTTATCTCTAATAAGTGGATGCTAATCCAAAATGGAGAGGGGGGGAGGCATGGGAAAAATGGTCAAAGGGGAGTTAGTGTGGGGAGGGTGCAGTGGGGCAGGAAAGATAGTGAAATGAGATGAACATCATTACCCTAGGTATATATAAAACTGCAAATAGGGTGTGGTGCTACATCATGTACAGACGGAGAAATGAAAAGTTGTGCTGCAATTATGTACAATGAATCAAAATGGATTTTGCTGTCATATATACCTAATTAAAATAAATTTTTAAAAAAGAAAGGGGCATGTTAGGGGGAAGGGTTCACATCAAAACTCCTCTGTTATTCCAAAGAGATACTGCTTCTTTTCAAAGAAATTCTTTAATAACACCCTGTTTGCAGAAAGCTTACATGTCAATAAAAACAGAGTATTTGTATGTTTTTGTGAATGTTGCTTCCCACCTCATTATGCTTATTAAAAAACAACAATAAATTAAAGTGATTGGTTGCAAACTAAACAACTGCACAAGAATGATTGTGACTAATAAACAACTCATTTAAATTCAGTTTTGATTTATGCATATTCGATTGTCACTAAGTCATTAGCTATAATGAAACTTAAGTTATTAAATACAGTCCAAAGGAAGTAACACTGAGAAAAGATTACAATTTAAAGAACAAGAACCATATTTAACATAGAAAATATGAGTGGAGACACAAACATTATAGGATAGCTACAGATTCTTTGTGAAAGTCTATGCCAGTTTTTTCTAGAAAGACATGGCAAAAGTGGAAGAAGTAAGTATATGAAGAGTCCCTTTGGGTGATTTGCAATGAACACACCACAGTGAATTAAAGCCAGGGTTATTTAATCAATGTTTTGGAGAATTAATCAGTGTTTTGGAGACTTGGCTGTAAGTGTCCAACTGACTGAATAAGTGAGCATAGGAAAAATGCTACTACTTGGTAGAGCATCAGTGAACTAGGCACTGGCTGATAAGAGAGGCAGTGTAGGAGATGAACACAAGGCAGGAGGCTCTCAGAGGCAAGCAAAGTAGATGGAGGATACAGATGGCTATGTATCAGCAATGCATAGCAGTTATTGTCCATCTGCAGAATAATGATCTGTAAATACCTGAATTATAACTCTAGGGCTTTTCCTTGTTTCTCAAATATCCCCATCACTAAAAGACCTCAGGGATCCCTTATGCTTCATGACACTGATATTCCTCCAGGCTTATTGTCATTCTAGGTTCACGGTCTGGCTCTCTTCTTTCCTCTTCTGTTCTACATCCAGTTCATCATTCAAACACACGTTTGCACATGCACAAAAAAATTGTTGATAATTCCCCTCTAAGATATTTTATTAAAAAGATGGCACTAATGATATGCTATGATTTACATTGCATAAATGGTCATGAGTTAAACACCTCTCAGTGTGAAGTTACAACACTACCTGCTGGATTCAGGCAATTCCTTTAACATTGCTAGGTCTCAGCTTCCCTGGCTCTAAAAGAATTTCTGCGTCGCTGTGACCAAAATACCTGACAAGAACAACATAGAGGAGGAAAAGTTTATTGGGAGCTCAGAGTTTCAGGGGTGTCAGTTCACAGATGGCCAACTCCATTGTTCTGGGCTAGAGGTGAGGTAGCACTTCATGGGTGGAAGTATGTGCAGAAGTAAAGCAGGATGGGCCATGTAATCAGAAAGCAAAGAGAGAGCTCTGCTCACCAGGGACAAAATTTATACCCCAAAAGTGCATCCACAGTGACCTAACTCCTCCAGCCACATACTACCTGCCTACAGTTACTGCCCAGTTAATCCCCATCAGGGGATTAATGCACTAAATAGGTTAAAGCTCTCAAAACCCAATCACTTCATCTCTAAACTCCTTGCATGGTATCACAGTGTAACTTTTGGGGAACACCACTTATCAAAACATAGGCCCACAAAAAGTTTGTAGTTCTTACGATTACTGTAAGGATTTCATGAGATACTGAATGAAAAGCATATATACATTGATTGATTTAGGAAATTTTCTTTAGTGTAATTTGAATTTCTGAATGAAGGGAAGAAGAAAGGCAAAAAAAAAGTAGAAAAAACATTTCAGTAAATGAGTTAGTTACCAGTGACTTAAAAAAAGAAAAAAAATGACAAAGTAGCCTTCTATTCGCAGCTGGGTCTCACCAATGTTCTACACATCTCTGTGCATCTAGGAGATCATGAGAGACTAGAATTTTTCCATATTCCTGTAAATTAAACTGCTTTTGCAAGGCCATTAGTACCTACAGCTACCCTCTCATCTAATGGACAGGAATACATAGGGTGATCAAACCCCTGTTTGCTCAGGACAGTCCTGATTAATGCCTATTATCCCACCTTAAATATTAATAATGGCTCTTCCATTCACTCTTAGAGATGTCTCTGTATGAAAAATCACATGACCACCCTAACAAAAATAATCATGACTCCCATCTCCATGTGAATGTAAGTAAATAGCACGTCTGTTTCTCCTTGAAATGCATAGCATTGCATTGTAAGTTCGGAAAAGGCAGACTGCACTGCTATTTTTAAAATTATTCAATCTGCCCACTGGGTCTTCAGATGGCTCGCCAAGGAATTCTGTTTGAGATAGCAAGTCCTGCATTTGGAGATGACTTTGGTAACCCAAAGTAACTCTTGCTCATGAATCATAAAATTAAAATGTAAAGGGAAAGAAAAGTATAGAGCTTATCATAATATAATTGACTATAGTGACTTATATATGTGATGGTGATAGAAACATCACAACTAGAAAGAACTGGAATTTTGTCAAAGAAGAGCATTAATATGAAGGGAGAATAACAACTTGAACTTGGCTTGTTAAACAGTCTATTTCTGAATCAATGCTACAGAGAGACAAAGACTACTACTTGATGTTAGGCAGTCGAAGTTTCTTTAACATTGAACACTCCAGAAAATACATTCTCTCTACTAATTATGTGCAAGAAAACAATCCTTTTTAAATTTCTTCACAACCACTATTGACAGTCACACCAAGTTGAGTTCCTTTTTTACAAAACCAAGGATTTACCATCATTCCCGCTTAAATCTGGAGAAACAAATACTGTGACTGAATTCTCAGAGGGAAGTGTTTACCGAATACTGTGCTGTCATCATGGATAAATATTTATCAGCTGTCTGCTATATGTAGGAGATTCACCTAGGTGCTGAGTATTAGACTGAAATGTACATACATGCATTATTAAATCTCTGCAGTGCAGCAGAAGTGAAGCCTCGTGGATGGATAATAATGCCAAACTTCTCCGTAGTCTTATAAGGATTCAGAAATGATATTAAAAACTTTGTATTAATTATCCAAAAGCCATCACCCCAGCATTTTCTTTCTTTGATCAAGGACAAATGAAAGCTTAGTGGTTAAAAAAATGCAATGCCCTAGAATAACTAGAGGCAGGAAGTTTTTATGTCCTTCTTATGCATCATGGTATTCCATATAAAGAGCAGATACATTGATAGCAGCCTCTTCCCACCACTAAATTCCCTCCCAGCCTAAACCTTGCAGTACTTCAGAATGAACACTGAACTAAAGACCCTGTCTACATATGGATGAAATTAAGCACAAATTGCAATGCTTTGTTACTAAACTTTCCAGGAATATTGAAAATAGGCTCCAGGATATCCATACACTTCTTTCATTTTGAAGTGGTGCCTGAAAAAAATGCATTCTATATACTTAAATTTTCATAATCATCATTCATTTTGCAACAGAAGCCAAATTCAATGGAATTGGCAACAGACAGGACCTCCAGGGCTCGGATTTCTAATCCCAGCTCATTACCCAATTGCTATATGACCTTGGGCAATGCACTTAACCTTTCAGAGCTTCAATTTTCTTACTTGTCCTATGTGGGTAATATTGCCTAGCCAATTCACAGGACAGCTGTTAGGAATGCCTAATTAAATGGGATTTAAAGCATCTTGTAAAAAAAAAAAAAGAACCCAAAATTCTGTATATGCAAGCCCTTTAAATAGACTCTATGCTACAAACATAACATGTTTATATCTACATAAATATCCAGGATAAGAATCACAAACATTTCCTCTCCATGGTAGATATTGTATGGCTTACAAAAATCTCCACAACAGTTCTACATTTCCAGGGTTTCTCTCCAATTCTCTCTAATTCCTACCCTCAACCTCTGCTGCCCTCAAACATCTCCCATTTAGAGAATTAATCTTATCCAATGGTGGATAAGATCTTTGAATCTGGGCCCTCCTCTCTCTCTCTACACATCACCAGGGAAATCACCCACACCTGATCTGTCTCCTCAATCCATGTGGTTCTCAATCCTGGCAGTGTATCAGAATGGCAAGGAACACTTTTGTAAACTCCTAATGTCCCCTAACACAAACCAATTTATTCAGAATTTCTTATGGATAAGGCCCAAACACTAGTATGTTTTTAAAAATCCTCAGGGCAAGAGATTCACTGATGTAGCATAATTAAAGCAGAGCCTCTTTTTCACCCAATACATAAAACAGGAAAAAGACCATGCAGTATGTTTAACCAAGCCACAGAAAACAAATGAGTACTAGCTGAATTATTACCACTCTCAACACATTTAAATAATGCCACATGCCCTCCAGCTAAGTACATCATAATGGGCATAATTGGAAATGTGTACTATAAAGAAGGAGGGTCAACACTGCAATTTAGAATGATGAGTTGCTCTTGCATTCTCTTCTTGCCAACATGTGCTGATATGACAGGGATGTATTTTGTTCCCTATCCTGACCCCCTTTCATTTCAGCAGATGCTGTGTGTCCTGACTGCCTGTTATAAGGCTTGCTAACGTGTTGTGTTCAATTAGCATTAAGATTGAAACCCCATGTTAGTCCATTTACAGACATGTTTGGGGTGAACAAATGTCAAGATGCAGTCATCATTACTGGCATGAGAACTAACAATATATTCATTCTCTCTCTCTCTCTCTCTCTCTCTCTCTCTCTCTCTCTCTCTCTCTCTCTCTCTCTCACACACACACACACACACACACACACACACACACACACAAACCCCTCTTCAAAATAATCCATGTTGCCCTACTCCATTAGTACTATAAAGTCCTTGTGGGCATTAAATAATGTTCCTCAAACCTAGTATCCTGCAGATAGCTGGAGGACATAGGGCTTCACCTTCCATGTCATAGCAAAATGAAGACACACTTAAACACAGCTAGCAGCCCTGGGTCATCAGACCCTGTGTTCTCATAGAAGAGTGACATGTATCACTTGGCAATCGGCTGTGTCACTTAGTGTCTTCTGTGTTCTATATCTACTAGTAGTCACTGTGGCTTAATGACATGAATCCTTGTTTATAAAAATTCCTTTTAGATGTCCCTTCAAAGATGTGTATACATATAAATGCTGGTTTACCCTAATGTAAGGTATAAGAAATCACACAGAGAATAGACATTAGTTGGGATATTGAGGTCTTTGTTCTGGGGATAATAGTTGGACAGGTTAGGGACAATAAGTCTGAGAAAGAAAACCAAATAAAACTAAGTTTTTCATTTTTAACCATAAATTTTAGCACAAGGCAGACAAAGACTCTTACTGATCGTGTTTATGCAAAAAGTACATGTTATTTCCTGTCTTTCTGCCTTCACTGTGTGTGCAGCCTCAATATAAAGCCACTAGATTTTGAAATTCCTTGTCAGGCTCAGAGTTGATGTAATAATATGACTTTTAGAGTCAGTGAATACAGAATCGTGGATCTGCAAAATTGTGAAAATTAGTTATCTTCTGGTACCTCAAAGGGAAATAATAAGAATACCTCATTCTGAGGTTTTGAAGAATAATAATCAGGTACAAGCTAAGCAATTCTAATATAAAAATTTGCAATCTGAATTGTTCCAAAATCCAAGATCTTTTTGAGGGCTGACATTCCATGGAAATTTTGTGCCATGAATCTTTGTTTCATGTAGAAAATCATTAAAAAGTTCATATAAAATTACCTTCAGACCATGTGTATATAAGACATATGTAAGTTACAAATGAATTTCATGGTTAGATTTTTGTTCCTATCTCCAAGATATATCATTATGTATATATGTAAATACTCCAAAAAAAAATCACAAATCTGAAGCACTTCTGCTCTTAAGCATTTCAGATACAGCACACTCAGCCTATAAGAAGTGTGAAGAGGTGAGTACAGGGTCTGCCATCAAGAGAGTATGCAACAATGTTAGTTGGGGGACAGATTTCTGGGGGGGGGGTTGCATTAAGCATGTTTCCTCTATCTGTGTCTGAAAAACCCCTAAGTTCTCCTGGAGACTAAGAAGAGGGTAACCTTCTTCAGTAAGTCCTTCCCAGCCCACGTCACAGGCAGCCTCTTGCCCTGATCCCACGCCTCCACCAAGCACCACTGGCATTCTCTGCCTCACTGAGCCTCTCCAGGTCTTACTGTAATTCTGCCTACTAGGCACATCAAAGATAATTGGGGAAGAATCATTGAAAATCATGATTGAAGGAACATGGATCCATCTACAACATATTTTTTTCTTGAGTGGGGAGATGAAGACATTATTTTCTTATAGTAGACATGTCTCTGACACAGGACAACTAGAATGCTGAAATTTATGTGGAATACAATTTAAAATTTATATCACTTTTATTTTGGAAATTTTATAGCTTATCAAATGAACCTGCATCCATGTCTCCCAGATTTAATAATCATTAATACATGGCCATACTGATTTCATCAACAACCCTATCTACTCACTCACACCCAAATTAGTTCAAGAATATTCAGACATCATAGTATTTATATGCAAATATTTCAGAATAGATTTTGAAAAGGTATAGGCTTTTTTGAACCATATCCACAGTGACACTACGGTGGTGTCTAGTTATATATATATTGAAACAAATTCTCCTAAAGTACTAATACCCAAGGGTAACTATACATCCCCCCCCCCGCTTTACTTTTTGTTTCTCTTTGAAATGTTGTTTAAATGCATGGTTATTAAAAACAAGAAAGTAAAAAAGCATTTCAGAGAACTGGTCCTTGGGGAAAATTTTTAGATCAGTGGTGGTAAGAACATGGGTTTTAATGGATGTGCTAAATCAGGAAACAGGAGACAAAGCCTGTGACCAGAGCACAAAACAGCCCCACACACAGGCAACATACCTATAATACTGTACTTCTTTGTATGTAAACTAGGAAAAAAACCCTTATGTCTAACATAGAGAAAGAGAGAGGTTGCTCGTCCATCTTGGCTTCAAATCTAGGAGGAACAGAAGGACACCACCGAAGACTTTCAACCATATGTCTCTACTTGTTGAATCAGAATTCACACTAGAAGAAAACCTAAGATAAAAACACTGCAGCTTCTCTGGACTGTTCTGGATGGAAAATATGAACTCCCCTAAGAAGAAACTGTTCTAGAAATTGAGAACAGAACAAAAGAAGAAAAGTATTTCTATTCTCAAGGACCTTACATTCTAGGGAATGTAAGAGGGAGAGGAAAAATGTAGAGGGAGAGGAAAAGAACAGAAAAAAAAGTTCAAATTTAGTGTTTCATTTGGGAACTCAATGTTCTGCAAAAAGAAAAACTGGCAGGGAATAATAGGGAATGCATGCCTGAACGTGTTGGGGAGGAGGGTGATAATTTTAAGCCTGAAAAGCTTCAATAAAAAAGGAATATTTGAGCCTGAGCATGAAGGCGGTAGAGAGTCATCTATGTAATAGCTAAGGAAGGAGAATTCAAAGCAGAGCCAATGGCATAATGGAAATACCCAGAGTCTAATTCCAAGTCGAGCAAGGGCAGGCAGATCAGTAAGAAGAGTGAGGGGAATGAGAGAAAATGAGGTCAGTTTCTCCACTTGGAAGAAGAGATTGAAATCTTACTGAATACCTTGTATAGGAATTAATTAAAAACAGATGCAAAAATTTCAAAGAAAAAGATAGGATAATACCTTTAGGATAGAAAAAAAGTATCTTGAAACACAGAAATGAAAATTACTGTAAAAAACTGATAATAAATTCAGCTACCTTAAAATTAAATTTTATTTTTATTAACTAGGGATTGAAACCAGAAATGATTTACCAGTATGCTACATTCCCAGATCTTTTTTTAAAAAAAAATATATTTTGAGACAGGGTTTCACTAAAGTTGCTCAGGCTGGCCTAGAACTTGTGATCTTCCTGCCTCAGCCTTACAAGTTGCTGGGATTGCAGGCATGCAACACCAGGTTTAAAAATTAAGCATTCCTGTCCACCAACTCCAGTCTGAAATGATAATTGTATTACATGTAACCAAAAATATTTACTATGGAAACTATAACCTTCAATAAAACAATTCAGGCACTTCATACACTAGAAAGTGCTTTTACATGAAGCAAAGTGATCCTTGTAACAATCCTAAAACAGTTTTTTATTGTCAATCCTATTTTGCAGATAAGAAAATGGAAGCATGGAGAGGTTCTATACCTTGTGCAAGGTTCTAGTAAGTGGTTCAGAGCATTTGAAACCCAAGAAGTCTGGGTCCAGAATGTGTGCTGTGATCTACTCTGCTTTGCTGCCTGTCTCAAAATTATACCTCTTTGAAGTCCTATTTCCTCTAGTCCTTGGATGTTGTCAGCAGAGCACAAAAAGTGCAAGCCATTAAAAATACCTGGGTAAGGGGTCAGTCCCTCACGTGACAACTCTTTCTAGGAATCAAAATTTAAAGCTTATAATGAATGACTTCAGCTGCTAAAAAGCCAATAAGAATTGGGGCCAGCATCTTGGGCACATGACCTATGCGGATTCTTGGATGGTTTCATGCTCTGTGACAGACTTTTGAAATTTTCAACAATATTTGAACAAGGGACTCCCCATTTTCATTATGCATGACACCCTAAAAATTATTACTTTTCCTGATAAGAACAGATGGGATGTGGAGAAATACTGAGATCCTATAGGTACTTGAGTCCATTTTACTTCTTGGAAGCACATACTGAGGAGAAGTCGCTAAGAAAAGTTTGCTTCTTGGGAGTTCTGACTACTGCTTTTTCTTGTTCCTCTCTTAGCATTTAAATTTCTTGATCAGGAAAGTGTCCATGTAATCACCAGTTATGTGAACTCCCCAGAATGGGTGAAAAACTCATTGTGCTCCTGATCATTAAGACACACTATTAAACGATGTTGAATTGTGGCCATTTATATGCCTACATATGATTCACTTTTCTATTCAAGAAAATACACTCCTATTTCTTGCTCGGGTAATTGAATGGTCATCTAATTCTCCTGCTACTTTCCAATGCTGTCTCACCTCATTAATTTCTGTACTATGTTTTAAAAAACACAGATGTGACTTTATCACACCTATGTTCAATTTTAAACTGTTCCATCAAAATTTCAGATGATGTCCAAACTCTTCAGAATGAATTGAAACTTTTCATGAGCTGGCTCCCACATATCTTTCAAACCCTGTTTCCCATTACTCCCCCATATGGATCATGCATCCCAAGCATCCTGAGCTGTCTGTAATCCATTCATTTACACTGTAGTTTCCAAACACTCACCTACTGCACACACATCCCCTTTGCTAATTTCTACCTCAACATTTCTACCCCGTGTTTGCCTGGTGATTCCTGATCTGCCAGATCTCAATTTCTCTGTTATATCTTCCCATCACTTTGCTAGAGCAAGGTCTAATCATTCTGCCTCCAGAATTCCCTGTGTTCCTCCCAGTTACAGAAAACACGTATTTACATTCCTAAAGCATTTATTTTTAAAACTCTTGATTAAAGTAACCTCATTTCAGCCTTATTAATATAATTAGTAACTGGCATAAAACTTGATATACAGTAAGTTCTGAAAAAGGGCTTGCTTGATGAATTAATGATATATTCATATGTTAATATTCATTGAATAAAGATTTAGGTATTGACTGTGGCAGCCACAACTCAAAATGTCTCAAGAATAATAAGAAACAGGCAGGAAAGGGAAGGTACTGGGAAATGAGATTGATCAAATTACGTGCATGTATGAATACACTATAATCAATCCCACTATATGTATAATTATAATGCACCAATAAAAAAGAATATAATATGAACTTACATTCTATATAGAATAATGGCAAGTTCCATGAAGAAAAGAATATAGATGCTCTTCAATTTATGGTGGGATTATGTCCTGATAAACCTATATTAAATTGAAGATATCTAAGTCAATTTGTATTTGATGCCCTTAACGTATGGAAAGGCATAGTTAGCAACATGATACACTGTACCATGTCAGTTGTTTACCCTCAGGACCATGTGGCTGATGGGGAGATGGGGCTCACCATCTTTGCCCAGTGTTGTGAGAGATTATCAAACTATATATCACTATCCCAGGAAAAGATCAAAATTCAAAATGGCACGAAGTGCCACTTCTACTGAATGTCTATCAATTTTACACTATTATAAAGTAAAAAAAAAAAAAGTCAAATTGAATGATTTTAAGTCAGGGACCATTTGTATAAAGTAATGATGAAGAAAAGAGAGCACAGGGGAAACAGACCTTTTAAATAAGGTAGTCAGGAAAAGGCTCTTTGAGGTGGTGGTATTTGAACTGAAACAAAGTCTAGATCAAAGTCACGTATGCATAGTACTGGGAGAAGAGTTTTCCAGGGGAGGGAGTACAAGAGGAAGCATGAACCAGATGGAACAACTTGATCAGAAAGAAGATCGACACAGCTAGAGGGAAGAGCAGGCAGTGGCAGAGGGCAGGGTGTGGGTTCACAGCTTCACAGCACCAGACTGTGAGGGTGGAGCCCTCCTGTCCCTGGATTCTCTCCACCTCTCTCACCTATGGCTCCTTTGGGAAGGCCGAGTGGCACCTGAATCATGATTTTGGAAGAAATAAATGGACCTATGGACTTGGATTTCTCTGTCCTCTTTCTTTGCTCAGAAGACGCAGGTATTCTTCTCTGTTCACAATTGTGCTTGTTCAAGGAGACTTTTGTTGTCCGGTACATGGTATGACTAGGTAGGAAAGTCTAATACTCGGGTTGAGAATCAGCTAAAATTGTGATGTTCTTCTGCTCTCTCAGTTGTTGTGGATTCAAGCAGAAAAAAAGATTGTGGGTGAAAGACAGGACTCTTCAAAGTCCAAGATCATGTATGACCTTGTTGGTCATATATCAAGTTATTTCCTATACCGTGGCAAGGGAATTCAAGATACATTACTAAACTCCTAATATTATTCTGCTATAAAATGTGTTTTTCTCTCTTTACGTACAGAGGTATACACTCGCATGTGCTGATGAAATTCATAATGTTTGCAATTTGAGCTTTAATACTCATAAAACCTATAACTTTTTTAGGAGACATAAAATACATCATGGAAGACAAGGAGGGAATTATCGTACTGATAAACTATGGCTAAAGTAGCCTCTTCACAGGGCATAAGAAAATCCTACTAAGAAGTTGGCTTACAGATATTACATTTTATATCTGTTACAAATAAGCCCACTAAGTCTTGGGGAGGGTAATTAAATTCAAAACACAGCTGAGAAGTAGCCACACCAGGAGTCCACCACAAATCTGTTAGATCTAAAAGGTCACAGTCAACTTCTTCCTACTACATGAAAGCAAATTAGAAAGATGCTCAAGACAGAATATAATTAAGTGCTAAATTGAACACAGTCAAATGTCAATTCAGTAGTCATTGGTCATTCAGCAATGGGAGAGGATATCATTGACTCAAGTTAGAAACACACTTCCAATAGGACTTGTCACCATGCTCACATCATCTTCATTTCCACTTTGGTTTCTATCCATAGGTGTCAAAGTAATTTGTGATAAGCACATTTTAGGTGTCAGCAAATTAAATTTAAACTTGGAATATCTCAAGTGATAAGATAGTCTATCATTCCTAACATACTCAGTTTTGAATATTTTATTCCTTATCATTGAAAACATATCATCAGATATTCTATATGAACCATCTGTATGTAGCAACTGAATTAAAAAAAAACACTTTAAGATATTGGTAGAAAAACCAAGAATAATCTACTTCATTTTGAGAATGAATTTAATATCTTCTTGATTTGAGACCATCTATAAATTGTTCATTTTTCTTATAAAATCTAGAGTTTCAAATTGACAAATCAAGATCCCAATGTATACCTCTAACTCTAATCTTTGATACTGTACTACAAATTAAGCAGTTTATAAATCTACCATTGTATAGTGACTCCACTGAGTCAAAACTCTCCAGAAATTACACTCTAATTTAGAATCATATAAAAATGACCATAGCTGAGGAAATAAAAACAATTGATTAATTTTAATTGTACAAGATTATTTCATAAACTTAAGGTAACACCCCAGCTAAATCAAACTCATTTATTACATGTTTTTATGGGATGTAGATTGAAAGTCTAAAAATAAACTTCTAGTTAAAATAGGTACCTTGGTTTCTAAAAAGCAACTAATATACCTCTACAGACACATAGGATCATATTGCAGTGTACACACAAAGAAAATTCTAGAGATGTAAAAATGAAACCAGCCTGAAGTAAAAGCAGCTTGAAAAGAAAAAAAAATTGGATCTAAAGGAACACAAATTTTTGCCACAATGCTAACAATAAATCATTTTGAATATCCATGTGTGCCACAGGATTTATTTATGGTAATGTAGCTTGGCTGTTGAGTAAAGAAAATTAATAGTGCTTTAAAAACAACTATTAGATGCAAACTAAGGAGGCATAACACTGGAATTCAAGTATAAGAACAAAACTCCATGTAACAAATTTGCATTTATTTATTTTGTTTGCTTTATTTATTCGCTTTGTTCAGTATGTTGGTTTATGTTATAATACAACGCTGCTCATGATAAAGCATTGATAATAATCGTATTTGAAGCATTTTGTTAAGAATTAAAGTACATTCAGACTGCATATTTTGTTTGTTTGTAGTAAAATACCTGGCCCAGATCTTGCTAACAGTGAGGGCTTTCTCCTCCCACTTTCCAGTCCACATGAAGGTATTATTTTTACTGCATTTATAGCCGCTGGAGGTACATTTTCCTCTTCTATATTTCTACCAAATTACAATATCTCTCTTCCCAAATTAAAACTGTGAAATACAAAGAGGGTGACTTTTGCATTAGAAGCCAATGGCTCTTTAGCCTATTGAGAACAGTGCCCAGAAGAACTGGTGGGCACAAGGAAGAGGATGGATTTCCTCCAATAAGCTGAGCTTGAATTTTTTTTTAGGCCTATAAACATTTATTAGAAACAGATGAATAATCATGACCCTCTCTGCTTAGCCCATTCCTGTAGAAATGTCTATACAACTAGGAGGGAGCTCAGGATCTATTTCTCAACCAAAAAGCCTCTCTCTCTGTCTCTCCCTCCCTCTCCCTCTCTCCTTTTCTCCCTCTGTCCCTCTGTCTTTCTCATTGCATTTTATACTAGGGATTAAATCCAGGGTGCTTTACCCATGAGCTACACCTCCAGTCATTTCTTTTGAGACAGTGTCTTGCTAAGTTGCCTCAGCTGGAGATCCTGCTGCCTCCCTGTAGTCACTGGGACTACAAATAGGTATGTCCATGCCTGGCTCCTGAAAGTATTCTTTCTTTCTTTTTTTGTTCTAATTAGTTATACATGACAGTAAGGTGCATTTTGACACGTCATATATAAATGGAGTATAACATTTTATGCCAGCCTGCATCCCTGACCACCTCAGGCCCTCACCTGGCAAATGCTCCAGCACTGGTGTCTGTTGGCTTTGGGCCCCACTGTCTCCTTTCCCTTTCAGATAGGTCTCTACCTGCTGGGGCCTCTCCAGCAGGCTGATAGCCATTAAAGGACCTAGCACAAAAATATAAACTGGTGCCGAAGTCTGGCTGGGCACAAATCACGAGCCACTCAAGCCACAAACACAGAGAGATGAGGATAGAAGCCAGAGTTTCTGCTTGTATATCCAGTTTCTATAATGCCCAGAGGGATTTTGTTTTCTTATTTTTAGATATTTGTAAGATTTCCTTCTATAACTTTTCAACAAGTCCCTTTTTGCCCAATGTGATTGAAAGTTCTTTGATTCTTAAAAACCCAAATATAGAGACTTATTACAATAATTATAGTAAGTGCTCATCACATATTCCTTAAAATATATCTGTTGTTAAATGGTAAACTCAAATGTTTCTCCAAAACAGTGATTTTCAAACTTTCATGAGTCTTAGAATCAATAGGAAAGTTTGTTTAACCATGAAGATTTGTGGGTTCTAGTTCTGACTGACTTCAAAATCAGAATTTGTTAGGCTAGTAGCCAGCATCCCATGTAGATCTAGCTCAATTTTCATAGACCACACTTACAGAAACCTGTTCCAGTGATTTTTGTTTTACCCTTGGGTCAGTAAAGGCTACAGAAAAATTGCCCATGACCATAACTTTGCATTTTAATCTTGTAGCCTTAAATTTTTATCACAACATCCATAAAACTTTGTATTAAATTTTCTTTAGCCATACTGTGGACAATGGTGATCTCTACCTCAGTTGGCAACCTGTTGAAATGTGAAATTCAATGAAATTCAATTCAATAGGCTTTGCTTCCATGAGATAGTCCTACAAGTTCCCTATAAATAATAAGATAATGGACAAATGAACAAGAAAAAATAAATAAAAAGAATTTAATTGTTTTCCTTTTAACTGTGTTTTCCAGGAAAACAGACATAAATCAGTTAAGTCTCCTATATTTGTGCATCATGACACTTGTTCCTGCAAAGTATTATCAGAGAAACTTGGTCATAAAGGTAGACCAAATTCTATTTTAGTGGTTTGTTAGGGTTGTTTCCTAATGACATCTCTTTATTTATCATAGATTTACGGAGTTCCATTTTGAATAAGTTTACTACTAAGGAAGTTTGGGGAATAAAACCTGAAAAGGGCAAGATTTCAGATCTCAAGGAGATTATTCTTCACAGGAGTATGAAACACCTTTCCCAACAGCTAGAATGTAAGCGATTCAGACAGATTACAAGACTTAAAAGGGGAAGTGATTATTTTTAGAAGAAGCATCAAGACAAGTTCTATGGAGGAGACAAGAGCGTACACCTTGGTAACATTTGGGCAAGCAGGAGAGATGATGAAAAAGGTATTCAGAACAAAGAGGAAATCAGGTTTTCCTTATCATCTTCTGCCATAACCCTCTAATCTTCTGCATAGCACACGCCACATGTTCATTTAGGGAGTTATATATTCAATGCCTTTATCTTCCCTCACTCAGTTGAACTTTCCATAATGCAGGAACTGTATCTGTTTTACTCCCCACTCTTTGAATATATATGGAACACCTGGAACCCAGGTGCCTGGTACCTGGAACTCACTGATGGTTCAGCAAATGGTTACAAGTTTAGGATTGCACATGGTTTGACATTCCTTAGCTTTGCAATCGTGGGCTTTATCTTTAAGCCTCTACTTCCTCATGTGTAAAATGGGGTAGTAATAGTCTTTCTATATAAAGTAAAGGTAAGAATTAAATAGTGTACTACTCTTTTAACAATTTTGAAATATACAATCTATTATTTTTAACTAGATTTAGGTGAGATAATCAATACGCTAATTAGCTTGATTTAAACATTCCATAACTTATACATCTATCAAAACATTACATTGTACTCTGTAAATATATTAATTCTTATTTGTTCATGAAAATATAATAAAGTATAAAAGTAAAAATAAAGATAATATTAATAAAGTTCAGCTATTACAAATTTGATAAGAAAAGGCAGTGAGGTAAAGTAAAATCTGTTGTTTCATGGTACCAAATTTTAGTGGTAAAAGTTGAATTTTCTATTAAAAAAGTTTTCTCTTATATAAGCATTTAGAGACACCAGGCAAGACAATGTAGCAAGTTTGAACACTGGGTTTCTTGACTTTGCTCCTTTTGAACTCTGTGTTCACAATGCTCACCTTGAGGAGTCAGTTGTCTTAGCTACGGAGTAGACTAACAAAATAGCCTTTCCTTTGTCATCCTCCAGTCCAGACTGTCTATGAAATGGTGTGTGTAAAAGTAGTGTGTGATTTGTAAGATGCAAAGTCTGCATCACAGGTACCAGACTTCAAATTCTTGACGTGCTAACAGACAAGCAAGCTAAGTTTGTGCCTCTCAATGTAGGAAATGACTGGTTATGGGAGCAAAACAGTCTTCAGAATCAAGGAAACCTGGACTCTCAACCTGCTCTGATGAGAAGATGATGAGTACCTCAGAACAGTTGTTTCATCTTTCTGAGCTTGCAGTTTCTCACCTGTTAGTCATATAAGTTCAGGTTTATCTCCCTGGGCCACTGTAGGAGGTAAAGAAAAATCCTGTTGATAATTCTGTGCATTCCAGATGTTTAGAAACATACATCAAACTCTGATACAGAAGCAAGACAAGGGGAATGGGTAGGAAGAAGGAGTTTGAACTGAGAATGCTTCCACTATCAGGTATTCCTGGGTTTATCTGAGGAAGTATAAGCCACACCAACTAATTCTGAGCTCTGAGCAGCAGTTCTTATTCTAACCCAATGTTCCTACTTGTCAGAATATGATAGTCCTGGACTCTGAGCAAATCTTCTTAAAAACATTTTTTTCCCAAATGATGATATGTTGTACTATGTTTTAAAAGAGACAATTAGAAATGTCGTAATTTAAGGAAAAAATAAAAGGGAGGACAAAAAGAAAAAGAAATTTTAATCAAGAGCATTTTATCACCCCTCTATGAATTGAGAGAAGGCATCTTTTATGAATTTTATCTGCAGAACTCCACAGTTTGGCAGAAGTATGATTGAGAACTGTAATCTCTACAGGTTCAAGTGTTTGTCATTCCTCCTTCTAAATTATCAGGAATATTTATTGAGTACTAGGACCACATAGTGATCTATGAGCTTTAAATTACAGACTAAAAAGAGCAATGCACACCCAGTGGCACAATAAAGACAAAGGCAGCTGTACTCTTGTATCAGGACTAAGTGTGAAGACATATATAAGCTATATATCAATAAGATTTATAGCTTATAAATTATATTATATTATATTTATATCATATTAATTAATTTCTAAATAAAATTTTGAAAAAGAAACCATTATCCAGAATTTACAGAGGAGTAACAGATTTAGTTGCAGCCACTTTACCAAGGAAGAAAAGGTGTTGGATTATCTCCAACATTATTTTGGGGCCAGTGTTCCAAGTTCAATGTCTTAATAACACAAACAACAGATTCTTTATCATTTAGGAATAAATTCGCATTCCATTGTCTACTTCCAAGGTGGGCAAAAGTAGGCCCAGAGAAATGAAAGAAGATCACAAGTCCTTAAAAGAGGAAACTAAAGTGAAAGGGTGGTTCTTTTATGCAAGGAGTGGGAGAGATTTGAAAGTCCAATCTATGTCATTTTGGCTCTTTGACATTTGGAATGACCAATTTCCTAACTGGCCTGGATTTGTTGAGTAATCTGTTAATGCTATAGTTTCCTCTAAATGGGAGCAAAATTTTAAGAATTAGAAATGATTAGGGAAAAGATGAAGAATTCATTTGCTTATATTCAACAACAATTACCTAATCCCCATCATTTTCCAGACTCTATGGAAAGGAAAATTCCTGTTCTCTAGAGTTACAGCCTGTTCAGAAAAAATGCAGACTTGGAAACAAGTGTCACGATTTCTACATGTGGTGGGCCTAATACTATAGGAGAGCCACACAATACTAGTTTCCATCATTATTCAATGATAATAATGACAATACATGTCTATGTACCTGGCATAGTTCCACCTGTTTTTCTTATAACAGCTGAACAGCTGTATGAAGTAAGCAGTAATATTTTCTCACTTTGGGAATTGAAATTATAACAGCATGTATCAAGTGATTTGCATGGCAAAGATGGGACTTGAACTTAGGATTCTAACATAAGAATCCATTTCTCAGGGCTGAGGTTGTGGCTCAGTGGTAGAGCACTTGCCTAGCATGTTCAAGGTCCTGGCTTTGATCCTCAGCACAACATTAAAAGAAATAAAAATAAGAATCCATGCTAACCATTAAGATAAGTGTTTTTTTTTTTTTAAGTGTGTGTGTGTATACACACACACACACACATACACACACACACACATCACTGACTATCTTTGATCCTGGAGCCTCAAGGCCTAACTCTGAGAGGGTTGACATGGGAGGAAACAGATACCACCAAAGGAGGTTTCCTACAGTGCTGCTGGCCTTCCTGTTACCATGACACTGCTGTGGAGCTCATCCCTAGAGATGAGAGTTAAAAGAGCCCTATCATTCTCTAATTATTGAGACTGACTAATAATTAACTATTAGCTCCATGGTTTCTAGGAATTTGTAGGAAGATCTATTTTGAATATGTTTCACTTTATTTTCTATTCTATTAACTTTATCTCTTCTACATTCTTCCTTTCCATAAAGTAGAGAACAACACATCTGGGAATTATTTCAATTAGTCCTCTGGGGGTACAGGGTAAAGACCAGTAATATAGACAAAATAAGAATGCCCATGCTTTGATAATTGTTTTGTACAATCGTCAGTGCACAGAGGACATAATAATTTTCAATACATTTAGCCAAGCACATGGCGCATGTCTGCAATCCCAGTGGCTTGGGAGGCTGAGAAAGGAGGATTGTGAGATCAAAGCCAGCTTCAGCAACAGCGAGGTTCTGAGCAACTCAGTGAGACCCTGTCTCTAAATAAAATACAAAATAGGGCTGGAGATGTGGCTCAGGGGTTGAGTGTCCTTGAGTTCACCCTCTCAAAATTATCAATACTTTTTATTTAGCATTGTATTAATTTATGTATACATTTGAAATTTCATGTAATAATTAAATGTATAAACTGGGCCTCTTGAGATAGCCTGATAAGAATCTTAGAAAACACTATTGATTTGAGACTTTAAAAGATTAAAATCAAAAATGAGGAAGTATGATAGTGATGAGAGCAGTGGCTATGATACTTACTTTGTGCTCAAGCATACAGTTAGTAGTGATCTCCTATATAAGGTTAAAATGTACATAAAGCCATATTGTATAAAACTAAGGGCCAAAAGAGTGTCCTATCCTCCACCAATGAAGTCACCTATAAAGAGGTGTTTTGTTTTTTTTTTTTTTTTGCATGCATATTTACTGAGATCTTTACTAAAACTCTAACTACATTTGTTTTACAGAAATGGACAAACTGGTCCTAAAATTCATATGCAATTGCAAGAAACTATGAATGATCAAGAACAAATAATTTGGAGAACTGATACTTCTAAATGTTAAAGCTTACAATGCTATGATAATCCAACGTGTGATAATAACATAAAGGTAAAGATCAAGGATACAGAATTGAGAATCAAAGACATAAATCCATATATCTGTCATATATTGCTTTTCATACAGTTGCTGTGATCAATAAAGTGAAATATGCAGATGTCCTTTCAATCTGAAGAGATTCAGCCTGAGGTGGGCTGGGATGCTTCTCAGACATCTGTGCATTGGGAAAAACAAACAAACAAACAAACAAAAAAAAAACTCCATGGGGCTGAGAAACACTGCATTTCGAAAGCTGTTGCTATTGTTAAGGAAAGGACATTGGATCCTTCAGGCAGCCATTTGCTTTATGGCTGAAGAAAGAATAGGAGAAAATAGCAAGAAAGTACCAAGACATTGTTCTTAATCGTTTAATTAATTTATTACAGGGACTTTGAAATTGGGCCACAACAGAGTTTGAGCTTGGTGGACCTTTGGTTTGCTTAAAAGAATAGGGGACTCTTACTAATCCTTTAAGGAGAAACTCAGATAAGGAAGAATGAAAGAAAAGCAGCATGGTTGGCTACAAGCCACAGATTATTCAAGGCTTGAAAATCCCTTTAAGTCTCAAGGATTTAGCTCCTAAACCAAGTCAGGACAAAATAAAACCCGACACAGCTCCCCCATGGCTAATACACAAATCAGTGCTGACACACCTGGCCCTCTGGAACCACCTTGGCTCAACAAGAAGTTTAGCATGGATTTGGTCTGAGTCACAGAATCAAGTGATTTCCCAGTCACATCATGGACCTACTAAATCAGAGCAGCTGAGAGTAGGATCCAGGCATCAGTACTTTTTAGAGTTTTGCCAGGTGATTTTATCATACAGCCAAAGTCTGAGGACCATGAATGTAACCTCTTCTCAACTTTGATGACCCACCCTAAAACCAAAGCTGCAGAAAAGTTACTCTGTCCTCATTAGATTGAGGTTACAACTTACTCAGGGTCATCCTTCTCCTAGTACAATTTTTCTCATTTCTCAGAGTCAAACTATTTTTCTCCACCCCACCATGACCTCACCTGTGTGTCCCAGATTCATGCTTCTCACTTTTCAACTTTGACAATGACATTTCCTTGCTTAGAAATTTCTAATGAACACCACTCCCCCTAGAGCTTTATACCCAAAGGAATCACAGGGGAGTTTATATAAGGGCACATTTCCAGGCCCATCTGGGTCTACTGAATTAGAATCTGCATTTATTCAAATCCTCAAGGGATGTGTATGCACATGTAAGTTTGAGTAATACTGTCTTAGAGCACCAGTCTCCAAAGTATCCTGGAAGAAAATACTCAAGGATAGAAAACCCTCTGCTATACGCAAATTTTCTGTCTTCTTACAGGACATCTGTACACTTTAATCATATCTATTAATTGACAACTATATACCCATACTGTGCTGGGTTTAAAGGATCAAGTGGTGAAGACACCAAAAGTGGACCCTAAATTCCATTCGTGGATTTACAATCCAGCAGGGATTAACAGGGAAAGATAAGTATGGTGAGCTCAGGAAGGGGATGTGTAGGATGCTGTGAGATGATTTACTTAGGTTGACAGGGAAGGGCCAGGGTTATCTGGGAGATGAAAGCAATATTCCTGGGGAAAGGCAGGTCACAGTGGATGCACTTGTTGAGGGCCTAGGAAGGCAGCTGAGGAGCTTGCCAGCCTCACACACAGCAGGTGCAAGGGCTCCAAACACCTATAGAAACACCTGCCTCATGCCTACTCTGTGCCAGGCAGAGGTCTCAATGCTTTCCTTGTAGGCAGATATGATTAGTGACCCTGTTTTACAAATAAGTAAAGTGAGGCAGAGAGCGAGCAAAGTTTCTGTGACAGAGAGAAACTGGGAATCCAACTCTAGCCATCTGCCTCCAGTATTTCTGCTTTTAGATTCCAACCTACAGCCTCTTGACCTGGGAAAAACAAGACATATTCAAGAAGCTAAAGAAAGGGACTTAGGCCCTGAGGTGGAGCATGTTCTTAGAGCTGTGAGCATTTTTCCTGAGAATGGGGTTGGTGAAATCACCACTCAGAGGCTTTGCTTTCTTACAACTGCAGATTCTGGCACTGATCCCATAGTTATTGGAGGAGAATTTCTAAACAAAGAACTGCTAATCTGCATTTTAACAGTGTTTGCAGGTGATTCAGAAGCACTGATGTTTGAGAACCATGGATTTAGAAGTACCATTTCCTGCAAAATTCCTCCCTTCTCTAGTATCCTCTAATTAACTCATGGTTATTTAATAATATCTCAGTCCCAAGGTATGAACTAAACATGAGGGTAAATAAGAATGAAGTGGAAAAAATGGAAGAAATCTGAAAATTGAATCTTTACTCTTCTAGTCCCTGCTGCCAAGCTGTGTAAAGAGTTACCTAGGCTTGAAAGTTGGGAAGCAAAAGGAGATGCCATAGAGACTTAGAACTCTTTTCATTACAATGCCAGTCTTTAGACTAATTGAAACTCCGAAAATTGGAGTAAAATTTAAAGTAGCTTCAATATACAAAAACTATATATATATATATATATATATATATATATATACATAATTTTTAATGTATAGTTATTTGTATACTATATATTTACATGTAGATATGTACGTGTGTGTGTGTGAGTGTGTATGTATATATAAAGAAAAAAAAAAGATCTTAGAAGATAGAACGACTTCACATGTTCTTGGATAGGAAGAATCAATATTGTCAAAATGGCCATACCACCCACAAGCAATATACACATCCAATGCAATTTATATATATATATATATATATATATATATATAAAATATACAATATATATATATATAAAATATACTGTGTGTATATTAAATAAGAAGCAGGTTTGACAAAAACTTTACCTGCCTATGATTCCTCCACTCTCAGTTATAGTTAGAAGACGCTCAGGCAGCATAAAAAATTTTCTTGAATGTTGAATACATGGAATAGCAGTGGCAGAAGTAATCTCTAATCACCAGGGTGCATTGGCTCAACAAAATTAATTGTCCCACCTAAGAATGCATCAGGGGACTTTGATAGCCCCAACACCAAGTTTAAGCTGTCAGTGGGATATTGTTTTTAATTTAGTCTTTTCCTTTCTTATAACCATGTAGCCTAGGAATTATGCTAATCTTCCACGAGTAAGAAACTAGGGGGAAAAAAAGCTGACCCTCAATAAAACTCCAATATCATAAATTATATAATTCCTCTGAATTTTTCCAATATTTATCTTTAAGAGCCTGAAATATTTTGGGGAACATTACCTTAAAATTCCCAAAGTTGGCTTCCTAAATGCTGCCTTTTGAATGGATCAGGTTAGAGATGGTGGCTTTTCTATATCACTCTGTCTGGAAATGACATTTCCCTGGCTGTTCAACAAAACCTGTTCAATCAGTTCACACACTTTGGATCTTCATTCCAAAAAAAAAAAAAAAATTGGGAGAGTTTCTGGAAGAAATTGTTATTTTCACTCCTCAAATGATCAGAAATTAATAGTTTTCCTATACTCCAATAGTAATTTAGCCAAATAAGAAATTAGGAAAACCATCCCATTCTCAATAACCTAATAAAACTTAAAAAGAAAAAAAAACTGTAGAATTAATCTAACCAAGAAGCAAAAGAGCTCTAAAATGAAAATTATAGAATACTAAAAAAAAAAAAAATCTTAGAATATAGAAAGACTTCCCATGTTCTTGGACAGGAAGAATCAATATTGTCAAAATGGCCATACCACCCACAAGCAATATACACATCCAATGCAATTCCCATTGAAATACCAATAATGATCTTAACAGAATTAGAAAAAAATATCTTAAATTTATTTGGAAGAATAAGAGACCAGAAAAGCCAAAACAATACTAAAAAAATGCAAGAGGTATCATAATATTTGGACTTGCATTATCCTGAAACACTTTTGTAACAAAAACAGTATTGGCATCAAAATAGACATAAAGTCCAATGACCAATGGAACAGAATAAAATACAAAGCTACAAACCCACTTAAATATAGTTTTGACAAAGGCACCAAAAATATATTTTGGCAAAAAGACTTTTTAACAAATGGTGCTGGGACAACTGGGTAGCTATATGTAGAAAAATGACACTAGCACCCTATCTCTCACCCTGCACAAAACTCAAATTGAAATGGATCAAAGACTTAGGAATTAGACTAGGGACCTAGTAACTGCTAGAAGAAAAAATAGGGTCAATACACATCATGCAGGTGCTGGCACGAACTTCCTTAACAAGACCCTCTCCCCCCCCCCCAAAAAAAAAAAAAAAAAACAAGAAGCAATAAGTGGGATGCCATAAAACTGAAAATCTTCAGGAAAGTAAAGGAAACAAGAGTGTGAAGAGAGAGCCTACAGAGTGGGAGAAAATCGTGACCAACTACTTCTCTGATAGGAAATTAACACCAGAATGTACAAAGAACTTAAAAAACTTATCACCAAAATAAAAATAACCCAATCAATATATGGGGAAAAGAACTAAACAGAAATTTCAAGAAATGCAACTAGTCAACCAATATATGGAAAAAAAGTTCAATATTTCTAGCAATCCAAGAAATACAAATCAAGTAAGATTCCATCTCATTCCAGTAAGAATGACAATGATAAAAAATATGAACAATAATGAATGCTGGCAAGGTTGTAGGGAAAAGTATACCAATGTTGGTGGGACTGTAGCCTAGTACAACCACTCTGGAAAGCAGTATGGAGATTCCTCAACAATATAGGGATGGAACCAGCATATGACCCAGCCATTATGCTCCTTGGTGTTTTCCCAAAAGATCTAAAATTGGCACACTACAGTGATTCAGGCACCTCAATGTTATAGCAGTAAAATTCACAATAGCTAAATAATGGAATCAACCCAGATGCCAGTCAATAGAAGAATGGATTAAGAAATTGTGATTGATGTATATGTGTGTGTGTGTGTGTGTGTGTGTGTGTGTGTGTGTAGTTCTAATTCAACTGTAAAAATGAATTAAATTATGGCATTTGCTGGTAAACGGGCAGAAATGGAGAATATCATGCTAAGTGCAATAAGTCAGAAACTCAAAGGTCAAAGGCTTTCTCTCAAATGTGAAAGCTAGAGTAAAATAAACAAAAGGGAAGGATAGGATAACATAAGTGAAGGTCAGCAATGTAGAAGAAGGAGATCAAGAGGCAGAGCAGAGGGATAGGTAAGGGTGACAATGCAGAATGAATTCTTAAAAAGTCATGTTATGTGAAGACATAAATATATCACAGGGAACTTCACCTTTATGCATACGGATAAAGGACCAAATATAAATTAATAGATGAGCAAAAGGAAGTCTGCTAGAGTAGAGAAAGGAGAATGGGAAAGAGGGAAGGAGTATGAGAGTTTAATGGATAGATCATGAACTGAAATTGAATTCCATGCATGTATGCATTCGTCAGGATGAACCCAACTGCTAACAAATAAAACTCTAATTAAAGAAAAGATCGGAAACACAATGAACTGTGGTTTCAAAGTTCCTCTTCACTTAATACACACATTTAACATATATTTTAACATATATTTATATCTATACATATATATTTGTGTGTTTATAGAAAGAAATTGTGTGTACGTATGTACATACATACACACACACACACACACACACATATATATATATATATATATATATATATACACACACACACACACACATATATATATATATATTGTATTTATGTGTGTTGCTTAGAACCCAGGGCCCCTCACAGATGCTAGGCAAGTGTTCTATCACTGAGCTACATCCTCAAAATCACATTAATATATTTATTTCTGATTCTGTTGGTAAGCAAAGTTCATTGGATGCTTCTCCATTATTTCTGGGGCAAAGTAATAAGAAGATGAATGACAGAAATAAAAAAACTTTGTGCAGGTACCCCACCATTGTGATACAAGACACAAATAATGACAGTCTTCAAGAGCTGTCACTATCCCTTTGCCAAATACTTACAGGTAGTCTGAAGGGCCATCATATCTGTGCTGATGTTGGTCATATTTTAATGTCGCTCTCATGAATTGACACAATAGATGTAGGAATAGAAAAACATTTGGGAGATTCTAGAGGCACAAGGCTGATATTTTCTAAGAAAAAGTGCTAATGCTTTAAATCTCTGACAGGTTCTCCCTGTGTATTTCCCTATTTCTTCTGGCAGCAACTGCACAGCAAGAGAGTAAAAGCCATGCCTGCTTGAGAGCATCTGAGCACTAAGGAAAGGCCAGATACCAGTGGAGGAGATCCACTTAACTCACTAGGCACTAGCATGAATATTCTTTCTTGGATTTGCCTTTTCATGCTGTGGCAATGGGTAAAAGCCCATGAAAAAAGGCCATAGGTATGAGACTAGGGGAAAAGAACCAAATTTTCAACTCCAAAATGAAGCTTCCAGATTATGAGTACTTGTATTTCCACATGGACTAGCCCATCAGGGCACTGCAATAAGCTTTGGGAGAAAAAACTATTGCAAGATAGAGGGTCACTTCACTAAAACACCCCTCTGTATTCAGCTAGGACCTGGGTACCAAATGCCCTGGGCCAGAACCCTCCAAATATACCCAGGTGTGACATGCATCACCACTAAAAAGGAAGAAATATATAAAATTTATAAGGCCAGTGTTTGTACTTTGTTCAATACTTTAATATCTTCTCTCTTGTTCTCCCACATGGTTATACTGATGAGTGATATAAGCATAGTACTTAAACACTGTATCTCAATGAAGGTGCTTGGAACTGTGCTCCAAGCACACAGGGCCACACAGAAACTGTGACAGTGATAGTGATTTAGAAGGAATCACATTGGATTAAATGTTCAAAATGCCAAAACAGTTTTAGTAGAAGATGAATACTCCTGAAATGTGGACCAGTTGAATTATGATGTGTGATAACTAAATAGGTTTTCCTTTCCAAGTTCCGATAAATCTGGAAATGCAGACTACATTTACACTCTTTTATGAACCTTGTTCTCAAGAAGACAGACAAATGGAAGAGAAGGTCATACACATTCCACACCCTTCCACCCTTGTAACTGTGAGAAAACAATCAGATGGGTGGGAGGGAGAGCAGCAGGAAAGCAGCATCAGCATACCTGGTTGACACAACCGTGGGCAGGGCGTCCACTGGCTGAAAGCAGTCACAATGCAGTCTTTCTTGCATGAGAGGAAGCAGGGTCGCACAGTTTCAGGTCGAGTCGAGTCTGGACATCTGTCAATATGAAGAGACTATGTCATTGCCTCTGGGGGACTATAAGTGATTTAATAGAATTTTAAGCATTTCAGTACTGAGAATACTGAGGCCTTCTTGTTACTTTTATAGATGAGGGAACAAGGACTCAGGGATGTAATGCTACATGCTCAGCCAGAGGCAGAGCCCAAAGCACACTCGGCTCCCTTGACCCAGACCCAAAACACTTTTCTCTAAACCAGGAATACAACATTCCCTGACACTAAAGAAAGTCAAATGCCAAATAAGTGTCTTGTCATCAGCATCAATTCAAATAGGATTTGATTTCTTTTTCAGAACAAATGAAATTTTTTTTGGAAAAGTGTATTATTCAGGATGACACAGCAAATAAGTGATGATATCCCACAAAAGGAAGAGAAAAATGCAAAGTCATATATGGATATACTGAGACAAAAATCATTAAACATCACTTAAAAATATGGTGCATCTTTGCTCATTAACAAAAGAATAAATAATCGATACATTTTTCTTTAGAACATATAGGTTGATGAAGAAAGTAAGATATGATAGTCTGAAAATAATATACTGGCTAGAATTAACAAGAGAAACATCAATTTTGTTATTATGTGGATAATTAATTAAATGTACATATGTGGAAGAAAATTAATACATATAGTCAATGGACCCATAGGCACTTAGAAGAAATGAAGTTCAGAAAATAGCAAAATGGTTTTTGTTTGCTTGTTTGCCTCATTGTTTCCATGGGCACAGAGGGCTAAAAAATCAGCTTTACCTACAACTGTGATACTCCATGAAGGAAACAGGGAAGCACTTTGCAACAACATGTATTTGGGTTTCCAATGCTGTTTCCCTAGGCTTCCTATGAAGCAGAGCGCAGCATGCATAGAACTTAACACATGAACTGAGCAGCAGCTGCCTGGTGCACAGCTTATAAGTACTTCACCTATGTTATGATTTATACATGAGGTATCCCCCAGAAGCTCATGTGTGAGACAATGCAAGAAATTTTGGAGGTGAAATGTTTGGGTTACGAGAACTTTAACCTAATCAGTGCATTAATTCAATGATATGGATTAACTTGGTGGTACCTCCAGGCAAGTAGGGTAGAGATGGAGGGGGTCACTGGGGTGTGCCTTTGGGGTTTGGGTTTTGTCCCTGCTGAACACAGCTCTCTGCTTCCTCATTGCCATGTTCTGAGCTGCCTTCCTTCATCATACCTTTCCACCACAGTGTTCTGCCTCACCTCTGGACCACAACTGTGGTGTTGGTCAATGGTGGACTGAGACCTCTAAAACTATGAACTAGAAATAAAATTTTCCTCTTCAACATTGTTCCTTTCAGGTCTTTCATCACAGCAATGCAAAATCTGACTAAAACAGCCTACATTTTTTTTTCCATTTGCTCCTAACAGCAGTGTAAATCTTAATTTTCATATGATAAACTGATATACTGAAATAAGTAGTGGGCCCAAGGGCACATGAAGACAATGCACTTGCACAGAATTATGATAGAAAAATCATAGGTCTATCAATTTTAACCTGATAATCAATAGACACCTCATATATAAATCATAACATAGGTGAAGTACTTATAAACTGTGCACCAGGCAGCCGCTGCTCAGTTCATGTGTTAAGTTCTATGCATGCTGCGCTCTGCTTCAGTGGGAGAAAACAGAGAAAATGGAGGTGATAATTCTAACAAGGAAATAATAGGCTATAATGTCACAGAGCCAACACCCAGATGAAAATTCAGAGTGAAAGATCCACCAAGTGTATACAAAATATTCAACATGAAAACACTAGTGTTAGGGAACAGACAGATGAAGATGGTGGGAACAAGAGGTTAAGAGAATAATTCTAGCTGACCCCCACATTCTTTCTTTTCTAAGAAGCAATTTACCTGCAGCCCCCGCCTGGCCTCAATGGACAGGAAATGTCACATTCCTCAGTAAACTATCTGTTTATTGCAGGAGAAATGCAGGCCCAAAATAATGTTGATAAGAGGAACCCAGGTTACCCTGAAAGAGGAGACTTTTGTGACCAGATCCTGAAACTCTGGGAGATAAGGATAATTCTAACTATAAAATCTGTAAGAATATATGGTTAAGAATCCAATTAGAACCAATCAACATGGGGCAAGGTGATCTAGAGTTGCCATGACATTGGAGACTAGAAAGTCTGATGTCAACCTGCTGTCAGTCAAAATTAAGACTGAGAGGACCCACTCTCTACCTTGAGAGTATCCCTTTTCCCTTTTTCCTATTCCTTCAATAAACTCTTTCCTGTTACTCTGAGGGACATGTCTAAAATGCCTCTAACTTCATCACAAGAATCGGAGTTTAAAGAGGGGGTCTTCATGTTGCCTCAATGTCTCTGAAGGCCCCAGATCTACAACAAAAGGACGGTTCAAAATTTAAACACAGAATATGAGAAGAATTAATCATGGCTGATACAAAAAGAAAAATAGATTATTTAAAGGAGAAGAATCTGACTGACATCAGACCACAACTGGCATCGCTATCAAAATGAAAGTATTTGCGCAGTTTTAAAATTTTAGGAACACTATAAAGTATGGGAGATTGAATTTTGCTTTGGAAAGGAAAAGTTCCAAAACATCATTGTTGCCACAGTAAGATAAAGATGCAGTGGATGAAAGATGGAGATAGAAGGGGTAGGAGAGGGTGGAAGTTTGGGTGTTCTTGTCCAACAAAGGAGGTATTGAGAGACTTCATCTGAGTGGAAGTGAAGTGAGAAACCAGGTTGTTAGGGATGCAATGTTTGCATCCCCAAAATTCACCTATTGAAATCCTAAGCCTCGATGTGATGGGATTGGAAAATGGGGCCTTTAGGAGGTGATTAGCTCAGGAAAATGGAGCTCTCATGAATAGGACTAGTACCCTTACAAGGACAGAAACAAGAAAACTTGCTCCCTCCCTCTGCTCTGTGCAGACATAACAAGGCCAATGGCAAATCTGAAAGAGGCAGGAACCTGAATTAGAACTGACCAGACTGAGACTTCCCTCCTCTAAAATTATGAGAAATAAATGTTTGTTGTTTATGCCACTTGGTCTGTGGCATTTTGGGTATAGCCATCCAAACTAAGACAGGTGCCCTTAAGAATATTAATCAAGAGTACTAATGTAACCAACCAACAGAATGCCACATGATGGATGGAGTTAGTGGAAAGGAGCTAAGGCTCATTACTTTTATGGGAACTAATCAAGGGATGACCATTTAAAATTGATAAACAAAGAGGTGATGTGAATAATTAATATAAACATAAAAAACATCATTAGAAGTTAGGAGGTCAGCAACAGAAAGGAAGAATAGGGAAGAGTGCATATCAGTGTTCGCCATTTAGACATAAGACACAGCACAAATAGATAAGGATCTAACACAGTGGTAATGGGCAGGAAGGAAGGAGGGAAGGGTGGATGGCAGCAGGGTTGGCACCAGGCTTCTCACTGTTCACCTTTATAGACTTATGATTGGTGAACTAACTGGGTACTCACTAAACCAAAAGAGAGAAAAAGCAACATTGCCCCCCCCCAAAAAAAAATGGATTTTGTTTAGGAAGTGGGATAGAAAGTGAAGTAGGCAGATGGTTGGAAATCTATTGCTTTCGATCATCAATCCCTTTGTATTATTTTATTCTATTCTGGAGCATAGAATGCATTCATAAAAATAACAAAAGTGAAAAATGTATATATCCACAAAAATATCACTCAATAAATTACTATTAGTGGCATTATTATTAACCATTCTTAATGTACACACAAATATACATATAGTCAATCAAATGCATCCATTTCATGAGCAAAACAATAGAAAGAAGAGTATATGAGTTGAAGGATATAGTGTCACTTAAATAAGCCACTCTGGTAAGGGAAATTTATATCATACCTTAGTAAAGATAGCAAAACCCACTAAAATCATTCCTATATCCATTGTTCATACCCTGAGGTCTACTAAAAATAAATTGAACTGCCATTTATTCTAACGCCTCTGCAACCTCTCCTGGTACCGTTGCAAGTGATGAAGTGCCACTTGTGTAATGCCTATTCTTGTATGAACTGAGGGTCACAGGGTAAGGGACCCACTTCCTCCGAAACTTTCCCATCAAACACTCCTTCAAAACTCACCCAACAGCCCAGAAAGATGAGTGCCAGGATTGAAGCTTTCTACAGAGGGTTGCTCATACTGAAGGACTTCCTTCACTGCAATTAGGAGTAGGTGTTAAAGTCTTTGGGGCAACTGATATTGCCTTCTTCATTGACTATTTACTAGCAGAACTCACAATAAAGGTTCACCGGAAATAACGTCCACTCTCCATAAGGGAGAGAGTGAACAGAAACAGCCTCATTGTCTCAGTGGCAAAGGTCAGGCCTGGGCTTACAGTGTTTTTATGGAAGCAATGAACTGAGGGCTTTCCTGGACGTGCAAGTGATTCCCGGTCTGAGAAGGGACAAATTTTCTCTTGCCTGAGAAATTGTCCTTTTAGAAATTGTCCTGAGAAATTGTTCATTTTTTTTCTGCTAGTAAGGTTTACCTTTTCCTCATGGGTTCAACTTCCTCTTCCTATTTATCTACATGTTTCTATCCCTTCATGTATCGACACATTTTAATTTCTTGTCAGTGCTCAAAAAAATCATCGACTATTAGCAACTTAAGTGTCTTTGATTTCCAAAACAATAAAAATTTTATTTTCTGTATTATTTTGGACACTGACCAAAACATGGCTTTTGACATCTTCCATGCTGTTTGAGGTATGTGTGTGCTATACACAAGACAGGTGCTGTGCATACACTAATTTTGAATGTCTTGAGGGTGTAATTCCATCTTACACCATATCTTTAAAATGCCAGATCTTTCCTTGGTATAATCAGAAGTAGTAAATAAATCATTAAATACTATTTTATACTATTGAAGCCAAAAGACAAATCCCTGGGGAATATGTCAGAAACTTTTTCAGCCATTTCTAAAATAAGAATTGCATGCTTAAAAACCAGGAAAACATAAGGATTCGCTTTTTGGTCAGTAATCAAATTAATGTTCTGCACCTTTTGTGATAATTTATGCATCCTACTTTCAGGAAAATATGTTGATCCTGGATTGGCACTGCTCTTGATAAAATGTGAACTTATTCATTTCAGTACATTTATTTTCCTGAACTTGCACTGGGATGCTCTGTTGTATTGTCTCTTGGTTATCCTGTAGGCCCCAGCTTTTTATAAGCACTGTGCAGAAATGCATCAAGCTGAGCTACCTAGCCTGCCATTCTTCATGATGCCTCTATCAACAAGATGCACACACAACGCTCCATCTCCCTGATCACTCGTCCGACCCAGGACAGAGTGTATTCATCTCCCTCAGCTAGATGGGGCAAATCTGCCAACTTTTTATACATTAAGTGTTTAAATGGATCTATTTATTACTATATCTCACACAAATGCCAGGTGTTTTCACACCGAAGGCAGAAAGTGCCTTATCAGGAACTTTCAAAGACTTTGAATCGTGTGTTTGAATCTTTGTTATTATTATTTTTTTTTGGACATTGTAAATGCAAAAAAAAAAAAAAACATTGAATAGTAAAACAAAACCAAATAATACTCCAAAACTATCCCAACAAGCTCTCACTTCTGGTTCAGTTGGGCCCTAACTAGTTCTCATTTTCTGATATGATCAGTTCTATTACACATACAATGGTAACTTGCTCACCCACACAATTACATGAAAACCGAAGCACCAACCGAGGGAGGCAAGAACTTGCAAGAAACTCTGGGCTTCACAGTACAGTGAATTTACAGATAAAAACAGATTATTTTAGCTCATTTATTCCATGGAGACAGACTTCCTTTTCTCTACTCTGAAATATTCTTTAGGAAAATCTCTTCTTCCTGCCTGTTTCTATTCCCATATTCCCACCCTCAGGAGTACACAAGTGACTAGGGGTCTACTTCCATTGTAATGGCTTTCATGTGAAAAAGAATAAAATACATATTTTTTGGAAAGAATAGAGCAATTAATACTTTCTATTGCTGATAATCTCACTAGATGCTTCACTGGACATTAGGTATTATTTTCTTAACTCAATTAATTTCATTAACCTCAAGAATTTTAATTAAGTAAATTGACGGAAGTCAAGGAAGGCTGCTCATTTTAAGCAGGATTGTTTAGAGACATACAGTAAGAATCAAAATTAGGTTGTTAAGTCTCCAGTCTCATTGACAGTGCAAAGAGTAACTAGCATTAGCAATGCCTTTCAGGACACACACACACACACACACACACACACACACACAAACGTATATGTGTGGGGGGAGATTGGGGAAAGATTTGTGTGAATGATATTTCTGTGTTGATAAAGCTGTAGCAAACTAGAAGTTACACACTGTAATAATATTTCAGTCTCACATATGTGAATTTTCAAACAAATACATATTAGTTTATGAATTATTCTTTAAAATGTAAACCTCCAGTAATCACACATCATTTTTTAAAATGTATTTATTGGTGCATGTTAATTATGCAGAATGGGAGGTTTCACTGTGGCCCAGATGCTTCACGCATCTTTAAGTTAACATATGAGTAAACTGTGCTCAGAAACCTTTATTAAAATTGTTATTCAAAGTAATTATTAGATACAAAGGGAAATTGAGGACTATTTTGAACATATAACTCAGCTTTTCCTGTCCAAATAGCCCTGTAAAATGTGATAATTTATTCAGTAGATGTCAGTCTCAATTCTAATGCCCCTTTGCTAAGAAATGAACAAATTATATTCACGTCAAGTAGATTTTAACTGCTGTTCAGAGCAGAAAAGTTTCTTGGAAGAGAGATCAAACTTCAGGAATACTAAATTTTCTTATCACTATAAAGATTAATAGCTTACTGCATTCTGTGTGGGGTTTATTCCTATACTTAAGCCATACTTATTTTTATGTCCATCATAATGTTTCCAACATCTTTTTAAAAAAAGTTGAAAATCTGGATCATGAAACTAAACATTATCAAGGCTGCAGTCCTTCTCAGATAAAGGAGTCCCCAATTCTGCATAATGCCATCAAAAGCCTTTCAGGATTTCAGCATTTCCGTTTAGCCTCCTGAATTAGATTACCACCTGAATCAGGTGACATAAAATGTTATAGTCCACGTTTGTCCATAACCGCAATGATTCATCAATTACATTCGATCTATGTGGCACTATGACTAAAAGGCAAGTTGAAAAATAGAAGTGAAAAACATTGATATTCCCCCAAACATCATAAATCTTATACAGCTTTATGCTAGGACAGAAATAATATTTATGGGTCAATAAGAGTACATCAAGTGTATGACCACTCATTTCTCTTCATGATAGCCCCTTTGCCCAAATTTAGCTATGGTAAATATATATTTTCTTTGTTTATTGAAGCAAATGATAAACATTTGCTTCTCTTGATTCCCTGCCTTTCGTATCCAATCCTTGTCAAACCCTATTGCTCCCCTACCCAGAGGTGTGGTTCACTCATGAATTCCAGAAATGCTTACAGGACATTAACTACATGCCAAATGCTACTAAAGATTATTTATTGTTGCAACAATAAAAAACAATCAAGGATCTGGGATTGTAGAGTGCATGCCTCACACATATGAAGTACTGGGTTCTATCCTCAACACCACATAAAAATAAATAAAATTTTAAAAAGGTGTGCATATATGTGTATATATATGTGATAATATATATATATATATATTATATATATATGAAAAACACATTTTAAAAAACACTCAATCCCAGCTCTCTGTAAGCCATATTTAGGAGGAAGGACTGGTGAGGTCTTCCTGGCCATGCTTAGCTTCAAGTTATGCTTACCTTTGCATGTATTTGCAGAACTACCTGTTACTTGGCTGCTAGGGCAAAATCTCATCAGTCTTCACTCTTTATTCTATGAGCATCTCCTTTTCTTTTTTTTTTTTAATTTTTTTTTTAATTTTATTTTTTAGTTTTGGGCGGACACAACATCTTTGTTTGCATGTGGTGCTGAGGATCGAACCCGGGCCGCACGCATGCCAGGCGAGCGCGCTACCGCTTGAGCCACATCCCCAGCCCGCATCTCCTTTTCTTTAACTGAGCTTCTAGGACTTTCCTTACACATGGCCAAAGTACACAAAATTATGAATAAGGCTCAGGGCCCTTCACCACAGGGCTACAAATGAAATTATTCTGTATTATGCTGTTTGAGTTTGCCAATGACAGGGACCCAAATTAGACCACAATAGGTAGAGGAGCAAAAGGGCATATCTATGTTGCCACAAAGGGCCAGGATGTTGGAAGGAGAGATGGGACCAGAGTTTGATGCTGTCATAATTTTTTCTGCCTACATTTCTGCTTCTTTCTGAGCATCAGCATATTCTCTCTTGCCTTTTCCACCAGTCCTGATCATGGCTGTCACAGTTTCTAGTTCAAAGGCTTAGAATACCAGGTATAGAAAGAAAGAAGACTTAGATTTTCCCAATTTGAAAATTCCTGGAGAAAAAGACTAAGTGTTTGATCTTTTCATATCAGACCAAAGATTCCACCAGCCCATCCTGGTGACCTGCAACTCCTGTGGCTGGGATGGGGTCTCCAAATTCAGCCACTGGATAATATCTGTGGTTATGCCAGTCATCACTTTGAACAGAGCATAGGTCCCTATATTTTCTTATTTACCAGTCTTCCCATGAAAAAGAAATATCTAGAGAAGAAATTTCCACAGCTGAGTTCTGCAGTCAATTACTTTTTCCCTCCCATCAAATTCTCTTTGACGCTTTTTGAAATCTATATTCTAGTTGCCATGTTCATATTTCTTCCCGCTTTAAAAAAATTAGTATCTCCAAGTTCAGAGAGTATAAAAAGCATGCAATTATATTTTCCTTTAGGGTATGAATTAGTCCAATCAAAATAGCTGTCTGGATTTATCTGCTCACTTCTGGAAAGGTCAGAGTGAAACACAACCCTGTAATTCAAAGTTTAGTACCTTTTTGTTCACTGAATTTATGTGATTTGAGAAGAGTCAATAATAATAATAAGATCAGTACTAGAATGCTTGCTTTATTATTCAAATACATTCAGTGTTTTTGGACATTGCTTACTTTTACATATTGAATAATACACATAACATAAACAAAACTAGTTGTACCTATTATAAGTATGTTCCTCTTTAAAGCATATCTTTCTTTAGGTCTTCAAGGGTCAAACAAAAATAATAACAATAAAATACCTCTTACGCTACCACTTACCCAAGCATATCAGTTGTTTGAAAAATGTTTTCAATTAAAAATATGCAAGCATGCAATAGATATGCACTTTCACTAATAGGCTAATATACCTTTTGGTCATCACTTGTCCCACATGACTTTTGACACAGAAGACCCTCCGTGTCTGAATCCCCACACCACATGTAGCTTCTCCATTCCAGCCAACAGTTGCATTAAGCGCAGTTACCAACGTGTTTTCTGAACATGGGCCCCAAGGCGATGTCTCCCAATAGAGTTGCATACAGGGGTGGTCGTTGCATACACGATATTCTTGAAGAGCCTGACTAGGAGGACATGGCTTTCCACCTGCAGAAAATTAAAATATAGCATCATACATAACTGTTGGGTTTGCTGTTATTGCTGTTCTTATGATTTTAGATGTTTTAATGATCCAAAGACCTAAGCCACTGAACCCTTTGTTCCACTCTAAGATCAAGGATTTCGGTCTTGACATCAACCTCAGGATAATATATTATAGGCATTTGTCCACACCAAATAGATTATAAAATTAATGCTCTACCTCTGGAGCATGCACCTCTGAGATAAACTCGCAAAGAAAACAGATTTTCTTTTAATATTATTATGCCTACATGAATTAATCAGTCAGACAGAACAGTCCATGCTTGAAATAATATTATATTAGACATGCATGATATACACATGTGTGTCTATACATAGATTCCCTTTCCTAAGAAAGGCATTATTTTTCTCAGAGAACCATTTTTAATACACCCATTCTCCAGCAAGCAGTGCATTTCATTGCACTTGAGAAATCCAGAAGTATCTGTTGCAGAATGGGGTTACAGGGCTCAACCTAGAGCTCTGAAATTATATCTGACAGTGCAATCCCCTGGGAGGAAGACCAGACAGACGTGCATCCTTACAGTCTTAGGTGAATCAGATGATCAAATATCATGATTGACTTTTTGTTCACATTTTACTATTAATGTAAAAAGTGGTATTTATCTGAAGTATTGATCTTTTCCTACTCTTCTACGCTATAATGTTTTATTCAGTACGCTAAATGCACAAGATTTGTAACTCTGGTTCTATTATTCTCATTATTGTTTTTTTAGCCAATTAAATACTACTGACTTTTTTGTTTTCTTTTTCCAGAAATACAGGACAAGAAAGGTACAGAACCACATTTTAAGAATATGAAAATTTTCCTTTATCTTGACACTGGCCCCATTTCTGGGGCTCACAGAGCGAAATCTTGGTTAAGAAGGAGTTCCTCACAGCCATGGCCTCACTATCTTGTCCATCTAGTGGAGCTGAAGTCAGAGTCAACAGAAATCTTGAGAGCAACGATGTGTGTATCTGGGGACAGAGATTATTGTTATGAATGATAAGAGCAGCTGCTCCTCTAATTTGTTCTGAAATCACTGCTCACATTTCCACCACACTCTTACCATCTTCAAAACCATCTCCACAGCCTCCATACACTCTCTCTGCCCTTGGCAGGCAAGTATGACAAATCAGGAAGCCAGGGGACCTGGATAAGGTAGTCTATTGATGTCACTGGCAGCTCTTGATCAAGGAACCAGGTCTCCTGATTCCTAATTTGGAACTCTTCTTACAGGCACATTCAATATGCCCCAGTTACCTAATCTGAAACTGGAAGAGTTTCAACTGGAAGAGTTTCAACTTTGCTTTCTTCTCTGAGACATATAAAGAAAAACAATATTCAATTCTTTGAGGTGAGCCATGTATGGCTGGTCTAAAGTGATTTATAGGACTAAGTGACCACAGCTTAGATCAACTAGAAGACAAATAAAGAAAAAGAAAGGATGCATGGAAATGAAACTGTTAATGTGGAGTCAGGGAATAGAGATAACACCCAGGTGTAGCTACTTCCACAGCATACATGTACCTGTCTATTGGAAAAAAATTAAGAATCCAGCCAGTGAATCCGCAGCTGAAACCTTTTCTGTTGCTCACCTTCTCCAGCCAATGCCAGGATAGATCTTGATCTGGTCTGTTTCCCATCTGAGTTTTTATTTGAACAGGACTGGGAACAGGATGACCATACTGTCCACTCGCTCACCACACAGTCCATTCTGCAGGGAATTTCACAGGCCATCCGCTCTGGAGGAGGAGGTATGGGGCAGAAACTCCCTGCTACATCTTCACCTGTGATCAACCAGATCGAGATAAATGCAGATTAATTCACAATCAAGGTCAGTCCAAGGAACATTTAGATTCATTGTTTCCCCTATTATTTCAATTTCGCTCAGAAGACTTCATCCAGTGTCTAAATCTATAATGCAACAAAAATTATGTTTTCTTCAGCTACTCATGTTTGCATCAAGAAAAACTACCAAGAGATAATTTGGAATTTAGGAAGGCAGATACCACAGCAAAATCCCATTTGTCATTATTCATAGGGACACAGATAATTTATTAAAAAAATATAGATACAGATCATCAGAGATAACCATGATTCACATGTTATTTACAAAACAAAGTAACAAGTATACACTTTTCTTCAAAATGGAGGTCACAGTAGGCTAAAAACTGAAATTATGCTGAATATTATAGTCTACCCTAAAAAGAACTTTATTATTCTAATTTTCCTTTGGGTACTTTCACCTCTAAAAAACATAATCTTTTCTCTTGATGACTTTGTCAATCTTGGCGCACAGTGGTAAATAATCTGAAGCTATAGAACGTGCCTGTAGCTGAAATTATATAATGCATTGACCCAAAAGTTGAAAGTCAGTCTGAAGTTATCCCTGGTGAATTCCCCTTTGAATAATCTAATGATTGCTAAGTCAAAAACTTAACTCAATTTTTTTTAAAAAAGGCAAAAAGACATGTCAGATATCAAGAATTACCAATTTTGCTATTGATATTATGTTTGCTATTTATCTTTTTATAAATACTACCTAACAATCCTCTGATATATCATAGTACAAGATTTTTCAGAAACTTAAAAAAAAATGAAGCATTTGCCAGGTTTGGTGGCACTAGTCTGTAATCCCAGTGAACTGGAAAACTAAAGCAGGAGGATTTCAAGTTCAAGGCCAGCACCAGCAACTTAGTGAGATTCTGTTTCAAAATAAAAAAATTAAAAGGACTGTGGTCTGGGTATGTGTCTTAGTGATAGAGCCACTGTCTAGCAGATGTGGGACCCTGGGTTTGATTCCCAACATGGAAAGAAAAAAAAAGAAAGAAGGAAAGAAAAAAAAGAAAAAAGAAAAACTACTGAAGCACAAGGAATATAGGGATGCAGCTTAGTGGCAAAGCACCCCCAAATTGGTTCAGTCCTCACTACCAATATATATACATACAGATATTTTAAATAAAATAATGAAGGATATTTTTTAATAATGAACAGACATTAAGACTAACAGGATGGTTTCTAATTTGCTTTTCTGTATCTCAAAAGATTACAAAGATTTATAAAAAATTCTATTTAAGGTTCTTTATTCACTATTACAAATCTTTGGAGATAATGATTTGATTCTTATTATTCCCCCATCCACAGTCTCCTCATAAAAACAAAGGACAGAAAGAATAGCGACACCATTTATTGTTTGAAATAACAACATAAAATGTGGAATGGCAACCATAGGAGACAGGCAGTTTTATCTGAGTGACTTTATAGTTTTGGAATTCTCTTGTCATGAATTGTCTGATGCAGAAAATAATTGCAAAGGGGACAAGTATTTATTGAGGACCTCCTTGGTGTAAGTCTCTGTGTTTTGCACATATTTTTCAGGCTTATGATGTGTCATTGAATCCTCATTAGAAGCTTTGATAGGCAGGAGTAATCCATCTCATCTTACCAGTGACGAGTCAGAAGCTCAGAGGGGTAAATTGGCTCAGGTCACAAGCCTGAGATGGGAATTACATCCAAACCCCCTGACTTTAGAACTCTGGTTTTCCTATTAGCGGTGCTGTGTCTAATTCCAAGGAGATGGATATTCCTTTTTCTGAGGAAGTAAATAAAACAAGCTGACAGTTGCAAGACTGCCTGAAGGAGAAGATCCTGCACAGCTCATATCTGCATTCATATTTGTAAATGAGGCCAGGCTCAGTGCCCTTGAGGTACAAATAAAACTTTTCAAGCATATTATGAGAAGTAATAGAGATTCCAGCAGATAATCAAGCTGAAAGACCAGTTTCAATCATTCTCTTTTCAGAAACAATCTAATTTCAGGTTGATCCACATTGTGTGCACACCCTGCCCCTACCCCACCCCACCCCCACGCCAATACAGCTAAGGGGCAGCACTTTCTCAAGTACAGAAGCAGGCAGGCCAAAGAGAAGCCTAACCTACATCTAATCAAAATTTAATTCCCACACTTGTGAATTCCATTAGCATAATTTTTACACAAAACACTCTAACGCAGTGTCTTGCAAAGAGCATTTTGAGGAATAAGGGATGTTCATAGGAGTCTTATGAAGAAAAAGTACAACGGGGAGTTGAGAAGTGCTGGGTTAAAAGTAGCAAAACTGGTCCCATATTTGAAAACTTTTCAGTGTTGAAAATGCAAACACACACAAGAAATATTCTAGGCAGGAAATGAGATGTAGGGCACTTCTATCTCATTTCATCAATGGCCTTCTGGTTTTAGAGTATCCACTCACCCGGAAGTGGCATTTTTATGAATAAACTTTAAGAAAATTCTGTCTTGAAGAATCATAAAATTATCAGTTACTATTTAATGAGCACATACTATGTCCAAGACCAATGGTGGGATAAAAATAGATGGAGATTACTATTATTTACCTTCCTCAAGCTCATGATTAATGATGGAGGTACAACATGCACACATAAAAGAAAACCCAGTCCAAAAGTAAATGTCACATTGAAAATACATGATTCAAAGAGAAAATATTGTAGTGATTCATGGAATAGAAACATCTGCTGGGAAACAGAATAAACCTTTTAACAGAGTACAGAGAAGAGCTGAGGCTGCCAGGATTGAGGGGGTATGTCTGGCAGGAGAAGCATCAACTAAGGTACATTGTAGGAAAATAAAGCTATCTGAAAGGCAGTTAATGTTGATGATACATGAAGAAAAGAGAAAACCATGTGGGAAGAGTTATGGGACATCAAATTCTGAATGAGTGATATGGGCACAAGTATTGTTTTATCGGTCTTCCTTAAGATCCCAGTTGTTTTGGTTTCCCATGATTCAAATTTCACACACACACACACACACACACACACACACACACACACACGCATGCACACTCCATTCCTGGCATCCCAGTCCTTACATATCCAGGGCTTTTAGGATTGACTTCAGGTGATTGAACCAAACATCTTTTACAACCCAAGTTTTCTTGTAATCTGATACACCTGTTATATCAGTACAGTTAAATGTCAATACTCCCACCAATATTTTGATAGTTTGTTTACATAGGCTAATTCAGGAGTGTGATCAAACAGATCAGACTTTCATTTTTTTTCTGTACTGGGCAGTAACTCAGGGTCTCCCACATATTAGGCAGTTTATCCACTATTAGGCTACTTTCCCAGTCTGAGAGCACTATATATATGTATGTGTATGTGTATGTGTGTATAATTATATATATATATTTGTGGTTGACACAATACATTTATTTATTTATTTATTTATTTATTTATTTATTTATTTATTTATTTATTTATATGTGGTGCTGAGGATGGAACCCAGGATGTCACATGTGTAAGGTGAGTGCTCTACCACTGAGCCACAACCCCAGCCCCCAGAGCAGACTTTTTTTTTGAGGAAGCCAAACTAACGGTCATAAGGAGACTCTGAAATTCTCCACAGCTGTGTGACCTACTGTATAACAAATCTAGCAAAAGAAAAACTTCACAGTGAATTTTAGCTGCAATGCTTCCTAGCCAAGCACAGGTAAGGGTGAGATGGTGAACACTAGCCACTAACACTCACCCTCTTAAGCATATCATTTAACTTCTTTGAATCTCAGTTATTTCACTGAAATAATGAAATCATGACATTCACCTTTCAGGGACAGTCTAAGGATTAGAATCATTTATGCAGCACACATATTAAGGTATCCAACATATGGCAGGTTTTCAATAGTTAGAAACATTTAAAATGTTGTTTACAAAGATACCTAGCACAAAAAAACTAAGAGCCTTGAACTGAAAAATCTGGAGATTTACATCATGACCATAGAAAGCACTAGTTCCATTATTCATATTGGGTACAAACAACTACCACCAGCTCCTCAGACAGGCTCATATAAAGCATAAAGAATATTTATAATTATCCAGATCATTTCATTGATACGGTTGGCTAATGAAAACTATTTAAGGGCCCAGATAAAGTACCTAGGTCTGAAAAACCTCATCTGCTCATCTATGTTGTTATAATTATGTTCCCATCACACATAGAGAACTCATTGAAAACGGAGCATTTATGCTTTTCTGTTTTCATGTTCTTGGATGAGTCAATGAGACCAACTGAAACCTCAGGCAAGCATGAAAAATAAAGTATCACACAGGACAAAAGCTTAGTCATTATGTGGTTATTCACTAGCTCTGATAATCTAATGTCATAATGAAACAGAATATATTTAAGAAGGAAATTGAAGGCATCTTTCAAGATGACTCTATATAATGACTGTCAGCCCTTACCAGACTACCAGGGATCAATAATGACAGACTGTGTTTTTTCCTCATGGAGGGGATTTCTTTAAACCAGTTGTGATTATGGGAACATGAGAAAAAATAATTTAACGTGGTGAAATTCATAAGATAATGTTAATCACCTGGGCCTGGTAGCTCATCCCTATAATACCAGTGACTCTGGAGGCTGAAGCAGAAGGATCACAAGTTTGAGGCCAGCTTCATCAATTTAGCAAGACCCTGACTCAAAATTTAAAAGGGAAGAGGTTATAGCTCAGCAGCAAAGCATCCCTGGGTTCAATCCCCAGTACCTCCCCTGACACCAAAACACTAAAGTTATCCATCATAAATTAAACATCATTTCAGCAGCCTTTAGAATATTCTTTTCACAGTGGTGTAGAACCATCAGCTTTATCAAGTTGTAAAATATTTTTTTTCACTCCAAAGCAAAGTCTTGTACCTGATAAGCAGTTTCTCCCTGTTACTGCTTCCCTTCAGGCTCTGGAAACCACAAACTTAATTCTGTATTTATGGATTTATCTATTTTGTATATTTCATATACATTTGTGACCTTTTGACTCTGGTTTCTACAGTATTTTGGATGCTTATCCCCATTGTGGCATGTTTCAGTACTTAGTTCCATTTTACAACTGAATAACATTCCATTCTACGTAGATACCAGAATTTATGTATTCATCTCTTGATGGACAATTGGGCTGTTTTCATTTCTGGGTTATTATAAATAGTGCTACCTACTATGAATGTGCATGTGTGTGAACTTGTGATTCTGTTTTCAGTTCTTTGGGGTTTGTACCTATGAGTGAAATTCTGGGATCACACTCATCACTCCATGTTGTCTGCTTGTGATTCTGGGGATTGTGCTCCAAATAGCCCAGTGACTGGGTCCTGTCTTCAGTTCATACTGCTATTCTAATGCCAGCCCATTTCCAACTAAAATACAAAATACTTAGACAAGGAAAAGATTCCTGCACATATATAAATATACTCAAGCTTCTTTATGAATGTTTCTTTATCCAGTTCAGATAGATAGATAGATAGATAGATAGATAGATAGATAGAGGTATATATCACTTAAAGTATACATCATTCATGGCAGGGTTGAACATCTGTTTCCAATTCAACAATAACATAGTTATCAGAGGTTGGGCTTTCTACATTGAACTAATATTTAAGCCACATATATGCTATGGACTACATCCAGTGGCAATCTTTGTTTTGTGACTTCTAAGAAAATATAAATTAATATTATGAGCTATGAACTCTTTTATATAACAATGAACAAACAATACAGTCTATAATTCTTATTTTCTGACCTTAGTCTCAAATGTCCAAAATGATTTTTTAAAAAAGGGATATGGACAAAATAGGAAAATAAACCCAGACATCTTCAAATGATTTAAAAATAATACCATCCCTTTGTTATCAAACTTCAGACAAACTTACTCTTCTAAAATTAATATACATTGGATATTTTATTGATATTTCCTCTTATATGCTATTACACTATCTATGGAAATAATGAAACAGTTATCAAAAACACTCTACATGCCATAAGATTTTACGTCCTATTTAAATCTCAGAGAAGAATGCCAATATATGTTGATTAAATGCTTGCCGATAGTGGAGTAAGCTATCAACAGATAGTACAGAGCAGATTTAGTGGAATTTATATGCATTTAATTCCATTTTTTTAAATCTAAATGTTACTTTCTCAAAAGCAAGTAGCCTCTGGCCACTTATGGGCTAAGATCCTAATCAACTAAGAAAATGTTTATATTTCAATCCAATAGAACATGCAACAAAAAAGCTAAGGGCAAAACAGAAGCTATTTGCAACATCTTAATATTGCCAGCAATGAGATTAAAGTTTCTGCTTGCTTATTTCTGAATTTAAAGCTTATTTGTCTACCTAGTTTACTTAGTTTACTTCATATATATATATATATATAGATAGATAGATAGAGAGAGAGAGAGAGAGAGAGAGAGAAAAGGAACTTCACTGTATCATAATATTAACAATAAAAACAACATCAACAACTGAATTAAGATAACAATAGCAAATGGTATATAGGAGAGCTTAGAGTTAGCTAGATGCTAATCAATCACATTACATGTAAAGTTTTATTGAATATCCATATTAACATCATTAGTTTGGCACTATTTTAACACATGAAGCATGGATAAGCTATGTAACTGCTCTGGGTATTTTATTTATATATCTAGTAAGTTTCTGTCCTGGGCCTGGAAAATAGATCTGTAAGACATTGCAAGCTACTTTCCTATCCATTATGCTATAGTGCCCACTGGTTCATATCTTATGTATGTCTTTTACTTTAAATTATTTTAGCTGATATCAAGCCAAGTTAGCTCATCAGTTAAATTAGCATCAGAGGGAGTAAGCCCAAAGGAATAGGTACCTTCATTACCTGGGGAGAGTATCATGGGATGGAAATAGCAAGACAGTGCTTTTCAAAAATAGAAATCATAAGCAAGTGAAAATAATACAGAGAGAAAAAGAGTGAGAGAGAAAGGACAAAAAGAAAAATAGTGAAGTAGAAACATTCAGCAAAAATAGTACAATGTATGATGAGAAAAGGACACAGACATGCAAAAAATTATAATAATGATATTAAGTGAAAAATTATAAAGGTCTAATGGAGACAGAGAGAGACAGAGAGAGAAAAAATATCAGAAAAAAGGTTAAAATGAACCTGGGAAAGATAGTCCAAGACAAATGCCAAAACAGAAATAATAACAGCTAAAAAAGGAAAACAATATTTCCACGATAAAGATGTTTACAAACGCCAAGAGTTCACTGGAACCACTTCTATGTAACAAGTGGGCTGTTCTTTTCAGCCGCCCTTCTAACTGAACAGCTACTCAGGTTCTGCTGCACACAATTCCATGATTGGAGCAGCTAACACTCTGATCACTTAGAAGTCATCCAGCACAATGCTGTAATATCCCACATGCATCAACCTAGTCCTCACAACATTGTTATTATTAATAACAATGAGTGCATCCATGACACTGACATCTGTCTGCTCCAGATGACTTACATATATCAATTCATTTAAACTTCACAAAAGTCTAGCTAAGTGGTAACTGTCATTATGCTCATTTTATAGATAAATACCCTGAGATTTGGATAAATTAAATAACTTATGAAAGGGAAATAAGTTGAATAACTTATGCAAGTATGATGGTGGAGCTTGGATTTGAATGTGGGCAACCAAGCCCCAAAGCTCATTTTTTAATCATGATGTTTTATTGATACTCATATCTTCAATTCTTTCTCAGGAAAAACTATGCACTTTCATATGGCAGGATCCATCTGGTAGAAAATCAGTCAATTACAAGCACTATCATATGTTAATCAGTTTTTCATCAGTATGGCCAAAATACTGGTCATGAACAGCTTTAAAAATGGAAAGATTTATTTGAGATCATGATTTCAGAGGTTTCAATCCATGATTGGCTAGTTCCATTGCTTTGGGCAGAACATCATGATGGAAGGCAATAGTAGGGAAACGTTGCTCAGCTCATGGCATTTGGAAGTCAGAAGAAGAGTAAGAAAGGTGCTGGGGCAAGACACAGGACTCAAAGGTACACCCCCCAAAACCAAGTCACCCCCTTGGACTGGGTCCCACCTCCTACATTTGCCACCACTTCCCAATAGTCCATTCAAGTTTTGGATCCCTCAACAAATTAATCCATGGATGAGATCAGGGGTTTCAAGGTACAATTACTTCCCTAAAGTCCCACCTCTGAACACTGCTGCATTGAGGACCAAGCTCCAACACATGAAACTCTGAGGGGCATTCCAAATCAAAACTATAACACAAAACCTTAGTCCATGAATACTGCACTAAATGTCAAGGCGAGATTAGATGCCACAGAAGCCAGGACTGAGGGGCAAACTATGATTGCTCAAAAAGAAAGAGTCACATAAAGTCTAACCAAGTGTTGTAGGACAGATAGGTCACATTTCTTTCAGTCCAGTCACACACTCCAGGAAGAAGCAACCACAGTTGTCTGTGTGTGTAAAAAGTTTGAAATTATGAACTATGATTTAAGTGTGGGAAAAACAAAACAATAAACAAAATAAAACAAACAAAAAGCAAACCCTTTTCCCCTAAAAAATGACATCAAGTTGCTTAAAAGCCTGGATGGAGGTGGATGAGAGGGGAATAAGCAGGTATCCATTTAAAGTAACTTCACACCATATAAAACTAAATCTTTTCTAAGTTAATTCAGGCTCCTTTTTAAAATGCTTCTTTCTCCTCTCTTTATTATTTTCTTTCCAAGTGTCAGAGAATCGTGTATCATTATTGCATACTCTCTTGGAAATTTTCCTGGTTCTCTGAGTTATTTCCATCAAATCAAACTGATCTTTGACTGTACACCTGCATCCACTGCTAATCTGTAGGGTCAGTTCCTGATTTTCTGGTCTAACGACTTTGCACTCACCTAGTACTGACTCCAGGCAAGTTCTAGTTTCTCTGACAGGCAGCATTTCCACATTCTACAGAAATATACAAGGATTTGGGGATCACTCCCACATCATAACAGACTTAGGAAGGGGGAGCACCAGCCAGCCCAAGCCCACTCTGTGCTAAATACATGCATCACTTTCTCTGCCTCTCCCTTCCATTTTGTCTATGTGAAATTTCCATGCATGTATTTCCTCTGCACAATATTCCATCTACAGAATGAGGCAGAGGCTGGAGACCCTCATGAATCTACTCTCTTCTATATATCTTCCACAAAACCCTTACTGGCCAATGTGGCATCCTGGCTTATGCTAACATTGCATTCTGAGATATGAGGCCCTCCTTCTTGATATATGAAGGAAGCCATTTGGACTTTTTTAAAACACTTTCTCCCATAAGCCTGGCTTCTGTATATGAAAGTCTGTTTTTCAGGTTTATTGTCCCTGAAATGAGATTCAAGATTCCATTCTGTGGCACTGACTTTCTGTTTATATTCAAAGTATAATAATCCTAACTTTTCTAGACATAGTGGATGCCTCAGATATCAACAGAGGAAGGGGGTCTTGCCCAAAAAGCACAGAAGAGAAAAACATACCCATATATCTCAAAATATGGTCTGATGGCATCTACTTAATGTGGAAATCTGGATTCCCTTGAGAGTTTTATAGACAAACTGTAAAATCTTAAAAAGATGAATCCAGAATAATAATAAGTAAACAAGTACCCTTTTAATATAGTACGTGATCTTTAAAGGGGACATCTTGGAACAAAATATTGCAATGTAATGTACAGGGTGTCTGATGAGGAACAGGGTCATCAGGATTTGCATAGCATTTGACACCTACCAGACCATAGCCTTGGGAAATTGTTAAGCTTCTTCAGGCTTTAAATGTGTGCAAAAGGTACTGTCAGTTCTGATTATATTATTGGGTCTGGGGACAGATCAAAGAAGTTAATGTTAAATAATACTTACAGAATCACAAAGCAACATTTATCCATAATGCAGGTTTTTTTATAATCAGTGAAAATGAGAATAAAGGATGTTCCAAATAGAAAGATGATTTGTACCAAAGATAATACTCCCTTCTCCATCCCAGTTTTGTCTGAAATAGAAAAGTACCAAAGGAAATGAAATGATTGTAAAGTTAGTTATATGCACTTCAACTGTCTATCTACCTGGTCAATGAGGAGTACGGAAAGGGATTTGGACCAACCTGCATATGAGGTATATATGCATATGAGGTGTACTTCAAGTAGTCCAGAAGTTTTTTTTTTAAATATCTGAAAAATCAATATTTTTAAATTAGACTGGGTTAAGTCAGCAGAGTAAAGTGATAAGACATCAGTAAAGAATAATCATTTGTCTCTGTGATTAACCTTCAGAAACATAATTTAAATGCCTGTAAATGGAAAAGGCATCATAATTTATTTAAATACATCACTATAATAGCGAAATTAAGAGGTTTTCAATTTCTCTGTGATAAATAACGATGCAAAGATCATTCATAACCATATCGATTATTTTCCTAAGAATATATTTCCAGAAGTGGAAAACCAAAGTCAAGGTATAAGAACTCCATGAAGATTCTTACAAGGAATAAGGGTGCCAATTTGCTTCTCCCACCCCTATTACTTATCATCACCCATAGCTTTGAATTTACTTAGAGTAAAATTCACTTTTCGGGTTGTGTATTTCTACAGATTTGGAAAATGCAGTCTTATACATAGCAAATCATGACAGTTAATCTATCACCACAAAATGCCCCAAGCACTGTTCCTTTGGAGTCAATTCCTTCCACAGTACTAACTCTTGGCAACCACTGATCTGTTTTCTGTCCTGAAAATTTTGTTTTTCTCAGAGATCATCGTATAAATAAAACTATAAGTTTGTATTCCTTTAGGTATCACTTCTTTCACTTAGTAAGAGTATAGGGGTTCATCCATATTGGTGTGTCAATCAAGAATTCATTCTTGTTTTACTGCTGAGTAGTATCACATTGTGTGGATGTAGCACATTTTTTGATCTGTTACTCTGGTGAAGGACATTTGATTTGTTTCCAAATTCTGGTAGTTATGAATAAATAAATCTTCTAAACAGGTTTTTCTGTGAATAGAAGTTTTCATTTCTCTTGGGTATATAATTGTGAGTGAATTTTCTCATTCATATGAAAAATATAGATTTTTTTTAATTGCCAATCTATTTTCCAAAGTGGCTGTACCATTTTGCCTTCCCATGGGCAAATGCATGATTGTTCCAGTTGTTCTGCACCCATAGCAGCAGTTGGTACAAACATTACTTTTTGTTCTGTTTAATTTTCAACACTCTTACAGGTGCATAATGATATTATACTGTAATTTTAAATTTCATTTTCCTAATGACTAATGATGTTAAGAATGTTTTAAAGCATTTATTTGCCACTTGTATATCTTCTTTGGTGAAAGATGTTTTCCAAATCTCACATATTCGAGGTAGCAATTCTCTGTTAGATATGTGATTTGCAAATGTATTCTCATGGTATGGGGCTTTCCATTTTCTTAACAATGACTTGTGCAAAATAAAAAGCTTTAATTTTACAAAAGTACAATTTATCAACTTTTCTCTTTATTGATTACACTTTGGAATTTTATGAGAATGCTTTTAAAAGACACATTTTTCATATATAGAATGAATTTGAACCCCTATCTCTCACCCTGCACAAAACTTAGCTCGAAGGAGATTAAGAACCAAGGCATTAGAACAGAGAACCTGAACTTACTAGAAGAAAAAGTAGGCCCAACTCTCCATCATATCGATTAAGAAACCAAGTCTTATTATAAGACTCCTAAAATGCAAGAAGTAAAATCAAGAATCAGCAAATGCGATACTATCAAACTAAAAAGCTTCTTCACTTCAAAGGAAATTGTCAAGAACTTGAAGAGAGATCCTATAGAATAGGAGAGAATCTTTACCATATGCACCTCGGATACAGCATTGATCTCCAGTATATATAAAGAACTGAAAAAATTTAACATTAAAAAACCCAAATAACCCAATCAATAAATGAGCAAGGAAACTGGACAAACATTTCACAGAAACCAAAAAGGTCGCTCAAAAAATAAATAAAAAATGTTCAACATCTCTACATTTAGATAAATGCAAGTTAAAACAGAGATTTCATCTCTAGTCAGTGAGTATAAATGCTGATGAGGATTTGGGGAAAAAGGTACACTCATACATTGTGGGAACAAGTGCATGGAGTACTGCATACATGGCATATGTTAAAGGTGTCTGAGTGGCAGGCCTCTCCCCTCATGCTAGGCAGCAAACCCCTTACCCCATAGGTACAGGCCACGTGTTGCAGTCCCTCTGCTTGCTCTGTGGCCCACTCCTTGATTGGTCACTGCAAGTTGGCAAGAAATTGTATTGGTGGCGGACTGTAATCTGCTTAGCTATTGCCTGAATATATATACATGGTAACTGAGCAATAAAATCAGACCTGCTTCCTGCTTGGTCTCTGCAGGTCTTGATTAGTGACTCCGCAGCCACACTTACCTCTACCCTGTTCCATGGACCTCCTCACTGGACAAGAGAATGCCCATGCAATACATTGCTGGTGGGACTATACTGATGCAAACACTCTGGAAAGCAGTATAGAGATTCCTGAGAAAATTTGGAATGGACCCACCATTTGATTCAGTTTTCCCACTCTTGCGTTTATAGCAAGTATGATATTGTCATAAAAATGTGCATGATTTTTTTTTTTTAGATCCCACACATTTCAGGATCCATGAAGAACATATGCAGTTCACCAACATATAAGAATACTTGTACTGGGGAATACGTTTACAAAAACAGAATATGTTAAAGCAGGTACATTTGCTTGACTATATAATTCTAAGGGATAACTGCAGAGTTTTATGCTTCCCTTAAACCTTGTTGATGTTTTTCCCATGCCTGATCCCCTGGATATTATACTGCTTCTATTTCATTTTGCTACAAATGACTAGTTTTGTCCTACATTGAAGAAGTTAAATAAAATGACAAACCACCCAACTACACTGATGGAATGCAGTTATGAAATAAGGTAGAATCAAGCAATATAATTTTCTCATTAAAATGTTGCAAACTAATTAAGACCCTAAAATAATGATTGCATACCATTTTTCCAATATGCTTCACAAACTTACTTCAGATATGAGATTACAAAACAGTAGATCAGACAGCATAGGAACTAATGCTCAGGAAATGTGTCATTATCCATAAGAATTTGAGAACCAAACAGAAACAGTCATTAGTGAAATCAGACAAATGAAAGAATAAAATCACAAAATGAAAATTAGGCTAATAGCAATCAAAAAAATGGAATAAAAAAGCATAAACACTGAAGGCATAATTTTAAAGCATATATTCAAGACAAACTGATGTTAGTTGGAAATTGCAGACATAGTAAATAAAATGTTTTCACCTAAATCAATTACATGGATGATATGAGGTCGCATAATATATAGATTTGAACTGTAATATTTTTTGCATAGTATACTGCAAGAGATTGCCTTAAGACTAATAGTGATGTCTTTTTATATGGAATGAATTTGAAAGTACAATAAGCTCTATCTTCCCCAAATGGATCTATTAGTCATTACAATAACTCAATTTGGCACTGTCATTTTTCTAGCCCATCTCAAATAACTTTAAAAACTCAAAACTTTAACTTAAGAAAAGTTTAAAATATGCATAAAATGTATGCTGAGAAGTTTCAAACATACAAGGAGCAATGTTTCAAAAAATCTAAACATCCCTTTATATCATGGACAAATTTTCTTCAACTCTTCATAACCCAAATGGTGACATTCAATTCAAGCTGTATGCTCAAAGGAATAAAAGATGAACAATAAGGATGTTTCAAATCTGGTTTATTCCTTTGTCTTCTGCATTGAGACCAAAAGGAAACATGCTATTATTTCATGAACTAAATATTATTTTACTGGATGCTGTCTTTACTTAAGAGGTCAAATCCATAATTACATCATTAATAATTATTTTGACATTTATTGCCTGCAAGGCATGGTATCTTTAGAAGCAATTTCAGAACATTAGACATCTCTGATCATTTATCTTATTCTAACTGGCCTACTAGTAGGTTAAAAACAATAAGATTGTAATCCTTTTAGGCAGCTAAACTAGCATTTATTAGTTTACTTGTACTCAGACACTTACTGAGACATAAGAAATGGTCGAAAATACCTGCTCAATAAATTTAAGGTTACATAATGTCTTTTAAAGTTTTAAGCCATTATATCATTTGCTTGGTCAGAGAAAACAACACATTTTATTTATTTCTGAATCCTTAGTGCCTAGAACAGAACCTTCTTTGCTCATAGCTAGTGTTGAATAAATGCTAACTGAACTGAACTGAACATAACAGGGATGAACACACTTTTAGCATCTGAGACATTTTTGTCATTCATACAGCTAGTACAAATTGAGGGAATTTTAAATTCCCATGTAGGTACCAGCATCAATATATCTAATCAACATCCAACTACTATGAATGTGGGTAAAAACAGTTGTGAAGTAGAATTTTAGCACACCCTTACTAAGTATGTGTCTCTGGGAAAGTTGTTTCATCTCTTTCAATGTTAAGTCCCTCATTTTAAATATATGCATGATTTCTACCAGTACAGCACAGGAGCCATGTGATGATTAGATGAAATAAGATTAAAGTAACAGGCACCAAGAAAGTGTTTTATATGTGTTGGTGATAACAATGATAGTGCTGAGGAGGATGACAAAGTACATAATACCAACCTTCATTAATGCCTTTATATTTCGCATAAGTTCACTGTATTATAATACAGTCAAGTCTATGAAACACTATTCTAATGCAAGAAGGAAAAAAAGGATGAACATAAAAAATGATTGATATACCAAAAAACATTCATGTAATGCTTTGAGTGGAACCATCTGATTTTTCAGTGTGCTTACTTGGACAGTTGAATTTGCCTGTCCAGCCTACTAATTTTTCTTGGGGTAACATCCTATTAGTATAGGTTTCCTCAGGGATAAATGCTGAAGAAGAATCCTGGATGGCAGGAGGGCCCTGTCAAAAGGAAAATTTTGCAACAGGGTCTCTCATTTAAGTAATCAAAAATGACTCAAAGTGCCAAGACAGAAGATGGTAGAATTTTCACAAGAGTTAAATTCCCATTATATAGACTTCTCGGAAGACAGGAGTGAACTTTCCCTAAGGCAATCAAAGGAGATAACATAGGCAGTGCTATCTGAGCATCTGTAAAAATGTGAACCCTGGAATTGGCAGTCTGAGCATCTCATACATCATTCTGCTTCCAGACCTGGCCTGAGATGACTTTCCTCTTCCAGTTTGTGGCTATCAGCCAAGCTTAGGAAACCATATTTTCCTTTCCTGTGAAATTTCACAAACTCTGAAAGCTTAATCACCAACCCATTCTCTACATGCTGCCAGAGCTAAGTTATGAGATCTTTGCTGTAGATGCCAAGCCCATCTTTGGACACCTGGGTACCACAGGGCACTTGTTTTTAACTCAGAAGTAATTGTGCAGTGTTTACTGCCAAGCTGTGAGAGAACTGTCTGTAATTTCATATATATGAATTTCCAACAAAGTGGAAAGGGAAATCTGTTCAATTTCCCTCGTCCATTGCTTTACCTAAAAATCTCAAGCCTGTCAAGAATAATTTTGGTCTACTCTCCCAAACTGGTATGCAGAAATGAAAGAAGACTAGGTGTGATAAATTTGCTCAAAATACAAAAAGCCCCAGAGTTAGAGAAAGCAATATTTTTTCTCTAACTTAAGAAATATTCTTCAATCCTTACTATTCGGTTGTTATAATGGAAGAGAATTTCCTGACAACTGCTTTTGGCAGAGTTTCTTATATGTATGAAGGAATAAGTGTGTAAACAGATAAAAATATTAAAACTTTCAGTGTTAATCCATATTTTAAAACCCAAGCATATCTTGACAAACTTTCAAATACAGAATGCATGAAGTTCATGAAATATATATGAGTGTGATTGCATTACTGTTTCTAATTTATTTTTCCCCTCAACAAAATTCTACCTTCCAATTCTTATTTATTATGCCTTTTATTCAATTGAGTACCCAGGCAGAAAATACAATAAAGCTTTGCTAATTTCATAAAATATTGAAACACTGACACTGCAAATAGAATTTCACTATCTTTATGTACTTCTGGGTCTATCTCCTAGTTTAATCTAAAAACCTATTTAAGGAATGCATAATTTCCTGGGTTATTCTTTGTATAAATTACTTTCAGTATCATAGGGAAAAATACTTAATATTCAGAAATACTGTATCCATTTGTACAAAAGTAGTCAAAAGAAGTTAATTCCTGAGAATTAACTGATTAAAAAAAAGACAATATGGTTGATGTCTTGACACAATCCTTTCTGCACTCCTTAAAGTTTTAGAAAAGAGTCCAAGGAGGCTTCCATGGAAAAGAAGCATGCTTCTAGATAGGCATCTTTATTTGATCATCATTTTGGAGCATACTGCAACCTTCTAACTTCCTGATGAACAGGTCCTTTTCCACTGTTGAAGGCCTTGGAGCTCTCCAGGCCAGCATGCTGCTCTCTTCCAACCTTTATAATGCCTTTTAGATTTTGTGTAAGTTCACTTTAAAAACAATCCAGTCTGTGAAAGACTATCCTGACACAGGAGAGAAGGGACATGTGTACCAAGTGATGGACAGAACAACAGATATTTTTGCAGATCTTTGGTCAGTACCAACTCATCTGTCAGTGTGCCTGCGTTGGACTGCACTTTCTTTGGGGAAATATTTCATTAGGCAAACCCTTTATTCTGAGTGACTCATCCCCGTAAGGGCTTGATTATGTCTGTTGCAGAATTCATACAACCTGTTTTCCTGTCTTGGAATCTGCAGCTTTTGTAGAAGTGGATGAGAAAAGTTTCTGTTAACATGCTTTCACTTTAAAAAAAAATTAGAAATTAAATCCAAGCTCTACCACTGTTGTATTTCCAGCCCTTTTTATTTTTTATTTTGAGAATGGCCTTACCATCCTCCTGGCTTAGCTTCCAGGGTATCTGAAATTACAGGCATGTGTCATTCAACCTGGACTCAAAGGTATGACTTCTATGATTCACATATTTATTATACACCATCGAAGATGTTCATCTTATTTAAGTGTCTGTTTCCATTTGTTTTCTGGGACCTGATACCAACAAACTTAAGATTCAAACAAGGAGAAGATAGTAAACCCAAGGAAAATCCAGATAAAAGTACATAAATAGGCATACCAACAGTATTAAGTGCTCATTGTTTCTCCAAAAGAACAACTTAACACAACTTAGCACATGTGAAGAAATTATATTATCCTACCATTAGCACTCAAAAAATCTATGGGATATAGTTATTAGTTAGAATCAGAGTCTTCAACTTATTAGTTTCTTTTCCTTCCCTCTAAACATTCTGACATGCAAATTTTGTTTCAGAACAAAATACTATTGTTATTATTAATTAATTGATACTCTGGATTTTAATATAAATGAAATATTAAGAATATACTTTGCTTTTCAATGTTAGATCATCATCAATATTCTTCCTTTTTTCCTCTCTCTATTATGCTACCTGATCTTCTATACATTGTAGGAAGTAAAATATAGTTTGGTTAAAGCAAACTAATATCATTCTCTAGAAGGCATGTATAATATGCCACTACATGAATACACATGTTATCTTATGTGTATATGTAATATATCCACATTTGTATCAATCAGAGTAATTGTATAGCAAATAAAGCAATGTGTTCTTTGGGATGCAATGGGATTTTTGTAACATCATTTATTTAGTTAAGACACTGTGTACTGGTACAAGTGTGAGCAAAGAAAACTGGCTAAGGCCTTGGTTTAGTTTGGGTTGCTAATACAGTTTTTTTTTTAATATCTTTTTTTTTTTTTTTTTGTACCAGACATTGAACACAGCGGCACTTAAGCACTAAGCCACATCCTCAGCCATTTCTATTTTTTTATTTTGAGACAGAGTTTCACTAAATTGCTTAGGGCCTTGATAAGTTGCCAAGGCCGGCTTTGAACTTGTGATCCTCCTGCCTCGGTCTCTGGAGTCTGTAGGATTATAGGCCTTCACCACCATGCCTAGCTTTCTTTTCATTTAAAAGGAAAGATTTTTTTTTTTTGTATATTCTCAGAAGATAAAAATGAAATCTCATTTAATTTTGAACAGAATTATGTTAAATTCTATAGGGCCTATTAAATAAATGTTCATACCAAAACATTAAAGCATTAAAGAGAATCTAAATTTATGGCTTTACAACATTAGAAAATTTAGTAAGTTACAATAAGTAGTTTCTAAAAATCTCAAGTGCATAAAATACAGAATCAAATTTATTGTGAAGTGTATAGAATGGAGTAGGCTGTTAGCCAGGTGGTCCAGGACCTGCTCTGTGACCAACTCCACCAGTTTTGCCAACATTCTGTGGCTGTGATCTCTCTTGGTTGAAATGACAATGGGAAGTAAGGCACAGTAGTGACTCCAGAGGCTGAGTCAGAAGGATTGCTAGTTTGAGGCCAGCTGAGCAACTTAACACAATCTTGTCTCAAAAAACAAAAAAGTTCTGGGGGAACAGCCTTTGGGCTCAAACTTCAATAATGCAAAACACAAAACAAAAACAAACAAACAAAAACAGGAAGTAGGAATAATTCCAGGACCTAAAGCTGACTATAATTTCAAGAATCAAGACCACAGATTTAAAACTGTTCACTGTTTTGACAGCTAAATCTGGCTAGGAGAATATTGGTAATAAGGAGTCAACTCTCTGACTTGCTACTTAATTTCTTTTTTACTATTAGTAAATAATCATATATATTATGTCTAAAATTATAATCACTGGCTTATGTCAAAAGGTCATTCTTCTTTATGGCTGATTAATACTCCATTGTGTATATGTACCACATTTGCTTTATCCATTCATTTGTTGAAGGGCACCTAGGTTGGTTTCACAGCTTAGTTATTATGAATTACACTGCTACAAACATTGATGTGGCTATGCCGCTGTAGTATGCCGATTTTAACTACTTTGGATATCTACCCAGGACTGGGATACGTGGGTCCATTTCTAGGTTTTTGAGGAATCTCCATACTGAATGGGTCTGGAGACTGTCATGCCAAGTGAAATAAGCCAATCCCAAAACAACAAAGGTCAAATGTTCTCTCTGATATGTGAATGCCAGCTTACAACAAGATGAGTGGGAAGGGGAAGAACAGAAGTTCAATGGATTAGAGAAAAGGGAATGAAGGTAATGGAGTGGGAACAGGAATAGAAAAAGATAGTGAAATGAATATGACATAACTTTCCTAAGTACATATATAAACACACCACAGTGAATCTCAACATTGTGTACATCCACAAGCCTGGGTTTTTATTGGGTTTTATTTTAATTTTCTGAATGAGGCCTGAGATCTGCCTCTTGCAGATTGGGACAGAAGCATCCCCCTTCCAGCACAAGGCAGTCATTACCTTGCATGGGCACCTGAGATCTCCTGAGCTCCCCGTGTATGGGGCCAAAACACTGGCTGTGCGTGAGGGAGTCCTGGATCTGCATGGTACTGAGGCCCAAGCTAAGTGAAAGCTCCCAAACTTTTCTGTGTTCAGATATCTTCCCCTTAACTCTACTAACCTCCCCTAGCACAGGCCAGCCTCAAGGCCACTCCTCCCCAGGCCATGTCTACAGCCTTCCTCCAATCCTTTGCCATATGCTTCCTGATGTTTTTTGTCTTGTTTTGCACTTAGAACAGTACATGGTGACTATGTACTTCATTCATTTGTCCATGTGGAAAGGCACTAAGGCTGGAAACAGAAGATAGATTCCTTATATTTGTATCCAAAAATGGACTCCTTCTAAAATACATCAATAAATTTATAGTTGAACTTCTTTTATTGGTTGTTCAAAACATTACGAAGCTCCTGACATATCATATTTCATACATTAGATTCAAGTGGGTTATGAACTCCCATTTTTACCCCAAATACAGATTGCAGAATCACATCGGTTACACATCCACATTTTTACATAATGCCCTATTAGTAACTGTTGTATTCTGCTACCTTTCCTATCCTGAGTTTCTAATTAGAGTAAGATGTACTCCATGATTTTATAACTTTATCATATTAAAGTCTACTGTCACATAAACTAAAAAGAATTTTTTATCAATATGATTACCAGCTTATTTATCTAAATGATATATACCAAAGCACACTTTAAATATATCATGCTATATATAGTATGTTATAGTTTATATTATATATAATCTATAATTAACTTAATATAAATTAACTTAATATAAATTTGATATATTATTAGATATAACCTATATATTATACCTTAAACTAATATTACATATAATATTATGTAACATATACTATATTATAGTGTATTATAATAGATAACAGTATAGTTAATAGTGCATATCATATCCACATTATAAAGCAAAAATAATAGTGTGCATGTATTGTATATAATTACCATTAATAGTAAAATATGGAAGGGAAAGAATTAGTATATTTGACCCAAGATATATTGAAGCTCTGTCAAGTATCTAGCTGATATCTATTTACCGTTGGAATTTAAATTTTAAAAACAGTCAAAAAACTTTTGAGGCCGAGGTATGCATGTTTATTGCTGACAATATACTAATAGTCTTCAGTGCATTCTGAAGTACTTCTCAGCTTTCTTCTGATGCAGGCTTTCAAAAATATTGTATATCTGATAAAGTTTTTCTATAATATTTTTTGTTTAGCATATAGGCATTAGCTTAGAGATTATTAGAAATATTTAGGTGCCATAAGAAATCAGACACATACTCAAAAATTACTCGGTAAGGTCAATTTTTCTTCTACAGAAGGGCGTGCTACCAAAAAATCTGGTAAGCAGGCACAGTGGGTAGGAAGTCTGCTCAAGTTTTTATCCATAAGGCAGCACTGCCCCTTGTTCTGATAGAAGGAGTTTGAGGTTACAATCTACACAACTGACTAGTTTAAAATTGGGGACCGAAATCATTATGATTGGATCATTTCCTACACTGTAGACATTATGATGGACAAAGGGAGGTATGTTGGAAGGTTCAAAATAGCTACATTTCAACCACATGGTTTAGATCACAGCAAACATATTTCTGTTACATATTAGGAAACTCAGACTACAGGTTTAACTTTGACAGAAAAGAGAAGATCAATCTTACAATTTGTAAAACAATTTCTGCATAGGTAGATATCATAAATCTAGAGCTAAGTTACATTCCTGTCCTTGAACCTTTATTCAGATATCAACTATGAAGAAAAGGTTCATAGTTTTATATGGATTTCAGGATCATAATTTTACATTTGCTGTTCTTCCCCAGCCCTATTCTTTATAGCATCTTGGTGTTGTCCCTGAAGCCATCTTTAAGACTCTGAACATCTTTTTACATATTAAACACATTCAATACTCATCTTAAAAATGTTTTATGTTCACAACTGACTATGGATTGCCTTAAGCAATTTCTGAACTATAAGTCACAGGGGGAAAATGACATTCTTTGTGTATTAAAGAAAATGCCTGGTTAGAAATAGGCCTACCTTCTAACATTTAGTGCTACCCTGTGAGTTCTCAGGGAATTCCACTTTGAAAGCCACTTGGTTCCAATTCAGACTGTTTAAATTTGCTTTAAAATTATTCTACAGACTATTTCTCTTTGACACATTTTCAATTACCCAGTTTGATGAAAATCTTGACAAATCAAAGTAGACTTTGAATAATTTCTAAGCATTCTCAAATCTCGCCAATATTGATAATGTTTTCTTATGAAGGCTTTTCATAATTCAGATAGGATAGCTGTTTCTGTACCACTGAAGTGGGCTCTGAAAGGTCTGTGGAGGTACCTGCTTTAAGAATGAAATTAATAAAGTCTACACATCACTAAATTAATTCAGGAAAATCCCTGTAAAACTATTTTATCTGCCAAAAAGAAACAAAATGTAAAAACTGACCCAAATCAAAGGGTAGTGAATAATACAGAAATAGAATACTTTATACAGAATATAGTATTTAAAGGATATTTAATAAAATCAAATATTTAATTTTTTTTCCTTTGCAAGAACAAGTTTGAAGACATCACAAAAAATATTGGCAAGGTTGTATATATATATGACTGCATTGATTTATGTTTGGATTTCTCCTTTCTTTATCTAGTTCCAAGAGGGAGAATTAGTTTCTCTTCTTCTCAACATGATTTGCATCTTCACCCCTAAAACTGAACCTAGTGCAGAGCATGTCCTTAATAAACAGCTATTGAATGACTGATGAGTGATTAAAAGCCTAGCAAAGAAAGCTGACACATTCTTAGATTTTCACTCCATTATCCCATAATGGGCACATGCTCATGTAAGTGTCATAAACGAAGCTTAAAAACAAGACTCATAGCTGCTGTGGCAAAAATCACAAAAAGCAAATTCACTGACACCCTGAATTGTTCACCAAACACTTTCACATACCATGCATATGAACATGTCTCATTTTCCAAGGAAACTGAGATAAGAGAAGATTAATTGGGTTGCCCCAAGTCAAGTAGTCAGTAAACACAGGACTTCTCATTAAGAGAATTTATAATTTCTGTACTAAGTACTAAAAGTTTAGCCAAAGAATTAAGGTACATTATTGTAATATGAAAATAAACTGAAATTAAATAAACATAATTTTTATATAATCTCTAAGCAAGTTAATGCTTTTAAATCCTTTTCCTAGAAAATACTGGCACTGAGAAAATTTTGAATTTGGGACATTGAGAGAACACAATTGACATATTGTCTTGTATGTATGTGTGTGTGTGTGTGTGTGTGTGTGTGTGTGTGTGTGTCCGTGGGTGTGTGTGTGGGTGTGTGCAGGCATGTGCATACCATACATATGGGCATCTGTAGAACAGGCAGACCGGTCAAGTAACAGGCAATCTGGGTTCATATTTTCAACTGGGCCATGTCCTATTGCTCAATGTCAAATTTATGTCAAACAGTTAAGTCATAAAACACTTTCTCTGGCCTGTATCCATTTCTATTTATGTAAATATCACCTCCTAAATTGAAGTGAAAGCTATATGATCTCACTATGATACTTTGAAACATTAAATGCCAGAGAAGTATCTTATAATACCTTCTCAATGAATGTTCTCTTTAACAAGCTGCTGATCTCCAGAAATGAAAAACAAAACAAAACAAAAAAATCTAACTAAAAAAGATTAGTTAATTTTCCTGCAATCAGCAGAATCAAGGTTTGGAAGAAACAACTCTATCATCAATAAGTTCTCCTTTTTCTCCAAATGAATTATTCTAACAAGCCTTCTGAATAAATGAAAGACAGATAAGGACTTCAAAAGCTATATGAGATCCAAAAATCTAATATACCTAGAGGGCTAAATTCTATGTTCTGAATAACTTAAAAAAAAAAAAACTTTAAGTGGAACATAATCTCATTAAATGACATAATGCAAAAGCGAACATAAAAGTTATACAGGAGAAATGTTAAACACTTTCAGGAGAAATTAATGTTTATTGCTGTAGTCTTTGATACTCTTCACATCTTCACTTAAATGCTGTTTAAATGCATTACTATAAATCACACTAAGCAGCTAGTAATTTGTTATGGAATTCCTACACTGAAAATTTATAAAAATTTGACAATGACTTGTAGGTATTTTACAAAGAGATACATCCTTGAATGTTTTAAATATTTAAACTTGAAAAAAAAATAACTAGAGGTTTTTACATGACTATCAGAACAAATACTTCAAATCAGGAGATGATTTTTAAATAAATGCATACATTTTAAAATCACTTTTATAGAGCACTTGTTTTCCTCATACATCATGGAAACATTTATGCATTTTTCCCACTCCACGTGGCAGAATTTTTAATATGATATTCCTATGCGCTTAGGCATGGTCTACTTATGCTTATGGATTATTTAATGGTAACAGTCATTTAAATAACCAAAAGTGAAGTCTTGATAAGACTGAGAACCTAGATAGTGCTGCATGATTTAGGAGGAAATGAGTGCCATGCTGTTTAGGCAGCTCAGATGGCCGTAACAAAATGCCTCAGACAGGTTGGCTTTAACAACAGCACTTCAGTTTCTCACAGTCTAGAGGTTGAAAGTCCAATATAAAGGGTCAGGGTGATTCCTCCTGAGGTCCTTCTTCTTGACTCGTGGATGGCCATCTTCTCACTATGTCCTCACTGATCTTTCCTCTGTGTATAAGCTCCGCATTGTTCCTCTTTGTCCAAACTTTCTCTTTTTATAAGGACATCAGTCAGATTTGATTAAGGTTCACTTTCATGATCTAGTTTTAACTTAATCATTCTTTCAAGACACTATTTCCAAATATGAGGTACCAGAGGCTAGGACTTCAACATATGAATTTTGAAGGGACAACATTCACCCCATAACACACGCCAACTTACTATAATGGTAGCATTTCTTAAATGTAGTTAATACTTGATAATTTTTTCTCTCTCCTTCTCTTCTATGTAGTTAAAATAAAGTTGCATGTTCAATGATATCATTTTGTTTGAGCATTATTATAGTGATTTGATCATTTGCAGAATCTAGCAATGCCAAGTTATTAAATTTGACTCCAAAAAATGAGTTGGCAAATATCATCGTATTTTTCAGATTTTTAAAAACAAGTCAGTTATACCAGTCCTTACATTATTTATGGTTAAGAAATGCAATTATAATTTGCATTTTTGATCACAAATCTGACACGCTGTAGGATATGGTAGTAACTAGCCACTAGTGAACAGAGAAAACTCCATCTATTCATTCATTTATCTATCTATTTTTATTGGTTCCTTTTAGTTATACATAACAGTAGAATCAATTATGATATAAATAGACAAGCATGGAATATATATTATTCTAATTGGGACCCCATTCTTGTGGGTGCACATGATGATCACTTAGGTATTTTCTTTTATGTACCTAGGAAAATTGTTAGATTTGTTCTACTGTCTTTCCCATTCCTATTTCTCTTCCTTCCCTTCATTTCCCCTTGTCTAATATACTTAACTTCTATTCTCCATCCTCCTTATTTTTAATGTACATATTTTAATGTGGGGTTGGAGACTTCCTTTGCCAATATGTACAGATACAAGGAGAAAGAAAGCATGGTGCCTATCTTCCAAGGGCCAGAATACAGTAGAGTCAGTTATGTAAGCAGAGACCTACTAGTTCATTGTTGTAGGAGGCATTTGAAAGTAGCAACAATGGCACACAGGAGGAAGTAGTCCATAATATGTACAGGGGTCAGGAGGGGCTTCACAGAAGAAGTGGAAAGAAGCTAATATTTAAGTCTGTGGGGAGACACAGAACTCTAGGAGACTCGAGCTCTCTGTCTTTGTGTTCTTACTCCATCACCCACCTCTTAAGTGTCTTCCCTCCTATCCAAAAATAATTTAATCCAATGTCATCTCTCACCAATTTTACTTAAGCCATCTGGGTACTCCTCCTTACAGCTAACTATTTCTTTTCCCACTTGCTTTCATACTGCATTATTTATTAATATGTTCTTCCTCCTGAAAACTATTTGCCTTATGCTCTGGTGGATAAAAGATGAACAGCAAAGCACTGGCTAGAAATTTGTCCTCACCTGTTGCCTCATATTCATTAATTCAATAGTTCTTGATTAACTGATGGATCTTTATAATATGTGTCCGTTATATGGCAGTGGGGCTTGAGAGAAAAGTGATGTGAAATGAGCCAAGCTTTGGACTAGAAGGACCTAGATTTGAGTGATGTCACCCATTTCTAATCTTCAAGCCTTGAGCAAATAATTTAAATTTGCTGAGCCTCAGCTTCCTCATTTATAATAAAATATCCATAAATAAACTATCAGGTTGAGCTGTTAACAGACAGAAGCAGGGAGAACAGAGAAGGTGGCCCTGAATAGTAGATGAATTTTTCTCCTCCTCTCTTTAGTTTCTATTCCACAGCTCTTCATTCCTTCATACACAGTCCTCAATTACCTATTGAAATATGTTCCCCTTTCCAGTGCAACATCCTCTACCCACTCTGAACTTTCTTTTCTAGACAAATAGGAATTTTCCTTCCTCAAGCCTCACCTGATCAATTCACATCCCTCCTTGGAAAGCTTATGAGGAACATTTTCCTGTTCTAATTAGATTTTTCTTCCTTACCTGGTACTTGTATTTCTTTCAATATAATGACTTGTATTCACAGCTTCAACCACAAAAATGCATCTATTATTTTGTTTGCATTCATTTAACTACAAGTAAAAGGATTCAGTAAACAATGTGTCTGTGAATAATGACTGTCTTAATGAAGTTAGACAAAAATATATCCCTGCCCTTGCTCAGAAAATACATGCCTTCTTTCAATAACTCCTTCTTAAACAAAGTGTTCCATGGTCACACTCTGACCACACATGTCTGTGTTTAATTCTCACACAAGGAGTAATTCTCAGTACTGTTAGCATATTAGAATTACCTGGGGATCTTTAAAATAAAAATTTCCAGTGCTAGGACTCTGTCCATATAGAACTAAGTCACTATTTTGGAATAAGTTATATTGATATCTTTTAAAAGCACAAAAGGTAATCCTAATATGCAGTCATGGATAAGAACTTTGTATGGCAACTGGTTACATATGATTGTATACTTGGGACTTTAAATGTGTTCACTTATGCTTATTGTTTCTCCCTCATTAACCACACTGCTGAAAGTCAAGAGCATTTCCCTTTAGTTTGTGCCAGGTACTATATGCATTCCCTTAGGCAAGTCATTTAACCTCTCATAACCATAGTGTGCTGATCTTCAGAATTTAATGAGTCCTCCTCCCTTTGAGGATACTGTCAAGAACTAAATGATATTGTTAGAAAATGACTAAACAAGGCAGTCAACAGCTACTTAAAAATCAACTACTAAAAATAATGTTCTGCCTCCAAAATCTTCCTCTACAAAGCTTCTCCCTTTAAAAAAGAAAAAAAGGAATACAAAAGACATATAGATCAAAAAAGAAAGAGAGTGGGGCAGAATCTTTGATGGAAACATGAACTACTTTGTCAGGAGAGGCACAGGTTCATATTGTCTATTTATTCTAGTAATGTAAGGAAATAAGTTGGTAGATAGTATTAATATGTAGAAATATGCAGATAGCAATCTACTACTGAAACTATTCTTATTCTTAACACAAGAATGAATAATGTATTAGAAGATCAAGCAGGACTTGAATTAATGCAAACTACCATAGAGTAAATGTAAAGCTGCTATAGAATTATTTCTCTGGATTGAAGATGCACATAGTATTAAAAGTAAAAATATTTAAATTCAAAATTGGGGATTTGTAGGACATTAGAACCTTTAAAGATGGATCAATTTCTAACTGTTTGAACTTCTATAGAAAGGGATGAACTTGGAGGAAAAGAACTTTTAAAGAGGAGAATGACATTTAAAATTATAATATTGTAAGTCTCAAGTTTGCTTAACTTAATAATACAAAAGTCTCTGTTGTACCACACACACACACACACACACACACACACACAAAAGAACTACATTAATTAAATTATAGAATTGGTTCTAACCATCCATTTCATTAATTTCCTGGCAACATCCCCAGCTAGTGGTTTGTCTTTAACTTTTTCAGTGGAGATAAACTTAGATCTTAATTATGTTTACCGAAAGGATTTTTTATAAACCCCATTTATTTCTGAAGGAGACTCTTTGGGATTTTCCAGAGTCCCTCTGGGACCTTACAGAACAAATTTAAGTCCTGTTCAACATGACAAACTTTTAAATACCAAATGACAACTTTTATAATCCCCAAGAATCTTCTCTAAAACACTTACAGTTTTTTTTTTTTTTGCCTTCACTGACATTGTATTTACCAAGAAACCTAGCATTAATTAGAAAAGGGTGTCCAGAAGCACCCTGCTGTCTTTGTCCCATTGGGATTTAGCCAAAGCAAGCCAGACTTGTCTTGGATTTACCCAGAGTAAACAAGGAGAATGGATGCATGTGGAGATCAAAGTCACCATGTTTATGCAAATATATATGCATTTATAAATAAAAATATCTCATTTATGAAATGGTTTCCTTTAAAGAAGTCAACTATAAAATGACAGTGAGCAATTCTCACAAAGGCTTAGTCTTTATTCTCAGATATCAATCACACTTAGACAACTGAACAGCAGATCACATGACAGGCAAAAGATTCCTGACCAAAACTCATGGCTTATAATGTACTAAAGAAGAAAAGGAAATTTGAAGATCACAACACCAGAGAACTACAATATACACCATACTCCTCCTGACTAGGCGTTCCCAACCGAAGAAAAGTAAGAAAGAGGAAAATGCAACTTTTTTCTTTTATCCCTTTATTAAGAGCTCATTGTATTCATTTATTTAGTTAATTTAGAGGAACATTAAAATACACTTTTATATCTTTATTTTTCTTTAAATAAAAGCATCACTATGACCTTACACATTGGAAATTTATTTCCATGGTACCCACTCCAAGTGCTATGCAACAGCCTGTCTTTCATATATTATCCCAGAGGACTAAACAGTGTACCTCTATGCCAATAACATCATATCACCATCACATTGGATGATAATTCCCTTGAAGTTCTCAACTCTTACTTTTCCCTTCAGATTGTCTATGCTTATGCTCTTTCTACACTTCACAGTTCTCACCAAGTGGTCTGCACACTCTCTGGATAACAGAGTTCTTGCAAAGGTGCATATGCAGTGATACACCTTTCTAAGTTTCTGTTCAAAAATTTTAGTTTAATCAACAGCCATTCAAAGAGAGAAATTCAGTGAACAACATTCTGTTGTTGTTATTTTGTATTGGTGCTGGGAATTAAACTCAGGGATTCTTGAACACCAGGCAAGCACTCTACCACTGAGCTACAAGCACTCTACCACTGAGCTACATTCCCAACCCTAAAAGTCCTACTTTCTCTCTCTCTCTCTCTCTCTCTCTCTCTCTCTCTCTCTCTCTCTCTCTCACACACACACACACACACACACACACACACACACACAGTCTTTACATCTTGATATGTTTTAAAATCCCTAGTGGAATATCAAGCAGCCATCTCTGTCCTCCAGGCATTTAACAATCCTCATAGCTGCTATTAAGTTACATTTTAAATTATTAAAAACAATGAAAAAAATATTTTTGTTTCCTTATTTCTCCATTAAAAAGAAAGATGAAGTATGGGGGTAAACTGGAAAAAAAAAAAGCAAAGTCTGCTCTACATACAAATGATTAAATAAGCAAATAAAGAAAATTAGTTTTCTTGTTATTTTTGAGACAAGGTCTCACTAAGGTGCCCAGGTTGATCTGGAACTCCTAGGCTGAAGTGATCCTCCTGCCTTAGACTCCTGAGTAGCAGAGACTACAACTGAACCTTCCATGCCCAGCCTGTTACTGTTATATTTCTATTCCATTAAGAAACAGAGAAATACACCTTATTACGATTTGAATTAGCCATCCTTATTCCCTTGTACCAATGTTAATGCCAGGAAGTCTAATTCAATTATTATTGTTCTATTCAGAAAAGGATAAATCAAAAAGCACTTTTACTTCAAGGGTATGAAGCACCAATAAGGAAAATTGGAGCTTTTGTTCTATTCATTGCTTTGTACACTAGACCAGATAATACTTTACCTAAGAATTAAGAACATTCATTATTTTTATTTCTATAGAACAAAGTGAATTTATGGAAAAAGTGGGAGAAATCTCAACTGAAAAAGAGTTTACCTCAGGCTTTTGGCTACATGGAATAGCTTGAAACACACCAGCAATCCCACTGAGATCAACTAGCAAAGATGGTTAACATACTTGTCTATCTATTCATCACTCTCTGTCCGTCCATACATTTAGCTATTCAACAATCTATCTGCCATTCATATATTTATCATCTTCCTATCCATCCATCTGTCTGTCTGAAGCCATAGGACAACTACTGAGTTAACTAGGAATCTGAGGTCTAGGTCCCAGCAGGATGAAATCAAAGAGCCTTGACTACAGCCTGCAGTCTTTGTGCTCTCTCAGCTGATTCTTGATATGAACCTGGACCAAATTTATGGAGCCACAATCTTAAAAAACCCTAAGAAAGCTGCATGCATTTCCTAAGGCTGCTATAATAAATCACTACAAATGTGGTGCTTAAAACAAGAGAAAGTTATTCCCACACAGTTCTGAAGACCAGAGTCTGAAGCCGAGGTGTTGCCAAGGCAAGGCTCCCTTCTGATGCTTCCAAGAGTGAGTGTTCTCTGCCTCTGTAGCTCCTGCTGGCATCTGCTCTCCCTGGCTCCTGGTCACATCACTCTCTGATCTGCTGCCATCTTTCCACACTGTCTTCTTGGTCTGTATCTTCTCCTCTGCTGTCTGTCTTCTCTCCTCTCTCATGAGGGTACCAGGACAGCATCTGGGCCCCACTTGAGACAATCCGGGATTATCTCATTATCTAAAGTCCTTAACTTAATCACATTTGCAAACACTTTTTCCAAACAAGGTAACATTCACAGGTTCCAAGGATTTGATGTGGATATCTTTTGGGAACCAATTTTGTCACCTACCAAAAACTCAGAGAATATAACAAAAAGAAAATCATTAATGGACTCATTCAAAAACAAACAACAACAAAATCAGAATCCTTAAGGAAAAATGGCTATGAGCTTACTACATGGCAGTGAAGAACCTTCTTCAAAAGACAGTGTTGTGAAAGTGAAATTGCACAAAATACAACAAGAGGGAAAGATTATGCAAAAAAAAGGACCTAAATCCAGAATATGTAGAGACCCAAGGATGCTAAAAGAGTAAAGAGAAAAAGGAGGAAAGACCATCAGAAAAAAGGGTGAAGACTTAAGCAGGAACACCACAGAAGTAATATCACAAATGACCAATAAAAATATTAAATGAGCTTAAGCTCTTTAATCACAGAAATACAAGTTCAACCACGAATGAAATACAGTTAGTGAGCCACCCAAATGGCTAACAGGAAAAGACTGACAACACTAAAACTGACCACGGCGTGTAGCACTAACACTCCCACTGCTATGGGGCCATCATTTGGGAGGACTGTGCAGCACATTCTACTTAAAATGAACGTTTACTCAGCATTCACTCTAGGACATAAATCTGCATAGAGATTTGTTTGGCTTAGTTTTTTTAATATAATTTTAAATTGGCAAATAATCGCATATACTTATGGGGCATAATATGATGTTTTCATATATGTATCATTGGTGGTAGGAATATAATTAGTGTTTCCCTTATGGAAACAGCATGAAGGTACTTCCGAAAACTACAACTAGAATTACAATGATTCAGCAATCACTGCTGGGTCTACAGCCAAAGGAATTTAAATCAATATTTCAAAAAGATATAATTCCATTTTAATTGCAGCATTTAAGCCAACATATAAAAGGTATTTAAGTATCTATCAATGATCAATAGATAAATAAAATGTATCACATATACACAAAGAGAAATACTATAAAGTGTTTTAAAAAGAAGGAAATTCTGTCATGTTTACTGAGAACTAAATGCAGAAAACATACAGAAATGATCATCAAAATAGAATAGATATATCTAATATTTTTTAAGCAGTGGGGAGTTATTTAAAATGAAAAGTGATGAACTATATATTTATCGCTAATATTCACAACTGATTAATCACAGAAACATAATGCATGAAAATAGTGTGTGTGTGTGTGTGTGTGTGTGTGTGTGTGTGTATTTCTAAAACAGGCAAAAATCAAACCATGAGATCTGAAGTCAAAAGTGTGGTTTACCTTGGATAATGTGTATCACAGAGATGAGGCATAAGGAGGGATTATGGGGAGTTTTGAATTTTCTACTTTTTTAATGTAAGCACTAGATATGTATGTGTTCATACTTAAAAAATTCATTCAGGGAATATTATGATTTATGTCTATTTCTATGTGTATGTTATACTGTCTGACAATGTTCTTTAAAAAATAAACAAGATGAATTCATTTTTAAAAATTGAGTTTCTGACAAACCAAGAAAGAAAAATGTGAAAACTGGTCTAAAACAAATATTTGATATAAAATATTTATATAGATTTATGTATATAATAAATTTTAAAAAGTGGGTTAAATGGAGATTTAAATCAAAGTGATAATTTCTTTCTTTCACTAATTATACAAAAAATTTCAGAGCATCTACATCATACCCAGATTGGTATACAGGAATACATAAGAATAAAGAAACACTCCTATGCTCTTGAATAATTTTTATAGCCTTCATAGAGGAAAAAATCTGTTTGGGTATATAGGTGTATGTGTGTGCCTGAAATATCTTACAGGGTTCAGATTTAAGGATTTGAGTTAAGGAAAAAGTCCTTAAAGACTGAAAAATATTCAAGTCTCAATGCTCCTTGAAGGGTTGAAAGAATGTGATTATGTGTAGATTCTGCAACACTCATTTTCTAAGGCTATTTCCTCCCAAGTCTCATTTGTGTCTCTAGAAATATTTGGCCACCACAATCATTTTCTCATTAATCATTTTAGTTACCTGGAATTGGAAAAATATCTTAGACTACTTTGATATTTTTCATTTTTCTTTTATAACCCACTTCCAGGCAAAGTTCAGAAGTGTGATGCAAGATTCTCATATTTGCATATTTCCCTTAGTTAAAGCTGAACATAGAGAATAATTTTTAAAGATCTGAGACAGAGAAATAAATTATTCTCACTTATCAAAAGCAACAGCACAGTATGATATGTTTATTATCAAAATTATTTTAGAGATATTCATCACAGCATGATTTTTTTGCCACTCCATAAAATGAGTATTGGGATATGCTTTCAGTCAGTTCAGAGGAAGCACTACTAAAAGCAAGTATATAGATCTTTGGAGACCACTGAAGGAAATGGCAAATATATCTGCATCTCAATACAATACAGGACAAATGTAAACATACACAAATATGAAAAATTAAAATAGCAAAGCTTTGTTAATTACTGGAATTGGAAAGACAGGGTAAATAGGAACAGGTCTGAAAGGGGAACTTATTTTATATGAATATTTTTAGGTTTACAATGTGCATCAATTTCTACATTATAAATTTTTAAAGTTTATTAAATTTTAAGTCAATAATGCAAATCCAGAACATTCAAACTCCTCAACTCAAAGATCTTAAATAAAACCATGAAAATAATCCACCAAAGGTATGATAGCACTCAAATAATAAGGGTAAAATGATAAATTATAATTTAAATTCTTGGTCTGAAAACACATAAATCAAGATCTTGTCAAAAGTTTTCCATATGTATAAAAAACTGGTCACTATTTTTTCCTGTAATAAAGGTTTGTATTTAGAAATAGAAATTAAATGAGAATCCACAGAAATGAGAAATTGATCAGGATGCCTATTCCAATTTATATGCAGGCTGTGGTCGGGGAAAAGGCCCACCTCAGCCTATTCTCTAAGGCGGTTTTACCATTCCAAGACACATATGCAGTGAGGGGGAGGAGGTATTGTCTGGTCCTCATTCAGATGGTTGGAAACTAGCAGCTGAAATCTTGAGTCTCTTCTAGAAAGGTTAGGAGGTTGACATTATCAGCAGAATTGTCTCCTATGCACAAGGTACTCCTAAGTGCAGCTTCTTATCTGAGCAAGAAGTAAGGGAGGAAGGTAACTATAGCAAAGCATTTACCATTTACTGTCAGTAAGCAGATTTTAGTTAAGTAATTTCTCCCTAAGTTTCCTGATCTATTCTTCAGAGGTTGAGGGATGATACTGTGGGTTATCATTGAGAGGTAAAGGAAAAATACCATTCTCATATAAAGTAAAGCAGTGGAGAGGGGAATCCCAGAAGGAAGAAAACAAATGAGGATCAGATAAACTCACCAATCCCATTTATTTGCGGACTCATCATACCTGTGAAAATTTTATGATAAATGACTACATAGACTCATTAGAATTTCTATTTCTTCTTTCTGTAAGAAATAATGAAAAGTTGGAGCTAAATCACTGTAGAGCAAGCAGAAAGGACACAGAAAGGAAGACGGTATAAAAAGTATGTTGGAAATACTACCTACTCCTTCAAAGTAAAAACTGAATTAACAATCGTTTTAGTCAGCTCTTTTCCTGCAACTAAAAGATATAACAAGAACAGTTTTAGGAGAGGAAAAGTTTATACTATACTGGGGCTCACAGTTTTAGAGGTCTCAGTTCAAATTCAGCAAACTCCATTCCTCAGGGCTCAAGGTGACACAGGACATCATCGTGGAAGGGTGTAGCAGAGGAAAGTGGCTCACATGATAATCAGGAAGCAAAGAGAAAGACTCCAATAGCCAGATACAAAATATGAATATCCCAAAGCCAAGTCCCTAATGCCCCACCTCCTCTAACCATACCCTACCTGTCTTCAGTTACTATTGGATCCTATCAGGTGATTAATTCACTGATTGGGTTAAGGCTGTCATAATCCAATCATTTCTTCTCTGAACTTTCTTGCATTGTCTCACACTTGAGCTTTTGGGTGACACTTCATATCCAAACCATAACAAATCTTCACCCCAACACCAGTGTGCCTGTGTATTCATTGTGAGGGACTGTGTGTTGGATGACCTGGGACATTTGGTTCATATGGAATTCAGCCATCCATCAATGACCCCAAAGACATGGTCTTACTCTCATCAATATAATGGGTGTTCTTTATACCTTAGGAACTCAAAACAGTTTCAGCTTTCACAAAGGGAAGTAAACGCTAAACAAATTGCTAATGACCTAAGATTATGAGCAAAGAATACCTATTCTATTTCAGTGATATGCCTAAGCATCCAAAACCCAAGAAGAGAATTCTCCTGCCTCTAGTCTTTGGAGGATCTTTAGAGTGCCAACTGTATTTCCAGCCTCCCTCATTCATCTACATAGAACTTATGACTCTGACATGTCTGGCTCAACCATCAAAAGCTCCCCATTTCAGTGTCCTTAAAGTCAGATGTCCTCAGTTTTTTTCTGCTGGGCACTTTTTCATTGACACATCTTTTGGTAGTGATTTACCCAGATCACCTGCTTTGTTTCAATTGATTTTTTTAAATTAAACACAAGTACTTACATATACACCTGAACACTGTGACTCCTATGAGTTCCCCAGTATCAAGCTAGACAACACACTGCCTCCAGCAGCTTGTCAAATTACTCTTTATATATTCCTACTAGTTTATGGCTCTGGCAGCTTCTGCTCAACATACACAGATCTTAGGTGTTTTATTTCTATGGATTCATCTGTCTCTTCAGACATCGGCATGTCAGTTTGCTCTGGAACCTCAGTTCCTTAATTGGTCCAAGAAAATCCAGAGACTTATAGTTTGCTAGCTTTTTTTGTTTGTAAACATGGGAATGAAGATATCCACGTTCTTCCTCATGTTGAAGAGAAAGCAAGATGTCTCTATATGCATTTATCGCCTGTTTTTTTATCATGTTGATTTCACAGATGCCCCTGATCCTAAATTGAAACCACAGCATTCATTCCATGATGTCCTGTCCATACTTGAAACTCCCTTCAATAACATAATACTTGGCTTACAGAATGTTAAAATAGTTTCAGAATCGCTAACTTGTTTTAGCCAAGATTTCTTATTATTAGATCAGAGTTTGATATTTCTTTAGAGTTTGTTTTTTTGCCTTTTATTTGATGGAGTATAATCCAAATTCTGTTGAAAAGTCACTTGGGTTAGTTCCCTATGCTCTATCTCACTGAGATTATATTCATTCACTTTAAATACAGTTCAATTTATTTCTATTTGCTTTTGCCTTTATATCTACTCTCCCAATTTTTATAGATTTTCTTTTTTTTCTGTTTGAATATATGTAGTATTATCAGTGCCCTAAAAATCAAGTCTATGAAAAAGATATACTCACACAAGTATTCCCTAATGGCCTGCTCCCAAGCCCCCTTCCCCTTTCCATCAGTTCCTAATCATATATTAAAGATATATGTCTTACTAATTTCTATGTTTTTGTTTCTGTGGTTCTTAATTTTTCTTACACAAAATGTATCATACTATGACAATATTTTTGCACTTTAATTTCTTATTGAAAATCAATCTATATCAGTTTATGCATTCTTTATCGGCTCTAACTTCAAAGCACTTCATGGGTGGATGTATCATTTATTCAACCAGTCTCCTTTCAACTATTCTCTTAAATGTGAGCATTCATACCAATATTTTGCGATCCCAAACAATGTCATGGTGAATAACTTTGTGCATGTCTTTCTTTTTAATTTTTAATTTTTGTTTTATTGAAAACTGTGTCTTCTGGGTAAATATCTGTAAAAAGGGAATGCCAAATCAGAATATAAACAAACACTCAGTGTCTCTGGATATTTCCAAATTCCATTGCATAAAGGTCAAATTTCATTTCAAGCAGCAACATATAGCAATGCTTGCTTCCTCACAACAGAATGTGGTGTTATGCTTTTTAACATCAGCCAATCTGATAGGTGAGAAATGACATCTGTATAGTTTTCATTTGCACCACAATAGAGAAAGCTAAAAAGGTGTTTATAATTTAAAGGTCATTTACGTGTGTGTGTGTGTGTGTGTGTGTGTGTGTAAATTATCTGTCCATGCTTTCTCTGGGTTTTATATTGACTTTTCTTAAGTTTATCCTTCATTCTTAAAGATATAAAATTTACCAGCCAGGGACTCACTCACCTCCTCCAGCTACTCCCTACCTGCCTTCAGTTACCACTTAGTTAATCCCCATCAGGGGATTAATACACTGATTGGATTAAGACTTTAATAATCCATCCACTTCTCCTCTGAACCTCACATATGAGCTTTTGAGGAACATCTCACATCCAAACTATAATAACCACCAATTTAAAGAAACACAAGAAAATAGAAAATGATGACTGGATTATTAAAACAAAATTACCTTAGTACTAAAATCAGCACTTTTCTTAATTGAGAAACCCTAAAGGTATATCCATTAAGATCCGGTAAGAGCAAGCTTTCCCTATTATCACTATTAATCACATATTACTCAATGCATTTAGGAAGGAGAAATTAATTGCCTGAATAAAAATAGGTAGAACAAACATTTTATGCAGATGATGTGATTGTGTATTGGGAACCAATGATAAAATTAAATCATAAAAAATAAATAAAAAATGTAGGAAACTACAATATTAACATAAGAAACCAACAGTGCTCATTTACACATATAATGATTAATTAGAGGACACAAAGGGAACAAAAACATCAATTACAATAGAAACAAAAGAATAAGACATTTAGGAATAATTTTAACAAGAAATGTCCAAACCTATATCAGGAAAATATTGAAACAGTCCTGAATAACACAAAGGGAGACTTGAGCCTATGTAAAGATACTCTTGTTATTTGAGAGGAAAAATCAACATTACAAAGACAAAGTTCTCCCTACCTTAATTTATAAAGATAGTGTAACCCAAACAAAAATACTAACACATTTCTCCATCTCCAGTAGAAGCCTGTCTACACAGGTCAGGCATGCACTTTTAACTAACCTCCCAGGAAGGAATGCTCTAAAGTAGAGTTAATTCTTTCAACATTTTTTACTCATAGGAGAAAAAATGCTATCCCACCTCCACCCTCTATTTCCTATAGCACAACCCCTTCCCCAGTCCACCAGCTACCTGTGCACAGGGAGTGCAGGAGGCAGCTCACTGGATTTGGTGTCTACTATTGTTTTTGGAGGAAAAGCTAGGACTCTCTTCTTGGATCATTTGCATTGCCTTGGCTCTTACCTCATTTAATCATTTTTTTAACATTTATCTATCTATCTATCTATCTATCTATCTATCTATCTATCTATTTATTTATGGTGCTGAGGATTGAACACATTGCCTAACACATACTAGGCAAGCACTCTACCACTGTGCTATGACCCCAGCCCACCTCATTTAATCTTTATTAGAACCCTGATAGGTTAGACCTTTGAGCCAATTTTCAGATGAGGAAATTAAGGCTATAAATTCAGACTCTGATCTATTGTCAAATAGCTGTAGGGATCAGAAGTAAAAAATTCTAGAATCAGGAAAATAATCTCATCTGCACAAGTTTATTTCTGTGATTTGCCATCTAGGTCTAAGAAAGGATCATTGATGCTTCAAGACAGATGAGAAGTTGGGCGTGCATCCCTCTAGGCCATTACATGTTATATAGCTTAACATTCTTTTAAACAATATATCTTAATCAAATAGGAATCCACTTTGCTTAGTAAAAGTCTGTTGACACACTTATCACAGGGTATCAAGAAGTGAGTCACATGATCTGCCAAGAGCATCTGCAGATCTTATTGATTTGCAGAAGCTAGGTCTGTTACCTCAGGGTGCTTTCTTACCAATCAGATCTATCCTGTTGCTTCTGTTTCCAACTTCAAAGCTGTCTCAAAAATGAATTAACATACATAAAACCCAGCTTATGCAAATATGTGCAGGTTTACATGTAAACACTGAGTTTTCTTTAAGGTAAAATAGGATTCTTTTTAATATATTCATATAACCAAAAAATTAAATATGAAATATATGTCCACATATATTACAGAAATAACAGTATGTAGTTAGAACAGGAAACAGAGAGTTGGTGTAAAAATGGCAGAGGTTCATAAAAACAAGCCAGTTGATCAGATTGTGTTTGTGCATGTGTGAATATACCACAATGAAATCCACCCACTATTCTGTATAAATATTGTGCACCCAAAAATAAAAGTTAAATAGGGGGTGGGGGGAAGGATGGGGAAATATTAATCAATTGGTACTAAGTTACAGTTAGATCAGAGTAAGAAATTCTGGTATATCCTGTGTAGAAGGGTAACTGTAGATAACAATAATGAACTGTACATTTCAAAAAAATTTTTTGAAAGCTTCCACCACACAAAGGAATGTTTGAAGAAATAATTTTGACATAATTCAAACATAATACCATATATATATATATCTTCATAAATATAATTTTCATGTAAAATTAAATTTAAAAAAGAAAAAAAATAGCTTTTAAATAAAGAGATGTTTCTTGTAAGCTTCGTGGTAACTACAAAGAAATAATTATAATACGTACACCAGCAATTATAAACAAAGAATCAAAATATTAGCTTAAGTGAATTATGAGAAGTCCTACTATATTGTTGAAAGAATTTAATTATGTTTTTCACAATTAATCTGCACTCATTATATTTAATATGGAGGTGTATCATTGAAAATTTGTACTTGAAAAAAAGCAATACTTTTCATGTAAAAATTGGAAACACTCTTCTAAAAAATGCCTACTGCTTTCTTTCTTCTAAGCTTTACTTTCACAATTCCTTACACTGAAAATTTTCTCCTATCTTTCTTTTCCAATAAATAAATCACACCAATATGTTGAGTCTCATTTCGAATATCACCTTATACAGAGAGTTTCTCTGGAGAAGAAATTCATCATTGATTTTGAAAGTCACCTTACTCTTATTATATACTGTAGTTCCTTCCTTGTTTATAGCATTTATATATTGATCATGTTTATATGCTGTAGTATAAAATTCTTATTGTTTATGCATCTGGCCATATCCTAGAATACATGTTTATATGTTTTTTTGAATAAATGATATGTATTAGAAAATAATTTAGGGTAGGCATATTCTTAATCAAACTGGGATAAACTCAGTTTGGAACTGGAACATTCTCCATTTTTATCATTTGTTTCACTCTATGGTCAAATCTCTAATTCCAATAGCATTGCAGGTAGTATAAACCTACAAAACACAAATGATAACACTAGAGATTTCTCTTCTAACAATTTTTCCTAAATATAGCATAAGGATTCAATTACTAGAATACTCATTTCAGGATTATTTGTAATAGCCAAAGAAACTGAGACAACTCCCAAATCCGACAGTAGGTAATTTCTTAAATAAACCATGATGCAGTTATCCTGTGATATACAGTGAGGCCATTAAACAAAAATGTAGAGAAACATGCAAATAACATGGAAAATGTTCATAGCAAAGTGGCAGGTTATCTTTCAGCATATATAATATGATTCATATCAGCATAGTTAGGGCTATGTGTTTACACAGGCCACAGTGGAGGAGTATCTCCCCAATAAACCCAATGGTGGGGGTCAGAGATCTTTCTAAAGGTGACCACCCATAGGCTGAAAAGAGTGACTGAGAAAAGACAGAGGGCAGCAATGAGTGTATAGTACAGCACATGCACCAGCAGATGGGCCAGTGTTAATAAAGGTTCAGTGGCAGGAGCAAGCATAAGCTTGAGGCACCTCTCAAGTAGCTACTACACATTATCCCCAGACACCTAGTGTTAAAAAAAAAAAGCAACAGGGGGCTGAAGTTGTAGCTCAGTGGTAAAGCACTTGCCTTGCACATGTGAGGAACTGCGTTCCTCAGCACTACATAAAAATAAATAAAATAGAGGTGTTGTGTTCATCTACAACTAGGGAAAAAAAAAAGAAAGCAAGCAACCACAGGATTTGGTAGCAAAAGACTCCCCACCTTTGTGTTACTCTGTCAAAAAACAGTGCAGCAACCCCTGGTCCCAGCATAAGCCCCATATTTAATTCTCATCTGAATCTTGAAGATGCAGCAAGGGAATAATGAAAATGTAAGTCATGATGAGGTAACTTACATAAACTTTTAAAAATAAAATTATCTAGGAATTATAAAGAAACACAGTGACATCTTGTTGTAGCAAACTGATGTGGAAAGGGTGAAGCTGATTGAGGAGGGAAATATAAATCCCACCAGTAATACACAAAGTGTTTTGTGGAGTAAATACTTGGTGAAGGAACTAAAGGAAAGAATATTTGTGCTTTTGCACCTACTTGCCATTCTTGGGGAGAGTGGTGTCACCCGCAGGGGTTACCATTGGCAACTCCACAGACTGAGCAGACCCTGTGGGAGGCCAGTCACAAAAGAAACTCCATCTGGGCCCCAAGACCTTTGGTAAGGGCCATGGCACACTGCAGTGGGCAGCCTGGCTTGGGTGATCACCTGTCAGCAACAGCGTGGCAGCGAAATTGCAGCTTTTCTCAGCGCTGGTTTAGCTCCATGATAAACGGTCTGCCCTGAGGAGACATGCAGCAATTCGCTGCCAGCAAACAGCCGCCAGGCTGTCAGTGGGCAGCCTTTTCCCAGAGCACCAGTGACAGCTGACAAGGGCGTGCCTCATCAACTCTCTACATGAGGGAAAAGGTGCAATCCCCTAAAAACCCTGAAAAAAAACTATACTTGTCAAAAATGTGCTTAGCTGACACTGTGAGCTGCAAATCACTTCTTCTCTGAATTAAAGTGGTAGATATGCACATGTGCTTTAACCAGCCTCCGGGGATTCCTGCCTAATATTCAGCACTGAGGTTGTCATTCCAACCCATAAAATTCCAGGAAAGAATAACCGGAAGAACCATGCAGCACAGAAACCAAGGCCACAAACACCTGAGGATACTTTTGCCAAGTGTCATCAAAGTGAACGGGTTCAGAAAAAGAGCAAGCTCCCTTGCTGCAGGCAGGTCTGGCAGAATTCTTGTCACTATGGCAATCCCACACTCCCGTCCCTCCTCAGAGACAGCAGGAGCAGATGTTATGCTACAGATTCTACATCAGAAGCTGCCCAAAATCAAGCAACTTGCTTCAGTTGTTTGAGACATCCAAACACAAATGAATTTAAAGCTAACAATAAAACCGTTGATATTAACTAAAACAAACTAAGTGCCTGATATGTCCCAGACTCAGAATAGCATGTGACATATTTTCTCATGTTCTTCTAACCATAAGCCTGCAGAGAAATAAGAGGAAGACAGAAGAGACAATAAGAGGAAGAAATCCCCTAGTCAGTCAAACCCAGCATAGGCCATTGTAACCTGGAATTTCAGCACCTTTATTATGGGATGATTGCCTCTTATTAATCTACCAGTTTTTGCTGGTTACCCAGATTGATTTCCACAAATGGGTAACTATACAGTTTATATCTGAAATTTCCTCCAAAAGTTCATGTGCTAAAGGCTTGGCCCACAATGCAGTAATGTCCAAAAGTGAGGATTTTAGGAAAAAATTGGAACATGAGGGCTTTAATTTCATCAGTGGATTAATCCACTTGATGGATTAATGGTTTTAATGGATTACTGGGAGGTGGCTGATTCTGCAGACAGGTAGGGTGTGGTGGAATAAAGTAGGACACTGGGTTTGTATCCTGGGGGACTACATCTTGTTCCTGGCCCCTTTCTCTCTAACTCTGCTTTCTTGAGGTCATGAACTGAGCACCTTTGTTCTGCAACACTTTTCCATCATAATGTTCTACCTTGAAGCCAGCCAATCATGGGCTGAAACCTCTGAAACTATAAGCCAAAATGAAAAACCTTTTCACTTTAAGTAGTTTTTTTCAGGTATTTGTCACAGTGTCAAGAAGCTGACTAACACCGTGACCTTATGCATGTCATGGCAGATGTTTAAGAGCTAAATATGATGAGGTCTAAGGTACTTCTAATTGTAACTCTGTGATTTGTTCACATTTTATAAAACGTCCCATATGGGAGGTAGTTCAGAATGATTAAGACAGTTTGTAGTTTCAAAAACTGTATCGGAAGGGAAGGAATCTCAAAATTCAGCTGAGCAATGAAGTGTGAAACTGTGTGACAACAATTAGATATGAGATGGGATAGGACAGAAGGGAGCAGGCAATTAGGGCAGCATAGTCAGAGAAGGCTCCACCTGCATCACACAACATGGGATTGGAGGCAAGCAGGTAAGACGGAAGTGAAGAAACCAGAACACCACTGTTAACAATCCAGAGGATCCTAGGGATGGATCAAACTTGAACCAGGCTACAGAGGTTGTAGACCATGGATGGCATCGGCTTTGTGGCCTCCTAAATGGTGAATCTACATGTGCAGTAAGAAAGAACGGGCCCTAGAATGGATCCATCATTGGGCCAGTATAGGACCTATACTGGAAGCAATGTTACTGGGAATATAGGGAGGACAAGGGAATAGCTGGGTCTTACTGAGCTGACCAGGCAAATAATCACTCTATGAACAACTCTACCTCTATGTTTCCTATGAAAACTTCAGTACAATTCATAACCTTCCTTGCAACTGTCTCTTGCAACTAGGCTTCCTATGGTAAATTAAAAAAAAAAAAAAAAAAAAAAAAAGAAGCCTGGGTCAGCCTTCAGGTCAGCAGAGCATAGCTAACAGAGGTTGTTATCAAAGACTGTAGATCGCTGGGCAATGTGTGGTCAGTCTGGAAGTCAGATAGCAGCAATCCCCAACTGGTCATTCCCAGACAGACTATTCTAAAAGTGATAGAGCACACGTTACATATAAAGTGTTCAATGCTCGATTTTAGGACAGTCTCAAGGAAACACAATTAAGCACGTTTCTGTAAAGGTATTCTTCTTGGAGCCCTTTCTATCCTAATATGTACCATGAGCATCTGCAAGAGAGATAAATTATGCAGCAATTTCTACTTTTATTTAACCAGAGAATCTCTTTTCCAAGTTATTCATTAGGAAGTCCTGGAGCTAATGTCCCATGGAATATGATTTGGAAAAAGCTCTGTTAAGTGGATGGGTTAGAAGATTTCCAGATACAATTGCTATACACAATGTTCCAATTCATAAAAACAAGAACATCAAAGGTGGCACTGATGTGAGAAATGTAATACCCATTTGCTGATAGAGTGATGGAATATCTGGCAGGCTGCAAGGCGCCTGGATTCTGGTCTCAGTACTTCTTTTTGGAAAAGCAAACCTCTTTGAATCCTAATATAATGACAGCATTGAATTCAATGCCAAAGTCAGCTCTTAAATCTTATGATTTCTACATTGCCATTGGGTAGATCCAACATTCTTATAATTCATCTCTATTAAGTACCTACCATGTGTCAAGAACCATATTAAGAATGAAGGATACAGAATGAACAATGAAGTCTATCTTTTTTTTTTTCTAGAATTAACAATGGAATCTAGGCCTTTGCTCACACTTGAAATGTCTCTACCACTGCGCTATATCCTCAGCCCTGTAATTTTTTTTTTCTTTTTTAAATGTTAGGACTGGGTCTCATTGAGTTTCCCAAGCTGACCTCAAACTTGAAATCCTGCTACCTCAGCCTCTTAAGCAGCTGGGATTACAGGCATATGCCACTGTGCCTGGCTTGAAACCCATCTTGCAGTGCATCTAGCTAGGGTCTTTGTTCCTGGGGAATTTCCCACAAAAAGCAAATAAAGAATTGTGTTTTCAAATTGATATTAAAATTTCAGATCAGGACTATATATAAAGCTAGGAAGAGATAGGGATGTAAGAAACACTGAAAAGAAAATTAAAGATAATTAAAACCAATTAGTCAAACTGAGAAACACTGAACTATACATAGAACCTTACAACACAATAATACCTTGCGAACATGAGGTATTATCTAAACACCCAAAAAAAAAAAAGCAAAGTAAAAGAAATGGCATCACATCCCACTTTGTTCACACCACAGCTCTGACTCCTTTGCTCAGGATTCCAGTGCCTTGGCCAGGGTAGCAGTATTCTCCTCAAGCCTCCCAGATCACATTCTGAAATCTTCCATTTCTGTCCTCTTATAAGCAGAGGGATGAAGAATGTATCTGCCTAAGTCCTAGAACCAATTATACACTGATCTACCACATTTATTTGAGATTACTAATATCAGTTCAAGAAAAATACTTAAGCCAAAAGAAGTAATTTAGAATTCAAAACATTCCTTGCCCTCTAAACCATAAAAAGGAAGTGCAGCTCTTGAGCTTTGTATAAATCCGGCATATCATAGTCTACTTAGTGGGTCACAGTGTGAAGCACACAACCTCCTGGGGAATGGCCTGCCCTTCCCTGCAGTCACCAAGCCACTCTGGGTGGTGTGCATGCCCGTCTTTCATCTTAACCCTCTAGGACCTAAGCCTCTGTTCCCCAAGCTACTTCTGTTTCACAGAGCAGTGGTTCAGAGAGGTAGCCACCCAGAATCAGAGGCTTGGCAATGGACTATACCTTCACAGGCACTGAAATGATTTCAAATGTCATCTTAAGAGAAAAACCAGGAAGATAGCACATGGAAATAAGCTTACATCTGTCCAATCACACAAATCACATGATTTTCTACACAGAGTTTTTAAAAGAGGCAACAGAAATAAAACTTCATGGCTAGCAAGTTCCTACTGATTTTCACCCTTTGCACACACATACACACAATTATTAAAAGAATCAGTTCTTTTCTGCCATTTCCCATGCTCATTTTGGGGGATACTCAGTGCATCTCTGATCAAACATGCCATTGTTGTTTTTTATAATCCTGTTGCACACTGTTGTAATACATGAATCAACAGGGGAACAGGCAAACAATAAAAGAGCTGGGAGTTGTTTATATGTGAATATTAAGGACATGTAAATCAAAAGAGAATAAAGAGATCTTTCTAATACTTTCATTTTGAGAAAGTAGAATGAAAACTCACATCCATAGATGCCTATCATCACCTCCAAATAAATCTCAAATTAGTTTGTACCACTTATGCTTTAAGAATAGGATCCTGAAACTGGACATTCTTATTATTTTGCCTGATCTCTAGTTTCCTTTTCTTCTTTTCCTCAAGATATTTGTGTCGGATATCAGAATTTTAGACATAGCCAGTTGCAGAGAGAGAATAATAGATACAATATATACAATGATGGATATATAGATATGGATTTTAAAATGTTCTCCTAGATTACAAAAGGAATAGAAGAATTAGTCAATTTTTAAGATATGTAAATTTTATTATTTTATATGATCTCAAATTTGAATTTCAATACAGAGTCCCAGGATTTAGTAGGTAAAATCTTGGACATATACTGGGTCAAGGGAAGGAGACATTACCACTCTTGTTTTCAAACTTCTTTACTGTAAAAATGGACATAAGTCATAGATGGCTATGGTTTGAATGTGCTCCCTCCAAAATTCATGTGTTGAAACATAAATGGTCACTAGGATAGTTCTAAAAGGTGAGGACTTTAGAAGGTGATCAGGTTATGAGGGCTCCTCCCTCATGACAGAGATTAAGACCCTTATAAAGAAGCTTTGCACAATATTTTATCCATTTCTGCTTGTCCTCTGTGGGAGGAGATAGTGTTCCTCCGCTGTGGAGGACGTGGTAACACAGCACCATCACAAGAGAGGCCAGGCCCAGACACAGAAGCTGTTGGGACTTTGATCTTGGACTGCCAGCCTCCAAAACTGTGACAGCCATCCATCCCTGTCAACCTGGCAGAGCTGTTGTGAGTAGTAAAATGAAATAATGTAAGTGAAAGTAAGTGTTCTGAAACTGTAAATTAGTATACAAATGGAAGGTTCCATTATCTTTAATCAAAAACCACAAGAGAACATAGACATTTTTCATCCTTATTGCACACCATAAACAAATTTAAACCCTAAAAAATGAAATCAGCCCAAAGTAAAATGCTAGAAATGACAATGAGACATTTTTCACAACAACAACAAAAAATTGATTTTCCATAGACATTCTTTCCTATTGCTTATAAAGACCTATATCCATCAACGCCTAGGTCCCCTGCTTTGACATTGGGTATAATTATGGCTGATCACATAGCTGCTAGGCTGACTTTATTATCAGAGCCTGAAGCTACTAAGTTTCTTCTGTCTTACCAAAGAGAGATGACAAGATTCATATTAAATTGTACTGCTACCAAGGCATTTTCTTAATTAATTTTTTAAAAGCCATTTTCCCCAAAAATGTGATATAAACCTAAGGCTCAGGATATGTCTACACCATTCAGTTCAAAAGTTCTGATCTTTTAATAATCATCATTGGTAAACAATATTTACAAGCATCTAGACTGACTGAAAACTACACATGGAGACAATGGCAACTTCCAGAACAATGAAGTAGCTGTTAGGTATTTAACAAGATATATTGTACTACCATTAATGTACGTTCCATGATAACTGAACTATAGATAAATGAGATGTTAATACTGGGGAAGTGGATGAAAAACATAAGGGAACTCTTTGTGGTCCTTCTGTGACTATTAAGTGTTACTGCAAGTTTGAAACATTTGTCTAATAAAAAAGTAAAAATAAAAATAAAATTTTTTTCAGGCAGATACAGTAGTAGCACATGCCTGTAATCCCAGTAACTCAGGAGGCTGAGACAGGATGATCACAAGTTCAAGGCCAATCTCAGCAACTTAGGGAGGCCCTAAGCAACACGGCAAGACCCTGTCCCAAAATAAAAAAAAGTAAAAAAATGAAAATTGCTGAGGATGTGGCTCAGAGATAAAGCTCTCCAGAATTCAATCCCCCATGACCATCCCCACTATAAAAAAGAAAAGCAACATTTTGTAAAATAGAGTCCCAATAACTATGAGTATAGAAACTAGGCCTTCAAGAAATTAACCATTTGCTTAAAAGTTATTATATCAATTTGGTCTATCAAGTGTCCAAGGAAGTTAATTTATGCAAAATTAATAATAATATTTTTAACAAGAAAAAATAGCTAATATTTTTTTGCAACAGTGATCACATGCCAGAAACCATCTTAACTTGGTTGGCAGAGAAAAATTCAATATCTACATCACACTTATAGTGTAGGTACTATTCTAGTTTGCATGTCTTATAAAAAAGCTGAAATGCCAAGATCAGCAGCTTGCTAAAGAGCACTAATCCAGCAAGTGATGAAATGAGGATGATACACAGTACACAACTTGACATTGGAGTGGCAGGGGAGGAAGGCAGTAGCTAAGAGGAGGAGAGAGACAATATGGAAGTCTGGAGGACCAGGCAATCCTCAGGGTACATTCCATGCAAGCCAGCCATACGGTCAGGAGGTAGGCATGTATGCTTCATCTAGGATTGACCATTGCTTCCTTAAGGTTCCTTGGGCAGGATGCTGATGCATGTCATGTAAAAACCTGATTCAGAAGTCCTTTGAGGGGATGATAATGATTTTCACAGGAAGAGGCTCATCAGCTCACACACTACAGGCAGCTGACATCATAGCAATAAACAATGCTGCAAAAACGATTCTGTAGGTGGTTCATATTACCAGGTACCCAGTTCTCTCTGATATGACTCAGTCTAGGGAAAGATTTCAGAATATCTGAACTAACATTGTTTTTGACAGCTGAGCTAGTGTAAGTGTTGGACAGAAATAATTAGGTGTCTTCTTTAGTTCCAAAAGCACAGGGTTCTACCTGTCTCAATAAACAAGTGTCCATATGCCTTGATAGCCCTCTAAAGAGAAAGGCATACTTCTCAGAGCAGTCTCTCATATGCCTTAGGATACTTTTTAAAGAAAAAACCTTATTTATTACCCAGGATGCTGGATGGCCCATCCAGATAAGTGAATCTTCTATTTGCCTGATGTCTCAGATTCTAATTTACTACATGACCTTATTTTAAGCCTTAATTGCAATGCATGTGTAACACACTGACAATTTTCTCATCTTCATTTTATTAATTATTTAAAGTTAATTAATAAATTTCACCTCAAGTTACTTAATAAAAAAATATTTAAAATAGCCTTTTCTTGATATCTCAGGAAAAGAATCTGGAAATCTCCTTATCTGTGATTTCCATCAGAATAACACCAATTCATTCTATGAAGTATCTAAGAATATTAATCCAGATAATAATTATACCAAAAAAAACAGACAATATTTTTGGTAACAATAATCACATGCTGGAAACTGCCTTAACTTGGCATAGATTAAATTAATATCAACATCAAACTTTAGAGTGTCGGGAAATACGTGGGGTCATTTTGTCTGACACAATCATTAAAAGACACAATGACATTTTATTGGAGACAGCCAGAGATGCTAATGTCCTCAATAGTAGGAAAAAGTCAAGAAAACACAGAGTTGCACTGTCCAGAATGACAGCAGACAGTCCGCAGAGCCATCCTAACTTATGGAACAAATGTGGCGAGTCTCCTGCAGGGACTGAGAGCTGGACCCAGCCAGGTGAAAATGCTTCAGGGCCCCAAGCTCACTACTCACATGGCTGCACAGCTGACATGGAACATGTGTTGGTAGGCTAAGCCAGTGCTTGCCATCCTTTATTTCTACCTGTTTATCTTTTGGAACAATGCAGAGAAACCAGCACCACCCCTCAATCTCAATGAACCACTACTTAAGTGTATTTTAGTAAACTCTGATGCAATTTGAAGGATCACTTTTGCATATAGAATGTGGCTTACATTTCAGCAAACTCCCGCAAGTTTCATGACATTGTGTATTAGCAGCTCTGCTCTCATCTCCCTCAGGAAACACTTCTACTATAAAAGAATGTAAAGCTATTTGTCCCTAAATAGCTGCCTGTGACCTTCTGCTTTGTGGTTTCTAATATCTCCTTTTTCAGAATATCTCCTTCTCTCTCTATTCCCATCCAGTCTGATGGATAAATTCCATAGTACTTAGCTGACTGAATACAATCAAGATTAGAGCTACAGTTACCAATAGAAAACAGATAACTAAGTACTGTATGTCTAATTGAAATACACTTTGTACCAGAAGGAAATGTGTGTGAGCTTTATGTTTTCCTTGTACCAGGTGATCTCTCTCTTGCCCATAGGTCACACTAAGGAACAGAAAGGCACTATGTTTAGTGAGTGGTTAGAAATATATTTCATGGGTCCAAATAAGTGAGTTGGCATGATTGTTTTTAGGGCTGTATTGAGAAAAAAAAAAGTCTCAGACCATGTCTGACTTGACAAATATACTGCATCTTAACTAATGAGAGTTATTTCTTCGGACTGGTACAGGGTGATATCAATGTTTTGGCATGTGTGAGATGCATTTGTTAATACTTATTTAAGAACAACAAGTACTAGAGTCCTAGGGTTCAAATTTCTGACATTACCTATTACTAGTTGAGTGATTTTAGACTATTAATATCTCTGGACTACACAGAATATTCTCATTAGTAAAACTGGAGTAATAATAATTCCCAACTGGGCTGATGTGTAAATGAAATAACTCCCCTAAGTATTGTAAGCATTTATTGAGTATATCTTAACATACCAGATACTCTGGCATCATGCCAAGAATAAAATAAATAAGTCAAGGTCTCTGTCCTTGAGAAGCTAAGAGTCAAATAGGAGAAGCAGACAAGTGAGCAGGTAATTTCAATATAATGTGGTAAAGGCATCAGTAACTGAATCATAAGGTGTTATGAGAACCCAAAAGACAGGCATGCTATCAATTCAGATGATTTCTGCAGCAGCTGATACAAACTATGATAGAAGCTGGCTTTAATAGCAAGGAAACATATTGTTTTACATAGCAGCCAGTACTCAAATGTTGTTTCAGATGTCTGACAACATCCTTCATGACCCAGAGTGTTTTTCCATCTCTGCCCTATGCTACTCAGTAAGTAATGCCTTCACATAATCTTGATCATAATATAGATCATGGTAGAAACTAAAATAGCACCCTTCCTTACTCAAGTCCCTCTTGTGATATCTTGTTGCCCCAAGTAGATCTCATTCTACACATGGCTGAATCAATCATGAGAAAGGAAAAATGAAATTATCTAAAGTGGACATGACATCATTTGGGGGGGTGAGGACTATAAGATTTACCTGATTATCTAGACCAGGGTTAAAGAGCTAGAGTGGGTGGCAGGACTGTTTCCTAAAGGACAACAATCAAGAATTTTAAAGAATAAGTAAGAATCAGCTCAAAGAAGAAGATGAATTCTTATGTAGGGGAACAACACCACAGAGGCAAGTTACCATGGAGGAAACAGCAGCAGGGGGATTACTTCTTATGAGAGTTGGATTTCTTATGTGAGTTAGATATTTGTTGGCTGAAATTCACTTCTGGAGTACTAGAAGGATCATAGTCTTATGATATCCCTAAATTCTCTTACAACACATTGCTTTTTTTTTTTTACTTTTAATTAATTCTTGTGTTCTTGGAAAGTATAATCTAAGAACAAAATGATTTCTACTTCTTAGATACCTTTACATAGATTTTTCTCTGAGCATGGTAGACACTCAACACAGCCAGTATAGAAAGAATAATGGAACACATATTTTTAATTTTTAATTAATAATCAGTTACAGTATATGGGCAGTAGTCCCCTCTTGTCTGTGGTTTTCTTTTCATGGGTTCTGTTACTTTAGGTTAACTATGGTCAAAAAATATTAAATGGAAAATTCAACAAACAAAATATATTTTACATTGCAGGCCATTCTGAGTAGTATACTGAAATCAATCTGTTCCCTTCCACCTGGTTCCCTTTGTGCTATCTATACACACTATATATATACCACCTGCCTGTTAGTCATTTTTAAAACCTTGTGGTTATGGGACCAACTGTCATTATTGCAGTGCTTGTGCTCAAGTAACTCTTAGGTAGTAGCCTAACATTATGTCATTCACCTCACTCCATCTCATTACATAGGTAGCATATCATCTTATAGCATCACAGGAAGAATGGTTAGTACAGTACAGTAAGGTATTCTAAAAGACAACAACTATATTCACGTAACTTTAATTACAGTACTTTATTAAAATCACTTTTGTTACTGAGTTTGTTGCTAATCTCTTTTTGTACCTAATGTATAAATTAAATTTTATTGTAGGTGTGTATATATAGGAAAATACATATTACCTGTACATATAGGGTTTAGTACAATCTGCAGTTTCAGCATCCACTGAGACTATTGCAAAATATCCTCTACAGATTAGAGGAAACTACTGTATATATTTTTTAATTAAGTAATTCAAAAGTTTTAAATTATAAAATTAAGTTTTCTAATTGGTGTTTCATTGGATGAACAGAACTTTCTAGTAGTCTTTTTTTCCATTGTATTTTCCTGAAAACACTCAAATGGGTAGGGTATAGAAGAATCTCTGACTGCATTTCCTTAGCTAGTCAAATTGGCCATTCTCTCAGTGAAAATGATTCCATCATAGTATAAATCGGGTTTAATTCATATTCTTTACATTTTCTATGTCTGCAAGGAAGGAAAACTATGAGATTCAGTGTTATGAAGTACCAACCTTGGTTGGGTGATATGAAACCGCCAAATACCATTCAAAATACATTTCTGAATGATAAAACAAATTGTATCCTTGTGACTAATATTATAACTAATCTCTGTTATTAACACTATCATGAACTATACAATGGAATAGGATGCTCAGAGCATGTCCTAGGAGAAGCTGCTCATGATGGAAAGGTTAGAATCTCACATTAATTCCTACAGAAGGTTGGGTTGACCATTTAGTCATATGGACTGCATTTTAAAATGTCAGTACAATTGATGATTCATTTTTATTTTAAATGATATGGAAGGGGAAAATAAAATATATTGCCATCTAAAAATTTCATTAGAGATGAGAAAAGGAGACAGTCTTCCTATAAGAGATATGGGCACACTTAAGAAGCAATTTACTTTATGCTATATCTAAATATTAAACCCTGGGAAAAACAGTCTGGTTGTGAAATACCAGTGGAGTAGTGATGGGAACACAATCATCTATTTAGGCACCTCAATAAAGGAGAGAAAAGATGAAAACTATCTTGCAATGTATGTAACAGGGTGAAAAGAAGAAGTAATTTAAAATACGATAGCTGTTTATCAACAGACAACACACAGTCAATGAATTTAAAACTGCATTGTAGTTCTCTTTTTAGCACCTAAATTGATGCACAGTTTATTTCTATTCCCCATCTTCCCATCAAACATGGACAGGGAAACTGTGATTAGAATGAGTCTCTATTTTTCTGTTTTGGATCCCTTCAGTGCCAACCATTTTTAGAGCTTCATCTTTAATTTTACTGCGAGACATCTAAATGAATGGGAATGAGAAACTTGGCTACAGGAACTCTCAGATTTAATCTTCTTTACATTCTTATTCGTATAGCATCAATAGCACAGTCTGATCTTATTGGCACTTTCAACTGTGATGTCAGGTTCATTTCAAAATTTAATACAATGTATTTGTCATCGCCACACTTCCTTCAGGAAGGACACTGATACCAAATGGCTACGGGTTGGTGGTCTGAAAAAGATAGCTTGCTGAAAATAGAAAACTCTCTCCTTTAAACCTAAATAACTCATCTCCCATATTATATATCTTGTTTTTGCAAGAAAACAGTATTGCTTTCCACTATTTGATCTTTTAGTAATCCATCTGGGTAACGATAACAAAATAAAAGAATATTTACTCACGGCTTGCTTCTGGAAAGACAGTAACATATTTCAAAGATTTAAAAAATAACTTGTGCAGCAGGAAAAAAAAAGAAAGAACAGATTACAATCAATACTATTGTTGACTCTGACTGAGTGTAAGATACACCTTATGCCAATCTGGCCTCAAATATTATGAGGCTGCCCAACGGCCCCATTTGGCCCAGAGCAGTGCTTTCCAGAGTATGGTTCTGCATCAGCACCATCAGCATTTCTAAGGAATTTGATAGAAACAAATTCTCATGTCCCATCCCAGGTCCACTGATTCAGAAACTGTGGTGGCTCCTTCCTGGGATCCTTAAGGCCCTGGCAAGACTACAGTGGCCACTGAAATACCTACATTGAAATCCCTTGTGTTTTTACAATTGCCAGATGATTCTGGGAAGCCCTAGTTTTAGAACCATTGGATAAGAACAAAGATGTAGCCTTGAACAATGAGTTTTCACACCTCAGACCAAAATTTCCAGCACAGTTAACCACCTTAACACCCCAAAGTGGTCTGTTTTTCTTGTTCTCACTCAGAATCATTATACCCACACTCTAGAATCCACTACAATAAACATATAAAGAAGTTAGTTCTCCCTGTCCTCCAGATAGCCATATAGTGACTCAGTTGGTAGAAAATAAGACTCAGAAGGATAGCACAAGATACACAGATGCCCTAACTCAAAAATAAACAGAACTCAATGATATTTTTATGCCTTCAAAGGGAGAACAGAAGAGTTGGAGCTTTTTATTATCAAATAATTAATAAAATGTGAGTGTGTTTCAAAATATTGAAAGGTCTCTCATAGGCTTTCATATTTTTATTTGAAAAGTGATTCTTTAAAAAAATCATCATCAATATGGTTTGATTAATTTGGATCACATATCTCCTGCAGGAGTGGATCTCCTAAATACCTCTCCAAGCATACTTGTTTCCATTTGTACTATATAAAAACACTGTGGCAAAGACTCTTGGGCAACCAGCAAAAAAGTAGCAAGTGATAAAAGGATAGATAATAAACGGTGTTTAATAAAATAAGTTACCAGGAAAGCAAGAGCTTCATCTTACTGGGAGGGAAACAATATGGAATATACCTCAGATTATTTCATACCAATTTTCAGTCGCTGGCTAAAGGCTCCTTCCTGGGATCCTTACGACCCTGGCAAGACTACAGTGGCCATTGAAATTCCTCAGGTAAAGAGGTACAGCAAGCTTCAGTTGGAATTTCAGGGAGCATGCACAGAAATGTCAAGTGGTCCACAAGATGTGGGCAGAAAACTACATTGAGCGCTACAGTTCACTAAATCTGTCTATTATGAAAGTGCTTACATAAAATACATGCCTATGTTTATTGAAACCCTTCTTTGATCCCTTTTACAGCTGGAAATATAGTTAAGATTTCCATTCTCATGCAAAGTAGGCTTTTTATATCAAAATAAAAATAAATTTTAAAAAACCTGATAATATAAGAAAAATAATACTTTTTAAAAATTGCAATTATTTATATTCCAAAATTCATATCTTAATAAAGTGAAGATCTATTTCAACCAAGGTGCCACTGCTCAAAACTTCATAATTGAAATTTGTTTTGGAGCCTCTATATTCTCAGTAATGGTTCTAAATTTGTAGTGTATCTTTAATAGACTGATTCCCTGCAGGACATCCACTTATGTGACAAAAAAATACTTGATAAATAACCTACTTCTTTTTATTCCTAAAATACAAGAAAATAATATTGTGGTAAAACAGAATTTAGAAATTCTTGTAAGAGATATAAAAAATATAGGGAGGAGGAGAAAAACAGCACTTGACAAAAAATGAGATACAGCATAATCAAAGGGTTTAGAAAAACAGACTTGGAAATACAAAAGGGGTTTTATTTAGAATTCTGGTGAGTCAGAAAATAATCTTTTATCTGAATGGAGTTTGACATTATCCACAAAGGTAAGCCAAAGAATATTTCTTGAGATCTAAAAATAATATGAACAAAATAAAACTTCCTTTCTGGTCAGATTTAAAAACAATAAAAAAAACAGTTCATCCAATTCAGATCAATTATTATTATGACATGTTTTCCACCAATCAGTCATCCTTTGAAAAGTACTTATGGCATTAGAACTTACAAGGACTTGCCACTTTAGACAAAATTAAAGATCACCTTCTTGGAGTCTTCAAGGTTAATAGTGAAAAACAAGGAGTCCTAGTAAAATGGCCTTGAGATGAAAAACAGAGTCCCTTAATAATGGGAATCCATTCTTCATGCTTTCTGTGCAAATACAGACAAACCAGAGGGAAAATATTTGCTCTAAAAAAGCCCAGTGCAAAGGTGAAAATAAAACCCTGATATCTAAAAGGGAATATATCATTATCTTGGATTAAATATGTTTGCTAAAATGCATATAATTTTTTTCCAGGAAGCTTATTTGGCAAATTATGGTTCAAAGATAAGGTGTTTGCTCAGGATCTGATGAGCCCATCAGACAGATCCATGTCTATCCAATGACCCTGATCATCTTTCATATTAGATACACAAACAATGACAGACAGTGATTACTTGCAAGTCACTGAGAACACTGTCTAGTTCTCTCACATTACAGAGTCTTGCTCAACCTGTTCAACAAAGATGTCACATAGCGGGAAACTTTAGTCAACTGCCAGTGAACCCTGGCAATAATGAGCCAGTTTTGTTTGAGTCAAAGTTCAAAATATTGTGAATAATGTTATATGTGTATATAAATGTGCCACAAATGAAATTCACTGTTCTATATAGTTAATATACACATTTAAAAACTTGTAAAAAAATAAAACAAACTCAGGTCAAAACAAGACACAGTGAATAAACTTAATAATCTAATCTAGGAGAGAAATATGCTGGGCTCAGATTTTTTTTATCACACTCCATTACATTTAAAATGTCTCATTTAAAATCAGGAAATGTACTTATCAACGAAATAAGAATAACCTATGTATAGTCTACACTCAGTAAATTTCTGTAGACCTACAGTAGACATTGAGAAGATGTTGTACAGGGAAAGAAAACAAAACTGTCCTACCAATTGAAGACATAAATATCGTATTCTATAGCTGTAGAAATTCATAGATGACTACTTGGAGTGTAGATGATCCAAGGTAGATCACATTCTTAAATAAATCCACAGGTTTAAGCATTTCAAGAATTGTGAGTGATTTTCAAAATGGCATAATGGAGGAGGTTGCTTTCCTGGTTGCTCCATGGCATAAAACTAAGAAAGCACACAGGCAGTTTCTCAGCAATTGAGGTATGGGAAACTGTCAGAGACACTATAAGTCTATAGGGTAGAAACTCCACAGCCTCAGATCCATACTGTTGGATAGGTAGGCACAAAAACAACATGAAAAATCAAGTGAACAAAGCACCACACACAAACCAAGGTACTCCAATAACAGAACCCATTGACACCACAGTGGAAGAAATGTTAAAGAAGGAGTCTAGAATGCACTAGTTAAACTGACCTGTGAAATAAAGGACAGTATAAGGAGTGAAATCAGAGAGAAAATACAGGAAGTGAAAGATCACCAAAATAAAAAGAGATTCTGGAAAAAAAAAAGCACAAGTCCTCAAAAGGAGGGAATCTAATTAACAATTCAATTGAAAGCATCACCAACCAACTAGATCAATTGGAAGACAGTTTCAGGCAATGAAGACAAAATATATAACCTTGAAAATAAAGTTCAATGTGGAGAAAAGACGTTAAGAGATCATGAACAGAACTTCCAAGAAATATGGGATAACCTGAAAAGACCAAACTTAAAGATTTACTGAAATATATGAAGACTCAGAGACACAAACCAAAGGAATACAGAATCTTTTTAATGAAATGATATCAGAAAATTCCCCAGACCTATAGAATGAAATGGAAAATCCAATACAGGAGGCTTGCAGGACCCCAAATATACAAAATTACAACAGACTCACACCAAGGCACATTAGTACAAAAATGCCTAACATACAGAATAAGGATAGAATTTTAAAGGCTGCCATAAAAAACAACAGGTAACATTTAGTAAGAAACCAATCTAGGTCTCAGCTGATCTTTCAATCCAGACCCTCAAAGCTAGTAGGTCTTGGAATAATATATGCCAAGCTCTGAAAGAAAATGAATGCCAGCTAAAAATACTATACCCAGCAAAATTAAGTTTCAGAATTGATGATGAAATAAAAAACCTTTCATGATAAACAAAAATTAAAAGAATTCACAAGTAGAAACACTCAAGATTTTTAATAAAGAAAGGAAGAAAAGTGAAAACCATCAAAGAGAGGGACTACACTAAAAGAACAATAAATCTGCAGCCAATATGGAAAGCAGTATGGAGATTTCTTGGAAAATTGGGAATGGAACCACCATTTGATCCAGCTGTCCCTCTCCTCGGTCTATACTCAAAGGACTTAAAAACAGCATATTACAGGGACACAGCCACATCAAGGTTTATAACAGCACAATTCACAATAGCTAAACTGTGGAACCAAACTAGATGCCCTTCAATAGATGAATGGATAGAAAATTGTGGCATATATACATAATGGAATGCTACTCAGCAATAAAATCATGGCATTTGCAGGTAAATGGATAGAGTTAGAGAAGATAATGCTAAGTGAAGTTAGTCAATCCTAAAAAAACAAATGCTGAATGTTTTCTTTGATATAAGGAGGCTGATTCATAGTGGGATAGGGAGCAGAACATGGGAGGAATAGATGAACTATAGATAGGGCAAAGGGGTTGGAAGGGAAGGGAGGAGGAATGGGGTAACTAATGATGGTGGAATGTGATGATCATTACTATCCAAAGTACATGTATGAAGACACAACTTGATATGAATATACTATGTACACAACCAGAGATATGAAAAATTTTCTCTGTATATGTAATAAGAATTGTAATGCATTCCACTGTCACATATAAATAAAAAATTTACATAAAAAATTAAAAATAACAATGAATCAATAGAGATACTAAGTCCAATTAAAAACCAGAAATGAATCAAATTACAGGAAATAAAAATCATATCTCAATAATAACATTGAATATAAATTCATCAATCAAAAACCATAGACTGGCAGATTGGATTAAAAAAACAGTACCCAACAATAAGCTGTCTCGAAGAGATACCTCATAGGCAAAGACACCCACAGACTGAAGGTAAAAGGAAGGGAAAAAAACATACCATTCACATGGATTTCAAAAAAAAATAGGGATTACTATCCTCATATCAAAGTGAACTTTAAGCCAAAGTTAATCAGAAGGGGCAAAGGAGGAAATTTCATACTACTTAAGAGAACATCTATGTATATCAAAGAAACCCTTCTCAATTTCAAGATGCAAACAGAAACACAACAATAATACTCGGTGACTTAAACACACCTTTCTCACCACTGGATAGACACTCCAAACAAAAACTATATAAAATAGCTAAAGAACTAAAAAATACAATTAATGATTTAGACTTAACAGACATATATAGACTATTTCATCCATCAATGTCTGAATACACTTTTCTTCTCAGCCTGCATGGATCATTCTCTGAAATAGACCATATCTTATGCCACAAAGAAACTCTTAGCAAATACAAAAAAAAAAATACAATACATTGCATCCTATCAGATCATAATGAAATGAAAGTATAAATCAACATTAAAATAAAAAATAGAAGGTACTATAACACCTGAGGATGAAATAGTATGCTATTTAATGACAAATGGATAGGAGAATAAATCACAGATGAAATAAAAAGCTATTTAGAGGTAAATAAGAATAGCAATACAATATATCAAAATCTCTGGGACACTGTGAAGGCAGTGCTAAAAGGATAGTTCATTGCATTGAGCTCATTCATCAAAAGAATAGAGAGACAAAAAAATAAATAACCTGACATTACATCTCAAAGCTGTAGAAAAAAGAGCAAATCAAACCAAAGGCAGTTGAAGAGAGGTAATAATAAAAATTAGAGCAAAAATCAATGAAATTGAAACACACACAAAAATCAAGAATCAATGAAACAAAAAGTTCTTTCCTTAATAAATAAATAAAATTGATAAACCCATAGCCAAGCTAATGAAGAGGGGAAAAAAAACTCAAATTACTAAAATTTGTGATTAAAAAGGAAATATCACCATGGATACTACTGAAATATAGATGATAATCAGAAACTACTTTGAAAATTTATACTCTAATGAAATAGAAAATGTTGAAGACATTGACAAATATCTAGAAACATTAAATTTAGTCCAAATTGAATCAGAAGAACATAAAAATTTAAACAGATCAATTTCAAGCAACAAAACTGAAGATGCCATCAAAATCCTACCAACAAAGAAAAACCAAGGACCAGATGGATTCTCAGCCAAGTTCTACCAGACCTTCAAAGAATAACCAACACCAATCCTCACTTTGCACAAAACTCAACTCAAGTGGATCAAGGACCTAGGCATTAAACCAGAGACTCAGTGCCTACTAGAGGAACAAGTAAGCCCAACTCTTCATCATGTCAGCTTAGGAACCAAATTCCTCAAACAGACTCCTAAAGTGCAAGGAGTAAACTCAAGAATCAATAAATGATATGGAATAAAACTAAAAATTTCTTCACAATAAAGGAGACAATCAAGACTGTGAAGAGAGAGCCAACAGAAGAGGAGAAAATCTTTGCCACCTGCACCTCAGAGCATTAATCTCAAGGATATAAAAGAACTGAAAAACTTAATACCAAAAAATAAAATAACCCAATCAATAAATAGGCAAAGGAACTGACCAGGCCCTTCAGAGAAGAAGAAATACAAATGGTCAACAAATATGTGAAAAAATGTTCACCATTTCTAGCAGGTAGAGAAATGCAAATTAAAACCACACTGAGATTTCACCTCACTCCAGTCAGAACACAAGCAAAAATAAATGTTGGCGAGGATGTTGGCGGGAATGCAAACTGGTGCAACCTTTCTGGAAAATAGTACAGAGATTCCTCAGTAAACTTGGAATGGAACCACCATTTGACCCAGCTATCCCACTCCTTGATCTATACCCAAAGGACTTAAAATCACCATACTATAGTGACACTGCCATATCAATGTTTACAGCAGCTCAATTTACAATAGATAAGCTATGGAACTAACCTAGGTAGTGATAGTTTTCTTTTCATCATCCTGAGTTTACCAATTATTTCATAGATCATTTACTTCAGAATTTATTCAGAACTAAATGGCTGAGGACAAAATAAATCATCTTATATTTGACTAAAAGTAATTCCAAAATTTATATTAGATTTTATCAGATTTGAGGCCTATCAGAATTTGCAAGAATGACTTGCTTGCTCTCCACTTTTATACTTATCCATATGAACTCACTTCAGGTATCCTGAATATACAGAGAGAAACTTTGAGCATCCCAACAAAATATCAAGTCCCATTCAGACTGTGGAACCAAGAGTTTTCTACATAACTATGATCACTCTACTGTAGAACTCCTTCCAGTGTCTTCTTGGATTCTCCTCTTGCCACCAGTGAAATGCATTCTCTTCTCCAGAAGTTTGTTCAGCTCATTAGCTTGTAAACTTCAAAAATATATAATCTATGTCACATTGAAGTCACTGGTAAACTGGCAACAGTATTCTTTGTGTGTGTGTGTGTCTGTGTGTGCATGCGCACACACACGCTCATCTCAAAAATTTTTTTTAATTTTTATTTTTAGTTATACATTACAGTAGAATATATTTTGAATATCCTACATATATGGAATGTAACTCCCCATTCTTGTGGTTGTACATGATGTAGAGTTACACTGGTCATGTATTCATAGATGAATACAGGGAAGTTCTGTCCAATTCATTCTACTGTGTTTCTCATTCCCATTCCCCTATTCTCCCCTGTCCAATCCTGAGAATAGTATAAAATGTTACAAGAAGAAAGAAATCACAGGAAACTACCTATTTTTCTCCAGGCATTTAAATGAGCATTAAAATTTCTGTTAATCCTTGTAATTTTGCAAACACCCTAAAAACATGTGGATTCAGATAAGAACTTCTCTGCAAACCTCCATCATCAATCATTCAGAATCACACAGAAGCTTATTCAAAAAAAGTACAAACAGAGCTCATTTCAATTTCTCCCTGGACACAAGTTGGGATACTGGTGCTCAGTATCCCAAACAATGAAGGAATCGTCAGGTATTTAAAACTACAAAACATCATACAGCTTATATGAACCAGCATTAATTCCTACTTCTCCCCAGAAGGGGAAAGCATATGTAAACACCAAAAATTAATCATTTCACAATAAGCAAAAAAGCTCTTAATCTGCAGTAACATGGTAAAGTTGATACCTCTAAAACTATTGAAGAGGGTGCAGCACATACTGCAAAAGAAAGACCTACTTATGAACATAAGATACATGACCAATTTCCACACCTGCTATATTACACAGCACAGCATCATTGCGGGCACTGGGTCCCAACCAAACTCAGGACCTTTTATTTTCTCAGCTGGAGAATGGGAGAAAGAAGTGGTTATTCAAACTTTTAATATTATTTTCATTTTAGAAAAAAAAATGTTCTTTGAACAATTTCCACAGGACAAAATGTAATAATAAACGTGCATTATAAGCTGATTTTCAATGCTTTTGTGCCAGGTAATTTACTAATCACTTTTGTGTAATGAATTTAACTCTCACAATCTTGACAATAAGAGGTAGCTTTTATCATCTCCTCTTGACAACTGAAGGGAAGGATGCTGTTGAAAATTGAATAATTTCCCTGAGACCATCCAGCAGGTGAGTAGCAGAGTTAAAATTCCAACCTGTGTGACTCTGGAGCCAGATCTGAAACCTCTAACACTTCACATCTGACACCACACTCAACACAGAAGATGTCTGTGAGCAGATGTGTGAGGTTTTCCCCACTCCAGGCAACTTTGCAATAGCAGGTGTGTCTGACAATTCACTTTGATTTTCACATTGTCTACTTGGAGATAGCACCAAAGTCAACAAGTAATGAGCTCCTTCCCCCAAGACTACCCCAGATTCAGATGGCAATCAAAAGCCCTAGGCAGTCACCTATGCTTTTGACAGACAAGTTATAAATCAGGATTCCTACAGCCCTTCTGTTGGACCCCATAATTTGCCCAGATTGGTGACAAAACTCACAGAAATACCTTACTTACATTGCAGGTTTACTATAGAGAACATGACAAAGGATGCAGATGAACAGCCAAAAGAAAGAGATATAAAGGGCAAGGTACTGGGGAAAGAATATGGAGCTTCTTAGCCTGGTCTGGGTACATCAATCACCCTTCCTGTAACTCATGTTTAGAAATCTGGAAAAATCTCTGAGCCCCATAGTTGAGAGATTTTTATGGAGACTTCATTACCTATGGAAGCTCAATCTCCAGCCCCTCTCCCTTTCCTAGAGGACACAGGGTAGAGCTGAAAGTTCCAAGTCATGGCTTGGTCTTTCAGATAACCATTCCCCCAAGAGTCAACCAAGTACCATCTCATTAGGATAAAAGACACTCTCATCACTTAGAGAAATCCCAAGGAAACCAGGATCAAAGACCAAATATTAAAACATACATCCCTATTGCTCAAGAAATAGCAAGGATTTAGAATCACTGTGCCAGGAAGCAGGAATAAATACCAAAATATGAATTTCTTATTACAAATCACAGTATAATACAAAGAAAAACAACACAAAGGTGATCTCATTTGCCTAGGTTATTAAGCTGCACATATGTTACCACAATTAAAACATTATTTGGTAATATTAGAAGCAGACACTATTAGTTTTTACTATTTACTGTAGCTGTTACAATCTGTTGTCACCTTCTATTTAATTAAAACACCATCTGGAATCTGGAGGTAACCAATTAAAACATTTGATAAAAAATGTATATTTGCCTAATTATGCTTGTGATTTAAAAGAAAGAAGAAAGAAAGAAACAGTGGACAAAAGAAAGGGGAAAGAGGAAAAGAGAGAGAAAGACAAAAGAAAATACTGCACTATAAGTCGACCCCGTGTGGATGCTAATACACAGTCAGAATCCACTATGCAATTTCCTTCTCTTCTATGGATTATTTCACTCTACAAAACAAAACACTTCATCCTGCACACCAAGAACATTACAAAGGGGGCATCTATGGCAGAGCTGATTAGTAGATATAATACTCAATATCCTAGTTCCTTGTGAAGAGACTGAATATTTTTTAATCTCTAGGATAGATTTTAAATGTCACTTTTCTCACATTTTCTCACATATTTTAAAATCCCCCTGAACTCCTAACAAGGATTGTACCTTCAGAAGCTTGCTGATCACAGAAAGACATCATTATTAATAGATTTCTAAGTCTTGACAACTTATATTTAAAAATGGTTCTTTAGAAATGTTAGTATTATGTCTAGAACTGATTCTGCTCTAATGCTATGAAAATGGAAAGATTTCACTTACTATTTTTTTTCTTTTTAACATGGAATCTTTATAAGGAAGTACTTGTCAATAATATAAGGAAATAATATATATGGACCTAAAAACAAGAAAATAAAACTTGTTTTGTATTACTAAGTTGAAGACGACCTAAGAGTTTCCTGTTTTGTATCTGTTTTGGGAAACTAAAAACCCCAGACAACTCTTAGAGAGGAGCTCATAAGAGTCCACTGAGTTTAGAGTCCATTGCATTGCACCTAGGCAATAGCCAAATGGTACTTTTATGTTCTGAAGCACATGGCCACATAGAAAGTGACTGTCATCTCCATTGTCAATAATGTGTCCCTTGACTGAACCATGAATATTCAAGCAAAGAAAAAGATGTGCTTCTCTTCCTCCAGCAAATGACTTTTGGAGAGTGGCAATGTGTCCTCTGTCTGATGTCACAACACCTCTAGTGCGTCATTGGATCATACCTCGGTCATCCTGACAGACGGCCTTCAGGATTCGATGTCCCAAGCCACATTTTCCATGATCAGGGATACAGATCCCTTCTAATGCCACCCATTGATAACACATTGGATCTTCACAAGGAACAGATTCCACCAAATGAGGGCAATGTCCTGCAGGCCCTGTGGATTCCATGAGGACATGGCGCTGCCTCGTTCTAAATCCTAAAAGGAAAAAGGAAACAAATTTCACAGGAATCCGCTCTTAGCCCACAATGGAAAGAAGCAGCTGTTATATGAGAGATGAGACTTTTATATAAATACTTAGAGCTCTAAAGCATATGTTATCTTGATGTGTTTTAATTTTTATGGGATGCGGAGGAATAAGAAGTTGAAAGGAGAAAAAGAAAATGAAACAATTTAGAGCAGAAATCTGTCTTCCATGAGTTTACAACCTGGAAATTGGAGAGGCCACATATATCAAGTGAAATAAAAAATAGGGTATATCCACAGGTTTTCATAAACCAGCAAAATAAATGGAGACTTATAAAAATGACCTTATCACAGATTAATCCACATTTTGTTTTTGCTTTTTTTTTTTTTTTTTTTGATCTCTTGATAGTCTGCAGTAAGCTGAAAAATCATCTACACTTCTGCCTATCTCTGGTGCCTGATTGTTCAGGGCTTCTTACTTTGAGACATCCATGTATGTCTTCACTGAGATTTCCGCATCAGTCTGGCCCGTAAAGACAGCATCTCTTTGGAACTCCTTCTCCATCCTGACTGAACATGAGTCTCTGGATTATTATCAGTTTTAGAAAATATATATGGTAAGCCTAGGTCCTCAAATCCACCAGCCAAAGACCATAATGAGGACATAAGTGGACCTTACATTTAAATCCTTAAGGACCTTCAGTCACAAACTTAACATCAATAGCAGTTAAGCAGGAACATGCTGAGGGTAAGGAACCTTCTAAAAACCTAAGACAGTGACAAAGTCTAGAGTTTGTTCTAAAATGCTATTATCCAGCTTCCATTGAGTATAGTCCAAGAATACACAGACTTTCAGTTAACAGGCCTTTCAATTTTGTATAAGAAACCATAGCTATCGGTTATGCTTTGTTTTTATATAAAATATTTTTTTAATAATGGAAACAAATTTACATTAAAAACAAAAACAAAAAAGAGTGACTAAAAAAGAATGACCGAGAACCAGATAAAATCCTCTAGTCTAGGCTTTTAATCTCTGGCCCTCATAATTTGTCACTTTTATTTATTTATCTATTTATTACCAGAGATTGAACCCAGGGGTGCTTAATTGCAGTGCCATATCCCTAGCCTATTTTTATGTTTCATTTTCAGACAAGGTCTCATTAAGTGGCCTAGGCCCTCACTAAGTTGCTGAAGTTGGCTTTGAACTCACAATTCTCCAGCGTCAGCCTCCCTAGCTGCTAGGATTACAGGCATATGCCACCATGGCTGGCCATGAGATGTCACTTTTAAAACCTACTTCTACTTCCTGGAGAGCTCATATATCATCTTCCATTATTTGTACTCCAAATTCAACCAACCAGTTGAATTCCTTTAATTTCCTTTGTTTTTGTTTCACAAATCCAATCTGTTGCATAAATAATATTTTATGAGATTATCATTCATATAACCTGGAGTAAGTAAAGAAAATAAGAGAGTTTTGATAAGAAGAGAACATAGAATTCCCAAAATGAGAGGTGCTCTACCATCCTTCCCACAAGGCAAAGGAGGACAACTTAGGGGCCATGAGAAGTAACAAAGCCAGGCACGCTGCCTCACAGTTTTGCCACCATGATAAATGAGATCGGAAGTTTACAAAACTGAAGTATAGTCAGAGAAAGACTTATACAACACAGACTGTTATATAATGGATGTGGCTTCAGGACGAGGAAGATGAGCTTGCTTAGAATAGTAGAGGGCTGGCAGATAAACAGTTGTAAGTATTTTATTTGAGTTCTCCTGATCTGGGGTAACCCATATCCTCGCTTTGAAAGAGACTCTTAGACTCTCACTTTAAGGACCATCTAGGAATACGAAGGCATCTTTGAGTCAATCAGTGACCATATTCTCCTGACATTGAAAATGTCAAGATCAGGGGCAATTGAAAAAAAAAAATTCGCAATTTCCCTCCTTCATGTCTCTCAGTCTACATCATTAACTAGACAAAGTAAAACTAAAGGGCTCAGCTGCCTTATTAGGCCATCTCAAGAAGAGAAGTAAGGGACATAGAGGGATGTAAACTATATTTGGTAAACATGAAATTTCAGTGACCTCCAAGCTTCTGTTGTCATACAATCTGAACAGTCTGTGTTATCACAGGTGAAACTATCTGATGCTTATTTATCATCATACGATTGTGCTTGTTTGGTTTTTATCTTTGAGCAAGTCATGGTATGGTCCTCATGATTTAAACTGTTTGACAACCAGCTCAGAGTTGAGCACAGAAACTTAGCTGTCACTACTGAGGGATTCTGGGTGTCCTATTCCTGGAACTTAATGCCACTGAGGGCCATGTGGAGCTTTCCTCTATAAATTACACTGCATCCATCTTGCCATAAATCTATAGATTACATCTCATCAGTCAATAAATTTTTTTTAGTCTTTCATTTGTGTTGCCCTTGTCCTGACTCTAACTAGGATCAAATCATAGCACAAGCTCAGCATAAAACAGAACCTTGGAATCTCTTTTTAGTACTTAACTTTAATCATGCATTGGCACTCATGCTTGCAATAGACATCAGGCATCCCCCAGGTGTTTTGTTCTGAAAGATATACAACAACCAAGTCCACAGTGGCTGGGCCAGCCAAGCACTCACTTCATTTACTGAATTCCATTTTAATCAGGTAGTATGGTTCAATAAATGTTAACTATCATGTGCAGATCCGGAAGAACAGAAAGCACATCTAATCTTCACAGAGCACATACTCTAGGAAAAAGGGAATAGCTTCTATCAAAACTGGGATAGACACTGTTCTTATAGTACCCTAACTTAATAAATCCTCAAAACTATTTTTAAGTTACTATTCCCATTTTATATATGGGAAAACCAAGGCTAGACTGCATTGTTTCCCCAAAGGTACCTTACTGATTATATGGATGGGTATGAAACACAGCAGAGGTCTTTCCTGTCATAAAAAAACGGATCAAAATTGGCTGCTGTATATGTTGTGCTTTAGCTCCACTCTACAGAGTGAACCCAAATGGTACCAGGGATTACCTTGTTAACCTAAAGCTAAAGAGAATGAATAGTGGAATTTGAGACGCTGAGCAGAAAGAGTTAAAATAATCACTCCCTAACCAGAAATTCAGCTCACCTCTGGCAAAACAAATGTTGGTAGAATTTTCTATTTTTCTATGGCCCCAAGACTTGTGGTAAACATGTATCATTCTACTGGAGATAATTTGCAGAGTGAATAATGGGCTGGGAAGAGAAAAGGGAAGAAGAACAGATGGCAGAAGAGGGGTCAATGTTTTTTAATTGGAGCCTTGGAACAATGAAAGAAAGCTCGAGAGGGGGCATCCAGGTCTGAGGACTATATTTCTGCTTTGTTTTTAGTCCAGAAGTGTCCTGGTAAGCTTCCACAGAGCTGTCTGTGGGCAACACTGTGTCTCTGCACTGGCTCCAGTGGGACAGACTTGAAGGAATATCCAGCAGATTAAACAGATGACAGAAGCTTATTCCATCTTAAACATTCCATTTGCTCTTTGTCTCTTGTGGCTCCGGACAAGGAAAACAACTGAGTCAAAGATTCTAAGCCGACTGAACCTTGGATTCCAAATCTTTAGATATCCACCACCATTTCTGCAGGCATAGCATGTTACAGTATCATTATTGGTTTCCAGTCTGTCGTGAACACAGAAAAGCAGCAGCAGTACTGATAGGGTAAAGTCCATATGAGAATTCTCAATGCTTAGAATAAGAGTGCACAGCCTGCAGCGAGTCCCAGCACACAGACGCAGAAGACAATGAAAAAACTGTAACTTGGCATGCATATTATTTGTGATAAAGCAAAATGATTTTATATGCCTCTCATTAAAGGTAGAGCCCATCTACCAGTAAGGATGGAAAATGGAGATTTTCCCCTTTATTATTATATATGATCTAGGACATGTCATGGTATGGATTTTAGTGCATTACCTAAATTAATTTGTTTGAGACAATAAGACTTCAACAATAGTCATCGCTTCTTTGTTTCAAAATGCCTTTTCCTATGGAATTTTCAGGTTCTTAGGTGCTGTGATTAAGGAGGACACTGTATTAGAGGAGAAAGAAATCCTTCAAGCCCTACCACATAAGCATGTATCTATTGTGATGTCACATAGAGAAACCTCTACCAAATTTCCTATCTCTCTCCTTCCTTCCTTCCTTCCTTCCTTCCTTCCTTCCTTCCTTCCTTCCTTCCTTCCTTCCTCCCTCCCTCCCTCCCTCCCTAACTTCTCTCCCTAACTTCTCTCTGGCTCTTTCTCTTTCTCTGTCTTTCACAGTCCTAGGGATAAAACCTAGAGCCTTCAACATGCTAGGCAAGCATCCTACCACTGAACTACACCTTCCACTCTCAAATTTCTTTTTAGAAGTTTCTCTTTATAGAAATTTGAGAGTGGCAAGGGTGTTGGGTATCAAGTATGCATCTACAAATGCATCACATCCACGTGCACTTTACCCATCAGCATTTTTAAGGCTAATTCTCTTTCAGATTTCTCTAATTATAACATTCTAGGACTGTCTCAAAGATGAAGTAATAAAAACAAAATCTGATCCCATTTTAATTCCTCTGAAAGGTGTCCTGGCGTCATTCAACAAGCGCTGAGGACTGCTCCTCACGTCTGCCTGTCACTGACCTGATGTAAGACCAGGAAGCCAGTGACCATGGGCTGATTTTCTAGTGACTTCCAAATAGCTGACAGCCACGAACCTCAGATGATGCCTGATTGAAGGGTGTCTGACAGTCACACATAGATAATTGTTATAGTGACTAATCTCTTAGGTAATAAAACATTTCCTACTTTCCCATTCCTTTCTACTATTTTTTTAACCATGAACAAAAAGAACATACCAAAAGAACAACGTGATGACTAGGAAAAAATGGAATGATTTCAAGGATCTCCAACTTTCTCCATTTATTTTCTTGCTGGTATTTTTCTCCCCCCTCCCTACTCATATCCTCCACATTTCATTGTAAATATAAGTATAAACAGAATATATACACATATATATTAAAAATGCATGTAAATATAAACATATATGCATATATGTGCACTTTAAAAGTGTATAAAAATAAGAAATGATTGAATGTCTTAGATTTCTGCCAGTGGACTCAGCGTTTCTTTAGAGGAGGGATTAAAACATGAAGTTGGAGACTGTTGACATTCCAGAGTTTTGCAATGTCTAATGCATGAGCCTGTGCACCCCAGACTCTGTAGAATTCAAAACTACATTTAGTTTTTGCCCCTCAGTGATTCTGAAGGAACTCAAGCAGGATCACAGGATAGAAAGGGAGAATGAGGCAATCTCCAGCTCACACTGACAAGTCAGTAGAAATAACAGGAAGATCACTTGCTGCCGTCCTAACATGCTTGGACACCTTGTAGGCACAAAATCATTTCCCTGGAGGGAAAACTCCATTCTTTATTTTTCCCAAGAGGGATTACAGGCAGGTGGTCCTGCCAGGTTTCAGAAAGACTTTAAAAACCAACATTCTCTCTGCTTTAAGGGAAGCATTTTAAAATAGCTAACTCTTAGACTTGAATAGCAATCGCCGAGGCTCATACTCTCTCCTGCCTGTGATTACTTAGTGCTGAGAGAAAATCATTTCTCCCCACTCTGGGCCCTATGAAACAGGAATGGAGCCTCATTTATTCCAATGTTCTCCTAACAATTCCCAAATCCTGAGAGCTACCACCACTTTTAGGTGAGAGCTTCCATTGCTTCAGCCCTTACCTTGGGCTCCAAAGACTGAGCCTCTGAGAAAAAAAAAAAAAAAAACACAACTGTAGTTTGGGGAAAAAAATACCCACCCTGGTTACCTGATGCTCTCAAGATGTCACTAGCACTCTCCCTCCCTCCCACAATTGCAGACTCCTAGATTCCTGTCACTTTTCTTCTACACTATGGCTGTTCTCAGACCCATCCCAGTTCTCCTTATCTCCTATAGCAGCTCAAGGATTTGCTCTCAAGGGCAATGGTTTACCTTGACTAGTGTGGTACAAAAGGCAGCTGGCTTTTCTTCTCAGAGATAAACTTGTGCTTCAGTCCAAACTTCTTTGGAGGAAAGGAATTAAGCATGACTAGTATTTGGTGGGACTGTGGACTGAATTACAGGGAACTCAAGTCCTTGTGCTGGTTTGGACATTATTAAATCACCACAGTATTTTTATGAAGCATCACATCATCATGGAGCCTAAATGCTAATGCAAGATAGGTGGTTTATTAGTTCCCTAGGACTGCCATATCAAAGTACAGCAGATTGGGTGGTTTCAAATGGCAGATATGGCCAGGTGTGGTGGCACACACCTATAATCCCAGTAGCTCAGGAGGCTGAGACTGGAAGATCACAAGTTCAAAGCCAGCCTCAGCAAAGCCAGGTGCTGAGCAACTCAGTGCGACCCTGTCTCTAAATAAAGTAAAATTGGGCTGGGGATATGGCTCAGTGGTTGAGTGCCTCTGAGTTCAATCCCCAGTATCCTCCCCTACAAATAAAATAAAGTGGCAGATATGTATCATCTCAGAATTCTATAGGCTGGAAATCTAAAATCAAGTTTTCAGTGGGGTTGTGTTCATTCCAAAGACTCTAGAGGAGGATTGTTCTCATTTCCCTTTCCTAGCTTCTGGTAAGTGACAGCAATTGGGAACCTGTGGCTTGTAAGGAATCATTCCCAATGTCTGGTGCCACCTTCATCTGGTATTCTCTTTTCGTCTTCTGTGTCTTTATATCCTCACATAGCACTCTCCTCTCTCAGTATGTTTGTGACCAAATATCCCTCTTTTCATAAAAATGCCAGTCATTGGAATATACCCTATTCTAGTATGATCTCATCTTACCTTGATTACATCTGCAATGACCCCATTCCCAAATATTGTCACAAGCCTGCACAACAGGCATTAGAATGGAAATATATCCTTCGGGGGACACAATTCAACCTGCAACAGGTGGTGTCTAATGAATGATGGATAAAAGTACAATTTCAGGAGCTGACTTAAACAGCTAGGTAATAAGGGTCAATGAGGAAAAAAGCTGGTGTAAAGCCTTCTTGGAGTAAGACAGAAGATTTGACAGAAAGTTGTGAGTTTCCCAGATGATTTGCAGGGACTAGTTCTGAGTTTTGTGGAAAAGAAAAACTGGAAAGAAAAAAAAACTTAAAGTAATAATTTTATACAGAGGTTTGGTGAAAATTTGGGCTTAAGTGACTAAAGGTGCAAAACAAAATTAGGAAAAGGAGAAAATGAACATTCTCTAAATTTCAGTAGTGGAACAATGGAACAAAACAAAGGGGATGATACATTTAATAAACATCTATTTAATATTCATTATAATTTAATGTTCAACATAATTAAGTCTGGACCCCAGAATTGCTTCTACTTTTTTGTAGTGTCCTTGAGCAAGCCACCTCTCCCCATCTCCATTTTCAGTCTGTGAGGCTGCTTGCAGCAGTACCTCTCCAAACTTGGAGACTTGGACTTGGTCACTAGAGTCCTTTCTCCTATCAGTTAATAGCTCAGAAATGAGCACATGCCACAAAGCAGCCAGAGACAGTCATTTTCAGGACTCTTCCTGAACTACTGGGAAGATATTTCTTACTAGTTATTTATTATCTAAAATGAAAAGCATTTTGACTTTCACTCTATGAAGACAGCCTGCCTTAAACTGAACCCATACAGAGAGAAGTAGAAAAGAGATGGAGAAGCAGAGAATCATGAAGGTAAAGAAAGAACAAGAGGAAGAGACTCAGACCCACTGACCTGGTTTACACTGTTAGATGCAGCCCTGTTGTCCCTTCTATGTTTAGCTATATGAGCTAACAAGCCTCTAATTTGGGCCTAAGTCAGTGTGAATTGGATTTCTATCCTTTATAGCCAAAGGCACTCTAAGTAATATAAAGCTCGCTTGACCCAGTGCAAGTTCTACAGCTTTGAAGACAAAGGAAGTAGGACTCCATGTGGCAAAACACCAACAGCCATAGCTGAAGTGGTGGAGTCTCAGACCAGTCTTGCGTGGTTTTCTAGATGGTGACAGTAAACAGGTGTGGCACAGGTGGGACACAGAAGCACTGAGTCTAAGAACATGAAAGTCTCCCTGAGGAATCTCATAATCAACTGCAAAAGACTCACAAAGATCAGATTATGTATGTGTAGACCACATAGGTCTAGACATTAATGACAATGTGATCTTATCTGCCCATAAATTAAAGTAGCCTGGGGGACATTTCAGTTCCAAGTCAAAGAAAGTAGCAGGAGCTTCCCCTCCCCAGGTTCCATTGAGACCCACACTTCCATTCTTTGATAAAGGAATAAAAGTTAGCTTCTTCTTGCCAAAGATGCAACACCTGTATTCCTCTTCTGCCTTCAAGGTGTCAGAATTAAGTGAGGAGCCTGGGAACATAGGCTTGTTATGATGTGAATTGATCCATACAATCAATAAATTACTAATACTGGTTGTGTAAAGCAACTGCTGTAGTAAAACTACCTGATCACTTGTAACAGTTACCTCCTTGCTGGAGCAACAAGAATGGAGTCACTATGGCTATACAAGCAAACAGATGTGGCCATAGGGACTCCATTTCAGCTATTCTAGACTCCACCTTAGTTTTTCTGTTATTGCTCCTGTGAGGAGACAGCTGCAGGACCCATTTCTGAGAAAACAAAATGAAATCTGTTTTCTGTATATATATATATACAGAAATATATATATATATATATATATATATATTCTTCAATATAATATATATATATATATTCTTCAATACTTTGTACCCCACAAGATTTACTCAACCCAGGATATATATATATATATATATATATATATATATATATATATATATATATATATATATATTCTTCAATACTTTGTACCCCACAAGATTTACTCAACCCAGGATATCAGAATATGGTGGTCTTAGTGACCTCAATAACTTTGACATAGATTGTTGCCCCACTAACCACCCGCTTGACAGTTTTCTAGCACCTGCTGGAACCCAAGATGCAGTTAATTGAGTTGTTCTTTTTAGCTTCTGTAACTTGCTTGCTTGCTAACTGAAAAATTCCATAGGATGGGGTTTTTCTCCTTAAATAGCAAATTTCCCTCAGAGGAAGACTGCTGTTCTTTCAGAGAGCCACTTGTACACTGATAGACTCAGCCCCTGGCCAGGTATGATTGGCAAAATTGGTGAAACAAAAATCCTTCAAATTATTTCAAATTTGGACTTGGTGTGTTTTCTGAGCAGTCTCCCCACAACAGGCTGTAAACTCTGGTAATGCACGTGTGTGTCGGGGATCACTGCAGAAATGATTGAAATGGGGGGGTTTCAAATGAATGTGGCATAAAGCTGTGTAGGGATCAGGGAACACCAGGACTGCAGAACCAAGCCCTGTGTTCCTTTTTTGCATATAAAATACTCAGTATTACTGTTCTTCAAACAGCCTAACGTCTGGAATATCCTGTATCACATTTCTCTGAGTAAAGGGCATATTTCGTCTTAACACCAGAATTTAAGGGAACACAATATCAATAGAAACCAAAACATCAATGAAAGGAAAGACAAGATGTTTATGAAAATGGAGAAGGAAGATGGACATGTACAATTTAATCAAAACTAAAGAAAACTAGACTACAAAGATCCAAAAAATCAAGCTTGCACAAAAGGTTTGAAGATTTTATTTTAAACATCAGGACAATATTGAAAAGTGTACAACATACATAATGCTTCCTTTAAGAATCTAAAAAATCTAAAATGTTAAATGTGGAAGTCTAAAAATGAATATTAATCAAAACAGTTGGATTCTGATACGATTACAGAAATCTCATCTAATTCCCTCAGTGTAACCACTTCATTCATCATATTTCATTCATATATATATATATATATATGAATGAAATATATATTCACTTTAACTTATATCCAATTGAATGACAGTCACTTCATCAGCTGTGAGCCTAACTGGAAAGCTGATCAAGGTCAGATTCTATGCTTCATAGAAATGTCCCCAGTTACCTCCCTGAATGCTGTTAGGCTTGAGCTAGTTACCTAAATTTTAGAAACAAATATTGTCTTAAGCAGGCTTAATCAGCTACTTAGCTAGCAGAATAAATGTGTGTACACTGGAAGTAAATGAAGCACACACAAGCAAAGCACTCACCTTTTCTCCCCTGAGGATCACGGCAGTTCTCATGGAGGCACAGGCCCCAGGCTGACCAGGAGGATACTATGCAGTCCGTAGAGCAAGGAACACTGCAGAGCTGAGAGGCCGTGGGGGCAGGTCCCAAACACAATGCATTTTCCACAGGTCTAAAGACTGAAGGACAAAAAAATATTGGCCCATGTCACACATTCTGGACATCCTTAATATTGCTCCTCTCTTTACCTGTATTTTTTTCTACTTTGCTCACATTTGCTCCATGGTAATAAAAAAAAGTATATACAAACTAAATATCAACACCCTCCAATACACATTATTAGCATTTGGGGCAAAGAAAGGAAAAGAAGACAGGAACAGAGGGCAAGCACTTGAGATTCCTGCATTACAGAATACTTCCTGGGAATGCAAGAGAGCACTGGAAATACCATAGATACAAATTATCCAGAGTTATGATTTAAAACAAAATTAAATGGCTTTGTGAAGTTTCAAGATGAGTCTATCTGGACTATATAAATGACTGGGTCACTGTGAAAAAAATCAAAATCGAACCCCTGAGGAGGAGAGTTTAGCATAACCAATCTACTGCTGTGACTCCCTGGAGGGGTGGAACTGGTGAAGAAAGAGAAGAAAAATGGTTCTTAGAATAGGAAGAAAAATCAGGCTGTGTGACTGCAGACCTGGCCGCTGGAAATCAGTTTCATTAGTGAGGCTGCCCAGAAGTGCAGGGCTCCTCCTAGGGAAGGACAAAACTAGGATCTCTCAGCTCTTTCTAGTGTGCAACTGCACCCATTCTGGGCCAAGAATCTGGTCCCTTCAGGATGCGGTGACCATCTGTCCACAGTGCTTTTTACCAAGCATCCTCTGTATGTACACCCATTCTGAATAACTTGGAAAAGCCCAGATGAAGGAGAATACCATTCCCATCTTTGGGCACATTATAATAGAGTTGGGGCCCTTGAAAATGATACAACAATGAATAGCCAAAGACAGAATGAACTACTTTTGCATAAAGTAATTCCCATGTTAGGATGATTCTGAGTTTGTGAGTAAACGGCTAAAGTCCAGAAGGTTTTATCTTATAGAGTGGCTTGTACTATGCCTAAATGTTTTCCATGTCATTTCCACCTAGAAGAGCGGATTATAAATACCTCAAAGGTGGAAACTAGCATGAGAGGATCAGGTGGTAAATCATACCTTCTACTCTGTGCCCTTGCCCTTTCCATGTGTGTAAGAGTCAAATCTGGTAAAGGTGGCAATCAATCACAGCTCTGGCCAGCAGAATTTCGAACAAATACCAAACTAACAGCAAAATCAAAACACTGTGATGAAAAAGTTACAACCTGTGGAGAAAATGTCTTTCTAATGAACAATGAGGCAGCTTGAGTTACTCACGAAGGTGAAAGAAACAATACTGTTTTGTTTGCAATTAATTATTTTGTAAAGTTTACCAAAAGGATTTGACCTGACTTAATATGAAAGCAAAGGCAAAGCAAGATTACCAATATAAATGTTACAGTTTACATGCCATGTGGAGAGGGGACAGACATTAGGGGAAAGCAAAAGGCAGTTACCTAGGAGGTGGAGGACAGGAGGTGATGAAACAATGACTGTTCTGGAAATGACTATGGGGTACAGAGGCTGCAGTGGCCAGAACTGATACATAAGAGGATGAAAGATCATGCCTAAGGAAGAACCTGAGAGATGGTTGAAGAGTTTATGATTATCTCCTGCAGAGTGAGGAAGATAAATTATGCAAGACAGTTATTCCTTGAGTAAAGCCATTCAATTCCGCCATCTAAAGCAGACATTCTTGGGTGGTATTTGGTTTGAAGGACCTCTCATCTACAAGAATAAGTCAAGTAGCATATTAGCAGAGATGTTATGGCTTTAAATGTCCACCCAAAGTTCATGTATTGAAGGCCTTGGTCCTTAGCTCATGGTACTACTTGGAAGGGTTGAACTTTAGAATGTAAGATGTACTTAGAGGATGTTAGGTCACTGGGGGCATGCTCTTTTCTTCCTGGTTGACATGAGATTAGTGGCTTTGTTATCAGTATGTACTCCCCGCCATGATGTTCTGCCTCATAGTAGACCCAATGTCAAAGGGTCAAGCAACCAAGAACTGAACCCTCTCAAAGTGTACCAAATAGATCTTTCTTCCCTTTAAGTTGATTATGTCAAGTACTTTGTCATGGTGATGTAAATCTGATTTAAAAATAGAACCTTGATACAGAGGGAAAAGGAAGTTGGACTCATCAGCTGAAAAATCTAGTTGTTTAATAAACATTTACTAGGCCTATCAGACTCTGGTTATAACCACTATAACATGTTAAATTACTTAATCTGAATAACTTCTATTTGAGATATATAGTTATTATCTCTGGTTTTTAAATGAACAATCTGAAGAACTGAAATGTTAGCTCACTTTTCCACATTCCCAGCTAGTGAATGGTGGGGTTGGGATTTGGATCAAGGCAGTTGAGCTCCAGAGTCTGTGCTCTTTTTGGTTGCGGGGGGGAGGGGGTTTACTGGGGATTGAACTCAGGGGCACTTGACCACTGAGCCACATTCCCAGCCCCTATTTTGTATTTTATTTAGAAATAGGGTCTCCCTGAGTTGCTTAGTGACTTGTTTTTCCTAAGGCTGGGTTTGAACTTGCGATCCTCCTGCCTCAGCCTCCCAAGCCGCTAGGATTATAGGCATGCACCACTGCGACTGGTGAGTTTGTGCTCTTAACAATGTGACTTACTATGTGACTTCCTCATTGGTCATTCAACTTACATTATTTAAGTGCCTACAGTATGCTTCTTTAGGTAGCCCCAAACTAACCTAGTTCTTGCTCATCCTTTCTTGATTATAGTTCTTAAGAAAAGCTATAGAATAGGCTAGGGTGTAACATCCTAAAATAAAAAGGGAGCTGGCCAGAACAATCCAAACTCTATTCCAGTTGCCCTAGAACAATAATATGTTCTTCAAAATGTTAGCCCAAAATGTCATGTATCTCACAGCATATCAAACTCAGCATGGGCCACTTTCGAGCATCCTTCATCTGCCACTCAAGGCGGACATGCACAATTGAGAATACATCCATGTGGGTGGCTTCCTGCACCTCGTAGATGGGCTTATAATAAATCTTAGGCTTCTATTATTCCTTGCTGTCTACCTATGAGTAATAAATTTGCTTCTGCAACGAGTTTCATAAGAGTCAGTTTTGTTTCACTGGTCTCAGAAAAGTTAGTAACCAGTGACCTGCTTTATACCATGTGTTAACAGTTAGTTAGCTGCTGAATCCACAATACTGAGTAAAACAAAGTCCTTGTCTGAGTGGAGCCCACACATGAGTTGTTACCAATACTCAGGTGAGTCCAGGAGACCCAACAGGATGAGAAAGCTCTACTGCTGCCCCTTTACCTTTCCACGGCTTTCTCCCTTCAACATCAGACAAACTTAAGTGTCTGTCAAACTACCCAAACCTCTGAGCTCCAAGACCTAAGAGCCAACTGCCTCTACAACCTCTGCCCTTGAGGATGGACCCTGCAGTTGAAACTATTCAATGCACCAGAGAGAGAGCAACTACCAAGCACACAATAGACTCATACTCAATCTCATTTTAGGCCCCCAGAGTGTCTGAGCAGGAAAGACTTCCAGTAAGCAGTAGATCTGGAAAAACATCCGAGGAACATGTCCTGAAGCTGCATTTGTTGAGGACACTGTGTCTACACTGATAGCATGCTTATTCCACTTATTTTTTAGAGGAAAATTGAGGAATATTAGGGACTATGGAGTTAAGTTTCTCTCAGGCGATGAAGGCTTAGCTGTCAATTAGTAGAATTGACAGCTAAAATTGGACATCCAGTAGAATTGGACATTGCAGCTAAGGATATTCCTAAGATTTGAAAATAGGGAATGACTCTATATGCTGAGAAAAAACAGGAAGGGGTATCCCTGGGGACTACCAAATGACAGATTAGAGGCACAGTGGTAGAAGGGAAGCCATTTGTCAGAGCAGTCCTGTCTTTTCAGCACCTGCTGCATTGATGGACTGTGGGTCTCAATCCATATCAATAAATTTCTTAGTCCTTGGTGTTATGTCTAAGATGCTTCCTACAGACACTGAATCAATGTGCTGGGGTCAAACTATCTTTATTACAGACCCTTGTACCATCTCTGCTTCAAGCTACATTTGCTCTAGAAATAAATCATGAGTAAGTCACAAAGCACTTACCAGGGTCACATTTCCCTCTATCTAGGGGGTTATCTTGCAGAGAAAAGTGACTATGAGGTCTTTCTACACCTATTGACTGCTAGCTCTGGGAGGGAACTTCAGAGCTAATTCAGTTTAACTATTCAATTTTACTGAAAAACTAAGTTCCAAAGACTTTAGGTAGCTTCCCCCATGTTCAGCACATCTATAACAAAGCAAGACCTGAGCCATGTCCCAAGTAGCCAACTCACCTCCACCTGTCTTTGGTTTTCCTTCCATAATATGATGGCTTCAGACAGGACAGATGAGGTCATCTGTACCATGGATAATTAGTTTAGGAATTACAGTGACTACAACCAAAGGTATCCAGTGAGATGACAGGTCCAAGGAATCCATGAATCATATAGACCTAATTTAATCTGTCAAACAACATCTAAATCCTTCTACATTGCTGGTGTAAAACTCCCACTCTTTCCCAGACCTGCCCTACTAAAGAGAGAGACCAAAATTTGCTCTGCTTCCTATGAGAGTAAAACCTTTTTACTCATGGCTATTCATGTTTTGTTGAAATTGCCTCAGTGGGTGGATAGGGTCTGGGTATTCCCCAGTCACTAGGAGTTGGATATTCTACACAGTGTACTCTTTATTGAGTCTTCATTTCCCCTTGGCAAAATGCCAGTCATAATATTTGTTGTAAGAATTGCTGGGCTCTATTCAGCTGCATTCTGTTCTATGAAACTTTATTAACAGCTTTATTTCTGTTAAGTCTGTCTTTTCTGAAATGTTCATCATCACTAGCAATTAGAGAAATGAAAATCAAAACCACTCTAAGATTTTATCTCACTCCAGTCAGAATGGCAGCTATCATGCATACAAACAACAATAAGTATTGGCGAGAATGTGGGGGAAAAGGTACACTCATACACTGCTGGTGGGACTGCAAATTGGTGCAGTCAATATAGAAAGCAGTGTGGAAATTCCTTGATAAACTGGGAATGGAACCACCATTTGACCCAGCTATCCCTCTCTTCAGACTATACCCAAAGGACTTAAAAACAGCATACTACAGGGACACAGCCACATCAATGTTTATAGCAGCACAATTCACAATAGCTAAACTGTCGAACCAACCCAGATGCCCTTCAATAGATGTATAGATAAAAAAAGATGTGGCATATATACACAATGGAATATTACTTAGCAATAAAAGAGAATAAGATCATAGCACTTGCAGGTAAATAAATGGAATTAGAGAAGATAATATGAAGTGAAGTTAGCTAATCCTCCCCCCGCAAAAAAATGCTGAATGTTTTCCTTGATATAAGGAGGCTGATTCATAGTGGAATAGGGAGCTAGAGCATGGGAGGAATAGAGGAACTCTAGATAGGGCAGAAGGATTGGAGTGAAAGGGAAGGGGCATGGTGTTATTAACGATGGTGGAATGTGATGATCATTATTATCCAAAGTACAGGTATGAAGACATGAATTGGTATGAATATACTGTGTATACAACCAGAGATATGGAAAACCTGTGTTCTATATGTGTAATAAGAATTGTAATGTATTCTGTTGTCATATATAAATAATAAATAAATAAATAAATAAATAAATAATTCTGTCTTTTCTGATGCAATGAATCCCTGTTCAATAAGCACACCTACTGAGGGCAGGTCTGTGATATACACCTTTCTCCAGATTATACGCCTTTCTGACCCTGTCTCCTTGAAGCCTTCTATTATCCCTGCACTGACCACCTGCTGGACTAGGTAAGCAATTATCTGAGTTCTCATAGGCTATCTAGATTTTGTAGACAGCAATGTCCCTTCCCTTAGAGATTTCTTATGGTCAAAAAGTATTAAAATACTAAAATAACTCATCACTTGAATAAATTCAGATTACTACGTAGCAGCATCTTTCTAAATGCTAAGAAATATATTTTAATATTATAAGTGATTGCACATCTGCCATAGTCATTAATATTTTGGATATTTTAGGGGCTAGCCTGGAATTTTTCATTTGCAATAAAAATTATTAAATTGACCTGCCTTACAAGAAACGTTGAAGTCTGGTACTAATGATTGCAAAGTCACCTTAAATAATGAATGACTCAAAGAATGTTAATTAACAAGGGGCAAAATATGCTAGGTAGGTGATATGTTCAACACTGGAAATATATAATACCATTCTTAATCCTAGAAATGAATAAAGTTCATGATTTTCAAGGACAAGGTGATTTCAGATGAGCACACAAATTCAAACAAACTGAATTGTAATTAAGAAGAAAAATGCCTGTTGTGATCATTAGCACTATTGCAACTGTAAAGATAAATGAGAAGCTTCACTTTTTATTCTTTGAAATTAAATCAAGCTCTAATCCAAACTAATTTGCATTAACAAAGTTAAGTTGCCAAAGATTCAATAAGAGGATACCATTCCCACCCCTACTGATGGACATTTTGTAAGATCTAATTTTTAACTCCTCAAAAAGATATTCAAATAAAAGTGGACAGTATTATCATTTAGTTAATTTTAATTAATACTGACATATCACTTTTTAGTTTATACATAATGAGTCATATTTGCTTAAAGCAAAAATAGTTATTAGAGGACTCAAGGGCACTTTCTTATTTCTTGGTATATCTATTACTGAATGAAAAATCAAGTCAGTCTTTCAAAATTCAGAAAGCGTTTGAGGTAATTCTGTCATAATGGAACTCATATTTCCTTCAGGACAGGAAGAAATTTCTTCAAGATGGTTGAGGAATTAGTCACAAGATACTGATTCCACCCCTCACTCCCAGCATTTTCAAGGAGATAGGAATGAAAAGAAATAAAGGTAATGACACTTCTTGGGAGACCCCAAAACCTGTATTACTTTGCCCATTTTCTATACTAGGGAGACCTAAATAATTCTACAAATAAAACCTATTTTCAGTTGATTTTCTATAAGATATTTGATTTCATGAGTAACACCAACCTCCACAAAGAATTTAGACAAAGGAGTTATATTCATTTCAATTTTCCAAATCAAATCCAGGCACTATAAGCCCCAAAGAAAATTCTCACTCAAGGACTTAGGACGCCCTCCTTCCAAGGACTCCCTGAGAAACAACCATAATAGAAGCAGCAATTGCTCAAATTTAATTCAAAGCTAATGAAAGCGCCTACTTATGTAAAAATGCTGCTTTCTAAATGATTTTTGAGAAACAATATTGTCTCTGACATATTCATTTAGGGAGTACACTGACTTGGCAGAAACTCAATCCACCTACTGCTAAAATAAATAGGCCTCTTCTACAGACTGAAGGAGTCAACTGGGTGAAAGGGAAAGATAAATAATATTACAATTTTAACCATAAAGCTATTTTCCTTCACAAAGCTTCATGCATTATTTCAGTTGCCTTTTGCCACAGGGATTTGCAAATACTGTATCATTCTTTTAACTTAGTGGATAAAATAGAAGCCAATCTGTCTTCTAGCACTTATAGTCAGCTTAAAGAATTAAATCTCAACTCATCCTATTACACTTAATAAAACTTAATTTTAGCCATATTGTGACTCTCTTGGCAAAGTACTGCACAGTACAATTTGGCAGGATGCGTGTGTGCACAGCAGATTTAATACCTAAAAATAATTCCTGCAATTAGAAATAATTATGTGAAATTTGGACACATTTCAAAAAGTTTCCAAATTTCATTCATATCATATAGCCAATTAGAAAATGCCTATTGACTAGTGAATTCCCTGCGCTACCAAGTAACAACATTATAGGCAAAGATGGAAAAACAATGTTCACAATAAAAATAAAGTCCAAATAAATGAAATACGCATGCAATTTTACAAAGCAATTAGACTCAACAGCCAACAATTAGATAATTAAATAAGAAATATTGTAACATTAAGTCCTATATTTATCTATTTCTATTAGATTTTCTCCCTTCTGGTTATCTTTTGAAAAGTTTCTCTGGATTGCTTCATGGACCTTCAGCTAAGGGCTAAAAGGAGGATAAGGAGAGGATGGGAAGAATAAGAACTGACCTAAATGGCATCTTTTACACTTGACAAAGTTAAAAATACCATTATTGATGAGAGTGAAGGAAAGGGAGGTAAGTGAGAGATGGGGAAGTGGTCAGGGCAAAGAGAAAAGGTGGAAAGGCAGAAAAGCATGTAAAAGAACAGAGTTATCTTCAGAGACATCAATGGCAGAAATATGTAATGTCAGGGAAGTGTAGCTTTTAAAGTGTTTTAGACCAAGATTCCTTTTTATACCCAGTGCTTTGAAAGCTGGAATTCATTTTCCACAGGAACAATGACAAGAGCTAAATGAGAGCCAGTCTTCCCAGGAATGAACAAAATACCTATTTAGCTGATTAATGTTAATAATAACAGCTAATAAACACTGACAATGCACTTGGTGCTAGGCACGGTGCTATGTACTTAAATTCAATTTCTCATTTAATGGTCACAGACACTCTAAGGTTACTACAATTATCATTTCATTTTAGAGGCAATGACTGATAATAAATTATTTGTCAAAAATGACAAGGACAATAAGTGACAAACAGGTCCAGGGCTCTTAATAACCTATATCCTTTAGTATTATACTATACAATGGCTTTGTATTTGCAATAAAGATCATGATAGAAAAAACTCCTGTTGTAGCAATAATTAGGAAAAAATAAACATTATATCTACTTCTAACTTGTGTGTATGTGCGTGTGTGTGTGTGTGTGTGTGTGTGTGTGTGTGTGTTATCAGGGATTAAATCCAGAGCACTCTGCCATTGAGTTATATCCCCACTCTTTTTTATTTTTAATTTTGAGACAGACTCTGCTAGGTTCCCCAGGCTGACCTCAAACTCATGATCCTTCTGCCTGAGAATACTGAGTATTTGGGATTACAGGCATGTAAAACCTCACCCCACTCCAAAAAATTTTTGAAACGTGGTAAAACAAACATTGAAAAATATCAACAGTAAATGCCAAATCTCAGGAGTATGTTGTTAAAGGAAGATGAGGATCTAGATGGATATTTTTGTTGTGATTCTGAAAGTTACTTACGGTTTTTCCTAATGATTTAGGAAAGAGTAGAGGTAACTGGTTTATAACTGTTCTTCTCATTTTAAATGGGAAATAAGATTGATCAAATCATATTATGTGCATGTACAGATATGTCATAATAAATCCCACTTTTATGTACAGTTATACTGTACCAATAAACAATGAAATATTTTTAAGAATGAAATAAAATTTAGTTTTAGGACAATTCCTAATGATAAAAATCCATTACAAGCCTCTCCCTTTACACTCGCTGAAAGTGCCAATTACCAAACAAACCAATTAAGGCACCACTGAAGCTAGGGAAGGGGTGGTACCTGGTTTCAAAGCTTACCTTTCACCAGACACAGATCTTATCGCTTGCATAAATTTTTTCCCATCATCAACTGAAAATGGACAGGAGTGACAGTAATATGTCCCTAAGACCAATAGGCAGAAACTGCAATGAAGAATGGATAGTTTTTAAAAAATACAAAAAACATGGTTTAGGTAAGATTCTGTGTGGAGGGAAAAGCCACAGGAAGATCATGTTATCAAAGAGGTGAGGGAAGCAAAAGGTCCCCAGATTTCAGACTGAATATGAGATGCCCTGTAACCCACTGAGGGAAAACTAACCAAGATAGACCTTCACCTGTGTTGGTTTAGAAAACTGGTATCAAAACCTGGGAATACTTGAATGGAAATGTTTACTAATAGAACCAAGAAGGGGAAATCCATATTCTTGATCAACACTGTCCCCCAAGACCACCACCACAAATCCTAAAGCTTAAAGTTCTTCCTAAGGGGTGGCAGGGGGCTGGAGGCTGGGTAGGAGAGATATGCAATGATTACTTTAAAAGTCCAGAAAGAACTGAGTCTCTACAGTAAATATGTACACAAACCTTTTTTTAAAAAGAGGGGAAACAGAAAACCTCACTGTACCTGATGCTCTTGTTGGCATGTGTTACTTTAAATTTGCAAATGAATTTGGACTGAACAAGTTAATTCAACTTCAAAGGAAGGCTCATGGGATTCACCAGTAGGGACAGGAACAAGGGCTTTCTTCAAAAATTTTCAAAATGAAGAATAATTTATTCTTTAGAATGAGGAACTACATAATAAATTTTTATCAGAAAAGGTGTAGTTTTTAGAAAAATTACAAACCAAAGCCCCTGCTTTGCAAAAATAGATGAAAGCTACTTCCTCTGGGCCAGTTCTTTTATTATAAGCCTTCCTTTGTATAGTTCTTCAGTATGTCAAGGCCAATACTGGCAACTCTCAACCTATCTACAACAATGTAACCTAATATGGAACTAAGAGAGAATGGTGGTTCAGAATGAGGCAGAGTACAAGAATTCATGGTTTTTCAAAATATTTATGATTAGCAAGTTGGAGAGTCAATCCTCTGAATAATTTATAATGTATAATTTTAAAAGGCCAATTGGCAAAATACTTTAATTAAAAACCCATTATACACAGAGTCTGCTACTACCTGTGTGAACCCAACAAATCTCTGAGCAACAGAGCTTCAATAAAATAAATAGATTAGACCATACAGTGCTTCTTACCTTTGTTTCATTATCTAGTCCCAAAGGAGTCTTTATAAACATTTTTCCATAATAATCTCTCCCTGCTTCCTGACATGTTTACAATACAGATATACTTTATATCTGCATATAAAAAGCATACTTATGCTTTAAATATAAAAGGTGTAAGATTTTATTTCACCTTAAGAATCAATTTTTGTCTCTTTGGGGATGATATCTTTCCCCCACTGAGAAAGAATGGGCTGAAACACATATAGAATGCTTTATATGCTAAGCAATTTACAAATAGACTCTGATTTAGTTAATAAAACAACTCTGAGAAGAGTACAAATAGTATCTCCAGTTTCCAATAAAAAAAAACTAAAGATTAAAAATTCTATTCAAATTTCTATAATTTGTAAATGGCAGAGGCAAGACTCAAACCCAGAGAGAGTGAGGTCAGTTTCTCTCTTTATCTCCTTATCCTTCAAGCTAAGGATGGGAAGCTCTGGGATTTCATTGCACATTTCCATGAGAATAGGCTGAAAGCATCCTTTTAATTTGCCTATGGTGCTTCTCAATAGCTGTGTTTTGCTTGAAGTTAGAATCTACTGATATTTTCACTGTAATGAGCAGGAGACAGAACATTAACCAGTAAGATATGGTATTTTCTGGAAGAATTCTGATGCACATGGAAAATAAGGCTAATAAACAACTACTAGGCTGAAGAATTTTATGGATTTTTTAAGCTTAAGTAGCTGTCATGTTAAAAAAGCTATCTTGCAAAGTTGCAGACTCTAACTTTGTATATATCAAAGCAAAAATTATTTAAATTTTAAAATGCTGTAAATATCTCTTAAAATCTTAATTTTGGAGAGAAAGCATAAAAATAATGAAACAATAATAATTATTTTATTTCAAACTGCACTTAGATAATTTTATATTAAAGCATCATGAATGTATTTATAAGTTCTCAAATTCAAGTAAGCATTAATTCTGCCAGTGTTATTTACCCTTTTTTAAAAGGGCAGGTGAATTGAACTTTTCAAGGTAATGGAGACCTTTTATAACATAAAAAGTGATACAGCTGCAGCTACCATTTTATTATTTTTTTTTAAATTGTGGTACTCTCAACAACTATTTTTTGTTGTTGTTGTTCAAACAAATGTAGCTCAAAAATTAGATACGCTTATTATACCTCATAATTGGAATGGGGGGACCCTGAATAGAATAGTAGTCTTGTATCAGATAATTTTCAGGCCTTTGGCAGATCAAGATCTCTACAATAAAGAACTCTGCTCGCATGAAAGTCAGGGAGATTTCTGAGTCTCCCTGTGAGGGATACAGATGATGAAGCACCTCATCTGAGAGCCATCAGCATTACCTGTCCAAAACCATCTTGCCTCCAATCCAGTCCTGCAGAATCCAAACACAACATGGACTCCTATTGAACCATTCATGCTGTTTAACAATGTCTATCTTGAAAATAAGACAGAACCACATCCTGTCAGCCAACATGCAAGAGCCAATCTTGGCTTCTTAACATCATCAAGTAATCATACCAGTCACTTTCATCTAGATTGTTTTATCTATAATACTAAATAACCTGACATCTACTGCTATGTTTTTCAAGGAAAAGGATGTAGTTAAAGCTTATCTGATTGACACTTGCTTGGCACAAGAAGCTTTATGTCTCAAAGAGTAACAATCAGATCCTAAAGAAAGTGGTAGCGTCCCTGGAACATCTTTCCCTATAGGAATGTGCTACCTTTTAGAATCTTAGAATGAAAAAAGATCATCATTCCATCTTATGAAATATCCTATTGTTACAGCTGAGAAACTCAAGGCATTGAGTGGTCATACGACTTGTCTGGGATCAACAGCTAGTGTAAGAAATAGTCTCAACCTCCCTATCCAGATACTTATTAGTTCATACATTCATACTGCCTTTTGTTCAAAACATATTAAAATTGAAATGTTAATTTATCCTAGAGTACCCCAATTCCGCCTATACTTCACATACACTCAGAGCATATTTTATCTTGCAGATAATGATGTTCTCCATGAAACAGCACTTCTTCCCTTTCCAATTAGGGTGCAAAAACTGTTTTTAGGACTGGTTCATTTACTTCTACCAGAGAATCATTATTAGCATGTTTTCAGCTAGTCAAGTGCCTATGACCAAGAAAAAAATTACTTGCTTTTTTTAAAGCTAAGCAGTTTAAAATAAACATTATATCTACAGTGAAAGGCTGTGTACACTATGTAGATAGTTAGACAGTAACATATACATTGAAGCAGATCCCCCTATAACACAGGAACTCTCTCTTGCTCATCTTGTGAAATCCAGCTCATTCCAATTCTGACAAGCAGATAGTCAGCACTCAAAAAATAATGAATTTAATATGGTCATCTGAATTCATAATCCTAATTCAGATAGCTAAAACAAAATGGAGGGGGAAGGGAAATGTGACAGCAAAAATGTGATGCACAACTGAAAGAATATGAAAATGACTGAAAATCCACACAGACAAGGTACCACTCATGGTGGTACAGGTTGGGCCTGAAAAACTTCACCAAGCCACAGGGACAATCAGAGGTTGAAATCCAGCCCACTCTCTTCTTGGCAAGCCGTGATGTCTAGTTTTTGTCCAGAAAGGCATCTCTTTCTAATACTTGCACCAAGAGGGAACACTTTTTCTAATTCAACTAGAGACTCATGTATGTAGCCACAGGCCATGTCCATTTCAAGGTCAGATTGGTTTAAATTAGTACCATCTGGAAATTAGAAGGCACCCATATAGGCATGCATTTCCGAGTTCAGACTTGTTTTAAAATTAATCCAGAACTTTGAAAAATATAATTATCTTAATATATATGAATATATCAGAGAGATGTAACACCACCAAATCAGATGACTAGGCAAAAAAAAAAAATATCCCTGGTGGGTTAGAGAGAGGCTGCATTCTATGTCACTCCGTGACCTGGAATTCAAGCAATAGGAATTCTGTTTCTCTGCAAGTTATTAGAGGACCCCACACAGTTGCTCCCAGTCAGCTGTTCATTTGTTCAGGACCCTGGGCCACATAATCAGTGCTTGCACAGGATCCCGGGCCACATACTCATGCAGGAATCATGATTCCATTTTATGAAATATCCTATTGTTAGAGCCACCACTCCCATACAGGACACCCAGTCACTGCTCATACACAGGAGCTCCAGCCACCACCTCACAAGTTGACCCCCATCTACCAACATGGGGCTCCCTTGGCTGCCTCCATCTTGGGACACTGCAGTCACTACCACAGTCCCCTACACATGGTCACCTGTACCTGGGGACACAGAATAGGGTCTGGAGACAACCACCAGCCACAACACTGCGTACCACAGAGCTGCATCTCTGAACATGCCACCCAATGCCACCACCTGGCCTGACCTGACCGGACAACCCATCTCTGAAAGCAGCCACCTCCATCTTGGGACACCTTTGTCGCCATCTTTAGCTGGGCAACTCCCAGCTTGGGACACCAGCTGTGGCCTAGAAGCAGTATCAAGGTACCTATAGTCTCCAACTCTATCCTCTCCCCCCGGCAACCACTAACCTGGCCCAGTGCTTGTGGCTATGCAGCCGGTCCTGAACTACCCAATACAAAACAGCTCTCCATGACACGTGCACCGCAGCCCCCAGAGGACAGCCCACAAGACCTCTGGAGAGAGAGGTTCCTGATTGGGAAGTAGAAAGGGAAGGGGTAAGTGAGATACAATTTAGAGACTAAATTAAAGATCAGGAATTGTGAGGTCTACAGGTGATAAAGGAGATAAGACCAGGTGCCAACATCCATAAGCGGGCCTCAAAGGAGATCCTTGGACAAACACTCTGATCCTAATAACCTTCACCATCATTCCTACTGGATGAGAAGGAAAGCAGGAAAGATACTGAACTCCAATAAAAACAATTATATTTTCCTTATATTTCCTTATATTTTCCTTCAAATATTTTTTTCTCTCTTCCTGCCCTCACCTCCCCAATACTTGTGAAACCAAGTACTTTTCAAGGATTAGGCTACTGAGGACTGGGATGTCTGAATAGTACATTACAGTTGTGTTGTATATGCTTTTATCTCCTATTTGTACATAACTTATTTTTCTTAATTTTTATGTTTGTTTTTATACTTGTCTCCTGAAAATCACTTTCTTTTCTCCCGTACTAGCCAACTTCTTTAGATTCCTCTTTCACACTTCCTAAGATCTAATAACTCTATATCCTCATCTTCTACATCCTTAACATACCATCCTACACCCCATCCCTGGTTCTGTTTGTCCACCATCAGAAACTGTGGACCCTTTTGCAAACCTATTGTTTATATAGTAGATAATAACTGAACTCATCATTTCCATAATATTGTGACAAAACGGTAAATATCTTAATAGCAGCAATTTGGTTTAAGGCTGTATATTGTTTGTGATAGGATCTGTTAATATTGATTTCCCCCTTAATGGGGAGGTATTGAAACCCTGCAGGGACACTATAAGCCTATAGAGTAAAAACTGTAACACCGCGTATCTGCAGTGCTAGAAGGGAAAACACATGAACAAGATGAAAAAAAACAAGAAAAGGAAGTGCCCCAGACAAACCAAAATACTGCATTATTAGAATCCATGGCAAGCACAGCAGAAGAAATGACAGAGAAGGAGTTCAGGATACACATAATTAAAATGTTCTGTGAATTAAAGAATGATATAAGACAGCAAATAGAGGCAACAAAAGATCATTTTGATAAAGAGCTACATAAGCAAGTACAGGAACCAAAGATTACTTCAATAAGAATATAGAGGCTCTGAAAAAAAAAAACAAACAGAATGCCTTGAAATGAAGGAAACAATAAAACAATAAAACAAATGAAAAACTCAATAGAAAGCATCACCAACGGATTAGATCACTTGGAAGACAGGACCTCAAACAATGAAGACAAAATATATAATATCCAAAATAAAGTTGACCACACAGTGAAGACGGTAAGAAACCATGAGCAGAATATTCAAGAATTATGGGACAATATAAAAAGATCAAATTATCAAATTATAAGAATTATTGAGATAGAGGAAGGCATAGAGTTACAAACCAAAGGAATGAACAATCTATGCATTGAAATAATATCAGAAATTTTACAAACATGAAGAATGAATTGAAAAATCAAATACAAGAGGCTTACAGGACACCAAATGTACAAAATCACAACAGATCTATGCCAAGGCACATTATAATGAAAATGCCAGGCATACAGAATAAGGAGAGAATTTTAAAAGCCATAAGAGAAAGAAATCAGATTACATATAGTGGGAAAGAAATAAGGATCTCTGCAGATTTCTCAACCCAGACAGTGAAAGCTATAATAACGTATACCAAGCTATGAAAGAAAAATGGATGCCAACCAAGAATCTTATATCCAGAAAAATTAACCTTTAGATTTAATAATGAAGTAAAAACCTTCATTATAAACAAAAGTTAAAAGAATTTGCAACTAACCTGCACTACAGAGCATCCTGAGCAAAATATTCCATGAGGAGGAAATGAAAAACAACAATGAAAATCAGTAAATGGAGGTATTACAATAAAGGAAAAACTAATCAAAGGAAAAACCAAGTGAAGTTAAATACCAAAAATAAACAAAAATGACTGGGAATACAAATCATGCCTCAATAATTCCCCTACGTGTTAATGACCTAAACTCATTAATCAAAAGAAATAAATAGACTGGAAGATTGGATCTTAAAAAAAAGACCCAACAATATGCTTCCTTCGAGAGACTCATCTCAGGAAAAGTCATCTATAGACTGAAGGTGAAAGGTTGGGAGAAAACACGCCACTTATGTGGATTGTGGAAATAAGCAGGGGTTTCCATGTTCATATCAAATAAAGTGGACTTTGAGCCAAAGTTAATCAAAAGGTATAAAGAAAGACATTACTGCTTAAGAGAACCATACATAAATAAGACATAAAAATTATAAATACATATGCCCCCCAAAAGGAGAATCTACGTTCATCAAACAAACTCTTCTCAATTTCAAGGGTCAAATAGACCACAACACAATAATAGTGGGTGACTTCTACCAATGAATAGATCTTCCAAACAAAAGTTAAACAAAGAAAATATAGAACTCAATAATACAATCAATAACTTAGACTTAACAGACATACATAGAATATTTCATCCATCAATGAGAAAATACACATCCTTCTGAGAAGCACGTGGATTCTTCTCTAAAATACATCATATATTATGCCACAAAGCAACTCTTAGCAAATACAAAAAAGTAGAGATAATACCCTGCATTCTATCAGATCATAGTGAAATGAAATTAGAAATCAATGATAAAATAAAAAGTAGAAGCTACTCCAATATGTGGAGACTAATATGCTATTGAATGAACAATGAATTGCAGAAAACATCAAAGAGGAGATTTAAAAATTCTTAGAGGTAAATGAGAACACTGATAGAATATATCAAAATCTCTGGGACACTATGAAGGCAGTGCTAAGAAGACCATTCATTGCATACTCCAATAAAATAGAAAATATCAAAAACATCGACAAATTTCTAGAATCCTGTGATTTACCAAAACTAAATCAGGACAATATACACAAGTTAAACTGATGAATTTCAAGCAATGAAAGAGAAGATGCCGTCAGAAGTCTACCAACCAAGAGAAGCCCAGAACCAAATGGATAAATAGCTGAGTTCTACAAGACCTTCAAAGAAGAACTTTGGATAGGGCAAAGGGGAAGGAGAGTAAGGGAGTAGGAAAGATGGTGGAATAAGATGGACATCATTACCCTAAGTACATATATGAAGACATGAATTGTGTGACTCTACTTTGTGTATAACTAGAGACATGAAAAATGGTGCTCTATATATGTATTATGAATTGAAATGCATTCTGCTGTCATGTATAACAAATTAGCTTAAATGAATAAATTTTTAAAAATCCAACATCAATAAAAACACAGTAGATGGAAGATTTAATCAATAACAGCATCTTAGACATAAGATACTAATTCAAAATGAAAAAAAAATAGCTAGAGGGAGAAAGAGCGAGTTTAACAGAGGCATGGATTAAAGGTCAGAATGATAAATTTATTGTTAATGATACAAAAGTCTAAAAACTTAAGTAGGAAAGTGTTAAAGTACCCATATTGGGCCACTTACTTTTTGTAACCTCTTAGCAATAAACAGTGCAATTGTAAAAGTAAAGAATATGTTCATAAAAGAAAATATTCTGAAAACAGAAAATACCTCCTTAATACACTGTCAAATAAGACTCCTTAACACTGTCAAAAAAGACATGCCATCTGAGATATAATTGGAATTAAAGTTGTGAGCTACAAATTTCCCCTTTCACACTTCTGCCTACTTCCTTGAGGCAAAGCATCTATTATTAATGACCGTCCATTTTCTAGGCACTGCTACAAAGTACCAAAGAAGAGACTGCATGAACATCTTAGTGAGCTTATAATATAGCTGGGAGGATTATATTTGCATATGAAAACTGAGCTCTACTACAAAGCATGTACAGGGTCAAGTATCCATGTGCATATAGTACCAACTGCATATGAGGTAGATGTTCAGAGAAGGAAAGACTGTCGTGAGAAATTCTAATTGATTCTGAAATAACTGGGACCTAACTGTGAAACTGGTATTCAGTTCTGACTTTTTCCCCTGGTGGTTCATTTTTTAAGGTTCCGGGAATCCAGAATGTTCTCGCTGCCTTTTGGCCAACTCTACATACCTTCGTAGTATATAAGACTGTTCACCCACCAAAAAATGCAAGGATGGTTTCAATACTGGGATATATATTGGTGTAATTTACTGCATCTCTAGATGGAGGGAGCAAACTCAAAAACTCATATTTGCTTGTTAACTCCACAATGATTAATAATTAACCACCCAAATCTCCTAAAGAAATGAAAAAACTACCATTACTTAGTTAACACCATCTAACACATATCACAACCAAATCATACTTAGAAGTAAAAAAGTAATTAATTCAGAAACAAAGAAGGAATACCAGCTAACATGCTACAACCTAATGCTACTAGATTTGCTACCCAAGGCAATAACACAAAAAAGATAAAAGTTATAAATATTAAATGATAAAAGATAGATACCCTAAGTACATATATGAAGACATGAATAGATGCCTATATCTGATTATTGTCTAGAAAATTCAGGAACATCAAATAAAAACTAAGAATTCATAAGATAGTATAACAGGTAAGATTTTTGTCCTTAATTTCTCAGAGTCTAACAATATGGTCATATACATGTCCTCTCCAAAAGTCATATTGAAATTTTATGTCATTATGATAGCACTCAGAGGTGGGATCTTTAAGACATACTTATATTATGAGTGCCCCCCTTCTAGTGTATGGACTAATGCCATCATCCATGTATGGACTGTTGCAGCCAGGGATAGACCATGATTCTCCACCTCTTGCCCTTCTGCCATGTTACGACACAATAAGAAGGCCTTCTCTGGTCAGCCCCTTGTTACTGGAATCTCCAGGTTCCAGAACAGTGAACCAATAAATTTCTGTCTAAATTATTTATTATTATCAGAGAAGTAACATTTTTGTTACTAATTACTGGTAATTATAAATCAGCCAGCCTATCGTTTCTGTTATAAAAAGCAGAACATAGACTGAAACTGCCTTTACATTTTTTTTTTCAAATTATCTCCTACATTTTATAACAATTTTTTCTCTGGATAAAGAATATCATTGGAATATTGTTTATCAGAATGTTTAGTGTGATATGTAATAAAACTCTTTGTAGGAAGTTTATGGTTAAAACCTTAAAACAAAACTATAGCTATGGGGCTGGGGTTGTGTCTTAGTGGAAGAGTGCTTGCCTAGCCTGTGTGAAGCACTGGATTTGATCCTCATAGCATCACATAAAAACAAATAAATAAGATAAAGTTACATGTCCAACTACAAAATTTTTTTTAAAAAACTAAAGCTATTTCTATGTCTTTATTTACATTAAATCTTGGATTTACCATATCTAGTACCTGAGTATTTAGGAGAAAAGACTGAGAGTCAGAAACAATAAATGTAAATTTCACTCTGTGAAACTAAGTACCAAAGATGGGGACATGCAGTGGTCTGTCCCAGAACAGGAGTACTTTTTGTGACAAATTCATTCAGAATTGTAGGCACATGGTGATACCTACCTTTGTTTTTTTTTTTCACATTTTGAGATAATTATATATTCACAGGAAGTTATCAAAAAGTTATAAGGTGCATGAAGTTTCCAGATACTTTAAACCAAGTTTCCTTCATGTTAACATGTTTATAACCACAGCATGATATTGAGAGGAAGTTGACATTGGTACAATCAACAGACTTATTCTTATATATATGTTTCTATGCAGTGTTATCACTTGTGCAGATCTGTGTAACTGGCACCAGGATCTCTATACAGAACTGTCCTATCACCACAAGGTTCTTATGTGCTACCACACCCAAACCCTCCCATCATTAACCCCAAGAAACCTCTTCTATTGACTTCTACTTTTTTATTGATTTTATTTCTGTTTGTGAATTCTCTAAAATGTTCTCTTTATTGTCTGCTTCTGAGCTTATTATTCATATTGTTCCCTAGTGGGCTACAACAAAGCTCAGAGAAGTCAGGCATCCCATCTCGATCATGAAATGTCAAACCCCTGTCTGGCTAACACATCTCTGCCTTCTCTGACCCTGGCCCTGGCTGACTCCAAGATTCACCTCCCGCCCTTCTCCCTTGGTTCACACTCCTCCATGTGAGAAGCTCTGTGCTGCCTTGGGGAACAGTCTAAGCACCCTGGTATCTGGTGCCAAAGGACTTTCTTTGCACTTGATTTTTCTCTGCTTGGAACACTTTTCCCAGAGAGCAACACACTCCTACTTTACTTAAACCTCCGGTCAAATATCACCACAGAGGGAAGAACTTTTCCAACTTTCATCTTAAAAGTGGCACACTCTCACTCAACTCTTTCTCATTATTTTCTCTTTTCTCTGAAACTGTTTTATTTTTCTTCCAGACAATTATCAGCCCTTGATATCTATTTTGTCCTTAATTATCCATTTTTCCTCTCTGTTTTCATCAAAATTTTGTACTACAAAAATGAGTTTGATTGCTTTGTTGTTATATTCTAGGGGCCTAAAATAGTTTTGTTTTTTTTTTACCATAGAGTGTGTCTCAATAAATATTTATTGGATAAATTAACTACCAAAAAAGATATTGGAAATAAACTATAAATAGCCTAAGACTCCAATTTTCTTTTTTAATCAGTGGGTATTTTTTTAATTAAAATATTTAGCACAGGCAAGAAAGTGAAGAAACTGCCGTGCCTTGTCACTGTAAAAGAAACTTAAATGGCACAACATTTTTAAAAGAAATTTTGGAAATGTCTTCCTTAAATTTGAAGTGCTCATATCCAACAAGTTCATGCCAAGGGATCGTATTACAATATTGACTTTTGAAACATGGAGTAGAAAGATGTTCTCTTCAATATTATTTGAGAATAGCTAGATACTCTACAACACACTATTTGTTACAAGGAAAAAAATTCCTAAAGAGCCTTCTAAATGGAAATGATCAAATCAATTAATATCATCCATACATGGACATTAAACAACTGCTATAATGAGGTTTGTACATACTAAGTTACATGGGGGGTGGGACAAGTGGCAACTTGATTTTTGATAAACTGACCTCATGGGTATCCTGTAGGACCCCCCACCCCAATCAAAATCCATGGACGTTCAAGACCTTTATATAAAATGGTGCAGTATTTGTATATGACCTGTATGATTCTCTCATAATCTTAAATCATATCTAGACTATTATTATACTTAATACATTGCAGTGCTATGTAACTAATTATTATACTATATTGTTAAGGAATAACGACAAGAAAAAACTGTACATGTTTAATAATGCAATCAAATCTTTTTAAAGTATTTTTGATTTGTGTGAATACACAGATGTAAAACCTGAAGATATGGAGGACTATACTATATGCACACTTAGATATGTGCGTGTGTGTGTGTGTGTGTGTGTGTGAGAGAGAGAGAGAGAGAGAGAGAGAGAGAGAGAGAGAGATGCAAAACCAGACCAGGAAGTATTTATGCCAATTCATTTACAATAAGTACTCCTGATATTATTGGGCAGACTTGAAAGGAATGTTTAAACTTTATATACTATATATTCTCTATGTAAAATTTTATAACAATACATTTCTTTTATAAATAAAATCCAACAGGAAAAAATAAAATTAAGTAGAATGTAGCCTCATTGAACTAGTTCAAATTTAAGTATCCTTGACACATAACGCCATAAGGTATTTGACATACTGTATTATCTGTTCACTAGAGATACTTGCTTTTAAAGGCAGTTTCTCTTAAATCAAAGGAAGAAATTGCCAGTGGGGCATCTCAGCAAGAGCCCTGTAGTGTGAAGGGCTTCCTATAGCATCTTAATAGATCACTGAGGCCAATGCAATATCTGCATCAATCAAAGCGCAGTCCAGGGGGAGGCTCAACTCTTCACCACCTACTAACTGCAGCTCATTGGCTGGCAAACTGCTTAAGGGCTTGACGTGGGGAGTTGAAGAGTCTATAACTAGCATTCAAAGGACTAAAAATACCAGATGCCTGCTTTAATTAGATACCCTCCTCAGACGACTGCAGCATATTACCTGTGGTCCCAGTAAGTAGACTCACATTCATGTCACACTGGCTCTGCACACAATCCAAACTGCCTCATAATTACATTCGTTTAGAGCCAGAATAGCAGATCCTCCCATTATTTATTCATTTTTTTTCTTTTTTAAGACATGAAATTTATCAGCAAAGGTGTTTCTCATATGATCTGCTAGGAAAATAGTGTTGACTAATTGCAACTGAGCCAGCATGACTTGAAATAATTCTTTGATCATATATGTTACTGACCTTTAACCAATAGCAACATGACAATTAGGTAGAAGTTGCACATTAACTCAGCACTTAACACCCAACAAATAATTATAGACTATACTTTAAGCTTAAAAGGAAAGGAAAGGAAAGAAACATAACAATATGCAACATGTACTAGATGGAGAAAATGATGTTGAATGACGGGACAAAAAAAAAGCAATACTGAAGTATACTAGGTAATATATAGGGTCAAATACTTGGAAACAGTATGGGCAATAATATCACCTGAAACACACAAAAGAATTTAGGTAGGATGCTATACATAGCAGAAAATGTATGGGACAGAGGAGCACAACTAAAGCAATCTATTATCTTCAAACGAAGCCAGTTTGATATTAAAAAGGAAATAGGAACCTACTTCAAAGTTGTAGAAGTTTCAAAATACACTGGCTTCCTCCACATACATATTCTCATTAATGTCACAGCCCTGTGCACCTTTGTGGGACTCAACGACTCTAAACATGGGAAGGCACAAAAATACAGATGGATCTAGAGAGCTTAGTAAGCCCACTCGAAGTGCTGGAGGACATGAACAGTACATTTCTATCCCAGGAAGAAAGTCCATCACCCCTTCACAATGGGCTTGGGGTCCATATTTAGGGAAGAAGATCTACAACAAGCACAGGAAAAAAGCTCTTAACATCATTAGTCACTGGGGAAATACAAAGTAAAACCACGAGGAGGTACTCCCCACTGCCCCCCGCCAACAAACACCAAGATAGTCAGAACAAAAAAAAAAAAAAAAAAAATTGAAAACACTGAATGTTGATAAGAGTATTAAGCAACAAGGACCTCATATTTACACATAGCTAGCAATTGGGAAATGGTGTAATCTATTGGGAGATTTTTATAAACCATTATCTACCCTATGACCTAGTGATTTTATCCTCGGTTATATAACCAAAGAAATGAAAGCTGATTTGTTTTTCCCACGAAAACCCTAGTACAAGAATGTTCATAGTGGCACTATAAATAATAGTAGAAAGGTTATCAACCACCAAACCCTGATGTTCATGTGCAGATTGGCCAAATGAAATGTGCCATGTTCATACAATGGAATTATTCAGCCATCGAAGGCCAAAACTCTGACATTATCCTGAGTGACAACACAAAAAGCACATATGATACCATTTATAGAAAATATTAGAGAAGGATAAAGTAACCTGAGACGGAAAGATGAATGGCTGCTTCTAGTGAGGGTTGGGAGAGGAAGTGGAAAGAAACAAATGAAAGGGGCAGAGAAACTATCCATGGTGATGCAAATATTTGTGTTTTAATAAACATCTGTCAAAACACACACTTATAATCCAAACGTTTTATTGCATTTATATTACACTGCAATAAAAAAATCACAGAGGTATAATATAAGTGAGGATTTTAGCTGTGCAAATATTTTCCAGAAATTTCATTCAAATAAAAGCTAAATATCTACCTGGAAAATCTTACTGATAGTGCATTCATATTTGAAATTGTTAAGAAAGCAGGGGAAGAAGTTGCTCTTCCAAGACAAAGTCTTACAAACATGACGTTATTTTTCATTAGTTCAGAAATGGTGAGCATTGGCAGAAAGCAATTTTTTCTAACCCTTAGACTTCTGATTTTTTTTTTATTGGTTGTTCAAAACATTACTAAGCTCTTGACATATCATGTTTCATACATTAGATTCAAGTGGGTTATGAACTCCCATTTTTACCCCAAATACAGATTGCAGAATCACATCGGTTACACATCCACATTTTTACATAATGCCCTATTAGTAACTGTTGTATTCTGCTACCTTTCCTATCCTCTACTATCCCCCCTCCCCTCCCCTCCCCTCCCCTCCCATCTTCTCTCTCTACCCCATCTACTGTAATTCATTTCTCTCCTTGTTTATTTTCCCATTCCCCTCACTACCTCTTATATGTAATTTTGTATAACAATGAGGGTCTGCCTCCATTTCCATGCAATTTCCCTTTTCTCTCCCTTTCCCTCCCACCTCATGTCTCTGTTTAATGTTAATCTTTTCTTCCTGCTCTTCCTCCCTGCTCTGTTCTTAGTTGCTCTCATTATATCAAAGAAGACATTTGGTATTTGTTTTTTAGGGATTGGCTAGCTTCAGTAAGCATAATCTGCTCTAGTGCCATCCATTTCCCTGCAAATTCCATGATTTTGTCATTTTTAGTGCTGCTGATTTGCTAAACATAGTATGGCTAACATGAAAAGAAATGAATTATCTCTAAGTAAAATTAGAAAGTGTTGTGTTTAAGAGGAAAAGTCTATAAAAATGACACAGAAAAATGGAGAATGACATTAAGAAAAAACAATAAGTCTAATGGCCTAATGAGGAATGTCATTATGTATAATTGTTTGATGTAAGATATGACTCTTCACTTCCTTCTTCCCTCAAATCTTTAGAAAAATATCCATTTCTCATTAAACCATTGGGAACATCTATTTCTCATTAAATCATCATATCACTGGAGCTATATCTGGAGACTGTTCCATGAATAAGTCTTGTCCCCAGGTAGACACAGGTCAAAAGTGGGCGAAACTCGTGGAGATTCAGGTATTGTCAGGTTTTTCAAGTTCCTTTAAGGTTTGTGGCAGACAAAGAGAGCTGAGCTAAACTTGAACCTCAATATCAGAAAGGTAAGTTCCCAAAGGCTCAGAGAAAAGAAATGGACGATATTTCTTGAGAAGAAATTGTTGAAACTGGTATGAAATATAAGCAAAGTTTGTGGTTATTAAAAATATTAAATATTATGAGTACAATTTGAATGACTGAGTCATACAAAGTAATGTCTTAGTCCGCCAGCCTCTGCCCAGATGATTCAGAAATAAAATTATGAGCACAAACATTTTAAAAAAGGATTTTAAGATATATACTCCTCCAAAAAGGAATTCTGAACCTCAAATTGCAGGAACCTCAAAGTGGGTTTGAGAGAAGGAAGTTTCTAAGGACTCATGGAGCTGTTCGGGAAGTTTTCTTAGGAGTACACGTTTTAAGGACTTGAAAAAATTCAGACAGAAGCTTGACAAAAGCTCAGGGAATCATTAGTGACTTGACTTCAAAATGACATTAGAATGTTAGAAGGCCTAAACCTTGATAGACTAGGCTTGTAAAAATACTGAAGAAATCCCCAAAATGTGGAAGGGGTACTTTAAAAATTGTTGGTAAGAAAAGTAAGTGAAAGGATCATATGACTTCTGTTTCAGCAGAGAGAATAGTGAGATTACAAGGGCAAGAAGGGCAACAATGATTTAAAAGTCTAATATTTATTGAATATTTTCTCAATGGTACTGAGATAGAAACTGTATATTACTATTTTACATGATGCTTACAACAGCCCTATGAGGCCAGTACTGTCATCAATCTTTCCTTTATTCTCAGAAGACACTGAGGTTCCTAGTGTAAGTGTTTTTGTCTCTGTGGCAAAGCCTGCAGGGAAACAGCTAGAGTCACTGCATTCTGAGTGCAGAACCTGTCCTTGTAAGTACCATGCAGTCATTTACCTTTCAAACTCTCCTTGTTGCTATTATTACTGAAATCCTGGGCTACACCTGAAAAGGTAGAAACTTGGAAATCAGGAATCAAACTCTAAAGCAGGCAAGGAGATCATGTATAATAATCTGAGCCTCTTACTCTGGATCAATTATAGCCCAGAATACAAAGGGAATGTGTATAACCAAAGACTTATGTGCTGCTGAGAAGAGAGAGAAGGGCACAAGAGTTGGCTTTATCCCACATTCAAGCCTCCCACCCCCCCTGAGGCTATGGAAGCCTGGTTCCATGGTGAGGAGTTTGAGGATCCCCCAGAGTGCCATAGCTCAGCCAAGGTACCTCCAAAACTCCTCCAGGGTTCCACCCCGGGTGACCCAGATGCCCCTGTTTCATTGGAACACAGTGTCCCTCACCTTCCCCACTAACCTTCACTGTAATTCCTAAAGGCACTGCCAAAAAGAGGCCACTGGTTTAAGGTTGCCATAAAAAGGCTACATCACCTAAAAAGAAATTTGATATTAGCATCAGATCTTAGTGGTTTCTTCCCTTCACAGGGGATTACCTTTCTTGGCCACTGGGAGGGATGAGGACTGCCTTCCCTCAGAGTGCTCTGCTCTGGATTAAGTGCAGAGGATTAAGTGCTCTGGATTTAAGTGGTTAAGAGCATGCACTCTAGAATCAGAGATCTAAATCCTGGTCTGTCATGGTACCTTTATGCAAATTACTGCCACCTTGCTTTCTTGCTGAGTATGAAATGGATGACGTTGTAGCTCACCCTACAGGGATATTGCAACAATCTTCTGAGATGACTCATCTGAAGCAGCAATAAGGCATTTGCATCTCACAGCAGTGCCATCCACAAAGTAAGTACTCAACAAATACTAGTTATCTGTGTTATTTCCAAGTTCTGAGAAATAGTCCTGCACTATCCAATATGGTGATTGGTAGTCACATAGCCACATATGGCTATTCAGCATTTGAAATGTGGCTAAACCACTAAGAGATGTGCTGTCAGTATAAAATATATACAAATATCAGTTCAAATATTGGAAGAGCAGCAGAATAGAATAGACAATATGTTTGATGTATGTACATTCCATGTATGTACTATATGTCAAAATGCATTCTACTGTCATGTATGACTAAAAAAATAATTTTTTTAAAAAAAGTTAACCGAAAAAAATAAAAATAAAAAATATATAAAAATATCAGTTCAAATAAATTTAAAATAATTTTAAAGGGAAATTAAAATATCATTGATCATTATACTGATTTTATGTTGAAGTGACAGTGAGTTGGATATATTATGTTAAATGAAGTATACTGTTAAATTATTTTTTAATGTGACTGTTAGGAAACTTAATATTACCTATGTGGTTCACATTTGTGACATCTTCAAAAGGAAGGTATTGCTCCAAGTGATCTGCAGATTAACATCACAAGTACCTCCTGGGAGCTTATTAGAAATGCTTGTCAGAATGTGTCTCAGACCTAGTGATTCATAATCTTCATTTTTAAAGATTCCCAGGTAATTTATATTGTATTTAGAATATGAAAAACACGATTTTAGAGGAAATATCAGTTAATTTCACAATGCTTTGCAGAAATGGGGCTTTCTTTGGAATTCATTACATAGAGAAGTTTAGGTTCCATTTGCCCAACCTCTTCCTTTTACAGACTGTACAACCTGAGAGACTATTAAAACCCCACTCTCCACCATCCCTCAATGGAACTCTGTCCTTTCATCCTTTCAGGATGCTTTAAAATAGAGTATGTGGGGCCTTACTATAATGAGGAATTGGGGTGAGGAAGTAGAAGGTCTAAACAAACCAATGGTGAACTTTTATTTTAAAAGGAAAAGAGGTAGATACCATAGTGCATTCAGCATGATAGTAACTGAAAGCAAAATGTTATTTTTGAATAGATAGTAACCACACAGAAAGGAAATCATACTTAGTTAAGAGATAATTAGAATTAATTAGGCATCCTTTGTGATGAAAAAATATAAAAATATGACTAATGAAGCCAAAGTTGAAGAAGTGTGTTTGGTATTAAGAAAACATGAAGTACAGAATGGTTGTCTTTATATTTTTGAAGGGATTTATATTAAAAAATAGATTATTTTTATGTAGCTTGTAAGCTCCAAATTGGAAGAAATGGATAAAAATGAGGCAACTTCATATAAGAGGAATTTCTGTGAAATAATTTCAACTTTGTAATGAATTACTTATCACTAGCATGCCACCTGAAACCATGCCCTGGGTCACTTCAAGGAGGAATTCACTATGTCTAGGAGACATCTGCACCAATCAATCCCCTTTCAAATTGTAAACATTAGGATTCCACCATCTTTGTTAGCAAAGAAAACAAGGAATGGTCATTATAAGATTAATGTTATATTACACCATAACTTCTAGCCTTTACCAACATAAAAAGGAAGGTTTGGAATTGATAATCCCTTAATATTGGGCACAAGTAATAAAAAACTTGACAGCATGCAGTATGAACACAAGCAAGAAAGTTTCTCTACCCTGTCAAAATAAATGGCCTATTCCATTATTCTTATGTTAAAAAAAATGCTACCAAAGACTCTGACACTCTCTCTCTCTCTCTCTCTCTCACACACACACACACACACACACACACACACACACTTTCTCTCTCTCTCTCTGTATGTGTGTGTGTGTGTGTGTGTGTGTGTATATATATATATGTATATATACATTTCTTTTTGTAAGGAAAGCATATATAATATGCTTTCTTTACAAAAAGAATTTTTGAGTGGAATAAATTGGCATTATAGAATTATAGAGATTGAAATTATAATATAATTCAGCCCTTTGAACAAGGGACTTGGGTTACTATATCTATCAATATGTAACAATAAGTTAACCATGTACTATTTCTCTTTTCAGTGACTGCCCCATTCCAGATTCTTTATACCAAGCTCACCTCCTCACACCCAATATTACTTATGCAATATCACTCATTTGCCAGTTCTCTGCCACTGCCTCTTGTCCCTCCTTTCCCTTGCTCCTCAAGGCAAACCCCTCCCAAGCTAACTCCTTTGTTGACTTCTGAAGGACCTCTTGTTTTCCTGGCTGTGACAATCAAAAAATCTCAGATATATTCTGCCATCTGTCATCTAATGCCACATATCAAGTATACTTGAATACAAATCTCTTTTAGTTTCTTCATCTCTACTCAGAATGTTTACCTGTGTACTTGTTTGGAAACAAAATTAAAGTACTCAAAAATAGATTTATCTTAGAAGTTTGAATCCAATCACCCCATAATACAAATGGCCAAAATTCAGGTAATGAATACTTATAATGAATGATAAATGATATAAGGAAATCTCTGTGTAAAGCTGAGCTTAAAAGTATGACACAAAGTTCAAAATAAGACTCAAAAGAAAAGGAAAAAAGTTCCTTTAAGAAGTCAGACATCTGACAAGAAAAGAAGAGCAAAATGTGTTGATCTGCAACAGGACCTAAATTATACTACACAATTTCCCCCTCTAAGAAGGATAAAAGAGAAGTCAGCAACAAAGATTTAATACATGGAACTACAGAGTTCCAAAAGTAAGCTGATTGATGCATGGTATTTAGCTGCCACATCTTTTAGGCTTTGATTCCACCTGGAATGACTTGGAAATAGGATAAAAAATAATTATCTTTGTTTGTATAAAAGGTTACAGATTTTCAAGAATCTTTGACACAGAATTATCACAATAGGAGTTTTCTGCAGGGTCATAAAGAACAAAGTCATGTGGCTTATATAAGATATAAGGATCAACTAAGAAACAGAAATCCAGCAAGTCTTAGCTAAAAAGTAATTAGAATTAGCAAGTCATTAAAAGCTTTGATGCTAAAGCCACAAACTCAACACTGAGCCCTCCCACCTAAAGTGATTTTCACTGGAAACACGTTCCTCATGGGAGCTCTGTGACTCCTGGGGCTACCTTCAAAGCTGTGGAACTTGAATAGTTGCTGAATTTAGCTGAGAAGAAATTCCACAGCTTAGCTATTTACCAGAGTAAATTAATGTGGGGGGAAAATTAGTGTAAGTTAATAGAAAAGGTACATGTTTCACAGGCATTTGACTTTCAGGTCGTGGGTAATGGTGGAAAAGTGGACAAGGGTAAGAATTTTAAGGCATGGGTCTAAGGTCTGCAATGGATCCATTTTGAGAACTTACGCAGGTTTCAACTTCTGCAGGTCTCAATTTGCACATCTTAGGATAAAAGCAAGCATTAAATCGTATCAATTTTTCTAACATTCTCTATTGTATTATGAAAAATTTAACATTTTCAGGCTCAGTCTAGACTCAGAGGACAAGAATCTCAAGAAGAGCTCAGGAAGCAAAGTGTTTGTTGAGTATCATAGGGTTATTTATTTCAACAGGTGTTGATAATTCCTGCTTAAGTGATAATTAAATTTTCTCCCCCCATTCCCAATTCTTTAAACCTTAGTTAGAATTATAATTTGTCTTAACCTAAACAAATAAATGTAGGAAGATATTATTAAGTCAATAATTAGTTTATTTTAATGAAGTTATCAGATTTAGGAATGATAGTTTTTAAAGGTTGTAAGCTTTATCTAGTCAACCCTATACTAAAGGAGTCTCATCAGGTTTATAGTATATTCTAACTAATAGGGAAAGAAAATTATAGGATATAATTTGAGGGTGGTGGTTAATTATGTGTAACATTCACACTGGGTGATGTGGTATACATCTGTAGCCCCAGCTATTTGGGATACTGAGGCAGGGGGAATTCTCAAGTTCTGAGCCAGCCAGCTTGGACAACCTAGTGAGACACTATCTGACTAAAAAATGAAAATGGCTGAAGATGTAGCTCAGTGTAGTGAGCCCCTTGGTTCAATCCAAATCATTTATTCAATGAAAGAAGATTTTCCTAAGGGAAAAAGCCAGAGCAACAAAATTACTGTTAAAATCTCCAAATAAGCAAATTGCATTTTAAAGGTTGAGTCTCCCTTATCTAAATTGCTTAGAATCAGAAATGTGTAATTTCAAAGGTTTTCAGATTTGAGAATATTTGCATAGGCTTCACTGGTTTAGCATCCTTAATCTGAAACTCTGAATTCTGAAGTGTTCCTAAATCAAAAAAGGTTCTCAAAAAAATTTAGATTTCAGAGCATCTCAGATTTGGAATTAGAGATGCTCAACTTATATTTCACTTACAGCATTTTCACTTTGTAAAACATTATGAAATAAAAATTTCTAATTTCCTAAGATCCATACATTTAATTTAAATTCTTTTATGTAATTCTTTGGGGAATTTTTTTTCTGTTACCTAAGATCAATAGAAAGCAAATCAACTATAAATGTAAACCTTTAATTATCTAGAGTAGAATTTCCAGAATATCAGCTTCACGGGTCAAAAAGTTGAACAGAATCATTTTATTTTGCATCTCCAGGATTTCTGCAGCAGAATCCAAATTGTTATATATTTATCTTATATAAATACTTTATATATCTTAATAACTCTACAAACCCATTTGATTCAGGAAAATGTAATGTATTCCATAAAAGTTTATGATTCCTTTCATTGTGTATATAGTTTATCTATAATCATTGCCTTCTATGTGTTAATGCTGTAAAATAATATAACACCTCTTACATGCATGCTACATTTAATCAATCAAACATTTTGGAGGACGTGGGTATTTTATTGTTTCATATGGTAGAAATAATGGTTTCTGATTATAATTGGAAAATCAGCAGTTGACTCACTATATGTAATTATCACAGGTATAGTTTTCATGCACACAGTGTGTGCACGTGTTATTGAAAGACAAAACTCTCTGGGTCTGTCATATATATATATATATATATATATATATATATATATATATATATATATATATAGCAACACTTCTTGTGTTCACAGATATAGACGGCTTTTGTTTCAGACTACCATCTCAAAAAATGTCTGTATAACAAATGGGCTTGGAAGAGAGATAATTCAACCCTTGGGGCCAAAGGTTGGGCAGGTATGCTTCAAGCCCCAAATCCCAGGGTTCCTCTTTTGTCTCACATCACTGTGTGTACAGGCATACAGGGCTTTCATTGAATTTTACTGTTGGAACTGGGATTCAAAAAACTGGTATAAATGATGACACTTTGACATGACTTTGAGTAATAAATATCCCTTTCTCCCTGACGTAGGTACCTTTGCTTCTACCAATATATATGCAAAAGCCATAGAATAACATGTTAGCTCATCAGTAGGGTAATATCTTAGACTCTTTGAAGTTCTTGACATGTGTGAATAGTAGTTATTCACATTTGAATTTACAAATAGTCAATACAGTAGTTTTGTACAATTCCCTTAGAATCAGCTGTTTCTCAACTATCTGTGTTCTAAGAAACCCTGGGGATTCATTTTACAACTATCCATTTCAATTGCATGACCTAGCCCTGGGAAATTCTTTGAAAAGTGCAAAATTTTTTTCGTGAATTCTATTATACCTATTCTTGCATCCTTACCTTTACCACTTTTTCTGTATCAAATTGTTGCAAAAGAATGCTTCTTAAGTCATGTTCTGAAAACTTCTTTGCATTAAAATCAACTGAGATGCTGACTTGCAAATTCCTATTAGGGTACCTCCACGTTTGTTACAAATCAGTTCTGAATGCACCCCACAGCTGAAGAAATCATAGTGTCTTGTTCTCAGAGATAAAGGAGCACATGTTATATACACCTCATATCACAAGCCAGGCAATAAAATGTCCAGGCCAATTCCTGAGTCATGCTCTACTGGCTCCTAAACATTTTTAATTTTATATCTTCCCAGAGAGAACAGGTTACATAATCGCATTACAGGAAGAAACATTCCTGTTGGATCATATTATAACTCTAATTTTACAGATGAGGAAGCTGAAGGGTTTTTTTTCCATTTTAATAGAAAATTTGAAGGACATATTCTTTCCCTTTCCAGGATGCTTGTTTAATCTGGCCTTCAAAAAATAGTATTTACCTACCTAGAATACAAGATTCATCATATAATACTCATGTAATTTGTTTGGGTGTCCAAATTGACTTTGGTTGGTGATATTTAAGGTTGATTTGTTCATCCCTGTATCTTAAAAAAAATCTGGTATGGTGCCAAGCATTTAGAAAGGCTATAATAAACAGGCGAATACCTAAGAAAAAAATAATAATATCTGTGCTTTTTGAATACTTATTATTTCTTAGTCACTGTGCTATGATTGTTCTCTCCTTTAAAATGGGATCAACCTGACAACTCTATTGTGTGTATGTGTGTGTGTGTGTGTGTGTATGTATGTATGTGTGTATATATATATGCCTCCAGTTCTCCGGTTATTTTATATATATGTATATAAAATAACCGGAGAACTGGAGGCTTATAGAAGCTTTGTGACTTTCCCAACATCACAAGCTGGAAATGTCAAACCTGGCAATCCCCACTTCAAAGCCTAAGGTCTTGACCATTAAGCAAATCGGACCTCTGTACACTTATATTACACAGAAAAATCCATAAAGTCAAAGTCACAATGACTGCACTCCTGTTAGTTTAAAGAAATCCCATTTATTTCTCAAATATAAAGAAAAAGGTTTTGGATGGGCAGAATTTTGGCCACCCCAAGATGTCCAAATCTTAACCACCTGGAACCTGTGAATATCTTAGATTACTTGGTAAAGGGGCATTAAAGTTTCAGATGGAATTAAGGTTGCTAATAAAGTGACCTTTGGATGAGGATATTACCCCATCCTGGATTATCTAGGTGGATCCAACGTCATTGCTTTTTAAATGGAAAAAGAAGGCAGAAGAATTAATTGGACATAAGTTTCCTATCCTGTATAGGAACACACAACCAGGTTAACTGCATATCATATACAACCACAAGAATGGGATCTAAACTAGAATAAGTCATACTTCATATATATAAAACAAGTCAAAATACACTCTACTGTCATGTTTATCTAAAAATAACAACATCAACAAAACAAAACAAAATAACAAAAAAAAAAAAAACCATATGGGTAACCTTTAAAAGATGGGAGCAGATTCTCCCCTAGGGTCTCCAGAAAGAATGCAGCAGTGCTCCAACCTTGACTTGGGCCCAGTTAATCCCAGTTTGAACTACATTACTCCATGACTGTAAGATAATAAAGTTTTATTGTTTTAAGTCACTAAATTTGTGTTAATTCGTTATAGCTGCAATAGGAAGCCAACATAGGGGTGTAACAGAAAATGCCTGTAGAAGAGATAGCTAGCTGCCCCTCAAAGATCCATGCTTCCTTCCTAAAGAGCAGAGTCATTGGTAGAAAGGGGCTACCCTGCAAATGCCATAATTTTATTCTTTTAATGCTGAGTAATATTCCATTGTGTATATATACCACAGTTACTTTATCCATTCATCTATTGATGGGCATCTAGTTTGGTTCCACAGTTTAGCTATTGTGAATTCAGCTGATATAAACATCAGTGTGGCTGTGTCATGATTTTAAGTCCTTTGGGTATATACTGAGGAATGGGATAGCTGGGTCAAATGGTAGTTCCATTCCATGTTTTCTGAGGAATCTCCACACTGTTTTCTAAAGTGATTGCACTAATTTACAGTCCCACCAGCAATGTACAAGTGTTCCTTTCCCCCCACATTCTCTCCAACACTTATTATTGTTTGTATTCTTGATGACTGCTATTCTGACTTGGATGAGATGATTTACGTTTACATTGATTTACATTTCTGTAATTACTAAAGATGTTGAACTTTTTTTCATATATTTGTTGATCGCTTGTATATCTTCTGAGAAGTTTATGTTCAGTTCCTTAGCCCATTTATTGTTTGGGTTGCTTTTTGGTATCCTTATGACATTTGCAGGTAAATGTATGGAGTTGGATAATATTATGCTTACAAAGTAAGCCAATCCCTCAAAACTAAAGACTGAATGTTATCTATGATTAGTGGATGCTAATCTATGATAAGGGGGCCTGGGAAGAATGAAGGAACTTTGGATTGGGCAAAGGTGAGGGTAGGGAGGGGTTGTGAGGGTAGGAAAGATGGTGGAATAAGATGGACATCATTACCCAAATAACATGTATGATTGTATAAATAGTGCATCTCTATATCGTATACAACCAGAGAATTAAATGCTGTGCTCCATTTGTGTATGATGAATTGAAATGCATTCTGCTGTCATGTACAACTAAGTAGAACAAATTAAAAATAATAATAAAAAAGAAAGTGGCTACCTTGCTAGGGGCCACAGTTTCCTGCCCTGACTCTTCTGCACTGAGTTGAGTCACAATAAAGAATCTCCTCAGTGGATCACCTAAGTGTATCAGTCTTGAATCAAGAAATTTACATTCTGGTGTGTATCTTCCTGCTCTCTACTGCCTAGGTGACACAATTCTGGCCACAAAATGGAAAATCATGCACCAAAACTTTAACTAGTTTGCTCAAGGCCTCTCAGTATGAGTTGGAACAGAATGATAGAAAGAGTAAAATAAACTAAGCTGGAGAGGTAGGCAGACCAAATCATACATTGCCCTATGAGTAATGTTAAGAAGTTTGAGTTCAAGGGAAAGCACTGAAATAACTTTGCACAATAATGTTACACTTGGAAGATGCCTATGGCAGGAATGTGGAGAAGAAAAACAGTAACAACTAATACTTAGTAGTTACAATAGTGCTTATTATATAAGGTTCTGTTCTAAGTGATTGTGTGGTATGTGTTCATTTACTTCTTACAGCATTCTTATATGCCAGGGATTATCATTATGTCCATTTTACAGATGAGGAAACTAAAGGATAAAAACAGACTAACTTGTACAAAATCATACAGCTTATAAGTGATGGAGGCTTTGCACAGGTTAGCCTGTCTGCAGAGCCTTGTGCTAAGCACAAAAACCATGCCCCACTGTATTTAGGAAGGAGTAAGAACAGAAGGAGAGAAATCCGTTAGGAAACTACTATTGCAGTCCATATTAAAAAAAATTAAAAAACAGTGGTAGAAGTGGAGGGAGATGGAAATTAAATGAAGATGATAAACACATTTTATTTGTAGGTAAAATGAAAAGAACTTAATGATGAGCTGAAGGCAGATAAAGGCATCAGTGATGGTGAGAGTATTTCCTAGTCTTTTAGCTGAGTGTGTGGCAGAAAGACATCATTCCACAAATTTTTAAACCCTGGATGAACCTCTGATAGGAGCATGGCGAAGACAGGGAAGAGTCAAATGAAGGTAACACTGAATTAAAAATGCCTGTAGATCATTCAAATAGAAAGGCTGTGTGCAAGAATGATCTTGAGCCTAGAAAGCTTTGGGACAACTGGATCAAACCAGAGGTCTCTAACCCAAGTACTATCCTAGAAAAGCAAGTATTAGCTGGGTGTGGTGGTGCACACCTGTAATACTAATGTCTCAGGAGGCTGAGGCAGGAGGATCACAAGTTCAAAGCCAGCCTCAGCAATTTAGCGATGTCCCCAAGCAACTCAGCAAAACCCTCTCTCTAAATAAAATATAAAAAAGGGCTAGGAATGTGGCTTAGTGGTTAAGTGCACTAATAGAAAAGCAGGTATAAAGGGAAACAAATTCAAGTGGCCCACTGAATTACATATGGTATATTTAGAAATTGCATGAAAGTAGATTTCAAGAGTTCTCACCACAAAAACAAATATGTATGTGAGCTGATGCATACTTCAAATAGCTTGATGTTGTTATTCAACACTCATTAACATATGCATAAAAAAGAAACATGTCATACACCATAAATATATACAACTTAGTTGTCAATAAAAAAGGAAAGAAGTAAATTTTAAAAATAAAATGAGCTACAGTTATGTATCTCCTTCTAAGATGCACAAATCTTGAACTTAGAAGTATCATCACAAGTCAGCTGGTTTCCTAGCTTTCCTCTTGATGTAGAAATCCATCACTTCTAAAGTGTTCCTCAGAAAATGGCCAGAGGACAGAGTCACTTAACTAAGCTTAAGCACATGGAAATCTCAACAAATGGCTAAAATCTAATGAGAAGTTTAAATCAGAGCTTAGGGGAAAAATGTGCTAAATATGGGCTGGGGATGTGGCTCAAGCGGTAACACGCTCACCTGCCATGTGCGCGGGGTGCTGGGTTTAATCCTCAGCACCACATAAAATAAACTAAAGATGTTGTGTCCACTGAAAACTAAAAAATAAATATTAAAAAATTCTCTCTCTCTCTCAAAAAAAAAGAAAAAAGAAAAAGAAAATGTGCTAAATAGAATATTGCGAATGCTAAAGCTTTCCTGCAGAAAGGTTTGGGCAATAAGTGTCTATTTATTCCACATCCTACTTTGCCAGTGAATTCACATATTCAACAAGGCTAGAGGAACAGATTTGGAAACAATCACTTACTGTCAGAAATTCCATTGCCAAAAAGAACACCATTACCTCTTGGCTCCATGTTCAAGAAAAATCCAGGCCAGCTAGGAAAATGAAGCTGAGTGAGACATTCAACTAAAGATTGTAAATGTAGTCTCAGCACGTTTACCCAAATGTAGTTTTCTGTCCTACAAAAGAGAACCTAACTGTTCTCTCCCCCTACCCTATGTGGTACCGAGTATTGATCTCTGGGCCTTGCACATGCTTGGAAAATGCTTTGCCACTGAGCATCATCCCTAGCTCCCTGAACAGTTCATTAATGGAGTGCAGGTGTATGTGAACAATGGAATGAAGAGGAAACTGTCTTAAATTAAAAAGTGAATGCCTAAAATTGAATGGTAAGACTGTGGGCAGAAGAATATATTCATTTATTCAGGAAATATCTACTGAGTTTTTATCTACCTTTTGCCAAGCAATGTGCTAACTGCTGTGAAGTCTACCACAATTACTAAAATTGTTCTCGCTCTCAAGATTTCTACAAGGTGAAAGAAGGAGAGAGGGGAAGAATTGGTAATACTGGAATATGAGGAAGAAGTAATATATAAAATAAGAATAAAAAATGAAGTTAAGGAATAGAAAAGAGAAGTGAGATAGAGGAAGAGAAGAAAGACTTACTATTTACAGCTTCCACACTCCTTTGGGCTCATATTATGTACCATTTATTGTAATAAACCATACAAAACAGTCTCTCTCATTCTTTCCTTTGATAAACATTCATCATGTTTTGCTGTAGCCAAAGTCCTTTAGAAAGCAGAGCTTACAATGAGACCCTGGTGATAATACTTTATTTGGGAAGCACAAGGCCAAGCGGAAGTGGCTGTGAGGAAATAGCAGGAACAGAACAGAAAATACGAGACTGAGTGCATGATGTGTTACAGTGCTATCATTTCACATCAAACCACCACCAAGTTATATAACAAGTTCATGGTAGATCTGGGTTTGGGGCAAGAAAGTATGTTCCTGTAAAAAGTACAAGAAGAAATCCATATCAGAATAATGTACAGATACACTGGGAGTATTGGGGCTTCCCCTGGATCTTGTTTCTTACTGGCCCAGGCTCACTCCACTGGGAGCCACATTACCTACACTTCTAAGTTGTATCTTCCAGACTGGAACATCCAGCACCTTGGCTGCTTCTCAGGAGGCCAGGTCCCAGACACCACCATGTGCTGGTGGTGTATCCAAGTAAGAAAGTGAATAGGTATTCTTATGTTTGTAGATCATCAACCAGAAAAAAAAAATGTGGGGCTGGGGTGTAGTTCAGAGGAAGAGCAGCTGCCTAGCATGTGGGAGGCAATGGGTTCGATCCTCAGCACCACATAAATATAAAATAAAGACATAGTGTCCACCTATAACTAAAAAATAAATATTAAAAAATTGGTGAATGGAATACTATGAGGTACACAAAACTTGGATTCGATAAAAACATCACTACTTTCCAGATTCTGTGTCAGGTATGGTGTGGAATATAGACAATAACATAGAGGTGGCCCTTGATCTCATAAACCTGCACAGCATCCTGGTAAACAGTATACACAGTGACAATGAGTGAGATAAAGAGCTATGACAGTGGAAGAGCAGAGATAATCTATGTCATCTCACAGAGTTCCCACAAGAAAAGACTTCTAAGAAGAAAAGCTTAGCAAGGTAATAAGCCTGAGCCAGGGAGTGAGTTTGCAAGGGTGGAGTGAACAATGCACATCTCAGGATAATGGGCAGTGGACAGAGAGCAACTGGCTACAAAGACCTAGAGCACTAGAAAGGTTCAGCATCAGAGTTAAGGTGATAGACAAGAATGGAGAAGGTAATAGTTCAGGTCCTACCTTCCCATCACCATAAAGCTTAAAGTCACAGTTCACCAATCCACCTATGGAGCCTAAATCACAGCCCCTGCCTTCACCTACCTTATATTTATGTCCAGTTTGAATATGAGTTTCCTTCTAAATGTGCACTATGATATTCCACCTTTGTGTCTTCCTGTACATGCTTCACTTCTCCCAGGATTCTCTCCCCTTCACATGAACTCCTATCTAAACCAGGCCCTTTCTTTAAGGCCCAGGTAAAAACTTTCTTCTCCTCAAACGTAACCTATGTCTTTCTGACCTCCACTGGCTTAAACTCTCCTTCCCTCAAATTCTTTTTTTTTCCCTTCAAGGAACTTATGTCTGTAGTTACTGGTTTAACTGTCTCATCACCCCTCCTAGGCTACTCAAGAAATCAAAAGCAACACTGACAGAAATAAACAACATTAGACCATTAATCGGTTTTCTCAGGAAAACAACAGAGGAATATATTTACTTCTGCAAATTATTTCAAAATGTTGTCATGGGCCATTTTCCACAAACCATTTCCATAACTTCATGCTCCTCATATCTTCTCTTTTATCTCATTCCATTCTAGGAGTTCTAGACAACCTGGTCTTGGCATGAAATGCTGATATCCAGATAGCAGATCATGTTTATTTGCTTAAGAGTAAAGCAATTCCTTTCTTAGCACTACCCGAAAGCAAGAGGAATTCAACAAAACTCAACATACTATTCTCTCATCTTGAGATTTTCATTTGCTTTTTACATGATGGGCACTGGCACTTGGCGATACAAACAAGAAGGAAACCAATCATGACCTTCAAAGGCCCTGATGGCATAATGGGTAACAAAGACAATAATATTAATGGTTAGAAACCAGGCAGAAACTATTACTGCAGAAGTATGGACTTAGTGCTGCAAGATTAGGAAAGCTGAAATATCAGTACAAAACCACGGGGAAAATCCAAACTCATATCTAGTTTTAGGTCCTTGACAACCTCCTCCATGATACCACATGCTTTGATTTCCATAACACACAGTTTTGAAATATTAACTTAGCTGTGTTAATTATGAAGACATACATAACACCTTGTGCAAAGGAGAACATCTGTTTTTCCTCTTTAGAAAATCAAATTAAGCAGGATCCACGTGTCATCAAAGAAGGCTCTTTTTCCACAAACCATTTATGTTTTCAAGAAATAACCTCTACTCAGCATAAGACAGTCGCTCAAATACCGTGCCTCTGTCATCTGTACAGGGAAACTCTCTCCTGCTCTCATTTAAATCATGTAAATTACACCTTGAGTTAAATAAATTAGGAAAATTTAATGTCAAGAACTACCTGATAATTTAATGAATGCTTACAGCGGTAATTCTACAATATTTTTTCTAAGCAAAGGAAGTCAATAAACATTTTTATATTACACTAATATAATTTTATTATACTTGATTTAAAAAAATCACTAAGTTTAAATACAAAAGCAATCAAACAGAAACAATAGAAACCAATTTTAATTTAGATTCCTGGTGACCTAGTTGCCTCTAAATATTTAATGCTCCTTTTCTCCCCTAAACTTTTCTTGGTTTTTACTCTTTTTCAGAGAATATTTAAACAATATTCATCTATATATATGCATCTATGTATATCTTACATTGCTTGTGTTTGCCTTTGAAATAGAGTAGGGCTTAAACAATGGAATACACATTATTGCTTACACCAGATGTTCTATTTCTCTCATTTACAGAAAACTTAGGCAATAAGTTCTCCCACAGTCATTCGTGGAAGGGTGACATTGTAAGTGTTCTTCTCAAAAAGAAGGAGATGGAATCAATCCTATAAATCTTGAGCATCTGTGCAGCTAGGATCCTATATCGATAACCAAATTTCAAAGCCCTAAATTTAATCCTATATAGTTTGTAGGTTTAAGATATAAGTTGAGAGATAACATAGCCCAATGGAAAAGTCCTAGAAGTTATCCTTTTCCCTCCTCCTCCCTCATTTCTTCCTCCTTTCCTCCTCCCTTCTTTTTATTAAGGACAAGGAACAACCACCTGGCTTCAAATGCCTCCCCTACTTCCATCACTATCTGTTTCATTATGAGAAAAGATGGAGAGAGAGGAAGAGGAAGAGGGGGATAAAGAGAAAGGGAAAGGGAGAGGGAGAGGGAGAGGCAGGAGAGAGAGAGGAAGAAGGGGGGCATTGTGGAGAGAAGCCTCTTGATAATTACCTTCTAGTTCCCTTTGCTGACTTTTGCTACATCCATGATCCCTATAATTGAGGATGTTTCCAAGGAGGAATGCTGCTAGCCAAGAGCCTTATCTCTCTTGGCCTCATGTGAATTGTCATCAAGTATCCTGCTGTTAATTAGCAAAGGTTATTTCATTCCCTTATCTCTGCTTTTCTGCTAGCAGAAAGTGAGAGAAAATGCTACCACTCCCTTTAAACAGTCTCATTTCTCCTCTCAGGTTGACAGGAAGAAAAGTCCTCAGCTCACCACTTTCCTGACACCTTATTCTCACACCCAAAGGATATTATTGACTTTAGAATCAATTTCTAAAGACAGGTATAGGACATTACCAGTCTCTCAAATGATGATGGAATATCTTTTCCAATGGCCCCTTAAGCAATCCATTCATCTGTTCAAACTGTAAATTACTTTATTTCATACCTCAAAATATTACTGGATCATCAGATAAGTTTTCAAATAGGACATGACTACTCATGAGAATAATCTTACTGGCAGTTTTACATACTTAATATATAGATAAGCATAAGAAATTTCTTTCCTGATTTAAAGTCTGAGGTGGGTGGGGGTAAAGGCTGTAATAGGCACCCACACTCTCAAAAAAATGAATTATTACCTTGTGAATAGCACAGGCAGCCTTGTTTTCCAGTGCTCTCGTGGCTTCCTTCTTTTCTGAGTTCTCCTCACACCAGTGGGCATGCCCCACTGAACGCAGGCATCTCCAGTCCTATCCATATGCTCTCTCACACACACACACACAAACATTTTTTTTTATTGATCCTCCAAACTTTCTGGAATCACTGCCCCCTCTTTGAAACATTATCTCTAGGCATCATGAAATGGTTTTAGCCATATGATATATGCAGTGATCACAAGACTTAAGACACAATAGCATAATTATCAGGAAAATTGTTTTTCCAATTCTAGTAAATTATAGAAGGGTGCCTTTATAGAAGCAGTGCATGGCACACAGCATAAAACATAGTACGTGACATTGGTACGTGACAAATTGTTTGGGGGACGGATTAAAAAAAATGATTATCATCTATTTTAACTTACCAAATCACCATAGTGCCTACACTGGAATGAATTATGAATAGTACAAACACTTAAGTGGCTGATAAAACTTCCTTCCAAGTCAGAATTCAAACCTAAAATACGATGTCTTCCTACAACACCTAGCATTCCAGGACATGTCCCTTATCTGCTCGTGTTCTCCCTTCACACCAACTCTGGGCCAAGCCTGATGAAGACAGCCCTAGTGGGGTAGAGGAGGTGACCAGTTAATTTAACAAACAGTTCAAAGCTGCTCCTTAAGAGTCTCACTCCTAAAATAGCTATGTTTATTTGATGCCAAATAATGAATGTGAAATATATATATGTGTGTGTATCTGATATATATAAACATAAACATTTTATTTACACAAACACACACATATTTCCATATTTGTTGATATTCCAGGCTCTGGGAAACATTGTTATAAATAGAATAAATTTGCCCTAGTCTTTATTAGATTTTTGAAGATATGTCTCACACGTTACCTTCTGAGAATGATTCTTGAATGCAGACTGAGTGGCTTTAATTTTATTCAAGAAAAGAGCAACAAGAAAGTGGTCTTACCATATCCAAGATTCTAGATTTATAGGTAAGCATCCACTTTTGCAGATGCCTCTAAGTTATAAAACAACAACTGGTAAACAAAATCATAAGTATTTCTCATTTCATTCTCAATGGTATTGGCTTTTCTTATACTACTGGTAATACTTCTCTTATGGGTTGTTACAGGATTATTTGGGTTGCGTTTAAAATAGCACATGAACCCTGAACGACAGTTTCAGGTAAATATTTCAAAAAGTATCAAAACATTGCTCTGCAAACACACTAAAGGGGACAGGCAACCCCCAAAGTAAGTCATTGATGAACCACATCAACATCATGACTCATCCTCAGGATCTAGGCTAGTTTATGAAATTTGAAACAGTTGGGAATCAGCATTCTTTTTCATTCTGGCATCTGGAATTTTATTACATTCTAATGCATGAGAGATCCATGAAAATAGAGTTTTGACTTTTCTTCCCCAAACTGTGGATTCCTCTAAGGTCAGGGTCTTGGAATGCATAGTAGCTAACCTACAGTGGATGGGCGAATGTTATAAGGAAAGAAAGATAAGCAATTACACTCCAGGGAGTCAACAGAGAGAATAACTGAGTCTAAGGGAAAATTAACCTTGTGGTGAAGTCATCTATGACTAAGAAACGACTTTCTGAAATCAGTGCTACAAAAATGCCTTCTTCCTCCATAATTTAAAATAATAATAGTTTTTAAAAGTTGATCACAGAAACTGAAATGCAAAACATGGCATCAATTTTGACCTTTATTACATTAGCAGAAGGGGTCAGAAAATTAAAATGCTGCCTATTTCATTTCTCAAACCCTCAGCTGGCCTCTTACAGCAGGAACTCAATCGTTCTCTTGATTTTATCTTGGGCCAAGAAGAAATTCCATGTTGCCAGGTTTGTCATGAAACAATCTAGAAATGATAACAGTAAGAAAGGAAAGCATTCAAAAGAAAGGAATGGCTGGGCACAATAGAGAACCCTGTCATTTCAACCACTTAGGAGGCTGAGGCAGGAGGATGGCAAATTTGAGGTCATTTGGGGCAACTAAGTGAGGCTTAGTTAATTGATGTAATAGTCAGTCGAATAACCCTCAGTTTTACTTGCACAAAAGAGCAAAATAAACACTTTAATAACAAACTTTAATAACAACTACAAAGTTGAGTAGTAAGCTCTAGCATGAGTTTAATGTGACCATGCCAATATGGTTTTACTCACTGCATTCAACGCTGTTCAGGAGTTCATGGTCATGATACACAGTGATGCGTTTACATCTTGGCTTCTCATTAGACCTCCTCTTCCTGAGAACTGGGCTATCAGACTGAGAGATTTGAAGTACTTTGTTTCCATGTTAACCCTGGTACTAATTTTGAAGTATGCATTAGGCTAAGATATTTTCCTCTTTTTTGGATGCCTGAAGCAGGTAGGCTGCTAAACCTGTAAGTAACCCCTGTTCTTTATTTGTCCCCCACCATGCAGCACCTAATTTCCAAATCTAAGATACCACCTTTCTACTTTCTTCCTAATTGCAATCTTTCTGCCCAGTATGTTTCAATTAAGAGAGTTGGAAATACTAAGGTAAAAGAAACTTAGAAACTTAGGTGATCCATAAGAAACTTTCAGAAGATGCAAATTTCAATGCATGACTCAACACTGAACCTGAAAATAGATAGGTAGGCTATAAAAAAATCAATTCTACATTAAAAAAAAATTATGTGTCCCTCCTAGAAGATTCTAGAACTGTAGATTGTAATAAAAGGGAAGAAGAGAGGAGATGGGATGCAAAGACCACCAAAGTTTGACAAAATAACCTGCAGTATTTTATCTAAATTCTGCTTCTCCAAATTCAGAGAAGTAAGCAAAGTCATGTTTTGTACTGAAATAGAAAGTAAGTCATCACTTTCCAAAAGTGAATTTAGAGAAGAAAGAAAATACAGCTACTATTATTTATAACGCTGGCCCCACAAGTGCAGATCTGTAAATTTAATTATTAAAGCAAAATGCTAAGGAGTCTATAAAAATTGTGATACAAGGTGATCATCTATTTCTACAACTCTGAGAGTCCATACCACAAAAGCATCTAGCATAAAAAGGTACACAAGAGAAGGAATGCATCCACTTATTAGAGAAAACATTTAGGCCTTTGATTCTTTGGGATTGTCTTACTTCACTTGACATGATATTCTCCAACTCCAAATAAATAAATAAATTAAATAAAAGGCATGCTTTACCACACCAAGAAAGCTTTCACCGTCCATCCTAAATAAAGTCCATAGCGTAAGGGTGTACTCATGCTCGGCAAGTCCAAGGAAACGTCTTACCTTTACCAATTCTGTATAGGCCCTGCCCATGTTCTCCAACATGGCTGGAAGAGGCCACACATTTTTCTAGGATAGAAGTATTGCTGTCCGTGCTTGGCTTTTTAATCCATTGACCTGCCTAAATTGAAGCAGGTTTCCCGGACTCTACATGCTATCACTCACCTAAACTTTGCAACAAAGGGACTAGTGCTGAGGTTGTATTTGTCTAAGAAAGAGTTTTATATGGAGAAAGCTACTGCTCCACTTCCCCTTCTTTTGCTTTACAAACAACTTTTTTATAAAAAGTGGCTCTTTGACACTTGAAAGGGATATGCCTGTAGAAATTTACACACTCACAAAATTAAAAAAAAATACTCTGAGGAGAAAAACAAATGCTATTCATTCATTACCAATAGTCTCACTTGAGCACACCCACCTCTTAGCATGTCGAATCCATTTACACTACACACCTTTGGTACTTTTGCTCTCTTAAATTTCACAACAAACCTTTGGTGCGAGATGTTATTATTACTATTGTTTAACTATTCCCCAACTGAGGGTAGTTTGCAAATGGTCAACAAAACAAATATTAAGTTTTTGAATGCTAAGGGTCCATTTATCAAGAAGGTAAGTAGGAGATGGTGTTGGAGTTGATTTCCCTTCCAACCAGCAGCACCATCTATCCAGGAATTGGCTGCCTACCTTCCTTGGCCCTCTGTGCAGTGGCTGCTGGTGTGCTCTGGGCACAGTACACCTCACGGGTCTGGATCCCACCGCCGCAAACAGGTCCTGTCACATGCCAATGGGGGTCCTGCTGCTCCAGGAGGGGGGAGACTTGGCATTCTTTCCACTCAGAGGTTCTCCAGGAATACCTGTTTTGTTTGATTTATTTAAAAGAAGAAGAGGCAATAAGGAAAATATACAGTTCTAAATAAAACAAGTCATGACATCAAGTATATATGAAAGTCTCTCTAGGGCCAAGTCTTGATGGATAAAGAAGTCTACTGGCATTGAATGACTAATCCCTAGTAGTCCCAAGAAAACCACAGCAGTCCATCATTGTAATAGCACAGGATGATAACCTGAAGAGGGAAACTAATATGGCTAACCATTGGGTATGTCTCAGCTCCAAAAAATGAAAAAGAGTGAAGAATTAGAGGAAGGAACTGGAAACCCTTCACAGCCTTCCAGATGACAGTGTGTGAAAGTTAGCCTTTCTTTTTTAATTAGCAGGGTAGTGTATGGATGTAGGAAGTTTGTGAATATGTTATTTCAAATAGGCAGAGATGATCTTCTACATTTCAGTCTTTTTGAAGTAGGAAAATTTTTGTATCCATTGAATTGACTCCCTGCTATAAAGGAGTATATGTGAAAATGAGTTAAAACAGTGTATTTAACTGATGAATACTCACTTATATATGCAGGCATATATAAGTGAGTATTATATATGACTCAGGAATATATCTTCCTGGTTTATAATTGGTTAGAAAACTCTCTCTCTCTCTCTCTCACACACACACACACACACACACACACACACACATACACACACACACAAATAAGGCAGAAACCCACAATGTAGTTTGTATACAACATACAGGAAACAGAACTATCACACTTTGTATTCATACCTGCATGATTACTTCAGAAATAATTTTCTTTTGTGGGTTATTATAGCATTCCTCAAGTCCAAAGCATGAATATAATCCTACAGCCTTCACATAAACACCAACAGACTAAAAAATTAAAAAAAATTTTAAAAAAGGCCAACAGCCCAACTACTGAAATAGTAACGAAAACTTAAGAACAGTTTCCTACCTTCTGTCCTAGTTCAGAAGTAAAGAAAACTTTCTTGGGTTTATGATTGTTTAAAATAAAAATTAAAAAAAAAAAAACCATGTCACCAAGACCCTGACTTTACAGAAACCAGATTAAAATTGAAATCAAGTAATAGCTATCAAAATAAGGAAGCAAATCCCTAAGAAACCTAATAGTGACCAAACCCCTTGCAATTAATACATCATTCTAAAAAGCTTGAAAGCTGATAACCATTCATCTTGTAAAAAGCTCATTGTAGAAAAAAATGGATTTAGATAATCATTTGGGGCTTGTTGTAACACAATTTTTCTCCCTCAATCTCATATGGCTTTTCCAGGCTTCAAAATTTATCCATGGGTACATGAAGAGTTTGGAGGGTGGAGTTCAGGTCCTACTCCGGCCAGGTGAGTAGGTACAGCAGTATGTTTCTAATTCCTAGGATTAAGAGAGGACCAGTTCTCTCCAGAGACAGCCCTTCTTCAGAGGAGAGCTCCAAAGCCCGCCCTTCTCACAGAATTCTCATCCTAACTGCATGGTCACCAAAGTGGAGGACTCGTTCCTCTTGTTTCTGAGTCTCAGGACACAGGCAGCTCTGTAAATGCAATCAGACTGGGGTCTGTACTGCTGGATGGTTACTAAGTTCTCGAACCCTCCCCTTCAAGGACTTCCCTGAAGAACTCTCTGGTAAAAGCCAGAGGAGTCAGATACAGCAGGTGACTTCAGGGCTGCTATGGTACAAGCAATGAGAAAGACCTGTAAACTGGGGCCATGTGGTATAGATGACAAGCATGCTTTAGTGTCAAATTGACCTGGTCTGGATGTGAGCTTTGCTAATTTGACTTTTTCTGAACCTCTGTTTTCCCATTTATAAAATCTTAAAAATAATACCAAACTTTGACCCTGATTATAAATTCACTAAATATCAATTCCCTTTCTTATATCCTTCTACATGTACTATTTGCCCCTTGCTGCCTCAGAAGACAGACAGACACACACACATATAGACACACACACTCTTAACATTTGATTTATGAAAATTTCCTCAGATGCCCTAATATTAGGGATCCAGGATTACCACAGTATACATTATGATGACCAAAGTTCACCAGAGCATTAAAAAAAACAAAGTTTTATAATTATAGCAAGTCAGGGTAATTTGTTTGCCTGTTTGAAATGAATAGGCCATACTATATAAATTGCTTTCTCAATTAATTTATCATGACCTTATAAAAATTAGCAATGGAGGGATTTGGGAAATCATTAGAGAGAAAAATGAAAAGGAAAGTTTAATGACTATGGTTTTATATAAAGTAACGAAAACTCTTTATCAGTAGTTCATTAACCAAAAGTACCCAACTTTCATTCACCAGCAATTGGCAAAATCTCTAAAGAAATTTAGGACATTTATCACCATCACTATTGTTTACTACCTCAGAGAAAATGCCAACCCAGCAAGAAGCCGAGGGGGAAAAAAAAAGCACCCAGTCAGAAACTTCTATGCTCCTTTTTGAATGTGGATCATTTCATAGCCCTTGCTCATCCTCTTTTACTTTATGTTTTTCAAAGGCTCTATCTATGTTTAGTTACAAATCACCCGGCAGCCATAAAAACTGAGCACCCTGAACGCCACCAACCTGAGAAAGTGTCTCAGGATCTGACAGAATAAGAAATCAAAGGAGTCCGTTCAGCTAAACGTTACTCCCCTTCTCCTTTAGAAGCTGTTACAATGACAGTCCTCTGGCCTCCGGAAAACTTGGCTTCTTGATGCCCGGGACACTCGCTTTAATGACTAAGCCTGTGTCAAAGACCAGGCCACTCTGATGCCTTCCAACACGTCCTCATTTTGTCCTCCTGCTTAGGAGGGAAACATGGAGAGCCTCAAAGACCAGAGTCCCACCTCTAAGTAGTGAGAAGCACTTTGAAGTTGGCTGTGTGAATGCCTCAAGTTGAGCAGATGAACATGGAATAAAGAAATGAATCAATCTTTGTGGCCCCCTACCCTTGCAAGTGTGCAGGATCAATTGCTTTTTACAAAGGGTCTGTCTGAATAAAATAAACATGGCATTTATTTATTTGGCTACTAGGGTATCATAACAGATCCTTCAAGTAATAAAAATAACAGCCAACATTTTCGGACTGCTTATTCTATTCCAGGGACTGCACCAATGAGTTTAGGTGCATTGCTTCATTTAATCTCCTAACAACCCATGATAAAAATATCACTTCCTCTTTTACAGATAAAATAACTGGTATAAAGAGTAGGTAACTCTTCCAAGGTCGTAAAAGTAAAGGGAAGAATGGGGTTCAAAGTCAGGTGGATCTGATTCTAAAGCATATCTTCTTAATGAAATGGCATTCTGGTGAATAAAACAGTGAATGGACAACCCATGAAGTCCAATCAGGGCTTCAGGAAACAATAGAGAGCCACTTGTTTCACTATGACATGAACAAAAAATATTGGTATGACTTGGATAAAGTGCACCATTGACTTGACTGAAAAACAGTGTATGTTTGTGTTTGTGTGTGTGTGTGTGTGTGTGTGTGTGTGTGTACCATCTGTTGGTGATAATGATATTGTGACAACTGCCAATATCACATAATATTTCATACTGCTAAAATATTTTTCTACCACTCTCACACACAAACAGTATTTAAGAATATTTCATGGCCATACATGTTATGGTTATAGCACTATGGTAATACAGACCCACTAATTTTAGCATTTTTAGGAGACAATTGTAAGTTAGAAATAAAACCAAAGGTAAGTCAAATAAAGGAATCTCTAATTATAAAAATTCAAATTCCCACTAATAATAAAAATTCAAACACACATGTCATAATTTCTAAAGGTGAATGCCCCTTTAAAGCACTGAAATCAAACACAAACACTGCATACAGCCCCCCAATCATTCAGAGTGTTAGGTGATCCTGAGGTCCATTCGGTGGGACTGACTTCCATGTCCCTACTGTCAGTGAGAAGCATACCCACTGTCAGCCACTCTGAAACCCCAAACCTCCAAGAAGGGGAATGCTAACAACTGAAATTCTGAATCTGCAGAGAAGACAACTGCTATAGTGACATTTCAGTTAAGATAAAGATATGTTAAGAGACTGAAGCCAGAAAGGAGTTAAGAAGCAGGCGGCTTTACAAAAAGAAACAGTCCGTCCCATATAGCAAATGAATCACTCACTCATCCTTTCCTTCAACAAGGAATTCTTGAGCTCCAACTATGCCATGAGGATGATTTCAAGCAGTAGGGATGGATGACCGTCTGCATGACAAAGTCCCTGACCTTGGAGGACTGTCTTCCAGTGGGATAGTCAGGCAAAAATGCAACAATACATAACATAGCATCAGATAACCTGCAGAGGGGAGACATGGTCCGGGAAAATCCTCAGAGTCCTGAATAAAATGAGCACAAGACTAGGTGGACAGGAAGTGTTCTAGGCAGAGAGAGGAGTGTGTTCCAATGTCCAGGAGGGAGAGTGCTTGGCATGCCCTAGGGACAGCACAAAGCCAGTGTGGCTGAGGCAAGGGTATCAGGGTCCAGGAGCAAAGACAGGAACATGAGGACGAGTCAAGAGTCAGGCCATATACAGAACCTTGCATGTCCAAGTAAGGATTGTATTTTTCAAACACAATGGGAAATCATGTGATGGTTTGAGGAAAATGTTGACATGGTGTTGCAATTTAACCTTTCAAAGCACCATCCTGACTACTGGGTGGAGAATGGGGAAGTGAAGCCAGAGAATTATGGAGGCCTCTGGAAGTCTAGAGATTATGGCAGCTTCAGCTGTAGCAATAAGAGTGAGCATGGTGGGCAGGGATTAGATCTTGGATATATTTTAAAGGAGGAATCAATCTTTTAACAGATTAGAAATGGGATTGGAGAGAAAGAAAGAAGTGATGAATGACTTTAATGGTTGTTTCCCCCCCCACACACACACACATATTAGCAGTGTGATTTCTTGGCACTGAGTACTTAAGTCACACAGTCCAGTGAAGGGAACTAAATCCCCAATATCAGAACAATCATATATTATAACTTTTCTCCTGGTACCTGAAACTCATTACCCAACTTCTTCATATTTCTTCTTATTTTAAGTGTACTCTTAGGAAATAGTCAATAAATGTATCCACCACGAGGTAGAAACAGTTAAGATTTAATATGCTATCATTCTCAGGAGATATATATGTAGCTTAAAAAAAGAAACAGAGATTAACTCAAAGAAAGAGATATTCTAACTGTGGAAATATATATCCTCATCAAGAGATACAGGAAACAAATTTTGGATTAAGAAAGCCTACTCAAGATTTTGGAATTAAATAACTTAGATTTTCAGCTTGGCTTCCTGGGAGTCATGCTGTGTGATCCAGAGAGTCATAATTAAACTAGTCCCTAAATTGAGAGGGGGAAGGGAGACAGAAGTAAAGAATTCATTGCTGAGAAGCAATAAGTAGAGCTAGCTTAAATTATCAAAGTCTAAATTAGGAAAGTTGGCACATTCAGTGACTATTCTTAAAAGGCCTTCATCCTATTAATGTGACAGAAAGTAATTCTAACAGCAATAAGATGCCCAGACTAGCACATATTTACAGCAACCTCTGCCCTTCAGAATCCAAGCATTGTCACTTTTATAAGTCTTAGAATTGCTTACCAAGTGTGGCTTTCTTTTTTCCTTCTTCCAAAGGCTTAGATTTAAAGCACAGCAACATTGAATAGAATCTTAAGTGATTTAATGATGGCAGATTGAAAGAATAATTGCATCAGTTAATAGTCATGTTTTGACTGAGCACATATAGATTTGCAAACACTCCTGGGCTGAAATGCTAGTGCAAGGTATTCAAATTAAATGTGTGTGTATATTAAAAATCAGTGTACTGCAGCATGACTAATTTATGATAATGTCTGTTGTCCTTTTAAAGTTGTAAAGGCATTTAGAAAAGAATTAACTTGTCATATTTTGCTGAACAGACGACCAAAATAAAGGGAACTGATCAAGCTTCATGCATTTTATGCTCCAGTAATTTTTTATTTGGTAGAGTGGGGCTATTGATTATGGAAAGCCACTCTGAAGTGTAAAGCTCTTTGCTCTTCAGCAGATGGCTTTGCTTGCCAAACTCCACATATGTATTATTAATGGACTTCTATCTCTATGCACAGCACTTAACAGTACGTTAACTTTCTTAGACTAACTGGGGAGCAAATCTTCCATCCAGGAGGACTTCAAGTGGCCTGATGGGGACTGATGAAACAACACACACCAGAACAGACCGACCCAATAAAAAGGTTTAAAAACTGCTATTCCTTTCCTAAACCAGATTCTCCTGAGGTTACACTTCCTCCAGTCCTCTACTGCTGCAGAAAAGCTGCTTACCTAAATAAAACCAGCACTTTCTAAAGGAATGCCTTAATTCATTTGAAAGTCCTTCTGTGAATCCCTGTTACGTGGAGGACGTTAGGTACAGTGATAGAAATCAATGGGAGAAGATTCAGAAAACGCAGTTGGTGATGTGTCTGAAGGCAAACTCTATCCTCACCCTTCCTGAAGCAACTCTTATAACCATGATTTTCACCTGGAAAACCAGACACAATGTCAGCAGGAGCATGAGGACCATTCTGGACCCTAGCAAGCTTCACATGTCCATTCCTGTCTTGGATAGAGTCCCTTATTTGATCTCCTTGATGATGTAAATTTCATCTTCTCTTTGGAAAAACACCTCTGAGTCCTTTGTGCACATTATTTAATAGCTCTTTGCATGGAATAAAGTACTCTGTGAGCAGTACTATTCTGGGGTGCTACACTCAAACATATATTCATTTATCTAGTGTTTACTGAGCATTTACTATGAGCTGGGTACTTTTTCTAGGCGCTACTCGAAAATGGAGAGGAAAAAAGAGACAAACAAACAAAATAGCTTACATCCACATTTGTGAGGTGATGAATGAGAACATTATCAACCACTAAACATTCTTAGTGAACATGGTGATAATATTTTGTGTGCTCTAGTTTGAAACAGTAAAGTATAAAAGATTCCTAACATAAATAAGCTAAGTGACTAAAAATGTCAGTTCTCTGAATTCTCTGGTGATTAACACAGCGGCAAGCCCAAGTAGGTGTGGAGAAAACATCACCTCAAAGATATGTCCCTCTGTTTCAACTGGCAAAGGGAGCACATAATCAAGGCAGGTTCTCATTCTCCATTCTTTCCTGGGCACCGCCTCTGGTGTGAATACTCATACAAAAATTCCATCAAGTAATCTCCAGAATTTTCTCAAGAAGAATAAATCCATCTAGAAAATCTAAAATTGAGTTCAGTGCCTCAAAAAGATGTCAAGGAGAACCAGGCTGGTTATATAACAAGCAAATCAATGGGTTATGTGTGTGTGCAAGGGGCCCAGAGAAATCTGTCAGCATGAGTCTGCACAGACAGAATTTTTGTAAAGAATTTCAAGCCTTCCCATAATTAGGATCAATTCATACATACCAGAAACAGGAAGCATGGATTAAAAGAGCCTATCCATTCAGTGCCAGACCAGAGCATAGAAGGGATTTTTAACAAATTGGCTTTTCTGTATAGTGATATCACAGTCTATCTATGTAATACTTGTCAGCCATCAAACTTTTGCCTTGAGATTTTCTTAAGGGTTTTACTCTGCATTGGTCACTGTCACCATTGAATAATGCTGTCTCCTATTCAATTTCAAACTTTAAATTATCATCTAAGAGATAGAACAGCCATTTTCACATGAAAACAGCTGCCTCCCTGTGGGGTGGTAGAAGTTGCTGGCGGGTCATCTGAGGTGTCACTTCTGAGAAAGATGTCTGCAGTTGACGTTTTATCAATATTCGTGTGTGTTAGTCACAGTGGCTCCAGTTACACTGGAGTTCTCTGGTTAAACACAAGGGATCTTGAGTCACAGCTGTCCCAGAATCAGGTTGTGTCTCAGACCTGTGACATGAAGCATTTAAAACATTACAGTCCTGTGCCACTTGTCTTTATCCTGTCTAGTAAACAAAGCTGTCTCAACCTTACAGGTGTTAAAATACATTTCTCCTTCCCCTTGGTTGAGACATAGGGGCTCATGCTTTAGGTGTTAATCAGGACACAGGAAAGAACCAAGTGCAAGGCATCTCACACACTGAATTATTCTCAGTGTTTGGGGACAGAGGACAATGCCCAGTAATCACAAAGAACCACAGCAAGAATGAAAGTGGAGAGTGACGAGTGACTCTCTCATATCCATTCCCCATCTCCAATATACTCTGTGAGTGTTAAGTGTTATGTTGTAGATAGGGTAGGGGAGCATAAAATCACCAGTCAACTGTGTAATGCTGGAGGAAGAAGTTTCTGGGGTCTGTGAGTTTTGGTCAAAATCCACACCTTTGAAACAAACTTAAGGCTACCCAGTACTAACTCCCATGTCATTTTAAATATTTGGCATCAGCATAACATAGATGGTTCTCTGTGTCCTTTCAGGGTTAGTCACTTGTTCCAAGGCAATGTCAACTGGTTCCAGAGAGTAATTCCATGATGGACTCCTCTTGGTTACATTCTTTGATTATCATGCCTCAGGGACTGACATGCAGGATTCATAGTTAAAATGCTGATGAAGAGAGCCCCGCTGATGAGACTGTCCCAAAGAGCTAAGCAACTGAAGAATACTAATAGGTAGGGACTAAAGAACTTCTCTACTATACCTTGGAATGTTTTCCCCTCATCACCTGAGTAGCTAATTTACTCATTGCTTTTAAATACCAATCCCCTCCTCAAACCCTGTTTGTTCGAATGAGGCTTCTCTAATGGCCCTGTGTAATTCTATAACCTGTGCTGACTCCCTTCACAGCATTCCAGAAGCTTTTACTTTTACCTTGCTCTAGTATTTTACATTTTTCCATAACATACACATCAAGTGTATAGTTCACTCATTTTCTTCATTAAGTTTCACAAGGGGAGGGAAATTAGTCTACGGTATTCTCTGAAATACCCCAAACACTTAACATAGTACTTGGCATAAAGCAAGAACTCAATGTATATTTGTTGAATGAATGAACAGCACATCTTCAACTGCAAACATGACAGAGGGTAAAAGCCAAAGCACATTCTGAGACAGTTGAAAAAATAATATGAAGACTCAAGAGAAATGTACATTTACCTGCTGGGGAGAAATGGAGTGAATTAATTGTTTGAAGCATAAGAATTGCTCATGAATTCTGGGAAAGGATAATGGGTATTTCCGTTCCCTAATAGATTTCTGTTTCCATTTGCCTTGTTCACAATGAATTTCAATCACTGATGTCAAACTAGAAACAGAAGCTAATGCACACCTTTATTCTGTGTGGTATATCTTTCCTGTGGTAGAGGCCACAGCTCAGGTTTCAGACAAATAAGAATGTCAACTGATGTTAATTTTGTTGCTGTTATTTATTCATTCTTCTTCCGACAACCAAGTAGAATCATTAGTTTACACATTGTTCTCAACAGAAAATGCGGGACTTGATATTTCAGTGAATTCTCCAAGACAACTACTTCCTAATGATTCATCATGTGAAAAGGTTTTTTTGTTTTGTTTTTACTAAATTCCAAAATCAGCAACATTTCCAAAAAATAGAATTAGGAGGCCAGGTTCATCACCAGTGAAATTTGCCAGTCTCAATTTTCAGACATTAAGGATCAATCAAATGAAGATCATTAAGACTAAAAATAAATAAATAAAAATAAAAAATATAAAAACAAAATCAAATTTAAAAAATGAAGATCAATGAAGAAATTCATCTTGCATACATATCAAATTATAATAATTCCAAACTTTTTGGAGTAAAAGACAGTGCATTTAATTATGCGCATATATATATATATAATATATATATCCTTTTCTTCTATATAAGATATAAATACAAGATATATATTCCAAATAAACACATTCCAAATAGACACATTCTACTGAAATGTGAAATGTCTTAGGGATATTGTATAGCTTGTTTAAGTTCACACAGCTAGTAAGTCATGGAGATGCAATTTTAATTCAAGTATATCCACTTTCAAAATGGACAGAGACCCCAAAGACAAGCCCTTTCCAAGTCTTTGTTTGCTAAAAAATTAGTGTTTGGAAAGGTGGATGTATAATGAACACAAAGAGAAGAATTCTGTGAGACTGTGGGTTAGTGTGTAAACGATCATGAACTTCATTCACCTCCTCTGCATGTAAAGTAAGAAGTCTTTTGGAAAAAAAAATCAACTTCAATCAATCAAAACTGATTCCACTTGTGAAGTAAAGAATGGAATGACAAAGAATCTCATAACAGAAACTTGCCTTTCTAACCCTTACCTCAAAACACATTATTTCAGGGTTAAGGAATAGTGAGGTTCAGCCCATCAAGCACACCTGTTGGGGTTATAACCCACCCGCCCTTCCCACAACACTAAATAATTAATTCACCCAAGAAACTACTTTTGCCTTGTTTTTGCTTTTGTTTGATGGCATGATTCTTAAGTGTTATTAAGGCTATAAAAATATGAAAAATATTTATTTTAAGTAGATAAGAGTTTAAAAGATAAAGTTCAGGGGCTGGAGTTGTAGCACAATGGCAGAGCACTTGCTTATCACATATGAGGCCCTGGGTTTGATCCTCAGTACCATATTAAAAATAAATAAATACAATAAAGGTATCATTTCCATCTACAACTTAATTTTTTTTTAAAGTTGAGGGCAGGTGTCCAGCAGAAATTACCACAAATCCAACCTTAACAGACTTATGAACAGCCAGCTTAAATCAATATCTGGGGGCTGGGGTTGTGGCTAAGTGGTAGAGCACTTGCCTAACATGTGGGAGGCACTGGGTTCAAGTCTCAGATATAAGCAAATAAATAAATAAAGGTACATCAATAACTGATAAAAATATTTAAAAAAAAAACAAGATCTGCTAGTATCAGACCCACCTGGCCCCCAGTAAGCCAACAATCTAAAGGAGGATATGCAGGAGGCCTTTATCTGGTGAAATATAATCTGGCAAACTATAACTGATACCAACATGTTGAAATATAGTTATTAATAGTTAACCCTTTTTTTCCCTCTAGCTCCCTAAGGATTCTGGAATAGAAATCATGCCACAGAACGGCAGTAAGATTTGCAGCCAAAAATGCACTATAACCAGAGTGCTGTCACTCATTAAGAATGCAACCTTAGGAATTATTTAAACTCTATGGCCATTAATGGACTCATTCAAAATTATTATGAAGGTTTCAGAGGTTTTTATTAGAGTTAGGTGTGCCATGTCAGATAATAAGAACTAATAATTACTAAGCATTTGCTATGTGCCAAGTACTAGGTGAAGTAAGAACTGCTTGTAGATGAGTAAAGCAAGGCACCAGAATTAAGTAACTGGATTAACTCTATATAATTAGAAAGCCACAGAAGCAGGACTTGAACACAAGGAGTCGGCATCAAAACCCATGCTCTTAACCCACCACCCTATAATGTCAAGTATGGAACTTCTATACCAAGGAAAGACTCAATAAGTGAGTCTTAGCTAATTTTATTATTGTCAACATCCCTACCACCACTCCAAATGAAGTCATAAAATAAAATAAAAATGTTCATACCAAAGAATGCACACTACCTGGGACATGGTTGCAGAAGGTCTCCTTCAACAATGCAGGCCTCTTTCTCTAGAAGTTCTGGACATTCCTTTCCACCCCCAATGGCAATGTGCTTCACCTTCCGGCTCCTGCTCCTAAATCCTGGTAATAGATTCCCTGAACGGCATGTCTTGGAGCAGGGGCTCCAGGAGGTCCACTGGGAGGTTTCACAGTCTTTTGGCATGAGGCAGGGCTGAACAGTCAGCGGGAAGGAGTCCTGCATACAAAGGCTGAAGGACAATAGCAGAAAACATGAGGACAAGATGTAATGGATGCAATCAACATAATATTAAGTTCTGACCATGAGAAGAAAAAAATTTAAATTTAGTGTTAGCTTTAAAGAAGAAGATATTTACTTCTTAACAGTACATCAATGATAGCATAATAGAGGACATCACTTTTAAGAATGTGTATTCTAGGCAGGCTCGGTGGTACATGTCTGTAATCCCAGTGACTAAGAAGGTTAAAGCATGAAGATCACAAGTTTAAAGCCAGCCTCAATATAGAAAAAGCCTATCTCTAAATAAAAAAAAAATTAAAAAGGGCTGGGGTGTGGCTCCTTGGTTAAGTATCCCTGGAACTAAAAAAAAAAAAAAAAACAAGATTGTGTAATCTATTTTACTGGAACCAATGAAGCTCTTTTACTTCAGCAAAATACATATGGAAGGTGGGTACACCTTATCCCTGTTCAGAGCATTGTCAGAAACAACAGAAGTCCTTAATAGGGTGTTTCACTGAGGATGCAGCCCACTATTACCATTTATTGACTGGTTCCCAACTGTGTTGCACTTCACAGGCCACAAAAATTATAGGAACTTAGATTTTATTATCTTCATTTTGCAGATTAGAAAATTTAAGTCCAGAAAGGCTATATAACCTGTTCTTCTCCAAACAGGTAAGGGAAGCTTTAGAGTCATCTACCTATTCCTATAAATATTTAGAAATTTTTAAAATAGGGTATTGATTGTTTCCTCACACTGTTAGGCTCTGAGCATCAATTTCCTCATCTGCAAAAATTGAGTGAAATCAAGTAGACCGAGAGTTTAATTGTAAAATATAAATAAGGGGATGAGATAATGTGACATGGTGATGAAGCCAACATAAAAGCATTTATGAGGAAGAGCACCAGCACTGGTAAAGTGGAGATGAACCCAGGGGCAGACAGGGAGTGCTTAGGGAGAAGGATATCTGACCTGCAATTTTAAAGATAAATGGAAGCTTCTTAGGCACAAAGAGAACACTATTATAAGTCAAGGGGCAGCATATGCAAGCCTTGAAATCACACATCATGAAAACGGAAATACTGGAGCTGGCTACACATCTCCCAAGAGCCAACTGTTTAACTTTTAGGAATTTTGTAAGACACTTGACTATATTTATGTAACCTGAAATTGGCCAAGGTGGGAATATTTACACTACAGAAATTGGCAACTGCTATAAATCAAATCCTCTCTTCCTAACCCCTGAGGATGAATTGTGAAACCTTTACAAGGTCTCTTGGGAAACACTAAAAGCTAATTTGTTTTGCTGAAACTAAGAAATCAGATAGATATTATGAGAGTTCTTCAAAAGCCAGCCTAGAAAGGTTTCACATCATGGCCTAAGAAACATGGATTTGACCGTATGTGCAATAAAATCAAACTCATAGCAAATATAATATTTCAAACATTAATTGGCATTCTTTTCATCACTTCATTGTTAGCCTTTCATTATTTATTCAAAGGCATCCATTACTTCAGGAGAAAAAGTATAGTTTTCATAGAAATGAACACTAAAGAAAGTCAATATTCTAATGCTGACTTCCAAGATTGAGCCTGTGAACTCTGGTAGAATAAGGGGCTACAGACGATTTAATAATGGCCCCTCCATATGTGCTCAGAGAGAGAAGTCTTAAATTGCTTCCGGGTTCCTAACACGGAAAAACTCACATACAAAGGAGCTACTATTTACAAAAGATAGTAATAAGAAGGGAGTTAAACAAGTTCATACTTGTCCACATTGATGAATAAATTATAGTGAGATTTCCATACTGGCATCCCTCAGTAAGCCATTGACAATTAATAGGTCATTCCAATAGAAAAAGAGAAAAATGACATAAAACTAAATTTTGGTCCAATATTTACTTTTGTACAATCTATTTAGATCATATAAGTAATTCTAAAATGAAAAGAGCAGTATACATTTCTTTGCCATTAATCCAATGTGGTATTTGGGGGACCTGGAGTAAAAATGCACTAGGAAGAATGTCTCCTTCAAAACTATACCCCAAAAATGTATTGTCACTGTTTGGGGTACTGTGGAGTGGAGTAAGGGAGCCACCTCATTCTTTAGTGTGACACAGTAGAAAACTGTCAATCAACAAGAAGTTTCTAGGTTTTGACTTTTCTGAAACCCTTATAAACTAAGTTCTAACCCTCAGGAACTCAAAATGCAACCCCATTATTGGAGATAGGGTCTTTGAAGAGGCGATTGATTAAAAATGAGGCATTAAGGTGGGTCTAACACAAAATGACTGGTGTTCTATGAGAAAATATTAGGACACAGGGACACAGAAGAAAAATCAAGAAAAGTCACAGAGAAGATAGCCACAAATTGAAAGAGAGAGGTCTAAGAAAGCAGCGCTGCCAACACCTCCATTTTGTACTGCCAGATTCCAAAATATGGGAAACATATTTTGGTTGTTTATCCATCCAGTTTGTGCCATTTATTATGGCAGCCTGAGCAAACTAATGCATAAACTTAATAAAGTTTTTCAAAGTGTACATGTTTTGAGAAACGAGTTTCAATTTACAAGATGGACTTTCTACTTCCTATAAAGTCCTGCAGCATTTAGTTCTCTGTGGTAGAAGTGGTGGCTTCGTTCTTCCCACTTACCAGATTCTACTCCCATCTCTCTCACACGGACTGGGCTGCTCCCACTGGAGTCATTAGTCTCCAACAACAAAAGTAAGTGCATGGAATTACACTAAGTGAGGCTTTTGCATTTTTAGAAAGGGATCTTCTTTTGTTTGGAAGAATTTTTTTTTTTGTCAAGATAAATCATATGTCCCATTGGTTACAGATTTACTTATTTTAATGTTAGCTACAACAATCCATCCCCTCCATTGAAATGATGAAAACATCAGGCCCCTTCTCATTTGATTAGTAAGATTCCATTTAACTGGAATAGAGGAAGGAACAATAGGTGGTAAATCACAAATACCTGGATCACAGATTCTGGATCACAATATGGTAGTATGATTTTAATTTCTTGACTACCTAGTTTTGTAATCTGCACAAGAATAAAATACTAATAAAATGTGATTTGCTCACCCCCAAGAGTTGTGGTAACCTTTAGTGTAAGTAGAGTCACCTTAAAAACTACAGTCCACAAAGAAAACTGTCCAGAGACAGAAATGGGAATCAATTATTTCATAGAAGGCAGGTGTGTCTTTTTAATGAAACAGACACTCAGATACTGTTGATTTTTCTTTTAAACAGGAGATGCTATGGTAATTATACCTCCTTGACATTTACAGAGCATGCTGTCTTCTGTAAATTACTTTGCAAGTATTCAACTGTAAAGAGAATCTTTGAAACCTAAAAATTACTATAGGTTTTTTTTTTTCTTTCTGAAAATATAAGGAAATCTCTCAACTTACAAATAAGGTCAGAAACCCTTCCAAAATAAAAAAGAGTAGTGAAGTACCCCTAATTCATTAGTACTTCAGTTTCCAGCACTTTAAAACAATATTAAATATTTCAAATACACAGAAAATAGATTAATAAAACAAATACTCTGATATCAAGTAAATACTAAGATTTGGCTCAAAATTTTCTCATATGAATTTTTTAAAAATTACAAATCCAGGAAAATTCACATTATCTTTGCAATTGTAGTTCCATTTCTGTTTTCCATTATATGACCATTATTCTCAAATTGTTTTGTTTTGTTTTTGTTTCAGGGCCAGGGCCTTGCATGTGCTAGGCAAGTCCTCTGCCACTAATCCCCAACTCCTCAAATTGATTTGCATTATTTTAGATTTTATATTACACTTTAAATAAATATACATACATTCATAAGTAGCAAATAGCATTGCCACAAGTTTCTTAAAACTTAATTCAATATTATTTTGTTACACCACTTGTCCTAGAAAATATTTTCCTTGTGTAATAATGTGACTTCTAGATCTATGTGTTAATAAATATGGATAGAGTTCACTTATTTTTATTGCTAACTTATATTCTAATATGCAGCAATTTATTTATTCATTCCCCAATTAGGGGCTCTTTGGTTGTGCTCAATGTCTTGCAATTCCACAGGTAATGTTTTGAACCTCCTTGTACATGTAAGAGATACTATTATTGCCTAGAGTTGAGTCATGAATACTTGCATTCTCAAATGTATCAGACATGATCTTATTTCTCCTTTCCTACCTGTTCTCAGTTCTTGGTATTCTTGAACTTACTTTTCAAAAACATTGAGAAAATTCATTTCTTTCCCAGATTACCATTGAGCTTCATGTTCTCTTCATCCCTTTAGTGATGACTCAGATTTTCTAATCTGTGAATCCGCCCACAGTGCCTGCATATTGGGGCATGCAGAATAATGCTCCCCACTCCCTTACCACCCAAGATGTTCACAAGTACTGGCTGGAATCTGTTAATATGTAACCTTATGTGGCAAAAGGGGTTTTGCAGATGTAATTAAGAATCCTGAGTTGGTTTGATAATTCCAGAGTACCCAGGTGAGCCCAAAGCACAGAGTTCTTGCAGAATGAGAAAGAAGAGTCAGAGAGTCAAAGAAGGAGATGTGAAGATAAAAGCAAAGGTTGAAGCAATGCAGGTCTCTGAACTGAGGAATGCAGACAGCTTCCAGATGCAGGAAAAGGCTAGAAAATGGCTTCTCCCCAGAGCCTCCAGAAAGAAGATGCATTGCTTACCTCCATTTAAGATATTTTTTATCTGTTATGTTTCTACCTCTATTTTTTTTTCTTACTGAATTTAAGAAGTGTATTCAACCACATATATACATATATAGATACTGACATAACAAATATATAGATACATACTTATCAATTCTAAACAGTAACTTGTTGGCTTTATGTAATACAAGTATATATTTCCCACAATTATATCTTTGATTTTGCATGTGATATGTTATTGTGGCAAAAATGTTAGTTCCTTGTTCAGCCTTTCCTCTTGTAGCTTGTGCTTTTCATGCCATACTTTGGAATTTTCCCCTATCCCAGTACCATAATGTCATACTCTCGTGATTTTTCTTCCAGAAAATTTTATACCTTCCTTCTTCATTATTTAAATCATCAATTTGATATTCATCTTCATGTATGTTTTATAGGTCCTCCATTTTTTAAACCATTATCAGGCAGATGTTTCACCTATGTAATTTTTATGTCTTTGCCCTACTTTCCATGTTTTTTTTCTTTCCAAATGACTTTGCCAAAATTATCTACTGATTTTAAGCATATTTTGTAATTAGATTTTAATGTTCATGATGTCTTTATTTTAAATTATTCTTTTAAAATATCATCCTATCTTTATTTCATGACTACCATATTTCATCTTGTATCTTTCACAATATTAAAATGAGTTTTAAAACTATTTCTTGCTCCTTACATTATCTCATTCTATTCTGACTTCTGCTTATTTTGGTCTGTTTCACATTGGACTCCGCTCAAATACCTGGTGATCCTTTGTGATAGGGACTGGGATAAGAAATAGCAAATGCAAACTGGAAGCCCTCTGGTTATAGGTAGGGCTTATCAAATGATAGATATTACCATCAGCTAACAATGCAAAGGTCAGGCCATTTTACTGGAGCAATTTAAATATTGGTCTCCATCAGGCTTCACTTTTAGCTTGCTTCTTTCCCAAGATAAAAATCTCCTGTCATTTGCTTCACCTGTGTAGATCTGAATGTTAGGTTTTTGGTAGCTGACTAGAGAAAGGAAGCATGCTTACAAACTATGTATGGATTTTTAGAGAACATGCATGATCCAAGGATAATGTTTTATACTTATGTGATCTTCTGCAGGTAAGAGGTTAATGTTTAGAACCATTAAACATGCTCATCCTTGGTCATTTAGCATCTATAATGTCTAGTACTTCCAAGAATCTTGTATTAAAGTTGGAACAGAATAAGCTACAGTACTGTAACAAACTGGAATTTCAACACTTTATCAAAATCAATATCTTATAATTTTCCTACATGAATACACCATAATGAATCTTACCATCATGTACATCCTTGAGAATGGGGGGTGTGAGCTAGATTAATAGATATACCATGTTTATATAATTATGTCAAAGTGAATTCTACTGTCATGTATAACTAAAAAGAACCAATAAAAACGTCTTTAAAAAAAGCATCTTCATTTATTTTTATTTCCATTATTTATTCCATTTGGGTCTCTTCATAAAATTTGTTGTAGGTTATCCAGCTTTCTGCATTCATTCCTCTAACTTAAGCCTTAAGGACTCAGCTTGTGTCTACCTTACAGATTCACCATCTGGAATATGTGGCTTCCAAGTTCACCTTTAGAAAGGGAGGGGTGAGCAGGTAGATGGCTCAGGGCGATTCATGACTTTTGACTGGAAGTGGCTTCTCTCACTTCTGCCCATGTCACTGACCAGAACTCAGACAACTGGCTCTAATATAACTACAAAAAAGTCAGTGAGATAAATTTCCATGCAAGATAGAAGAGGCAAATGTGATAAATCAATAGATGTGTGTCTAATGCAATTATGCTATGTAAATTGTGTTACTTCTAACACATTTTCCAACTGAAGAAGGGCTTTCTATTTTCTCCATGCTGCTGCATGATTTACCACTCATCTGATTTTCAGCTCCCTAAATTTGCTGATCTTTCTTTTCAGTGGACATATATTTTGCCATCACATTTGTGCTTAAGAGTTTGTGTCTTTTTATTCATTGCTGTCATTTAAAAAGGCTTCCAGAAAAGAGCAGAAATACATGTTTGTGTTCATTTTGTAATTTATGACCAGAAACAGAAAAGTTATGTGACACAAAGGTTTGCTAAAGCCATATATTAATCCCATCTATAAATCAATGTATTCTTAGAGAGCTAAATTTACCTTACACAGGGAGAAAGTACTGATTAGAGTAATTAAAAATGTATGAGTTAAGAGTCTAATTGTGAAAGTATTTCCATTTATTTTACTTTTGTTCTAAATTAAATAAAATCAGTATATCTAATTGAATATTTCCAAAATAGACTTCATAGTTAAAAAGTAATTCTTTGTAAATGTGAAATTGCAACTAAGAAAGCACTTTAGAAACCCTTAATAAAACAGTGGGCCATACAAAAGCATTGTTTTGCAATTATTTAGCAAAAATACTACCATCCATATGGCAGCCCCATACCCAAATCAGAGCATAACAAGGGAACAGTTGCTCTTGAAGCTTACAGATTCTAACTTAGGGAATGTTTGCAAGATCACATCATGAAAATAACACCAAGGAATAAAAATGTGAGTGAAAAAAAAAAATGAAGACAAATGAGCCAGAACTGAGATCAGCTTAAAGGAGCCTAGATCAGGGAAATCAGACAGGATGTATGCTATTACTTTTAATGATTTTGACTCAAAACTGGTAGCATTTTTCTGCCACAAGTCTAGCTAATAGGAATGTATGGAAAAAAATGACAAGTATTATAACTGGAATAGGGAAAATATGCATATGCCAAGGCTTATGTGAATCCCCAACTGCTTGAGAAAACAGAACCCAAAATGAGCCTTGCCACCTACAACAACATGAGATTCAGCAAATAAAGATATTTCAATAAACAGAGTTTTATAAATAGAGACTTAAAGATAATTTTGAAAATGTTAGTTTACCAAGAATGTTAACCTACCAAGAAAAATCATTGAGGATTACTAAGAAACCTTAGCTGGAAGAGTGCATGAACTTTGGTACTTATAACTTATTTATCTAAGGTTAGTATTTACAGCTAACAGGGGCACAAATTGGGACGTACAGCCTGGTTTTTTTTTTGTTGTTGTTGTTTGTTTGTTTGTTTACTTCTCAGATAAAACTGTAAGATTAAAACCTCTCTTAATTTCTTATCTCCATTTATACAATTTAAATTTTTTCAATAGGTAATAAACCTAAAATCACATAGTAAATCTAAAGTAGCAATATGAAGTTAGGTTTTAAATATGCTGTTCAGTTTCTTCTGTGGAACACAAAGATTGTTCTATAGATATAGACATAAGCATACAGATATATGGAGATATTAAATTTTTGAAAAGGAATATCCTTGAGTGTGGTGTTATATCAAAATAGAATGTGTTCAGTATTATGATCATTTCCCGTCACTAGAAAACATTATTCAGCAGATTTAAAATGCAGTGCAAGTTTCAGAATATAACAGATTTAATCTTCTCCAAATTTCTTGGACAGAGCACTAAGTATGATATGTTGGTTCATATTTGTGGGTGTGCATGTAACAAGTTAGAGATGAAAGCTGTATCAGCAATCATCTGAAGGTTATGGCCACTACTTTCATTTTATAGAGATGGAAACTGAGGCTCCCCAAAAGAGAAGTAATTTTCTAATGAATAATCAGCAAAACTATAGAATGACCAAGGCTAAAACTGAATTACTGTGCCTTTTAGTTCAAATCCATGTTGGCATGGGAGAACTGTGCTTGTTTACAGACTCAAATTTATAAGATCCTAAAGTTGCATTAAAAAGAAAAAAGCCTACTTGGCCTCCAGGTTTGGAAAACAATGGCAGTTGCCTAACTTGGAAATTCCTCTATCAAAATGACCCTCATGACAAAAAAAAAAAAAGAACAAATAAAACTACACATTACCCTTGCATTCCCCATTACTAGCAACAGAAAATATATACATGCACATGTGTGCGCGCACACACACACACCTCCAAATTATATATAAGTGAAAAAAAAATTCTAACAGATTATACATGATAGAGCCAAGCCAGTGGGTATGAAAAGAAGAGGTGAGTCCCAAGATATTACATGAAAAGGGCTACAGAGGTATAAACGACTTAGATGAAACATAGAAAAAGATCACTTTCAAAATAGAAAAGTTCACCACTGACTTCAAAACACAGAATACAGGTCAGAACTTGGCAGTTCTGAATCACAACACAGATACAGAGAAAAGCTGTGAAGTGTATGGGAATGAAAAGGCAGTCCTGGAGAAGTATTCCTTTGAGGGATAATCACATAGAGAGAGAAGGGCTGGTCGTTAATCCTTAGAGATGAGACAGAAAAAAAGAAAAAAGGGAAATTGGGAAGGAATTAAGGAGAAATAAGACATGGTACCCCTTCCTCAATAACACTACCAGAAGCAATATCCATAAATGAAACTTCACAAATAAAAGCAGAAACGACAAAAGAATTGCTTTTGAATCAGAATCCCTATTAATGAGGCAGAAATTTAACCAAAACACACTGCAACTTCAATACAATATTAGAAAATGTAAAAGACTTTCTACTAATAAAATATGTCCTCCATAGCAAGCATAAAGTTGGGAAAATGGTATAATACAACACACTACACTGAAGAAAACATCCTCAAATATTTGGGGATGGGGGCAGACCTTGAGTTGATTGTTCTCAAAAAGAAAATAAAAGAAAAACTCATTTCAAAAATGAATTTTGAAGTAAAAGATGCACAAGGAAGACACATCCAAATGAAATGGACCATATTAATGGGAAGAAAGAGAATTTAAAAAAAAAAACAAGAAAAAAGAAATGAGGAAGAAGTAAAATAGATGAGATCAATGGATTAAGAAATTGTGATACAAAGAGAGATACACAATGGAGTTCTAATCACCCATAAAAAAGAATGAAATTATGGTGTTTTCCAGCAAATGGATGGAAATAGAGAACATCATGGTGCTAACTAAAACAGGACAAAGTTAGAAACTTAAAGGTGGAATATTTTCTCTCACATGCAGGAGCTACAGTAAAATAAAGGAAAGGGGGAATGAAGGATAATGTAAAGAACCAATTGAATATAAATCAGTAGACAAGTGAAAGGAAGTCAAGTAGAGTAGAAGAATGAGAATGGGAAAGGGGAGGGAGATGGGAGGTAAAAGGAGAAAGGGAAAAAGGGGGGTCATGAACTGAAATCAATTTCCATGCATGTATGCGTTGGTCAGAATGACTCCAACTACCATGTATAACTATAAGGCTCTATTTTTTTTAAGTTGAAGAATAAAAAGAGAAAGTAAATGATATGGAAAATGAGTAGAGTGGTTCAATTTATATATATTTTATGTCCTTGATAAAGAAAACCAAAACAGCATAACAAGTGACTATTTAAAATTATTATAATCCCCCAAATTAAAAAAAGTCTGAATCTATACATTGAAAGTATATGCCATGTACCTAATAGAAATATGATCCAGAATAATAAACCCTTAGACATACACTAGTAAAACTGTTAGACCTTAAAAACTAAAGGAGGGGGAGCAAGTTTTCAGGAAAAAAAAAAAAGATGCATTAACTTTAAAATGCATAAAAATTTAAACCAGCAGAAAAGTTCTCAAAAACAAACAAAACAAAATAAAACCCATACACGTCAAGGCTGTAGTGGAATAGCATTTTCAAGAAAAGTAATGAGAAAGTGTGAAGTAAGAATATTATATCCAACTAAAGGATTCTTCAGTTTTGAACTTAACATACTGAGGAAATATTATACATTGTGAATTTCCTCAAGAATCTATGAGAATTTGAGACTTATCCAAGCAAAGATAACTTGGTGTTATGGTTTAGATATTAGGTGTTCCCCAAAAGCTCACCTGCAAGACAACACAAAGTTTAGAGGAGGAATGATTGAATTAGTGAACTAATCCCCTGATGAGATTAAGTGAGTGATGACTGAAGGTGGATAGGTGTGACTGGAGGAAGTAGTTCAATGCGGATGTGCCTTGGGGGGATAGATTTGGTGAGCTGAGCTTAGTCTTTCTATCCTTCCTGAACATATTGTCAGCTACTTCCCTGGGCCACATACTTCCCCCATGATGTTTTCCCTATCTCAGGCCCAGGGGAATGGAGCCAGCTCTCTATGGACTGAGATCTCTGAAACTGTGAGCTCCCAAATAATCTTTTCCCCCTCTAAAATTGTTCTTATCAGGTCTTATAGTCACAGCAATGAAAAAGCTGACTTTGAAAAGCACTTTGAAATCCTTAGTAAAATGACTGAAGTTAAGTATTTCAAATACATAACTGCACAGCAAAGATAACAATTAGGCAGGTCATGGGCAGAATAATAATATGTAAATATCACACTCTCTAACAAAGTAAAATGGATAACATGGAAAGAGGAGGATAGAAAATGGGGAACGAAGAGTAAGATTATAGGTAGTAAGTGCTAATCATTTAAAACAAATTTAATAGGTAATAATGAATTAGGGTAGAAAACATGACAGAATTAAGGGCACTACGACAAGTGTTAAGCATACAGATAACCCCTAAAATGCAAAGTCTGTCATTCCTAAATAGCAAAAAAAAAAAAAAAAAAAAAAAAAAATTACATTTAAAAATCAAAAAGTATTCCCCAAAGAAACATAAGTTATACATATTATAACTACAAAATAAAATGATAGAATTGAGAACAGATAAAAGAGTCATTAATAAATGTAAAGTTAATTAATTTATTAAAATAATTATAGTGTTTGTACTGACTCATAAAGATAAGCCCAAACCACGCTGCTGCTGAGTAAGAAACAAACCTAAAAAGTATGATTCAAAAAAACAGAAAATGGGCTGGGATTGTGGCTCAGCGGTAGAACGCTCGCCTAGCATGCGTGGGGCCCAGGGTTCCATCCTCAGCACCACATAAAAATAAATGAATTGAATAAAGGTATTGTGTCCAATTATAACCAAAAAAATAAATAAATATTAAAAAAAAAACAGAAAATAAGGAGATGAACAAAGATTTATAAGGTAAATTTAAACACACAAAAATGTGTATTTTTGCAATCCTAATTACAGACAAAGTAACGTTCAAAGAAAGAGAATTAGAAGAGACAAAGATACTTAAAAATATTAAAATTATTATTTCACAATAAAAACTGCAGTTTTGAGTATGAACCAAATAACAAAAGAACAAAGTATAGAGAACATATAGAAATTTCCAGAGAAATAGATATAAACAAATAATCAGAGACTCTAACAACTATTTTCAGTATAAAACAGACCAAGTAGAGTGTTATGGTTTAGATATGAGGTGTTCCCAGAATGTTCCTTTGTTAATGCAGGAATATTCAGGGACAGATGATTAGATTTTTTAACTACTTTTTAAAAAATTGTTTTTTATAATTATACATGAGAGTATATTTTGACATATTTTTACAAACATGAAATAAATCTTATTCTAATTAGAATCCCAGCCTTTTGGTGGTGGTACATGATGTAAAGATTCACTGTGATGTATTTACATCCCTGCATAGGAAAGTTAAGACAGATTAGATTTTGAGATCTGTAACTTGAACAGTCCATCCTACTTTGAATGGACTGCCTGGGTGGTAAATATAGGCAGGTGGGGCATGGTTGTAGGAGGCAGGTCACTGGGGATGTGCCCAGGAAGGGTATATGTTCCCTGAAACCCCTTGCTGATCCCGCACCCCCATCTACTTCCTGACCCCACCATTAGCTGATCAGCTTTCCTCCCCTGGGCCCTTCCACCATGGTGTATTGACCAAACTTGGGACCAGAACAATAGAGTTGGCCATTTATGGACTGAGACCTCTGAAACCATGAGCCCAAATTTTTCCTCCTCTAAGTTAAGTTGGATATTTTGGTCACAGTGATTAAAAAAAAAGAAAAAACTAACTAAAATACAGAAAAAATACTAATGGTTAAAAATCAATAAGTGTTGTGTGTACACATTTATGTAATAACTCATAACCAATAATAGAAAATGTATTTTCTTTAAAGCAAACATATTATAAACAATTCTTTCTGCCTACAAAGCAATAAAACTAAAAGCAAGAAAAAGAAAATGTCCATTTTATTTGGAAATTAAAATGGTTTGCATTAAATAATTCATTGAAAGAAGACAGAGAAAATAGTGAATTTCTATAAAAATTACAGTAAAATACTACATGTCAGTGTCTATAGAATCCACTTAAACCAGTTATCAAAGAAAACATGTATATCAGTACAACAGGACATAAATTAATTAAACCTCTATTCTAAAATTTGGAAAGATAACAACAATAAAATACAAAGGAACCATGAGGAACTAAAGAGTAAAGAAAAAATGAAGAAATTAATAAGGTAGAGATCATAAAATCAGTAGATCACATTAATACAAAATACTGTTAAAAAATTAAAAAAAAACAAGCAAAGCATTAACTATGTTAAACAAAAATGAAAGAGAAAAAAACACTAAAAATATAAAATGGAGCATTGAATCTCTTGATAAAGGATATACATTTTTGAAAATAAATTTGAAAATTTAGAACTGAGTCACTCAAGAATATAGTCTATCAAAAGTAATACAGCATGAACAGACCCAAACTAAACCCACCATAAATAGAGTTTTCAAGGAAATACTTTATGCATGCACAAAAACAGAATCAAGCACAGATGGTTTCAAAAAGGAATTATACCAAACATTTAATGACCTTATATTCTCAATAATATGTAAGTTGTTTAGAACATATGAACAAGAAATGGGAAAAAATGCCCACACTTTTTAGAAAGCTAATGTAATAATATTTCCACTTGATAGAGCAATAAGAAAACGTCAAAGTGGAGGGTGTTATAGAATGCAGGGATGATTCATTATCAGAAAATTTATTCACACAATTTGCCAAATAATTAAATTTTAAAAATCATGTGATTTGTTATCTACAAAGATGCTGGAAAACTTTTTCACAAAAATCAATGTCTATTTGTAATACAAACATTGGGTAAAAGAGAAATGGATGGATACACAGCTCTTTAATATGATTAAACACAAAATACACACATGTGCACAAACACAGACATAAATATATAAACCTTGTGACAGCAGGATAATGCCCTTCTCACAATAGATGCATGTGTAATCCTCAAGACCTGAGAAATGTTATTTTAAATGGCAAAATGTAACAGTAGATGTGATAATAAGACCACCATGAAAGAGAATTTGCCAGTCAACACTACCATGAAAGAATTAGGAATATATATAAAAATATAATATATAAAATTTGAATGCATTTACTTTTTTTTTCTTACCCAGGAATCACATTTCTAGGAATTTACCCTGAAGATGTATTCCCAACAATACCAAAAATAGGTATGCAGAAGTTAATATATTGACAAAAGTATTTGTAATTTTCAATTATTCAAATATACCTAAATATTCATGCATAAGAAGTTGTTCAAATAAAACTATGACTGCACACCACAACAAAGGACTATGGAACTATAAAAGAGAATGGGAAAGATGTTGAGTAACTGATATAAAGTAACTGATATGTTATTCCCAGTAAATAACACTAAGTGGAAAACTCAATACCAGGTACTACCTTTTATGAAAGAATGTAGGGAAAGTAAGAAGATGTAAACAAGGAAGGATGAATCAAGGAAACAGGTTAATTGCAAGGAGTAGAAGACGTGGGGGGAGGTGAATTTACATATGAAGGAATTAACTCATTCCACTGAGTATACCCATGTATAATTTTGATTTTTGTTTTTTATTTATTTATTTATTTTTTAATATTTATTTTTTAGTTCTCGGCGGACACAACATCTTTGTTTGTATGTGGTGCTGAGGATCGAACCCTGGCCGCACGCATGCCGGGCGAGCGCGCTACCCCTTGAGCCACATCCCCAGCCCTAATTTTGATTTTTAAACCCTATCAATATCCAAAAGATTCAAGTTAAAGTTATGTCAGTATAGATGAAGAGGGGGAAACAAAATATGAAACTGAAAACGAATTTGGAAAAAGAAAAGTAAATGTCCTCCATTTGCATTCTCACCAGCATAACAAAAGGAAATATATCCATTTTTTCCCCAACTACTCTCAAAGAAAAAATTATGAAAAGGACTTGTGTTGTTTGGGGTCTGCATTTGTTCATGTTTGGGGATGAATAGAAATGGAAAATTTATTTCCAAATCTACTTTAGTGGTACAGATTAAAACAAAAGCAACAAGCAAACAAAGTAAAAATAAGATCTGAGCTTTTGAGCTGATGGTTCTTTATATAATATTTAAAATTTATTATATTTTGGATGCTCCTTTACAGGGATCTTACAGAATATTTATATGATTAAAGTGGTCTGAGAATTTAAAGTATGCTTAACATGTACAAATGATCAGAGCTCTTAAAGATTGTCCATACTACATGCTCCTCTGTATCAAAATAAAACACATTCAGTCTGAGATTTATTCAAAAACAATATGAATCACTGCTCTCATAAACAGTCTATTTTACAACTCAGATGTCTTAATCAGATATGCTTCTATCAAAAAAATGGAAAAAGAATGAAACAAAGACAAAAACTAAATAATCTATTTAATTTCACAAAATAAGTTAGTGTAAAAAGTCCATAATGGTATCAATGCTATCTGAGCAAAAATGATGGACAGGCTGTACAGCAGCTTTTCTAAAATGCAACAGTGGAACTTGAGAGAAAGTCTTGTCAAAAAAAGACAAAAATTAACATATGCGCTGAGACAATTAAAAACAAAATATCTTTAAACACAAGAGAGAAATCAATGATGAGGGAGCAGAGGAGCACCAAGAACAATACAACAGCCTACCACATTGCAAATAATAATTGTGAAGGGAAAACCACTTAAGGTGATTATAAAAAGTCACAATGATCAATGAGATAGCTAATAAAGGGCATTAATTATAGCTCTGTAGTGTTCTAGAGTGAGAAAAGTGACTTTCAGCAAAGCAAGACCAGGAGCTTATATTATGGTACTAAAGATAGGCCCTTCTTATTCCAAATGTGATGACAACCATAGTCAACACATATAAAACAAAATGCCTCTTGTCCCTAGAGTATCATGGAGATCACCAAAAAGAAATAGATCTGAAGTTAGATATAAGTACAGAGTACAAGAAATCTATATCAGGATAAATTACAATGATTAAAGTTCATACTAGAGACTTGGAAGATGGCAGCAAAGGGAGTGCATCACCCCAGTGCACCTCATCACTGTGTGGGAGAAAGACCAGGTGAAACAGCTGAAGGCTATCTTGTTGGGAATTTCCAGGGAAATTGAGGTGCTCCAGAATCTAGTGGACGGATTTCCATCGCAGGAGGTTCGGTTGTGGGGGCTCGGTCATGGGCAATTTCTTCGCACGGAGGGTCCCATTGCCTGATCGGCGGACCGCCCCGCAGCTGGAGTCTGCGGCGCGTGCTAGGAAGCGGCGAGAAGCCGGAGCGGGGGTGCAGCGATGCAGATTCTGGGGGCTCCTGCCAGTGGTGCAATGGCCGTACTTAGTGCTGAGTTCCGGCTTTGAGACAGAGGAGAGAAGCAGTCCAGTTCGATTCTCGACACCGGTCTGACCACAGAGGAGGACAGCAGCCGCCATCTTGGAGAGCTGATGTAATCATCCCTGTTTTCTACTGATCTCAGCTCATTCAGCTACGGAACAGGTATTTCAGGCTGGTATTTGCCTGCGTCTCGCGGACAGATCGCTCAGGCTCGGGGCTGGAGAACCTGTGGAGAATACTCCTGGGGGCTTGATCCTGGCAAGGCGTACACCAGGCTCTGAGCGGCCGGATTCTGGTTCCCGGGGCTGCTTTGGCCCAGGGCTGGGGAACCTGCGGAGACTGCGTGAGGCCAGCTCCAAGTGGAGCATGCGCTGAGCTCGGGGAGGCTGGGTTCTGACTCCCGGGACAGTTTTGGCCCGGGGCTGGGGAGCCCGTGGGGACTGTGTCTTTGAACCCGCTCCCAGCGGAGTGTGCACCGAGCTCGGAGAGCTTGGAGCGGCCTGTTTCTGGCTCCCGAAGCTGCTTTGGCCCAGGGCTGGGAAATCTGCGGTGACTGCTTCTCAGTCTGGGTCCTGCTGGAAGCTGTGGGGGCCAGGGAGGCAGAGTGGAGCTGCCGCCTGCACCCAGAGCAGGCCAACTGACCCGCCGGCGTGGTATCACGACACCCCAACTGCAGCTGGGGCCGAAGAGAGTAGCCGCCCACACCTGGAACAGGACCAGCGACCCGACAGCGCGGTAGCCAAGTCACCCCATTTGGAGTAGAGGCTGTGCAGAGCCACTGTCTGAGCCTGCAAGGTAGGCAGACCTGCGACCCACTGGCAGGACAGGCCCGGTAGCCTGCCAGCATGGTGGACACGTGGCAGTCACGTCACACTGGTTGGAGTGGGGGTGGAGCAGAGACGCCGCCCGTGTCCGGAAAAGGCTCAGCGACCCGTTGGAGAGGCAGTCAGGTACCCCCATTGGGAGTGGGGGCTGAGCAGAACTGCCGCCCGAGCCTGCAAGGTAGGCAGACCTGCGACCCACCAGCGGACCAGGCCTAGAGGCCTGCCAGCGTGGTAGACACGTCACACCAATTGGAGTAGGGGCCGAGCAGAGCCGCCGCCCACATCCAGATCAGAACCAACGACCCGAGGGCGTGGTAGTTAGGACACCACAATTGGAGTGGGGGCAGAGCAGAGCCGCCACCCGCGCCCGCAGGGTGGGCAGACCTGCGACTGACCAGCGGGGTAGACAGATCACCCTAATAAGAGGAGGAACACAGCCACTACCCGCCCTGCAAGGGAGACTTCCCAACTATACAAGAGCAATATAAATAAATAGGGGGAAAATTTCAAAAACACAACAGTTTCACCAAGCAGAAAGAAACGTGAGTAGTATGAAAAGAACAGGAAAGAAAGGACCACAAGCAATGCAGGTCAACTCAACTTTAGAAGAGATAATAGCTGCAACAGATGGAATGTCAGATAAAGAGTTCAGGATATACATGCTTCAGATGATCTGGAGTCTCAAGGAAGACATGAGACAGCAAAATCAGACAATGAAAAATCACTTTGACAAGGAACTACATAAACAGATCCAGGAAGTAAAAGATCAATTTCACAGGGAGTTAGAGGTAATAAAAAACAAACAAATAGAAATCCTAGAAATGCAGGAAGCAATAAACCAACTTAAAAACTCAATTGAGAATACTATCAGCAGAGTAGATCACTTAGAAGATAGAACATCAGACAATGAAGACAAAGTATTTCAACTTGAAAAGAACAACATATCGGAATCTATGGGACACATTGAAAGCAGTTCTAAGAGGAAAATTCATTGCTTGGAGTTCATTCCTTAAAAAAAGAAAAAAACAACAAATAAATGATCTCATACTTCATCTCAAAATCCTAGAAAAAGAAGAGCAAAACAACAGCAAAAGAAGTAGAAGGCAAGAAATAATTAAAATTAGAGCTGAAATTAATGAAATCGAAACAAAAGAAACAATTGAAAAAATTGACAAAACTAAAAGTTGGTTCTTTGAAAAAATAAATAAAATCGACAGACCCTTAGCCATGCTAACGAAGAGAAGAAGATAGAGAACCCAAATTACTAGCATATGGGATGAAAAAGGCAATATCACAACAGACACTTCAGAAAAACAGAAGATAATCAGAAATTATTTTGAATCCTTATACTCCAATAAAATAGAAGATAGTGAAGGCATAGATAAATTTCTTAAGTCATATGATCTGCCCAGATTGATTCAAAAGGATATAGACAACCTAAACAGACCAATAACAATAGAGGAAATAGAAGAAACCATCAAAAGACTACCAACTAAGAAAAGCCCAGGACCGGATGGGTATACAGCAGAGTTTTACAAAACCTTTAAAGAGGAACTAACACCAATACTTTTCAAGCTATTTCAGGAAATAGAAAAAGAGGGAGAACTTCCAAATACATTCTACAAGGCCAACATCACCCTGATGCCTAAACCAGACAAAGACACTTCAAAGAAAGAAAACTACAGACCAATATCTCTAATGAACCTAGATGCAAAAATCCTCAATAAAATTCTGGCGAATCAGATACAAAAACATATCAAAAAAATTATACACCATGATCAAGTAGGATTCATCCCTGGTATGCAAGGCTGGTTCAATATACGGAAATCAATAAATGTTATTCACCACATCAATAGACTTAAAAATAAGAACCATATGATCATCTCGATAGATGCAGAAAAAGCATTCGACAAAGTACAGCATCCCTTTATATTCAAAACTCTAGAAAAATTAGGGATAACAGGATCATACCTCAACATTGTAAAAGCAATCTATGATAAGCCATAGGCCAGCATCATTCTGAATGGAGAAAAATTGAAGGCATTCCCTCAAAGATCTGGTACAAGACAGGGATGCCCTCTCTCACCACTTCTGTTCAACATAGTCCTCGAAACACTGGCCAGAGCAATTAGACAGACTAAAGAAATTAAAGGCATAAAAATAGGAAAAGAAGAACTTAAATTATCACTATTTGCAGATGATATGATTCTATACCTAGCAGACCCAAAAGGGTCTACAAAGAAACTATTAGGGCTAATAAATGAATTCAGCAAAGTGGCAGGATATAAGATCAACATGCATAAATCAAAGGCATTCCTGTATATCAGCGACAAACCCTCTGAAAAGGAAATGAGGACAACTACTCCATTCACAATATCCCCCCAAAAAATAAAATACTTGGGAATCAACCTAACAAAAGAGGTGAAAGACTTATACAATGAAAACTACAGAACCCTAAAGAGAGATATAGAAGAAGACCTTAGAAGATGGAAAAATATACCCTGTTCATGGATAGGCAGAACTAACATCATCAAAATGGCGATATTACCAAAAGATCTCTATAAGTTCAATGCAATGCCAATCAAAATCCCAACAGCATTTCTTGTAGAAATAGATAAAACAATCATGAAATTCATATGGAATAATAAAAGACCCAGAATAGCAAAAACAATGCTAAACAGGAAGTGTGAATCAGGCGGTATAGCGATACCAGACTTCAAACTATACTACAGAGCAATAGTAACAAAAACAGCATGGTACTGGTACCAAAACAGTTGGGTGGACCAATGGTACAGAATAGAGGACACAGTAACCAATCCACGAAACGACAACTATCTTATATTTGATAAAGGGGCTAAAAGCATGCAATGGAGGAAGGATAGCATCTTCAACAAATGGTGCTGGGAAAACTGGAAATCCATTTGCATCAAAATGAAACTGAATCCCTTTCTCTCACCATGCACAAAAGTTAACTCAAAATGGATCAAGGAGCTTGATATTAAATCAGAGACACGGCGTCTGATAGAAGAAAAAGTAGGCTATGATCTACATACTGTGGGGTCGGGCTCCAAATTCCTCAATAGGACACCCATAGCACAAGAGTTAACAACTAGAATCATCAAATGGGACTTACTCAAACTAAAAAGTTTTTTCTCAGCAAAAGAAACAATAAGAGAGATAAATAGGGAGCGTACATCCTCGGAACAAATCTTTACTCCACACACTTCAGATAGAGCCCTAATATCCAGAGTATACAAAGAACTCAAAAAATTAGACAATAAGATAACAAATAACACAATCAACAAATGGGCCAAGGACCTGAACAGACAGTTCTCAGAGGAGGACATACAATCAATCAATAAGTACATGAAAAAATGCTCACCATCGCTAGCAGTCAGAGAAATGCAAATCAAAACCACCCTAAGATACCAGTAAGATTGGCAGCCATTAGGAAGTCCAACAACAACAAGTGCTGGAGAGGATGCGGGGAAAAGGGTACACTTGTTCATTGTTGGTGGGACTGCAAATTGGTGTGGCCAATTTGGAAAGCAGTATGGAGATTTCTTGGAAAGCTGGGAATGGAACCACCATTTGACCCCTATTCCCCTTCTCGGTCTATTCCCTAAAAACCTAATAAGAGCATGCTACAGGGACACTGCTACATTGATGTTCATAGCAGCACAATTCATGATAGCAAGATTGTGGAACCAACCTAGATGCCCTTCAATAGATGAATGGATAAAAATAATGTGGCATTTATACACAATGGAGTATTACTCTGCATTAAAAAATGACAAAATCATAGAATTTGCAGGGAAATGGATGGCATTAGAGCAGATTATGCTAAGTTAAGCTAGCCAATCATTAAAAAACAAATGCCAAATGACTCCTTTGATATAAGGGGAGTAACCAAGGACAGGGTAGGGATGAAGAGCTTGAGAAGAAGATTAACATTAAACAGGGATGAGAGGTGGGAGGGAAAGGGAGTGAGAAGGGAAATCGCATGGAAATGGAAGGTGATCCTCAGGGTTATACAAAATTACATATAAGAGGAAAGGAGGGGTAAGAGAAGAATAATACAAGTGGAAGAAATGATTTACAGTAGAGGGGGTAGAGAGAAAAAAGGGGAGGGGAGATAGTAGAGAATAGGATAGACAATAGAATACATCAGACACTAGAATGGCAATATGTAAATCAATGGAAGTGTAATTGATGTGATACAGTAATGTATACGGGGTGAAATTGGGAGTTCATAACCCACTTGAATCAAACTGTGAAATATGATATATTAAGAACTATGCAATGTTTTGAATGACCAACAATAAAAAAAAGAAAATATATTAAAAAAATGGAAAAAAAAGTTCATACTAGAAATGAATAGATGCACAAAAATGTCATTGTTTTCTGAATGCACAAAATCCACAAAAGAAAACAATGTGTATTTTTTCAGAGATGAATTTGAGCTTTTTTAACAAAATTCCTTTACTAGGCAATGTCAACACAGTTCATCAAGTTGAACAGAAATGAGACAATAGTGTTGACTACATGATCACACAGCTGTCAAGAGTAACATTTCTGCTTTGGGCAGTGGAATATACAGAAATAGATATGCCCTCACTTAATAATATATTTTTTATAATACTCTAATATTTTCATAATAGTATATGAGTCATTCCATAATCTTTGATTACTAAATGAATGAATGTTATTGATTTCATGGAATGGTGCAAAGGAAGCTGTTTTGGTTCAAAATGCTATCTAAGATGCAAAAGAAATCATGGAGAATTCTCTCTTCCATTCAGAGCTGTTAGGAGCAAGTCACTCTTATGCTCACTATAAGAAAAAAGTGATGCAAACTGAAAATGAACAACCCTTCTTAGATCCATCAGAGACTTGAAGTCAAAAGGCAAATGACTGCCCCTCAAATTGGAGAGATAAGTATCATATAAAAAGAGTCATAAGTTATTTGATGGAAAAGCCAGGAACAGAAATCACCAGTGGGGCCAACATCAGGGCAGGACAATTTTTAAAATATTATTAACAATTACTGAAGGTTAGATATAGATAAGCATGGCAGAAACTTCAAAGGGAACCAACCACCCTTGTGGGAGCGAGATACTTTCATGAGTTTTACTTAAAAAGAACACTATGAAAAATCAGAGAATATTCTCTTTATGCTTCTAGTAGGGGGAGGGAAAAAAATTAGACATTTTGAAATGACCCAGAGAATTCTTTTTTTCTTAAGATTTGCCCTCAAAGAAATTATTTTACCATGGCCAAACCAACTGAGATTTTTACCAGACCTTAATCAAAATGGGAGGAAAAAAATATTCATCTCTAGCTCCTTATGACCTTCTTATTTTACCTAAATTTGAGGATGGGAGATAAAAAATGTTTATAATGGTCGACACCCAGAATCACAAGTTTAGTAAAATATTAGATCCAAATAACAGGACTACAGAAACTTCCCCTATCCCCCAAATTTAGCACATCACATATAGGGGCTCCTCTACTTATTAGGGGTTTACAGCTGAAATATTTGCATCTTTCAGATCTTATTTAGGAAGAAGTATTTGTAACAATTCAAAGATAATAGGAAAAAGTATAATAACAAAAAAATCAACAAAAAGAAAAGAAATGAGGACACCAATGAAATTTTAGCCTCTGCCACCTAACAAATAAAACAGACATGGGTGAACATAAAACCTCAAATTAAAGGCCCATTTAGCTCAGGTCCTTTTGCTCAGTGTATTATGTCCAATTTTAATAAGATGTTGCATGGTATACCAAAAGATAAATAACAATGTTTAAAAAATAAATTAAGCATCTTAAATGGACTTACATGGTATTCTAGCTAGAATATGTGCTAGATTCAATGCAAAATGGGGTAATCAGACTGGGGATGTAAAATGGTGGTTAGTATAATAAAGATTCTAGCGGGAAAAATAAACAATATTTAAGAAAAGATGAGCACTGTAAGCAGTGAGAGGGAAACTCTAAAAAGGAATGGGAAAATGACTGAAATTAAAGGCATTATAACAGAAATGAAAGGTGTCTTTGATGGGCCTGTCCACAGATTATAGACAGACCATGAAAGAATCATTAAGCTTAAGGAAATGTCAATATAAATTTCCAAACATGCAAAAAAAAAAAAAAGAGGAAAAAAACCCACCTTGTAAATAACAGCATATCCAAGAAATGTAGTATAATTACAAATGTAGTATAATTACAAATGTACACATGAGAATACCAGAAAGAAAAAAGAAGAGAAAAAATATTTTAGGGCTCAGGGTTTAACCACCAGTAATGAAGAAAGAGAGGAAAACACATATATTTCAAGCAATAATGGCAGATAATTTTCCAAAATTAATATCAGACACCATATCATAAGAATAGGAAGCTCAGGAAATACAACATAAGGTAAATATCAAAATATGATATAGTAAAATTATATTTAACTTCAGAAAATCAAACCCAAAGGTAAAAAATCTGGAAATAAGCCATAATAGAAGAATATCCATGTTTTCCAACTGAAAAGGATCTGAATTATAGCAACCTTCTCTTCAAACACAATGCACTTCAAATATCTAAATCTGATCTAAAAAAAGTCTAATTTTTTAAAGAAGATGGTAAAAACAATTAGAGTATTCAGAGAAAAAAAACCCTATCAATTTAAATTCTATGTCCAATAAAAGTATCCTTCAAGCATGAAGAAGAAAGTAAGGCTTTCTCAAACAAAAATTAAGAGAATTTGTCACCAGTAGACTTACTTTGCAAAAATATGTTATATGTTCTTCAGAGAAGAGAAACAACATAGGTCAGATCAAATCTACAAAACAAAGATTGGTCATTGGGAAAAAATAAAGATAAAATAAAATCTTTTATTTTCCCTACCAATAGTTGATATAATAATTAAAAACTCTTTAAAATGATAGCACCAATGTATTTAGTGATTATAGGTTATTAATAAGAGAAATGAATGATGCGGTAGTATGATGGATAGCTGGCTGGAAGAATTGGGAAAACTGCTATAAGTTACCTACACAACCTGTGAAGCACACGGTGTTGTTTGAAAGTCAATTTTTCTGCAAGCACATTAGGGAAACCATCAAAAAAGGTTAAAAAATATAAATGATATGCTAAAAGCCAAGATAAAATAGAATAATATCAGCGAGGTGTGGTAAAGCATTGCTGTAATCCCAGCAGTGCCTTGCAAGGCTGAGTGAGTCAGGGGATCTCAAGTTCAAAGCCAGCCTCAGCAATGGTGAGGTGCTAAGGAACTCAGTGATACCCTGTCTCTAAGTAAAATACAAAAATAGGGCTGGAGATATGGCTCAGTGGTTGAGTGGCCCTGAGTTCAATCCCTGTACTCCCTCCTCCCCCCAAAAACAAAATAATATCAATTAGAGCAAGAGCAATGAATGGAAAATGGTAAAAAATATGGTGGATGTTAATCCAAGTATTTCAACAAACACTTTAAACTTCAATAGTCTGAATATATGAATTAAGACTAAGAACTGGCACAGTGAATAAAAGAAGATCCAACCACATGTCATCTGCAAGAAACCCACTTTCAATATATGCACAGATGATTAAAAGGTTAAGAATGAAGAAAAATATGATAATTACACTAATCAAATGGAGTAATTCTAATAGTTTCAGAAAATGGAGAATTTACAGCAAAAAAAAAATTGTCAGGGATTAATAGGGGCATTATAAAATAATGAGGTTAAGTCTCCAAGACAACAATGCAATCATGATATATACCTTAACTGAGTAGCAAAATACATGAAAAAAAATATCTAAAACTGATAATGTTATAAAAATAGGAAAAGAGTAAATACAAAGCAATCATAAGAAAATAATTAAAATATTCCTTTTTAAATTTATATTCTGTATAAGTGTATATTGGTTCTGTTCTTAGATTATATTTAATATGCCTGTTATATTAATATCTTAACTTTATATTTTTCATAATCTTAAAACAATAAAATTATTATTGATCAAGATCTTATGCAAAATCAAATTAATTAGAAAGAGGGAATCAATTGACAAAAATCACTAAAATCTAAAGTTGGTTCTTTGAAAATACTGACAAAATTGATAAAGCTCTATGCAGGGTAACTAACCACAGAAAAAGACACAAATTATTAATATCAGAAATGAAAGAAAATGATCCCCTAATGATCCCATAACTATTAACAGAACAATAAAGGACTATTATGAGCAACTTTATGCCTAAACACCTACAAAAAATGGACTAATTCCCTAACTGCCACCATCTAATAAAACTGATATTGACAAGTGATAATCTGAATTATGTCTGAATACATTAAAATAGTTCAGTCAATAATTAATAGCCATCCAAAAAAGAAAATATCACAATTTGTGTTACACTGATGAATCTATAAATATTCAAGGAAAAAAATTATACCAACTCTTAAAAATTTCTTTCAGAAAAAAAAAAAAGCAGAGAAAATACTTTTCAATTGATTCTAGGGCGGCATTACCCTCATACCACAACCAGAAAACCTAAAACTGATCTAAAAAATTAAGTCTAATTAAAAAAAAATATATATATATATAAAAAACAAGTAAAGTGAATAAGAAAATTCTTTATAATGCTTACAGCAGAAAAACAGTATGGAATATAAAGCAGAACAAATATGTAGATATAATTTTCAAATCTAAACTTTCGCTTTTAAGAGTTAATTCCCTTTATAGGTAGGTAATTCTAATTACTGCTGAGGCAAGTTGACCTTTTTTTAGTTCAATGCCAAAAAAAAAGCCCTGTTAGAATAACTTTTGGTATTTTAACTAATATTTAAAAATCAACAACTCAGAGGTGAGAGAATTTTCATTTTTTAAAAAAAGTGAACCCTGCAAAACAAATTTTAAAAAGCAAAATCATTGTTAAAAAAATAGTAAACATTGACATAATTCCCATGACAATTTTTAGAGTGAACTTGAATGTGTTAATTATTATAAAGAAATACTCAGTTATACTGATTATTAAACTAACAAAAGACCTGTGCTTCTATTCGTTGTTATCTTGATAAAATGTGGAAATGGCTGACTTCCCTTTATGACCACTCTAAGAATGACATTAGAATTTAGAGCATGGCTGCTTTGGCAATAAGACTTCCAACATTTCTAATGGAAATTTAAAATTTCTTCAAAGCAACTTCTAAAAACCCAAATTATAAACTTTATTACAATTTTCCCTTTGTAGAAAATCACCAAGAAGCCTTATAAAATTGCAATAGGAAAATAGTTTAGGCCAATTAAAGAAAGCACTGAAAGACCACCTACCTCAACAGGGCATTTTTCCCATCACTTCTTGCACACCAAACCTGTCGAGTTTGATAGCCGATCTCTATGTCCCAGGGCTGGGAATGGTGATGTGCTTTGTAACTTTGATGTCTAAAGGTGACTTGCTCATTCGAATCAGAGCTAAAATCCAGAACAGTTCTTTCGCTGAGGCTAATTTCTTTAAGATGAGGAAGTCTACATTTACTCCATGGTCCAACCTTAAGGCTGAAAGTATATTCCTCTTCCCCAAGAGGGCAGGAGATGGGGACATCACAGGCCCTGGACTCGGTCAGATTGGGACACTGCACACCGCCATACAGAGGGGGAGCGATGGCCGCCCGAGTTCTGTGCTGCAGCTTCTTCCCACATCCTTTGCTACACTTGGACCATGGGGAGAACTCTGATACAACACAATCTCTGGGACAGGGAATGAGGCAAGCTTGTTCTGTGGGGGGTTGAGGGGCAAAGTGTTCACAGATGTCACTGGCCACCATGGTTCTGTTCAACTTCTGAAGACAGTGCACTGTTCGGTGCTGCAGTCCGTGTTGAGCGGTCACACACTCCGAAGTCCTAGGCTTGACTTCTCCCTGGGCAAAAGGAACAAGCACACAGTGGTGCCAATCAGAAACCTCCCATTGGAAGAGGTCACTGTGCCAGTCACAGACTCGGAAACAACTTCTTTCTGTTGGAGGCCTGCTGCTCTCATCACAGTTAGATAAGTGACTTGTCCACCCTTCAACGTGAAAACACCATACTGCACGACTCTGGACTCCTCCCGGCCCACAGTCTCCTGTACACCTTCCCCAGGGACCTACAGGCAGAAAAACAAGGGTGTGGATACTAAGAGACACATTCAGCTACTCACAGGAAGATGGAGATCAGTTTACACACTTCCCAACCCAATCAGTGTGAAATGATAAACTTTAGTGGAACACAGACATAATGTAGCAGTTAAGAACGTGGGTTCTGCCTTAGTTTTCTCCTGTTGAAATCTCATTCCGCCTCTGATCAGTAGTGTAAACTTGCATGAATTACTTCAACTTTCCAAACTTTAGTTCCTTACCTACATTAGGTTAAAAATAATAAATACACCAACTTGTAGGGCAGTTATGAGGATCAATGATACAATGTGGTGCCAAGAAGACAATACACATTTAATAAATGATTGCTCCCATTAAAATTACTATGTTCCAAAGCCTATATATCTAGCTCAATACTAATATTTTTCTAGTTAGGCAATGGTTCATTTAAAGCAAAGCCCTAAAGCCAGGATTTTAATAAAGCAGAATTTTTCATGTTTCCAATGATTTAGTTCATACCCTAAGAGACTCAGAAGAGAAATATGTTTTAAAAAATAACTTGCTGAAGTATCCTAAATATATTTTCATTTTCTAAATAACTGTCCTCAGTTTCAGTTGGTGCTTACAGAGGAAACTGCACGAAGAAAAAATTAAACCGATACAGGATTGAAAAAGTAAGGTAGTATAAGAAACAGCAGCACTGAATTGCCTATAGAAATTTTGCCCCTAGAACCCTAGAAATAAAATGTACTATTTTTTTTTTTTTGAGACTAGGTCTCACTATATTACTCAGTCTTGCCTTGAACTCCTAGGCTGTTCTCCTATCTCAGCCTTCAATTATATGGGACTACAGGTGTTCACCACAGAAGCTGGCCAGTTTTAATATTTGGTGGGTATTGAAGTTTACAACATTAGCTTATAATTTACTATATCTTTTGATTAATTAGTCTTCATGGGAAAGAGATCAAGAAATGAACAAACAAGAGGGCTGCCTATTGATGTTTATCACATTTTTGGCTTCTAATCTATAGACATACCCCTTGGCATTATCCAAAAGGTTGATCATGTATTTATTCCCAAGGATAGCAAGTAATCACATATTGTGTCAATGAGGAAAAAAATGGCTGCCTCTCTTTCCCTTTATTTAAATATATCATCTGAACCTGAAAAAAGTTTTATAAGGTTAAGTAGGTAACCTCTGCCCCTGCACAACTGTGATGATCATTAAAGTACTTCAAACTTTGAGAAGCATATTAATTGACAGGGGCTAGAGAAATACATTTTCTCCCTTTCCCCCCAAATCTGATCATCCACTCAAATTTCCAATTAATTAATTGTATTTTCATGCACATTTTCATTACATTTGTAGGAACAGTAGGGCACGTACACAGCCACATGCATTGTGGCAGAAGCATGTATCCCCAGACAAACAAGCATCTGCATTTGGGACTATGTGTGACAATGAAGATGTCTTACTTAAGCAGGACAGTAAGACAACAGTTTCAAACTATAGTCATCCCAGTTCTTCCTCACATCCTCTTCTAGTTCATACAAACCTATAATTCTTGGCATTACCATGTTGGGCTACAGTGATAATTACTCCTGTCACTTTGTAAGGGTGATTAACATGGAAAAATACCCTCATCTTCTTTCAGTCACCACAAGCAAGAGGTTCCTCTTGCTGAAACACAAGAATAGGTTTCATTGATTGGAAAGTCAGATTTTACTCAGGAAAATGCCTGTGGGTTTGTCTACTCATATCCTGGGGTGTGTCATGCCAGCACTGATTGGTCATGGTTCAGAGAACACATGTGGGAACCAATGATCTCAACACTAACAGATTCCATCGCCTGCCCTGCACGTGGATGTTCCCATAGTTACCTACAGTTTTGAACTTTGCAATTTGGGATAGTTGTTATTACTTGGCATGTTATTACATGCTGTATAGTCCAGATATTCTGGAGCACTTTAATTGTCTTACCATCTTCTATCGTGTCAGAATACACTTTACTATTTATTTTTAAAAAAAGTCCAGTTACTAAAGAAAAATTTCAGAAGTATACAACTTTAAAAGTCTAAAATTTTGAAGTTTGCAGCCAACTTTTAAAAATCAGTTTCAAACAACATAAAATGTTTTGTATAAAATTAGTTTATCTCTTCCTACCATAGTGAGAGGGTAAGGGAGGGAGCATGGGTTAGAAATGATGGTGGAATGTGATGGGCATTATTATCCTAAGTACATATATGAAGACAGGAATTGGTGTGAATATACTTTATATACAACCAGAGATATGAAATATTGTGTTCTATATGTGTAATAAAAATTGTAATGCATTTCGCTGTCATATATAAATAAAAAAATATTTAAATCAAAAAATGTTTTGGATAAAATGAAACTCTGGAAAAGCACTGAGGCTTTTTAACAATGGTTGTCATTTTATCACTATTTATTTAGATATTGAAAACATGCAACTTTCTATTCAGGATATTTGATATGTGGATTAAATGAATACCAGAAAAGTCAAGCCACTTATAATCAATCTTGAAAATTTTATTATCAAATTTAACTCATTTATTACATCCTATAAAGTACTCCTGTTCTTCCTTTCAAAGCATTTGACTAATATATTTTCTTACCATTATAATACTGATTTCTTATTAAAAGTTCTCCAGTTACTTATAAACATTTATGGTAGACTTTTTGTTATTTGAAATAATTATCACTTTATAAATTATATTTATAAATCACTATTATTCTCTTAGCTTTCATATCCTCCAGCCATACAGAATTTTACCAAATAGAAGCATTTTCCTAAATCAGTGGAAGACAAATTATAACTATTAAGAAATTAAAATTGCTACTATTGCAGATTTGCTTCTTAGCATAGCCATGATCTCCTATTGGCAGGTTAATATTCCTTTGGATATAAAAGCAACAACAAATGAAAGTGGTGGATGAACAATAATTTCTCCCTCCTAGAGCTGAAATTTAGACAGTAGCTGTCATGAGATAAAAAGTGCATATATTTGTAAACATTAGAGGGTACATTTAGAAAAACAGAGTGAAGTGAGAACAGTTCCTCATGTTAGAGCAAACTTTGGTGACAGCTGAAAACATTTAAATAACAAGTAAATGCAAAGTAAATTGTGTATGCTTAGACTAAATGAAAAACAAATTGCAAAAAAAAAAGACATAGGAGATGGAGACAAGAACTTTCAGCAATTGACCTATAATAATTTGCATTTCTCAGGCATGGAAGAAAATGTGTTCTGTGATTTATTCACTTTTATTGGCAACAAACTTTCAATACACAGAGTGAAAATCACCTAGCCCTGAGGGGTTTTCAGAAAACATATTGAAGTAAAATGTGGCCTGTAGTTGGAGAAAGCTTATATCCCTTGTCCAATTTCAGAAATGGAAGATTAAAAATTTGAGCAGTTGCAGAAAAAAAGAAGAATATCGCCTTTAAATTTACCACATACATAAAATGTGATTATATTCAGAACATATATTTGGGATACGTAATGTAGGAAAAAAATAAGAAAATTATTATTTTAAATATCAGTTCCAACTTTTTGTCTTAATTAGAACACAGGTACCAGATTATAAAATTAAACAAAATTTAGAACACCTAGAATATTTAAAAAGTTTAGTTACTAAGTTGCTCTAAACTACAACTCATGCTATATTGCATTCTTGAAAAAAAAATTTCAATGATACAAAGGGTATGGTGGTTTTGAATATATTATCTGTCTTCTATCTGCAACTTACTATGCTTGCAGTACAACTAAATTCAGTTACTATCGAATAAACTGCTAAGTATTTTAAGCCACATCAGTTTTAATTAACAAATTAAAATTGTGGTTTTCAAGTAAGTTCTTTGGACGTTGAAGGGTAGCGTTGATGAACTGAGGTCACATTCAAATTCTTGACTGGTTCCTTTTTGTCTTTGGCCTGTGTTTTGGCAGGAAGTTCAAATATGTGAAAGCTCTAATGTAATATTCTGCCAGAAGCAGAAAAGTGCTGGCAAATTTTATTCTCTTAATTAAGTTACCCCTTAACTTGATTAGTTTAGATGAATATGTTACCCAATCTAAATCATCATATTTGAGACAGACTGCTATATCCTTCAATGTAGGTGTGGTGCCCACTAAAATGTCTGCAGACAAAAAAGGGGGGGATTCTTGAGGTCAGAGAAAATCAACACACTCTCCACTGCTTCTGCATAGTACCTATCACTGTTTGAAGTGGCAACCCTGATTTAATACCATTCACGCAGTAGGAAGAGATGCTTGCCTTATTATTCATTTTTTTCCTAGCCACAGCTTTTATTATCCTGGCATTGTTGTAGTTTTAACTTGGGAAAGAGGTTTGAGGACTGACATGAATCATAATGCAGAACTTTACCATCTTAAGTTAAAATATCTGTGGATAATTATTCTACCAAAGCACTATCATAAACAGTGACTCACTTGCAAGAGACTTCATCTTCAAGAAATAGCTCAAAATTTATGTAGTAACTTTCATTGCTCCAAAGGCATCTGCAACAACTTTAGAATAAAGTAATAACTCACTTACCTAGCAGATGCTTATATAAAAAACTGCACTTAATAAAATACATCCAAGAACACAAGAATGAGAAAAAGTGGTATTCATTCATTTAAACAATTATTCATCACTAATCATTTGACAGGTAGTACATCAGACTCTGGGAATATGAAAGTTAATGAGACATTATCTCTTACACAATCTGTATTCTAAATGTACTGCTGGATTACCCATGAGAAGGTCTTATGACCCCCTGTACAAGCCTATTTTCAACCTACCATACACTGATTTAACAATCTGAATGGTTTCCCAGAGTTCTTTAGATCTGAAGCAGCAAACCCAAAGCTGGGAGGGAATCTTGGAAGCAGGTATACTGATGAAAACAAGAAGAGTTGCGAGGTTCAAAGACCAGATTTCTATATCTATCAGGACAATCAGTAAATCCACCACCGGAGGATGCACTGAAATACTCAATACTTTATGAACTCTCAAAGAAAATCTGCTCATTTCACATACTCATTACTGAGTCATTTGTCACCAGATGCTGCTAAGAATACAACAGAGGATATAGAAACACAAATATTTTCAGGTGGGAAGGAATTTAAGTTTTAAGGCCATTCATTAAAAGCATCCTATTGCACTTTTTTTATAATCCAAATAATCCTTAACACTAAAATTATTTTCAGAAAACATGTCCAATTGGCCTAAGAAGTATGCATACTAAAGCATTCCAATAAATCTCCTAAGAAAAACTTCCCAGGAAAAAAAATAAATGCTTTCAAATACAACTTCATTTTCATAGGTATAAAAACTTACTTTCAATGGTATCCATGATTCTTGTCACAAAGAATTGTGACAGGACATTCACACTTCCTGGAGGCATAGGCATTGTTGCTAACATCACTGATTCTTTCTGCAGAATTGTATTATGTTTGACACTAATAACATATTCTCTATCCATTTCACCTTTATAGACAAATACCTCTGACTTCAAAGCAAAGTGCATCTGTTATTCATCATTTTTGATTACAAATTATTAGTCGCTAGTGGCTAGAACATCCATTAAAAGTAGCTCGGCAGGAAAAATAGATTAGAAATGTATCTGAACGACTCATCAGCTGATGCGAACACCACAGAGACAGAAAACCACCTTAAAAAATTGTTTATCAATATATGTGATTTGAAATCTACTTTCTAAAAATTCTAAAGGCTAAAAGAGACTCTCAAGCCACTGTACTTCACAGCATTCTGACACAAGTGAGTCTTATAGGATCACTAAACCCACAACCTACTAACTCCCTAGAATGCAGGGGTGGAAAGGGAATCTCACAGCTCACAGTTTGTGTAGTAGGAAATAAAGCCTAGACAAGTTCAATGACTTTCCTAAGGTCACACAAGCATTTCAAGTGGAAATGAGATTGACAATGTCATTTCCATGTGCCTAATCTAGTGGTCTGCATACTATAATACTCTGGTCTCTATTACTAACATTTCTAAGATTGTAAGGGGAGAATAAGTACTCCATAAATGATTGCAATCTAAGGGGTAGGGGAGAAAAAGGAGGGAAAAAACACATGGAAATTATATTAAATCTCATATAATAGGCAACAAACTGCCTATTGAGACTTCTCAACCCCCTGGACTGTGACCCAGAGCAGACAGTTACTCTCAAGGGCCCGTCACAGTTTATTATATGAGTTGTGAGACATCGTGCCTTTATATGCAATGAAAACAGAATGAATTCCTCCTTGAGTACATACATTAAGGTTTGGGGTTTTAACACAAGAAGGAACCCTCGAGCAGCAATAAGAAATGATGTGTCCATAGACTAGCTACAGCAATAACAGTAACAGGCACCAGTTCCTTCTGAACACCTACTGTCTTCCCTGTACCACACATGCATTATTCATATCGTTGATATTGTTCTGCTTTGCTGGATGAGAACATCAATACTTGAGATCCAAGAATCACTCAAGGTAAACAGCTCAGGAGCCCTCTCAAGCTCTTCTTATGCTAAACCTTTCCCACAACTGCAGGGAATCTATTCTTAGCAGTGATAGCCCTTGAACAAATGAGGCCTTGCAAAGCCCATTAGGCAAGATATTTAGAAGGGGGTCTATCTGATGGGTGTGCAGCTAGCATGAGTAGCTGAGGGTCTTGCCACCCCGCATCTGCCTATAGCTCTTTGCCCCATCTCTGTCCCAGTTCAGTGGGCTGGCTCAGGTGGTGGCCTCAGAACTCCCAAGGCTCTGATACTTGTCAAGAGATATTTATGGGGTATTCTCATCCCATAAATATGGCTCCACTCAACTTTGACTTTACTTACAGTAAACGCTTCAGCTCAGCTCTCCAGATTCCCTGGAGAGGTGGAAGAAAATCATTTACTCAGCTGTTTTGTGTTAGTTAAGTGGAAAAGACAATCGCAAGTAAGCCAGAGATGGAATAAAGTCAAATCCCACACCCTGTTGTTCACAAGGACTTCCTCGATCAGTTTACTGACCACCTCGGCATTCTGGACTCTCCAGGAGAGTCAGAATTCTGTTTGCTTTACCCTGTGCAGAAAGCAAACTGGAAAACATGCAAAGGAGGAAGAAACTTTTAAGATGTGTCTCTACTCAAAAACGGAGCACATAATTCTGCTTACAGTCAGTAAATGTTGGACTGCCTGGAGGCCTTCTATGTTTTCTACTAGAGATTCAGGAAAAGGCAGCACCACAGTTATGGGGCCAGGCAAACAGGCTTTAAAAACACCCAGAAGGGTGGGATGGTATCAAGCATGGCATTCGCCATTAGGTAACTTAAGAAATAACTGCCTAGGAATAAAAATGGCACAGGAGCATATTCAAGATAATATTTTTCTTTGTGACTTCGAGAAAACTGTCACTGTAATGGTTACATGGAGTATATCTGTTTTAGAGTCCATTCTCTTTCTAGTAGCAGATATTTGTATAAAGTACAAATGAGAGAGAACAAAACACTAGCTGCATTTTGGCAGACAGAATAGCTTGTCTCATTTTTTTAAAGAAATAATTATTTCTCTTTCAAAACAGCAATTTTAATAGTATTTGAGATTCTTTTATAGTTGGGAAAATAATTTTCAAGTTATTATGCTTGGAAAAAAATCTGAGAAATAGCAGTATCATGGCAACATCACAATGTTAAGTTTTTTTTTCTATCTAGAAACAACTATAATCACCTATTTGACCTATGTAGTCTAATGGGTATGCTAAAGACGTACATAACATTATTAAAGATCACATCCGATCACTCATTCATCAGTTTTACCTCCTAAATGTCACTCTATCCTATTGATGCTTCTTTATCGCCACAGTGGCCACCTTAGCCCCAGCTCCCCTCTCTGTTTCATGGGTGAGAGGATGAACTACCTGTTTATGTAACAGGAGCTTAGAGGCTGCTTTTGCTAAAAAGCACAAGACACCATCAATATTTGTGGGAATCTTCAACTGCCAGATGTTAAAATGTCCCATTCCACACCCCTGGAACACGGAATAAAAGTCTTTACCCGTTGCCCTAAACCTGCAGTAACCTTGGATTGCAAGAACAGTGAAGCCTCACAGATCCTCCATGATGACATCCCCACTGATGACATCAACACCTAAGTGACAGTGATGACCACAATACAGAAACTGAGGATGCTCCCCTTTGACAGGAGCAATCATCCCAAAGGAAATGGATTGCCTCCTCAAGCAGTGATGATGACAACTTCCCCAGGACCTTAAGAACCAAGCTTGAGCTGGTAAAAGACCAGATCATTTTGACCAAGGCTGCAGAGTTACAATACCCTCTTGCCCCTGCCCTAATTCTCCCTCTACTTAAACGCAATGCTCATACAAGTAACCCCTAAAACAGAGCTGGAAAAACTTGTCCATGGTGTTCTATGGATAACTACATTGATTAAAGTTCTTTTCTTGCTTTTTACCAAGACTTTTTCCATTTGTGTTTTGGGGTAAGCAGCTGTATGTGATTTGTTGGAAGCCCTAGAGTTGGCCTCTGGCTAGAAATCCAATAACATATAAACTTCCACAACCTATTGATCCACCCTCAATCCACCCCTGTCATCAATTATTTTTCCCTATTACCATGTACTGTTTAATAATTCAAATTTAGTGCAATGTATTATCTGTATGTTATCCCCATGCTACAGGCCCATCAACAACTTCCTGTTGGTGCAGCCAATATGGAAAGCAGTATGGAGATTCCTTGGAAAACTGGGAATGGAACCACCATTTGGCCCAGCTATCCCCCTTCTCAGTCTATACTCAAAGGATTTAAAAACAGCATACTTACAGGGACACAGCCACATCAATGTTTATAGCAGCACAATTCACAATAGCTAAACTATGGAACCAACCTAGATGTCCTTTAGTAGATGAATGGATAAAAAAAAAATGTGGCATATATACACAATGGAATGTACTCAGCAATAAAAGAGAATAAAATCATGGCATTTGCAGGTAAATGGATAGCGTTGGAGAAGATAATGTTAAGTGAAGTTAGCCCAATCCCAAGAAAAACAAATGTCGAAATGTTTTCTCTGATATAAGGAGGCTGATTCATAGTGGGATAGGGAGGGGGAGCATGGGAGGAATAGACAAACTCTAGATAGGGCAGAGGGGTAGGAGGGGAAGGGAGGGGGCCAAAAGTTGGCAAGGATGGTGGAATGTGATGGGCATCATTATTCAAAGTACATGTATAAAGACACAAATTGGTGTGAACATACTTTATATACAAACTAGAGATATGAAAAATTGTGCTGTGTATGTATAATGAGAATTGTAATGCATTCCACTGTTATTTATTTTTTAAAAATCAATTAAAAAATTTAAAAAACTGTTTCCTGTTCTTTCCAGAATAAACAATTACAAGATATTTAAGATGACATGCAAGTACCTATCTGACCAGGCCCTTAGTGTCCTGATCATTTGGGTTACCTACTGCTATTCCATCATATCAGCCACTTCTGCCATCCTTCTAATGTGCCCAGTTCCCTCTCTATCTCTGCATCCGTATGTACTGTGTCTTAAACCAAATCAGACCCACTGCACTTGAGACTCCAATGAAATTCATTCCTACTCACCCTTCTGATCTTATATCACTTCCTTAGGAAACTCTTTCTGGTGCTGTGATAGTACTTTATTCTCCTTCAAAGTATTTGTCACTCATACCATTACAAATTTATTTGTGTAATTCATTGTTTGATCCTTGACTCACCCACACGACTCCACAATTCAGTTATGACAGAAACACTTTGGTCCCATTCACTACTCCATTCCTGGCAATAGCTCATCACCTGGCATGTGATGAGTGTTCAATCAGAACTGTTTATCATTGAAGCTAGAAGAAGTATAGGTAGCAGTGTAGGTAGCAGAGTCATGGACAACTACAGTTAGGAGTAATATCACAACTGTGAACTCACCAGGGCAATTGCATGTTGGTTTTGAGAAAATAGGGGACAATTTTTTTTTAAAAGTCTTTCCATTGTGTCCCCTTAACTTATTTTTATAGGAAGAGAACTCTAATAATGGTACCCCAGAGAATTTTCAAATGCAGTATTTTTCACAAATCCCATCTGTAATGCTCATTTTTCTTTGTTGGACTCTGTGGACCCTTTTTTGACAATCTCCATAAAGCCAATGGAATTTAGTAATGGAATTTGATTAGCATGTTAATGTACTAAAATTCCCAAGTTTATGACATATTTCATCTTAGACATATGTCTAATCAAAAATGATCCAGGAAACTCATTCAACAATTATTTTCATAGTTTGAGAAAAAGAAAAGATAAATGAGAATTGCAAATCCGATCCTATCAAGTTGGCTACTATTGGCAAAACTAAAGAAGAATGGGAGATGGAATTGTGATGATCACAGGCTCATTACAATGACAACAACAGCAACACACCACACACTCTACTCAATGATTTATAATAATCATGTCATGTCATGCAGTTCTTATAAAGATTAGCAGGCTAATCTTTATAAGAACTCCAAGTACCTTAACTTTCCTGAATATTTTCAAGAATATTAAAAGAACAAAGGAGATGAAGGTGAATGTGATATTTTTAGAGATTGTTGACATGATGATATTCTCTGATGCCTAAGAAAATGCCTAAACGAAGAGCATAGAAGGTGTGTTTTAAGCCCATTAATGTGGACCTGTCCTCTGCCTGATGATAAAGCACTAAAAGATGCAGAAAACCCCAGCAGCAAGGAGAAGGCTGTCAGATGCAGACTTCTGGCCAGAATCGGGAAGACTCTGAAGAAAATGTCTCATGCTTGCACCCTAGCAGGACTGGAAATGGAACTATTTATTCAGAGGGGTGGAATCTGTATCAGAGACCCAGGACCCACCTTGAAACATGTTTAAGAAATGAATTTTGATTACAGAAATACAAAAATACCTCTTTTATTCAACATCATCCTTGAAACTCTAGCCAGAGCAATTAGCAAAATAAAGAAATTAAAGGATTACAAATACATAAAGAAGAACTCAAACTATTACTATTTGCTGATGACGTGATATTATCTCTAGAAGATCCCAAAAATTCCACCACTAAATTTCTAGAACTAATAAATGAATTAAGCAAAGTAGCAGAATATAAAACAACACCCATAAATCAACCCATTCCTACATATCAACATGAATCCACTGAAAGAGAAATTAGGAAAACTACCCCATTAACAATAGCCTTAAAAAAAAAACCCTGGAAATCAATCAAACAAAAGAGGTGAAAGACCTCTACAATGAAAACTACAGAATATTAAAGAAATAATTGAAGCAAACCTTAGAAGATGGAAAGATCTCCCATACTCCTGGATAGGCAGAATACTGTCAAAATGGCCATACTACCAAAAGTGTTATACAGATTTAATGCAATTCATATTAAAATACCAATGAAATTCTTCATAGAAATAGAAAAAGCCATCATGAAATTTATTTGGAAAAAAAAAGACCCAGAATAGCTAAAGCAATCTTTAGCAAGAAAAGTGAAGCAGGAGGCATCACAATACCATACCTTAAACTATACCACAGAATTATAGTATCAAAAATGGCATGGTATTGGCACCAAAATAAACTTGTATATCAATAGTACAGAATAGAGGAGAATATAGGATACACAGACAAACCCACACAAATATAGTTATCTCATACTAGATAAAGTTGCCAAAAACAATCACTGGAGAAAAGATAGCCTATTCGACAAGTGGCGCTGGCAAAACTGGAAATTCATATATAGCAAAATAAAATTAAACCTCTCTCACCTTGCACAAAAATCAACTCAAAATGGATCAAAGACTTATGCACTAGAACAGAGACCCTGCACCTACTAGAAGAAAAATAGGCCCAAATCTTCACCACCTCAGTCTAGGATCTGACTTCCTTAACCGGACCCCTAAAGCACAAGAAGTAAAATCAAGAATCAATAAATGGGATGGATTCAAATTAAAAAGCTTCTTCTCAGCAAAGTAAACAATCAATAATGTGAGGAGAGAGCCTACAGATTGGGAGATAATCTTTACCACATGCACCTCCAATAAAGCATTAATCTCTAGGATATATAAAGAACTAAAAAAAAACTTAACATCAAAAAACCAATAACTCAATAAATAAATGGGCTAAGGAACTGAACAGACACTTCACAGAAAAAAGAAATACAATCAATCAGCAAATATATGTAAAGGTTTCAATATTTCTAGAAATTAGTGAAATGCAAATCAAAACTACACTAAGATTTCATCTCACTCCTGTCAGGAGGCCAATCATCAAGAATACAAGAAACAATAAATGTTGATGAGAATGTGGTGAAAAAGGTACACTCATACATTGCTGTCGGGACTGCAAATTGGTATAACCACTATGGAAGGCAGTATGGAGATTCCTCAGAAAACTGTGAATGGAACCACCGTTTGACCCAGCTATCCCACTCCTTGGTTTATACCCAAAGGACTTAAAATCAGCATACTACATAATGCATCCACATCAGTGTTTATAGCAGCTCAATTCACAACAGCCAGACTATGGAACCAACCTCGGAGTCCCTCAATAGATGAATGGATAAAGAAAATGTGGGAAATAAATAAATATATATATATATATATATACACACACACACACACACACACACACACACACTCAATGGAATATTACTCAGCTTTAAAGAAGAGTGAAATTATGGCATTCACCAGTAAATGGATGGAGTTGGAGAATATCACGCTAAGCAAAATAAACCAATCCCACAAAACCAAAGGCCCAATGTTTTCTCTAATATGCAGATGCTAATTCACAATAAGGCAAGGGGTGGGGGCACTAGAGAAGAATAGCAGTACCTTACACTAGGTAAAGGGTGATGGAAGAAGAGGGGAGAGGATGTGGGAATAGGAAAGATAGTAGAATGAAACAGACATTATTACTTTATGTATATATGTAACATGTGCACTCAGAAAAATGAGAAATTATATCCCATCTATGTATGATATATAAAAGTGCATAATCCATTCTACTGTCATGTATAACTAATTAAAACAAATAAAAATTATTAAAAAGAAATGAATTTTGATTATAGAAATATAAAAATCAATGAGAGTGGTCAGAAGACATTTTAAAAATTTTTCAACATATACAATAGTTTTCCTTCTTCCTGGTATTTCTCTTTTCTGTTTTTCAACTTTTTAAATGGTCATTAGTGACCCATGCTCATATTTTTCAGAAGAGAGGTGCAATAAAGAAGAAGTAAATACAGCCAAGTCTCTGGTAGTATAATCTATTACATAGGTTATATTGGGGTGTTGGGTATTTCTGAGGGGCAGATTCTATTCCCTGAATTAGTGTATATATATTTCCTGTACCTTGTTTTCCCAGAGAACAAGCCACAGCTCAATCTAAGCAGAGCAAGCCACAGCCACTGAGTACTTCCTGGAAGAGCTTAACGTAGCAGAAAAGTACCATAAAGGACTAGCACAGCACAGAAGCTCCAGAGAGAGTCAGAGTGTTGCCAGCTAGCCTCTCAGGAATTAGTATCCACTTGTAATCTGACATAGAAGGGTGGACCTCTTAGAGAAAAAGTCAGGGAACTTCATGATAGAAAGGGCTCAAAACATAATCAAATAAAGATAGAGAAAAACAAAATTATATTTCTTATACACAAGATATTTTGGGCTAACACTGATACCTACTGCAATAATCACTAGCACATATAATTATAATTTTAAAGGGAATCAGAGAAGTATTAATAAATGCATCTCCCTCTGGTCCAGGGGCTGACAGGCCTGTAGGACATGCAAGCCTTCGTTCAATAGTTCACTGAGAAATCCATCCTCATTACCCTTTTGCAGCTGCGTGAGCACATACCAATGACCTGCATTTGGTGTCAACTCCTTTTAGCTTTTGCAAGATTGGAATTTCCCAGAGTGCTTTGTGGGAATTCAGCTTCCAAAGAAAGTGAATTGAATAAATGTCATTTGAGATAAAGGGGTACTTTACATTCCCATAATGAAAATAGTAATTATTATAAGGTGGTTTTTTTTCACTTGATAGACTTAATGTTAGTTTGCAGACTACTGAAAAAAAAAATGCTGAGGTTTACAAGTTTCTGGAGACAAGGAAAGCTGTTGTCCTTGCCTTTACTGGAGTAATCACCTCCTCTTATTCCTACTACAGACAGAATGTACTTATTCCTACTACAGACAGGATTTCCCAGACTTTTTTCAGTGGAATGAGTGTATCTCCTGAGATCAGTAGGCAAGGAGAAACCCTGTTATTAAATACATTTGGGAAGAATGCAGGGTTAAATAAAATTCAAAATTCTCCATTTTATAAGACTCTTCAAGGATTTTAATACACATTTTGAATTCCCAAGACCTAAACTCTAGTGTGCAAAGTATGTAACCCTTTTTACTAAAGATAAATTTTTAAAAAGGAATATTTTGGGGCTAGGGTCGTAGCTCAGTGGTAGAACGCTTGGCCTAGAATGTGTGAAGCACTGGGTTCAATTCTTAGCACCGCATATAAATACATAAAGGTCCATCAACAACTAAAAAAATTTTTAAAAATCTGAATATTTTTCTCCATTCAGAATGATTATATTTGATAAAGGGGCTAAAAGCATGAAATGGAGGAAGGATAGTATCTTCAACAAATGGTGCTGGGAAAACTGGAAATCCTTATGCAACAAAATGAAACTGAATCCCTTTCTCTCGCCATGCACAAAAGTTAACTCAAAATGGATCAAAGAGCTTGATATCAAATCAGAGACACAGCGTCTGATAGAAGAAAAAGTTGGCTACGATCTACATACTGTGGGGTCGGGTTCCAAATTCCTCAATAGGACACCCATAGCACAAGAGTTAATAACTAGAATCAACAAATGGGACTTAATCAAACTAAAAAGTTTTTTCTCAGCAAAAGAAACAATAAGAGAGGTAAATAGGGAGCCTACATCATGGGAACAAATTTTTACTCCTCACACTTTAGATAGAGCCTTAATATCCAGAGTATACAAAGAACTCAAAAAATTAAATAATAAGAAAACAAATAACCCAATCAAAATGAGCCAAGGACCTGAACAGACACTTCTCAGAGGAGGACATACAATCAATCAATAAGTACATGAAAAAATGCTCACCATCTCTAGTAGTCAGAGAAATGCAAATCAAAACCACCCTAAGATACCATCTCACTCCAGTAAGGTTGGCAGCCATTATGAAGTCAAACAACAACAAGTGCTGGCGAGGATGTGGGGAAAAGGGTACACTTGTACGTTGCTGGTAGGACTGCAAATTGGTGTGGCCAATTTGGAAAGCAGTATGGAGATTTCTTGGAAAGCTGGGAATGGAACCACCATTTGACCCAGCTATTCCCCTTCTCGGTCTATTCCCTAAAGACCTAAAAAGAGCATACTACAGGGACATTGCTACATCGATGTTCATAGCAGCACAATTCAGAATAGCAAGACTGTGGAATCAACCTAGATGCCCTTCAATAGATGAATGGATAAAAAATGTGGCATTTATACACAACGGAATATTAGTCTGCATTAAAAAATGACAAAATCATAGAATTTGCAGGGAAATGGATGGTATTAGAGCAGATTATGCTAAGTTAAGCTAGCCAATCCCTAAAAAACAAATGCCAAATATTTTCTTTGATATAAGGAGAGTAACTAAGAACAGAGTTGGGAGGAAGAGCATGAGAAGAAGATTAACATTCAACAGGGACGAGAGGTGGGAGGGAAAAGAAGAGAGAAGGGAAATTGCATGAAAATGGAAGGAGACCGTCATGGTTATACAAAATTACATACAAGAGGAAGTGAGGGGAAAGGGGGAAAAAACAAGGGGGAGAAAAGAATTACAGTAGATGGGGTAGAGAGAGAAGATGGGAGGGGAGGGGAGGGGGGATAGTAGAGGATAGGAAAGGCAGCAGAATACAACACTAGTATAGCAATATGTAAAACAGTGGATGTGTAACCGATGTGATGCTGCATCCTGTATATGGGGTAAAAATGGGAGTTCATAACCCACTTGAATCAAAGTGTGAAATATGATATGTCAAGAACTATGTAATGTTTTGAACAACCAACAATAAAAATAAAATAAAAAAATCTGAATATTTAAAAGAAAAGAAATATTTTGCACACATGATACTTTTGGGTTGTTATACGAGGTATTTCATCTTTTTAATATTTTTAACTTCCATGATTATAGGTAACATGAAATGAAAACATTTAAAAATTTTAATTTTAGAAATCACATCTCACACATCTAGGTTCCATGTCATCTTTGAATCCAAAGCCCATTATTCACATCCTTCCCAGAATAAAAACCAAAAAGCAATGGACACAAGAGAAAACATCAGCGATCTGCCACATGTTCACAAAGGTGGATGGTTATAAAACAAACAGTAGAGACAGTATGTTTGTTAGGTGTTAGCTAAGCAATTTCCAAAACCCCAAGACACAAAACCAAAGTGAATGGAATAGGGACAAGGTCCAAGGCAAAGGCACAAAACAATTCAGAATAAACACTGAATATGCTGCTAACTCATAAAACAATGAAGAGGTATTGCTTATGGGGCTAATTTTAGATTTTCTATATCACTTCAAGCAGAGTTTATGCTATGCTAGGATTTACTTCAGGATATGACAGGATGTACTTTACTGGCCATACATTAGTGAATTATAGCAATGCAATCATTGATTCCAATTTTAGAAATACTATTATTGACTCTGTGTGCCACATCAGGGAACAGTACATGAATCTGACATTCTGTAATAATATTTACTAAACAGAATTGGCTTATATATTTAAATCATTTTATCAATATATTATGCAATATCAATATTATATTGATATATTAGATATGCATAACCAATAATTGGTTAAAATATATCTTTGTATATAATTATATGTATTAATGAAATACAAATATATGTATAATTGTTTCATAGATGTATCATATTAGATATAATATATAGAGACACACACACATATAGTCTTGTGTGTATATATACACACATGTGAATGTGTATTAGTTTTTCTTAACATCTTAGGACATTTTGTTCATACATAAATCACCTCTAATTTGCATTAATTACCTCCATGACCAAAGATATTGCTTATTAGCATCCCTTTTACCCACTCATGGCCAACACCCTCAAGGAGACTTTTTCTGTTTCTCTTGTTTTTTACACAAACAAATGGAATACTACCCCCTTTAGTCCTGTGTTATGATATGAAAATGAGTACATATATCCAGTATTTTATAAATTTGAGTTCTTTATCCTCATAGTGACCACAGAGAAATTGATAAAATACAGAAAGATTTTTCTGAGCCATCCAAAAAGATTACATTTATTGTCATTTTAGAGTGAACTGTACTCTGTAATATCCCTGTTCACTAAAAATCAATACTTAATTCTGGTCTAAGTATGGAGATTTAATGTTGACTATAACATTCTATCCCCCAACCACTAACTTACCATAACATACTACCAAAACTTTTTACTCCCCTGTGATTTCAGAGAATTAGTTTGAGTACCTCATAATTCCTTTCCTGATGAAACATGATTAGGGTGTACACTACTTTGATGTAACTGAAGGCAACACTTCTAATTTACATCAAGCTTTACTTGAGGTTTTATCTTACCCTGTTCAAGACACCCAGCAAGAGTTTCTCTCTTTTACTTTTTCCCCAGTTTACCATATAAACCATGGGTATGATGGATGCCTCATCTACTGGATCTCAGAAAGAAAAAATGCAACCTACCTCCTGTGCTGTTCACCTAGAGGAGGAGAATAATAAAGTTTAGTTTGAGTACCTCATAATTCCTTTCCTGATGAAACACATGATTAGGGTGTACACTACTTTCATGTAACTGAAGGCATGTGCATGCACTTCACATGCAGTGCATGTGAAGCCAGATAAATCTTTGCTGTGAGGAGCAACCTTATGCATTACAGGATGCTTAGCAGATCCTTAGCCTCAACCTAACAAATAGCAGGAGTACTACCATCACGACAATCAAAACTCTCTCCACAGGTAGACTTAGTTATTTCGTGTGTGTGTGTGTGTGTGTGTGTGTGTGTGTATGTGTGTGTGTGTGTGTGTGTATGTGTGTGTGTGTGTGTGTATACAAAAACTTCAAAACATGTTGTATACAATATATTTAACTGTATCCATTGAGTTTTTAAAAATTATATTAAAGTCTAAAATGCCTCCAGACATTGCCAAATTTCCCCAAGGGAACAATATCTCCATAATTAGAGGTCACTAATGTACACTATATCATTTAATCCTTACAAAAATCATAGGAGATGGGTGACTTTTCTATGTTACAAAGAAGCCACATCATCTGTACACTCAGAAAAATGAGAAATTATATCCCATCTGATTCAAATGTATGATATATCAAAGTCATTGTACTGTCATGTATAACTAATTAAAACAAATTTTAAAAATTTTTTAAAAAAAGAAAAGAAATGAGGAGAGATTTAGGATAGAGAGCCTACAGTTTGACTCCATCTCTGTGTCACATACCTTTAAAATGTGTACTTTATAAAGATGTGTATCAGAGCACCACTAATGTCTATTCAGCACACTAAGTTCAACTATGGCTTCCCAAAGAAACATTCAATAGTGTGCACCACCTGCCCTCCATTTTTATTAATCCTCAAATAAACAAGTTTTCAGAACCATCCCTATTGCCACTTTGAGTGCTATTTAAACAAATTCACTTTATCTTTCTCATTTCCTGCTTTAGAAATAGACTCTAAACTTTAGATTCAGACAGCCTTGATTGGAACAGCAGCTCCTCCACTTTCTGGCTGTGTGACCCTGGGCACGTTAACTGAATTTCACCTTTATATCCCACAGAAAAGCAAATAGGTTTTGTCAACTTCACAGTGGAGTTAACAGCCAGACCTCCCCTGCAGACTACTATGCAGGGCAGGGGTGAAAGTTACAAACTGCAGTTGTGGGGTGCAGCCCTGGCTCCTCAACCCTTATCTGCAGGGCCATTATCAGAGGCAGTAGAATTCTTAACCCTCCATTAAATGTGCCCTGGCCGATTCACAGGTTTACAAAGAGTAATCTCACCTTCTCAAAAGAAACACCTGTTATAAAGAATCCAACTTCCCAATGAAATTCATACAAATCACCGGTAACCCATCTGTTCTCTCTGCTATGAAACTTTGGAAAGGGGTCCATCAATTGCATTTATTTTCTAAGACAGAGTCAAGGTTATCAGGAGTGTGTGTTTTCAGAAAGTGGAGGCGAAGACCTATAACCCAGCACAGACAAAATTAATCTTTTTCATCAGGCAGGTTTGAACATGACCATTCATGTTTAAACCTCTTCTTGGTAGTGATCTTGAATGAGAAGGTTTTACTAAGATGTGTAAAAATATCATAAAATAGCAAACATTTCGATCACTTTCCTAGAGCATCAAAAGCCATGAAATGTACTTGTGAAAGGACAATTTTAAGGACATAGAGCCTTTTAAAATTACAAAATGATAATTATATCTCTGATTTGGAATGAAAACACAAAGTAAAATAAAAATAAAAACATGGGTCAGAGTTGTATCTGGAATTAAAATTTTACAAGATAAATAATAATGATGAAACACTTTAATTTTTCTTAAGTATTAAAGAGAAAACCTTAATACATAGATACATGTGGGATTATCCTTTTTGTAGGTAATACAGTCAACACTTATTCCATTTATCCATCATTCTTGACTTAATGCATCCTCCTTATGTCCTCTGAAGGCTTTCTCTTCCGTCTCTATAAATCATGCAGCTAATATAAACTACACTGTTTGTACCACCTTGTCACACAGTTGGAAATGTGAGAAAAACAACAATCTTAAGATAAAATTAGTGCAGAAAGTACTGTAGCTGGATAAATCCATATTTATCATCCTAAGAGTTGAAGAGAATGGGCAAAAAAGAAAAAGCAGAACTGTGATTCTCCCATCCCAAGTCAAGGCCCACTGGGAAAAAATAAGACCTTCTCTTAGACAGAAGGTGTGAAAATGAAAAATGCAAAACATATTTACATGGAAAAAAGCTGTATTCTTACATGTCTGTTCTTTTTAAATAAATGTACAGTATTCACAATGTGCTGTAAACACATACACCATATATATATATATATATGCTCATATGCATACATTCAGTTCAAAAAGATGATCTCTATTTTCATTACTCATCACTAGTCTATGTACAAAAAATCTAGTATCCATTTATATTTATTTCAGTATAAAATTTCAGAGTTTTAGCACCCACCTATATAAATTATACAATTCAGTATTAAGTACTATAAATAGTACTATTATATCACTGCCATGTGTAACCTTAATTCAATCAGCATTAAGTAGCCTCTATGTATAAAACAGTTATCATAACTGTATCAGAAATACCAGGCATACATACTTAAGATGATATCTCTGTTCCTCAGATTGCTTAGAATGTATTAGTTAAAAAAAAAAAAAGACTTGGGCAACAATAATATTAAAACAAAGAATTATGAAGTAGTTATACCAACCAATGTAAAAAAGCTTTAGAAACAGGAAGTTAGGAAAATAAAACAAAAAATTGAATGTTTCACTAAGAATAGAATATATAACTACATATATTCTATTCCTTCTCAGAGAAGAAAGGGAGAATGGGAGTATATAAACAAATCTTAAGGGAGGAGTAGTTAAAGGAATTTATATCAAGTGTTCTTGACCTTATCAATAAGATGTGAGTTTAGCATGTGAGAAAGTTCAGCCCAGCTACTCTGAGGACTGACCAGGAATCCTGCAGGGATGAGTGATGGTCTCTCTAAGTCTGTTACCTGTTAGTACACTATGCAAATATTTAAAGGTTACCTGTATCTGTGATAGAGATACCCTTTCAGTGACATTCCAAACTTCACCAAATCCCTCTGGGAAATGAATGCACACACAATTCTGACTTAATACTTAGATAATATAATGATTTTCTACTAGCATATAGAGCAATGGAAGTATCTGATAACCTTATTTAAGCGAAAGTCTATTTATTACAGGGATATCTTTTCAGGTTTCTGGAATTCATACTTAGAAAGTCATAATAGTTCCTTCAGGTATACTCAAATGAATAACTACTTTAGGGTAACATTGGTAGTGGTAATATATATTCATCATTCATAGATATTACTCATCAACTTGGTACTGCAACTAAGGAAGAGAAATGAGTATTTTGGGGGGTGTACTGCAAGTATTATATTTGTCATGTTGGTTGCATAAAACAAAGATGCAACAAAAAGATTATGTATGCTGACATTTTGTTGATAGCTCTGTGGCCATTTGTGCATGGCTATTAAGCAGAATGTACAGGAAACAAGGATTATCTTTCAAAGAAAGAAGTTGTAAAGTAGTTCTATGGAACATTTGAATATGAACAGTGGATATTTCATGTGAATTAGTGAAAATAACTAAAAATTGCAGAATTCATGATAATGTCTAAAAAATACTTACATTGCCTATGAAAAACACTGAATCATTTAATCTACTTTTTTTTAAAAGGACCTAGTCATTTGTTCTAAGTGTTTGCACATTTTGAATATATGGAAGCACATTTTATGTACTTTGGAGTACTGCTGATGTAGTAGGCAGTATATCATCAAACTACTGCTGCAGCAATTCTAAGGTCAAAGCTATTGCTTTTGGATTTGATACATTTTGTTCATGATTTATGGATTAATTTTATGGAAAATATGTAAGCTATATGTCCAAAAAGCATTTTATGGTATTATAACAATAAAATATTATGGTTATGGGACGCCCTCCATCTAGGCCTCTCAAAACCCTTTCCCAGCATTAGTTAATCCTTGTAATACTCCTCAGAGGCAAGGAAGTATTACCTGCACTGCTTTTTTTTTTTTAAGCTACAGCAAGCACTAGGAATTTTTGCAAGTCCAGCTGGGTTTAGAGCTACTACAAATCATCAATGCATTTACTCACTCATTCTACCTATTACAAGGCCTAAAGAAGGTGTCAGGGCCTAAAGATAGAATGAAACAAATTAAGCAGAAGCACTATGTTCATCTTCCCTCTCTTGGAAATGACTGTGTTAAGTTTACGATGCTTTCTTACATGGGGAAGAAAACAACATGGTGACATTGTTCTTATCCTGAATCTCACCCTAGGCCATCTGGAAACACACCTCTCTAGGATATCCACTAGTAGAAGCAGACTGAAGTTTCCTGCAACAAAGCTACATCATAAATGAGATCTTCTCATACCAAAAACTTACAAGGAATTACTTTGGACAAATCCCTAACAGATTTTGATCCATTGGTTTCTAAGGAAATTAGTCACAGTAATAAAGAAAGGGTTATGTAAATGGGCATTAGAGACAGCCTAATGATAAGAAATGAGACACATATATCCACAAAAAAAGACAGACAAAAAAGCCCAAAATGTCACAGCAGTCAGGCCAATTAGCATCAGGAGCCTGAAAGAGCACTACCTGTTCATCCCTCCCTGTATCTACACCATTTGTAAGAGAACTTTGTACCAACTCCAACAAGATTTGGAGTCCACTTCTCCATTCTTGAAATTGGGCTAAACTGTTGACTTACTCTGGGCAAAAGAATGGAAGGTGACAACAAGAGAGACCTATTCACTTCTACTCACTGTGATAGAACCTCACTACTACCAAGTTAATAAACCTGGACTAGCCAGCAGGAGACTGAGACCACATGGTATTCAGGTCATAACAACCCTCTTACATCATCAGCTTCTAGACTCTTCCTTGACCTAAAAAAGGGGCTGAAAGAAAATTCAGCCCAAATCAGATGGGTGTAGATCAGATCAGCAGAACTACCTCTCTGATATGTAAATGCATAAACAAAAATAACATTTTATTGTTTTAAGTCACTAACTTTTCTATTTTTTTAAGTCACTAACTTAAGTTACGAAGTAATAACTACTTTATGTAATTGAATTTCAGCAAATATTAACTATTTTAAAACAATGAAATTAATCATTGGAAAAAAAAAACTGAAATCCTTCCCAGTATCTTCTGTTTAATAAGGCAGAAAAGAATGAAGACATTTTAGAGAAATTTTCATCTGAAGTGGCCATTAAAAATACATAAAGAAAAATCTAAAACCTGTGAAAACACCAGCTATCCAGTGCAGTTCATTCCCAAAGTTGCCAACTATAGTCTTAATTTTGCTGGAAACGAAGATCAGAATTATAAACATGATAAATTAGATGGTGCTAGACATATTACATGATATTTTATGCCTTGTAAATGATCTATTAAATGACTCTAATACACATTTAAGCTATGATCCAATTATTGAAATCTACTTTCCAAGCAATTTTTCAGAAGCATATTGGTTACATGATATAAGAAGCACCTCAGGTCTACAACTATTAATACCTAAGTCTATCCTAAAACATTCTAAGGTATTCTAAGGCTGCTCTGAAGTATTGGTAAGCATTGACTACAGATGCCTTTTCCCTCTTGGGAAGACCTTAGATAGACAGAGAATATTATGATTTAGGACCAGATGGGGACCACTCACTCCCTCATAGACTTACAGAACACTTTCTGAGCACTTCTTATGTGCCTTGTATGGTACTTTGTGTATGTATATGTATGCAGGTATGACTAAGATGGGTAGGTTCATGTCCTTGGGGAAACATAATCTGTTTAAGGAGACAAGCAAGTCCAAGTCAGGGATCTTCAGGCTAAACAAAAGACCTGAGGGCAAATATCAATAGAAACATTTTTTTGGACTTCATATCCCAACTGCTATCTATTATCAGTTGGAGTGCTGGGTTATGAGCATTTCTTAGACCATATCCAAGATCACTGAAAAGCAATGGTTGGTTACCCAATGATGTAAGAAATGGGCAAAATAATGTAATATGGTGACATGGGTCACTTTAACAAAAAAAATACATTTTGTTATGTTCCTTTGTGAATGTAGTCAATGAGATCCTACATGAGCTAGGTATGGTGCTAGTCACAAGTATGTGCATGTCCTTAGTTTCATCTGTGTCGTACTGCCTCTGAGGTGACGTGTGACAAAACACAAGGGTTTCATTAAAAGCAAGAGACTATTTTCAGTAGAGAATTGTGAACAACAAGTCTACATTTTATCATACTTTAAATTTCACTCTAGTTTCTCTTGGTATAAATGTGAAATATTAAATATAATAACAGCGTTGACAAGAACTATAATGTAGTGCTTATTGAGTATCAGTGCTTAAAATGATCACTAAATCTTCACAACACACAGATCATCCCCCTTATGGGCAGCCAGGACTGAGAAAGGTTAAAGTATCTGTTTAAGGTCACACAGATCCTGAATTACAGAGTTCAGATTTACACCCACAACTTTCTGTCTCGCAGCCCAACTCTTACTTTGTAGGCTACCCTCCTCGGACCTTTGTCAGATTATTATGGCTAACCTAACCTAATACTGCATATCCCAGCAAGGAAGAAGAGCTCACAGAAGTCATTTGTGTACCACTTGTGTGTTAAAATATGTTTCCTAAGCCCTTCAGTGAGCTGTCAGATTTCTTAGAGCATCTTTAATACTCTTCTCCTGGAATATTTATTATAGACTGTACACTCATTTATGTATACAAACAGGTGCATGCAACGCGTGCACATACGTGTACACACACACACACACACACACACACACACACACACTCCCTTGCTACATTAAAAAAAACTGAGGGAAAGAGCTCCTTCTCATATCCTAACATGTGCCCCATGGGGTGCAGCACAGTTTTATACAGAGCAGGAACTTATGACCCACCAAAGATGAATTAAAGCAACCCCAGTTACTTCAGTTACTCAATTAGCTTCTACAAACTCTCAACCAGCAACAGTCTCTTTAATGTTACAATGATGTTATTATAAGTCAGTGTGTGTTTCCAAAGCTGTGCTTCATGGAACACTAGAAAAATAGCCCAATCCAATGCTTTGTAAAAACAGGATACTGCATTCACACAACTCTGGGGATCGCAGCTCAGTGACAAACCTTCTGTCACACAGACAAACAGTGCATGTTAGCACATTAGTGGCTCTGAGAATTTCCACAATCGGCTGTTTCAATATTGATTAGCATCCTGAAGGACAGCTTGGTTCACATAACACAGAGGAACACTCAAGGAGACACTAACTTTAGGAAGAGAGATCTGGAGAGATTATACCTATCAGGAGATTCCACTTGTGCAGTTATAATGACCAAGGAAAATGAATTATTTCTTGATGTTACTTTTTAAGCTGTTCTGAGGTGTAGACATTGCTATATCATGACAAGTATTTTAGCATAACTCTGAATTTATTTAAAATAGAATTTTAATCCCCAGTGATATTTTAAGATGTAAAATAATAGAAAAAATTAAATGTATAGCAACAAGGTAAGTATTCAATTGTTGGATTTATCTTTAAGATGTTATTTATTTTACGCCTTAAAACAATGCTTATATGATGCTTTGAATGGTGCCTGGCATAGTAAAGATGTTTGACCAAAAAAAAAATGCTTATAAAGACTTTGGAAAATGCTTCTAATACTATTCTAAATGAAAAATGGAAAAATATTTCATACTGCCATATTTCAATTATATAAAATTTACAGAGAAACACAGCCATAAAATAAACTATAATATTAACAGTGCTTAATAATATCCACTGCTTTTTTAGTCAGTAGGATATGGAAAAAAATACACATGCACACTATATAATATATATGTATTATATGTACATACATATATAATTCTACATCTTCTAATATGATTTAATGTATATTTAAAAAGTCAATTCTATGTCATCAGAAAGAGTCAAAGCATATTTACCTGAGTGGATCCTAACTATTTCTCAGGTTGAACTTAGATATAATTTTTTTTTTCTGGAAAACCATCCACGATCACATAATTATGAGAGAATCCATAGGACACTACACTCTCCTCTCATGGTGCTTATCATTGCATTTTTAAGTTTACTTGCTTATACACTGTCTAGACTATAATTTCTCTCTAATCCATCACTGTAATCCAAGTGCCTGGCCTAGTGACTAGAATATTCAATTATTATTGAATAATTGAAATTTTGGGTTTTTTTTTCAATTCTGAAATATGGGGGTAGGGGGAAAGGGTATATACACTCATACATTCCCCTTTGTCTAATTCACTGAATTTCTATCCCCTTCCCTTTGTTGTGTGTTAGTCTCCACATAATAGAATACTTCACCTTTGAATTTTGGGGGATTGGCTTATTTTACTTAGCGTAATATCCTCCAGATCCTTTAGGTAGGATCAAAAATTGGTACAACAATGCTCAAAGGCAGTGTGCAGATTCCACGAAAAAACAAACAAAAAAAAAACTAAGAATGGAACCACCATTTGACCCAATTATACCACCCCTCAGTATGCATCCAATAAAGTTTAAATCAGCATACTGCAGTGATAAAGCCACATCTATGTTTATAGCAATTCAATTCACAATAGCTAAGCTATGAAATCAACATAGGTGCCCTTCAAATGATGAATCGATAAAGAAAATGTGATCTATATACACAATGGACTATTACTCAGCCATAAGGAAGAATGACTTTATGATATCATCCAGTAAATGAAAGGATCTGGAGAATATTACACTAAGTAAAAAAAAAAAAAAAAGCCAATCCCAAAAATTCAAAGATGCAATATTCTATTATGTTGAGACTAACTCACAACAAGTAGAGGGGGATAGAAATTCAGTGGATTGAATGAAGGGAAGGAAGTGGGGATACGAATAGGAAAGACAGTGGAATGATTCTGGCATAAATTTCCTATGTACATCTATAAATACAACCACAGTGAATCTCAACCTCACGTACATCCACAGGACTGGGATCCTAATTAGAGCAAGGTATACTCCATGTTTGTATAAATATGTCAAAAGAGACTGTACTGTCATAGACAGTCAAAAAACCAAAAAAATTCAAAATATATGAGGTATTTAACAAATTTTTGAATGAATGAAAAATTATAAATAAATTTTTAAAAGATTTGCAAAATTATCTTCAAAGGACAAAAAGATCACCTATTTGTGTACATGAAAGCAAAAAATTTAAAACTCCTCTGTATAAATTTTGTAAACATTTAAAAACATAAGCAAAAAAATGTAATATCTGTATTTTGGAATAACAACATTTTTCTCTCAAATGACACTGCTATTAACATAGCTGATCTTGTTCATATACTTGTCAATAATTTATATTTCCTATGAAATTTTGTCTACAAGTCATTTTCTCCCCAACTAGTTTAAAGGGTAACAGGGATCCCTGCCAGTCATTATCTAATTTTATAGCATAACTGCTTTAGCACTGTTGGGTTGTAAATGTTTCAGTTGGAGTTTCTCAATTTGCTTCAGTTGGAATACATTTCTCTAGGCTTAGGAGGCCATTAAAGTGAATTGTTTTAGCATCAAACTCCTACTTAGATCAAAAGACAACCATATTAATAATGGAATCTCTTTGAAGTCCAGAGATGAAACTCCTTCCCAAAAATTCATGATATGGTGAATATGCATAGGCATATATACACACAAAATAAGAAGGATAATACGAAGGAAAGCAGCATTTATTGAAGGTTTCCTATGTGCTGGGTGCTAAGCTAAAAAAGATGCAGCTATTATCTCATTTAAATCTCAGATAGATGATTTGATTTTCCGCTTTGATGATGGAAAAATTGAAGTAAATATCCTGAATTTACAAGGCCAATGAGTGTGAGAGAGTTATGACTTATTAATCTTATTGCTCTTCATTCTAAATATATGTATTGAGTTCTACTGCCCTTTGTTCTAAAAACATACTAGTGAACAAACAGTAAAGGCACTAGACTCCTGGAATTTAAATTTTAATCAGGACAAATGGAATTTTAATCAGGACAATTGGAAATTTAAGCACAAGCATGCAGCATGCAGACATAATGTGTAAAGATGGCCAAAATATTCACCAAAACATATATGATCTCTTTCACAGAATATTGTGTTATCAGGAGGAAGTCAGCCAGCATTCAATTTTTCAGTTCCGCTCCCATATAGACATGGCCATGTGGCTACTTTTTCCAACAGAATGCAAATTAAAAGGATTTATGTTCTTTTTGGACAAAGCCTTTGAGGAATCACTTGTGGAGTATGTTTCCTTTTCTCTTTCTCTTCTTATGAACTGCATGACAATGACAAATGCCTAAGAAAGAGAGGCAAGTCTGCTGGAACATGCTTCAGTCTCCAAAATCACTACTTGAAGAAAAGATGCTTGCCCACCAGGAAGACTTGCCTTGTGAGCCAGAAATAGATATTTACCAATTTATCCATTCTACTATGTGGTTTATTTGTTAAAACAATTAGCACTATACTAAACCCTACAGAAATTGGTACCCTTGATTTGGATGCTAACATGAAAATAATCTAAGTATGTGGTATTAATTGTATATCCAAGCAGTGAGTAGCACATAAAAGGTATCATAATAGTTGTAAAATATTTGAGAACATTGCTGCCTACGGTAACTAAGAAGGTGAGCTACGAACATACCAAACCTATAACTGCAAGGAGCTGGACTTCTGAAAGTTAATTTGTGTTGGCTTTTTCCAATGCATTATAAGAAACTGATAACACTAGGGGGATGGATAACTGCCTTGGAAACAGAAATTAACGAATCTGCTGAGAAGGAGAGATCAAATAATCTATGACCATACATGTAGGTAGGAGTCAGAAAAATGAGGATAAATTCTTATTGAAAATTATGATTTAAACAAAGAGATTCAGCTAGAAACAAACAAAAAAAGATTACAGGTGGTGATTTCCAGCTCATATATATATTGCTTCAGATGGTCACAGGTGGCCACCATAAGGCTGACAGAGAGAGGCATGGGTTTTCAGAAGCAAAGAAGCAAAGTGCACTCAAGAAATATATATAGGGAAGAATTGGAGGAAATATACAGATACATACCAGTAAGTGCAAGCCAATAAGTCAAAAGATTAATAAATTTTGTATTTTCAAAGAAACCATTAGCCTACCCTTCTAAAAAAAAGTCTTGGATTTAAAAATATTTAAGATAACTTTGGTCTCTCAAAGTTTTATGAGCAGGAAGCAATTTGCAAAAATTGCAGAGTCTCTAAGGAAAATGTTCTCCCAAAGCTCTCTTCATATGTGGCCACAGAGGAAAGTGGACAAGAAAGAACTTCCTAGAGAGCAAAGCAATTAATTCCAGAAAAAAAAATGGAGAAGGAAGATCCCCCAAACATGAGCTAGGTTCTTAATCAGGAATTCCTTTCAGTAGAAAAATAGAAACTTTACAATCCCTGTCCAGAAGGATCCATCCTTGCTCTGGACAACAACTGTCATGTGTATATCAATTTTCCCTGAACTGAATGGGAATTGACTTGTCCATATGTGGTCACTGTCCTACCATGTGACAGCAGGGGTAGCAGGGTGATAGCTCATTTTTAATTGAGTCATCGGAACCCAAAAAATCACAAGTGGACAATGGAAATAACAAAGCACCATTCAAAAGTTCTGGATTTGGACACGGAAACAGGATCTGAACAAAACATTTAGTTGTCTTCCTTGAGGAGGGAGTGAAGGTGTTTTATGCAAGAAAAATGTTATGTAAAGAAATTGCAGGCTGGGGTTGTGGCTCAGTGGTAGAGTGCTTGCCTAGCATGCATGAGGCACCGGGTTTGATCCCTGGCACCACATAAAAATAAACAAATAAAAGAAAGGCATTATGTCCATCTACAACTAAAAGAATTATTTTAAAAAAAAGAAATTGGTTTCCAGAGGAACAGAAATAACAAAGAGGACTAATTTCCAACAATTTTTTTCTTTCCTTCTTAATGCATGACTGGTGGTTTTCAACTTGCCAATCAGGGGTGCTACACCCCATTTTCCCCACCTTTTTTGCAAGTAGATAAGGCCATGTGATGAGATATCATCAAAAGAATCTGAGCATAATTAATATGTTCCAGTTATGGGACAAAAATTTTAAGAAGTGAACATGCTTCCCACATACTCACTTCTGCTTTTTAGGGGAAGAGCAGAGTCACAGACAATAGGTATCTGAAACCCTCAATCCTCACATGCAGGAGAGCTGTCTGCCAACCAGGAACACAGACTTTGAACCTGAGTAGTAAATGAACTTCCACAATAGAGTTAGCACACAATTTAGGGACCTGTTACCAACTTAGTCAATGCTAAACAATCCAATCCACATTCCAAATAGTGAAATAGGAAGAAACTAAAACTGCGTAATGGGTAAAGCCATTTGTTAATGAGGTGGGTTGATTCACTGAGATAGGAAGATCAGAGGAAAGCCTCTCTCTGAAGAGATCACACTTTAGACAGAAGTCTGGCAAAAATGTGGGACAAGGATTTTGGATAAAAATATAGCACATATAAAATTCTTAGGATATAAACTAACTCTATGCTTCTAAGGAAGAGCAAACACGAGTGAGAGGGAAGCCAAGTGAGAAAATGGAGAGAGGCAGACAAAGCTGATATGTGGATCTCACTGGCGTGGTGGATTTTAACTCTCAAATTCAGATTTTAAGCAAAAGAGTGACACAAATGATCTAGTTCATTTTCTGGGCTGCAGTGTGAAGGATGGCTATCTAAGCAAGATGAAAGAATGGGGCCAACCGGGAGACCATTGTAGGACCCTAGGAATGAGAGACACACGGTAGCTTGCCTACATCAGTAATGGTGTTGATGATAATCAAATTGGAATAAATGTTAAGCTAGAGCTGAAAGGGTTCGATTATGGGTTAGATATTGGAGGTGAAGAAAAGCCAAGAAACCACTGATGCTTACATGCTTGGTCTAAAAAAGCCAAGTAGATGGATGTGTAATTTGATGAGAGAAAGCAAACTGAGGGAATGCAAAATGACTATGTGTGGAAAAAAATTGGAATTTTGTGTGTGTACTTGAATCAAATTATTTGATGTGGTAAATATATTAAACATCAATTTTAACATGAGCATGCTGATACATGCTTTTAGCCCCTACTATCAGGGGAGAGGGTGCTAATTAGTGGAGGGTTTTGAGTGAAACAACAAATATATCACTCCACCCTACTCCCTAAATTTGAAATCAACTAAGACCAGGAATCAGTCATGGGGAGATTTAAATATCATTGTAAAAATGAGAAATGATGATCAGATCATATAAACTTACATCTTCAGTTAAGTATCCTTGCTGATACCCCCCACACTTCCATGGGTATCTGTGAACAGAAGCATGCCTACACTATAGTGAGGTTAGAGCATATCCCATTTCATGCTTTCAGAAGGGTTTGAATCACATATGCTTACAATGTCATCTCAAATCTACCACCCATCAGTTAAGTATTCTCCTCTATTCTCCCAAGAAGCGAGTGAGGCAATCAATCATGAATTTAGAATGTTTAACTAAGGAGAATTATAAATGCTATGGTTTGAATCTGGAATGTTCCCCAAAGGCCCATGTGTTATGGGCTTGTTCTCAGGAATATTGAGAAACTTTAACAGGTGGTGCCTAGTGGGAAGACTTAGGTCACCAGGGTATGCTCTAGATTTTAGGTCTCTTTCTCTCGTACATTTTTTCTTTCTTTCTTTCTTTCATTGTCTGCCATGGTGTACTGAGCTGAAACAGACCACAAGCAATAGGGCCAATTGGCTGTGGATGGAATCCTCCAAAACTCTGAGCCAAAATAATAAAGTGAAAAGAGTTTCTCTCTTAAAACAAATAGAAGTCTGGAAAATGAGAACACAGGATGCAATGAGGGTTCAAGAAAAGAAATTCCAAGGGATGGGTATCAATTCAAAAAGCAAGAACGTGTGATAAGTAGCCTTTCCCTTGATAGCTTCTAACCTAATTCTTGGAACTCAGGAACAGATTTAAAAAAATGAGATTTTACCACCTGAGGATACTGGTCCACAGGGTTTTTGTCTTCTTCTTTCTTGACTAACCAATTTATCTTAGGGATTAAATAGCAAAACTACTGAAAAAAAGAGTTCACACAAAGAAAGATCTGCTACACAAATTGGTTCTGTTCTTGGCATCAGGCTAGCTCAAAGCTTCTTACAGCCTATCCCCCCCCCACACATACACTTTATATTTTGTTTTAATCTGTTAACTAAGAAGGCAGTGCTCTCAGATCCTTTCCCCAGGCTTCTCAAGCTTGGCTCTGAGTGACAAGCAGCTACATTTCACAGATTTCTTCCCTAATATAGCCTTACCCACTGCATGGCACCAGCAGCTCCAACATGTCCTCCAGTGTCTGGTCCCACTGATGGCCATTTCTTCTGCAGTCCCAGACCCTGACAGCCCTCAGATGACCTCAGAGAACATCCCTGATCTCTTTCCCTGGCATTACAAGTTTAGGATTAGTAGCTGCTTAAAGTAGATGTTAATTTCAGGGATGGTTTACCATCCCCTCTTTAGCTTCTTAACTTTTCCATCTTCTTTGAAAACAGCCCCCTATTAAATTCCTTTGGTGATATATCTAGGTTGCTTTCTCATTTATTAATTGCAGCATATCTGATAGAGCCAATCTGGTGAAGTCAAGCGCATTGTGTGTGATTCTTTATATTCCTCATACCAGGGACTGGTACATGATGGGCACTGGGCCTATCTCCTGAGGTTGTGAATAATTTCACTGGAAAACAGATGTGGTCATTCACTTAACCACTGCATTACCTATAGTTGGTTTTGTGCTACAATGATAGAGATAAGAACCAACAATAGAGATTTAATGGTTCACTAAAATTGCTCTGGCTGGCTTTTTTACAAAAAATATTTGGTAATTCCTAGACTTAAAAATTAAATAAATAAATATTAAAAGGGTCCCTAATCCAGAGGCCCGTCCAGTCTCTGTGATCATTTAGCCCAATAGAATAATATGGAGTGCACTATCATGTAATTGAAATTTTCTAGTCACATTAGAAAAGTAAAATAAAACAGATAAAATTAATTGCAATAATTGAAAAAACAGATTCAATGTTATCAATATAAAGTACTATTGAGTCTGTTTTGTATTATTTCCAAAACCCAGTGTGTACTTCATACTTATAGCAAATCCCATTTTAGATGCTTAATTTTCATTACAAATACTAGATTCCTATGTAGACTTTATCAAATTTAGTGTTGAAAAAGTAACATGACACATCCACTAAAGTGGATATAAAAATAGAGACAACACTAAATGCTGGAGAAGATGAAGACAATTTGGTTCATTTATACATCACTGGTGATAACTGATTACATTACAGCCACAGTGAAAATTGTTACAGTTTCTTATGAAACAAATCATGCAGCTACCATATGATGCAGCAATTATACTCTTGGTATTTATCCCAGTTAAATCAAAATTTGGTTCACAAAAAAAAATGTTCACAAATGTTCACTGTAGTGTAATCTATAATAATCTCAAATGGGAAAAAATATAGAATTCCTTCAACAGGTTAATGGTTAACAAGTTGCCATACCAAAGAATATTACCCAGCAAGAAAAAGGAACAAATTATTAATATATACAACAACATGAATAAATCTTAAATGTATTATAAGAAAGAACCCAGACTCAAAAATATAAATACTACATGGTGGATCTGTTAACTTTTGCATCACTGTGATCAAAATACCCAACATGAACAACTTAGAGAAGTTTATTTCAGGCTCACTGTTTCCACTGAACCATCTAGGTCTCAGTCTCTAGATGGCTGACTCGATTGCTCTGGACCCAAGGTAAGGTGTATATCATGGCAGAAAGACCCAGTAGAGAAAAGCTGCTTAGCTCATGGTGGGGTCAAGAAGCAGAGAGAAGAGAGAGGAAAGAGCTACAGGAAGAATAACCCTTCCAGGACATAACCTCAGTGACCCACCACCTCCTTCCTACAGTTACCAAGCACTCAGTCCACTGACTAGGTCACAGATCTCATTAATATAATCATTTCACTTCTGAATGTTCTTGCATTTACAGGAGCTTTGGAGGTGGGGGGCGGCGGGCATCCTTCATCCAAACCATAGCATTCTTGAAATGATAAAGGTATAAAGATAGGAAACAAAACAGATTTAGCTCCAGGGATTCGGGATGTGGGTGTGGCAACAAAAAAGCACATAAAGGATCTTGGTGGTGATAGTGATACGCTGACCATATCCAACAAACTTTTTGTGCAATTATTTAAATTTTCAATGTTCCCCCAATGTCCATGTGTTAGCGTCTTGATCTCCAATTTGGCACCTTTGAGACGTGGTGGAAACTTAAGAGGTAGGGCCTAATGGAAGGCCTTCAGGTGGGGCCCTGCCCTGAAAGGAAACTATGGGACCTTGGTCTCTTCCTCTTCCTGTCTTTTCCTTCTTGACAATGAAGGGAAGAGCTTGACTGTGATACATGTCCCCCACAGTGATGTGCTATACTACCACAAACCCAAAGCAACAAGACCAATTAGTCATAAATGGGATCCTCCAAAACTGTGAGCCAAAATAAACCTTTTCCCTTTATAAATTAATTATCACAGCTATTTGCTACAGTGATAGAAAGTGGACTAATGCATGGAAGTTATAATATGGTGCCACAGCTTTGCAAGATATTAGTACTGGAGAAATTACGTAAGGGATATTTGGAATTCCTGGGTTACTTCTTAAATCTGCAGAGGAATTTAAAAAAAATAAAAAGTTCAACTTTAAGAAAAAGTTGATAACTTAAAGTTTCCCAATAACAAAATCACATGTGTTTTAAAATCTAAATTAATTAAATAAAATTAAAATTTCGATCTTTAGCTGCACTCATTAAATTTAAGTGCTCAACAGCCACTTGTGGCCAAGTGGCTAAAGCACTGGACATGGTAGCTTTAGATCTTCTTTCTGGGTTAGAGCAGCTAAAAATATAGCTAAATTTGAGCCATTAAACTGAAAAAAATGGCCACACAAAATTAATCCCAGAAACCGCACATGTTACAAAGAAACACACATCCATACTCTAATAACTCTGTGATTCCAAAAAAAGGTGATGAAGCCTCCAGGGTATTAAGCACTAACCAGTTGTGACAAACTACTTAAAGAGGTGCACTGTTCTCTCTGGACAATACCTTACCCAACTAACATGATGCTGTCACCTGGAAAAGACGCACATTTCCTCCTTAAATTGGCTTCTTCTTTAAGAAAAGAATGGCTAAAATGAAATGAATTATTTTAGGCTACAGCTTTTCCTACTAGCCCCTACCTCTGCGTGGACAATGGAGTTCAGTATGATTATAAGCAGTAATGGCAATCTTCACAGTGGGGAAAGGTGATGGCATGCTCAGAAGGCCCCTCTCTTTGACAAGTTGACAAATGCAATCTGAGGACAAGGCAGACAACTCAGAGGCAAAGCAAAAGAGTTCTTGCAGTACCTCCATGCATCTGGCTGCCTGCCATGCAGAAGGATCACTGGAGGCAGGTGGGGATGGTTTCTGCTTCTGGAGCCCTAGGCAAGAATACATAGGTTCCAAAGGTTTCTGCTCACTGCAGTGACTGCTGTAATTAGCTTCTCAATGAAATAACGATACACCCTCATACAGCATAACTGTGCTTCTTACATGCCTGTTCCCAGTGGTGGGGCTGGAATGAGGTAACATCTGAACTGGACAGCAATTGGATCCGGTTAGGAGAAAATAAGCAAGAACAATTTTTTTTTTAAAGGAATTGCAGCAATTTAGCAGGTCTGGAAAGAAGTCAACAACCATTCGGCCTAGTGTTCAAAGCCCTCCACCATCTGGCCTTGCTGTCTCTGGGCTTTATGTGCCACCAGGCTCCATTCAAGCTCATCCACTTGATTCCCTCAGAACATGCGTTGGATTGCCCCTGTACTTCTGCCTGTGCTATTCAGTCTGTGCATGTGTTCCATCTTCATTTACTAGAGTCTTAATCATCCTTTAAAGTTAAAACTACATTGCCTGGAAATCCAATTCAACTATAAGTGATCTTACCTTTTGCTGGATTTCCATAGCTAATAATAACAATTTAAAAAGCTGCTATTCACCGGGCAACTGCATGTTCTCAGTTTTGTACCTGGCATCTTCATGCTCCCTAACTTTATCCTCACAAATTCTGGGCAGGAATCATTACCTTTAATTTCAGGCAGGTAAACTGAAAATCGGAGCTACTAAGTGGCTGGTCACACAGCACCTAATTATGACAGCCAGTATTAAAACTATATTTCTTCTGAATCCAAAATTTACATATTTGATCTCTGAACCATTCTATTAAATGAGGACATAGCAATTTAATCAAATAACATTTAAAAATAATCTGAGGTATACCAAGGGCTGAGGCTGTGGCTCAGCGGTAGCTCACTTGTCTGGCATGTGTGAGGCATTGGGTTTGATTCTCAGTACCATGTATAAATAAATAAAATAAAGGTCTATCACCAACTTAAAAAAAAAGAACTCAGTAAATGATTTATATTACTGTGTTATATAATTATATAACACAGTGATATAAAAGCATTAGGTAAAGATTTCATACAAAGAATTATAAGGCCTCACAAAATTGTGACATTTATAGTGGATTTACAAGATATATGAAAGGTTTTCAGGCAAAAAAAGGGCCTGGTCAAAAGTATGGCATGGGGATGTGGGAATATGAGATGATAAATTCGAGACAGAAAGAATACATGTCCAAAGGCAAAGAATTATAGAACTCCACAGAGTGTTGGAAATTGTTCAGCAGCATTAGTAGAAACACTATCAAGGACAGCTTAGGAGGGTCTGCTTTGTCACACCCAAGAATTGCAAGTTATTCTGTGGATAGCCATCACAAAAGGATATTGAAGACCACATTGGCACCTCTTTCATTTTTTTCAAGTAGATAGGGAGTACCAAGCATTGTGTTGAAACTGGAGGCATAAATGAGAGTCTTAAAATGAATGTTGGATTCAAATAAATCAACAAATATAGAAAACTACAGTGACTCCTAGCAGTACATTATGGAGAACAGAAGAGGGGACACATGTTAGAATGGAGAGAGAAAACATGTGTGTCATCCATAGCAAGGGGCTGGTGTCCCTGAAAGAGCGGGTTCAGCTATGAAGAGCATTATTTGAGAATTATGTTTTAGAAACAATTAAAATAGTGACTTACTGAAATGTGGGCAGACAAGAAAGAAGTAGAGGGAATAATCTGGGATAGAACTAAAATCTTTAGCATTCTGAGTTGATGAGGATATTAATATACAAGGAATATTAAAAAAAAGTGATAAAGTTTGTGGAGGAATGAGTCTGTGCACAGGTTCATAAACAATAACGGGACACTACCAATAATTCACAAACAAAAAGGAGAACTGAACAGAAAGAAAACATTGGAAATAGGACAACAGCAAGCCAGATAATAATTTATTAACTTTATATTTTGTCATTTCTAATGTTAATGGTTAGATGACTTAGCAAATAATGTCAATATGGTGCTTTCTCACTCTCAAGATAATGTATATTTGAGCTTACTAATAATAAATCCTATTTTATTTGCTTTCTTGTTACACAGGTATCTTACCCTATGCACATTAAATTCCCTGAACATTTGCAAACAGCATTTACAGGACACTAAATAGAGCTTTCCAGGTTATATGACAATAGCATCACTCTAAGAGTGAATGACACATGTGCTAGTGAATGCTTGTGTTTTCCCAGGATTTTCCATGATTCCAAGGAATAGATATTTACATTTCCATAGATCATCTGTTTGTTCCCAGCACTTATGAACTCCTACCATGTTTCTTTGGTTTATCTGCTTTCATCTTGATAATCTCATTACCAACAAATAAATCATTCTTTGAACTCATGAATATTTTCTCATGCATATGCAGGAATACAATAAGAACTAAGTACACTTTTGCGATCTTTCCAATAGCTTAACATTTTTGGAAAATATTCTAAAGTTAAAAATTTTACCTATAAGTGTTCATTTGGAATTTAATAGTATTGAATTATATAACGAAAATTTATTTATACTGTATTTTCCTTAAATTCAAGGAATAATTAAGGGCTTTAACAAAAAGAGCTGAAGACCCACTTTTAGCCATAGCAATCTATATCTAAAGATGCTGAAAAAAGATCAAAATTCTTGACTCATAAAAGGAAGGCATCTTCTCCAAAGAAACTTAAAATGCAAATAAGACACAAAGTATCTTTTCTTCAGTTTCTCGGATGCTAATAATTTCTCTTATCCCATCTTACATGGCAGAATCTTTGGAAATATTATAATAGTGCAAGCTAAGGCACAGCATTAACTTTGAATCCATTTTCTAAGAATTTAAAGAAAAAGGATTTGGAGATTCTTTTTTGATGAGATCTTCAAAAGTTAATAAATGATTTTGTGCAACTTTTCAAAATAAAATTGAAAAAAGTCATAGAAGCATAGTACAGGGTATGTTATTGCTGTTGAGACTAGAGAAGGGCCTCACCATACCTGATGGACTAGGGAAGCCTATTTGGGTGACAGAAAATGAGGGACATTGTGACATCAAAATATCTCAGAAGCAAGAATCAACACATCAGGCTGGGCACAGTGGTGCACACCTGTAATCCCAGTGGCTCAGGAGGCTGAGATAGCAGGATCCTAAGTTCAAAGCCAGTCTCAGCAACTTGTTGAGACCCTAAGCAACTTAGTGAGAACTTGTCTCAAAAAATTTTTTTAAAAAGGCCAGGCATGTGGCTGACTGGTAAAAATAGCACACCAGATATATCCACAGTTCAGCCTAACAACCTGTTTTCTACATTCATATTTGCCATTTCCAACCTAAATACTGCCCCTGTGACACTGAGCAGATGAGCCTGGCCCCTATGGTATGAAAACCAGGTCATCAGACCCTCACTTCCATGCCTTGTCTCCTTCCTACCTGCCATGAGCCAATCTCCCCCCCCACACACACACACACCTCTTCTGGCTACCATTGCCAATCCTTCCCCTCCTATTCTCTCAGAGGGTATGCATCTCTCTTCTAATTTCTTCTCGAAATGACTCCTCTCTCCAAGTCTCCTAACATTTCTTATACAAAATAAAGCAGGGGATATGAAGATTTCCACAGAAACTCCTTTTTTTCAGTTTCAATGTTACCTCAATTTATTACACCATGTTTGTTGCTTTCTGATTCAGAATAGTGAATACATATTATAGTTCACAATCCCTCATCCATAGTGTCATTGCTAAAATGCAAAAAAGTTCTTAAAACACACAAGTATGTATGTGTATATGTGTACATTATGTGTGTATATACACACACACACACATATACACATACACACATATATCAAAAATCAATTCATTTGAAGGCAAATCCTGATCCACTAGTTTGACACTTGGAGAAGCTACTCTTACTTTCTGGAATAGAAATATCACTGTGACTGATTATAGCATACTGGGGGTACTTTATAAAATAAAGCATACATGCACTATATTACATTTATAAAATTATAAATGTTCATATTTTTATAGGTATATGGCCCCAAGGATTTGGGGTAAAAGATTATGAACCTGCACTATTATTCAAATAAATTTTAATAGCCAGGAGGACTTATACAAGTATTTACAGTATGTGCTTGATGAATATAGAGGCTAATATGATATACTGGTGGTTTTCTACTTAAGAAGTTCTTCTACAGAACTGTGGTCTCATTCATGCTACAGTAAAACATTAAGGTGCATTAACATGTCTAGACACTCTTTTATATATCATTCAATATTCTCAGAGACTATCCTGGTCCAAATATGGAGACTTATTAGTGAAATAAGCCTTGATAATGTTCAGGATAATCAAACAATTGAGAAAAAGATAAAATAACTACAACCTGTATCCCTCCCAACTAAGAACCTTGGAGTATCATCCTCACAGAAAGATATGTGCACTGGTAAATAAATTTGATGTTTGTCCAACTAATCCAGGAGGTGAGGGTATTTTTACCATTATCCTTAACTGAGGTCAAGTTGTAGCTTCTTGTAAAAACTCCAAAATTAATTGGATAGTATTATATTCTTGGAGAACATACAACTCTCCTATTTATGATTATTCCTTTCACTTATAAAATAAAAATAGGGTTCCCACTGGGCTAAATCACTTTTATCTGTAAAAATTCACTTTTATCATCTGTTAAGTTAGGAAAGCTCTCAGGGGTTTTGTTGTTGTTTTAAACCTAATTATTCATTCAGCAAACCCTATCAGTTTTTGGAAGGGAAAAAGCAGAAGTGAAACTGCAGGCTCCAAGGTCCTACCAGCTGGGCTGAAATCCTCATGTTTCACGTTATGACCTGATTTTTCAATGCAAAGCCCTTAGCACAGTGTCTAACGCATAGGAAAGGCATTCCACAAATGTTAGTGTAATAGGATATGAACATTCTCTTTCATTATGCAAGTTATTCATCTGTTTTTTTTTGTTGTTGTTGTTGTTGTTGTTCACTACTGTACTAGAAAGAAGGGAATACTGATATTTACATTTCTCTTCATCTCCTTGGAAGTTCTCTTCACTAAGCCTTCCCTCCTCTCAAGGAAAGGGATACTAATATCTGTGTGCTGATAGTTCAGGTTCTAAATTTATAGGATATGTACCACCACCACCCCGAGGACTGTGGATTGATTACAGGGGCACTCTACCACTGAGCTACAGCCCAAGCCCTTTTGTTTGTTTGTTTGTTTGTTTGTTTATTTATTTATTTAATTTTGAGACAGGATCTGTCTACACTGCTCATGCTGGCCTTGAACTTGGGATCCTCCTGACTCAGCTTCCCAAGTAACTGGGATTACAAGTATATACCACCACAACTGGCCAAAGTATATTTTTGAAAGACAGAGAGTGGCTTTGTATATCTTTATAATGATATATAAAGAATGTTTAGGAAAGACACAAAAAAGTCATAGAATCAGGAGGCAAAGAAGAGCTTCCAGAGATAAGAAAGTCTCTTTCTAAAGAGCCCAGGCCTAATGGTATTGAAGAGGGTTTGGTTTTTGAAATAGTAAGGACTCAGTTTTATAACACTGGCTGCAGCCAGGGAAGCAGACACTATGGTCACGAAGTGAAAAATGGTACAAAGCTAAATGAAATTCACATAATATTTTATATGCAATAAAGTATTATAAATGTGTCAAGAGAGATGACCTCAGAGAACAATAGGTACCCTTCCTCACCAATGACTTCCAGTTCTCTTCATAGCACCAAAGCAGCAGAAAGCTTTAGAAACAACAGCTATCTCAGCAGTCACCTCTGAGGACACATGAATGATAACCAGAAAGGCCTCAATACTGTGGCACAGCCATCTGGGGAGAGCCCAGGCAGGCCAAGCTGAGTTTCCTAACAGTCCCTCTGAGTAATTTAGAGTCACTAATAATGCTGACTTATAGCAAAATAAAAGTCAGGACTTGGCTATCTGGTGCTTAGTATGAAACCCATGTCTTCTTTAGTTATCTAAGTTATTTTCATGACTCTGTTATTACCATTTATGACAGGCTCAAGGTATACCACAGTAAGCAAGAGGCAGGGGCATCACTACTTGGGAGTCTAGAGTTTGCTAAGACTATGTTATGATGCAGGAAGTGTGAGACAAAAGTGGATGCCAAAGAAGAGAACCAAGCCTAGGTTCAGGGAGGGCTTCTCAGAGGAAGTGAAGATAAAGCTGAGGCCCGAGGATATGAAAAAGGAGAGCAAATGAAGACAGAGGCAAGTGCTCCCAGCCGGGAAAACAGCATGCACAAAGCTCCAGAGAGAAGAGAGAACTCAACGATGCAGTCAAGGATAGAGATGACTAATTGGACTGACACACAGAACACAAGGGAGGAAATGCCATGGGATGGGTTTGGAGGGAGAAGAGGTCTGATCTGGAGAGACAACCTCTGAATAACTTGGATAAATTGACAGGGAAGTTCATGGTTGAGTCAGAGCTGCTAGTTGTCATGACAATGAAGAACAGGCGAACACATAGAGGGAGCCAATAAGGGAGAAGCCAACACCACCAACACCCAGCAGAACAGCCTAGATGGGGGCTCCTAACAAAGATAGATATTTAAATTTTAATGGACCAAGTTAAAAGTACTCCAGGGCTGATAATAATTGAAAACTCCAAGCCAAGAGAATGGCTCTAAGTAAACAGGCAAGGCCCTGAGCAGTTGTGGAAAAGTGGCACAGAACAGTTGATCCAGAACCACAGGTGAGGAGACCTGTCTTCAGCAATGAGCAGACTCTAAGCATATACAGCAGCATTCAGCTGCAGCAGCATAGGAAGAGAGCCCGTCCTGCAAGTGCCCAGCTCAAGGCTATTCTGAAGACATTAGTAGCAACATATTTTATGTCAGCTTAAACTGTACAACAGAAACCAGAACCGCACAAGTAGTTGCAGACAGGAATGTTGAGCATGGGGTTTGAAAACTGACTCAGCCACATCTAAACCATACTGCTTTGGATGAATAGCCCACATCTTTGAACTTCACTTTTCTCATCGGGAGAGCAGAGAAAATATGATTTTTTGCTAGGCTTCACTGGTGGCAGAAACACAGTCAACCAGTATAAACAACAGGAGATGACGTTAATGATGAGTCTTATGGACCTAACTCAATGGCTGGACAGTCAGGCCTCCCAAGATAATGTGAGAAACTAGAAAGTTGTGGAAAGCAATCCCTGTCTCTCTCTGCTTCTAATGTATGCTTGCCTCCACATCCTCTACTTTCCCAACATAAATATGATGGTCTATGGCTCCCCAGAACCCCCCCGGTTTTATATTTCATTAGTTATTAGTGGAGACTGACTCCTTTCTATAAATATCCATTCCTAAATCCCAGGAGATCCCTTGTTCTGCCTCAGAAGGGAAAGGTCACATACACTAGCCTGGTTCCTGGAGTCCTCCCGGGGACAGAGGCTTGGAATGCAGGAATGGGGGAAAGGTTTTAACCAAGACTCTTGTGACTTGACACATACCACCAAAGGGAATCCTCTAAAGGAAAACTGCAAAAAAAGGTTGAGTTCAGGATTTATTTTTTCTATATAGAGCAGATAGGACATAAAAAGTCACTATGTAATAACCTTTGTAACCTTATGAAGAATTTTGTAAGTACTCAGAGTTATTCTGACAGGCTAAAGTGAATCCACATAGGGATGGACTTGGATGAGTTTGATGCATGAATTCTTCACCATTTCCCAGGTGTGACCACAGGCCAGGTAGTTTATATCTCATCATTATGTTAAGAAAGAATATAATTAGCTTTACTATTTAAAAGAATTTACTTTTGAGATGATATGAGCAATGTCCATGTTTCTGAAATCTCTAAACAATCATTTAAATGTGCTAGTGAGAGCAGAAGATCCTCCGTGACAAGTGAACCACATTGGGAACCCTGAGCCACCGGTATGTGATGTTAGAAGGCTGTGATTGTCCTACACTTCTCAAATGTCACTGAAAGGACCTTGAGTTTGGCTCTCCAATGTTTAATTATCACCTGAATACCACATGAGTACTGAACTTACTGAACAATCAGATACACTCTGAATAACAAGTTGTATTTGGACAGAGAAAGAATTAACTGGGCAAGCTTTCCTATTAATCTATTAACCTTCCCTTCAGTAGTAAAACCAAGCCATTAGCTTCTAGAAAGATGCATGTTTGACTTTCCTGAATGGATGCTCCTTCTATGGTTTTTAAAGGACCTTGTACCAAACAGAATCAAGCCCAGGGTCTTCAGTGGTTATGTAACCATCTTTTTGACAAGGGGCCATTGATTAACTGGAGTTTTCTTGCTCAAGTGGAAGACCATATATTTATAGTTTTCTGACATTCCAAACTCTGGAAACTCTTAGATTGCTATTTCCCTACAGAAAAGGTAGCTTTATACAGTCGGTTTCACCAATGTCAGTTAATATACCTCCATGTCATTAGTTACACTTGAATTATACATTAGGTAGATAAAAGAACAATTTTCCAAAATAACTGATTGCAATGGAGACCATATAATTTGTGTTCTCACTTCTCCAGATGGAGAATAAGTTTGTTGGTGCATTTTTTTTTTTACAATAAGATTGCTTATGCCACATTCAACCCATTCCTTAATGAGTGTCCTTATCCCAAGAGCTTTTCTAGGTGCTCTATGAAGATGCAAAGTTAACTAAGGCACAATTTCTCTCTTCAAAGGATTTATAACCTAGTAGATATAAAAATATGTAAACCTTTCAATAAGCACCAATAGGCTCAGCTAATGGATGAAGCTTGCCACTATCAAACAGAAAATAAGCACAATGGGAATTCAGAAGTAGAAGACATGAAATGGGCTCGAGTGCTGAGAGGAAGCTTGGTATAGCTGATGAAATTCAAGCTCAGTCTCAAAGGATAGATTGGATGGAAACCACTGGAGAAGACAAAGGAGCTTCTGGTGCTGCACAAGAAAACACAAGTAGGGGCAGCAAAGACTTGTAGTATACACTGTGCACAATTGCTTGAGAGAGAATCTCTCTATTTAAGGCAGCAGTTTTCAGCCAAGGCTGATACTGTCCCCAAAAGACATTTGGCAATATCCCAGTATCTGGGGTCATTTTTGTTATGCAAACACAGAGAGGATACTGCTGGAATTTAGTTGATATGGGTCAGAGATATTGCTAAATATCCTACAATGAACAGATCAATCCTCTACAATAAAGAATTTCCCCCACCTAAAGTATCAAAATTGCTAACACTGAGGAACCCTAATACACTTGAGCATGGGGTTACCAGAGGATGGGGAGGGGAGGGGGTGGAAAGGAGGGGGAAAGGTTGATCAATGGGTACTAAATTACAGTTAGAAAGGAGGAAGAAGTGCTATTGTAGAGCCTGGTGACTATAAATAACAATAATGTACTGTCCACTTGAAAAGCTAGAAAAAAAATTTTTGAAGGGTTTTATCATAATGAAATGATAAACATTTAAAGAGATTAACTCTTTGTGTAATTTGAGCATCATAGAAAGTATTCATACAACATCAAACACCCCATTCAATAAATATTAAAGCTTTGAAAAGTAGACATTAATACATATTGAATGAAGAAATAACAATACACCATTAAAAACACAATTTCTATGTCCTTAGGCATATAATTAAAATATTCAATTATGATTTATTTGAAGTAGTTCACTAAAAGGTGCTTTCTTCAATCAGCCGAGAGATTTAAAGGGGGGAGAAGGTGTACAGTTTAAACAACAAATGGTATGTAAAGCACCAGAAGCAAGGCCCAAATAGATGGCTTCAAGTACAGACTGGCTGTATTAAGGGTTTGAATCACTGTACACGGTTTCTCTTTCCATGGTTTCAGTTATCCATAATCAATCATGCTTCAAAGTATTAAATGGAAATTTTCAGAAATAAACTGTTTAAGAGTTTTAAGTGTCCATCATTCTGAGTAGTGACATGCCTCATGCTGGATGTGAATCACCCCTTTGTCCAGCAGAGGCAGTGTATACACCACCATCTGGTTAGCAGCTACCTAGTAATCAAATTGACCTCCCGACTACCACAGCACTCATACTCAAGTGACCCTGATAGGGTGGCCCCATGCTACATCTCAATGCCCAGTTATTTACCACCTGCATGTCACATAGGCATTGTATCATCTCACATTATCACATGAAGAATGAGTATAGCATAATGAGATATTTTAAGTGAGAGACCACATTTACATAACTTTTTGCAGCATATTATAATTACTCTATTACAGCTGTTGTTATTAATCACTGTGCCTTATTTACCAATTAAAATTTATCATAAGAATGACTGTATAGGAAAAAAACAGAGTATATTTCTATGGTACTATTCATAGATTTAGGTATCAGCTGAGGGCCTTGGTACCTACCCCCCAGAGAGTCAAAAATCTCTATTCCAAAACAATAAGACCCATCCCAAGTCCTGTGAAGTCTAAAACTCCTTACTATCGGTCTCAAGGAGAAACAGGTCAGAGAGAACATAAATAGTTCAGCATCACCATTAGGAAGATAAATCAAAGTACACGTTATACTAATGAAAGACTAATAACAGCATCTTGATGATAATGTTAATCACGGTAATGATAAAAATTCCAATGTTAATTACTCCCTGAGAGGTCTTTCCTTGCCACTGTCCATCACTCTCATCCCACATTGCTGTATGTTTTTCATAGCACTTACTCACATAAATGTACCTGAAGTTACATAAATGGATAGAATTTTTAATTCTTATTTACTGGCAGGCCCACTAGAATGTGAACTCCATGAGGTCAGGAACTTTGTCTAATTACCTACTGTATTCCTCAGTCTAGAGACTGTCCCTTCTGGTCTTTGAAAAGTAGGCATTAGTATCTATTGAATGAAGAAATAACAATAACTTGCACATAGTGTACAATATTACAAAACACTTTTACTATAATTTGATGGGGGAAAAAGCACATTTGGCACTGGGGTAGTGACAATGGTAAAAGAAATACTAGTCTGCCCCTTGCTTACTTTACAGGTCTGAAATGGTGGCAGGCAGTAGAAAAAAAATAATTACAAATAAATATGATAAGAATCCCAATATGGAATGCTGAAAGTATGACAGACGAGCACAGCATGTGGAAGAAATGGAAGAAACCCAGAGCAGCATCAGGGGAGATGGATACAACTGTTATTTTATCAGTGAGAAAACAGCAAGTCATAGAACTTAGCAGAATTGTTCCAAATGATTTGGTTGAGAAAGGAAGATGAGACTCGAGATTCTTGTAAGGAAATATGTATTGCTTAGATGTGAATACTAATAGGACTCTTTTGAAGTACACATGTAATTGAAGTATGAGCCATATACATGCTGCGTCAATATATATTCTTTTCCACGAAGGCAGGATGTGAAGGTTTCTATGCACCACTCTGTATCTGATTGTAATGGATTACACATCTCCTTGAATCATAATGAGCTGAAGATGGCTACACAGTGAGATGACCTTTTGTTGGTGGTTGGCCAGCACTGCACAGTTAGGAGTCCTGAAGAAGAAGTGTGGGAGGGGTGGGAGAGAGTGAGGATAAGGGGAGAATGAAAAGTCACCAAGTCACCCGTAATGTATTCAGATTTAGATAACAGAAGTGGATTTAAGAAATATGTGCTCTTAGAATGCCAACGTGACTGAATCACATTTTTAGAACCTGTCTGAATCCAAAACAAACTTGTGGGTTTGTGGGTTCTCTGCTAATGGTGTTAATGTTGTATGCTGCCATTAGATCTGCACTTGCTTCTTCAGAAAAAAAAAAAAACTGTCAACTATGTGCCAGACCTGGAGCCACCCACCACCAGGATATTTGGTAGTATCTAGTGAGATTCATGGTTGACATGAAAGAGCGAAGGAGGATTTTCTGGCATTCAGTGGATTTTGTGGCTGCTAAACATCCTAAAACGTACACAACAGCTTCCTACAATAAAGAATCATCTGTTTCAAGACTGAGAAATTATGTTATAGATCCAAAGATCAAAAGAAAGAACTCCTTCTATTAAGGACTCAGTGATTGATCATGAACATGGTAAGTTCAAGGTGCAGTGTATATAGGTGACCTAGGCACACAATATCCACACTTCTGGAAGTTGCCAGGGAAAATTCATGGTTCTCCACCCTGACTTTTTGACACGCAATATCAATCCTACATAATTTATCTAGGTTGTAAATGTTGGTGCCATTTAACACATAGCCCCCAAAGTTTGCAAATTTTCTCTCAATGATTTTTAATTTCTTCTGTTCTTTTCTATCTGCTGAAGAAAGAAAATGTACCATGTGGCATATTAGGCTAGAGTACGTTTTTTAAAGAGAGAGAGAGAGAGAGAGAGAGAGAGAGAGAGAGAGAGAGAGAGAGAGAATGAGAGAATTTTTTAATATTTATTTTTCAGTTATCGGCAGACACAACATCTTTGTATGTGGTGCTGGGGATCGAACCCAGGCAGCACGCATGCCAGGCAAGCGCACTACCACTTGAGCCACATCCCCAGCCCCTAGGCTAGAGTATTTTTATGTCAAACTTTATACAGGCCAAATTGATGTTCAAATAACAGAAATTACACTGTACTTTGTATATGTTGTAGAAAAAAGAACTTTGTTCAAATACAAGAGAATGAAAAGAAACCATTTCAGATCATTTATCTCTTTAGTGGTTATTAACAGATTTCTCACTATTTATGAACAAGCACCATCTCCTTCATTAACCTTTTTATTACACTCTCCACCCCTACATAAAATGAAAATGTTCCAGAAATTGTGGTGTCCATGCAAGTATAAGGATTTCTATACATTCTTATAGACAATAGAATTCCAATCCTTTTACATTGAATAGAAATAGAACTCCCATCCACACCCTGCACACACATCAGAGAAACCGCAATATCAATCATAGCAATATGTACAAATTTAGTCTTATTCTGAGAAAGCTTACTTCTGCCTGGTTAACTAAAGAACTACATCAAGCTTATATTGGTCATTAGGTCACACATTCAGTTTTCTTAATAGCTAATGAAGATATTTCATAGGCAAACATCTAAAGATACAACGTATTCTTAGGGCTGAGGGGTCTGTATTTTAGTTTCCTTTTAGCCAAAGCTGATTTCTTTCTTGTTTTTCATTTAACTTTTTTCAAAAATGGGCCTTCTGCATTAATTTGTTTCCACACATTCAACTCACTGTCTGCCAAAGGACATTCTCATTAGGACCCATTTCACTCTACTCCTCTATCATTACACCATTTAACAGTGTACTGCAAAAGATGCAGAATTCAGAAAAGGCTTCTGCTCTCTGTTGCGAACAGAAACTTTGTCCAGAGGGTATTTTTCTTATTAAGTCCAACTTGGATACACGCTTCTGATTTATTCATGTTTTTACTAGTAGAGACAGATTAGTTATGAAACCATTAAGTCTTATAGCCTTGACATCATATAAAACTTATCTAGATAGCTAAATCCTTCAAAACTAATTATTGTTGAAGTTATGCCAACTAATATCAATCATGCTCAGAAAAGTGGTTCATATATCAGTCCAAATTTTATGATGGAGATTTGTTTCACAAATACTAAAATAATTAATGATAATGTGAGTTGACCTGGAATCAAAGTAGTATTTAGATGATTCATAGTGAAATAAAAAGACTTCTGGTGAAATTAATTAATCATACAGAGTTCTTTGCCAAGATTTTTCATTGGTAATATGATCTCTAAAGAAATATTATTATTGATGCATGCCTTGATTTCTGCTTCTTTAAATGTTACCACCAAAATGTCACAAGAGTATATCTCTGCAATTCTTATCTCATGGTGTTATACCTTTCCAACAGTGGATGACCTCAGTATAGAATTCAAGGTTTGACCAGGCCACAAACTTCATTTATCTTTCCCCAACATAAATTTTACAACCTGTCTTCTATCAGCTTATACTTTCTTCATAAGTTGTTTATTCTCTGGATATGGAAATAAATCAAGTGAGGCTGTTCTAATCTTTTCCATAGGGCTCCTGTCTTCATTTCTCCATTAAGACAGTCATCTGTCTCCATTAGTTGTTAATGTGATTCAAATCCACAGGAAACTATTAATTGCTAAAATGTTTCATAGTGTAATTTAAACTTTTCTGTGATAATTAGTGTACATTTAAGCCATTTAAATATGTTCAAGTATAATTTAAGATGCCCACAAAATCTCTCCCTTAAAATGATTTAACCAGAGTTTCATTCACTTCTGCCCAAACAACATGAATATTTACAACCTACAAGTAAGAAAGCCTACACATTTACCCTCAGGGATGTCTGCCTGCATACAAATTTCCACTGTTAGTCATATCCAATGATGTGACAGAAAAAAATAACTTTAGTTACCCTAATACACTTGAATATAACATCTTTGAAATTAAGAGTACATTAATATTATTGTGCTTTTTTATATACATGGCTAGAAGAAAATGTTTTCAATAATACCAGTTTGTGTAAAAATTACATTTTTATCATGGAAAAATTCTCCTTAAATTCTTTATATCCCACTATTTGAATCACAATTTCCTAGCACCCAATGTGATGAGTAACATTTTAAAACTGAATGGCTATATAGAGTACTGGATAATAGAAAATGCAAAATCTTTTCCTTATTGTGTAGGGGGATTTTTCATATGAAAACATGCTTCCAAATGTAAAATGTTCCAAATTGTTAATATACATTGTCCCATTGGTTAAAGTATGTTATTTTTAGTGGTTTAGATAAATTTTCTAACTATTTAATTAATATTTGCTTATTTTCAAAAGTATTTGGAGAAGTTGGTTATTTAGTTTTCAGCACTGATAGTAGAGGATGGCTGGACAATATAGAAGAGATGTGTCAAAGTAGTAGAAAATGAAGATTACAAGAGTTCTTTAACCTCCTTTACACAAGCTCCAGTTCATGTCCCAACCACGTGGGCAGGCTTCTCGTACACCACATACGTATTCCTTCAACAGTTCAGATGGGGCTTCTGGTTGCATAGTTTTTTAGGCAGTCCTTATTTCTCTACATTTAAAAGTGTGAAACAATGTTTCTATTCAGCTTTGAGATTATGTCAGATCTTTCCTCTCAATAATTTAAAAATATATAATACAGTCCAAACTCCGTAACCACAAGTTCCACATTAGCAGATTCAACCAACAGAGGACTGAAAACAAAGATAATTTCATATATACTGAACATGCACAGACTTTTTTTCACGTCATAATTCTCTAGACAATACAACTATTATATAGCATTTATCCTGTGTTAGGTATTGCACGTAATCTAGAGATGATTTAAAGTACATGGGAGGATGTCTGAAGATTATATGTAAACATTACACTATTTTTTATAAGGGACTTGAGTATCTGTGGATTTTGGTATCTCTTAGTAGGACTCATGGAATCAATTACCTGTAGATTCTGAGAAATGATTGTATTCAGGTGTTATGGTTTAGATGTGTCCCCCATAAGCTCACATGTGAGACAATGCAATAAGGTTTGGGGAAAAATAATTGGGTTATAGCCTTAATCTAATCAGTGAATTCATCCCTGATGAGATGAGTGATAACTGGAGGCAGGTGGAGTGCAGCTAGAGGAGGTGGATCATGGGGGCGGAGGTGGCTATGGAGTACATATTTTGTATCTAGAGAGTGAAGTCTCTCTCTCTGCTGCCTGATCATCAAGTGAGCTCCTTCCTTCCACTACACACTTCTGCCTCACCTCAAATCCCAAGGAATGGAGCCAGCCTTCTATGGATGGAGACTTCTGAAACCGTGAGCCTCTAAGAAAACTTTTCCTCCTCTAAAATTGTTCTTGTCAAGTCTTTTAGTCAAAGCAGTGAAAAAGCTGACTAAACCATCAGGATTAACTGCAAACATGGTATATGTATACACACACACACACACACACACACACACACACAATGTTATGTTGAGTTTTCTTCCCAGTCTGGTAACACCAAAAATTATGTCATTTACTCGATGACATTATTTTTATTCTATTTAATTTTAAAGCATAGACTTTAGAAAGTGAAATCTCCATTAAACAGTATAATATGACTCTACCATCTGAAATACATACAAAGGAATCCAACAAAAAGAGCTTGTCTCCTTGTTCTTTGTATAATTGAAAACTCTAGATTTAGGTTCATTTTTCCTCTACAATAGATGCCAAATTAATTGGATGAATTTAAATTCATGAAACTTGGCAACGGCAGAATTATGACACAGAATAGCCAACAATATAGGTATATAATTACTTCTGTTAAGATATCTCAATTTCTTCTACAATGATGCCAACACTTGCAGTCTGATCTAAGAGTAGTATAACATCTCAAAACTCCACTGATTTGCCAAGTCAGGTGCCAGGCAAATAAAGTAAAGGATGGGCAGTTTCACTGATGGCAAAGCCGAGCTACTGCCCTGGGGAGAGAAGACAGCAGATGATATTTTCTGTATCATCCCTACATTTCTTTTCTCTGGGGGATTCGAAACATAAAACAACTGACATGTTTTGGCAGGTTTCAGAACCTTTCAACTCCTCCATCTGACTTGTTCATAAACATTTCGTGGCTCGAGAGGGAAATTTTGCTAAAATAAGTTTGATGAGTACTGAAATCACATCACATTTTCATATAAAAAGCCTGACAATAATCCAGCTCTCCTGGTTTATATCAAATAATGATTTAAAGGACTGGCAGAATGAGATCTCTTCTGATACGTTTTATGTATTCATATTTCATTAGGATTTTCTGAGCAGTGGCAATTATTTATATTAAGACCAAGTTTGCTTCTTAAAATTATAAGAAAAGTTACAAAATGTACGCATGCATGCATAGATAATACAGTCATATGAAACCCCACTTCAAAATAAATAGAATAATACCATAATGGTTAACTATTCATGGATATTTAGGATAGATGTGTTCTAAGGAAGCTAGAGTGTGTTTTAAAATAAAGTCAGTTTATTCTAGAATATATTTCAAAACATTACAAAAAAGAAACACACTGTTGAGAATAAATATTCACAAGGAAACAAAAAAAAGTTTTAATCAAATATTTGGGTCCAATAAAATGTCTGCAAAGCCGGATGATTATTTTAACAGAAGATGAGATCCTATCTAAATTACTATATTTCTTTAAAGACATACAGTTATTGGGATTTTAAAAATAGGTTTTTTTTTTAAAGTTTGGTATAAGATCACAATTTTCCAGGAAGATGAGTTATCAGACAAGCAAATTTTCCCATGAGTTAGTCTGTTCTTTACATTTCACTGACTTAAAAAAAAAATCCATCATAGGAGGCACATTAAAAGACTTGTGTCTCCATGAATCCATAAGTAAGAGCAATTGTTCCTTAAGAACAACTTGATTGGGCTGGGGTGTACCTCAGTAGTATGGTGTTTACCAAACACGCACAAGGCCTTGAGTCTGACCCCAGGACATCAAAAAAAAAAAAAAAAAGAAAGAAAGAAAGAAAGAAAGAAAAATGAAAAACAATAATGTGGTCTGCAGAACAAAACTAGTCACATGACCTTACAGTGGTTCTCCTAGAATAAGGAGTGTGTGTGTGTGTGTGTGTGTGTGTGTGTGTGTGTGTGTGTGTGTGTCTGCTTGCAATACTGGATCAGGGGAAGGAGGATAAAAGTGGATTAAAGTAAGCAGCGCAATCTATGAATGCATAAATGCATATATATCTCATTTTACCAACCCCTAAAAAATAATAAACTGAATCCTCATCATATTTTTCTTCTAATGAAGGAAATAATTTCATATATAATTATGAGTTCATACTGATTACCACAGAAACTTTCTATCTTTTAACAATCAGGACACTGAGGCAGAATTATAACTCTGCAAGTTATCATTCATTCAGTCATTTTCAGGAGGGGCATTGAAGGGTATTTTTTGGCATCAGTGGAAGAGGACAGGCAGTGTACGATTTTGTGAGCAAAACTCACAAAATATACTTGATATTTTTAAGACCAAGAAGTAACGGGGTGCAAAAATTATTTTAAATGCAGTGAAGTGCAGGTCTGAGCACTCGTTGTTTAATGATGGGCTTTTTACTTCAATGCCTTGTAACTTCCTTAGCCTTACAATTATTCACCTCAGAATTATCAAGCTGACTAATGAGTTCACAAATGAAAAGCCAGGGCTAACACAGAGTAGGCATCCAGTAAACAGGTGCTTATGAAGAATCCTTCTGGCTGGGCCTGGTGGTGCAGGCCTATAATCCCATCAGCTCCTGAGGGTGAGGCAGGAGGATCACAAATTAGCAGCCAGTCTAAGAAATTTAGGGAGATCTTTGCCTAAAAATAGAAAGGGCTGGGGATGTAGCTTAGTAGTAGAGAACTTCTGGGTTCAATTCCTAGTATCACACAGAAAATATAAATAAATAAAAATACTTTCTAGGTGAAGTTCATCTGGAGAAGGTGCTTTAATAATCACATGGAAGGGGCTGGGAATGTGGCTCAAGGGGTAACAATGCACTCGCCTGGCATGCACAGGGCACTGGGTTCGATCCTCAGCACCACATAAAAATAAAATAAATATGGTGTGTCCACTGAAAACTGAAAAATAAATATTAAAAAATTTCTCTCTCTCTTCTATCAAAATCATCATCATCATCATCATCATCATCATCATCATCATCACAATCACATAGAAGTCAGAGACTTCCATCCAGTCCTGCAAAGGCAGAGACAATTTCATCTAATGACTCTGCCTCCAGAGAGCTGCTATACTTTATTTTTTTAATTTATTTTTTATTGGTTGTTCAAAACATTACAAAGCTCATGACATATCATCTTTCATACATTTGACTCAAGTGGGTTATGAACTCCCATTTTTACCCCAAATACAAATTGCAGAATCACATCAGTTACACATTCACATTTTTCCATAATGGCATATTAGTGACTGTTGTATTCTGCTACCTTTCCTATCCCCTACTATACCCCCTCCCCTCCCCTCCTGTCTTCCCTCTCTACCTCATCTGCTGTTGTTCAATTCTCTCCCTTGTCCCCCCCCCCTTTCCCCTCACAACCTCTTATATGTAATTTTGTGTAACATTGTCTTCTTTATTTCAAATGGGAGATTTTTGGTCATGGATTTTAAGAATTTGAGCAACTCTTCTATTATTAACTCTCTCTTACCTCTATAATCCTCTTTTTTTCTATTAAAGGCAAAAAGAAAGAGTAACCTGTTCTTTCACTCCTTCTTAAGCAGTTAAATTATGCCTTTTCTCATCCCTGGATTGTTCTTCCCCACTTTTCTTCGTAAAACTTTCAAACTCCTTTCAAGATGGAAAAAAGGGCACAATTTAAAGACACAGCCTCAAGACAATCAAAATACACCCCTGAGTTTTATATAGTATGCCTTTTAAAAAGCAATGCATGAGCTGGGCATGGTGGTACATGCCTATAATCCCAGGAATTGGGAGGCTGAGGCAAGAGGATCCCAAGTTCAAGGCTAGCCTGAGCAACTTAAAGAGACACTGTCTCAAAATAAGAAAGGGCTGGGGATGTAGCTCAGTGGTAAATCACCCTGGTTCAATTCAATCCCCAGTACCATAAAAAAAAAAGAAAAAAAGAAAGCAAAGCATGGGTCCTCACATTCCATAGAAGCACAGTGTGGCATCTAGTTCAATTCTTCCTATGATGCAGATTGACACATAATTGTTAACAGACTTACAAACTAATAAATAAATTGGATAAAAGACTTGAGTTAGGACATGAAGTGTTACTTTATACAGACATTGTATGAATAAATTTCAATGGCTTCAACCTCCATAGACATCCATGTTACTGGTTTTACCTGCTCACCCACTAAAAAGAGTCCTTAACAATCAACTTTTTTTCCCAAACCTAGTTGTACTGTTAGGGCTCAGAAAGTGGAACCCAAAGTTTGGCACCTTGACAGGCTGAGCACTTGGAATTAAGGTCTCTGGGACTTTTCCTGTCTCTCTCCCTCTCACTCTCCAAGCACAAGGAGAGGGTCTCTCCAAAGCTTCCTTAGCTAACAGAAAGAAGTTCTTCCAAAAAAACATATAAATATGCAATTTTTCATGGACCCCCATCCTGAAATCTCATTAACAATGGATGATTAACTCATAGAAAGAGGTCTAAAAGCCCCCACATATTTATACTTAATACACCATCTATTCTTCAGCACAGAGAGACTGTTCTCTCTACTTCTGGAAACTTGTCACATGGTTATGGCTCTGGTGAACTTTATCCCAGGCTATTTTCTGTTCTTTAGTCCCTTTATTTCTCCTAAAATTCATTCATTGCCCCTCTAAAATTGCCCATACCCCCACATCATTTCCTTCTCCCTTACAAAGAATGTATTTAAGCTGCAGCCTTTGGCTCTTCTTTGATTTTCAAAATATATAATCTTGAGAATAAATTTGACCACACAGTGAAGATGGTAAGAGAACATGAACAGAACTTCTAAGAATTTGGGGATAACATGAAAAGATCAAATTTAAGATTTATCAGGATAGAGGAACGCATGGAGATACAAACCAAAGAAATGTACAATATTTTCTTTTTTTTTAATATTTATTTTTTAGTTCTCGGCAGACACAACATCTTTGTTGGTATGTGGTGCTGAGGATCGAACCCGGGCCGCACGCATGCCAGGCGAGCGCGCTACCGCTGAGCCACATCTCCAGCCCTGTACAATATTTTCAATGAAGTAATATCAGAAAATTTCCCAAACATAAAGAATGAAATGGAATACAAAATACAAGAGGCTTACAGGACACCAAATGTACAAAATTACAACAGACCCACCCCAAGGTACATTGTGATCAAAACACCCAGCATACAGAATAGGGATTGAATTTTAAAAGTTGCAAGAGAAAAGTTATCAGACTACATATAGGAGGAGAAAAGCAATCAGGAACCACTAGAAAAAGCAATCATAAAATTCATTTGGAAAAATAAGAGATCCAGAATAGCCAAAGAAATCCTTAGCAAGAAGAGTAAAGCAGGAAACATCACAATACCAGATATTAAACTATACTACAGAGCCATAGTCACAAACAGCATGGTATTGCCACCAAAATAGACATGTAAACCTATGGTACAAAATAGAAAACACAGAGATGAACCCCCATAAATGCAGTTATCTCATACTAAACAAAGCCACCAAAAAGATACATTGGAGAAAAAAATAGCTTCTTCAACAAATGGCAGGAGGAAAACTGGAAATCCATATGAAGCAAAATGAAACTAAACCCCTACCTCTCAACCTGCACAAAACAACTCAAAGCAGATCAAAGACTTAGGCACTAGAACAGAAACCCTGTGCCTAACAGAAGAAAAAGTAGGCCCAAATCTTCATATTGTTGGCTTAGGACCTGACTTCCTTAAAGAGACTCCTTCAGTACAAGAAGTAAAGTCAAGAATCAATAAATGGGACAAATTCAAACTAAAAAGCTTCTTTTCAGCAAAAGAAACAATCAATAATGTGAAGAGAGAGCCTGTAGAATAGGTAGGTGAAAATCTTAACCACATGGACTTCAGACAGAGTACTAATTTCCAGGATATGTGAAGAACTCAAAAAATTTAACAACAAGAAAACAAATAACCCAATCAATAAACAGGCTAAGGAACTGAACAGATACTTCACAGATAAAGAAATACCATCCGTCAACAAATATATGTAAAAATGTTCAACATCTCTAGAAATTAGAGTAATTCAAATTGAAACCACTCTGAGATTTCATCTCACTCCAGTCAGAATGGCAATTATTAAGAATGTAAGCAACCATAAGTTTGACAAAGATTTAAGGGACTCATACATTGCTGCTGGAACTGCAAATTGGTGCAACCACCCTGGAAAGCCGTTTGGAGATTCCTCAGAAAACCTGGAATGGAAGGACCATTTGACCCATCTATCCCATTCCTCAGTTTATACACAAAGGACTTAAAATTAGCATACTACAGTGATACAGCCACATTAATGTTTATAGCAGCTCAATTTACAATAGCTAAACTACCTGAACTAACTTCATGTTCTTAAACAGATGAATGAATAAAGAAACTATAGTATATATACACAATGGAATACTACTCAGTCTTAAAGAAAAATGAAATTATGCCATTTATCAGTAAATGGATGGAACTGTAGAATATCATGCTAAGCGAAATAAGCCAGTCCCCAAAACCAAAGGCCAAATGTTCTCTCTGATATGCAGATGCTGATCCAAAAAGGGGATGGAGGTGGGGGGCTAGGGAAGAATGGAGGAACATTAATTTGAGTAGAGGGGAGAGAGAGAAGGGGTTGTGGAGGTGGGAAGGATGGTGGAATGAGACATACATTATTATCCTACATTCATGTATGATTGCACAACAACCAGTGTAACTCTGCATCATGTACAGCCAGAGGAATGAAGAATTGTGCTCCATTTATGTACAATGTGTCAAAATGCATTCTGCTATTATATATATGTATGTATGTGTGTGTGTGTGTGTGTGTGTGTGTGTGTGTGTGTAAATTAAGGCAAAGGCAAAATAAAAATGATGCTGGGTGATATAGATAATTATATTTCATGAGATTTTATTCACTGAGAATCTCCATCTGTATTACAGATTCAATAGCCTATTTGGCGTTGGCAGACTAGAACATCATGATTGTAAAGAGAGAATATTGTAGATCAGGAACCAAAATCTGGGCTATTTTTAGACCACTTAATAGCCATCTACTGTCAAACTCTGTATGTGAACTAACATCCTAGTGACATTTAGATAAAATTCTTGGAAAGCATCACTAAGCTTGAAATACCTCCAGCCTCCATCAAGATGGGAATGTGATAATATCTGAATCTCATGGAAGAGATTTCCCAACTTTTCTGTTGCCTACTTACCTACCACTTCCACAAAGTCACGAGTGTCACCAATGTAATTGGAAAAATGTATTGACAAGAATTTCATTTTTTCTGTGACTACAATAGCTCATTAACCTCTTCTTAGGTGGAACATGTCGATGAGGGTAACCTGAACTCATGTTCCTAGGCCATGGTCACTCATATTTGACTCGGTGTTTCTTTCTTTCAAGTTTTTTTTTTTTCTTCCAGATTATGGGGCATGCCTCCCTTGTGCACTTGAATTATAGGATACATTAAGTATTGTTGAAATCATTTATTTTAAAAAATAAATGAAATTATTTTTTAAAGCAACATTGTTATTTTACATTGACAATTTAGTGAACTTTCATGGAGAATTCAATTTATGTTAGGTGTTATACAAGATGACAGAAAACAAAGAGTAAAAGCAAAGAAGTAAGGTCTCTGTTTTCTAAGATCTTATAATGGTGGAGACAGGGATAGCCATAGGCATGAACAAAGTTTTATAAAATTCATAAGATACCAAAGGGAAATCAATTCTTATATGCTGAGATATCACAGGGACAATAAACAGAACACAGGGCTAGGGTTCACCTGGTCCTATGCCCCTTTTCAGTATTTCAGGGTCTCATAATCTTGGGCAACTCAGGTGAAACCCTTTGATTCTCAGTTTTCTCACCTGCATGATTTCAACAATACTTATTCTATAATTCAAGTGCACAGGGGAGGCATGCCCCATAATCTAGAAGTAAAAAAAAATTGAAAGAAAGAAACACTGAAGTAGAACCAAAAGAAAGGGGAAATGAATGGGTTATTGACAAACTGTCAAAGAGCAAATTCCAGGGAAAACAAGTCATGCAAAAATCCCAGAGTTAGAAACAATAGTCATGTGTGAAAGGCAAAATTTATACCTGCTTGGCTGGATGATGAACTCATTCAGAAATAACAGTAATTAGATGAGAAAGAAGGTAGGGTATTGGAGACCAGCAACTCATCTGAAGACAGCACAATAGCAGAAAATATATAGGAATAAAATCATGGAGAGAGTATTGAGGAAAACCAAAGAGAACAAAGAAAGGGGATAAAATTAAATGCAAAAAAAAATGTAGAAAGAAAAGTTTTTCTTGTGTCAATGAAGACAAGTGGTTGTGAGAAAATGAATGAGTTGGAGGTTCAGAAAAAGTGGGTTGAGGCTAAATATAGATGAATGATCCGTTTTGAGCATTATTTCTGAATTGGAGCCTTCAGTACTGCATCAAAAATGGGCATTTTGAGGTCAATGCATCAGCCAAAAAAATTTGGCTTCTGCAATGTTTTAGCTGTCACACTCAAAGCATCCACAAGCAGGATGAATGTAGAACAGGAAGTGAAATTGTTGGATAATTCTGATAAAATACTTTCTTCTTCCTGAGCCCAAAACCAACTTAATTGTTCTAAAATTAGACTTCCAGCAATACCAAATGAGATGCAATCCTAACAATAATTATTTCCTCTTAGCTAACATTTATTGAACCCTTCCATGCACCGGGAACCATGCTGAGTTTTAAAGGTACTCATTCAGTGCTTTTTATTTGTGGAGAGGAAAATGATGTGGCTGGCCAGAAATGTGATCCTATCCTGTTTATCCTTTCCATAAATGAAATTCAATCCTCCTTGTAGGTCTGAGTATTAAACTATTGGATGCTGAGAGGATACTCTTCATCAGTCATCTCTACACCAGGAAGAACAAATAGAAGCACCATTATCACTTCACACAGGCAAGTCCAAATGAATCCACCGCATTAAGAAGAAATCAGGGAAATGTAAAACGTGAAAAAGACTGCAATGCATAAAAGTTAAACGAGGCAATATAAAACAACACATGCTCTTAAAACCTTCAGCCTCTTGTTTTCATCCTATAATGCAAACATAATATTACTACCTGGAGGGTGAATGGGGAACAGCTGAGGACACTTTAGTTATCATAAGGAATAAAATAAGGAAACATCATTCAAATCTATAATTAACTAGATGGCTTCCATTACAACTGTGGGAGGCACCCTTTCAAAATGCAATGGCTTGTTGGTGAGGTACCTTTCTAGTGACTAAAAATAAAAAATAACATCTGCAAAGGTATGCTTGGAAGTTCTCTAATTAATGATCAAAAATGCATTTACTTCAGCATCAGTTCACATTTTTATGTAAAGTCTTATTTGATTGTAATTAGTACAGACTACAGGACTTAATTAGGACTAATCATTCCTTAATGCAATCAGAATCCCAAAAGAACAATATAAACAGATTTTTATTGGTATTAGTGATGCAGACTTGTAAAATATAGAGCCAATTAACCCATAACAATGCTTCCAAAATATAAAATAAAAATAAATTATGGGTGCATTACCAAACAGTTTCATGAGTACACTAGGAACATAATAACAGTGTTAATAATCAATCCTCATGGGATGAGTCTTTCATCTTAAATGCTAAGGATAATGCTAAAGATAACCATGCAGTCACAATTATGATGCATATTAAAGTATGTGATCTCTTAATAAGATTGAACATAAAAGACTTTCCAAGATACTGCAGGTTCCATGAGGTCAATACAACTCCCAAGATAAGGTCTGAGTCAGGAGGAAATCTACAATTCTCAGATCACATAACAAAAATCGATTATAGCCCCCATAAATTTTCAAAAGTTAAAGTAACATGTCCTCGACCCGGGGGTGGGGGAGTCAGGGATACTTAGTAAATATTGCTGCTTTACAAGTTTATGAGCATAACAGCACCTATACTTCTCTCTCATCCAAGATACTCAAGCTCTATGAATTTATTCTTTCAGCCTTATAATTCAACCCTCCTGGAGAAAAACTAGTAGCCAATATCTTCAGCTGGACATTTCTATTGGAATTTACAAAAAAAAAAAAAATATTAAGTGTGATTTGTCTTAACGTGGAGCTGTCTAATGAAATTTCTTCATTGGAATTGGAATCTACCCTAATAGGTCTGGAATATTGCACACAATTAGGTTTAGAGCTCCAACTGCTCTCCATCCATTTCCAGAAAGTGCCAAATTGAACACGTTAGCACAGGATGGATTCTCTTGACTGAGCCCTGAAGTAAAACTTGAAAAATACAAATTGGCATACAACTTCCACTGTACCAAAATTGCTTTCCAGCTGGGCTTTAGTCAGACATTAAGGGAGAGGTGCAGTTTTTGAAATATGTAATCTAAACAGTATGCTCATATTTCTTGAATATTGTGAGTTTCTATCACAATACTGCAGATTCATAGCAGCTTGCTGGTGGACAGATGCTGAAATCACATGCTAGGAAGACAGGGGAACAGACTTTAAAATTTGGGGAATTAACTGATCCCTTACCTGCCAAAATTTTTCAGCATTTCTAGGGTGAGTTCAGCCCAGTTCATATAAATGCACAAAAAAGATAAATCAAAGTCAATACTATCCTTGGGAAAAAAAACCAATAAGATCTCTGTAGCAAATTTATCATCCTGTACTGCTTTTATCCCAAACCTTCCTAACTTTCCTTCCCACCCCCCAGGTTTATTAAGTTCTGCCTTTTACTAAACATGAAGGAATCCACAACCTGGCAGAGCTGAGTACCATGATTCACCAGGAGTTTGTAAGAATAGGCTGTTTATTGTGGATAGTTATACTGCTTCCATTTCAGTTATCAAGAATTGGCTATCTTCTTTGTGCTCAGAGGATAAGATCAGGAGCTATGGAGGGTGGCTATTTTGATGGGGCTTATAATCTTTCCGAGAGAAGACTTCACTTCTCCTAAAACTGCTGAGAACTCTGGAGGCAAAATACAACCAGTCCCTTCAAAAGGGATACAAGTGTGGACAGGAAAGAAGTGAGAATTCTTCACTAAGACTTCAAAGAGGAGGCAAACCTTGAAAGGAATATTATGAATTCTTAAAGACTTAAAAGAAAGCAAGTAAACGGGGTGTGAGTGTGTGTGTGTGTGTGCGCATAAGTGAACGTTTGTATTGGGGATTATATCAAGGAGCGAGAAACATAGATGATGACACAATGAATGAAACCAATCACCTCTTACCCACCAAAAATATTTTCTCAAGCTTTTTAAGCTTATATTTCAATTTCGTAAAACAACTTTAGGTGCAAAAACTTGAGAACCTGAGACCAGGAAGGAATGGAAAGCAGAGTTTTGGGGGGTGACCTTAGTATGGTACCAAATGAAAGCAAGTGCGTACGTCTCCGCTAGGAGGCCACGCTCCAGGTTGCACCTAGCAGATCCCCCTCTCCCTCTGGATAAGGTGAAGTTTTGTGTTTAAGTCTAACTCTTCTGTAAGACATTACAAAGATCTTCCCACCTCTGCCATTAGAGTGTTCTCGCACTGATGACATGAGGAGAAAATCAGCAGCTGACCTTATCCACACTAGTGAGAGTCATGGGATGAAATCCATGTGATACACGAAAATGTACAGAAAAGCATATTCCTACAGCAATGAAAAGCAGTGGAGGAAAAATAAATTTGCTAGTAAAGGTGTCTGTCTTTTTGCTTTTTCTTTTTTTACTTTTTTGGTCTCAGACTTTTTCCATTTATAAGATTATTTTAGAAGGTAAACTGTGCTTTTTAAGGACAAATTATAGGCTTTCAGGGTTTCTAATGCTTCTTCTTCACAAAATGTCATCTTAAGAGCAGCAAAAGCTTATGTGATGCCATGGCAGTTGAGTGGGGTCTTTGCTTTTTGTGTAGGTCTTGGTCAGCGTGTCTCCTTCGTCTCATCCTGTCCTGAGCAACTTACACTGTAGCTTGATAAGGTGTGACTGGCAAACTTCTGGCTTTTTCTCTTAATCCAGGCCCACTTATCTCCCCCTTGCCAATTCTGCCCTCCCTCAGCTCTTGCTAGTGCAGGTAACCCTTTGGGCCTAAGCCAAGTCCTCCTGCTCGACTCTGGCTTAAGCTACATGCCCTGTAGCCAGCATATGGGACTGGGATCCAGGCTTTCAGCTCAGAGTTCTCCTTCTCCCAAAAGGCAAAACACTCCTGTCACATAAAGCAACTAGACCAGGCATAGATTCATTAACTCATGCCCTCTCAACTATTAGATGGCTTGCTTCTGCCACCTCGGTGCCTTTCCCTTCTATTCTTCTACTTTCCCTAACCCAAGGGATTTTCCACCCTTCCACCCCCGGTGCACCTATGCGCCTGCTTTCCATTGTCTGAAATGACAGAAGTGGAACATCAATGGATGAGTATAATTTTTTTTACAATGACCACATTTGGTTAATATTTTAAAAACATTATCTTCTGTGATTCTAAGACATGACCACATCCATGCAAAATAAAGAATATAACTTGTGTTAGTTATTTTATACTTTAACCTCTAATTAAGCAAAATCTTTAAGAATGTGGATTTTGTCTTTTATTTACACTCTAATTTTGAAGAATGTCAATAAAACAATTTTGTGAGTAGGACTGTAAATAAAGGAAAAGAGAGGTATAATGAAATAAAAATGAAGATAGAAGGGCAAGGGAAATGGAGTTTATCACACCTGGAAAGATTCTCAGCTTGACACAGTTATAATAACCTTTGAAGGGTCTAGGACTCATTTAGTGGTAGCAAACCATCCTGGATCCAGAGAGAGATTGATCACATTATCAGCTTTGTTTCCAAGGATAAGGAGTTGAAAAAATAGTATTATAGATTTTCAAACATACATATTTCAGAAAAGAAAAGTAAAAGGCTTCCATCAATACTTACAAAATGTAATCAGTAAAGACAACCCACTTCCCTATTACTCCAGTCCAGAAAGTCTAATTGGAAATGTTTCCAATTCAGTTCATCAGAAAAAGTACAGTATTTCATTAGTAGAATTAAAAGATCTTTCAAACATTCAATTCTATACCTTTGTTAGATACATGTATTTCGGCATAAAACACACTTATTCTAAGGATACACAATGAATATTAATAAGTGATTACATTATTTTATTTAAAGCAGAAATTTGTGTTCTCAACGTATTTCTAAATCACATGTAAAAAAACATAGTCTGACTCCTTTTTTAGTAAATTAAAATAGGATTTCATGTCTTTTCCAATTACCCACTGAAATTTTTAAGTAACTTTTTCAGTTGGCTAGACAGAACACAGATCAGAACTGGGAAAACATTAACACGACAACACCATCTTTGCAGAAATGAAAACACACACAGTATTAATACCTAAAAAAACAAGAGTGCAACTGCAGCTAACACTATCATTTTTTTACATGCTGCTATTCAGAGATACAAAATATTATGTGAAATTAAACTAAAAATAAAGATAATCCCTTAAAACCCTTGAGGAGAAAAAATAATGGATCAAGATTATGAGGACTGAAAACCATTTCTCTGCAGGACACACTACTATTGGCTCTGACCTCAATAATAACATGTACTTTCTTCGCTCCACCCATCTAAAAATAAGGCTTAGGATTAAAAATACATAACTTGGGGGAAAAATGTTTCATTATGGTGTAGAGAGTGTACTCTTGGCAAATTTTCTTGATTTTTCTCTAAATGAGAAAGATAAAGTCTGGTTAACAACTACCTCTCTTTGTTAGGTGAAGTCTAGGAGAATTTTTTTTCCTCTCTTTAGATAATGTCAGAAAAAGCAATTATTTGCTCATCTTATTCTTTTTCCAAGTAAGTAATAATCTGTGCCTTCAATATTGATTCACATCACACCTCCCCAAGAAGTGTCTCCTCCGTTGGGGTCACTCCAATTTCAAGGAAGAGAAAGATACTCAGACCTAATTTCAAATTAAAACTAGGTATTTATTGGAAGAATTAAGAGAATATAACTATAGACAGAAGAAAAACTTAGTCTTGGAGAAGAGGTGAGAGGGTGTCATTGCTTTCTCCATATCTCAGGGATTCAGGTTAGCTGGTCTCTGACTCTCTCTGTGAGATTCAGCTTTACAACTCTCAATTTGACCAGCTCCCTTTCCCCCACTCCACCTCAGCTTTTCCTGCTTTGATGACACATCATGTTCAACATATGCCTGCAAACATCCATTTCCAACTTCTGGTCATAGATCCCACCAGAATTTGAGCTGAGGTACCTATTCTTAGTTGTGGAATTCTGGGCTGGGTAGGAATGATCCTCTCTTCCTATTCCTGCAGCCAGCTTTGAACTGTTTGAGATGTTTGCCACAGATTAACACCTGGCTCTACAAACTGGAGCTAACCTCTTAACAATGGCAGCAATGCAGAGTCAGGCTAGCTCAGTCCTCATAAGAGACACACCACATGCTCCACCTGAAGACCTCCAAATCAAGAACTCTTACCAACCTATGTTCCAAACTAGAATACCTTAGATAAATGAAACTTAATGCCAATTGTCCTATATTTGAAAAATGTAGACAATACCTGTTGCTTAGAAAACCTTATGTTTAGGGCTATATATATACTTTAAAGAGTGTTATCTGGTTTTGAACCTTGGAGCTGAGGCTCATTATTTATTTGATGTGAAACATGTGCTCATGTATAGAGGAACATAGGTTTTCTCTTCTTGAAAAGTGTTTTTTTAACATCATGCAAGATTGTTGTGGGGACTCAACAAGAAAAGAGAGGCAACTACCTGTCTCAGGACATGACATCCAGGAATTCTCAATATATACTGTTATTCTTAATCTACATTTCAAAATTCTTGTGTACTTTTCCATGCTTTCCCATTTTTTTTTTTTTTTTACAAAATAAACAGTTTAAATTTCTCATGCCAGCAGTATTACATGACATCCAGGAATTCTCAATATATACTGTTATTCTTAATCTATATTTCAAAATTCTTGTATACTTTTCCATGCTTTCCCATTTTTTTTTTACAAAATAAACAATTTAAATTTCTCATGCCAGCAGTATTTGGTTATGTAATTCTCACCACGAATTCACCAAGCAAATCACTCCTGCAGCAAACTTTCTTACAAAGACAAGGAATTAGTGATGTGGCAGTGGCAGAGTTGGCCTCAAAGTTGGATTATGATTAAAATGGAAAAAGTATATGAGAAATAGTTACCTTTACTATTCCCCCACTCATCATATCTCATTGTTTTCCATAATACATTTGTACATATTTATATATAAATACACACATATAAAGATGTGTGAGCACATTAATTACAAGTACATCAGTGTTTCTTTTCTTCCTTCTTTCTCTCCCCCTCCCCCCTCCCCCACACACAGAGCTCAATCTTTACTAATGAAAGTAACTTAGTATTTATATAACTCTGTGTTAAGTCAGCTTTTTCTTACTGCAACAAAACTCCTGTCATAATACACTTAGAAAAAGGAAAGGTTTATTCTGTTCCACACTATGGTCAATTGGTCCCATTGCTATTAGGTCCATGGTGAGGCAGTACATCATGGCAGAGAACTCATGGGAAATAAAGCTGTTTGCTTCTTGATAGCTTGGAAGAGAAAAGGAGGAAGGGCCTGGAGTTTAAATATCCCCTTCAGGGGCTTCCCATATAGGTCCTACCTTTTTTGCAGCTTACCAATAGTGAAATGGTTGGTGACCATGCCTTTAGCATATGGGCCTCTGGAGATACTTATCAAAATAGCCGCCTCTCTGTCAGAAAGCCCAAATACTATTTGGTCTGTATGTCATCTCTAGCCATTAAAAGTTTTATTTGATCTGAAAAGATTTGAACCACATACTGGTTTTTTAAAATATTTTTTTAGTTGTTGACAGATCTTTATTTTATTAATGTATTTATATGTGGTACTGAGAATCGAACCCAGTGCCTCACATATGCCAGGCAAATGTTCTACCGATGAGCCACTGGCCCAGTCCCCCACATACAGTTTTAAATGTACAGATATTTTCTTATTTAAAGTTTTTGTTGGGCTGGGGCTGTAGCTCAGTGGCAGAGTGCTTACCTAGCATATGTGAGGCACTGAGTTCCCTCCTTAGCACCACATAAAAATAAACAAATAAAATAAAGGCATTCTGTCCATCTACAACTATAAAAAGATATTTAAAAAAAAAAAGTTTTGTCAGTGTCACATGAACAACACTATGCCTACTATGAGAAATTGGGTTGATCCATAACACTGGCCTGACATCCCCAGCTGGCTGGCAGCCTGACTGCACTGGGTGGAGCCCAGGATTCCTGCATTCCTAAGGAGAGGCTCTCACACTCACATTCCTGACCACATAGCTAAGTTGTCCTGTTACACCTGGCTACTTTCATAGCCCGTGTGGGTATCTCATTTTGTGCACTATAGACCATGATTTGATGTCCATTTCATTGTTTAGGATTTTAGATTCTGGGACAAAGAAATGCATTGGCTTGGTGTGCTTTTTATACTGCCTAAAGGTGTCATATTCAAATGGAGATGCCTACTAAAACGTGTGATATTAATGACGACAGTGATACAAGCAGGCAGTGATTTGTTCTCATGTACCTCTGAAACATCTAAGGCGCCCTCTTAGCTGCTGAGGCCTGCACTGTCAACCCTTGATTATTCATGGTCTGCTTCCTCAGTTTATGAATGATTCAAGTAGCTTTGTGTCTCCTCATTTTGCCCACTGCCTGCTTGCGTATTTCCTCCTGTGCAAGAGCATGACTAGAAAGACGAAGGAACTAAAATCTCTTGATAAGATTATTTATGAGGGGGAAAAGATGGAAATAATGGTTAAAAAAAAAGAGAATAAAGATTTCAGGGTCTAACTTTGTTCTCTCCATTCCTTCGTTCTTCAGATAGTCTAATGTTGGAAATAGATGCTGTGGCACACACTGTCAATGGTCTATGCACAATCATGGGACTATTCCATGTATGGGTGTCAGCTTGATTTTTTAATTGCTAGCAGCAAATATTTGTTCCTACAAGGATCAAACTATAAGTTGCCAGAATGTGCTATTGCAGGACAGAAGCATCAAGGAGTTAACACTCCTAGGGACAGGGTACTATTCAGTCAATGTCTTGAGAGGTGGTATGCAGCTGTCCTACCCACTTCATCCCTCAATTGTGTACTTTGCAGTATTCCCTAAAATCTTCTCTGAAATAAGCACCAGGAAGCCACCACTGATTTAACAGTTCACCCTTACTGACCATTCTTTCTCTTTCCTGTACTACTTTACTTCTCCATTACCCATGGGACTTTTCCTTACTTCCCAAGGAAGCTCCTGGCACTCACCTCTGTTCATCAGATCCACTGCTAGAAGCCCTCACAGTAAGACACATGTACCTCTGAAACAGCAAAAGCTACCAAAAAGCAAACCACTAAATTGGTTCCCGTGATTTTCAAAAAACCAAATTGACAAGAAGATAGAAACTCCTTCAGATCTGTTTCAGCCTTCAATTGGTATAAGTTTTGCAGAGAGAACAATTTTTTTTTATGTACCATACTTTAGTCATTTAAGTAAGGTCTTGGTAACTTGAGAAGAAAGATAATTGTGAAACAAAGACAGTTTAGTCAAGCTTTTTATCTTGGTTGATCTGATGTGTCTCTTTATTGCTATATCAATCAACTAAATTATCTCTTCCAAGTCTGAAATAAAATTATATGTTGGTGTGTTGGAAGAAAGAGACAATGAGGATAAAACTTTAATTTGTTTTCATGAATGTGACTTTGTAGCTTATGTGACTGCTGAAGGGGTCTCTGTAATCTTTATTATGGCAAAGTGACTAATGGAGAAGCCAGAAACCAAATAAGAAATCCTATTTTAGGGCCAGACAAGCTTCTGAAAATCGTGAAAACCAAACAGTTACGGTTTGGCATTCAAAGTTTATGGACCTGAGTTACAAAATACCCTTGACAAATTTAATTTGGCCTTGGGGCAGTGATGAGGAAATAAGAGAATTTGAAGGAGAGAAATGAAGCAGAAGAAAAATTAATGGGATGAAAGAATTGGCTATGAGGACAGAATGCAAACAATAAGGCTAAGTAAAAACCCTAATTCTCACTGCCTTGTAAATGAACAGTGAATGAAGGAGTTTACACACACATTCACGCACTGCACTCAATTGACCCATCTCTCCAGATACTCAAACAAATTGGGAATCACCCACCTACTAGTTAGGATTCACTACTCTAGAAGTGATCGAAATTCAGAAGACAAGACAGAGGTTCCCTCTCCATTGCACACCCAAATGTGCTTGTGAGTTCCAACAACACAAATGTAAGCACAGATTTTTTGGGGGGGCAAATACATAATTTAGCTGAAATCTTTCACTAGATCATGGCTGACCTTCATATTTTTATTCCTTACTCTTACTATTATTATAGGAACTCATTGTTCATATGACCAAAGTACATCCTACTTCCCTCCACAACAGCAGTTACGTTACGATCATTTTTTGATGTGCTCTAACTAAATGGTGAGAGCTATTTGCAATTTAGGATCCTGTCTTGCTCAATTATGCATCAACAAAGCTCAGTAAAAAAAAAAAAATTACCACTTTTAAAAAATTTATTGAGTTGAAGTGCTAAATTACATACCTAGAACTTTCTGATGAAAAAACAATGTATAGCCTTTCTATTGAATCTCAGATATCTTTGTTCAGGCCATTGTATTAAATAGATAACCACCTCTTTTTTTTTTCAGGTATTTAATTGTGCTAGCAGAAACCATGTGACAATGTCAACATCTCTCTCACATCTCATTCTCCTCATTACCTGCTGATTTGTTTTCCAAAATCGCCTGGCCTGTCATGTTACGCATTGTTTCATTTTTGACTATTTTACTTTAACAAGAAATTTTAATTTGTGAAAATGCTCAGTGCTCAGAAGAAATGCCATTGGCTGGGCACTGTGGCATGTCCTCTTCAGTGTCTCCATCTTAAACAAGGTATTAGCAAAGGGGAAATGCAAACTGCAAATATTCCCCTAGTTCCTCAATTTAGTGTATCTAATGTAGAAAGCTGTTGTAAACTTGTCCACTGTTATCGTAAACGCCTTATGAAATGGGACCATTTTCCCCCATGTTTTGCAAAGCACCTCCATCACGAGTAATTAGTGTCAGTGACAGTGTTTCTCACCCCCACATTCCGGTGCAGCCCATCTGCTGACTGTCCTCTAATGCCTCAGACAGTCTCAGGTTCATCTGCTCCCTGCCTGGCGCTCCCCCCCCGCCCCCCGCAGCCCTGTCCATCCGCTGTCCTCCTCACTCTGACCTTTAAAGTCCTGTTGATTTCCCAACTCTGCCACCTTTGCTCAGGCATCTTTGATCACCTTGGGCTGACATACAATCGACTCCACCAGCCTGTTCTATCAGCTCAGGTATCTCTGCCCAGTGACCAATCTATCTGACAGAATATCTGCTCCTCATATTACAGAAGAAAAAAAAACATACTTTATGGAATTATAAATCAGGCAGGACATGAGTAGAAAGAGCAATTCAAGAGAAACCTAGAGTTCTGAGTTTTACCATTGGCTCTGACATTAACCAGATGAATAAAATCTGAAATGCCACTGATTTTTTTTTTCTGACATAGGTGCTTCAACTCTAAAATGAGGGGACTGCATTATATTATCTCTAAGAATGTGTCTAACTCAAAGATTGAAAGTCTTCATCACTTTAGGTTAGCCAACTCAATTGAGACCATTGACAAAAAGGAAAAAAAGCAGAAGACATGTCACATTATAATAGTACAAAGGCACAAAGAATGAAGAAAGGAAACGTGGGCTTAAGAATTAACACCTAGGTGCCTCCAGAATTCAGAATGAAGTACCTGAACTCACATGGAGCATTGTTATCCTACCTCTGAAGCCAGAGATACCAAAATCCAATCTAAGAACTTCCTAAACCAGCTTTCTCTTCTTAAAGCCTTGAGCAAATCCTGTAGATACCTAAAGTACCAGAACTTACCTCTATCATTATCACCTCCATGACACCTAGATTTTATACCCAGACCTTAGAGTCACATGGATTAGAGTCACAAGTTATATTGTAGCCCTCTCCTGCATGGTTGCCTAATGTACTCAGAATAAATTCCAAACGCGGATCCCAGTCTGTCTATGTTGGTTCACTATCTCCTTCCTGAGTAGCAACCACACTGACCTCCCTTTGGTCTTTAGACACATCAAACGTATGCCCAGATATTCTGCCTTGGTATTTCACTTCCTGTGTTGTCTACTTGGAATACCCATCCAATAAATATTTACCTGGAAGGCTCTTTATGTTACATTTCAACCTCAGTGGAAATACTCATCCCTCACTGAAGCTTTTTCCTGATAGCTCATCTATATTATCCCCAACAATAATTTCTCCCTAAACCTCCTTTTAATTTCTCATTGTCAGTGTCCTGCCTCTGAAGACATCCTATTTGTTTGTTATTTTACTCCCCCTACTAAATGCAAACTTTCAAATATCAGGGACATTGCTTTTCCTATTCACACCTGTATTCCATCCTCTAGAACAATGCTCAAAATGACAAATTCTTGTTCAATGGATTAATAAGAGTGTCCTGGGTTGTGAAGCCTTCTTCAATATGTTAAATGACAGACTTGATTCTAGATCTAGGCTTCAAAAGAGCAGATTTTATAGAGCAGATTTTGAATAGAGAACAAAAATAGGGCATTCCCACTAGGAAAAACTCACATGCCCAAAGTGAAAATCCACAATTTTCACTTCTCAAACAAGACTCTCTCTTTGGAAAGCAGAAATATTTCAGAGAGTGAGAACAAAGATTTCTAGTCTTGGATACCCTAAAGACAGCCTTTTCATGGAAGCTCCTTATACGTGGAACCAGTTTACTCACACATCAGTAGAGGCTGGCCTTCTCAAGTAAGATTGCCAGGGGTCAGAGAAAGAATTAAAAAATCTGAAACTATTTTTTAAAGATGCTTTTCAATTACTGTGGTTAATGTGAAATAAGATTTGGATATGGTGGGCTGGGGTTGTGGCTCAGTGGTACAGCACCTGCCTACCATGTGTGAGGCACTGGGTTCAAGTCTTAGCACCATATATAAATAAACGAATAAAATAAAGGTCCATTGATATATATATATATATATATATATATATATATATATATATAATTTTTTTAAAGATTTGGATAAGGTATCATTTCTCCACTGCTCAAGGCCACGCTCATCCATAACAGGTAAAATCAGAAGACTCAACAGAATTCAGAATGAAGTACCTGAGCTCACATGGAGCACTGCTACCCTACCTCTGAGGCCAGAAACACCAAACACCAACCTAAAAACTTCCTAAACCACCTTCCTTTTCTTAAAGCCTTGGGCAAATCCTAAAGAGACATAAAGTACATTAGTAATCATCGGAGGCTAGAAGTGAGAGAGAGGATTAACTTTATATAAAAGAACATCAGGTGATAAATATGTTGTAAAACTGAACTATGATAATGATGGCTGAACTCAATACATTTACTAAATATTAAATTATATTATTTAACATGGATAAATTTCATGAAATGCAAATTATATCTCTAGAAAGTTTGCTTTTTTTAAAAAAAAAATTGTTCTTAATCAGGTGGCATCCTCTGGCTTCAAGTTTCTAAGAGGGAATTCCATATAAAAATGTATTTTTTTTCTTTCCTCATCTTAGTCTAAGGATGTGGGGAAGTCAGCTTAATAATATTACCAGAGATTCCCAGACAAGGCAAATAATGTGTCACTCCAAAATAATGTGTCCTTTCTTCTTTCATTCTTTTTGTCAAATGGAAAGTGGCTGAATGTAAAATCTTTGGTACATGTCCTGTGCTTGACCAAATGCAAACGGACACAATTATGAGGCTATGTGAAAGGTTGAGGGAATAATGCAAACCAAGTTAAAATTTTGACACCTCTCTGAGGTTGAAGTCAGTCACCTTATGCTGTGTGGTGGAAAGGCTCGTGAGAAGGGTAAATCTCCATCAGTATTCTAGAATTGCTATCATCACAATTTCTAACTCCAGGCTCTCAATGTCCTCATTGCCTCATCCCTCTCTCTCCTTGTAGTGAAATGTGGATCTTGTTTCTCACCTTTCACACAGCCTGAAATGTGTAACATTCTGCCTGTTGTGTACCTGATCCATTTAAGAATAATTTTCAATTCCGTTTCCACGTTTTTAAAGCATTTAAAAATATAAAACTTTACATTTTTATTCTTATTTATCAAGGTTCTAATTAAATAATAGCCCCAGAGGTTCTCCAACACGGAAATGCCACAGGTGTGACATTCTTTGCCAAATAAAGTACACCAGTATTTCATTCTGTAGGAATTTCAATTGTGTGCCCTTGCTAAACAGCTTTGCAAAATCAAAATGAAGGAATCTGTTATTTGCTCTCTAGCATATACATGAGAGATGTGACTGGCAGATCTATATGCTAAATGTGACACAGCCTATAACAGAAATAGGATATATTAAAATACTGTTTGAACTATTGTGAATCCAAGTATTCTCATCTGTGAAATGGAGGTCATTATAGATACCTTTCAATATCACTGAAAGATACAGAGATCATACCATAGTGCAATCATAATGTAGATGCTCAATTTGGGGGTAGCCAAATAATTCCTAACCGACACTTTTACTATCATCCATCACCTCTGGACTTGGAGATCGCTCTAAGTCACTCCCAAACCTACTAGAGAAATTGTTAGTGCATCAAAAGAGCCTTGGTCTGTTTCTCAAATTATAAGCTATCCTTATAATCATACTGACTTTACCCATGGGAGCTGACAAATTGACAGATTTAAACTCTCAAAAATTATTTACAAAGGTCCACTTGCTGCTATTTCCAAGGATGACTATCTACACTGTAACTCATGTTCTTAAGTAACGTATACTATCTGATTCTGAAAAATACCATGACAACACCAGTGCTGATGGACATTGTCTTATAAAAATACAGGAGGAACAGTCCAACTACCTCTCCATTTAGAAAACTGTTATTTGCTTCCAAATCCCCGCTTATCTCACATTCTTCAACTAGACCATTCTGAGGATAAGAAGGATAACACCCATTGAAAAAGAGAACATGAACCTCCTAACACTTTTTGTCCAGGATATATGTCCAGCTGGTAATTCATCATAGACTTCCTTGTTGGTACTTACAAAATATTTGTTTTTTTCTTTAAAGTCCTTCACATCATATTTTCCCATCTGAGGACTGCTGCCTTAGGAACAGAGACTGTGCTGTACTTTGCACCTTGCCAAACATGTTAGCTAGCTCAGTCAGTGCTCAAAATGTTTTCATTGATTCCATCCATTAAAATGTTTAAGTACAACAATTACTAATAGGGCATTATGTAAAATTGTGGATGTGTAACCGACGTGATTCTGCAATCTGCATTTGGGGTAAAATTGGGAGTTCATAACCCACTTCAATCTAATGTATGAAATATGATATGTCAAGAGCTTTGTAATGTGTGAACAACCAATAAAAAAAAGAAAAAAATGTTTAAGTTGTTCAGAAATTTCCTATTCTGTATGGTTGATACAAACTAAACTCCCTTATGAAGTCCAGGTTAGCAGAACTCCAAGTTCCTGAGAGGAGGGTCTTATCACGTTTCATTCACTGCTCTGTGGATATGAGGCTCTATATTTACTCTAATGTGGCACATTTCTCTGTCACTGTTTATGATCAAATAGACAATATGGTGTTAAATTTAGTGGTTTATGTATCCATCTCCCAAAGTATGTTATGAGTCCCTTGAAAGTTAAAGGGCATCAGGTCTACCTTGGTATCCCTAGAACTTTACCCAGCACTTACTTCTTGCACAGTGGTTCTCAAGAGCTCTATAAAAGCCAGGAAATGTGACAGTCACTCAGTGGTCAACAAATGAGTAAGACAAAGCTCTCCCAGTCATGGTGCTCACAGGCCAATAAGGAGAATTAGGTAAAGGAATAACTGCAAGATGGTGCAGGAAGAGCTATGACATGTAGCAAGAGCTACTAGTAAGGGCTCCTGCTCAGCCTGAAAAGAGTCACCAAGGTTTTCCAGAAAATATCATGGTGAAAAGGACAGTTGTACAGTGGACAAATCGAAGGCATCCAGCTGGGGATCCCAAAATGAAACACAAAGATGCAGCAGTGGTGATACCACGGATGCAGCACCCAAACCTCTGCAGGCCTTACAGGGTAAGGGCACTCCATTCCTAAGAGCTGCCCAGAGCAGGGACACACAGCTACCCTCAAGGGAGACATAGCTACAGCAAAATTAAACCAAAACATGAACAGAACAAGCTAGGTTAATAACGAAGCAAAACGAAAAAGGCATCCATGTAGATCACTGAAACTACCCAAATGCAAAACTAAAGGTGGAAGATAAACCCTCACAACATGCACACACCACAGGGCCCAGATCAATGTGCAGCACTGCCGTCTTGTCCAATTCTTAGCTTTCTCTCAACACCTCAGCTTCCTGCTCCAGGCAGGCAAAACTGGAAGACTCGTCTCCAGCAGTTGCCACCATTCATAAGGCAAGTCATCATAAGAGTCCTCTATCAACTACAAAACCACCACTCAAAACAAGTATCAGAATCTCAAGTTCCTTAATCAGCACTGCTCACCCTTTACATATAAGATTATGTTCATCCTTTTACATATATCCTAGTGCACACTATTTAACTGTTTTATTATGTAAAACTTCTTATAAAAATAAAGCACTACATTTTACATAAATTATATAAAAACATTTTTTAAGTCATAATGATAGTAAAATATTATAGATGTAATAATATTCAATGCAAGGAGCCAATGATTAGTATGATGAAAATAAATGACATAAAATCAGATGAACTTTCAAATTCCTATATAAATCATAATGAGAAGGAGCATAATCTACATGATCATTACTTAATCACTTCTAGTTAGTCTTTCATTAAAATATAAAATCCTTTTGAAATATGAGGTTATTATACGATACAGTACCTCATGATATTAGTTTTAAAATAATTTTCTACACAAATATAAGTAAGGAAGGAATAAAATATCTGTTTTTGTCAAAATTCTACATGCTATCTTATACTCTCCAGAATGCCAAAGTTCAAAAATATTACCCTAAATATTAAAACTCAAGGGTGTTACTTTAATGAACTTAATTATGCAAAACACCAAATGCAAGAATGTACTAGCAAAACAGCAATTTGAAACAGATGGGTAATTACAACAGTTTGCTACAGATGGCACAGTAGTACAATGTATTTTTTCAAGTTTGGTTTTTTATCAAAAAAATAAATTGAAAACGCTTTTCTACCGGTACAATAATAGAAGGAATATGTTAAAGACTTGAAAATCCATTTTCACAAATAATTTTGGAAAATGGTGAATTTTCCTACTCTATAATGACAAATGTCATTTCAATATAAAATCCCATTGGAAGGGGGAAAATGCAGGAAAAAAAAACATAAACAAAGGCATTTAGTTTTTAAATTTAACTTATTTGCCAAAGTAGAATGTCAATATAGAGTCTTACACACTGAAAAACAAGAGCCATTAGATAATATGAAAGCAGTCCAAATGTGAGTGGTATAAAAACAGACAATATATTAACTATACATTGGAAAGGAAAGGAAGGTCAGTTAAGGAAGCACAAAATTCAGAATGGAAAATACAGATGAGATCTTCTCTGCTTCTCTAGAAGAATTAAAAGACTGAAATAAGGAAAAGAGAATAAAAAACAATATCCCCCTAGTACAACCTCAGCACTTTCTAAGATGCCTGCCTTGAGACTGGTACTGGCAATAACAGTGACCAGAAGGCAAGGCTGGAGAACAGAAAATGTGGAGAAGAGAATAAGGGGCAGAAGAAATTATATCATTCTGAACTTGACCCTATTTAAGACTTGAAAATTTAGACATATTATATTTTTAAATCATGTTTTTATAAGGAAGAGGGAGAAAGCAAACTAGTGATTCTCAATCTTTGCTATTCACTAGGTTACTTAGAAGACTTTTCCAGATAAATCTATATTGGTGTAAGTGCCCCATACCTCCCTCCCATCTTGATCTACTGGTTTGAGTACAACTACACCCATTTTATCAAATCCCTCCAGGTGATTCATGGGTAATACAGCATTTGATAATGACATTTTAACCCTTTATATCTCCTCCCTAAAACGTATTTGCTTTAAACCCAAGTTTATTTCATGTCTATAATGAAAGTATTTTAAATGAACCAAGGATTACCCTTCGACACTCAGCAAAAAATTTCAACAATCTAATACCTTTTATTGAAGAACCGATTAAATATTATAGAAAACTAGATAGTGAAATATAATGATTTTACTTATAATTAAGGTGAGATTTAATATTCATCATTTTTAAAAAATATTTTTATCAAATATATATATTATTTAAAACACCAACTGACACTGAGAGATATAATGAAAGTTTCAAAAAAAATATTGTTTTATTCACTTCCTGCCTATTCCCCAGAAGAGTAACTTTTGATTTTATCTCAGCTGATACTAACCACCACACATTTACACTTCTTTATCTTAATTCAGCAATATTAGACATTATGTGCGAATTTCCTAGATGGTTGAGAACTTAGCTCTTATTACCCCTAAACATTTCCTACCTCAAGGTCAACAGAAAGTGTTTGTTGCCTGTCCAATGTCCACCCATGGACTAAGACTCCAAGCCCATCAAGGAGATGGTCTTGACAGCAATTGATTTTAAGCATAGGTATGTAACTTGTCCTAGTCACAGAGAATTGAAGGAATTCAGCTAAAGAGCCACTGGGAAAGATATCCCAGATTATAAGGAGACCTCAGAAAAGTTTGTTCTCTTGCTGTTTCTGGATTTTATCATAACTGGATATAATAGCTGGAATTCCTATAGTCATTTTGCTATCTGCCTGAGGGTAATGCCAAAAGAATGAAGGAGAGAGCAAACATTTATCCAGGAGCTAGACCTCTGCCAACACTGAGCTTGCACCTTCCCTATATCTAAATTTATCATGTGAGATGTTAGCTTTAGCTTTAAATTTGAGTTTGTAATCTTGTGTTATAGTTGAATGTGTCTTAATCTTTGGATACTTCTCCACCATTTAACATTATTTCATTAAATATATATTAAGAGGTGTACATTTATATCAGTGTGTACACACAACACACAATTTTTTGTTATTAAATCAAAGTGTTTTATATCTATATTTTTTTCATTGATAAACAGTAATTACATTTGCTTTTCTGTATAGTATTTAGTGTTTTCTTGGAATTTAAAATGTGTCTCATTTTTCAATTACTTAGATTGCTTTCTCCCTGTAGTTATTTCTTCCTATACTTCAAGTCCCTTTCAGTGCCATTTTTCACATGTTACAACATGTCCATGGTGATTGTGTAATTCAGTATCCTACCTGGGCCACTTCTGAAAGTGAAAGTTTGTATTATCATGATATTATGCCAAATCCATAGGTCCATAGGCATAAATCACAACTATACTAAGAAAGCCAAGGCATAGATGGATCTAATAATTTATCAAAACATTTTATGCTTTATCATCCAACTTTTCATTTGATGTTTTTCTACCCTCTAATTTTCTAGAATATGTTGATGTTTTCTAAGTATTTATGTTTTTAAAGCATTGTGATTTTTTCCCATGGGTACAATATTTCCTATTCCTTTCAAGAAATTAATTTTTTAAAATATTGCACTCAGGAAATAAGATCAGAATGCTTTAAAAAATATTGTACTTTTCTTATACTCCCATTACTTCAAGTTCTTTCTGTAGGTTTACACTTTTTGTCTTGATGTAGTCTATGACTTTTACACTAGAGGCTTCCTTCCATGTATGGAGAGTCTTGTTTTCCAATCATACTGCACATAAAGCACTGAAAATCTTTAAGAAACTGTCACATGGTGGGCTCCACCAAAAGTGATTAGGTGACACCTTTTTTTTTTCCCAAATGGAAACTAGGGATTCCCAAATATAGGTATTTCTAGATCTTTCCTCTAAGTTTACTGAGTGTCTATAAAGAAAAATCTTCTGCCTTCTAACCAACGTGTGCTGGGAACACAGCAGCAATTGAGGGCCCAGAGTCTCCATTTTCTACTTCATTTAAATTTTCACAAAATATTTTTACAAAAATATTACTCATCACTTAATACCTATAAGCTCATCTTTAAAAAAGTAAAACAGATGAGTTGGTTAACTGATTCAAAAAATATTTTTGAGATCCCATATTATTTTTGATGTTTTGTAAAATCCAAAAGTATATGGGATTAAATATTTGCCCCCAGACAGTTCACTGTCTACTAGAGATAAATATCCTGACATAACTAAATTTTTTATTTGTTCTAATTAGTTATATGTGACAGGAAAATGCATTTTGACATATCATACATAAATAGAGTATAACTTCTCACTCTTCTGGCTGTACGTGATGTGGAATTACATGGATCATGTAGTCATATCTTCACATAGGGTAATAATGTCTGATTCATTCTATTATCCTTCCTACCCCCAAGCCCCCTCCCCACCCTTCACTTCATGTGAGACCTATGTTTCACACTAGTACAGAGAGCAAGTCTAGCAATAGGGGTATACCACATCATGTCCTGGGAAACAAAATGAAGTACTGTAAGCATGGAATAGACTTTTCTCCTTAAAGGGACATTAAAAGACTTTGAGAATAAGCTAGATTTTTAGGTGTGAAGGATTTTAAAGTCCAGAATCAGATGGAGAAAGAATTAAGGGAAAATTTCAAGGAAAAGCCCAAGAAGTCTAGGGAATCAAAGCAAGAACCTTTACTACAATGGCAAGCAGACTAAGAGCTGGCAGAGTTGTAGTAGCTCAAGAGATGAGTGAAATGTTAACTGTGGTGACCCAAGCAATATCTTACATTTTAGGGCAAAAACACTGGAATGTATTCTCTGGGAAACTGAATGATATTAATATTTTAAAATCTTACTTTAGTTAATTCTGTGTGCTGAATAAAATTCTATATACTTTTCACATATAAACTTATACAATGTTCTAGAAATGTAAGTCTCCTTGTAGAACATGAGGAAGATGAGAGGAGAAGGAACTACAGGGAGAGCCAAAGGGAGTTCAAGTCCATTGCCTACCACCTAACAAACAGCCTTAGCAAAAATCAAAGGTGGCTAACTCAGAAATTAAAAGCTTTTAGAAGATAATATAGGAAAATATCTACAAAACCTCAGGGTGGGAAGCGATTTCTTAAACAAGATTGTTAAAGCACTAACTGTAAATTATTGATATGTTGGTCTACATTAAAATTAAGAACTTCTATTTTTAAAAGACCTCACAAAAGAAATTAAAATCTAGACATATTAAGAAAATATGTTTGCATCCTATTTAACAGAGGACTCATTTCAGGAACATATAAGTATTCCCTAAAAATCAATAAGAAATAAAGAGAAAACAAAGTAGACAAATGGGCAAAAAAAGTTCAAATAGGCATTTAGCAAAAAGGAAATACACATGGCCAATAATATATGAAAATGTCTCCAACTTGATCAGTATTTACAAAAACACGAAATGAAATTCAAAGATGCCTTTAAATATCCACACAAATAAGACAAAAATAAAATTTTATATAACCCTGATAATACCACATAGTGTTAGACTATCGATTAGTATTGATGTTCATATAACGAAAATAGGAGTATAAACTGGTTTAATCTCTTTGAAAAAAGAGCTTGTCATTGATAGTAGATTGAAGATATGCAGAACCAGCAAATCCACCCCAAGATACAAATTCTATACATCTTTTGCACATCCATACTGTGATATATTCATAAAACATTCAGGGAAACAGTGTATGAAATAGTAAAAATGGAAAAAACCTAAATGTCCATTAATAATAGAATAGCTGAGATAAATTGTGGCGTATTCATTCCATAGAAAGATGAACAGCAATAAAAAACATACAACAATATGTCACTGTATGGATGAATCTCAGAATCACACTGTGGAGTAAAAGAAACAAGTCTCAGAAGATCCATATACAGTATAATTTCATTAACATAAATCTACATAAAGTTCAAAACCAAGATATTTTCTTTAGGGAAGCATCCATCTGCAGTAACTGAAAAAAAAGGAATGAAAAAAGATTATTACAAACATCAGAGGAAGCACTTTCCTCTGGGTGAGGAGGAATAGATGGTGATAAGGAAGAGACACACAGGGAGCACAGGCAATATTCTATTTCTAAGGCTGAGTTGTTTCAGGGCTCACTTTGTACTTATTCTTCAAACTTACATTTATATGTAAGTATATATATATATATACTTAGAATACATACTAGTATAAAATAAAATATATAAATATTATAAAATATATGAATAGGATTGGGAGACAGAAAACTAGTCAAAAAAGAAGGGAAAACCTATTGTGACAATCCAGGAGGAAGGACCTGTGGTCTTGAACAATGATGAAGGATAGGGATAGATGGAGAGTTCTACAGTGATTAGAAGTAACTGAACTTGGTGAATGCTTGGTTACAGTAATGAAGAAATAGTAGAAACAAATATGTATACAAGATTTTATTCAGGTGACTGACTATGCCACAGAGAGGGACAACAGAAGAGGGCTTCCCTGGAGAAAGGTAGGGATGGTGATAAGAACAGTTTGGACACTTTAATTTAATACCCCCGTATGACATTCATCTAGAGATGTTCAATGGCTTGAAACATTGATATATAATACAGTTTCATGGCAATCAGCAATTATTTATTTCAAACAGCCAAACAACAAATGATTTTCCTAGTACCTGAAACTTGGAAGGTTTGTATATACTTTGCATCGTGGAGGACACAATAAAATATACAAAGCATACTCTTCCCTAGGAAGCTTATATTTTATCCATAGGTACATAATGTATATAAATGGAATGGCAACCATGTAAGAGGCACAGGTAAATGAACTACAGAGATTATAAGTGATGGAGGGTTTAGTGGGGAAGCAGAAAGGAAAATAAAGGGAGGGAGGGAGAGAGGGAGGGATGGATGGATAGGTGGATGGATGAATGGATGGTGGAATTCATACCCCATTTGAATCAAATGTATGATATATGATATGTCAAGATCAATGTAATATTTTGAGCAACTAATAAATTTCTGATGTTAAAATAAATAAATAAAATAGATAAATAGAACAATGAGCAGATGGACAGTCAGGTAAGCAGGAACATAGATACATAGATAGATAATGAGGGAGAGACAGCCATATCTTATTACTTGTTTATTTTTTATCTGTGTGTTAGAGTATAAATAGGACTTAGAAAGGATAGGAAAATCTACCCAAATAGTAAATATAGTTTAATATTCAGAGGACAGTGAACAGACAAAGTCTGAGAGTAAGAGAAAAGGCAGAGACAACAGTGACAGCACAGGATGGAGGCAGATTTTTTTTCACCAAATGAAGAGGAGATAAGAAAACAAAGCAAGTATAAAGAGAGCAGTTTGAAGACCATATCGCTATTGTAGTTAAGACAAAAAGATACAAAATACCTAATCTAAAATGTGGCAGCAGCAAAAGGAATAATTGAAAAAATTGACAAAACTAAAAGTTGGTTCTTTGAAAAAATAATTAAAATTGACAGACCCTTAGCCACACTAACAAAGAGAAGGAGAGAGAGTACTCAAATTACCAGCATACATGATGAAAAAGGCAATATCACAACAGACACTACAGATATACAGAGGATAACTAGAAATTATTTGAAACCTTATACTCCAATAAAATAGAAGACTTTGAAGGCATCCACAAATTTCTCAAGTCATATGATCTGCCCAGGTTGAGTCAGGAAGATATACACAACTTATACAGACCAATATCAAGTGAGGAAATAGAAGAAGCCATCAAAAGATTACTAATCAAGAAAATCCCATGACTGGATGGATACACAAGTTCTACAAGACCTTTAAAGAAGAACAAACACCAATACTCTTCAATTTATTTCAGGAAATAGAAAAAGAGGGAGCACTTCCAAACTCATTCTATGATGCCAATATCACCCCAATTCCAAAACCAAACAAAGACACTTCAAAGAAAGAAAACTTCAGACCAATCTCTCTAATGAAAATAGATGCAAAAATTCTCAATAAAATTCTGGCAGATGAAATACAAAAACATATCAAAAAGCTGTGCACCATGATCAAGTGGGATTCATCCCAGGGATGCAAGGTTGGTTCAACATAGGGAAATCAATAAATGTGATTCATCACATCAATAGACTTAAAGATAAGAATCATATGATCATCTCAATAGATGGAGAAAAAGCATTTGACAAAATACAATACCCCTTTATGTTCAAAACACTAGAAAAACTTGGGATAACAGGAACATATCTCAACATCATAAAGGCTATCTATGCTAAGCCTCAAGTCAACATCATTCTAAAAGGAGAAAAAGTGAAGGCATTCCCTCTAAAATCTAGAACAAGACAAGGATGCCCTGTTTACCACTTCTATTCAACATAGTTCTTGAAACTCTGCAGAGCAATTAGACGAAAGAAATTAAAGGGATATATATAGGAAAAGAAGAACTAAAATTAGCTCTATTTGCTGACTATGTGATTCTATACTTAGAAGACCCCCAAAAACCCTCCAGAAAACTTCTAGAACTAGTAAATGAATTCAGCAAAGTAAAAGGATATAAATTCAGCACCCATAAAACAAAGGCATCTCTGTATATCAGTGACAAATCATCTGAGAAGGAAATGAGGATATCTACCCCATTCGCAATATCCTCAAAAAAAAAATAAGATACTTAGGAATCAACTTAACAAAAGAGATGAAAAATCCATACAATGAAAACTACAGAACCCTAAAGAAAGAAATCAAAGAAGACCTTAGAAGATGGAAACATCTACCTTGCTCTTGGATAGGCAGAATTAATATTATCAAAATGACCATACTACCAAAAGCACTAACAGATTTAAGACAATTCCAATCAAAACCCCAATGGCATTCCTCATAGAAATAGAAAAAGCAATCATGAAATTCATCTGGAAAAATAAGAGGCCCAGAATAGCTAAAGCAATCCTAAGCAGGAAGCTTGAAGTAGGGTATTGCTATAGCAGACCTTAAACTATACTACAGAGCAATAGTAACAAAAAGAACATGCTATTGGCACCAAAACAGGCTGGTAGAACAAAGGTAAGAGACTAACCCACAAAAGTACAATTATCTTATATTATACCAGGTGCCAAAAACATGCACTGGAGAAAAGATACCATCTTCAACAAATGGTGCTGGAAAAACTAGATATCCATATGCAACAAAATAAAATTAAACCCCTATATCTCTCACCATGCACAAAAAATAACTCCAAATGGATCAAGAACTTAGGAATTAAACCAGAGACTCTGCCTCTAATAGAAAAAAAAAAGTATGCCCTAATATTCACTATATGGAATTAAGCCCCAACTTCCTTAATAAGACTCCTATAGTGCAAGAATTAAAACCAAGAATCAATAAATGGGATGAATTGAACTAAAAAGTTTCTTTTCAGCAAAAGAAACAATCTGTGAGGTGAACAGAGAGCTTACATCCTGGGAGCAAATTTTTACCTCTCACACATTAGATAGAGCACCCATCTCTAGGGTATATAAAGAACTCAAAAAGCTAAACACCCAAAAAACAAATAACCCAATCAACAAATAGTTGAAGGATCTGAACAGACACTTCTCAGAAGAGGATATACAATCAATCAACAAATATATGAAAAAATGCTCATCATCTCTAGCAATCAGAGAAATGCAAATCAAAACCACTCTAAGATATCATCTCACTCCAGTCAGAATGGCAGGTATTATGAACACAAACAACAATAAGTGTTGGCGAGGATGTGGAGGAAAAGGCACACTCATACATTGCTGGTGGGACTGCAAATTGGTGCATCCAATATGGGAAGCAGTATGGAGATTCCTTGGAAAAGTGGGTAAGGAACCACCATTTGACCCAGCTATTCATCTCCTTGGACTATACCTAAAGGACTTAAAAACAGCATCCTATAGGGACACAGCCACATCAATGTTTATAGAAGCAAAATTCACAATAGCTAAACTGTGGAGGCAACCTAGATGTCTTTCAGTGAATGAGTGGATAAAAAAATTATATACACACAATGGAATGTTACTCAATAAAAAAGAACGTAACCATGGCATTTGCAGGCAAATGGATGGCGTTGGAGAAGATAATGCTAAGTGAAGTCAGCCAATCCCAAAAAAACAAATTCCCGAATGTTTTCTCTGATATAAGGACAGCTGACTCATAGTGGGGTAGGGCAGGAGAGCACAGGAGGAATAGATGAATTCTAGATAGGGCAGAGCGGTGGAAGGGAAAGGGAGGGCGCAGGGGATTAGCAAGGATGGTGGAATGTGATTGACATCATTATACAGAGTACATGTATGAAGAATTGAATCAGGTGTCAACATACTTTATATACAGCGATACAAAAATTGTGGAGATATATATATGTGTGTGTGTATGTATATGTATTAAGAATTGTAATGCAAAAAAAAAGTACATGTATAAAAGCAAAAAAAAATAAATAATAGCATTACCTTAGATTAGGTAGAGGGTAGTGAAAGGAGGGGAAGGCAGGGGATGTGGGGATAAGAAAGACACTAGAATGAAACAGACATTATTGCTCTATGTAAATGGGACTGTATGACCAACGTGATTCTACTGTATGTATACTCAGAAAAATGAGAAATTATATCCCTTCTATGTATGATATATCAAAGTATATAAGTGCATTCTACTGTCATGTATAACTAATAAAAACAAAATAATTAAGAAAAGAAAATGTGGGGGCTGGGACTGGAGCTCAGCACTAGAGCACTCGCTTAGCATGGGTGGGACCCCCAGGGTTCGATCCTCAACACCACATAAAAATAAAGGCATTGTGTTGTGTCCATTTACACCTAAAAATAATAAATATTTTTTTTAAAAAATGTGGCAGCAGAAATAGAAATAAAGCAACTGGTTCAAGAAGTGTTGTTTAGAAGGAATTTATTATTAAATAAATTTGGGAAGAGGGAAAAAATTTAAACCAACTTTGAGGTCTAAAGTCGAGGCAGCAAGATGCCCAAGATCACTGTGTGAGAGAAGGCTGCCAGAAGGGGGAGAGTTTAGAGAAGGACATGAGCTCAGTTTCATGCACTAGGAAGATAATGAGACAGAAGCTGATTAATCAAGCAAAACAGCCCAATATGGCTGCAGAAAATTAGAACATTTATTTAGGAAAAAAGGTCAGTCAGCAGAAGGACTGTGATATATGCACATAGAAGGGAGAGCTGAATCCAGGGGAAAGAATTCTAATGAGTTTATCAAAAAAATCATGTATGTAGTACCTACCCAACATGAATACCATAATAGGCACTTTGATGAAGAAGGCAGAATAAGAATTATACAGAAAAAGTGTAATATCATATTTATAGGTGAGAAGAAAAGGAAACAAAAAATCAGAACAAAAGGAAAATCAGATTAACTCAACTGAACACTAATTATAAAAATGGTTGAAGACAGACTATTAGAGGCACATACAATAGAGATGTCAAGGAAAAATGGACAAAGAAGGTGACTTTGAAATGCCACTGTTAACTTCAATGTCATTAGTGAACTTCAGGAAATAATATCATTCACAAGGCTTCCTGGGAAGAGCTTTATTGGGAGGAGAAAATTATGTACCTGACCCCTCTGCTCAGGACATTTTCTTCATGGTGTGTTGCTTTCTCTTGGAGACTTTTGCTCAAATGCCATGGTTTTTGAGAGCCCTTTCTTAATCCCATTTAATATGTGAACCTTCAAGCACTCTTTTTCCAACCCAACATTCAATTTTTTACTTCAGCACTTTGCACCAAATATTTTAATCATTTATATTTGTTTATTATCTGTGTAAATATAAATTCCATGAAAACAAAGGATACATGTCTAGTTTGCTCCAAGTTCCAGTATTTAGAATAGTGCCTACGTAGAAGATGTTCTCAAATATCAAGTGAAGAAGCATTACTTAACTATAAATCGTGTTTATAGTTTTACCTTTTATGAAAGGTCATATAACCATGACCTTTCATAAAAGGTCAGATAATATGAAGGCAGAGAACTGATAAACCAATTTTGGAAGATGATCTTAGCAAGGGCAATTTCAAGAAAACATTATGAAAAAAATGAAGTGTGTAAAAATATAAAAGGGTAGTGACATAGTAAAACAGTGTAACTTTTCAAAGGAGGTTTGATCTATATGCAAGACAAAGGAGATGATATCTAGGGAGATGTTTTTCTTTTTGTTATACAAATAAAAGATGTTATACAATTTTAGCTCAGAGATTAAAATGTTCAATTAGAAAGAAAATATGTTGATAATGAAAAAAGTATGGGATAGTGAATAAAGGGACACCCCTGAGAAATGAAGGGAGGTGGATTCTGGAAGGTTGGATATAGACCTAGACGGAAACAGAGGAAATCCTCCCATTGTTAAAGGAGCAAGGACTAGAACAGATGAAATGATAAGACCATATCTTCTTCTAATTGCTCTCCATGAAAGAAGCATTGAGTCAGCTAAAGATTTAAGAAAGAAGACGTGAAGCAGTTGTCTTGGGCAGGAAAACATGAATTTACTAAGGAGATGAGATAGAATCTCTTGGTACCACCCACAGGAATTTAAAATAAATCACTGAACAACAAAATTGGATATTCTTCTCCAGCTTTGTTCAGTTGCAAGGGCACAACTATAGAGCTGAGGAGGATCTAGGTGTTAAACTATGACCTCCAATATCTTCTATCTCGTCATGAAATGCTGCCACAGGTGGCTGTAACCCTAAAGAGCTGAGCTTCACATAGACTACTCCAGCATTTCAGCTGAGTCTTAACCCCATATATAGAATCAAATTATCAAAAGAAATTATTTACCTTTTAAAGAAGATTCAATGCAAAAGACACAAATGTCACTTCTTAATCTTTTAATTCTCTCAGTAGTTTAATCTGGAAAGTCCCCCAAAGGCTCCATGTGCTGAAGGTGTAGTTGGCAGCTGGTGGGGTTATTGGGTAGTGGTGGAAACCTCACAAAGTGGGGCCTCGTTGAAAGAAGCAGGTCACTGGGGTGTGACTCTGAAGGGTTTATTTTGTCCTGGGCCTCTTCCTCTTTTTCCTATTGGCCTCCTGGAGACCATGAGGTGAGCAGCCTCCCGCAACACGCAATCTTTCTCCATGATATTTTACCACACCATAGGACCAAATCAAGGAGGAAAACTGTGGGTTGCATGAACTAAAACCTCTGAAACTGGGAGCTAAATAAATGTTTCCTCCTTTTTAAATTATTTCTCTCAGATATTTTGTCACAACAAAGAAAAGCTGGCCAATACACCAATATAATCACCTAATCTTCTTTCTTATGGTTTGGATATAAGGTGTCCCCCAAAAGTTCCAGTTAATGCAGAAATATTCAGAGATAAAATGATTAGGTCATGAGAGCTGTAACCTAATGAATGCATTCTACATCAAATGGATTGACTGGGTGAAAACTGTGAGCACATGGGGCATGGCTGAAGGAAGTGGGTTCTTTGGGGGTGTATCTGGAGGGTTACATCTTCTGTGTGGTCATTCTCATCTCTCTCTCTCTTTCTGTTTCCTGACCCCTCCATGAGCTAAGTAGTTTTTTTTTTATGCTGGGCCCTTCCTCCATGATGTATTGCCTCCACTTGGGCCCAGACAGAGTCAGCCACCTATGGACTAAGACCTCTGAAACTAGGAGCACCAAATAAACTTTTCATCCTCTAAGTTGTTTTTGTCAAGTATTTTTGGCCACAGCAACACAAAAGCTGACTAAAACATCCTTGAAATTTCTCATCACCATTTTCTCGATTTTCCCAATCTAAACCCAGCCCTGACACAGGATGGTCTGGGCTCTGATTTTCCTCTCAGTTTTTCTTCTGTTATCTTTATTCTTTTTTCATTTCTCTTTCCCAGGCCAACTGTCTATTCTCTTCTATTTCTATTCTTCTCTACTCTTGTCTACAAAATAAAATGGAAAGACTGGAGTCAGGGAAACCAAGTGAGAAAGCAGTACCAATATGGCCAAACCAAAGTTATCCAAAAAGAGTAAGTACAGAAAAGGGATGGTGAATATTCATACATTTGTCCCTGTTACAGTTTTATTAGCATACCCTCAAAAAAGCAATATTTTTACATGTTGCATCTATCTCCAGAACATGAAATTAAGAAACAGTAATACAATCTCTATTTTCCATTCCATTTGGATTTCTTTGATCATCTTGTCTCAAGAGAAAAAAACACCATAAAAACTTGAATTTTATAATAAATACTTCATAATCATTCTGAAAGTATTAACTTTTATTTTACTTCTTTCAAACTGCACATATGCTTTTAAACTAGCAAAAACAATGCCCCACAATTTATAATTCCTATAAGAAAAGTAATAGATCATGATTCTAGCTGACCCCCACAGAGCCCAGGCAGGCCCAGGGCAATCTTGCCAACCCCTTTAGAGCCCACCCATTCAGTACCATCTCTAAAAGTGGTGGCCACCATCTTGGGTCACCTCCAATGCCATCTCAGGTTTGATGCTACCCCACCACCAACTACAGACATGGCCATTTCCATATAAAGACAGAAGCCAGGACATGGAAGATCATCACCAAAGTTTCCTTGGTTACACCAGAGGCATCCCTGCTAAGTATGCTAATAGCCACCATTTTGTTGCAGAGGTAGGAAGGAGCCTTGCATTGGGTCACCTCTTTCTCTTTTTTCCTCTTTACAGCCAACTTATTTTGATTAATCTTTCACTCTTCCTATAATCTAATATCTCTGTATTCTTACCTCCTACTTCATAAACATCATACCCTATAACACCCCGTTTCTCTCTTTGTCCACCATTAGAATCTGTAGACCCTTTTGCAAACCTACTGTTTATATTGCAGATGGTAATTGAACACATCATTCCTGTTTATTATGATAAAACTGTAATCATCTAAATAGGAACTATTTGGTCTAAGACTGTATATCGTTTGCATAGGGTGCTATTAATATTGATCTCCCTCTTAAAGGTGAGACATTGGTAACCTGCAAGGACACTAAGATTATAGGATACAAACTGTAATACCTAGGATCTGCACTGCTAGAAAGGAAGACCCATGGAATACTTGAAAAAGACGAGTGAAAAAAGTGCTCCGAAACAAACCAAGATGATACAACAATAGAATCCACTGACAGCACAATAGATGAAATGTCAGAGAAGGAGTTCAGAATGTACATAATTAACATAATCTGCAAATTAAAGAATGACCTAAGTGAGAAAATTCAGACAACAATTGATCACTGCAACAAAGAAAGAAGACGGGAGCAAACACAGGTGGCAAAAGATTATTCAAGAGATAGAGATTCTGAAAAAAAAAAGCAGAAAAACAATAAGCCAAATAAAAAAACTCAATAGAAAGCATCAACAACAAACTAAATCACATGGAAGACAGAATCTCTGACAATGAAGATAAAATATATACTCCTGAAAATAAAGACCACACAGGGAAGATGGTAAGAAACCATGAACAGAACCTTCAGGAATTATGGGATAATATTAAAGACCAAATCTAAGATCTCTCAGAATAAAGGAAGGCACAGAGAAATTTACACTCTATTCAATGAAATAATATCAGAAAATTTCCCAAACATGAAGAATGAATTGGAAATTCAAATACAAAAGGCTTATAGGACACCAAATGTACAAAATTAAAACAGATCTACACCAGGGCACATTATAATAAAAACAACTAGCATACAGAATAAAGATAGAACTTGAAAAGCTGCAAGAGAAGAGTTTCAGAATACAAACAGGGGGAAACCAGTTTGGACCTCAGCAGATTTCACAACCCAGACCCTCAAAGGTAGAAGATGCTGGAACAACATATACCAAGCTCTGAAAGAAAAGGGATACCAACCAACAATCTTATATCCAGCAAGATTAAGCTTCATATTTGATGATGAAATAAAAACCTTCCATGATAAACAAAAGTTAAAAGAATTTATAGCAAGAAAATCTGCTCTACAGAACATTCTCGGCAAAATATTTTATGAAGAGGAACTAAAAAACAATAATGAAAATCAAAAAAGGGAGGAGCTGCATTAAAGGAAAAACCAGTCAAAAAACCAAGGCAAGTAAAAAAACAAAACAAAACAAAATGACTGGGAATACAAACCATATTTCAATAATGTTAAAGGCCTAAACTCATCAATTAAAAGACATAGACTGGCAGATTGGATTAAAAAATAAGACGACTCAAGGTGAAAGGATGGGAAAAAAACATACCATTCACATGGACTGCATAAACAAACAGGGGTTTCCATCCTCATATGAGAAAAAGTGAACTTTAATTCAAAGTTAGTCAGAAGAGATAAAGAAGTACATTTCATACTGCTTAAGGGAATCAGATATCAACAAGACATAAAAATTGTAAATATTTATACCCCAAACAATGGAGCATCTACGAACATCAAACAAACCCTTCTGAATTTTAAGAATCAAATAGACCACAACACAATAATACTGGGTGACTAACAAACCTGTCTCATCACTGGATAGATCTTCCAAACAAATAAATTATAGAACTCAATAATACAATTAATAGTTTAGACTTAACAGATATATATAGAATATTTCATTCATCAATGAGCAAATACACATTTTTCTCAGAAGCCCATGGATCCTTCTCTAAAATAGACCATATGTTATGCCATAAAGCAACTCTTAGCAAATACAAAAAAAAATAGAGATATTACTCTGTATTCTTTCAGACCATAATGGAATGAAATTAGAAAACAATGAGAAAATTAAAAATAGAAGCTATTCCAACACCTGGACACTAAATAATATGCTATTGAATGATGCATAGATAGCAGAAGATATCAGGGAAGAAATTTAAAAAAAGTTATTTGAAGTAAATGAGAATTCCTATACAACAAATAATCTCTGGGACACTATGAAAGCATTGCTGAGAGAAAAGTTCAGTGAGTTGAGCTCATTCATTAAAAGAAGAAAATGTCAACAAATAAATGACCTGAAATTACATCTCAAAGCCCTAGAAAAAGAAGAATAAATTAACACCAACAGTTGTAAAAAAAAAAAAAAAAGGAAATAATTAAAATCAGGCCTGAAATCAATGAAAATTAACAAAAGCAACAATTCAAAAAAAAAATCTGGTTCTTTGAAAAAATAAAGAAAATTGATAAACCCTTAATCACCCTAACAAAAAGGAGAGAGAAGACATATATTACTAAAATTCATGATGATAAAGGAAATATCATGACAGATACCATTGAAATACAGAAGATAATTAGAAACTATTTTGAAAATTTATACTTCAATAAAATAAAAAATATCAAAGACATCAACAAATTTCTAGAGAAATGTGAGCTGCCCAAACTGAATCTAGAGGACATAAACATTTTAAACAGATCAATTTTGATCAATGAAATAGAAGACACCATCAAAAGCCTACCAACCAAGAAAAGCCCAGGACCAGATGGATTCTCAGCCAAGTTTTACAAGACCTACAAAGAAGAACTAATACCAATACTCCTCAAATTATTCCATGAAATAGAAAAGGAGAAAACCTTTCCAAACTCATTCTATAAGGCTAGTGTCACTCTTAATACAGAAAAAGACACATTAAGGAAAGAAAACTTCAGACCAATAACATTGATTTTCAATAAAATTCTGGCAAATCGAATATAAAAACATATTTAAAAAATAGTGCATCATTATCAAGTGCATCCCAGGGATGCAAGGTTGGTTCAACATATGGAAATCAATAGCCATAATTTATCACATCAATAGACTTAAAGATAAAAATCATATAGTCATCTCAATAGATGCAGAAAAAGCATTTCATAAAATACAACAGCCTGGGCTGGGGATGTGGCTCAAGCGGTAGCGCGCTCGCCTGGCATGTGTGCGGCCCGGTTCGATCCTCAGCACCACATACCAACAAAGATGTTGTGTCTGCTGAGAACTAGAAAATAAATATTAAAAATTCTCTCTCTCTCTCTCTCTCCCCTCTCTCACTCTCTCTTAAAAAAAAAATACAACAGCCTTTCATGTTCAGAACACTAGAAAAACTAAGGATAGTAGGAACTTACCTCAACATTGTAAAAGCTAGCTATGCTAAGCCCAAGGCCAGCATGATTCTAAATGGAGAAAACTTGGAGGCATTCTTTTTAAGTACTGGAACAAGACAAGGATGCCCTCTGTCACCACTCCTATTCAACATAGTCCTTGAAATTCTAGCTTAAGCAATTAGACGGACAAAAGAAATTAAAGGGATATGAATGAATAGGAAAAGAAGAACTCAAACTATCACTATTTGCCAATGACATGATTGTATACTTAAGAAGATCCAAAAAACTCCACCAGAAAACTTCTAGAATTAATAAATGAATTTAGCAAAGTAGCAGGATATAAAATCAACACCAATAAAGTAAATGCATCTCTACACATCAGTGATGAACCTTCAGAAACAGAAATTAGGAAAACTATGCCACAATAGCTTTAAAAAAATAAAATACCTGGGAATCAATCTAATAAAAGAGGTAAAAGACTTATACAATGAAAACTACAGAACACTAAATAAAGACATTGAAGAATACCTTAGAAGATGGAAAGATCTCCCATGTTCTTGGATAGGAAGAATTAATATTGTCAAAATGGCCATACTACCAAAAGCATTATACAGACTTAATGTAATTCCAAGTAAAATCCCAACAAAATTCCTCACAGAAATAGAAAAAGCAATTATGAAATTCATTTGGAAAAATAAGAGACCCAGACTAGCCAAAGCAATCCTTATCAAGAAAAATGAAACAGGAGGCATCACTGTATCAGACCTTAAACTACACTACAGAGACATAGTAACAAAAATGTCATGGTATTGGCACCAAAATAAACATGTAGACCAACGGTACAAAATAGAAAACACAGAGACAAACCTACATAAATGCAGTTATCTCATACTAGACAAAGGCACCAAAAACATACATTGGAGAAAAGACTGCCTTTTCAACAAACAGTTCTGGGAAAACTGGAAATCCATATGTAGCAAAATGAAATTAAACCCCTCTCTCTTACCCTACACAAAACTCAACTCAAAGTTGATCAAGGACTTAGGAATTACACCAGATATCCTGCACCTAATAGAAGAAAAAGTAGGTCCAAATCTTCATCATGTCAGTTTAGGTCCTGACTTCCTTAACCAGACTCCTAAAGAACAAGAACTAAAATCAAGAATCAATAAATGGGATGGATTCAAACTAAAAAGCTTCTTCTCAGCAAAGGAAACAATCAATAATGTAAAGAGAGTGGGAGAAAATTTTTACTACATGCATATTAGAGCACTAATCTCTAGGAGTATAAAAAACTAAAAAAAAAAAAAAAAACTTGACACACAAAAAAAGTAAATAACCAATCGATCAATGGGCTAAGAAACTGAACAAACACTTCTAAGAAGATATACATTTGATAAACATATGAAAAGTGTTCAACTTCTCTAGAAATTACAGAAATGCAGATAAGATTTCATCTCATTTCAGTCAGAATGGCAGTCATCAAGAATACAAGCAATAGGGCTGGGGTAGAAGCTGAGTGGTAGTGCGCTTGCTAAGCATGTGTGAAGCACTGGGTTCGATTCTCAGCACCACATAAAAATAAATAAATTAAACAAAAGTCAATTAACAACTAAAAATATTTAAAAAATAAGAATACAAGTAATAATAAGTGTTGGTAAGGATGTGAAGAAAAGGTACACTTATATATTGCTGTTGGCACTGCAAGTTGGTGCAACCACTATGGAAAGCAGTATGGAGATTCCTCAAAAAACTTGGAATGGAACCATCATTTGACTGAGCTATCCTATTCCTCAATTTATACCAAAGGATTTAAAATCAATCAGCATACTATAGTGCACAGCCACATCAATGTTCATAGCAGTTCAATTCATACTAGCTGAACTGTGGGACCAACTTAGATGCCCTTCACCAGATAAATGGATAAAAAAACTGTGGTACATGTACACAATGAAATATTTCTCAGCATTAAAAGAGAATAAAATTATGGCATTTGCAGGTGTATAGATGAAGTTGGAGAATAATATCATGCTAAGCAAAGTAAGCCAATCCCAATAAACAAAAGACCGAATGTTCTCTCTGATAAGTGGATGGTGATACATGATGGGGGTGGGGAACATGGGGAGAATGGAGGAACTTTGGGCAACAGGGAGAGAGGGAAGAGGAGGGGTCATGGGAACAGGAATGATGGTGGAATGAGATGAACATCATCACCCTAGGTGCATGTATGACTGCACATGTGGTATGACTCTACATCATGTACAACCAGAGAAATGAAAAGTTGTGCTACATTTGTGTACAATGAATAGAAATGCATTCTGATATCATTTATAACTAATGAGAATAAAAAGTAAAATTAACTTTAAAAAGTAACGAATCAAAAAATAAATAAAAAATAAATAAAAAATTAAAAAAAGAAAAAATAAAAAAGTAACGAATCACTTATTTTATAAAGTTATATATCTCAGCCAATATATATGTATGAATATGCATATATATTGTAATACTCTCACATCATTTTGCTGGCACTTTTCATTAAATGTGTCTTGAGCATTTCTACGTTAAGCTGTAGTTTCTCAAGCCCAGATTAGCTCTTAGGTCATCCCTTTCTTCTATCCAACTATTCTCATGAACTCCACTGCCTTCATTTATAGGAGTGAGTGGTAGAGCGCTTGCTAAGCATGTGTGAGGTTCTGGGTTCACCTTATTGGGAGATACACCTTACTGGGGAGATACTTTCCTCCTCCTTTATATCCAGGAAGATCATGGAGTAGAGTAATGCTATCCAAACTCCCCACAGGTCTGCTGATTGCCAAGTGAACATGTTTATGGTATATATATATATATATATATATATATGAATTAAAAGATCGAATACATATCATCTGTGTATATATATGTGCAAAATATACATATACATATATACATATATATGAAAAAGAGAGAGAGAGAGAGAGAGAGAGAGAGAGAGCGAGCACGCGCGCACATGCATGTTAGTTTCCTAATGCCTTTGTAACCAATTACCACAAAGTTGATGACCTAACACAAATTGTAATCTTACAATTCCTGGGTTCAAACATCTAAAACTAGTCTTGCTGGCCTAAAATTGAGGTGCTGTTAGGGCTGGGTTCCTTCTGAAGGCTGGAATGAAGATATGTTCTCTTGTCTTTTCCATTCTCCAGAGGCCATCTGCACTCCATTACCTCATTCCACATTAAAAACCAGCGATGGCTGATCGTCTCTCACACTACATTCCTTGGATAATCACTCTTTTTTTGTCTTCTTTTCCCACCAATAAAAACTCTGGTTGTTACACTGGATCTGTCCAAAGAAACAGGACACCCTGTCCATCTCAGGTTCAGCTAATTAGCACCTTTAATTCCATCTTCAACCTTTATACCATATAACCTAACATATTAGTAAGTTTCAGGCATTAGCAAATGGGAATTATAGTGGTAATTGGACTGATGGGAATATTAGAAAATTTAAGAAATATTTTTATGATCTTGAAGTCATTTTCTTTAGTTCCCAATTCTCTTCCTGATATGATAAGTAACTGAAAGTTGTATGAGCCTTCAACTCTCTCCTGTCATTCAGAAAATGGAAACTACCACATTCCTTCATTCTTACAGAGCCCATGTGGATGCCCCTTGTCTATGGTAATTTATCTTTCTTAAATATAAAACTAAAAATGATACATCCATAATACCAAGTTTGTCTTTGCTTCCCACTGGACAAGTGAGATATAAAGATTTCCACTTAGTAGGAGACAATGAGTCCAGCCAAGAATTACTCATTTAGGGAATTCCCTCATGGTTTTCCAACTCCCACTGGAAAGTAGAATCCAATAATGTCTGTAAGTTAACATAACCACTTTGCTGTGTCCAAAACTAATACCTTAATTCTTACCAGATAATTTTCTGAAATGACCATGGAATATCATTTTCACACTATCAGTCTTCCTTCTCCCCAAGCCCACGTTTCATCCTCCATTCTTTCATAAGAGCATCAGTGTCAGTGGCAGCTCCCATATTTTCTACATAAGGCAATTCAAGATGGGAATCTCATGGAATAGGAAAGACCTGACATTAGAGGATATGTATTAAAGCTGTTGCTTCAAGAGCACTTCTCAGAAACTGTGTTGAAGTTATCTATTTCAAGGAGGAGAGTAAAACTAAAGGTGACCCTGAGAAGGCTAAGTGCATCTCCCTCCCCAAATTAGCCTGTTGCTACTACCATGAGTGGACAAAGACCATGGAAACTTTATAGGCATGAACTGCATATGCAGCAATAGTCCCAGTAGATTCTATCACCTAATGTCTTCATAGCCATCTTTGTTTGTGTAAGTGCACTCCATGATGTTCACCAGTGAAATCACCAAACACATTTCTCAGAACATATCTCTATCATTAAGCAGCACATGACTCTATTTAGAAGAGACTCAAAAACCATTCCTGTCTCCAATACATCTCAAGAGTGTTCTCAAATGAGTACTCATATGATGGGTCATCTATCCACTGCAAATATCCCTACAGTCGCAGATAAACAACCAGAACTTACCAACTCAATAATGGTTAGCAGTTCAGCTCATAGCTGAATTAGAATCAGAATTATAATTCTGAGTCAGTATGCCTTCCTGCAGGCTAGTGTCCTGTTTTTTTTTTCCACAAACTTAGTATCCAATTCCTGCCTATGAAAATTCCTACAGAGTATCTTTCTTGCTAGTACTCCACTCTAGTTGAGGACAAAGTACTTTTACCAAATAAGCTCAGAAATGCCCCTATCTCTGCAATATATTTAGGGAGGTAAATGGCAGGGGCAAACACACCCCTCCTGGCTATGTATTCGATTTCTAGTCCACCAGATTTTAGGCTGCAAAGCATTTGACCAAGGAAGAATAATGACTTTAATTAACTTCAAATTCAGCAACCCTGCTAAAAGATCAACAAGAATATTCAAGTTGATTTCTCTGACCAAACCAAATGTATTATTCAAAAAGTACATGAAGTAAGTGTTTTGACAACCAGGTAATTTTAAGATGATATGGAAAGTAGTAGGTTTCTACAAAACTGCATTGAGGGCATAGTAAATTTAGAGAATGAGCAAGTTCTATGACAAGAAGTAGGAGTGTCATTTCAGTAATTCACTTCAACAAAGGCTATAAATTGGAGGAAAAAAGCTGCTAAGCTCTTGTGTAACAGAAGAGAGCCAGAGTTTATCTCCACTTCCACTCCCTTAAGCCACCACAAGCCAGAGGAATCTTGGCAGAATGCTGTCCTACCAAACAAAAAAGCAAAAAATCATTAAGAAATTCACAATGACTGAAGGAAATTAGTTCTGAACTGTATTATATTGAAGTACCTCCTGGTTCTAAGATGTGCTCATGGTCCCTAAATAGCATCAGACCTCAAAGTTTCCTTATGTCTCTGCTTCCAATATCACTTGAAATCAAGTAAAATTCTAAGGGAATTTACCAGAATCCCAGGTTGGAGGGAATCTTAAATATACACTCTTGTTCTCAACTCAGCACCGTTTACTATACTCTCAAAGTCCTGTCTGTGTGAATCCCCTCTCTTAACTCCAAGTAGTGTCTTCCCACCTGAGACTAAATGGGGAGCTCAGAGATCTCAAAATACCCACTCTGCATGAAATGTACCTCATAGTGGGGCCAATTCTGTCTATTGGACTGCTTGGTCTGCTAAGCTTGGTCTAGTCAGCTGAAACCTGCCTCCATAAATAGGGCCCATGTGTGCTCTCCACGTTACTCAAGGGTATGTTTGAATGTGTCTCCCAAAATTTCAAAATCATCAATGGTATTTGGAGATAGGGTCTTTGAGAGGTAACTGGATTAGATAGTGCTGTGATGGGGGGCGCATTGGCATTAGTAGCTTTATAAGAAAAGGGAGACTTGAGCTAGCATGCTTGCTCTGTTTTACCATGTAACACCCTCCAACACATTAGTATGCAGGAAGAAGGCCCTCATCAGATGCCAGTGACATGCTTCTCAACTTCCCAGTTTCTAGAACTCTGAATTAAATAAACTTCTATTCTTCAAAATTTACTTGGGCTCAGGACTTTTATTATGGAAACACAAAGCAGACTAAGACACCATTCTCCCACATAAATGCTATTCAAATAGTCATTCTACCTCTGAAGTAAACTTTCCTGAATCACTGAGAATAGTGACAGTTCCTCTCACCCTTGCTCAGCCTTTCCTCTGAAACATACCCCTTGTCAACATTCCTCAAACACAGTGCCAAAAGCAATCTGATTCTTAACTATGGACCTCATCCCAGAATTACAGGTGATTATTACCACCCACACATGGGGAGGATTAAACTACTCTACATCTGAATCAATGCTTTTAAATTCATCATTTTGGCTAGTAAACAAGTTGTTAAATTGTATATGTTCAAAATCAAATAAATTCACTAAATTGTTTTCACAATGCTGCTGATAAATCACATAAGACCCTCATCCCATATTCATGTAGGCTAAACTATTAGAAAGACAAATGATAAATCTTTACTTAATAGAAACTTTAGAATTACTTTTTTCATTTTATTTTTAAAAAGTTGAGTTTCCAATATTTGCATTTTCATAAACTTCAAAATATCTCTCTTCTGATCTCTTTTTATTCCTTTATTCATTACTTTTAATTTTCACCTTATTTCCACAAAGTAAATTAATTAAGATGGGAACATTAATTTGTTTGGGTAAATGGATTAAAAGCGATATAATTAAAAAGAAAAAAAAGGCTTAACACAAATCTAACTAAATTGTACCATTGCAAAAAAGCAGACCTCTTTAATTTTTTTCTTGTTACATACAAATAATTATTTTAGTTGTTGGAGACTCCTAGCATTTCTGATTTAAATACGTGAAATATCAATCATCCCATTCAGTTTTGTGTCCAACTAATAAATACTTTCATTAGTGGCTAACTTCAAGATTAAGAAAAATACTGGCCAGATTGGACTAACACACTGTGAGCAACAAATATAATGTTAATATTGCAAATTTAATCCCCACAATTTGAGTATAGCCTTTCAATTAGTCAATAACCTTTCTAGCTATGTGCTATCAATTTGTCTCAAATTTTGCCCACATTGATCCAAGAAGTAATGAGGTATGATAACACATAAAGTACTACAATGCATATAACTACATAATTTTATTACATTACGTAGAATGCTTTAATGCAAATATAAAATCCAAATTTCTATTTGATACAATAACAAAGAAAGGGAAATAGTTCAGCCACACCAAAGGAAACCATGTTTGTCAGGAGTCTTTCTTCTAAAAGTTTCAAAAATAAAATATCAATAATAATGGATAATTTAACTAATAAATGCAAAAAATAAAAATTACAATAGAGGTATTGGTTCATGTAACTGAAGAGGTCAAAGTAAGCACAGCACAGTCCTGGCTCCTGTACTACCATCAGAACTGGTCTTCCTCTCACCCTTCAGCTCTGCTCTCTTCCACATCAGCTCATTCTCCAGTTGCATATAGGAGCAAGATGGCTGTCAGCAGCAACTGTCCTGTGTCCTCTTGGAATCAATCCTTAGTGGGGAAAAAAAAATCTCTTTCTGATATTACAAGCTCAAGGACCTCCAAAAAGTGATGCAGCAAATAGACTAAATAACATTGAATGGTCAGACCAAGTTACACATTCCCCTCTGGAACCAGGAAGGAAGCCCTTTGGAACACAATCAGAAGGAGGCAATAGGCATTTGAGGTACTGTCACCAGAAGAAGGGTGGATGGATACTGGGGGGCAGAGGACCCAAAACCTGAAATGACCACTAAATATGCATAATAAAATTTTTATGGCACACTAACCATGGGAGAACACCTTGCCAGATGAAAAAGGAGCAAAGTGGTGATATCAGTCAGACCTATAAGAAAACTTCAGATGTTTCCAGATACAAATGAGCAATGATTTCTCCCAGATTAACAAAATATGCCACCACATTTTCCATTTCAGCCAGCATACGGTCCATTCTGACTCTGGGCCAAGTTGGCACTGTAGACTGCTCAATAAATTATTTGGCTCACCCCAAGTTAAAAAGCAGTTATATCTGCCTTTCAGAGTACCTTTAAGATCAAAGGTTTCCTTCAGGATTTCATGCAGCTGGTTTTTTACATATTTAAAGAATTTAGAGTAAAGTTAATCTTCCTACATGCCTGATGTATTATATTCCTATTGCCCGAGAGTAAGAACTTTAGTGTTTTCATGTTTAAGAAAACATTTAGATTTTCTATTGCTTCTGCTGCTGCCTCCTATAGATTAAATACCTTCACTTTTTCCTTGCTTGAACATTCACATCTCTCATACCATGTTCTGAAATTTCTATATCAATTTAAATTCTGAAAATTCAGATTCAAAATTTTAAATCTACATACTCAAACACCAATGGATATTAACATGTTTACAAGGAAACTAAAACTTTAAGGGAATCTGATGGGTGGTTCTATGACTGAGTTTCCTGAGACGGCATTTTTGTTTCTCTGAGAGTTTCCTTTTTAATGAGCATGGTAAGCTATTGTTAACACATAAGAAGAATCTATACAGAGTAGATTACGTTTAGTCATATCAATTCAATTCCCTTCTGGAGCAAGGCTAATTTAGCTAGGCGATTTTCTTAAATTAAGCTACAACAATTTGCTGTTATAGACTAAAAACTTACTCGGTACAAGATCTGGGCAAACAATGGTTCTCTACATTTTCATTTATACATCAGCTCTATCAAGGTGATTCAGTATTTTCCAGCTATCCAAAAATCACCATAAATGGCACACAATTATATTGCTAAGTCCTTGGTTCTTAACAAAGGCGCAGTTCCCCAAGCTGTGATTCAGGTAGGTGATCACTGGTCCTCAATCTACATCATTAGTGAGACTGCTCTTTCCTTTTTTCTCCATTATAATTTTCTGGGGTTCCTCTGATAAAACTTAATCTGAATATGTGGATTTGAGGGATAACTGCAATTAAGAAAGCTAAATTACAATTTACTGATACAAAGTAAAATGGTTTGGCCTCGGAGCCTGTTGAAATACAAAAAGAATGACTTTATATACACTATGTAAAATAAATATATATATGTGAATTTTATAGCAAAAGACTAAGAACTCAGAAATGAATGCTCTCACAGTCTAGTAAAAGAGTCTATTAAAAAAAAGAATAGAAATGTTGTTATGTGAAGTCTTAAAAACAAAGTAGAAAAAAATAAGCAAGGCAGAGACACTAACTGGTCAATACATCAAATGAGGAGGAAAATCACTAAGATGAGTTGAACAGGCAAGATCTGCAAAACTCTTACCTTTTCTTACCTGACTACTCTTTGATGGGTTTCTTTAAATCTCAGCTGAAACATTATCTCCTTAGGGAGCCTTCCTAACCCCCAAACCAGATGAGTCTCCCTTCCATTATACATCTACAGTAGCCTGTTTTCCTCTTTCAGAGCACATTTCACAATTGAGACTCCATAATGAATACTGTAATGATTTTTAAAATACCTGATTATTCTGTTGCAAACTGAATGACTGCAGAGATTCAGCTCATGTTCCCTGCACCTAGCAGTATCAATAAATAACCCAATAAGTAATTTTTTAGCAAATAACTGAATGAACCATCTAATTCCCTCATTCCCTAGAATGTGACTCTAAAATAAAATCTGGGGGCATATCACTATTCAGACAACTGGGTGAGGCTGTATTTCAAATACATTTGTCATTAAGCAAATCCCTTACATCTCTTCTTATTGAACTCTAGAAATTTGGGCGACTTTCAGGACTCCCAATACCTTGGAGAAGAGCAAGCACAGTAAACAAAATAATGTCCATGAGACTCTCAGTGGAGAATTTTAAAAAGCTTTTAAGGATTAGGAATCATTGGTGTTTCTAGGAATAAATGCTTATTTGCAGGATTTGTGTTTGTGTGTGCTTTAGGATTGATGAGATTAATTTATAAAGGATGTGAATGCATGAAAATGGTGGAGTGGTTCTGGGGTCATTTCTCTTCCCACTGTGGTGCTCCATTTAAACCTGATCCTTGTGAACTCTATTAATGATTTTTTATACATTGGTACATAAGTGGCATAATAATGAAAAAACCCAGATATAATCTCAGCATTTACAAGAAAAGCTTAAGTATAAGGATATATAATTCTTTCTTTCTGCTTCTCTGTTTAGGTCACTTCTTATTTGGGTAGTAAATATCGTAGCCTAATACAGGCAGAAGTCCCTGAGGCTGAAAAGAGTTGCTCTTTAAAATAGCTTAATGTGTTCTTCAAAGCCAATAATCTGACTAAGTAGCAGTGTCTTCAAAGGAGTTAGCAAGCCTTTAAGTCCAATAAATAAGTTTATCTTTCCTACAAAATCTCATCTGTAGAAAGAGGTACTCTACTTTGTTCTCAAAGTATAAGTTAAAAATCACAATTAATCATGAACATATGTGTTCTAGTCATAATTTCCAGTATTTTAAAAATATTTTGTGACTTTTTACTGGCTCTGTAACAAAGTTTCTTGCCATTTGCCAATATTATTTTATATACATATGTGTGTATACACACACGTATATTACAAAAGTCTTCATTTTTCCTAAAAAAAGTCACATGAGTTATATATCATTCAGGTAGTTATAAATTACCATAAACATTTGCTTTGGCAGAATCCATATAAAACTGTAATTCTAAGTGGTTTATGAATTTTTTTATTCCTACTAATAGCAAATATTATATATACCCAAGGGGAAGGTAACCCACTATCCTAACATTCCTCCAGAGAATCTCTAGAGACTCAAACTCCAAAGTCTATACAAGGTCAAAGGTAAAATGGGCTCAAAGTCTTCACACTTGGTCCTAGAGAGCACACTCAAGGCAAGAATAGGCCAGATCCCCTTTGTTACCAAACTGAAAATAAAATGCAAGAGACAGCTTAAGCTCTTTGAGAACCTCTTTAAAGGTACTGATATATCTTGCAGATTATAGAGTAATCACAAATAATAAAATATTAAAAGAACTTTGTGCTGTTAGATGATTTACTGTAATTACTTGAAAAAACTTCCAAATATTGGTCATCTGGCACTAAATGACTCTATGCTTAAATTATATCAGACCATTCTAGGAAAGGAGATTAAATAATTTATAACAAAAAAATGATACACACAAGAAAGTCTCAACCTGTTGAAATATTTTGTTGATGCAATATCAATGAGTTCAAAATAAAGATTTTTTTCAGATTCCTCATTTAAAACACATCAATTATTTAAAAAGAAAGAAAGATCTTGATGAATTACCTGCATTATAGATAGCAAATAAAAGTTGATTTATGATTTAGTTTAGTATTTTGCCAGTTCTTTTTTCTGACCACCAACTAGCAATTACAATGTTCATGACCATCCTATCTCAAATATCTGAATTCAAAACTATTAAACCATCTTTCCTAATACAACACCATCTGCATCTCTGAGTACTGGCAAAAGATAAAAAACAAAACTAAGAAAGTCAGAGAAAAAATATTTAACTATCCTTCCCTCCTTCTGGAGTCATGCCACATTTTTCTTTCTAGTTTATTTACTAGAGAACAAGATACAATTATCTGGAGGGATTTTTTTGTCCCCAAAGTCCTATTGGCCAAGAACACAGTTTAGATATACACATGAATTTTAATAGTATTCCTGACTTTTTTGGGGGGGGGATGTTTCTCTAGACTTTGCTACATTAGAAGTAGAACTATATTTACATTTTTATCTAAATAGATTTTCAGGACACATTAATAATCAAACTAGTTAAATGTGTACATAGTGTGTATGTAGAGTATAGATAATGATAAGAAAATGAGGTGAAGGAGAGGGAGAATATTATTTGGTATCTCTCAAACTTTGTTAACTTTCTGATACCAAATAAATGCCTGACATAACCAATTTAAAGAGAGGGCAGTTTGTTTTGGCTCACAGTTAGACCAGTTCCAGTTTGTGACTACTTGGCCCATTTTTTCTGTCCCTGTCCTGAGGCAGCACATCAGGGAGGGAAAACACAACAGAGAAAACCACTCACCTTGTGGCCAGGATGTAAAATAGAAGACAAGGTAGGGACCAGGTCTCACCAGCCCCTTTGAGAGCACACTGCCATTACCTAAAGATTTCCTACTAGGTCCAACCTCTTGAAGGTTCCACCAGCTCCCAGGAGCATTACGGGCTGGAGATCTTAAATATATGGGCCTCTGGGAGACACTTATCCAAAACAAAACAGTTTTAGATACTCAATAAATAAACCTCTCTCCAGCTCTCAGGTGCATGCTTCATCCATAGGTAGACTGATTCCCAATTGGTTTCATGAGACCTGCTAGATTAGTGATGCTGTGAGGCCCCTCTCCTGTATCTCACCTTTTCTTGACCCTCCCAGGTGCGGAAACGCTAGCACTGAGAAGCAAGATAATGGTGGAAACCTCACAGTTATCTAAATAAGCAGTTTTTCTAAAGTACTTTCAGTCTCTGGCTACCACCATACAGGTCTGTACCACAACCACAACACGTTTTTCTCTCTCCCCATTACCTGTCCAAAACACAAAATATTCTGTGTTTAAAAAAAAAAAAAGAAGGGAGTTATTGATTGGTTCCTGATTGGTTTCCTCAGGATCAAGAGAATGCCATGCACGACCACTGGTCTGCTGTCTTTATTCAGTGTCCCTGACAGAACCTGTGAAAATAATTGTGGGAGCAACAATCATAGAACAATAGAACACCACCATTTGTGCTTAAAGATGCCATTTTCTCTGTCCACTTCATCCTAGGAAACTAACCATTCATTTTTTATGGTGATATGAGTGGGGGCAAGACCTCCAATGAGTAATTTTACTAATTAAATAATTTAGACATAATCAAGAGTAAATTTGTTCCACCTAAACTTAATCTTAATAATCAGACTTAAAGTCACTATGATCATAAAGACAGTTAAGAAGAGAGGCCAGGAGATAACAGCCAACTTTTGGACCAGTGAGTCTCAATTCTGGTAGAAAATTAGCATCATCTTGGGAGCTTTTAAAAATCTGGATACTAAGAGAGCCACGTGCAGTGGCATATGCCAGTAATCCCAGCTGCTTGAGAGGCTGAGGCAGGAGGATCACAAGTTCAAAGCCAGCCTCAAAAAGTGAGGCACTAAGCAACTCAGTGAGACCCTGGGTCTAAAATAAAACACAAAATAGGGCTGGGGACATGGCTCAGTGTCAAGTACCCCTGAGTTCAATCCCCAGTACCAAAAAAAAAAAAAAAAAAAAAAAGTCTGGATACTAAGGTCCCATCACAGACTACCTAAACTATAAACTCTGGGGGGGGCTTTTACCTTACATGATGTGTTCTAAACTCACTGATGAATCCAACACATGGCAGGATTGAGAATTCCTGGTCTACAGTGACTACATGAACCCCTTACACCACTAAGTTGAAATTTCAACAGCAGTGTGAGGTATATACACAGAGCCCTATAGCAGCCATGCTAGAAGACAATCAAGTGCAAAACCTAGTTTTATCAGTCAGAATAATCTAGGATATGCTGCAATAATAAATAACCCTCAAAATACCAGAGGCTCAAAACATTTGAGAAGTTTAAAATGTATTTCATCTAGGTTTTTCTTTATGTCATTCTTTGGACACCAAACTAATATGTACCCCATGTCCATTCTCACACACAGTCCCAGGCAGGGAAAAAATGAATGTAGAGAATCACATTGCTCATAGAGCATTCTTCAAGGCCTAACTTGCATTTTTTTTTTTTGGAGAAGTAAGTCTCTGTGTGACATTCAGTTCCAAAGGGGCATGGAGATATAATTGCACCATATGATATAATAAGATGCAGTGGCAGAGAGCCAGATATCTTTGGTAGTCAGTACAAATGGTAACCCCAATAATCCACCAGTTTACTTCCAGTGTTCCTAAAGGCCATTAAAACTGAGAAAAGGTAAGCTTTAAGAAGCCCCCTGGAAATGTATAGTCAGTATTCATATCAATGGGTTCTGAATCCACATATTGAACCAATTGTAGATCAAAAATATTTGGAAATATAATTGTGCCCATACTGAACATATACAGATTTTTTTCTTGTCATAATTCCCTAAACAATGCAGTGTAACAACTACTCTATATATTTTTAGGTATTATAAAAAACCTAGAGATGAGATGAGTTAAAGTATGCAGGAGGTTTTGCATTAGATTATAGACAAAGACTCCTTCATTTTATATTAGGGAATTGAGCATACACAGGATTTTTTTTGTCTGCAAGCACTCCTGAACCAATATGCTGCAGAGAGTACAGGACAAATAATCTCACAAGCTGACTTGCAGCCATAGACAATGCATCTTACAAAATCTAAGTTCCAAAACTGGTGCATGAATCAGAAATTATGTATAGCACAAAGCAACTTTGGAAAGTGAATTTAAAAGCTATCATGCTAACATAATGCTCACATACTAGATCTCAGTAATTCTAATACAGCTAGCTTTTCCTGAATGTTCAGAACATATTTCTATTTCTTTAGTTGAGCAGCACATGAAATATTTGATTTCTATTTCTGGGGCCACATTAAACAGGACCACATTTTGTTTTAACAACCAACTGTGATTCTCTCTCAAAGAATCTCATTGAGAAAGGCAAAATTATAAAGAAAATAGAATCAAATCCCCCTATCACAAGTTTAATCCAGGAGGTATTATCATTAAAAGGAAAGCTAAATAGAACTGTATATATTGCTTGTATTGGTATTCTCTGTAAACTTTTTGTCATTAACACTGTATTGTTGACATTGTGTAAGCTAAAACCAGACATAACACAATTCTACTGTATTTATTTAATACATGAGAGGAGATGTTCCCTACTCTTTTCCACCTATCCAAATTATATTCAATCAATACTACAGTTCTATGGCAAGAGGTCTCTGTGCAAAATTGAATTATGTAAATGAGAAACTGCAATAAGGTCGTATAATATTCAAAATAGCAGAAATAACATGAACTGCCCAATCTTTTTTTTTTTTAGGAAAATCGAGTAATTTCTAAACTAAGAAAGTCAGTGAATTTCAAGTTACATCTATATTATCACCACCTGGTAACACAACCCCAAGGTTTTGCAGGAGTACTCTTTAATTCTGTATGCTTTCCTCCATCTACAGCATCTCTCTCATATAAAATGTGACCCACATGTTCTCTGGATCTTAGAATTGTAGTAAAGATGAGATGAGGAAAATGGCAGCAAATCTCTTAGAACTCTGTATTACACAGTGTTTATTTCATTTTATCTAGGATTCGATTGCAATCTGATTTTATATTTATAAAACTTCAAATATACATATGTGTATATACATTTATATAGGAGAGAAAGAAACCAAAATATCTGCAGATTGCATAATTTCTGGTCAGAGTGATCTGCTATGATGGAGCCCTGGGTTTAAGGGGTCTGCCCTCCAGTGAATCATATAACAGAGAAACTTAAAAGGTGACTCAACCCCTGACTGTCATATGACAATTTGTTGTTGTTGTTGTTGCTGTTAAAAAGGCAGCATTGTTTATGGAAGCATTCTAACAAGTTCAGAAAATAATCTAAAATAGGATCCCCTTGCCTGTGTACTTCAGGGTTTTATAAAAAGGAGGAAGGAATAATTAATATCAAAGAGATTACACACTGTGAGAAGAAAAATCATCTTGATAATTCTTCAGCTACCTCACTTAAATATCTCTATCTACCCATTATTTCTAATGCCATCTCTCACCTTCCTTTCTGCCTTTAAGTGTGGTAATAGCTGAAAAAAACAAGAATGAATAAAGAGACAAAGCTTCAAATACTTTTCTGGTAGAAGGAAAAAAAAGAGTATCTCAGCTGCCTACATTAGGATTAAATCAAAAAGAACGGACGTATTAATTTTACAGATCCTGCTTATCATACAGCAGGAAGGACTTCCTGACTAGGATACTAGTTCCATGAGCTAAGAAGTACTGTCCTTGCATACAAATATAAAAGCCATGTGACACCACAGGGTGGCCCTGGTGGTAGTGGAGACTGCTAAATAATCACAATTCTTTTGCCTAGAGATTCCTCGTGATAGATGGTACAAATTCACAAGATGGATGGCATGGTTAGACAGTGTAAGTTGTGCCTGTGAAATAAAGAGCAAGGAAGGAAGTCTTTGGAAGTGAAACACGGATAATGCCTACAGCCGTTCTAACAGAAGAACAATGTGCACACCAGGGTTCACAGAAAAGAAAGATCACCACAACTCGTCGGAGAGAAAAGAAGGGAAGAGGAGAAAAGCTTGGGGAATGGCTCCCAGTTGGAAAGAGCCGCCCATCTTCATGATAAGAGGGAAGATCCAACCTAGCAGGCATATGATAAAATCATGAAGCACAAGCTGTGAAGGCCAGTATGCCAGATGAAAGTAAATGGAACTATTTATTGTGGTAATGGGGAAAAAAATTAATTGAAGTACAACGATAACATGCTAGCATTTGCGGGGGGGCGGGGGGCGGGGGGAGGTAAAGATAAACCCATTATTTACCATTCAAGTGCCTGGAAAAAGATATGACCAAAGAGCAGAGAATAACTAAGAGGCTGTTGTTAGGGTGGTAGTGAAAGGTACCCAGAGGTAATTTGAGGAAATTCTCCACTTAACATGGTGATTAATGGGACTTGAAAAATGAATGAGGAAACTGAGCCAAAGTCAGCTACAGGAAGACAGGTCCAGGTAACCAAATGATGTAGTCATTTGTTAATTGAAATCTCTGTGAAAGGAAGATATTTAGGAACGAGGCCATGGAATCCTGTTTTGCATGGCCAGGTGGGCTGATGGCCAATAGGAATCACACAAACAGCAAAGGAGTTGTGTAAGATTTCCTCCCAGCACCATTTTCACGTTGCACAGATGCATCTTCATTTCTCTAGCAGTGTAGATTGTATTATTTTCCTTAATTTTCTAGTAATTAGAATCTACATGAGAACAAATATTCTATTTTGGCAGTCACCTGTGTGATGCTACACCAACTCAGATTGGTTTATTCATCAAATTACTCTGACAGACATGGACACACGGGGGCATCACCAGTTGGATTCTCATCATACTCTTCCCTTCAAAAGTTCTGTCAAGGCCTTGCAGCCTCCAACACAAACTTCCTAGTGATTCACTATGGTACAAAAATGCAAAGTATGTCTCAGTACAAAGTAAGATTTCTGCTTCAACCAAAACAGAATATCATGTTTGACTCCAAACTAAAGGAAGTGAATATCTTTCCTCATATACTATGTTCTAGAAGTGTCTGAATAAATGCCAAATGCATGTGTGTGTGTGTGTGTGTACATACACACACATATATGTATATATGGAAAAATAAAATATATATATTTGGGGAGCAAAAGAAAGGATTCGATATTAAGATACCTGATTGTCCTTCTCCATTGCAGGATAAATTTAGTTTGTCAGCTACTTCATCTCTGAGTTTTGTATCTTTTCTCTTTCCCCTTCCTTTCTTAGCATTTGTGGCCACTCAATGATCCAGGCTTATTTTCCATTCAACTCCAACTTCCCTGAAAATCTCACATTCAGATTCTATAGAAAGGATGGGCACTTCATTCCCTCTGAGCACTCTCCAGGTTGAGCTGCAGACCACCTAAGTCAGCACCCACTTCAGCCTGGGTCAAGATGCAGATTCCAAAGTATAGCTCAAGTTAGGTTGGGCTGCATCTCATACTCTTTCATAGACTTCTTTTCCCTCTTGAAGTATTTTTATTTTCCCTTTATCTTATTCTACCTGTATAAAATTGGAACAGAAGTGGAACGTGGCTTGATCCATACCCAACCTATATGGAATGCACTTACCAAAGGCCATATGCTTAACTATGGCAGGTATTTCGTGTACTCAATTACAAATTCAAGCAACTACTCTACTCAACTGTTTATTCAACAGTTCAATTCAAGATCTCTTCAACTGCAAAGGAGGACAGATTTTTCTGCACAGAAAAATATCCATCATATACCCAAGAATCAGATTTCTTCTGTTATGAGAAAGTGAAGATGATTTTTTGGCCAAATTAGGCAACTACATCAAACTGGTGAGTGAAGAGAGGTAACAGTTAATACTAACTCATGCACTGAGGAAAAATCAACATATATTTCGTTGAATATCAACTTTACACAAGGCACATTCCCTCTGCAGTATACATGTGGGTCAAGCATCTTGCAATTAATTTGGGAAATTAATGCCAATGAATGAACAATCAAATGTGATCTCAATCTAAAACAGCAGGTTTGACACAGACTGTGTAATATATGCTCGCCATATGGGGCAATTCGAGTTCTGAAAAGACACATACCAATTCATTCTGAGACATGAGCAAAGATTTCACAGAGAAGATGAGAGGTGAGCTGGGATTATTGGACCTGCATAGGTAGAAAAGACAGGGTCACGAATACCAAGTAAGAGGTATACAAAGCAAACTATATGATAAAAAGGCAGAGACACCAAAGCAAAAACCATGGAGTAGAGAACTTATGTAAATCAGAGTGGATACAGTAGGAATTCTAATCAGAGGAAAAGCAGGAGAAAGTCTCACAAGTAAGAAAAGAAAGAGTCAGTAGATTAGTGGTTGCCTACCTATGAGTGCAGGGGAGAATGGAGAGTGATGGGTATGCTAATTACTTTGAAATGACCACTATCTAATATACATATAAATCCCAACGTAACTGAATCTTGCATCTCTTCTCTATAAACACAAATATCATGTGTCACTCTAAAATTAAAAACAATGATATTTCTTCTGAGGATGATGGAAATTTTTATATTAGAAAAGCAGCTTCACAACTTTGAGAATCTTCTAGAAAGCAGTGAACTGAACATTTTCAATAGGTAAATGTGCTATATAAATCCTATATCCATAAAGCTGTTTAAAAAATGTGAGAGAAAAAGGCCTTGACTAGTTACTGTCACTAGAGTTTTCAAAATTATCTTTGGTATAAATATCCTAAAATCTTATAAATATCCCCCCAAACACTTGGGCATCATTGTCTCTTGCTCTTTCCCCCAGCAGTCCTCACAGCACCCACTTCCACATCTTAGCAACCCTCCAAAGAACCACAGACTTAGTTAGCAGGCCTCAAGGCTTTGGAAGAATAAATGAAACTAGTCATATCTGATATTTTATATTGTACAAATGATTTTGTGGTCACAATGCCTCTGAATCCCAATATGCTATTTTTTTATAGCTAGTGGAATTTTTCAAGTCAAAAATATTTACTCCTACACCCTTCCTTCCTGTTGATATGCAAATGTCCTAAAATTGTCAAAGATTGCTGGTTCTTAGGATATATTCTATATATTCCATCCAGTTTTATCACCAACATTATATGGAATAAAAATGATGCAATATTAATCTACTCCATTATTAGCATGTACTAAGTGTTTCCTACAGGTTCTCTTCAAATTCCATGTTTGAAAGGTTAATAAAACCCATCATATAGAGGAAAAGACTGAGGCTCAGAAATGCATAGTGATTTTCTCCACCACTAGTAAGTGATAAAATCAGTGTTTTGACAGGTCTAGCTGACTCCAAAGCCAACCAAGAAAGGTTCAAAGGGGAGAGAAAACAGAGCTGTATGTAAGTACAAATATTAACCGAAGTTAGAGCATAGAAAAGAAGATAGTTTTACACCTGGATCATTTCATCCAAGTCTTTGGATGTTTTTAAGTCTGAATATCGACCTCTAATTGTCTTTCGATCCATGAGCCTGTTCTCATGATCACATTCTCATAAATACTGCAGTTTTAACCCAGAGGAATGTCAACATCCTTTATAGTCACCTGAATTTCAAAGTTTCCTGAATGTTTTAGATATACTAAATTATAAATTAGTATTAGTCCATTAACTGGTATTTTGATGTGATTTAAGAAATAAAATTCTAAATGTAACTGATTCAGCATTTTTATAGAATTGGTAGAAACTTTGCCATAGGTTAAAATGATTTTAAGTCTAACTCCCCAAAACATGAATTATGTGTTAAAATTCTGAAACAACTTAGGTATGCCTAATTTCTTTTTTGCTACACTACAGTTATCTTCTAAAGTTAATGCTGACAAATAATCTCTTATTTAAAATGCATTTTCCCTAGTGCACGTGTAAATGTTGTCTGTCTTCCTCTCCAGAAGATCCTGGGTATCCGACATCTTACCAGACAAATAAAAATTCTGTGGGTCTACAAATTCATTTGGCAATAATTTGTTTATGCAATGATAAAGCAGTGAAGTTATCCATGTTTAAGTGTAAAACAATGGAAGACATAAATTTATTTTTACTGGAAATGAGAGAGTGTTCCACTGTTCTGCACAATCCATTAACTGCTATACCTAAACAAAGTCTTTATAATGTTATGTTTCTCATTTCATGAATTTTTATAGCTAATGTGTTTTCAGCCAAGAATAATGTGGTGATTAGAAGAGAGTTCAATAAGAATATGTGGCAACGCAATAAGTATAGAAGTTAATGAATTTCTCTGTGACTAGAAAACAATTATTGATCACCAATTTTTGGAAAGCTTTAAATCAATTTTCATGTCATTTACTACAAAAAGTTCTGAAACAAAATTCAACAGGAGTTAGATAAAAGATTTTGAAACTAATAAGATATTGATTTTTCTAACTTTGTATGCTAATTTGTGAATTTAATAGCCCCTAATTTAATTAGACTAATACCTTTTGTGTGAACAGAGCTTATAGAAAAAGACTGCCTGACAAACTGCCTGAATTCTGAATTGCTTTATCTCCTAAAAGGGGAAGTTAATACACTTCTGGCTTGGGAACGTCAGTTAATAGCACAACTTAAATAGCTATGGATTTGGAGGATCATGTGGTTTCGCTTGGTCCTTAGTTATTTGTCCCTTTAAGTGAGTAGAAGAGATAAACTGGTTAAATTTTTCAGTTAGGTTTACTGTCAATTAGGTTAATACAATTTAGCATTAGAATATGAAAAAAAGTAAGTAGAGTCTGGATTTCTATGACAATGCTGGGAGGATGAGTAGAGAAAGGAGGAAGAGGAGAGAAAGAGATCGGTTATGGAAAAAAAGAGTGATTTAACAAAAATGCATCAACAACAAAAAGCACCCCCTGCTGGAGTCTCTCCACCAACCAAGAATATTCTATGCTAGCTGCTAGACAGTAATCATAACAGACTAGAGCTTATCTTTTATTTTTAAATCCAACCTACTTAAGCATATATTAAAGAACAATTAAATAGCCAACTGATGAACAGGAGAGAGAATGGATAATCTAGAAATGGGGAAATTATTTCATGAATAAAGTCTGATATTAGGACATTCCCTGACAGATGTACAGATATTGTCCTTCTTTTCTTTAACCACTCTCAATGCTACTACCCGTAATGCTTTACACCTGAGTTGGGCCTATTGCCTGTTACCTTCCAAGCTTCTCTAGGACATTACCACCCCCTGGTGGCCAGGAGGGGGACCTCTTGAGCTTCTTGTGTCCTATCACCTTATTTCCCTACCTCACTCTACAAATGCAGTTATGTTCACTGTTTCAATACCATCCTCTGGCGTAAATAATTCCACCACAAGAGTCAATTTTCAGATTCATTTGTATAGCTAACTGTCCATTTTGTTCAGACTTCTTTATCTCTTCCAATTTTTGGTAAATTTCCTTAAGAAAATTATCTCTTTTTTTCTTTTTCCCATCTCTTAGGTACAGTGAGCTGAAAATGAACCACTGGGTTTAGAGGTAAAGTTCAAGTAATTCCTCACAAGTAAGTACATTATTTCCAGTGATAGAACCCTAGAAAATTATGCCAAAGAGGTTTAAAATGGGATCTAACTGCACACGATCCTCAATTTATGACAGGGTTATGTCCTGATACACTCTTTGTAAGTTGAAAATATTATCAGTTGAAAATGTATTTAACACACTTCACTTACAAAACACCACAGCTTAGCAACACGGAGTACTGTAGAGGGCCAGGCACTTACTCTCCTAATCGTCCAGCTCAGAGCATCGCACAAGAGGATTTAACTACATATTAAGGTCAGTCCAAGAGCAGACCAAAATTCTAAACTTAAGGTATGGTTTCTCCTGAATGCATATAACTTTTACATCCTCTGAAAGTCAAAAAGTTGTTTAAGTTGTGGAACCTTGTCAAGTGGAGACTGCCTGCATATCAAGATAAAGGAAAGCTACAAAAGCAATTGAAAAAATAGCAGAACCAGTATTATCTATATTAAGTATGATTTTTAAAATGTTAGATCTAGTAAATCTACATTATATGTAATTGAAAATATATCTGACCTATTACTGTCTATATTGAATTACTTTAAAAGGACCTAAAATGTCATTTTAAATCTCTACAACTATTTTCCTCCTATCAAAGCCTTTGAAACAAATGTGCCTATATACTAAAGATGTTATAAATTACAAGCTAGTTCTGGTTTAATTTTTACTAATTTTCAGCTTGGGAAACAATGTTGTCTACTTCTTTGGTCCCTAAAACAGACTATTTTGGGGATTATATACATTTTTTATTGGCCAGTGTTTGACTAAAGACTTTTAGTGATATTTATTTCTATAAGGAAAAGCTTTCCATATTTCATACAACAGAGAATCATCTAGACATGAAAAACAAAGAGTCCTTTTCCTAGAGCACAGAACAGAACTACAGTGATACATTTGCCAAGAATCTACCCTCCCAGCATGAGAGAAGCACCAGAAAAGTGCAATTAATATAATTAGCATTAGCTCAAACAAGAAAGGGTGCTCTCTACCACTGTGAGGACAGGAAATTTCATAAAGAGAAAAGAATGCTGATTTGGAGCCAAATTTAGATTTCAATTCTTAACCTACCTTATAAGTAGATATTTAACCTTAACAAAATTGATAAGTTCTTCTAGCATTGATTTTCTAACCTGTAAAATATGGCTAGTAAAACTTACTCTAGGACTGCACTAATACACACAAGATTGCATGCATGTATTTCCAATTCCTGTATCACTGATCTAATCACTGCAAGTTTCTGTATTCTGGCTTCATTCTCTCGGACTTGGTGTTCCATGCAAGTGTAATAATAGTAAAAGACAGATCTGGTCTTATATCTTTATGACCTCATGACTGCAAGAAAAGCAGGACTTTTCCTAACCAGATAATCAGAGGAAAATATAATAATTGGGAAAGCACTCTTGTTGGCCCACACAGAGTTAAATATTCATTGCAAAACAAATTACTTTTCCCTAGAGAAGGTAGTACTGTCTCGAACTTCCTTCATCTGTGATTGAAGGGACACAGGTCTTAGCTGACGGAGGCTGGGCAGGCTTCTGAGCAGACACAAATACCAGCCTGTGCAGAACCATGTCTGCATCTTGAATTCCTCACTCTGTAGAATCAATAAACTCTTACATATCTTTAAAGTCACAAATCATTATTCATTTCTGAAATAAATCCATCAGCCTGGATGACTGCAGACATTTCTAGCTGGATACCACTTTCAGACTCAACTTCCCACCACCATCTGTCACATCACTTGCAGACTCAAGAACTAACATGGATTTTTTGTGACCTGTCATAAGAGATCAAACCTCTGCCACTCAGCCTTAAAGCTCCTTCAATGTCTGGCCCACCCGTATCCAGCCCACTTTATCTGCTACTATTGCTTAAGTTAAACCATTCTTCTGGGATACTTAATATTCCCTGACCATGTTACTCATTCTCCATCAGTCTCCTGATTATGTTAATCTCATTATTCAAAATGCTCTCATCTCTCCACTCCAAATCCAATAACTCAATACAACCAAATGCTCCAATTCTGTTCTATTTTTGGATGCAACTCATGCTATTTTTTCCCTTCTTTGAACTCTTATAGCATCCAGGTGTGATCAATTTTGTAATAATTTATTGTTCCCTATTGGTTCTACCATTTCTCAGGTTATAAGTGCTTAAGAATACAGACATGCCTCAGGGATCTCATTGTCATGGTTGAATATAATGCCCACTCAACTACAAACACTCAATTTTCATGCCCTTAGCAAAACAAGAACCATCCTCTTCCATACCCTACCTAGTTAACCCAAGGATAAAAACAAAATTTCTCTGGGATTAAACTCATCTGTCTCATTTCCCTGTAGCTGTCATGAAAATCTTATAATTCTAATTCCACATTTAACTCCAGTTCTACTACTGAATAAAGGTCATTTTCATATGCTCATGTGACTTAGGGGTGGTTTGAAACTGGAAATCTGCACATGTTTATGAGAATTTCAGTGCATGAACTATTCCCCAGGGAGACCTGATACTCTGGTTCACAAACAGGTCAGTAGTCTGCAATGTTGGCAGTTACAGACACCAGCAACTGTCTCCTAAAGACATCAGAAAAAATCTCATCTCCTGAATCTTAAGTAGCTAATTCAGCATTCCATCAAGCTAATAAGAAAATACACCTTACCAGACCTGATGTCAGTGGTTGCTGTTGTGATAAAATGATGAAAACTTTCCAACAGAGTGGATTCTTAAGGTGCCATTTCATTTTTTTTAAAATCTGTGAATTCACAGTACCAAAACCCTACTGATCACATGCAAAAACATGACATTTGGAAACAATTACACTAGACCTCTGACTTCATACAAAAACAAGATGCACATCCATTAGTACTATTTATGTAGAAAGCCACAGAAATGGGAAGTCACAGTCGGCACAGGAACAGAAAAGGGAACAATGGCTGATTTAGAGTGATAAGTGTTTCAAAACTAAATTGAATAAACTAAAGCAACCATCTGCTTTACAAACTTAAATGATTAATTTTTAGTAAATCTTCTGATGGGGCAGTATTTTTGGCAGAGCATTAATTCGTAAGAAACAGAACAAACAACGGGCAATCCTGCACATTTCATAAAGGATAACTACATTTCCCAGTTATCCATCTGGGTCCTTTTCATTTCAGTGGTTTAATTAAAACTCAATGGTATTATCAATCTGTTACATTTTTCATGTTGATGGTTATTACATTTACAGTACAGCAGGAGTACAAATTAAAGTGAGAAGATGATAAATCTCATCTCCAAATTTCATTTCTGTTTCTCTAGTAACTAATACTCTGGTAATATTTTTTAGCTCACTCATGTTTATAGAACAATCTTCATGATTTTTTATGATTAAAAAAGGGAAAAAAGAAGAATGTGAATAATCAAGTTTTTCCTTTTACATGTGCTAGATTTTATGACTCTTCTATCAACCCACTGTGTACACATATTTAAATTGGGCTCCTCAAAACTCTACCATAAACTTGTTTTTATAACTTCTTTCTTAAAAGGTTTACTGTGGTTTTATTCTGCATGAATTTTTTTAACGTTAGACTTTTTGAAATCAAAATAAGAAACATACCACTCAATTTTAAGTATTTAAACATATATAAAATTGGACTGGGGCTGTAGCTCAGTGGTAGAGTGCTTGTCTCACACATGTGAGGCACTGGGTTTGATCCTCAGCACCATATAAAAAATAAATAAATGAATAGACTGTGTCCATCTACTACTAAAGAAATAATTAATTAATATAAAATTGGCTATTCACTGCATAAGTCATTAGCCAAAGAAACAATCACTTTTTCATATCAAGAATGCCTCTTTAAACCTAGACCATTAAATATATATTCTTTGGGGTATATCAGAGATACAGACAATAATCTTGTTAACATGATTACAAACTGGATGGTGACAATGTCAAACAGAAGGTGCAGTGGGTTACACTAAAAAATTCCTATCCAAATGCTTTCAGAATATTAAAGTATATACAAAAATATCAGTTCTAGGCTGACTTTCTTAGGTAAAAACATATGCAAAACATCTGCCCTCTCCCCCATAGGGACACTAGGATAACAATGGATAAGACCCAATGTGCCTTAACAAATAATCTAAAGGGCTTTAAGATGGTGATCACCTTAAAAGCAGAAAAAAAAATTGTGAAATATCTAGTGTTAAAAAGTGAGCTGGAAAATCTTCTCTTGCACTCCTAAGCACTGATTGTCCCCTGTGTCCGCCATCAGTCATTCCTCCCTATCTACAGTCTACTTATTTGCACCAAAGTTAACTCCATTCCCCAGAGACAAAAACAAGCTCAGAAGGCAACACTCACTTCTCAGGAATATTAACTACATGTCCTGCAGCAGTTTAACAAACTTAAACCTTATGCTAGGTACATAGGTGACCTTATCTGTTCAACACAGAATAAGAATTCCATCACCAAAGCCAGTTATTTAATAAGGATCCCACAACATTATTCAAATGTCAAAATATATGTGTGTTCTAATGGGGCTGAGGAAGCAGAAGAAAATTCTTGTTACAACTGCAGAAGTAAACTAGCCTGCAACTCAAATCATTTCCTAGGCTGCTTAACAGTGAAAAGACAACTTTTCCTCAAAGTCACCATGCCTGGGCACCCGACTGAGTCAAGCTTACTCTAAGGAAGTGTACAGATGTGAGGTGGGGGTCAGGAAAAAGTCCACCCAGAGGGTGACTGTTAGATGCTCTTAACAGACTAAAACCAAGTAATTATGAGGTGATATGAGAAGAGAGAATAAGGAGGGAAGAAAGGGTTAAAGGAGAGAGGGAGGAGCAAAAACAAAGAGCAGGGAAGAAAATACACTTTCCTGGAAGGACAAGAAGTTCCATATTGCTCAAAATTGTATGTGACTTCAGCTGAAGCAGAAGATAAATCCTAAAGAGTCTTTTCAGCATAAAAGGAAATACACAGTTTATCCTAAAACAAATTAAAAAAATTATTGAAGGGTTTTAAGCAACGAAGTGTTAGAAATAGGTTTCTGTTAATAAAATGAATGAACCAATTCATAATTTGTAGACAAGAACATTTGAGGACAATAGAAGAGCAACGGATTTGAGAAACAAGGAGAAACTATAGGAATATTCATGATACAGACGAGGGAAAGGTGTTTAGAGTACTGGGCTGGAGATGTGTCTATTAGTGGCTTGGCCAAGAAGATTTCACAGCAATTCACAGAAATAGCGAGCAAAGTAGACAGAAGAGGTTCTCAGTGCTGCTGATGAGCAAAGGTTTGGACAAGTGAGTTCGAAACTACTGCTCAGGATCTGAGAAGATCTACAGACCCTAAGCACATCTTGATTTCAGAATTTGGAAGTGTGTGTTATGTCTGTGTTTCTCCCATGTATATGTTATGTATCACAAATAAAGATTAAAAATATAGATATAAGAGAAAATGAAGGGGGTGAGGGGAAGGGAGATAATGGGGGTTAGAAATTATCAAATATTTTATGTGCATGTAGGAATATGTCACAATGAAATTATTCTGTATGACATGTATTAATGTTTTTCTAAAAGGAGTGGCCTGAGATGGAGGAAGAGAATCAGAACAGTTTTTTAAGAGAGGGAAAAATTCCCAGGAAAAAATATACTCCAATAATGTCAACTGTATCAGAGATATCAAAAGAGATCAAGAAACCAAAGTGTAAGTTTTATAATATACACAATTTCCATCCTATAAGGGAGGTATTACCACTGTTTTTGTTATTATTATCCTTATCTTAAAGAAAGAAAATAAAAATGTGAAAGGTATATATTCATTTATTCAACATGACAAGACAGTGTTCAGGGAACCACATCATCAGTTTGATCTTTCTATCATAGTCTTTCTACAGTTTGACTGTGGAAAAGACCATTGGGACATTAGAGGTAAATTAAGATTGAAAATGAAAGCATTGTTTACAGAGGAGAGACAGAAAGAGGAGGTCTTATATGATCCTACTGTAGAAAGTCCTAAGGACCACATAAACACAAACACACACCTTGTCAAGGTGAACATTTCAGCAAATTTGCAGAGTGCAAAATTAATATACAAGCAATTGCATCTATATACAGTAATAATGACAAATTAGCAAAACATTAAAAAAATTACCTCAGAATCAAAAGTAATCACTTAGAAAAAAAAAACTTTGCAAAGGAGATTTTAAAAAATCATACACTGAAATCTACAAAATGCTACAAAAGAGAGCAAGAAAAGACACATTGATGGAAAGGCATATACTGTAAGACATGACAATATTAAAATACTACCCAAAGTGATGTATGCATTCAATGAAATCCCTATCAAAAATATAATGGCATTTTTTTACAGAAATAGAAAAATTCTAAAATCCAATGAAACCTCATGGAATCCCAAATAGCCAAAACACTTGAAAAAGAATTGGCTCTCACATCCAATTTCAAAACATAATATGAAGGAATAGTAATTAAGACACTGTGGCACTGGAATAAAAATGGATATATCACCCAGTGAAACAGAATCAAGGGTCAAGACATAAACACACACATATCTGGCCAAATGACTTTTGACAAAATTGTCAAGACTACACAGTAGATAGACAGAGGACAGTTTCTTTAACAAGTAGTATTGGAAAACCTGGTTATAAATATGCAAAAGAAAAAAAATGAAGTTGGCGCCTTAATTTAAACCATATACAAAAAAATTAAATCAAAATGGATTAAAGACCTAAATGTAAGACCTACAACTGTAAAACTTCTAGAAGAAAACCCATGAAAGCTTCACGATATTTGGTTGGGTAATGATTTCTTGGATATGACTCCAAAAGCAGATTAAAAAAAGCAAAAATAAATAAATCAAACTACCAAACTTACATAAACATTCAAAAGTGTGAAAAGACCGCCTATTTATGACAGGAAGTACATATAAATTATACTTTTGATAAGGGTTTAATATCCAGAACACATAAGGAACTTGTACAACTCAATGACAATACAACAAAGTGTAAAACCTGATTAAAAATGGGTAAACAATTGATCATTCTCCAAAGAAGACGTATAAATGGCCAGCAAACACATGAGAGATGCTCCACATCACTAACTGTAAGATAAATACCATCCAAAATAAGCCATCAGGAGTGTCACTATCAAAAGAACAGAAATAACAAGTGTTAGTGAGAGAGGAAAAAAACTGGAACCTCCACGTACTGTTTGCAAGCATATAAACTGGAGCCAGAATGATGGGACTATTACAGAGTTTCCTTAAAATATTCAAAGGAAAATTAAACAGGAATCATAAAAATTATATGCACATCCATATTCATCATGACATTACTCAATATAACCAAGAGGGGGATAGTTCAAATGTCTGTCAACAGATAAATGGATAAAGAAAATGTGGGGCCTGTATGTATGACTGAATTTGTGAAGCCTTTTTAAAAACGGGGAGGATCCCCTCACAGGATACAATTTGAATAAACCACTAGGATATTACACCAAGGGAAGTAACCCAGTCATACAAGGCGAGTACTGTATGATTCCATTCACATGGAATATCTAAAGTAGGGCTGGAGTTGTGGCTCAGTGGTAGAGTGCTCACCTAGCACATGTGAGGACCCCAGTTTGATCCCCAGCACCACATAAAAATAAATAATTAAAATAAAGGAGTTGTGTCCAACTAAAAAATAAATACTTCAAATATCTAAAGTGGTCAAAGTTACACATTTAAAGCAGAGAGGTGGTTACCAAGGTCTGAGGGGTAGAGAGGAGGGGAATTAATGTTTAATGGGTACAAAGTTTCAGTTTTGCAAAATGAAAAAGTTCTAGTGGTCTTTTTGCAAGATAATTTGAATATACTTAACACTACTGAACTGTACACTTAAAATGGATAAGATGGCAAATTTAATATTATGTATTTTGCCACAATTTTTAAAAAGATACTGAAAAAACATAGTTGGTTATCCATGTGCACCTCAGATACATGAATATGCAGAGGGATGCCACTTCCCCAAGTGCAATTTCTCTCTTCCACAAAGTGTTACAGAGCATCATTCATCTCTGATATATGAAGAAGAAGGTTAAAAGTACCTGTGCTATTTTAATTAAAAAAGCAGGTTATAGTGAGCTTGACTAACAAAGATTAGTCACAAAAAAGGAGGTTTTTTAAAACATTTTATGGGATTTATTTTAGAGAAATATATAATTCCGTCAAAGTTACCTACTATAGCCAACAAGGGTTCATTAATCAAGTACAACAAACAGAATGTGTGTCTCGTATTTATATTTGCAGCACACTGGAGGAACTGAAAATAGAAACACATGAGATAAGGAAACTTACTGCATTTTTAGATACAATTTCTGACTGACAGATTAAAAAGATTGTCAATTGCAAATTACATCATGGTCAGCTAAGTTGATGCTCTCTCCCAAATAATGTGGCTTTGTTAAACACACTTTCCTTCCTCTTTCTACCACCTTCAGAAGATGGAAATGGCAAGATTTCCAGACAAGAGAAATTGATTACTTATGGGTAAGCACAGCATCTTCTCAGTAGAATCAGGTGGGAAAATATGGGGCAGATATCATAATACTATAATTACATAGTATAGTGTAATACTATATGGCAAGAATCCCCTCTGGTCAGAGAATATGACTATATGTTTAATAGGTACAGAGTTTCAGTTTTGCAAAATGAAAAAGTTCTAGTGGTCTGCTGCAAGATAATTTGAATATACTTAACACTACTGACCATCCCTTCTGAGTTCCCCTAGTGGGCCAGGCAACCAAGTGGGAATTAAGTGAAAGTCAATGCTGGGAACACTGACCTTGGACTTGGTTTCTCATGTCCAACAGAGATGATGGCAGGTACCAGGGAACCAAGAGGCTGTGGGTGAACAGAAAATAGGAGCTCTGCAAAGAACATTAGGACCATTTATCCCTTTGCTAATGTGTAGAAAATCTTACCTGACATTAGATAGTAAAAACTAAGGAGAAATGAATATAAGAAAGTACAAAAGCAATCCCAGGCTGAACCTTCCATAACATATCTTTGCAGCTTGGAAAGTTGATAAGGAAACTTGATGCCTCTGGGCCAGGTGATAACCAGTCAGAAAGATAAGAGACATGTGAATTTGCACAATCTAAGGTCAGAGTACAATTTGACCCAATTGTTCTATTGACCGTAATAAAATCTATAGAATTCTGTTTTGCAAATAATTGTTTGCAAAAACTGAACTTTATGAATTCCACCATCCAGTGCTTTTTCCATAAACATGCTAATTAATTCTAATTAAAGAAAATGTTAAGAATCTTATTTTTTTCAAAAATCAAGAAAATGCTAAATTGAAATTTCTATCCAGTCCTTAAGGCAGTATTCAATAGGAACACCTGGAACAAAAGCCAAACATTCCACCTCCTTCATAAACTATTTTCCACCTTCCTTAGCTTAGCATATCCTTCTTGGCCTATGACCAGCCAGGCTCATAAGAAAAGCAAAACCCATATCTACAGAAGCAGGCTTGCACATAAGCAAAATAAGAAGCCTGCCTACATGTGTTCCTAGTGGGTCTCTTAGAGGTAAAAGTGCCCTGAACTTCCATTTGGGAAAGCCCACCTGCCCCAATCAAAGAGTTAGCCCTTGGAGTTTAGTTGTTACACAATTTTTTTGCAATGTTTTTCTTACTTCATGAAATCTTACTAGTATTCTTTAAGGCACAAACACAGACAGGTAGGCTGCAGTGAAGAAATCTTATTTTTATAAGAGTTAAGAATTAACTAAGATACTTTCAGGTACTTTCTTCAGTAATGCTTTCTACCTTTATTCTGGGACTCCAGGTAATATTAAGCTCTATAGCTACCACAAATGCAGAAAATCCCCATTATAATCCTTTTAATAATGCCATAACAAAGGGAACACTACTCGTAAAGCCACTCATACGGCCACTGGGTTCCTTCACCCTCCTACAAACATCTCCCCTCAACAGTTTCCAGTGGTATTCCTTCTATTTTCCATTGTTTATAATATGGAAGTTTCAATTTGCTGTGATCATGTACATGCCCATATCTAAGGGCCATGTCTTCTTTCTTTAGAGGATTCTTTTAAAATGCTCATATGTAAAATTTTTAAATAAATATAAGCACATAAACTTTTTCCCCATTTCTCCTACACAGATTTCTTTTAACAAATTCGATTGTATTTTCTCTTCTACCTAATTAAATGTTTCAGGAAGGGTCTTTTTATAGGAATGTCCTGACACCAATCTGACCGCAATATCAACCAAGATCTTGCACATTTAACATAAATCTGTTGGACAGTAACAGTTCCTATAAACAGTCATTTCCATAATTTGGTGTGGGTCATCAGTCCAAAGCAAGCTCTTCTCCTACAAAAACAGACTCCTGTGAGGTGAGAAGTGTGGAGAAGAAAGGGCAGGAAATGCTACCAGAGAAATTAGCTGCTTGAGAATTGCCTGAGGCTAGTTCTAATTACCAGGAAATCATCAAGAATGTATCTTGGCAGGAGAAAAAAAAGGTACTCCATGGTATTACTTTTTAGGCAACTTCTACTTTTGTGTGTGTTTTATTCCAGTGCCATCTCAAGAGCTTTAGGAGAGTAAAAAGGACTAAAGCTATTGAATTGCCAATTATTTACTACTGCTGTCCTAAACTGCATGCATTTTTAAGGAATTCATCATTGTGAAACTGTTTTGCTTTGGGGCTCGAGAAGCACCAATTTAAGAGACTAGAACTAAGTCCACTTTTAAAAGGAGTTCTAAATTGAGTGCAGAACAAGGAAGAAGACCTGAGGTATAAATGCCTCCAATGAGGAGAATTCCAACTCCTAGTCACCACAAGGCACAGTATTCATGTCCCAAGTACATCTCCCAGAGTAAAAGGAGCTATTTTATTCAGCCAGATCAGAAGACCAGTGTGGCGTATATAAGGAAAGATATCAGTCTGGGGTTGTGGCTCAGCGGTAAAGTGCTCACCTAGCATGTGCAAGGTTCGATCCTCAGCACCACATGAAAATAATTAAATAAAATAAAGGTATTGTGTCCAACTACAACTAAAAAAAAAATTTTTTTTTTTTAAAAAGAAAGATGTCATGCCTAAGAAACTAAGGTTTCTTCTAACTATACCAACTGGTGTTTTAAATAGGCTAGCCGACTTAAAAGTTTCATTTCTGGAAAATCACTCAAGATGCCAGGCTGCCTCTTATGATAGGAGAAACCATATGGTCCCCACTGCTCCAATTCAGAAAATCCTTTCACAGAGAAAGACAAAGTTCTGGATTCTTCTTGTTGTTACCCCTTCCTCTAAGAAGTATGACTTAGAGACCCTCTAGGCAATGAGGCTGTAACTACCAGACCTTTAACTTCAGGAAGGCTGCCACTTGCCACAATCTATCCCAATATCTTCATTACAGCCAATCAGGACAAAGGAGGAGGACAGACTCAGGCACCAGGTCTCATCCAGACAAGGATAAGAATAAACAGATTATAGCAGCTATATTTGGCAAGGTGATTTGACAAGAAGAAAGGGAAGATGGATTGAGTTCTCCTTTACTTTCCCTTGTCCAACTGGCTGAACCAGAGTGGGACAATGAAAATAAAAATGTGAAAGAGACCTAGGTTTTGGTGCCTGCCTAAAATACGATATGATGGGAGGTGATGTAATAGAAAATTCCTCCCTCAGAAATCTGGTAACCTGGGCTCTGGTTCTCCAAAATGCGGGCTTCAGAAAGTCCATTTTATTTCTAGCCCCAAAGTTCTTCAGGTATAAACTGAAAAGATTATACAGAAATAATCTCTGCAGTCTATTCTGTGCTCCAGCCCCCAAATTCATAGCCAAATGTATTAAATAAGCAAACTAGATTTACAAATGAAAATAAAACTTAATTTTTTCAGAATCTGTGAAACTGATACCATTTAGAGATTCAAATATCTTCAGATTACAAGTAGGCATGTGGCTCTAGAACTGCAATTAGTGTTCTAGAAACTCCTTCCACCTAATTCTAAACCATTATATTTCAGTTAAAGGATGTTAAGCTTTGGATATTGTACTTGAGACTTTATGCCAAAGAAAAGAAATCGCTCAAGGCACATTTGAATTTTTATGACTCTAATGATGTCAGTTCACAAGATGGACTATTTCCTTTGGAAAATAAAAGAGTCCTCCAGGGTGACAGAACAGACAGTAGGCCAACTTCTACTTATGGCTCAGGTTACATAGACACTGCACCTTAAATAATTCATACGATGTGATCACTCTCAGGTCTCATCTGTGGGAACAGACTGAAGTGAAACCAAATATGTCCCAATCTGTATACTAATCACTGCTCAATAGCAGAGATGCGGTGGAGAGTCCATTAGGCCAGCCAGAGTCTGGAGGCTCATGCCACTTAAGCACTGAGCAGATGCTCAATTCTGGTTAAAAGGCCTAGTTTCACCTCACCCCCAGCTGAGAGTTCAATAAATGGAAGTTGACTCACTGACTCAATTAGACAAGAGCTGACGTGTGAGTCCACAGACAAAGCCATGCATCCCTGTCCTTTCCTGCTGAAAGAACCCAGCAACATGGGCAATCTCTATAAACTAATAATACTACCTACATACACAGCTTCAGTGTGACTATATGTCCATCCCATATCAACTCAATAAGGGGGTTACCTTGTGCTGTAAAGTTCGAAATTTGGTATTTAAACCCTTTATAAAAATCACATCATAGTCAAAAATGTTCCTCATGAAAATAATTGATTATTTACCTAAATAGCCACTTACATGAGACTGATAAAACTAGTGTCTACTTGGATGCAGTTTTTCTCAATATTTTTACAAACTCCTTTTTTAGAGCTTCATACTAGTGCTGTCTCTATTTGTCCATTTCACAGATGAGGCTCTAAGGTCTACCCAAGTTAGTGCAATGTCACAATTAAATGAAACCACTGATTTGATACACATGGCCTCAGGATTCAGATCCTTTTCCATTGTACACAGTGTTATGTGCCTCCTCCATCCCTGCCTAAGAGTGTGGAAACGGAACCAGAAGCACTGCAAAACAGCCTGCCCACTGCTGAACTATATGAGGCAAATGGGGAAGGGAAGGCAGAAAACTCCAAAACACTTGCCCATTAAGAAGCTGCACTTCATGCCAAGAAGCAATGTTTTAGATTACACACCTGGACCACAATAAAAGGCTCTACAGGAAGGAAAGTGGGCAAGAGTTCCAGCCACCCAAGCCCCAATTGAGCTCTGCTGCTCATGAGCTGTATAATTTTGAGCAAAAGTATTGAGCTTCTTTTTTGCCTGAGTCTTCTCATCCGTAGTACCAGGCTAATCACGCTTCTTTTCCATTACTGTTTTAGGAAATGAATGAACGCATATTAACCAGGGTCCCTGGCATAGTGGGTACTGCACATAAGGCACTTTCTGTGTGTGCCTGAGGCCATCCCATCTTTTAAGGCCACAAATTAAGTCTAAAGCAATATCCCCCTGTTTCTCATAGCAGAGACTAGTACACATCCTTCCCACCTAATTCCCCACTGGCCATAGACAGAGCATTACCACACCTCACCACCTAACAAGTACAATGAAACTGGCTCTTCAGCTCTTCCAGTCTTTCTTTTTTTAGGGGGGTGGGGTGAGATGGGGGTGGGGAGTAGGAGTGGTACCAGGACTTGAACTCAGGGGCACTCAACACTGAGCCACATCCCCAGCCCTATTTTGTATTATATTTAGAGACAGGGTCTCACTGAGTTGCTTAGCACCTTGCTTTTGCTGAGGCTGGCTTTGAACTCATGATCCTCCTGCCTCAGCCTCTGGATCTGCTGGGATTACATAGGTCTGTGCCACTGTGCCTAGCCAGCGTTTCATTTTGGTAACTGGAAAAGTACTTAAGAAATAAAAAACAGTTGTCATTTTTTCTCTAGTGAAGTTTACAACAAAGAAAGTAATTAAGCAATTATTAGGAAAAGTAAGAGTGGTTGGTTCATCATGTCTTTGTCCATTATATTTTAAAATAAAGAGAAGGTGATGGATGGTTAGTTCTTAAAATGGTTTTCAAGTATACATATGTAATATAAATCTATTAAGTGAATTGTCAGGTTGAGCAGAAATCTTTTTTTCCATATATTTGATCCTAGATCTTAGGTCTTACTATAGTCATCCAAAAATAGTAAGTACTTTCTGTATGAGGCATTGATTTAGGACTCAGGTTCTGGAATCAGAGTGAGTTTGAACTTAGTTCTGCAACTAAATTGCTTGTGACCTTGGGCCAGGCGCTTAACCTTTCTGTGCTGTAGTGCCTCATCTATAAAATAAAACACCAATAACAGCACTAACCTTCTAACAATCCCAGTAAGCAAAACAATGTAAAAACCCATGCAAAGCACTTGGAATAGGACTTGTCCAGAACAAAAGCAGCAAATGTTAGCAATTTGGGGTAGCTATTACTGAGTGAAATCTCACAGGTCTTGAGAGCAATGTGATAAGTTAGGACTAGATGGACTAGTTGAACTTTGAGAGTCTTGAAAGAGTATCTTATAATAAAGTTCCTGAAAAACTCTTTGATAGTTATGTTACCTACTGTGATCACAGGAGAAACAATGGCACAGTGCCACGTTCATACCTGGGAGGGGAGGTGCAGCAGTTTATGATCAAGTTCTGTCCCCATCTCTGGAACGAGTTCACCGATTATTCCCATACTATGAAAAATTAACCATTTCACCTTGCTTTGGAAAAGACTTTTTAAAACCCCTTATCTCATTTTGGAACACAGTATGGACCTCATATGAATGTTTCCTGGATACTAAAATGTCATGAAGAACACTGGTATCTCATTCTATTGAATGAATTCCACTCCATGTTGATCCCACCCTGTGGACCAAAAAAAAAAAAATCACCTTCTGTTTGTGGCATCTCATTGCCTGAACAGTACAAATCTTACCTAAGATAACCCAGAAATCTTCTTTGTGTTTCTTTTAGTTAAAAGGCATTTTTTAAAACCTTTAATTGTTAGCCTAAAATGGCATTTTGTCAATTTCATTGCTTACCTTACCTATTTCTTCATCTTTATTTAATAATGTTACTAGCTCTATAGCTCAAGATTATACACCTGTAGAGAGAGACTATCATGAAAGAGACAGTGAATGCATCGCTTCACACAACTGATTTCAATTCTCACAGTATTATGAGGCAGTAAGTATTATTATGACCTTTGTACAGGTTACAAAAGTGAGACAGAGAATCTGAATCAACTGCCCAGAGTCATGCAGCTGAAAAGTTCCTATACCACTACACTAAACTCTAATTCCTATGCACTTTTTAAATCTCTTCCTCCCCACTTCCCTTTCTTCCTTCCTCCATCTGTTCATCATCCATCTGTTCATCCACCACCCTTCCATCTGTCCATATATCCACCTGTCCATCACACCATCAAGCTATCAATCAAGCATTACATGGGAAGAAAAAATGAATTAAAGCATATATTTAGAAAGAAATTTGGAATTTAACTAATTCAAATAGACCAGTAGGATTTGGTGGCTATAAAATACTCCCTTGTAGTAGACTCAGCAGGGCATGCATTATTTAAGAAACAGTGCCTTAAATGAGTGTCAGTTTTTCAAAATGCAAAACCTTGCTCTATTCAAGGAACCCAGCAGACTTGAAAGGACTTGTACGATCTTGCTATACAGCAGCCATGTTACTTAGATATTAACATTATATCTAAAAGGAAAGACATAATCAACAATTGTTCCTTTGCTTTCTATGAGAAGAAAGCAAGGTAGGAGTAAGTCTAAACTATCTTTCCTTCCTTAATGAAACTGCTATTGATTTTTCATCCTAGTGAATCATTGCCTTGAAGCAATTTCTTTTAGCTGCAGGTTCTCACATTTAATTTGGATGTATGCTTAAGGGAGAGTTTATCAATAAAATCTCCAGAGGAATGCCAAAAGGTTTTTATTAGAGAGAAACAGCAAAAGCAATTTTATCAATTTTGTTAAGCACAAAGATGATCAGAGAATTATTAATGAATGGCATTTAAAGAGCAATTTCAATGTGAATATGGGTCATATCAACATAATCATCTCTCCAAATGTTCTCAGTGGGTATAAACATTAAAGATTTCCAAGAGCAAAACAGGAATTTGCCTGCCCTTAGCAGAAAGAGCAATATGTATCTTGGCCAAAAGCCAACCTTATAGTTTGCTGACCAAAATTACTATCTCTTCAAATTCTTTTCACATGATCTTTTGTTATATACTAGTTATTGAACAAAGCATGATGACCCACGTGTTATCTCATTTGATCTTTGTAACTATCCTATAAATACCTTAAAACCTAATTTTATGTATAAAGTAAATAGATTTAGAGAATTTAAGAAAATTTTCCCAAGTTTTATAATTTCCAAATCTGAGAGACACCATTAAAACTCATGGTTCTCTTTCCAGAATACATACTGGCAACTCTGAATCAAGCACTTTGATTCTCCTCTATTAAAAAAAATCATTCAATAAGCAAATATTTTCATAACATTTATGAGAGCCTTGGAATAGTAGATTTTTGAACTAATTGAGCAAAACCCATGTGCATGTTAGAAAATAGGACAATTTTAGAAAAAGATCATATTCTTGAGGTTCAACTTGTCACTTCACATTCCTATTTATTACATTTCCACATGGAACCTGCTCTAAGATTCCTAAAACCCAGATCCCGCTCTGGAAAGTAGCTCAAACCAGGGGAGATACCTTGCCACAAGCAGGAAGGGACCTGGAATCAATCTGTAGGGAAGAACACAATCCCTTCTGTTCTCTGTGCCAACCACATTCCTATTCTCTTGGGTTTCTCAGCAAGTCATCCCATTATTCCAGAAATTCACGTTTACCCCCTAAGGAAATAGTGAAGAAAGCTGTATAGCAATGATAACAAACATCAGAACAAAACAATTGACAACGGTCAATAGTTGGGTTACATCGTAATTACTGAAGTAGCTTGTGGATTCTTCTGATTCAATGACTTTTCAACATCATTTAGCACGTGTTTACAATGCCATCTGCTTTTCTCCTTCATTTCTACTATGATTTTGGACTACATTTTAGAGACATCCTAATAAGTAAGTCATTTGTGCATTTTGGCACAGATTCATTCCTCTATTTGCAACACACATTTATTGAGCTTAAACGTAAGCTAAACTCTGGAAACAGAACTTTGCGACAAGTCTAGAATAAAGATGAATAAAATACCATGTTGCCCTGAAAGATGTTCCAGGAGTGCCAATGGTGGAGCACCAGTCAGTATCAGTGATGGATAAAGCAAGGACAGTTCTCCGCTATCCCTGCATGTCCTTTTCCCTACCTCATTTCTCACCTGCTACCCCTGTTTCCTCAACCTCTTTGCCCTTCTTGCCATCTCTTAGGCCTCTAAACTCTACCTGGCATTCCTGTCCTTGTTTCAGGTGGCATAAGCTGAAAGTAACAATTCTTGTGCATTTTCTAAGCTCAATACTCAATACCCCCAAAAAATGAAAATAAAAGCAATCAGGGATCCAATAATAACCGATCTATCAACATTACCATTACTATTGCTGCTATTCTCTCTATCACATCTTGCAGGAATTTTTGTAAGACATGTCTTATTATTAATTCTGTGTGTGGCATAGTATCTTATGTAGCTCTAGAGAGTTAAAATGAGCTTTAGGGAGCAAATTGTGGTTGCTATACTCAAGTTTCCTACAGAAAACAAATAAACAAAAATAATAAAATTACACCAAGTGTTTTAAACCAAAGATGTCAAATAAATTCCCTGAAAGAATGAAAAGTAAAGCACACGATTTTAAAAATTTTAAGATGCTAAATTTTCAGGCAAATACAAAAATTCCCATCTGTTCTGTTTTCCTATGTCACATTCCCCCTATTAATGTCATCACCATCACCTAAAATCTCACACCAAAGTAGACATCTTCCTGTTTAATGTTGATGACATTTACTTTTCACCTTAATAGGGGGAAAAAACAGTCCCCAAAATTGAAATTTTAAACTAAAATAATAATATAATGATAATACACTGAAACCTTTGTAGGCTAGGGATTTACAGCAGTTGCCTTTCAAAAGTAGAAAAAAAATAATTTATCAGTATCTGAGACCATAATTATTACTTTGGCTTCTATTAAGCAAAATAAACTATAGGAGATTTTTAATAAGTTGCTAAATCACTTAATGGAACTAAATTGATGATTACTTCTAGGTAAGAAGCTATTAAGGTAATCATCATAAATATTTAATGATTTTATTTATCATTTTATCTTTTTCTTGTTCTGTTTTCTGTTTTTTCTTAGTTTACAATTTATTTAATCCAATATGTGGACTAAAATATGCCTACTTGAAATCTTTTTTAAAATTCACTTAAAAATTTTTAAAAATCTATTTTCTTCCTTGGTAACTAATCCCGGAAATAAACATTAGTGACTGCTTAATTCTCTTCCAGGTTTCCTTTTTTTCCCATTTTTAATGAGAAACACTGAAATATTTAGACTTTTGAATCTCTTATCGAGAAACATTTTGTAAAAATGACATTTCATAATTATGTAGGGAAATTTTTAAGTGTGAATAATAGTTTGTTCAATTTCATATACAAAGTTTAACAATAATTTTCACAATTGTTTTATTTAGCTTTTGAAACCAAATAGTTCCATAGATGACTTTTGCAAAGATTTTATAGAAAACCTAAAACGATTACTATAAAAGAAAGAGCATTATTAATTGTGCCATATTTCTTCTCTTCCCTACACAGAGTCACCTTTCATTTATTTATTTTCATAGCAGGAAACAGAAGACTTTGCAAAAGTATCACTAGAACTCCCAAAACAAATATATCATTGTTTTAAATTACCTTTTGATGTTTCCATATTCTTGCTTTGTGTTAGTATAATCAATAAATTAAAAATATATAAAAATGGACTCCCCAAAGTTCTCAGGTTTCTTTTACCCACACACTCTTCCCCAATAAATCTTTCGTTTCTCATCAGGGACGTCCTATGTACTACAAAAAAAAATATGTATCTATAGATAGATACCAGTGTGGGTACTTCTCCCCCCATACTATTTATAGCTTGTGGGTAGGTAGATTAATAAAGATATGGATATATAGATGTAAACACGCACATACATCATATATGCACAAGACACACACATGTGCTTTTTCTGTCTAACCAATATTCAGAGTGCACTTTGAACCACGAGGCATTTTTAAACTAGGAAGGTCTCATAAAACTATACCTGCAGCTGAATATTAAATGCTCACTCCAAACAGATTTTTTTTTAAATTCACTCCAATCAAGCAAAATAGGAGAAAAGAGGGAATACAGAATATTCTTAAAGCCCCTATTATTTACTTCTACTGAGAAAAGGATTCAGAGAAAGCAGAGCAGAGGGATTGAAAGGCAGGGAAGAGCAGACTGAAGGAGCTGACTGTGGGAACTGCTCTTCCACCACTGAGTAAGAACCTGTCTACACAAAGGCTGCCCAGCAAGCAGAATGACACAGCTTGATTCTGCGGTTAGCTATGAGTATCCCCACTGGGTATTCAAGATTCGGAGTAGCATGTGTGCCTTTCCCTCCCCCACCCGAATATAAGAGGCTCCATCACTAGCCCCAACTGTCTCCCCCTGTCTGACTGTCCCTGGAGTTCTGTCTTTGCATGAGGCCACATGCTCCCTCAATTTTAGATTGCCACTTGTCTCCAGGCACAATGATGTAATTGCCTCAAATTGTTGGTTATTATGGGTGTATCTGCCTAAAACTACAAATGACACACTGTTCCTGATATACATTGCATTGTTTAAACTGTATTTCTCATATAATCTTTGGGTTCACATAATGTTTTTGATATATTGCTTTTAGGAATTCTTTCTGTAATTGTCTATTTCTTTACTGCCTCACCAATCAGACTGGAAACTTCTGCAGAATAGAGGAACAGGGTACCATCATTATATCCTTAAGGCATGGAAAATGACTCATAAATACTTGAGAGCCAATTGAAAGAATGAAGGTTAAGTTTTTTTTTTTTTTAAGATTTTACTACTAAATTTTAAAGGACGATAGTCAATGACTTGCCTTCTGATTCTATCTCCACCAATGATTTTCTGTCTTGTCTTAGGCAACCCACACACAGCCCCCTACATCATTCATACAGTTCTGATGAAGATCACATCAGAGAGAAAATGTGAAGGGAGAGGCCCAAGAAGGAGTAAATGAGAGTCACTTCCGCTCCCACAGACTCAATTTCCTGAACTATAAAATTGGTAGTTGTACCACACAGAGTTGTATGAGTGAGTACTTCGAATTCCTAAGCCAAACACCAAAGTTTTCAGATGAATAAAACAAAAAATCACATCAAATGAAATATGCATTCACTAGAAGGATTCCCCCCTTCATTTTTCTCTATATTTTATCCAACTTTTTAAAATTTATTCCAAAATTATTTCCCATTAGGATCCCAGAGTCAATCATTAAAGGTTCCTGGGGGTCTACAGACCACAGAGGGTTTCTCCTACTGGGATGCACTATCATTGCCTGAACATCAGCTGTCCCAACCTAGTGTTCCAACCAGGTCAGAGATGGCTTCGGACATACCAAGGCCCAAGCACCTTGGCTCTCATCTTAAGGGCGCGTGGTTTCTCCTCATAGATCCTTAGTCTATAACAGATTTGCAGTCATAAGAGGAGGGGAAGGAGGCATCCATCACAGCCACACAAGAATGTGGCCCTGTCACCCACCCAGAGCCAGCTGTGGAAGGACTTGGAAGTGGGAACTCTTCCGGGAATCAGGGTGATAAGGCATCCTCATGAATATACACTACAGCATACCCATTCAGCTTGGGTTCTGCCTCCTCTCCTGTGCACCTGCTCTGTCTCAAGGATCAAGATGGCTCGTTCATATAGACACTTCCCACAACCCAGGCTAGCCATTTACTTCTGCCATGTCAGGATGCCACTAGTCAATGACCCTAATTCTATTCCCTCCCACTTTTGTAGGGTTGCTATATACTCTCACCCCACACCACATAGTATTGAACTGGGGCATAGGGAAACAAGATTTTTTTCCAATAAAATGCCTACTTTTACCTTCCTCACTCCTTGGGAGCATTTGAGGACACAACTGTGCCTATGGATGTAGTCACTTGCTTTAAAACTTCAAAAGTCTTGCCTCTGGCTCAGCTCAGATACCCCCACACACCACCCCCTCCCAATGTGCGTGCACGCACGCGTGTGCACACACACACACACATTCAAGGAGACTCTATTGAGTACTGAGAACTCCTTTCAAAGTTCTATTTTTCTTCTGCCTGTCCTGAGACAAAAAAAAAAAAAAAGGCAGGGGTGGTGGATACAAAGTCTGGTATAAAGCCCACTGACCATGGGGTGCTGGGTTCAGAGGCAACCTCACATATTACCTATTTCTAATGGGAAAAGGGTTTTCTTATCATGCATTCCCAACCTCCATGGAGGCACCAGCATATCTCTTTGGCACTATGATATGAGCTGGAAGCCGGGCTCTTCCTATTTGTGCCAGTTCCGATCATTGATCAGGAGGCAGGGCCTGGCCCTCCATGTGCCTCTACCACGGAGCATAGAGGAATGAGGTGGAGAGCAGTTAAAGACCTCTACCCTGTCCATACTCCTGCTTTATACAAGTACACAAGGGAGTTGTATTTTAAAATCCTTTATTCTCCTCTTAAATTTAAAAAAGAAATCTAGTACTGAAAGCAAACAACCAACAACAAACATGAAGCCAGTACCTCCCGGTGTCAGGCAGAGGCTACCTCCACAGCCGTATTCTCTCTGCACAGCCACATTTTTGATCATTTTTATGCCAGATGCTATATCACATTACTCCTCTTCTCCAGCCAAAAACTTGGTTTTCCTTTGCCAGAAAAGCAATTCTAGCAACCATTCTATAGTCTATGGAGCATTTAATGTATGCTAGGCACTGTGCTAAGGACTTTAATGTATTATCCAATTTCATACTCAAAAAGAAAACTGTCTGGTGTAGCTATCAATAACCTTATTTACATAATATGGTAAAGGCTAGCATAAATGCTACATTCATGTATACCAGATAAATTAGGGAAGGAACATAAAGCTATGCACAACTGGCTGAAGCTCACATACTAGTAAGAAAGAAGCTGGACACAGACCAGTATCCATCTAACATCAAGAAGCCTCTAGACTGTCGGGCATGGTGGTGCGCACCTGTAATCCCAGCAGCTCTGGAGGCTGAGACGGGAGGATGGGGAGTTCAAAGCCAGCCTCAGCAAAAGCAAGGTGCTAAGCAATTCAGTGAGACCCTGTCTCCAAATAAAATATAAAATAGGGCTAGGGATGTGGCTCAGTGGTCACATGCCCCTGAGTTCAATCACTAGTATACCCTCCTCCCAAAAAAGAATCCTAATTTGTAATGTTGACCTTTTTTTTTGCCCTTGATTTTAAAATGATGTAAATATACTGGGTTGTTTGCTTTTTCTCACCAGGTCTCAGAGCTATCTATTATGGCCCAGACACTCAGGTGTTTAATGATGTAATCCTAGATATATGTACTCTCTTTTTCATCTGTCTTTTCTAACTCAAAATACTCATCTAAATCATTGATGATAGCTCCCATTTTTAATGAACTACTACTTCCACTGTAAAAAGTGAAATGTGTGCCATGAAGTCCACCATCTGCTCCCTCCCTCACATCAGGCTCTGCTGCCCTCCCCATCAACAGTCCATGTGGAAGAAGAATGTAGTCTACACTTAAAATGGGGCAGGGAGAATGAACTCAGGGGGCACATGCCCTTGTTCTGTTTCTGCTGCTCCAAGTTGTCTTTCTGGCCCTCATTTTGCTCACTGGTTAATGAGGAAGCCAGTTTTACTGATCTCAAGGTCTCTTCTAGCTCAAAAATCCTACCAAAAAAAGCTGGCTTAAAATATATCTTATAATGATCCAAATAATCATAACCTTTCAAACAAATAAAAAATGGATTGTACTTTAGCTGATCTCTGATGTCAGTATTGACTTCAGTGTTGATTGATAATTTAATCATCCTAAAACATGGTCCCTAACCACCCAATAAATTCAGTATATCATGCATTTGCCCTTTCCTACATTTTCTAAGCTCTAGACTCCTTAATGGTATCAGGATTTCTATTATGTGACTTAAGTTTAGTCACTGGAGATTAAGTGCCACCATTAAATTCAACTCTTTGACATTTGGAGTTGAAGACGTACAAGAAACGGCAATACTTTCAGGCCAGCGTAGGGATATCAAGTATCAGCAACATGTACCCGACATCTGTTCACTAATACATTCTGAATGCTGCTTCCACATACCCTCAAATCTGATTTTGGGCCTTGGGTTCTGTAATAATTAAATCTTTCTCCTCTAAAAGCTGGCTCACCTATTTCAAAATCAATCAAGGGCAAACAAATCAGAGAGTTTAACAAAGATGAATAAGAGATGGCAAAGCTTAACTTTGAAAGCATCACTAGCTTTAATACTGAATACAGAATGCTTTTCAAAAAACTTTTCAAGAAAGTATCCTTGATTTGTAAAAAGCCTGGTGAGAACACAGAGTTCCTTTCTTGAGTGTTATAAATAAAACTCTCTAGGGGAGCCTTTCCTTATCAAAGTTTACTCTAATGGAAATGTCTTCAAAATATCAAAAGGTTTAAAGAGTGAAAGTCACTTCCCAAATAATTTTTTAAAATTTAAGCAGGGAGGAGTTTTTAAATAACCATGGAATTTGTCTCAAACTTCCTTTTTCTAGTCATCTCAACATCATCCTTTATTGACCATATTTTTTCTATTTTAGAATTTAATGATAAGGAAGCACATGAGCTTCCTTGGATAATATTCTAGACCTTTGAAAAACGTCTATAAAAAGAATATGTCCTGGGCTGGGGTTGTGGCTCAGTGGCAGAGCCCTTGCCTAGTATGTGTGAGGCACTGGGTTCAATTCTCAGCACCACATAAAAATAAATGAATAAAATAAATGTTCATCAACATTTAAAAACATTTTTTTAAAAAGAATATGTCATTAAAGTATCAAATGTTTTGCATCAATACAACTTAGTGGTAAATTCCTTTAGGTGCTCTTTCAGAATGGGTCCTTATGGGCCAGTTTTTCCACACTGGGATCAGTTAACACAGCACTTCCTACTTGAAAACAGAACTAGGTCTTGCTTTGCTTTGTAAGTCACAGCACAACACCAACATATAGTGTCCAAAAACTATTTACAGCATGAACAAGAATCTTAGGATTCATAGAAAAAGGCAAGAAAAAAAGAATCTACGGCCTTTCGGATCAAAACTTCTCTCCTCTATTAAAACACTATTGTCGTATCTTTAAAAAAGTTAATTAATTGATTAATTTAAAAAAGAAGAAAATCCAAGGAATGAGAATTATGATTTACATAAACACTGAATAAAAGTTTGTAATGATGGTTTTCTAGGTACCATGTACTTGTGTACTCATGCCTAACAATAGAGATTGTATACAACAGACACTTTTTGAATGGAGGGTACCAGGATTTTTCTTAATTGAGAAACACCCACCCTCCTCATTTTCAAACTCAGAAGCAAAGCTTTCTAAATTCAAGCTCCATACTAAAGCGACTGCTATGCAGCCTAATCTATCATCAAACTCTGAGCCAATCTTTTCTTGTGGATATTAAAATTTTTCTCTCAAAAACAAGTCTTGAATCACTTTTAAGTCGTCATAAAATGTTTATTTTAGAGGTTACATAATCCATGCAAATAAAAGGGGGTGTATATGAAAAGATACTTTTCTGTTTAAAAGAGTTTCTTAGAAATATGAAGCATCAAATAAATGTAAGCTAATAAAACCTTAAAGAGAACAGACCTCCTTTTTCTCTTTTATAAAATGTAATAAGTCTTTTTTCAATGGATACAATACTATTGAGAATGTTTTTCACACTAAAACATACAGAGGTTTTGCTGTGTGGAATGTTGTATTCTGAGTGTGTGAGTGTGTGTGTGTGTGTGTGTGTGTGTGTGTGTTTGTGTTTGTGTTTGTGCTCTAAATTAAGCCATGGTTTAGAGGCATCCTTGGTCCTACTGATCAATAACAACCAATAACTTGAAGGCATCCCTAGGGCAAAGAAGCCAAAATAACCTTTCTAGCTGTCACACGAAGCTCATTACAGAGAGAAAGGCAGCAAGAACACACACATACTCACATATGAACAGCAGATATGAGCCAGACTCCAAATTTTCTGGACCAAGTGGATTAGTGACATTGGTTTGGAGATCCTATTCTCAGCATCCATCAGACACCAAGTAAGAGTACAACTCCCAGCTGCAGAGATGTCAGCTCCTCATTCATGGTGTTCCAATTGGATTCTCTTTGAACATATGCCCTTTCAAGTGAAATTAATCAATCTCTTTATCACTCTCACTGCATCTGGAGCCATAATCATTACCCAACTGCTGAGAAAGAAATGAAACCACTAATCGCACAGGGAGTCGAGCTTAGTGTTCAAAGCAGGAAAGTTTTTATTAAGTTCTAATTTCAAAAGTGATTTTTCACGACTAGCCTTACAAGGCATTCTATGAGCAGGAGGCTGCACTACCACAGCTGCCAGCTAAGTATCCACTAGCGTTTTATCAACTCCTGAACAACTACAGAACTTATACTTTGTTTAAATTGTCCAATGACTGGATCTTCAAATCAGTTTAGAATACCCAACATGAAAGAATCCATCTAATTCTCTGAATTTAACAGAAATTATTTAAGTGTCAAACACACGAATGCCCAGTAACTTCTAATCTTTGAATTTTCCCACCAGCTACCCAACTTAGAACAATGTAAGTAAATCTACCGAAATGCACAAATTCTTAGTTGTAACGTTCTGAACTTCAGGAAACTTCAAACTACTTGGGTGAGTTAAACACTGTGCTTCACTCTAAACTACAGTACACAACACATTTATGTTAACTAAAATACATTGACGAATTGACTTATCTTGTAAAATTGGACATGTTTTCCCAGAAAAAAATTAGTGTGAAAAATCACATTTAAGGATGCAATAAGCATTTATCTTGACCCAAATAGTTGGATGATAAACAGCAGCTACTTAAAGCATATAATAATACACAATACAAAGAAATATTAAAACAAAAACAAGACTTAATCCTCAAGGGGCTAGAACTTTAGAATACTAGAATGCCTACAGGATTGATCATTCTTCCCTATGTGAGCCAGGTATTCTCAACAGCACACTAAGCTAAAGACCTTGGCCAGGTTCTGATATTAATAGTCCATCTCATTTTTTTTACTCAAACTATTTCATTTAACATGGTTCATTGATACTTTAAGGGGTATTTGCTCTATTATTTTGTTTCCTGAGGAAAAATCTTCTGATGACAAGAGTCAAGGAGCATCCTTCAGGACATGAGGAATAGCAATAATCATTAGAAGCCAGTTCCTGAGTATTATAAACCATGTGAGTGTTAACAGACTGTGAGTTTCTATTAGACAGAGACTACTGCAAGTTTGTTTTACTTGCATGTTTAATATCCAGAAGATTTGTTCAATCTGCATAATTCCAAAATATCATCAATTTTTAATCATAGCAGCTTAATCACTGAATAATAAATTTAAAGACCAACCACGACAATAAGATAAATGTCTATAACCTTTTAGAAATATATTGTATTTGTTTGTACTAACAGTCAATGTTCTGAAAATGAAATTAAGGAATAATATCTGTTCAAAATAAATAAGATATTTATTTTATTTTGAAAATAAATAAGTTTAAAAGAGAAAGCTTGTATACAGAAAGCTATAAAACATTGCTGGGGCAAATTAAAGACATGAAGAGACATTCCATGTTCATGGATCGGGAAGGTTACTATCATTAAGATAAAAATTCTTTCTAAATTTATCAATAGATTCAACCCAATTGCTATCAAAATTTCAGCAGGTGTTTTCTGTGGAAATTATCAAAATGATGCTAAAATGGAAGTGGAAATTAAAAAGACTTAAGAATAGCCAAAAAACATTTTTTAAAGATGCAGATGAAAGACTTTCACTTGTCAATTTAAGAATTTATTATAAAGCTATATATATCAAGAAAGAAAAATACTAGCATGAAGATGGATGTTTACCATACTCAATTCCACTCCCAAGAGAAGTAAAAATACATGCCCACACCAAGATTTTCACACTATGTTCACAACAGCATTTTTCATAATAGCTCATATCTGACAGTCCAGAAATAAAAACTTTCCATTTATGGTTAACTGATTTTTGAAAAAAGAAGCAAAGACCATTTGATAAGGAAAGTATAATTGTTTTTTCCCCCAGCAAATTATGCTGGTATAATTGGATATCTACATGCCAAAAATAAAAAAATAAAATAAAGACTGAACTTACAACCTTACTCCTTACAATATGAAAAATTAATTACAAATAGATGACATACCTAAGTATAAGACTAAAACTATAAAATTTTTAGAAGAAAACATAAGAAAAAAATCTTTGGGTTCTTGAGTAAGGCAAATATTTCTTAGATGTAAGGCCAAATGCATAATCCATAATTGGAAAAAAAAATTGGTAAATTGGACCTCACCAGAATATAAAATACTTGCACTTCAAAAGACATCATCAAAACCTGAAAAGACAGGCCATATACTTTGAGAAATTACCTGCAAACCTCATATTCAATAAAGAAATTTCATCCAGAATATACAAAAACTCATGAAACTCAATAATAAGACAAATCAGTCAATTTAGAAATACAAAAAGATTTGTTAAGACATTTCACTAAAGAAAATATACAAAGGTAAAATAAGTACTTTCAAAGAACATATCATTAGCCTTTAGTGAAATGCAAGTCTAAATCACAATGAGATACTATTTTATATCCACTAAAATGACTACAATTAAAAAAAACAGACAATAACCCATGTGCAAGCATATGGACAAATAGGGATCCTCATGTATTGCTGGTGGGAACATAAAATGGTTGAGCCACATTTGGAAAACAGGTTGCATTTCTTAAAAAATTAAACATGTATTTGTCATGCAGTCCAATCAATTCAACTCCCAAGAGAAATGAAAGTAGATGCCTACACCAAGTTTTTTGCATACTATGCTCACAACACTATTCAAAAGTGAAAACAATTCACTGGTGGTGGTGGGGCGGTTGTGCATGCACCTAATTCCAGTGGCTTGAGAGGCTGAGGTAGGAGGATTTCAAGGTCAAAGCTAGCCTCAGCAAAAGTGAGGCCCTAAACAACTCAGTGAGACCCCTGTTTCAAAATAAAATACAAAATAGGGCTGGAGATGTGGCTCAGTGGTCAAGTGCTCCTTAGTTCAATCCCTGGTACAAAAAAAAAAAAAGTAGAAACAATTCAAATGTCCATCCACTTATGAGTGGATTAAAAAGAAGTGCTATTAGCCATACAATGGAATTCAGTGACATGAAGGAATGAGTGTTGGTGTATGCTATAATATCAATGAACCTTAAAAATGTGAAATAAAAGAGACCAGATATAAAAGACCAATGTTATAGGATTCTATTTATGTGAAATATCCAGAAAAGAAAATTAATAGAGGCAGAAAGTAGATTTATGGTTGATGAGGATTACGGGTAGGAACAGGGGTTAACTACAAATGGGCATACAGATGTTAATTTAGAGTGATAAAAATGAAAATAGTGAAATGGTTGCAGAGCTTGTTAATGTGCTTCAACAATGAATTTATACATTTTAAATGAATAAATTTTGTTATATAAACTAGGCCTCAATAAACTTGTTTAAAAATAGCCAGTCTCTCAGACTAATAATTACTAGTATTAAATAGTATAAAATGCTATAAATGAGAAGCTTCCATATAAAACATGTGTTCATCTAGATCACCAATTACCCAAAATTAAAGCAATTAATTTGGAATCTTAACGTGGCATCTAGAAAACACAAATGTGTGGGTGTTTTTCCCTTTTTGTTGTTGTTATGGTTGTTGTTGTTTGTGTTCATGAGAGACTCTGGGGAGACTGGCAACATCTAAGCAGCTGTAAGTTCAAAGTTTCAAAGAGGTGAACCTAAGGCCTGTTCATGGTGGAAGTTCAAGTTGTGAAAGGCTCCACTGCATAATATCTATCTATTCTAATGCAGTTTCTTCAACAGTAAAACAATTGGGATCCTTGCTCTGCCTACAACTTCCTAGGGTGAAGCCCATGTAAGATAAATGAAAGAGGAAGAGGTTCTAGAATATTATAATTTTTAACTTATTGCCAAATATAATGGTGCCACTTGCACGCTGGCTTTCCCTCTTTTCAAGTCTGAAGATGGTAGAAGTCAATGCAGAGGACTTATCTAAGCCTGAACCCAGGCTTGGTTGAACCGGCCACTTACATTATCAGTTCTAAGAAAGCTCTGAGACTGCATCCTGCATGGATAGAGCTTTGAAAAGAATCCCACAGCTCTTGCTTTGAAAACAATAAAATAGAGTTTTATGAATAGGAATGTCAGGGGAAAATATCGAAGGTACAATATTTGAAACGGCTAAGGTACATGAGGCATGCCACTAGAAATACACAGTAAAATGGAAACTTGTACACTTATTTTGAAAAATGAAGTACAGATAAAGAATAATTAATTGCCTCTTTAGAGAAATGACATTTATTATTAAATGCATGCCTATTTATCCAAACTAGAATATATTCTACATATCAGAGGTAGAGAATAGGGAATAAGTCTTATCAAGTAACACTCCTTTTCTAGTAATAAAGAATAAAATTACTTAAGTGCTTACTATGACTTTGAGCTTGTAATATTTACTTTTGAATACACAAAATTTAGTTTGAGCATGTACTACAGAATATGAAGTCAGTTTTTCTTATTTCCATTGTGCTGATGAGAAAGTAGAGGCATGAAGTTAAGGACCTTACTCAAGGTCACCTACAGTTTGTCACAGAAGCTGGACAGTCTGATTTCAGTGCTCATGCTCAAAACCATTCTACCACCCTGCTTGGTATGTACTGTCAGCTTCTGTATGATTTATAAACATTAATACTTGAAAATGGTATAAAATTCTGTACATATATAGCTAGGTAATTAAGCCTCAAATAAATTTTCTAAAAAAAAGATTCAAAATGTAGTATCCTTTTCAACACAGTGCATGTACTTAGCAATAGAAAACTTTGAGTAGCTGCATTCCATTAAAAATTATTAACCCTGAGGAAAAAAAAACCTCATGTTATTCTTATCATTTATTGTTAGTTTTGTAGTAAAGAGTATTTATGAATGAAATATATCATTTGATGATAAAACAAATTATATCCATAATGGCTTTTATTTTGTACTTTTGGGGAAACTGGACTTATCAATATAAATGGGTGCCAATATCTCAGATTCCCTACATAATCCACAGTTTTATTCCTATATTAACTTTAAAGAGGGGGAAAAAAAGAATGAGATGACTATTTCATGATCATACTTTGGTGAAGAAAATAAGCTTTATTTTTTATTTGTCTTTTTAGATATACACAACAATAGAATACATTTTGACATATTGTACATAGGTGGAGTACGACTCAATCTACTTAGCATCCCATTATTGTGGTCGTACCTGTGGAGTTTCACTGATGGTGTGTTCATATATGAACATAGAAAAGTTATGTCCAGTTCATCTACTATCTTTCCTATTCCCATGTCCCTTCTCTTTCTTTCATTCCCCATTGTCTAATCCACTGCACTTCTATTCTTCCCTCTTAATCCCCTTATTGTGTATTGGCAACATCATATCAAAAAGAACATTTAGCCTTTGGTATTTTGGGATGGGTTATTTCAATTAGTATGATAGACTCTATATCTTTACATTTACTGCGATAAGTCATAAAGTCATTCTTTTTTATGGCTGAGTAATATTCCAGTGTGTATATATACCACGATTTCCTTATCTATTCATTTTTTGAAGAGCACCTAGATTGATTCCATTGCTTAGCTATTGTGAATTGAGCTGCTACAAACATTGATGTAGCTGAATCACTGTAGTATCCTGACTTTAAGTTCTTTGGGTATATACTAAGCAGTGGAAAACTGGGTCAAATAGTGGTTCTGTACCTAATTTTTTGAGGAATCTTCATACTGCTCTACAGAGTGGTTGCACCATTTTCAGTCCTACCAGCAATATATGAGTGTACTTTTTTCCCCACATCCTCACCAACATGTATTGTTACTTATATTCTTTTTTTATTTTTTAATTTTGATTTGTTATATATGACAACAGAATGCATTACAATTCATATTACACATATAGAGCACAATTTTTCATACCTCTGGTTGTACAAAAAGTAGAGTCACATCATTCGTGTCTTCATACTTGTAGTTACAGTAATGATGACCATTGCATTCCACAGTCTTTCCTATCCCTATGACTCCTCCCTTTCCCTCCCTCCCCTTTCCTCTTTGCCCTATCTAGAGTTCATGTAATCCTCCCAACCCCCCAACCCCCACAGCATAATATGGATCAGCATCCTTAAATCAGAGAAATCATTTGGAATTTAGTTTTTGGGGATTGGCTAATTTCACTTAGCATTATATTCTCCAGCTCCATTCATTTACCTGAAAATTCCATGATTTTATTCTCTTTCAATGCTGAATAATATTCTATTGTGTATATATAACACATTTTCTTTACCCATTCATCTACTGAAGGACATCTAGATTGGTTCCACAGTCTAGCTATTGTGAATTGTGCTACTATAAACATTGATGTGGCTGTGTCCCCATAGTATGCTGATTTTAAGTCCTTTGGGTATAGACCGAGGAGAGGGACAGCTGGGTCAAATGGTGATTCCATTACTACTTTTCCATACTGCTTTCCATATTGGCTGTACCAATTTGCAGTCCCACCAGCAATGTATGAGTGTGCCTTTTCCCCCACATCCTCACCAACACTTATTGTTGTTTGTATTCTTAATAGCTCCCATTCTGACTGGAGTGAGATGAAATTTTAGAGTAGTTTTGATTTGTATTTCTTTAATTGCTAGAGATATTGAACGTTTTGTCATATATTTGTTGATTGATTGTACATCTTCTTCTGAGAAGTGTCTGTTCAGTTTCTTGGCCAATTTATTGATTGGATTATTTGGTTTTTGTTTTTTGTTTTGGTGTTAAGATTTTTGAGTTCTAGAGATTAGTGCTATATCTGATGTATGTGTGGTAAGAATTTGTTCCCAATTAGTAGGCTCTCTATTCACCTCACTGATTATTTCTTTTGCTGAGAAGAAGCTTTTTAGTTTTAATCCATTTCATTTATTGATTCTTGATATTAATTCTTGTGCTACAGGAGTCTTATTGAGAAAGTTGAGGCCTAATCCAACATGATGGAGATTTGGGCATACTTTTTCTTCTAATAGATGCAGTGTCTTTGGTTTAATTCCTAAGTCCTTGATCCACTTCAGTTTTGTGCATGGTGAGAGATAGGGGTTTAATTTCATTTTGTTGCATATGGAATTCCAGTTTTCTCAGCACCATTTGTTGAAGAGGGTGTTACATGTATTCTTGAATCTCAGTGTAGTTTTAATTTGCATTTCTCTCATTGCTAGATAAGTTGAACACTTTTTCATATATTTATTGACCATTTGTATTTCTTCTGGGAAGTGCCTGTGCAGTTCCTTTGCCCGTTTATTGATTGGGTTTGGTTTTTTTGCTTTGTTTTGTTTTTGGCGTTAAGTCATGAAATTCATTTGAAAAATAATAATAAGAGACCCAGAATAGCCAAAGCAATCCTTAGTGAGAAAAGCAAAGACAAAGGCATCATGATACCAGACTGGAAAACTGGAAATCCATACATAGCAGAATGAAACTGAACCTTATCTCGCACCCTCCACAAAAGTCAACTCAATGTGTATCGAGACCTAGGCCTTACACCAGAAAGCCTGCATCTACTAGAAGAAAAATAGGCCCAACTTTCCATCATGTCAGCTTAGGAATTGACTTTCTCCACAAGAATTAAAATCAAGAATCAATGCACGGGATGGTCACAAACTATTATGGTTTGGATGTGAGGTGTCCTCCAAAAGCTCATGTGTGAGATAAGGCAAGAAGGTTCAGAGGAGAAATGACTGGGTTGTAGCTTTAACCTAATCCGTGAATTAATCCCTGATGGAACTAACTAAGTAGTGGCTAGAGGTGGGTGGGGTGTGGCTGGAGGAAGTGGTTCTCTGGGGGCATGTCTATGTGGTATACAGTTTGTATCTGGAGAGTGGAGTCTCTCTCTGCTTCCTGACCATCATGAGAGCTGCTTTTTCTCTGCCACATTCTTCTACCGTGGTGTTCACCCCTTGAGCCCCAAGAAATGGAGCTGGACTTCTATGGACTGAGACCTCGGAAATGGTGAGCCCTCAAATAAACATTTCCTGTTTTAAAATTGTTCTGGTAGGGTCCTTTAGTCACAGCAGGGGGAAAAAAACAAAAACAAACTAAAAAGCTTCTTCACAGCAAAGGAAACACTCAAGAGTGGAAAGAGAGAATCTACAGAATGGAGGAAAATCTTTGTCTCAAATAGAGCATTAATCTCCAGGATATATAAAGAACTCAAAATACTTGAACACCAAGAAAATAAGCTTTAATGTAAATATTATTGAAAGGAAGTAATAATTAAGAGTGAGGTTAAATATACACTTTTAAATTATTTTTCTGAACCTCAGTGTGGCACTAACGTATGCTGCACAGATGTCATCTGTGTATAAATTTTTAGGACTTTGTTGAAATATAAAATAACTGCATGAATAAGGTGAATCTATAAGGAGCCCACAGGAATGTGGGCATTTTCATTCCATTCAAGAGTGGTGATACTTAATAGCACCTAATGTCATGACCATGAAGATGTTAACTAAATAAGCTTCTAAGGTTGTTTCATGCATGTATAATACTCTGATTTTGTCTTTAATTCATGTTTCAATTTCACTTTGATGGGTATGACTTATTTTGAACTTTACTCTTATCTTTCTTTGCTTAGGGATGACTGGACTCAGCTAGGAATGATCACTTCATAGCAGAGTCCAGTCACACCCCCCCCAATGTGTGAACAAAATCAATGACAATTATTGTTCCAAGTCACTATCTTGTGGCTAGTTGATATATAGAGAAACAGAACATGTGTGCAACTTCTGTCACTTATGTGAAATCTCTTGTTCCTGACTTCAGCTCTGTGCCCTTTTCATCCAATAGACAGTAGAAATGACGGTAGTCCAGCTTGGATGGATGGAGAAAGATAATGTCCTTCAGGAAAATAAAAGAAAAATGCCTGGCTGAATAAACACAGAGAGCAGAGCTGCCCATCAGTCATTCTGGACCACTAACTCTGTGACCTTCACATAAGAGAGAGATGAGCTTCTGGGGTTTTAAGCCATTATATTTGGGAGCATCTTTGTTATAGCTGCTTAATCTTCACCTTAAATAAAACCAGCCTCAGAGAAAAGACTTTTAAGTACTGATGGATATAGATTTTTTGAGAAACCCACCTTCAATAAAAAAGCCAGCTCGCCACTCAAGAAGTTCCGACAACCAAGTCCAACAACTGAGTCAGTTGCAAGGAATAACCAATCAGTTTTTAGTATTTCATTTTTAATAAAGTGAGACACTAATGAGACTCTCAATAATCAATATGCATTAGAAGAAAGCTATCCATCTCTATGGCCACCCTTGAAGAAACAAGTGAATAAAACAGGAACAGTGCATTAAAATAAGAATAAATGGTGGATAGAACCCAAGGGGGAAAAAGCAAGCATTAAAATCCCTGAATGAATAACCCCTATATCTGTGACACAGGATACAATCTTTTTCAAATCTTAGAATAACTAAAAGATCATATAAACAACAAAAAAATGTGATGACTGAAAAAAATTCAAAAAGGATGATTGAAAATAGAAAAAAAAAATTTTAGAAACTGGAATAAAAATATAAACAAAAACAAAAATGGGAAATGTCTCAAAGTTGAACATTACTTAGAGAGTTCATGTTTCCATGAAGAGTTTCAGAAGGAACAGAAATGACAGAGGGAGGAAATTATTAAAAATAATAATAATAATTATAAGTCTCAATACATGAGTAAACCAACTGAAATATCCTACTAATGTCCAGCATAACAAGAAAAAATAGATGCATCTCAAAACATGCAATCATGATATTTTAGAAATTCATGGATTAAAAGATTCCAGAAAAAGGGAAACAAGCAAAGAGGTATCATTGGACAAAGAGATGAAATGTGAGTGGCACTAAACTTCTCGCTAACCACACTGGAAGCCATAACACAATGGAGTAAGACTTTCAAAATTCTGAAGGAAAAAGCACTTTTTAATCGTGAACTCCACACCCAAGGTATCAATCCAACACAAGCACACAGACCCTTCACAACCTGAGAGGGTTTGAAAATTACTTTCAACGCACCCTGTAGCAGCAGTACCAGAAGATAAACTTGGCAATTCTGGGAAATAACGCAAGAGAGAGAAACAAGTACAGGGAAGAAGGAATTCAAGACAAGAGTGAGTAAAGGGAAGTTCCACAGAAAACACCTAGACACTGTAGTCCAGACCGAATTCAGGGAACAGATGGCTGCACAAAGATCTCCCAAAGAAAATAATGTAATTATTCTTAAGAGCTGCACTGGAATGTTTGGGCATGTGACATCTCTAATGGAGTATTTGGGGGAAAACAGCAATGGGCTCAAAGACCACACAGAAAACAAAATGAGGCCACTTTTCATTTCTGTATAAAACAAAGAGCTGAATGAGAGAGGCTACACTTGTTGGCTCAGCATAGAACAATATCTACATAGGAAATGAGCACCCATTGACTTAAAGACCTTGATACAACTAGTTTGAAAGACTGCAGGTAGGAGGGGAGAGGTAGATAGATGAGAGATCAAATCCTCATTTAGCATAACAGCAGATTGATAGGAAATATCTAATATTTATAAATCAAGAAGTGTCAATGATAAAAATGCTGCTTAGAAATATGGAGTTAAATATCAGAATAAACATCAAAATAACAGAAACTGTGTCCCTCTGTGGAATGGAACTGGTAGATGAGAGACCTATAGTATCTCATCTTAAGTGTGGTAGTAATATTTTTATTTTTAACGCTGTCTATCTATTCAATTTTTTAAGAAAATGTGTTGAAAACATTTTTCCACATATGATCACCACTGCTGGTAAAATCAAGCAATGTGGAAATATAGATCTTTATTTCCACATTCACTAATCTGTAAGTGTGACTTTGGTTTCAGTCATTTCATAGATTCTCAATATCTTCAAGCTCCAGAATAACATAGATCATATATTTTTGTCTCCTCACATCTCAGACATGCAACATACACACAGACATGCATGCATATAAACACACACCAAAAAACAGTAATGGGCTGGGAATATTTTTATACAGTAGTTACTGGTGTTCTAAGTACTTAAATATATCAGTGAATGAATCCAACAAAATCCCCTCTCCTCATGAAATCTACATTTTAGTGCTGTTTAGGAAAAAAATAGCAGAGAAATATATTTTATGTTATTTGGGTAATATACATTTTTTCTGACTTATTAGCAATATTATAAAATTGGTGCTTGTGGTCTCTAATGACAAATGATTAAAAATTTTAGCAGTAAATCCCAAGCCCCATATGTCTACAATTTTTGTTATCACAGAAACACCACCACTGAAAGTATAATAAACATGTGCCTTCTCCATTAACCAAAACCCATGGAAGTAATTAAAATGATCCAGAGAAAATATTTCATGGGCTTATTGCACTATCAAAAAATAGCTTTCTTCCAAGAACATTTTATTTTCTCTAAATACTTCTGAACTTTGATATATGTATAATATATAATGCAATTTTTCCTTAAAGTACTTTCAACATTGAAAATATTATTTAAACTATAATAAATATGAACATATGTAAGATCCTTTTCTCCTTATGCTATGTGATTTCGATTATCTCCTTTTTTTTCCCCAAAAAAGAATAATTCCAGTTTTTCTACTTAGTTCTTAGAACATAGGTCATTCTTCTCACCCTTTTTATTCACTGGGTAGAAACTATGAAAATTAAAACTTTCCAAGGATTTGGCATATGGCAAGAAAGTAAATGTCTATAAAATTACTTATAATTATTTATTAATAAGGTATATACAACTATAAAACAAACTTTACTTTTGTGTGTCTAAGAAATGCATACAAAAATTGTATAATAAAATCAAATATTTCAAACATGAAATTAAAACATAATAATAGAAATAGGTAACATCTGAGTAACCACTTACACAATAAGCATTTCAAAATAGTATCTTGCTTCTCAAAACAATCCTGTGAAATGTTGATTGTTTACCCATTTTCAGATAAATAAGGCCCATAGAGCTTCAATAACTTTCTCCCCGTTAAACACTCAGGATTTGAGGATTCAGCTTGTGCACAAAACTTTAGCACCTTCCATTACGCCAGAGTGATCTCTTAGAATGACTTAGGCTATTTAAAAAGTCTGTCACAAAGAAACGAATACAGAATATCTTTTTCTTTTAGAACTTGTTTTCCAAAACAAAATTTGTTTCCTAGTTTTTATAAGATCAGTTGCAAATGTAATTTTAGATAATGAAAATGTTATGGAACTAGATAGCTGTAATGGTTCCACCACACTGCAAATGTACTAAATATCACTGAATTTTAATTTTTAATATTTATTTTTTAGTTCTCGGCGGACACAACATCTTTGTTGGTATGTGGTGCTGAGGATCGAACCCGGGCCGCACGCATGCCAGGCGAGCGCGCTACCGCTGAGCCACATCCCCAGCCCCTGAATTTTACATCTTTAAAACTGCTAAAATGGCAAAGTTTATATGCATTTACCAAAATAATTTTTTTAATGTCATTTGGCTTCCAAATGGAAGTAATTAGAATGTGATCCTCTACATATTTAGGATCACATATTTCAAGCTCATTTCTTCATTTCTCAGGCTTCACATTTAAATTCTATCACTTTGCTTGCAGTTCCCAAATTAATTTCTCTAGCAAAAGTCCCCTACTGAATCAGACCCTACACATCTCACTTTCTGGTCAACACTTCCACATGAATTTCTAACACACTGCCCCAATACCTACCTCCTAATACTGCATTCTCTCCATAGCAGCTCCTTCACAGATAGCCCATCTTAAATATGTCAACTCCACTCTTCCAGCTGCTCAAGGAAAAGCCCAAATCACCTAATGTCTCTTCCCTCCCACCCCATCACAAATCCTGAGGGCTGTGCCCTGAATCAGGGTTTTCAACCTGGGCACCATTGATATTTGGAGGCCTGATAATTCCTTTCTTTAGGAGGGCCATTCTGTGCATGGTAGGATATTTAGTAGCACACCTAGTTGTGCCAACCATAAATGTCTGCATAAATTGCCAAAATCAACTCTGGCAGAAAAACATGGCCCTACCTATATCCAGAACTCAACCCTTTCTCACCATCCTCATGCCATGACCTTGGGTCAGATCATTATCATCACTCCTTATTACTCTAGCTGCCTAACTGGTCTTCCTGCTCTACCCTTTTCAACTACCTACCACAAGGACCCTTTACAAATTTTACTAAAAAGAAAGTCAGATCATGTCACTGCTCACTGAAATCCCTCTAGCGTCTTTGTGTATCATCCAAAGTAAAAGCCTTGTCCTCTGAGGACACAACTGATCTGGCCCCATTACCTCTCTGTCCTTATCTCCTATCACTATGCCCCTGTTCTCTCTGCTGCAGCATGCTGGGCTCCTCTCTTGGTCTTTAAACGTGTCCCAGGCACTCCTGTCTCGAGTCATTGCCCTATTGCACCATCCATCTGTCAACATCCTCGTGGCTGGCTCCCTCACTTCCTGAAGGTCTTCACTCAAATTCACTTCCTTCTTGAGGTATCCCATGGACAACCAACTAAAACTATCAGTCTCTCATCTACCACCATATATCTGTCTTCTTTGCCCTGTCTCTCTTTCTTAGCACTTCTCATCATCTAACCTGTTCTCTAACTATAGATCATGTTTAGTTCCCAGTTCCTGAAAACCAAGGATTTGTCTGACTCACTCTCAATTATCCATTTATCTCACATCCTTGTACACAGTCAGCACTCAGTAGGTATTAGAGGAATGAGTGATGAGTACACCTCTTAGAATTAATAACTTAGAAATTTTTACAAACTACCATTTACTGTCTCCTACAAAGCAGGTACACATGAATAATTATATACCTAAACTTACAACAAAAGGCAATCTCATTCCTTAACTGATACTCTTCCTAATGTGACCCTTCTTTCTTCACATGAATGGCAGATTGCCCGATACTAACTATATTGATCAGAAGATCTCATCACAGTGATCACAGGCATTCAACAGCCTTGCCAGATCAATGACCCCACAGCCTATGATACACCAGACTCTCCTTTAGTACAGAGTTCTTTAGCAACCTATATTATTATTTATCAATCCATTGTTTTTCTGAAACCATGACTCACCTAGAAATGCCACTAATTTGGGTAAAGTTGACTAACATCTAATGTTCTGATTCAAAGAAAAAACAATAGATACCAACAAAGAGTTGAAGTGGATGAACTATAATCTAAACCAAGAGAATGGTTTCCAGGTTTCTAAAATATATTTATCTGAGTCTCCATGGAAGTCTATTCAAATTCCAGATTACATTGGTTCTGTGATGTGATAACATGCTATAAAAAATATTATTAGTTTCAACTAAAAACAGCTTTAAAAATAAAAATGAAATATAGTAAACTCATCAATGAATAGATAACAGATTTTAAGGTTTCAAAGTTGACTTTGAAAGGGGATGATCCAGAACTGCTCCAGGATATATGGTGACCTGGATATTCATTTGAACATATATTCATAGTAAATAAATCTACTTCTTACCTTTAAAATCCTGATTCATCCATGTCATTAGTTTTTATAAAAGCAAAGAAACTAGAAACCACAGAAATGCAAAGCAATGGAGATAGAAAAAATAAATGAAAAGGAAACTAGTGAAATAACTTATTGAATTAAAACATGCAAAAATACTAGACAATCATTAAAAGATGAGGCTGACCTATGGGCTCTATGATGTAATATTCATCAAGACCATTATATGACAATTATATGATAAATTATATGAGATAAATGGAAGCTGCAAAAAAAAGAAAGCTGAGAGCATGATTCTAGTTGTGCATGTGTATTAATTAGGTATTTTCATATCCATCATTCTCCACCATCCTCCCTGCCCAGGAGGCCCACCTGCATGGATTCAATAGGCTCTCCTCTCTTGTGGCTTCTGGTAGAGTTCAGACAATGGAAACTTTGGGAGAAGATGAAACTGAAGGAGAGAGTGAGGCAAGGTCCATTCACTCTCCAGTTCCTTTCCTAGTTTCTACCTTTGGTTGGTTCTAGCTCTCTAAAGGCCAAGGCATCTGGAAGTCACTGCATCTACAGATGAATACTTTTTTCTCAAGATTCTAGAAACCCATTCTTTTTCCTTGCCCCTGCTGGCCTACAAGTTGTAAAGACCCCTCCCCTCAACTGATGTAATTAGGGGCACTGCACAATCCCCATGGCTGTCTTCAAACTCTCCTCGGCCTCGCCCACTTTCGTGAATAGTGTTTTTCCCAGGCCATTTCTTACCTGGAGAAATCCTAAACAATAATAATAGTAATACTTGTGTGTTGTAATTTATATACATAAATATGTACAATGTATACTTATACATGCAAGGAAAATTTTAGAGCACTAAAGAGATTGGTGAATGCAATACATAGTCTGGATTTTTGCTTTAATTTTATACTGCTTCAATTTTACTATTTTAAAATATATGATCAGGTACAAATAATTTGGCTTAGAATTGAATTCAGAAATGAGAGAAATGTATCTTACTTACTACCTTTGTAATGTAACAGCAAGAAGGGAAGGAAGCAAAGAACACCAGGGAAAATGAGAATAATGACCTGGATATTCATTTGAACATGCAATGTATCTGATAGGAAGGATTCTCATTGCTAAACCTCAAGTTTGACAGTTATCAATGTATTCATTCAGTGTAGAGTTGATTCTGCTCCTTCTTGTTCCAATGACCTACTTTTGAAAAAGCAGATATTTTTTTTAAATTTACTTCAAATCAAGCCCATTCTCTTAACATATCTCATTCATCTCAAATTTGCTATTTTTCATTTTAATTGCATGTTTTGGAGAAATTTAGACAGGAGTAGAATCAGATAAATGTGCTTATTTTAATGTGATAAAATATTTGTCTCTTGTTATTAAAACAAAATAGCTCCATTTGCAGAAAAGCAACATTGACTTTTAAAACTATTTTCAAAGCCTCCTATAACTACTGTAAAGGGGGAAAAACACAAATCACTACTGTGATTTTGGAGCCACAATTAAATTAATTTATAGGGGCTTTGATGCAATTAAATTTCCTCTAGACTATATCTCTAATGGTGCTGGAGTTTTTTACTTAATATCCTTTAAAGCATAATTCACTTTCATTTTTGCAAAGTCATTTAAATATTACAAATATCACTTTTATACATATTTCCATGGTGACAGTACGTTCACAGTCTATTTAATTTACAGATGATGAGACCAAAATGAAAACTCTGAGAACCATAGATCTTCTAAAACATCACATTTTCCTTCCACTATATTAGGAGTATAAGTTATCTGTATTTGCAAGAAAGGACTCTTGAAACAGTAATAAATATTTTAAACGATCTGATTGTGAAACTTTAAGAAAATTAAAATCCAGAAGAACAAAAAAGTATCAGTGACACAAAGAGCCAAGATATATGGGGCTCATAATTTAACTTAATAAATTATTAACTTTGAAATTAAATTAACAAAATTTTTTCACAGCTAAATTAAGGAAATATTTAAGGAAGAATTTAAGTTATATATAAGCTTCCAAACACCAAGCTCAACTTATTCATATACATGAAAAGATTATACATAATATAGCTAAGGATCACCAACATCATTAAGATGACTTTATAGTCACAACTGGTAAGCAAAGCTGTTAGAATGATATTTCATGCCCCCAAACCTAGATATAGAGGATGTATGCTGGAAAGTATTTAATACTAAATAGCTAACTAGTTTGAACCCTGAAAGAAAGAGTCATACAGGACTGTTCCAAAGCATTTGTAGCAAAGGATACCTGCTAAATTCAGATGCCATTTTTGCTGCAACTGTGCTGCACAGTGGTGAAATATTTCACAAAGGAGAAGTCGATGTAACTATGGAAATCATAACTTTAATTCACAACAACATGAAAATTTTGAAGCATAACAAGCATCATGGATAGAGGTGACAATTATGCAAGAATAAAAATCCAATGTAAGCTATAAAATAAAGGGTTTATTTTTCCTGCCTGTATATTTCCCACTATTCCATACTAAGATCAAGGATGGAAAGAATGATTTCTCATTAATAACAATGGGACAAAGGAACAGCCAGGACATTCCTACCTGGTTTCCAGATGAACTGATTATCTCTTTTGCCTTCCAAATGAGCTGCATGGGGCAGCAAGAGAGACAGCAATAGAAACAGCTTCCTCATGCTCCACCATACCCAGCAAGTAACAGCCAGATTATCCTTTGGAAACATTCTTCAGACTTCTCAGCCTCTTGACTTGCCTATTCCTAAAAGAATAAAAGAAAATCAGATTAAGTTTATTCTGTTCACAAATGATGAAAACTCACTTTGACTTCTGGAACTTTTATCATGATAGTATTAGAAATCTTCCATTAACCTGAAGATGATAACACATACAATACCAATATTTGAAGGTCAGCAGCTAATCAGACACACTTTCAATTCTGACCCACAGAAGCCATCATTGATTCTATGGACTTGGTGGCCCCTCAGTCAGTTGAATTTTATTCTTAAGAGAAAGCAAGATTGGCAGAAAACTGGTATGCACGTTCCCTTCCACTCAGCCAAATTCCAAATAGTTTCACAAATGGGGAAGAAAGGTAAGTAAACACAACAAAGTTCAGACATGATTTACAGTAGAAGGGGTAGAGAGAGAAAAGGGGAGGGGAGGGGAGGGGAGGGGAGGGGGGATAGTAGACAATAGGACAGACAGCAGAATACATCAGACACTAGAAAGGCAATATGTCAATCAATGGAAGGGTAACTGATGTGATACAGCAATTTGTATACGGGGTAAAAGCGGGAGTTCATAATCCACTTGAATCAAACCGTGTAATATGATGTATTAAGAACTATGTAATGTTATGAACGACCAATAAAAAAAAAAAATAAATAAATAAATAAAAAATAAAAATAAAAATAAAAAGTGCTATCGATTAAAATCTCAGGTACCTAAATAAATGTTGACTCAGACACGCTCCAATATATTTTTATTAACATAATCAGTTTTATAATAAATATTCCTGTTGTGTAAAAAAAAAAAAAAAAAAATAGATGGGAAGACTGAAGACAAGGCAATTACTCTTCTGTACTGAGAAAAAGAGGGGGGAACCTCACACAAGATAATAGCTGAGAAGAACCTAGGGAATCATAAGGGCTAGGAGGAGACGGGAAGGACACATCGGGCAGAATGAACCACAAAGCGTGGAAATGCATGTCATGTTAGGGAACTAGTGGTGAGGTGGGTGGTTGCAGGGAACCACACAAGGAGCAGGAAGAAATGCACAGAGATGAGAGACAAAACAGACTGGGAACCAAATTATAAAGAGCCTTGAACACTTTAGGATGGATTTGAGCCTCATGCTGTGGATAGTACCCAGAAGAATTCTGGGAAGACAATGACTAAAATAACTGAGATCAGTGTGCATAAGGATTATTAGTGGATGATGTTACAGAAATCGGGGGCAGTTAGGAAACTAGGAAAATAGTTCAGGTAATTGCTGATGGATGAAAAAGACCTGGAGAGATTTGAGAGGTAGGGCTCAGGTTGGATTAAAAGGATCTATCTGGTTGACAATTGGGTGTGTTATATAAGAGGAAGGAGATTAAATAGGACAGCATGACTGCAAACCTAGATGACTGAACCGATGGAACCCAAAGAGGAGAAAGAAGAAAAGAGATGGATTTGAAAGGGAAGATAAAAGGCATTTACTTTAGAGTAGTTGAAGTCCAATGTGATGCTAGATATCCAATAGAATTTTTTTTTATTTGTTTGTTTGCTTGGTTCTTGTTTTTGTTTTGGGTGGACAGTAATGAATCCAAGGCCATGTGCATTCTAGGCCATGCTGTGCCATAGAACTATAACCTCCAGGTATAACCTTCTAAAATATAATAAAAGGTTGAAATGTAGGACAGTGGTAGAGTGCTTTCCTAGCAAGTGTGAAGCCCTGGATTCAATCCCCAGCAATGCAAAATAATAAGATAAAAGAAAGAGAGAGAGAAATGCTGTCTGGTGTTAAAGACAGCTGAGATAACATTCCCTAATGCATAAATTATGAAAAAATATGTAAAGAGACACAGGCATAGAGGATAAAAATCTTGAACAGTACAAAAGGATACCAAGGGTAGAAGTTAATAACCCTAAATATCTATCTGAAAAATTGCCAAAGTAGGTAACAAATCTAAACATGAGCTTCCTAGTGACCAAATAAAAGAAATAGCTACTATAACCCTATAGTCCTCATGTGTATAACTCCTTTTTTTCTTTTCTCTCCAAGAGAAGCCATTGTCCTTCTCTCAAGCACTGAAGGAATTTACCCCAAGAGTCCTCATAAATACAGATGATGCTGAGCACATTACTTCATCAAATAAAACAGACAACAGCAAGTTGCATATGGTGGAGTCTCTTGGCACTCCTGGAACACTCCCAGGGTACGGTAACAAAGTATAAGTCAGTAAAAGTTATTCTACAAGGAGTCAAGCAATGAAGTTCAAGTACACACCTCTCCAATGGCCTGTATCATTTCAGGGATGAAGAGAATACTTTGAAAGGCAACCAGAAGCTTTTCTTCAACGTTTCATATTACAAACCAATACTGAGAATGGTAAAAGCAGAGGGCTCTGGCTGAAATAAAACGAGACCCACTTTGCTGATGTTTGTCTTCAAGAGTGGCCTCTTGGAGGATTTCATGGAACCCAGGGGACATCACTAGACACAATTCTAAATCCTCTGCCCGGGAGAACTGAACTAGACAAATTTACTTGGGGCAAACAATCAACAATCTGATCATAGCTGCACTTTTGCTAAGGGCCAAGCAACACAGATACTAAAATATAGTTTGTTCTAAGTCCATTGCTGGCCCATATGGCACTTCTTTGTGAGGCAAAAAAATATGTTAAAGTTAGTATATTATTACAGAACCTTAATTGTTCTGGCCATGAGCTATTTTCCAGAACCCCATGACAGCAGCCAGCATGCACATACAGGCCCACTCTAGCTCCCTTGCCAATGTGACAATTCACAGACACATACATCACCATAGGGAAGCACACTGCATGCCCTCCCTTCCATTCTGCAGGTGAAAATACTGCTACATTTCAGATTGGAGCTGCCACAGAGCTAAAGAAGGACCTCTGAGAGTGGTAGGGGGCAGGGAACAACCACAGGCTTGTGTGTTCACAAGTAAGTACCTGCTATGTCGGGTGCACAAGGCCGTGGGTTCAGCAATGGGTTTATGGAGGAAGGAGTTCCCCCTTCTACCCTAGAAGCCCTGCAATCTCAATTCCCCTCTACATGCTCCCTTGCAAGTTAGCATCTATCAATGAATTATGGCCCCTTTATGACACATCTTTGAATATCCAGACATACCCTCAAATATGGATATAACACATTGATAATGACAAATTCACATGCTATTAAGAAACAAAGGGAATTGTATCATGATATTTTCAACTTTACTTTTGTGTATCAATGGATGGTCACTCCACTTTTACTGAAAGATGGACTGAAATCAGGCTATTATTTCATTAGAAACTCCAACACAGGGTTTTTGCCAGATATGCAAATGCATGTGTACACACACACACACACACACACACAGAGAGAGAGAGAGAGAGAGAGAGAGAGAGAGAGAGAGAGACCTGATTACAACTGTATAATATGGAATTGAAACAAAATGAATATTTTTCAGAAAACGTCATGGCCAATTATGCCACAGAAGCAGTAGGGAAAAAAATCTACATCTATCTTGTCACTATAAAATAAAATAACTTCCTGGTGAAGTTACAAAGTTTCTTCCTGGTGACAAACATACCCATGGGAAAGCTGGCCTTATACATAAAAATGAATTTGAGTCAGTGCCACATCAGAGTGTGTTTGATAAAAAGGATTGTATTTTAAGGTTGTTGATTCCAAGCTATTTCCAAAGTTAATAAAGTAAATATGTTGTAGGACCAGCTCTCTATTGAAGCCACCCTTTTCATGACACAGAATCACCCTAGGCCAGACACGGTGGCACACTCCTGTAATCCCATGGCAGAGGAGGCTGAGGCAAGAGGATCACAAGTTCAAAACCAGCCTCAGCAATTTAGTGAGGCCCTAATCAACTCAGTGAGACTTCATTTCTAAATAAAATACAAAAAGGTTGGGGATGTGACTCAGTGGTTGAGTGCCCCTGAATTCAATCCCTGGTACAAAAAAAAAAAAATCACCCTGGAATAGAAAACTTTGTCCATTCTCATTAGTGGGAGGCATGTATTCAGCACATCTAAAATCTACTAAGGTCATTAAAATGTAAACTAAGGAAAAGATGGACCAAAAGCATATTTGCTCTACTATGAATGGCTGTAGGTAGGAAGCTAAAAAGAGATTTTTAAAGGATTATGAGTTCCAGAGAGATTTCAGAATGAGGAGCCAAAGAATGAATGATCCAGAATGAGTAGCCAAAGATTCACACATAAATATTTTTAATTTTTCATCAATCTTTGTATTTTTCTTGGAAAAAAAATATTAATATTATCTTAACACAGGTTACTATGAGCCTTGGTCTACTCTTAAGCTCTCTTGCTAGCCAAAAGCTCTGTTTGAACACTGCAAAGGAAACTAATGCCTTCACAGTTCCTTCTGTGATTACCTATGCCAGGACCCAACTCTCAGCGTGGAAGATGCTAGGGCAGAGTGGCTTGCAGAACCTTCTGGACTCCTGCAATCACCATATCTCCTAGCTGTCACTAACAAAGCAGAGCACCAGTAGGAAACCTAAGACAGATCTGGAACAAAAGAAAAATCTACAACAGATCCTAGGTAATCAGAAAAAGATTTTGATTCAGGAAGTAACAGCAAGATTCCTCCTAAAAACACCCACATGTTTTAGGTTTTACACTACCTACACTGCTGTTCCTCATTACATCCCTTTTCCCAAGAAGCTTGAGGGCAGAGAATAAGAGACCAGCATTGATGGAGCTTTCTCCATTGACCCTGCTGCTAACATTTCACACATAAATAAAAGGAGACTCTGCTGAGCTGATGGAAAATGCAAGATGGAATTTGAACACAGGTTTGTCTTACTAAACATGTTGCCTTTCTTTTCCCCAAATGCCTGAATCTCACTAAATTATTCCTTAGAAGACACTGGGATTCATTCTGATGCCTTTAACTTGAGGAGCCACACAAAAGTTCACTGTAACAAAATGAGAGGACAAGACACGGATTCCACTCCATTGTTTGTATAACACAAATGAAAAAAAATGCTATAGCTATGATAAAATATGGTATGCAGGAGATGTGCTATCCATGATGGCATGAATAATTTATATCATGAAGGTTGTCGAATTTCCAAATCAACTTATTTACTATATATCTTAGCATCTAAAATGTATTTGCAAGGTTAGCTCTAAACTGATGAATACTAAGAGAAATAAAAACAGTTTTCTCCCTTTAGCCTTAGTTTTCTAATAATTTAAAACCCATTCAAACTATGAAAAATGTGCCTTATACTTCATATGCATTTCATTTTCCTTTAAATATATTCTTATCATTGAAGCCCTTGAATATTTAGAAGGTACAAACCTTAAAAAATAAAATAAAAACTGTTCCAATTTGCTTTCAGCCTGAAGGAATAGCAATGAATGGGAGAAAAGCAAACTGTGATTATGCATATCCCCATAGTGCCATCTCATGGCAACTGTGCAGAGAAGAGGGCTCAATAATGATGGGCGATCAAAAGGCTTAATTTTTGATAATAACATTACACATTCCATTTCATCTTCTATCATGTGCTTACCATATGCTACTATACACAAATATTGACCTCAGTCCTCAGTACTCCATGGTCCTATGAAGTACTTATCCACATTACCTCTCATTTTAGAGATGAGGAAACTGAGGCATACAGAATTAAGTGACAAACTGAGCTCACAAAGGTGGTTAGTTGTTTGCAAAGAACCTCAGCAATCTTCCTTGGAAACAAGAGAAACTAATGTTGTAAGTCAACATTGACACAAGCAATTTCTCTTGTCCCTGAAAAAGTAGATCCTTTTCCACCCTGTGGGTTCTGTGAGCAGATTGTATGAGGCAAGTCATACCATTTCACTAAATCCTCATAATAGAACTGTGAGCAATTATTCCCATTTTGCTGCAAAAGAGAATTATTATTAAGCATGTTAAATAAGTATGCTGAAAGTCACCTCAGCCAGAAGGTGTTAAAGCTGGGTCATAAAATAGCCCAGACACCACAGCACTTGCATTTACCACAGTACTCCTGAACCCCAGCAGGTCACCAGATGACCTCCAAGCTGAGGGTCCTCAACTATAAAATGAGGGCAACAGTCATCCCACAACCATTAGGGGAGTAAGGATGAAATAAAATATAGAAAGTGTTGCAGGTGAGGGCATGCCAGAGGATGTGTTCTCACTAAGGAGTTGTCATTGTTACCACTGTCATTGGTCTCTCAACATTTAGGAAAACCCTTACTCCAGCTATACTTAAGGAACACTTGCAGTGCAATCCTGCCCTGCAGCAAAGAAACAGGTGATGATTTTTCAACATCCTAATCTTGTGACTTGTGCTTTATTTCTGAAGAGCTAAGAACACCCTTCTACCAAGAGTCCCATTAAAGATTCACACTGACCCTGTGAAGGAGAAAACAGGTATTATCATCTCTATTTAATGAGAAAGTAACCTCTGGCCTTGCAATGACAAGACGTTTAGTAACTCTCTCAGGCCTTTTAACCACCAACTTCTGCCATGAACCTCGGTCTGCAGACTCCAGAACAGTAGTGAAAGGTCATGACATCGAATGTGAGCATGTAATGCATAGTTATGTATCATAAAAAAATATTAAATTGCAATGTTTGAAGTTTGCTGCATTAATAAATGCAGTCAGTTGCATCATGTATAAAGCCACAGAAAATTCTGCAAAAACAAAGTTGACCCAAATATTTTACTTATCTGTGAACAAACTTTTGCCAGGGGACATAATAGAAGGAGAGCTTTAAATAGGTTTTCTGACACTTTCAAAGCTACAACTTGGTATGGTGACAGATATTACTATATTATCACTTTCTTCTAGAGCTACAGCTTTTTAGGAAGTCTGCAAGCCCTGTTTGAAAAAGAAAGAAATCATATTCCCAGATTTGCTTGTCACCAAACCAGTCATAAGACATGGTTCTGGTCAATGATTTGTAGGCATAAGTGTCTAGAGGTGTGAAGACCTTGCTGTTCAATGAAAATATAAAAGCCCCAAAGAAAATATGGTCTTTTGCCATTGGCCTCTTTTCCAAAGAACACAGATATAATACCTTAAGTTGCTAGAATTATCTTCAGACCAGAGAATGAATATCATCTTCTAAAAATAAATGAGTTCAGAAATACAAAAGAATCCTGAGAGTCAGACTCAACTTCATCATGGGACTATAGCTACTGTTTTAGAACATGAACTAGTAGACTTTCTGTTTTGTGAAAACAATAACCCCTTTGTTTTAAAGCTACTATTTTGTGTGTATTCCACTGCATGAACTAAAAGCAACTTAAGTCCTACATTATCCATGTCACTAAGGGCAGATGTTCTATACATACACATCTATCCATATGAATGTGTGTCTCTCTCTAACTTATACAAACTGAAATACAACTTTTCATCTCATATGATTCAAGCAACACTTTGGAACATCCTGATGACCTGAACATGGTTAGCTATTTCATATAATACACACGTTAGTCCCAGAAAATTATTTGCATCTATTGCATTTCTCATACCTGTTACTCCAGCGAAGAAAGAGGTGCTTAATTTATGATGGTAACTGCATACAAGGAAGCTATATAAATGAGTTTGTTCTCATTGAGGGATCTGAGGCTGCCGACCAAAGAAAGGTAGCAATTACTCTGGTTAAATGCCCCAGATTCCTCAGTAAGAACAAATCCATTCACATAGGCAGAGTCTAAAGAAAGAATACATCTATATAATTTCCTTCTATGCAGTTGCCACACCCTCCTGAAGGTATCATGGCACATTCTTGTGATTTTAGAACCAGCTTGTCATCGCTCTCATTTCCTGAAAGAATCATCTCATTACTCCTAGCATTCTTAAGTTTACTGTTGGCCTATGCCAAGTGAGAAGTGCTAATGGATCAATTTTCAGATGTGAAAGGTTTTCAAGATGATTTCTGGGCTTTTGGTCTGGAAACGAAGACCTCTGCTTTCAGTTACTTACGTGAGAGCTGTCTACCAGATATCCACGTGGAGCTGTTGGTTGGTAAGTGGATGCATGAAGTCCGAAGTCAGAACAAGAGATATGGGAATGAATATGGAGAAATGAGCTTTGTTATGAAGCTGCAGGAATAAATAAGTTCATCTTGGAGAGTGAACAAAGCTGAGAAAGAAATGACAGAGTCAGAGCCACAACAATTTAGAAGTCAGGAATGGAGGCCCAAAGAGGTAGCCATATGTATGTATGTATATATGGAAGAATTTAATGTTTCTCTCTCAATTGAAGAAAGTGTTTGAAAAGGAGGGAGTAGTGGAAGATTTGCACAACTAAGAATGTTACTAAGTATGGAAAAGAGAATTCAGACACAAACCAAAAGTTAATTCAGTAGTTATACAGCCTTGTGCCAGATATCTGATGAATTACTCCTATTTTAGAAATAAGTTATTAATATTTCACTGTATCAGTCCCAAATATGGAAAAGAAAAAGTTGAATATTGCCTAAACTTTTAAATGTCTTAAGTAGAAGATTTTTATAGAGAAAATATGAGAGTTTAATACTTAAATAAGTTTAAAAACATAGTCACTAAAGAAAAAACAAAAATCTATAATAATATCCTATTTAGAGGAGTTTAGGTTAATTATGTAAAGAAAACACATTCCATTTGAAAATCTTACATTCTAAAAAGAGTGATAAAATAGATATAATGCCTTCTGTAGATAGTTTAAGAAATAAAATAGATACCTATGGTGTTAGTGTATAGTCTGTCCTTCTTGAAGGTACTGGGATTTAATAATCTCTTTTTACCAACGTGCACATTATATATGCATACACACATTATGCAAATTATGTAGAGAGGGGGATTTATGTGGGCTAATATTTAATAGTTACTCTAAAGAACTTTATAAGATTTTAGGATAACTAGACCATATGAATAAGATGCATCCTTTTTTCAAATGTGTTGACCTTAAAAATTAAAAATACTTAATTACTCATTAATATTTCCTACAATGTAAAATTCTAAATATTTAATGTCAGGACAATTATCCAGTTAAACTGTAAACACAGCTTTGTGTTCTCTTGATTAATTATGCATCCACTGTTGCAAAGGAGTTTATTGAAAAATGTGTCCACAATTGACATGAAAATAATAATGTGTTTATAAGCCTGTAAAATTTTCTAGCAGGCTCCTCCATTGTATTTCAAAAGTTTTCATTTATTATGGCAGTGCACTGACCATTAATAATTTGCTCATTAGATTCTTTGGTAGAATGTTCTTTCGTCCTGTGTCATCTCCACTTCCCCAAACAGTGGAGTAATTCTGAAAGCAAACATCCCAAACAACGCTGAAATGCAAAAAGACTGTTTATATTTTCTTTAATTTTTTTTAGATGTTGGTGAACCTTTATTATATTCATTTATTTATATGAGGTGCTGAGAATCGAACCCAGTACCTCACACATACTAGGCAAGTGCTCTACCACTGAGCCACAATCCCAGCCCTAGACGTTTTATTATTACAGAGACCACAAGGAAAGTTGCAAGAATATGTTTGATCAACAGAAGACACACTATATCCTTTGTTCTGGCATCTTCAAAGCTGTGAATGTTTTAAACAGATGAACACAGCCTGAAGGCAATTGTCTCAAAGTACATTTCATTTATCATTTTCCTACCTTAAAAAACTGCAGTACATTCAATCAATACTATCTAATTCCAATCCCAAAGAACAGGAATTAATGCTCTTCATCTTCATTATTATATCACAATATTAAAATGTATGTGTACATAAACATACACGTTTATCAGGTATAATGTTACAATTTGCCATATGTATATAATGTATAATGGTCAAAACAGGGAAATGGGCATTTCCATCTGCTTAAACATTTATTGTTTTTTGTGTTTTGGGAGCCTGCCAACTTTTCTACTTCTCTCAATTTATATAAATAAATTGTTGTAAAATATAGTTACCCTACAGTACTGATGAACACTATAACTTATTCACCTGTTATCTGACATCTTTCTGTCCCTCATTCCCCAACCCTTCCATCTAATAATCACATTCTACTCGCTACATCCATGAAATCAACTCTTTTATCTTCTGGATATCAACAAGAACATGTGGTATCTGTCTTTCTGTGCCTGGCTTATTCCACTTAATATAATGTCCTCCAGTTCAATCCATGCTATTGCAAATTTCAAGATTTTGACCTTTTTAATAGATGAATATTTGTTGTGTATATATACCATCTTTTCTTATCAATGTATTGGTTGATGGGTACTTTAGTTGATTCCGTATCTTGGCTCTCCACCAACAGTGCTGTAGCTATCTCTTTAGTATGCTGACTCCACTTCCTTTGGATACATACCCAGCAGGGGGATAGCTGGATCATACACTCGTTCTGTTTTTAGTTTTCTGAGGAATCTGTTTTCCATAATGGTTGCACTAATTTATATTCTCACCAATTACAAACACAATACTTTTTAAATGATCAACTGGCCAAAACACAAAACCAAAAATTTCAAAGTGATTTATCTCAGAAACAGAACAAAAGTTCACTGGGTATCCTGGCAATTTGCCACCGGAAATTTTACATTCACAAGTTTAATTACAAACTTAGATAAGTGGATTATAATGAAAGGTATCTCTAGCAAGGGAGCCCAGACAGATGCATCATGAATGCATTAAAGAAAACACCAGAGAGAGAACTTTCCATCAGCAGTTAAGATTTTAATTAAACAGCAATAGGACGGATCTCTTCTGTGAAATGATATTACTGTTACCCACATAGTTCATTAAAACTATTTACTATCTTATTCGAAATTACTCCACTCTGAAAAGTATGTTTAAACCTTTCACTCTCATTTAAGAGGGAAGAAAACTGAGGAGAGAAGAGGTCCAATGAAGAACTGTGGGATTAAAAAATAATTTCTTTGTGCACCATCTTTGCAAGCCACACTGATATAGCCCCACACTGCATGGAGACACACGGGCTTCAGAAGAAGGCAAATAAGCCAAGGTTGATCACCAAGGTATCCACTGAAGTAGCAAGGCCCAAAAGGGACTGCCAGGATGATGGCTTTACTATCACTTTATTCTTGGCATAAACTAAATCACTTACATGGTGATTTAGCACGCTGAAGACATGCATTTTCAAAAACTTAAAAATCCCTGAAGTGGGGTGTCCAAACAAGAGTTTGGAGTGGCTTTATTTTCTTTATCTTGTATTCCTAGCTTGTAGTCCAACATCTGGACCCAGTAAGTGCGCTGCAGATGTTAAATAAATGAAGGGATGAATGAAGCAAATAGATACATTCTATTATAATAACAGATCATAGTATAATAAGATTATAATGAACAATAAGGCTAGAAGAGCCCAAATTCTCAAACACTTAGGGAAAACTGATTCCCAGTTCTGGGTCCTCCCAAAACACTACAATATTCCGTTTTTCACAGACCTTAGATACCTAACTTCTTTCATTTCACCCTATCATCATGACACATTTAAAAAGCAAATATTTTCCAGGTCACAGGCAATTCCAAAGCTGAAGTAAGCTCTGACAGGTACGATGTTGGAAGATCTCTAGGCTTCAAAGAGAGATGCTTTTTTCTGAATGTGATGGTACGTGGAAAATAAAATGTCAAACTGAAGCTTTAATAAGCAAGCCTTAATTAATGATTAAGTAAAGTTCTTAAAGATAATAAATGAATTATATCCCCTGGACTAACAGTCTTAGAATGTCAGATGCCTTATAATTTCTACAAACAGTCACTCATTTTTTTTTTCAGAGTGAAGAGTGAGGAAGAGTTACAAAAGTTTCAAGGAACTTGGGTCTTTTAAAATAACAAGTTTTAATATAATCATTTTCTATTAAAGTTCAGAACATAACTTCCTTCAGGCCTGATTTCTGCTGTATCATAGCACTAGATATTAACAGCAACACAAATATGACCTCTGTAAGCTGGGGAAAAAAGAAATAACACTCAGAAATCTGAAGGTCAAAAAGAGGTACCCATGGGAATGAAGCAATTGTCTGACAGAGAAGAAAGAAATAGCAGAGATTCTTCAACGCTTTAAAACAAACTGACACAATCTAAATGCATTAGTACCCACACAAGGTGAGCTTATGAAGCACTGGGTAAATGACAAGAATAAAATGATACTCTCACAATGTTTAAAAAAAAAAATCTCACTTTTTCCTGGTTGGGTACATTGTTGGAAGTGATAATCACACTTACTCAATAGGTGTTGATAATCCTTTTGGGAAACCAGAGCTAAAGCATATCCTCCAAGCTGAGCAAATCCTATTTGCATGGAATTGTATATTTATGAGACAAAAAGTAACACAATATGTCACCTTGTGGGTCAGGTGTCTGTCTGGTCTGTGGCCACCATTGCACTTGAATCCTCCATCTGCTTTAAAAAAAAAAAATGCTTGTCATTGGTCACAGGGTAGGAGATAAGGTGGAAGGCTGCACTCCAATAAATCTTTTCCATTATTTAGAAAAATACCATAGCATAATTCTTAAAGAGGATCAGTAACTTTGGGAAAAAACACCATTGTTAATAGTGTTCATTTTATAATCAGATCCAGTGCAGATATCTTCCGAGGGGATGACGGTACCCTTCCTCAACCATCTCCACTGTTTTTGTAAACTTTCTCCTCCAATCCCTCTAAGGCAAATCTCCTTACATCTTCTATAACTCACAAACACAAGAAGAAATGAATGTTAAAATCAATGTCAAAACATATAAGAGAACATTAACAGCACTGATAGGTACTCTAGAAGGATTAAGAAATTGAAAGCGTGTGGGAAGACATCTCCACAGCTCAAAGCTTCTCCACTATTCTTTGCAGTAATGAATACTTCCAATGACAGAGAAATTAATACAATGCCCCATAAAGCAGTACATTCCAGTTTTGGACAGCTCTAATTATTAGGATGTTCATCTCAAATTGTAATGATTGTTTTCCTTTCTTAATCTAAAACCTTTGATCTTAACTCTTCCCTTTATAGTTACAGCTATACAGTACGTCTCATCTTTCTGACAAATGATAAAACTCCAAGACTTAACTTTTCTAGGTTAAGCCTATCCAGCTCATTCAGCCACTGCCCATTAATCAGAGTTTCAATCCTTCATCAAAATAGCTTTTTTTTCTCCAGGAGGTGAAGGGCAATTCTCTGAGGGACAGGGCTGTGAGAGACGGGCAGCCAGCAGGTAAAGGGGGCTGGGTGGCATAATACCCATGCCGGAAATAAGATTATCATGAACAATTGGGCTAGGAGAGTAAAAATTCTCAAACACTATGTAAAACTGATTCCCAATTAAGGGTCCTCCAAAAATAAGTATAAAAAATAAACTGGTGCACGTGAGTGTTCATGTCAGGGTTTAGTATAAATATTAATTAGGAACATAATAACATTAATTAGAAAGGCAGTAACCCAAAAGTTTATTATGGGGAAATGATTCACTTTGCTACTACCTTCTCAATGGAATATTGTGTAACCATATTGTTTTAGCTATGAAGAGAATAAAATTGGAAATGGAAATAATAAAATATGAATTTTAATAAGAATAAAATAAGATAAAATATTCTTAATAAGAATAAAATATGGAAAATGTGTACATGGTGACTTGAAAAATCTTCAATATTATGTTTGTCTAAAATTATGAGGAAAAAATCTACACATTAAATTTCAAAAGAAATAATATACTAAAAATGTTAGTTGTGTATGCACAGTAGAAACAGCAGAGATTTCATTCTTCTTTGTCCTCTTTTCAAACTTCAATTTTAATAACAATGTGTATTTCAAAAGACCTCAATTTTACATTTTTTTAAAATTTCAGAGGACACACTGTGTGTACCCAACACCAACATGAGCACAATTTGGAGCACATACTGAGTGCTTAGGAAACTACCTGCTCCCTGCTGGAAGAAGCCAGATCAGCGAGACCATCTCACTGCACTGCGTGGATTTTGGCAATTTGTCAGTGAAACAATGTTTTTCTCAGGAAGGAAAATAATCTTGCTGCAAAAGAAACTTTAATGACTACTTTAAAAATAGTATTGTTTCCCCATATAGCCATTCTTCTCCAAGTAGCAAAGAGGGGGTATGCTTTCCCTCTCTTTTGTGCTACACAAAGCTCATCTAAACTCAGAGTTACCATCAACTTTTAATGGAAATGCCTGGAGCAAGACAGGAAGCAGACCCTTGAGCTTCGTGGCCCAGTGTATATAATCAAGGTTTGTTGCAGGATAACTTTGATATCTTTTATCATGAAAATTGAAATAAATGTAAATGATTTGCCTCTTTCAAGAAGGTACCCTCAGTTTGATTTATTTTTGTTGAAGCTGCTCCCGTGTTTGATAATGAAGGCTTAAAGTCAAGCAGAGCTAGAAATGCCTGCTTCTCTCTGTTTATCCTTCTCACCCCTAAGAGTTGTTCTTCTCAGTGCCCTAAGTCAACCAAAATCCACTGCAATACCTTCTTCCCCCAATATTCTCTGTTGCAATTGGCTATCCATTCAAAGAACTGAGTCCAAATTCTATCACAGTGATAGTCAGTGCTGCAGCCAACTGCCAGCTGATTTCATTTAATATTTGATGAATTTTGAATGCACAAGAATCTGGATGGTCCCTCTGATGCTGTGAAAATCTGACACACACCTAACTTCGTGGTATTATGTCTCAGCGACACAGTGAGCAGAGCCTCACAATCCTGTTCCCTCCTCTAACACCATACTTCATATCAAACATTGCCATCATCAATTATTTAATAATTACCAGAAAGCAGAGAAAAACAGTTTTGTGCTCAGGTGAAAACAAGAAGAACTGTATGTGGCCCCTCCTCTGAGGCTCCTTATCAACTAATTGACAATTACTAGCCACATAATAAAGGTTTCATTAACAAGGCAGCCTGTGTAAGTGCCAATTTCTCATTACAGATCATGAGTGTTCTAGGAGCTTCTAGAATGAGTTCCAGGAGCAGAGTCTGAAAGATGAGGAGAGTTCAGACAAGGATGGACCACGGGAAAGCATGAAGTATCCAGCACAGGAATGGCACACACTAAGGCGCTGAGACTAGAGCCTTAGAAATAGATGGAAGCCTCACGGTTAAGGATCTGAACCAAGAGCTTTTGATGTAACTCAATGAGCAATGGATTTGGAAATCCAGGCCCATTAAATTGGTAGTTAAGTCTATGAAAGTAGAAAATAGAACAAGTTCTCAGGATAAGAGAAAGAAGTACAGAAAGAGCAGGGAGCAAAGGGCTGATCATATTTAAGAGGAAGAATAAGAAGATTTTGCTTCATGTTCTCTCTTCTAGGTTAAATGCCTTTATGAATTCAATTGCTTTATGAACTTGTCTGGGACACACAAGAAGCATAAATGGCCCCTCATCTAGGGTCTTCTCCTTTATCTTGACAAATTATTAACTGCTCAACACATGATCCCAAAGCATGCTGTGCAATAATTATTTATGCATCTCTTTCATATATCACACAGTGAGCTTCTCAGAGGTAAGGATTCTGCCTTATCAATTTTTATATTCCTAACTTAGTGCCTAGACACTTAATCAATGCTTATCAAATTTTCAATGTCCAGCAAAGAAACAAAGTGATCTGATATGTAGGAGAGGATCTAAAACAGCAAAATTTTGTGGAATAATAGTAATAATACCTGACTGAATTCAGATGATGGGGTTCTGGACATGGACTTGATGTTTTCAGTGCAGACTTTGGGGATTTGCACTGTGTGGACCTGTGTGGGAGAGCTGGGAGTTGCTGGGGCCCACAGAGCAGGCTGAGGCATGCAGCCTTCACAATGGCTCCTGATGATTCTCACCTCCCGATGATTCTCACCTCCCGAAGGCCTCACTTGGCACAGTTCTGCCCCCTCACTGAATGGGAAAATGTGAAAGTGACAGCATGTGAGTTCCTGAGCTAGGTCATTAAAGACCTTAACACTTTTGCCCTACACTCTCTTATTCACCTGCGCTGTTGTGTAGACACACCAACTACAGAATCCATACAGTAAGGAGACGAGAGCCCCTGCCAATGGCCATCACTAAGTTCCACACTTGTATGGCCGTCTCCTTAGAAATCAGATGAACCTGCAGCTGACATCTGCACTAATCCTTCTCAAAAAAATGCTGCACCAGAGACTCAATGAGACAATGCTGATTATTGTTTTAAGATACTAAACTTTGGAGTAATTTACTATGCAATAAATGACTAGCATACCTAGATTCTATTTCTCTAGATCTCCTCCCAAAATGGAAGAAGATAAATATGGATAGTCCAAAAATAGTAACTCCCACAAAGGCTTGTTGATGATTCTGCTGATGGAGTAAAGACTGGAGAGTGGACTCAACCAGATTCAAAACTGACTTGCTCTGACTCTAGGCAGGTCTCCTCTCCCTTACTGAAACTCCATTTCCTCCCCTGCAAAATGAGAAAATAATACTTAATGCACAGGTTTTCTGTGGTTCAAATGTGATAAATGTTTAAGCACTCAACATACAATCTGACATATAGTAGGTGTTCAATAAATATAAATTGAATAACAATCTAAGAACAGTTCAAAGAGAAACTAGATTTTAAAATAAGTGAGGGAAAAAATAGAATGTAAACTATAATACAGTGAAATTCTAAAATTAGATTACTGCCTTACACAAAATATTTCTATGCCAAATCCTGACTCCTACATGTAACAGAACATACTCTTGCTTCTTCAGCAGATATTTCCTATCCTACCCACATCACCAGCCTCCTGGCCCATATCCTAATTTAAGTTGAATTAAGTCTCTCAATACATATTAGTGAGTGCCTACTATATACCAAGTATTGTTCTTGGTGGTAAGAGTATAGAAGATAAAGGGTAGAAGGAATAGTAAGTATCAAGGTCCTGAGGTAGGAAATTTATGAGGGTGGAGTAGAAAGAGTAAGAGGAGATATACAGGAAATAATTTCAGAAGAGCAAAAGAGCACATGTAAGCCACTGAAATGATCTTTTTCTTTACTATGAGTAAGATGAGGAGCAACTATAGTATTTTGAACAAAAGAGTGACATGATTTGTCTTACATTCTAGCAAGATTTCTCTGGTTGCTGTGTTAAGAAGAAACTATAGGAGGAGTAAATATAGGAACAGGGAGATTTATTTATAATGGTAGTTATGAGTGGAGGTGGAAAGAATTATTTAAATTCTAGAAATATTTTTAAGGTAGTGACAATAAGTTTGCTGATGAATGAAATAAGAGTACAAAAGACGAGTCAGGATGACTTCATTTGGATACCAGCAACTTGAAGAATGGAATTGCTAACTAACAGGAAAGCTACGAGATGAAAGAAAGGGATTTGGGGTAGGAAGGGACACTGGGAATTCAATTTTTGATGTTGAGAATGTTTATCACACCTCCAAGGAGAGAGAGGATAGGAAGTTGTACACATGACTATGGTTTGCGGGCAAGCCCTGGGTTGGTGGGGTAGATTTGGGAGGCACTCCCCATATAGTCTGTAAATGTGGTCGAGGAGGTCAAGGGCTGTACCACGGCAATCACGTGCCCCCTCAGCTCATGGCCCTATCACCTTGAGTCCTCCCTCATTCCACCTCCCTGGCCTCCCAACCCCCTGGTATCCACTGGGAGAACTGATCGATGGTCCTACTCCTTTTCCACTATGGCTCAACTAATGGGTCTTGACCCTTCCTCCCCTTCCTTGATGACAATTTTAGTTCTGCATTTCCCTTTTGGGTTCATATCATTCCTCTTAAGAAAAATACCAAAGAACTTGAAGAGAAGCCTTTCCCAATGAACACAGTAGCATCCAAACCTGAACAGGTTTGCAGTGTCTTCCCCTCTTGGGGACTTCCCACCCACACCAGCTCTCTCATCAACCCCTTCATTCCACCTTATTTGAAGAATGCTACTCACTCTTACCCTGAACTTATCTCTAGAAACTATAAATTCTTCTATTCTCTCTTTTTTCTTTTTTTCCTTTATTTTAGTGCTGGGGACTGAACCCAAAGACCCATGCATGCTAGGTAAGTGTTCTACCACTAAACTACATTGCCATCCCTGTCTTCTATTCTCAAAATAGTCTCTTCTTTAACTATCGTCATCACCGATTAGCACATTGGCACGGAGCTGGTTAACTTCAAGTCCATTTTTCTCTGCTCCAGATTCAATTATTTGAGTAGCGACTTTTTAATCCTAGTTAAGTGGCTTTTAAAACAGGTACACGCATAACAGTTATATCCTTACAAAGAATATTCACGGGCATGTGGAGGCCTTATTTCTGACACTTTAAAAGGAGCTAATGTTTGCTTCTTCTGAAAATGATGAAATTATGGTTCATCAAGATTAAGTGACTTCTCTAAAGACATGATTCATACTTAGGAGTTATGACTCTTGATTTGTAATGTGTTAACACATCACTGTGAAGGAAATAACAAGTTGATTGATAACAAGTGTCAACAGTAAGACACTCCTAATTTCCAAGGACATTAGTTCATTGATGTAGTGTAGCTGAAACCATCTCACATTTCTTCCCACACATGGGAAAGAAACAAGAATTGTTAGCCCAACCAACGTTTCTAGGAAGGTCATAAGAACCCAGGGTTCAAATTGTATCTCGACTCCTGTAATTTGTCCTTCCCTGCTGTCACTCCCATTATGGTTCAATTAACAGTGGAAGCCGGGAGCGACTTGATGAACATCTGTCGCATCCACCTGGAAATAATTCAATAAGGGTGCACCACGGGAAGATATTATGGGACATCAGCCTACTATTTTTTTTTTTCATCTTCACACTGGGTGGCGAGAGCAATTCAGATGATGGGAGGAAAAAGAGGACTTGATCATCTGGAAATATTAGGTCAGTTTCTCAGGGCAGCATTCCCACACATATTGGAAAGGAATATGAAAATATTAACGCAAATGGACTAGACTTGTGAAGCAACAATGGCATCAATATTTTAGATGGTATAAAGAAAATAATAGTGTTAGTAGTATATCGCCTGAAAAAACATATTTTTGATGTATTACTTAAGCATTTCACAGGATGCCCAGGGATGATCAGAAAAATGGACAAAAATGTGAAGGGCCATTAGACTTATATTGCATGGAATGAACAGACCACGACAATGAGGATGTAAGCCTGGGACGAACCACAATTCGGCATGTCTGCAAGTCCCATGGCAGGTCCAGCCATCGCTGGACACACCTCTCGATTCCCTTATTCCCTTTTTAAATAGCTACTATTTCTTGATTTTTTTTCCAAACTAGACATTTGCAATTCTCCCAAGGAATCATTCTAAAATGTAAAAATGTGCTGCCCAAGCCTTGGATGCTATTAATTTAATAATCATCACTTTAAAATTGTTTTTTAATTAGCCTATCTAAGTAACAAATCTCTGTTCCCTTGCACTGTTAATTATTTTCCATAACTGCTGTGTTCAACCATGTTTTTAAGACATCTGTTTCTAACACTACTCTCAACCAAAATAAGGACTTCATAATATAAGGTTTAAGACGAAGGCTCCAGAAACTGCAGATACTTCAGAATTAAAAGGCAGGATGCCAGTGCATAAATACAGTCACCTTCAAGTAATACAATGGGAAGAGCGGCAAACAGCTATTCTCTACAGATGCTAGAGCAGCAAGAAACAGGTTTAACCTGCAGGTGTGAGAGAGAGGATTTAGTTTAGACAGAAAAAAAAAATAATGATCTATCAATGTTCAACAACAGAGAACTATTATTATGAAAAAGAATTCCATTTTCCTCTAATTATCTTAAACTATGATCACATATTATAAAATATGGTCATATTTTATAATATGGTTATTTATTTTGTTGGAGTCAATATTATGTTTGTATCTGGTAGAACTTCAGGTTTCTCCTGCAGGTTTATGATTTTGTCACCACTCGATAGCACTGGAATCATTTTAGTTAAGCTTAAATTCATTTATATGTAAATATATAATTTAGGAATTATATGATTCTTTAAAAAATAAATATATAATTATAAGTATATAAATTAGCAAATTTTACATAGTGTAGAAACACTTTATAGACATCATATAGGACAGAACTAAGTTCAAAATTCAAGAAGAGTGGAGAAAAACAACGCAGGATGCCTTGAAGAATTGGGAAGGTGCGTTAGCACTTCTTTTGCTTTAGCACTTTCAGAATCAGAGAACGGAGAAAAGGAGTCATTGACACTTTTAGTCACTTTACTGTGACATCTTGTGGGACACATACATTCTGCTTACCATGGTAGCACAGAACCATAGTCTTAACCACAGTGGACATACTGAATGTCACAATGAGAGCCTGACACTGGCAACTCAAGAATATGTCATTCTTCTTGTTGTTAAACATTTAAACTTAAACACATAATTTCATGAACTGACATTTCCTAATTGGTGACAATGTAAAACCGATATAGACAATTAAATTTTATTTTAATGCTTATACACCAAATGATCTTTCATAGAAGCCATGCCACACTTTTGGTGACTGTAAAAATAAAATCAGCCAAAATGAATGAAAACTGGAAATAAAATGAATGTCTCAAAACAGAATATCACATCAAGAAACCAATCTAGGTCTCTATTCTAAAAGAATGAAAAGTAAACATGTATGAAAAGCATTTCAGAAAACCGTGTGTTCTCTATGAAAAATAAAATTAAATGGAGATTCCAGGAAAACAATTAACAGAAATTCTGAATACCACTCAAATATCCAGTTCATTATAATTGAGTGATCTTTTACTTCAAGAGCTAAGTAAATTGACCCAAGTTCAAGAAAAGATTTAGCACTGACATTAAGAGTCATTTTGAGGAAAATATGAAAAAGGATCATGACCCTGAGTACAATAATGTGAGCCTTTTGGTAAATGTAATAAAAGCTGACCCCAGCCTGTTGAAAAGGAATGTAGGGTATGTTTTGGAAGACCCCTCAGCCTCTCCTTACATTCGAGTTCTCTCAACTCTCTAAATGTCCATATTTACCTGGTTCCCTCATGATAGTGCAGGACTCATCCATTCAACAGCATTTTATTAAGAGTCTTTATAACGCCAGCGACTAGGAAGTGTTCTCCCACCTTTGCAATGAACAAAAATATGAACTGAAAAATACACAAAATTCTTTGTGAAATGATAGATGCAATAAGGAAATAAAATATGATGGTAAAGATCTGGGGAAGGATAGAAAGGGAATATAAGCAGAGGGGGGGATGATCTACCAAGGCTCATATTATTGTATTCAGGGTCATGATCCTTTTCCATATTTCCTTCAAAATGACCACAAAGGGCTTGTGTCTTTCAGGGAAAAAAAGGTACTCATTGAACATTGCCAGTGATTTGATGCTACCCTCCCCACAACCCTGAAGTAGGATCACAATGAATGAGGGAATATTGACACAAAAAAAAATAGGTAATAAATGCATGTGGCAGATCATATTATAGACCCTTTTAAGTAAATAGTTTGAATTTATTATAGGACAATGTGAAGCCATTATAAGATTTTCATTGGAGGAAGTATGGGATGGGGTAGAAGGATGACATGCACTGATGAATACTAGAAACAGAGTCAAATTTTAGTGAAGATATATCCATTGTTCACTTTATACATAAAAATAAAATCAGAATAGGGAAAATGCTTACATAAATATACAGAAAATCAAAGAAAGCTATCTCCATAGCATAGCACCAAGAAAAGCAAAACCATAAGCATTCTAAGTACCAAGCTTGGAAGTATGCAGAACCAGCCACAAACTCATCTGTCACGGTTTAGTTATGTGGTGGCCCCATATGCTCATGCGTGAGACAATGTAAGAATTTTCAGAAATGAAATGACTAGGTTATGACACCCTTAACTTAATCAGCGCACGAATCCACTGATACGGATTAACTAGGCAGTAATTATAGGCAGGTAGGGTCTGGCTGAAGAAGGTAGGTCATTGAGGATGTGATGTTGGAGTTTATATTTTGTCCATGACGAGCAGGATTCTCTTTCTGCTTCCTGTTGCTATGTCCTGAGCTGCTCTCCTCCATCACGCCCTTCTGCCATGATGTTCTTTCTGCCTGACCTAAGGCTCAGAGCAATGGAGTCAAACATCTATGGACTGAGACCTCTAAAACCATGAGCCCTTAAAAGTCTTTTCCTTCTCTGTATTGTTCTGATCAGGGCTTTTGGTCATAATAACAAAAAAAAGTTGACTAAAGCCAAAACTGGTACCAAGAAGTGGGGTTATTTCTGTGTCTAACCTGACCATGAGGTTCAGAAGCTTTTGGAGCTGGTTTGTTGGAGGAGAAATGTTGAAAAGTTTAGAGATGCAATTTGGAAAACTATTAGAATGTTCTAAGTGGATTTTAATGGGAAATTCTGGTCGGGGCTCAGAAAACCAGGATGCTGATAGAACTGCAGATGGTAAAGACCAGGCTCATGAGATTTCAGAGGAAAAGGAGGACTCTGTTGGAAACTGGACTAGAAGCCATTCATATTACATTCTAGCAAAGAAATTGTCTATATTTTGCCCATTCCTGAAACTTTCTATGAGGCTGAGTTTAAAGGTGATGGACAAATTAATCTGGTGGAGGAAATTTCAAGGCAGCACAGCATTCAGGCAGCTGCATGGGTATTACTGGTGGGTTTTAGCCATGTTTACTGTGACAATCAAAAGCAGAAAGCACAGCCAAAAGATTTTTTTTTTTTTTTTTTTTTTTTTTTTTTTTTTTTTTTTTACAAATCAGTTTGGTCAGAAAACTGCAAGTAAAACTTGGGTAGAGGAAAGTGTGGTTGTTAAAAAGATTACAACTACTAAAGACACCCTAACCACTTTACTCAGAAACAATTAGGAAAGATGGCTTGAAAGCATCCAAGGAATTGGCAAGATAACACCCATCTCAGGCTCAAAGATATAGAAGTAAAACTTCCTTTTAGGTTATTGTGGAATCCTGCCTGTACAGAGGGACCTAGGTAGTTATTTGATCATGCTTTACCATCAGGTACTCAGAGGATACAGCTCTGATCTTGAAAGGCTTGGCTATATTGTGAGATTGTGGTAGAACTTGGCATCAACTACACTACATGGTGCTGGTTATACAGGAATGCAGGATGCAGGAGTCGTGTAGGCTTCCACCAAAAATTCAAAGGAAGGCGTTGGAGGCCAGGCAAAGTATGGGAAGGTCAAAGTCCCTCTGATCTAGCCCAAAAGGGTGATGCATGAAGATGTGAGAAGGAAGCTGCAGTAGAGATCACTGAGATTAACAGATGTCAGTTAAAATGGGTCATCTGCCAAAGAAAGCTTCAGGAATAGAGGAGAAACAATCCAAAAGAGAGGTCATGTGGGCTGCAACCAGCAAGGCCATAGGGATGGAGCTACAAAAGGCGTTTGAAGAGAATGCCACATGCCCTAGACGCTAAACACAGAGCTAAAGGACTTGTTTGTCCACCTGGATTTTGCTCTTGTTTGGATTCCATCTCTTCTATTTCCCCATTTCTCCCTTTTAGGATGAAAATGTTTACTCTGTGCCATTATGTATCGCATATATGTAACTTGGGGTTTTTTAAATTATTTTTTACAAAGGCTCACACTTTGGATTTGGACTTTTGGGTAATGTTGGAACTGTTAAGACAATGGGGACTCTTGGAAATGGACTAAATGTATTTTGCATTATGACATGGACATGAGCTTTGGGGGGCTGGGATGAAATATTATGATTTATATGTAAGGTGTCTCCACAAATCTCACATGTGAGACAAAGCAAGAATTTTCAGAAGTGAAATAATTGAGTTATGAGATCCTTAATGTAATCAGTGCATTAATCTACTGATAAAAATCAACTTGGAAGTAACTATAAATAGGTAGGTTATGGTTGGTCACTGGGGGTATGACTTTGGGGTTTATAGTTTGTCCCTGGTGAAGAAGAGCAAGCTCTCTTTGCTTCCTGATGTCATACCCTTCTGCCTCACCTCCAGCTCAGAACAATGAAGTCAGCCATGTAGGGTTTGAGACCCCCAAAACCGAGGGCCCCAAATAAGCTTTTCCTCCTCCACATTCTTCTTCTTCTCAGGACTTTTGGTCACAATGATGAAAAAGTTGACCAAATCATAATCTGAGGCAGACAGGAAAAATGTCTTTGTATGATATGACAATTCACACTAAGGCTTCTTATTTGAAGCAAGCACCCAAGAAAGGGCTTTTCAGATTTGGAAAAGGAATTTAAACAATAAAATAAAAACCCCTGCTGACCATCACCTGGGGAACCAACTCATAGAAAATATTAGGAAGAAGGAAGATATAGACGCTGTGAAGATCCGAACCAAGGTACTCACTGCTTCCTAGTTTCACCATGATTCAGGAGTACAAAATGTCATTCTAAAACCCTAGCTGAGAAGGATAGGTAAAGTGAGAAAGAAAACAAAACAAAATGTTGGACTCAATTAAAGTGCTCTGTCTTTCCTTTCAAAATTTCCCTTCCCAATTTCTCATCTTTCCTTCTTATCTTTTTCTACCTTGGCAACCAGAGCACGTGCAGAAACAGGACAATGGGGAAAATGGGTGCTGTGTTGAAGTCATGGTGATACTCCCTGAGAAAGTAAGAGGAGCAGGGATGTCACGTGAAGTCACTGACAGAGACTAGCTGGTGGTAGAAAAAGTGGAGTGGTGGGAAAGTTAGTTAACTGAACAAATGTGCTGATTTGGTAAATATATCAAAGATCGTGGAGACCATTTTTACTATCTAGTATTTGTAATTCATAGGATTTATATATTTTTACACATATAGGCATACATATACCAGATATAAAAATAGTTATATGTACACGATTATGGATAGCATGCCTGTGCATGCACGCATGCATGCGCACACATACACACACATTTCCCCATCTCTACTTCCTAAGAGGCCCTAGAAACAATAACATTTCAGTAGCTATGAGCACATTAAGTGACAAGATCTGGTCTGGAAATAACCGTTCTTCAGGAAGAATAGCTTATTCTAGGCTGGGTCAAGAAAATACAAGATGACAAGATGAGTTTTGTATAATCTGTTATGCCAGAAAATAAGGATGGAGGCAGAAAAAGGTTGGGGAATATGGCAAAAGGACACAAGCCTTCTACCACTGGTCAAATTCAGGACAATTCAAATATTAAAGAAATAAAAATGAAAACCTCCCTCTAATAACACTCTGTTGAATAAGCTAGGAATTAATGCATCCATGCTGATATAATTGAATGATATGGGAGAAGGGGAAATTCTTTCTCATAGTAGACTGCTTACCTGCAAATGTAAAAAGAAAGATAAAACCAGAAATTAGATAATCATTACTTGACAATCAGAGTAGTGGTAGTTAAGAGAAACAGGAGTCATCAATGAATACCAAGCCTAATCTGTGAGGTTTTGCATAGTATAACAATATTGCCCTACAAAAGGTTAATAGAAAACAAAGAAAAAGTGGCATTTTTAAAATAAGAAACCTAGATACTATCTGGAAGATACAGATGCTATGAAGATCCGAAGATATATTAGATAATAGAGGATAGAATCACCAGTGATTTGATGCATCAATATTGCATGTCTGCTGATTCTAGGTACTGAGAAAAACCACACAGTCATTCCAATGGTATGCTGCCAAGAATACATGGCCTGAGTTTGGTCATGGGGAAACAGTGGACAGACCACATTAAGTTCACACTGTAGAATAAAGGACTGTACTCTTTAAGAATGTAGAGATCATGATAGACATGGAAGGAAAGAGAAACCATTATTTAAAGTGGCCATTGATCCCTGATGACTAAGTGCAACACAAAATCCTAAATTGCAAGTGGGCCAAGGAGGAATAAGAGACTTTGGTGAAACAGATGGTTAAATTTGAATGAGTTCATCAGGACAGATTATGAGTGTATCTATGTTGATTTCCTGATTATGAGGATACAGAGGCTGGTCAGCAATAATGTAAGAGAGTTCTTGTTTCTAGGAAGTGTGAACTAGTTCATTTGTGATTACACACAGAGAGAGATGGGGAAGTACAATAAAAAGTTAAATATTGAGAAAACTGAGTGCTAGGGCTGCAGGAGTGCTTTACCTGCTCTTATAATTTTTCTGTAGATTTGAAACAACTTTAAAAGTTTAAAAAAATTCTAGACAAAATTTTCTAACCAAAAATGCCAAAACACACACAAAAAATTAATGGTAAGAAAGGCAAATATTTGAACATATACAATGTGAATTCAACACAAATTAATTCCATGTGGCACTGTAAAAATAAAAATATTTGGGTGCTTTTTCATTTATAGAATAAAAATAAGCTTTTAGTAAAAAGATCAAACAAATGATAAAACAGTCAGAAATTATAGTTTAAAATATTCTGTGAAATAACTAAATTGAAACCTTGGCAATTATATTAGTTTTCTATTGCTATTGTAACAAATAACCACAAACTTGCTAGCTCAAAGCAAAACTCATTATCATCTAATGGGTTTTGAAGGACAAGTAGCTCAGTGTCACTCAACTGGTTCCTCTTCTCTGGATGGCACAAGATCAAAAGCAAAGTGTCTACAGGGTTTTCTCTTTTCTGAAAGCTTTGGGGAAGAAGCCACCTGCCAGCTATTCAGGTTGTTGGCAGAATTCAGTTCCTTGAGGGAAGACTGAAGTAGTCCTATTTCCTTGATAGTTGTCAACCCAGGTCAACATTATCCTCTAGACACATCTCTTTATTCCTGGCATGTGTCCCTCTATACATCAGAGCCCATCTCATACTTGGAATCTCTTGAATTCCCCCTTTCTTTTTCAAATATTTTCTGCCTTTGTCTTCTGCCATATGTTTTTTGAGTCAGAGAAGACTCTCTGCATTTAATGGCTCATTTGATTACACAGGGTACATACACATAGATAATCTAAGATCATTTCCCAATTTTAAGGGGCCATACATGACTGTAATTAAATCTGCAAGATCCCTTTTCCTTAAAACATATCAACAGGGAATATGGTGTGAACACTTTGGGGGGACCCTTATTCTCTCCCTACAGAGATTACAAACTTTAGTTGCTGTGGACTCATTATTGGCCTCAGTTCTTCACATTTTCCTCTGGTTATACCCTTAGCAATGATTTTCAAAATTCTTCCCATAATAGCAGAATATATTTCCACATCTCTTGACTTTGGTCACAATTTTTTTTTAATTACTGTGTCCAACAGAAACAAGCTGAAATGATGCAATACTAAGCCTTAAGAAATTTTGAGTATATCTACTTGCCCTCTTATATTTCTACAGTTGCCATAGGAAGAATATTTCTCCCTAGGTCCCTGGATCAAGGAAGAAGAGCATGGTTTGTGGAAGAAAGTTATTCCAGCTGAGTTGAGTCAAAACTAGGTACTTCCATCTGACCACGGATACTGCAAAAACACAATGAAAGGCAATTTTAAACAACTAATTTGTATGGGAATTTCCTGTGCAATAGTTCACAATATGAGAAAAATTCCCATCCTAATATATTAAATAAAATAATCAGAAAACATAACTGAAGAATTCACCCCAAATCCAGTAAATGAAGACAGAGGAGGAAATAACAACTACAAAGAGTAGCTAAAAGACACGGTGGGGTAGACTGAAGGGCTACAGAGCCCACAACTGACACTAGCTGCAAAAAACAAAAAAGAATAGAAAAAGGGCTGGGCAAGAATACTTAGATTTTACATGACAGTTTGTCATAATTTAGGAACTATACAGTATGTTGAATACCAAGTAAGAATTAAAGATGAATTCATATTTAGACTTATGAAAAAACTACAGAGTACAAGAAGTAAAAGTTTTTCAGAATGAAAAGACAGATGACTTATAATGGAACAATTATCCTGGTCTTACATTTCTTATCAGTAACAGAAGACAGCAGCTCGATATCTTTAAATGGCTGATAAAAAGTAAGTGGAAGTATCTAATTTCATAACCAGCTAAATTATCACTCCTGAATGAGTTCATAATAAACACATTTTTAGACCCTTAGATGTTAAATATATTTAAGAAAATTCCTAAAGAATATATTTCAGAAGGAAAAGTCAAATTATTGAAGACATAAGAAGTGAAAATGAACACAAAATATTGATGAATATGCATCAGTAAATTTAAAATATCTTCAAAGATTAGAAATAAGATCATTATCATTTGCTTCAAAATAGGTAAAATTACATTTCATTCATTGATAAGCAGATGAAAAAAATATTTCACAGTATAATTAGGAAAATAAAAAATTAAAACCAAAGTCATACACTTTATATTTCCCAGGTTAAATAAAATGAAATGTCTTACAAAAAAAAAAAAGGTCCTTGCCTGTGGTAGAGCACACTGGTACAATACTTTTAGAAAACTGGTATCATACAGAAAAGTTGAAGACTTACATACCCTTCATCCATACAATTTCATTTATTTTTTCTTTCTTTTATATACAGTAGAAAAATCTTTCCAATATAATTAAAGAAAAAAGTATTACACATTATTCAGTGTTTTTCATAGTAGAAATTATGGAAAGAACCTAAAAGACTACACAAAAGGGACAAGTCATTTTAAGTGTACACACATAATACAGCATCATTCAATTTACAAACATGAATGAAAAAAATACTCATCAACATAGATAATTCTCAAAAAATAAGATTGCATAAAGAAACAAATTGAAAAATGACGTATAAAGTATGAAACCATTTACAAAAAGTTTTAAAACATAAAATATACTTTTATAAATGAATATGTACAGTGATAGTATAAAAAGACAAATTGAAATTATAAATATCAAATAGATAGTTGTTTAAGTCAGAAGAAAGGTGGATGGGAATAGGCCTGGGACAAAGATGATGCTTCAATGTAAAAGTAATGTTAGGCTCCTGAAGCAAATATAGAAAACTATTAAAATTCAAGAAAGCTGTGTGCTATATACATAGGTAGTATATTATTTGCTGTATATTTCTGTATGTCTCTAGGATTCTGTAACAAAAATACCTGAACAACTTTTCTCAGGATCATTTGGCCTATTTCTGAAGAAAATGAAAAGTAATCTCTAAGGGTTTTAGTGCATTAGTCCTCCCCAGGGGGACACATTTGCACAACTGGAGACACTGAGGCTGCTTGCAATGAAACATTAATACATAAATGCCAGTCTCTCCAGACTCTGCATGTTTTACTAGTTAGTGTGGAGCAGGACTTCCTTGAACAGCTCAAATCTCTCTAGAAAGAAGAGGCTCTGCCTATGGATAAGACTTACAATAATACTAAAGGTAATTGGTCACAATTATCATTTTTAATAGTGACTCACAGTAAGACCACTTCAAGGCTTTGGGAAGCATTGTCAGGTCTTGTAAAGGGTTAGGAGGCAGAACGGCTTGGGTCCCAGGGTTAGTTAGATATTAAGTCCCTAAGCCTTCTCAAAACTTCAGAAGTGTCATCTATGAAATGAGTTTAAAATTACTACACTTTCAGAATATGTAAGGAAGAAATAAAACAACAAAAGTAAAATGTACATATATCTAGTAGGTACTCAATATGTTAGTCCCTTAGATTTCAAGTGAAACTGATAAAAAACAAAAGGCAAAATGCTTCAGAAACCAGATAAAGTTGTTTATCACTTAACAACACGTCATTTACTGAAAAACTATCAGTAGGCATTTTCACTGTTGTACAAATACCAAATAGTGTACTTCAAAAACGAAGGTTCCAACATGCTAGTCTAAAGGAAAAGTTTCAGGTCAATTAGAATCTCATGAAACCACTGTTGTACACATGGTCCATTCCTGACAGAAACATCATTATGTTGCACATGGCTATGTATAATTAATGGGGGTGGTTAATGAAGAAAATAAAAGTCTTTACAGCCTATGGTATCAGAATGCATATGCCTCTGAATAAACCATGTAATATTTCCCAGTGCCAATCACCTCACTCAGAAATGAGAATTGCAGAGTTATTTGAAGACCTCCATAAGTTAAAAGTGCTGGGCATAAAAAAGTCAATAAATAGTAGCTGCTATTAGTATCATTGTTGTCAGTATTATCATTCTCTAAAAATAGGGAGAGAAAAAGAGATGAAAACAAATAGGGCATTTGTGATCACAGAGTGAGAAGTTTAACTACAAATTTTAAAACCATGAAAAATCTTGTTCAATCTAATGTGTCTCTGCACAAACTTTCAAGAGAATAACAACATTTCATCTTCAACACACCTTTGCATAACTAAACCCCTACAGCTTTCTCAAAATGACTGAGAGACTTGCTTTTGGCAAAAAAAACCTGAATAATAAAGAATAAATGCTTATGTCTTAAGTCTTCATTGCCCTCAACAAATACATTCAGAGGATCATAAAAAAAATCTAAAATTCAGATTTTCAAACGAAAAGCATTCTTGAGAAAGTTATTAGAATATATATTATTGAGAAACTATCTTTTTATTGTATGTCCTTTTGTTAGCTTTCAAATCTCAGGTATCCTCCAAAACTATAAGTTACATTGTTGGGTCCCAAAATATGGTCTCTAGGATAGTAGCATCAACTACACCTGAAAACATGTTAGAAACGCAAATTCTAGGGCCCTATCCCAGCCCTTCTGAATACTAAATTCCCTGGCTGAAGCCAGCAAATCTGTTTCACCAGCTTTCCAGATGATTCTGATACAAGTTAGAGATGCAATAGGTTGCATAATAGAAGATCCCGCAGTCTTAAAAGTTTGATAAAAATAGCCCAGTGCTGCTTACAGTGCCCTGATCACATCTTCCAGAGACATTGTACAAGGAATCCTTACACTGGTCTATAGACTGGGTTCAAACACTACTAAGATCCCTTACATCTTTGATGTTACAAACAATGGTCTCTGGATTTGCCTAATGTGCTTTAAAACACAGAGGTGGCAGCTCCACGTGACAATGTTTTAGGTCCCTTCCACTTGAAAAGTTCTATAATGGGTGATCCAGCATGGCATGAAGGAAACCTTCCAATACACTCTGAAGTCTTAGGAAACATTTTCCTGTAAGAATAAGGGAATGAAGGATGGTTTTAGAATTTCAAATGTTCTGCTTCTAATGTTAGTTATTTCATAGTTAGTTTAGTCCAACTAAATAAAACCCTGAAGCAGCAACAAGCACTCTGCCAATGTGTGAGTTAAAAATCAAAGATATACCTGAAGATCTCAGAAGTTAAAGATAGGCTTGAATGTCCTCTGACTTGGTTTTATAAGGTGGGATTTAGGTAGATCTCCTTGAAAGAGAGGGTTCTGTCCCCTACATGCATCTTTATCATGCATCTTATATATCCATCTTTCATCAGAGTTACAAAGAAATCACTCAAAAAATAATATGCTAAATTTTTTTTAAAAATTTAATGAATATTTTACCATGTCAATATACATTCATTTTTTCTTAACCAGGCACTAAAGACTTTCTTAGAAAGGCATGGTGCCCCTCCCAGGAAAATCTATCATCTCTTTTGCTTCAAGAGACAGAAAGCGCCCAAACCCTCCTTTCTCCTTTCAGCCTGTGGACTCTACCCCTGCAGAAAAAAAACTTCCTCATTCCAAGGACCTGCTTTCCAGAGAGTTCTAGATGGAGCTAAAATCAAGCAACTCTTTTGCATATTCATTTCCATCGTGGAAATCCCACCCACTGCTCTCAGATCCCACTGACCACATTTTGACTTCTGTGTGCTGTGCTCATCCCCAGGTCCCTGTGACTTTATTAGCACAGTAGCACCTTGGCCAGAGGCAGAGTCCTTTCTAAATAGGGCAGCAGACTTCCTTGCCAGAAGGTTTATTCCAAATCGAAGTAATTCCATTTGTTTCCATCCAAATTAAGATGTGTTCACAAGACATCTTAATTCCCACCTTTAATGAAGCAGTATGAGTCTTTCTCATGAGAAAAAAAATGGGAAATTTGTGTTAGATGAAAGCTTTGCAAATGTGTCTCTTGTTGCCAGCGCTCATCTTTACATGAACTCTAAATAACCCAAATGATCACATATAGACCAAGCAGGATGTATAAATGCAGTGTCAATTCCTGGCCATTATTATTTATTATTGATATTTATTACATATCAATGGAGTCCTAGAAAAGAGAATTGCTAGTAAATTCTAAAGCTATCTTAATGTGACTATGGAAATCTGTGTGTTGTAAAATCCATACAGTGATTCAGTAGATGATTTTCTTCTCCATATACTGGCTGTGATCATATTCTAACTGAATTCTACATAATTCATAACTCATTCATAATATGAATAAGAAAGTCACATCCTAGTAGAGCAATTTTCAATGTATAATTATGATGATAACTTTGTTGCTTGCACTCTGCAATGAATTACTAAGTAAGGTTAAAATGGAATCACGGAGTGCTTTTCAATAAAATAAGGGCATCTATAAACGATTTTCATGTTAATTATTTAGCATCAGCCTTATAACTAAGGAAAATCAGGCAGGTAGTGGGGTGTTGCTCTTGCTTCTTGTAATATATAAACTTTATTATCAAATTACTGTAGCAGAAATTGTTTTCATTTCTTTAATGAAAAGAAATGATTTCATTTTCTAGTTACCGATCTTTTCCCATATGACATAAAAGAGAATCTTAAGCGTGGCTTAAGGCATCTGTCTCAGTAGCTGGTGCCTCCTTAATTGCCATATTCTGATCTCTTTCAGAAGAGGCAATGACTTGAGAAGCCCAGTCTCTCACACCAAATCATTGTGGATGTTGACCTGGATGGAAGCAAAGGTCTCATCTTGTCAGGAAGACTTTCCACTCTTGATTTGACTCCTTGATTGATCTTAACTAAGGAACATCCATCAGGAAGTCTATTGATTATCCCAGAGCCAAGATCAGGGACAATGATAGGAAGGTGTTTGACTCCCTCCTGTTCTCACCAGAGTTCCTTCATGAGGTCAGTAACAGGAATAGTCCAAATAGTCTTTTAAATAAGTAGCATATCCTAGGTGCTATATAATGTCACAAGAAAACAATGGAAATTTTCCACTTAAACTTCTAAATGTTCAGGAATAACTTTTGATGACACCTCTCTTCTTCAATAACTATGCAACATTATTTGAATTTTTAGCATAGTTATCTTCAGTTTAATTAAGAAGCATGATAAATTCATGTTCACGGACTACCTACATCTAAGTAGAAGAAACAAAAACTTACACCTTCCCTCTGTGTATTACTACCACAACTCCTTTTCTAAACCAAAGTGCACAACAGGTTAGCACAACACTGCGTTCTATAATTGCATCTTTCAGATTTTCTTCCTAATATGAAACCCTAGGGGGGAGAAAGTTTGCATTTAAACATCATATTTTGCACTTGTCTCAATTATGCTTTTGTAATTAAAAGTATTTATGGGGCAAAAATGTGAAGTGCTATACAAAACCTTGTTATAAAGCTTATTTAAAATCTGCATGCCTCTTTTTGCCACACTGTGAAATATATGTCCCCCAGATGCTGCAAAGTTAAAAAGGAAAACCTGTCTCACTTACCATGACTTCTTGTCCTTCCCTGGAGCAGAATTTAGGACCACAGCCAGGTCCTAAATTCTTATAGTACCTCTTGCACGAAGCATACCAATTCCCACCGTTACACCTGGAGCTCTTCATCTCTCCAGAATCTTCACTTCACCACTACCCACCTATTTAACATCTCCCCATCTTTCCCCCTCCTCTGTGAATTCATCAAATGCTTGAAGCCCTCTCCCTCACCTGAGTGAAATTACCATCATTTTTCTCTAATATGTAAAGTACAATCAAATTTCTCTTCCAAGACCCCAAGCCTGCTCTTTAGTCCCTTTACTCTGCGTCATGTTCCAGGTGTGAGTTGATAAACATTTCTCTGTTCAACATCAAGTAATCGACAAACACACTGGAATGGAGTTGGGGTGCCACACATTTACATGGTATCAATACCTGAGAAAGGAAGAAGGGGCAGTAGACAAAGGGAGAAGGTGAACTGCCGTTTAGGCTTAGCAAAGTCTTGGGAGAAAACACACTGGTTGGGAGTTATGGTATCTTAAGGTCAGAGGGCTAGCTAGCCCTTACAGGTTGTCCTACTTCAGTCACCAGAGGCAGGCCAGCTCTGGATTGGGCATGACCTAGGCAATCTGACTCTCTGAGACAGGCTGAATAAACTGAGAGGCAGAGACTGTCTGCTGACTCCACCTCCTGCTGATTCCTCCTTTCCTGTCTTCCTCAGTGGCCATCCCCTGTTTGCCCTCAAATTCAATCTCAGCCCTTCTCCTTCAAAATTACCTTCCACCTATATGCAATTCCCCTGCCAGGCTTGGCCAACAGGAGACACTGAAAGGGGAATAGCAAGGAGGAGGAAAAAAAAGCCAAGATTCTTCTCTCTCCCTGTCTTTATATCTGAGAGGACTCTGGTTCCAACTCCTTCTGGAAAATTCCACCCTAAGTATTCCCAGCATTCAGTAGGCAGGCCAGCTGTAATTCCAGCTCTCTTCACTTGGCCCCAGCTCCAGGGCTTTGGCAACAACACCTCCCTCTCCTTTGTTCTTCCACATTTAAAGATGTAGGGAGCTTTCCGTTTTCAGTTAAAATTGTCCATTGTTTGGCTTCTCAGCTCGTCCATTCCCCTGTGGTAACTTCCTGCATCAAAAGATCATGGAATGAGATGGACATCATTACCCTAGTTACATGTATGATTGCATAAATGGTTCAACTCTACATCACGTACAACCAGCGAATTGAAAAGTTGGGCTCCATTTGTGTTCAATGAATTGAAACGCATTCTGCTGTCATGTATAACTAAGTAGAATAAATTTTTAAAAAATTCTCTGTTTGAAATTTAGAATGACTTTAGTTTTCCTGCCTGGACTCTGATCAATAAATCTTTCTCAGAAATGAACCCATATACAGAAGCCCAATGTCTAAAAAAGATCAGTCACCAAACTCCTGCCAAAAGGCACTTGGAAGCACAGTACTTTCCCCTTTGCTCCTAGGAGAACAAGAAGTAACACAGAACCCCCAAAATATGACAATACATCAGAGAACAGCCATCTCAAAAATTGTCAGGGTGTCCTGTTTTGGATCCCTCCTCACCTGCCCAGTACAGAGAAACAGCCTTATTAAAATATGCACCTTTAATCTGCACACATGTTATCGCAATGGATCATTTTTCAGGTATCTATAAAAATAGATGCATGTCTCCATTATGGTATGAGTTCAATATGGGTTCTTTGCATGCCTATCTCTTCCATTAGGGTGATAATTCCACCTTATTCATCAAATTTCATCCCTTAAGAAAGTATAGGTAGGCATATAAATTTGCATTAATTTTATCTTGACTATTAAAGCTTTATTTAATACTTTTTATCCATTTTTGTGGTTTACCTCTGCATTTGATATGGTTATGATGCAGGAGAAGAGAACAGTGTGGCATTCACAAATATGACTCCATTATGCAGGATAAGTGTGTTAATGTAAGTATCATCCGAAAGAACTTTAGATGAAGCCAGGATGCCTCTTGGGAAATGTAAGAAAATGCAATGTTTAAGCAGATTTGATGAAATTCTTTCTTCCCAGTAGGCACCAATAACTATAACAATGGGACATTGCCTTACTTCAACTGAATGATTACCCTTGACAATAGATGTATAAACAGTGCTTTTAAATCTGTTAAGTTAAATGAAAGAAAAGAAAGGAACATCTTACTAGGAAACAAAGCATAAAGAAAGAAAGCACTTGGTATCAGTGAAGTTATTTTGCTCAATTTTAAAATTACAGTAACATTTTGTTGGAAAGGGAGACCATGCCAATCAGTACCTTATTAGTGGTCATTATTGCTGAGGGAGCATTTATTGAACAATTACAATATATGAAAGACAGTGCTTGATATTTTCTCGTTGAATTCCTAAAATAAGTTTGAGAAATAGATTGTTGTACCTCCTTGTGGAGGAAAAAAACAAAAACTAGTAGTAACATGACTTGCCCAAAGTTAAATAGCCAAGTGACAGGGTCAGGCAGCACAGCCAAAGCAATCTAATATCAAAAGCCCCATGTTTTTTCACCCAAACTGTTCTCTGATTTGAGTAACAAAACACTGAAAGCGTTTTGCTAATTATTTTATAAAGTGTTTTCCAAAAAGGACAGTCTTATTTTCAACTGTCATTTTTAGGGACATAGCTCAGTTTTCATTCTATAGTCCTGAGATAGATTCTAAGGGTTTCGCTAACTATGGTATCTTTTTCTGAGATTACCTCACTAAATAATTTTTTCTAATTATTGCTTTCTTGCTAAGATAGTATCTGTTAAATGCATGCCTATCTGTGAACTGATACTCATCCACTTATTAGAATTAACCTATCTTTGACCCTCATAATGGGACCAGATTGATATAGTTGAGATTAATGAGTCAATTATTTTTGGACAAGGTACAAGGAACACAAACTGTTTCATACTGTTAGTACCTCGTGGTGTTCTCTCCTTCCTGTGTAGCTTTTGACATCTATAAAATAACCCAGTGCAGGTTTTTTTTTTCATCTTAACAATGATGAATGCTGGTATTTTCCCAAGAACACAGAAATCATTTGGATGAAAAAGGAAGTGATAACACAAGAGTGCAAGCTATTCTTTAAAAACAATTGTCTTTAAATCCTTTTATTTGACAAATCCATGCTTCCACAGACTTTGTTGCCTCAGAGTGTCATTTTTATAGTTCAATTAGCCTGCTAGGACGACTTAGGTCCCATTATAGGTAAAGCAGGAGACACTGACAAATTTGCAATCAACTAACATGGGAAAAAAGCACCAGAAATCTCTAGAATCATTGAGAAGTTTGTTACCATGACAGTATGAGATTCCTTAAAATTTTGCTGGTATGAACCTACCCTTTCATTTCTGCAAACACAATGAGAGATCTCTATAGAAGGTCAAGGTCCATATGGTTGCAATAGTTAGGTTTGGGGTTTCCCTTCTAAATGTAATGTCTCCATGTTTACAGTTTATCTACCATCCATCCAGCTATGCTTCCCAAATATGTCTCTAGGTCTGACTGCTGGTATGAGATCAAGACTCATTATCAACCACCTAGAGATGATATTCTCAGCTGTCCCACCTGTAGGTGTCTAACACATCTTCATCTCCACGTGCATATTCATGTAGAAAAATAAAGCCTACACAAGGTTTTTGTGTGGTAAGACTCTGAATGGCCATCTCTCTCGTTTTTGCTTTAAGTTTTTTTTCTCATTTCTCTATAATTAATTTCATTTAGAATGGAATTATATTAAATATTAAGTGCATACATTTAAAATATATTTTAAGCAAGGTAGAGTCACACAGACTGGGTTCAATTCCTGGTTCTGACACCTTCCATTGTGTGGATCATCCAACCCACTGAGGCTCTTCTTCTCACTATGCAAAATGGAAGATGGTAATGATTCTTATCTCAGAGAATTGTTAGGAGAATGATCTAAGAATAAAGGATGTGAGGAATTGGCAGGCAGCAACTGCTCAATAACTGCTATGTGCATTAATAAAAGAATAGGAAGATCTTTTTGATGTCTTCCCTCTCCTCTGGTAGTACCACAATATCCAGTCAGACACACCAAAAAATCTGGAGTCATTTCATGTTTTCCCTCTCATTCCCTATATACCTAATCCCCTGTCATGTCACTCTACTTACTGCATACCTCTTGACATTATATTCTTTTTTTCCCCTTTAACCTCCAACTTAGAGTGCTTTCTCTGTTCTGTCCTGCAACTACCCAAGAGAAATAGCGACTTCCATCTCTGTATTCTTTTACATACTACAATTGTATGTAATTCACCTGCCTTTTACTTTTTTGGTATCTTTTTCCTTTACTAAATTGGATTCTCCTTAAGTCATTTCAACTCAATATCCCCAAATCATAATATATTGACAAGCACATAAGCGATACTCAATACATGCTTATTCAATCTGTATCCTCAATGTGTAAGAGAAACCACTGCAAAGCCCTTTGACTCAACTCAGGGACATGCATCTGTCTAGACCCATTTGTTTGATGGAAATCATGAATTAGCAAAACCAGCATAAGCAGAAAAGATCTAGATGATTATCAGGCTGCACAGAACCAGCACAAAAAGGGGACTGGATATTTCTCACACAATAATATTATCAATAGGTTAAAAAATGTCATTGATTATTTCCTTAAAAGTCTTTTCCTTTTTCACACTCCACTTTGAAGGTCAAGTGTCTCTTGGGAACTGTGGGTGGTTTCTGCCAAGAGGAAGGAGGTCAGTGCTAGTCAGAGTCTCAAAGCACAAAATGAATGAGTCCATAATGAGATAATAATCTTGAAGGTCAGGGTTGATAGAAAAAGTTCTATTTTTTACATTATAAAACCCCCCATTTATATATCAAGTATGTTGAACTCAGATTAAAGTTTTACTATAAGCCATACTACTGGGGATGGAGGATATGAAACTCTGGAAGCAGAAATTCTTCTATTTCTCATTAGCAGAAACTATGGAGACACAGGAGAATCAAGAAGCGGAAGGAGTATCCTCCTAGACAGAAGTGACTCTTAGGCAATGGAGAGAAGGATGATGCGGTAGAAATCCTCAAATTTGTGAGGAAACTCCCAAGTAATCTTCAAAGCACAGACTAGAGAAATCTGCAAACTCCTTTATCCAGTTTGGCATGGGAGCAACAGAAAAGTGTCTCTAGTAATTTAGACAAAAATAACAAAGAGTTCTAGGTGACAGGCCAAAGTATTCTCTCATTGAGTACTAAACGTCCAGCATGCTGGACTTAAACAACTGAGAGATCCTAATGTCCTACCACTTTCAGGGCTTTCTGGTGCTGAAAGAAAGGAAGGAACCCAGGCCCATAGAACAAGGCAGCTGCGCAGGTCAGCTACAAGTGCCAGCATGGTGCTCCAAAACTTGCAGATGGGTCATGTCATACCCCTTCAGGTTCAAAGTCAGACTCCTAGGGTCACACCAAAATAGCTATAGCCCATTACCCACCCCCCACACACACACAGACACCCAGAAGTTAGCGTGTCAGCCTCCTTGGTTCCTCTTGACTCATGAACCCAATTTTGGTAAGGAGAATGAGAAAAGATTAAAAAAAAAAAGGAAAGCTGGATATTTTTACATGCAAAAAAATTTCAATAACAAAATATGACTTTTTAAAACAAGGAATCAGTACACCCTTAATCAGAAAATTTATGTTTTATCAAGACCTGGCACATTTTGTGGGAAGGCTTGCAAGCAAGGGGAGATCAAGTATAGAAAATACTGAAGCTAACATTTCTTGTACAGCTTTATTTGTGGTGGTTTAAATCTTGACTCTACTGCATATTTAATGATAAAAGGGAAATAGCACATAGTATCTCTAAGCCCAAAGCATGACTTCTCATTTAAGAATGGCCACAAACTGCCTACCTGCCTTCCTTCTCGGCCTGAATTACAATCCTAGCCCACGAAAGAGGTTCCTAAGAAAACCCAGAGTCGCATTCAGATAATCAGACCATTATATATAAACAAATGTGGTCACTTGATAATCAATGATCTAATCACATACATACAGAGTTTACCCAATTATTTAGGACCAACTCTAATAATAGCATGTACTATATTTGAGCATTCACTCTATGACAAGAGCTCCACACATGATTTCATTTATTCAACAATCATGAGTGTGATATCATTATTTCCAGTTTACAATGATAAAAATGAGGGCAAAGGAAATGGAGCAAATTGTTCACAAATCCCAAAATATATAGTTAAACATCCAGCATTTAATCCAAGACTGTCTCTCCAATTCCAGTAGCTGGACTCATTATGATTCCTGATTCTCTTAAATGAGAAGCTCCTTCATTCGAAGGGAACCAAAATACTGTTTAGTATTCACAGTAAGGTAAGATGTGATGTAAAAGAAACAATGTAAACCATAACAAGATGAAGACTAGCTAATAGGTAAAAGTATCCAAGAAAAAAGATTAGTGTAAGCATATCATTTACTCACCCATCATGTGCCAGATGTGTAGGTGCCACACAGTGGTGAACAACACACACAAAGTCACGTCCAGATGGAGCTTCCACACTTGCCAAGGAGACAATGAAAGAGCAAGTGAAATGACCAATATTATTTCAGGTAAGGAGAAGGGCTATGAAACATGGAGTAAGGATAGAGAGAGAGGCACAGTTGCTGTTTTAGTGTAATACATGAGTTATTCTAGGTATCCAGGGGAAGAGTAAGGATTTCTCAATCAAAAGAGTGAGGCCGGGCACATACAGAATAGGGCTGGGGATGTGGTTCAGTGGTCAAGTGCCCCTCAGTTCAATCCCCAGTACACCCCTACCTCCACACACACACACACACACACACACACACACACACACACACCAAAAAAAGATGTAAAAGAGTAAGACAAGCACATATCTTGGGGGAAAACAGTATAAGTAGAGGCAACAGAGACCCCCCAGTAGAGAGTTGGTCAGCAAAATGAGTATGAATGAGGCAGAGTGAATTAGGTAATTGTAAAAGAGAGCAATTTAAAAAACAATGAAGAAAAACACTAAGTAATGGCCATACCATGGAGGATCTGGCAGGCCATGGTTCAGACTTGAGATTTAATTCTCAGCGGGACAGGAAGACTAATCTCACTTTGGAAGACAGGAACATTGGTTTTATATTTTGGAAGATTCACTCTGAATACAGAGTACCATCATGTTAGGAGTGAACACAAGGAGATCTTTTGGGAAGATGAAGCCAAACTTTGGGATACATGTGGAACATATTTTGAAAGTATAGCATATGGAACTTAGATGCTACTGGATAGAATGTGAAATATAAAACAAAGATAAAGTTCAAAAGTAATCTCTAGATTTGGGGGGGGGGCAGGGAACCAGGAAAACAATAGTACCATGGGAAGATGGAGGAGATAGGAGAGGACCAAGATAGGCAACGGGTACATGTGGCAGGAATTAATAGTTGTCATCTCAGGCACACCATGCATGTGATAACTTCAGACACCCAACAAGAGATATATATTTAACACAAATGAGCAAAAGTCAGGAGCTCCTGGAACTGGAAATAAAAAATCTGAACATCTTCTGCAGGTAGATGCCATTTAAAGCTATGGTGGCTGAAATCACCCAAGGAATGAGTGCACTTAGAGAGCAATGGACCCAGAATTATCCCAGGATCATGCAGTAATCAGAGTTCAACAGATGGTGGTCCAGAAAAGGAGACAGGGAAAGAATGGCCAGGGAGGTGCTAAGATCCCCGAGAGGATACTAGGTTGCAAAATGATTTTACCAATTGGTATAGTAGGTACAACAAGTTAATGCATGTGAATTACTAAATGGCATCCACACTGCCCACAGAGCTGACAATATCAGGGTAAATCATTAAGGATGTGTGCACATGCATAGGCATCTCGTGACAGTGATAATGGAAAGGGACTTCTCGGATGTCGCATCTTAACTCTGGCAAGGGTACAGATCAACTAAAAAAGTGAGATCAAATTAAAAACCTCAGGTCCCACTGTCCAATTAGTAGCTGGAGCTCAATTAGCATGGGTGAAATTTTCATTTGCAATGACACTCATAGGATGCTTGTATAGCACTGCACATACATACTTCTTGAGTAAATATGATTTAAATAATGGAATAACACTTCCAAAATGGCCTACGCTGTTTTGACTAGCAGTTTTCTTCAGCTCTGAAATTAACTTCAAATTCTTTAATTTCATATTTGAAAACAGACACCAGCTGAATGCTCTTCCCACATGCAATGATCTCCTTTCTAACAATGTACTCCGCTGTTTTGGGAAACAAAGATTTCAGAGTACAGTTAGAAACTTCCCAAATAATTTTGACAAGATTAGTTTAATTTCTTCCCTGAAATCAAAGATAAACACACATTAATTCTCTTGTCTCTGTCCTTATACAATGAAAATCCCTGTGTTCTTTTAACAACATCCAAAATATATTCAGTCCCTTATGTAACAACCCAAATGTGTACCAGTTGTCTTAGAACACAGGGCCTTCAGGAAGTTTGGCAAGTGCTCCAGGAAGGGAAAAAAAAAATGTACCGAAGTCTTTTATGTCTACATTGTTTGTGGCAAAGTGGAAGTCTAAGAGATGATATTTTAGACATTCTTCCTAACTGAGCACATAAGAAGCTAGAACAAATTACTGATTACAGGATTACTTCCCCCAAAAGACCAAGGATATAATTCAAAAGGCTGCCCACAGAGTGTAGAAGGAGAATGGGCACCCAAGTCAGCTTGCCCAAGGGCCTAATCTTCTCCTGACATTAATGGAGGGACAGATGTTAAAACCAGGGTCTCCTCCCAGCTGCGAAATTTAATGAATTCACTTTCGACATCATGATAATTTACATCATCAATATTCCTAATTTAAAAGTTTCTCAACACTCAATTATTAACATCTCCTATGAGGCAAGCTAATGTTAATAATCCTATTTCAATAACTAAGGAAAATATGCTTTAGCATTCACAGGAGAGTTCTACCTGGACTCAATTTAAAAACTCCACACATCTCCCTTCTCATCTCCTGAATGATGTGGAAACACCACTAAACAGTCTCCCTTTTTTATATTTATATATTTTTTTACATTTATAGCTGGAAATTTTCCATAACTTTAAAGAGTCCCTCATTCAAAAATTGGGCTTTGTATGACAATAGGGCCCTGGTTATTGGGAGATGTCCTAGCATCAGAGTAGTGGTGCATAGAGTGGCATATGGGCTACAGAGGCTGATCATATGGAAAGACGAGCTCCACCAATCAGAAGCATCTGGCTTCTGTCAAGCCACTTAATACTCTCTTTCTCTGGTTTCATGAGGATAAAATGAGAATTGGGGACACTAGAACATTTCCTTACATTCAACTTTTATTTCATTGATTATTTTAAATAGTTTATTGCTACAAAAGCTACAGAACATAGATTTATAAGTATCAATGTGACACTTGACCGAGGCCAGCTGTCCATGTGATACCAGGCATCACATAATAGGTGTTAGCAAATGCTAAGTGTTGCCATTCCTACTGCAATAATAATGACTGTATATGCATGAAGAATTTAAGACCCTCTTCTTTTAAATAAAAAGCATTTCACAATTTATGGAATACATTTTCCATCTACACTCACCAAATCCAAACCTCTATTCCTCTAGTCTAGATACCTGCAGCATAAAATTCTAAGACCCCTACAAATAGTTTACAATCAAGCTACACACAATTTCTTGGGAAACAATGCCAGTCACAAATCAGGAACATAAAACACGGGCTTTATTCCCTTGACTTTTGCCTAGATACATGGAACTTTTTCAAGGTATGGGATATATATACCTTGGAAGACTCCATGATTAACTTTAATTAGAAAAGTCAGAAAATATTCAGAAGCCAACTCTCAGCTTGACAGAGAACAGAAAAGAGCCACAGGCTCTGAGCTACACAATCTTACACATTCTAAGACAGAGATCATACAGGAAGTACCAAGGGTGATATTCAAAACACTTTGCACCAACAGGATGGGTGCTAGCCAGGAACACAGTACTTGGTGGCCCCAATGTTCTAGACATTAATCCTTTTGCTCTTGTGTTTTAGCAGGTTGGGGCAGTGACATTTACCAGCCAATATGATAAGCTATTTGGTCATACTACTTTGTATTAGCTACTTATAGGGGAAAGTCCCCAGTAGAAAATGTTCTGATAAAGAATGTGGCTAAACTACTGAACTCCAAAATTACAAAAATAAATCTCAAAAAAAATTATGAGAATTTGGAAACAATGCCATACATTTTAGACAAGTAAAATTTGCCATGAATACTTTTATTATTTTTTTATAAATTTAATAATTGTTGAAAGTTACAGTCATTAACCATGTCTCAACAATCTTCCACCCATCTGATCTATCATTCATTTCTTTGCCTTCATCAAAGGCTGAGTAAGTAGATCTATTATACATAGAAAGATGCTTAAGGATAGTCTAAATTATTCTAGTTGGCCTTTTGTTTGCACTTGCCTGCATGAAAAACAACCTTTTTCTGTAAACCAAGCTCTAAATCAGCAGTTTACAAAAATGTGGCTTCGCATACACAAAAGTAAAATAGCAAAGTAGGATATTTCTAATAATATTCATCACAAAGGCCTTTAAATTATGAGACTCACACTTGACCCTTCATAGTTCACCCAGCTGAGATTAGCTCTAATTATTGTCTTAAATTTTAAAAGGAATGAGATGGGTCATTAAAAGTACCAGCTTTTTGTGGGAAAAAAAAAGTTCCCAGAAAATAATCAAGCTCTATGCATGTAAGTGCCCTTTAGTTTTAAACTTATTAGAGTATTAATTTCCACCAGTGTGATAATCACCCATCACAAATATAGCCCATTAATAGATTTTAGAAGAATGATCTGCCTCTGTTGGTCTAGCTACCAGTATTTCCAGACAGAGAGCAAAGATACAACTGAGAATAAAATTGTATCGTGAGGAGTGAAAACACTGGCCAGGCTTCCAGAGGCAATAGGGTAGAATGCATTCCAGATATGCTACATATTGGCAACCCTGGGTAGGTTACCTACGCTTCAGTGTCTGAACTATAAAAAGGGGAGACTGCTCTCATAAGCATCCTTCCTGGTACTTGCTAAATTTTAGATGCAAAATAAATTATAGCTATATCTACTTAGGTTATATGAAAGTTGGAGACTAGGATAGCCAATGGCAATCAATTAAGGCCACAGGTACAGTACCATCTTTTTCTTTTAATTTTTTATTTGTTCTTTTTGGTACTTGACAGTAGAAGGTATTTTGACGTATCATACACACGTTTAGCATAACTTCCCATTCTTGTGGTTGAACATGATGTGGAGTCACACTGGTCACGTATTCAAATATGAACAAAGGAAAGTTATGTCCAATTATCCTACTGTCTCTCCCATTCTCATCATGTCTTCCCACCATTCCCTCCTGTCAGACCCGGTGAACCTCCACTCTTCCCTCCCAACCCAGCCACTGTGAGTCAGCATCTGCAAGTCAGAGAGAATATTCCGCCTTTGTTTTGGGAGGATTTGCTTATTTTACTTCACATGAAAGCCTCCAGTTCCATCCATTTACCAGCAAATGCCATATTTTCATTCTTTATAGTAATATTCCATTGTATATATATTCCACATTTTCTTTATCCATTCATTATAGTACCATCTTATAACCATTTAAAAATTGACTGGGACATGGGATATCCAGATTAAACATTATTCCTGGGTATGTCCATGCAGGTGTTTCCAGATAAGATTAGCAACTTAACTTAGTAAAGTAGACTGAACTCCACACATGGGTGAGTGTCATCCAATCCGCCGAGGTCTTGAATAGAACAAAAGGCAGGAGGAAAGAGAATTCATCCCTTCTGCTTGAGTGCACAAGCTGGAACATGAGTCTTCTCAGGCCCTCAAACTGAGACCTGCACCACAGGTCCCCTGGTCTCAGGTCTGCAGACTTGGGCTAAGCTATACCAGCAATTTTCTCAGGGCTCCAGTTTACAGATGGCAGACCTGGGAATTCTCATGGTCTGAAACTAGGAGCCAATTCCTCATGATAAATTTCTTCCTACCTTCCTTCTCTCCTCCCGCCCTCCCTCCTCCATCCCACTCTTCCTCTTTGTCTTCCTGTACTTCAGTTTTCCTCTGGAGGAAACCAGTATTTATTACTGCCTACTATATATAAGGCACTATGGTCAAACTAATACTGTAAAGAAGAAAAAGCACTGTTTTATCCACAAGGGACTTAAGTCCAGTTGAGGAGGCAGAACATTTACAAGGGAATTAAGCTAACACATTTGCTTAGTGCTAAAAGAGGAGGCCCTACAATTATTACAGGAATTTCCTAAAAGGAAGAGATTCCAGCATCCTGATCAACAGAGAAAAGTTCTCTACAGAAGTACTGTCTTGGGCTTGAATGAAGAAGCAGCCTCATAAAAGGAGGCTGACGCATAAGAGGGAGATGATGAATACCAAGGACCATTTGCCAAAACCAATAAACATAGCTGCTAAAATCTCTAACTCCCACCCCACAAAAGCTGATATTTGGTAGAGCTTCAAATTCTCAAAATCTCATAAACCATTTGATCCTAACTACCAAGTATTTCTATTTGGTACACTAACAACTGATGTCCACATTTTTCAGATGAAGTCTGAGCTCCTAGGCAGATGTATTTTAATAGGTTTGTTTGCCATATAGAAATGTTATTGTTATATACATTGAAGAACAGCTAAGTTCAGAAATAACAGTGTCCACTTACAGCTTAGTTATTCTGCCAAAGACGTAAGCCATGGTGGGAATCCCAAAGGATCTAAAGTCAGATATCTGGGTTGGAGCTCAAGGTCTGCTATTCAACATATGTACATTTGCATGATCATTTAATATGGTAGTTTCTTCATACAAAAACCGAGAATGTAAATGTCTTTCTAGTTATTGGATTAGGTAGTTGGAAGGGTCAAATAATAAAATAAACTTTTATACAAATATTAATTACTAAATATGTAAATTATGTTCAATCTTTAACTGTGATATTTATTTCCTCCTACTGTAAAGATAACAATGTGATAGAAATATCATTTTGAGCTGCTTCTGATAAAAAGAAATTTTAAAAAATTTCATTAGCAAAGAGAAGCCCTTTATTTTTTGACCTGATTATTCTGCAGGCCTAAAACTCCAGAGAACCAAGCAAATGAAGAGAAGGAGGAAAGTGGTGGCACCATTTTTAAGGACTTCATGAATAAAATGCCAAATAGTTTTATTGACAGCAATTATTAGCTGATGATTGCTTTATGCATTCATAATTGATCTACATGTGTCATTTTCTGCTAAGCAGTTCAATTCTTTCCTTTTCTAAAAGGAATCTAAAAGAAATAAAGGTGTTTTTGGATCACTTATCATAAGATCTCACTCCTAATTTAAAGAGATTTACAGGCAAGGTACAGTTAAGAGACTAGCACACTCTTAAACAAGAAGTAATTCTGCATAGGGGATAACTAAGGCCAAATAGTATATAGAACTAAATTTGATCACAATAATTTAAACAACAACACATATTGAAAAATAAACCATTATCCATTTAAAACATGTAAATATAGTTGTTTAGAAGGGAAAAGGGGTCTCATAAATGGAGAGAAAAGGGATACCTGAAAAGATTCAACAGGTATTGAAAAATTTCATTTATGGCAAAGTTCAACACTGGAGGAAAAAAAACATAACAATATCCTATTGAAACGATTTCCAAATACTTTAAGGTTAACAAAACTCAGAACACCTTTATTATCTACATAAAGTGAATACTGAAAACAGAATAAAAGAACCCCCAAGAGGCAATAAAAATGAAATCTGAGTCCTTTGAAAAACATATTCAGAGGATCACTAGGGGCCTAACTTATTTGTTTGGTTAAGTTTCTCATTTTATTTCTTTTCAGGAGAAGAAAATGTTCATTATAGAATGCAGCTAATTTTCCATCTTTTAACTTAATGTGCTAAAACAGTTTTACATAAAAAAAATTTCATTTGTCAAATGCCAAACATCTGCACCCTTGATTACAGATCTGCTATTGAGACTCTGGCTTATCAGGTACCATATGTCACATTATTTCACTTCGGCTTATGTTTTTGTTTATGCACATTCAGGTAGAGGTGTGTGTGTGTGTGTGTGTGTGTGTGTGTGTGTGTACTTGTGTGCACATACACACAGGCATGGCACCGGTTTGCAAAGAAAGAAAATTGCATCTGGTACCTAGAAAAACAAATGAAGAAAGAGGTGTACGATAAAGCAACAAGTTTTGTGTTGTGTTGAGCATACACAACTGCTGGCGTTTACAGACCGTGAGACTCTGTAGGGTCATGAGCTGGAGTTTGTATAATAAAAATATTAAAAAGATAAAAAAGAGTCAAGAGGGAAAAGGATAATTTTAAATGAGATTTTTATTGTATAATTATTCTACAAATAAAGATTAAAGTGGTAAGAGATAAGGGAAATAAATGTAATGTATATTCTTCAAACAAAAATAAACTATAGGTAATGACTTTAACCAAATACATAACCCACCCCTGCTCCACCTGGCCTCACCCATACACCTGTACTTTCCCCCAGGATTTTCCTGGCTTTCCCTGTCCCTATTAATTTCAATTCCCAGCATGTATTCCTCTTTGTATTAATGAGAACTTAATCTTCCCTCTCTAAATTTAAATGAGACAATCTAGTAAAGAACAATGGGCCCGGAGTCAGGGGACCTGTGTTATGGCCATGATTTGTCTTCTAATTAGTTGTGTAACCTGGTACAAGTTATTGCACACCTGCCTCCTGTAAAGCAAGAGTTCCTTCTCTCCAGGTCTCAGTTTCCTGATCTAAAAGGTGAAAGAGTTGAAACCTGTGCTCCCTAAGGCTCCCCCACCTCCCACAGAGAAGGGATCCAAACTAATGGTTCTGTTTCCACATCTCCTTTACCCCAACCCGCTCCATATCTGAGGTAGCTATAGGAAAAAGCCAATAAAAGAGGTGTCGTGCACAGAAGATTATGATTGGACTCCCACATGCATTTGGATGAAAGCAGATGGATCCCCATATCTAGGTGTAAACTCCCCTGTGTGCCCAGCAGCAGTCTAAAATGCCAGAGGGAGGTCTTTAAAACACAGGACATTTCCCTTGCTCCCATAGACTTACACTTAGTCCTTAAAGAACTTACTGTCTTGTTAGAAGAACACTACATTGAGAATGAGAACACAAGAGGACTCCTGCTTCAGTGACGGGGGCTAGAGAAATCTTGAGATAGGAAGATGTCTCAAGGATATGAACCATGAATGAAGAATCAGAGAAGAAACAGGATTTCACTCGAAAATATTTATTGAGTACATACTGTGTCAGGTGCCAAAACAAACATACCTCCTTCTCTCAAAGAGTTCACAGTCTAGTAAGAGACACGCATTGATAGGCTGCTATGTAGGAGGTAAAAGGGGGAAGGAGCCTAGAAAGGAAATTCAGAGAGAATATTCCAGAAGAAGCAACAGTGTTGCTAAAATCAAAGGACAAAAAGACACCAACAAGGTAAAACACAAGAGGTAAGAATCTCAGAGTACACTGCAAGTGCAAAAGCTCCCGTGGCCAATGGATGCTTGGCAATTCTGGGGAAATGAAAGAAGGCTCCAGTGCAAAGAACAAGGGACACAAGATGCTGTTGGAGAGGAAGGCAAACGCAGGCACCCAGGGCCTTGTTGGTCGTGTTACAGGTTTCACGGTGAAAGAATACCACTATCAGGTGTAAATTTCTGGCAACAATGTGGGGAAAGAAATAGAGCAAGACTGGATATGGGGAGGTACTGAAGAGACTACTTCACAGACCAGGTAGGAAATGATATCATGTCAGACAAGGACAGAAGCCATGAGGCTATAGGAATGAGATGGCCGAATTTGCTCCTGTGATAGATGTGGGTATATGGAAGAAGGGATCCTCAAGGACAGCTCCTTGGCTTCTGATTTGCGTAACAAAACGAATGACACCTGCTATTAAATGAGGAAGAAACACGGAAGAAAGCTACTTAGAGGAGGAGAGGATGATAAGAGCTGAATGCTCTTAAGAGGTTAAATGAGGACTTTTGAGTTTCAAGACATGAAGGTTATTAGAGACATCAGTAATTTTGAGTGAAGAAGGGTCAGGTGACAGATAAGAGTGGCTGAAAAACTAGAGATCAAGAAACGAAGAGCAGAGAGTGTAATGCATGCCCATCTTCAGTCACCTTAGCACCTTGAGGGCACCTGTATACATCACACGCAAACAAAACACACACGACCTACTAGACATTGTTCCCGAGTACTAAAAGAATTGGACTAAATTTAATTTCGGTAGTGTGCAATCAGACAAAGCATAAAAAAAATGAGTTTCTTTTATTCTCTCCCTCCCCCTCCCTTCAATAAAACTATCTCTAAATATCTCACACATTTCTATTGAGAAATAACAACTACATTTAAGTTTTAAGAAATGTACCTGGATCTTCCCCTAGAGAGGGTCTGTGACACGCCGTAGCAGTGGGAGAGCCTCTGCTGGGTTTTCAGCCCAGCCTCTGAAGCTGGGAGGTGCTTCCTCGCCCCCATCACCCCATGGTCAACCTTCACTAAAGGGCAGCACCACTGTGGCAACAGAGTCAGGCCCTCTGAGGACACTGAGTTATTCTTTCTTCAAATAAGACTTCCCTTTCATCTCCTAGTGTATAGATGAATTGTTGCCCTGGGCTGGACAACTAGAGTTAAGTTTCTCTCCCTTTGCTGCCTAGGACCACACAATGTCTTGGTCTCTGTTTGTTCCAAACAGTTCAAGAATATCCATTCATCCCTCTTTTCTGGCACACACAGATCTGGACACTGGAATACCACAAACGGGGGTTTTCTCAATGTCTTGGATATTGTACACAGTATTCCAAGTCAACAGAAAATCTCCAGAAATGCTGGACAGAGATCCTGGAAATGTCTGGAGTTGACTAATGTTGCTAGAGGGACTGGCAGTTTCTCATGATTCTCTTTGTACTGTGGTGAGTAAGGTTAAAGCTGATCACTGATCACAGAAACTACATTGGCTCCATTAAGATTTAGCATGTTTTCTTCTTTTGCACTTGTTCTTATTTTCTAAGTTTCTATTTATTAGAATATACCCTTTGTCAAGGAAATTCAGAAACTCTATTCTCAAAGACATGGGGATGTAAATATGTAAGTTAATCATTAAGTCTATCCCAGAATTAGATTCTACCCTCCAGGATACTGCTAAAATATATCCAAGATCACTCCTTTTGAGATATCTTCTGAGAGGTCATAGAGTGTGAGTTAGGGATTCCAGGAAGGCTTTATTTTAAAGAAATTCTCTATTTACTGGTTGTATCTAAATATTCCATCACACCTCTCTTGGTGTTTTTACTATTACGATGCAAGCACACTCATTTTTTCAGGCATCATGGGTAAGGATCTTGCTAGGACAAAAGGCTCCCCAGACCTTCTGAGGTGGTGAGATGGGACAGTGTGACTTAGGAAGAGAGAGGGGAAGAAAGAGGCTGAAGCCAGAAAACACAGTCTGCACCTTTTTCCAATGTTCTCTGGGCCAGTCCTATTGGAGTTAAGTATCCAAACAGCTCTTTAAAGCAGTTGAGAAACAAACATGAAACTACCAGCTCAGCACTGAGCAGAATCCATTGGGGAAAAGGATGGATCAGAATTACCTCCTTTAAGGAACTTAAAAGTTTATTTGGGACCTGTGACAAATGTATAAAATAAGTTCTGCAGAAGACGATGATGAATCCTGTCAGTGTCAATCCTGGGAAACTGTCTTCTTAGTCTGAGGAAATTTATTAAACAAAGACACCCTATTTCATATCTGTCATTTCTTAAAAGTCTATGTAATTACAGTCCAATTAAATAATTATGAACTATTTTACATGTCTGAAAGTCAACTTCAGAGCATATTGCTTCATAATGAAAGGAATGAGACTAACACTATGTATAAACAATCCTGACATAACACTGGGGAAACTGATGTAGGCAGAATAATGTCTCCATCCCAAAAGATGTCTGCTGTCTTAATCCCCAGAACCTGTGAATGTGCTATTTTACATCACAGAAGGACACTGCATATGTTGTGAGAGAAGAGGGCTGTGAGATGGCAAGATGATTTGGGATTAGAAAGGCAGGCCCAATCTAATCATGAGTCCTTGAAAGCCAAAGATCCATCCTGGCTGTGTTAAAGAGGTTAGAAGGAAGACTTGGAAGCATACAAGAGACTGGAATATTGTTGCAGGCTTCGAAGACAGAGGAAGGGAACATGAGCAAAGAATGCAATTGGCCTCTAGAACATAAGAAAGGTGAGGAAACATTCTCCTTGAGAGACTGCAGACAGAACACAGCCCTGCCAACACTTGGATTATAGCCCCTGAGCGAGACTCATGCAGATTTCTGACATAAAGATTAATAAGATACTACAGTTTGGATTTAAAATGTCCCCCAAAGGCCTATGTTAAGGGTCTGGTCCCCCTTGGTGTTATAGGAAGGAGGTGGCACCTTTAAGAGATGAGCTTAGTGGGAAGTCTTAGGTCACTAGAGGCTTCCATCCCTGCCTGTCTCTCTTTGCTTCCTTTCTGCCATAAGGTGAGAACATTGTTCCACCAGTGTTTCCTGCTATGATGTGATAGCTCAACACATGCCCAGAGCAACAGGGCCAACCAACCATGGACTGGAATTTCTGAAGCTATAAGCCAAAATAAACCTTTCCTCTTTTTATGTTGACTATCTCTGGCATCGTGTAACAGTAACAAACAGCTAACTAATACAAAGGTAATAAATTTGTTTTAAGGCATTGAAATCTGTGGTGATCTGTTAACAGCAGCAACAGAAAACTATCATGCTTTCCTTTATATTGGGTCAACTGTAAAATGGGAAAAAACATTTTCATTTCTTATAAGTGGTTGTAAACATTAAAAGACAAATATTGGACAAAGATTCTTAAAGAGCCGAGTAGGAAGAAATAGCAGTCTAAAATTTTCTTCAATGCACTTCCTTCTCCTGTATTTTACAAGATCCAGTCAATCAGAAAATAAACCAGAAACTTAATATATCTTAACAGTTTCATGGCATCCCCAGGTAATCAGAGGCAATCTTTCATATTGATCATAATATAAAACTAGGTGAGTTATAGAGACACGTATCTTGTCAGTTCTTTGGCAAATGTAAAGCCTCCCTTAGAAAAACACTGTAATGAAATATTTTCAAAGTCACTATGCAGATCTCCAACTGCTAGGCAAGTTAATGAGATGCATAGCTAGGGACTTAGCATGCATCTCGAGCACTGGTTCTGCATAAGAAACACAGTTGATTCTGATCTCATCACCTTATCCATTTTTTACAGAAACATCTATCAGCAAAGAGAAGACACTCCATGTATTAAAAAGTTTCCACATCCACCCTTAGCTATCAGAAACAGGACAGCAGGCCATGTATTAAAGCTTGCAAACCTAATAAAATATTTTGCAAGAAACATATTTAATCAGTCAAACATTGATTATATTTGGTACACTCAAAATACTGAAGCCCAGCCACACAAAATGATTTGTCAACATTCCAGAACAGCGCTTTAAAGGAGATAACTTTGGGATTTACACATTAGATAAACTGAACTTCCACACTAACCTAACAGAAAAATCTCCTTGTGGATATGAACAAAGACAGGATCTCAGCCTCATACAATATTAAGTAATCAGAGTGTGCTTATATAACAAAAATGTACAAAATCCAAAAATAAAATGTATTTAAATGTAGGTAATTTTTTAAAAAAATAAAACAGAGAAGGGAGAAAAATATTTTTAAAGCAACTATGTACATTCAATTCTTGGACACAACACTTACTACCTTTGCCTTTTGGGGAAAGTTTTATAATTTCTTTATGCCTCAGTTTCCATCTGTGTATGATTGTGATACATGCATACTGAATTCAGCACACTGTTGTGGAGATTAAAGGAGATAACAGGTACAAAATATTTGGTACAATATTTGATCCCCAGGAAGACCTTAATACATATTAGCATTATTATTATCAGTTATTAGTATCATGCTCAATTTTTCGATAGGAACAATTTACTACAGAATTTGCTAGAAAACCCAGGAAATGAACCACAGTTAACCATATTCATTTTTGCCGTGTCTTGGACAATTTCTTGATACTAAGAGGAGCCATTCAAAGAAAGGGGCTTACCCAAGTGTTCTTTATTAATTTAGTTACGAGTCACAGAGGAATTTCAGTGGCATATAATTGTTAGATGCAATTGCACAGGAATAAATTCTAAACCCCAAGAAAAGGAAGACAAAACTCAGAAAAATAATAAAAATGAACTTTAGAAACTTTTGCCCAAGTAATAAATTGGCTAAAATGAGATCTTTATGGAGAATAAAGAATAAACGGTAATGTCATGAAAAGTAAGTTAAGCCAGGTTTTAAATATAAAGAAGGAAGTCTGTGAAGAGATAAAAATGATTAATGTTACTAGCAAAAGACACAGAAGACCTGAAGGAGCAGACTCAGAGGGAAGCAGGCTGGTGCTTTCTACTGTGCCTTTACAAACAAGTGTCACCTGCTTTCTGCCAACCAAAGCAAGTGCAGCTGTCACAAGGAAAAGGAAAATACAGCCAAAATGGAGAGAGAAATGTTCCTTAAACAGCTGGATGTCTTCAAATTAGAACGTCAATAGCCCATAGGAATGAGATAGTTAAGGAATTTCCAAATGTTTCTACTAGGAGCCCATTCTCTTTGGTTATCCATCATCAATTCTGTCTTCATCTCTGAAAACCCATCTCATGCAAGGACATCCCACATGTCAATGCCCCTCTTGCAGATGATATGCACCTCTTCTTGCATACAGTTAACCGAGCAACTGGAAAGCATGCATCATGCCTACCATTGTTCTAAATTTACCCACGTCGTAAAAGAAGTATAAAATAGTTGCTTAGTGATAATATTGCCTTGTAATTAGACTCCAAACTCTTCAAAGACTGGTCCCAAATAGTACTACACAAAATAAATTAGAATTCACACATTTACTTAGAATAAACACTTTGAGACATAGGGCTAAATCTAGCTATCTTTCTAGGGCTAGGACATCTGAATTATCTGGGGTGCTTTGAAACTTAATATATTCTCTACTCTATCCTCTGAATCATGAGGCAAAGAAATTGATTAATTAAAAAAGTCTCCCTTTTAAAATGTCCCATGGAGATGTTTAGCATGTGCCCCCAGCCTTCATCCACTTGCTCCTTCTCAGGATACTTCGTCCCTTCTTTTATTAAGTAACATGCATATTTTCAGGGTTTTAAAGCAACAGACTCAGAATCAATCAGAACTAGAGTCAAAATCTCCCTTTACACAATGGCGGAAATAATGCCTATTTTACAAGTTTGCTTTGTTCAGCTAAGGACTAAATGATTCCAACTGTTTAAGGTACTTGAGGGAGTATTTGACACTCACTTATCTTTCAGGGAGGGCCATCAGCTACTGCCAACACCAGCAGGACTCAGTCTCAGCATGGGTCCACAATTACTTCTAGAAGAATGAGGTCCTTGGGCTTTTGTATGTCTATACGCACACCCACCCAAACACCCCAGTGGGTTCTGTGCTAACATTAAATCGTCTTAAAGTGGCCTTGGTGGAGGCCAGTCTGGATGGAATCTCAGTTCCATGATCCTAAAATTCTGACCAATCACTTAGTGACAATGGCAGTGAACAAGCCTCTTCATTACTCAGAGAAATACAAAAGGGAAGAGGACTGCTTTGTAACTCCCACGTCCTTCTCCAATCATGACCTAGTTACTTTGTTCTGTCTAGAGTGAATACAGCTCATTCTACTTAAAACAGGCTCAAAACTAAGTGATGAACCTTGATCCATGATCCAGGTCCCAGACATCTCATCATATTCCTGGTCGTTCAAAACCAGACATCAAGTGCTGTATTCTCTATAAACAGTGCACACTGTGGGAACTCTTATCAGGTCCCATCCATGCATACCGCAAGGCTCTGCCCTCCTCATGTTTGCAGCAAAGGAAAGAAATTCTTAGTCGAAGTTGGGCTGTAGCCAACTAGTGGACTAGTGGTATGAGATGGAAAGGTTCCCCCAGAGGCCAGAATTTGGAGTTAGGACTGAGTGCACACATTGTTTTGAGAACTCCAAGGAAGGAGCAGCTCAGAGCACACAACCAGCTAAACAGAGAAAAGAGCCTTTGCAGAGGTCACAGTCATCCATCCACAGCACCTGCCTGAGAAGCAAATGATATCCAAGAAAGCAACTTCCTCCACCTGAGCCAGCTGCTGTGCTTGTCAATCACAAAAGAGGATACTCCCTGCCCTCCAGAGCCATTACCATCTCCAACCCCACCAGCTGCCCAGAAGACTAAGGTAGAGAAGGGAGAGGAGAGAATGCAGTCCATGAGAGCCAATCCAAGAAACACATTCTAGAGGAGCCAGGCCCAGGGAGCCCTGAACTGTCATGCAGGATGGAGTTTGAAATTTCAAACTGATTATAAATGAATATCAAGTATGACAAAATTATCATGAACTGAAAAGCCACTAATTGGCAACTTTACATTTTCTTTCTTTCCCTCAGTAAGTACACAGGATGTGGGAGCTTAAAAAGTCAGGCTGATATAAAATTACTGGGGGAAAAGTGATCCACAGAATACACAACTCAAGATTGTCATACCTACCACATGTGCACTATGTTTTCATTAAAAAAAAAAATCAAACCTACAGAAAAGTTGCATTAGATGGACCATATGAAATTATCACTTATAAAAATAAAAAACTACCAGATATTAGTTATTTCATATTGTCCCACCTATTATTATTGAAATTTATCTGTAAATTTTCTTTTTGACGCAATGAATTTTCATTCACCTTTCACCTAAATTCTCTATTGCTGACATCATCGTACTTGATTTTTTGCTTCTTTCTCTAAAGACACATGTAAATATAAATGTATTTGGAGACATAAAGATAGTGCTGAGATTTTTTAAAGTTGCACACACCTTAATGCTTGACTCCTAACTACTTCAGTGAGTATTTGGTAAGGACATGGACACTAATTTATATAATCACAGTATAATTGTCAAATTCAGGAATTTGACATCCATGTGCTACAAATATCTAAAATATAGCCTATATTCAAATTATTCCAAATGCTCCAATAATGACTCTTCATAACATCATTTTCTAATTCAAGATCACACACTGCATTTGTTCACCACCTCTTTTTTGTTGGCTTTAATCCAAAAACTTTCCAGCCCTTCCTTGTCATTTATTATACAAATATTCTTGAAGAGTACGCCCCAATTGTTCTATAGACCATTCCTCACGGTGGATTCATCTGATGCTTTCCTATGTTTCCTGGCACTTATGATGATAATATAGAAGTGGTGCTGTATCCTTCCCAGTGCCTCACACTAAGAGGCAAGGACTGCCTCTTTGTCCCCTTGTTGGGGATGTACACTTTTTATCACTCAGTTAAGAGTGTGACTTCCCGGTAATTCCACTGCATAAACTACCACTTTCCCCTTGTAATTAACAAATAATCTCGGGACACAGAAACGACCTTTAGCATATATGGTTCAACAGTATTTCTTGAGTAACCACCATATCCAACACCATTTGAGGTGCTGGAGGTTTCTCAGGAAATAAAACTGATTAAAAAAAATCTCTTGATTCAAAGACCCAGTGACAGTGAAGAACTACTGAGAGTGAACAACATATTTAGCATACTTGAAGGTAGATGGAATTTGTGAAGAGATGAACGTGCTTTATTCTAAATAAGATAGACAGGGAAGGCCTCATTGAGTTGAGATTTGAGCAGTAACCATGGGGAGGGTTTTCCAGAAAGAAGTCCCAGCAAATGCAGATGGCCCTAGGTGCCTGGTATGTCTAAGGGACCGCAAAGAGCTAGTGTGCCTGGAACCAAGTGAGCTGAGCGAAGGGGAAAGTATTCTTTCCTTTAGGGATGATCAAAGCATTCCCTAAATTCCTACAACAAATGGAAAGGGAGTGAAAGGAGAAAAAAAATGTATAAGAATGTCATTTTGATGTCAAAAGCAGAGCTCATTCCAGTCTTAGACGGCTTGAGGGTCATAAGGGACTCCTCAGGGGTCTGTCGCTTTCAAGCTCTTGCCTCTGATTTCCGCTCCCCAAATGCGGGTACAGATGACCAGCCCAGGTACAGCCTTTCAAGATTCTCATTCTGTCATCCTGGGGGAAATAAGTATCACTTTCCAACAGACCAAGGACAGTTCCTAAGAACAACTACTTAGAGAGTCCTGGTTCCTGGTTACCTTGGTTGCTGTACTCTTCCCTTGTAAATTCCTATGGGATGGGGGCTGGAGATAAGAGGAAGAATGGCAGGTAGAGGGTGTTTGGATTGACAACAGCTGGATTAAAAATGAACCTCCAAACATACCAATCTCACCCCAGGACACAGTGAAAGAATCACAGAAGGGTGAGGTGACCCAAAGGTCTTTACTTTGAGCAAAGGAAGATGATGTCCAGAGTGGAAAACAACCGAGGTGCATTATTAGTGCATTTACACAATTATACTTTGTCTCCTTATAAATTATTATTAAACATATAATAATGGTCTTGATCTTCAAAGTCCTTTGAAGATAAATAGCAATTGGACCTATCATATTTTTTCAAGGACGATAGTTTTTGATCCTCCTAATATTGACATTGGAGGACTGAGACAAAATAAGCAAAACAAAATATTAAGCATACAGCTTCTCTGTGGTTTTTGTATGGCAAGTATGGAGACAGCGTTGAAGGAGCAAGGATAATGGTTTTTGTGTTCATTAAATCTGCTTTCACCCACACATAAATACTTAATTCTCCATTGAGATGCCAGAGTATAGAGAACATAAAAGTCGGATAGCACCTAAAATGACAATTCACCATTATAACAGCATAATTTTATAAGAGCTATAAGCAGTCAAATCCAATCCCCTAAAAATCAACTTATCTGAAAGCCAATGGACATTGTTAAATGAAAAAAAAATTAGAAATGAGAAATCAGTGACATTTTATTATACCATTGGCCTTAACACTCATGTTAAAACAATTTCACAAACTAAATTAAAACATAAATTCTGTTTTAGGCTAAAAGAAGCAAGAGACTATAGTCATTTCCGAACCCATTCTAAGTTCTTGTAATGCTGAACACAATTCAGGATTCTCTTTTTTAAAAAAAGAAAAACAACTAACACAAAACAAAACCTTAATATTTCTAAACATCTACTCCAAAAACAGAAGCATTCAAAGTGACAGATTAATCGAGCTGTATTCACCCAATTTAGATCCTATCAGCATGATACTTACCAGTAATGTTTTGGAGGGAGCTTAGATGAGAATGGACCAAAAATAGAGACTTTAGTGTGCCTTTTCACACATGGTAAAGGAAGCTGAAAAGTTGTACACTTCAAAGTGTACTCTCACCTCTCTGTTGCCTGATGCAAACTGAGAGAAAAACTAAAAACTTTGAGAATAGGAGAGTTAAGCACTATATCCCTATATAAAATTTAGCAAAAATAACTGTCTTAACACACCAGCAATAACCCTATGAAAAATAATGGAATAAATATTCCTAATTACCCTACCAACAGATAACTTTGGGTATAGTATTCACAAGAAATGTGCCAGTTCTATATTTTTTTTAATTATAAAACTTTTCTGAGTGATAAAGTGATAAATATGCAAATAATAAAACACAATAACATTGCACTTATATATCAAAAGAAAGAAATTTCTGGAGAGCAAATTGGTATTAAATTCTCATTAACCCAAGGAACCCTGTGTAAAAAACCTATCCTAAGGAAAATATCCCAAGGAATTATCATCCTATATTAAAGGAAGGCTGTCTTTCCCAGTGTTATTTATATTGGAAAACAAAACAAAAAAAATAAAAATCCAAATTTTAAGAATAATTAATTAACAACACTATTTCTCATCAATGCAAATGAAACCCTATGCAGCTACTAAAGGTCATAGTTTTCAAGAACAGTCTTAAGCAAATCTTAAATAATATGCTACTAAAGAAAGTTACCCAATTAGAAAGAGAGCAGTCTCCTCTCCATTTCATAAAATATATGCATGAAATATATACTTAGCATTATTAGAAGATAGCTTCCATGCTTCTCAAATCCCCAAATCTGTAAGAATAACGAATAATTTCTCTCATAAAATCCAATCAGGTATAATGAAATCATGTAACACCTGCCTGGATAAACTAAAGAACATGGGGCAAAAAAAAAAAAATAAGAAATAAAAAATGCTTTCTTCAGGTTCCAGCAATCCTAAACCAAATCCTAGCATCCCTTCCATGATGCTCACTTCGACCTGGAAGAACAGCCTCACATTTACCTGGGCATTCCCTTATTCTATCACTTCCCTCAAAACTCCAGAGTCATATTAAAAAAGCAGTAGACCATACTTACCTATTGGCCATGGTTTGTCAAGCCCTGCTTTCCACCAACAGGGTTAGCAATTTTTATTGCCACCATATAAAGTGATAGAAGGCAAAGATCCAATTATCTGTTATATTTTCCCTTAAGATTTCTGTGCATATATGCAAAAGTTACTAAGGCCATAAAAACATAATTTTACCCCAAATTAATTTTTAAGGAATTTTAAGATGAACCATACCCATGTCGCTTAATTAAACATTAAAATCAAATCTGAAGATAATCAAAGTGAATTTACATTAATAACAGAGCTTTAATTTTTCCACTTCTCCCTACTAAAAGTCTGTTTTTACCTTATAGGGGATTTTAGACATCTTCATCCAAGGAACAAAGCAATTTATGCAGTGCATGTGATGGTATTCAACAATTACCTTACGGGAATTCTAAGTTCAAAGATCAAAGGAAAATAGATGTAAAAAAAAAGTTCCTGCCTGGTGGTTCTGGAGAGTTCATGTAGCAATCACTATAAAACACTATATGATATTGGAAATTTCAAGATTCAGAGTCAGGAAACCTGAGGCCACCAGCAAAATCACTGTGTTCTCTTGTTGGACAAATGGCAATCAGGTAGCATACACACACATGCACACAACCAAAAAATTAAGAAAAATTAAAATGAGAAAAAAATCTGTAAACCTAGGAAGATGACAGAAAAGTTAATAAAATCTAGAAAAAAATTTCATCAAGTCAGAAGTAGAGAAATAACCTGATAACCCTCATAAAATAATATAATAAGCAACCTCACTTAGAAAGAACACAGCCATCATTTCACACTATGTTTCTGGAAACAACAAGAAAATCACTCTGAGCTATTGTATTGATTTGTGGAGCTTACTGAAACCCAATGACAGAATGGCATGGGAGTTGAATCATGGCATTTTCATAAATATTATTTGCAATTTTATAGTTGAAGTTCAAAGTCATATGAGTTCAAACTTGAAATTAGGAGTTAAAAACCTTCTGTTGTCTCCAAACTAATATCAATGTAAGTACAGTCAAGCCATTTGTCAATGCCATGTGTATGTTTAAGTCATCTGCAAGAGCAGTCGCTCTATTTTTTCTTCTCTTGGGAAATGAAGAGCTTCCATCATTAACTTTCCAGCCAACATGATCTATGCAGTCACACTATGGGGCTAATCCAAAGGGTTTGAATGCACAGCAGTGTCTGGTAAGTCACAGCAGGTCTGAGGTCAGGTTAAATAGCTTTAATTAAGAATAATAATAAAAATGGAAGATTATTTGACACATAGGTCAATATTTTTCCTTCAAACCAAGGTAACCATACTGAGAAAAAAATCACTGAATATTCATCAAAGGAAAGTAAATATGAGGACACAAAAAAGATATTAATTAAACAAAATACTTAAAACAGAAGAAAAGCATGGTGCATAAGACACACTTTTATCCAACAGCATCATTTTAACTTGTAAATCAACAGATTGAAAAATAGTGAAAGAATTTAACTTTCTGCTGGCTAAATGCTAACGATTCTCATTTGCATCAGTAGATATATGCAAACAGATTCATATTTATTTACTCAGTAATGACTGCTTCTATGAACTTTCAAAAATATTGTGCTTTTATAGCAAGACATACAATAGTCCAAAGAACTGTGGTATCTGGTTAGATCTGTGAGTCCTAGTACTATTTAATTTATAGTATAATTTAAAGTAGTCATGGTGGTGACATCAAAGTAAGGCAGAGGTTTGAAGCTGAGTTCCACTATGCTATCTATTTTCATGTGAACTACTACAAACTGTTTAAGATTTCTCAAATCTTCATCTTGGCATGAGCATGTTGATGACTTCTTTGAATTGCTTGATGAGTAAATAGGATAATGTACATGAGGTATTTAGCACTATGTTAGTAATATAGAGACGTTAATGAAGAATACTTATTATCATGTTGCTTAGCTTCTGAGTTTTAACTTACAACTACCTTACCAAGCCTTTATCAGAATCATGTAAGCTAGAGAATGAAAATGTTGTTTTTATATTACAAAGAACCAGACAAATATGATAACATCATCAATTATCAAGTTTCATATCTATTTAGTATCACAAACTTTTTCTATTATGTTTAGATAATTCAGAGTATATGCCATTAAAATTTAACTAGATAGCCATTGTGCAAACACACAAAGGTGTTAGACAATTAAACAAGGAAAAAGCCTCCATTTCTAGTCTGAAATAACTGGGCATGCTCAAAACAGGCTCCGGCAACTTAAAAAAGGGCACCAGAATGAGCCTTCAAATTATTGGTATTTTAAAACCAAAGCTACACTTTAGAACAAATAAATTACTTAATTCACAAAACCCTAAGAAGTTCGGGGGGAAAAAAACTGTTTTTATCAAGTAATCAGTTTCCTATTGCAATTAATAATTCATTTTATGTTAGTTTAAATTGGAGTTGGAACTTAACTCCTTACTGGAAAGCATAATCTTGGACCAGAGAACCCAAAATCCAACACCAACCGAGAGAAGACAAATAACAGTGAACATGGAGGACAGCCACCACTGAGCACATGCTAACAGTCATCACATGCAAAAAAAGGTCCCTATGTTGTCATTTAGAAACATTTCAACAGAAATCAGAAATCCAGAGTCTTGGGGCAAAATCTTCTGAGATCTAAAAGATAGAAATCCATTCAAAAAGATTTTAAGTACTGTTCAGACCAAGCAAATCTTATCTAAAGTCTGGATTCAGGATTCAGCCACTGAAATGCATACTCCGAGCTCAACCCTAGTGCAGGGATATCCTGCTTTATTAAAAATGAAATGTATTAAAATACCAGTAAGCTAGTGAGCCGAAAGAGAACTGAGGGAAAGAAATTTTCATGATAAAGAATTCTTGTAAACTAGGGAATTAATTTTTATAATTTAAAGAAGTAACCCAATGGTCCATGATCTAGATAATTAAACCATTCCAAGAAGGCAGAGATCCAAACTAGGAAGAGTCCAAGTCCTCACGCTCATTCTCTATTTCATTGGACAACTATTTACCTACCATATACTGTGTCTTTATTCTAAAGCCTGAGGTTGCAGAAATGAGGGAAATACCACTCCTATATCTACTTAACAAATATGTGAAATAAAATTCAAATTCTCAACAAAGAAGATAGACATTTAATCCAATAAGGGGCAGGGAGGGGGGCACCCAGAGTCCCAGGCAGATCTGGGAGACCTAACAGTGGACACCACAGTGAAAAAAAAAAAAACACCCAGATCTCCCCTTGACTAAGCACTTTTAGGGGACCCAAGCTGTGAATGTGACTCCCCAGAACCTTCTGTATTGGGGGGCCCACTGCATCACCCATTTCTGTCAAGGTGGTTTCTATTCATTTGACTTATTTTCTAAAACAATACATAGAGTCCTGGTGAATGTCATACCCTTGCCTGTCATCAGGATCTATCAGTCCACATTCAGTGAAGGACACAGGTTGAACACGATACCCCCGAACCAGAACTCAAATAACCCATGCTATGAGCATCATTGGTCCAAAGGTTACAACAACATCATTGTTTTGCTTTGGTTTTGTATTTTGGGTTTTTGTTGTTGTTGTTGTTGTTTATATTTCAAGTAGCCTTGGTGCTATGCCAATGTCCAGTCCACAAGGAATGTGTCCTCAAGGAGCAGCATTTAATTAACATATATAGTGCCAAGCCACATAACTTGCACAACCTTTAGTTATTCAACCCAAGGCAAACACCAGCCACTAGCCAGCTTGATGAAGACATTCTCGGAGGAACCACACCATCTCACCAGCTCCGAACACATGATGCATTTCTTCACAGGTTCGCTTTTCTGGCAAGACATATTTTCAGACCACTTCTGCCCATGGGGAGTAGGAGATTAACTAGCAGATGTAGTTTAGAAACTGGCATAGGTAGCTATGGCTCTCTCCTCTTATATTTAGTGACCACTTTTATAGTCCTACAGAGACATTTTAAAAAGAGATTTCACTTCTATCTGCTCAGAGAAGCCTAAAACAAATGACTTGGGTCTGTTTTCCATCTCCTCTGGCAGGAGCAATTTCTTTGAAAGACTACTCTCTGGAAAATTCAAAGTTCAGCTTAGCTCTTGTGGCTGTACTACTTTCCAGGAAAAGCTTTCATGGGCCATGAACTCAGGCAGCAGCACATGACAGAACAAGGAAAAACTGAAAGACTAAGGCTTTTGTCACACTTGCCTTCTCTATGTGTTAACTGTCCAGTCTCCTATGGTAAATCCAACCCCTTCTAAAAGGAAAGCCCAACAAACACATACCCTGCCTTTGCATGAATAATAAAAAGGCATCCCTCAACTTCTCAAACAAGGAATTGCAGAATTGATGTCCTGTTTGGGCTGATGAATCACCTAAAGGATGGATTACCCAAAAGAAATGTAACTGAATCACCAGCCCAACGTACCCACTCTGAGTACCTTGGGCAGCGCACAAAGCATGCAACTGTGAGGATGGGCACTATTCCCACTACTGCCATCACCACTACTCAAGTGTGAACACTGGAATCTTTCACTCAGACTGCAGCTATAGACTTCTAAGCAGTCAATGTGCTTTCTCCCTTGCTTCCTCAGCAGATTCTCTATTCAAGGGAGAGTAAGACTTAAAAAAATATAAACTCAAATCAATCATTCCCATGCTAACAATCCACCTAAGACTTTCAGTCTATTCAGAACAAAACCCCGACCATCTCCAATGTTGCAGCAGGAACACTATCACCTAGGAACTCATATACTAGAATGAACCAGATATTATTACTGTTATGTATATATGTGACTGCATGATCAATATGAATTTGCAACATGTACGCTCAGAAAAATGAGAAAATTATATCCCATCTATGTATGATACATCAAAGAGCATAAATGCATTCTACTGTCATGTATCACTAAATAAAACAAATGAAAAAAAAATATTTTTAAATGCAGAGTCTCAGGTCCCACCCCAGACCACATAAATCAGTCTCAGCATTTTAACAGGATTCCCAGGTGATGTGCAGACACATTGAAGTTTGAGGAGCACCCCTCTACCAAATCAAACAAGACTGAGCTCCCTCCCCCACCCCAATTGTGCATACTACCTTTGCTTACTCAGCCCCAGCTACTAGACTCCTTTCTCTTCCTAATATGTGGCAAGCCTCATCATACTATGGCACCTGCTCTAACTCTTTCCTCTGCCTGGAATGTCCATCCCTCAGGAAACTGTCCTGGCTGACATAGGCAGCTCACCACTTTCAGATCCCTGCTTACTGCCATCATTTTTTTTTTAATTGACATAATTATACACATTTACAGAGTATAGTGTGACAGGTCAACACGTGTATACATCATATAATGATCAAATCAGGGTAATTACCTTTTCTATTGCCTCAATCATTTATCATTTCTTTGTGATGGGAACATTCAAAATCCTCTCTTCGTTATTTTGAAATATATAATCAGTTGCTATAGAACACTAGAATTTACTCGTTTCCAACCATATTTTGGTAACTGTGATCCAACCTCCTTTTATCACCTCCACCCTTCCCAGCCTCAGGTGACCTCTATGCTACTCTCTCCTTCTGTGAACCAGCTGTCATCTTCTCAGCTCTTCCCTCGCCAGCCCCACTCTCCCCTGCCAACTCCAGTATTTCCTGGATTCCTGCATCCTGCTTTGATTTGGTCATGGTATTTATCACTTCTTTATATATTACATTATATTATATGCTTAGATGAAAAATTGTTCTCCCCTACCAATATAAGCCCCATAACTGTAAGGACCTTGTCATTTATTTATTTCACTGCTGTATCCCCATGGCCCAGCATACAGTAGGTATTCAATAAATATTTGATGAACAAGTGAATATATGAAACTAGCGCTTCTAATGAACAGTGGCTTAGGCAAGTATCCAAACTTGTTTTTACAGACCTTGAAAAAAATATCTAAGGTACTGCTGATTTCTGAACGAAAATTAGCTGTAGCTGACAAGGAGTCTTGGTCAAATCTCCATAGCAAGAGGACAGATCTACAAAAGACCAGGTGACTCCAGGAAGCTTGAGCTGCAGCCAGAAGCTATACAATAGTTCAAACATAAGAAATACATGTGTTTAAATTTAGATATTTCTGGGGATGAAAAGAATTGGCAATACCAAGTACTAATGAGGATGTGGAACAGCAGGAACACTCATTCACTGCTGGCAGGAAGGCAAAATGGGACAGTCACTTGGGAAGTCCCACACATAGGCATCTACCCAACTGATTTGAAAATATATCTGCACAGAAAAACCTACACATAAAAATTCATAGCGGCTTTATTAATAATCACCAAAACCTAGACGCCACCAAGATATTCTTCAATAGGTGAAGGACACCTACCTTCAATAAGCTGAAGTACATTAATAAAATGAATGACACTGAAGTGATGAAAAGGAAAATGCTATGAGAGCAATTCAACATATGGATGAATCTTATATGCACACTTAATTTCTGCAAAAAGAAAAATAAAAACAGGAAGATACCAATCCCAGAATGAAATGGAAAAATGAGTCTAAGTCTATTACGAATGTCTGGCATAACCTCACTGAAAAGAGTAAGGAAAAAGAGGCACTGACCTAAATAACTTTGGAAATGACTAGAAACTGTAAGACTAAAGACAGAAGGACCTGCACATAGGCATGAGGAACCTTATGAAGTTATTCCTTACACAGGTGCAGTCAGCAATTCTGAATGTTGCATGTGTAGACTTGGACTGATCATGTAAATAAAGGAATGGTTTCTCATTACTGGTGTAGGATGTTAGAGGAAAGCAAGAGGAGAAAGCCAGGATAAAATGTGATAACAGAATAGAAGTGGAGATAACTGTAGGAAGTCACATTTTACGTAATGGAGACAGTGCTTATATGCATATATTTTCCAGCTCCATCCCTTGAAAGGGTCCCCAAGCTGTGACGCCCTGGTAGCAGAGAGCCCATTTCCCAGATCTTAATTTCCAATTCTGTTCTCCAACAGAAGGAACCAGAATTTCCTGGAGAATGGTTGGTCCTAGGACTGATGCAAGAAATAGACAAGGTAAGCTAGAAATATGTCATAGTGCCAAAAAAATAGGGGGGGGGGGTATATCAAGGGAACACAGGAACGAACCAACCAAAAGAACACCTAATGGCTAAAGTCAGAACAAGGTGAGCAAAGAACATATAGGGAACTACAGGATGAAAACTCAAAGTATAAGATGCATATTCCTGAGTCCATGCTAACAGAAATAAATGCTTCAGTAAATAAATGAGTGGAGAACAAATATCCTGTGTAGAAAAATTCTAAATAATTTAGGTAAACATTCCTTCTGCTCTCAAGGAGGTGGAACAGAACTTTCCATCCCTTACCTTTGAGCTCTCCTTAGTGATTTGCTTCCAAGGAACACAGTATAGCAAGGGCGTAAATTACAAAGTAACTTTACAATGGAGGAACCTGGAATACTACCTCAGTCAGGCGAGCAAGGTTAAAAGGTTAATATCAACATCCATGGGTCAGATGATGGTATGTACTCTTGAGAGTCTGGGTTGAGAAGAGCACTTTTCCTCCGTGGTCTTCCTCCCCAGAACAACATATCAATCACCAAAAAGTATCAGGTAAACCCAAATAAGGATCCTCCTGCAAAATCCAACAAATAACTCCCCTGGATGGGATCCTGGAATAGAAACAGACCCTTAGGGAACAACTAATGAAATCTGAATAAAAGATTGAATTCAGTTAATAATAGATTAGTATTTATTCTTTAGTTGTAATTAATGTACCACAGTGATATGCTATCATAGGGAAGGCTGGGTGCAGGAAATGTAGGAACTCTCTGCACTATCTTTGTATGTTTTCTGTTAATCTAAGATTACTCTAAAATCAAGTTTATTTTTAAAAGAAAACAAAATTGAACATCTTCCTAAGCCAGGTCATCTTCCACAATCATCTACAAGTTATAGTTAGACAAGTTATATTTAGACACAAACCCATATTTGGTGGTTTTCATACTTCATCTTACTTAGTCTTATGACAGCCCTAGAAGCCAAATATTAGGCTCATACTTTACAGATAGAGCAACAAAGATTATGTCAAGTCATCTAGAACTATGCAGCTAGGGAACAAGGGAGGTGGAATTCAAACCTATATCTCCCTGACTCCAAAGCCCACTTTCTATCTAGTACACTGTTCTGACTTTTATGACATTATTCCTTAAGTCTAAAATACAATGGGCTGGAAAAATGAGGGGGAAAAAGAAACATCTTTTTAACTCCACAATCTTAAAAAAGTAGCTTCAACATTATGGCCTTCCAGAGAACAAGAGTCAACTTTGGCAAGTTCTATTTAGACAGATTTACTCCTGGGGGCCCCACCCTCTAAGTAGATACCAGCACTACATGACTGCAGCAATCCAAGGCCCTGGCAGAGGCAGATAGCACACTCTGGGTAATATAGGGACAGGTCAACAAAGGCATGATTTACAAAGGTGACACCTGGGTTTAGGGAAGCCACAAGGAACAGAACAGTTCCATGGAGGTACCATAGTTATCACTCCCTTCCAGATGGAAGAAACTAGAGGACAGAACAGTTACTAGAGCTTAAGAAAATTAACCAGGTGGGGCTGGGGATGTGACTCTCTGGAAGAGTATTTCCCAAGAAGTTATGAGGTCCTGCAGTCGATCCCCAGTAAGAAAAGAAGCAGTAAGAAGGAGGAACAGGAGGAGGAGGAGACCACGTGACATGAGCTACAGATCCCAAATATTATCTGTTAATTAAAAATAAAACTTTAAAAAATGCTGAATGCTATTTTAACGTACTTCATTTTTCTTCCGATTCTACTTTAAGCACATGAAAAAAGTTTCGAATTTGATCTCTAGGTTGTTTAACAGCCAACTACACAAGAGTCTACTTCAACACATGTTGTAGCAGTTGAAGGGGGCTGAGAAGAGATGGCACTTGTTAGTTCACCCAGTTCCTCCCAGGAGCCATAAAGAGGAGGACTGTTTGAGACCACTTACACTTGCATTATTTTTCTAGGAAGAGTGAAGGAAGAATAGTCACATCCTCAATTCATTAAAGTCTAGCTCAATTTAATAGTCAATTTAGCTACCTTCCCCAAAGGGATGGACCTGGGTGGCCCAACACCAGGATAACCATTTCCCCAGAACCAACAGTGAACACAGAGTGCATGGTTCAAAGTGCTGGCCATAATTCCAAAGCCCCAAAAGTTACATTCATAACTCTCTGGCAACATCATGACCTGTCAGTCTGAATAATTTACTTTTAAAGATCTTTGAAGTCCCCAAACTGGAAAAAAAAAAGTGACTTCAAGAAAAGGAATGCAAATGGCGAAGAACTCCAAGTTTTCTGTAGGATGATCTTTACCCACTTCTTCAATAGTATCTGAAGCAGTCTTGCAAAACGCTGTAACATGACTGAAACATCCCAAGTTAAACTTTGATATTCATATTGATCTTCATGCCCTTATATTTAATAAGAAATCAGCTCTGCTTTCTCCAGCATTAACCTTGTTATGGATAAATTTCAAATGAAAATGACATGTGTGTACGATGCACTGATTGTCCCTGGTGCTAAGGGACGAAGTGATAAACTAACACTGAGTCTCAACTTCTACATATGCACATTAATTCATTGCACTCTCACAATAACTCTTCAAGGAACATCTGTGCAGCCAAAGAAACAGCACGAAAAAGAATTACAATGTGGAAGATCACACAGCTGTCAACGACCAAGCCAGTGTTCATAGAGCAAGCCCCTCCAATGTGCTATGTTTCCTTCAGAAGACAGATCATATTAAGCTTTCTTCAGGAGTATTTTGGTGTTCATTTTATGTGTCAATATGACTTGGCTAAGGGATACCCAGACAAAGCATTATTGGACTTATTTCAAAAGATATGACCATTGGAATTGGTGAGCTGAGTGAAGCAGATGCCTTCACCAATGCACATGGGCATCATCCAATTCACTGAGAACCTAAATAAAACCAAAGGGTGAAGAAAGGGCAAATTCCCTCTCTCAGGGATGTCTGAGACATCTATCTTCTACTGCCCTCAGATGTTGGCATTCCCTCTCAGGTTGCAGACTCAGAGCAGGACTTACCCTAATAGCCCCTTGATTCTCAGACCTTAGAACTCAGACTGAATTACACTAGTGAATATCCTGGATGTCCAGCTTGCAAATGGCATGCTGTGGGCTTCTCAACCTCTATAATCATGACAGTCAATTCCTATAATAAATCTCTTATATATCTATGTATTTATATGTGTGTATATATATATATATATATATGTATTTATATATGTGTGTGTATACACACACAAAAAAACCAGTTTCTCTGGATAACTCTGATATCATTATATAAGATCATTTTAATTCTATATTAAACAGCCAGATAAAAAATATCTCTACATTTCCTATAAAACAGCTGAGAATATTTAACTCCCATCACCCCTAAAGTCCTCTACATGTTGCTCTATGTAAAAATTTCTTTTAGAATTCAGTGTAGACAGACATTTACTGTTAAAATGAGCATGTTCCCTCCTTCCTGATAACAAGAATTTTGCAACAAATCATAATATGCCTCCCAGTCTCGACTGCCAAGAAAGCAACAAATATAAGACTGAATCACAACAGCTGTATTGGGTTGTCAGTGGTGTGTTTGTTTTTCCTTCTATTAATGGTCCTGCGTGTTCATCAAACTTATTATATGCTTACTGAATATGCAACAGAACACATTAGCAGTCTTTTTTACTATATATGTATTTATATTCCAAGAAATATTATTTGATCCATGCTATATCTAAATCCATGAAATAGGAATCCATAATAGTGAGCATCTTGCTGGGTGGCTTGTCAAATGTTTTTAAAAAATAAGCATCTTTTCCTTGATCTGTACCATGGCTCATAATTTTTATGAGCTTTGATGTACTCTCTGAAAAATAATAGCAATGACTCAGATTGTTAGAAATTAGCTCTATCTATTGCAGGCACAATGGTTCCTAGCATACCCATCATGGGGTGATAATAGAGATCAAAATAATAACAGTGGTGTTAATAATTCATTTGGTTATACAGCAAGTGTCCCTCTAAGTGAGGAGGACGATCTCACATTTCTAAACTATTCTGTTACACTCAGCAGATGGATTAAATATTTAGTGAGTTGCTTAATATTTCATTGTAGACAAATCATAGAAGGTTTTGCCTACTCCTGGGTACAAAACCAGTGATCTAGTACAATACCTATAGAAATTTAAATCATAAATCAATTTTAAAGGCATTAGAGTCAACAGTAGACATGTAGGAATACTTGAAGGACTTCAACACCAGCTTATCAAAAGAAATTACAGCATTTTATTTGTTAAATATTTTGTTAGCCTCTCGAGAGAAACAACCCATGTACACTTCAGTTCTGCCTCTGTACATTTCTGAAATCAGGAGAAGCTATATTCATTGCTCATGTTACAAAGGAATTCAGTACTTGAGCCAAAATATTCTGGCTCTCTATGAGGACAGAGCTTTCCTCTTTGCCTTCATTGTACATGTACTGCTAAAATCTATTTGGAAATAAAAGAAAGTTAATTCTCCAAGGATCCATGGGATTGTGTTGCCTCTGGCTATTCTCACTTCCTTCTCCACATGGTACATTGCTGTTGGCTTTGAAAATTTTTCGTGATGGTAATTGGCAGTTTACCTCATTAGTGTTCCCCTTATATTTAAAGTGTTTTTCACATTACCAGCTATTTCTTATTCTGTCCCTAATAATGGAGAAGAACAATCCATCTCTACCAGAGTTACAATGACACAGGGAGGTTTACAAGGAATTGCTTATTAAACAATTATTAACTATTCAGAAACCACACATGCATTTGTGTTATTGGAACAGCCACTCATTTCAATAGCAGCAGCTCACTAAATATGCATAAGCTATTTCTCTACAATAACAGTTTAACCACCACGTCTGCATTATGCAACCGGAATGAAATAACGCTCTGGTTTAAGATGCTATCATTTCCTTCTCTGAAGTCTCCTCTTCGTTCTAGCCCTCCAGATCACAGCATGTGCTGAAAATTACTGCCTTCGTTTTAGCCATTCAAAGCTGCACAATCATACCCTAGCCTTCAGACAAAACTCCACTAGCCTGCCAATTGCATTAAAATACTATTCAAACCATCCTCCTCGCTTTCAAAATGCTCTTATACTAGCTAGGGCCTCTTTATGGGCTCTGCCTATGCTCTGCTGCCATTTTTCCTTCTAATGCAGATGCTAACCAGAGAATATTGAAACAGAGAGCAGAAGGCAGATGAATGAACCATGTAAACCTTATTTGAAGAGGTGGCCATGACTACACCAGGTTGAGACCAAGGTAAACCTTTCTAGGAAGCTCAGGAATGAGCTTTTTCTTAAAATGGGTTCCATTTTAAATGACCCATCCAATGCCATCTCAACCGATGCTAGATACAACCAAACTTACAGAATGGAAAATGGGATTTTAGGGGTCCTCAGTTTTTTCCTCATCTGTAAAATGAGAAATATTAACTGAAAATGTTTCAGGATTTCTTTTAATTCTGAAATTATTGGTGTCCATGGTACCCACTGGTCAAGGTCAATTTCACTGCAAGTTATATCATTTGCCAGAATGAACATCTTTGCATGATTATCTGGAGAGGCAGATATATGCAAATAAAATAAGACTTAAAGACTATTCTTAGAATAGACACATGTACAGAGAGTAAAGGGGGACTCTAGAGAAAAAACTTGATGTTTACCTGGCAAAGTCAGAAAAGACTTCATGAATGAATGAGGTGACTCTGAATGTGTTTGAAGGATGAGTGGGCATTTACCTAGCACACGAACATGAGGAGCTCATGATAAACCCAGGGAACTGCATAGGCAAAAAAACAAATATCTTTAACATCTACATAAGTTCTGTGTTATCTGAGACACAAGAAAGAGAAGAAAATCTATTGATACCCCCTCCCTCGAGATGGAAAACAAGAGACAATTATGGAAGCCTAGAAAAACCTGCCTCTACTTGAAAAACGGCTCATCTTGGCAAACATTTTACTTTCAAAGTACAACAATTTCAGCAGGTTTGATAAAACTGAACAATGCATTGCACTAAACAGTTTTGCATAGCTTTGTGATTAACAGATAAAAACAGTCATTCTCCCTTGGCTACCAGTTTTAAGTTTTCTATTCAGAGTTGGCAGCCACCAGTCATACTATACAACCTGCTCTGCAGGGAAGATACCATAAAATATTGACTTACTGACAGATACTGAATGTGAGCCTCAGAGAGGTAAAATAAGCCATGAGATGATGGAGGGAATTTTCAGATCCAGGCAGCTTAAACCACGAGCCCACTGTGTTCCTAAGGATGAGGCTTAACTACATCGCAAAAGGATGGAGTCATTATAAAAATAATTAAAACTGATGCAAATATACTGACTGGAAAAAATTAGTGATCTGAGAGTTGAACTATTTTTTGTATGCTACATAAAATAGTATACATTCTAACATCAGAAGTAATGTTTGAGTTCCAATGTTATTAGGGTTTCCTTAAGTCATAGTATGTAAAATTGTTTTTTCAAATGAAATTAATTTTATATAGACCACCACATCAGAATATTTTAATTTACCTAGAGTGGATGCATATCTCAAAGGGAACTCCATATGTTTTAAAAGCTTTCTTCTTTTAATTAGTTTGTTATGGGAATATTGACAATCATTTCATGGGCACAATTATTCAATATATTCAATATATGCCATATTATTGAGGGCAGAAATAAAACCAAATCCCACATGGATCCTAAGACTTATCTTGGGATCTAGAAGAGTTGGACTCACCCTTGTATATATGATATATGAAATAGAAACAGGCATGTTAAGAGTATCTTATATGCAATTACAGAATTTCATAGTGATACTATTGAAAAGGTGATACTCAAATCTTTGATAATTATGTTTCTTTCAAAGGAACATGAATTCCAGAGAAGCATCTCACAGTGACAAAAAGAGTGTATGATATTTACATAAAAGTATATTTGGTATCTATGAGAGTGAGAAGGGGGGACTCAAACAATGAAGTCAGTTTTAATTGTACACAAACTTTCCTATGTTCATATATGAATATACCATCAGTGTAACTCCACTTCATGTTCAACCACAAGAAGGGGATCCAAATCGGAATAGGTTGCACTCCATGTATGTATAATATGTCAAAACACACACTATTGTCATGTTCATGTATATCTAAATAAAACAAATAAAATGAATAAAAGAAAACCCACAGAACCTTGGCTTAAAAAAACAAATGACTTCATAAAATCAAATGCTGATTGGAAAGAAGGTAATGACTTACAGTACATTTGAACTGATCTGAATTATATTATAGACATAATTGGAACACAGGTCAGTAGAACAGAAGGTGAATTTGGATTGCAAACAAAAAAAATGCAGTCCATGAAACTATTGATGAACAAGAAATTTTTCTGTCACAGGAATAAAGCAGTTCTAGTTAATGGTTCTAATTGTTCAAACTGAAACACATGTAAAATTTGTGAATCTTAAATGTTAAAATTATTTCTTTAATCTCCCAAAATAGTTCAAAAAATGCATTTTGTGCTAATAAATTAGATGATTATAGTGTAGAGCAGTAATAACAATATAGAAAAATCCCAAGGCCTGCCAACTTTTTTTTTTTTTTGCTATAAGAAAACAAATTATTTTTCTTACTCAGCTAACAGAGGAATGTTAACACTGCCCTTCAGGGCACACCTAGATGGAAGATATTGCTGCTGCTTAGTGAAGGAGAGCACAGAAGAGAAAGTTCTTTCATCAGAAGAGATAGCAGCAAGCCAGCAAAGCCCAAATGAACCCAGAAAACCTAAGAACTTGCCTCAAAAGCAGACATGTAAAAGTCAAGTGGGATAAGCTGTCAAAACTTGGTGCATAAATATCTAGGAATGAAATTAGGCAATGTGTGTAGATTATAAAACAAAAACAAACAAAAGAGCATTAATAACTGCTTCTAGTGAATCCGGTCAAGGTTTATGGGAAATTATATTTCCAAAGAAAACTGGCTGGGTCAACTGCAGATAAATGATGATGTTATTTTTAACTAAGCTCCAGAGAGAATGATCAGCGTTTTCAAAAAGACAGTGTGCCATTGGCCAGGGATGATTTAGCAAAGGAGTCAAGATGTCAACTGGCCAGTTTTGTTGTGGTGTTGTTTTTGTTTGGGGCACAATGTCAATATGATGTTTGTGGTTCTCAATCTAGAATGATGCCACCTCTCACAGAGGTCCTCTGGAGATATGTGCAGCAGTTGTGGTTGACTAAAGGTAGAAATTATCATTCCACAGGTAAGGAAGGGAGCAAGGATGATAACCATTCAGGAATATGTGAGATCAACTCACAGGACAAGAACTGTCCCACCCAAAATGATATTAGTGTTTCCATTAAGGGGCACTGAAATGGTTCCCTATCCACCATACTTCCCTCCTCCTCAAAATCCAATCTATGGAAGTCTAAAGCAATTCTTGTAATTTTATAACTCTGTGAAGAAACCAAAGTATCAAAGAGAAAACTTTTAAGGAAATTTTCCTAAGAGGTTAGGATCTAGTTAAACCTAATCCACCACCAAAACAAAGTCAGGCATATCCTGCTGGGTGTGATGGTGCATGCCTGTACTCCTAACAGCTTAGGAGGCTGAGGCAGGAAGACTGCAAGTTTGAAGCCAGCCTCAGCCATTTAATGAGGCCCTAAGTGACTTTGTTAGACCCTGTCTCAAAATCAGAAATAAAAGGGGTTGGGGATGGGAATGTGGCTCAGTGGTTAAGCACCCCTGGGCTTAATCCCCAGTACCAAAAAAGAAAGTAAATCAGACCTCTCCTAAGAGGAAGGAAAGACAGACATGCTGAAGAAATACAGTTCAGATAAAAGATAGAATTTTAGAGCTTAATGTACAACATCCACCCGTAGACACCCTCAGACAGGGGCCAAAGAAATTATGATCCAGGTAAGAAAGGGTCATAGAAGAGAATATAGGAAAGAAAGAACAAATCAAATGGAATGCATAATTTTGCTTGATACTTATATGTAATTGTAGTAAAGAAAGTCTTTTTATTTCTCTGAAGATCATCCCACATACTAGTTTTATCAAAGAAGTGACTTATCTTGTACATAAACCACCTCTCAATGAGAGTCAGATATATTAAATGTCATGGAAAAATCCATCAGACCATTTGGTATAAATATGGAACAAACCCATATAAAAGTTCTAGTTTTTGCCAGGCATGGTGGTGCATGCCTATAATCCCAGCCACCCAGGAGGCTGACACAAGAGGATCACAAGTTCAAAGGCAGCCTCAGCAACTTTGCAAGGACCTAAGCAACTTAGTGAGATCCTGTCTCAAAATAAATCATTTTTTAAAAGGGATAGGGATGTGACTTAGTGGTTAAACAGGGATTGAACCCAGAAGTGCTTATCAAAAAAATTTTTTTTAGTTTTAATAACTAAGTATTTTTGTATGGTAGGAAGTCCTTGGCAATATCATTTTCCTCATAAGAAGATATTAATGCTTCAAAATATGCATCACTTGTTATCAGGATAAATACCTTCCTTGTTTGAATCATAAAACAAAGGGGGAAAAAACATGAAAAAAGCCATGAAATATCCCTCTAAAGGCTCAAATAAATGGGGTGCCAACACACAATAAAAATGATTAAAATGTGTGCAGAACTATATTGCTTTCCATCTGACCAGTCTCAAAAAGATCAAGAACAAGCAATATGTCTAATCAATGGCCTATCCATCTGCAACACAAGAACAAGCCCATTTTAACTAAGTCTTACTCCATGGTCTTTCTGTGAAGTTTCATCTGCACTCCTGAGACCCCTCTAGGCAGACATCTGCTTGAAGTTTATGCATTCAATGGAAGCACCTATGAAAAGATATATGCCCTTTCCAGTCAGTTTTAAGTCCATCTACTCAAAATGCCAAGAGGTTATTTAATTAATTTGTGTGTTTTACTGACTTATGACCTTGAGAGAATGAAAGAAAGTGTTCATTTGGATTTTTCCTCTGACTTGTAGGCAGGTAGGAATGATGAGTATTTAAACCCACTAGTAGTTACTTGAATAATTTCTCTCAATAACCTGTTGTAGTAGATAAAGGTTAGTGATACACAGAAGTGTCAGACCATTGTCCTTCTAAGGCTTCAAATTGAACAAAAATTGTTTTTTATTTAAAAAAAGTACCAGATACTTCACATATTACTAATTAACATGTATCTCATTTGTAAACAAAAATAAATGTGTTGTTTCCATATGTGTGAGACCAAATACATTATTGATATTTTAGCCAGTAAAATTTAAGTTGTATTCTGCTGAATTCTTCCATAGCTCATCTATGGTTTCATCATAAATGCCCCAGTTATAGAACAATAGAAAGTTTCATTTATTATTTTCAATTACTATTTCTATAAACCACACATCCTAAAAATGGAAGCTTTTTAAAGAGAAAGACAAGTTTATGATCTCACTCTCGACAGACAGATCTATAACTTCATAAAGTCTCTTTCCAAAGCTAAATATTGATTGTAAATGTACTCAAAATTTTCAGATCTGATCAGAAGTACAAGGTTAAAATACTGAAATAAATATTTCAAATGCACAATTCAGTAATTAACTTCTGAAGATCTCGAATCTCATACTATCACAACTGAATGACTCTCTACTATCACCTACAGGTAGAACCCAAATGTCACCATTCAATGTGAAAAGATTTAAATGACAGTTGAGTAAAACTGAACTCGCCTACAAACAACCCCTCAATTATGTGAATTAGATGTCCCTCTAGGGTACCGTTGAAGCTTCCAGTACCCAGTAGGTTTCCATAAGGTATAAAAATTTACAAATCTTTCCATGAAGTATTTAGTAGAATCCTAGGGAAAAAAAGATGAAAATGTCACCAAAGACCAGTGAACATCCCCTCCTCAGGTCAAGCCAGTGTCTATATTAGGTTCCCTAACAACCTGCCTTCCAAGCTCCGTACCAGTCTCTTTATTTAACTTTTCTCCCCCATAAACAAAATTCCCTGACTCATGCTCATTTTAGGGTAGTTGGAGAGGTCAGGACAACCTGAAGTGGTCCTGCTGAAACTATTTACAAATCAAAAGAAAAATTCCAGAAAAAAAAACATACTTTGAAAAACATCAAAAAGCGATAGAAGCAATGACATTTACATGAACTAAAACATCAGCAAGGGAAAAACATTCTCTAGGTAAGAGGGGTAAATGAGGGTGGAGTGAGTGTGTGAGTGTGTATGTGTGTGAGTGTGAGAGTGTGTGAGTGTGTGTGTGTGTTCAATAGGCAAGTGAGATTGATAAAAGGGAAAAAATAGAGGCAGTCTCACACATGAGCCAGCTATAAGTGTTAGCCCACAAGGACTTGAAAAGATGGATGATAAAAATAACAATTCAGAATGGACCAAAGGAAGTATGCGTACTGAAATCTGTGAACACTACCATAAAGATCATAAAACTATCTTAACTAAAAAGATTCGAAGAAAAAAATAGAATGAGATACTTGTTTAATCTGTAGGAAAATAGAAGAGGGAGAGTAGGGGAAAAAAATCAGTAACAAATGCAACAAATAGAAAATTGTAGATGTAATTCATCTATGCCATTAAATTATGCAAGTGGATGAATAATCAAAGTACAAGACAAAAACTGTCAGAGTAACTCTATGCTGATGTAGCAGGCAGGATAATGACCCCACAAAGATGTCCATGTCCGAATTCCAGAATCTGTGATATGTTACCTTTCATGTCTGAAGGGACTTTGCAGAGATCTAAACATGGGCAGATTACTCTGGATTGTCCAGGTAGGCCCAGTGTAACCACAAGAGGCCTTAGAAGTGAAAGAAGGATGGGAGAGAGTCAGCATCAGGTTGATGCAGCATGAGAAAGACTTGACCAGCATCTTTAAAGATGGAAAATGGCATGAGCCAAGGACTGTGGACAGCCTCGACATGCTGGAAAAGGCAAGAAATGGTTTCTCCCCTAGAGGCTCCTGAAGGAATGCAGCCTTCCCGACATGGGACTTTTAGCCCAGTGAGATGCATTTTAAATTTGTGGCTTTCAGACCTTCAAGAAAATAATTTTTTGCTGTTGTAAGGAAAAAAGTTGTAATTTTTTTATAGCAGAAAGGGGAAACTAATAAAGTTCACTGTAAGATAAATACCTTAAATATAAGGATATAGATAAGTTAAAGGCAAATGATGATAAAAGATACATCAAATATTAATCAAAAGAGGTGTAGCTATGTTAACACTACAAAAACCTGACTCTTTGCCAAGTACATATATAAAGTGTGTGTGTGTGTGTATATATACACACACACACACACACACACATATATATATGTATATATACATATATATACTTTAAATACATTTTTATATACAAATACATGTTTATATATAAAGTATATATAAAGTGTATATATATATATATATATATATATATATATATGCTTGGTATAAAAGTATAAAGTGTTAGTTTAACCAAAAAACATGGAAGTTCTAAATCTTTAAACTCAAGGGGAAAAAGCAGAGAACTAGACAAATCCACTGTCATCACAGGAGATTTCAATGCCCTTCAGTAGATGAATGGATAAAAAAAAATGTGGCAAATATACACAATAGAATATTACTCAGCAATAAAAGAGAATAAAACCATGGCATTTGTAGGTAAATGGATGGCGTTGGAGAAGATAATGCTAAGTGAAGTTAGCCAATCCCAAAAAAAACAAATGGTGAATGTTTTCTCTGATATAAGGAGGCTGATTCATAGTGGGGTGGGGAGGGGGAGCATGAGAGGAATAGATGAATTCTAGATAGGGTGGGAGGGGAAGGGAAGGGCCAGGGGGTAGCAAGGATGGTGGAATGTGTTGGACATCATTATCCAACGTACATGTATGAAGACACGAATTGGTGTAAATATACTGTGTATACAACCAGAGATATAAAAAGATGTGACCTATATGTGTAATAAGAATTATAACGCATTCTGCTGTAATTTATTTAAAAAAAGAACAAAGAATTAAATAAATGTCAAAAAAAAAGCCTTCTCTCAGGAACTGAAGAATGGCAGACAAAAACTCAGTAAAGCAGCTGTAGTTGTTGCTCAATGGTAGAGTGCTTCTCCATCATGTTTGAGGCACTGGGTTCAATCCTCAGCACCACATAAAAATAAATAAATAAAATAAAGGTATTGTGTCCATCTATAACTAATTTTTTTAAACTCAGTAAGGATGCAGAAGACCTGAGGAAGAACTCAGTTAGTTAAACTGACATAATACAAAACATATAGAACAATATCCAACAATGGCAGAATATAAATTATTTTCAAATCTTTTCCACCCACACCTTAGACAGGGTGTTAATTTCCAGGATATACAAAGAATTCAAAAACCTTAACACACACACACACACACACACACACACACACACAATGGGTAACCTAAACAATAAAGGGGAAAAGGAGCTAAATAGACACTTCTGAAAAGAAGAAATATGAACAGTCAACAAATATATGAAAAAATGTTCAACATCTCCAGCAATTAGAGAAATGCAAATTAAAACTACACTGCGATTTCATCTCACCCCTTCCAGAATGGCAATTGTCAAGAATACAAGCAATGATAAATGTGTGGAAAAAGGTGCTCTCACCCATTGGTGGGACTGCAAATTAGTGCAACCACACTGGAAAGCAATATGGAGATTTTTTTAAAAACTGGGAATGGAACCACTATTTGACCTAGTTATTGCATTTCTCAGTATATATCCAAAGGAGTTAAAATCAGCATACTGTGGTGATGTAGCCACATCAATTTTTATACCAGCACAGTTTACAATAGCTAAGCTCTGAAATCAGCCTAGATGCCCATCAACAGACAAATGGATAAAAGAAGTTGTGGTATATGTACATAATGGAACATTACTCACCCATAAAGAATGACTTTATGATATCCACCAGAACATGGATGAACCTGAAGACCACATGATAAGTAAAATAAACCAATCCCCAAAACTCAAAGGTTGAAATTTTCTCTGATATGTGGATGCTAACCCAAAATACAGAAGGGGAGCAAGAATAGGAGTTGGGTGGATTAGGCAAAAGGGAATGAAGGGAAGGACAGGGATAGAAATAGGAAAGACAGTGGAATTAATCTGACATACCATTCCAATGCACAAATATGAGTACATCACAGTGAATCTCAACATCTTGGATAAGACTGGGATCCTAATTAGAATAAGATATATTCCAGGGTTGTATAAATATATCAAAATAGATTCTGCTGTCATATATAACTAAAAAGAACCAATAAAAAAGAAAAAGAATGAATTATTTTCAAGTACACATAAAATAGTTCCAAAATAATTCATGCATTTGATCATAAAGCAGAACTCAATAAATCTTGAGGGATTGGATCATATAGATTATGTGCTCTGATCACAGTGAAAATAATTTATAAACTCAAAGCCAAAAGATAATAGAAAAATCCACCAACTTCTTGAAAACTTAATAATATATACCTAAATAGGAAAAAATGGTTATTACAAAATATTTTGAAGTGAATGAAAATGCAATATATCAGAAAGTATGAAATGTAGCTAAAGAGGGAAATTTAGCTTTTAATGTATATTAGAAAAGTATAAAGGTGGAAGGAAGATCAATTTCCAAGGTTCTCTCTCAAAGAAAAGAGAAAATTAAACATTGAGAAAGGAAATAAGGAGGATAAAAATTAATGAAATAGAAAGCAGATATATGGAATTCAATAGAGTTAAAGACTATTTCTTTGAAATCGTTTGTAAAATCTATTTTACAATCTTCCTTAGCAAGACCGAACAAGGAAAAAAAAGAAAACAAAGCCCACATATCAGGAATTAATGAGGGATATCACTACACAGAAAAAGATAATGAGAAGATATTATGAACAAATTTATAGCGATAAATCTGTCAATCTTGATGATAGGGATAAACTCACTAAAAAATAAAAATTACCAAAACTCATGGAAAAATAATGAAAATCTGAATCCATAATTAAAATCCTTTCCACAAATGCCCAGAAGGCTTTACTGGTGGATGCCTCCTTGGTTAGCCAGCTTTTCATTGCTATGACCAATAAGAAAGAAACTTAGGGAAGGAGAAGTTTATTAGGGGCTCAAGTTTCAGCCAATTCCATGGCTCTGGGAATGAGCCGAGGCAGAGTATCATGGTGGAAGGGCTTGGTGGAGGAGGGGACTTGGCTCAGCTCATGGCAGCAAGGAAACAAAGGCAGAAAGAGGGAGAGAAAGAGAAATGAGGAGGAAGAAAGAGTCTAGGAACAGATACAGTCCAAGGCCTTGCCCTCAATGATCTATCTCCTCCAGCTAAGCTCTACCTGTCTGTAGTTCATCTTCTCCCCTCTGAAAATTGCTACATTGCCTAACACATGAGCTCTTTGGGAGACATTTTTAGACCCAAACCATAACACCTCCAGACACTTAAGGAAGAAACAATGTCAAACTTAAATATATTCCTTATGGAATAAATAAAGTGAAAATACTTTCCAGTTTGTTTTATGAAGCTGGAATAATTCTGATACTGAAACCTAAAAAGAATATTATTAAGTAAATTATAGATCATTATTGCTCATGAATATAGATACAAGTTCCTAAACAAAATATTAACAAATTCAGCTATACATAAAAATAGATGATACTACATGATCAAGTAATTTTATTCCACCGATGCAAGATTGATTTAATAGTCAAAATTCAATGCAGCAAGAATAACATAAGACAAAATTTGAGAGTTTACTGTATTAAAATTAAATAAATTTCATCTTCAAAAGACATTGTTAGGCAAAAGAAAAATCAAACACTAAGAAAAATATTTATGAAATATGTATATATATTATATATATATATATATATACACACACACACACACACACACACACACACACACACACGCAAAAGGACTTCTAATCCAGGATAAGCAAAGAACCCTTATAAGTTAATAAGAGTACAAACAACTTTTTAATGTTTTTATTAGTGTATTATAGTTATACATAATAATGGGGTTCATTTTGACATATGAATGAAATATAATTTGGTCCATCACGATCCCCAATAATTCCCCCTTTATCTCCACTCCTTCATTTCCCTGCTTCCTGACCTCTACTCTACTGTTCTTCCTTATATTTATATATTATTTTTTTAAATGGTGCTTTGTAGATATAAAGGAGGAATTCACTGTGGTGTATCCATATATGTACATCAAAGAACTCAATTTTTTAAATAGGCAAGAGACAAAGAAAAATCAGCTGAATACTTCAGGAGGACTGAGTTTAATTGCTTTACAAAAAAAATTGACAAATGATTTGAGCAAATATTTTACAAGATATTCAAATGAAATGTAAGCACATGAAAAAATATTCAACATTGTAACTTATCAAGCAAATGTAAATAAAAACAAAAATGAGGAACCACTGCACACTCACAAGAATGGTTAAAAGCAAAATGATGGACATTACAAGGGTTGACAAGGATGTGGAGAAAATGGGCACTCCACACATTACTGGTAAAAATGTAAAATGGTACTGCTATTTTGGTAGAATTTAGCAGTTTCTTTTAAGTTAAACATATACTACTATTCTACACAGCAATCTCACTCATATATTATTTACTCAAAGGAAATGAAAACATAAGCCCACACAGTCTTGCACCCAAATGTTCATAGAAGCATTTTCATAAAAGCCCCAAACTGGAAATAATCCAAATGGCATTCAAATGGTGAAAGAGTGATCAAAATGCCATATATCCATGTAATCATACAACACTACCTGGCAATAAAAAGGAATTAACTGCTGATACAGGCAAATAACATGGATGAAATTTCAAAACATCCTAAGATAAGAAGCTTGACACAAATGCTATGATTTCATTTATATAAAATTTTCAGAACAGGCAATGTAACTGTAATGATAAGGGGAAAAAAATCAATGGTTGCCTGAGTTTGAAATGGTGGTCATAATGGGAGGAAATGGTTCCAAAAGAATTTTTAATAGGCTTTACTTGGAAAACATCATATTTTGTGAAAGAAACCAGTTGCAGAAGAGCACATATCATAAAATTCTATTCATATGAAAAAATCTAGAGTAGCTAAATCTATAGAGACAGAAATATTAGGGTTGCCTAGGAATAAAAGGAAATTGGTATTAATAGACATGGGATTTCTTTTGGGTGTGATATTCTAAAATTTATTGTGGTGATAGCTAGACAACTTTACAAGTATACTAGCCCTTTTCTCTCTTTCCCATTATGCCCCCCATGCCATATCACTCCTTGTCCACCAGAGGTACGACAGTCCTGAGATAGCATTCATTTCCTTTTACTTCCCTGGTAGCCAGCTTGCTGACCTACACATCTTAGCCCTCCTGCTAAGACCCCCACCCCCAACCTAGGCAATACTTTCCTTCTTTAGAATGAATACTCTTTGTTTCTCTCGACCCCTTTGCTCAGTTTCCTTTGCTGGAGCTGAGTGTCTATATAAAGGTAAAGTTTGTAGTGTCCTCTGTCTCTTAGCTGTGCTGTGGTTTCACTTGCTCTTCTTATTGATCTGTATTCTTTCTTTGAAATATGTGTGGATAGATTTGGATTTAGGTAGATGCATTACTCAGAAGCCCTAAGTACCATTTTTTTTTTTACCACTGCCAATATGCTAACTATCATAGTGGAAATAAGTGTAAATTGCAGTTCCTGAAATCTCCAAGGACTTTCATCTTTTTCAGGGAGGAAACATTTCAATACACAATAGGAAACAAAACGCAAGGCAGTGGAGAGCTCTATTAACTACACAAACTGAAAATGTTACAGATATTTGTAATAAAAGTAGAGATCACTGTGACTTAAATTATTGATAAAAGCTTCAAAAAGAAGGCAGGATTGTACTTTACCTTTCATAAACAAATATGATTTGTTGTAGAATTGAAATCGGGAGCTTTTTAACAATAGCTAGTTCAATAAAAGTAGACAGAAGGCTGAGGCTGGGGCTCAGCCAAAGAGCGCTCGCCTATCATAAGCAAGGCCCTGGGTTCGATCCTCAGCACCGCATAAAAATAAAAAATAAATGAATTGTGTCCAACTACAACTAAAAAAAAAATAAATACTAAAACAAAGTATACAGATACTATTTTAGTGGTTTTTTTTTTTGAAATATTAAATAACATGGGTTTTTCTTCCTCCATATTTGGTATATTCTCTATTTTTTTTCACTGACCATTCAGTCAGTGGGGAAACATTATTCATCAAAAGTGGGGCTGGTGGGTGGGGAGGGGAGTGAATTTCATAAGCCTAGTTCCCAAGGAAACCCAGGGCAAGTAGGATGTATAACACTAACAAGGAAAAATCCCCAGGCACTAGGGGCCACAATGGGTTAGAATCAGGTAAATTAAGAATGTGGAAAAGGCCTGAAAACAAATTTCCTTCCTCAAGGCACTAAAGTTTCCCAATAGGTTTGGGGAATAAAAGAGTACAGGACGCCTTGGTAGAATGCCCCATCCTTTCTACCACTTTATTTTTTTTTTTTTTTGAGAGAGAGAGAATTTTTTAATATTTATTTTTAGTTTTTAGTTTTTGGCAGACACAACATCTTTGTTTGCACTTTTAACTAAAGGGTCCCTACTCATGCAATGTCACATGCTAGGAGAACTAGAAATAAAAACACATCCCTTGCTATCTAAACTATCCCATAGACAAAGGTTTTTTCTGTACCCATCCTAACATTGCTGTTATTTAGATACAAATGCCAATCTTGGGGCTAAAACTAGATTTCAGAACTAGTCATTCATCTTTCTGCAATTCCTCATGATAGAGTTGCTCTCTGTCCTATAATAGTCTCATGATGTCACATACCGAGCTGTCCACTGTATATTTTCTAAGTATCTATCTTCTTGATGAGACTGCAAGCCTCCTAAGGGCAGAGAAAAAATCTTATCTTTGTGTCACAAACTTAGCACATGATTGATACACAGTAGGCATTTATTGAACTGAATTTTTTATTCAAAGTAAAACTAAGTAGTAATTATCAGCTCTTTAGGATGGGGAAATTTGCATTCACGTTTTTGTATATTAAAAAAAAATTACATTTTGGTGAGGACTGAAGTGTAGAAAGAAATGGCCTGGAAGCAATTTCAAAACTATAAAAACTTTAAAATCCAAACTGTTATAATTTTAATTATTCATTCTTGGCAATAATATCCCTTTAAAGAGTGATTTTAAAAATCCTTACGCCTTCAATAACCTAATTTTCTACTGAATATGCAAATCTAGAGGTCATTTCATTTAATAAACACATACCTCCTAATCAACTGCATACTAATGAAGTTAATCTAAAGGCTAAATTTCAATTATGAATTATAGACCCTCATCTCTGTTTCTTGATTGCCTGAATAACTTATATCCAGAAATTTCCAACCCATGGCAAAATGATCTGCTGAAAAGAACATCCTTTTTGAAGATAAGCTTCATTCACAGGTGAGGCAAAAAGGGATGGATCACTAATTCTTGATTTTTATGTAACACCCCTTATGTGGAAGAATGCTTTATAGCCACCTTGTAGGTAAGTTGGCTAGCTTAAGGCATGCTACACAGATTTGGATTCTTAAACTGAGCCATAAAACTTAAGATCCTTGAGGTTTGTAATTAAGGCACACACTTCAACAGGAGTATTTATCCTGCTTCAGTTCTGAGAAATTAATTTGAATTGAAGAGAGAATGGTTTCTCCTCAATTCATAGCTCTCAGTTTATTCTAAGCATGTTTTCTCCTAAAGGAAAAAAAAAAAGAAAAACAAATAAAGGATTTTTTTTCTCCTAAGCTGAGTAAGACATACATCATCTGACATTTATATTCCATTTAAAAATTAATTTGTGTGACTATAAAAGCAACAGATTGTGTTATTTCACAATGTGACATTGCAATTCAAATAACTATCTCTGATAGCATATCTGGAAGAAAAATAATTAAAAAGTCCCAGCTCACTTTCAGCTAATTGTTCTGAATGACCACTAGTATTAACCTCAAAGTAGAATCATGCTCCAATCAGAGGAAGTCCCTTCTCACCCTCATAAACAACCGTGATGTGTACTGACAGGCATATCCCTTGCAGCTTCAGTTATCTCCCATTGGGAACCTTAACCCCATTCTGGTCTGGCAACCAAATTCATTGACCCATAGGATGAAAAGGGAAATTCAGGTGGCTTCAAGTCATTTAAGCAAAGCTGATCACCAACTTTAAATTTCTCAATCTTATCCTCTCCTGGACTTCGGAACAGCCCTGTCTTATCTTCACACCTCACATTTCTCCTATCAGTTGGTTAGCTAAATTATGCTGCATTAGCAAACGTGTCAAAATTATAGTGGCTTTTAACCCAAAAGTTTCATTTCTCACACTTGTTATACATTCACAGATCTGAAAGCCAGTCTGAAAGAGCAATCTCTTTCTGACATGCCATTTTTAGGAAAGAGAGGGGAAAGAACATTGGTGGAACCATGCAATAGCTTACAACTTCTGCTAAGAAGGAGCACTCATAACTTCCTCTAATATTTCCTTGGCCAAAATAAGTTCCGTGGCTCAATTATAGAGGGGAGGCACCTAGAACAAAGGACAGCAATATATTTCTAATAATACAACAGGTAATAAAAGAACAATAATGTGATATACCATATTCTCTAAAAACCACAGATCTTTCATTTGCCAAGGAAAAATCCAGATTTCTCTCTCAATCTCTAAGGGATTTTGAACCTTGTTCGGGGGGACAAGAAGACCAGACAAGTAAGTCCCTTTTGTGAACTTCCACTTCAGGCACACTTAAAGCAGCTTATTTCTAAAACCAGACCTTGAAACTCTTTAAGGATCCAGAACCGTGGAATCTTCCCAGCAGACTCAGAAATAGTCACTGTGCCAGAGCACAGGATAATTTACTCCTGGCAAACAGAAAAGAATAATTTACACCTGGAGAGCTGAAAAGAGAGGGCTTATGAAAAAATTGTCAGAGCTCATAAAACTCTGATACTTAATCAAAAGTAGACTATATAGATATAAAGGAAAATATATTCCAAACTCAAGACTTTCCTCGAAAAAAAGTCACCAGTATCATTTTTTAAAGCTTCTTGGATTTCATTTAAACTTCTTGAGTAATGCTGGATTATGCATTCCATCATTTTCTAAACTTTGACCCTCTCCTTACACTCATCCCAGATACAAATCCAAAGTAACCATCTCTGTTAACAATTCCTAATGTATTCTTCTGAATTTTGGGATCAGTTGTTGATAGTTCTGGCAATCCCCTGTGCTTTGATCACCAAGATGTGTCTCTCACCTAAGACTACTGAAATCTCTCCACCTTCCTAACCTACACAGAGAGCTGAGGAAGCCCCCTTTCTACAAATGTTCCATGCCAATCTCTATTTCTACAGCATACCTAACCATCCCTTTCTATCCAACTACCTTTATTTAATGGATGCTAAACTATTAGGTACAGGAGTTGGCAAGAAATCAGACATTTATTTAATGCCAAAGTAAGCCCACAATTACTTTCTACACAGAAGGGACACACACTGTGTGATGAAAGGGTCAGAGCATCACCGTTCCAATCCAGCCATCAGGTTTAACATCGATAAGACTGTGTGCCTTCCAATTTGATGCAAACTGCAGTAGGCAAAATCACCACTGAAGTGCTAAAGTCCAAAATATTGAAAAACATTTTAGGTAAAACATCCACTCAAAGAACGAAACAATCCAACAAGGCCTTGGAAAAACAATCAGACAAATCCAGAAGGTGAGACATTTGACAGGACAACTAGACAGGATTCTTAAACCAGCTAACATCATTAAAAACTGGCAGTTCTTAGTTGAAAAAAACTCAAGGGATAACAAACAGAAGCAATCTGCGGTCCTCTTTTGGATGCTACTTTGGATAAACAGCAGTGAAAGACATTTTGGAGACAATTTGGGAAATTTGCATGTTCTTTGATACTGAACAGGATGAAAACATTTATAAAATTGTGTGTGTGTGTGTGTGTATACACATACATGTTATATATATATATATATATATATATATATATATATATGTATATTATGACAGACAGAGGGAGATCACAGTGGCTATACACCAACATGTTAAAAGTGGTATTCTCTTTATGGAATACAGTGATGATTTTCTATTTTTGCTTGTCTGCATTGTCTAATTTTCTACCCTGCGTACATGCTGCTTCTGCAACAGCACTAGGCTACTTTATGATGGCTTTGCCTCTGCGTGATTACATGGGTAATACAGCCCTGAATTGGTTTCTGATTTTATTTGATCCTTCAGTTAACCCTTTTTCTGTCTCTAAACTAGAGGGTCACGGGAACAAGTGGGAGGAAAAGAAATCTTTTCTTTGGTAACTGGACTAATCAATCACACTAAATCTTAATAAAAACCATTTGAGCTCAGTATTATAATACCTCTTTGATATCTAAGAAATTAGACTCCCAGGAATAATACAATGTGGTTTCAGAAAGCAACCTTGGTATTGGCTGTGGTGGCCTTTCCCTGGTTTTGACAAATTTCTTAACTGGGATCTTAGGACCCCTTCATCCAACCCAGAAGCCATCTTCTGAATTGCACATTGCCTCAATGGGATTCTATGAAAATCAGAAAAAAAGAAATCTCCAATTCTTGGTTATCAAGTTTGCAAACTGGTCTTATGTTCTGCTTGAAACAGCGCACATATATTTAAAATGAAATAAAAGTTAGATGTGGTTTGAATTCTAAGAAAGGAATGAGTGGAGGAGAACCATCAGACCCTCAGAGCTTCGTCCAGCTTTCCTTCTGGAGCCTTCAGAAATGGTAAGTCCTACATCTCACTGTCCTGGTGCTGCTGTGGCCCAGAAGCAAAGACAGCAGAGGCCAGGCAGAGGGGTGACTGTCTCACAAAGCTTTCTGCATGACTGCTGGAGCAGGGGGAGCAGCTGAACATCATCCTCCAGGCTAAGAGGGGCAAGGAGCCAGGCTGTGGCACACAGGGCAAGCAGCAGACGGAAAGGCCTCCAATGGTAGAGCATGCTATATACCAAAGGCCGTGTGGCAGCAGGTGGGAACTGGTGTACTGGGCAGAAGCTAGTGTTAGGAAAGTTTGGCAAGGCCCAAGGACCAGCAAAAGGGGAACCAGTTCAGACAAAGGTAGATCACTGTGGGCCAAATACCCCTCCCACAGCAGCTATCATCCAGGGGCCAGAGGCGAGAGGAATAACTGGAACTGAATGAGGAAAAAAGGAGACATGGTGAAGCTAAGCTACAATTAGCTAAGGTTACATTTGCTGCCATTAGGCTGACTGGCATTATGAAAACAGATTGCCATGCAAGATAAAAAGAATATATACATAAAGAAATTTGTTTATTTGCCCTATTAAATATGTGACTTTAAAATACGGTAGCTGAAATAACTTATCCCTCTTCACAGAGCCAGTGGATGTCACTGTAACTTGCCTTATAAATTGCACTTCACAGAACTACCAACAGAGGAAAGGTTAAAAAATATTTCATCATGATGACAATTTTATAGACTAAGAATAAAATATTATCTTATACATAATGTCTTTCAAGTTTAGAACTAAATATTTCCAGATAGAAAAAAGCCAAGTTTTTTTTTGGAAATTTAAGATAATTTATTAACATTAATTTCCATTTTGCATTATAATACTAATTTCTTCTGAAAAGAATTAGCCAATGACTTTAAAGCTTCTTATTTCCATGTTTTAAATTTTTATATTTTACAAAAATAAAAACAAAGAATGGAGCTCATAAAATACTCTCTTTTCAATGGTTTGAGCCCTTTAATATCTTGCAAAAAGAAATCCGTGCCATCCATTTCTGCAGTATACAGCCTTGTGTTAAATAATACAAGGAATGAATGAAATAAAAAGGCAGCCAGAGTAGAAAGAATGTCCTCAGTTTCATGGAGAACTTTTGCTCAAATTGTTATTTATAAAAGCTCTGCTTTGATTACTTTTGCTTTTCCCTGGAGAATACTTTAATATTCAGCTGTTAATGTAATTTCTGGAGGACGATATTTCCTATAAACCACAAGGACAATAAGACAGGTTAAAGGTGAGGTGTACCACATTGCCATCATGACTCCATGCCAGAAAGAGATTTCACCTTTAAAAAAAAATGCATTATGATCAGCTGATTTTGGGGGGGGGGTAATTCTTCATGAGAAATAGTGCACCCCTCTGGTTCACTGGATCTGCACAGCTGACACTTCACACTTTTGACATAAATAATCCATCACCCAATGAGCTCTCCCAAGGAAACTTAATTAAAGTCCAAAGCATCGTGCATCTTACTGAACTGATTAGGAAGCCTTTCACAAAGTGATTCATAAGTCAGCATTGATACCACTGATGGGCTGGGGGAAAAAAGGCAATAAAACAGGGGGGCATAACAATCATTTGCCCCCTTTGCCCTCTGCCTTACCTCCTGCTCCTCTCTGTGGAGCAGACAGCTGGTTCCTACAAACTACATTTCTCATACTCACCTGCCAACTGTCTTCTCATTCAGTGCTCCCAATAGAAGACCCGGCAGGAAACTGGCAGTGGGAAGAGAGAAGTGCCTTGTTTTCTCTGCAGCATTTTTAGCAAAGGCTATTGACTTTTTTGTGGTTCTAGGTCCCTCTGTGTAGCTCCATTCCTAGGGGCTGGTAACACCACCAACTGTATTGGTCTCTCTAGTCCTTAGTTGGGTGACAGCTTCCTTCAGTAAAGAATTTATTTACTATCCTCTGTTTTTCAATTCTCAAAAATAACTTTTGAACAAGGACCTCTCTTTAAATCCATTCATTGAATGATCTGGCATGCACTATTTTTTCAGTTCAATTCGGCCTGATACAGGGACCGTGCTTAATTCATGAAAGAACCATCCCAAGATTTTGCTCACTAGGAAGAGGGATTCACTATACCATAATCTGCCATTAACCCTTTCACTCACAAGGCAAAAAAAAACAGACATGAAGGTCTTGAGAAAATAGAAAAGGATGCACTAAAAGATTCATTCATTCATTCATTCATTCATTCATTTTGAAGCACCTACCACTAACCAGGCAATGCACTAGATGATAGGGCTACAAATTGGTTGGGGGCTTAAGCAAAAGCAAAAAACCAGCCCTGCCTTCAAATATCTCGTCTAATGGGAAAGATGGACAGTTACAGAAAGTCATGCAAATCCACACAAGTTCACAACAGTGTACAGTTTTAAATTTTTATATTCTGCCATGGCGCTTATTTTGAAAACATGAAATTGATATATTAGGGAGCAATTTGAGCATGGCATGATTTTCTGTTTGCTTATGCAGCAGCTGCATCTGTGAGAAACAGTACATGAACATGCAAAAATCTGCACCCAGCAGAACAGAGCCAGGCAGTAACACACAAACAGAAGCACAGACCTCCCCAGGGACTTCAGTTCACCTTAAGCCACACCCTGTTGGTGTCACAACTTTCTACCACTTTCTGACAGATTTCCAATAAATCTCCTTACACCATTTCACTACGGACAAGCAATAGCCCTCCTGAAACCCACTTCCACAAGTAAATTTCATATCTTTCTTCAAGGTAAAATACCACATTTGCAGTATTTAGATATTTCTTAACCAATTTATATGTGCAAAACATACTATCATTTGGTTTTAGTTTCTTATCTTTTATTTTATGGGTGACTGGGGAAGTTTTTGAATGCTGTGACCTACACTCTTTTCCCATAAGTCCTGTGAATTTTTATTGTGTGATTTTGCACAGTATGGTGGTTTTGAAATAGGTGTATGTTGCTTTATAATGGAACAGAACATACTCTGAAAGAAAGGGCAATGATACTTACACTAGGAGAGAAGAGGGGAATGGGACACTGTCCTGAAAAGTGAAAGGGGACAGGAACTAGAGGAAGACCAGGGTGAAGGAGCAGGAAAATAGACACATGGTGAGAGAGGAAATCAGAAAGCTGGAGTGTTAGGCAGGGGCTGCATGTACAACCTGCTAGGTGTGGGAAGTGGACTGGCAGGAGGGAGCTGGACTCCCAACAAGTCTCCAAAGGAAGTGGTAAGTAGGCCTGTAAATACAGTCATCCTTCAGGATCCATGAGGGCTTGGTTCCAGGATCCCCTACAAATACCAAAATTGAGGTGGTTCAAGTCCCTTACATAAAATGACATAGTATTTGCATATAACCTATGCACATTCTCCTATATACTTCAAATCATCTCTAGATGACTTATCATACCTAATACAATGGAAATGCTATCTAAATAGTTGTTATACTGCAGTGTTCAGGGAGTAATGCCAAGAAAAGAGTCTGTACCCTTTTAGTGCAGATGCAGTAAAAAAAAAACAAAAAAATTCAATTAGAGGAAGTTTGGATGCATAAGCCATGCATAGAGGGCTAGAGTATAATGAAGGCCCCATTTTCCCAGTGATAAAATGCAAAAGAAAGTGGTTTGAGTCAACTTGAATAGACGCACATATACTTTTGATACGTATGTTAAATTGAAAATATCTACTTATAAAATCTATTAATCCTGTTACATATGCATATTTAAAATCAGAAGAGATCATTTGGTGACTTTAAGATCTTGCTTTTTACATGCACATAAAGCAATTTACATGCACCTTCACATAACCTGCATGCACTGATCCCCTAAGTTTTTACCTCCCCTGTGGCTAGCCCTCTTTCTATGATTTTAACTCTTTAATTATACCAGAAACATGGACCCATTTTACGCCTCTCTCAAATTGTGAGGCGCACTAGCAAACTGTCACCTTGATTGCTCAGAATATATGAAAAGCCATTAATGCCTCTGGATTTTGGATAAAAAAAAATCTAAAAGGTTTATTTAAACCCTGACTTAAAAAATTAAATGTACAAAAGGCAGCCTTATATGAAAGACTATGATTCTTGCTACTTTACAGAATAATTTGGGAAAGGGGAAAACCTATACATAAGTGAGAATGAAAAGCCTACATTAGACATTAGAGATGGGGGGAAACTGGAATCTACTCACTTGAATAAAGGAAATCAAATTCAGTGGGGTTTGGGGTATAGAGCTAGAAAGAGAAAAGCTGAACACACATGCATGCATACACAAAGCTACAATCTGAATGTCTGTGTCCTCCAAAGTTCATACATTGGAATCCCAACCCTTGATGTGATATGATATTTGGAGGTAGAACCTTTGGGGAGGCAATTAGGTCATGGAGACTGGGTCCTCCTAAAGAAGATTAGTGAGCAGCCTTATAAAAGAGGCCCCAGAGAGTTGCCCCTTCTACCCTGACAGGATACAAGGAGACAGCACCATCTAGGAACTAGGAAGCATCCCTCAACAGAGACTGAATCTGCTGTCAACTTGATCTTGGAGGCCTCCACCTACTGTCAGAAATGAATTTCTGTGGTCTTAAGCCATCTGTTGATGGTATTTTTGTTGTAACAGCCCAAATGGACACTGCTATGGTTTGAATGGTTTTGTCCCCTCCAAAATTCAAGAAATTGTGTTGGCAAACAGTGCCTAAGGGAAGTATTTAGATCATGAGTAGATTCATGCCATTATAAAAAAAAAAAAGTTTGCAGGCATTTGTTCTCTCTCTTCTTCCATGTGAGGACACACCTTCCTTCTCTCTACAGGATGCAGCCATGAGGTACCATCTTGACCCCAGAGGGTGAACCTGCCAGTGTCTCAATCTCAGACTACCCAGCTTCCAGAACTGCCAGAGAATAAGTTTCTGTTCTTCATAAATTACCCAGTATTGAGTGTTCCATTGTAGCATCATAGAAGGGACTAAGACAGACATGCACATACCTCCACAAAAATCTACCCTGTCTCTGGTGAACAGCGAGTCTACAACCTTTGCCAACCCACTCCTTCAACTCTGGCTTTTACATTTACCTAGACTCAGACCCAACACCTCTTATCTTCCACAATTTCTACCCATTATACTCTGAATACAGGACCTTAAAAAAAAAAAAAAAAACAGGCTTAACACCAACTTCTCCACACGTCGGCTCCATGTGCATCAGTAACTAATTTAGGTTTGAACTCTTCCATAAATTTGTTGTAGACTGAATGGATCTCCTTATCTTACCTATTTATAGTAAAATCCCATTTATATAAGTCTAAAACCCCAGAAAACTTAAATAAACAGAATTTGTAGTCCTATTCAGTGGTAATTGATTTTCTCAGTGTTTCTGGGAATACTCCAAGTTCCTAAAAGAACTCTAAATTATCAAAGCAAGATTAACCTACATTCAATGAAGTTTTGAAGATTTTTTTCTTACTCTAATACGATTCATTTAAGAAATTCTTAAATTAGTTCCTACTATATACATAATAATATGCTCAGAATAATGGAGAGACTCCAAATATACTACAAGGTTTGGGACTTGAAAGCAGTTATAATACTCATATGAAAAGAAAAGCCAGAACATAAATTACACTTCAACATAACAATATTTATACTAATGCCACCCGCCAATGAAGATACTTTTCTTTCTGCTGTAATGTGTGATGAAAAACTGGGTCATAAATTGGACTACATTTCCTGAAGAAGAAAAACATTATAAATTATAACTTGGGGGAGTGTTTTTCTGATCAAGGACTTGGAATTAAGCGCGCACACACACACATTCAGTAACATCACAAAACAAAAAAAAATGCAAGACACTCCAGTAGCAATTTAATGTAATATAAAAGTCTCCAAAAAGAAATAATAATAATGTAGAAATCATACAATGGAATCCAATGTACTCAAGTGTGCACATAGCACAAAAATAAAACTATAATGTAAACTCTAATGCATTATAAATTTTACTTAATGCCAGCAGTGATAAACACAAGTATATCATTAACCATAGTTTTGCTTGACTTGTTAGATTTGAAAGGGTACTTTGGGGATGACTTTGATGTCCTGAGTCTCTTTTTAAAATGAGCTGATACATTCTTTTCCTCCAGATAAATCTCCCTGTGGAGTGTCCAGGCACTCAGAATTCCTCCCCAACCTTAAAGCTGACTTAAAGTCCCAGTGCAGGTATTTAATAAATGTCTGTGCCTAATGGTTATAGTGGCATTAGTGTGTCCCTTCTCTTTTAAAAGAACTGACTTAACATTTCTCTTCTTCAACACTCCTCACTCTTTAATTCCTTTAAAATAACAGTGTCTAACCAAATAAAAAAGAGGAGAAAAAAAGTAAATCTGGAGTAAAAGCAGAATCTATAAGAGAAGATCTAAGAGTTTAATCAAAAAACCCAAGCAGCAATTATTAGATAGGCGACAGTGGTGTTTTATTATCATTAAAGGTGCATCAAAACTCTTCTTACATAACTGCAAAGGCCCTAGCTCACCTTGTCTTTTTCCTGGGCAGGACCCTGAAGAATTCTTGGGGAAGGCAAGATCTATTCCTGAGGCTGGTCATAGAGGGTGGACATTCTGCTCATTTCAACTAGGACTGGATGAATCAGATACAAAGATGGGCAAAACAGACACCAAAGCTGCACCGAGCCACAGGAAGGGGAAACACACAATGTGTTTCAAGGACAAGTGTAGCCACCCCAGATCTATGCAAGGACACTAGCAGAAAATGTTAGAAAACTAAGCATGAGACCTCCAGATGACAGTCTAGATAATACAGTGTCTAACCAAATAAACCTGATGACAGATTTTAAGCAGGAAATTAAGGAACAATGAAGAGGATGCAACCAAAGAAATGCAGAACTACTCAAACGGGTTGGCAGGTGTCCTTATAAAGACAATTTCATCGGTAACACTGTCAATCAGAGTATTCTACAAGCCCAAAGTATATCCTTTGTTCTCACCACACTCTTGATTAATAAACACTGGGTGCTCACCGGGCATCTGTGTCTAAGCACATGACCATCTTTATGCATCCCTTCAAAACATTGCCCCTTTACACATTTTGATGTCAACGCTCTCCAGGAAGAGAAATATGACTACACCAGCAACACTTCCCCATAGAGTTAATAGGGTATCTGCCATAAAATACTTCTATTTTATGTTAATAAGTTCTAATGAAATTTCCCTTTACTCACCCATGTATTGTTCAATTTCCAAAGGCTAATCGACCAATTTCAACTCTACTTTGGAGTTATGCTTTATTGGCGAAATTTTACATTTTAATTTTTTTCAGTTCACATTTATTTCAAAATGACCCGTTTCCTTTGTGTAAATCCTCAGTAGTTATTTTTGGCAACTTTAAAAGGAAAATCAAAATGGCAGGATCATGGAGACTTTGCCAATCCATTCTTGGCTCCTTTTATATACTAAGATTTTTCTTTTAATAATCATAATTAAGATTGGAAAGTGTCCATTAGATTTGACAACTGGAAAATAATTTGTGACTTTGGAAAGAACTACGTCAGTTGCAGAAGTGGGGGCAGAATCCTCTCTGGGTGATAAGAAGGGGGAGCACAAAGATGAGCAGATTCTACTTTCAAAAGCTAGAATTTTAAAAAGTCAACACAAGATGAGAATACAACTGGAAAGAGTATCCCCCTGGTTTTAAATAGGGAAGACTTGAGCTTGCATGTACTATGCATGAACTCCTGACAGTACGTTATAAACAGCATTAACTTTCACTACACCATTCACTATTTCATTTCTCTCCTCTTTGTTTTTTCTATTGTTCATAAAGTTTCTCTAAAGACAATACATAATCTAACTAGATTGTACAAATTCCTCCCACCTTTGCAACTGTCTACATCTCTGGAGCACTATGCTTTCTTTCCTTCCATCCATTTTAATCATTCCATTTGTTAATTTCAATCAAATAATATTTCTAAACATGTCCAATCCCAACAGCTATGGTTTTTTTTTTTCACTTTCAGTTAAATTTTCTGCTTCCTCTTCTCTATTTTCCTTCATCTCTCATCTTGAATTCTCTTTCCTATCATTCAAATAGGTGTACCTTTCCTTTGGGGGGGGGGGGACGTGTACCTGTACATGTATGCCCTACTAAATTTCCATTATTCTATTTTCACTTCCTCAGGCATCACAGCATGAATGACTTCATACTATTTTGAGCATCTCAGTTTTCAGTTGTTGGGGCTGAACGACTATGTTGCCATACCAGGTGCTTTTATCTTGTAGGCACTCACCATCCATTTATGATTGCCAACCTATTGCCAAATTAATGGATAATTCTGTACCTGGGTACACTTCCCTGTCACACTCTGACACACCTGGACAAAAGTGTTTACTTTAGATTATGAAGTTTTGGGTCTCACTTATTACACTGTGATCATCACAAGTTTTCAAAACAGAGTTTGAGAATGCTATTAAGTTTTATGTGGACCAATAAACCATTCTGCTTGCATTACCAGGCTACAGAGGAGTATTCTTATCATTGTTGTTTTTAATTAATCTTAAAGAATTTTCTTAAGCCATCAGCTTCAAACACTGTGCAATAAGATTTTATATTAAAGAGGATATCAATAATCAGATTGAAAGAATAACATAAGTAGTCTAGAATCAAAAATAATGTCAAGAAAAGTGTAGCAAAAACAAATAGATACACAGGGAGACCAGTTCCTTCCTTCTCATACTGGATCTACTCATCTATAAAATCCCACAGATGCAATTTGTATCTCTGAAGCATTCTTGCCAGTTCCTTCCTACCTCCACACAAGCCCCATAAAAATTCTATAAGTGCATGGCCAATTTTCAAGTGCTGCCATATACCCCAACCAGGCCAAGCATAATATAGGACACACTGTAGACAAATAGTACATAATCATTGGCTAAATTTTGCTTGAGGAACCCAATAGGCTAAGAAGAATTATTTCAATCTATCAAAGGGCACTGAAGTCTTTGCATGTAAAATGCCAAAGAAATGTCTTCCCTGCGATCTAGTCTCCTCACTGCATCCACTTTTGTAACCAGCTCAAATGGCCCAAATGGTAGCACAGCCGGCTAGAGGCCCTTAACTGAATAGTCCAAGAGGGCTCCAGCTCTGCAGGTTACATAGCTTTACTAATTTTTAGTGGTTGTCCTGGAAGTGTTTGGCAGTAGATTCTTCAACAGACATTGGGAGCCCGGTTCAGGTTCTTCAGCCTCTAAACAAACAAACAAAAATTTTTATATTGAAGAAGTCCATGACTCAGTTTAAATCAAAGTATGATCTTGGCATTTTGAAAAAGAGATCCATCTCCACATACTGCCTTTAGGTGAACATAATTTTTTTTTCCTTAGTGCAGCTGAGCTGTTAGAAGTCAATAGAGTCAGCAAAGCTGATCTGGTCAGAGGAGCACAAAAGGGATTGAGACTAGACTTTATTCCTCTTCTTTATTTAAAATGCAAATTTAATGTAAATGATCCCATTATAAATAATAGCACTGTAGCTATACTTTAATTAATATGTGTAAATAAAACCAACATACCCCTTTCATTTATTTCAGCACATAGCTATGTATAGTTACTCTCTGCAAGGTGATGAGGATCCAAATAAGATTAAGACACACTATCTGCTCTTATGGAGCTCCTACTTGGAAAGATAGACATATATAAACAAAGTGATTTGGTTTTGCTATGGGCAGAGGATGTGTATGTCCCATCTCCCCAGGTAGGCTGTAATTTCTAGAAATTGGGCTGGTATCTTATACTAACTTTTATCTACTCTGTGCCATGAACACAGCAGGTGCTCAATAAATAATCTTTGAATTTATTCATATAGCTTACAAGCACATCATTTACTTTACATTAATTTACCTTGCTGTGTACAAACTGCTTAGTTATATTAAAAAAAACTAAAAGTAGTAACTGGAAATATATTATGTCTACAAGCATTATGTTTTAATTCCAAATGAAATATCTAATAATAATGCACATAATATTAGATGACACATTCATAGACTCTGTCTACACAAGAAAATTCCTCCCTATGAAGTTTAGAATTTTTCTAACAGAAACCTTGTTCTTAATAGTCTTTTTTAAACAATTAAAGTCAGATTTAAGCTATGTATGTAATATGCCCCCCACACTGAAAGATTTGAAATTATTAAAATGTTTCACACATATAGTTTCACATATAGTTTGATAGATGTTGCACTCACAAAGGAAATACAGGATTTTTTTTTTACATGTTCCACACAATGAAAATCATGTCACATTCTGTTTTTTCAATTGAAGCATGTCACAGCCCAGAGGGTCGGTTACTGTCAGAAATTCAACTTGAAAAAAGCCCTTCAGATCACTGAGAAGAACGCAACCTGCCAGGAAACGAACAACCCTACCAAAAAATTACTACAATTTGATCAGAAATATCACTTTGGTGGGCCACATGTAATTTCTGACTACAGTAATCATAATAGTGACATAGTAAAAGAGGGCTGAGAAATGGCCATCAGGTGCAAATTAGAAAATCCGGTTAGGCTAGTCTTAAAAGTTTATTTTTCCTTTCTCATGCCCCAAAGAGATAAACAGTTCCTAATCTATGCCCATTTTATATGCAGCTGGCTACACATATACTACAACTCATAAAAACAAAAACAACAAAAGAAACAGATTCTTTAGCCTGGAAACAAGATGGGCAAGGTGATTTGGTGATGTAACATGTATATATAATGGTGAAGCGAATGAAAGCCAGATGTGCTCGGTCTTCACCAATGAAAGGTATAAGAGATTCAGTTGTTTTTACAGATGAGATATAAAGGAACCTTATCTTATAGGTTTAAAGTAAATGTGTTCCGAAAGAAGTCATGGAAGTGTTTTAAGCATTTTTCTAATATATTATTTATGAGGATATTTAAGGGAAAACTTAATAGGATGATCTTGCCTATGCAGCAACTGATGGTATATCCATTAGAAGAAAACCTGGCGGTTAACAGGCAGGCAAGAGAAAGGGACTGTCAGTAGCATGGGTTCTGGGCAAATCCAGTATGTTGGCCAGGAGTGGCTATTGAGCAATTAGAACATGACTAGTCTGAACCAAGATGTTCTTCCAATAAGTAATAAAATACAGACTGGATTTAATACTTGGTACATGCAAGATCTAAAGCAGCACATTAATAACTTTTCATAATCAGTACATGTTGAAATGAAAAATTCTAGATATATTAATAAAATTATAATCAACAAAATATATTAATAAAAATTTTCAATGCTTGTTTTCTTCCTCTAATGTGGCTACTAAAAAATGTAAGAGTGAATTTGGGAAATGTATTGTGGCTTGCATTTATACTTCATTTCAATAGTGCTGCTCTAGAACAAGACTGCCTAGGTGTAAATCCTGACCTACGGTAAGTTACTTACTAATATGATGTGGGAAAATAATTGTAATACAACCAGCCTCACACATTTTTTTTGAGAGGAATTCATAAATCAGTACATGAAGAGCAGTGTTTGGCACACAGTATGTGCTCAATAAATCTTCAATGCATGTGTCCACTCTGCAAATATCTTGACATGTAGTTGCTCATCCTCTGCTTGAATACACCCAGAGATGGGAAACTCACATTTCCTTGAGACAGCCTATCACACTTCCAGACAGTTCTGAATGTGAAAAACTTCATTCCTGGAATGAGTAAAAAAAAAATCTCTTTACAACTCTTCTGCACTTCTTTATATATATATATGATTCTGCCAGAGGCAAAAAGAAACTGGTCATATTCCAACAGCATATTTCTATAAAAATTAAGAGGCATTGATATTGGAAATGGGTTTATTATACATTCCATGGAATTTCACATCAGGAGATCTCATACTTCTAAGAGATCTTTAAAACTATGATTTGTCATGCATGCTTAACCACAGAACAGATCTTCTAAGTTGTCCCCTTTGACCAAGGACATCTTCCATTGGAATACACACAAAGAAAACAGACAAGGGCCAAAATCTCAGGAATAACAAAGGCCACTGTTCATCCACACCCACCCACATCTGAAAAAATATTTTCCCTCTTTTCTCCTCTTTCTGCTAATTTCAAAGCTAAGGCTTTGCACACTTGTCAAAAATAGTTCCCTCTTAATGATAAACCATTAATCAAAAGGAATATGGTGTACATTTTCTATTTCCTGAATTTTCCAATGGTTCCTCCAGAAGTCAACATTTTTATATGTGAACATCTTAAGCTCTTTACAACTCTAAGATATAATCTTCACACACAAGGTCTGTGCCAAAACCAAACACAGCCTTTCCCCATATCTCCAAATGACACTTCCACCTCCAGGTAGAAGTGATTCAGCAATACTCTTTCCATCAGCCACCTCCATTGTTTGCAGAGACTCTGGCAGCTGGTGAGTATATGCACTCATTCATTTTGAAGAAATTCCTGCAGAAAGTCAAGACTGAACTTGTTGCCCAAACTTTAGACTCTAGAGTAGCCTAGTGAATCAGTACATGAATAATCCTTGTAGGCCAATAAACTAGGATGCAAATCATGATTCTGTGGTTTTCAAGTTGTACCGTCATTAGACAAAGTATACAGTCCCTCAGCCTCTGTTTTCTAGCATTTTAAAAAAATGGGACTAAATAACAATACCCTCTTTGCAACATTATGAGAATTAGACAAAGCAATTCTAATGCACTTAGCCTGGTGTACATCCTGTACTTATGAATCCTCAAATGGCTAATGTCATCCTGTCCCAATTCTCTATCACATTTTCCCCTCCAAATTCTCAGTAGAGAATAGTGCCTTTTCCCACTCAAAGTCTTAACCATCAGAACTCTACAAGTAGATGCTAAAGAAAACAGACTCAACATTAAAATTAGAATTTACCACCTCAGTTATTCAGCCAAAGACAGCACTTTGCAAACTGGTATGATCAGAGAAAGCCCAGTGGAAGTATAATTAAAACTGGTCTTGACTAATGGGAAAACTTTGGATAACTAGGGACAGAGGGAGTGTGAATCTTGTGGGTGACTTGAAGGAGACAGGCCTGAGAGAATACAGAATGAGATACAAAATTCATGAGTGGCATGAGTTAAACTTAGATGGGATGTGGAATACTATTTTTTCTGTTCAAGAAGCATACTTTGTGCTTTTTTCAGGGCCTATCTAACAATGTTTTAGTTTTAGCCACAAGAGATCCAGAAGAAAGCATCCAAGTATTTCCCTTGGTCCTCAAAGTCATCAATATCCCTAGCTTCTCTGTGATCAGCCAGACATATTTCAGTTCAGGGAATGCGTCAATTCAGGTCAAATGAAGCCCCATTAGCAATACTGAATCAAAGCAATGAATGAAAGTCAATATGAAATAAATTATCTGAAGACTGAAAATGGAGGAGGTGGAAAAAATAATTATTTTTTTTCTAAAAGAAAAGCATTGTTAAATTATTCTTGTATATATACATTTTTTTCTGAGACAGATGTGAGGCAGAAGGACTTAACATTTTGACAGATGATCTGGGTTAGAAATTTAGCTCTGCCCCTAAGAATATTCTTGTTTTACATTTTAGCATTCTTATTTTACGTTTTCCAAGAAAGCAAATTAATTTGAAAGTAGAGTGACTTTATATGAATTGAAAATCAGTTGAAAGAGGTTTCAATATCCTTGGGCTCTTAGGTAATGTAAATATATGCAATAGAATAACAATATTTAAGTATTGTGATGGATACACGTATTAGAAAACACTAAAATGTAAATGTAAACAAATTTCAAGTTAAACTATGCACAATGCCAATGGTTACATTTATAAGTAAAAATACCAAGGGATAATATTAAAAATATTTGCCAACTGGTAGTGTCAGGCACAAACCAATTAGAAGATTCTGACAATATCCCTGGAGCAGGACCCAAGGCTCCATTGTCATGCCAAGTGAGTTATTCTTAGTTACTATATCAAGAAGTGGCCAAATGGTGTTCTGTAGGACACCCAGGAAATGGCATCTATGGGGGGTGGGGAGGGTGGGAGTTCAGAGAGTACCCATTTACCTACTAGCACAGAAATACTTCAATATTTTTGCATCCTGTAAGGCTGTATCAATGCACACTGGCCAAATCTCCCTGAATATGTCTAACGTAAGCACAAAAGGTAGAAATCAATAGAAGAGAGCCCAGAAGCAAATTCTGCAAGAGATTACTGCAAGTCTTAATCTTACTATAATTAAATCCTTCATTTATGCATACTCCATGGTTTGTTTTTTAAAATAACCGTTTGAAAGAACACAAAATTAAAATATGCATTACTACACAACTACAGTCTAAGACCAAGGCAATCCTGCCTAACTGCCATGAAGTCTAGAGCTTTTTTCAACATTGTGATTCCTCTGGAAGTAATGAACTGTTTGCTAACATAACACTTGGGCACAAATCTGCAGCCAATCCACATGCAGGCAAGTGGAACAGAGCAACAAGCTTCTTACCACTCAAGGAACTGAAGAATTGTTTGTGCATTAGTTACGTAGGATTCTGTTTTTAGCTACAGCACATTTAATTATAAGAGATTCACAATTAAAATATGCCTAGAGAGGCAAAATCAAAAGATGCATCATGGCCCTTGCTGCAAAAAGAAAAAAAAAAACCCAAGTTCAAAAATGATAGCCTACTGTTCCATACGGGAAACATTTCCATGTTTTCACCAATTCCCCACATCTAGGTTAATGTATAATCTATTCTGCTATAAAGACCTCTTTTTTAAACTTCCAAAAATTCTAGATTTCCACATTATAGCAAAAAGTTGTGCTTTTGGAACATGTTGTGAAAATACATAATGACCAAAAAAGTAATACAAATTTCATAATGTTTTCAAATGTCTCTATTCATACCAGCATATTTACACTCTTAAAATATATAGCTCTAATGTGTACCAGATGACTTAATTGTTTAACTCCTCCCATTCTGCAATAACCCTGGCATGCACGCTGCGAAACTCAATTCTATAATACCTCTAGAGTTGGTTTCATGATTTCACCAAAAGGTATGAGGTATGAATTTCATTAATATTCTATTTCCCTCTCAAACGCTTGATCTAGTAGCTATAGAATGCTCATTAGAAATCACAGTAGATTATAAAGCAGAAAAATAACTACGTGAACATATTTTGCATGAATGATCCTCTCCTGGAATCATGACTCAAAATGAAAGCATGAGCCTAGGAGTTCCATGACCAGGACTCCTATTTCCTTCTTCCTCAAGAGGTACAAACAAGCTGACCAGGGAACTATACTCAATGCCCCTCATTTCATCAATAGTCACTGTTTACTATTCATAATTATTCACTGTTATTTTCCCACTAAAACCATCAATAAGATAATCTCAATTAATGGAGAAGTTTTAAAGGGTGAATAAAATGTTTATCGTAAAGCAAGGGTGCCAATGATTTCAGATCTGCAAAACCAGAGTCCTATGAAACTGACAATAGTAGATTTCTAGAATTAAAAGTGGAGTTTAAAAAAAAAAGTCCTCCTACTTTCACAGGTTTAATGTGTTAATTATCACTTAGATATTAATCCTGTTAACAGCTCTAAATTAAGGACCTGTGGTATATTTAGGAAGCTGACTGGTGGTGAAGTGATTACAGCTGCTTCTTTTGGAGTTATACATAGGAAATCTCCTTTTGAAAACAAAGCATTTATGCAACCCATACTGAAAAATCCAAAATCACATCTAAGGAGCTCATATAAATAGTTTTTGATACTGTAATACCCCTACTCTTTTTATTCAAAGATCCACCCTTTACACTTCATTTGTGGAGTGTCTCAAAAGCTTTGATTTTCATGGTGCTGTTCTTTTCCCTTACCAACTAGTATAGTTGTCACTGCTTGGAATTCTTTAATCTGTTTATTTTAATCATATATATTTGTCATTTTGACTGTTGACTCAATAGGACCAGTCAACTATTCTTCATCTTTCTATTCTAACTTCTGAAAATCAGTGTTATTATTTTAATGCCTAATCTTTACAAAGGTGTGCAGAACAGCAAAATTGCAGATTGGGCAAGATTGTTTTTCTCTGAAAGAAGCACATGACTTCAGTCTCAACTTGTGAAGTGTAATTAAAATGAGCCGACATGCCTTAGAATTTGTCTTGTTTGGACACTCCTCTTCTGTTAATTTAACTTCTATCTTTTCATTCTGCTTCTGTAGTCTGTGATTTAAAGACAAACTTTTTTTAACAGATGCTAATAAAACAATTATTCCTCCAGAAATAGGATCTGCAGCAAGTAGACGAAGACCTTAATAGCCTTTCTGATGAGCATTTTAGCAGTACCACTTTTCTATCTCTTTCTCTTTAAAGGAACACTCAACAGAGAACAGAATGCTACATCTAGTTACCAGTGTATTAATGTCAGTCCTTGAACAGTAGAGTTTGGGTTTATATGGTTTTCATAATCAGTAATCATTTACTATCTAATAGTGTCCCTGTTTCTCAGCCTTTCAACTCTTTAACAAGCAACAACTTTGATTAAAACATGGTGGGGGATTGAGAAACATCAGAAATATCACTTTTCAACTATCGATTTACTATTAAGGTATATATAACGTGTGTTAAGAACCCTCAAATAGACTATTGAAATCTACCAGCAGTAGCAGTCCTTTCCCGGACCACACATCTCCAAGTTCTTACCATGGATTAATCTCCAATCTTCAGAAACCTGAATGGCTTCCAATGGTGTCTATGGTAATATGACCATTTTTTTTTAAATTAACAATTACATCCACAACTCTGTGGAAATAATTATGTTGTTACAGGGTCAAAAGAATTGTCTTTATAATTTTACTTAAATTTGCATAAAAAAGTTTCCAGTCCTTCACTCCCAGCAGATAGGTTTAAAACAAACAACAACAACAACAACAACAAAAAAGCCAGGAAGGTAAATGTCAATTACAGGGAATTTACTCCCCTGGCTCATCTACCCAAGGAAAACAGAGAACCGGTCACATCAAGTTTTAAAAGAAGATTCCTGTTATTAATGGCACTAGGGTTTAAAAACAGTAGCGCATCAAAGTGAAGCCTCAAGACAGGGAATTTAGATAGCTTTTAGTCCACAAAGACATGAGCATTCACTCACCACTGAACAGGATCTCTTGATTTGGTTAGTAACATCCTAAGTGGCTTTCAGGAAGCCTTAACCAGCAGCTGAGTATGGTCAAAAACACAAAAAGACTTCCCTGGAGATCATCTCCCCCCAGTTATCCAACAAACCCAGATGGTCTCAACACTGTCAGGGGAATAAGTATATCACTTTGACACCCAAAGTTTGCCTGCTAAAAGGAAACTCCAGACACACACTACACACACACACACCCCACAACCTGATTGGTGTGACCCCTGCCTGTCTGTTTGGATTGCCATTTCCATAATAACAGAGCACTCACAGGTGTACTGAAAACCCAGGCAGGCTCTTGACCAGATTGTCATTTATAAGATTACCAGTACACTTGAAGGTGGGAAACTGCAGGCTACCAGCAGACCACCCTGGCAATAAATAGAGCACTCCAGTGAACACTGGAATCCTCCCTAGACCATGCCAAAACCCCACAATCTTAGACAAACTCCACCTTCCTGTACAGAATTGAATCGCAAGAGCTCTTAAGGGATGTTTAGAGTTCAGGTATCCCAAAAAGAAAAAAAAAATACTATTAGATCATCTGTCCCTCCCTTTAAATAAAGTTTTTTTTCTTCTTGTATTTAAAGAGAGCCAGAGAGCTTAATGTTCCTGTCCCCAACACACACACACACACACACACACACACACACACACACACCACTCCAAGCTTCCCAACTTCAATAGTCAAAACATACAGACGCCTAAAAAGGGAGATTTCATTTTCATATTCAAATAACTTTAATACAATGAAACATACAGCATGAAAGGTGACAGGTGCAGATGGGTGGTGCTCTTGAAAATATGCTTGTCCTCCTCCTTGCCTCTCTCTCACACGCCCCATTCCCAGTTTTTTCTTGATAAATAACAGGCTGTCACATCGAACCCGCAAGTCTCATTCTCCTCCAGCATACCCTCGACCCCACACGGACATGGAAATGTAAACTGTTGCTACAGCCTCCTAACACTCTGCCAATAAATCAGAGGAAGCTACAAAACTTCTTGGCTTGCTCAGCTATCCTCCAGGGCCACTGAACGCCCACGCGCAGATTTCGCAGTCAGCGCTATGGAAAGGGATCCCCTCAGTCAACCTGTTCGCAAAGCCCACAGAACTCCCCGCCCTCGATCTTTGGCTCCTAGGCTCCCGGCGCAGGATGGGGAACACGGCTCCCTTTATGGGCACCCTCCAAAGCAAGCTAGAGGTGGAGTGAACAGAGCTCTGTCGCCCCCATCCCATCGCTAATCCTACTGCCTGAGGTCGGTTCCCAAGCTGCGCGCGGGGGTGTCCCAGTCTGCCCAGCCAGCCCGCTGAAGAGATCCCGCACGCTGCGCCCTAGGTAGCCTTCCTTTCCGCAGATCCAAGCCAGAGGCGTCCAAGAAGCTCCGCTTCCAAGTTCCCGCTCTGGCAGGCAAGAAGGAGCGAGGGAGGCAGCCGGGTGAGCAAAGAGCAAAGTCTGTGCTGGTAGCGCGCCCCCAACCCCGGGCGCTGTCACCTCACGCCCCTGCTGGCCGGCCAAGTGGACCCGGCATCCCCAGCTCGGGGCGCAGCGCGGCCGCACTCACCCGCCTCGCCCGAGCCGCAGCCGCAGCCTCTGGGAGCCGCCGAGCCCCAAGCTTCTGGAGTGCAAGAAAAATGGTGGTGTGTGTCGGGAGACCACCCATTCCAGCGTCTGGCAACCCGGCGGCGACTCTGGCTCCTCAGCACTGGAGGAGGAGGAAGAAGAGGAGGAAGGAAGGAACGGCGCAGTCGGACGCCATCTGCTGTACACCTCTGTGCAGCCATTGGCTGCCTGGTGCGTCCCTGGGAGCCGCGGGGCGCGGGGCCGCGGGGAGCCACCTTGCGCCTCGCCTCCCCCAGCAGCTGCTCCCCGCCGCCCTTCCCTTCTCTCTCCTCCCAGCCGCCTGGTCCTCCTCCCCTCCCTCCAGCAGCGTACCCGCCTGACCCTCGACTTAGCCCGCAGCAGCGAGCAGCAGCGGATGCATTAGCCGCAACCTAGCCTCCTCTGCTCCCCGCAACTGTTTTCCGCAACTTTAAAGCTTCGGGGTGCAGGTATGGTCTGAGTGGGACTCTCCAGCTGGGTTGAGCCCCGGGTACCCAACCCGCTGAGCGCTGCGGAGAAGAGCGAGCGCTTTGCTCCTCCAGATTTCGCGAAATGATGGGAGAAAAAGAGGAAGAGAGTCCGGTTGCTCTTGGCCCCCACTTATAACTCACCCTAACAGTCCCGAATGCCAACATTCAGAGATAAAGCACACTCTCACTGAGCCATCCCGCACGGTCCGAATGGCCCAGTGTTCCTCTGCAGTCCCCAGGCAGGAGAGGGCTTCAGGGTTACTAGGAAAATGACAAAAGAAGGTCCTAGCAGGATATGTAGGCGAGAGAAAGAGAAGGGGAAAAAAAGATGAAGAAGAAGAATATACATCGAGGGCCTCTCTGGGGAAACGCCAGGAACTGGGTCCGCACCTGCCTGAACATCCCTGGTTGAGAGGTTCCCAGCGGTTGTCAACCCACCTCAACCAGAGACTCAGAAAATTTCTAGCTCTGGGGCATCTTGTCTAAAGGATTTGGGGGGGGGGGGGTATTAATCCTGGGGAAGCTGCCGGGAGGCCAGGCAAGAGAGCCTTCCCCTGCCAACTAGGGACACCTGAGACAGCCCAGGAGCTGGAAAGTCAGAGTGCACCCAGGTGAGGTAGGAGTGCAGAGCAAAGAGCACGTGGGTAGGCGAGGAGCAGAGGCACAGCTGAAAGTCGTTTGCCTACTCTGACACTTGTTTCAAACCCTCCTGGTTTTTGACACCTTTGATCCAGGGAACTTCTTAAGCTTGTTCAGAGAGATGAAGTTGCTTCAAAAGGGAGAAGGGGGAAAAAAGCATGAGGACTACTATTGCCAATTACTGGATATTTTGCCTGTCATCTCTGTTTAAATGTGTGAGCCCAGAGACAGCAGGGACTGTATCTTTTCTGTTTTATCCAATGCCTGGCACACCATGGGTGCTTAAAGAGAAGCAAAATAATAATGATAAAATTAAAGCTTGATGTCATAGCACAAATTAGATTAAAGAGATAAATAGAGCAGCCAGGATCTGTCACCAGGGGAGGGGGGACAAATCAAAAGAATATAAGTGGCATTGTAAAGGGAAACGTGAATACTTTGGTGAGGAGCTTCAACCCAGCTTGCAGTGGGACAGCTTCTGAAAGTGGGAAAGCCTGACTACTTTAGGCAGCAATCATTATTTTCCCAAGGAGCGCTACTGTCACATTCTAGTTTCCGCTTTTCTTTCTGACATCATTGTCTTAAAAATACATCAACTATTATCTAGACCCCAGAATATTCCCCCAGATTCAAGACCATGATTTGTTACTCCTGAGAGGTAAAATGTCAGTCCTGTGAGCCAGGCGAAAGAGAAACTGGTCCATTATGTTTTATTGTAATCTCGATATATACAGATCAATAGTCAATGAGTCTCATTTAAGTAACTTGAGGAACAACAGCCAAAGAAAAACATTTCCGCTTTCCTGAACAGTTACACCCAGGCTTCCCAGGTTTCAGTCTTCCCGAATCAGTGCCACATTTTCAGATCATATCCATGCACACATAAATACTTATTTTTGCAACCTTTCTGGAAAAAAGTTTTCAGCGATGACTTCTGAATATGTCATTTATGGATGTCATAGGAATTATGGTTCACTTCCCTCTTCAGATGCAATAACATGTATTTTTTTTTCTTTAGCCTGGCCATTTCAATATGCATTCTAAATTTAATATGCTAGCCCATTCTCATTAACCCTGTACTCTACCTCAACAATATGATTCTCATAAGGATACTTTGTTCTTAAGACACAACTTTCCTCTGTCATGTTGTTTGTACCTGGTCTCCCAGTTTTTTAATCTAGGATATGAGATAGTAATTATATGGCAATAATGTTCTACATATTTGGCTTCTTAAAATAAAAAAAAGTGATTTATAAGAATGAAATCTAAGGTTTTTCTAAAATATGAAATCCATGAATATTATATCCAACTCTTTCATTTCTACAGAATAGTCACTTTTCTTTGAGGCACTGCACAGACAGCAGGTATATCAGCAAAGTCAAAGTGTATAAGATGCCTGAACCTTATCTGATATTATTCAATTGCATACAAATCTGTTAGACAAAAAAATATAGATACAGATTTTTCCAACTCCTGCTTTCCTTTTGTAGCCCAAACTCCCAGTTTATATTTTTAATAAAGATTTTACTGATAATTTGAGTTTCTTGCCAACATAGTCAACTTGGTGCTGATAAAAACACTGCCCTTAAAATTCAGATTAGGGTTTAAAACATTTAAAGTATAGCTTAGACAGGGAAAGAAATGTAGAAAATGAAGAGGGGAACAGAAATTTTACCAAAGAAGGGACAAAATAAAGAATTTGGAAGAAGGTAGTCTTGAAAAATAGGTGTAAGAAATAGATCAATAGGGGTGAAAAATAAGCTGGAGATAAGAAATCCCCCTAACCTTGAATGCACAGATGCCAAAGGCCACAGTCACCACCATGCTTCTAATGAGCAGGAAGCAAAACAATAGAACAATGGGAGAGGAGGGGAGGGGTAGGAGGAGAAGGTCTGTTGGGAGTAGGTTCTGTAGTGAAATTCAAAGGGGAGCTATAGAGCAAGTAACCTGATGCTATTCAAGAACTGATGGAGTTTAAATTTCCATTTCTGTTGTTGTGTATGTTTTCCATTGCTCTTTCTGAACATGATGTTCTCCATACAGTCTAACAAGCTTGCATGGGAAAACACTGTGTAAATGAAATAAACAGTCAGTGGCATTAAACAAATCAGAGATAAAGAAGCCCATTTCAAACAGGAGTGAGGAATGCAAGTAGGAGCCAGTATTTTTAGCTTTTCACCCAGGAAGTCGCTGCTCATGTCTACTATAGCCCATCCACAGAAGCAGTGAATTGAGTCAAATATTTAGTCACTTTGGAGAACAGAACAGGAGGATCAGGGAAGAGAAAAAGAACCATGATTGTCTCGTTTACAAAATTCATTCAAGCCAATTCCAGGTTGGATGAGTTCCTATGGCAAATCTGAAAAAATTTTTTCTGCCAAAAAAGAACATTTAATTCTGGCATATAAATGTAAGTTTTGAGCTTGGTCCAGTAATTTGATTTTGATATGTCAACATCTTAAAATACAATGTAAAGATAATATCTTAAAAAGTAGTGTAGTGGAACTCCACTGGCCTGTGGCCCAGCTTGATTCCTCTGAGGTGCCCAGGCTTTCCCAGTAGACTGTCAGCATTCACAAGCTTAGTCCTGAACCATCAGCCTCAGTCTTTCATTCAAAAACATATTTGCTGAGTGTCTCCTATGTGCTTGTCACTACCGTAGGTGTGGATTATTAAGTGATATACTGGGCTAAGTCCTTGACCTTATGGAATATGTAGTCTAATAGGGACAATAAGTATACAGGTATATGAATTATTATAAATATATAATATCGAAGAGTTCTGTGTAAAAAAAAATGAAATACCAGGGAGGGAATGAAAAGAAAGGGTCAGAATTCGACAAAATCAGAGGAAATGACCTTTAGGCTTAGACCTCAAAGATAATGAAAAGTAACATTGAGATTTCTCTAGATAGTAGGTATTAGTAAAGATCCTTTACATATACTATTGGGTCCCCATAACCACCCCCAGACCTTATTATCAGCTCTATGATACACAAAAAGTATAGAGAGTTTAAGCAAGTTACTGAAAGTCACACAACTGATGAATAGAAAAGTTTGGATTTGGCCAGGCAGCCTGGCACCAAAGTGTGCATTTTTTTGGCCTCCAAGATACATTGCACCTCATATAAGCAGGCATCAGCCAAGAAAAGTGGGGAAAGAGGAATAGCATGGCCAAAGATTCTGTGGCTGGAATTGCTTAGCACATAAAGAACTCATCAGGAGCCGAAGTAACTGAAGAATAGTGAGGAGGGCCATGAGGCAGGCTGGGAGAGACAGGGAAAGAGCAGAGCTGGCAGGTTTGTAAGCTGACGGGTGGCTTTAACCATCTAAACAATTTGATCCAATTTAGACTTTTTTGTGGGGGAGGGGGTGGACAAGAGATTGACCTAATGTCAGTTAACTACTGAGCTACATCTCCAGAGTTTTGATTTTGTTTTTGTTTTGAGACAGGGTCTCACTAGGTTGCTTACAGCCTCACTGAGTTGCTAAGACTGGCTTTGAACCTGTGATTCTCCTGCCTCAGCCTCATGAGCCTCTGGGATTATAGGTGTGCATCAACACACCCAGCTAGTGCAGACTCTTAAAAGATCACACTGGTGCTATATGCATAAGCAAATAAAATGCAGGGGGACCTATGGTCAAGACAAGAGATGATGGTAACTTAAAGGAAAGGGAGAGAACCAAGTGGATTTGATGGATATTTGGAAGGTATTGTTAATATCTTCATTTCTACTTCTACTTCTCCATCTCTCCCCAAGTCTGACATCTACTTGTTACCTCAAGATCTTAAGTCTCTTTTGAAAAATTCTAAATCCTAAATTCTTCATCTGAACTTCTAGATCTTGGATCGGTTCACTTGTCATACACGAGTGTTACAGAGAAGATTAACAGCAATGAGTCTCCCATTTGGCCAACTCTGGGACCTTTGCTTCTGATCCCTGTCCTAGCAGCCCCCTCCTCCCCACTCAAATCCCAACGTTATCTGAGTTCTTTCTTTGTCTGCTTAGCCTCCAATACTATTTACTGACCAAGAGATCTGGTGTGTGATCATCCCTTCTTCCCCACTGCTCTGTAACATAACCAGACCACAGCCAAGTTGGGAGAAGCACTCACTCAATTTATACTAACTGAGGTAAACAACATAGGCAGGTAACTTCCATACATATAAGAAACAACTCCAACTAATGTGGAAATAATAAAACCCCTGGAGTGACAACTTGGACTACATTCATAATGACTTGGGCTGTAAAGACCAGGTGTTATGTAGATTGGAGCTTGTTATTATCCAAAGATTTGGCAACCTTAATCCTCTTCTACTGGGCACAAAGCCATTCAATACTCACAGGCCTAAGTTTCACAAGATGGGCAAGAGAACGTGTTATCTTCTATTTTGCTGTTTTCTAAGGACATCAGTCTATCTAATAGGTAGCAGGTCCCTTTCAGGTAGGAGTGATAGAAAACACTGAAAATGACAGTGTTGTCAACAGATCACAAACCGCAGTGCACAGAAGTGAGATGTGAGGGGTGGTGGGATGAATAGAAGAGCTGGGTTTTTTTCCCTTATCGTTTAAACTGCAGTGCCCAATTATATAGGGGAATGAAACCAATGCACTTGGTATTGGAAGGAAAATATATAAAAGAAGCCCTTTGTAACTAAACCTTTCTAATTTATTCTTCATAAATTCTGAATTATGCCATTTCCCTTGCTGCTGACTACCTCATTGACTCTCTACCTTTCTCTATATTATGTGTTATCTTCCTAAAATACTCTGTCATATCACTTTGATTCCCAGAAAGCTACTATTGTCTCATCTTGTCACTTTATATGGGTCCCTTCATAAATACCAGCTCAACAGAAAAAGACTTCCCTAACCTTTTTCCTATAGAAAATAGCATGTTCCATCTCTCCATATTTCTTTATTATGTCTTATTTTTCTTCATAGCACTTATCACAGTCTGAAATTTTGCTACATGTTTGTTCATTATGTATCATCTCATCAAAAGTGTGAATCCCATGAGGACACACACACACACACACACACACACACACACACACCTTCCATGCCTGGCACTCGATGGGTCCTCAATACATGTTCCATGAATCAATGAATGGTGTGAGTTATAATCTCACTCACTTTGGGGTCCTTCTTAATCTGACCCACCTTAACTTTCTACCCATGCTTATCACCCCTGCCCTTTACTTTGGTTTCAGGGGTCTCTGTGTCACCCTCTCCAGCTTTGCAAACCTTACCTCCCCTCACAGTTCCACCTCCTCTAGGAAATTGTCCTGGATCTAATTTTACTTTACAGTTATCTATTTTTTCGCTTTATCAGACTCTTTTAATATGCATTGTATATGCCATTCAGCTTTTCAATTAACTGTATACCACCTCATACTGTTCTCTAGTAGTTATGTAGCCATTAGTCAAGTCCCCTCAACTGCAATGTTAGTTCCTTGAGGATAAGGAAGATAGTTCTGTTTTTTTTTTTTCCTGCAATACACAATTTCTGGTACCCAGCAGGCACTCAGTAAGTACTTGTTGATGGACTAAGATGTGTGAAGACTCTGAAGGAGAGGGCTAGGCTTCCCTTGGTCATGTGACATTAATAGAAACACTTATCACCTTATGTTTGTAACAACCAGCACCCTTATCACCTTATGTTTACAGAAGCTGATCTTGCCAGGTGCCAGGCAAGACTGTGCATTCGTTGAACAAACACAGACTGAGAATCACTTTGTGGCAGGCGCCATTGTAAGCACTGGAGAGAGTCCTGAAGGAAATTATTATCTGAGGAAACAGACACTTACATCGAAACATAACAAGCCTAGGAGGTATTCTATGGTCACAGTGCAATCTCCAAGACAGATCATCTAACCTAGTCGGGAGCAAGTCGGTAAAAGCTTGCCAGCTAGAATATATCTGCATCTGCTCAAATTCAGAGCCAGAAACAATTTCCTCAGATTTTGTGATCTTCTATCTTGAAAGGGTTTGTTTCATCACTGTAACATTTTTAGTGTGTTGTACTCCAATCATAAATTAATTCTACGAAGTCAAAGCACAGGTTCTCTTATAACCAATAGTCAAGGGAAATCACAATTGTTATTGCAATGTCTATGCATGCTACAAGATCAGCCCTTCTGCTCACTTGCCACATCAACAGTGATAATCCTAATATACCTCTTCTTCCTTGTGCTTCCCAAGTATAACACAACCCTTACTTTCATCTTTTGCTCAACTCCTACTTGTTAAAATAGATTAGGTTTCTAGACTAGACTCTCTTTTCTTTCCCATCCACACCTTTTCCTTAAGTGCACTTGTCTATTCCCATGATTTTAGAGAGACTTATTTTACTATCAGTGCCTTAATCTATTTGTCTGATTATAGTAGTCAGTAGAGGCTAAGTTTCACTGTAGTAACAAATTAACCCTCAAATCTTAGTGGCTTCACACAAAAAGGTTTTTTCCTCTTCTCATCCCATCTGACTAATACTGTTTAGCAGAGGAAATGGTGACTCTGCTTTACATAACCCAGTCAGGGAAACAGGCTGAAAAGTCTCTGCCATCTGGAACATTGCTGGTGGCAATTGCCTGGGGCATCAGGAGAAATCATAGAAAAACCCAAATTCTGTCTTGTGTGTTTCAACCCAAAGTGGCATAGCTCATTGACCAGAATGAGTGATTCTATCAAAATGCAGGATGTTCAAAAATATGGGAATGCTTATGAATGTGCAAAGAGCAATAATTTTCTCTTCAGTGCTGCAATTCTATGTCCAAGCACTTGCTTGACTTCTGCTTTAACATTATACTTCAAATGGAACATATTTTGCTCAACCCAAAACTCGAGGAATGACCCTTCATTCTTTCTTCCTCTTATTTTACCTATATGGAAATAACAAGCTCTGCTAGATCTGCTTCCTAAATGAATACACATGGTTGTGCTTCTCTCCATTTCCATTCCCATGACTCTGATCTAAGCCATGGTGGTCTTTCATGGTGAGTGGTTGGACAGTAGCTTTGTAACTAACTTCTTTTCCTACACACTTGTCCTTATAAATACATTTTCCACATAGAAACTAGAGTGATCTTTTCAAAAGTCACATTGAATAAAATCATTTCCTTGCTTAAAACCCTCTGATAAAAATAAACTTAGAATACATTCTGAAATCTTCATATTATCCGACCATTCTTTTTCTGGGAAGCCATCACTGAACTGCAGTCTTAGGTGCCAGCGTATGTGCCACTTTGAGGTTGTGGCATGAACTCTGTGGCGTGCCTGGATCTCCCAATCTCAGACCTACATGTTGCCGCCTCTCTCTCTAATCATTCAGATCTCAGTGATAATTCCAAATTTGTTCAGAGAGGGCTTTGGGGATTCTTAAATAAAGTAGCCAGCAGTAGCCAGTCTCTTGGTGACTACTTGATTCTTTGGCTACTTCTATGTAATATTTTGCTATTTTTATACTTGGTTGTCCACTGAAATGTAAGCTGCATTAGAGCTGAATTTTTGTGTATTCACTCTTGTCACTGTCCAGGGCCCAGAGGAACAGTACCAGGCACAATGTAGGTGCTCAATAAAGGTAAACAAAAGAAACATATTCACCAGTTTACTTCCAAACCCTGTTGCCACTGATCATTTTCATCTTTTATTTTAAAAGTAAGTATTGGCTTTCTTTTCATCTGCCCTTTTAATACAAAAGACTCTGGAAAAAATCCCTATTTGCCACTGATGGAGACAAATCTAAATAAATGAAACAGTGAAGCGATCATCTGTGTGTTGGGAGTTTGCAGTCTTCTTTTTGCCAATCAGAAGGAAGAAGTTAACTAAGGAGGCAGCTCCTTGTCACAGCTAAAAGTTCTTTTGACCCTGGTGATTAAGATGATGTGCCTGATGTGGTGAACTTTTATATTATGTTGCCAGAGAACTGTGAAAACAGCCCTTTTGTCACACGGAGTTCTCAATTTTGGTGATGGCTGTCACTGTTCTGGAAGGAGATGACTCACCCAAGGTGGAAGGGGTAGCAAGTGACAGGATGGGAGACAGGATTGACCCAAGGGCCCATTTTTTTTGAGTCCTCTGAAATAAACAGAAAGTTCAGGTGCCATAATATACAGAAAGGACAGGTGCCATAATAAATGGCATATCCCAATATCACAGCATCACATCACGTGCATGCACCAATGGCCCGATTTCTAGAACTGTCAAGGAAGGAAAGACTTCCACATGTGCTTAGCAGTCTCCTCTTCTTAGACTGTGGACTCCTCTTTCCTACAGCTCTAATGCAACAATCTTCAAGCCTATGATTCCACCTTGCTTCTCCAAATTGTCAGGACATGTTGCTAGAGCCATATAAAAGAGGCCCTCAAGATGTTCTTTGTCCACCTCTGCTTTCTCTGAAAACATCCTCAGGCCTTTCTTCATCTGCTTCTTCTTCATTCTTGTTTTGTTTTGTCTTGTTTTGTTTGGGTACTGAGGATTGAACTCAGGGGCACTTGACCACTGAGCCAATCCCTGGCCCTAGCTTGTATTTTATTTAGAGACAGGGTCTCACTGAGTTGCTTAGCACCTTGCTTTTGCTGAGGCTAGCTTTGAACTTGAGATCTTCCTGTCTGAGCCTCCTGAGCCGCAGGGATTACAGGTGTGCACCACCGTGCCCAGCAATACCTTTCTTCTTGACTTTCTTCCCTATCACTGAGTCCTTGGTTTTGCTTTGTGTTTATGGCTTCTTTTAACCCTGATACTAAGAGCAACACTCAGCATGTGCCTTTTACTTGGAAAATGTGCTGCTCATGCCAATCACGATTTGGCCCTTCTTGCAGGTGATACTACTGTCAGCTGTTTGAGGACAACACTCTAGTTCATCTAGTCTAATCTCCAAGTCCTTATTGTCAAAGCAGATATTCCAGCTAAGTTTACCCACTTTAAATGGTAACTTAGAGCTACAACTTCCTCAACAACTTAGTTGTTCACCTGTCTTAAAGGCCTGTGCATTCCCCCAAAGAACATGTTCTATTATCTTGTAACCTTTAGAGTCAGCCAGGGGAAAGAAGGGGTCTCCTATATATATATAGTGTAAATTTCTCAGCATTTAATTTAATTAGAGCTTGTACTTAAATGGAAAATTTGACCTTGTGACAAAAAACTTTTGATTTTACTCCTATTAAGAGGACTTATTCAATCTTTGAGGAACCCTTATTGCAATGGTATTTGATCTATCCCTGATTATACAATTATTAGCCTTTTGGTGATCTAACCAATGACATTTAAATGGCATTTATGTGCAGAGCTTGAATTATGGAATCACAAAACTTTTGAGCTGAAAGGGACCTCAGAGAAAATATGGTCCAATTCCTGTGTTTAAAAGATAAGGAAAGTTGAGCCCCAGATAGCTGAGGTGTCTTGTACAAGGTCACACAGATTGTCAAGAAATAGAAAGGGAGAAAACATGTGAGACAGATTTCTTACCATTCTCCTATAGTTGAAGAAAACTATTTAAAAAGATAAAAAGAAAGAGAAATAGCTCCAGGCTCTTACAAAATAACAGAAAATCTAAGGCCTTCTAACATATTTTATTACACTTCAAGTATAGTATGTCATTAACACAGAAAACAATTTCAGAGCATAAGAATAATTTTGAAAAGAGAGGTTCGTTGCCAGATGATTGGGGTGAAGGGTCATGGGAGGCAGTGGGAGCAGAAGAGAAGAGGTCTTACGAATACCAGGCTAAATCACAGTCCCTGGAACCTGCTTCTACTGCTTCTATCCTATTGGGAGCCTTTTGTAAAAGAAGACTGGAAATGTTCAGCTGCACACAGATTGCTTTATTTAGCAGACAATCTCAGAAAAACAACATGTTCTCTTGTGATTTGAGGCTTGATTATCTAATTTTCTCTTTGTGGTTCTTCACCAGCAACCACCTGCTAAATGGTCAGAACAGACATGACTCCTTTGTTAATGGTCCTTGGCCCTCCAGTCTTCTCACTCTGACTCTCCCTTGAAGCTTCTACCCACTTCCACAGCTGCAATTTGACGGTCCTAAACTTCATCTTCAGCTCTGAATCTTCCCTTGAGCTTTAGATTCATTTGTTACTGCCCAAGTTATATCTCTACCTTGATGTGCCACAGACATTGCGACTCAGGAAGTCTAAGATTACATGCATCACTTTTTCTCCATGACACCAAATCAGTCATCTACCACTTTCGGCTGATCAATAGTCTCCTGTACCTACCTCTTGGGTATCTCTGGAATATACTTATGATACACCATCCCCTTCTCATCTACCCAAAGTCTATATTTCACCATCTGTTGCCTACACTATTATAATAATCTTCCAAAAAGATAACAATCTTATTTTCCCTACCTTGTTCAAATGTAAAACTGTTGTTTAAAAGCCCTCTATGGCTTACTGCTGCTATTTCACTGCTATTTCTTTATTAAAGATTACTTTAAACCTACTTATTTTAAATTTGGATATACACTAAAACTTCCTATAGCTTTTACCCATTAGTAATGGTTCTGCTCTTAAGAAATGAACAGAACAACACTCAGTGCACACTTTCATTTAAAATTAAAAAACAAATACCAAATGACCCCTTTGATATAAGGGGAATAAACAAGGACAGGGTAGGGACGAAGAGCTTGAGAAGAAGATGTACATTAAACAGGGATGAGAGGTGGGAGGGAAAGGGAGTGAGAAGGGAAATCGCATGGAAATGGAAGGCGATCCTCAGGGTTATACATAAGGACATATAAGAGGAAAGGAGGGGTAAGACAAGATAATACAAATCGAAGAAATGATTTACAGTAGAAGGGGTAGAGAGAGAAAAGGGGAGGGGGGGGGAGGGGAGGGGAGGGGGGATAGTAGAGAATAGGACAGACAGCAGAATACATCAGACACTAGAAAGGCAATTTGTCAATCAATGGAAGGGTAACTGATGTGATACAGCAATCTGTATACGGGGTAAAATTGGGAGTTCATAACCCACCTGAATCAAACTGTGAAATATGATGTATTAAGAACTATGTAATGTTTAAGGGTAACTGATGTGATACAGCAATCTGTATATGGGGTATAATTGGGAGTTCATAACCCACTTGAATCAAATTGTGAAATATGATGTATTAAGAACTATGTAATGTTTTGAACGACCAACAATAAAAAAAAAAAATCCCACAAGGAAAAAAAAAAAAAAAGAGGACTACATATTATGGCTGAAAGGGTTCTGAGAACAGATGGAGCCTGGTTAAGTCTTGATTCCACCAGAAACTACCATTGTGAGCATGGTTCTCAACCCTAGAAACTCTATTTCCTTATCAGTCAAATAAAGATGATAATGGCAGATAATGCTTTGGGCTATGGCGGAATTTAAATTATAAGAAATATGTGCAATGACTGAATACCTCACTGCACCAACTAAAGGTAGATCTTATTATCATTATTAATATTACTATTATTAGCATGATAGCTCTTTAAATATTTTAGGATAATTATAGTAAGACCCCTCCCTCCTATTATTTACTTCTTCAATTCAAACATTCCACTTCCTATAATCAGTCTCAAAGTCACATTGAGAATGGTTCTCCATCCAGGTTAACAACTCTGGACCCTTAAAAAGCTCTTCATGACTTTACCACAAACTTGAAAATAATAAAAGATCCCATCCTTCCTAGAAGTTAAATGGTGATTAATATATACAAAGTCTTTTTTTTTTCAAAAGGTGTTTTCCCTTTTAATCATTAGAACTCTGAAGAATTCATCTCCTCTTTATTTTAGTGTGTACTTTTACTTTCTAATTGGGGCTTTCAAGGAAATTTTAGAGAGATTGCCTCAGACCACGAATTAGTAGTTCTTTTTTAAAAGTGCACCCTCAGGTTTTGGTTGGAGATTATTGGCAGGAAGTGAGGGAAAGATTTACATTTCCTTTCTGTGGCTTTCTAAAGCATCGCTATCAATCTGACACTTTTCACCAGCTCTGAATTTACAGTCATTTTAATAAGTGAAAGAGGGTAGTTGGTAGAGTAGCAAATTGGTTTTCTCTTGCTATGACAATGAAAACAGATAGCAAACATAGTATTCTATTAAAGAAAGATAAGCGTTCAAAGGAGTCAAGATATTGTTAGAGATGTCTTCAAAATGTCAACAATGAGATTGGGCAATGTGCCAATGACTTTCAAGCAGAATATATTTATTTATTTATTTTTGTGTGAATTCGATGATTCTTCAGCCAAAAGCAGTAGGAAATTTCCATTTAACATATTCAGAGTGAAGTTAGTGTCATCTAGTGGGTAAATATTGAGGACATTTTAAAATAAAGTCCCTGTGTAAGTCTTGATGAAGATAGTGTCCAAGACAAGAACTCTGAAGTCTAAATACTTCAGTCCAGATGTTGCTTACAATCACCTTCTAGCCCGGCAATCCTGCACAAGATACTAAATCTTTCTAGATACGAAATCTTTCCTTTTAAACAACTGTAAAATGAGGACATATTGTTTGGGAATTAGGACCAAGTCAACAGAATGCACAAAATGTGCCTTACACAGTACCCAGCTCACAATAAGCACTCCACAAGGATTGTCTGCCCAGGATTATGATTAGACAACAGGAAAGAAGGCTATGAATCTCACTTCATTTTGCTGAGATATCCAATGCGGTGAAACCACGTGAAAACTTCAGACAACAATTTAAAATTTCATCTATTCATCCATTTGTTTTTGATTGATGTAAAAACAAATACCAGTCGACTTTTATTCCACTGAAATGACCAGCTATTCTAACACCATGTGGAAATGTTCTAAGAGTAAATGCTTTATGCTTTCCTGTTCCATACACCTAGATGCCTCAGAGACCTGCAAATTCTAAAGAAAATTCACTCTGAAAGTTTCTGTGCAAGGTCAGTGGAGGCATATGATTGGAAAGAACAATTCAAATATCATGTTTGAGAGTTCTCTCCAAAGTAAATTATATGCCATCCTGGCAAAAAGTATTGCAAATGAAAAGAAAGATTCTTCCTAAAACTCTCAACAAGCAGTTGGGACTAATTTGGTATTGACTATAAACTCATAATTGACTAAATCAAGGCATACCTCTAGGAATCTGGAAAATATTATATTTACTGCTACCAGAGAGGCTGTGGGCAGCATGCTCTGAGCAAGGGTTGATTGACTAATCAGCAGGTAGTAAGGGATATTCAGTTCTGCCTGGGGGGCGGGCAGAATCTAAACCTGGCAGTTTCCAGGCTACTGGAAGGGTTAACCTATACCAGGTATGAGGTGTCCAGAGAGTTTTAGTGACTTATCACAAACTTGATAGCGCTCAAAAACTCAATAGAAGTATATTTGAGACTAAAATCTAGCTAACATACAGCCTAGATTAGTTAAAACAGCCCTGTTTCCTAGATAGGAGCTTTGTGTTTCAAAGTTTGAAACTCCACATCTGGCAGGTTTGTTTCACTCCTATTTTTTAGCCACTAGCACAACTCTCTTTGGTGGACCCTCCCCAGGCAATTTCAATCCCAAAGCAGCAGGAATGTATGCTTTATTTTTTAAAGATATCTTTATTTTTTTTAAATTTCTTAGATGCTTCTATTAGTTCCTTATAATTATACATAATAGTGGGGTTCATTTTGACATAATCCTACATGCATGGAATTTAATTTGCTCTATTTCAGTCCCCAGTGCTTGATGATTTATTTTTTATATCTCTTCCCCTTTGTCAAATGCATCCCAAAATATTAAACCCTCATACTTCATAGAATTATCTGGCACCCAAACTTAGAAGAAGGTTGGAAAACTGCAGGACTACCCTCTGTCTCAGATTTCCTCAGATTGGATGGAAGTTAGATTAGCTTATGTTGTTAGGAGTCAGATATATCAACATGCTATATCTTCTCACCCCCACCGCATTGCTGTATGAGATTCAAGTGAAACTAATTAGGTATTGAATTCAGGATCATAATTAACTAAATCAAGTCAATACACAATGCCACGATGTATTTGAATGGGTCATTTCTTAATATGGATAGATAAACAAACTACATTGTATTAATTCAAGAATATAAAAACATATATTTTTGATTATATATTTTATTTTGATTAATCAATGTATGCTTGCAGATGGTAAATTGGTATCCTTTAATGTAAAAGCCAGACAGAGGAAAATGTTAATGATATTTGCTAACACATGGTACTCACATGTGTGTAGTTGTAAGCATATCATGGATATTTAATCATTTAATCCTTCTATCAAGTCTCTAATGTAAATATTATTCCCATTTTACAGAGGAGGAAAGTAAGGTGCAGAAAAGTGAATAATCCAAAGACACTCAAAGCCATTCATTCAGTAAGGTGGTAAGACATAATTTGAATTTGAGCATTTTAATTTAAAGCCCTTAGTAATAACATCTATACCAGTGTTTCTCAACCCAGAGAGGTTTTACCCTTCAGGGAACATTTGGCAATGTCTGAAGACAGTTTTAATCTCATGACTGGGGAAAGAGAATAGTACTGACATCTAGCCTCTAATGCACAGAACAGCCACCCTCAACAAAGAATTATCCAGTCCTAACTTTCAATAGGGAAGAGATTGAAAACCTCTGCTCTATTGCCTCTAGGATTAGCTATATTCTACTATGAAAAATATGATTTGCAGACTAGCAGCACTGCATCAGCTGGGAGATTGTTCAAAAAGTTCATTCCAAGCCCACTGAATTAGAATCTGCATTTTTAATAAGGTCTCCAGGCCATTCATTTGCATTTTGAAGTTTGAGGGTAGTGAATTATAACATTAATTCTACCACCCTGTGATAGGTCTTGGATAGATCCAATACTCAATTCTAGTCTCCACACATAAGCACACAGAACAATGTTAGAAGGTATCTGAGGGTGGGTGATAGAAGGGAGATGGATATAGCCAGCAATGATATGATAGTAGGGAATGGAATTTTCTTCATCAGTTAATTTTCTGAAGTAGCAGATACAATTAGAAGGTAAACAATTCAGATCTTATAAAAAGGGAAACAAACAATACTGAAGTTCAACTCCATCCTTGGGACCAAGAGCCGAAGACAAAGGCAGAAGACCCAAGGCAAGGTAAATACAGACATGGAGTAGAGGGGACATAGCTAACATGATGGGGATATGAGGGCAGGCCTGGGAGCCAGAGACAAGATAGTTGTTGTAAACATAAAACCCAGCAGGACAATCTCCTTGCACTGGTGCCAACTGTGTTGAGCAGGAACTGGCCTGGTTACAGGCACACATAGAGAAGATTGACCTATCTGATGAGATGTATATTTATTTCCCTAAAATGAGATGTCTAGAACACCTTTTGCAGAGTCAATAAGGCAAAAGCACCACAAAAAAATAAATGCAAATAGAAATAAATAACTCCAATAACATCTTTTAAGAAAAGACTCCCATCCTTTTAAGAAACATGTACAGCAGATAATGAAAAAGAGATGCAAAAAGAGTTCCTATTCCCAAGGGGTCCACAGAGCTGACCACAGAGTACTTTATAACCAACACTCAGATACATAAGCCATTGCAGAAATTCACATTTGGAGATTTAAGACAATACTTTCCTCAAAACATGCTTCCTCCCCCACAGGCTTTTCAAAGCAATAAGCAAAGAAACAATCTTTTGTGAGCTTTACCAAATGTTAACTGGGAAACCCTACTGTTTTTAATTGTGCTTGAATAAACGCAGATCAGGATCTGTGAGTACAAATAAAGTGGTTTCCCCCTCCTCTCTACCTCCAAATCAGCTTTGCACTGATGGGCGGCCATTCCCAAAGGCAAAGGTGAGGAGCAGCAAAATTGAGAAAAGTCACTGTGGAAACCATTTCAGGGTAAACTGATAACTTAAGAACACTATCATGGTTATCCAAATAATTTCCCTTCAGTCATTCTCTATTGCTATTCACCACCATAACTGTTGCATTACAATCATAGGATGTGGGCACTGAATTGGAGCCTAAAAGATGCTTTTCAGTGTTTTCCAAATGTGGAGTCCTCCAACATGGGGAGCAAAGAAAATCAGCCAGGGACTTTATAAAACTACCTATCCATAGGACCTTTTCCTAAGACCTGCCTCACTCCTAAGAATTCCAATTCATCAAGTATCAGGTGGGTCCAAAGCCCAAGTATTATTTTGATGCCAAGTAAGTTTGGGAAAAACTATCAAGTGCAACTTTTTGATTTCATAGGTGAGAAACCTGAGAACCAGGCAGTAATTCATAGGAATGCCAGAGCTAGCATCCTAAACTCCATGCCTCATTTATTTTTATTGCTCACTGTTATTATTTTTTCATTTGATCAACAACATTGGATGATAGCAAAATACAGTGTCCCAGAGTGCAAATGCAGAAGAATCCAGAATTTGGTGCTAGGATCTCTTCTATTTTCTCTACCCTCCATCACTGGTCATCTTGATTAGTGTAAAAGTAAAGTAGTCTCCTGATATTCTAAACCCCAGCCTCATGGACTTGATGGGAGGATAGTCCATATGTACTCAGTGTGAAGAGGCAGATGAGTTTTGAGAACACATCAGCTGTTTTCTTTAGTTACCCCCTTGCATTCTTGATTTGCTAAGAACTCATTTGACTAATTTATTCACAAAACAGAAAGTATTAAAAAAGAAAAAAATGTAACAATTAAGACAGTGATAGAGTTTTGTTTTGATTATTTTGAAGGGCAGAGGACATCAAAAAACGCCAAATATATTAATTTATTTTTAGGCAAAGGTCCACTCCCATTTGTGAAAATAAACTCAAATCCAGGCTTACTGTTTTGCTCTGTGATTCAGGTGTACTGTCACATGTCTTGGTCATTAAGACTTAAAGAAGAGCAGGTTATCCTAAGAGCCCGTGGCTTTCCAGCACATTGTGCTTGTATGGAAAATGAATGCTCTTTTGAAATATCTTTATAGTTAAATTAGTTTCCTTGTTATTATCAGATTTCCATAAAAGATCCCAAAGCGAATTATATTTTGTCACTTCCATCAAAATCCTAAAATCTTTAGGTCCTACACATTATTCTCCTACCACTGGAAAGCACTCCAGATTGAGCTAGATTCTTTTCTTCCTATACATCAAGCATCACATATGGTCTGTGTCCTTGCTATTCCAAGTGTGGTCCTCATATCAGCAGTATCAGTATCATCTGGAAGCTTTTAGAAATGCAGAATCCCAGCAGGACTCTAGACTACTGTATGAGAATTTACATTTACATTAAGATCCCCAAGTGATTCGTAGGTACATTAAAGTTTTAGAAGCATATCTCTGTGCCATATACAACTTTACTGAGTCTGCTTAGAATCTTGTCTCCAGCAACTGAATTCATCACCCTTACAGGCTGCAACTTTTGTGTTTTCATAGCATTTGGCATCTTGAGAAGTCTATGGTGGAGTTAAAGATGATAAATGTGCAGCCAGGATCATTGGGTACCTGTTCATTATTTCTCTTTAATACTTCCTAGACTTCTATCAGGTAGGCATATCCAGGTGCCACCAAGGGAATGGGACTCAAGCCCATTTCCAGCCCCAAGTCCATGGACAAATCAGGATTGGTCTATGCTAATCAGGGTGATACCTTTCCATAATGACTGGAGCAGGAGTCTGTGTATGGGACACAATTCTCGCCAAGTTACTGATGAGGGAAACAGGAAGATTTGGGGAAAGGCTTCTAAAAATTATGAGATTACTGAGCTATAAAGCCCCATTTTCTGACTGAACAATCCTTGATAAAAGATATGATCCCTAAAAATAAACAGAATGTCTTGTGACCTATGAGCAATTATACTCAGGAAAATAATCAGAATGTTTGGAAAGTTGGAAGGAATTAAATCTCTGTGGGATTATTGTGCTGTAGAAATTGTCAACCTTGAGCCAGGTTTACCTTCAGACTTCTTGTAATGTGACATAGAAATCATATTAAACTATTCAAGTTGCATTTTCACTACTTGGAACCAGAAGTAGTCTGATTATTTTGTTGACTAAAATATCAACCAATAATTGGTTATGTATACTCACATTTTACATATATTATCACACATGATAATATATCAGTTCTACAGGGAAGACTGTTCTATTTTACTGATGTGCAAACTAAAGTTTAGAGAGATTGAATAATATTTTCATGATTTAGGATTTAAATACAGGTCTTCCTAATTCAACTGCTTTTTTTTTTTTCATTCTCTTTCTATGATTTGCATGGTTAATAGCCACAATAATTTACTTACACTGTTTTGTTGAGCCCAATAAAAGTGGATCTTTGGGAGGATTACACTCCAGCTCAGGATGGGGAGGAGAGGCTTTTATGGGTTTCCTTGAGAGTGGTTTATTATTTGCTTTACTGATGACGCTGCATGAACAGATGCATAGGTTATTGAAAATGGGAATAGTCTCATCCTGCAAAACTCTATTCCCAAAGAATCATGCAGCATGCCAAGCAGGCTCGAGATGAATAAAATAACGAAGCTCCCAGTTTGCAGAACTATTCATTGTAAAGGGATGTTGTGTTATAAAATTAATGAATCCTTCCAAGAGAGTTGATAACAATGAACTGATAAGTAATTCCTGACACGTACACATGGGTCTGAAGGGAGATGAAACCTCTACAAGAAGTGCCAGAGGAAAACAGAATACTATACTTCTTTTAATCTATGAGTTCACTTTGAAAGTATGTGGTTCAGCTTTTAGATTTGCTCAATTTAAGAGAGCAACTGCATTCATTTGTTCAGAGGTTTTGTCTGAAAGAGGAGATTAAAAAATACCAAAAACACCACCTAAATATTTTATTTGCCATCCCCACATGATGTGTGATGTGTGATAGAGAGACAGCCCTTGAAATGAGTCCAACAGTTTACTCAGGCTGGACTCCAAAATTATAGGAGATGAAAGGCTTTTTGACCAATCTTTATCTCCCAAGGGAGTATTATTCTTATTCTTAGAAATGTCATTTTCCTGGTGTTTATAGATACATAACAAGCAGCAATGGTTCTGAATTAAAAGGAGAACACAAGCTTAGACACAATTAGCAACATTAAAGGGAAAAAGCTGGCTTTCCTCCAAAATAGGGTCATGTCCTCACACCAAATAAACCTCTCGGGACACTGGCCTTCCACTCTCCACGTGCAAACTATGCTTGGAAGGTCACCCTATTTGCACAGAACACAAAATCTAGCTATTAATTAGTTCATTTAGTCAATACAGTGGAAAATTTTGTCCCAATGATTATGTAATACATGCAAACAATGTTTGTCTCTTTTCATTCTGACCTTAAAAATCTCTGATGTTGGAAGAGATCACTTATTTCAGTTAAAAGAGATGAACAAATGATTCTGTGCAGGCACAGCAACTGCTGATTGACTCAGGGAATGGCACAAATTCACTCCGAATTTTAATCCAGAATATTCTACTTTATCTTAAAATCAGCACACTGGCTCATTATTGTGAAAATCAGAAAGCCATTCCTCATTTTCAAGCTAACAGAACAAGAAGGACAAAAGATTTAGTATTTCATTTTCAGTATTTTATTTTGTGATTCGATTTCTGAATTTCACAACATCTTTCTGATCATTAAGAGAAAGACAAAAGATATCTGTGAATGACAAAACTCTACTGTTAAATACATTTTACCAGTATACTATTAATACAATTATGCAATTTAGATTTTCCTCTTCCACATTAAGAGTTAATTTAAACCCATCTTTTTAAATCCATGAGAGATTAAAGTCTCATGTTAGTCAAAGAAATCCTACAATATTTTTTTTTTATACTTTTGGAAGAGACTCTCCAAAGCATTAAATACTTTTATAATGAAAGCTTCTTTTAAACTCTAAACAATTAAGGAAAATTAGAATTTTGAACCATAATCAGTTTTTAAAAAGATAATTAATATGCTAAGATAATACTGACATACATTTTGATTAAAAGAAAATTTTAATTTTAAATAAAGTATTATAAATGTTATTAAAAAGCATGTTTTCTTTGACAAATGTGATAGTTTGATAAAAATGACTGTCAATAAATTAGAAATATCAAACCATAGGTTTCTTTCCTTTTGGATAGCTTATATTATTAAAAAAAAATCTTTGAATTTTGACATAACATTAAAAATGAGATGAAAGTTTTTACTCACTATTCCTTGCTAATCCTGAGCTCTTAAATTGTCACTACATAGTAAATTTTAACTTAGTAGTAAAGAACTATAACTTTTTAATTGTTTAGGTTTATACATACTGCCTACTCAGAGGTGTGTAGTAATGTGTTTGAATATTTTATTTCTTTAAATGACAAGCTTATGAGAGAGAAGCTTTATTTTGTTTATTTATTTTTATGTGGTGCTGAGGATCGAACCCAGGGCCTCACACATGCTAGGCAAGTGCTCTACCACTGAGCCACAACCACAGCCCCTAGAGAGAAACTTTATTCCTCTTATATGGTATTCAAAAAACAAAGCTGAAAAATTTCAGAGCTTGAAAAATTTGAGAGCCTCAAATTTTTCCTCATTGTAAATGTTACTTCAAATGCCCAAAACCTCCACCAGAACACTTATGAGGGTTTTTCAAAATACAGAAATCCTTATAGCAACTTACCAGGAAACCTGCTAAGGCTAATATTACAGGGATGGTTCTTACAGGTGAATAAAGGTTTTCTTCTGGAGAAGATAAAAATGTTATAAATGTGAATTCTAATAGTTTCAGGGATAGCAGAATAGAAGGCATTTCTGTTTCTCTTTTTAAAATTATTTTCCATCAGTCAGTGAAGTTTAAACAATCTTTTGGTTCAAGGAATTTGTAAAGAGGGCTTTCTTCTGAATACAGCTACAATTCAAGACGTCTACATTTCATTTTTCTCCTCTAAAGATTTGCTGACCAACCTAAATCCAGGGAGTTCTCTTGTTGGAGCTCTGCTTTAGGAGAATGATGTACACAATATTAGAAAGTGGGAAGAGACAGCAAAAATGATCTACTCCCAGAGATTTTATTACATTTCAAGGTTGGGAACTTTCTCTGTTCTTTTTATTTCCCCAATCACCAACAGCTGATGTGATATGAGAAGAGTTCAAAGGATGTGCAGCACAAACAAATGAAACATGCCTACTATGACCAATGGATCCCTGAATTCTCATTTAAGGTTTAGCTTTTGATTCCTTTAAATGTGTTTTATACTTTGCACACACATGTCATCTTCCCTATTAGCAGGCAATGCGACTGCCTTATTTGTGCCTCTTGGCTTTGGACTGTCCTGCAGCTTAATGGACACCTCTGTGCAACACTGCATGTTCTCTTGACCTCATCCCTTGCTTGATCGATTGGGACGCCTAGTTTTCTGATCAATCAGCTCCATTCACATGCCACATGACTGTGTCAATACCCTGACCCAAGCCCAAGATCTGTCTCCATATCCCTTCCTTCTTGCCCATCACTGCCTGGGAGCCATTGAAAAACAAAACAACAACAACAAAAAAACTTCCTTCTTTTGATATATTTCATAAGAATCTCTAGAACACTCTGATGAGAGTGAACATGTCCCCTGTAGCACAGACCAACTCAATAAATTTTATTAGTTTTCCATGTCTCCCTATTCCATTTTCCCAGTCTTCCCCCACCCCCAACTCTTACTCCCTAGGGTCATTTTCCAAAACTCTGACTCTTGCTGTGCTTTGAAGATAACCATGGTTATGATTATAGTATCCTAGGCTGGGTTATCTCTGAGTGTGAGCCTGTCTCCAGATAGTTTATTCAGAAAACTTAAGAGTCCTAAATAAGAAAATTGACACTGAATAGTATAATGAGGATGTAAGTCTCACACTCAGCTCTGCTAGAAACTGTTGATATCACCTCCCCATTCAGTACTGTTCAGAAAGCACTTTGAAGGATTGAAACCCTGACATCAACAAAACTTTACATGTCCAAGTGCTTTCAGGTTATCCAGGTACTTCCTAATATTGACAGTAACAGCTATATTTATTAAGGACTTTCTTTGTGCCAAGATCTGTACATATTTGTGACCTTTTCTTTTCACCATTAAGCTGGATCCTATTTCCCCATTGCTGTGGGTGAGGTAGCCCATCCTACCACTGTGCTTGCCAAATAAACAATCTTCATCCTGTATGTGTTTCATATATATGTTGTAGTTGGACACAATATATTTTTTTCATTTATTTATTTTTATGTGGTGCTGAGGATTGAACCCAGGGCCTCGCATGTGCTGGGCGAGCGCTCTACTGCTGAGCTACAACCCCAGCCCTGTACTTGTTTTTTGAATTAAATTAAACTGAAATAAATTTTGGAAACCATGGATCTGTTCCATCTTCCCACTTCTTTTCAGAAAAATGAAATGAGCCTCATACTCATGAGTTTCCTGAAAATTTCCACTTTGTTCTTTGGTAACATATTCTGAAGCCCCAAAAGAACAAAGAGAAACATATTTTCAAAGCACAAAATAGTAGTATCTTCAAAGGAGAAATAAAAATGTAGGATTCACTCAAAGAGATTGGTATCATGGAATTATGGAGTTACAGGGAACCTCAGGAGGTTATCTGGTTTATAACCTTGCCTCCAGGCAGAACTGCAACAAAGCTATCACTGTGTCTACAGGTCAAATCTTATTATAACCCATGATAATTCAGATCTCCAAATGATAAAAAAGATCCCTCTGATCCAGAAATTGGCCAGTTTATTTCAAGCAGTGTTTGATAAGGCAAAATCCCAGAAAGAAACATTTTCGTGGGCTAGAAAATGAAAACTCAAAACACAAGAAGAATTTCAAAAAGCTAAATAAAGACTGAAGACTTTGAGAGAGTGGATTTGCATCAACATACTCTTTCTTTTCTTTTCTTTTTTTTTTTTCTTTTTGAACACCTGGGAATCTAAGAGGAATTAAAGAGCAAAGAAATTCGGAAACTACAACACTTCATTACACTAATAAAATAAATACCTATCTCTTATAGGTCAGGAGTAAATGATCATCATTACATGTACTTCTTTATTGGATTAATAAACATGGTCTTGTTCCATAGCCCTTGGGCAAATGTACAATAAAACATGAACAAGAAAAGAAAGAGAAAGATAATATCTTCAAGCACCTTCTAACCCAACAAGTGAGTTTTTATGTCTACTTTTTCCCATTAAAAATGTAAAGATCATTTATGAAAATAGGATGATAATAATGGGGCCCAAAGTGCATGCATCCGAACTCCATTATAAACTAGTTCATTATTAGATGTTGTTTTGCACACAGCATAGGTCAAGGTGTCTCTTCTGAGACATCTCAACTATATTCAGTAAAGCACAGAATCAGGTTTATTAAAAAACATACTCAAATATTTTCATTCACTACAAATGAATGAAGATGGTAAATGAATATAATTAACTAATTAATTAAAGATATCTTAAAAATATCTGCCATGTAGTCCATTGAAGATAAGGATACTGATTTTTGTGGAGAGTCAGATATTTAATGATAATAGAAATTGGTTTTTCCACAATGAGTTAGCATAAAAACATAGTAGTAATTTTCTCCCTTGTCCCTCATGTCTGGTTCCTACTAGCACTTTCAAGGTTGCCTCGGTTTTACTTAGACCAAGGGCTTGGTATATATACCTTGGCATATATCGTGTATATCCATAGATTGTGCCCTTTCTGTTGTGGTCTTTCTTACTGGATCTACAGACCCAATTAAAACCTACTACAGGCTTTAGTTTTATACTGGCCTTGTTAATCTGGAAGAATATACTGAATATTTATTTCTGTATTAGTTAGGTAAGAAATGCTAGCTGATGTAACAAACAAGTCCTGAAGGCTTAATACAAAAATTTTATTTTTTACTAGTATCCAATCTTGCTCAAATACAGTAGATACAGTTTCACATGCTATCTTGTGTCACACAGCTGTCAGCTCTGATCAATGGAAAGGGAAAGAGAATGGAAAAAGGATAAAAGGATGTACTTACTACCTTCTTTAAAGTCCTGGGTTAGATGTGGCTCTCATTTCTCACATTGTCATTTAGTTTGTGACTGGTATAACTGGAGGGCAATTCTTAGATGCAAGGAGGGTTGGGAAATTCAGCCCTTGAATTTAGCCATCTTCCAGCTAAAGTTTCATAATGTGGATGATACACACAGATTTGGGTAGATAGAAATCTCTCCCACTGTTTATTTTCCCTCTAGAGCACAAGGTCATTACTGTTATTGGTTGGTTGTTTGCTGGGTTTCAGATAGGTGAAATTTGCTATGTGACAGAAGTTCAAGAAACTTGATGAAAGGTTAATGTCTTCCCTATATAAATTGGAAATACTCATGGCCAAATTAAAGTCTCACATTGTTGTTTACTTGGATAAAATCTTTGGCAAATATCTAAGTGGCTGCTCTTCTTGCTTCTGGATCCCTAACTACAGAATACCAAATTGTTAATTTGACATTTGCAAGGAAATTTGGTTACTCAAATGTGGGGTTTTATGAAGACCTACTTGTTTTTAATAAGCTTTGTGGCTTTTCTTTTCTAAATCTATTATAAATTCCAAGATCAGATAATGCCCTTTGGGTTAAATACCTGAAAACTCCCATCTATTGGGGAAAGAAAATTCTGGTAAGTTCTCTAACTCATTTACTTAACAAACATGTATCAAATGCCTACTATGCACAAGGTGCTACGCAGAACTGAGGGATTCCTGGCCTGTATAAAATACAGTCCCAACTTCCAAAGAACTTATAACTAGATAAGAAGAAATGCAGTCCTCTCTAGATTTTCTTTTGCCTTTTCCTTCATATATATATATATATATATATATAAATCTTCTAAGTACTTACTTAGAAATGAAGTCCAGTATCCAGTAGAGGGCAGCGAGCACACACACACACATACACACACACACACACACATACACACACACACACACCCCCTTCCACTATACCCCTTACCACCAATAAATCCAACCATGTAGATAGAACAAAGTAAAAAAAAAAAAAAAAAAAGTGAAACTGTTCTTTTCACAAGATCCATCCAGCACATGGTAGATTTGCAATTGATTCTTTAAAAATAAATAAACAAATAAAATAAACATGGAGTGGCAAGGAAGCAAACATTTACAAACAGGCAGATGTGCCTCAAGTAAAATTAGTATTCTGAAAGATAACAAAGAGCAACCTAATTTATTCTTCATGCCTTAGTAATTGTTTAAAATACACAGTGTACACAGAATGCAGTAAAAATCCACTTATAGTGAAGATGCTCTATAATTCAGCTCTATTATCATATTACTGTGTTTGATTTGTTTTCTCTGAACTCTGATACAGCTATGAAAATGAGAAAATCAAGTGTAACATTTTTCCATCAGTGAAAATAGAGATAGATGGAACCTAATTATTAAAACTGTCATGTACCTTAGTCACCCACATGCTTAGATAAATTGTCCAGTTCTCTAGCACATTTTAACCATAAAAGGGAGCAAGAGATAAGCTCTAACTCATTAACACAGTATGAAATTGTTCACTTTATTAATAAAAGACTATAATAACAGAGACTTGTGGGTACATAAGGGAGATTTATAGCTAGTGTTTGCAGAAAAAAAAATGTGTACATTTGCTGTTAATAAATTGAAAGCAAAAGTTTTTCTCCCTACAATAAGCCCATATACATACATGGGTTGTGCACTGAGTTGTAATTTTGGTCTTTAAACCAGAGAACTGCTAAATTAGCACATCTAATGAAATCAATATATTCTGGGGTGGAAAGAACCTTTGTGATGTCTGTAAGGAAAACTATTTAGTATGGCATGGCTGCCCTTTGATTCTATAGAGTGCTGATTCATCACCTTAAGTAGATGCCTAATGATTGAACATCTATTACTGAAGAGTAAGTAATGAACAATATTAACAAGTTTGGTCATTCCTATTTAAACAAATTGGGGAGAAGCAAAATTTAATTGGCAACACTAGTATTAGAAATGATTTCCTCCGCTTCTCTCCTAGATGAGTGCAATTGAGGTAAATAAATAAAAGACCAAAAAAAAAAAAAAAAGCAAAAATATAAACAAAGCATTTTCAGGAACTCTGGGTCACATATGATATTTTATCCTTCTTTCCACTAAAGTTGCAGCCCATTGGATTTTCATCCTGACATTTGGGTTTTTAATATTGTATTGGGTGTCCAAGTAAACATTTGTCATGCTTTCAGATCAATTTTGAAAGAAAAAAATCAATACTTTAAAAAGAGTATGTATCAAACTGCCCCTACCCCTTTTCCAGTGTGAACTTTCTCAAGCTTTAAAAAGTTTCATTCAATTTCTTGCTTCTAAAAATCTAAGTGCTTCTTTACCCCTATTTCATCAATTCTTGAAATTGAAAAAAAATAAAATCCCCTATTCAACCCACCTTTGTTGATAAAGGAGAGAAAATGGGTTCCTATAGTTTGTTCTCTCTGGTAATGACAATTTCCTGAGGGGTAATTCTTGCAAATATATGCATTTTGGAAAAAGGTACCATCTGAAAGGTAGGAGCTCAGGGGAAGTCCAAGTTCATCCAGAAGAATCACATTAGCAACCAAGCTCCCTTCTTGGATAGAAGGGAGAAAATAACTAAGAAGTGCTGCACCAAAGCAATTTTGCTTAACAGGCTTTTTAAAAATAATGGAACCAATTAACTTTGATTTCATGGAAGGCCTTTAAATAATGCATTTTCCCCAGAATAATTCAAGTAAAAGGTAGACTCTCGCTGGCTTCTGAGTTTGAAATGTTCTTATTTGTGTTGGAAGTTGGGGGATAAGTTTATTGCCTTCTCTGGGATGAAAAAACAAATTCTGAATTTGCCATCCATTTTCTCCACAGTTTTAAGTTGCTGAGTTCTAAAGATCTTCATATTGGTGATTCTCAAGCTTCATAATTTCTCATCAGAAGTATAGATAAATTCAGCAGTCTTTACCCTCCTATGCTTCCAGAGAGTTATAAAAAAATGTGATAGTACTTCACAGTATATAAAGTACTTTCCTGTATGATAGCTCACGTAAAGCACAGAAATTCCGTGCTGCAGGCAATGTTATCTCTGTTCAACAGTGAACCGGGAGACACTTAAACCAAAACCAGACATTGACTGAGCTACTCATTAGGCTTGTAATTATAGGACTCCTTGTCCTTTTATGTGTCTACTTTGAGTATATATTATGTTTCTTCTTTCTCCAATTGCCTTATAAAAGCTTCCAAAAATCATACCATTTATTTGATATATGCACAATACTGAATAAAAAAATAAGTGTTCAATAAATGCTTGAAAAGAACAAATGAACAAAGAATGACATGTTAGATGGTAAACCTTTATAATTTACCTTAAGAACTCTGAAACCAGAACTTTTGACCACGAAGGGTGGTTGAATCCCTCCCCATCCAATATGGAGCTTGATTATTTACATAATATAAAGAAGGAATGGCTGATTACAGTTGATACCTTCTTTCTCAGTTGAGCTCCTCCTTCTCAATTCTGAGGTACTTATTGGGCCATTTTCTCATCCTCTACAAAGTCCTCCCTACTTAAACTTGAAGGTCCTTTCTTCCTCTGAATTTCTATAGCACTTGTATTTGTGCTAGCACCCAATCATTCCCTAACCTTTGTTTTTTATTTTTTTTATTTTTAAAATTTTTTGACAGTCTTGTCTCTCAGTTGTGGACTGTCTTCTATTTCTTTAGGATCTGCCAGAGTATTTAGCATAGCAGCAGAATCACATAATGGGTTCTATTAAGTATTTATATTTAGATAATGGTTTTTTAGATAATATTTAGATAATAATATTTTAGATAATGGTTAATTCGTTCAATACATGTGGTATCACAGATTGCTGTCAGCATAGAGATACTTCAGGAAATAAGACAAATTCATTGCCTTCATGGAGTTTATATTCTAGTGGTAGAAGATAAATATAAAAAGTCAAATACAGTGTGTGACAAATGGTCAAAGGCATTGTAGGGAAGATTGAGTAGAGAAGTACATATTCTACACAAAATAACGATCCAGACCAGCAGGGACTTTGTCTCTTTGAATTTAGGTGAGCTAGACAAGCCCTTGGGCTTTTAACTCAACTTCATGGGAACCAACAAAAATACATTGCCTGCTATAACCTCATGGATTTTGTTGAAAAGGATTTCTTCCTTGTCTTAGGGATAAGAACCGAATGGTTCTGCATAGAGTACAGACATTACTACTGATAGAGAACAGAGAGCTTTTCTGACAGTCACCAAATTCTGTGAGTTTCCTTTAATCTCTCCAGCTCACATTACTATCCAGTGCACCAACATCCTGAACTCTACTACTGTCTTGTCCCTACAATAAAAACACCTTCATGATTACTTTAAATAAGCTAGAGAACCTTGTGACTCATTCAGATTTATTACAGAATCTCACTGAGGACTTTGACCTAATATTACTTGTTGATGGAAAACTGAAATGTGAGTTTATCAAGCAGAATTTAACATTGTTAAATTAAGTTCTTTGTTGGAAGATTCTCCCCTCTGTGAGATAAAATCAGCCCTAATAGCAGAATGTTTTGCACTTACTAAGAGCTTATCAACTAGTCAAAGACCTGGGAGGAAGCCCATATGCAGAGAGCAACTATGCTTTTGGACAAGTTCATGACTTTGGGATGCATTGGAAATAAATGCTAATTCTTACTTTCACTGGAATCTCCATAAAAAATGGGCAAGCTAATTAGCAAAACTCTCAGAAATCCCTGAGCTCCTTTGGCCAAAGGTAGTCCCACTAATTCTTCTGAAGACATGTCTGATGTCCCTCTACTAATTGGTCCATGTATTTTGAGATTTCTACTCTAATACTAGACCTACTACATACAAACATATCAAAGTATTGCAAGAGACTTCCCACAGCATCTTTTTACATAGCCTCTTTATGAGGCTTATAAATGCACTCCACATCCAAGACAGGTGTACATCATAATGGTTGTAGCTCATGCAGAAAAAAATTACATGAAAGCAACAGAAAATGCACTAGCAGATCATGTGCCAAACCTGCAGCCTTAACCTAGATTATAATTCAATCTAAATCTTCAGTGGGTAAATCTCTGAAATAATTCAAGGAAACCCTTATGAAGTATTAATGTTTAACCCCCGGTTTTTAAAAGAATGGGGAAAATCTAATTTCTGGCTCTTCCAGGATAACTGCTTCATAGCACCAGATAATTTCATATAGCTATTAGCTAAGTTTCTACATGAAACTACTTCTAATGATATAGACTAATTACTTAGTATCTTAAATCAATATCAGTGGGAAAACTTGTAAAAGAAAATTGAGGTTATTTTTGGATCATGTGTTATGTATCAACAACAAAATCCTGGAAAAACTTTTGAGGTGGGACATGGCTAGGAACCAAAGCCAACAAGCCATTTTGGACACCTTCAGATGGCAGCTTTCCAGAAGCTTTAAATAAATTTTAGTGATCATGTGTTTACTTTTAGGATGCTTCCTTGTGAAAACACTACAAATTATATTCACCAAAATGCTACTTGATTGTGTTTCCTACCTTGATTAACTTTATATCAAGTGGCTGAGGAATACAATTCATGAGAATTATTTTAAAACAACAACTCTGTGATGTGTTACCTCTTATTCAAAAATTACATTTTTCTGATCACTCGCAATCTTATTTAAGTTTGAAATAATTGATAGCATTTTTATATTAATATTAGTAAAACTCTCAGAAATCCTCAAACTACTTTGGCCAAAGATATTCCCACTAACTCTACTAATTGGTCCATGTATTTTGGGGTTTCTCCTCTGAGAGTAGGCCTACTGCATATAAACATATCAGAATATTGCAAGGGACAACATCTTACTACACAGCCTCTTCATTATTGTAAACTAGAAGACTCTGTCTACTGGAAGAGACCATGGAAAAATTAATTCTGAATCTCAATGGAAAGGACCTTATGAAGTTCCTTTAACAACAGCCACAACATTGAAACTCCAGGGATTCCATTCTTCAGTTCCTGTTTCACTAATAAACAATTCTGAATTTGAATGATTAGAAGAGTACCCCAAGAGGGATTTTCAAACTAAGTGTTCTCACAGAACCTCTAGGAGCAACCAATCTTCACAAGCATGTCATTGACCTATAACCTCAGAACAAGCTAATAACTTCAGACAGTTGATGCCACTCCCCAGAAATATTAGACAAAGACCCATGTCTAATTTTCCTGATTTAGTTATTTCATCTTCTTACATATAATATTTTCCCCCATTTTCTATAGATGTCTAGTGGCCCTTCGCTTATAAGGGCACCTTTTCTCTGTTTCTTCCCACTATTATCGGTAGGTCAGAACATACCCATTCTAATAACCCATTCTTTACTCATTCCAAATAGCAGCTGATCTTACTGACTGTAGATATGTTGTTGATTACCAGATTCCCATGATGAAAACCCCTGGGAAATTCTAGTCTTACCAAGTGAGACCACAGGGAATTGTAGCTAATGTCATTTCCTCTTGCACCTACATGGAAAAATGACCTTAAACAAATTAACCTATGATTTTGATAATGTATCTCCCTCTGGAAAAAAATATAACCAGTTATTATAATCTATTGGTCAGATTGAGGTAATTCTAAGTTTGAATTTAACAACCTTCCTAGTTGATAGGCCAACTAATTGCCAATGGTAAGGGGCTAATAAAGAGATAAATGTATAAACCCAGCTAACTCAATAACTCTTATTATTATTCCTGAGGCTCCTAGAGGTAATATTTCATTTTTTTGCATTCAGGATCTTTGGTCTTGTTTGCCTAAGACGAATACTTCATGTATATTAGGAATAATATTCTGACTCTTGTCCGCACATAGAAATCTCAATTCTATAAATTGCTAAGAGTGGGCATTCCAACTCAAGATGAACTCCAAAATGAATCCCATTCCTTTATAGGTACAATATCTGGAACAATTAACATTTTATTCTTCATGCAAACAGATTGGTGTTTCCATTGGTGGCAATTATGCCAATAGAAATGACTCTAATAAACGTGTTAGTAACTCTGGCAGAAGTGGTTAATAATATCACCACTTATTTGGATGTCATAGGTACTCGTTTAAACTCTTTGGCCAGAGTAATTATGTGAAATCAAAGTGCTCTAGATTTCTCCTTGGCTAGCCATGGTGGTGTCTTTTCCATAGTTAATACTTCCTGCTGTAGTTAGACTGATGAAACAGACAATGTAGAACAGGCCACAAAACTTATGGCCTATTGGATTTGTTCTCTTGGCTTGGATTGGGCAGTTGGAGTTCCTAGTTCCAAAGCCTCATACAGAGATGGTTAAATTGTTCTAATTTTTGTTATAGTGGACCATTCTATCCAGAGGATTAAATTCTTCTACACAGAGGCTGTCTCTTAAGATGATTGCCATCATGATATAGCAACAAAAGGTTAAGAAAATATCATAATACTATTGACTAGAGACAACTAAACAATCCCCAGGAGATGAATATCTGAAGCCTAACTTTTGATGAATTATTCAACTTCTCACAAGAGAAAGAATAACCACAAAGGGCAGAAGAGGTAAAGAAGAGTCTGAATATACATACAATGGCCAGACCATATACCACAGTAGAACTCTGACCCACAAATTTTGTAGCAACCAACTCAGGAAGCCAAACTACACAACCTTTGCAACAATCATTCCATATTGGTCAGGACTTAGTCAATGACTTCTGGCTTCCCTATTTAGTGTTCCTTTCCCAATATAGAACCAATCAGAGAGAGCCAAATATGTTCTGTGAACCAATCACTTCACTTCTGTTTAGTTCATCTCCAGCTTCCCCATGCCAACAACTTCTAATCAGAGCATACCTGAAGCCATATCTTTTTTTTATAAGTCTTTTCTACTGTTCTTCTTGCCTTAAGTCTCTGTGAATGCAAGTGTGGCTGACTTCCTTGATGTATAGCAAGTTCTGACAAATAGTCTGTTTGTCCTGATTTGTGCAAATATTTGTTTGCCCATAGAAAGAGGAGAGGAAAGACACCTGGTGGATCCCCAAGAAAAGGACCCACCTGATTCAGAGGGTTATTAGAAGTCAAAGGTAGTATGGGATTTGTTTCTAAATCTTAGATCCCTTAAAGTAAATTCATGCATGCCAAAGTGCTTCTGTTCAGATTTTGTAAAAGAAAACTCTACTCCGTAATATTGTCTCTTTTAATTAAAAAAAATCCATCATCCAGTTGTCTTCAGAAATATGCAAGTTATTAAATGGTATCTCTATAGGCAATATCTCAAAGAAAATGTTGGCTTATTTAATTGGTGGCTATTATGACATTGGAGCATGGGATTACATGAACATTACATTTCTAGTGCCTAGAAAGGTGATAAATCATGTTTCATTTTTGTCTAGAATCTAATTTACAGATTATGTGCTTTTATATTACCTCAGCATATTAATAGAGAATGATGTTGACAACAAAGCAAACTATACAAATTGTTAAAAATTTAAGTATTAATTTTGCAAAATCTGCTAAACTACTGAGTTTGGTGAATATAAGAGAGCATGTATATAGGTTATTTTTTATTGTTGGTTGTTCAAAACATTACATAGTTCTTGACATATCATATATAGGTTATTTAAGAAAAAATACTATTGCTACGAGTAGTGTTTTATACTGTTTTGTAGTTTTTAAAAATATCCATTATATTTAATTATTTGTACAACTGAAGTAAAAACTGATGCTTCAGAAAATGCAGAAAAATGCAGTATTGATTTTAATTTTTTTATCTTAAGAAAGTAGATCTAGAAGGGCAGAATCCTAGAAAAAATTGTGTTGTCTATGACTAGTTCTTGATAGAGAAAAGAAATAATACTCTGCAGTCATTTAGAACCCAGAAGTCAAGTAGCCATCAATAGGGTGCAGTCAACAAAGAGGCTGCAGAGACAGGCCTGCTGAACTGAGAAAATGGTTGAGATGATCTATATTTAGGTAATGCCATCTGCATCTGAAAAGACTATTAAAAATGTAGGATGTTGTTTTAGTCAGCTTTTTTTGCTGCTGCCACTAAAGAACACAACCAACACAATTATAGAGGAGGAAAAATTTATTTGAGGGCTCACAGCTTCAGAGGTCTAAGTCCACAGACCTCTATTCCTGAGGGCTGATGGTGAGGCAAAACAACATGGCGGAAGAGTATGGCAGAGGGAAGTAGCTTACATGGTAATCAGGAAGCAGAGAGAGAGCGCCACTTGCCAGATACAAATATATACCCCAAAGCCATGCCCCAAGTTCTACCTCCTTCAGCCACACCCTATCACTTCAGTTGCCACTCAGTTAATCCCTATCAGGGAATTAAATCACCAATTGAGTTAAAACTTTACAACCCACTTATTTCTCCTCTGAACCTTCTTGCATTGTCTCACACATGAGCATTTGGGGGACACCTCACACCCAAAACATAACAGATGTTTATAACCCACTCTTTCAAGATTACTAGATCTTATAGATAATTGTTGGAACACCAGAGAGCAATGCAGTAATTAAAGGCCCCATCAACCATACCTGATAAAAGATTAAGGGGTTTGGCAGAATCAAGATGGAGAATCAGAAAAATCTCCTGTTTTCCTTTTTTTTTCCTCCCAACAACTGGAGGGATGCAAGTTTCAACTTACTCAAAAGTTTCATAAGGATGAATTCTGTTAGAAAGCTAAATGAAAATGATTCAGGGATTCCCTCACTATTACTTCTACTTGACAATACAACTGCTAATATCAGTTCAGTCTCATAACTTCTGCCTGAGCACCTTTATTAAAGGGCATTAGATTCCTCCATGGTATAGTTGAGCATTATTCTAACCCATTATGGAATGATTTCAGCATTATTGGATGGAAAGTTTCTTCCCTAATGCCATTAATCCATGCCTTTAATGAAATCAAACATAATATTCTTATTCTCTTATTCTCTTCTCAGAATAATTATTATAATTCACAGACTTTTCACATGTATTAAATCACTGGCTTTCAAAGTGTGATCCAAAGACCACCTAGGTTATGAGAAAATAGAGGTTTGGGAATCTCACATCAGACTTACTGCATCAGAGTCTCTTGGAATAGGATTCTGTAGTTTGTATTTTAACAAGCTCCCTGTGTGAGTCTTACACACACATATGTTTCAGAACAATTACCTGCATTGCTGAAACCACTGTTGGAGAAAGGTATGCCAGGCATCTTGCCTTACTTGTTCTTGGCAACAAATACATATTTGTTGATTAAATAATATGTGAATAATTAAAGAATGAAAATTATGTAAATGTAGGGTAAATAAGTATTAAAGATAACTTTGATCCATTTATTTTTGTCTCAGATCTGCCTACACCCACTGTTTGAAAAAAGATACCCTAGTCAAACTTAGGACCTATACTAACTGAGCCTACAATAATGGGATTTGTTCAGCACTATGGACAGCAGCCACCTTTCATTGCTGGCAAAATATAGCACTTAGAACAATGACAGTGAAATAAAATGTGACTTAATTCATTATTGCAAAAGCCTGAAGTAGAAGGCTGTGTTTTATCTATGTTATCTGTGTTTTATCTTCTGTTATCTGTGTTTTATATATGGAGGGATTTAGGGCAATAAGATGAAAATTTCCTCACTACCCAGTAAGAAAGAGAACTATTAGCTTAATTCAAACTACCTACTCACATAACTTCTATCACCATGGAAAAAGATTCAAACATATATAGAGTACATTCATCCCAAAACCTTAAATGTTGGGTATTAAGGAATAAATTATGCAAAATTTCCATGCTATATAGTTCTTTCTAACAAATCAAATTAGTAAAAATTTAATGATGCTCTATTATGTATATTAAAAGTTAAATTGTAATCTAAGAATCAGATATCAAAGCAAGAGAACAATGTGGAAAACCTTCAAGAAAATTCCCACTCCCAAATAAAGGGCCAAAAAAATCAACTAGTTATCTAATGGCCAAAAGGCAGATCATGGTTGCAATGAACGAATGGGTTGTCTGAAAAAAAAAAGAATTCATTATGAATTTTGGAGGGGGATAATATTAGATTATTTGAATGGAAATCAAGAAACCAAAGATTATTACAAGCATGCTACAGCTGCATACACCATCTTAATTGGTTGTATGGAAGAAGCCTTTTTCCATGAGGACAAATGCAGTTAATGTTCCAATTGCATGAGAGGCATTCAGAAGAAAAGAAAATACTATCAAAAAAACCTTTGACTCTCTGGACCAAGGCCTGCTTGGAGCTCAGACATTGTCAACATTTAGACAAGTAAATTTCCTTTTATGGTTAGCAGATCTGAGTTTTGTTTTTGTGTTTTTGTTTTTGTTTTTGTTTCTAAACATTTAACAGATGTTTATAATCCACTCTTTCAAGATTACTAGATCTTGTAGATAATTGTTGGAACACCAGAGAGCAATGCAATAATTAAAGGCCCCTCAAACCATACCTGATAAAAGATTATCTTTTCTTATTTTGGTCAAAAAACATTTTAACCAGTAAGCAGTGATATAGAGTGAAATATATTTACTATAATCAAAAATCTCATGATTAGACAAATAAGAACACTAATAATTATAATGCAGTGCAATAAATGTTATCATAAATGCAAACACTAGATACAACCTTAGTGCAGAAGAGGACCACCTTAATCCTTATGTAGATTTATAAATGTTAAGACTCTACCACTGTAAAGTAAGGATTTATTAGCCTTTATGTTCTCAAAACATATTTCCCTCTATTATAAATATATACAAATATTTAAATCAATCAGCATATGTTTTCCTCTAAATACATAGTGTAAAACATAATAAATGGCACAGAGACCACCAAAATGATTTGTATGCATCTTCCTTTACCTTCTTGATTTATTAATGAAGTTATAATTTACAAGGAATTTTAAATAAGGCCTTTCTTGGCTAGGAAAACATTTTTTAGACTCAACATAAAAAGTGCTATTTATATCCTCTTAAAAATCCTTTATTCTCTAAATAGAAAATACCCAATTCAGTAAAGATCCTAGTTCTAGACACTTTCAGGAGTTAGATAAATATCCACTGAAGATTGTTATGGCTTGTTTTTAGCCTTCAGAGAATATACCTAGGGAAAGAGTACAAAATGAAGAAAGGAGAAGAACTTGAAAGGAGATAATTTTACACATTAATCATATGCATATTATGTCAACTATGGTAATAGACAGAAGGGCACCCACCCATCATGTACAGGTTGACTCAAAGTTAGAGCGAAGGACCTGTGTGGTACCCAGGCTCATAGGAGGCCCTGATCCATCCCACCACTGGCAGACACCCACCAGAGCTCAGGCTCCAGCACAGGACCACCTCTTCCAACCAGCAGACCACTGCAGGAGCTCATGCCTGTCCCAGATCTACCCACACCAACATACAGGGGACACAGGCCCAGGGTAGGTCCAAGTTTGCCAACCCTCCCACCTGGGAGCCCAAGCCTAACCCACTTCCATCTTGGGACACTGCAGACATTGCCATAGCCTTCCTCATGCAGTACCCTCTACCTTTTGACAACAGACAGGGCCTAGAAGAAGCTTTTCAGACAAGCATATCAAAGTCAGTGTAAGGCCCACCCTTTCAGCCCCATCTCTGGAAGACATTGCAACCATCTTTGGGCACCTCCACTATTATCTTGAGTTACCTCAGCTATTGCTGCCACCTCCTTTAGTTGCAGTAGCATCCATTGAGGGACACCAAAAGGGTCTGGAAGCCCAACATCAAGGTGAGGTTCAGACAATCTGCATGAGTACTACAAGAATATAGGGTAGAAACTGTAATATCTCAGATCCACACTGCAAGAAAGGAAGACACATAGACAACATGAAAAAACAAGGGAGAAAAGTGTTGCAAACAAACCAAAATACTACAATAACAGAACCCATAGACAGCGAAGTTGATAAAATGTTAGAGAAGGAGTTCAGAAGGTTCATAATTAAAGTGATCTGTGTATTGAAGAATGAGCAAATACAGGCAAAAATTGATCATTCCAACAAAGAGATGATAGAGGAAACACAGGTAACAAAAGATTACTTCAAGAAAGAGATAGAGAAATTCTGAAAAACTCTGAAAAAAATCCAGTCAGAAACCCTTGAAATGAATGAAACAATAAACCAAATTTAAAAAAAAAACCTCAATAGAAAGCATAACCAATAGACTAGATCCCTTGGAAGAAAGAATGTCAGATAATGAAGACAAAGTATACAATCTGGAAAATAAAGTTGGCCACATAGTGAAGATAGTAAGAAACCACGAACAGAACATCTAAGAATTTGGGGGCAGCATTAAAAGACCAAATCTAAGAGTTATTGGGATAGAGGAAGACACAGAGTTTCAAACCAAAGGAATGCACAATCTCTTCTGAGATAATATCAGAAAATTTCCCAAGCATGAAGAATGAATTGGAAAACCAAATACAAGAGGCTTACAGGATACCAAATGTACAGAATTACAACAGGTCTATACCAAGGCACATTATAATGAAAATGCCTAGCATACAGAATAAGGACAGAATCTTAAAAGCTGCAAGAGAGAGGAATCAGATCACATATAGGGGAAGACCAATTCATATCTGAGCAGATTTTTCAACCCAGAACCTCAAAGCCAGGAGATTATGAAACAATATATACCAAGCTCTGAAAGAAAATGGATGCCAACCAAGAATCTTATATCCAGCAAAATTAAGCTTTAGATTTGATGATGAAATAAAAACCTTTCGTGATAAACAAAAGTTAAAAGAATTTATAACTAGAAAGCCTGCACTATAGAACATCCTCAGCAAAATATTTCCTCCACGAAGAGGAAATGTAAAACAATAATGAAAATCAGAGAGGGAGGTATTACACTAAAGGAAAAACTACTCAGAGGAAAAGCAAATCAAGTTAAATACCAAAAAAAAAAAAAACCACAAAAAAATGGCTTGGAATACAAATCATGTCTCAATAATAACCCTGAAAGTTACTAAATTACTAAACTCACCAATAAAAAGACATAGACTAGCAGATTGGATTTTCAAAAAAATACCCAACAATATGCCGCCTCCAAAAAATCTCATCTCATAGGGAAAGATATCCACAGACTGAAGGTGATAGGTTGGGGAAAATCATACCACTCACATGCACTGCAGAAACAAGCAGAAGTTTCCATCCTCAAATCAAAATAAAGTAGATAAAAAGGATAAAGAAGGACACTATATATTAATCAAGGGAATTATACACCAACAAGACTTGACAATTATAAATATATATGCCCCAAACAATGGAGCATCTACGTTCATCAAACAAACCCTTATCAAGTTCAAGAGTCAAATAGACCACAACACAATAATTTTGGGTGACTTTAACATACCTCTTTCACCACTGATAGATATTCCAAACAAAAGCTGAACAAAGAAACTTTAGAACTCAATAATAAAATCAGTAACTTAGACTTAACTGACATACATAGAATATTTCATCCTTCATCAAGCGAATACACTTTCTTCTCAACAGCACATGGGTCCTTCTCTAAAATAGACCATATACTATGCCACAAAGCAACTCTTAGAAAATATAAAAAAGTAGAGATACTACTCTATATTCTATCAGATCATAATGAAATGAAACTACAAATCAATGATAAAATAAGAAATAAAAGCTACACACCAACAGACTAAATAATATGCTACTGAATGAACAATGGGTTGCAGAAGACATCAAGCAGGAGACTAAAATTTTTTAGAGGTGAATGAGAACACAGGTACAACATATTGAAATCTCTGGGACACTATAAAGGCAATTCTAAGAAGAAAGTTCATTGCATGGAGTTCATTCCTTAACAGAAAAAAAGTCAACAAATAAATTACTTAATATTATATCTCAATGTCCTAGAAAAAGAACAAATCTACACCAAAAGCAGTAGAAGACAGAAAATAATTAAAATCAGAGCTGAGATCAATGAAATTGAAACAAAAGAAATAATTAAAAAACTTGAAAAACAAAAAGTTGGTTCTTTGAAAAAATAAATAAAATTGGCAGACCCTTAGCCATGCTAAAGAAGAGAAGGAGAGAGAAAACTCAAATTACTAACATATGTGATGAAAAAGGAAATACCACAACAGACACCACAGAAATACATAAAAGGTAATTAGAAATTATTTTGAAAACATTTATTCCAAAAAAATAGAAAATATTGAAGGCTTCAACAAATTTCTAGAGTCATATGATTTGTCAAAATTGAATCAGGATGATACACACAATTTAAACAGATCAATTTTAAGCAATGAAATAGAAGAATGCCATCAGAAGCCAACCAAGAAAAGCCCAGGACCAGATGGATACACAGCCAAGTTCTACAAGACCTTTAAAGAGAAACTAATACAAATATTCTACAATTTATTTCAGGAAATAGAAGAAGAGGGAGAACTTCCAAATTCATTCTATGAGGCCAATATCACCCTGACTCCAAAACCAGGCAAAGACACATCAAAAAAAGAAAACGTCAGACCAATATCTCTAATGAACATAGATGCAAAAATTCTCAATAAAATTCTGAGAAATTTTTTTTCAAATGTATGAAAGATGATATGTCATGAGTTATGTAATGTTTTGAACAACCAAATTAAAAAAAAGAGAAATATTTGAAAAAAAGAGAATAACAAATTAAAAAAAAATTCTGAGAAATTGAATACGAAAACATATCAGAAAGATAGTACACCACAATCAAGTGGGGCTCATTCCAGGGATGCAAGATTGGTTTGACATACAGAAATCAATAAATCATCCCATCAATAGACTTAAAGATAAAAATCATATGATCATCTCAATAGATGCAGAAAAAGCATTTGACAAAATACAACACCCCATCATGTTCAAAACACTAGAAAAACTGGGATAACAGGAATGTATCTCAACATTATAAAAGCTATCTATGCTAAGCCCCAGGCCAATATCATTCTACATGGAAAAAAATTGAAAGCATTCCCTCTAACAACTGGAACAAGACAGGGATGCCCTCTTTCACCACTTCTATTTAACATGGTTCTTGAAACACTGGTCAGAGAAATTAGATGAAAGAAATTAAAGGGATACAGATAGGTTAAGAAGAACTCAAATTAGTACTATTTGCCGACAATATGATTCTATACCTAGAAGACCCAAAAAATACCATCAGAAAACTTGTAGAACTAGTAAAAGAATTCAGCAAAGTATCAGGATACAAAATCAACACCCATAAATCAAAGGCATTCCTGTATATCAGTGACAAATCCTCTGAAAGGGAAATGAGAAAAACTACCCCATTTACATAAAAAAAAATACTTGGGAATCAAGGAAAGAGGTGAAAGACCTCTACAGTGAAAACTACAGAAAGCTAAAGAAAGAAATGAAACATCACCTTAGAAGATGGAAAGATCTCCCTTGTTCTAGGATAGACAGAATTAATATTGTCAAAATGACCATACTACCAAAAGCACTATACAGATTTAATGCAATTCCAATCAAAATCCCAATGACATTCCTCATAGAAATATAAAAAGCAGTCATGAATTTCATCTGGAAAATATGAGACCCAGAACAGCTAAAGCAATCCTTAGCAAGAAGAGTGAAGCAGGTGGTATCACTATACCAGACCTTAAACTATACTACAGAGCAAGAATAACAAAAACAGCATGGTATTGGCACCAAAATAGACTTGTAGACCAATGGTACAGAATAATCATAGTTATCTTATATTTGACAAAGGTGCCAAAAACATACATTGTAGAAAAGATAGCCTCTTCAACAAATGGTGCTGGGAAAATTGGAAATCCCTATGCAACAAAATGAAATTAACCCCTATCTCTCACCATGCATAAAACTCAATTCAAAATGGATCAAGGACCTAGGAATAAAACCAGACACACTCTGTCTATTAGAAGAAAAAGTAGGCCAAAATCTCCATCGTGTCAGATTAGGCCCCAACTTCCTCAATAAGACTCCTGTAGGGCTGGGATTATGGCTCAGCGGCAGAGCACACACCTCACACGTGCAAGGTCCTGGGTTCGATCCTGAGCACCACATAAAAATGAATAAATAAATTAAATAAAGTAAAAAAAAAAGAAGAAAATTCATGGAGAAGTATTAGAAGGAACATGTGACTAGTTAAAAAAAAGACTCTTGTAGCACAAGAATTATATCAAGAATCAATAAATGGGATGGATTGAAATTAAAAAGGTGGTTCTCAGCAAAAAAAAAAAAAATCAGTGAGGTGAATACAGAGCCTACTAATTGGAAACAAATTCTTACCACCCGCATGTCAGATAGAGTACACTAATCTCTAGATTATATAAATAACTGAGCAGATTATGCTAAGTGAAGCTAGCCAATCCTTAAAAAATGACTTCATTGATATAAGGGGAGTAACTAAGGACAGGGTAGGGATGAAGAGCTAGAGAAGAAGATTAACATTAAACAGGGATGAGAGGTGGGAGGGAAAGGGAGAGAGAAGGGAAATTGCATGAAAATGGAAGTTGATCCTCAGGGTTATACAAAATTACATATAAGAGGAAAGGAGAGGTAAGAGAAGAATAATACAAGTGGAAGAAATGATTTACAGTAGAGGGGGTAGAGAGAGAAGAGGGGAGGGGAGGGGGGATAGTAGAGAATAGGATAGACAGCAGAATACATCAGACACTAGAATGGCAATATGTAAATCAATGGAAGGGTAACTGATGTGATACAGCAATCTGTATACGGGGTAAAAATGGGAGTTCATAACCCACTTGAATCAAACTGTGAAATATGATATTTTAAGAACTGTGTAATGTTTTGAACTACCAACAATAAAAAAAAATCTTAACACCAAAAAATAAATAACCCAATCAACCAAATGGGTTATTTGGTTAAGTGACCAGACACTTCTCAGAAGAGAATATATAATAAATCAGCAAATATATGACAAAAGGTTCAACACCTCTAGCAATTAGAGGAATGCAAATCAAAACTACTCTAAGATTTCATCTCACTCCTGTCAGAATGGCAGCTATTAAGAATACAAACAACAGTAAGTGTTGGTGAGGATGTGGGGGAAAAGGCACACTCATACATTATTGGTGAGACTGCAAATTGGTGCAGCCAATATGGAAAGCAGTATGGAGATTCCTTAGAAAAGTGGGAACAGAACCACCATTGGACCCAGCTATCCCACTCCCTGTTCTATACCCAAAGGACTTAAAAACAGCACACTACAGGGACACATCCACATCAATGTTTATAACAGAACAATTTACAATAGCTAAATTGTGGAACCAACCTAGATGCCCTTCAGTAGATGAATGGATGAAGAAAATGTAGTATATATACACAATGGAATATTATTCAGCATTAAAAGAGAATAAAATCATGGAATTTACAGGTAAGTGGATAGAGCTGGAAAATATAATGCTAAGTGAAATTACCCAATCCCCAAAAAAACAAATACCAAATGATTTTTCTGATTTAAAGATACTGATTCATAATATGCTGCAGCGGGTGGGGAATTAAATCAATTCTAGATAGGGCAAAGGGGAAAAGGGGAGGGAGGGGAAGGGAGGGGTCATAAGAGTAGGAAAGACAGTGGAATGTGGTGGTCATCATTACCCTAAGTACATGTATGAAGACAAGAAGGATGTGACTCTATGTACAACTAGCGATATGAAAAATTGTGCTCTATATGTGTAATATGAATTGTAATGCATTCTATTGTCATATATAACAAATTAAAAGTAAAAAAAAATTAAAAACTTGATGACAAATGTTGAATAGGATTCATCATTAAAACAAATAACTGTCAAGAGGTTTCTACAAAAATAAAAGGAATTTTGCTAAGAAAAAAAAAGTTAGAGCCACATAGGAGCCAAAGACAAGAACAAAGGATCCTCAAAGGGAAGGAACACCAAGATTAGGTAGACATCAACATAATACAAAAAAAAAGTCCTATCTCCCAGGAAATATAGGACATTTAGCATGAGCCCATAAACCAATAGCTAAAGGATGCTAGAATAGCAGAAAGAAGGCAGGCTTCAAAAATACATTCATAACTCATAATGGGTACAATGAAGAGAAATTAATGGAATCGACCAAACTAGTTAAAATATTTCACTACATAGAGAAATAAAGAAGGAAAACAGAGTCCTAAGATTATGTTCTATTTGCTAATTCCACCAGCTGATTTTATGAAGATTCAAGAATTTTGGTGACCCTGAATAAAAACAAGAGTGCACCAATCCCTTACAAACCAGCTGAGTTTGCCTTAATACTTAAAAAGAATCTAAAAACAGACCACTTATACTGAAGTGCTTCCTTCAAAAGGAAAGGGAGAGCAGGGCAGGTGAAAACACTTTTTTAAAAAATGGTGTATTACTTGCCTGTTTCTAAAAGGGGCTAAGAAGAAACTAAACAGTAGACAGTGAATTCCTTAGGGATGGGCACTCTGTCATCGCTATCTCTAACAAAATAATACTCTGGGCTCTGTACATGGCAGAGGTAGGATTAATATAACCTAAATGGATGTATATGGATTAATTAACATTCAGCAGTATAAACAAAGGTAAGAGGCAAGCATTGGCTTTTTCTATTCTATGAATAACTGAGTCCCTTGTGGCCATCTCTCTTGGGAGAATTTCAGTTCTTAACATAATACTTTTTTCACTGTAGATGCTCTAAACTCTTAACTGACATATGAATGAATAAACAGACGAACACAATTGATTCAAATCATAGGATTGGCTCTCTCATCTTGCTTCTTACACACCTCCAAAACATCAGTGCTGTATTTGCAGTCACAGATATTAACTGAGGTACAAAGGCCAGCTTTTCCCAGCTCTCACTTCACAGCTTTAACAATGGTAGATGAGTTTTGGATGCAGCAATCAGAAAATTGTCACTCACCAAGGAAAATCTCCCAATTACAGAGTTTCTTCATGTTCCCTGAATGAAGAATTCATGGAGGCATAGATAACTGATCATTGAGGAAGGGATACTTTGTGAGCTCCCTCTCCCTCTCTCTCTCTCTCTCTCTCTCTCTCTCTCTCTCTCTCTCTCTCTCTCTCTCTCTCTCTCTCTCTCTCATTCAAATGCAGTGCCCAAGTTTGTAAGTTTGTAGCTTTGTGGTTTGTTTGCACAAGAGCTTTCATGTGCAAGTGTACTGCCTATTTGGAGAATGCACCATGCACCAAGATTCGGAAGACTGCTCAGCATTTAACCAAAGGATTTAAATCCATGGTCACAGGTTTTATTCTCCCCACTTCATTACGCTTGATGGGAAAGGAAGGGCACAGGATGTTGTTCAAGTGATTGACCTCTGGTTTCATTCCAAATGGCTCTGTGAGTTTGAAATGACCTAATTGGGATTAGGCCATTACCTTTTCAGAGACAACCAAACTGTACTTACATATGGGATGAATGTAGCCTAATACTTAAAATTTATCTGGCTTTTTTTTTTTTTCAAAGCAGGTAGTACAGCAAAGTAACTTTCAAAGTTCCCTGTCAGTCCTAAGAAAATATAAAACCCCACTTAAATTACACTTGTTAAGCCACCCTGATCCTTATATTCCATGTGTTTATCAGAAGTGTGCTATAGTAATAACCTCCACTGCGAAGAGAGAAGAATATCAGTATAGACTACCACCCTAGTGAAGCTACAGCCTCAACCTGCCTGTTATGCAAGAATAAAGATAATTTATTTCTTTGAGTACAAATGTGAGGATAAAAACTCCCAAAATGAAGGAACATGGAGTTAAACTGGAGCTACCCAAGATTAAGGAAAAGTTGATTTCATCCGAGTATATTCCTTCACAGTCGCATAGTTCCTTGATAGAACAGAATCCCTGGGTGACTTTTGTTTGAGAATATTATAAAACCATTTCTCTCAGAAATACACATATAAACAGGAAATGTAAACATTTTAGATAGTTCACAGAGCTCCATGAAGCCTATTCATGAAATTCTAGGGGATACCTGGGCCCTAGGTTAAAGATTCTTGCACCAAATCTTGCTTTTTTCCCTATACATCCTAGATTGGTCAAACTGGAGAAATGTAATCTGAAAAAAAAATGGAAAACAATAGAAGATTTAGGAAATCCTGAGCCATTTTTGAAGTGTGAAAAGAAACCATTGTACCTTCTTAACATCTGAACCCAACTCCTGATCCCCAGTGCAAGCTGCAGAATTTTCAAGGATAATGAGTACACGATGTATTCTTCCATTCATCAGATATTTATTGAGTGCCTCTCAGGTGCCAGGTGACATGGTGATCACTTTGGTTAGACATTAAAGATATTTTTCTGATCTATAAATAACTCATAAACTATAGACAAATACTGTATTACAATGAAGTACGATAAATGTTAACATGGAGACTAAGGTGAATGTTGTATGGAAGTACAAAGACTCAATGAATGCAAATGGCTAGATAGTAACAAGAAAATCTCCATACAGAAATAATCCCTGACCTGAGTCATGAACAAATGGGAGCAAGTCTTAGGATAAAGGAGGCTGGCACAGCATGTGCAGTGGTATGGAGGTCAGAAAGGATGTGAGGCTTTCAGAGAACAGCAAGCAGTGGTATGTCCACCATATAGAAAATGGCGAAAGAGGAGGATGGATGAGTAGACAAGGGCTATTTCTGTAATAACCTTGTAAATTATGCTAAGAAGCTTGGGTTTTGTTGAAGGAAAAGAAAAGGAACAAACAGACTTTAAAATAAAGAGTACCATCCAGTTAGCATTCTATAAAAGTCACTTGAGGGTGCAAAATTAAAGTAATTGCTTGATTGACCAATAGTTCTAAGACTTCATAGAAGAGGTGTCAGTCATTTAACTGGATGATTCCAAGACAAACAGCATTCAGAACATGCAGACACTTGTGTTGCCCAAGACCCTTAGCTTTACATAGATGGGCAGCATTTGACTTTGCTGCAAGTTCTTCCATATCCAATCCATAATGACCATATTTCCAAGATGGAGAGGGATCTTCAAACTATAATGCACCAGCTTTCTATTGTTGATAACAAATCATCACAAAGTTACTGGCTCTACGTAATTTTATTTTATTTTTCCAAAAGGTCAGAAGTCTGACGTGGGTCTCATTCAGGCTGAGGCAATGTGTCAACAGAGCTGTGATTCTTTCTGGAGGCTCAAGAGAATAATGTTTTTCCTTGCCTTTTCCTAGAGGATTCCTGAATTTCTTGACACATATCCCCTTTCTTCCATAACATTCTGACCACAGCTGGGAAAGGGTCTCCACTTTTAATCTAATCATAGTGTGATTAATTTGGGCTCATCTGGATAATCCAGAATCATCCCCCCCATCCCCTGGTCTGTACACTTAATCATATGTGTAATCGAAGTTAATGTTTTCATGGGTTCAGGGATTAGAGTATAGGCATCTTGGGGTGGTAAGCAGGAGAAGCATTATTCTACCTCAGAAAAATTTGGTAATTTTTCCCTCCACCCTTTTGGTACTGAGTGTTGAACCCAGGGGCACTTTACCACTAAGCAACATCCCTGGTCCTATTTTTTTTTTAATTTTGAGACAGGGTCTCACTAAGTTTCTTAGGGCCTCCCTAGGTTGCTGAGGCTGGACTTGAATTTGTAATCCTCCTGTCTCAGCCTCCCTAGTTGTTGGGATTACAGGTCTGTGCCACCATGCCTGGCTTCTCCTGCCTTTTACTGTCTTATGACCAGTGAAAAACAATTTTATAACGAAATGTGGTATAGTTTTATCTACCTTGGTATATCATTGACTCTACTCAAAGAATTTGACAAGATGCATAAATCCTTAATTTAAAATCATAAGCTGCTTTCAATCCTCAGTTGAAAAATGTGTCAAGGCCTTGAATGTGTTCTCACTATCATCAAGTACTCCACGGAATGAAAAAAATCAATGAAGAAGTCAATCCTGGCAGATCAAGCCAACAGTGAAACTTAGCATGAGAATCTGGGGCAAGTGGAAGCTGAAGAACAGGGCAAGAACTGATAAAGGACTTTGAAGAATCACAGTTAACAGGATTCCCCTGAGAATAAGACCAGATGTAAAGACAAAAACAATATCAAAGCAAGGGAAAAAGTAAAGCACAAATGACTATGTGTTTAAAATTTTAAAAAATATATCTAATCAACCTTGTCAAGAAGTGTTCCCTACCTATCTCCAATGTCCTTAAGGCAAAGCTAATGTATGTTTATATTTTACAGGCAACGAGACTGTTGTTTGAATGAACACCGAACCAACAAATTATAATGCTTCAGTTTAGTAAATCTTTTGCTGCCCAGAAAAGAAATTTAGGTTTTAGAAAAAGGGCCTGAGATCTCTGTCCTCTCTGGCCTTCAACCATTTTAGAAAGCTATGTACTTTCCAATACAACCTCATCTGCTTCAAAGGACATTACCTTTTCAACATTCACTTTGAGGAGAAAGTAGCCAGGCACACATATTAATCAAATGTTAAGCCTCAGTAACCTGGCTATATTCAATATATGTTCCCAAATCACCCAAAAAGTCTGATCATGTTCCAAATTCATCACTAGTTCAACATTAATTTTTTTTACACTTTGCTGTGTTGTCTTGAAATCTAGACTTAAGTTTTATGATACCAATTCTAAAATAAATAGAAGCTGTTCTGCTTTGAGAAATGAGATGGATGAAGAGTTAGTAAGGTCACCACCATTTGAGGGGTTTTGACATATGGACAATCATGCACAAGGGTGCTCACATGTTGGATAAAAGTAGAAGCTAAGCTCTTTTCCAAACCTGAGATGCAATGCCTTAATAATGATATCATAATGTTTAGAATGTTCTGGATATCATTGCACTGTACTAGAAGGAAATGTATTCTGTAAAAGTTCCTTGAAGGTTCTATTCCATACGAAGTAACCCTGAATGAAGATATACTATCAATTTCTTCAGACAAAGCAGCCAACCAACTCTGGGGTATGATATGAGATGGAGCAAAACTTGCCTTTCTCCTTGGTCTAGAGAGTCATATAAGGAGGGATTTGATGTGTCCTAGGAAGCTTGCAGTGTTTTGCATCAGCTGAGAGCATTCAGGGATGACTCTAAGAAGAGGCCATAAGCAAGTGATAATGATGGCTTAGAAACAGGTAAAACAATCTTGGAGGAAAAGTCTGTATACAGAAATAAGAAGACAAAGTTAGGGGGGCACTAAAGGCTTTCTACTACCATCCTGTACATCAGGACTACATGCACCCTAATATAACAATTGCTCCCAAAGTTACAAGAGCTCATCAATGGAATTTAATCAGGAGTGATTAATTTCATACATCAACTTGAATAATACGTGCAAAATATGGAAGAAACCACATGAAAATTGGCAGACTCTAGACTCTGACCAACAGGCAATGGCAACTAAAAAATATTTACTGTGTGGGAACAAAGGATCCGACCTGAAGTCACCTTGGCCAGTAGTTTGCTAAAGGAGATTGAGGAAAGAGAAGATTTTGTGTTCATTAAATGATGACTAGAGAAAATAGTGCACATTCCCATTTATTTGTTGGTTTGGTGTTTGATCATTTCATTTTATATTCTTCTCAAAATTGGTACTTTTGAAAAAAGCTTCAGTCTCGTACTAAATGCAAAAGAAAATAAATTGTATGTGCATTTGTACATGTGGTGTAGGCATGCCTGGCTCAGGGGAGCCTTCATGCTCATGAACAGAGGTCTCAAGACTAAGGATTGGTGCCTGGTGGAGGGGAATAAGTAGCAGAGGAGCAAGGGAACTTCCAAAATCTCATTTACTCCAAATTGGTGCATTTACTTTTCAGGTAATATCTTGGCAAGGTGGTCATGAGAACTAGAATAAAAGGGTCTGAAATGAAGCAGAACGAAGTGACAATTAGGTCAGAATGCTTAATATACAGAAGAGATGTGTGAAAGGGATCATTGAAAGGCAACATGTGTTTGCTTTTATACCTAGTAGCTACCTGCACCAACAGTCGTGCCCACCAATGGAAGATGACATTAGTAACTGTGTATGCTTCCAGAGATGTGAACTTTCAAGGGTACCATTATCAGATGGAAAGTGGGCATTTTAGATATATCAATACCTACTATATATATTTTACTCATTCATCCCTGTTAGCAACAATGTTTAAGCATATAACTGAAAAGTCAATATATTTACTTACAATTTATAATACCACACACCCATATAAAATATTTAAAAATGAGAAATCCTTAAAGGGTGACATAAAATGCAGCAAACTATATTTTAAAACTAAATTTGAATTGTATATACTTTGTTCACTAGTCTAAGTACAGTATACATATTAACCATTTAATGCTCACATTAGCCCTCCAACTAAAATAGGGAAACTGAAGCATAGGGCTTCAGTTTGAATGGTTTGAATGTTTTGTGTGCCTCCAAAATTCATGTTGAAATGGGATGACCCCATTGTTGTAAGTGATAAGGCTCTTGGACAAGTGATTCAGTCATAAGAGCTCCATCCTGGGAGCAGGCCCAGCGGCCCACTGGCATGGTAGTCACATCACCCCAATTGGAGTAGGGGCAGAGCAGAGCCGCTGCCTGCGCCCGCAAGGTAGGCAGACCTGCGACCGACCAGCGGAACAGGCCCAGTGGCCTGCTGGCATGGTAGACACATCACCCCAATTGGAGTAGGGGCAGAGCAGAGCCGCTGCCCACGCCTACAAGGAAGGCAGACCTGCGACCAGCTGGCAGAACAGGCCTAGCGGCCTGTCAGCATGGTAGACAGATCACCCCAATTTGGAGGAGGAGCACAGTGCCGCCCGCCCCTGCAAGGGAGACTTTTCAACTATACAAGAGCAATATAAATATATAGGGGGAAAATTCAATAACACAACAGTTTCACCAAGCAGAAAGAAATGCGAGCAGTATGAAAAGACAAGGAAAGAAAGGACCACAAGCAATGCAGGTCAACTCAACGTTAGAAGAGGTAATAGCTGCAGCAGATGGAATGTCAGATAAAGAATTCAGGATATACATGCTTCAGATAATCTGGAGTCTCAAGGAAGACATTAGACAGCAAAATCAGACAATGAAAGATCACTTCGACAATGAATTACATAAGCAAATCCAAGAAGCAAAAGATCAACTATACAGGGAGATAGAGGTTATAAAAAACAAACAAACAGAAATCCTAGAAATGCAGGAAGCAATAAACCAACTTAAAAACTCAATTGAGAATACTTCCAGCAGAGTAGAACACTTAGAAGATAGAACATCAGACAATGAAGACAAAGTATTTCAACTTGAAAAGAACATAGACAGCTCAGCAGGACTGTTAAGAAACCATGAGCAGAACATCCAAGAAATATGGGATAAAGTAAAGAAACCAAACTTAAGAGTCATTGGGATACAGGAAGGTATAGAGGTCCAAATCAAAGGAATGAGCAATCTATTCAATGAAATAATATGAGAAAACTTCCCAGACTTGAAGAATGAGACAGAATCCCAAATCCTAGAAGCCTACTGGATGGCAAATGTGCAAAATCATAAGAGATCCACACCTAGACACATTATAATACAGAATAAAGAGACAATTTTAAAAGCTGCAAGAGAAAGAAAGCAGATTACATTTAGGGGTAAACCAATCAGGATAACAGCTGATCTCTGAACACAGACTCTGAAAGCTAGAAGATCCTGGAATCACATATTTCAAACACTGAAAGAAAATGGGTGCCAACCAAGAATCATGTATCCAGCGAAATTAAGCTTCAGGATGGAAGATGAAATTAAAACCTTCCACGATAAACAAAAGTTAAAAGAATTTTCAGCTAGAAAACCATCTCTTCAAAACATCCTCGGCAAAATATTACAGGAAGAGGAAATGGAAAATAACAATGAAAACCAACAGCGGGAGGTAGTACAGTAAAGAGGGGGGAAAATAATCAAAGAGGAAAACAAACCATGTTTAGTAACATAAATAAACAAATATGGCTGGAAGAACAAACCATATCTCAATAATAACCCTAAATGTTAATGGCTTAAACTCACCAATTAAGAGACACAGGCTAGTAGAATGGATCACAAAACAAGACCCAACAATATGCTGCCTAGAGGAGACGCATTTGATAGGAAAAGACATACATAGAGTGAAGGTGAAAGGTTGGGAAAAATCATATCACTCATATGGACTTTGGAAACAAGCAGGAGTGTCCATACTCATATCAAATAAAATAGATTTCAAGCCAAAGTTAATCAAAAGGGATAAAGAGGGACACTACCTACTGCTCAAGAGAACCATACACCAACAAGACATAACAATCATAAATATATATGCCCCAAACAATAGTGCAGCTATGTTCATCAAACAAACTCTTCTCAAGTTCAAGAGTCTAATAGACCACCATACAATAATCATGGGAGACTTCATCACACCTCTCTCACCACTGGACAGATCTTCTAAACAAAAGTTGAATAAGGAAACTATAGAACTCAATAACACAACTAATAACCTAGACTTAATTGACATATATAGAATATACCACCCAGCATCAAGCAGTTACACTTTTTTCTCAGCAGCACATGGATCCTTCTCAAAAATAGATCATATATTATGTCACAGGGCAACTCTTAGACAATACAAAGGGGTAGAGATAATACCATGCATCTTATCTGATCATAATGGAATGAAACTGAAAATCAACGATAAAAGAAGGAAGGAAAAATCATGCATCACTTGGAGAATGAACAATAGGTTACTGAATGATCAATGGGTTATAGAAGACATCAAGGAGGAAATTAAAAAATTCTTAGAGATAAATGAAAACACAGACACAACATATCGGAATCTATGGGACACGTTGAAAGCAGTTCTAAGAGGAAAATTCATTGCTTGGAGTTCATTCCTTAAAAAAAGAAAAAACCAACAAATACTTCATCTCAAAATCCTAGAAATAGAAGAGCAAAACAACAGCAAAAGAAGTAGAAGGCAAGAAATAATTAAAATCAGAGCTGAAATTAATGAAATCGAAACAAAAGAAACAATTGAAAAAATTGATAAAACTAAAAGTTGGTTCTTTGAAAAAATAAATAAAATCGACAGACCTTAGCGATGCTAACGAAGAGAAGAAGAGAGAGAACTCAAATTACTAGCATACGGGATGACAGAGGCAATATCACAACAGACACTTCAGAAATACAGAAGATAATCAGAAATTATTTTGAATCCTTAAACTCCAATAAAATAGAAGATAGTGAAGGCATCGATAAATTTCTTAAGTCATATGATCTGCCCAGATTGAGTCAGGAGGATATAGACAACCTAACAGACCAATATCAACTGAGGAAATAGAAGAAACCATCAAAAGACTACCAACTAAGAAAAGCCCAGGACCGGATGGGTATATAGCAGAGTTTTACAAAACCTTTAAAGAGGAACTAATACCAATACTTTTCAAGCTATTTCAGGAAATAGAAAAAGAGGGAGAACTTCCAAATTCATTCTACGAGGCCAACATCACCCTGATTCCTAAACCAGACAAAGACACTTCAAAGAAAGAAAACTACAGACCAATATCTCTAATAAACCTAGATGCAAAAATCCTCAATAAAATTCTGGCGAATAGGATACAAAAACATATCAAAAAAAATTGTGCACCATGATCAAGTAGGATTCATCCCTGGGATGCAAGGCTGGTTCAATATACAGAAATCAATAAATGTTATTCACCACATCAATAGACTTAAAAATAAGAACCATATGATCATCTTGATAGATGTGGAAAAAGCATTCGACAAAGTACAGCATCCCTTTATGTTCAAAACTCTAGAAAAACTAGGGATAACAGGAACATACCTCAATATTGTAAAAGCAATCTATGCTAAGCCTCAGGCTAGCATCATTCTGAATGGAGAAAAATTGAAGGCATTCCCTCTAAAATCTGGAACAAGACAGGGATGCCCTCTCTCACCACTTCTGTTCAACATAGTTCTCGAAACACTGGCCAGAGCAATTAGACAGACGAAAGAAATTAAAGGCATAAAAATAGGAAAAGAAGAACTCAAATTATCACTATTTGCAGATGACATGATTCTATACCTAGCAGACTCAAAAGGGTCTACAAAGAAAATATTAGAGCTAATAAATGAATTAAGCAAAGTGGCAGGATATAAAATCAACACGCATAAATCAAAGGCATTCCTGTATATCAGTGACAAATCCTCTGAAATGGAAATGAGGACAACCACTCCATTCACAATATCCTCAAAAAAAATAAAATACTTGGGAATCAACCTAACAAAAGAGGTGAAAGACTTATACAATGAAAACTACATAACCCTAAAGAGAGAAATAGAAGAAGATCTTAGGGGCTGGGGATGTGGCTCAAGCGGTAGCGCACTCGCCTGGCATGCGTGCGGCCCGGGTTCGATCCTCAGCACCACATACCAACAAAGATGTTGTGTCCGCCGAGAACTAAAAACTAAATATTAAAAAAAAATTCTCTCTCTGTCTCTCTCCCCTCTCTCACTCTCTCTTTAAAAAAAAAAAAGAAGAAGATCTTAGAAGATGGAAAAATATACCCTGTTTATGGATAGGCAGAACTAACATCATCAAAATGGTGCTATTACCTAAAGTTCTCTATAGGTTTAATGCAATGCCAATCAAAATCCAAATGGCATTTCTTGTAGAAATAGATAAAGCAATCATGAAATTCATATGGAAAAATAAAAGACCCAGAATAGCAAAAACAATGCTAAGCAGGAAGTGTGAATCAGGTGGTACAGCGATACCAGACTTCAAACTATACTACAGAGCAATAGTAACAAAAACAGCATGGTACTGGTGCCAAAACAAGCGGGTGGACCAATGGTACAGAATAGAGGACACAGAAACCAATCCACAAAACTACAACTATCTTATATTTGATAAAGGGGCTAAAAGCATGCAATGGAGGAAGGATAGCATCTTCAACAAATGGTGCTGGGAAAACTGGAAATCCATATGCAACAAAATGAAACTGAATCCCTTTCTCTCGCCATGCACAAAAGTTAACTCAAAATGGATCAAGGAGCTTGATATCAAATCAGAGACATGGCATCTGATAGAAGAAAAAAGTTGGCTACAATCTACATACTGTGGGGTCAGACTCCAAATTTCTCAATAGGACACCCATAGCACAAGAGTTAATAACTAGAATCAACAAATGGGACTTACTCAAACTAAATAGTTTTTTCTCAGCAAAAGAAACAATAAGAGAGGTCAATAGGGAGCCTACATACTGGGAACAAATCTTTACTCCTCACACTTCAGATAGAGCCCTAATATCCAGAGTATAAAAAGAACTCAAAAAATTAGACAATAAGATAACAAATAACCCAATCAACAAATGGGCCAAGGACCTGAACAGACACTTCTCAGAGGAGGACATACAATCAATCAACAAGTACATGAAAAAATGCTCACCATCTCTAGCAGTCAGAGAAATGCAAATCAAAACCACCCTAAGATACCATCTCACTCCAGTAAGATTGGCAGCCATTAGGAAGTCAAACAACAACAAGTGCTGGAGAGGATGTGGGGAAAAGGGTACTCTTGTACATTGCTGGTGGGACTGCAAATTGGTGCGGCCAATTTGGAAAGCAGTATGGAGATTTCTTGGAAAGCCTGGAATGGAACCACCGTTTGACCCAGCTATTCCCCTTCTCGGTCTATTCCCTAAAGACCTAAAAAGAGCATACTACAGGGACACTGCTACATCGATGTTCATAGCAGCACAATTCATAATACCAAGACTGTGGAACCAACCTAGATGCCCTTCAATAGACGAATGGATAAAAAAAAAAAATGTGGCATTTATACACAATGGAGTATTATTCTGCATTAAAAAATGACAAAATCATAGAATTTGCAGGGATGGCATTAGAGCAGATTATGCTAAGTGAAGCTAGCCAATCCCTAAAAAACAAATGCCAAATGTCTTCTTTGATATAAGCAGAGTAACTAAGAACAGAGTAGGGACGAAGAGCATGAGAAGAAGATTAACATTAAACAGGGATGAGAGGTGGGAGGGAAAGGGAGAGAGAAGGGAAATTGCATGGAAATGGAAGGAGACCCTCAGGGGTATACAAAATTACATACAAGAGGAAGTGAGGGGAAAGGGGAAAAAATACAAGGGGGAGAAATGAATTACAGTAGGGGGGGTAGAGAGAGGAGAGGGGAGGGGAGGGGAGGGGGGATAGTAGAGGATAGGAAAGGCAGCAGAATACAACAGACACTAGTATGGCAATATGTAAATCAATGGAAGTGTAACTGATGTGATTCTGCAATCTGTATACGGGGTAAAAATTGGAGTTCATAACCCACTTGAATCAAAGTGTGAAATATGATATATCAAGAACTATGTAATATTTGGAACAACCAACAATAAAAAATTAAAAAAAAAAACAAAGAGAAAAAAAAAGAGCTCCATCCTGGTAACTAGGATTAATGTCCCTATGAAATGAGGTTTTAGAGAGCTACCAGGACCTTCTGCCCCTTCCATCATGTGAAGACACAGCATTCATCCCTTTCTTGACCCTTCTGTCATGTGAGGATGAAGCAAGGAGCATCATCTTAGAAGCAGAATATGCTCTTTTTATGTGTGTGTGTGTGATACACTATTTAATATAACCTTATGGGACCTCCATGACTATCATTGACCAAAACATCATTAGGTGGCATTTGACTACATATATTTATTCTACACAATTTGTAAAATAACAGAAAATAAGAAAAATAATTTACATAAAACCTGGCTATCCAAAAATAATTTACATATGACCTATAAACTCATACTTTATATATTTTTCCACACTTTTTCAACTAATTAGAAATTTATAAACAGTACTCGAAGCAGAGTATGCTCTTACCAGACACAAAATCCAGTAGCATCTTATCCTGAACTTCAGTTTCTGCAAAACTGAATAAAAAAGTCTATTACTCATACATTACCCAGTCCAAAGGTATATATTATGGCAGCATGAACTGCTTAAGACAGAAAATTTGTATCAAGAAATGGGGTGCTGCTATTGTAGATATCTAAAAATGCAGATACATCTTCAGAACTCATAGCAAGTAGACTCTGGACCATAAACAAGTATCCCAGTGAGGACTCAGAAGAGGAGAACTCTAGTAGAGCCTTGTTTTTGTTAAAGATTAAGGGATTGTAATCAGAATGTAGGTAGAAATTTGAAATGTAAATGTCTTTCTAATAAGATCTTAGAGGAAATGTAGGTATACATTATTGGAAAATGAAAGGAAGTCTAGCCTTGTTATAAAGTGACAAAGAACTTGATTGAATTGTACTCAAGTCCTAGTGTGGAAGGCAGAGCTTAAGAGTGATGAATTAGGATAGTTGGCAGAATATATCTCTAAGCAAATCGTTGAGTATATGGCATGGCTTCTCTTGACTGCTTACACTAAAATGCAAGAAAAAAGAAATAAATTACAGATGGTATTTGTAACTGAAAGGGAGGCAGAATTTAAAGAGTTGGAAAATTCTTGGTCTGTAAAAAATGAGAAAACACCAAGGATATAGAAAGAAGCTAAATGCTTCTTCTAAAGACAAAGGGAGAAAACAAACCCAAAGGCATTTCTGAGAGTCTTGGACACTGCCACTTCCAACTTAGCCCTAGAGTGCCAAAGGCTTTGAGGACAGAATCGTGACAAGAGGAGCTTTCGACACCCATGAAACCCTAGTGCTCACTGTTGTGAGCCACCTGAGTTCTCCGGCCCTTGCCTTCTGGGATGCTGCTCTTTAACCATTCCAGGTATGACTCCACTGAGCCCAAGTATAGTATTTTTATGATGAAATGGCAATAAATCACTGAATCAATCTTCAAGCATCTTTATTCACCTGCTGGTGGGTCAAGGGAAAGGCTGCAAGTCTATACCCTCTGATCCACTCCAGGGATTAGAGCAAATCTTTTATACCATAAGTAAAGCATGTCAGTACATTAATCACAGTGGTTGTTGCTATGATTTAAGACCATAAAAAAACATGAGATCTAAAATCATAAGCAAAAGGGAAAGTGGGTCAAAACAACCCTAGTTGAGTACAAGTTAAAGAATGGTTACTAATGTCTAGACAATCATTCTCTGACAGGGTACACTGTCCAAGAAAAATGGGAACCAGAAAGAGAACAATTTTACATTGTGTAAGAACAGAAACATTTGCATTTCTAAGCAGGGTGTGCTAAGCAGGATCAGGATGGCAGAGATGGAGTTTTCTCATAGACGAAGCATTTCTTATATGACATAGAGTCTCAGGGTAAAATGGAGTCTGTTTGGTCATTGACATGTAGCCTGGCCCGTAACAGTGTGAGATGCAGTGGTCATCTCTCCACAAGGCACAGGTATAAACCTCGATGGCATGTGCATGGTGCCATCTCCACCAGATGCAGAGTGCACAAGCTATGAGAGCATGGCTGCCTCCAAGTGGATTTACAAAAAGTCCCTAGAGAGCATTGGGGCCCAGGAAGAGAACTACCACAGGGTCAGGGCTATCATGGAGTCCCCATTGGGGCAATATCCCACAGAGTCATAGGGGCTGGACTGCTCCCATGACCCCATAACTATAGAACCACCAATGTGCAACTTCAGCCTGGGACAGCCATAGGAAAACGACTCTGAACCATGTGAGCTCTGAGCTGTGAGCTGCACTCTGGGTTGCACCCAACAAATCCATGAGGGCTGCATTTCCCAGGGCCTTTAGGCCCAATCCCTACCCCAGTGTTTCCAGAAGGTAGGACATGGAGAATATTATTTTAGAGTCATAAAATTTAATATTTATCCTATTGGGTTTTGGACTTACTTGGAACAAATTATCTCTTTCTCTTTCTTTCTTCTTTCTCTATTTCTTTTTCTTTCTTTCCATTGCTCTTTTTTAAAATAGGAGAGTATGCCCTATGTCCATCCTGCCATTGTATTTTATAACAGATATGGATGAGACTCAAAGTACAATTCCTCTTGAGACAAATTGCCCCCTCCAGCTGTGAGCCTGAGAAATCCTTCACTTCACAAACCCTCGTTTGATTTCACAGGCTCACAGCTGGAGGGGAGGGAATTTGCCTCATGATATACTGTCCTTTGGGTCTCACCCGTATCTGATGTAGATGATATTCAGATGAGATTTGGAACTTTGGCCTTGAAGTCATGTGGAACTAATTAAGACATTGGGGGCTATTGGGATAGAATGAATATATTTTGTATGTGAACAGAACATGAATTTGAGGGGCCAGGGGCTAAAATGCTATAATTTGAATGTTTGTGTCCCTCTAAAATTTATGTTGAAATTGAATCTCCAATGTAATAGAATTAAGAGGTGGGGCCATTCTCCCTTCCACCAAGTAGGGATGCAGCAAGAGGCACTATCTTTGAAGCAGATAGTGCTCCTCAGATACTAATATAAATTTCTATATTTTTTTAATATTTATTGTTAGAAACTAGACAGTTAAAGGTCATTCTGTTACAGCAGCAGATGCAGACTAAGACAATGCAGATAATTAACTCATGTGAGGTCATAGAGCTGATAAGCATCAGTGAATGGATTCAAACCTAGTCATCAGGCTCTAACATGTGAGTCCTAACCTCTGTGCTGCACTCTCCTGCCTCTCTAATTGCTCTTCTGCTATGCTGATCAGGATGGTATTAGCTAATTTTTCGAGGCATGATGTGCACTTTGAGAGAGGTTAATCATTTGTGATAGTGGCTATAATTCCATATTTCAACCAGTCTTCTTAGTAATCATATCTGATTAGGTTGTCATTGCATTTTACCACTTAATGTAGCTGACCAGGAGCTATTAATGAGTAGGACAAGTGCCAGGATGGCCATTTTTTTTTTTGCTCCCTGGTGGATGTCCCTTTGGCATTATCATCTAGTCACATGTTCTTTATAGAAATCTATTTAAGTCACTTGCCTATTTTGTGAGAGAAAGTTTATTTCTACAAGATCATTGTTTTTTTGATATATTTTCCCAGGCAATATATATAGTACATCACAGAAAGCTAAACTCAAAGCAACTTCCACTCCTACCCAACTTTCTGGGATTCTGCAGGTTTTTTCTAGGACATTATCAGCTGATTTTTATATAGGTTCAAGGAGGGCACTAGTGAAAATCAATGGCAAAGCTTAGGAACTTCCAGTTAAGATCAACCTAAGTTGTTTTACAACAAAAGTAAGTTGTAAAACATTTCCTGTACTACTCTCCCCTGTAGCAGGACATGATAACCTACTTTAGAGATCATTCCTCTAGTTGAATATTTTGTACATTGGGTCCCTCAGACTATATAAGAATCAAAGAGTTGTTATAAGAATCGGGATTTCTGGGCTTACATCCATATTTACTGAGGAGGAATCTTGGGGTAGGATACAGGGAATCTGCATTCAACGAACTTTTCAGGTGACCCTTACACATCTCAATATTGATAGCCACTGCCTTCAGGGCTACGTGCACCCTAATGTAACAGTTGCTCCCAAAGTTACAAGAGCTCATCAATGGCATTTAATCAGTGGTGATTAATTTTATGCATCAACTTGAATTGGCTTTAGGGCACCTAGATCAAGCCATATTTCTGGATGCATCTGTGAGAAACTTTCTGGGAAAGTTACTGTTTTAGATAGCTTTCTTACTGCTGTGACCAAAATACCTGACAAGAACAAATTTAAAGGCCAAAAACGTAGATCTGGGGGCTCACAGTTTCAGAGGTCTCAGTCCACAGACAGCCAGTTCCATTCCATGGTGCTTGAAGTGAGGCAGAATATCATGGAGAGTATGGTGGAGGAAAGCAGCTCAGGACCTCACATCAGGAAGCAGAGAGAGAACTGTGCTCAACAAGGACAAAATATAAACCCCAAAGGCATGCCCTCAGGGACCCACCTCCTCCAGCCATAGCCTACCTGCCTATAGTTACCAACCAGTTAATCCATCCATCCCAGGGGACTAATACATTGATTAGGTTAAGATTCTCCTAATCCGATCTAAACTTTCTTGTATGGTTTCACACATGAGCTTTTAAGGGATAACTAATATGTGAACCATAACAGTTAGCATATGATTCAGTACACTCAGTAGATTGCCTTCCCACAATTTGCTTAGACACCACCTAATCCATTTGAGGTCCTAAATAGAACTAAAGGCAAAGAGAGAGGAATTTAGGTCCCCTTTTATTCTCCCCACCTCATTACTTGAGCTGGGACATCTCATCTCTTCTTCTCTTGCCCTCAGACTGGGACTTACATCCTTGCTTCCCTGAACTCTCAGTGCTTTGAACTCAGACTAAAAGACACCATCAGCTTTCCCAGGTCTCCAGCTTGCATGATGGCAGACCATGGGACTTCTCAGTCTCTACAACTGCATGAATCCCTCATTTTAAAAAATCCCCTTTTGTATGTGTGTTCTATTTCTCTGAAGAACCTATTCCAATTGGTTCTGTTTCTCTGGAGAAGTTTGAGTAATATAAATACCAACGCTCTAGCTAATTCTTTAATATCAGGGTAAAGAACCAAATACAGTGACTAATCCTACTACTCCTAGAGGAAAAAAAAATACATTTGAATACTATCTTTTGATACTGAAATATATTTTGCTTCTTCAGTATGATTATAAACAAATTAGAAAATAAATGTATTTGCTTTTTCATTATATGTTTAGTTCTTGATTCAGCACTAGACTTCAGTAGGTAATAGACAGTAAATTGCATCTATCTGACATGACATTGGGTTAATTTGCACTGGCTAAAAGAGTGCATTATAGACAAGGGAGCACAGTAACCAAACTGTGGTGTGTTATCAATATTTTCATAGAAACAATTTGGAGACATGGCAACTTGGGATAGGTATGTGGCAACACAAATGAGCCATTTTAGTGTATTCTCAAAATTAATAAGCATGAAAAGACATTTCAAATATTGTGTATAGGGTCAAAATTATCTCTCACATAGGGATGACCTGCAGAAAGCATGACATTCCCTATCTTGATAAGTCATTCCAAAAAATGAAAACTTAACCACTTTAAAAAGAATATTTTTGTCTTGTGTCTTATGCCTACCAAGTACATGTATTATTGAGTCTAGAGAAGGTTGGAAACTGTTGGACGCTGACCTTGGACGTACTAGTGGGAAATCATGAAACAAAAATTGAAAACAAGAAAACAAGTTGAGCTGTGGTCTGAATCACTCTCGGATAGGATTAGCTATCTCCAGTACCAAGCAACTCTCTTGCATGATAAACAAGACCCTGAATTATGAGGGCTTGTTGTAGAGCCTCTAGTTATTGATCATCTTAATGTAAAATAAGAAGATGCTAACTGGTTGACAGAATGAAATGTTTTTAATCTTAGTCCTAGAATTATCACATGACCTACATAGAGTTCCCCCTATTTGATGGGGAATCATGCAGAGACACAGGCACACATACTAGTTAAAAATTGCAGGCTTGTGGAGAGTTTAGTCTTCAGGGCAAAGCACAAAGTGTGAAGCAGGTAGGACCATCTATGGGTTTCTGGGTCCCATTATTTCTCTTAATAAAATCTTCAGTAAAGAACAACTGGCTTCTTCCTTCAGGAGAGGTCAGGACTTAGCATGCTGCATCAAATCTGTTGGACACATTCCCGGTTTTATTATTTTGGATTTCTCAATAGCATTTATTGGTTGATCTTTCATTATTGTAACCTGCTCGCCTTCTGTGACAATGGGCTTATCTCTTCATACTTTGATGATTCCTGTTTTGTCTTCTTTATTTTCCCTCTATCATCCCCTGAAGAATGGTCTTTCTCATAGTCTTTATTTTCAGCATATTGTTATCCTCGCCCATGGATAATCTAATCTTCCTATACTTGTAGTTTCAACCACCACCTAGATGTTAGTAATATTTAAGTATTCATCTGTAGGCTAGACTTCTCTTCTAAGCCTCAGAATCATAAATCCAACTCTGAGACATGCTGACCTAGATATCCACAGGCACTTTAAATTGAGCTAAGCCTAAACTGTGTACATCACCATCTTATCTGCTACCTGTAAACCAACATCTGATCTGAACCTAGGCTAGAAATCTGGGAAACACCCTGCATTTTTCTTAACTCTTCATACCCTACCAAGTTCTGCTGTGTTTATCTCCTAAATATGTTTCCAATTTCTGTTTTTCCTGCTTGTCAATCTAATCAACACTGCTAAACTCAGTCCTTTATCTTTAACATGGATGTCAATAATAGCTTCCCAACAGTTATCCCAAACTCTAGGGTAGTTTACAAGATTCTTTAGGGTCTGTTGCTTATCAGCCTCTGTATCCCAATCTCCCTTCTGTCCCTGCATCTCAGCATTATTAACCTATTTACAATCCTTCCATGTCTTAGATCACGTTGCTCTTGCTACCTGAAATCCTGACTCCACTCTGCATGACTAGGTTCTACTCTTTAAAAGTTTAGGGTTGTTTCCTTCCAGGAGTCACCCCTGAGACAAATCAACTTTCTATTCTTGTCTAAGACCCCATTCACCATAATTCTAAACCACTAAGTGACCATCTCTATTATTACATGAATTACAGTTTGTTGAGTTTATCTGTTATTCTCAAGGGCAAGGATGTTGCCTTATGCATGCTGTCCTCAAAGTCTAGCAAAGTGATTGACACACAGAAAAAGATGCTGAATAAATGTTTGGTAGCTGGATAGGGAAAAAATCAGGTGGGAGAATCAGAACAGAAGTTTTCTTTTCAATTTTGTTGAACATTTATGGGTTTTCATCTCAGGCCACAAATTGGAAGAATAAAAGAACACTCGAAGTATTCAATTTGAGATTATTTATATTAACACTGCAGAGTGAAGAAAACAAAAATGTCCAGTTTAAAGTTTTAGAAAAGCTCACAGGACGCCAGGGACCAGCACAAACTCTCCTTTTCCTTTAGAAAGACAATTCTAGAGAGAAAAAAAATATCTTTTCCTTTTAGATATTATGTGTTTAATTTCTTCCTGCTAGTGAGTATTAATGGTTGGGTTATAAAAATCTGGAACCAGAAAATCTGGAAGTGCTTACCCATCTTTAACTGGCCACTCTGACTTCTATAATTACCATACAATCAATGTTCAAATGGGGCCAGGTATAGAGTTCCTTTCTCCATCTTGCTTTGTCTGCTTCCAAAGAAAAAGTAAAGTCATGGAAGAGGATCCTCTAGTAGTGGCCACTGTTCTTATCATTGCCCAAGGTACCACTACCCAAGGGAGATTCAAAAATATCTCTGAAGATAAAAGTGCTTCTCTTTGGATTAATGTTCTCTCTAGTACCATGGCATTGCATGGGAGGACCATATGGAGAAGATCCCTTTCTTAAGGAAAGCTAACCAATTGATCATTATAGAGAACATCAAGAAGGAACTTTAAAATTGTAATAATTTGTGTGTATATATGTATGTGTGTGTGTATACATACATATACATACATACATACATACATACATAATATATATATATACACATACTACATTTTGCTTGTGAATACAGGAAGTAAACTGCAACTTATGGGCCAAAGCAAAATAGAAGGATGAGAAGGAAGATGGAAAATTTTGTTCAACATTAGTAATGTTTTTGTCAAAGAAAGACAACCTGGCCAACCCTTTCACAACTGGAACAAAGAAGAGCTTGTAACCACCCAGAATTCTGAGCTCAATATAACTTAGAACGCTGCACAGTTCTAAGCCTCAGCACAGGATAATTTCATGCTTACTTTCAATATGCCAGTACTGCACTGAGGGCTTCTTTGTCACTCCTAGCAGGCAGCTTTCCAGTGCTGCCCATGTGTTTGTATTGTGCTCTCTGACAAAGCTACTCTGTGTATCAGCCCAGACATTGACAGAAACCCTGAGGGCTGAATGTGGTATCCAGCCAGGAAAGTAAGACTGGGAAGCTCAGGAAACTAGGTATGTGTCTGGCAGGGGGCGGGGGTGGGGTGGGGTGGTTCACAGCCCTCTCCCAATCTCCCCTCCCCAACTTCTGACCAGGACCACCTGGGGGCACTAGATTTTACCAAAACAAATACTACACAGATCTGACTTTGGGTTTTGAAGCAATACTTTAAAGTAGAGAGCTGGTTGTCACAGTCATTTGAACTTGAGTCCTTTCTGCTGACAAATGTTAGTTGAAGTGATTGGAATTTGAAAGTGGTTATTTTTGCTCATGAGAAGGTGAACTGTTCTTGCAACAAAAACAGTCAATAAACAAGTAATCACCATTAAATTCATATGGATTTCTACTATTCGGAAAAAATAATAATCTCTCCACTGTAGGGCTCTTTGGAAACTGGAAACATCTCTCACTCACCCAGCTCTATAAAGTGTCTGGCTGCATGAATCACATCATCTATCCCATCTTCCATGTGAAGGAGAAGAGCTGCCTTCTGATTCTCTGCTAGGCGATGCTTCACAGGCAAATAGTCAACACTAAGTAGGCATCTTATTGTATCACCTTATCAGCGAGGAACTTAATTTCCAAAAAAAAAATGAATCACAAGCTAACCAGAAAGACACTTCACTTTTTCCTCGGGTTGGGGGCTGACAGAGAAGGCTGGGCATGAAACACCATCATAATATTTTCAGGCATATCTGTTCTGAGCTTAATGGAATTTCTGAAGAGAGACAGTTCAACCCTATGTCTTATCAGAAGGCTTGAAAGGAATCTTTAATAATTAGAATACTCATGACTTGCCCCCTCCAGAAGTTTCCATTTTAATTTTCACTTGCCTTTTGTGTTAGTCAGAGAAAGAAAAGACAAAGTGACAGACAGATCAGAATAACACTCTTTTTATAAGAAAGCGTCTGTCTGTCACAATAATGGCACCTCCTTAAATATATGTTGACTTGCCCCCAAACACAGTTAATAAAATCTGTTCATATCTGTGTTCAAAACACTTTCCACCAGAAATTACACCAAGTTACTTTAAATTTGTGTCCCTATTCACTCTTTCTTGAAATCAACCACAGAGAGTCAGATGTGTCTACAGAGCTGAATTCATCATTGTGCTACTGCTGCCTAATTTAGGATCTTTAAGACAGAAGGCTGAAATTTTCAAATGAATAATTTTCACAATGATTTAATGATGCATGCAATATTGTCCTCATTTTGATTTTAAGTAAATCAAAGTTCCCCATTATTATTTGTTTTAATTTCATCACTACCATTAAATTCTTACTTGGGGTATACATTTTACTAAAGCTAGTAAACTTGAAGATTTCTAAAATTTGTAAATAATGGAAGCATCTGACTTTTGTTTGCCACTGTATTTCTGAGAAATATTTATTTCTTGTTAATGGCTATAGTTAGTTTTCATTGCTATATGATATGATATTGTATGAGTATATTAACATCTATCCATTCTACTGTTGGGAAATGTGATTTGTTTCTAATTCGGGGTCAATATACTAATACTAATATATATAAATATATATGTATGTATATTTCCATGTATCTTTGGCATACACATGTACATATTTTGTTATAAAAGTTAATAAAATCTAATGTAAATTAATAGACAAATACCTTATCAGACAACTCAAAATCTTAGGATATTTTTACTTCATCCACCTTCTTTCCTTTGGGGATTTTATTGTCATATTTTAAATATACTTTAAACTCAATAGTATATTAGCATTTGTTTTATATGGGGTGTGTTTGTTTAGATTTATCCATGTATTTACTCTTTCCAGGAATTCTTATTTCCTCCTTTATTTCCCTGCTTCTTCCTGGGATTATTCTCCTTCTACTTGAGAGAAGATTCATCATTATTACTTTCAGCATGTATCTACTGGTGATAAATTCTCTGGTTCTGTTTGTCTGAAATGATATTTACTTTGGCTGATTTTCAAGAATACTTTTGTTGGGTATAGAACTCTAGGTTATAAATGATACCCTCCCATACGCACACATTACAGCTGTCAATCATAGTGTTCTGGTTTCCATTTTTTCTTTATTTTCTTACTTCTTTGAAGGTAATTTTTTTCTACTAGATACTTTTAAGATCTTCTTTTGTGTTTAGTTTTCAAAAGGTTTGCTATTATATTCTTAGCATGGATGTCTTGTATTTATACTTCTTTAGGTTTGAAGCAGTGCTTAGATCTTGTGGCTTGATGTCTTGTAATGAAAAAAAAATCTTAGCAATAGTTCTTCAAATATTGTTTTTCACCTTAGCCTTTCTGGACTTCAATGGCATAAATACCAGGGCATACTCGGGCTTTATACCATATTCTGTATATCCGTTATACTTGTTTCCTATATTATTTTTTTCTATGTTTTACCTTACTTTTTCTATTTTTAAATTGTGCTTAATCTGCTGTTAAATCTATCTGCTAAGCTCTTAAATCCAATTACTATGTTTTTCAATTTTAGGATTTCCACTAGACACTATTTTAAAATTTTCACTTCTCTGCTTAAAATATCCATTTTGCTCATTTCTTAAACACAGTAACCACAGTTATTTGAGTCTAATAACTGAACATGCAGGTTTCCTCTGTGAAAATTTTTATACACCTTTGACCTCATGATTCTTGGATTAATTTTTCTATTTTTGCATGCCTAGTTTTGCTTTCGTCTTTGCTTATTTTTTTAATAAACTAAACACCAACATCACCTTGAGTCTCCAAATGATTTTATATTTTTCCAATGTTTGCCTATGGCAGGCAGTTAATGTATGAGCACATCTTCTTCCAGTCTGAGATAGAGGTGATTTAAGTGAAGTTTTAGTTTTTTCAAGTCTATTTCCAGTTTGTCCTTATTCCCAGAATGTAGCCTTTAAGGGTCCTGGCCAAAGGGCTCAAGTACTTATGAGAGTTTCTCCCCTTGGCAAATACTGGATTTCATCATTCCCTCATCCCCATGATATTACCAAAACCTATCAGCCATTACTTTAGAGTTGGCTAAGATCTTGGAATATGAGGCAATACCAAACATTAATGCTTGCTTCTTTGAACTCTCTTTTCTGTTGTCTGGAAGTCTTTGCTGCTAAGAAGCTTTCCAATGCCTTCAAATGATGGTTTTAAAATCCACTTTTCTAGTGTTTTTGCTGGAAGAGTTGGTTGTATGCAAGCTGTCTGCCAAACCCCAACCAACATGTTTCTAACCAGCAAAAGTTGAGCTCAGTTCTTACCTCCTCCGAGTCTTTTCTATATACTTACTCTGGTCCCTGGGGTGCTCTCCCATCTATGGACTCTAATGACATTTTTAGTTCTACTTTATGTCTTTTAGTACACAGTTCCATTCTTTTATTTTCCTCTAATAGGAGCAATAACAATTATGTTACTATAACAATATGTAGAAGATTATATACATTGTCATGTTGCTATTATTATATGTGTAGAATTATAAATTATGTTATGGTTTAGATGTGAAGTGTCCCTCCCCCAAAAGCTCATGAGTGAGACAATATAAGAAAGTTTAGAGGTGAAATGATTGGGTTATGAAAATGTTAACCTAATCAGTGCATTAATCCACTGATGGGTATTAACTGGGGGGGGGGGTAACTATAGGCAGGTAGGATGTGACTACAGAACAGGTTCACTGGGGGCGTGCCTTTGGAGTATACATTTTGTGAGCTGAGTTTATTCTCCCTCTGCTTCTTTCCTTCACACATCTCCACCCTTCTGCCATGATATTCTGCCTCACCTCAGGCTAAGAGCAATGGAGTTGACTGTCTATGGACTGAAACCTATGAAAGAGTGAATCCCAAATGAACTTTTCTTTTCCTAACTGTTCTTTTCTGGTCTTTTGGCCACAGTGACAAAAAAGCTGACTAAAACAACTGACATACCAGCACACTTCTAAGTTCCTCAAGATCCTAAGATCTAACATTTATATTGCATTATATTCCTGTGTGGAAAACTTAGAGATCAAAAATAAGTAGAAATAGATTCACCTGTTACTTCTATTCACCAAAAATACGCGTAGTGTCCAACCTAGATCCTGCCCGTAGTATCTACTCAATACATGATAGTGTCCTAGCTCTTTTCTTTCTTGAGAGAGCAATATCTCTCCCACTCCCTCTACTTCTTTTTGATATAGAAGCAAAAATCATAGGAGCTATAATTATTTTCACTGTATACCATAAGAACAATGAGAAAGTTCAGAATGTTAAATATTCTCTAGTAGCTCCCTTACCTGGACAGTATACAGCTAGTGCTTCCTTTCCAATCTGATTAGGGAATCATATAATATTAGGTAAACAACAGGAGAGGTAACTTAGCCTTATTGTTAAAAGCATAAAATTGGTGTATATCTGGCTTATTTCTTTTGGTGTAGTGTCATCTGCAGGCTCATCCATGTTTTTTCAAATGATAAAATTTTCTTTTTAAATACCAAATAATATTTCATTGCATATGTGTATGTGTGTGGGGATATATATATATATATATATATATATATATATATATATATATAGAGAGAGAGAGAGAGAGAGAGAGAGAGAGAAATATATATCATTATATTATATATACATATATGTGTGTGTGTATATATATACATATGTGTGTGTGTGTGTGTGTGTATAAAAAATCACATTTTCTTTTTCCATTCACCCAATTATGGACATCTAGGTACATTTTATATCTTAGTTATTATGAATAATGCTACAAAGAGCATACAGTGAAGCTATATTTTTGGCATACTGATTCAATTCCTTTTTTTATGTACCCAGAAGTGTGACTGCTAGATTATATGATAATTCAATTCTAAGTCAATTAAAAATAAAATTAAAAGGAATATAAAAATTTAAAAATTCTGCAAGTCTTTGGAGCCAGACACACTTGCCTTCACATTTTAGGTCCACAAATTATTGATTATGCTACTTTGGGCAAATCATCTATCACGTCTAAATCTCCATTTTCTCATCTATAAAATAAGGGAAACAGTACTACCTCATTGAGTTTCAGGGAGGATTAATGAGTTGATTTATGCAAAATGTTTAGAAGAGGATTGTACATTATATACACTCAATTAGTGTTAGATAGCAGAGTAGGAGTATAGTGTTCATGTTTATTCCCTGCTTCTTTTCAATGGGCATTTTCTTGTATAACATAATATCCCACTGATGTTTAATTTCATGTCTTCATTCAATAGCACCTGGATATGGAACAATAAGCCAAAGTATTTTCTATGGATTGCTTGTCTTGTCCTGAATTCACTACAACTTGTCAGGACATGCAAACAAGGTCACATTAAAGGCAAAACCTTGAATTTCTCTGGATCTTTCTCCTGAATGGTTAATAAAGTCATCTACAGCATATTTCTTTTCTGCACCTCCATAGTCTCTCACATGGGTTCTTATAATCACTCTTGACTCCCAGTGTCAGAATATATAAAGCTCACAGATCTATGACTCCTGGTGCCCATCAGAGAACTAATGGAATTTGTGCCAGAAGGGTTGCCTTTCCATGTTCTCAAAGCTGTAAATTGCAAGGTGCCGGAGGAATCAGAATCCAGGGAGTAATCATGAGGCCAGAGCTTTTCTACAATCTGTGCCAAAATGAGGAATATATTGTCATCTCTGTCTACATGGCACACCTGCCCCACCTAGGCACCAAAGTTAGACTCCTTGTGCTATATGCAACCATTTTCTTCAATTTCCTACTGTGTCTTCTTTCTCAGAAGGCAAATAAGTTCACCTTGAGAAGGTGCTTATTGACATAGAGCTCCAAGCAAGACTCAAGTCTGGTTTAAGTGGAAATATCTACACAGAGGTAGCTTGATTTCAGCTATCTAAGGAAATGGAAAAAGTGATAAGCTAATACATAAGAAAAGGGCAAGAAAAAAAACATATATGTATATTTGGTACCGGGGATTGAACTCAGGGGCACTCAACCAGTGAGCCACATCCTCAGCCCTTTTTTGTATTTTATTTAGAGACAGGGTCTCACTGAGTTGCTTAGAACCTTGATAAATTGCTGAGGCTGGCTTTGAACTCTTGATCCTCCTGTCTCAGCCTCCCAAGGTGCTAGGATTACAGGTATGCACCACCATGCCAGGCAAGAAAACTAATACTTAACAAGTGCCTCCTCCATCCTTAGTTCTCCCTCTCCAGTTACAGTATCCAGAAAGAAACTTCTGAGATATTCAAACAAATAACTCCATTGTACACAACCCCTAGAGGTCCTGCACAAGATTCACCAGCTGTAGTCCAATCTGGTTTAAGCTTAACTTGGCTCTTGTCATTTTGGTTACTGGCTCCCTCTCCCACTCATCAAGGGTAATTGCCTTCTCCAGTTTCCCCTAGAATCAACCTACCAAATTTCCTTTGTTCACAGTAGGAAAGGAAAAGGGTTCATCAGGATAGTTTCAACAGAAATCTTCACCTGGTGCTAAGTGAAGAAATACAGAAATAGCCAGGCAGAGATTGCCGAGCTCTGCCTTTGCCCCAGGTTATGATATTGCTCAAGAGGCTGATGAACTGGAGCACTTTTCTTTCCATAATACTGAAAGATTAGTCTTCCTACAATAGAATGAGAGACTACAAATAAAAATGGTTCAGCTGTAGCACAAAGAGGAGGAAAAAAAATCAAATAGATAACATGGGCCATCTTATACAGTATGTCCGAGCAATAGACACAGACCCTTGGACTATCTTCAGGGGATTGATGGATGGAAGATCCTGCTGGAGTCCAGATCACAGGCACTGCCTTGCCTGCTCACCAAAAGCGGACTCACAGTTAGGGACAGTTTGAGGAGAATGTTTGCAGAGATCCTTTATGAAGTCAGAGAGCCTGACAAAAAGAAAAAAAATGAACCTTTTTCTTTTTTCTTTCTCTAGGCTGAGTTTCCTTTTATTTGATTCTCTCACTGGACCTGGCCCTCAGGATTGCAATAACAAAATGTTTTAGACCCATCGTCATGTAAGGACAAACTACTTTCAAAACATTTTCATACTTTAGGGCATCACTGTTAGCTAAGATAAAACCTGAGAAATATAAGTTTCTTTAAAAAAAAAACAGAAAAAGAAAAAAAAGTGTTCAATTGGACTTAAATAAAACTTCTCTTTTCATATTTTTATTCATTATTTTTCCATTCATGAACATTAAACATTTCATCAAAGTTGATGCTTGTTAGTGAAGTGACTTTTCTGCAATATTTTTTTTTTCTGTCTTACAAATTGGTTCGTTAACTTTTCCTATAGCAAGGACATTAGTAAAGTCAAGATTATTAACCAGGGACCAGGGGCTACTGAAGGCCACTTGAATTTATTTGCATCACTGGCATCATAGAATAGTTTGTTTGGACTTATGCTGTGAAGGCACATTTGGAAGCTGCCACAGTCCATTGGAATCACTAGGAAGCCATTCAGTATTTTCATTGCATATGACTTTGTATCTAGTCCAGTCAAAGTAGAGATGATATGATTAGTTTTATGACACTGTACCAAACACTACAATGTTATTTTAAGTAAATGTATTGGGTACTTTGGCATAAGAAGTCATCTAAACATTTGTATATTTTCATATATAACACCATATTTGACACACAGTTCTTGGAGGAGTGATTTTAACTGTACCTCCTCCCCACAGGCTTATATGTGCATAGACTATCTCTGCATGAGAAACATGAGGATGTATAAGAAATAGAAGAAGCTAGATTTTTAACCATAGACCCTTTGGAAGTTTTTGAAACTTATCTTATGTGCATGTAATTACCCATTAAAAATAAATTAATAGAATTTAACATAAAAATTTAAAAATCAGATAATGCCAGCTGGCTTAAGAGTATAGCAATATTTTTTACTATGAAGATGAAGGATCAAAGTCTGGAGGTGAGTGAAGGATTGAGTAGAGGGTACATTCAAGGTGGAGGTGCACTTCAGGGAATTACATTGAAGACTGACCTAGATGGTATAGAAGCCATTCATTCAACAGAATGCTGACTGCACTAAGCGTCTGACTCAACAGCAATAGGTGAAGCATGATGAATGGCTTAGAAAAGGTCATAGACAAGTGGAGGATTCAGAAGCTCAAATATCGAAGAAAAAAAATGCAATCTGATAAGTGGTAAGAGAGGCAGAAATATGGGGTGATACATTCTCATTTGAGTAGCTAAAACCACTATGTGTTTATTTGCTGCAAACAAATTCCTCTTTCTACCCTTAGAACACAAACAAAAGCATTTTTTCCCAAAAATGTTTCACCCATTAGCATCCAAAAACACTAAATTTCCACAACTGCATGAGCTCTACAGATGGTCTCAGGTGCCTCTCCCTGAGAACACCTAAGAAAGCATAGATTTCAAGTTCAAATGGCTATAGTTTGAATTCTAATTCTACTATTTTCTTGATGGGCAACATTGGGTGACCTGCCTATGTCTAGGAGCATCAGTTTTCTAATCTGAAAAACAGGAATAAAAGTGCCTGTATTGCAGTTTGCTATCAGATTGTGTGGATAGAGGTGGGAATGGGGGTGGGAGAATGTATGTCTTGTTATTGTGCTAGCACATGGAAGGAGCCCAATGAATGGTTGTCATGACCTCATTATTATTGACAAAAACAGCCATGGAGAATGATAAATATTTGAGAGGGCTCCTCAATTTATCACTAAGGGAAAAGATAAGCTCATAAAGAATAAGAGTAAACCAGAACAAATAGCTAAATATCTGCTATACTTATGAGCATAAATGTGCCTTCTCTTGTTTTATGGGGCCTGTGATTATCTCTGTCAGCTAGGATATTCAGATAAATGCAGTATATTAAAGAACAGGTCTATTCTATGGAAATCAATCAATAAAATATAAAATCTAGAAATGACAGAGCCTGACAATTGTTTTATTTGATCTGTTTATCTGTCTCTATGCCATCTGTCACAGTAGTACCTGAAGATGGACTGCAGGGGATTTACCTCACTATAGGGGAATCAAGTTTGGAGGTGGAAAGAGGACCAAGGCCCATCTCAGGTACCAAGGGGGCAGCACAGTGGAGGTGTCTGGATGATGCATGCTGCTCCTTCCTCCTGTCCCAGACACCACAGCAAGTTTAAGACAATGGATCAAGCCTAAAACAGGAATAGACCATCCACTGTAGTTTGGACCTCTCTTATTAAGAAAAGAGTCAGAACAAAATAATTATGAGGAATAAGGGGCTCAGCAGGGGTTCTTTTCAGTTGGCTGAAAGAAGTTAAATACTCCTACGATGGGAATCACACTTGTATGGAGGGCAGAACAGGCATGTGCTTGGTCATCAGATCACAGACAGGGACACAGGAGGCTAAAGATGTAACCAGCTGCCAGGGGAGTCGGTCAAGAGAGAGTCCCTGCAGATGGCTAAGGACAGTAGGATTGATCAGCATCCCACAGGAAGATGGTGCTCATCCTACGGGAACCTGGCCTGTCATGGAGAGGGAACAGGACAGGGTCTGGTTTTGCTGAAGTGAGAGCATGTCATCCAGAAGCAGCCACTAGGGATGGGAAAGGAAGATTTGGAGATACCTGAATTAGAGTCAGTAAAATAAAATCACTAACCATGGTCTACAAGATTCTCCATGGCATGGCCCTGCCTATGTCTCTAACCTCATCTCAAGCCAATTGTTGTTTTGCTCAGTTACCACCAATCACGTTGCTTCCTGATTGGACTAAGCTCATTCCCAGCCTGGGGCCGTGACTTTGTTGTTGTTTACTCTTCCTCTAATGGAGACTGGTTCTCTCCGCATGCAGAATTTAAGACTCAGCTAGCTCTGGGTCACCTACTTAGAAGTTCCCAGGGTCACCCCATTTACTGGAGTCTATTGCCTTTTATAATGCCTTTTATCAGGTTTGTTTAAAGTCAGACAGGACATTTTGGGTGATGGGCCTATCCTGTGAGCTCTATTGTTTGTCCTGGCTAGGAGTTAGGCTGCATTTATTATTTTCTGTGGATATGGATAAAGAGACTAAAATTTTCTGCAGTGGTCTGGTCTTTGTCTTCTGTGTTGTCTTTGGAATTCCCTAGAGAGTGCTCCTTAAGTACAGCCTGAACTTTACAGGTCTTTTAGTTATAATCCCCGTATAATACAGCAGGGGATGTGGCATCAATGTGTGAGGAAAGAGGAAGTATTCTATGATCCATGCTTAGGTCTCCATCTTTTAGTGGGTCTGTGCCCCTGGGCCAAAACCTTCACATGAGCTTCTCAGTTTTTGAGCTCCTGAGGTAAGACAGGAAGCCTAGAGAAGGTTGGTGTTGCACATTTCGCCAATCCCATGTTGGTGAGACACTAGTAAAGCAATTTTCCTTTGGTTAAGAGAACAGAATGTTCTGGGTGCACCTCACAATTATTACTTTTCCCATCTCCCTGCAGGGAACACTTGGGGACATTTCTCCAATTTTCACCCTGAGAATCTGAGCCCCACTCACTCTATCACATTACCCTGTTTCATTTTCCCCATCTTCTAGAATCATCTGATAAATATATTTGTCTGTATGTAAAATTTGTCCTCCATCTGAATATAAAATTTAAGAGGACAAAACCTTGTCTTTTTTGTTCACCACCAAATCCTCAGTACCTAGAATAGTACTTGCCACGTAAGTACTTGGATATGGATGGAATGCCATCTAAATGCCACACTTAAGACTACGAAACTTCTAAAACAGAATATTGTAGAAATTCCTTGTGATCTTGTGTTAGACAGTTTGCTTAGATCTAAGTGCCTCAGGTTGATTTCAGGATCGAGACACTACTTTGATCTTCACTGGACCTAAGAAATGATCTTTTGCTTTCTCTATCAACAATGATGCTCCTTAGCTTGCCTTCTGATCAAAATCTGGCCTGTAGCCTCCACTTCCTCAGTAAGTCCACAAAACACATAAATGCAGATACACATGCTCATTCATACACAGACACACATACACACACACACACACACACACACACACACACACACACACACAGCCTCTCCTGCCCTGCAGGAATCCATCTCTATTTAGAAACCTTCAAAAGCCAGTCTTTTCTCAGGTCTCATCTCCTACATGAGACCTCTCAGGTCTTTTATCATGTCTAACCACTTTATACAGGGATCAGCAGCACTCTTCTTCAACCTCAAAAATATACTCAGGAAAACAGAAGAGTCTGATTTTCTCAAAGTGAAGTCATCATTACTTTAGTACTTTCTGCTTGTATTTATTTGCAGCCTCATGTGTAAGACAAATAATGCTTTAAGTATGTTAGATCATGCAGCTGGGAGTATAAGAGAGTTATTATCTGCAATAATGAATATTCCTGCATTTTTATAGAACAATTATTGATTGTCTGGAAAAGTTTAGAGCTCAAGGTAAGTCTACCATTAAATAGCCAGTTAAAAACTCCAAAAGATTCATTATTGCTCTTTAAATATATATTATGTAAGAAATGGGATTGCATTTTCTATGTTACAAATGAAAGGCCTAAAGATGGTAGATTCTCAATAAGCCTACACTGCGATTAGAAAGAAAATGAATATTGCAGAAGAAAATATTAGCTAAGATGAAATAAGAAAAGGGCAAACTGGTTTAAAAATTTAGTAATGCTTAAGCAATTCAAACTTCTAGTACCTTATTAATATTTAGTTATCAGATAAAACTGGGTTTTTGAAACCTCTATAATTTGAACAGTGATGTTATATACATCATCATTCCATCGCCCTCATGCCTCTACCTGGCTGCTCAGTTCTGGGTCTTCTCTGGGCCTGAGCTTTATTCTTAACTTATCCTCACTCTGCCAGAGAGAGTTGCTCACCCATGGGCCATGAACCACCTTCCATGAGCCTAGCCCTAACAGCAACACAACCCAGACTGCTTTCCTCTGGCCCAGCCAAACAGAGCTTCTGACCACTCCTGCCTTCCCCCAAGGCATCAGAAATGTCCCTGCTTGGGCTCTGAAGTGCCTATATAGCTTCTTCCATGGTTATTCAAAGGACTGAAAAGTGGAACTCAAATCCCACTTTCTCTAAGACCCAGGATACACAAAGTCTGAAGACACTTTTTGTTGTCACAACTGAGAAGTTGGCTATGGATAGTAACATCTAGTACAGAGAGTCGGGATGTTGTTAAATAGCCTACAATGCATAAGACAAATCCTCCCCATCCAAGAATTATCCAGTCTGAAAGGTCAATACTGACACATTGAGAAACCCAGGCCAAGAGGGAAGAAAATGTTAACACCCCTTCCCTGAGGCAGCTCCAACCAACCCTATTGTTAGTATTATAGATATTAAAGGACCATTGCTTTCTTCCTCCTGCAGATGATGTCACCCTTCAGTTTGGGGTATCCAAGATAAGGGGAGACATTAAAGTCATGGCTGGCACCTGTGTAGCCTTGAGAATGGGGTATGGCCACATCTATTTGGGGACCGCTCCTGGGACCTCAAGACCATGCCTGAATCTGATATCCCTTAACGGTTTCTATAAGAACATATGACCTTGCAATCCTAAGCTGTCCCCTGTCATTGCTGTTATACCCAATTCCTCCTTTGCCTTCTCTATCGCCTTCTCCTTATCTCCATTTTGTATCGACCAGCCTGCTCAAAACTCTCTCAGGCCCTTCCTTCTGCCTTTGGTCTTCCTCTCGCATCCTTCCCAGAATGTATCAGCTCACATCCTCTGCTCCTTTCATGGTCAGTTTTAGACTTCACCTTGCTTAAGAAGGAATAAGAAAAGGATCTTCCTCACTCCCTGACTATCTCAAATGCTTTCCTTTGCCATCACCCCTATAATAATTACCTCATCTATATGATGGTGGGGCTTGGGGTTGGGTTTGGAGCCTATACCTGTGACCATTCAGTGCTGGAACCAGGTATATTGGAAGAATTCCTTGAAAATGCCTCTCTCATATACGGCCTCAGTTTTGCTTTTAAATCTCTATTCCACTCATGATTCTACCTCTGCAGTTCAAATCACAGCCGAAAAGGTTACCACCATCAAAGAAATTAATGGACTATAACATAGGATAAGCTCAAAGAATATACTGTATGATGAAATGTTCATTAAACACATTCTGAGTTGAAGGGACCCTCTAACCTTGAGGGGTCATGGAAAAACAATGCTGTTGACTTGGTGATGTTAGGGGAGAATCTACCATGTCAATGATAGGATTTTATATCAAAAAATAAACTAGGACTTCAAGATCCCAAAGAACAGAGCCTTAAATAATGTGTGGAGATGGTAACTTAAAAGATATCTGGAGCCTATGCAAACCCAGAGTCAGAAATTATATATCGCTTTCCTTTCCTCATAAAACATACTCCACAATAGAATATTTCACCTTTCATCTAAAAACATCTCTCTTCTCCTCGCCTTTGCCTCATAAATAACAGTACTGAAGGAAAAAAATTAAGTTGGTACCAGCATTGTCTGAGATGTGTTTCAGAGGACAATTACTTTCTATAGCAGTTTTCAGATCAAAATGGTATCATGCTTTCTCATGAATTAGGTCAAGGAGCCTTGTGTCACAACTCGAATAATGTTGTAAGACAGAGTGCTGTTCCTTGCCACACACAGCTCTACAGATCATTTCAAAACTTCTGAAATACCAGGAACAGATAAAACCTTAGCACACCAAGGATAGGGGCTGTTCAGATAACAAGGAGTGGGGGTGGAGGAGGTGTATCTATATTTTCAACATGACTCTCAAAATCATATAGGTCTTACCAGGTGTTTCCCTCACCTCACAGCCTTCTAGGGGCTGGATGGAGGTAGACAGTTAACCCACAGGTGTATGACAGAGGAAGAGCAGAGTGGAAAAGCCTTCATCTTCGAAGATGAGACATGCTTCAAGGAAGGGAATTTGATGAGATTAAATGCAACATTTATTGACCAAATGCCTTCTAAATGGCAGACACGGGATACAGTTAAAGGTTTCACTATAACACCAGGGAGAGAGACAAGCAAGATAATAGCCACCCTCAGTCTAATAAGCTGTAAGCCAAGTGAGCACAGAGCAGGAGATTCTCTGGCGAGGGGAGATGGTTGTGATGGTGCACTAAGATTATCCTTGAGCTAAGGTTTTGAAGACTGAACAGCAGTTCTCTGGCTAAACAAGATAGGAGTGATAATCTAGGAAGACAGAACACTTACTCGCTCACATGACAAAATATATTTGTAGGAGCAATTATAGGAGAATCTAGGCTACGATTTTTAAATACCTACAGATATGAGCCCAGGTCTCCTCAGAGTTCAGTTGCCCAGAGAAAGATCAGCAAGGAGAAAGCTTTGTGTCTGTGCCTGGAGGAAGCCCACATAGAGAGAAGATGGCACATGTGCTAAAGCTGGACCTGATGGCACAGTATAAGCTCTGTGAACAAAGAGTGCTGCCAAAGTCAGAGGCAGGAACCATGTATATGAATTTATCTTGAAGTATGATGAATAAACATTATGAATGACATGAAATAGTGATACCAAATATATAAGACAAAACAATGCAAAATGCAATACCCCTTAGGCACAGAAAAACTTAGTGTATTCTGGAAGTGCAAGTTAGTAGGGGCTGGGGTTGTGGCTCAGTGGTAGAGCACTTGCCTAGCATGTATGAGGCCCTGGGTTTGATTCTCAGGACTTCATATACATAAATAAAATAAAGAACCACTGACAACCAAAACGTTGGGGTGGGGGAAGGTACTAGTAGAAAATGAGATGTTTAGCAGGAGATGGCAGATGCCAAGTGGACGTGGAAATGCCTAGCAAGTGCCTAGCAGAAAAGAGTGGAAGTAGGGCCAACATGCAGTGCCCAGAGGATTCTGGAAGAAGAGCAGAGAGACTCTAGGGCAAGAAAACCTGCTTGGCAAATCAATATGTCTCCTAAAATATAAGGCCTTCCAGGGCTCTACAGATTCTTCCTGCAAGATTGTGGATGTGATCAAGTGACATTATTTAATGTTATTAATGGAACCCTGTTAGTATCCACAGGGGCGATTGGTTATGTTCTAAAGAATAAAATGGAGAAATATGACATTGGTTTTGCTCTTGGGTGGCAACAAAACTAATATCTGGGGTTGGAAATATGGCAGCTCATGTTATTTAGAACAAAACACCTGGTTACATTGTTCATATGGTGAATTAAGGAGCAGACATTACTACTTGGTCTACAGCTACTCAAAAATCATAGGTTTTTTTTAGTTGGATACAATGAATGAATTGACTTGGGGTTGGCCTTGTGGGAAAGGGAGTGAACTGTGCTATGTGGGAACACAGGGGCCTGTGGATAGTTAGTGATCAGAGCAGCAGGTGGAGGGAGGGACATCTTTCTGATTGTTATAGGTTTACAAGTGGAGTTTAAGCTAGGTAGAAGCTTTCCAGCCTGGGCTACACTGCCCTGTTGCTTTGCCAAAGGATCACATGACTAGTTCTGGCCACAGCATGAGAGCAAAAATGAATTGTGTCCCTTCCAGTCTGTGGTAGTTAGTATTTTGTGAGGCTTCCTTCCCCAAATCTTTTCCTTCACAGGCCACCTCCTAGCAGCACCTCAGGTTTGCTGTCGCGTCCCAGAGTATCCACTTCAAAGAGAGTCACCTAGAAAAGGGACTTAGGAAGAGCTACAACAGACTTTGAGTAAAAGAGAAATTTTGTCACCTCAATTCACTGTGATTTCATTGGTGTCCTTACAGCAGCTGATGTTAATTAGCCTGCCTGATAGAACTGGGATAGGCCAAGTGCAGGGAAGGAAGTAACGTCACATTCTGGTGAAGAAACTAAAATAATTTAATACTCTTAAAACAGAAGATGAGCTGGGAGAAGTAGAAAGTGAGGCTGTGAGGTAGGCAAAAAAAAAAAAGGTGTTTCTCAAGGTGTGGTTCATAAATAACCTAAATAAAAATCACCTGGGAGTCTAATTAATACTATAGAGCTACAGGGGCTCCATATAAGGGTTTTAGAACCAACAGAATCTCTTAAGAGGATCCAAAGATACACTTTAAATAATAACTCAAATGATTCAAATGTGCACAACAGGTTGAAAGAGACCTGGCTGGATAGTGGAGGACTTTGTGTACTGTTGAGAGCCACAGCCAAAGGGGCCCCAGCAAACTTCCAGCTGCCGGCTGATGATTGGCTCACAGTGGCCCCAGCAACATCTAGCTGATTGGCTCCCCTGCGGTGATGTTCATTGGGCTGTTTCCCTGCCCTTCAAGCTGCCAGCTGATGATTGGCTCACAGTGGCCCCAGCAACATCTAGCTGATTGGCTCCTCTGCAGTCATGTTCATTGGGCTGTTTCCCTGCCCTTCAGACTGCCAGCTGATGATTGGCTCACAGTGGCCCCAGCAACATCTAGCTGATTGGCTCCTCTGCGGTCATGTTCATTGGGCTGTTTCCCTGCCCTTCAGACTAGGGAACTGCTCATTGGGGGACTTCTTTGGCTCCGCCCATGCGACCTAGCCAATCGGCCTCAAGAGCAGGAGGATTGTGGGAGGTGGTGGTTGGTGTGTGAGAGAGGCGTGTGGAAGCAGGTGGTGGCAGTTGGGCTCTGAGGGTTTTTCCTGAGGAGCTGTTTTGTTTGGCGTTTGTAGTTTTAAAAATAAAGTTTGTTTCTTTTGACAAGTGGCTCCTGAATTGTGCCCAGCCAGACTGCGGCAGTGTACCATTTTAGGAATCCTTTAATTCATTTTACCACACAGGCAATTGGGAATAGGTGAAAGGTTGTACTTCAGCATGATCATATCTAAGTAGGGTGGATGCTCCTGGGGGCAAGGACTGTTTTGATCACCACTGCATCCTTAATGCCTTAGAAACAACTTGGAGTTCTGTAGGTACTCAATAAATAGTAGGTACTGAACAGACGTATAAAATTTAAGTTTTAAAATGAGAATTGCCAAGGAAGTAGAGATAACAAAATGGAGGGGAAGATAATGATTGCTAGTGGCCTGCTAGGAGGCTATTAAAATTGTTCAGGTGTGAGATGATGTATTTTTAAGCTAAGGCAGTGGCAGAGTAAAAAAGGGAGCGTGATTTTGAAATACATGTAGAAGGATAAATTGGTGTGACCGAGTGAATTATTCAGGTAGGTGGGTGGTGGAAAAAAAGAATCGAAGACTCTAATATTTTTTTTTCTTATCTTACAAAATTGATAATGGTGTTATTCACAAAGATTGGCCACTCAAACCAGTTTTCAGAAGAAAATGATAAGTTCTGTTTTGTATATGTTGAGCTTGAAATTTTGATAAAGCATTCGGATATCTGGTATACAGTTGATTATATATTTTAAAACTTATGAGAAAGAACTGAGCTGTAGACATAGATTTGGGACTCTGCTATTCATTCATCTGTTGTTTCATCCATGAAATAAACATTTATTGCATGTTCCCCTTATTAAATACCATACTAGGGGGTTAGACTTATGAAGATGCCTTCAAATGTCTCGGAGTTCCATAAGAGGACTAAACTGTAATAGGCACTCTGAAAATGATATGCCCAGGGAGGTCCGAGAGGGCACACAACCCAACTGGGAGGTAGAAGGGTCATAGTGGAGACCTTAAGAAAAAGTGCATTCTGAGCGGAATCATCAATGTGGACAGAAGTTAGCTGCAACAGATTCAGGGAGGAAGAAGCCAGATTGCAATGATTGAGAAGTGAATGGGAGATCAGGAAGTCAGGACAATGGGTTTAAGACAACAATTTCATAAAATGTTGATGAGAAGGAAAAAAAGAGAAATAGGTCAATAGCAAGAAGGCGGCATCATAGAGGTCCAAAAATTCTATTTAGAAAAGGAGAGAGTTGGGCGTGTTTTCTTGAAGAAGGGCAGGAAAAGTTGAAGTTAGGAAGGAGAAAATTGAAGCAAAATTACAGAGGAGACAGGTAGTAAGTTCACTGGATAGAAAGAGCTGTTGACAGGAGGTGAAAGAATTCTTCTACTGTTCGGGTGGCAAGGAAATATACAGGTAAAAATATATCTGTAGTGGGGAGGGAGGGGTTGGCAAGAGGAAGAGTATTGTGCATGAGTAGCAAGCACTATTAGGTCTTTTTTGTTGTTGTAGTTTTGTTTTTGGATTTTTGTCTGTTTTTTTGTACCAGGGATTGAAGCCAGGGGTGCTTAACCCCTGAGCCACATCCCCAGCCCATTTTATTTTATTTTATTTTTGTTTTGTTTTGCTTCATTTTGAGAAGGGTCTTGCTAAGATGCTGAGTCTTGCTTTGAATTTGTGATCCTCGTACCTCAGCCTCCTAAGCTGCTGGGATTACAGGCATGCGCTACCACACTCGGTTTTTGTTAGGGTTTTGGAGGTGAAGGATTGTACAAATCAGCATGGATTTGTGTTTAAAAGGGAAAAGGGAAGAGAGAAAGAGAGCTGTAACTTTTAAGTGAAGCTTAACAAAAACTACATGCCAGAAAATATACCTATGCCCAGGGATAATATTCTTTTTTTAGAAAGATATGTTTGCTCCCAAATTGTGAGAACTCCACAGTATCCTGGTAGTTATCTATTTTGACAAACCTGTGCCTAGCACAATGCTTGACACATGAGAGGCACTCAGAAATAATGATTGCTGTATGATTCTGGAGCCTGATCAGTACCTTTAGAACATCTTTATTCCTGACAGTCATAAATTTTGATTATAATGAAACCAATATACTAATTAGTCCTAATTACTAATAATTAAAAGTAATAGCCAATCATATCAGTAAAATAGCTTCTCCTAAGTGTGCTAGACCAACAAAAGATGACAAATGTTAAATTCAGTACACTTGCACATGATTCAACGCAATCGGGGGGAAAAAAATAGGCCAGAATTCATGACATCACTTCTCATTGCTCAGTGCTTTGTAGGCCTCTTTATATTCAGACAAGATCTTTTGGATTTAGAGTAAGATTTAAATAATCTCCTAAAACAACATATGCTCAACTCATAACTGTTACCAAACATATGTTCAGAATGGGATAAGCCAGTAGCTATGATTTACGCAAGAAAAGAAGGCAGCATGCATATCTATCCTTTTGTGAATCCAATATGAAAATACTCTTAAAATTTTATCATTTTATTTTTATATTTGGAAGCTTGAAAAATGAAATAGAAATTCAATCAGATCAATGATTTTTATTATTACCACCATACCCACCACAACCACCTGCATCGTCACCACCGTCTTTAGCAGGAACATCTTCAAAAAAAAAATGAAGGGTTGTACCAGGGACTCATACAGTCCATGTACGTGGAAAGATCTCAAGGCCAAGTGACCCAAAAGGAGGAAGAAAGAATGGTGCTTGTGGCTAGATGCTAGGTGCTTGTGGCCAGTGCTTTGGTTACTCAATAATCAGTTGTTCATTTTTTTTATAGTTTGTCATTTCTAGAATGTTATGAAAATGGAACCAATACAGTATGTGACTACTTTGAATTAGCTTTATTCACTCAATATAATTTGCTTGAGATTTATCTAAATTGTTGTATATATCAATACTTTGTTCCTAGCCATGTTGCCAGAACTCATTCATAACCCCCACCCAACATGAGGATCACATGGAAAACTTCAATCATACAATTGTATAGATCCTATTCCAAATCAGTTGTATCAAAATCTGAAAGATAAGATGTTTTGGGAGAACTGAGCACCAGCACTTTTCAAATCTTAGGATTTTTTTTTAATTACTACTAAGTCTTAACATTGAGCCAATTATAGATTCACATGGAGTTGTATAAAAAAATAGAGATCCCATGTGTTAGTTACCCAGTTTCCTTGTATGGCAATACCTTGCAGAACTATAGTACAATTTCACAATAGAACTCTAACACTGATGATGTGAAGATACACAACAGTCATCATCATGAGGAAACCTCATGTCACTCTCTGCTCTGGGCATATCTACTTCTCTCCCACCTCTTAAGTAAAAACTCTGGTTACCCAATAATCAGTTGTTCATTTTTATAGTTTGTCATTTCTAGAATGTTGTGAAAATGGAACCAATACAGTTTGTGACTACTTTGGATCAACTTTATTCACTCAATATAATTTGATTGAGATTTATCTAAATTGTTGTATATATCAATACTTTGTTCCTATATATTGCTTAGTAGTATTCCATAGTTTGTGTAACAGTTTGCCTCTTGAAGGACATCTGCATTGTTTCATTTTTTATGCTATTATGATGTTTATCTATACTTTTTTGAGTAAAAATCAATTTTCATCTCTGAGATAAATTTCCAAAAGTATATTTTTTGGTCGTATGGTAGTTGTATGTTTATTTTTATGTGAAATTGCCAAATGGTTTTCTAAAGTGGCCATACTGTTTTACATTCCCACTAGTAATGTACGAGTTCTTGCCTTATTTCTTTTTGAATGGCTAACTTAGTGACTATCTGCCGTGCTTTAGCTATTGAAGTAGATACCTGCATGACTATGTCCAGTTTCTCTCCATCTTCCCTCTTGACTGCTGGATGGTCTTCTATGTTATTTTCAAATACCCCCTGTTCTGTGTTCCTAGTCCTTTGGGATCTTATATCCTTAAAATAAAGGACAGTCTGGCTCACAGGAATTTGGAAGTCTTAATTATTTGGAGAAAAGGAACTATAGGGAAAGTATCTGCTCATCTGAAGTAAGCTGACATTTGATCAAACACCCATGAATTCAATCCCCAGTATTAAAAGGAAAAAGAATTGAAAGAAGAAAACTACCAAGGGGTTGTGTTGACATGGGACCTATGTACCTGGAGAGGAGAGAGCTGGCTTTAAGCATCTTACACCTTACATCTTTAAGCATCTTACAATAAGCACAAGAAATCTCTTTTCAGAGCTCCAGAATTACACAGTCTTTCCCCTGTTCTTACTGCCTTTCAACACAGCACCTTACATCTCTACAAAAGCCTAATGGAGGTGGATGAAGCCTGAGATAAAGAATAGAATGAATCACTTCACACTGAAATCTTTATTCTCTTTCATGGGAGAACTCCCCCGTATCTTCTAGAGAATCCTCATCCATCCACAAACACAGATGGACTTGAGCTTTCAAGTAACACTTGACAGTAGTTCCCTTGCCTTTGCCAGTATCCAGGAAATGAGCCTTCTGAGGACATGGATCTAGCACATCAACTAGAGCAGGGTTTCCCAAGGGGCAAACTGAGATCTGCCGACTTACCTATTGAACGGAACCACTAAGGGCCAACTGCTTTGTCTTAGGATACACTCCACCCTTCTTAGAACAATGTCCTGGGCCAGCACCAGAATGACATGGAAATTTGTTAGAAATGCAGATTCCACAAATTCACTGGGTGTATTTGTCCTACACTCACTTTAAAAATGGAATAGAACAGGAGAGATTAGAATAACAATATGAGGCTGCCTCAAAAGTACTAAGGTTAGAAGTTGTTTCTGAAGATTTTATTTCTGTGAATGTATGCATGCACCTCACCACACTTACACACACACACACCCCACGATGTAAAATGTATTTATTCCTGTGGGCAGAAGTTAAAAAAAAATTCAGGCAGTAGTGATGTCTTAAATTTAGAGCAGCTAAGACTTCACATCACCATAATGTATAGGGCTAAGAATGTGTCCTTAGCATGTGTCCTTAGCTCTAATTGGAGACATTTGTCCAGAAATTCCCTCTTTGGGGAGGTCCTCCCTGACCTCTCTCCCAGGGAGAGTGCATCCTGACCTCTCTGAGCTGCTCTTTCACTGCCCTTATTGCACTTGCCTCTCTGACTATAATGCTTTGGCTTATGTGCCTGTTTTTTCTAATGGATTGAAGTGAGAGCGTGAGCTGTAGGAGCTCCATTCACATAACTGGTGAGCGTGTGCTACTGATGTGGGTGAGTTGGAGTCATGCATGTACCTACTTCAATAGCTAAAGCACAGTAGATAGTCAATAAGTTAGCCATTCAAAAAGAAATAAGGGAAGAATCATCAATGAATAAAAAAATTAGTGGGTGAAACTTTAATGAGAATCTAGATATTTAGGTAGTGTACACTAGTTATATTAGAGCAGACTTCTAATTTTAGAAAATAGACACTCAAATATTAGAAGGAAGGGAGGAGAGAGAGGAGAAATGTAACTCTTTTTAAAATCTAAAACCATTTCTAAATATAAAATTAAAAACGAATAAATTGAAGACAACACTATCTTATGTCTGGTTAATCATAGAGATAACTAGATGGCATTATGTAATTTACATTAAGAATGCTTAGGTATTTTGGTTCCAAAATCACAGGCAGGAATGAAGCCTGGACCTGCTCTGTCCAAAAACCAGCAAACTAGGAGACTTTAGCTATATCTGTAAACAGTCCATGTTATTTAGATAAACTGATGAGTTACTTAGTAGTTTCAAGTTGGTTGGTGATCAGGCCATCCAGTCAAAAGTCCAAAATGGTCTACATAGTCTGAATCACCACCAGCCTTGGGAAAGCATTAGCTGCCTGCCCTTTAGCCAGCTCTCTCCTCTCCAGGTAAATAGGTCCCATGTCAACACAACCCCTTGGTAGTTTTCTTCTTTCAATTTTTTTTTTCCTTTTACTTCTGGGGATTGAATTCAGGGGTGCTTTACCACTGAGCCACATCCCCTGTTCTTTTTACTTTTTATTTTGAGACAGGATCTTGCTAAGTTGCTGAGGCTGGTTTCAAACTTTTGATCCTCTTGCCTAAACCTCCCCAGTCACTGGGATTACTACTTCAATAGCTGAAGCACGGTAGATTGTCACTAAGTTAGCCATTCAAAAAGAAATAAGGCAAGAATCATCAATGGATACAAAAATTAGTGCCAATTAGTGGCAATCCTCTGTCCAGCTCAAATTTATCTCTCTGTAAAACAGAAAATCCCCACTAGCAAGCCCATTTAGAGAAAAGTCCCTTACGAAGTTTCTATGCAAGTTTATGCTTTACTGCTACATCAAAATTGCATGAGGACACAGCTCAGTTTGGTGCTCTCTATGTATTACAGCAGCACAAAACTACCCGACTGAGGGTTCAAATTCAAATAACCAGTTATTTTACACACTAATTACATCAGCCAATTGAGTTTCCACTCAGTGATTTTTTACCAAGGATCTGACTAAATTGCATAAATTAAATGTGGTTTCAATATCAGAAAAATTTAACTATCCAGTGCCAAAAATCGCCACATAATCTGAGGTACCTGCAAAAAACCAAAACAAAACAAATAAACAAACAAAAAAACAGCCTTAGGATAATGGGAAGAAAATAACCTTTGGTAATTGTATCTCTTTTTTTGTGAAGGACAATGACATATGTCTATATAACTAATGGTTGGGCTCCTGTACCTAGAACTTGATGGGGGAAATGAACAGGTTAGGGGAGAAGGGGGTACTGTGTCCTTCCTCGACCAAGGGCTAGGGAAGGAAAACCTCAGATTAGATGTAGCTCTAAGCGCTTTACCACTTGGAAGACTTCTTTTTCACCAATGAGGTTCTCTATTCTCTGCCTCTGCCTTCCACGTCTCTGGCTATGCTGTGGTCCCAGGAGAATTCAGAGTCAAACATTATCATTCATAACAACTCTCACAATAAAATGTTATAGGTTGATGATGTTAAACTCTAATTTTAATTACTCTACTAAGCTATTACATATCCTTGAAACAAAGTTACATGCAGGGAAGAAACAGAGGGACATAAGGAAGGGAACTCCCAGGCTCCAATCCCAGCTGAATTATAAATCATAGTAAGGTGGTTGACTTTGAGCTAACTCCATAAACTTTATTTTTTATCCAAAACATGAGTTTGGACTTGACGACCTTTAAGAACACTTTTATGTCTAAATCTCAGTGCTTCTAAATAAATGATTCCTCTTTGTATAAATAAGCTCTTCAGGGGACTGAATAAGTCAAACTGGCCATGTTCTCCCATAGACATTTCATATTCAAGGTCATTCTCAGGGACATTTCTATTCCTAGATTTCAGGACCAAGTCTTGAATATAATATATATACAGGTGTGTGAACAGATAGATTGGCTGGATGGAAAGTAGGTAAGTAGGGAACTAGAGAATCACAAACATTCCTTTGCACACAACCATACACAAGAATACATCCCAAATAATCTATCTATACATTTATATGCTACAAAAACACACAAAACATACACACATAGAATGTCTATACTATGTGTGTGTTTTCAATGCCTCATTACACACTACTTCACAAACAAGAGGAATCATTCTTCATTAGTAAAAGAGACCAATTCAAAACACTTCAAATGCATTACACAAAATATATAGGACATCAACGTAAGTGCTTTGACAAGAAACAGAGACAGGCCACAGGGCCAGCCAAAGTATCCAGAGTGGGAGGACAGGAAACTTCAAGGAAGACATCCTCAAAGGCATCTACATGCAGACCACACCTGCCTGTGCATATTAAATGAGAGCTCAGACACGCAAGATGGTGCTAATGTGGATAAAATATGGATAAGGAGAGACGAGATACCAACTAAATGAATAAAATTGAGGCATTGGAAAAATGAAACACAGTCCTTTGAGCCAAGTAGCCAACATCAATATCCAATTCAGAAAAGGTGATGCATAGACTACCAAACAGAGCAGAAACTCTGAATGACTTCAAGAGTTTGCTATTTCCTAAGTACTAGTAGGAATGCAAAGCTCCCCAGATGAGCTTTTGTGTGAGTGTGTGTGCGTGTGTGTGTGTGTGTGTGTGTGTGTGTGTGTGTGTGTGAGGGTGTAGACCAAATGCAGTACTGCAGGCAAAAGACACGGGTCCTAGCATGGCTAGACCATATAGAAGTGGGTTACTTAAATTTCAAACTATCTTTTCCAAGAAATCAAGACACCCTCAGCTTACTTCCTTCACAGAGTTGTTGGAAGGGCTAAACAAGAGAGTGGGTGTGAAACTCCTTTGGAGAAGAACTGTGTATCATTCATTCTGTAAATGGTTATTATTTTTATGGAATCACTAGGATCGGGCCAGAATGCATTATTCAGAGAAGATCACAGAGTGTAGACAACTCTCTCATCCTCAAGGAGTTTTAGTAGAAGGATTTTATATGTAAACCTAGAGTCCCAAGAGAGTGCTTGGTAATACCACTTCCAAGTGTTCCACCCCCCCTTCACCACCACAGCCCTCATCAGTCAAGGCAGCATAATCGTCTCACCAACTGTGGCTCTCTCTGAGCCTGACTGCTAAAGCACTGCCTCCTTGTACAAACCCCACTCATCAAATCTCTCAGGATTTCTTCACTGATACCCTCTGACATTTTTACATTGGCTCTGCTGTCCTTCTGTCTCCCTAATTTGTGATATTCCCCAATCCATCTACCGTCACACTGAATGGGTGTCATAGACAATGATTTCCATCTTGTATGTGTCACCACCCTGATCCACGTGTCTACAATGTTGCTCTTGGCTGATGACACTGGCTTCCAAACTTCCTTCTGCTTGCAGTCTCTAATATTTCCAACTTATTCTAATTCTACTGCCAGATCTACCCTCTTATGATACCGCTTTTATTACATCATCTGTTTCTGTTGTTTTTTTCTTTTGAACTACAAAAGTAACACACTTGTCTTATTTTTTCCTATCAATTCAAAAATATATAAAGAGGAAAAAAAATCCATAAGATACTTTTTACTCTTACCCTAAGGGTAAGCTAAAGGCATAATTCAGAAAAGGCAGTTTTGTGTGTGCAAAGTTAAATGAGGCCTGATTCTAGCTCTCTACTACATACTTGCAAGGGCAGAGCATTGGAAGGAGTAAAGATCTTGCATTTCCCTTAGACCTAAACTATAATCCTTAGGGGCTACAGCCACACAAAAGGGTTAGGAGCTTCAGGAGTTTCTTGCCCTCTTTACCCAGAGCACCTTCACTTTTGTCTATTTCTTATACTTCGTTTCCTGTAAGATATCACTGGAAGAAAAAAACCTGTTGCGAAAAAAAAAAAAAAAAAAGTATGAAACCATTCCTTAGAGACTATCTTCCTAAGTATCTCTTCTCTCAGATTGGATTCTGATAAGGGCTAGAGAGCTGACAATTTGAGGTTATTCTCTCTGACAAGTGTCTGGAAGGCAGATGGTCTATGTTATTGATTGAGCAAAGATTGATATGTTTTAAATACAAGGGAAAGAAGTGGTTGGTTTGATATTCTGTTATGAAGTCTTCAAAAGGATACCGTGAGATCCCTGGGGGACAGGATGGTGTCTTACATGCTTCTTGTATGTCCCACAAAAATCTGAAACTGTATCTTGCAGATATTCAATAGGCACTTACAATCACTTTGAATTATATTGGATCCATTTTAGCCACGTTTCTCCGAGTTCATATAGGACTTGATGGTGTTTTTAAGGGCCATTGATGTCAGAGACCCTGATGTCAGAGTCATTTGTCCTAGTTCATCTTACACATTTCCCAGCAGAGTGTCAGGTCACCATTTGAAATATTTGCAGGCCCCTCCTCTCATCCTGCTCTCTCCTGGCTCTTCATCTGCTCAAGTGTTCCTCCCCATGACAACACTCTACCGTGGTCAGAGGATCAGTTGTCAGATTCCATAACTTACAGAACTTCCTTCCTTCATACTTACCCTACATGGAGGACCAATATAAAAAAGGTCTCCCGGGCTGGAGATGTGGCTCAAGCGGTGGCGAGCTCGCCTGGCATGTGCGGGGTGCTGGGTTTGATCCTCAACACCACATAAAAATAAAATAAAGATATTGTTTTTTAAAAAAAGGTCTCCCTTTTTCCTTGCTGTAATGAAAATTGATCTATCCTGTGCCCCACATCCACATTTCACCTGACATGTTATTCCAGTTTCACAAGTTATGGAAATTCATTATGATGTATCTCTGTGTTTCTGACCAATAATATATATTTTCCTCTTGACATAGGATAGTAATGACTAATGCAAATAGTAAAAGGCAATATTTTGAGGCCACAACAGCCTTTGAATCATAATAATCTCACCTTTCTAGGTCTTATTATATTGGTGTACAAAATTAACTTGAATGCCTTATCCCTTCATGAGAGTCAGAAGAAATTAAAGAATCATCCTGACCATGGCAACATTCTTTACTTGGTCTCTTTTACTGAACAGAATGAAAGCCTCCTATTGGCACAAACATGTCCTTCAAACAGTGTGAAGCCATTCTTTCACACAAGTAATTGTTGAGTGTCCATCAGGTGCTGTGTTAAATACCGGGCTTACAACAAATTCCCTAACCTCATGCATATGTAGTCTAGTGGAAGAGACAGACATGAAAAATGTAATCATAATAAATTGCTAGGAAGGCTGGGTAGAAACTGAGGTGGAACCTTCAAAGGAAACAGCACAAGTGTATCTAGGACTTGGTATAGAAACTGGGGAAGAAATGAATTCTCATTTATCTGCAATAGTCTCATGTCTTTTTCATTTCCTCAGAGTGACTGGATAATGACTTGAGATTTAAGGATTTCAGCCATTGGTGTCCTTTGAGAAAGAAATCCACAGACTGGAGGGTAGGATAGGAGTGGAAAATATCAGGCAAAGGAGATGGAGAGTACGTAAAGGTGTTGTTGATGTCATTTGATGCATCTCCTGAGGGACAGTCAGTTCTCTTACCCTCTACGGCTGCCCACATTCTTCATGGTTTTCTGGAGAAACTGGTCCATTTAGGAAAAATTTTATTGAGTCTCTGCTATATGCGAGGCATTTGGATGAGAAACAAGAATACAAAGATCAGGGGCTGGGGATGTGGCTCAAGCGGTAACACGCTCACCTGGCATGTGCGCGGGGCACTGGATTCCATCCTCAGCACCACATAAAAATAAAGATGTTGTGTCCACTGAAAACTAAAAAATAAATATTAAAAAAATTCTCTTTCTCTCTCTATTAAAAAAAGAATACAAAGACCAAAAACTTTTAGGAAAAAAAAACAATATCCTGCTATTCAAGATGTTATAACATAGTAGGGGTAAGAAATACAAAAACAAGTGATTTCAACATGGCATTATAATGCAAGTAAAAAAAGTGTGAACCAGGCCCTTTGAAGCACAAAGTGATAGTTTCTGCTTGGGTGCCAGATATTTTCAGCTGGCCCTTTTGCATCTGTTCCTCTCCTTCATGCTGTGGGGGCCAGGTGGCTGACCTGACTCCATTGCTCTCTCATTCCCTGCTCTTCTTTAGTTACCCCTGCTGGTGAGTGTTTGCAGGAGACCTGAAGCAGTGAAAAGAGTGAGGATAATTTTTCCCTTGGCTTTCTTCCTGCAGAAGATGACTGTGGGCTGTTCACATCCCTCACACACCCCTCTTTGCCTCTAGGTTTAAGTAATATTTCCCTTGCCCAGGGAGGAGGCAGATGAGAGCCTCTGTTTTGGCCTCAGGATACTCACTACTTTTGTCTTCATGGTTTCCCATATTCTTCCCACATATCTGTAAGGAATGTCTTTACTAGACACTTCTTAAGTTACCCATTTCAAATGAGCTATGCCCTGACATAAGGTAACTGCCATCTGATTAAAGAAAATTTATATGGAGATGAGTTAAAGGGTTCAACAGGAAGACTGGAGAAGAAAGGGACATCAAATAGCAGGAACAGCAATGGAAAGACACAAAGGAAAACTGCAAGACATATGGGATGAATTACTGCCATCTAGTCCATGTTAAATGTTGGAACTGGAATAGAAACTGGTCTTATGACAGTACTTATGACACTGCAAAACACAATCATTTTTTCAAATGGAAGTAGGAGACCAATGCAGAAAAACCTGGTGTTGGGTTATTACAGAAACTCAGATAGGTAATAATTTGAAATATGTCATGAAATGGAGATTTTTCTCAAGGGTCTTCCTCTATTCATACAGTTACAAAGGGGTGGGGAGAGAGAGAAGGAGAGGAGGAGAGAGGGAGAAGGGGAGGGGGAGAGGTGGAGGGGGAGGGGAGAGAAGGGGAGGGGGAGAGAGAAAAAAGAAGGAGGAGGAGGAAGAGGAGGAGGAGGGAAGGGGAGGAGGAAAAGAAGAAGGGGGAGGAGGAGGGAGGAAGAGAAACAAAAAAGAGGTAGAAATAACACTGACAAATTAGGTCAAGAGATTTCCAGATTTCTCAGAAGGCAAGATGATTCTCATTAAGACTGTGAATCCAAGAATTGGAAGATATTTAGAGAGAAAATGAAAAGATCTCTGTTTCTCCACTGACTTACAGACAGAGAAGGTAGAAGAACCATAACAACCTAGACACAATACACATCATTTCATGTTTAACAATCTGCTGTGGATACATTGGTTTGGCTTAAATGATCCATCCTTCAGCCAAGTGAGGCCATCAAAAAAGGGGTGTAGTTCTCTCATGGTCAATTCAAAGGTCCTTCACATAGTCTGGTTCTCCTGAGAGCAACAGTGTGCACTTCTCCTTGATTCCTAATGCTCCCAATATGAATTCTATGCATATTTGTGTAAAACAGCCTTTTAAAGTTAAAACTGTCAACTATGAGTCCTTGGGGACAGTAATAGCAAGATAGGAGGGGAAAACGTTTTCATTTTCAATCTGAGAAATTGTATTTTCACTTGTAAGATGTGACACATTTAATTTTAATGAATTGGAAACCAAGGTGTTTTTTTTTTTAAATCCATTTCTCAGTATTATGGTATGTTGAAAGACAGGCAAGTGACTGAAGGGCAGAAGAAATGGAGAAGGTGACTGTAGAATTGTTACTCCCACCCCAATCTCCCTCCCTCAAAGGAAATGGTTATATTTTGAAATACATAAACTGTCTCCAATTTTTGCCATTCCATTTCTCTCAGAAAAATGAAACTCTGAATAGTTAAGGGGTTTGGACTTGCTATGCAAACTGTTTCTTGATTTGGTTTGGCCAGAAGACCGTCTCAGAAACAAAATAATGTACCAAGTCTAGACTCTGGCTTTGGAGGCAAGCCAGTGGTCTATAAATGGCAGTACACATACAGCTGGACATTAGCATGCCAGTACCAAAATAGGGAATTCTCTAGTTTGATTCTTCCATTAGGCATGCAATTCTTTCCAAAGTTAGATTAGGAACTGGTAATAATCCAGAACCATAAATCCCATGGCCAAATCAGAGAAACAACAAAAGGGTTAGAAGCTATGGCATATTTTTTTCTCCCACATACTGCATTCTATTCTTGATATCTTTAACCCCTCCCTTCTTTCTCATCACTCACACTTCTGGCAATCCAACTCTTAGTTACATTTCAAAATTCAGTACTTAAAACCTATACAGATCACTTCCTGCACAAACCCCTGTTTTAGTCAGATGCTTTTTGTTGTTATTGTTATTGTTGTTGTTGTTGTAACCAAAAGACCTGACAAGAACAATATAGAGGAGAGAAAGTTTAGTTGTGGTCCAGGGTTTCATAGATGGCTGACTCCATAGCTCTGGGTCCAAGGTGAGGCAGAACATCATGGCAGAAGGGGATGGAGGAGGAAAGGAGCTCAGAACATGATAGTTAGAAAGTAGAGAGCTCTGCTCACCAGGGACAAAAAATAAATCTCAAAGGGCCCCCAGTGACCTACCTCCTGCAGCCATACCCTACCTGCCTACAGTTACCATCCAGTTACTACTTCAGGACATTCTTGCTTTGTCTCACACATGAGATTTTGGGGAATGCCTCATTTCTAAACCATAACACCACTTAAGTCAGAACCAAGGCTCCTCTCCTCTACTCCTTCTAGAATATCCTACCTGCCTCGGTTATCTCTTTCCAAGCACAGAATTGACCCACTCTTTACAAATCTGTCTCTTCTGCTAGATTCTGTTTCCGTGAGGCAGAGGGTGTCTTATTCATCATGGTCCTGGTGCCTGGTCCTGGGTCTAACACCTAGTGAGTGGGTACAAAATTCTGGGGGACTGAATTTTGGCACACTGAGTGCTAACTATTGGTCAACCCCTGTGCTAGAGGGCAACATGCCAGCAGGCAAAAGAAAAAGACTACATGGTGACAGTTGATTTCTAAGCACTCTATATTCATTAGCTCCTTTACCCTCACATTAACCTGAGAGAGAGCTCATATTAAAATCCCCATTTACAAATGAGGAAACTGAGGCATAGATTAAAACAAGGAAGTCTGTGTAAAAGTCTATCTCCTTAGACTCTATGCCATGCTGCTTCTCAGTAAAAATTAGTATACGGACCCATTTGTAGAGCACATTGTACTTTAGCAAATGTTTATGGGCATATTTTTCTTTTCTAGTCAACCCTATCTGATAACTGGTGACATACTTTAACATAGTAGGCTTGGTTTTCTTCTGGATTCCCCAAAGTTATTTTCCTCTGGAGTCCATACCATGGCCTAGTCTAACAGCTTGCCTTAAGGGCTGGCTGACCCACCCTGTTAGGCAGGCTAGGCACATATACACACACACACACACACACACACACACACACACACACACAAACCCACACCAAAATGTGCCCAAGCCTATGGTAAGGCTCCTGGAATGTGCTCATCTAAATCCATGCCACTCAGGGGCCTCCTGCTAAGAGCCAGCACATACAATGCCTTGGCTGGTGCTTGTTTGCTTAGCTGTATTGACAGCATTATCCATTAAAGACAGAAGAGATAGTAATGTGTGGCATTAAGAGCCAGTGGGCTCTAATTCAAATCTGGGTTGGAAAACATCACAGCGCAGCAAGGAAAACATTCATCTTGGAACATCTATATTAATGAATTTAATCACATTTATTCCACCCTATCAGATGTATGATTCAATATGCAAATTAAATATTTAGATAACAGTGTGGAGATCACTGTTTACTTAATAAATTAGTATTTTCTAAAATATAAAAAGGAAGACAATAAAAGAGAAATGCACCATAATCATCCTATAAGGTGTAACCTGTCTTTAATAATTAGTCAACAGTTTCCACAAAAGACATTCAAAATGCTAAGAGCAGTCTGCATGAGTTTTAATTTTAATATCAGAATTAGATTCCTGAGGATTAAGCTATCTTCTCACCTTTAATGAATATTGGGAATTGTAGGTACTATTTGTTTTCAGCTTCAAAATCAAGGGTGGTGCCAACATAGTCATAAAACCAACAGAAGAGAAGGAACAAGAGAAAGAATGAACGTTGACGTAATCTCTCCCTTTCTGAGCAATGGTTTGTGCTTTTGAAACTTTTTAATGAATACGAATCCCTCAAGTCAGAGTGACCTTCTCCAGATGGTTCTTGGATGAGGGGGATGTCTCCGCCGATTCCAGCAGTAGTTCCTGGGAGACACAAACAGGATCGGCTTAGCCCCAGCCAGGCCAGTGACTGTGCTGACAGCTGGATAATCCCCTGAATGACAGTCCTAGCAGAATATTTAATTTTGCCACCAGCACCTTCCCCAGCACTCTGATCAGAGCAATTGACTCTTCCCTTGCAAGGAACCACTGCTGTCCTATTCAGCTCTTATCATTTATCAACTGAGGGCTGTAAGTCCTGCAACTTCCCTTCCTGGGCCCAATTCCATACCTTTGGGCTATTCTCCTTGCTTCTTCCAGAATGATTTTTTTTGGGGGGATGGGTTGACTATAAATGGGGTCACATAAATCCCCCAATCAAAATCCTTCCAAAGCTCTTCTGTCCCAAGGAGAACAGCAAAAACTTTACGGCTTGACCTTCCAAGTTACAACAGAGAATCTGACCTCTTTGGAGACATTTTTGTGTTCTCCAAATCCATTTCTCAGCTCCAGGTATCTTGCTTACATTTCCCCACACAAGCTTTTGCTCCCTGTATTCTCTCACCTAAAATATCCTCCATACTCCAACTTTCTTCTCAAAATGGTCAAAGGTTATACTTACCCTAGTATACTATGATCAAATATTTATTTCCTGGGCTGCAATTTTTGGATTGGGTAGGGAACATTCCTCTAGTCTCTCTCATGAACTCCTTTATTTTCCTGCACATACCTCTACTAAACTATTATCCTATTCTGTTCATTCAGGTAGTCATCTAACATTTACTAAACTCTTGAGAAATAAGGGACAAACACTGTGCTCACAGCTGATGCTCTCTCAAGATGCTTCCAGAGAGAGACAGACCCTCTTTGCTATATTGCATAAATACTATGCTAAAACCTTCAGGAAGCTATGAGGCGGGCATAGGAGAGACAACTCACCCTGATTTTAGGGGAAGAGGGGAGGTAGATCAGGAAAAACTTCTTGGTGGATGAATTTGAGATGTGAAGAACAATAGGAATGGATTAGATAAACAGAATGCAATGCAAGTTGGAATAGCCAAGAGAAAGACCCAGATGTGAGAGGGAAAGACCACTAGAGCGAGGGAAACAGACTCAGGAGGAAAAATGAAAGTCTTCACTTAGAACTTGTTTTGATTGGGATAACTGTGATGCTTAGGAAGTTAGATGGTTAGGTAGTTCTCAACTAGAAAGTCATCATCATAAATATGGCATTTAAGTACACAAAATTGGACAAAATGACCAAGAAATGAAGAAAAGACAGCCTAGGACCAATCATACTGTATTGTTATCTTCTTTACACATTGTCAGATTTATTTTAGAACTCTGTGGTGGAATTTTTCATTTATGGGTTCATGAATGAAAATAGCCTGCGATTTTCTTTATTTGAGTTGTCCTAGTTTGGGGTGTGATTCAACTTGTCCAGTTTCTCTACCAGTTCTGGAAGTTTTTCATCTATTATTAATTTGAATATTGCCTCTCCACCATTCTCACTACTCGAGCTCTTTTTCGCTCTCTCTCTTTCTAGACAGAGGGAAGATTTATTCATTCTGTTCTTTGTAATTCTTAACCTCTTTCATAGTTTCCATCACTTTGTGTTTAAATTGCATTTGGATACTTTCTTCAGATCTATTTTCTGGAACATTGATTCACTCTTCCTTTAAATCCAACCTGCAGTTTAGTCTGTGTATAACGATTTTTTTTTCAATTACTATTCTTACTTCTAAATCTTCTGTTTTACCTCTTTCTAAATCTTCTAACCTTATGTTTTGTCACCTTTGCAGCCCTCTCATATCTTTCTTTAAGCATATGAAGCACATATGTTTTTACATTCTATATCAGATTATTACAAGCATCATTCCTTGCGGGTCGAAGTCCATAGCCTGCTGTTTCTATTGAGTGACACTCATGGTGGCTTTTTTCCATGTATACTTGGCAGGTTTGGGCTGTGATCTCCTTTTCCTTCAAACTAGTCCATAGGAATCTGAGGATCTGGGATTAAAGTGTATTATTTCATAGAGAATTAACATTTACTTTTTATAAGCTCTTTGTCAATCCAGGGCCCATTAAGTCCAATGAGTTTATGTGTTTTGTCTTTTCATTAAAACTACACAGGTACCCTCAAATATGAAGGGCAGGCATAAGAGAAAGAAATTCTTGGTGCAACTTGCTTTCTTTCCTTTTCTTTTTACTCCACACAGAAATGAGGCAGAGACATACAATCCCCCTTCAAAAGGGCAGATTATGTTCTAGCTCACCTACCAAGGTGTTGAACTTTTAGGATTATACTTTATTCATGATTTTATAGCCCAACCTTCCAAGCTGGTAAGGCCCCCAAGCTTTATCAGCTATATACTGTGTATCTTGGTGGTGGCTGAAGACCCAGACTCTAGGATTCCAGACCTCTGAGGTCCTATTAAATAAGCACAAGCAGATATGGTCTGCATATATATGACTTTGACAATGTCCTTTTGGAAGCACATGCCCTCAGGACAATTACCAGTTCTTTTTTTAAAAGAGAGAGAGAGAGAGAGAGAGAGAGAGAGAGAGAGAGAGAGAGAAAGAAAGGGAGAGAGAGAGAGAGAGAGAATTTTAATATTTATTTTTTAGTTTTCAGTGAACACAACATCTTTGTTTGTATGTGGTGCTGAGGATCGAACCCGGGCCGCACACATGCCAGGCGAGCGCGCTACCGCTTGAGCCACATCCCCAGCCCAATTACCAGTTCTAATGCTTACTTACCTTCATAGAAGAACATATTCTTATCATTTATAATCTTCAATGGTTTCCCTTAATTCACTGCAAACTCATCCATGCTTTACAAATACATGTTGAAGCATTTTATCCAGAATTTCTATCTGCTGTATACCTGGAGGGGTTTATCTCTCCATCTTATTGCTGGGGATGAAATCCATTCCTTTATAATTTAACTTTTATAATACATTTCTGAACCATCCATCAATCTGCCCTTGCAGTTCATTTGAATTGAACAGGCCATTTCTCTACTTGTGGAAAGAATGTGAAGTGCCTCCAAAGAGCAGAAACTTTTCCCCCAGACTACATAAAGGGGCTGTGGAGAGCTGGGCTCCAGCCTCACAGTTCCTTCCCACCTGCTGGGCGGGCACTCTGCCTAATGCCAAAGTACCTGTAGGCCACTGAGGCTCCTCCCCTGTCATTCCAGCCTCTCTCATGGCAGTGCTCTTCCTGGCTTGGGTATGTGCTGGGAATTCTGAAACAGCAGTAAAGCCAACCAATTGCAGTATTTTCAAAGATTAATTATCATTCACTTTTAAAAAGTCAATTTTCTTTAAACTAGGGATGCAAATGAGAAAACAAATGAAAAATGGATTTTCAGAAGAACCGCATTTCCTGCTATTCAGCAAGAATCATCCCCAAACACTGATTAAAATATTGGGATTGCTTCATATCTTGTTAATCTCCAGTGAAGAGGCAATGCCATTTAAAATTAGCAAAAACCCTGTGATGTGAGAGGAAGCACAGAGTGAAGCATTTATAATGTTAATTTACTAAATAGATTTTTACCAAGTCAGTTTGGGTTGGCAGTGGAGTAGCCAACCACTTAGTAGGGTAATTTAAAAGGGGCCAAGAGGGTCTACATTACCTCTTGCTAATTTCCCCACTCATTAGAGCATAAAATTCCACCATCACTCACTCACTCTAGCTAGCGCTCTCTCTCCTCTCTCTCTTTAGTTCATATATCCTTTTCTAACTCACCTTCTAGTAGAAAGGCAGAGTCTAGGACAAACAGGTGGCAAGCAGTGGGAATAGGAAGTTCTAAAATCTGCAGCCTATGGATTAGGGGACTGCATATCTATGGTTCTTTCAGATTTAACTGTCCAAGAGGAATGATGAACTTGAACTAGATGTGTGTCCACGTCGATGGGATTCTAATCTATGGGTTAAGACATAGCAGTAGGAGTCTCCTGTGAAGAATCACAGAGTCAGGAAGGAGGCAGTGGTGTCCATGGAACTTGGAAGAGAATGCCAGCTCAGTGTGTGCAAAACATGTCACTAGAGCTCAAAGATCAAGCAGAATGCCAGTGTTCCTGCCAAATTTTAGGTTCAGATTGATGCAACTTCCCAGTCTTGGTTGTGCTAGAGCTATAAATTCCTGGGGCTACTTCTTTAGGTACCACATCTCTCCGACTCTGATTGAGCTAGCTGAAAATAGCAGAGACAAACCAAGAGTTTACATGGCACAGGGATACTGAGACCCAGCAAAAAGAAGAAAGTACCAAAAGCAGGACACAGAAAGGTAGTAACCAACATATTTCACCTGCTTGTCCACTTCCCCTCTGACAGATCCCACCTGCATACTTTACTTGCCCTCTAATTTCCTATTTATTCAGAATTGACTGAAATGTGGGTAGTTCACAGCCCATTTATACTAGTATAATGTGGAGACCCTGACCCCAATTCACCTCCTTTTAAGGGGGGCAAATGTGCTGTCAGAAATCTAGAAAGTAATAAGGTTCAGTGGTCTTCTCTGACTATCATGCATAGCCTACAGGTCTGGATCAGGGACCCATGCAATCTGGGATTGGCTCAGAGAAAGATCAGACCACTTTTTAACCTCTACCCAGTGGTGCATTGACCAAAATTTCAGATTAACTGACATTGGTGCTTTTCTTTGCCTGATCAGCAATTCCTTCAGAACTGTTCAGTGGGTCTGTAATCCCGATTTAGCAAAGTTTGCATTTCTTTCTTACAAGGAGTCAGAAAAAGGTATGAAGATTTATGTTTAATTGAAAAAAAATTTAGGCATCACTATTTATCTCCAGCTTGAGAGTGACGCATTTAGAAATGTTTGCATGCAGGGAAACTCCCTTGAATGAAGCACTTAGTTCAGTCATTCATTGGCCATTAATTAGAACCTTTATGTGTGAGCCCAGGTTGCAACATAATTGAGAATATAGATGTTCTATTGTGTGTTTCATTTATATCGTATTGAATACTTATTCTGTGTGTTAATTTATTCCATAAATTAATTTTATTGTCTTACTGAAGGTTCAACAACCCTTCATGCAATAAGGACAACAAGGCCAACATTAATCCCTAATTAATATATGTGGGTATCTGAGATCCAAAGGGGTTATATTGCTTGCCTAGGTTCACATATCTAGTTATATCAGCTCTAGAACTGTGGTGTATAAGAAAGACCTCTGCCTTCAAGAACCTCTAGTAGATTTTGGTGCATTGAAGTTGGGTCAATGCACCAAAATATACTAGAGAAAAACAAAAGATAAATATGTACAATAAAGGGCCATAGGTCTCATAACAAAGGTCCAAGAAGATAGTCTAAGGGGCAGGAGTCTAAAAATCAGAGAGAAGGCAGATTGAATGGAGTGATGATTTTGAATTCCCATCACTGGACAGGGTCAGGGTGTGTGTGTGTGTGTGTGTGTGTGTGTGTGTGTGTGTGTTGCTTGCTTATAAAGAGTGGCAGGTAGTTTGGGGTCATGTGAAGAGGAGAGAGAATACAGAAAAAAATTTATCCAGCATCTTAACCTTGTATTCTAACATAATTCCATGTGAATCCTTGTAATGTATATATTTAATGACATTCTCTCTATATACATTTGTATATATTTTGTATCTCTAATCAGATGATAAACTCTATTAGCACCACTAATTCATAACAGTTTCTAGCTCTAACATAGTTCTAGATTTGGAGAAGATATAAAATAGTTGCTGGACTTTGGTGGAAAGCTAGGAGTCAGGAAGGCAAAGCCTTCCAGAGAAGACACAAGACCCCAGGTTTCAGATGGATTGTCTGATTTCTGACCCTCCTTTGACTGAAAGAACCATCTGATGAGCTTCCATCATCTTAATTATTGAAAAGATAAGAAAAAAAAACCTCCTTTTTACTGAAAACTGCCTCCTTTTTCTACTGTTCTCACCATCAGGATTTGTGTATCACTTGTCAGTTCAAGAAGCTGCTGGTTATCATAGGACCACAGGGGCTACCATGTGGTATTCATCAGACCAGCACTGAGGAACGAAGAGTCAAGGTCACAGCTGGTGTTGTGTAACACCGACTAGAGAAACCAGAGCGTCACTAGGCTCCTACCAGCTGGGGTTGTGGTAGGAGTGGCAGCTTGTCTTATCTTTTAAACATTATTTTTTTTCCTTTTAAATGAACTGTTTCTCTACACTCCCTCCTGACTCCTTCCCTTCTCTCCTGTTCTATGAACCTTATCGAGAACAAATAGAGAATGATAGTAAAAGCAGCAGGAGGACATTCTAAAAATAAAGACAAATACCAAGCATTGTTAGGAAGTAGCCTGCATTTGTCATGGTCCATTAAGATGTGCTGTTGCTTCTCCTCCATTTTTTAGAAATAAAAAATGTCAGATATGACTTTCTAGAGTTCTGCCAGATGGTATCTGGGTGTGATTAGGGGACTTAGTATAGGAAAAAAATGGGAAAACCGTATGGTAGAGTGGGTGTGGGGTGGGGGCTGCCTTCCACAACAGTGAATGAGAGTTGCCAAATGTAGGGGTTTTGAACAATTTATTAGCAGGCATGCTGCACAGGAGGAAAATTGATCGGGAAGCTCAGAGGATAGAGTGAAGAGTTGGGAGAGGCGAGGTGCAAAACTGGACCTAAAACAGACGTAGAGATCCTATATGAAGGCAGAGACCAAGAGGCTGGAGAAACCTGGCAGTTTGGAGGCAACTCAGTAATGCTGGAAGGGTCATGACTTAGAACAAAAGCTCTGGGCAGCAGGTGAAATATTCCTCTCTTATGGACCTTGGCCAAGGAGCAGACCTTGCAAAGTTGTAGCCGCCATGTTTATAAAACTAGTCTTTTGAGTATAAATGAACCATGAAAGACCTTCAATTTTCTAAAACAACATATTTTTTTTCTATTGAACTGTCTTGAGTTTGGTTTACAAGATCATGCTCATGACCTGGCATAAGAAGTTCATAAATACAAGGTAGAATTAACTAGCTCTTGCATCTTTGAGCTCATGCTATCTAGACACACAAACCCAACACCCACTCACAAGCTTGGGGAAGACTGCTAACAAGCCAGCCTTGAGTCAGGAGACTTTAGCAGTCACCGACATCCAAAATGGGTTCTGATCTGAGCAGCTAAGATTTCATGTTTCTCCTTTTTTGAAGTTATTTGGCTTGGTTTTCTTGGGTTAATGATCTTCCATTGGACACCCTAGTGGTGAGAGAATTTGTCTTGACTGGGAAGGGACCCAAAAGTCAGTAGACAGTCTCTCTCTCTGAGAACTTTGTGTCTAACCCAAAAGAAGTCCTAACCTAAACTAGTTTAGCACCTCCTTCTAATAGCACATTCCTTCAATGTAACATTATCATTTCTGCTTCAAAGATTCAGACCATATTACATTTAGATATCATACTTCAAAATGTGGTCAAACAAAACTTTAAGTTAGAAGACTGGACTTTTAGAATCAGAGATAATCTCATCTGGCACTCTCCAAATTGATTTCCATAAGAGACCATGTAAGTGTGCCAACCCTTAATTCTATATACCTCTTATGGAGAATTACAAGGCATACAAGCACATTAAAAACTATAAGAAGCCCTGCTATAAATAAAACTGTTGGGCTGGGGATGTGGCTCAAGCAGTAGCATGCTCGCCTGGCATGCATGTGGCCCGGGTTCAATCCTCAGCACCACATACAAACAAAGATGTTGTGTCTGCCGATAACTAAAAAATAAATATTAAAAAAAATTCTCTCTCTCTTTAAAAAAAAAAACTGTTAAAGTTTATTTGATATAAAAATTCTCCAAACTTATTTGGCCACCAAGCACTTTTATTGGAATAAATGTTTAAGAAACATGAATCTAGCAAAAACCTCTCTTTTTCCCTCCCCAATTTTTCCTCTTTCCCCCTCTCTATGGAAGCTGAGAACAACACAGTTGAAATGACTTGTCTTAAAATAACACAGCTTGAAAATAACAGAAACTGTAGCTCTCTCCTGGCTGCTGACCCTGGGTTCTTTTAATCTCATTCTAATATCTTAACTCAATACACACAATGAGGAGAAGATGACACTGAATCAGTTCAAGGCCTCCTCACCATGGCAGGCCAAAAATCTGGGGCACACACCTGACTGTGAAGCTTACTGCACCAGCAAAGACTGTAGGTAGTGTTGGCAGCTTTAAGACTTGGGGGTGTTGCCCAAGACAGAGGGTCAGGAGAGGTAACATAGTCTCAGACATAACTTCAAAAATTTTTCCTGAATACCCAAGAAAGTATACAGGGGATAATAGGCAAAACTCAGCAGATAGCTGTCAGGTGGTTATCAGGTAAAGCACCGCAGGGCTGGAATGTGTAACCCAGGCCCTAGAGAAACCTAAGACATTAAGCAGAGTAACATTAGAACTCAGATGAATGGACTTGAAAAGGTATAAGGATAGAGCCCAGACCTGGTCATCACATGACCAGAACAGAATCTCAGGACCCATTGGCAAAATGGACTTAGTTATGATAGTCAAAGAACTGCAAAATCTTGAGTCTGGGGGCAGGGGTGGGGGTCTGTTCCGATGCTGTGCTTAAGTCTGCTCCGCTATTTACTATCTTAATGAACACAAGGCAGCCAAGAGATAGCACTTGGCTGCCCCAGAGAACTGTGGGTGAATAAGCTGTCTTCATGCATCTCCAGTAGATCCTGGAGCTTCTCTGGTCAAGTCACAAAGTGAATGCCACTTCCAAATATTCTCCTCTCCTCACTCATCCTTTCAGTCAACAAATAATTATTGATTGTGATATCCTGTGCTAGGTACTGTGCCTTCGGATACAATGGTGATTCCTGGGTTTTGTGGTCAAGTGGAATAAAAAGACATTGATTGAACAACTTACATAATCACCTAAAAATTGTAGTGGTGACAAACACTGTGAGAGGAGAGTGTCCAGTGTTCTGAGAGTCAATGCCATGGGCATTTCACCTGGTCAAGGGAGGGGAGATGGTGCTCAGCTGCAGCTGGGTGCATGTACAAGGGAGTAACTCATGGAGGTAAATCTGAAGGTTGAGAGCAAGGTTGCATGGTGCAGAAGAGGTGGTTTTGAAATACCAATAAGACCAGACTGCACAGAAAATTGAGTTCTTATTAAACAATTTTATCTTTATACTATGAGCAATAGAAAGCCAGCAAGTATCTTGGGCTAAGAAGGTATCATGCCTATATTCAAATGTAGGCATGTTTTGACTTTTTTCCTATGGAAACTTTAAAAAATACTCTTAAAATAGAGAGATGAGTAAACTGAACCCCTTTTGTACCCATATGCCAGTTTTAATGATAATCAATATTTGCCTATCTCAGTTAATCTTTCTTCTGCTTATTATCTTTTCTGTAATACATTATAAAGTAAATCCCAAACATCATATGATTTCATCTAAAAATATTTCAGTGTACATCTGATTGGAACTTTTTCCAAATCATGTGTTGAAATAATTGCTCCAGCTATACATGAAGAAAAGACTGGATAGAAACCCAAATAGATGTGGACAAATTTGTTGATCCAGGCAACTTGGAAACAGGTAATGATAACAGCAATGGAAATACCTGAAAGGATCCAGAAACATTTAGCAGATGAAACTAATAGGATCTGGTAATGGATGAGATGTGGGTCTGGGAAGTGGGAGGTGTGTAGGTTGACACCACATTTCTAGATAAATGAACGAGGGGGCCATTCGCTGAGAGAAGGAGTTCTAGCAGGGGACCAAACCTGGGGAGGAATATTGTGAGCAAAATTTTATGCAGGCCAAGTATGAGGTGAGATGCCTCGGCAACCTCTAAGGTAGATGTCTAATAAGCTGGTGAATATATAGGCCTGCAGATAGTGGAGGAGTCTTGACTCAAGATGTGCATGTATGAGTGTCCATCAAGGAAATGTTAATTGAGGTCACAGGCGTGGTGGAGATTAAGTAAGGAAAATACTCAGAGTGAAGAGAGAGGAGAGAGCCTAGGACTAAAGAAAGCTGCATTTAATGTTTGGTATTAGAAATGCCCAAGGAATCAAACACGTGCTCAGAAGTAGCTCAGCAAGGCAAAGGTTACTTCTGCAGAAGGCTGTGCTGCCGAACAAAGTCTGGCAAGCAAGTACTCCTGGGCAAGCAGTCTGCCTGATTTTATCTCTAATGCAGCACCACCCATTGCTCTGATAGGAGGAGCTCGGGCTTACAAAGTACATGATTGGCTAATTGTAAAATTGGGGCAGGCAAAGGAAAGGGCTATGGTTAAAAAGGCTATGATTGGGGCTGGGGATATGGCTCAAGCTCAAGGGTGCTGGGTTCGATCCTCGGCACTTATTTAAAAATAAAGATGTTGTGTCCACTGAAAACTAAAAAATAAATATTAAAAAATTCTCTGTCTCTTTCTCTCTCTTAAAACATGGCTATGACTGAATCTTACATTAAGGCTAAATACTATATTCTGAAAGCAGACCACTGAACTTTCTGTTTCTCACATTGGGTAGAGGTAAATAATATTGAGAATAAAATATAAAAAGAGTAGACACAGAGGTAGGAGAAAAATTCAGAAATTCAAAAACTCAGGGGAAAAAAAAATGCCCTACAAGCCTTCCCATGTTTGGGGTAGTGTCCAGGAAGCACAGAAGGCACTTGATAGCAACCCACCCTATTGCTCAATCCCAGATGTGAAGTACATTGATACTTTGAATGCATGGGCTTCTCCAGCTCCTTCTGGTCACCCTCATATACATGACACTGGTGATCTCTTAAATCTTTAGCACCTAATGCCCTGACATATAGCTTCTTACTAAAGGTGGGTTGAACCAAGTCATAGAATTGAGACAGAACTCCATTTTCAAAAGAAGAGAATTTGATCTCAGTCTCAGACATCACAAATGGTCTGAGCCAGGTAACTCTTCAGGCCTCTGTGTCACCAACCCAATCCTCTCCCTACCCTCTATGCCTCCGCAGTCATTCAGAGCCCAGAGCAGGCAGGAAAAAATTAAATACAACTGACATTTGGATTATCTGCACCACTGCCCCCCTCCATTAGCATGAATAGAAAGTTAACCGAGTTCCTTTATTAAAATTTTTCTTTGCCAGAAATATTGTTAATGGCATTTTTAATCAGTATTAGCCTGCAGGTTGTGTCAGCGGTGTTTATCAGCTTTCTCTGCTGGGCTCAGGCCTATGTGACTGACTCTTGTCATCTTAATCAGAGATGGGAGGAAATACACAAATGAATCTGGAAGGATTGGAGTTACTTTACAGTAAAGAATTCATAGAGCTGCCATAATTCACTGTGGCAACATCAGCAACAGAGCAAGGCAGTTTGGACTCACTGAGCTCCAGATAAGAGGAGAAAAATAAAGCACATTGTAGAGAAGCAAAAGTCGTGGAAATTTCTGGTGGCTGGAATATGGACAAAATTAATAGGAAGCAGAGAAATACTGGATTCACAAATGAACCTACCTCTTCATTCAAAAGCTGTGTTCTTTTTTTGTAGCATCAACCAGAGATTCCAAATGAATACTCCACTCCTATTTCTATGCCCTGATTAAGGTGAGGAGTTGGATGTATAGGCTCCCAAGTGGTGGGAAGTTAAGGATCACTTTTATTTGGCTTTGGAAAGGAGTTGGTCCTGTCTGCTTGCATGATCTGGAGATTCGGAATTGACAGATCCTTATGGAGCCTCCTACTTGAGAAGCTAGTACCTGTGTAGTCTCCTCACCCTGCAATCCTACCTAGTGTGTCTCTGCTGGCTTTCTCCAGCTGATACAAAGGGCCTGCCTTTGTTTAACAAGACTTCTTGCCATGTGGCCTCCTACTTAGCTCAAATCTTCCCTTACTTGGAACAGAATCCACGTACTTACATGTTAACCTTTAAGAGTTTTGATATTTTTTTCAAATATCAGAGGTTGCCTCTGGAAGCAACTCATTAAACTCTTTCAGCAACTAAATAGACAAAATAAGATCCCCCATTTAAACCTCTGCTTCAGGATAAAGTGCATTCCTCTGTGCTTTCTCCATCACAGCAATCACCATACTATATATAAGCTGTTGTCTGATTCACTAAATGAAGGTAATATCTCTGAGGGAAGAGACTGTGTATGTTTACTTTTAAATTTTTCAATATCCATGCAGTTCCTGGCTCATAGAGATCAATAAATATTTTTTTAATAAATGAGACAGAACAAAAATGCTCAGGTCAAAGATTTTGTGTTTCACTTAGTATGGGACTTTTCATAAATTAGATCTACAAAGGATCATAAAATTTATCTAGCTCCATCCTCTCAGTCCAGAGTAGAAAACTGAAGCCTATGGAGTCAAACTTGTGTGACCTGAACTTGGCGGCTTCTTAATTGGAGGTGGCTGTTTGATTGGTGTATTGCACCAAACATGTTTTTATTGTTTCTTCTCATTGGCCACAAGGAGTCCCTGTCAGGTAATGCCCCTCCAGAGGAAAAAAAAAATGAGAAAGGTATTCATAGTTCCAAGAAAGATCTTCACAATTCTAGGCCATGAGATGTCTCTATTAGAAAGACTCGAGTCTCAACAGACCATGAAGGGTTAAGTGATTTGTCAGCACCATTAGTTAGCGTTAGAAACAGGTCCTAGTTGGTAATAAGGACAGGAAACAACCCAAATCTGATTTGTACTTTCACGTCACCTTCTTCCCAAACCTTAGGATTTTTATATTCCGATTGTGTGTCTTCCCATCTTCAAAGACTCTCTGGAACCTATGACCCAGGAATCTGGAAGGAAATTTGTCCTGACTCATTCACCTACATGAATGTGCCACTGAAGCTCTTTTTTAGTCCTGTAATAAAAATTTCTGCCCGAGGCAGCTGCCATTTATAGCATGACTGCTTGTGTACACCTCACCCCATTTTCCCTCAGGATCTCTAGATTGAGGTTTTCTACCTTTCTGTCTGCCTGATGTGTTTGAATTCTTGAACTTCATTTCTGTTGTCCTCCACTTTTTGCCAAGTGCTGTAATTATGTTATTTCAAGCAGAGCTATTCCACTCCCCAGCGTCGTAGCGTGATGGGTCATCTCGGCGACACACCGAGGCCCAGCAACTAAGAATTTGCACTCTGATTTCAAATACTAGTAATGATTTCTCTCCCAAGCCCTCTCACAGAGCAGTTCAGTTTTAGGAGTTCTCATTCAGGGAAAGTCTACAGGCCTCTAATCTTGCTTCTTCTAATTGAAATCTTGCAGTCTGGAACTGTGAGGGGAATAACTTGGGTCTAAATGATGTAACATCGAGACAGGGTTGACCTGTAGTCTCTATCCATGAGGACCCTCTTCACCGTCTTTACTATGTTAGCCACTTCTGCTCTAAGAGAAAAGTTATTCTGTGCAGACATCTTCCTCTTCTTGGAGGTATATAAGACTGTCAGGTTGAGTAAAGATTTGGGGGCTTTGAAATTCAGCTATCATGTGTCTGAAGGTGATTCTTTGTGCTGGAAATACATGAATCATTGCTCCAGAGACAGCTGGGTCCAAAAGTAAACTCGGGATAAAGAGTGTCTATAAATTCAAAATACCCAAGAGAGTGGCATGATTCTACAGTCCAATTCCACTACAGTTAGTACAATGCAGTGTTTGGCTTTTAATTATTCCAATAAAATATTGATTAATTGTTTGCAGTACCTTCTCTGACTCTGTATAAATAGCTCTTTGGCCAAAATGTCCCAAAGCAGTTAATGTAGCTGGACTTGATTTCAGCGAGTCCTTCACAAGTTAGTGATAAGGCTATAGTAGTAGATTATTAAGGCCAAACTCAGGTGATCAATTCCCTAGTCCATTTCCATAACTAAAGATGGACTCTTTTAACTTTCCTACAAGTACGTGCCAGGGCCACAGCGGAGGATAGATACCTGAAGGAGAAAGAAAGGAATTTGGAATAGCGAATTTACCAGAAAACAGGATAAAGAATTAGAAACATGCAGAGCTCTCCTCTGACATCACTGCAAAAATGAGGTGAGTAGCTTCAAAAAAAAAGTTACTTCTCTTCTTACCCTTTCCCCAAATATTTAAGATACTCATTTACAAAATCTGACAACAGCTTATATGTAATGTGAAAAATGAGAAAATGTTCACTGATTCATTCAACAAGTCCTGATCACCTGCTGTGTTCTAAGCACTACCTAGACCCTGGGAATACAGAGAAGAACAGGACAAAGTCCCTGCCCTTCGGAGCTTTCGTTTTGCTGGGAAGAGACAGAAAGAAGCATGTAAACATACATGAGTAAATTTGGATAGTGGAAAAGTAAAAACCTAATAAAATAAGATTGTTAGACACGGGTCATCTGTGTATCTGTTAAGGGGATTATCTTGACTCTAGCCTAGGAGGTGAGGACAGGGCTCTCTGAGGAGGACACATTGAGACCTAGATGATAAGGAGCAAGCCTTATCTCCCATCCAAAGATCAGGGGAGATAACTCAAGGTAACTACAGAGGCCTGAAATAAGAGTCAATATTGGCATGTTCAGGAGAAAAAAGCAGTATGATTAAAGAATAGAGGGGGATCTTGTTAGGAGATGAGGTAAGAGGATGAGAAGGTCAAATCAGGCAGGACCTGAATACCACTGCAAAAGTTTGTCTTTTATTCCAATTGCAAGGTGATACCACCAGTGAGTGGCCAGGGACAGCCACCATTGATACATACCTCATGGTATCCATATCCTTTTATTATCGACTTTTGCATAGGGTGGGAGTGAAGACATCTGACTTCTGAAGCTACATCATGATTTCTCAACCATGACATTATTGACATTATAGACCAGATAATTCTTTTTGTGGGAGTCATTAAATAATGCTGAGGAGAACCCCTGGCTTCTACACTAGGTGCCAGTAAGTACTACTTCCTGTGATTATAATAACAAAACTGTATCTCCAAACCAGGCTAAATATCCCAGCCCGTGTGTGTGTGTGTGTGTGTGTGTGTGTGTGTGTTTAAAATCCCTCCAGGTAGTGTTCACCAAGTTGGTCCTAAAAGACATTGTGGCTACTGCCTTGTTCTCCGATTGCTCACTCTGGCACGAAGGCAGCTGCCATGCTGTGACAACACTAAAGCTGCTTCATAGAGAGGCACACATGAGCATGAACTGAGGCTTCTTTCCAGCCCCCATCAAGCCTTCAGATGACTACATCCCTGGTTGGCATCTTGATTACAACCCTGTGAGAGGCCCTGAGCCAGAACCTCCCAGCTATAGCTAGGCCACTCATAAGCTCCTGACACAGACTGAGTTGGTAAAATTTATGCTGTTCTAAGCTAATTCTGTGGATAATTTCCCATGTAGCAATAGATAATACAGAATATTTAAAAACAAGAGTGATTTTAGGTACATGTGTGACTGCACTATGGTGTGATGGTACATCATGTACAACCATAGAAATGTAAAGTTGTGCTACAATTGTGTACAGTGAATCAAAATGCATTCTGCTGTCATATATACCTAATTAAAATTAATAAATAAAATTTTTTATTTAAAAACAGTGACTTTATCCAGGTGCCATGGCACACACTTTTAATGCCAGCAGCTCTAGAGGATGAGGTAGGAGGATTACAAGTTCAAAGCCAGTCTTAGGAATTTAGCAAGGCCCTAAGCAACTTGGCAAGACTCTCAAAACAAAAAAATAAAAAGAGCTGTGAATGAATCTCAGTAGTTAAGCACCCCTGGGTTCAATCTCCAGTATTAAAAAAAAAAAGAATGATTTTTGTCTAATCTGATATGCACAAAATAAACTACAGATGTGGAAAAAGGGGAGGCTGGGTACAAAGCAGAAGGCTATTGTTCTATTTAAACAAGAGATTATGATGTCCTAAACTAGAGTTGTAGCAATGGTCAGGGTCAATGCTAGTTTTCATAGCACACTTGTGAAAATTAGAAAGAGGCACCTAATCCTCAAGCTATTTTAAATATGTCTATTATTTTAAATATGTCTAATATTTAAATATGTCTGATTGTGTGTGTATGTGTGTGTGTGTAGAAGAGGAAACATTTAGGCCATCTGCAGGAACATTTTTTACAAAATCATATTAAAGGGAATGCCCTTGGGCTGTGTGCCAACCTCCACAGTCATACATGGAGGTCTACAAATTTTTACAGAAAAGTTCTCCAATGGAGAATTTCAGATATTCCTTTGGACTGGGTATTGCATATGAAGAAAGACAACTGCTGAGTGGGGACCAGAGAAATTAGTTAATTGGAGATCTTGTTTAAAGGAATGGGAAAAATGGAAGAAGTAGATAGTTGTGGATACAGGAAAACCAAGAGTTCTCTTTCAACTTTGTTCAGTTTGAGTTCTTTAGCAAATAACCAAATCAAAATGTTCTGTAGGAAACTGAATTCACGAGCCTGGATCTCAGAGGAGAGGACAGAGCTACAATTTGGGCTGGGTGTGGTGGTATATGCCTATAATCCTAGCAGCTTGGAAGGCTGAGGCAGGAAGATCACAAGTCTGAGGCCAGCATCAGCAATTAAGTGAGGCCCTGAGCAACTTAGTGAGACCCTGTTCTCAGAATAAAATACAAAAAGGAAAAGGGGCTGGGGATGTGGCTCAGCAATTAAGTGTCCCTGGGTTCTCAATTCCCAGTACCAAAAAATATATATTTTTGGTATTTATTTATTATTTTGGTATTTAATAACATTTACATATTATATATATTAGGCATATTTATATTTTTATATATTATTAATATATATGGTATAAATATATTTATTTATAAATATATATATATTTATAAATAAATATATATATTTATTTATATATATATATATATATTTGGGGGAGTCATTAGCATATAGGTGTCTTTAAAAATCACAGGACCAGACAAGATTTTCTAGAAAAAACATTTATTAATACCAGCAGCTTTAGTGCATGTGTGAGGCACTGGGTTCAATTCTCAGTACCAAATATAAGTAAATAAAATAAAGATCCACTGACAACTAAAAAATATTTTTTAAAAAAAGAAAGAGAAGATGCATAAGACTGAGTGAGCCCTTAAATGAACTCATATGAAAAGTTTGAAGAGAGAAAAGGAATCAGTAAAGAAAAATAAGTTTTGATCAATAAACATAGAAGAGAAAAAATGGGGAGAGTGGTTGTCTGAGAATTTAGAGCATAAATTTCAAAATAATGAAGTGGTCAGTGGAGACATTATCAGACCAAGTCATGCACACTAATCAAAGAAAGCAGTGTTCTGTATGTATCAGGCACCAAATAATTCTTAACCATTTAACAAATGAAAAAATAATAGCAAACATGCATGCTGTGCTCTCTACAGATCAGACATTGTTATGTAAGACTTTTACATATATTAACTCAGTTAATCCTCACCATTATTCTATCAAGTAAAAACTATAATCCTTACTTCAAGATGAAAGAATTGAGGCCCATACAAGTTAAATAATCTGTGCAGTGTGACATTCTTAGAATGTAGTAGTATAAGGATTGGGACCTGGCGATCTAGCTTCAAAGCAAATGCTCTTAACCTCTGTGCCATTGCTGATAAATGAGTGAGTGAGATAACAGTAATTTCTAAGAAACTTTTCATGTGGATTTGGAATACATTAAATGATTGGTTGACTTCTAAATCTTATTCTGCCCCAGCTGTTTTTAAATGCATTTGCCTTCCTTGAAATCACTCTGTCAAGGTGGCACAATGAAGTCAACCAAAAAGAGATGGGGCAATAGGAGGAATCAATCCTACATTAAAACAGGGCCAGGCATGATGCACAAAAGCACTATCACTGGCTAGCAACCAAGTAGACTATAGCTCACTGACAGCATCAAAGGCTAGGCCCATTTGTTTAAAAATTTTATAGAAGAATCCATTTTCAGAGCCTCATTGTTTCTTCTAATTCCCATTTTTCACTTTGTTCCAGTTATTTAGTTCCTTCCCTTGATCCATGGACAGCTTTATGTCCCTTCTCATATCCTCTCGGTCTGACTTGGAAGTGCCTGGTCTTGGAAGCCAGGTGCATGCAGGTGTGATCCGACAGTGCCTTGCCTCAGTTTTGATGTCTCTGGCTATCTACCTAGGATTGCTCTGCACCACCATGGAGAAAGCCCATAGAAGCCCACTCACCCATGGAAGCACACCTACAGACCTGCAAGTGAAGGGAGTTATTGCCCTCTAGAGGTCTGTGACTATTGAGAAATAGCAGCTGGGAGACTAATACTCCCCCCTTCAGGTCTGATGGACAGCATCTCTAAGGAACATGCAACAATTCCTGAAAGGCTCACCAAAGGATCCAGTCCCAGTTGCCCACAGCAATGCCCTCAATAGCATACCCTTGGGTTGGCTTTTTCTCCTTCCATGATCTTCATTTCTGTTCTCAAAATAAATTACACACATCAAGCCCTTGCCTCAGGCTTTGTTTTTTTGTTTTGTTTTGTTGTTGTTGTTGTTTTGTTTTTTTTCAAGTGAAACATATGAAGGCCACCCCATTAGATTAAGAGAACATGAGATTGAGTCTCACCTGAGAGACTTATTCACGATCACTACCCATAACCCTCAGAATTTAGAAACAGGCCTGGGGTTGAGCCCTAGTTCCACTGCTAAGTAAACTTAAACTGTTTAAGTAAACTTCAACAAAATGTAACTTCCTGTGACTTAGTTTTCTTATCCATAAAATGTGAAGAACAAAAATATCATCCTGCTAGGGTGGTATGAAATAATGGATATGATAACAAAGTGATGGATATGTGTAGCCTTGGTAGATAGATTCTCTAGTCAAATGTTAAGGGTGTGTGTGTGTGTGTGTGTGTGTGTGAGAGAGTGTGTGAGAGAGAGAGAGAGAGAGAGAGAGAGAGAGAGAGAGAGAGCGCGCGCACGCACATATAGTATTTTCTTTTTTTAACCAATTTGTTTCTAGGCCATAAGAAAACTATTACAAGGGGCTGGGATTGTGGCTCAGCAGTAGTGTGCTTGCCTAGCACGTGCAAGGTCCTAGGTTTGATCCTCAGCACCACATAAAAATAAATAAATAAATACAATAAAGATATTGTGTCCAACTACAACTAAAAAATAAATAGTAAAAAAAAATTTAAAAGAAAACTATTACAGAGGCCATTAGGTGGAATCCCACCAACCAAGCCCACACGGACCCTTGGGCCGAGCACGGGTTCTCAGAAGGGGAAGGAAGCGGTACAGTCCCATCCCCCACAGCGGACACCCCGCCGAGGCAGTCAGCGGCCAGCATCCGGGAAAGCTGAAGGATACACCGCCACTCTCCTTCAGAGTGCGACATCAAAACAGGTCGGTGTCATTCAGCTCACCCCCCAGACAGCGGGAATTCGCATAAAATCTCTCCTAGGCTTGCCGGGAGAGGGAGTATCAAGCTGAACCTCCATACAGTCTAGGGGGAAACCAGAGACACCTGACCTCCAACCCCTCCTCCCAGTAGCAGCCAAAAGGAAACCTGGCTAGCCAGCGCTGGGGGAGGGGCAAGCAGAAAAAATCAAAGTGATAGAGTGCCAGGGATCCCAGCAGCCTGCAGCAGGGCCCGGAGAGCCAGGCCAACTGATTCGCGTGGCCTGCCCTGCGGCTACAGAAGGCGTGGCGCCTCAGTGAAGCCATTAATTGGCAAGCAGGGAGGTTAGGGAAGGCCATTAGGTGGAATCCCACCAGCCAAGCCCACACGGACCCTTGGGCCGAGCACGGGTTCTCAGAAGGGGAAGGAAGCGGTACAGTCCCATCCCCCACAGCGGACACCCCGCCGAGGCAGTCAGCGGCCAGCATCCGGGAAAGCTGAAGGATACACCGCCACTCTCCTTCAGAGTGCGACATCAAAACAGGTCGGTGTCATTCAGCTCACCCCCCAGACAGCGGGAATTCGCATAAAATCTCTCCTAGGCTTGCCGGGAGAGGGAGTATCAAGCTGAACCTCCATACAGTCTAGGGGGAAACCAGAGACACCTGACCTCCAACCCCTCCTCCCAGTAGCAGCCAAAAGGAAACCTGGCTAGCCAGCGCTGGGGGAGGGGCAAGCAGAAAAAATCAAAGTGATAGAGTGCCAGGGATCCCAGCAGCCTGCAGCAGGGCCCGGAGAGCCAGGCCAACTGATTCGCGTGGCCTGCCCTGCGGCTACAGAAGGCGTGGCGCCTCAGTGAAGCCATTAATTGGCAAGCAGGGAGGTTAGGGAAGGCCATTAGGTGGAATCCCACCAACCAAGCCCACACGGACCCTTGGGCCGAGCACGGGTTCTCAGAAGGGGAAGGAAGCGGTACAGTCCCATCCCCCACAGCGGACACCCCGCCGAGGCAGTCAGCGGCCAGCATCCGGGAAAGCTGAAGGATACACCGCCACTCTCCTTCAGAGTGCGACATCAAAACAGGTCGGTGTCATTCAGCTCACCCCCCAGACAGCGGGAATTCGCATAAAATCTCTCCTAGGCTTGCCGGGAGAGGGAGTATCAAGCTGAGCCTCCATACAGGCCAGGGGGAAACCAGAGACACCTGACCTCCAACCCCTCCTCCCAGTAGCAGCCAAAAGGAAACCTGGCTAGCCAGCGCTGGGGGAGGGGCAAGCAGAAAAAATCAAAGTGATAGAGTGCCAGGGATCCCAGCAGCCTGCAGCAGGGCCCCGGAGATCCAGGCCAACTGATTCGCGTGGCCTGCCCTGTGGCTACAGAAGGCGTGGCGCCTCAGTGAAGCCATTAATTGGCAAGCAGGGAGGTTAGGGAAGGCCATTAGGTGGAATCCCACCAGCCAAGCCCACACGGACCCTTGGGCCGAGCACGGGTTCTCAGAAGGGGAAGGAAGCGGTACAGTCCCATCCCCCACAGCGGACACTCCACCGAGGCAGTCAGCGGCCAGCATCCGGGAAAGCTGAAGGATACACCGCCACTCTCCTTCAGAGTGCAACATCAAAACAGCGGACACTCCATCCAGGCAGTCAATGGACACCATCCGGGAAAGCTGAAGAATACACCACCACTCTCCAACAGCTTGCAACATCAAAACAGCCAGCAGCAGGACCCCGGAGATCCAGGCCAACTGATTCGCGCGGCCTGCCCCGCAGCTACAGAAGGCGTGGCGCCTCAGAGAAGCCATTAATTAGCAAGCAGGGAGGTTAGGGACTGCCATTAGGTGGAATCCCGCCAGCCAAGCCCACCGCCCACGCCCGGAACAGGCCCAGCGATCTGCCAGCATTGTAGTCACGACACCCCAATTGGAATAGGGACAGAGCAGAGCCGCCTTCCACTCCCGGAACAGGCCCAGAGAGCCGCCAGCGTGGTAGACACGTCACCCCAATTGGAGTAGGGGCACAGCCGCCGCCTGCACCTGCAAGGGAGACTTTTCAAGTATACAAGAGCAACATAAATAAATAGGGGGTAAATTTCAAAACACAACAGTTGCACCAAGCAGAAAGAAACGCGAGCAGTATGAAAAGACAAGGAAAGAAAGGTCCACAAGCAATGCAGGTCAACTCAACTTTAGAAGAGGTAATAGCTGCAACAGATGGAATATCAGATAAAGAGTTCAGGATATATATGCTTCAGATGATCTGGAGTCTCAAGGAAGACATGAGACAGCAAAATCAGACAATGAAAGATCACATTGACAAACAAATCCAGGAAGTAAAAGATCAATTTCACAGGGAGATAGAGGTAATAAAAAACAAACAAATTGAAATTCTAGAAATGCAGGAAACAATAAACCAACTTAAAAACTCAATTGAGAATACTACCAGCAGAGTAGATCACTTAGAAGAGAGAACATCAGACAATGAAGACAAAGTATTTCAACTGGAAAAGAACATAGACAGCTCAGCAAGTCTGCTAAGAAACCATGAGCAGAACATCCAAGAATTATGGGACAATATCAAAAGACCAAATTTAAGAGTCATTGGGATACAGGAAGGCACAGAGCTCCATTCCAAAGGAATAAACAGTCTATTCAGTGAAATAATACGAGAAAACTTCCCAGAATTGAAGATTGAGACAGAATCCCAAATCCTAGAAGCCTACAGGACGCCGAATGTGCAAAATCATAAGAGATCCACACCTAGACACATTATAATGAAGATGTCCAACATACAGAATAAGGAGAGAATTTTAAAAGCTGCAAGAGAAAGAAAGCAGATTACATTTAGGGGTAAACCAATCAGGATAACAGCTGATCTCTCAACACAGACTCTGAAAGCTAGAAGATCCTGGAATAACATATTTCAAACACTGAAAGACAATGGGCTCCAACCAAGAATTGTGTATCCGGCGAAATTAAGCTTCAGGTTAGAAGATGAAATTAAAACCTTCCACAATAAACAAAAGTTAAAAGAATTCGCAGCTAGAAAACCATCTCTTCAAAAAATCCTTGGCAAAACATTACAGGAAGAGGAAATGGAAAACAACATTGAAAACCAACAATGGGAGGTAGGACAGTAAAGGGGGGAAAGTAGTCAAAGAGGATAACAAATCAGGTTTAGTAACATCAATAAACAAATATGGATAGAAGAACAAACCATATCTCAATAATAACCCTAAATGTTAATGGCTTAAACTCACCAATTAAGAGACATAGGCTAGTAGAATGGATCAAAAAACAAGACCCAACAATATGCTGTCTACAGGAGACGCATTTGATAGGAAAAGATATACATAGACTGAAGGTGAAAGGTTGGGAAAAATCATATCACTCATATGGACCGCGGAAACAAGCAGGAGTGTCCATACTCATATCTAATAAAATAGATTTCAAGCCAAAGCTAATCAAAAGGGATATAGAAGGACACTTCATACTGCTCAAGGGAACCATACACCAACAAGACATAACAATCATAAATATATATGCCCCAAATAATGGTGCAGCTGTATTCATCAAGCAAACTCTTCTCAAGTTCAAGAGTCTAATAGACCAACATACAATAATCATGGGAGATTTCAACACACCTCTCTCACCACTGGACAGATCTTCCAAACAAAAGTTAAATAAGGAAACTATAGAACTCAATAACACAATTAACAACCTAGACTTAATTGACATATACAGACTATACCACCCAACATCAAGTAGCTACACTTTTTTCTCAGCAGCACATGGAACCTTCTCAAAAATAGACCATATACTATGTCACAGGGCAACTCTTAGACAATACAAAGGGGTAGAGATAATACCATGCATCTTATCTGATCATAATGGAATGAAACTGAAAATCAATGATAAAAGAAGAAAGGAAAAAGCAAGCATCACCTGGAGAATGAACAATAGGTTGCTGAGTGATCAATGGGTTTTAGAAGACATCAAGGAGGAAATTAAAAAATTCCTAGAGTTAAATGAAAACACAGACACAACATATCGGAATCTATGGGACACATTGAAAGCAGTTCTAAGAGGAAAATTCATTGCTTGGAGTTCATTCCTCAAAAAAAGAAAAAACCAACAAATAAATGATCTCATACTTCATCTCAAAATCCTAGAAAAAGAAGAGCAAAACAACAGCAAAAGAAGTAGAAGGCAAGAAATAATTAAAATCAGAGCTGAAATTAATGAAATTGAAACAAAAGAAACAATTGAAAAAATTGACAAAACTAAAAGCTGGTTCTTTGAAAAAATAAATAAAATTGACAGACCCTTAGCCATGCTAACGAAGAGAAGAAGAGAGAGAACCCAAATTACTAGCATACGGGATGAAAAAGACAATATCACAACAGACACTTCAGAAATACAGAAGATAATCAGAAATTACTTTGAATCCTTATACTCCAATAAAATAGAAGATAGTGAAGGCATAGATAAATTCCTTGAGTCCTATGATCTGCCCAGATTGAGCCAGGAGGATATAGACAACCTAAACAGACCAATAACAATAGAGGAAATAGAAGAAACCATCAAAAGACTACCAACTAAGAAAAGCCCAGGACCGGATGGGTATACAGCAGAGTTTTACAAAACCTTTAAAGAGGAACTAACACCAATACTTTTCAAGCTATTTCAGGAAATAGAAAAAGAGGGAGAACTTCCAAATTCATTCTACGAGGCCAACATCACCCTGATTCCGAAACCAGACAAAGACACATCAAAGAAGGAAAACTACAGACCAATATCTCTAATGAACCTTGACGCAAAAATCCTCAATAAAATTCTGGCGAATCGGATTCAAATACATATCAAAAAAATTATACATCATGATCAAGTAGGATTCATCCCTGGGATGCAAGGCTGGTTTAATATACGGAAATCAATAAATGTTATTCACCACATCAATAGACTTAAAAATAAGAACCATATGATCATCTCAATAGATGCAGAAAAAGCATTTGACAAAGTACAGCATCCCTTTATGTTCAAAACGCTAGAAAAATTAGGGATAACAGGATCATACCTCAACATTGTAAAAGCAATATATGATAAGCCACAGGCCAGCATCATTCTGAATGGAGAAAAATTGAAGGCATTCCCTCTAAGATCTGGTACAAGACAGGGATGCCCTCTCTCACCACTTCTGTTCAACATAGTCCTCGAAACACTGGCCAGAGCAATTAGACAGTCAAAAGAAATTAAAGGCATAAAAATAGGAAAAGAAGAACTTAAATTATCACTATTTGCAGATGATATGATTCTATACCTAGCAGACCCAAAAGGGTCTACAAAGAAGCTATTAGAGCTAATAAATGAATTCAGCAAAGTGGCAGGATATAAGATCAACACGCATAAATCAAAGGCGTTCCTGTATATGAGCGACAAATCCTCTGAAACGGAAATGAGGACAACTACTCCATTCACAATATCCCCCCAAAAAATAAAATACTTGGGAATCAACCTAACAAAAGAGGTGAAAGATTTATACAATGAAAATTACAGAACCCTAAAGAAAGACATAGAAGAAGACCTTAGAAGATGGAAAAACATACCCTGCTCATGGATAGGCAGAACTAACATCATCAAAATGGCGATATTACCAAAAGTTCTCTATAAGTTCAATGCAATGCCAATCAAAATCCCAACAGCATATCTTGTAGAAATAGATAAAAGAATCATGAAATTCATATGGAATAATAAAAGACCCAGAATAGCAAAAACAATACTAAGCAGGAAGTGTGAATCAGGCGGTATAGCGATACCAGACTTCAAACTATACTACAGAGCAATAGTAACAAAAACAGCATGGTACTGGTACCAAAACAGGCGGGTGGACCAATGGTACAGAATAGAGGACACAGCAACCAATCCACAAAACTACAACTATCTTATTTTTGATAAAGGGGCTAAAAGCATGCAATGGAGGAAGGATAGCATCTTCAACAAATGGTGCTGGGAAAACTGGAAATCCATTTGCACCAAAATGAATCTGAATCCCTATCTCTCGCCGTGCACAAAAGTTAACTCAAAATGGATCAAGGAGCTTGATATTAAATCTGAGACACGGCATCTGATAGAAGAAAAAGTTGGTTATGATCTACACGCTGTGGGATCGGGCTCCAAATTCCTCAATAGGACACCCATAGCGCTAGAGTTAACAAATAGAATCAACAAATGGGACTTACTCAAACTAAAAAGTTTTTTCTCAGCAAAAGAAACAATAAGAGAGATAAATAGGGAGCCTACATCCTGGGAACAAATCTTTACTCCACACACTTCAGATAGAGCCCTAATAACCAGAATATACAAAGAACTCAAAAAATTAGACAATAAGATAACAAATAACCCAATCAATAAATGGGCCAAGGACCTGAACAGACACTTCTCAGAGGAGGACATACAATCAATCAACAAGTACATGAAAAAATGCTCACCATCGCTAGCAGTCAGAGAAATGCAAATCAAAACTACCCTAAGATACCATCTCACTCCAGTAAGACTGGCAGCCTTTAGGAAGTCAAACAACAATAAGTGCTGGAGAGGATGCGGGGAAAAGGGCACTCTTGTTCATTGCTGGTGGGACTGCAAATTGGTGCAGCCAATTTGGAAAGCAGTATGGAGATTTCTTGGAAAGCTGGGAATGGAACCACCATTTGACCCAGCTATTCCCCTTCTCGGTCTATTCCCTAAAGCCCTAACAAGAGCATGCTACAGGGACACTGCTACATCGATGTTCATAGCAGCTCAATTCACGATAGCAAGACTGTGGAACCAGCCTAGATGCCCTTCAATAGATGAATGGATAAAAAAAATGTGGCATTTATACACTATGGAGTATTACTCTGCATTAAAAAATGACAAAATTATAGAATTTGGAGGGAAATGGATGGCATTAGAGCAGATTATGCTAAGTGAAGCTAGTCAATCTTTAAAAAACAAATACCAAATGACTCCTTTGATATAAGGGGTGTAAACAAGGACAGGGTAGGGACGAAGAGCTTGAGAAGAATATTTACAGTAAACAGGGATGAGAGGTGGGAGGGAAAGGGAGTGAGAAGGGAAATTGCATGGAAATGGAAGGCGATCCTCAGGGTTATACAAAATGTCATATAAGAGGTAAGGAGGGGTAAGTCAAGAGAATACAAATGGAAGACATGATTTACAGTAGAAGGGGTAGAGAGAGAAAAGGGGAGGGGAGGGGAGGGGAGGGGAGGGGGGATAGTAGACAATAGGACAGACAGCAGAATACATCAGACACTAGAAAGGCAATATGTCAATCAATGGAAGGGTAACTGATGTGATACAGCAATTTGTATACGGGGTAAAAGCGGGAGTTCATAATCCACTTGAATCAAACCGTGTAATATGATGTATTAAGAACTATGTAATGTTATGAACGACCAATAAAAAAAAAAATAAAATAAAAATAAAATAAAATAAAATAAAAAAAAAAAAAAAAGAAAACTATTACAAAATAAGTTTATACAATATGGTAGCTATTGCCTATATGTGAAATTTACATGAAATAAAATAAAAATCAAATTAAAAATTCAATTCCTCGGTTGCATTAACCACATCTCAAGTGTTCAGAGGCCACAGGTAGCTAGTAGCTCTTGCATTGTCAGATAGTGCAGTTTATCATTGGATTGACAGTTTGATTGGACAGCGTTGTATTCAATATTCTTATTGCAAAAAATATTTAATATTCTTATTTGCAAAGAGGCAGAGGGGAGGGGATGTCATGTATTGAGTACTCTATAGCTATGTCTATTACCCAGCTATTGAGAAATTTTTCTCCCTGGAAATTTTCATCCAATTAGAAGTCCAGGCTCATCTTGATGGTGGCACTGTGCGCAGTGCCAGGATTTCTGGGCTTCTCCCAGCATAAGTTTCAAAGTGCATGGCTTTAATTGGACAGATGACACTCCTCTGAGCAATGTAATGTTGCCTTCTCGCCTGACAGTTGGCACAGTGGAAACTGGGCACTAGAAAAGGGATCAAGTCCAGCCATGCTACAGAGGCACAGCCAGTTAGCAAATGACCATATAGGAATGTCACCAGGTCACTGATCATATCACCCTGCATATAGGACTGCTGACTCATGCAGGTGTTCCTTCCCGAGTTTCAGAGGTTAGGGTGACGTTTTTACTAGGCATATTGTAAATGCCTCCGCACTTTATTGACTCACTCACAAACCTGATAGGTCAAGGAGCACAGTTCCTGGCAGAGACACGTTGTGGAAATTTTGCAGTGGAAAGTTTGTCTTCCAGGTCTCACTCTGGTGCCTGTCCACAAAGTGTCCAGTGCTCTCATACAGGCTTGAATCCCGCCTCAGCAGGACCCAGCCTGCACTGGCTCAGATGGCTAATAGACTGGATACTTTTTCATCAATGTGCTGAGTAATCCATGCTGAGGTAAAAATGGGTAAAAGACATTATCCCCCTGAGGTCTGAAGTTAACAAAAATATTAAGATGCAAAATCTTAACTCAATACTTCCCCAAGAGGAAATCTATTTGTTGATCTGAAAGTCAGTAATGCCCATTAGCAATGCCTCCTGTTTCTACAGCCACCTTTACCTCCCATCACAGGCACAAAGATTAATGATCATGGAACTGAGAGAAATCAAAAACAGCACTCTGTGAGGATAACACAAACCTGGTTGGCCCTTCCCTTAGCTTGCTCTTCAACAAGACTGATTCAAGCACCCATTGTATCTGACACCATAACAGCAGGGAGACCGGCACCATGTCTGGAAAACACTCTGGGTCTTCCTTGCACCTTTTCTCCTCAGGGCTCACATTGCCATGTTTTTAACCCATGACACTTCCTGGATGTGATATGCTTTTTCCACCTACCTTTCCTAGCTCAGCATGACCACCGAGCTTCTCAACCCTTGAATCTTTAAAATGTGTCTAGCATTGGTTCCTAAACTGACATCCTACCTGATTAAGTAAGTCCTAGAAAGCAAAGTTTTTAAATACAATTTAGAGAAAATGGTGCATCAAATAGTGGCAGAACCCAACAGAGGACACAGGGTTAGATCTTACAGTGTCTCATACATAAAAGTGTTACACCAAATATATAAATGTATTATGTAATTTAGATATTAAAAAGTTTGATTTGGGAGTCAGGATGCCTGGGTTCAAATCATGGCTCCATTACATCATAACTATAGAAACTTACCTGAGTTATTTAACTTCCCCACACCTTGCTTCTTCAAGTGTGAAATGTGAACATGATATCATCCTCATGATAGGAGAAGGTTAAAAATAGGATAAAGCTTATAAAGGTTAAAAATAGAAGATTAAAAATAGGATAAAGCTTCTAAAGCATTTAGCATAGGGTCTTCACTACCATCAGAGACTAATTACTGGCAGTGCTAACTATTAATGTTATTTGGCAATATATTTGTTATTGTCATTATTATCCATTTAATAATAATCAGAGCTCCTTGATAACTGATTAGAGTTAGCAGCCAAGGGATGGAAACAAGAAAGCCAAGGTCTTTGCCACTCTGCCTTTTGGACCTGAAGCCTCCCAGCTGCCAGAATATAGTTGCTACCCAGAGAAATGATTAGACTAAGAGCCTGCTTATTTTATCACATCTTTTTCCTATTTTCCCAACTTCTCCTTAAAAAGAAATAGACGTTTATTTAATCAGCTGAAAATTTCAGGGGAAATTTTCCTTTGTTATTCTCACAGTACTGAACAGTATAAAGAATGTGATCATTTACAAAACCAGGTGATATGGCTCATTTTCCCTTAATTTTCACCACATGCTTAAGGTGATATTTTCATGAACACAGCAAAAAGAATAAACAGAACGATGATTCACTATTTTCTCCAACAGATTTTTGCAATGACATTTTGCAACAAGATAGAAATTATTTCTCAAGAAAAAAAAAATCTCATCTTCACACACAAACAAAAGAAAGAAAAAACCCACAAAAGTGACATTTTTCTTCCCTGGAGAGTGTCTTTCTTTCTATGAGACCTGCCTTTCACCTCCACAGTCAGCTCCAGGTGTTAATAGAAAATGCTTTGGTGTGTCTCACTCCTGCAAACCATGAATCATTTCCAATCCCCGCAGAAATGAAAATTAACATCCTGAGTTTATGGGGTTGGCATTCCTCTATAAAAACTGGGCCTCACATTTGAATACAAATATTTCTGGATGAAAAGTAAGTCTTGAAGAAGAAAACCCCAAACTTTTCACATGCTATTATCTTTGCTCCCCCTCTTCAACCTTTAAAAACTGGCACATGCACAATAATCTGAGACCCTTTGTGCTGGTTCAAAATAGATTGGCATCACAGCAATCAAAAAGCAAAGTAATTTGCTCCAACAAATCCCTTTCAAATGGCTAGCTAGAGCAAGTCACAGATGTATCCTTTGTCCTTCCACTTTAATAGTGCAAGGTAGCAGAGGTATGTGGGCCATAAATAATTATTTGAGGGTGAGGGACACAAAGGAGAGACTAAGAGAGGGTCATTCCAGATAAAAGATTTTATACCACTTCCATATCCGTGGCCACCAAATGAAAATGAATCTGCTTTGGCCTGTGTGGCCAGTGAGTGTACACCCCATTCTTCACCTGGTGCTAAGGACACAGACATTTTTCCAACTTAGTGAGTGTGGAGGAGGTGAAAGCCATGATAAAGACAAACACTTTCATTTACTCTCAGATTATACAATTACCAAGCCTGGAATCCTACTTTAGGGAGAGATTTCGGGGACAGCCCATCCAGAATTGTCCCTCAAAATCATTTAAAATTACAAAATCTTGAGTGCCTTCCCACTGCCTACTTCATCAATAGCTTAACAATAAGGCCAGTGGCTAACTGGCTTTAAGGACATTGTTTGTCTCGCTGCTTAAAATAATTAGTTATATTTTCACAGAAGCCAGTGCCTCTTTTCTTAGAGAAAAGCCAATCCTGTCAGGCAGCTGATCCCTGGAAAACTCAACCTGGGCATGCTTTCTGCACAATCTGGTAAATTATGTAGTGTTACTAGTCCTCAACATTTGTGAAGAGAAGGCTGATTTATCTAAAACTACAATACTCAGGGCACTCAAATACTCAACTTTGAATGTCAGAGAACTAACAAAATTCTTTTACAGCATGTTACACGCCATATTTGGGGTATATGTATGCTAGAAATATTTGATGTTTACCTGAAATTAAAATTTACCTGTGTGTTATATTTCTGTTCATCTAAGAAAATCCCTGATGTTATCAACCTAAGAAGAGGAAAGTTTTGTTTGGACTCACAGTTTGGGAGGTTTCAATCTTTGGTCAGATGGGCCCACTGTTTAAGGGCCTGTGTCAAGGCAGGGAGTGTGTCACGGAGAAAACTATTCACCTCATGGTGACCCTGAAGCAAGAGTAGGAGGAATAAGGGGCTGAGGTACCAATATCCCCTTCAAGAGCATGTTTCCAATGACCAGGAGACCTCCCACAGGTTCCAGCATCTCCCAGAAGCCTTGAACACATGGATCTTTGGGGAACATTCCAGATCATGACCATAGCAGCCTGGGTACCCTGTATTTTTATTTATTTGCCAAATTTGGTAGCACTATTTAGAACATCCCTATGATAGAGTATTGTTCAAAAATATTTATGCCCAATTCCTCCCCCATCTTCAATGGTGGAATTTAAATCCCTCATCCATCAAAATTTGATCTGAGCCAAGTAAAATGCTTTGGTCTCATGATAGGTGAACTATGCTTTCCCCTTGAATTGGGCTTGGTCATATAAATTACTATGGCCAATGGGATGTTAGCAGATTTGACTCAATTAGGGATCTGAGTTAGGTTTGCATAGTTAGGCTTGAATTCTTATACTTCTCCCACTCCAATGCTCCCAAGTCGGCTTGGACCCAAGAATAAACATATAAAAGATAGCCTTGAGACCAATCTACTGTGGGGATCTGAGTCCAGTCAAATCCACTGCTTGTCGCAGAGGTACCCAGTCAACCCCAACCTAGGTCTGCCAACTCCAAGCCCATTTCTAATGTGGCTTTAGGTGATAAATTTTGGATCTCTTTGTTATGCAGCACTACATAGCAATAGCAAACTAAGATATTACACATATTGGTTTTTAAACATAAAAAAAGTCTTTGTTTTCTTAAACAGCTTCTTAAAAATAGCCAAGTATTCTCTTCCGTCTGCAGTAATGATCATCCTAAAATGCTAAAGGTGATCTACTACAAAGTACCAGGCTGAGGTTTAAAATAATTAAGTTAAAATTCCAACTCTTCTATTTACACATTGGGTAAGTGTGGGTAAATAGAAAAACCTCCTGAATGTGTTCCCTTAGCTGTGATATGAAGATAATTTCTATCCATCTGCTCTCTAAAATTAAAATGATGAACCAATGAGCCAATGTATCAAGAGTACTTTGGTAAATTGTAGAGTTCTGAATAAATAAATGTGCAGAGCATTTAGAACTATGCCTTGTATATAGTACATACTCTCTGGGTGTTTGCCAGATAAGCAAGTATATGCATCCACTGTACAATCTCATTTTATTCAGCAATGTTTTTAGCATGTGCACTGCAGTGAGCACAGTAAATAACTGTGGAGTAAGGAGGGTGTCAAGGAAACTAAGACAATAGTCTAAGAAGCCAGATGGGAAGGTCAGGAAAAGCTTTACAGAAGAAGAAAATGATGTGAGATATTATTATTACATGCCACATTGAGTTATAACAATCTCTCTCACTCAGACGCATAGATGTATACTGTGCAAAGATTGTCATGAAATTTCTTTCATAAGATCTGAGACATTCATTTAGAGAATGACACCCCCTCACTCACTTCACAGTAGATAGTTTTACTTTCCCAGCATACACAAAAATAAATTGATGGAAAAGATGGAAGGGGAGAGAAAGAGACAAAAAAGACTCTTGGAAACAGTATAAATCAACTTGACTGAAACTGTCATTTTCAAGAAAACTGGATTAACTTTTGTTTTGTTTGGGTTTTGATTGCATGAGGCCCATTTTCATGCAAAAGATTTAAACTTTCCAATTTATGTTGTCTTTGATAAAGTCCAAATGCATGCTCTGATCTTCCAAAGAAAAGGTTCGTTGATAGATTTTTCAATCAAAATCTATTTACATAACTATCGTTATTTAAAGCAGGACTCCATGATAGATACCAGACTACATTTCAAAGTGTGACTTCAAAGGTCAAAAATTCAAACATGGAAATTCATGCACTAATAACGTCACTAATGATCTTAATGAAGACAAAAATCAGAAAAAAAAATTTAAAAGGGGGACAAAGAAAGGGAAAAGTTAGATTTGATAATTGTTACAGAGTCAATCATCAAACATTTACTGAGAATCTATATATGCTGAATGCCATACCTTCCTACCTACCTACCTACCTAAATAAATAAATAAAAGATGGTTCCTGTCCTCCAGAAGTTAGCAGACCCATGCAGAAGAGAGACAAGGATATGGGTGATTATGATACAGTAATAAAATTAAATCATAGGCTGGGAAAAGAGGCAAAATACTGAAAAACTTGACAGAGGGTTTAAAGGCTTTATAGAGCCCATTTAATCAGATACCATACCAGGGCGCACAGGGTGGAGCCCTTTAAACAGAACCTAGTTTTATGGAGTTCACTCTGCCTATACTGTGAAATCTGGACCAGCAAGAAGGGATGCTAGAAGGAGATGCCAGTTAGGAGGCTGTCTAGTGATGGATTTCTTAAGACCCTCTTTCCAAAGAGTAGCCCCCCCCTTTGCGTTGCCATAAAGTAAAGCTTAACTCTCTGGAGACGCTAATCCAACTTTCTTTGAATGGTTCTCAGTTTTCCTACATTCAGTTTTCTTCAGCCAATATTAAAGAGCATTTGTCATTTACATTCTTCTCTCATAATGTAATTTCCTTGGCTTTTTAGCCTTAACAGTCACTCTAGGAAATTTGCACCACTTTGAGGGATGAGTGGCATAAAAAGACATCAAAACAAAGCAAACAAAAAAAAAGGAGTAATTCAAAGCTGAACTCTGTTTCTCCAGGGAAGCAAGAAGGCTTACCAGAAAGAACATGGAAGAGGAATGCCAAAGCCGGAGGTTTGGGTTCAAGTCCAGGTGGCTGCTCATGAGCTGTACAGCTGACATGAACATTTATTCTCTCTCCAGCATCAGCTGCACTGCCTGGGCCAGGTAAAGGTTGGGTAAATTATTCTCAAGCATTTTAAATTCTCAAATATTGTGATTCTGAGAAAATGAAGAGTCTGACAGCCCATTCTGTGTCTGTACTAAGCACTCTCCATGTTTTGCTCCACTGGGTCTTACCCTCACTCCTGTGTGCTGCACACCATCGGATCCCCTGTATAGATGGGAAAACTGGAGCCTACAGATCCTGACCATCCTGGTCAAAATAATAGTAAGAAGTAGACATAATCACCAAAAGAGCCCAAGCCTAGCTTACCTCAAAACCACTATCCGTATTTTTAATATCATTTCCTCACTATGTTATAGTCTTATATGATTAGTGTAGAAATTTCAGAAACACACAATTAATATAAAGAATCATACTTTGTTGTCTTAAATCTGTGCCTAAATAAGATTATGCTAGTTTTTGTTTTCTTCTTTGTATAAACACAGAAAAAAATTATGTCTTCCTTTTTTTCTTATACGTAAATATTCTTTTAGCTATATAGCTATCGTCATTTAAAGCAGGACTCCATTATAGACACCAGAATTACATTTCAAAAGGTGACCTCAGAGGTCTAAAATTCAAACATGGAAATTCATGCACTAATAACGTCACTAATGATCTTAATGAAGACAAAAATCAGAAAAAAAAATTTAAGAGGGGGACAAAGAAAGGGAAAAGGTTAGATTTGATAACTGTTATAGTCAATCAACAAACATATACTAAGAGCCTATATATGCTGAATGCCAGACCTTCCTCCCTACCTAAATAAATTCTAATTCTTCTATAGCTACATACCATGCTCTGTTTACTAAATGTTGTTATGAGCATTTTTTATGCTAAAAAATCTTTGCAAATATTTTGTGGCTATCAGGTTTTTTAAAAGTAATACACTGTTTTTAGATATTTAAGGTGTATTTTCATAGGGCTTTATTTTTCAACATAAATAACACTGTGTCAAACATCTTTCAGTATGATTTTGGGAAGATGATTTACAAAGGGCATAAAATATTTTCTGTGGTTTTGCTACATATTACCGATATGCTTTGCTATTAAAAAAAAAACTAACAATTCACCTTCCCACAGGGACCCTACAAAAATATCTGTTGCATTCCATCTCACTGATATCACTCTTTTAGTTCTGTAAACAGTATAGGCAATGTCTTAGCTTTTTCACTGCTGTGACTAAAAGACACAACCAGCACAATTATAGAGGAGAAAAAGTTCGTTTGAGGGCTCACGATTTCAGAGGTCTTAGTCCATAGAAGGCTGATTCCTTGGGGCTCGAAGTGAGCAGAAGGTTATGGTAGGAGCGTGTGGCAGAGAGAAGTAGCTCACATGGTGATCAGGAAGCAGAGAGAGAGAGACTCCGCTCTCCATATACAAAATATATACTCCATAGCCACGCCCCCAATGAGCCACTTCTTCCAGCCTCAACCCACCTGCCTCCAGTTACTACCCAGTTAATCCCATCAGAGATTAATTTACTGACTAGGTGTTAAGGCTGTAACCCAATCATTTCTCCTCCAAACTTTGATTGTTTCACACATGAGCTTTTAGGGGATATCTCATATCCAAACCATAACAGTCAAAGGTATCTTTCTTTTCTATTGTCTTTGAATTTTAAATGCATAGAATATGCTTTTATGTTTATTGGTGGTTTTGACTTCCTCTTTAATGAAGGGATTGTCCACTTTCTACTGGGATTTCAACCTCTTACTATCAATGGAGTGCTTTCCTTATATATCAATACCTTCAACCTGTTGTCTATCATGTTTGTCAATTAGTGTGTCTTGCAAAACATCTCCAGTAGAAGAATTGTGTGGTTTTTGGTTCTGTTACTAGAGAATATAAATATAAATATGCGTACCTTACAAGCAGGAATCTGTGTATGAAAAATTGGCACAAAAGATTTTATAAAAATTCAGTCCATCTGGACGATCACTCAGCCTACACCATGGTACCAGAGGCTACAACATGGGCAGTATTGTGTGGTCATTAGGTTTCCATCAATCTCCTGGAACTGAGTGTCTCTGGCCCCGAGTGATTACACCAATTCTGGACTTTAATGACTCCAAGCAGTTCACAAGCAAGAGGCTGATCACCTTCGCAGCAGGGAACTGAATATCTGGTTACTACATGCCGTCCCTACTGACTGGCCACAGCTGATGTGATGGCAGAAATTTCTCTCCATTTCATTTATGCAATAGAGTTCATTGACTTGGTCTGACTTTTGTGTTTTCTAGAGTCTTAACCTTTTCCTTCATACTAGTGAGATATGACCTGAATGCCATTCATTCTTTTGCTCATCCATTCTTTCAAATAAATATTTATTGCATGTCTGTTATTTGCCAAGAACTGTGCTTGGCACTTAAGATTAAATTAGTAAGTAAAGAAACCAAACACAATCTCTGATTTCAGGAAGCCTAGAGAGAGGAAAGGGCATCACAACCACATAGTCACACCAATAGAGGGAGCAGGTGCCTGTTCTGCAAAATCACAACAAGAAATAAAGTTAGAAAGAAGACCTGAGTGATCCATCCAGGACCTTAAATGATAAGGAGCCAATGAATATTCTAACCAGATTTGGGCTTTAGGTGGATAACAAGTTTGGGTACAGGGGATAATATAACATTTGGAGCCTACTGCTGTGGTCCAGGAGAAGCAATGAATTAGCTTCTACTAAGGTAGGCACAAAGAGGAAGTTAGAGAGCTTCTTCACCAAAGGTTCTTATTACTTCTTTGCTTCCTCTCTATTGTTGAAGCAGGTCTCTGGCCTACAACTGGGAAAGGCAAAAGCACTCAAAAGGAGAAAAATGGGACACACTCTAATATTTTCTGAATGAAGTGCAAAAACCCCTTGACATGCCCTTTTCCTAGAGTAAGTTTGGTGGTAAGAAGCCAGCAACTCAATGCATTAAAACTAATGAATTTCAACACTTCTTTTCTCATGTTTGGTCATGTTAGTGTCTCTTTGTTTGTCAGAAAAAAAGCAATAAAATCACCACTCTCCTTCAGATAGAAAAATAACATCATGCTGGGAATTTATTCTGTCATTCAAAAATCTCTTTGGGGGCTTTTAAAATGTGTTCATTAATTCATAATATGTGTTTGTTAAAGTGTCTCCTATGTACCTGGCATTTTTCTAAGAACTGGAAACATAGTGATCAAGACAGGCAAGATTTACACTCTGAGAAACTTATACTCTAGTGGGGGAAGATAGACATGTATATAAAATGGACAAATCAATAAGTGAATATGAGCTTATATTCATATTTATAATTTTCGTGATATGTATTGTGAGGGATTAAAATATGGCCTTGGATAATGTAACATTGGGAGGAACTAGTTTAGATACAGGGATGATAGGGTAGAGGTCACATTTGAGCTGAACCCTAGAACTTGAGAGGGAAGAAGCCAGATAAAGGTCTGGGAAAGATCTTGGGAAGAGAAATTTTAGAAGAGAGAAAAAGAAAGTTTGGGAGTTTTGTATTTCTCAGGTTGTTCTAGCAGTGGACAAACCAACCCCAAATTTCAGTGGCATAGTACAACGAGAGCATGTTTCTCACCTAGATGGGAGCATAGTCTAATGCAAGTCTCAGCGTGGTGGGAGGGGTATCCTGTTCCACATAATGGCTGAGCCTCAGATTCCTTCCAAAATGTGGTTCATCATATTTAAGGACTTTCCTCCTTCATTCAAGTAGCATATTAGAGAAAGACAGCAAGAGAGAATATAAGCTTGCACATGGGCCAAATCTGGAAATGATACACATTATCTGCTCTCAGTTAGCTACAACTCAGATACCTATGAAGGAGACAAGGAAATACATGTGTGGCTAGGACTAAATGAGAAATAATTTGGTGACTAATAATCTTGACATTCCTCCAGGTCATAAAAAGAAATTTATTCTAACTGGCAACAAGTTTACATAATACATATTATTCATTCTTGGAGAAGCTCATGCTAACTGCTGTATGGTGAAAGCCTAGAAAGAAGTAGAAACTGGCAGCAAGACCTGCTTAAGAAATGTTTGCATTGGTTTCAGGCAAGGAGCTGCATCAGGACTTTAGCCATGGAGATGATGAGCAGTGGTCAGATTCAGAACGTGTTCTGAAGGCCTTGCTGACACAACTTGCTCATAGACTGAATCTTAGTCTGAAGCACTCCCGGAGAACTCTAGTTTGGGATCTGTGCCCAAAATAGAGTGGTGAAATGTATATATACTCAAGGTCAGAAACACTGTGAGCATGCACCCCCTTATGTAACCTGTTAGCAGTGTGCCTTCTTTGTTTGGCCTCAGATGGCATGGACAGATGTAGGGTAGAGAAGCTTAAAGGCTGATGGATTTGGTGAATGAAATATGAAGTCACTGTACTGCAGCCATCTGAGAGAAAGGCTTGTAGAGTTGGGGCAGAAGATGTGGGTAAAGAAAAGTGCATTCCCAAAGTCAGAAGAAGGGGCTGTCCTAGGGAAGCGCAGTAGGACTGTCTGGCAGAGCAGAATGCACAGTAGAGGTGTGTGGTAATAAAGTGAGACCACCTTCCTTGGGTAGGGATTCTCTCTGGAAGCCCTCAGCAGCTTAGATTCAGGCAGAGTAGGGGAATAGTTGGATTTCATCAGGTCAGATTTTAAGCAGATGAGTTTAATGGGGGCAGGGGGCAAAGAAGGATGAGGGTTGTATAATAAGGATTTTGGCCTTACCAAAAGAGAGTTCTAGCCTTTTTCCTGGCTCCCTAGAGGTAAGCTCCACTGGAACTTTCTCAGTGATAAGAGGCTCCCTTTCACTCACAAAGAATTCCTCAAACTCCACCTAAAAATTTACGTAAGCAAGACGAATCAGGTTGGAACTGGCCACACCTGAGAGATTAGAGTGGGGGGCTATCTGCTTCAGAAAAATCAACCACTTGTTTTTGCTTCATGTGGTATCAATCAACCTCAAGGCTAAGTGCAATCATGGAGGCAATCGATCAATCAATCATGCCTACATAATGAAGCTCCAATAAGCTCTAAACACCAAAGCCTAGATGAGCCTCCTCAGTTGGCAGTACACTATGAGTATTGTCACTCATCAGTTCTGGCAGGATAATGTTGCACAAGCTTTGCATTTGGAATCCTCTTGGACTCTGCCCCCTGAATCTCATCCTTGGGCTGATTTTATTGTAGCTTTCCCCTGGAATATACGTATAGTGTGTGTAACTATAGCTTTAAACGAGTTCTTTGAGTTTTTCTAGCAAGCTTTCCAACCTGTGGATGGTTTGGGGAATGCCCTTTGTAGGTCAAATTGCCGCCCCCCTTCACAAATTTATGTTAAAGTCCTGTTAGAACCTCAATATGTGAACTTATTTGAAAATAGAATTATGTGATGTAACTAGGTAAATTTAGGTGAGATCATACTTCAAGGCCTCTAATCTGATAGGATTGCTGTCTTTCTAAAACGGGAAATTTGCACATAGCCTTACACACATGGAAACAGGATGAGCAGAAAAGAGCAGAGATTGGGTTGATACCTCTGGAACTCCAAAGGCTGCCAGCAACCAGAGGCACAAAACAGTGTCATCTGGGGACTCGGAACCAGGAGACAGATCAGTGTCCTGGGATGTGCAAGATGCAAGTTAGGATAGTAGATATGCTTTATCCAAAGGTGGTATCAGCCTCCAGTCTCCAGCTTCGACTTTAGTCCCCATCCAGTTCCATTTCAGACCTCAATTTGACCCATTTTTGTCCCCAGGTCTCTTTCATAGGCTCTTTTTATATGCAGGCCAAACAAAGAAGGCACACTGCCAACAGGTTCCATAAGTGGGTGCATGCTCAAGTGTCTCTGACATTGAGTATATATGCTGGATCAGAGTGTTTCTGGCCTTGACTAACCATAACATAGCTGGTTCCCAGCCCTGGTGACACACTAAACACAAAACAAAGACTGCCAAAATTCTTGGTAAGGGAGCCTAACTATAGCCATTTAGGGCCTGCCCCAACAATACATCCCTTTAGGATTCCCCACCATATAATCTATGTGTCTGAAGTCTTCCACAATGATCCCTTAGGAGGAGGGCAGAGCCCTGCATCCAAAGGCCACAATAATGGTACAAGTTGCAAAACATACACCAAAAGACAAATCCCATCACTTATGATTACTAAAAGCCATTGTCAGTTTCATCTCTTAATGAAGTGGAAATAAAGTATGTTTCCCAGCCATGTCCAATTATCCAGGGACAGATTGGATTCACCAGGGTTGTCCAGCAAAACTCACAGACATTTCAGTGCATACCCAGCAGGTACCTCTGGTATAAGTGTGTATCCAGTTCACAATGGTGTTGGTGAGGACACACCCACAGACAAAAGGACAAAGCAATTATATGCATTAGCACAGATAAATCACATCCATCTGGGAAAAGGCATGATAGCTTTGAATCACAGGAAAGCAGAGTGGCCACCTGTGGTGGCTTCCCTGGACATGGATACCATACTCATACAGCTTGGTCCTGAACTTCAGCAGGCTTGGTGTGTACCAGCAACAGGAAACTCATAATTGGCCAAAGGGAAATAACAAACATGTCCTTTAAGGTCCCATCTATGGGACCTGATCAAGTCACATGTACCTGGGGACGGGGATGGGGTCATCCCCTAGTTGCAAGGAAATCACAAACCAAACCTTTTCTCCAAGGGGCTAACAGGGATACCCAATGAAGATGGAGGGCCATTATTGTCCAGGGCCATGTCCAATCCACATTTCACTCCCTATTTAATCCAGTGGGAGCAGACAAAAGAACATTCCCTTGCTTCCCCAACCCAGGTTAAAGTACAACATCCTTTGCTGTCACCTAGACCTGTAATGATGCTGCTGTGAGATGCAGCAAAGCTCCCATAGGAGCTGGTTTATCTTGTTGGAAACACTCATTCAGAGCTCTCACAACTGCCCACAGGCACTGAGCCCAACCTTTCATGGAACATGGGTTGACAAGAGTCCTAAGTCCTTGCTTAAGCAGGTCATTATATCTATCTTGCTGGCAGCCTGTGGGTGGTATGGGACATACAGCTCCCACTGAATCTGTATCTGATTTGTCCATCGATGCACGTCCTGATCTGTGAAATGGGTACTTTGTGCACTCTCTATTGTGACAGGCTGGCTGTACAAGGTCAGCAACACATCAGGAAACAAATTGTTCATAGCACACTGATTTGCTTGACCATAAGGCCATATCCAAGGCAAGCCTGTAGCCATATCCAAGGCAAACATATCTGTCAAGGCAAAAATGGCCCTTTCTGAATTCAGTAATGTAGTCAACCTGCCATTGTCAGAGGGATGCATCCCTATGTTATCTGGCCATCCATGGCTCCAAGGTGTGGGGGGTGTGGATATTCTTGAGCACAAACCACACATGCCTTGCAAGCCTCTACCAGGGCATCCCACGTTAAAGGCATCCCACGTTAAAGAATGTTTGACTACATTCCACATAGTTTTCACACTTGCATGCTGTAGGTGGTGATGCAGCCAAATCGCCAAGTCAGTAGGAGGTCCCTGTTCTAACCATGGCGTGATAGCCAAAGCATCTGCTTCATCCTTCTCTGGGCTATTCAGGGGGCATGGTCAGTAACACGCCCCAAAGTCACCAGTTCCTGGTGGCACAACTCCCAGAGCCATTGCCACAGAACTTGTCCCCAATATATAGCACAACTGTTGTATATTGTATCAGTATCAAACAAGACGGTATGTGTTTCTGCCTCTACAGCCAATACCATCCACACAGGCAGTTATCCAGGGCTGGAGTCATTAGTTTACCAAACACTGAAAGATACTGGTCTTATCTCCAGAGCATGGGCTTGTTTCTGGTTCACCTTCATAGATAATAGGCTCTAGCACCTCTCTCTTTTTTGGCTCCTGCCAGGTTTTAATACACTTGGGCTTTCTTGGCCCCTCCCAGCATCTAACACATCTGGGCTCTCTCTTGCCCCCTGTTAGTTCCTAGTACACATGGGCTCTCTTGGCCTGTGCCAGTACCTGGTACACTTAAGTCTCAAACTTGTACAGGATCAATAACATGTAACACATGGGGTATCTTTACCCTGTCAGGTCAAGGCACCCCTAAATCTCACAGGCATAGCAACAAAGTGGTCAGGGGCTCTCTTGACCTCTGTCCAAATTATTTTCCCAAGTCCACCAACTCCAACTCCATTTCACTGGTGGAACATGGTAAACTGGGTTACTGGGGCCAGCTCTGCCGGCAGCTGCCCATCGGAGTCATCAGCTGCTGCTGTTTCGTTTTCTGCATTACCATTGGCTAGACTTGCAGACATTAATCTTATTTCTCCTCCTTGGGTTCCATAAGCACCATGGGGAAGCTAAGGAGTAAATTCAAGGTATGGAAATTCTCCTCCAGCCATCATACTCTGGCCCTCAATGACTCTTCCTTACCTTGTAACTCTCTCATCTTGGTAGTCTCTGGTAAAGCTGCATCAGTTTTTGCTCTCAAAGCTGTAAAACAAAAACAAAAAACATTCATCTCATGGCCCCAGCAGTTGTGCACATGGCTCCTCGGGCATCTCCACTGCCCTCTTTGTCCTTGGCTATGGGATGATGCCTGGGCTCTGTGGCTCAGTTCAGGGTCTGCTCTGCTGGGTCCATGTTCACCACAGGGCATCCAGAAGTCTTCTCCATGCTCACAGGGTATCCATCCACTGTATCCCAACTCTACATAGGAGTTCATGCTGATAGGACCTTGGCAACCGAGTGATACATGCTGCTTGGGGGCCAGAGTTCCCTCCTGTTCATCCAGGTTGAGGAATCTCTCACCTGCCAAACATCCTGTCGAACTTCCTGCCAACTACACCAACTGTCATGCAGGGGCTCTGACCTAGGAAACAGATTCAGGGTCCTGGGAGGCAGAAGAAGATGCAAAATGCAGTTAGGATGGTAGACATTCCTTATTCAGAGATGGTAACAGCTTCCAGCCTCCAGCTTCAGCTTTCTTCCCCAGCCAGTTCCATTTTAGCCCTAATTTTGACCCCATTTTTTGTTCCTGGGTCTTTTCCATAGGCCCTTTTTATATGCAGGCCAAACAAAGAAGGCACACTGCCAACAGGTTACATAAGGGGATGCATGCTCACAAGATAGTGCTTATGACCTTGAGTATATATGTTGGATCAGAGTGTTTCTGGCCTTGACGAACCATAACATAGCTGGTTCAGCCCTGGCTGCACACTGAGAACATAACAAAGACTGCCAAAAGACTCAGAGAGGAAGCCATTTTTGGCTTGCCCCAACAGATTCTTGCAGTCCTCAGAAGAAACCAACCCTGCCAACACCTTGATCTCAAATTTCTATCAACTAGAATCCTGAGACATTAAATTTTTATTGTTTGAGCCATCCAGTCTGTGGTACTTTGTAACAGTAGCTCTAGGAAATTCATATCCCCCAAACTTGGAGTTGATATGAGAAATCTAGGGCAGGATTAGCAGTATAAAGGATTGTGTCCCTAACCTCACAGTTTGGCCAACTCCAGGAGATGTCTAAGCTGGCAGAATATGATGACATGCAGAGAGTTGGATAGTGACAAAATAGTAGGGGCACTAGTTTGAGGGCCCCAATATGGATAAAGAATTGTACTTGGTACACCAATGGGAGTGAGATTGAAAGGTTGGGTTGGTGACCAAAGGACCAGGTGCTTGCCATATAGATTTTTGGAAGTGTTACAGTTACTGGTGATGGTGCTGACTAATATAAGACAAGGGGAAGAGTGGCTGAAGTGGGTTGGAGGAAATCATCATCTGAGGTAAGGAAGTAAAGGAATCAAGAGAGCCAGATGTTGAACAGAACCATTTTCGTAGATATTGATGTTCTCTAAGGTGGTGAGAAAGGGAAATCAGGTACCGCCGTCTTTAACAAATGAGAGAAAACAACTCAGTGCACTGTCAGTGGGTGAAATCCAGAAGGAAAGGTATTGGTAGTGATGTCTGATAACTCAGACTTTAGTGGAACTTGAGCAATGATTGAAGAAGGAGTGAAAATGACTTAACAGGGTCAATAGGGAGGGACCAAGGAAGAGACCTACCCCCCAACTCTTAGTACTGGGGAGGCCCTCATTTGTACTAAATTATGTATTTATTCAACTGGATGCATACCCTGAAGATTAGGGGTAATCAAAACACTATTTTCTAAAGCTTCTGTCTGTCCTAAACATAAAGGTCATGTGGGGAATCCCAGATGTCCAAGACACAAAATAGGAAAATAGTATATTCTACACATCTAGAAGGTATTAGAGCTTGGATTTGAACTCTCCATGGATCCAGATATAACACTTATCTCAGACCATTCAGGCTACTATAGCAAAATACCTTAGACTGAGTAATTAATAAACAATAGAAATCTATTGCTCACAGTCTGGAGAAATTGGGAAGTTTCAGATCAATTTACAAGCAAAGAAGCTGTCTAGTGAAGGCCTATTCCTCACAGAGATGGCACCTTCTATGTGTCCTCACATGGCACAAGTGGCAAAGGTGTTCCTTTCAACTTCTTTATAAGGACACTAATTCCATTCGTGAGGATGGAGACCTCACAACTTAATCTCTTTCCACTGGTCCCACTTCTTAATACTACTATTGAGTATTAGGTTCCAGTAATTGAATTTTGAGGGAATGCCAACATTCAAACCATAGAAACATCTTTACAAATAAAATTACCTGCTATTCTTCCGAGGGGAGAATTATACTTCCCCATCTCATTGACATTGGACTCTGGCCAATAAGATGGAGACACAAGTTAGTTACTTCACTTCCCAGCAGTAATTTCAGGGTGATCACCACATTCTATTTTCCATCTGCCAAAAGACCAGCAATGTTCCAGGTGGATGCAAATCTATCCGCAGGAGTTCTAGAATAAGACAATCCAGAACAGAGACTCAGTCACCTACAAATGACCATCAACATGAATGTAAAATAAAATAAATGTTGGTTGTTAAAAGATACAGAGACTCTGGAATCATCTGTTATTGTTGCAGAACCTAGCTTATCCTAACTTGTACAGAAAAGAATGGAGTACTACTTGAGGTTTCAAATTTGGCTACCCAGGCAGATGGAATGGTAATGCAAGAGGAAGAAATGTTTTCCTCTATAATTCTGTTTCTCCCTGCTTCCATCCAGCCTGAGGATGCTGATAATTACTCTCTAATATTTCTCCAAGGCTTAGTCTTTCTGAAAATGAGTTTTGCAATGATATTCTTCCATGCTAAATGCAGCCCCCAAGATTTTGCCCCTTTTATTTTATTCCAGAGGCAGCCCTTCTGCCTAATTAAAAGATGAAAAGAAGATAGAAAGGGGGAACATTTATAGGCCCCAAATATCACAGGAAAATGTCTTATTGCCATCCAGAGCAACTTTCACAATGTCCACAAAACAGAAAAGTACTCTAGTAGCTCAGCACTAGGAAAAGAATATACCAATGGCCTGGAACAAGTCATTTTAAGACATGTATTGTTTAGGCTACAAATTCTGGAAAACTTTGCCTGTTTCTATTATACTTTGCTAGTTTATTCTTGCTCAACAGCCATAAAAATAATGTGAACAGAACAATGCCTCATTTCCCCTAGAATTATGTCCTCTTTCTTAAAATTTTCCCAGTAACCATTTTCTTATATCCCTCAGGCAAGAGTTTATGCAATAGCAGTCCTGAAAATAGAGCCCTTACACATTGTAACATTACCCCATGCCCTTCCATGAGCTCACCTGATAACCATTCCCTCATTAAACTTATCTCCAGGAGATGGAGAAGGCACCTGTCCATTTGTTCAGTCTTTACTCCTGTCAGCCTCCATTCACTTTGTTTCTTTATCAAGTGTGTGCTGGAGGAGCTCAGCAGCCAGGCCCAATGTGCAATTGCTGATGGTGAGTTATTCCTTCCTCTACAAATGGAGCAGCTGTGCCGAGGCTGCAGCAGGAGGCTGAGGAGGAGCCCAGCCTCACTGCTCCTTGGAGGCTCGGGAAGCAGCTCCCTGAAGCTACTTCAGAAGTAAATTGTCAGATGAGCCCAGGCTGAACCCTGGCGGTCACTTGCCTGTTCTACTGCCATCGTGCCCTAGGTAGACTACAGTCCACAATCTCACCCCATCTATTAACAACAAGAGAGATCACCCTAAACCACAAATCAGATCATGTCTCTCTCTTGCTTAAAATTTTTGAGCAGATTCATGTTAAGGTGAATCTTAAATATACTCCCCCCGTCTGGCCCTTCAGCACTTATATAGGCCCCTCACAATGTCTGCTGGGGGCTATGTTTTGGTTTGGAACTGAAATATCCTCCAAAGGGATTATGTGTTGAAAGTATGTCCCCAATGTAACAAAGTTTGGAGGTAAGACTTTTAGGCAATGATCAGACTGTAAAGGTTCTCACCTCATCAGTGAATTAATCCATATTTTTGCTAAATGAACTCCTGGGAGGTGGGACCTAGTTGGAGGAAGTATGTCACTGGGGACATGCCCTGGAAGGGCTTATTTTCTCCAGCCCACAACCCCCCACCCCCTACTTCCTGGCTACCATGAGCTCTTGAGCTAAGCAGTTTTCTCCCACCGCATATTACTGCCATGATGTTTCTGCAGTGGAGTCTGCTGACCATGGACTTGGATCTCTGAAATCATCAGCTAAAATAAATCTTTCCTCCTCTAAGTAGTCCTTGTTAGGTATTTTGAACATGGTGACACAAAGCGACTAACACAGGCTAATTCTTGAGCTTTATCTTCTGCATACTGCTCTCTTTGGGGTACACTTTATGTCTTCTTCTACAAGAAAACCTCCTTTTGTATCTTTCAGATCTGATCACCACTGTCACCTTCTCTGGAGTCTGCCCGTGCATACCACATCCTACCCATCCCACATTCCATCCTTAACCATGTTGAAATACAGGGTTTCTTTGTCGCATGCAATGTTGGTGGTAATTTACTGGTACCAGAGATAGTCACTATTTGCTTCAATGGGATCTTCATCCTATTTTTATATTCACAAGAAATTGAATTATCTTACCCTAGTGCCAGAGTCAGGCCCAACATATAAGGATGATTCATTTCTATTCCATAGGCATTGATCATGCCAAGTTGGGAATAAAAAGTGGGAGAGACCCAGTTCTTGCCAAATAGGAACAGGTAGAACTGTAGGGCAAACAAGTACATTCATAAATAACGATTGTATTGATAACTTATAAGATATTCATAAATCTTTCTTAAAGGATCAAAAAATCTGTTCCATGAATCAGAAAGCACAATTATTTGAGGGCTATTTCTTCTTTTATCGTCTTTTGCATCAGACCTGATTGCAACAGTAATATCAGGGTTGCCTAATCAGTTTGGGCTCTAAAGGTAGATGCCATGAATACAAATCCCAATCCTAGTGATGCTTAGCTCTATTGCCTTGGGTAAGTCATTTAACCATCCTAATGGCTGATTTCCTCACCTGCAAAATGGGGGTAGAAGTGTTGCCTTCTGCATGAGGCTATTAAGAGGATTGGATTAAATGAGAGAGAATGAAAAAGGAGCACAAAACAATGGTTGGCACATATTAAAAACCCAATAAACACTTGCAGTTAGCATTTGTGATCGTCAACATTTATTGTTGACTCAATAAAATGGCAGTCACTGTGCCATCTGCTTTCCACACACTGGCTTATTGAATCTTTACAATGCTAGTACAAAGGCACTCAGATTATTCTTGTTGCATACTGAAGAAAGGCAAGGCAGTATCACCCAGGGGCTCAGAGGAAGGATTTTGGAATCTGATCTATCACCCACAGGAACTTGGACCTATTATTGAAACCTCTGTTTCTTATACTAGAATTGATTCTGTAAGGGTTTTTCTTTTATTGGAAGATTGCATAAGATATTAAAAGCTTAGTAGGTTGCTTGTCACATAGTACTACACAAATGTGATCGATTTTTATTGCTACTAAGATATTATTAATGAATAAGTTCTATTATTTAGAGTGTAAGTCTCCCGTGATTTGGAAGCTAAGACCTGAGTATTGGTCATTATTATCCAAAGTACTGAGCCATGGTCTGGCTAATTCAAGCCTAGGTTTCTAGCCCTGGCTCACCAATCCCTGCACCTATAACCCAGCTCTCAGCCTTCTCCTACACATCAGCACTGGGAGCAAAGACTGAAACTCTGTCACCGAAGCCAAGAGCTTTGGACAGTGAAGCAGAGAGAGCAGTTCAGAACCCCAACTCAACATGAACATGAGGAAGGCTGCCTTATCCCTACGGTGCTCTGACTAATTAAGATTCAACACCTTTCCTTCCTGGTCCTTTTTCATTTTCACAGTTTTTCTTCACAGTAGATGTCACTACCAATATTTCTTAACGTGTTCCAATTATTTTTTTTCCTTTGTGAGAATAAAAAGACAAATTAAACATCCTCTGCCAAAGATATCCCTTACTGTTTGTTTACAATGGTCTACATAAATATTTTTGCCCTCAGAAATCCGAAAAATAAAAGCATTCCCTGTGCAGCCGCTTCTGGGTGTGGGCAACCCTGTGGATGTCAGACATCAGCTTCTCCTCTGAAATTGTTCTCTCTACCCTGGCAATGGTCTCTTTGGGAGTACCCTGAAAGAGCGGGTGGTGAATGGGGAGCTCTAGAAACTCTAAGACAATCAGGCAGGCCAGCAGCCTGGGCACTGCAGGAACACCGGGCTCCCCCACATGTACTCCACAAGGGTTTCCAAAGTGCTGCTCAGAGATCTATTTTTAAGAGCTGCTTCCTCACCCTGATATGTCCCTGACCTTAAAGCTTTGGAACACTAGCTTTGTGCTATTTTTAAGCTCACAATGATGATTTTCAGCTAAGGCATAAACTTGTCACCCTTGCTGGTCCTTCTCTCTGACAGCACAGAACACGGTGAGGTGGCTGAGGTGCAATTTTGGCAGTCCAAGGGTAACTCTCAGAACGGGTCTGGAACCTCAGCTTCTTACCTGGCCCTTCCCACCCCAGCAGGAGCTGCTAGGGCCATTTTGTGATACTCCTCTCTTGGCCTTCATCTTCTCTGCTAATGTCCTTTGCTACTCCCTGTCTCTTTTGGGGGCCCTCTTCTACATTTTCCCTTCCCTGAATGCTACTTGCAAAAGTGCCTCCTGTGAGACCTGCCTCCTCAGCCTCCAGGCCAAGCCAGCCCTTTCACTATGCCAAAAAGCCTAGATAGTGGTCTGTAAGATCTCATCTCACTCCAGTCAGAATGGCAGCTATTATGCATACAAACAACAATAAGTGTTGGCGAGAATGTGGGGGAAAAGGTACACTCATACACTGCTGGTGCAAATTGGTGCAGCCAATATGGAAAGCAGTATGGAGATTTCTTGGAAAACTGGGAATGGAACCACCATTTGACCAAGCTATACCTCTCCTCGGTCTATACCCAAAGGACTTAAAAATAGCATACTACAGGGACACGGCCACATCAATGTTTATAGCATCGAAATTCACAATAGCTAAACTGTGGAATCAACCTAGATTCCCTTTAATAGATGAATGGATAAAAAAATGTGGCATATATACACAATGGAATATCACTCAGCAATAAAAGAGAATAAAATCATGGCATTTGCAGATAAATGGATGGAGTTAGAGAAGATAACACTAAGTGAAGTTAGCCAATCCCCCCCAAAAAAGCTGAATGTTTTCTCTGATATAAGGAAGCTGATTCATTGTGGGGTAGGGAGGGGGAGCATGGGAGGAATAGACAAACTCTAGATAGGGCAGAGGGGTGGAAGTGGAAGGGAAGGGGCATGGGGTTATTAATGATGGTGGAATGTGATGGTCATTATTATTCAAAGTACATGTATGAAGACAAGAATTGGTGTGAGTATATTTTTTATACAATCAGAGTTATGAGAAATTGTGCTGTATATGTGTAATAAATAATAATAAATTAGATATAAATAAATAAATACATGAATAAAAAATTAATTTAAAAAATAAATAAAATTATTTTTTAAAATAATTTCTTTTTTTTTTGCTAGCACACTCCAAAAGACTTTTTAAAAAAGTTTTTAATATCCCTTCATGAACTTTAAGCACACTTAAAATGTTTGTTATGTGTTGAAGCACATGTTTCCAGGCTGTATGTTGTGTATGTACTGTAAATACTGTATATTTTCATTAAAATTTGGGTGCTGCAGATATTGCTCATTTATTCATAGAATATGTTGGCCATGTAACCTGACAGGCAAGGCGATCTTCATTGTCAAGTCAACCAGCTACACCAGGTTTGCATTCTGACCAAAAGAGTGACTTCATTTTTAAAAATTCAACGTGACATGTTAATAAGAATCTTTGTGACGAACATTTATGAATTTTATACTTAAGATAGATAAATTGATTCATCAATAGATCATGATTGACCCATCTATCAAATAATGAAGGAATAAAAGAAGGAAACTTATCTTTTTGGCCACAATTCAGTAGCCAGCTCCCTTCAATACTTCTTTCCTAAACTCTCTTTCCCAAGATTCTCCTGAGAGAGCTATACATTCTCATATTATCCTTTTTTTAATGCTCTGGAAAAAGGAATAATAACAAAATTCAGTATGGAACAAGAATATGCTTTTCTTTTTACAAGGTGGACAAAAGCAATCGTAAAGGGGAGAGGTGAGCTCTCAAGAAAATCCACCATAAGCAGAGGCCACATGGACACCAAGGGTCTGGAAAATGACTCTGCTATAGCCCATATATTCCAGGTTCAGAGACACTCATCCTCCCCTATCACTTTCCCAGGGTATTTCTGAGCCTGTGGCACTAACAAGAATAACCTGTGTTATTTCCTTGACTTCCCTCACCCCCAGGTCTCAGTTTTCCTTTACATGGGGATTCTATAATACCTTCCCAGATATTGCCTTCTTGGCAGATTGTTTGCTTTAGGATCTTGAAGGCTTCCTTCTTCCTTCCTTCCTTCCTTCCTTCCTTCCTTCCTCTTAACCTGACAAGAAGGAGGATTTATCTAACTTGGGGATTACCTGCTTGATACCATGTATAATCATGTAGTAAATGTTGCCATGTACCCTCTCTTGATTCTCTGTGCCCATGTGTGGAGCAAGGTGGACCAACCTCCTGTCTGTGGATGGATGGCAAACATGTCATTTTTGTTCTTTTCATGTCAAAACTTGGAGAAGGAGTAGAGCAGAACTCTTTTGGCCTTGAGTTTCAGCAGCATCTTCCAATCCCGTTTACCTGATTGGGTAGTCACAACTGAATATTCACAAATATTCAGTTTCTCCTCTTTCGGGGAATAGGGTAAGATTGTATTTTCCCATATCCTTTGGGTGAGACTTCACCATGTGACTTGCTTTGGCCCAGGAAGTATGAAAATAGAGCCTTAAAAGTTGGTGAGTTTTACACCTGTCACCCTCTCACAGTTGCAGTAACTATGGAAACACCAGCCAAGATGAAGCTGTCTGGATCCCTGCATTATTATAATGGGAAGAACACTCCTAATGGACTGTAGCAGACGTGAAAAACAAGTGTTTTTGTTGTGATAAGCCACTGAGACTCTGGAGATGTTCATTCATCAATATAGGGTGATGCTGACTAATACATAAATAAAAAAGAAGATGTTCATGTTGGGCCCCTACCTGTCCCTATGTCTAAAATATTCAATTGATTTGAAATTCAACAGTTAGAGGTGGGTGATTCATTGTCCAATCCATTCCTATACTTTCTATCTATCCAGACTTTATCTACCCTTCAGGGCTCACATTTCCCATATTTGTCATAAGGTCTTCCAATGCTGTCTCATTTCAGTGTCCTTTTTCTCCTGTGAACTAGATATTTACCTGGAGATACAACTCAAGTGCCTCCAGGAGTCAGGCAGGTAGCACAGACAGATAATTAGGAAAACCAGAGAGAATCTCTCTTCCCTAAAGGTATCCCAGTTTAATTAAAACAAGGAAAAAGAAAAAAAAAAACACACTGTGCCAGGCAAATAAATATACCTCTGGTCTTCCAGGTGGTGACCTTTGTAGAATTTGTGTAGGATTCCTAGTATTTATTTTCAGCCTTTACTTTTTCTTTGCATTCTCTGGCAAAATATATAATAGAAAAATATATAAGAATAAATAAAGCAATATATGATATATAATAATAAATAAAACAGAAGCAAAATATATAATAATAAATAAAATGTGTTCAACTAGTGTGTGGTTTCTGGTGTATCTCTCTAACAAGGACATAAGCTACTTGCGGGCAAGGATCATTTTTGACTAAATTAGTGTTCTCCCTAAAGTCTGATACAGCACTTTCACAAATACTTTTTATATAATCTACTTTGAGATCTTACATAGGAATGAAAGATACATTACAAATTATTTTTTAGTTAGTATTTTGCAACCCAGTATATTTGGTTAGTATGCCACAGACACTAAGTCCATTTCTCCATCTTTGAATAATCATGTCATGGTAAAGAAATGTTTAGGGGCTGGGGATGTGGCTCAAGCGGGGTTTGATCCTCAGCACCACATACAAACAAAGATGTTGTGTCCGCCGAAAGCTAAAAAATAAATATTAAAATTCTCTCTCTCTCGGGCTGGAGATGTGGCTCAAGCGGTAGCGTGCTCGCCTGGCATGCGTGCGGCCCGGGTTCGATCCTCAGCACCACATACCAACAAAGATGTTGTGTCCACCGAGAACTAAAAAAAAATAAATAAATATTTAAAAAAATTCTCTCTCTCTCTCTCTCCCTCCTCTCTCACTCTCTCTTTAAAAAAAATTCTCTCTCTCTCTCTCTCTCTCTCTCTCTCTCTCTCTCAAAAAAAAAAAAAAAAAGAAAAAGAAATGTTTAGTACCAGTTATACAGCTATGTGGTTAAATGTTATAGTTTCCACCTTGTAGTCTGATGGGACCAGGTAGGCTGACATGGCAATACTGGGATTGATTAGAACTCTCTATGGTAGCAATTTGTGGGAGGAAGTTGCTAGAATCCAGTTGAGATGGCACAAGCCTCCATCTAACTTAGGAACACATGTTAACAAGTAATTTTCTTTAGAAATAACATGGGGACTGGGAGTTTAGCTAAGTAGAAGAGTGCTTGCCCAGCATGCATTTACACACACACACACACACACACACACACACACACACACACACATAAGAAAGAACACAATGTCAGTCCACCAGCTTGTTTCTGGCCTCCTAAAACATCATAAAGACAGTCTCTTATCAGAGACAAGCCTATCCTCAAAAAGATTTTTCTAATACTGCTCCATAATTTTATTATTTCAAAAAGGTGATCAATCTAGCAGAGAGTAACAAAGTCCAATAGCAAAATTACTATGCCTTGAGAGAAAAGGGTTGCATAGTTTTATTAAAGCCTGGAAGTAGGTTCCATTCTTGTTGCTCTCCTTACTCCTTATTTGCACATCTGTGTCCCCCCTGTACCACAGTCCCTGAGATGTGCACATTCTCATAGCAACTGGAGGCATTACAGCTGTCTTCATCACACTTTCCCCGTTGGTACATGTGTATTATACTGGACCACAGCTTGGAATTTAAAGAGACTCAGGTTTTGAGACTAGACTTTGAGTCTAGTCTTGAGTCTAGACTCTTGAGTCCTTGATGTGCACTCAAGTCTCATTCTTGCTGTTGATGTGCTGTGCTGTGACTCAGGGCTCACATTTAAATGTGACCCTCTTGTGCCTGAATTCCTGATGCCTTCTCCTCAGAATCATCATGTGGGATCAAGAGTCTTCACCAATCTCTCACTCTGGTGGCTATTGCCCCTCTATTTCCAGGTTTTCTTACAGAACTTATTTTAGAATCTACTGATTTTGTAACATGAATGACCCCTCAATCTGTGGCTCTATGCTCCTGAGACCAGGATAGTTATACTTCTGCTCAGGCCTCCTGCACTTGCCATCCATGCTATTCCTTCTACCTGGAACATGAATTGGAGACCCCTGATCCAACACCTCTGTGGTATGTGATCTTGAGAGTAAAAGAGAGAATAGGTGGCTCAGAGCTCTAGGAAGTCTTCCTGACCATTTCTCTCCATTCTCCAAATGGTAAGACACCCCTTCTCTGTGTATCCAGATATTCTTCAATCCTTCCTTCAACCTCATCATTGGCTTTCCCTTAATTTTCCCTCTTCCTCAACAGACTTAGAACTAGTTGACAGTACTATTTATTTTCCATCTTTGTGTCTCAGGACTTTTATTGAATGAATAAATGAATGAATGAAATTCCAGTGTATTTAAGAAAGTCTGCCTTCTTAACCTATCATATCATCATCACAGAAAATTTGGCTTGAAATTTTAAAAGGCATTTGAAAAATCCACCTGAAAAGCTACACAAATGAAAATGTGGAATGCTCTAAGAAAGAGAATAAATGGTGAATTATTATAATCAGTTGCCTGCTTCCAGTTAAAATTGATTTTGTTGGAACTAAAATTACTAATGAAGAATATTACTCCTCCTGATCATCTTTCAAAGCAGAACATTGAGTGCTTAGGGCCAGGGATCTGATAGGCTGCGACTCTGCAGAAGATACCACTTGTGAGGGATTCCAATCACTTGGTGGAAATCATTTGCTATGTACAAGTCAGCATCAACAACACACAATGATGCTCATACATCTTAAGAGTCTGACCAAATAGAATCTTAACCACAGTGGATTTTAGGCAGTGGGGTTCAGTGAAAAAGGAAGAACATAAATCCATTTAATTGTTACTCTTCAAGTAAAGGAAGATTTCACTTTATTTGAAGGTAATCTAGACTTTGGATTGTATTTGGAAACCATTATCCAAGGCCCTTTGGGGGCAAAAGTGCCCTTAGAAAGCCATGGACTTGAGTTGTGGGCAACCTAATTAATGAGAATGGCCTCTAACTGCAACCCACAGCCATGAATAATATCTACTTAGCTATTTCACAGTTTATAGTAATGAGATTAATGAGCCACTTCCTTGAGAGACCAGAGAGTTGAAAGCAAGAATATATCCTCTACTGTGGGCTGACTTCAATTTGTGTCATGGACTGAGGTTTAAATGGATAGAGGGGAGGTCTAAGGACTTAGGAAGTTCTTTACATAACTGGTAACATATATCAGATTATCCAAAGATGCACAGACAAGGCTATTGTTGTAATGGAATTCAATTATGTTCATAAACCTACACGAATTGCCATAAAGACGGGTTAAAAATGTGGATAAGAGGCAGTTCTTGTCACCAAGTACCTAATAGTTGGCAGGTAAAACTAGGTAATGACTAACAATTATTAACAATAAATTAATAGCAACTTAAATTCAGAAAAATGTTTCCAATAGGAGATAATTATGGCATCGAATTTATTAAAAGAAGGGACTAGGGAGGTGATAAAGAATAGACACGGAAGAATGAATAGGAGTTTTCTAAGTGAAATGGTGAGAGGGCATACTTGGCAGAGTGACATCATATGCAAAGACAATGAGGTTGGAGAGATTAGTTTGTTCAGCAAACTACAAGAAGACTGAAAGTTCAAGACAAGGCGACCTTCAGGCGCCTACGTTTCGAAACCATAGAATGTATAAATGCTTTACTGTTAGGCTTCATGAGCATGAGGAGAGGGATCCTGGAATGAAATTAAGATTCTCAGATTGTTCCTAAGAAGTGTTCTAGAACTTGTTGTTGCTGTGCCTTTAGTGCCAGCCACTTGGATTAGTGAACATCCCTGGGGAGAGGGCTCCTTATCAGGATAAACTAAGTGTGTTGGAGCAGGGACGTGGACTTAGGATTTAGTAGAACAGGAGCAACAACCAGTTAGGTGACTGCAGAGAAAAGCAGGAATCTGTAAATGAATATTTCTGAGTCACCCTTATGCACAGAAATAGTTCCAGATTTTCTTGGATTAGATGGTTTCTCTGTGCAGATAGGCTATGTACACTGCACTGAAATCTTTATTTTGACCATTTTCTTCAGCTGTTGCATCGTTGCTATAAACATAGGTACACTGTACATCACTTGCAGCACATAATCACAGAATGCTGTAATGTAAGCAGAGAATGAGCAATTTACCATTATCTTCTGGGAGACAGAAGATTTGTATGCAATAGCAGAGACTACACAATGACCCTGTGACAGAGACTATATCATAATACATATGGATGTGTATTCAGACATACCCACCCACAGGTAATTATGTGGAGCACATGCAAACATACTTATGTTTTCCACTAGATAGAATTATTTTTATTATCACCTTTACCAGGTACTATAAAGATTTTATGTCTGAAATTGGCAGCAAAAGCAAATCTTCATCCATCACCATATCCCCTTTTCAAATAGACTTGAGTTTAATAAATAAAGAATAGTGAAAATTGCTTCCACCAATCTAGGACTTAATATTATAAATACTAAATCACTTGATTCAATTCTTTATAAAGTTTTCTTACTATCTGTAATTCAGCCAGTCTTCTGGATAGAGAATCTTTCTTTAGTAAAATTACAAAATGTATGCTATATTTCTAATTAATTGCCTCTTATTCTTGTTAGCCACTGAACTCAATTTCTATCTCACAAGGTTTTCCAGAGTTGGCTGGATTGTTATTGGGTCCCAGAATTGTACTTTCAAGGGAATTGAGCAGACAAGAGGTGCAATTGGTTTATTTTTCATGAAGTAGAAAATGGTAATGGAAAATTTCACCAAATAACAAGGTATATTTCTAAAGAGAAGAAGAAGAAGAAGAAGGATGACTTAACCTTGCAAAACAGCTTTCTAAAAATTATGTTTTGTTGTTTTCAGAAAACTTATTTGGTTGGAAAAATCAAGAATAGCCCACTGTGCTTCTTGTTTCTATATTCTAATTTTATGCTCTTTCTACTTTACTCTACCTCAGAAGACTGGGTGAACACCACCAGTTATTTATTTATAATTGCCATAAATGCATGTATCCATTTTAAAAAATGGACTTCAACATGAAAGATAAATTGGAAAAGAGTACATTTATTTTAGGCCACCTATTTGATTTTAGTTAGGCCTGAATATTTTAAGGATTCCAAGATGTATTATACAAAAACACACTTGGCCCTTTCTAAGATTTGTCTTTTTTTTTTTTTTTTTGGCACAACAATGGTCACAAAGGTTTAGATGAGTAGATTGATAACTGGGCCTCTCTACATAAAAAAAGAAAACCAGCAAACAAGTGGCTAACCCTAACTCAGAGGTCTCTATTAAATCCTCTAGGGGGAAAACAAAGACTAAAAATGGGTTTAGGCAGGTACTGAAACACCAGCCTACTTCATGCATCTGCTAGGACCAATGTGAATGCAATAAGGCTCTTGGTCTGTTTGGGCTCCTGGGCCTCAGGGTCCTGAACCTACTGCCCTTAAATTTCAGATGCCTTTTGATTAATTTTCCTGCTGTGATCTTCTGACTCAGAAAGGACAATCAGGTTTTACCCACATGCCAACTAAAGATCAGAATTAAGAGAAAATTAAAGGGTGTTCTGGGACTTCTGTTTTGAGCAAGAGGGACCAGCTATAGGGTGTGAAATAATGGCAGAACAGAAAGCACCAGAAATTTGTCTCCCTGCCTAGTCAACTACTGCACTGGTAGAATCCATCTGACATAACTATTTTGGAATTTGAAGACTTTTCAATGCTTGAAACAGTAAAAGCAGTAAATTGTAGTTAATTTTGGTGAATTTCAGTTCTGAAGACAGTAATAGCTATCTGTCTCCCACCCCCAGGCCTGTGGCAGTCAGTCATGGTTCTAGAGCAGTTAGCACACAACTTTCAGGAGACACAGTGACCAAAAAGGACCCTGTCCTCCAAATATTGGGGAGCTATGGTTTGATTGCTGAGTGCTGCTTCACAGAGGTGCAGGCAAAGTGGTGGGTGGCCATCATTACACCTCCATTACACCCCTACCCATCTAGTTAAATGAATTTCAAGAGATTTGAAGTACTAATACCCATTTTTTTCTCCTTCACATTTCTCTTTTCCTCTTTTAGGAGCCAGACTTTTAAGACAAGGGCATTTAAAATTAACCATGTCTATGGAGAAAATTAGAAAGTCACCATATAATCCAAGGGAAAGGTGCAGACTCAGAAAGGACCTGAGCAGATCTTAGTTTATACTCAGGCTGGTTCTTGGCACAGAGACAACTTACAACAATAAAAACAAAAAACAACAAGCTCTGAAAAGTCGAGAATATGATTTTCAGAGTTACCACAACACTAGATATCATTGTTCAACTTTAAACAACGCCACAGTCATACAAAGAAACAGGGTTGTATGGTTCATTCACAGGGGAAAAAAAATAACAGAAAATTTTCCTGAAAAAGACTTATGGCAGGATTACTAGACAAATAATTTAAAATCACAACTTTAAACATGCTCAATGAAATGAAAGAATTCATGTGAATAATTCATGTAGATAATACATAAATATCAATAAAGAGATAGAAAAAACACACACACAAAAGAAAGCAATAGAAATTCTGGAACAGAAAATTACAAAAATTGAAATGAAAAACTCACTACTATGATTGAAAGGCAAATTTGAGTACACAGGAGGTAAAAACAAACTTTAGATACAAAAAAATGGAAACTATTGAGTCTAAGGAACATAAAGAAAAATAATTGAAGAAAAGAAACCTATGGAACACCATCAAATGGAAAACGTGGATTATGGGAGATCTGGGAGGAGAAAGGGGCAAGGAGAAGGAAATATATAATGACACCCCCACACACACACACAAATTTGTTAAAACTTGTGAATACAAACATTCAAGAAGCTCAATAAATTCCCAAAAGTATAAACTCATGGAGACCACACTTACCTAATATTATAATCAAACTGTTGAAAGACAAACACAAACAATCTTGAAATCATCAAGAAAAGTGACTTGTTACATACAAATGATCATCAATAAAATTATCAGCAGATGTCTCATTATTTGGAAGCCAGAGTCATAGGGGCTGACACATTCAAATTATATGTGTGTTATGGGAGAATTGGGGGAGATTTGTTAGCCAAGAGTTCAATATCCAGAAAAACTGTCCATCAAAAGTGAGGAAGAAATTAAGACATTTTCAGCTGAACAAAATTGGAAGGATTTCATTATCACTAGCCCTTCCTTGTAAGAAATGCTAAAAGGAGCCCTTACAGGTTGAAATGAACAGACATAGATAATAACTTGAAGTGATATGAAGAAATAAAGACCTCAGTGAAGATAAATACATGGGCAATTATAAAATCTAGTATCATTGCAGCAATGGTTTGAAGCTCCACTTTTGATATGCTACATAATTTAATACACTAATATGTTTTTAGAAAGCAATATTAATTTTTAAAATTTAAATTTAGAAAGTTTAGAAAGCAGTTATTAGTCTAAAAGCTAGTATTATTGCAACTCCATATTTTGTTTTCTACATAATTTGAGAGATTAATACATCACCCAAAATCATTAGTTTGTTTTTTTCATACATTTATAAAGATGTAATTTGGGGACATCAACAACTGAAAGGTGTGAAAATTGAGAGGTACATTTCGTGTATGTTATCAGTGAAGCTAAACTACTATAGAGTGTTCTAACTTTAGGATGTTAAATGTAATCCCATAGTAACCATCAAAAATACTATAGAATATACACAAATGACAACAATATAGAAACTTAAATGCTTTCCTCTAAAAAAAATCAACTAAACACAAAAGACAGTAATGCAAGAAATGAAGAACTTTTTAAAAAAGCTATAAGGCATATAGAAAATAGTAAAATGATAGAGGTAAGCCTTTTCTTATTATTTAGCCTTTAAAAGGAAGGAAATTTTGACATAGGCTACATGTGTGAAACTTGAAGAAATTATACTAATTAAAATCAGTCAACAAGAGACAAATACTGTATGATTCCACTTACCTGAGTTAATTAGAACAAATCAGAGACACAAAGTAGAATGGTGGTTGCTAAGAGCCCAAGGGAAAAGTGAATGAAGAGTTGCTGTTTAATGCATGAGTCTACAGTTCCAGTTTTATAAATTCTAGAGATGGATGGGTGGTGAGGGTGACCTAGAGATGGTGGGTGAATCAGTGGTGGGTGCACAACAACATAAATGCACTTAATATCACTAAACTGCACACTGTAACATAACTAAGATGGTAAATATTTTATTTGTACTTTACAACAATAATTTTTAAAAAGACGAGGAACTCGACACTGGGGGGAAAAAAGGACCACTCCAAAGAACAGGATGTTGGATCAGTTATAACGTGAAGTTAAAGATATTGCTGAGCTCACAAAAAAAAAAAAAGGAGCTAAGAGAAACCCCAAGGGTAAAAACCAACAACAACAAAAAGAAATTAAATGAATCAGGTGGTTAACAATCAAATGCCCTGACCAAGAATACAACAAATTGGAATTAATGGCAGGCCATGCAGGAAACTAAAGTTTTGAACTCAACATACATGAGCATGCACATACACACACACACACACACACACACACACACACACACACACACACACACAGAGCCTTTGAAGGGGAAGAATACGCCAGGAAAATATACTCTGCCTTTAGAAAAGAGAGGTAATAAGGAAATATGCCAGTTTGTGCCATAGCTTTTACAGCCCTGTTAGAAATAATAATTTCACTGTTGTCCCTTTGGGCAAGTGTTACAGACTGAATGTTTTTGTCCACACCCTACCAAGTTCGTCTGTTGAAGCTCTAACCCCCAATGTGATGGAATTTGAAAAACAAGAATTTAGGAAATGATTAAGGGCAGATAAGGTTATGAGGGTAGGTCTTGTTTGTTGGGATTAATGCCCTAATAGAAGATGCCAGGAAGCTCATCCTCTCTCTGTGGCACATGAATACATAGCTATATGAGATCCATGAAGAGAACCCACTGCAGAAGCTAAATAAGATGGGACCTTGATATTGGGGAATTAATTTCTGTGTTTAAGCCACCAGTCTATAGTCTTTTTATGGAAACTGGAACTAACCAATATAGCAGGTAATCACAGACCTTGTTTATATATTTCTTATTACATATGAAATATTAATAATTTAATTTTTCAAATTTTGGAGGCTATGTTTTAGACAAGAGAATGATAAATACTAGAATAATCCATAGCAATACCTTATGTGCCCTAACAGTCAACCGAGTTCTTTTTCCAATAATGTTGAATGAGATTTATCCATTGTAATTTTACAAAAAGAAAGAGTTTCCTGGGAGAAAAATATCCATCTATTCACCTATCTACCTATTCAAAATCATCAGCTTATTTAGCCTATCCATACCTTAATATCCTCATCTATAAAATATCTTTTTCCTTAGGTCAATGTGACAATTAAACAATAAAACATGTGTTTTGGAAATTATATCCAAGCATAAAGGATTTTTTTAACAAGAGTAAAGATGCAGTAAGGGATTTTTGTGTATTTAATTTCTTGGCTCTGTAATTTGCTAGCTGTGTGATCTTGAGGAAGTTTTAATATATCTTAATCTCCATTTCCTCATCTATAAGATTAATAGTACGTATCTTCAAGAGTTGCTATAAGGATTAAATGAGATGAAGTATATAAAAAATCTAGTTATGTTCATCAGGAATTGTTTGTTTGCACATAATAAAAATTACACAGACATGCTTAAAGAAAAGGGGAATTTATTTTGAAAATCAGAGATTTCTCTTCACTCCAAGAGTTATACATGCATGTGAGCCCATCGGATGAAAGCCAACTATGAAAGTGCTTTCAAGAGTCAAGGTGATACTCCAAGCAGTTTCTTTCTCTAACTGAAGTTGTACAGGCTCCCACTTCTGCCTCTTTCTGATCCTGGACTTTACTCTTTTCTATGCCTGTCCCCTCAGGTGAGAGAAGATTCTCCCTCTCTCATGCCCTGTAAAATATCTTGCAAGTTCAAGAATTAATCATCACCGATTATGGATTTGCAGTTGTAATTCCGAATTCCGAACATAAATTAAATTGAGTCAAATGCCCATCCCTGGTCCAGTCAGCTATGACCAGGTATACGGAGACACAACTTATAAACAGGGCCACTCTTTTATCCTTGTAGTACCTGACACTGTTCAGGTGCTCAATAAATGAATTTTATAGTTATTACTCCCCAAAATGCCAGGACAAATAAATACCATCCAGTTTACCCTATAACCTTGCCTTCTCATACATGTGAGATTTATCTCCCAAAGATAATTACAGAAAAACCCAGGGAAATGGGTTGTTTATCATGTTCTGCAATACATTATTGAATTCCAAGAAGTTATTCCTTAGAATGAAATTGGAAGACTGAGATTGTTCAAATGAATTGCAAACCCAAATTCACCTAAAACCTCTTAAACCACAAGACTTGCAGGAAACATAGTTGTTGAATGGGCAGTGATTTTGCCTCACCAGGATCCCTGGACAGAACCAGCACTCAGTGAGGGGTCATTGATATGGCATGTCTTCACTCTTTGTGGAAGGTTTTATTTGATAAACTTCTTATTTACAGGAGCACACTGTGGAGAAAAATCTTTATAGAGGCTGTGGGGCTGCTTAAACAAGACTGGATAGACCAGCAGGAAAAGTCATGCAATGTGAGTTGAATGATTTCTGGTCCCCATTGGAATAATCAGAACCTATAGTCCTGGGTTACCTGTCCAGGAACCATCACACACTCATCCCAGGTTATCAGTGTCAGAAATGGAAGCCTTTCCAAGGCCATCATAAAGGAAATTTGTTCAAAATATATCTTTATAGCCAGATGTGGGTTATCTACGCAGTGAACATCATTTTCTGAATTTCAAACAAACGTGGCTTTGAATCTTTACCACTTACAAGTTGTATGACACTGGGCAAGTCACTGAATCTCTTCTTCAAGCCTCAGCTTCTTCACTTGTGAAATGGAGAGAACCACATTCCTCTGTGGAAGGGTATTTGTGAGGATTAAACCAATGACTGGATATTTAACTATCAAATCATTGTAGACCAGCAAAAACAAGGTAAGTGTTTTAGGAAATGGAAGGTAGCAGAATAAGTAAAGCAGGGTAGATATAAGACAATAAAGGGTGATGAAAACTGTGCTGGATTTGCGATCAAATTATATCTTTAAAAATAGTTTCTGAGAACAAAATTTCATTTAAGCTCTAAGTTTATGACCGGTGCCCTGGCATCCACTAAATGTTAGTTTCCTTCCCTCTCCCTTATCTTTTCTCTTCCATTCTGATAGAGTGCTGTTCCATTTTGCATCTATTACTGGGGTAAGTTTTGCAAACCTGTAGGGGTAGTTTTGATGATACTGACATTTAGTAAACAGAAATATTAAGGGTGGAGGCCCACATAATGAAGAATCCACACCCTGAGCTTAGAACCTAATTTTGTTTTACAAAGAGACATAGATATTTGTGCCTAACCTTTTTTATATATATAAACTAATTTCCAGGAGCATAGCTAGAGAAATTAGGGGAAGAATGTGTTTGCTTCACATGACTAGAAGCCCTTCATTATTTCAGAAAATTCATATAATGCCACTTGAGTATTTGAGTTACCCATAGAACACATCAGGAGGATTTTGCATTCAATGTGATTCTTCCTAAATGTGTAAGTGCTTGACAATTTCATTATGTCTTCTAAAATAATCCTGCCCAAGTATTTGCATTTTGAAATACATATTCATTTATTATGTATATTGCTTACCTTTTTTGTTTTCACTTTATTATGGATAAGGCATTTGCTGATTTTTATTATATGAATAGGTAGATTATATTATCTGCAAAACTTATTCTAGGGAGGTAACAGGACATTACAAACTATTTTCTAGAAAAAGCAGGCGGTAGAATTGTTAGGGTGAGAAATCTTTGATCTAGAATCTAGTTCCAAGAGCAACTCATGAACACTGCCTTCAATTCCCAATGAGTCAGTCTCAAAATGAAACTCTTCTGCAAAACCATGAAAATAAAGGGAATCATTCATGCAGTAATAATGAAACAAAAGTATTAAAAAAAAACCATTGGCTGTTATTGGAGAGAATCACCATTGCAAGGAAATGCACATAAGAATTGTAAATGCACATAAGAATCGCACCTCTCCCAACAGTGCTGCTGCAGGTCATTAAGGTGAAGGATCTGTCAATTTTCTGCCTATTTGCTCTTTCACTGAACCTGTCCTATAACATTAATGTTATTTTAACGTCATCCTTCCTTATAAATTTTTCAGAATAAAATTTTATTTAGGTGGCTGGAGTTGTGGCTCAGTGGTAGAGCTCTTGCCTAGCACATGTGAGGCACTGGGTTCAATCCTCAGCACCACATAAAAATAAATAAATAAAATAAAGGTTAAAAAAAAGAATGCTTTTAAACATTTATTTGGTGATCACCTTTTGAAGCAACTGCTGTAATTAAAGAAAATCATATGTTTAATTAAATAAAGCTGCTTGTTTGTAGAGGCTAGAGTAAAATCAGCCACCTGTGTAATGCCTGTGTTTAATGTGGAGCATCTAGGTAATGATTTTGTAAAATAACCTTTTGAAGCTGGGGTCTAAGTATAAAGAAACCTCTCTCAAGTGCACATAAAACATATTAGTTTAAAAAATATTCTTAAAAATATTAAATTAAAAAAATATTTTTATAGGACTAAGATATTCAAGTGAGGACTTAAAATGTAGATGATGAGAAAAAAAATTTGATTAATCAAGCAGTTATTTGGGCTTTGCAGAATCAGTAGTTTCCTGAATTGATCATACTTTTGGCTGGGCTGACTGATGTTTTGATGTATTTGGTGGTTTGGATGGCAGGTTCCGATCTTCCCAGCACCCACATCACACTGTCAGATAGACAAAGTTAATGAGTTGAGTCCAGGTTTCTCAAGCCTCCTTTGACATGCTTCAGAAACAGCTGAGTCTCTGTTAAAGTGCTAATTCATAGGCCACTTGCACATTGACTATATCTTTCTGGGATAAAGCCAAGGAATCTGCATTTTAATAAACTTTCTAGATGCTTTTCATGTACTTTAAATTTTGGAAAGTATATGCTAGTGAACTGAGCATCCCTGGTCCCCAGGACTCTATTATGACTCCCATGGGTGACTTTTGTATACCCTTATTCACCTTTTGTGAGCATCTTTCTTTACAAACAAAAAAGTTAAAATGTGCATTTTATGATTGTGTTGGTATAAAGATGAGCCTATTAAAATTACATATGAAATCACTCCTTGATCTAAAAGTTCTTCATAAAGTTGTTAATTTTCATAACAACTATACCCCAACTTAAGAAATGTGAGCATTGAGGCTCAGAGAAATCAAGTGTATTGCTCAGTCACCCAACTAGAAAAAGATAGAACCAAGATTTGAACTGGAATCTCTTGATGCCTGAGCATTTGTTCTTATCCCTTACTGTCTGATGTCCTGAAGCTTCATCTTCTGGACTGAATCCTCATTGTGTTTCCTTCTGCACTAGCTCCTACCTCAATAATCTACCTGGCCACCCCAAAGTAAGATCCTGCCCTTCATTTCAACTTCCTATCCACAAACTGTGCTTCCACATGATTGGCAGCGCCAAACTGTCTATCTTCTCACTCTCCTCACCTATTAGTACAACCACCTCCTGATGAATCTCCCTGATGCCATAGACGTTCCAGGTTTTTATTTGATTTATCAATGATTTCCATTCAAGTGACATTTGATGTGTCTCTTCATATCATCTGCTAGGCACATAAATGTGAAAACACTCTTCTCCAAGATTCTGTGGCTTGCAGCAAGGAAAGTGCACACATGTAAAGGGCTCAGACCAAGGGTACTGTGGATAAGGTAATAGTCACGTATCCTGGCTGGCTTTTCTCCTCCCATCTGGCCCCTGCTGGGCCTACCTCCAAGCAAAACCCAACCTCAGTATAGTGCCTTACCTCCTGAAGTAGGCCACTACCTTCTGAGTAGATAGGCTTTGCCATTACCTACCAAACTCCATATTTATGGAGTTCTAGAAGGTTTGGGATGCTAAGCATGTGGAGGCATCTTAAGGGATTACTGCTCTCATTAGTCATCCTGCCTAGAAAAAGTGATCTTTTAAAATTCTATTGTACTATTTATACAGGCGTTTCACTGTAACACTCCAAAGTAGAAATCAGTAAAGTATAAATCCTTTCCTCAAGGGGATTTATTTAGTGAGGTACTGAAAGACTTCATTATTAAAGTGGTCTTACCTTTAAGCCAGTCACATACCACAGATCCCATGAACAGCAGAATAAATAGGTTTCCCTGGATATTTTGAAGTTCAATTATTTATTTAAGGTAGAATCAATATTTCATGTTAATATCGTCTAAAGAAAAATGTCTTCATAAAAATAATCTTCCTGTTGGGGCACCCACAGCATTTCCTGGACTCACTCTTTATAGCATGTCTTACTTTTATTCTTCCTGTGACAGGTATGGGGTTTTCGGGCTTCGTTGCTCTACTCTGAGTTCCTTTGGGATAGGGATGCTGTCTCATTCATCTTGGTATTGCCCACAGCCCAGTACCAGGCACAGGAAATACTCCACAAGCAATTGATGGAAACATCTGTGCACGATTTTATCTATAGATGTGGATTAATAGCCCACACATTGTTTTAATATTTTTAAGAATTGATTTCCCATACTGAAAAGTTGATTGAAATTTTATTTTCCTATATTGAAATTTTCATTGAAAATTCTCACATAAATCTCCAATTTCACAAGAAAAAAAAATCAAATCCATCAATACTGGACCTGATCCCCCACCTGCCTATCATCAACTCTGGCAGAGAGTGCCCCTGTAGATAGCTTTTTTGGTAGGTATCCTCTCCATTTCCTGTTCATTCCACTCTTGGGATCATCCTCTCCTGGAGACACCTGTGTCTGTGGCCTCTGCAACCACAACCTGTGGGAATGAGTACTCCCACACTCTGCTCTTCCCAGGCAATTGAGACCCCAAAGTAAGACTATCCCAAAGTAATATAGGTGAGTAAAAATTCAATGGAAACACAGGAGACAGAAATGGGATGCAAAAATGGAACAATGAAATCTCCTGGTAAGTTGGGAGTCCAGACAGCAACAAAATCATCCAGTGGAAGGAAAGGTGAGAGACTGGAGCATTTCTTCACAGTACTCTTCCTCAACTGCCCAAGGGTATTCCCTCCCTTGTCTTTTCAGGTTGCACCAGCTTGGTAAGATTCTGGGTCTTTGAGGAAGATCCTGGGGCAGAAAGCATGTTACCCTTGAGGTGGGAGGCTGAGAATGAAAGCTGTCCATCAACACTAGTGTTGAAATCAGTTGTGGGCTGGGGAATGTGACATAGGTACCAGAATATCTGCTCACACAAAGAAGGATTTATTATGGTCAACAAACGTGCATGCACCAACATACATTTATACATATTTTATAAATATATAACAAGTCAATAGGGGCTGGAGATGTGGCTCAAGTGGTAACACACTCGCCTGGCATGCGTGAGGCACTGGGTTCCATCCTCAGCACCACATAAAAATAAATAAGTGAAATAAAGGTATTGTGTTCAACTACAACTAAAAAATAAATATTTTTTTAAAAAGAAGTCAATAATGAGAAGTCAGTAACAAAGTATTATGAGAACAACATCATTTAAAAAGTTATGCTCTTCTTAGAAGTGGAACTCAAATAAAGCCTCTGGATTCTAAATATAAACAAAAAGAGTGAAGCATGATGAAGTGTAAACTTTAATGACCGAAAGGCAAAAATGAACCAGTTGTTCAGTAGAAACAAAACTCTTTCTGGCACAGATATCAGAGAGGTATTTCTCCTGTGGCTACTCAGAGAGGACAAAGGGATACTATGAATTATGACCTTGTCAAAATTTTAATGTAAAACTAAGTGTGGGTTTCATTAGACTTTCTTTTGTTTGAATATAGACAAATGACTTTTCCAAAAGTATGATTACTAAAAGCATAGCTAAATTGGGGGATAGGGAAGGAAATATCAATAAGATGCAGCTCAAATTGGTGGTTCTCATCAAAGATGGGTGGTTTTAGAGACTATTGGAATGGGCCAACTGCATTTAGATTTAGCTTTGCTGTGCATCTGTTTATTTTCCTACCTCTCTCTTTTTAAAACTGTCTGTCATACTCATTTCCATTTTTCCTTAGATAGCAGAAGAAGCATAGGCTTTGAAGTAAAACTCAACTATGAAAAACTCAAAAGCTATTCATCAACTGCTAATAGAGAGTGAAAAAATGTATTAGCTTTAATCTGGGATTTGCTACTTATTAGCCATATTACAATGGCCCAATTATTTAACCTTCATAAGGTGAGGGAGAGAGAGGAGTGGAGTGAAGGATGAGTTCAAGGTTTTAGCTTGGCTCAAGCTGGTAGAGTGTGGTACTATTACATGACTCAGAAAAATAGAGAGTGGGTGAAGCAGACAAATTAGGTTTTGGAAACATCAGTGTGAAATACTTGAGAAGCTTTCATATGATGTAGGGAGTTGGAGATATGATTCTGAAGCTCAGAAGGCTGTGGAGTTTCAGGTATAGATTTGGAAATCATCATTCATTTCATAGTTGAGATTAGGGAGACATAAGATAATTCAGGAAGATGGATTGGAATAAGAAGAATACCATACTGAGGAGGGAACCTGGAATCTCTTACATTTCAGACAGAGAAACAGAATCCCACAAAGATGAGAATAAGTCAGAGAAGTTCAAGGAGAACCAGGATTGCAGGGTCATCAGGAATAAGGGAGTAAAGATTTGTCAGAGAGGGAGAACAGAACTATCAAAATTGTCAAATGCAGCTTTAAAAAGACTGAAAAAAAAATCATGTAGGATGGAGTTCCTATTTCTTATAGTAATACACCCTTATATTGAGTTTACTCCTTCCCTATATGAATTTCTCAGTTCCCTCACTTCCCTTCCTGGGATCTCCTTCCAAATAAATTTCCGTTACCTGAATCCCAGCTCAAGGTTCTGTTTTCAGAGAAAGCCAAACCAAAATGGTGGGAAATAATAGTGAATAAATTACTTGCTGTTATTAATTGAGTGATGGAAGTCAGCTCACAAAAAATAATTCTTTCTACCCAGATTCCTGACTATGAGTTCCCTGAATGAGAAAAAATGTATACCCTTAAGTGATCCCCATGCCTACCAGACACACACACACACCACTTTCTCCTCAGATAATAATTTCTAGACCTTTGGGCAAATAGCAGATAAAATTTGATATTTGACCAAACACAGTACTGATATGCCATGGATATCCCAAATCCACATTTAATATTACAGGCATCAGGTGTAGGTGAGCCTTTTGCTCAACAGAATGCTTCCTTTAGATGCTTGTGGAAACTGGAGGAGTGGAGCTCTAAGGATAAGGACAGCCAGGAGGAGGGAACTGATCCCATCCAGTTACCACCCCGTAATGCCAGAATGCACTGCCACATGGAGCAAACACATTGCAAGAGAGTTCTAGAGGCCACAAGGAGATGTGCAATCACACATTCTCTGTCCTAGAGCATGACACTGGGGACTTCAGGGAGATCTGCAGCCTTAGGATACAACATACCATACTTTACATCCTTCATGAGAGCTTCTCACTGTCTTTTGTGTACCATGTGTTGTAGACACCAGATCAAAGTTTGATGAATGAGTTGAACCAGACGTTGATTGCTCCCCTTCCCTCTATAGCTCATCTTGTAACAATTGCGGTGAGCCTGGTGGCAGTGGTAATAGCTGCCAATAATTAAATACTTGCTCTCCAATCCCCTCACTTGATAAACCAAGGAAAGAAAGCCAAGTAAATAGCTGGCCATTGACAATGTTGTAACTTTGTCTCCCAAGCCAAAATGTGTCCCATTACATTTTGCTGATTCTACTTGCTACTGTTGCTGTTGAGAATTTAGACCTAGGAATTTCCATGACCCATGCTATCTTAAGACAACTGTATAAGAGGATGAACAATTTTCTTATCTGACATAAAATCAAGTGAGGAATTCCCTTTTATGGCTCTGAACTTAGTACACTGTAAAACAATGTCCCAAACCATGAGTCATAGTCATCACCTTGAAGCTGGAGAGGAAGGAGCTGAAGATCTCTGTCCAGTCACCTCTAGTAATCTTCAGATACAAGGAGGCTTGACTGCCTCAGCATGCCTCACAAGTGGAGTTATCATGTCTATTTTGTCCTGACATGAACACTTTGGGAGGGCTATCTTAGCAGGTCTACTGACTTATTGAACAATTGTCCTTCTGGACAATTCTAATGGAGTCCAAACGTAGAACAGTTTTATTTTTCTTTCCAACCACAACTTTCTCCCTGCTCTGATAAATCAACCCTCAATCACAGTTTAATTTGAGCAGATCCAATAGTTTTCCAGGCACTTTCAGCTATAAAAGAACAAGTCTCATTCTGGACTTTCCTTTTGGCTTTGAAAAGTATAATACAAATTAATACCAGAATCTCACATTAAATTCAAAGCTTCTGATCTGTCCCTGCTCAGACCCAACTACTGGGTCAAAAGGAAGAGGGAATGGTGTTTTTTTTTTCTTTTTACTCCATCTGTTCTCTCTTCCTTTTCTGACTTTCACTGGGTAAGAGAAGGTCAGCAGAGGAAAGGAAACAAGTATTTTACTTAACTTCATCCATTGTTTTGTTGGCTCCCTGTGGACTGGACATCAATGCCCAGAGGGTGTTCCATTGTTGGCCCTCCTGTGAGCTGTCAGAGTGGGTCCTTGGGGGCTCCTTCACATTTCCCTCACTTGGTGATACAGTCTCAGGCTGACCTCCCATACTCCTCCCTTCACTCTTACCCCAAATGGCATGCACATAATATCTCATTCCAGTGACATAGTCTGGCAGAATACAGTAAGAAATTCCAGTTCAGTACATTCTGTAGTCAGCCTTTGATCACAAAAAAAAACTCACTTTTTCTTGCTGAGTCTAAGGCAGTCTGTAGATTGTCCCAATACTGCTTTCTCTCCTCATTTTCTCTGGAGCTGCTCTTGACAACATCTGGGCTTCAGGAATCTCCAGGCAACCAAGTGACATGCTTCTGTTCCCACAAGCCCTCAGACTCCCAAGCACATATCAGATTGCACAGGTCTTTCTCATTTAACGCGACTCTCAAGGTAGCTCAGAGCAGACTCATGGATTCCACATCTCCACACATACCCAGCTACACAGGGAAGGAAATGCTACTCTTCTTTTCTTGCAGAAAGCCACAAATCTCTGACTGGGAAGAAAAGCACCCCAGAAGAGTAGAGGACAAGAGTTTCCCCCTGGGTCCACAACCCATAACTCAGAGCTTTTACAACTTCAGGGCTTCTTTTTGAATAGGCTGGAGGAGGTGTGGGATTTCTGTCACTTTCTGTGTTACTTTTTCTAAGTTCAGGGGACCATGTCCACTGCCCTCTTTATAATATGATGTTATTTATTGCCTATTATTGTCAATGTTGAAGCTTTATATAAAATTCTGACATGAAGATAATGCCTTCTTTAAATCTGTTAGCAGGAAATTTATACTTACAAGTATATAAAAGGGAACACATCCTAAAGGTAAAAACCAAAAATTAAAATCATATAAACTAGACAGACCACATCCTGTCAAATACATCCCCAGTGCTTTCAATAAACCTGGGCTATCTAGGAAAACATACATTGGAGACACATAAACCATACTAGAATTTCTGCTTCAGCCAGACATTCACTAGAATAACTTGCCTCTGCCTTTCCCTCCCTGTTAGATGCCCTTGGGCACCACAGCCCAGACCCCAATACGTGGTTCAAGGACTGCAGAACTGAATAATCTACTTTGAACATACTTCTGCTGCTCATAGTTGGCGACTTTCTACAGAGTTTTTACAGTTTTCTTATTTGTCCTCTGACCCCAAGCCTTAGACCAGAACTGTGGCGCTGGGCAGTCCACCCCTCCCACCTTCTCACCACAGGAACATTTCTTGGTGTCTGCAAGACATTTGTTTCTCAATTTTCTCTCCATATCAACTTCTAAAAGTAAAGTTCAAGAGAAACTGAAAGGAGACACCAGACTTATTATTAGCTAACAAAGCAACTTGGGCCTGCAATACACTAGGTTGCAAAGAAAAAAAATGGCTGACCAAAATCAATCAATCAAACTACGTTGTCTCCAAACATTCCCTGTACTCATGTAACTACAGCACCCAGGTTAGGACTTGTCACTGATCTCTGGGAATCTGTTTTGAAAACTGGTTGATTTTTATTGAACTGGACTGGTTCTTTCTCTATTCTTGTCCGCAAAGTGCTCATGTGAAGGAAAGGGTAAGTGGCCTGTTTTGTGGCCTTATTTTGTTCCTAGGACTGCAACAAGAATTTTGCATGCCCTCTCAGAGGGACTGAGAGGGAAGAGGCCTCTTTTGCCCCTTCTCATCCTAAAGGCATTTCCATCGTGCTTGCATTTCAGGTACTTCACATGCATGCTTGGGTCTCATCAGAAGTACAACGCCAACTTTAATTTTTTGGTTGTTGAACCCAGCTCTAGGAACAAGTCAAGAGGGTGACTGTGAATCATGTTTTATTCATGCAGAGGAATAAAAACACACTCCTGCAAGTGAGGGGTGAGATGCAGCACAAGGCAGTGCATTTTTACAAGGCAAACGGAAGTTTGATTTACTCCCTGTTCACTAAAACTTTACGGCTTCCTCATCAAAGAAGACAGGTTGCTTTCTGTCTCTTAGATGGTAAAGATGGTTAATGCACTGAGTGGTAGTGTACCCACTCTTGGGCTGTTTATTAGGAACAGGAGTTATTTAGTGATTCTTTCTTTGTCACAGAGATGAGTCCCTGAGAGATCATTGAGGATGACAGAAATGATGCTCGGCCTGATGTGCCATTGCTTAGGGAATCATACTGGATAACCATGGATGCAGGAAGAGGGATAAAAGATATTCCTCATTTCTGGAGTCCTTCTCCATTCTTCAAGTAGTATAGTCTCAAGACTTTTAATGGGAAAAGGGTAATTACTCATTTCAGTTTATAAACATTTTCTGAGTCCCCAGTGGGGCAAAAGAGCAGTGGGAAAAAGGGAGATGGAAGTGGCTTTGACCCTTACTGGCAATGTGGCCATGGGCAACTAACTACATCATTAGAAATGTGAATGTCAATGAAGTTGAGGATTAGAATACGGTGGGCCCAGGGGACACACAGAGCAATTAGAGTCCTAGGGATCCCCACTCTAAAGCAGTGCTGTTCAAAAAGAAATATAATATGTGCCACATAGCAATTTTAAGTTTTCCAAAAAACACATTTAAAAAAGATAAAAATAAACATGTGAAATTAATTTTAATAAGGTGTGTTACTTAACTTCGGTATTATATATCAACAAGTAGTCAATATCAAAATTATTTAGTAAATAGTTTGCATTTTTTTTTCCTACAATGAGCATTCAAAGTCTAGTGTGTTCTATATATACCTATAGACCATCTCCGCTCAGACTGGTTACAATTTAAGTGCTCACCAACCACATGTGGCAGATTTGTTCAAACTTTAATGTGCCTAAGAATCACCTGAGGATCTTTTTAAAATACAGACTTTACTACCATAGGCCAGAGTAGGGCCTGAGGATCTACATTCTGAGAAACTCTCAGGTAATACCAATATTGATGGTTTATAGATGAAACTTTGAGCAGCAAGAAACTAGGAGTGCTGAATTTCACATTCAGTGATATCACATTCGTCACTTGAAATCAGCCATAGTAGGAGTATTTAAACCATAGGAATTGATAAATGCTACAAATCAAGATGTTGCTTTTTCTTAGAAAACCAGTTGCTAAAAACTTACCAAAACATCCCTGCTCATGGTCCAGTGGGGAACATCACAATTATGACTGTTCTATAAGTAATGGGATAATAGATAATTCTCTTATTTTTTTTCTTCTTATCTATAATTCTTAATTAATTTTTTATTTCTATATAACAGCAGAATACATTACAATTCTTATTACACATACAGAGCACAATTTTTCATATCTCTCGTTGTATACACAGTATATTTACACCAATTCGTGTCTTCATACATGTACTTTGGATAATAATGTCCATCACATTCCACCATCATTAATAACACCATGCCTCCTCCCTTTCCCTCCCACCCCCCTGCCCTATCTAGAGCTTGTCTGTTCCTCCCATGCTCCCTCTTCCTACCCCACTATGAATCAGCCTCCTTATATCAGAGAAAACATCTGGCATTTGGTTTTTTGGGGATTGGCTAACTTCACATAGCATTATCTTCTTTAACTCCATCCATTTACCTGCAAATGCCTTGATTTTATTCTCTTTTATTGCTGAGTAACCATTTTTTTACAGTTAATATGTACTAGTCACATGATTTTTAAATATACTTTTTTAACAAAAGAACATAGTATTGAAACATACAGAACCTGCTTCTAATAATTGTTATAACACAAAAACTTTTTGTACAGGTCTTTAAACTCTGCCACTCACTTTCCATATGTATATGATGGACATAACCACATTTGCTCTGCCTGCTTCAGATACATGTTTGAAGAATAAAGTGAAAAGATGTGTTTGATTTTCAAGGTGACTTTACCCCAATTGAAGGCTGAAGGAAAATAATACGACTGATTGGCTATCTCAATCAGAAACAGCTCTAACACTCTGGTGTGGTCACTTCTTTTAGGTCAGAACTCTTATGAAAGGCAAAGAAAAGGTCTTCAATTTAAGAGACACATCTATCTTGCTATTAATTTGTTAAACTCAGATTCTGGCCAAGTCCTACTTGTGTTTTCTGATTAATAAGAGTTTATCAGCCAAAACAATCTTGAGAAAGAAACAAAATTGTAGGATAAAAACATCCTGATTTTAAAGCTTACTATAAAGCTACAGTAATCAAAACAGTAAGGTGCTGCTGTAATGAGGACATACAAACACATACACACACACACACACACACACACGATACATAGATGCAGACTTTAATATTCATAAGAATCACATTGTACATAATGTACATAAGACCCACATCTTTGTTCAACCGATTTTGACAAGGGGGACAAGACCATTCAATGGAAAAGAATAGAATTTCCAACAAATGGTGTGAAGACAATTGAATAACCATGTTCAAAAGAATGGGGTTGGACAACCTGCCTCACAATTTATGCCAAAATTAACTCAAAATGGATAAACACCTAAACATAAAAGCTAAAACTATAAAACTCTTAGAGGAAAACAGAGGCGTAATAAGTTTTCATGGCATTGGGGTTAGGCAACACTTTCTTAATATGACACCAAAAGTACAAGTAAATGATAAAAAAAATAGATAAATTGAATTTTTTCAAAATTAAGAAATTTTGTGCAACAAAGGACATTGTCAAAAAGTGAAAAGGTAATCCACAGCATGAGAGTTTATGCTTGCAAATCATTATCTGACAAAGGATTAATATTCAAAGTATATACAGAATTCTATAATTAAAATAAAATTAAAAATGGGCAAAAGACAAACATTTCTCCAAAGAAGATATACAAATGGCCAATAAGCATGTGAAAACCTTCTTAACATTACTAATCCTTCCAGAAATGTAAAACAAAACTTCAATGAGATATTACTTCACATCCACTAGGATGGCTATTTTGAAAATAACAAATGTGTGCGGAGAAGTGGAGGAAATTAAACTGGAACCTTCTGTATTGCTGATCAGAATGGAAGTGGTGCAAAAGTATGGGAAACCATTTGAAAATTCTTCAAAATAATAAATGTAGAATTATCATATGATGCACCAATTCTACCCCTAATTATATACTCAAGAGAATACTTAAATGCTTACAAAAACTTGCATAGAAATGTCCATAGCAATATTATTCATGGAACCCAAAGCTGGAAATCAAGTGGCTCATCAACAAATAAATGGTTTAACAAAAATGTGGTATATCCATACAATGGAATATTATTCAGCGCTAAAACAAGAATGAAGTACTGATACATACTAAAGTACAATAAATCTTGAAAACAACATGGTAATTGAAAGAAGAAAAGCACAAAAGTCCACATATTTTTTAAATATCCATTTATTTTTTAGTTGTAGTTGGACACAATACCTTTATTTTATTTATTTTATATGTGGTGCTGAGGATCGAACCCAGGGCCTCGCTCGTGCTAGACGAGCACTTCACCGCTGAGCCACAACCCCAGTCCCAAGACCACATATTTTATGAATATATTTATGTAAAATGTCCAGAAGCTGGGGGTAGAGCTCAGTGGTAGATTGCTTGCCTCCATGTGTGATTCCCTAGATTTAGTCTCCACTCACCCCCCCCCAAAAAATGTAATGTGTGAAATGTTCAGATAGGCAAATCCATAGAGAAAGAAGGTAGAATAACTGTTGCCAGGCACCAGGGGGAATAGGAAGCAACTGCTTGATGGGCACAGGGTTTCTTTCTGGAGTGAGAAGACATTTCATTCACTCAACAATTAGGGCCAATTATGAGCTGGATATTGTGCTGGGTGCTGAGGATAAAAGTCAAGTATAACTGGTACCATTCCTTCCCTCAGAAATCTTACTTTTGAGAATGTACATCTATCTAAGCCCCATTAGCAACCCTACTGTCAATCAATTGATTCTATACCCTTCCATGATCAGGGTTGTACAAGCTCAAGATATCCTAGAAGTTGCTGCTTAGCCTTAAATATTTCAAGTCATTTTATATATGTGTATATATGTGTGTGTGTACATGTGTATGTATGTATAGATAGATGTACATATACACCTAGTATATAGATACATATATGTGTATAGATAGATCTATATACATAGATAGGTCTATATATATGCCTATACATAGATAGGCACACACACACAAACACACACACACACACACACACACACACACATTGTATTAGTTTGCTAATGTTGCTATATCAAAGTGCCACAAACTGAGTGGTTTAAACAATAGCAGTTTTTATCTTATACCTCTGGAGCCTAGAAGTCCAAGATCAAGTGTGAGCAGAGCCACACTCCCTCTGAAGGTGTTAGGGAAGAGTCCAAACTATCTCCTAACTTCTATAGTTCCTAGCTTGGGCAGAATAACTTGGGTTTTCACACCGTGTTCTCCCTGGGTGTGTGTCTGTGTCCATAACTCCACATTTCATAAGGAAGCCATTCATCCTGGATTAGTGTCTACCCTACTCCATTATTAACTCATCTATAATAGTTCTCCTTGCCAAGTTTTGTTGTCTGTGGTTTGTTACCTACAGTCAACAACAGCATGAAAACATTAAAACAGTAAATTCCAGACATATGCAATTCCCAAGTTTTAAATTATGTACTGCTCTGAATATCGTAATGAAATCCTGCCTCATCCAACTCTGTCCTGCCCAGGATGTGCATCATCCCTTTGTCTAGTACATGTATGCTGTATATTTTATATGCCTATCAGTCACTAGTAGCCATCTGTCACCAGATTAATTGATTTGGTAATACAGTTCTCAAATATAGGGTTTGGTACTGTCCCTGGTTTCAGGCATCCACTGGAGGTCTTGGAACCTATCCCATGTGGATAAGGGGACCACTATGATTAAACTGCAAAAACCCTATTTCCAAATACAGTCACATTATGAAGTACTGGAGATTGGGAATTCAACATCTGAATTTTGAAGGGACAGAATTCAACCCATCTACACACACACACACACACACACACACACGCACAATGTGCCTGAAACTAAAATATGGAAAGAACAGTTTAATTTTATTTCTATGCTCCAGAAGAGATTAGTTAGGGTCTGAGAGGTTATAGGATCAGGGAACTCTGGTCTTGGGGCTCTCCGTTGGGCAACCACTTTCTTCTTTTGGAGCAACATGTTTCTCTTCTTGTGCCATCACTTCTGCTACAAGCACCAGTAAGCCATTGAATTCCTGAAGGCTGTGACCTTGGCCAACCCAGGTGTCAAGCTGGTGGGAAGTCCCTAACGCATTTCTTAAACCATGCTGACAGCACACTGGCTGCAGAGCTGGCACTGGGATAGGAGCCTGGTCCAACACATAGCATTTCTCCTGGGCTGTGCACTCTGCCTGCCTTCTTTAGCAGCCCAGAGCTGTTGGCATCTGTGGTTACGAAGAACCAATGAGTTGAGGCCATAGGAACTGCAGTCCAACACATTTCCAACTGAAGAGACAAACTGTCCATCAATCCAATAACACTTAGGGCTGGGGATATAAGATGTGGCTCAATGACAGAATATTTGCCTAGTGTGTGCAGGAGCCCTGGGTTCAATCCCTGGCACTGCAAAAATAAAAAGGAAAAATAAAAAGGAAAAATTCAGTCCCATTTAAATATTTCTAGCTACCACATGTTTCTGTTTTGAAAATCTTTATCAGACCAAATTTAATTTATTGAAGCAGTATCTACAAATCTGATATAATCCCATCTTTGAGCTTGTAGATTACTGGAAAAGCTTCCCCTAAACTATTGCCAGACCAAAATTATTCTCTTTAAAATAGTGCCTGAATAGAAGATCAAGGCTGTTGTCTTAAAGAATGGGGGGAGGTAAGTAGCTCTGCAAAATTTCATATAAATACAGGATACACAAGTGCCACCTCCCAGAGATGGCTCAGAGAAATGTGAAGACCCAGGCAACTCAGCTGAAAATCAGAAGCAGAAAGAGGATTTTTCACCAGAGCCAACAGTTCAGAGGCAGTGGTATGGACATGCTGAAAAGAGCCAGGAGACAGAAGTCCTACGCCTGCCTCAGGACCAACTGCCAAGCCTCAGCTAAGTCCCTCACTTTCCACAGTTGTGAAATGAAGGTAGGATTTAAAGATCTCTAGTGTCTCTTCTGATTCTGACATTTTGCCTGGGAAGGAAACCAGGTTAATAAATTAGTAACATGCTCTCTAAATGAATAGCAGGTCCCAAAGAGGCACGTAACTTCTATGCTGCTGAAAGCCACCAAGTCCCAGTAAACACTCCCTCCCACAAAGCCACCTCAGGCATTGTAAACACAGTTCTGAAGGTAGAGATAGGACAATTCTGGGGCATCACACAGTACTGACCCTGATTCTTCTGAAAACACATGAGTCAGCAGCCCCCATGCACCTGGGTAGTCCCCACCATGTCATATAAGGAGGCAGTGCAGGGGCATGGCTTTGTCTGAGAGAGGATGGAGATGCTGGGGAGAAGTGAACATTACAGCAGGCAAGGTGAGGCAAAGCACAGTGCTCACCAGCAAAAGCTGTCCAAGAGCCCTGCGATTACTCATTCAGGAAACAGAACCCCAGGAAGGCAGGGATTACAATCAATAATAAATGCCTCTAAGGGAGATTTCACACTGGCCAACCATGGGCCAGATATAGGGAGGAGAACAGTTTTGTTTAGTCTGCACAGTGTTGACCAAAAAATTTAATTGGTTTCCCAACTTTAAAAATTGCGTGATTTTTATTTTTACATAAAAATATGGATCTCCAAAAATCCAGGTGTGGTGGTTGCATACCCATAATCTCAGCAGCTTGGAAGCTGAGGTAGGAGGATGGCAAGTTCAAAGGCAGTCTCAGCAACTTAGTGAAGCTCTGAGTAATTTAGTGAGACCCTGTTTCAAAATAAAAAATAAAAAGGGCTGGGGATGTGGCTCAGTGTTTAAGCACCTCTGGGTTCAATCCCTAGTTTTCTCTCTCTCTCTCTCTCTCTCTCTCTCTCTCTCTCTGAATGTATGTATATATATATATATATATATATATATATATATATATATATATATAACAGTGCAGCTTCTCTTAAAAATGAAAATATTTTTATATAGGCAATCATATATATAGACAATTATATATATATATTATATATAGGCAATCATAAGTGACTGTGATATATATTTATATATATAAAGTATATATAAGCAACACTGGGCCTATATCCTTATCTGGCCACCACCATCTAGGGCTAAAGAGCACCTACCTGACACACAATAGCTGAGACAAGGCTCCTCAATGTGTCCCAGGCTTGGTCCTCAGCATCATTAATGTATGGTTGCTCAACGAGAAATAAAGTAAATGAAGCCCAATCACAACAATGTTGTATTTGGAGATATACAGGCATGAGTTTTGTCTCTGCCAGATTTTAGGTTTCTAAATATTAACCATGGACCAAAGGCAGCATCCATCAAAATCAACATGATAAGCAAAAAAGAAAGATACTGAAAGCAAATTTAATGGCCACCAGGAAAGAAACAGACAAAAGGCAGCTTTGGAATATTATGCAGATATTGAAAAGAAATAGACCAATGGCTCTCAAACCAGGAGTAATTTTTGCCCCCTGGGACATTTAGCAATGTTTAGAGACATTTTTGGTTGTCACACTCAGATGGGAAAATGAAAGCTAGGTACTTCTAAAGTCCAGAAGGAAGAGAAAAAGCAATACTACTTAACATTCTACAATGCACAGAACAGCACCTTCACAACAAAGAAATTATCCAGCTAAGGTGGAGAAACCATGAGTTATATGCAGACTGATGAACAGGGAGAGATTTCCAAAATGTTGACTTAGAAAAGTGCAATGCAGGCATTGTGTATGTGTGCTCCGTTTTTACCATAATGACACACAAAACTCTATGTCCACAAATGTAATAAATAGCACTGTGGTATGATTTGCATAAAGTTGGATATTTCTGGATCTATGTGCAAAAAAGGAAGAACAAGGAAGAACAGATCACAAATGTTAATGGCATTACAGGTGATTTCTACTTTTCATTCTGTACTGCTTGGCATGGTGCAAACATTTTTTAAATAAGTATATATATTTTTTATTTATTTTTTAGTTGTAGTTGGACACAACACCTTTATTTCACTCTTTTATTTTTATGTGGTGCTGAAGATCGAACCCAGGGTCTCGCACATGCGAGGTGAGCACTCTATTGCTGAGCCACAACCCCAGCCCTAAATGAGTATATATTTTTCAAATAATCAGAAAAATAAAGTAAGGATGGTTTTCATTGTGAAAACATCAATAGATGTTTCACACACATAACCTTAAATAATAGATGCATCTACCACCTCACCAAACATCATCCCTGTGCCATTAATAAGGACAATCATAAGTGACTGTGATCTCCCTCTTCTCTCTTCTCCTACCCTACCTAGAAAGGTCTTGCTCACTAAGGCCCAGAGAAAGGAGACACATTACTTAGCAAAGAAGCTCAACTGGCTAATCAACTAGAGAGTTAGAACCTGTCAGAGTCAAGGGGGCAATCAATGACCCCTCAGGTTACAGGTCCATGGCTCCTCACCTTCTCCTAATCAATAAGTTTCTCCTTAGTTCAAAGATCTCCCAAAAGACAGCAGGGCAAAAGGACATGGACGCTCTCCTAAACAAGTCAAACCACTATTTAGGAGATGCACAAAACTCTGCAGAACTTAGTGAAAGGATGGGATCCCAACACAAATCCCAGAGCCGTCACAGTGCCCAGATCTGCCTTGCTTCAAGTCAACCTCCCTGTCTTCACATCATGCCACCCACTTTGTGGTCTAAAGAGCAGGGCTTTCTTCAGTGACAGAGATTCCAAACAACTGGAACTTAGTCATATGCATCCGTGCCTGCTGGAGCAGATACCAAAGCCTGAGTGGTTCTCAGCCTCCCTCACCTGGCTCTCACAGCAGCATCACCAATGGGCTGAGTGTGAAGTGACATCAGGACAGCTGCCTCACCACCCATTCTCTTGTGCACCTGACTTTTTGGTGCCGAAAACAGAGTTGGTCTGTCATGAAAATGTATGGGTTTATGTGTACAATTATCTGAGTATGTGGAACTAATTTTTTTTTATGCTGAGGACTAAACCCAGAGGTACTTTACCACTGAGCCATATCCCCAGTCCTTTTTAACTTTTTATTTTGAGACAAAGTCTCCCTAAGTTGCTAAGAGACTTGGTGAGATACTGAGGTTGGCCTTGAACTTGGGATTCTCCTGCCTCAGCCTCCCAAGTTGCTGGGATTACAATGAGCCACTGTGTTCCTGGCTTGGAACTCATTTTAATGTGTGCATAGGTAAGGGTTATTACTGTGCCCTTTAACAGATAAGAGTTTTAGGGCCCGTGAGAGAATGCTTTGGGATCAGTATAAGAAAGTATATTTACCAATGAAAGTATCATACATACTTAATAATTCGACAAATTAAACTTCAAGGTAAAGAAATTAGTCGATATGTATAAAAATAAAAATGAGGTTCTGAACTATGCTAAACACCAGGTTTTGCTAGGTGTTTTTCAGATGTCTTCAATACTCATAAAATACCTACTGCGAAGTCTCATCATCCTCATTTAATACATGAGGAAACTGAGGTTCAAAAAGTTGAGATATAGCACCCAGGTCCATCCAGCTATTTAATGCAAAAACCAGATTCAACACAGGCTTGTTTAAGCCCAATGTTGTTTCCATGAACACCATGATCTCTCTGCATTTACTCCCCATAACAAAGACATCTCAAGTAAAGGGCAGTTTATAGGGTGAATTAGAAAAGCTACAATCAGCAGCTGATGTTTTCTGGAGTTTATGCTTATACCAAATATTTGTGTGCCTTCTAATGGGTAATAATCAAATAATTATATATATATATTTGGTAAGATAAGATACTAACCAACTATCTAGTAGATTCACTTGAGTAAAACTAAAGAGTTTTTATGGTTATGGGTATAACTAGTAGTGTTTCGTTTTTCTTAAAGTATGATAAAATAGCCATGATGTTGGAATAAATAGAAAACCCTAAGGGAGATTATCATCAATTTCATATCTACAGTTCATGCAGGGATTGTTACTGCTATTTATTGCAGTACAAAGCAGTGCTCATTATGAGTTGAGACCCCATGTGAATTTTCTGTGATGGGCAGGTTAGCATCAAATTAAAATGCCCCAAGCTTGTGAGTCTCAGCTGGCTTCTCCTAGACCAGCTTCTCATTAAACTCAGGAATGGGTCTCTAAGAGCCAGTCTCGCTTGGGTTGTAATGACTGTTTTGCTTACTTCATAAATAGTGTTTCTCAACAGATTTTAAAGATTTATTTTCCATTTGGTGAATATAATATCCTCATGCAGTTCCCCACCAAAAAATATATAATAATTGAATTCTAACCCTTCTCATCGATCATCTCTACCGTGCCAAAGATAAAAATCTATCTTCAAAGTATTTTCACAAAGAAAAGCTGGTTTTTAAAGTTGAGATATAGCACCCAGGTCCATCCAGCTAATTTATTTTCTATAGTTTTATTTAAGAAAACAACAGGGTTTTGTTTTGTTTAATTTGATATGGCTTTAGCTTAACATTGTGTTATAATAGTGAACATGCTTTTCAAAATGCACACGATCCACCAACTCTTTCTTCAAAGAGATCCTGGTTGTTTTCTTCTAGGACATTCAGGGACTCTGGTTCAGAATTGTAGTCCTGGAAGTTTAGTTAACACCAAAAATAGGAGAGTAAACTCACTATGGAATGCTCATCCATATTCCCACCTCATGCTGAGGAAGCACACCAAGTCCTCCTTTATAGAAGAAGAGAGATTTATAAGAGAAGGGGAACAGAATGCAGGAATGAGAGAGGAAACTTGTAAAAGGATAAAGCAGAAAGGAGAAGAAGAAGAGAAGAGAATAACTACCAGTGAAAGCATCAAAAGAGCTTAGACCAGCCAGGCACATGCCTATAATTCCAGCAGCTCAGGAGGTTGAGGAAGGAGGATGGTGAGTTCAAAGTCAGCCTCAGCAAAATGGAGGCATTAAACAACACAGTGAGACACCGTCTCTAAATAAAATACATAAAATACAAAAAAGGACTGGGGATGTGGCTCAGTGGTCGAGTGCCCCCGAATTTAACCCCCAGTACACCAAATAAAAAAAGTTTAGACCATAGAGAATAGATCATTATAATAACAAATTTTAATTGGTAATGACAACTATCATTTATCAGTCTCTTGCCATGTGATACCAAGATAGCTAGATACATGAGATGGATATATGGATGGATAGATAGATGGATGGGTGGATAAATAGATAAATAGGTACACACATTCATATGTAGATACATATATTTAATTCAGTTTAATTTGTTACTTTAATCATAACAAAAACCTGTAGAATGGATATTCCAATCCCCATTTTACCCTGAAGAATCTGAGAATTATAGATACTAACCTCAGCAAGGTAGCAGAATGAGAATCTAAACTTAGTTTATCCGGCTCCAAATTTCATGCTGTTAATTACCATACCACACCACTTATTTATAAGAAAGGCAAGTGACACTTAGTTGCATATTTTCTTATTCAAATTTATCATTTTCAGACATGACACTGTTTCAGTAATGTTATCATTGATGAAAATCATTTGGGAACCCACTTTTGAAATTTCCATCCCAGCCTTGAGCACTCTTGATTACCTCCAGGGATGACATGGCTTCAAGCTTTCAGAGGAGAACTTACTTAGGGAATAGCCAGGAGTCACTCAAAGCAAAGCTAGCCAACATTGTGTATGATAGTTCTGGGAGATGTCACTGAGGTTTAAGAGTAAATAATACAATTATTTTTGTGTGTCTTATCAGCTGTATTAAAGAAATCCCCAAAGGTAAGTTGCTATTAAAGGTACTACAGTACCTTTAAAGCACTGCAGTAAATACAGAAACCTAAGAAAACCCCCTTCAAACTTCAACATTAACCTGATATATTTATTTATTTATTTAAGTTTGTTCTTATTAGTTATACATGATCATAGAATGTATTTGTACATATTTTACATATATGGAGTATAACTACTCATTCTTCTTATTGTACTTGATGTAGAATTGCATTGGACATGTAATCATATATGCACATAGGAAAGTAATGTGATTCATTCTCTTTCCTACTCCCATTTCCCCTCCCTTTCCTTCATTCCCCTTTGTATAATTCAAAGTAATTCTATTCTTCCCTACCCCCCCCCACCTTATTGTGAATCAGCCTCCTTATATCAGAGAAAAAACATTCTGCTTTTAGTTTTGGGGTATTGGCTAACTTACTTAGCATTTCTTCTCTAATTCCATCCATTGTGCCTGCAAATGCCATGATTTTATTTTTTTAATGCTGACTAATATTCCATTGTGTATATATACCACATTTTCTTTATCCATTCATCTACTGAAGGGCATCTAGTTTGATTCCACAGTTTAGTTCTTATGAATTGTGCTGCTAAAAATATTGATGTGGCTGTGTCACTGTAGTATGCTGATTTTAAGTCCTTTGGGTATAGTCTGAGGAGTAGGATAGCTGAGTCAAATGGTAGTTCCATTCCAAGTTTTCTGAGGAATCTCCATACTGCTTTCCATAGTGGTTGCACCAATTTGCAGTCCCACCAGCAATGTATACGTGTACCTTTTTCCCCACATCCTCACCAACATTTATTGTTGCTTATGTTCTTGATAATTGCCATTCTGACTGGATAAGGTGAAATCACAGTGTAGTTTTAATTTGCATATCACTAATTGCTAGAGATGTTGAACATTTTTTCATATATTTGTTGACTGATAATATTTCTTCTTCTGTGAAATGTCTGTTCAGTTCCTTAGCCCATTTATTGATCTAGTTTTTTGGGTTTTTTGTTTTTTTGTTTTTCTAGTGTTAATTTTTTTTTTTTAGTTTTTCATATATCTTGGAGACTAATGCTCTGAGGTGCAGGTGGCAAAGATTCTCTCCTGTTCTGTAGGCTCTCTTCATGTTATTGGTTGTTTTCTTTGTTGTGAAGAAACTTTTTAGTTTGATTCCATCCCATTTATTGATTTGTGCTTTTGCTTCTTGTGCTTTAGGAGTCTTGTTAAGCAAGTCAGTTCCTAAGCCAACATGATATAGATTTGGCCTACTTTTTCTTCTAGTAGACACAGGGTCTCTGTTCTAATGCCTAAGTTCTTGATTCACTTTGAGTTGAGTTTTGTGCAAGGTGAGAGATAGGGGTTTAATTTCATTTTGCCACATGTGGATTTCCAATTTTCCTAACACCATTTGTTGAAGAGGCTATCTTTTCTCCAGTGTATGTTTTTGGCACCTCTTTGTTTAGTATGAGGCAACTCTATTTATATGGGTTTGTCTCTGGGTCATCTATTCCGTTCCATTGGTCTTCATGTCTGTTTTGGTGCCTATACCATATTGTTTTGTTACCATGGCTTCGTAGTATGATTTAAGGTCTGGTATTGTGATACCTTCTGCTTCACATTTCTTTCTAAGTATTGCTTTGTCTATTCTGGGTCTCTTATTTTTCCAGGTAAATTTCATGACTGCATTTTCTATTTCTATGAAGAACATCATTGAGATTTTAATAGGAATTGCATTAAATCTGTATAGCATTTTTGGAGTTATGCCCATCTTAACAGTGTTAATTCTGCCTATCCAAGATCATGGGAGATATTTCCATCTTCTACAGTCTTCAGTTTCTTTCTTTCGTTGAACTGGTATATTTAAAACTGGTATATTTAAACACACACTTTATTCATCCTGTAAGGCAAATCAATTTAATGTTGTTTTAACTACTCAATAGAGTGTCCCACAAACAGAAAAAGAAAAAAAAAACTGAGTAATAACCTAATCATATTTGAAGTTAACATTGTTTACAACATTTTGTGTCCTAACTTGTTGCTGAAAAGTCTAAAGAGAAATGACAATGACCTTGGGGCACTGTTGCTTTTAAACTTCAAACTTCTGATTGTCTGGAGCAATATAATGGATGAGGCATTTGGGATAGAATGTCCGCCCATCTCCAGCTCTGAAACTGACCTGTGGGCTTCTAGCCGTGTTGCCTCTAATGCATTTGAAGAATGGCATCATATTTGGGCTAGAGAGGCTCCTCTGCCCCATTCATGGTCCATGTAGCAGGTGCTCTTCTCTGAATGGTTACTGTTTTTCTCAGAAACTGCCAATTTTCATTATAGCAATGTACTGGAGGAGTGCTGAAATGTCATAGGAAAAGAAAATTACTGGGCAGCCCCCTTGTTTTTCCATTAGGATTTTGGCAAAGCAAGTAAGGCAAGGGCAGACAAGATAATGAAGGGGTTGTTCAGGCATTTATTTCACTTTTATTTTCCTTTTGAGGAAGCATTAATAAAATTAGCAGTGTTCTAATAACAGCAAGGATTATAAAAGATACATTTATCAACAATGTACAATTTTCCTACTGGAATATATAATAGAACTTTTCAAATGCAAATTTCCTATCAATGAATATACAAAAGGGCAAGATAGAGGGGGGAGTGGAAATGACATGAAGCTAATTCTCCATCGTCCCTGAAAACTACAAGGATTAAAAAATTTTAAGTTAACTGATAAATAGCTCCAAACTTAATCTTAAACATTCATTGAGTGTCTTCCTTGACAAGGATTTAGCCAAAGCTTCTTACATGTAGTTATGCTAATTCTTTTGAATTTCAGGGGTTGGGTCAAAATTATCAATGCCTTCTCATCACCCACCACACAAAGCCAAAAACACCTTAATATGCTCCTCCAACATCAGGTACTCCCAACAATCAAACCTGTCCTTCATCCACCTCTCTGTCCCCCAAACTCACTTCTCTGCTTCACTTACCACACATTGCAAGCTGAAACTGGGTCCCTTAGAAGTCTATGATGCTTTCTCCTCTGTCTGATTTCTGCCCAAATCCTCCCCATCTTCTAAAACCTTTATAACTCAAATACTGCCTCTCTTGAGCCTTCCTTTCTAGCTCTCACCAATCCTCCACCTCTCTCATATAGCCTTTATCATGGATACTGCCCCCTGGGAGAACAGTGAGTTTTCATAAAGCAAAGACTATCCTGGGCATAAACACCTAAAAAAGCATTTATTGATTAAATGATAGATTCTATAACCCATCCTCCTCCTATGGAGATATAAGCCGCTCAAAAAGACAGGCAGAGAGAGAGAAGATAAAAAGACATAGGAGTGGCAAGGAACTGAGGTACTCCAGAAACTGGACAATCAACATTGAAATAATGAATAAATTACTGTACACATAAAGGGGAAACATGCAATGACCAGTGCCCTTTATATTAAGTGTTTTGAGAGTACGGTGTTTTGTTAAAGGTTAATAAGGCTGATTCAGCAAGCCTTAATGTAAAGGCTGCTTCCAGGAAAAGCAAATAAATGAGCATAAAATATTTCCTGAAATCAAATTCTAAAATCATAAATGTGCTAAAGAAGGATTTATCCCCCAAATCACTCTAAGCTCAAAAGAGTAAATTCAGTTCACTACTGAGCTATTCAGACATGCTGATGATGTTGACCGCCCTGCTGGTAATAAATGAAAACACTGAAGTCTTCCCGGAACACGGTGGGTGCTGTTTTCACACAGCCATCTGAAGTCTCCATCTGTCTTTCAAAGGCTAAAGTTGCATTGTGTCCTTCATGAAAAACCCAAGGAGATGTTGCCTGAGGCACGAATGATGCCAATTTTTTTTTATCAAACCAAAACAATAATAATCACTTGAAAGTGCCAAGTATCATGTTCAAAAGATGAATTGATACTAATCTGGAGACACCAAAAAACATGATATTTTGTATAATGAAATGGTGTCCATCTCACTGAAGCAAACCCAAGAATGCAACACCATTTCTTACCTAGTCACTTTTATGGCAGCAAAGTTGCATAAATATAGTTCATGGCAAGTGCCCAGGAGTGATTCTATTGCTGGAACATGTAGCAGGCCAACCAATTTTTTTCATCTTTTACTCAGAATTTTTTACTCAGCAATATTTTTGAAAATAATTATGACTTGGGTTGGCTGTAGATTTCAGCATGTTACCAAAGAAATGCTTTTAGGAGATTAAGTACCCAAATGATAGATGATACACATCTCTATCCTATTCCCACCCAACAAAACATCCTTATATGCTCATATCTACTTGTTTGACGAGCATGTAGAAATGGGGGGGATGACACAAACTTTGAAAAATACTTTTTTCAAAAAGCATAGCATGGAAGAGCACTACGTTTCATTACCTTCTAAACGCAAATGACCCCAGAAAGATTACCACAGGGTGACTAACAAAAGCAAACAACATACCCAGGATGCATATGTCACACTCAAATAAAAAATAAATAAATAAATCTACAGATTTATTTATTTATACTTGGAAGTATACTTGGAAATTCATTTTGGAATTCAAATTATCATCACTCAGCACTACCTTTCTAGCTCCATGAGTGTACAATGCCTCTATCTTCCATTTTATTTTCACTTGGGCATCTACTACATTAAAAGCACATTTGAAGGAGGGTGATCAATCATTTCTATGATTCCTCTTGCATGTGACAGAACTTTACTGAGCATTTGATATGTTTCAGGTCCCAAGAACAAGACAAACCCCACCCGGCCTCCCTGGAGTCTAAAACCTAACAGGTACAGAACCATCAACCACAAGTGAGATTTGTGTTGCTCCAAAGTACAGTATTTTGTTCGGACTTAAAGCAAGACATGCCAAGGTAGACACCGTGATCAGGGAAGCCTCCACTGCGGAAGTTAAGTCTTAGCTAAATTTGAAGTGGAGAAGACAAATAAAGGATGAGAGAAGGGATGAGAAAGTGGCTCCATCAGAGAGAAGGACAAAGGGACCAGAGACAGAAAAGACTGGGTGCAGAATGAATGAGGAATAAGATTAGTAGCCAGGGCACTAGAGGCTCTCACAATAGTCCCTGAAAGAGAGGAAAAATTTGTACCAGGTTGGTGAGAAGAAGAATGTGGATACAAGCAATATTCAGAAAGCAGAAACAACAGGACTCTGTAATGGACTGGAAGGAGGAACTGAGGGAGAGAGAGATGCCAAGGTGGACTCACAGACCCTGGTTTGAATAACTAGGGCTACATACTGAGGTGTGGAAGTTTGGAAGAGAACCAAATTTCAGATCTGAAGAGTGGGTAGACAGAGGTCACAATACTGAACATCAACTTTAATGTCCTACAAACAGGACAAGTTGTTAGTTCACAAGACCTAGCCATGATCTGACAAAACTTAGAAACTTCTCCATCAATCACATACCTGCAAAGTTTTAGACCAGAGAGGCATTCTGCAGATTTTCAAATTAAAATAACAAGTTTATGGAAGAATCCACCCAGAATACTAATTCTAGTAATTTCTGAATTGCTACTGGCATCATTAATACTTACAGAAATAAGGGATTTATCCACTTGGGTACATGCTCCAAGGTCTTTTTAAATATAGAGTTCACAGTGAATGCCAGGATTCTGGAGCAAACAAATCCGTCAGTTGCTACAGAATTTATGTTAAGATTTCAGAAAGCAGAGTTCCGCTTGTGAGAATGCCAGGGGTCTTTTGAAAATTTTCATTGAACAGGAACCCCTGGAGTTTGTATTGATTGGACAAGATCAAACAGGAAGCTTTCATTTCCCCCCAAGTGTCTACTTCTCTGTAATATTACTTAAAAGATAATTCACTTAATTATTTTGGCCTTAGTAAAAAGTGGGTGATAATAACTATTTTTTAAATTGCTTATTTGTAAACAATTCTTTCACATAAAAATAATAATTCCTGAAACTCCTGGGTGACACTTTCAGGAGTGCCCCAGGCCTGTCACCAGCCTGGAAGAGCTCCTTTTTCTCAGCTGCCACAATGCTCAATAGTCACCTTCCACTGAAACCTTGTTCAGCGTATGATTTTTTTTTTAATATCACATGTTTCAACTCCAAATTGCATTACCAAATCTCTCTCCTCTTTCTCATTTGAATGAACATTCCCTCCTCTTTCTCATTTGAATGAACATTTTCTTCTGGGCCTATTAGGAATAACACACAGGAGCAGCTGAGAAAGAGAAGTGAGCACTTTGTAGGTGATTTGGAAATTCAGAGAAATACCAAAAATTCTTGGCAGAGAGAGTTGCACACATAGAAAGGAGATTATAGAGGTAGGACAGGACTCACTGTATATGACCTTACTGTTTCTATGGCACACAATTTCCTAGTAACCAAGTTGAATAAATTCAGGCCAAATTGATTGGGTTTGGGCTTTCAGTAGCCAGGAGATACAGTGTTTTAGCCCCAAAACACCTTGCCTTGCCATCAGAGACAGAGTACATTACAATGGAGAAGGGAAGATTGAGGAGGCAGCAAAAGCCTCAGAGAACTGCTTAATAGAGTAAATACAAGGATACTCCCCTGTCACAAGCCAATCTGACTGCTTATGTACCTGAAATTAGTTCTTTGGAGGCAGCTGCTCTTTTCTGCCAGTATTCTGGGCTGGAGACACATGTGTTAGGGAAAAAAAAAATCCCTCTGCTATCGTGCACTCAGTCTTTGAGGCAAGATAAAGAGCTATTCAGGTGATTTTTAAAATATCCCTAATAAAGAAATTTAAATATTATTTGTCCACAGATCAGCTATGTAACAATAAATTGTCACTCAGCCCCACAAGGACTAAGGATTACTGATTCCAAACAATTCATGGATGTTAATGGGACAAAAGAGTTAAACAAAGAAAGTTCTATTATTCTTTTTCTTGATTTCTGTCCCTGCAATATTCATCTCCTCTTAATTTGGGGTCAATGACTCTAATAGAGACATTTGGATCTTGATTTTGGTAACAAGTCCTTGCTGACCCATCTTTGATAATCTCACCTGTCCAATGTCCCAGATTCTAGGCATAGGGACCTGTTTTGCCATGACTAGTGATCTCACTTGACCCTTTATCCACTAGTAAATGGCAACTTGACAGTTTTTTTAGAACATGGTTCATTTAATATGCAAAGATACAAGTAGAGACTGTGTTCATGCAAAAGGTATGTATTAAGTACCCTCAGTGTACAGTTTCTGTTCTAGATAATGTATCTATGCAAAGTCATGTACTTGTATTCCTATAAGGAAAACATATAACAAAAAAAGTGTAGGATATATTTAGTGACTAAGAGGGAATTTCTGAAGATGGTAAACAGAGGAAGCAACACAACAGACTCCCACATGGAAATATGATCCACAAGTCTCTATAGGAATGTACAGCCATGGATGATACCACCCATGAAGACAGAGGGTACCAGCCAGAACCACTTGGCCTCCTCTGCCATCCACATGGCCACCTGGACTTTATATGTTTCAGCTACAAGCCTGCATCCTCGACAGATGCAAGTGGAAATACTCAAGCAGACTGTGGGACAAATAAATCAAAATTCAGTTTTCCTGGACTGATTTCCTACAGCAGACCCTAATCTCTGGCCTGATTAGGAATGCTTTCTGAAAGGGGATTTGCTAATATTCTTTTTGTGATCATCATCAGGAGTGATGCAGGAAGAGAAAACCATGTGTCACTCTGTGTGACAGCATTTTTTTATTGACTATTGTGATCATAATTTCACCTTTGAGACAACACCAGAGTTGTCCATTTCCATGTCAGTTTCCTTTGTAGGAACCATGCTGGTTAAGCCCAGTAATTTAACCTATGTCCAAATAAACCACCGATTAGGACTATAGCATGCAGTCCATCTGGATTCCTATGGCTTTGCCATCTATAGAAGTCATTTTGTAATTTGAATCTATCGTGCCATACTTTTATGCACATATGTATAAATATTACTCCACACTCTTGTGTACCTATTCACAATTATCCTTTCTCTCCAACTACATTCCATACATTAAGAGAGGGAACCATAGCTCATATTCTACTTTCTCAGAATCTTTTATAATACCTCTCATGTTGTAAGTACCCTACAATATTTACTACCAGTAGTAACATTGAGAAAAAAACTGCCCAAGACAATCTTAATAATAGTAGTGCATGAGAAGCATTGAGATAGTTGCCCATGTTCCACTAGTATCTTTAATCAACAGAGTAAGCATCCCAACAGATAAAAGTTATTTAGGACATTTGGACATTTAGGGCAGGACCTGTAGCAAGACTAAAAGACTTCTGCCTTCATTTCTTTCTGGTTATAACAGCCAGTTTGGGGACTGCTGGAACATATGATGGTTCTATTTGAAATTTTCGAAGAACCTCTATAGTGTTTTCCATAGTGGCTGCACCAATACCCACCACCAGCATACAGGGGATCCCTTTTCTATTCTAACAAATGTAAGATAGTATTGTATTGTGGTTTTAGTTTGCATTTCCCCTGATGATGCATGATTCTCAGCCTTTATACTTGTTTGACTTTTGTCTGTCTTCTTTTGAGGAATGTCTATTCTGGTCCTTTGCCCATTTTTTAATCAGGGTTTTTTCCTAGTACTAAGTTGTTTGAGTTCCTTATATATTTTGGATATTAATATTTTGTCAGATATATGCTTTGCAAATATTTTTGCCCACATTTATTTCTTCTCCCATGTTACAGAATCATTCATAATTCCCATTATGTGAAAACAATCTCAGTGTCTATCAACAGATGAATAGATAAAGATAATAGGTATACAAATTCAATAGAATGTTCTTCCACCTTACAAAAGGAGGAAACCTTGTCAATTGCAACAACGTGGATGAACATAGAGGACACTGTGCTAACTGAAGCGATCCAGAAACAGAAAGACAAATGCTGCCTGATTCATATAGGTGGAATTTTAAAATGCTGAACTCATAGAAGCAGAGAGTAGAATCGTATTTATAAGGGCCTGGGGATGGGAGGAGAAAGGAAATGTTCAAAGGGTACCAAGTTTGAGAAATAAAGGATCAATAATTTCTAGAGATAATGTACAGCCTGTCAACTATCATTAGCAATATGAGGTTGTACATAAGAAGTTTGCTAAAAGAATAGATCTGAATTGTTCTCACATTACCCCACCTCCACAAATGGTAACAATGTGGAATAATGGATATGTTAATTAGCTGATTGTAGTAAACATTTCATAATGTATATTCATAATAAAATATCATGTTGTATATCTTAAATATGTACAGTTTTTATTTGTCTATTATACCTTGACAAAACTGGAAAAATAAAAAAGAATACCTCTAGCTTTATGACCACAGAGATACTTCAAAGGTCCCTGCTCTTGTAAGGGCTCACTAGGAATCAAATCACCAGAGGAGCCATAGCCTGTTTCTTTTGCAGAACACAGGAGCTGACCATGGAGTATACCTCCAGGCACATGACTACTGGGTCACTTTGAGAATCCCTTATGATCTTCTCCAACCAGTTGTTTTGTAAGTCTACCCAGAGCATGTGAATTTGTTTCTTAATCTGTTGATAACAGTTTTGCATGCAATCGAAATTATATAACTAAATATTATATAAGCTGATGAAATGTAAGTGGGGGAAAAAGGAGTTAATTATATAAAAATGGGGCTGAATGCCTGGGAAAGATTCCAAAGTTATGGTTAATTAGACTGTAAAAGACTGAGAAAATGATAATAAATGTCTAGAAGGGATCTGTGTCTAGAGTGCTCTACAACGGTCTAAGTTGTTCCTCTATCTTAAGAGATAGATGGGTATCGTTGGCACTATGAAAGTAAGAGAAGTACATCTTTCCAACCCCCCTCCACAAAAAAAGCCTTGACTGTATATCAAAATATTGGGAAAAGGATATGCATTCATAGGTTTTTAGACTGAAATAAAATGTTTGAACTATGTATGTATCATTTTTTCAGATTCCCATTTTTTACCAATCTTCACACTAAAACAACTACCATCCTGTCACAGCATAAAAGAAGGTTCTCACTACTCACCCACCCTTACCTTACCCCCAGAGCTCAATCAAGAAATTGCTCAGAATTCAGAAAGCCAGAAGCAGTGGGAGTTGTCACCTGAGTCATGACAGAACATAAACAAGGGCCAGTACTAGGGAGACTCTTCCTTTCTCTTGGTTTTCGTTTTCAATCTTCAAAAACATATATATCCCATGTGCTGGGTCCATGTAGAATATTTATAGAAATACAGTCCATAATTAAAATCAATAGTAACAAATAGGAATCATAAATTACCTGCCAAGCTAAGCAGTTCACCTTCACCAGGTCATCACACATGCTCAACACAGTCAAACTTTCAAACGGTCAGTTAAGCAAACAGCATGTGTGGGAACCCAGACCACACTTCTGGGGTGATACAGAGAGATGAGACATGGTGCCTTCCCCTATGGGGCTTACAGTTCAGTAATCAAACCAGGGCTATCAAGCTGCATTTAGTTCTTGGTAATGACAGCAAGGCAGGATTAAAGTGGAGGGCAGGAGGAAAGGAGCCAGTTTTGTGCTTCCCTCCTTCAGTAATTCCACGTTCACTGCCAAATGGATATTGGAAAGTACAGAGCATGAGAGCAGAAATAGTTTGTAGGATGTGACTGTAGAAATATTTTTCTTAGATTCACAAAACATTAAAATAGGAAGGGAGATTTTTAGAGACACTGCTTTCTTTTACAGATTAGAGACCAAGGCATGGAGAAGCAGTTGAGTAAAGTCACATTGCCAATGAGGAGCAGGGTTGGGAACAGAAATCACATACCCTGCCCCTAAATCCAGTACTCCTTCTAAAACACCCTTGGCAGTGGTCTCCCTCTCTTTGGCTAGCATCTTTCTTCTCTGTTTCATTTCCCAAGCCATCCAGAACACTGAGTTGGTCAGATCTCTCAAAGTTCATTTCTAAGCATAGAATTTCTAAATAAGTCAGCTTAAAATTTTATTCAAGTTGAAGAACACTTTCAATAAGTTAAGAAAATGTCAACTTGAATAAAATCTTGTGCTAATTGTGTAGTTTTGTATGGACAAAATATTTAAAGTTACCAAAGAATTCTCCATTGAGCTAACTCAGTATTCTGGATAGTTTTTTTTATTTCTGCTTGAAACTCTAATGCATATGCTTTCATACCTCTGCATCTTTTTACATTCTATTCCCAAAGCTAGAAATATTTTTCTACATACTAACTACTGAGAAAAGTTCATCCTTAAATTATTAATTCACATATCACTTTCTCTGTGACAACCCAGGGGGCAATATGGTGCTCTGGAAGAATAACAGACCCAACTTTGAATTCAGTTTCCAGCATTTATTATGGAGTCATATGACCTTGACCCTGCCAAGCTTACCTTTCCTTGGCTATAACATCTACCTCAGAGGGTCATAAGCTTCACCTGAGATGATATATGTGAAAAAGCTAGTCAGGAAATGGCACCTGGGAGGTTCTCTTGGCTACGAGAGCACACATACATAATTACTGCAGCCCTGGTTTTGTGGTGCTCTCATTCTATCCTCCAGATCCTATGTTCTTTTGTGAAAAAGCATAGAACCCAGCAATACCAAGGCACACTCACAGATATTTATTTAAGTGCAGTAAAATTGGAAACAGATCAGCACCCAATTCTAGGGCTTGGATCTTGAGCCCATGCCACCGGGAAACTGATACTACAAATTAAGGGGAACAGAGACACTGAGGATTAACTCTTCCGTTGAATGATGAGAAGAATTCAGCGTGGGGCACATTTAGTTTTTAAAAGTAGAAAGAGATATCCAGCAGGAAATTGGGACTGTGCCTGGAGGTGGGAGAGAAAAGGGCACATTTAAGTAACAAGGGTAAAAAACAAGGTACAGCACAAAGGAAAGGAGGGAGGGAGCATCAGAACAATGCGATGACAGAGAAATGAAAAAAAGAAGGAATTTCAGGAAGAAAGCAGAGAGCCCACGGTGCTGAATTCAAAATAGAGGATCCTAGAATTAGAACAAAAAAACAGACTGTGGGGTTTTGGTCAAGGGGCAGAAGACAGTTTTATGGAAGGGTGAAGACAAAACAGATTGCAAGGGGCTAAGAAGTAAGTGGATGAGAAATTAAAAAAAAAAATCTCCACGGTAACTAAATCATGGTCTAGCATCTATATGTGTTTCAAGGTGCAAAATTTTCACTTCCTGATGTGTAATACCACCAACAGCAGAAGGAAAGCTAGAATCCAGGTTTATTGGCTCCCTGTTGTCATGGATCCATCACATCACAGGGGAAGGTGCAAGTGACTTTCCGTGTCCCTGTATTCTCCGCATCCCCACCCCTTGTGGCTCTTAATCTAGACACTGGCCTGCAGTCTCATTCAACAAGAACCTGATGGATTCCTGCCTTGCATCCTTGACAATTTCATTACTCAGAAGGCTGAGGAAGAACCAGAGGTGCAGCTTTTTCTCAATTAATTTTAATCAACAGTCAGCCCTGAGTGATGGGAACTTTAGAGGAAAGTGGTAAAATTGTCTTGTAATAGTCAAGAAAAAAGAAATCGGGTCATAGTCAGACATGATTCATGGTATTCAGGGAATAGGTTTTTATGTTTGGCTCCCTACCCTCCATCCCCAAGGTGTGTAGCTCCTAAATGAAAAACATAGAACCTTGAACCTATTTAATTTTTTTAAAACCTATTTAATTTTTTTTAAATTGAGTTGGGCAAATTAATGTGTATTAAAATTGAAGATGGCAGAAAACAGGGAGAAAAGCACTTAGAACACTAGATCAGGACCTCAGGATCACTAGACAGGCTAGCATGATAATCAAAGCTAAGAAGATTAATCTTAATTAGAAAAATATAAAGCTCTGCTCTAACATTAAAGAAAAAAACTAGAAGAAATATGGGATGGGAACAGGATGAAGATATTAAATAAACTTAGGCTTTAAAAAAGGAAGGAATGCTAAAATTGTGAAGGGTAAGTACTTAATAACTGAAAAACAATCTATAAATTGCAAATAGGAGAAAAGAGAATAAGAGCTTTCAAAATAAAACAGAAAAGGAGAAGAAAGGAATGATAAAATAAATGGCATAAAATAGATGTCATACATGAGTCCAATCATATAGTTTTAACAAATATATATATATAAGTTCAACTATTAAACTCCAGAGTATCAAACTGAAGTTTTAAAAATCCTGCTATATATGGGCTGGGGATGTGGCTCAAGCGGTAGTGTGCTCACCTGGCATGCATGCGGCTTGTTTTTGATCCTCAGCACCACATACAAACAAAGATGTTGTGTCCGCCGAGAACTAAAAAATAAATATAAAAAATTCTCTCTCTCTCTCTCTCTCTCTCTCTCTCTCTCTCTCTCTCTCTCTCCACCCCACTTTCTCTCTTTAAAAAAAATCCTGCTATATCCTATACATGAGACACACCCAAAACAATATAATATTAGAGACTGAAAAATAAAGTAAGTACAAAAGATATGCAGGAAAAGAATCTTAACAGAAAATTTCTAGTACATCAATAATTTTACATGACAAACTAGAATTTGAGGTGAAAAGCATTAGTAGGGAAAAAAACATGCCACTATATACTAATCAAAGGAAAAGATACATGCATTAAATCACAGGCAGAAATGTAGAAAGGAAGAGACCTGATTTAATAGTAGTTCATGAGAAAATGATGGTGTTTTGCTTTCATAAATGTGATAATGGCCAAGGGCTCAATAAGGTTGCCTTTGAAAGTCGCCGTAGTCTTTGCCAACAAATAGTGTGCAGAAGTGTACAGGTTAAGATATGCTTTCTCTTCACTGTCAAAACTTAATCTGGAGTGGAGTCCTGAGGTCTGAGCATGCCATCTTGAGACAGATAGTGTTACTGGAGACCTTCTAACACAAACTGACTGGAAGGAGAACAGCATGAAAAAGGACCACATCAGATACAATTGAAGGACAGGAGATACCAGGGAAGAAAAGAGGAAAAAAGTTCAGAGGTGTGGATCAAGTAAACGTGGACCCAGTAGTAAATGGTGGAGCCAGGTCTGGAACAGCAGATCTCACTAGAGATGGCATTCCAACCATTCCATCCAACCTCACCTCTCCTTCAAAACACCAGAAGAAAATATTAGAAATAGTTTTCTCAATATCAAAGTAGTACAGACATTCCTAAGCATGATGTGACAATCGCTACCATAAATTAAAATTCAGAAAACTTTTTTTAAAAGTATATTTTTATTTGTCAGTGGACCTTTATTTTATTTATTTACATGCTGTGCTGAGAATCAAACCCAGTGCCTGACACATGCTAAGCAAGCACTCTGCCACTGAGCCACAACCCCAACCCACCAAGAGGACATTTTTAACAAGGTAAATTTTTGAAAGTTTGCATAGAGAAAGACACAATTAATGAGGTTGAAAAATAAACAACAGAATGACAACACCAAATCCTGGTGAGGATGCAGAAAAATTGGAATACTTATATATGGGTGGTGAGAATACAAAAAATGTGAAATAGAAAATAGTTTTACATTTTCCGTTTATAATTACATTTACAATTTTTTTGTAAATTAGGCATTTAATGGCCATAGAATTAGTAATTGCACTCTTGGGTATTGATTGCAGAGAAATGAAAGCTTGTGCTCACATAAAAACCTGTACATGAATATTTATAGCAGCATTTCTCCTAAAAGTTGAAAACTGAAAACAGCCCAGATGTCCTTGAACGGATGAATGTTTACACAAATTGTGGTATTACCTATTTCATAGAATACTAGGTAGCACTAAAAAGGAACAAACATTGACACACACACAACAACTTGAATGAATTTTCAAGGAATTATATTGAGGTAAAAGTTAATTCCAAATGGTTACTTAATTATGATTCCATTTATATGACATTTTTGAAATGATGAAATTTAGAATGGAGAACACATTAGTCATTGCTGAATTTATTCTGTCAGAGGAAGGGAGGATGAATAAGTGAGGTGTGTGTGTTATAAAAAGGCAGCAGAAAGGAAAATATAGTGTCTGAACTTGACCATAATTGTGACTATATGATAAAATTAAATAAAACTATAAAAAACACACAATAACAACTTTTTTTAGGCTATAGAGAAACTGTAATCCTCAATTGCTGCTGGTAGGAATGTAGAATGATACAGCTGATAACAATTTAGAAGTTCTTCAGATTATTAAGCACAGAAATATCATATGGCTCAGGAACTATACTCATAGGTATATACCCAAGTAAAATGAAAACATGTCCACACAAAAACTTGAACATTAAATTTACACAGTTTTCATAGTAGAATTATTCATTATAACCACAAAGTGAAAATGAACCAAATGTCATCATCTGATGAATGTATAATATAGTGTGGCATATTCATACCATAGAATATTATTCTATAATATAAAGGAATGAAGTACTGATACATGCTATAGCTTGGACAAACCTTGGAAACAGTATGCTAAGTTAAAGAAACCAGTCATAAATAAATACATATTACATGACTATTTATATCAATAGGCAAATCCTGAAAGAAAAAAAAATAGGTTAATAGTCACCTAGAGCTGGAGAGAGAGATGGAGAATGATTACTAATGAGTAGAGTTTCTTTCTGGAATGATGAAAATGTTCTAGAATTATGTGTTAGTCAAATTTCCGTCAGTATAACAAATATCCCAACATAATCAACTTATAAAGAGGAAATGTTTCATTTGGCCCCCAGTTTTAGAGGTTTCAGTCCATGATCAACTGGAACTGTAGTGAGGCAGGACTTCACAGTGAGAGTTCTTGGCAGAGGGGAATTGCTCACCTCATGGCCAGGAAGTGAAGGAGAGTGGGAAGGGTGTTGGAGACCCACTATCCTCTTCAAGAGCATGTCCCCACTGACCTCCAGTTCTCCTACTAAGTTCCACTTCTTAAAGGCTTCACAAAAACTTCCCCATAGGCTCCAAGTTCGGGACCAAGTTTTTACTACATGGGTCTTTGGGGGGACATTCAAGATCCAAACTATAATAATTTGATAATAGTGAATGTTGTACAATTCTGTGAATGCACTAAAAACATTGGTTTGTCTACTTCAAATTGGCAAATTTAACAGTATGTGAATTACATCCTAATAAATATGACCATATTTTATAGAACTAAATACATACACACACATGATTTTAATTAAATATATCTAATTTATGAACACTTATACTTCTATATATTTACATACAATGCATATATTATTTAAATATATATATAAACACACATCTATGTATTCTAAATTCATAGCATCATGTTTAGATAAAATCTGTATCTGAAATTGCAAATATAGTACCTTAGCCAAAAAGTCACATTTGCAACAAAGTTTGATGCGTGAGTGGTTTACTCAAGATGATGATCCCAGAAAGAAGTATTAGAGGAGTAGAAAGACTAAACAAAGGAGAGAGGGTAAAAACAGGTGAATTACCAGAGTGGCCACTACAAGGGGAAACTGATGACTCCTTTCTTTCTGAGAAGCCCAGAGAACTCAAGGGCAGTCCCTTTGGTCAGAGGTTTAGTGTGCACATGTTGAGCAGTTCTTTCAGATATGTCACACCACACCATTGTGCCAAAGAAGCCAGAGGTATAAGGTATGTACTCAAGAGGAGGCATTGCTGGTGACACCTATGAGAAATCAGTTTAACCTAAATAGCAGTTACGGGTGACAATGACAGGATTTGAAGTAGCACACAAGAGGAAGTTCATAAATACAGGATGACCCCATTACATGAAATACATTATGGACTGAAAAACATCTGGAAGGAAATTCACCAATGCCTTAGCAGTGTTTGTTACTGGGTTATGGATAATTTTGTTTCTTTCATACACGTTCTTGTACTTCTAACTTCTCTACCATAAGTAAATACTGTTACTGTAATCACAAAATGCAAGAGAAATAATTTTTAAGAACTATACGGTTTACAAATACCAGAAGACTTGAGTCTAGATTCTTCCACAAGCTATGAAACTGTCTCAGATGACTTTTCTGATTATTGGCGAGGATTCTATGACAACCTATCTGTCTAAAATACCTACAGTAATACAGGGACAAAGTAGGTGCTCAACTCATATTTGTCAGTAGAATGAATATACACATTACAGAAACACAGAATAAGAAAACTATCCCCAGGAGCTCACTGTGGCTTAAAGGAAACAAAAGAAAAGGCTTAAAAGAGTAATCATAGCCCCAAAAATCCTACTCCTTGGTACGTGTTCAAAAGAAATAAAAACATAGATCCACACACACAACACACAAAAAGTGTACCCCATGATCACAGCAGCACTATTCATAACAAATGCAAATGACCATAAAAAGACAAATGGAAAGGCAAAATATGGTATTTTTTGTATCCTTTCCCCCATTTTAACTGGGTTGCTCTCTTGCTACTGCATTAAGTTTCTTATACTTTGGATATTATCTCCTTATCAGATATATAGTTTACAAAAATTTTCTCCCAATCTGTGGACTTTTTTACTCTGTTGTTCTCTTCGCTGTGCAGAACATTTTGATGCAATTTTATTTATCTATTTTTGCTTTGGTTACCTGTGCATTTGGAGTCCCATCCAAGAAATTATTCCCCAAATCAAAGTCATTAAGATTTCCCCCTATGTTTTCTTACAGTAGCTTTATACTTTGGGGTCTTATTTAAAATTGTTTTTATCAATTTTGAATTAATTTTGTATATGGTGTGAGATAAGGATCCAATTTATTCCTCTGCATGTGGCTAGTAATTTTTTCAACATTATTAAAGTTTTTCAGTTTTCAAAATCCATCTTTCACCTCCTTAATGAATGGCCAACAGATATAAGAAACTGACTGAACTATCCTATGTACATATATGAAAATAACACAGAAAATTTCACTTTCATGTATATTTATAATGCACTAATTTTTAAATCTATATATAAAAGAAAGGCCAGTAGAAGAGAGGAAAGGACATAAGGGGAGGGAGGAGGGGAAAGAGGAAGTACTGGGGAAGGAATTAGAGCAAATGATATTTCATGATTGCATAATTATGTCCAAATGAATTCCAATACTATGTATAACTATAATGAACCATTAAAATTAATCAAAAATGCTCAAAATCCATAATAATCAGGGAAATTAAAATTAAAAGCACAATGGCCATTATCAAAAAGAGAAAGTGTAGTAGGGATATAAAGAAAAGGGAACCCTTGTACACTGTTGGCAGGATCACAAATTGACACAGCTGTTTTGGAAAATAATATGGAGGTTCTGTAAAAAAAAATTAAAATAGAATAATCATATGAACCAGAAATGCCACTTCTGGGTATGTATCCAAAGGAATTTAAATTGATCATGTTGAAAAGATAGCTGTACTCCTAAATTCATTTCAGCATTGTTCACAATGGCCAACATATGGAAGCATTTTAAGCATCCATAAATGATTAAATGGATAAAGAAGATAGGAAAAGGAAATTGTATCACTCACAACATCATATATGTAAATGCATGACATCATGGTAAGTGGAATAAGCTGGGCACAGAAAAATAGAAATGCATGATCACAACTTATATGTGGAATCTTACAAAGTCAGTCTCTTAGAAATGAAGAATATAAAGGTGGCTATCAGCAGTTGAGTCCAAGAGAAAAAGATAAGGAAAGATCATATGCTTATCAAAAGTACAAAGTCTCAGATGGATGAACAAGTTTCAGTGATCTACTGCACTGCATGGTAAACACATTTAATAATAATGCGTTGGATCTTTCAAAATTGCCAAAATAATATATTTTAATATTCTTACTTCAAAATAGGTAAATTGATAAGGTAACAGGTATTAGCTTTCCTGGATCTTCCTAGAATATATGCATAGATCAAAATACCACATTTTACTTCATAAATATATACAAGTATTAATTGTCAATTAAACAATGAAATTAACCAAATTTTGCAATATACATATATGAATGAATATACCACAACACACTAATAAAAACAAAAAAAATTAAAAATAAACTAATTTTTAAAACATGGTATATCTAAATAATGGAATATTATTCAGCCAAAAAAGGAGTTAAGAACTGATTCACGCTACAACCTTCATAAACCTTGAAAACATTGTGCTAAATGAAAAAAAAAAAAAACTAGTTGTGAAAGGCAACATATTATCTAATTCCATTTGTGTGAAATGTCCATAATAGGCAAATCAAAAAAGGAGGAGGAGGAGAAGGAAGAGGAAGAGGAAAGAAAAAACTTGGTTATAAAGGTTTACAGTGAAGAATAAATTGAGAGTGATTATTTAATAGGTCTGAGGTTTCTTTTGGGGTGGAGAAAAAGTTCTGGAATTAAATAGTGGTAATAGTTGCACAACACTATGACTATACTCTAAAACCACTGAGTTGTCCCTTTTAAATTGTTAATTGTCATGGATTTATGTTATTTATTGCAATCTCACACTGAACTTCATTTATATGGACAATGAATGCATATTAAACAAAAATGAAAAAATAAAAACAATTGACCTTCTAACTGAACTGAGATGAAATTTCAGTGTAGTTGTGATTCGCATTTTTCTGATTGCTAAGGATGTTGAACATTTTTTTCATGTATTGAGGGCCATTTGTATATTTTTCTTTTGAGAAATACGTCTGTTTAGTTAATTTGCCCATTTGTTCATTGAGTTATTTGTTTGATTTTGGGGGGGGTATTGAATTTTTTGAGTTTTTTTTATTATGATAATCATAAATTCAATGTACGTTCATGAATTGTTGATGGGACTGTAAATTAGTGCAACCACTTTGGAAAGCAATATCATGATTTCTTCAAAAGACTATATGACCATATGACCATATGAACAAGCCATTGCATTCCTTGGTATTTAATCCCCTGTTGAAAAGTAGCTGTCAAAGATTCTCTCCTATTCTGTAGGTTTTCTCTTCACACTCTTACTCATTGGTTTTGCTGTGCAGAGCTTTTTAATTTGAAACCACCCTACTTACTGATTATGATTTTTTTTGAGCTTTTGAAGTCTATTAAGGAAGTCATTGCCTGCACCTATATATTGGAGTATTGCCTGTTTGTTTTCTCCTAGCAGTTGCAAGGATTCTGGTCTAATTCCTAGGTCTTTGGTCCACTTGAAGTTGTATTTTGTGCAGTGAGACAGATAGGGATTCTAGTTCATTCTTCTACCTATGGTTATCCCAGTTTTTCCCACTGCTGTTTGTTAAAAAGCCTATCTTTTCTCCAACACATTTTTTGGTAGCCTTGTCAAGGATCAGATGACTGTTATTTTTGTGGATTTGTTTCCGTGTCCTCTATTTGATTTCATTGGTCTTCATATCTGTTTCTATGCCAGAGCATTCTGTTTTTGTTATTATAGCTTTGTGGTATAATTTGAGATCAGGTATTGTGAGTGATGTCTTCAGCATCACCTTTATTGCTCAGCACAGCTTCAGCTGTCCTGTCTCTTTTATTCTTCCATATGTATTTTAGGACTTTTTTTATAGTCCGATGGAGAATTTCATTGGTATTTTGATGAGGATTGCATTGAATCTGTATTTTGCTTTTGGTAGTGTGGATATTTTGACAATATTAATTTGGCCTATTCAAGAACAGGGGAAGTTTTTCTTCTTCAAATTTTTTCTTCAGGGTTCTGGGAGCACAAAGAGAGGGCCTACAGAATGGGGAAAAAAATCTTTACCAGTGAATTTCCAACAGGGGATTAATATCCACAATATAAAAAGAGCTAAAAAACTTAACACATGCCAAAAAAAATCAAACATCCCAGTGAATAACTGGGCAAATGAACAAAACAGACATTTCTCAAAAGAATAAATACCAATGGTCAACAAAGACATGGCAAAATGTTCAACATCCTTAACAATCAGGGAAATGAAAGTCAAAACTACAGTGAGATTTCATCTTACTCCAGTTAGAATAGCAATCATCAAAAAAACAAATAATAATAAATGCTGGCAAGGATGTAGGGGAAAATGTATGCTCATGAATTGTTGGTGGAACTGTAAATTAGTGCAACTACTTTGGAAAGCAATATCTTGATTTCTTCAAAAGATTAGGAATTGGTGCACCACATGACTAAGCCATTCCATTCCTTGGTATTTATTTTAAAAAATTTAAATCAGCATACTATTGTGATAGAAGCACACCAATGTTTATAGTAACACAATTCCCAATAGTCAAGTTAGAACCAGCCTAGGTGCCCATCAACAGGAGGATGGATAAAAAAAATCTAGTATATATACACAATGAAGTTTTACTCAGCCATCAAGAATGAAATTGTGTCATTTGCTGATATATGGATGAATAGGACTGGAGAACATCAGGCTAAATCAGATTCAGAAAGTCCAGGGTCCAGAGTTTTCTCTCATATGTGGAAACTAAAGAAAAAGAAGTATTTTTTTAAAATGGAGATCTCATGAAAATAGGAGGGAGAACAGTAAATAGAGGAAAGGGATTCAGATGGAGAGAGGGAAAAATGGGAAAGGGGAGGAAGTTTGGAATGAAATTGGCCAAATTATAATATTTTTGTATTAATATATCACAATGATTTCCAACTTTACATATAACTACAATGCACCAATTTTTTAAAAAGCAATAAATAAATAGCAGAAAGACAAATAGAGCAGATGAAGAGGATCAGGGTGAGAGAGTAAGGAAGGGAAGGGGAAGTAATAGGAACTAAAATGGAGCAAATTATGTTATATGCATTTATAAATGTCAAAATAAAACTTACTATTAAAATATAACTATAATGCATGAATAAAAACATCATATATGTATATATAATTTATATATATAATTTTATATATGTATTTATAATTTCACTATATATGTATAAGTAAAATGAGAGGACACTGGGATCAGCATCGGGGGTGAAAATAGACCCTGTACAAAAAATATCATTCAACCTAGGGGAAAAAATGATAGCAAACAATTCTACATAATATACAGTATGTGGCAAATAAAGTTAGTAGACTCTACGGGAAAGTGAGACAGATCCTATAGGTCTGAAGACATCAGGGATGACTTCTCAAAGGAGACTGGAGTTTGGACTTTGAAGGGCAAGATAACAGACACTTTAAAAGATGTTCAATGAATGCTTGTGGAACTGAACTCAAACACAAAGCATTACAGGAAGCAGTATCAGCAAGGAAATCAAGACAGCAAGGCTCAGGGTGAGTCCTCAGGTGTCAGTCAACCTCACAGGTATGTAAGATTTTAACAATGGAGGAGTAGTGACAGATAATGTGCGTGTGAACGCGCGCGCACATGCGCACGTGCGCGCGTGTACACACACACACACACACACACACACACCATCCATTTAAAAACAGTGTTAGAAAAATCCAGCCCTGATTAATGCTTTCTCTATATTTTCCTTCCTTCTTTCTTCTCTTTCTTTTTTCTTTTCTTCTTTTTCTTTCTTTCCCTTGAATTTCAGAGATAATATAAAGGAGGCCCTCTAGCTTTAGGGTTTAAAGGATCAGTCAGAAAGTCATGTTGTAGAACAAATGAATTTTTGTGGCTGATGACAGCAATAGTTCATCTCTCATTCACTCTCATGCCCACTAAGAATGGGCTGTAGGTATGCCACATGTCTCTTCACCCTAGAACCCAAGCTGATTGAGCAGCCTCTCTCTAGCAACAAGACAAACGACATACCGATCTTAGTCTGTTCAGAAATGACATCTCTTCTGTTCTCCTCTCACTGGTTAAAATCAAACACATGACCATGCTGAAGATCAACAGAATGGGGAAGGGGAATCAAATACACGCAACTAGAAAAGTAATATGCCATAGGTTCCAAACCTGGCCCTGCTATTCAAAAGCTTTTGGCAAAGTGATTTCCATTGCTCAGCTTCAGAGTCTTCATCTATTAAATGGAGATAATCATTCCTCTACCATGAAATTATTATGAGGACTAAACTAGATTATGCCTGATGTAATACTTGGCACATTGAAATTGCATAAAATGAATGGAACCATCAAAGTGAAAAGCTCCTTGAGGGGAGGTCATCCATTGTTTACCTAAGCACAGGACCTAGCACACAGCAAGTGCTTCCACAGGTATTTAATAGAAGATTCAGAGAATGAGTGAACCAATATGTGCTCTTTAAAGAAGGTTTTAAAAGCATAAAAAAGAATTCAGAAAAAAATTTAACTTTCTCTTTCATTAATGGCCAATGCACAGGGAAATAGGTCCTCCCTCTTAACACTGAGTCCTTTGTAATTCACATTATTTCTTGCCCAGCTCACACCTGATGCAGAATCAAATCTTAAATGCACAGATTCTGCCTATCTTTTGGAGAGTGGGGCACTATTTCTGAAGAACCGTTCTAGGTCAGGAGGGGCCTGGCAATAAACCATCTGTGTGGATCTCAATATCTAGAAAAACTACCAGATTGTCTTGGGACCCTCCAGAAAGTGAGAACCAGGGACAGGGAATGGAAATTACTGCCCAACTTAACCCTTCCTGGAATGGGATCTCCTAAGAATAGAACCCTTCTGTGCCAGGATACCACCTGATTGACATCAACTTGGAGTAACAATAAGATTCTTTTTGAGAGTTTTAAATTTTTTATTTTATTTATTTTTTTTAGAGAGAGAGAGAGAGAGAGAGAGAGAATTTTTTAATATTTATTTATTTTTTTAAAGAGAGTGAGAGAGGAGAGAGAGAGAGAGAGAGAGAGAGAGAGAATTTTTTTAATATTTATTTTCTAGTTCTCGGCAGACACAACATCTTTGTTGGTATGTGGTGCTGAGGATTGAACCTGGGCTGAGCATGCCAGGCGAGCGCGCTACTGCTTGAGCCACATCCCCAGCCTGAGTTTTAAATTTTTTTAATTAAAAATCTATGTATACCATATAATGAAAAAGAAGAAGTGCAAATAAAAAAAATTACAATTAAACCCCAACTTGACTGAATATAAAGTTCTAACTACTTCTTTTTCATATTCTTCTTTTAAATACATAAATTATATATTAAATTGGTTTTCTTAACTTAAAAATTTTCTTCACTTTTAGAATCTGCAATTGACATAACCCATTATTACAAAGGTTTACTATGGCTAAGATAATATTCCCAGTACCCACACATGCATTCATGCACACAAATTGCCATGAACTCAAACACACATACTCTTAACTCACACGACATATGTGAGAGCAGACATAATGATTGACTACAGTAACAGCTACTCTAAGGAATAGAAATCCTTGTTGTTTGTAGACTAATTGTTAGAAGTCACAGAGAAATGTTTTTCAGCTTAGTGGAAGGGAGACTTTTCAAATGAATGGTCTGTTAAAGCCCCTTAACCCTGAGAGGTGATGAAGTTGGTAAAAGCCTGATTTAACCTGAAGAGCCCCTGGGTAAATTGTTCTATTGTATTTATGGTTCTTTCTGCTCTCTGTGGAGCTGGTGACAGATGCTTATGAGCACCTGTGCTCTGCCACCTCTTGCAGGGACTTAGGAGGGACACCAGAGTGAGGAATAGCTCTTCCCCCTATGGGGTCTACTTCAACAAACGACAGATATCCATGGAAAGTCCAGTGGTGTGGGAACAAATGGCACCACAACTCAAAACGGCCCAAAGAGGAGGGAGATTAATTGCCAAGAAAGTTGATCTGCTGGGGAAATTCAGGAGAGAGATGGACAAATAAATTGAAGTCCACAGTAGAGACTTCTTAACCTACAATTTTTAGCTAAATTATACTGTTAAGTAAAACAGAGTTTTCAGGGTTTCTGAGGCAGGTATTTCAGGGGGAAAAAAAAAAAAACACTCCCATTCTCAAACTCCCAGCTTGAGCCCACACCAACACACACACACACACACACACACACACACACAGAGCCATATACATACGCACCCAGTGTGTGCTTACACACACCATTACTCCTTGGAAAAGGCTTTGCAATGGGTGGCCCTGCACTGTGAGCCCACGCCATCTTTATATTTCTCAGGATGGTAAGATTGGGCTCCAACACAACCCGGTAGAGGTGTGGGCTGTTTTAGAAAGCCATGAGTTCTCTGTCCCTGGCAATATTCAACCTAAGGCCTGGAAAAAGCCCAAGAAAAATGACCTAGGAGACAGGCCTATGGGCCCTGGAGACATCTCACAAGACTCTTCTACCACCAGTTCCCAGGAATGCTTCGTCAGGGAGAGACTGGAGCTGAGTCGTGAACATGAGTAGCAGGTAAAAAGTAATGGGTAAAATTCTTGGGACAACGGCACGGAAAGAGCCTCAATGAAGGTCAAGCCCATTCAGGGAGAATGGAGGAATTTGGCCCATGTGTCTGACTGAGGCTTCAGAGAGGTGATCACTGACAGCCATGAAGGATTCTATTTTAGATAACCTTGAATGCCAGGAAAGAAAGTGTGGACTTTGTCTTCAAGGCCATTGCTTACAAACTGGTCACCAAACTGATGCCTTTTTACTTGAAGTGTGAGCATTTTTAGAAGGCACTTGGTCCCAACACAAGCAGTTTAGAGCCTAGTGTCATACTTCCCACCGACTTCACACATTTATATTACCTGGCTGCCACCGTGACTGCTGCTACAGATGATGATAAATTGCTGAAGATTTTAAAGTGGGAAAGCAAAATGCACAGTCTCAGGAAAATCACTAGAGCAAGAATGTACAGCTTAGATTTGAGTCAAGAGAGTCCAGAGGCCTTTTTCATTGTCATAGTCCAAGCATGAGACACTAAGATCTAATCCTGAAAAGTAACCATCAGAGAGGAAATGACAATATAGATGCAAGACAGGTTTGAAGAAAACGTGGTCAGAGAAGAGGAGGATGCAGAGGGGAGAAAGTCTGTGCTGTGCTCAAATCCCCTTTTAGTCAAGATCAGCTGTGTGGCTTTGGGAAAGTTAACAAACTTCTCTAAGCTCTATTCCCCTAAAATACACAATGGAGATTAAACTGCCCAGATTGTAGTATTGTTTTAAGGATTTGCAATAGTTTATCTAAATCTACATAAAAGTTTCTAGCACAGGATTCATCACACAGAAAGCATCCACAGATGACAGGGCTTGATATAGTTGTTTAAAATATAATTATGTGATGGTGTGTATGTGTATGGTTTATTATCAGATTGGATGTCCAAGCATCCTTAATTATTTCTAATAAAAATTTGAGATGCAGCTTTGAGGAAAAGAGGAAGAGGTAAGTTTTAGATATTTTGAACGAGAAAAGTTATTAATAGGATATATCCAAGTAAAAATTTCTAGCTTCAAATTGATAATTATGTGCACACAGGTGAGAAAATTTTGGACTGAAGCTTCAGATTCATTAGAGGGGTTTGAGTGACAAGAAACCTATACTCAAACTCAGTTGACTTAAACAACAAGGGAAATACAGTAGCTCCAATAATGGAAATACAGCTCAAGATTATTTGCTTTAAAGGCTCTGTGAAGGCCTGAGGGGTCTAGGTTTTCTCTCTTCCCCCAGCATTCTCACCGTGCCTACTAATCCCTGGACCTGCAGGCATTTCAGGGTCATATCATGACGTGACAAGAAGACCACTCCTCCCTGTGAGGAAACATATATCAAGAATCCTCCAATACATTTCTTTTCTCTTTGGTTAGATTTGGAATAAATTCCCTCCCATAGACCAGTCATTGGCAAGAAGAATTGGACTCAATTTGGCTTAGATTAATCCGGATTTACCTCCTGGGTCAAGAGGGAGAAGTGGATACAGATAAAGGATGAGAGCATCCACTGGGTAGAGATGCCCTTCCATCTTTCATTTCTGGCTGAGTCTTAGGATACAAGCCAGGACTTTCGATGGATTCTTCTCACTGCCATGTGGCTGATGACCCTTCCACCTCCTCCTAGGACCTGGGTTTCCAGGTCCTTAGAGGAAGACATCTGTCCCTCAGCAACTCTAGACCTCCAGATTGAAGTCAGTGCCATGAACTAATTAAATGGAGCCAAGCAATAAGTGGTAGCAGTTTCTCACTTCCCTACCACCACCTGCAGCAGCGCCTTCCCTGGCACTGTCTCTGCAGAACTAGGATGGATTGGTTCAGTTATGTGGACTGCCTGACTGCCCCCTCTGAGGCACACAACAGGCAGGAGGCTGGATTGTCTGTCTGGCTGGCAGATGGTGGCAAGGGTGGCTGGCAGATGGTGGAAGACTGTCCAGCTGCCAAGAGGAACAGTAAACCCCAGTTCTAGCAGAACATAAGTCCTTTGTCTCATTGATACACATGACAGACTCACTTTCAATCAAGCGGACGATTCCTCCTCTTTCCTGAGGTCGTCTTTGTTTAATTACTGACCGGGAGGTGGCATCCAAGCATTGGGCAACATAGCTGGCCATCTAGAATTCTCCAGTTAGGTCAAAGGGAAAGAGTCCAGGGAAACTTGGGACCTTCACTTCACTCTCACTAAACAGAAAACTCATAAGAAGCCAATCTAAAAATGCTTGCAGGAAGAGATCACTGATCCACCTCCCTGTCTTTTTTTTATTTTTAACAATAGGCAAAATATTTCCCCCAGTGTCTTATAAGCTCTAACTTTAAGACATTCTGGAATGGTGACAGTCTCTTACATCTTTCACAAAAAAAATCACAAACTTTCTATAGATTCTCTTGATGACAAACTTACCACTAGTTTGTTTTAAAAGTTTGGCCTTTTGGCTCTGAAGGTTTTCACAAGTGGTTCCCTAAGAAAATTGTGAATCATTTCCCTCCTGGATCGGGGCCATGTTTTAGAAATCAGTGCCTTACAAAACAGTTTTTCCAGCAATAATTAATATTCTCTTTCATCTTATATCATGAATCATCATATTTGACCACTATGAAATAAAAACTAGAAACCTCTGTGGTATAAATTTCCATTGCACATTTTTAGAAACTAGATCATGTAAACTCACTGAAGTAGGATACTGTATGGAAAAACACACATGCCAAAAATGTATTGCTTAATTTATCTTCACAAACCTAAACATACTCTCATAACCAGGACTCAGATCCAAAAAGAGGTCATCATCAGCATCCCTGTTACCAGCACTGTACACTACACACCACCACCCCTGAGGATTAACCTCTTTCTTGATTTCCAGTAGCATTGAGTAGTTTCCCCTGTTCCTGGACTTCATGTAAATGATTTTTGCATTACATTTTATTGTGTCTGGCTGCTTTCACTCAACATTGGCTAAGATTCATGTCACACATAAAGATCATTCATTCTCAGTGCTTAATGGGTATTCTATTTTATAGATTCACAACAATTTATTTGTCATTTCTACTATTGATAGGCATTTGGGTAATTTCCTGATTCTGGCTATTCCAATAGTACCATTTTGAACATTTTGGTGCCTATCTTTCAGGGAATATATGTAAGCATTTCTGTATCTAGTACTCATACCTAGTAAAGAAATTGCTAGGCCCTAGGGCATATGTGGATTCAGCTTTAATAGATAGATTCTGCCAAATAGAATCTGCCAAAGTGGTTCCATTAGCCATTAAATATTTTTGAAATGTGTAAAACCGTTATGAACCCCATTCCTTGCTTCATGGATTTCTTAGAGGTCTAAGGACACCAGTTAAGAACTTCTATTTAAAAGAAACCTAGTAAGTATAAACTTATCCCATGTGAACAGCTAACACTGTTTCTCATAAAATGCACTCTAATTACTTTAAAATTATAATGAAATCATTTGTGACAATTTTATGTGTCAACTTGACGGGGCTAAGGGATATCTAGGTAGATGGTAAAAATTATTTCTAGGTGGGTCTTGTGAGGGTGTTTCTAGAAGAGATTAAAGTGTGAACTGGTGGACCAAGTAAAGATCTGCCTCACCAATGAGGGCAGGCCTCGTGCAACCCTTGGAGGGCCTAAATGGTGGGGCAGGGGAGAAGGCAGAGGAAAGGTGAACTAATAGACTCTTGCTCACTCTTTTTCCCTCCTTCCTTTCCTCTCCCCTCCACCAGAACTCCCTCCCTCTCTCTCTCCTAGAACTCTGACACGTCTTCTTTTTCTGTACTCAGTGTATTAGTCGATTTGCGTCACCATGACCAAAAGACCTGATGAGAACAACCCACAGGAGGAAAAGTTTATTTTGCTTATGGTTTTAGAGGTTCAGTCCATGGTCAGCCAACTCCACACCTCTGGGCCCAAGGTGAGGTAGAACATCATGAAAGAAGGGCATGGAAGAGGAAAGTCACTCAGTTCATGACTGCCAGGACACACAGAGAGAGTTCTCCTTGCCAGAGACAAAATATAAACCCTAAAGGCATAACCCCAGTGACCTACTTCTCCTAGCCACACCCCACTTGCCTACCACCTATTGATCCAAATTATTAATCCATCAGATGGATTGATCCACTGATTAGGTTATGGATTTCATAATTTAATTGTTTCACCCATGAACATTCCTGAATTATCCCTCACATGAGCTTTTGGAGGATACATCATATTTAAACTATTACACTCAGATATCAGAGTTGCTGGTTCTTGGGCCTTTGGCTTCAGAGTGGGAGTCACACCATTGGCTCCCTGGCCTTTTGACTAGGACTGAATTAATTATATCACCAACTTTCCTGGTTCTCCATCTTGCAGATGGCAGTTTGGGACTTCCTGGCCTCCGTAACAACACCCTCTAGGTCCCATTATAAATTCCCTCATATATCAATATATATTTTGTTAGTTCTATTTCTCTGGATAACCCCCTGACTAATACATCTTCTCTTAGTTCTTTTACCCCTGTACTATAAAATGTTTCCTCACAGATAAGGCCCAGACAGACTTTATGCTCACTGGAGGCCTTTCTATGTGGCGAAGATGCTGAATCTCAGAGCGTTATGCGGTCACCGTTAGTAGGAGTCAGGGTGAATTCTAGAATCATGTCCTCAGCAACACACAACCTCTGTGTTCAGAAGCAGGTAGGAAAGGAGGCCGAGAAGGGCCAGAGAGACACACACTGTAGAGTCACACAGGCCTACCTCTGCATACTGACTTGGCCACTGTGTGCTGTGGACCTGGAACATGTGAATAACGAGGATGGTTGTCAGGCTGCACCACAAGCCTGCGGTTAACATTGCTTTCCTAGACTCGGTGCCTTCCTTCTTGTTGTCAGTTGAAAGAGGTAATTTAGAATAAAATATAAGTTCCGTGCCTTGCCATAAGGACCCATCTGAGCTGACTCCTCCTGACATCAACTCCTTCCAACTCTCCTTTGATCATAATGCTCTTGTCGTGTGAGTCTTCTTTTGCCCTCTAACAAGCAAACGTGGGTATTTTACAGCCTTTGCACTTTCTCTTCCCTCGCTCCAGTTGTTCTTCTTGGTCTTCTCATAGTTGCCTCTTCCTGGTAATTCAGGTCCCAGCTTAAATGTCACCCCCTGCTAATGCCCTTCACTGACCCTCTACTATCTATCTCATTAGCCTACTGAATACTCCTACAGTATCTATCATTATGTGACATCATTTCTTATGTATTTATTGCCTTTTCATACTTAGAATGAAAGGTCCACTGGAACAATGACCATGTTTTAATTCATTGCTGCCTCCCTGGCACCTAGAACAGTCCCTGACCAATACTTGGTGCTCAACAAGGGCTTAAAGAATGAATGGCTGAGGTTCAAGTAAGAAAGTGTGTTGGCCCAGATTCAGCCACTATTGATTGCCTTTGGAGAAAAAAGAAAGATGAAGTCCCACTCACCATAGTTTATGACTCCTCCCCTCTTTAGTATAGGGTCAGCAATTTTGCTGGTCCTTACCAAGGGCTTACTCATCTGAGGGCCCAGCATTTTTCTTACCTCTTTTCAACAAATCAATGTTGTGAACTTTCTACTCCATACAAACTTGCATTAATACATTTCAGTTAATCACCAATTCACAAAGAGGACTGTATAACTTATCAAAAATGAAAACTATCAACTGTGGAAAATGCAAACCTGGACAACGAAAGCCCTGCAGGGCTGAGATGCTATCACTCTCGGCTCTTCTGACTCTCAGAGCCAAGACAAGATCAATGGGGGTGCCACCCAGCAGGGCAGACCTCATGCTGTCACAGGGCACTGCTTCTGCCAACCACAGTAAAGCCAAGAAGCAATGGTCTGCTAATTGTGCTTTGTGACCATGGCCAGCAACTTTGCCAGGAAGAAGAGGGAGCTTTGTTTATTGGAAGTTCTCAGATTTAAAAACAAAATGTGTCAGTAGTTTTGCATTTTCCTGGAAAATATGAATTCCTTGCATTTCAACTAATGTGGTATTTTTTTTTATTTGCTAATTTCAGTGTTGGTCAATACGTGTAAAATACAATGCAAGACACAAGATGAAGATATTGAAAAGATGTCCAAAAGCAATAAATATTCTTCAAACAGAATACATCAATATATAGGTTTCATCTGACAGAAAGTGAACCCAAATGATGTGATCAAATCTAATAGGTCAGAGAAGTCTTAGGTTGGCCTTATTCAAGCCCTTTAAGCTTACATAAACATAAGCTTTTAATGTTCTCTCATTGTTCACAGTGTTGATCATAAGCCATGTGTTCAACCATAAACCAAAGCCCAACCCACTCCTAACCCCATAGGCTTCCAGAAATACTTCTTTCCCATCAGAATAAAACCTTGCTCTCCTCTGAATAAATGCAGATCATCCCTACAATTCTTCTGCCATAGACTCCCACCAAGTATTCAGTCTCCAACGTCTGATTTCCACTGTGCTTATCTCAGTCCCAGGGAGGAAGCCAAACAGATCAGGAATTACCTAAGCTGACAATTCCATCTTGAACCAACTGTTCAAAACTCCTTGGTCACGTGCACAAGGTAGATCACTGGAGTCAGGAAGTGATTAGAAAGGCCCCCACTGGGGACCCAATAGCACAAGGCTGATTGCTTTGCTCAGAAAATGTTATGAGTTTGCTAGGCTATAAAAAAAAGTATCAATAGAACCTTATTTGCTCACCATTCTGAAGGATAAAAGTCCAAGATCAAAGTATATCGGTAGGATTGCTTTCTTCAGAGACCTCTCCCTTGTTCTGTAGATGGCTTTCTCTCTGTGTATGGTCTTGTACATGATCTTCCTTCTGTACATGTCTGTGTTCTCATCTCCTCTTCATGTAAGAAGTCACACTGGATCATGTCCTGCCCAATCACCTTCTCTTAACTGGATATTTTTAAAGAGCCTATATCCAAATATAATCATATTTTTAGGTACTGGGGGTTACAATTCCAAGATATGAATTGGGGATGGAATACAACTGAGCCCATAGTGTCCTTTAGTATGACTTGATCACAGGAGACACATCGATTGCATAACATGACTAGAATCTACACATCAATTTCCATCTCAAAGACCCTCCATGAGGTAGATGGTAAATCTGGCCCCTTAGGAGGAGGAGCAGCACAGGTATCAAGAGAAGAAGCACTAGGGTGTGGGGTGGAGCCTGCCTACGGAAAGCCTGTCCTCTGGCCGGGCTTTATTTATAGGTTGGCAGCCTAACTCCTTTCAAAGAAGCAGATGGAGAGCTCCAGAGATAAAAGGGAATCCATTTTAGAAAACCAGGACTTGCCTGTGGTCAGCTGGTAGGAAACCAGGCCAGCAGAGAGACAAAGAATGTTAAACATCAAAGACAAAAATTAGGAAGCCATTATGGGATCCAAGAGTTTGCACGGGAGCACAGGACCAATTAGAGTGGTCCCTCTTGAGTGGCACTGCCCTTGCAATGGCTCATTAGGGAACTGCTAGTATAGAAAACCTTGATTGGACCCGCCATCCCATGATCATGGCTTATGCTGTTATTATTGTATGGTGTTCACTCAGCCACCTAAAAGGGCTGAGTCAGGGGCTATAAAAACAAAGGATATACATCCCACATGTAAGGATCTTTTTTTCAATATGAATAATTGACCAGTGTTTTTACATAGGGAAATGGCACATAATAAAAATCCCTAATTTCACTTTCTCTTGAGAAATGTAAATATCTGACAAAACTGAGCCTGCACTCTATCACAGCAACATTTGGCCAGAGCCAAGTAGTAATCTTGCATCTGGGGAGACCACAAGCTCTTGGTTCATTATAGTTCCTCTAGCCTGTTTCCTCATTGAGAATCCTGCCTAGTCCAGCAGGAATTTTAGCATGAGATCCCTGAGCTTATCACCGAGTGTACCAAACGGTGGGTGTCCTGTGGGGTAGGATTTGGGTTAACATTAATCATAGTAGTCGAAGTTGCTGTAACCATTTTCCTTTTTGTGGTTGTTGAAGGGTTTGATGTTATTGAAGATTCTTCGTGGTATAATGCCCATTTCTGGGAGACAAGATAGGCATAGATCTTCATTGTGAACCAATGGCAAGATCAACATAGGTTGATTTTCTAAGACAGTGCAAAAATTCAAAGTGGCAATGATTGATGGGGCATAGGAACAGAGGCTCCATAAAGAGAGTGAGAGATCATAAATTGAGTTTCATTGCTCACTGTCACATAGGGCAGGAAAGATTCAGCCTACGGCTTCAGATACGAGACAGGCAGCCAGCCCTCCTCCGGGGTTTTAGTTGTAAACTCCTGGGATGTTCATAAAGAGAGACTCTGACTCTAAAACCTGACCTCATGACTCAGGAGCCCCTACGAAGGGACAGTTTTTGAGTATTTATATGTATTAAAGGGGGTACTTTACCTCCATTAGTTCACTGGGAGAAGTAAGTGGTGGAAACTTTTTGTAGTAGGCTGATTGGTTATATGAAACCAATGGCTGGCTCTACACCTCCTAAGCTATGTGAATTTGGATATCTAAGTTCTTTCCTCACCTGCAAAAAGAAATTAATAGTATTTAAGATGTTGCAGAGTATTAAATTTAAAGCTTTAGCATAGTAGTTGGCTTAGGTAAAGACAGTTGGCCTCTGTTATCCATGGATTCTACATCTACAGATTCAAAATATGAGGATTAAAAAATATTTGGGAAAAAGGTTACATCTGTACTGAATATGTAGAGATTTTTACCTTATCAATATGCCCTAAAAATATACTATAATGACATACATAGCATTTATATTAGTCATTCTAAATAAGTCAGAGATGATTTAAAGTACATGGAGGATGTGCATAGGTTGTACGCTAATACTACATCTTTTTATATAAGGGACTTGAGCATACATGGACTGTGTATTTTGAAATCCAAAGAGGGTCCTGGAATCAATCTCTAGTAAATACCAAGGGATGACTATATGCAATAAATAACTTTTGTCATTATTACTCTCATTAAGTCCCCTTTTATCAGGTGATAAAACTAATGACATGCTCAGGATAGTCAGACAATACGCAACAGAACCAATATAAAAACACAGATCCCTCTGCCTAAAAATATCTATGGTTCTTTTTCTAATAATGTCTCAGGGCTGCCCAAACAAATATTAGGGATCATTAAATAAGAAAAAAAGAGAGAAAGTGTGGGTAATGCCCTCAAAGTACAGCATTAAATCTATTTTTTTTTGGTTACTGGAACTTTTTTTTTTCTAAATCCCATTGTTCTACCCATCACTGAGGCCATTTTCCATGCACATGTTAAGACCAACTCTCTGTGGAAACACAGTGTCAGTCATCCCAGGCACAAGTCAGGCTTAATGAAGAATGGCAGGACAGGGTCACCGGCAAAGCTGCCTGGATCTCTGCCAGTCCTCCCACATGGAAGGCGAGCTCACTGCCACTCAACCCACCATGTTGGACGTTCTCCAGGAATGAGTGACAGGCCCTACCATGTGGGCAGCCAAAGGCAAAGGGGCAGTGGAGATGGATTGGGAGACGAAAGAAACACATCAGGGATGAGGAAAAGCCAAACAGATGGCATGGCCTCCCTGCAGGTGGCTGAGGAAGCACAGCAGCAAGCTGACTATATGGGCATATGTATGGCCAAGTGGACCAGGAGATGGGTAAAGAAGTCAAGTCCCCAAGGCACCTCACTTGGCAAAGAACAACAGCCAAGATGTAAAGGAGGGTGTTCATGAGCTTGTGAAGAATCAAACGCCAACAGTATGAGGGCTTCAGCGGGGATTGGCGAGGAGGGGAATGTTGGGTAAAGGTGGAATAATCAGGAACACAGACCAGGCAGAAGCCAGCCTATTAAGTTCTAAGACACTAAGGACAGAGGATCACGGACACAGGGTGACAGAGTTAGGAAACCTAAGTGCGCTAACACCAAAGGGTTTTCTGATGTAATGAGAGAACAGTTTTATTTCTGTCGGAAGCAGTAGCCATCCCACTTCTCAGAGATAGCCATTGTGGCTGGGCACATGTACTCTACTAGTCAACTTTCTATTACTGTAATAAAAGACCTGAGATAATCAACTTATAAAGCGAAGTTTTATTTTAGATCAGTTTCAGAGATTTCAGTCCAGTTCATTGGCGCTCTGTTTTTTAGCCTGGAGTGAGAGAGTAGTAGCACATGGTGGAGCAAAATGCTCACCTCATAATAGAGAAGTGAAAACAAAGAGTAAGAAACCAAGATCCACACAATCACCTTCAATACAGATCCCCAATGACCAGAAGACCTCCTACTAGACACACATCTTAAAGTTTTTACCAACTCCCAGAAGCACCCTGCCAGGGATCATACTTTGAACTCATGGGCCTCTGGGAGACATTTCATATTCAAATCATAGCATACACACACACACACACACACACACACACACACAAATGTACATACACAAAAATATACATTGTGCTATGTACAAAATGAGATTTATGTATATTTATATATTTTTTCACTCTATTAGATCAAGGATATCTTTCCTGTTTGTGGATGTACATAAGATCATTTTAGTGGCTGTGCTGTATCAAATCATGTATCTAAGCCAGATCTACTTTACTTACCACTTCCTTACCGAAGAGCACGTATCACTAGGTGGAGAGTTTTCTCTGTTGCAAGCAATACTTTTCATCTGTTTCCTTCTGACTCAATTCCTAGACATAGAGTTGGTAAGTCAAAAGGCAAGAGAATTTCATAACTTTTTTCCAACATAAGAAAAATGTGGAATTTCAACCTGTTTATCCTCACAGCTATTGAAAGGGCAGTTTTAGCTATAGCCTCCTCAGCTCTGGGTATTATTATCATTTTTCAAATTTTCTAGGTAAGGATGCCCTGTCATTTACCTATCTGAATTCCCCAAATACTTTTACAAGGGTATTCCCATTCCCTAAGTGCAGGCTGGAACATCCAACAAGGAGATGGCATAGAAGGGAGTGGGTGAGATCTGTTGGTCAGCTGCTCAGACCCGGTCACAGAGGGAGACTTTTAACTTCAAGACTGCAGGTTCTGATCAAGGCCTTCTTCTCAGCTTTGCAGATGTAAAACCTGACTTCTGTTCACCCACTTGTGTTCTAGCTCTGGGAATAAATATTAGCTTAAGAAAATTATGGGAGATGAATTACTAAACCAGCATGCTAATTTACCAACTTATAAGTGAAAAATTAAAATCTTTTCAACAATGAGGATTCTTATGTCCAATATCTAGCCTTTCCAGAAAAAGAATCCAAAAGTCACCCATTGAATATATTTATTCCAAGAGGAGAGAGGAGCAGCAAGAGAGCATTTCTAGGGACCGAAATATGTTTGCAGGCAGAGTGAAAGTCCCATCCCTGGGAGAATTAGTTCTGTAAATCCACATTGTCTTGAGGATCACCATTCTCACAAAGCCAATCTAGAGACCTAGGATCCTCACAGACATAGCCAGAGAGGATTCTGTGGTTGTAGATGACCCACATTATGACCAGACTGACAACTTCAGTCTCACTCATCTCCTGATATAATCTACAAAGTTAGCCAACCTCACAGGCCTGTGGGCATAAAGCCAATTGCCTCAGGTATCACTAACACCCTCTCCTAACCTTCTGGAGTAATTGATCTATCTCTCTCTTTCTTTCTCTCTCTCTCTCTCTCTCTCTCTCTCTCTCTCTCTCTCTCTCTCTCTTTTTTCCTACAATTATAAAAACTCTTTTGTATTTTGTTTGAACCTTCTTTTAAACACAAATCAACCTTTTATGTACTTCATGGGCTCTCACATTGGGAATCATGCACCAGAAAGGTTCACCAAGGTATGTTGGGGGACATTTGGTGCCAAAGGATAAAAATGACTTATCAAAAAAAAAATTCTTTTTTTTTTCGAAAGTACATCATTTAAAACAATTTAAAAGTAAAGAAAATGCATAATAATATGTAGCAGCATACAGAATGTATGATCTCTTCATATTAAACATGATTTTTGAAAGAAAAATGAGGCTCAAAGAAATTCTAATCCATCCCCTTTGTGCCAGTCTGCTTTTCATCACTATAACCAAAACGCCTGGAATAAATCATTTACTTTGGCTCACAGTTTCAGAAATTTCCGCCCATGGTTGGCTGGCTTCATTTCTTTGGGCCTGAATTGAAACAGAACATGATGGCAGAAGGTGTGGTGGAGGAACGCTGCTCAGCTCATGGCACCAAGAAGCAGAAAGAGAAAGGAAGGGGCCAGGGACACTGCATAGTCCCCAGTGGCACACCTCCAGTGACCTACTTCCTCTAACCATGTCCTACCTGCTGATAGTTTCTATCACAACCCAGTAGTTCATTCAGCTATTGATGCATTAATCATTGATGATGTCAGAGCCCTTATGACCCAATCACTTCTCCCCCCCCCCTCAAAAAAAAGCCCTATTTCTGGATATTGCTGCATTGGGGACTAATGAGCTTTTGGGGAACATTCCAGATTCAAACCATAACACCCCCTACTGCTCCAATAAAGGATTACACATTAGATCTCATCTGCCTCTTAAGAGTGCATTGGTAGAAAATTTTAGGAAGCATAAATAATCCATTAAGGTAAAGATTAGCACCATAGACCTGATAGATCCAGCTTTGAAAACAGTACCACGTTCTACCAGCTGGGTGCCTATGAGTGAGTTATGTAATACATCTAAACCTCAATTTCCTCACTTGTTAAATGGGATAATAGTAAAATAATTGATAGAATGCTTTATAGTCACGAGAGCCTATAAAATTTACAAAATTGATTTTTTTTAAATTTATTTATAACCAATTTCAGCTTAGCTTTTAAGGCTCCATTTCTGTTGATGATAGCAAACTTTTAACCCTCCAGCATAAGATAGCTCATGCCTTTCTAATTCAAGACTTTGGGGGCAAATACATAAATTTGAAGATCCCCTCTCAAAATGATCCTTCCATGGAAATCATCCGAATGCAAGGAGATCGTTATAGAACATCATGGTATTAGATGGCGGGGGGGGGGGGGGGGGTGCGGAGGCAGAGTCTTTCTGCTCAGCTCATACTACAGCAAGCTACATCTGCCTGGTCCACATACTGAAAGTTTCCAAGCCAGCCATAGTGACAGCCTGGAGCTAGGAGGGAGAAGACAGCCCAACAGGGATTATTCCTCACCTAGGTTAATCCAACATTGGTGGTGTCTTCTTTTATGCCTCATTCTAGGTGGTACATAGCTTTGTATGGCAGCATTCAGATGCCTTCCAGCCTCCTGTGTTGCAGATTCCCCCCCAAAAAGACAAGTTTCCCTGTGACTGTCACCCGCAGCCCATCCCCACCAAATTGTGCTCTTCCTTGGGGTGCCTCCTGTTACTCAGTCAGACATCTCCCAGGGCAGCACGCTGGTAGCCACCTCTGGAACAATGTTCCCATTTTCTCCACTCAAGCAGCTGGGGTGGTAGTGAGGAAAGTTTAGGGCTGGATGTCTTTGACAAAGCTATTGGATAATCTGCTAAGGGTGGAAACAGCTAGAACCCAGGACAACCCTGCTTTTCAGGAAGCAACCTCCTGGTTTGTCCTCATGTGCTTTTACCTCCCTGTAAACCTCTAACTCTGAGGAGCATGGCCAGGCAGGACATTGGACCTTGGGGGTCCCTTTGAGCCCTAAATTATTCAAATAGATGCTGTTCATCAAACAGAAGTCTTCATATGTTCCCTGTGAACAAAGATAACAGCAAACAAAATTAAATAGAAGTCTTAGTGATGGAAAGTAAAATAGCTACTGACAAAAAAAAAAACAGGCAGAGAACATTTATAAACTTGAGACATACAAATCATGACTTGAAATGACACTTATCTCTAAGCATCATGAAAATTAACTAATGTTGAGCTCCTGGAAAATATAAGTGATATATAAATGCTAAACAATTTACAGTTTGCTGAGCCACTTAGGATGCTTACCGAAATACCATGCAATACTGATATTCTAGAAGATTAATCCCCCCCAAAAAGCAAATGACTTCCAAAGTAGCTTGACAAATGACAAGGAAATAGCAGTTTTATGAATCTAATACTGGTATTCTGTGCAACAATGGAACAAATATTAAAAGAGAAAAATCTATCAATATCTTGAGGACAATATTACAGTACCTGGGTAGCTGCACCTAGCTTTGCAAAGAAAGCCATTCTAACAGAGCAGCTTTCCAGAAAGGAATCACATATGAAGAAATGGGTTTGCTATTTCAAGGAACATCTCATAAATACTTAGGTGAAATACTACAGTTGGGTACAGTATAAAGACAAAGGCTGTTCCCCCATCTCTCCTGTGTCCTCTGAATTGACCCAAGTCTCCTTGGGCCTCTACAACTCTGGCAGTCATCCCATGCTCCTCCATCGCCACAAAATCCAAATGAGTCAACAAGACCCTGGGCCATTGCTCCAAGCCCCAGGGTTTGAGTGTTGCCCCTGAGGTCATAACTTCTCTGCACTTGGGGCTGTGCTTGCTAAGAACAGCTATTCCATTGTTATTGAAGAAGGTCCCAAGGCAGAGAAGCAGAAAGGAACAAGGAGGCCTGAAACTGTCCTCTAGTCTACCTGAAATTGCAGGTAGTCCCTGGGAGGTGACATGGGCACTTAAGTGTCTGCCCACCAATTGCACCAAAGAGGACCTCCGAGCAGAAAGATGATGAAACGAGCATTAAATGGAGAGAGGGGCAGATAAGTGGTTACAGAAGGCTTCAGGAAGAATGAGCAAGAAAGGTGGTAGGAACAGGGACAGGAAGGAGATGGAAAAGGAAAAGGCAGAAATCCAGAAACCAAGGGAGTGGAGCAGTTAGGATTCCAGAAAAGCTCACTCCACCTGCTCAGGGGATCAGAATAAGAGGAGATAGCAGGTTTTCAGACAAATAGGACATCTTTAAAAGGAGAAATCAGGACACTATCATACAGTGACACCAAGCAAAAAGTGGTTAGGAGTTCTTGGAGGCCCCTGAGTACCAGCCCAAGCATGCTTTGTAGATGATGGACGTGGGAGCCAGGAAGTGGAAAAAAACAAATAACATTCAACTTCTTCCCAAAATACAATAATATTCTAAACCGAGGGGGCTGAAACTTTGAAATGTGCAATTTCAAGGAAGGATCACCAAAAAGAAAATTACTTAGCCCATATGTCCCAAAATGACTGGCAACATTTACTGTGGGAAAAATATACCCCCACCCCTCGCCCTGTTCTGAGATTCTCGATACTGTCTGATTGGGGGAGGAGCACAGAGGATGGGACATGGGAGAGTTAGCACCTAGGGGCATCTCTCCTCCCAAACTATCTTTCTCACAAACTCTGTGATGCCTGAAATTCACAGGTTTTGTATTTGGTCGAAGAAAATATATATATGTGTGTGCCTAGATACTGAGTGCCTACTATGTGCCAGCTCTATGCAGTGGATTTACATACATTATGTCATTTAATCCTCCCAACACTCTCTAGGGTAAAGATATTTCATCCTTATTTTACAAAAGAGAAAATTAAAGCTGAGAGTGGTTAAGAAACACACCCAAGGTCACAAAGCTGATAAAAGAGCCAAAACAAAAGTTATATAGCCTTTTGCCCTAAAATTTCCAACCTCACCCCTACATAGGAGCCTGCATTGGGTTTAATGCGATATCTTTTGGAAGGAATGCAATCACCTTAAAAAAGAAGACTCTCAGAGGTCAAGGGTAGAGATGGAGAGAACAGTTAGAAGGTCACTTTAAGTGCCAGGAAAGAGATGAAGATCACCTGGATTAGAGTGAGGGCAACTGAGGTGGAGGGAAGGGACTGGTTCTGAGATCTTCCAGAGACGGAACCAAAAGGACTTGCTAACCGACTGGCTACGGTGAGTGAAAAAGGGGACCACTCTGTTTCTGCTGGAGAAATGAGATGACTTGGGGAGTCATATACTGAAATGACTTGATAAGGGAAGAAGAGGAATAATAGTTTTGATTTTGAACTCTTGATTTTTAAAATTTGACTTGTCTATGGAGATATCCACATAGAGATGTCCAGTAAAAATTTGTGTGAGTCAATGTCACAAGAGAGAGATGAGCTCAGAAGATATAAATTTTAGAGATGGTAGAGTAAGTAAAGAGAGAAAAGCCCAGGGAAGAAGCTGATGATTAGAGATCTAATGGAAGAGGAAAGTGCACGGCAAAGAAAACTGAAAACTAATAGCCAAGGAGGTCTGAAGAGACTTCAGACAGGACAAGAGCTATCATGGAAGCAAGGGGAGAGACCGCCTCGAGGCTGTTCTGAGTTTGTGGAGAAGTGAAGAAAGACACAAGAGTAAAATGATGAATATGTTAGAATTCTCATTCCGGGAGAACTCCCAGTCTGATGAGAAGGCCGATATGATTGATGAAGGAATAAAAAGCTAGTGTAACATTTATTGAGCACTTACTATGTGACAGGAACTAAGTTAAATGATTTACGCATATTATCACCATAGTCCCTCGTGAAGTAGGAATCATATTATTCTCATTTTACAAATGATGCTTGGAGACAGTGAGGAGCTCATCAAAGGTCACAGAGCTCGTGAGGAGGAGTGCTGGCATTAAAAATAGACAGTCGGATGCCAAGGAGCCCATGTTAACCACAAAGCAGACATAGATGCATGGATCACTCTGTTGTTGCTCTCCTGAGCTCTTCTCCCTTGCTCCCATAGGCATCAGGGCCTGGAACAGCTCTTCTCCTTGCAGTGGCTTTGTCAACGTGGTGAGGATGTCAGAGAGGCAGCCCCAGCTCTGGGGCTCTTACCACACTGAGTTTTTCATCCCCTCCATCCCCCACAGCTACCCTGCCAGAATAAAAACCACTTGTCCAAGATCCCTTTTTAGATGCCCAACCCTAAGACCTGACCGGTGGATATTTAACTTCATTCTAAACCAGAAGCCAATCAGATCAGTCTCAAGCAGGATGGAGGTGGGTTGACATGCCAGACCCACTCTTGGAGCAGCAAAGAGAATAATCATTGCTGATAAAAACTGAGGAAAATGGAAGAAAAAGCTATTTTAGCTTAAATTGCTTCCTATAAAACAGTTTTGAAGGTAAAAGGTACTATCTTCTTGTCAGTGTCAACATTTCTCTTGCCAGATAAGTGAAATTATGTTTCTGTCAATGACTAAATCTCTCCAAGAGGGAGGTGACATTTGTGTTTGGTTCCAGGAAAGGAAAGATTGAGTCTGATGAAACCAGTAACTATATGGATGTGTAAAGGACATTTGCATAGAAAACCAGTGAACATCATCAAATTTCTAAAGTAGATGCTTAGGAAACACCTAGTGTCTTCAATGAGGATATGTCCAGAACCCTTTTAAGCCTTGCTGAATTAATTTAGTCCAACTGACTTGATGACTATTTTTCACTGGAAATTTTACCAATTACTTGGATTATGGATACAGCCATAGACTGTATGTTACTGCTCTCTCTGAATTATCTATAGTTCAAACTCATCACCTGATTATCAACTACCAATATCCAGATAGATTCCTTTGATCTCTCCCACAGCCCACTACATCACCACCTCACTAGGTAAATCCCCACTATAGTGTATCATCTGTTCATCTGAGTTTTATCAAAAAATCAAAACAAGTTTAAGAGATGACAATATTCAAACCTCCTGACCAGAGGGTGCCAGGCTTTGGGGTTTCTAGCTTCACTTCCTCTCCATCTGTCTGATGGATGACATGCCAACTGAGCCCACAGTGGTTAATGTCTTTGCCTCTAAGTGGAATCCACATGCCCTACAGCTGCAGAAAGGAGTCAAAGGAATTGCTCTGAGGGATTAAAAGCAATTCCCTCTTGTGGGAGACAGCCAAGGCCCCTTTATTTCAGCACTACTGAACTGAAGCTTGCAACCCTTGGCATCTAGCATGAGCATGTGCCCAGATACCAGCTGTGAGAAATGGAAGCAGAAGCACAGTGTGGAAGGCACACATCAGTGTGTTGGACTCAGCAGCAGTGATATTCTCTAAGGGATTGAGAGACATCTGTAGCCCACCTTATGGTACAGATCTGGGTACGGTTCTCATATCACAGATGATTCTTCTCAAAGCCAAAGATGATCCTTAGTTGTGATATCTTTTGGAAAGTTGCAAATGGGGTGTTCCATAAGCCAAAATCCAAAGTTTGTAGGAACCAGAGAAAGGATAGGGGAAAAAAATGAAGGACCATTTAGAAGGGAGAGTTTAATAAGTTTTATGGACCTATCCAAAGAATTTAAGTAGATGTGATTTTTATCACCAGTAGGTTCTTAATACAGAAAAGAGGCTCACAGTTTTGAAGGCTGAAAGCCCAACAATGAATGGTCCCACTGGTTTGACCAGAGAAAGGATAGGGGGAAAAAATGAAGGACCATTTAGAAGGGAGAGTTTAATAAGTTTTATGGACCTATCCAAAGAATTTAAGTAGATGTGATTTTTATCACCAGTAGGTTCTTAATACAGAAAAGAGGCTCACAGTTTTGAAGGCTGAAAGCCCAACATTGAATGGTCCCACTGGTTTGACCTCTGGTGAGGTCTTCCCCTGTTGTGTCTCAACATGGAAGATGGCATTATGGTGGGAACACGTGTGAGAAAGAAATCACCAGGCAACAAGAGAGACTCGGGAGTCAGACTCACTCTTCATAACAACCCTCTCTCTGGAAGACTCACTCACTCTGAGAGACCAGCACTCATCCCTATTGTGGGCAGGACCCCCAATGACCTCACCACTGCCACTAAGCCTCAACTGTTAAAGGTTTCACTATTTCAACGCCACCACACTGAGGACCAAGCTTCCAACATATGAATCCTTGGAGGACAAATTACATCCAAACCATAGCATAGTCCTACAAACAAGTGATAGAAATTGAAGTAAAAAAAGTTTTTCTAGATTATGCTATTACACAAGGCATCACATTTTCTTCTATTCTCTATTCTTCCTCCCCCCTACAAATAAATCAAATTTATAATCTAAGATGTGGATGATTATAATACATGACATTATTTTGTGAACCATCAAGAAAGAAAAAAAAAGCTGCCAATTAAACCCTGATACATGCCTTGGTTTCAGAGAAGTTAAAAGCATTCATCCTAAAACCTATGAATTATAGCATAGTCACACACACACACACACACACACACACACACACACACACACACCACTTGTCAATGAATTTCTCTAGTAAGGGTAGAGACACTGACACCAAGAACCAGTTTTCCAAACAAGCTAGATTTGTGCAAACCCTCAAAAGGAAAGGGTAGGGAGTTTGAAGTTTATTTTATGGCAGACATTTGCTGCCTAAAGACAACTCAGAACACCACTGACAGATAATGGACCACATTTCATATCTGAGAAATGTGTCTTATTTTTAAAACTGAAAGCAGAGAAACTCATTAGATTTGCTTTCACTCTTGCCTCAGCTTAGCAGGGCAATTTCCATCATACCTGCTCCTCTTTGTTTTCTTCATTTTCTATTTTCCTCTGTTCTTTGCATTCATCTTTATTCATTTTCATTTTCTCTCTCTCTCTCTCTCTCTCTCTCTCTCTCTCTCTCTCTCTCTCTCTCTCTCTCTCTCTCAAAATCTCATTTACTTGTCTCCATAGCTCATTAACGTGGCCAGCCTCAAAGGTCCTTAATAATAACTTATTGTACATGTTTATTATACTTGATAGGAAGTAATTTTATTGCAGCCCCCTTTGTCTCCTCGTTTGCAAGTAATCTCATGTCTCCATGCCTGTAATACTGTCCTTAGGAAAGTAGTATTTTTAGCATTATACATGTTTGTTATAACCAGGGAGATCATAATGGGGATTCATGAGGCTGAAAGGCAGGTATAGTGACTCCATCTCTGAAATATCCTGGCACCTAACTGTAATGAAGATGACTTGCATTTATCTGGGATAATGTTCCTGACACCTAATAGTGGCCATTTTCCCTTCAAAACTGAGGATTTGTTTAGATCAGCTTACTCGTTGCATTGTTATTTGTTAAAGCCTTTAACTGGGTCACTCATATAAAAAGTTGATGCCAGTTCATTAAAATTTAATTATTCATCAAATCAACATTTGTTGTGTCAAAGCTTTACCCTGACACTCTGGCAGGAACTGAGAATAGGTCAACAACTGAGACACAGTCCCTGGCCTCAAGTTTAGCAGAAAAGGGAAACAAATGAGAAATAAACATAACACTCCTCAGTTAAATAGCACTGGACTTTCCATATTTCCTCCATCTAACTAGCCATTACCACCTCCTTCTCTGAATCTCTGTCCCCCACAGCTAAAACAGCCCAAGCCTACATCTATAGCATATCCAGCTCCTAATCCTATGTGTGCCTACAAAATATATCCTTAAAAAAGAAAAACAAAAGTATCAATAAGAGACATGACCTATGCATTATTTATGCCTTCTACTTCCTTTCCCTGAGCTCTAAAATAAATATTAGATCTTCTCTCAATTATACTTCAGCATTTATTATGAAGTTTTCAAATATACAAGGTAGAAAGAATAGAATATGAACCCTCAAGTCCTTATCCCCAGCTTCAATAATCACTGAGAATTCTGCCATTTTTATTTTACCTACCCCACCATTTTTTCTTTATTGTGTTTCAAAGTCAACCTAGAAGTCTTACCATTTTCCCCATAGAAGTAGTCAGTCCTTTGTATCCATGGATTCAATCAACCTCAGACTGAAAATATTTCAGTGGAAAAAAAAGCATCTGACTGAATGTGTTTATAATATTTTTCTTGTCCATGTTTCTAAACACTTCCATAGTAAATAAGGATTGTAAGTAATCTGGAAATACTTTAAAGTATCTGGAAGGATATGTGTAGGTCACATATAAGTACTAAAATATGTGTAGCTCACATATAAATACGACATCATTTTACATAAGGGACTTGAGTTATCTCTGGATTTCAGTTTGTATGCCCCCAATTTCCCATGGATTCTGAGGGATGACTATATATCTATATCTATCTCTAATTGATTGGCACTTTTTCTTTTTTATATCACCACAATGTCATTATACCATCCAACATAATTAACAATAATTTTGTAACATCATCTAATCAGTTGCCTTAATTTTTCCCAATTGCCTCAAAAATGTACATTTGTAATTTGTTCAAATCAAACAAGTTCATGCATACCTTTTGTTTGATTAGTTTTTAAGTTTCTTTTTCTCCAAAACAACTTTCTCTCCTTTTTTTTGTCCTATGCCTTTTACTTGTTGAAAAAATTCATTATTTATCCAATGGGTAAATACGTCTTTGGAGTGTCAGCCAACGTGTTCCCTTTATTCTAAATTTATATAACTGGTAGTTGGATCCAGACACCTGATTACATCTAGTTTCACACATTTAGCATCAACATGACAAGATAATGCTGTGATTTCCTATTGAATCACATCAGAAGTCAGAGAGTGCCTAGTTATCTGACTTTCAGTGATGATCAATAAGTTCCAAAGGAAAAAAAGTCTCTCCTTGAACTTTCACCCAGTGTTGGGCATTAACAATCATTGTATATAGCCTCTATTCCAAGAGGGACTTTATTTTTATTAATCAACTCTTTCATGTTACAAGTATATCACAGAGTGAGATAATTTAACTTTGAATTGATTAAAGTGGGAAAGAAGTCAAAAACATTGAACACACTGTAGACAATGATTCTGGACAGGAGATTTTACGTGGTTTAAACATATATATGTGAGGCATGGTGTTGATTCAGTCTGAAAAGTTTCTTACAGAGAGCTGATGCTCACTCTAGGCAGTCCCCCCTCATACCCAACTCCTGGCATCTTCAGTCCAGCAACTGTTCATTGACCTCCTGATACTGAACCCATAGGCTCCATCTCCATCCCCATTCCAACAGTATTGGGAGCACTCAGTTAAATACCTTGTCTACATAAATGCAGAAGGCAAACAAGTATAATTCCCCATTCAGGGGTGCTTTTCACATTAGAGGTTTGTCCCTGAGACCAACCAAACAACCCAGGACATCATCAACATAAGGGACACTAGTGGCCTATACCCAATAGCAACACAAGGAGAAATACAGTGAGGAAAAAAGGAGGAACATCATTTTGCCCTAACACAAGAGAAGTAGCAAGAAGCATGTCCTCCTGGCTCTCTACTTCCAATCTCATCATACTGCCAGCTGGGGAATTTCTCTCCCACTGAGCCAAAACCACACCGTGCCTGGGTAAGCAGGGATGCTCACAGAAAACATACAGGACAATCAGGCCAGTGACCAAAACTTTGATGTTTGGAGCTCGCACCTTTGAAGATTCCAAGCCCAATCCTCCTTCCTCTATGCAAGAGACCATTTGACATTTCAGTTGAAAGCCTTTTATTCAAGAATGCATGAAGTAAAACTTTCACAATTTTGAAGGAACCAAGCAATTTGCTGCATGCAGGGCAGGCCTTACAGAGATGCTGAGAAGATGGACTGCAGCTTCAACCCATCAATCAAAAAGAATTTGGAAAACATCTTGGATGAGTCAGCCCCCTGGAAAGACAGCTCAGACGAGGGGTAGGGAGCAGGTGGCCTGAAGAGAATAGGTGGCTGTCAGCTAAACAAAAATCCCCACCTCAATTCTTCACTTCAATGTTTGTTACAGAGCTTTTCCAAATGTTCAAAAATGGGAGGAGACACCTTCCATGTCTTTACCCCAAAGGTAAAGACACTCTTTTCTTTAAATCTCCTTCTTTTAGAATTGCTCAACCAGAACTTACTCCTGAAATACAAATCCAGAAGTACACACACACACACACACACACACACTCTATCATGTCAACCCTAATTCCAGCTTTGAGAAACGAATCTCAAAAAGAAGAACCACATAACATTTCTCTTAGAGAATCGGCATGACTCTCTCTCTCCTCCCATATGGAAATGGACAGTAACAAAGTCAGGTTCAACATTCAGCCATTCCCTCAACATCAGTTGAACACCATTGCACTGGGGGATACAAAGATGAACAGGATAGAGGTTTCTGATCCATAATATCCTGATCTAATGAGGGAGATGGAGAACTATGCCAATAACCCCAGAGTCACATACTGTGATGAAACCTCAATAAAGGTGAATCTGTCACGTGGTGGGTGTGCCACATTAATTATTCAGTATTAGAGTTTGGATGTTGAATGACCCTCACAAGCCTATGTGTTAAAGGCTTGATCCCCAGAGTGGCTCTACTGGAAGATGGTGGAATCTTTGAGAGGTGAGGCTTAGTGGGAAGACCTTAGGTCGTTAGAGGAATGCCCTCAAAGGGGGACTGTATGACCCTGGTCTTTTCCTCTTTCTCTCTTTACTTCCTGTCCATGATGTAAGTGGATTTTCTCTACCACATACTCCTACCATATCACAGGCCCAAAGCAAGAGGGCTAACGAATCATGAACTGAAACCTCAAAAACTGAGCCCAAATAAACCTTTCCTCTTCTTAAGTTAATTATCTCAGTTATTTATTTCAGTAATGGAAAGTTGACTAGCACAATAGGGAGTAAGCAAAAAATCCATGCAGAGCTGTGCCTTCGGAGTCTTGCTTTGCCTTAATTTATTGCAAGTATAGGCCTTAGTCCTGGGATAAAAATAGAATAGGAAACATTACCCCCAGGAAAAAATTCATTTCTCAGTTTTCTGGGGTTTTTATCCTGAAAGTTTTCACCCCAGAATGGCCATCACCTGAGAAGAACAATCTCTGTGAAAAAAAGGAATGTGACTTTAACCAAAGCCAAAACCTCCTCCCAATGAGGTTGTGGAGAAAGAAAAACGAAGTGTGGCTTTTAGCAAAGATCTGCTCCACATAGGTGAGACAAAGATGAGATGAGAAAGCAGAAGGCTAGGTCCTATGTTTTAATTAAAATTTTAGTAAGATAATTCTAGATTCACATGCAATTTTAAGAAATAATACAGAGAGATGACTTATACATTTACCCCAGTTTCCCCAATAAGATTTTGCAAAACTATACTAGACCATCACAACCAGGAATATTGACATTCATAAAATCTACCAATCTTATTCAGATTTCCCAGGTTACTTGTACTGATTTGTGTATTAAGTTTTATACAAATTTGTCACTGGTGTAGGTTAGGGTAACCTTCATCATACTAAAGAAAATGAACAGTTCCAACACCAAAGAATTCCTAGAATCACCCTTTTATGACCACACACCCCTTTTACTTTGACTCTAATACCCAGAAACCACTATATCTGCCTTCCACTTCTAATTTTTATCATTTCTAAATGTCGTATAAATGGAGTCACACAGTAACTTCTTGGGATCAGCAGAATTCCCAGATATTCATCCAAGTTGCTACATAACTGATGGTTTGCTCCTTTTCGTTGTTGAACAGTGGTCTATGGTATGGATGTACCATAGTTTAACCCTTTAGTACTGAATGTCATTTGACTTATTTCCAGTTATAGTCTACTATGATGAAAGCTTCTACAAACATTTGTATATAGGTTTGTAAATGTCCTTAGACATGGAATTTGGAATCCACATTCTAGGCTAGGCTCCATTTTTAGATGTCCACTGAGCATTATACCAGCTCTGCACAGAAAGTGCTGTCACAACAACACTCTTCTATCAGGGCTGGCTGCCAAGTTCCTGGGTTTCACAACTCTGTCACCATGTGGCCTCTGGTAAGTTCTAGAACTGGCTTGGGAGATAGGAAGCAGAACTAGCAAAAAGAAACATCAGATATCCCAGCCAGCTCAGTGAGACTTCAAGTGCAACTTGTCCCTAAACTTCTCCGGCCATAACATGCAAATCACATAAGCATCCAGGGAATTATTGCAAAGCAGATTCCTGGGTCCCATCCCAGAAATTTTATCAGTCCAGAATAATTCCAGCACCTACATTTATAACAAAACAAAGACGTGTGGCATAGACTCTAAGGTGGCTCAAACCCACTTTCCAGTGTTCACACTTTTGTGTAATCCCCTTTCCTTAAATATGGGTACAAACTGTGACTTGCTTCTAACCCACAGGATACAACAAAGGCGATGAAATCTCCTTCTGAGATGTCGGAACACTGCTCTCTAGAGACTTTCTTTGTTGGTTTGAAGTAAGAGGCCATCTTGGGAAAGTCCTTGTGACAAAGAACTGCAGATGGCCTCTAGGAACTGCAGGTGACCTCAGCCTCCCATCAGAAAGGTGTCAAGACCCTCCGCCCAACAAGCACGAGGACAATAGTTAACTAACATACCAGGGGGCAATAGTTAACTAACATACCAGGGGGCACATAGAGTAATGAGCCCTGCCCTGGACCCCAGCCTGAGAGCCCCTGACCCAAATAAAGGGGAGACTGTAACATGCCTTGAACCACACCCTGGAAGTCTCTTTGACTTGAAAAACCTCCTTCCTGCCCCCTTAGGAAGCCCTTCCATTTTTCAAGAGTATTTTGGAATTTGAATAGCAAGGATCTCCTGTCTCTAATCCCCTAGGGCATAATTCAACTCCCCTCCCCAGAGATAAGGGTCATAAATTTGAAGAACAAGCAACAATCACCTTCACCACCCTTTGAGCTTCTAGAGAAATCTTTGTGGTCTTCAATGCTTCTATTTAGTTTTCTAATATCTAATTGATCATAGAACCAGCTTTTAAGTGACAGAAAGACTAACACGTACAGGCACAATTTTATGTACATAAACAAAAACATGTGTTACTGCCAATCTACACACACACACACCATAACATAAGGGTAAGGACTTATTCTATAGTGTTAACTGCTGTATCTCCAGAGCCTAGAACTTTACCTGACATATTTAAAGGAAGGAAGGAAGGAAGGAAGGAAGGAAGGAAGGAAGGAAGGAAGGAAGGAAGGAAGGAAGGGAGGGAGGGAGGGAAGGGGGGAGAGTAGGAGGGAGGGAAGGAGGGGAGGGTAGGAGGGTGGGAGAGCTGAGAAGTAGGAAAGATGGAGGAGAGAAAGGGAGAGTGGCTGGTGAGATACTGTGACAGTCTCTCAACTACCCCATTCCCTCAGGTACTCAGATGTTTACAGCTAATCATGATTTTACCCTTTTACACCTCAAAGAAGTAGCCACTACAAATATTCCTGGGCTGTGAGATGGTGATTCAGTCAGAAAAATGTTTGAGGACAAAATGCATTCCAAAGGTAGTTTGTCTATTCCATCCCCCTTTGCGGGATAGTGGGCATCTTAACTGCATATTTATCTGTCATAAAATACCCCTGGTGCCTTCAATCAGCCACAATTTGCAGCCAATTGAAGACAGCATGCATATTTTTAGAAACTCTTACAGTGACACACCACTGTTCATCTATGAGACTCCTTCTTATGATAATCCACTTCCTGTCAAACAGTGCAGGCACACAACAGGATGGCCCATTGGGGAAGGGCCTCATTAATGCACAATAGTCTTAATAGGCCAATCTTTAAACAGACCGCCCAGTATGGAAGCTGATTAATAGAACCAAGTCTAAAAGGGAAGTTTCTCTTTAACTTTCAATTTCCTTTTCTGGCTGAAGACAGATCTGTGATGTGATTTTAACATGGGTTTTTTTTTTTTTTTTTTTTTTTTGCAGCTCCAGATTTCTCCAGCAGTAAAACCAGCTTTGCAGCAATATCTTTCCTCCTTCATCACTACTTCCCTAGCTTTGGGGATCTAATTCATTCAAATCTATCTGAGGAGCTTATTGTATTATTTATCCTTGAGTAAATTAGAAAAAAAAAATCATTACCAGTTTGCCTCGCCATTTCTTGCTCAAGTCTAACCATTGAGCACACTGATGTCCTGTTTAATCAAATCCTTAGACAGACAGAACCAGCATTTCTATTCATAATACACATTTTAAAAACTTTTAAAGTCCCTAGTCTTCAATTTGGAACCTGGTTCAGCACCTTCACCTGTCTGCTTTGGAGAAGGCTCTAGAACACACACTAACCCAACTCTGGCATGTTGGGCCTATATGTGTGCACATATGTGGGAGAAGAGTGGACATTCTGTCTATCACCACACACCTTCCCTGCAGGTTGACTTTGAGCCAGTCTCCCAGGAAGACCCTGGGTTCCAAACAGAAGAGACTGGGAGCAGTATTGAGGTGACCCATCCACCATCAGGATTTGGGAGAATGATCTGTGACTTCCTGGCTCTGTTCATTAATCAACAAATATTAAATGTTATGCCCAAGAGATAGAATGAGGTTTTATTAGAGTTCTCTATAGAAACAGAACCAAAAGAATGCAATTTTTATTTATATGTAGTATATGTATATAAATAGATTTATTTTAAGGAATCAACTCACAAAATTATGGAGGCTGGTGCATCCCTAGATCTGCAGGATAAGCTGGCAAACTAGAGACTCAAGAGCAATATAGGTTTTATTCCAGTCCAAGTTCAAGTCCAAAGCCTGAAAACCAGGGTGTAGTTCCAGTCCTAAGGCCAGGACTGGACACCTAGGATGAACTCACATTTTAGTTGGAGTCCAAAAATGGTGAAAAAAGCAGATGTCCCAGTTTGAAGGCTGTCATGTAGGATGAATTCTTTTACTCAGGGAAGAATCAGCATTTTTGTTAAATTCAGGCCTTCAAATTATTGGATGAGGCCATCCACATTAGGGAGATTTAAATATTAATTTCATCGAATAACTTACTCATAGTAACACCCAGAAAAATGCTTGGCCAAATGTCTGGGAACCCCATGGCCCAACCAAATTGGCACATAAAATTAATCATCACAGAAGTGTTTGTGGAGACAGAAGGCCACCAGGTGAGAAGGGAGCCACCATGTGCCATACTCATATGATACCTATATTATCCCCTTTAGTTCTCCCAAGACACAGATTTATTCTCTCCATCTTACCCAGATAGAAACTGAAGCTCAGAGGAGTCAAATAATTTGCCCAAGGTCACACAGCTAATTGTGGATCCATGGCCTTCTGAGCCTAAAGCTCATCTTCCTGCTTTATCCCAAATGCATCCTGGGCCTCCTATAGCTCTTCTCCACATCTTCATTCTTTGTTTCCTTTTCTAGTCGCAAATCCTCAAGGCTTGTCTGCATGTTTTCTTTCTTTAATGCTGCAGAAGCTGCTCTGTAGAAACAGAAACCAAAAGGCTGCAATTTCCTCATATCCCAGGTAAGTTCCGAAATACTGCTGAGTTCACCCATCAAGTTGGGCCAGATTTGAGGGGAAAGAGATGATTTATCACTAAAGCATTTAACATACTCCACCTACCCAGTACAGCTTCAGTACCAAATGTAGGATATGAATGTTCACACCAAGAGCTGAAGAACAGATTTTAGTGGCACAAACTCTTAAAAACATAACATTTATCTCTTTAATATGGGCTATTCCTTAAATATAGGCAGATAAACAAATGAATAAATAAAGCTTCAGTTCAGATGAGGGGCCACAGAGAAATCCTACTGTATTCTCCCTTTGCTATCAGGGATCAATTCAACAACCCCTGGGTGTTTGGGGGCATCTTTTGCCCTCCTGCGCACCTGCCCATAAGAGCAATGACATTTGTTGATTACACCCATTTGGTTTTTAGAGGCCAAGGTGGATTGTATTCGCCTTTCCTATTAGCCTAGCAATACCTCCCTGTATTTTTTTTGCAGTAGATTTTCTGAGCAGCAATAGGTTCTAATCAATCTTCCTGGCTTCATTTCTCAGAATCTTACAATCTCCTCAAGGAACATTTCAAACCTGATTTATCATCATTACCAGACCCTAAATATTCACCAGATTCTATATTATTTATTACACTAGTTAATTTCCCTGTTCTGGCCTTACGGGTCGAATCACAGAGCCTGTGAAAGATTATCCCTGTGATGTGTCCTGAAGACTCCGCATTATAAAGAAGCATTTCACATGCCCCCACCCAGAATAAGTTCTGAACAGAAGCTGATTCCCCCTCACTTCTTACAAAGATTTTGCTCCCCACATCCGGGAACAGATTTGTACAGCCTCTGAATGACACTCAGGAGCACCAGAAACCCCACACACTTGCATCCCTGGAGAAATCTCATCTTGTTACTGTAGTATAGAGCCAGACAGGGGGCTAAGCAGGGGAAAGTGATTCAAGCTCAATCCAGTGAGAAGAGAATTGTCCTAAAGGCCCCAAATGATGAGGTAAGTGGTGGACTCAGGTGGTAGGGCTACCCTATTGGGATAAAATGACACTGCCAGTATGACCTACACTGAAGAACAAAGATCTCACAGTGGTGACCCTCAGAAGAAGGTATGTTGAGCCCCTTGCCCCTCATGCTTTCCAACAGGCTAGCTGAGAATCCGCCATCTACATCTCACCATCCATAAAGGAAAGTGGACTTAGCCACGGGCAGCCTGAAGCTGTGTCCCACCCATGCCACATGGCCATGGTGGAAGGGGTTTCATTTGAATTCTTTCAGGAAAACTTTTATTGCTCACTCAGGGTCTAGGTTCTCAGAAGACCTTTAGAAGCCCTGACTGTGCTCAGGAAACAGCTTTCTGGCATGTGCTAGGGGCTTGGAATAGGTTCCTCCAGGTCTCAAGCTCTGAGAAACCAAAGATGTGTCTATGTTGCTCCAGGTGACAGTAGTAGGATCAGTAAGAGAAGTGTTCGCTGAGGGTTACTTCTCAACACTCTTACCGCCATTCTGAGGAGACCATTCTGTGGAATAGCTAACAGAGGTTAGGTGACAACTATTGGAGGTGTCCCATGAGAGGCAAAACCAGACTCCTGCTAAGGCCTCGCTAAGATGGTGTGACTCCAGGGAGACCTTCTGCATTAAACTCACCAAGCCATGGCTTTCTGTACCTGGAACAGGTAGATTTCTCAGTTCACCTTGTCTAGGGTTTGAAAATTAACAACCCCAAGCTGCATTCAGCCCAGGGGAAAATGTCATTTTGTTCAGAGTGTCGCTGCACATATTCACTGTTTCGTCCAATATTTAACAAATGCAAGATTTCACATAATTTGAGGAGTATTGTATTAATTCTTCTTCGTAGGTGAATCTATCTGGTCCTGGGCTTTTCTTGGTTGGTAGGCTTTTGATGGCATCTTCTATTTCCTTGCTTGAAATTGATCTGTTTAAATTGTGTATGTCCTCTTGATTCAGTTTGGGCTATTCTTATGCCTCTAGAAATCTGTCAGTGTCTTCGAGGTTTTCTACTTTAAAATAGTTTCTAATTGTCTTCTGTATTTCAGTAGTGTCTGTCATGATGTTTCTTTTTTAAAAACATTTATTTTTTTAGTTGTAGTTGGACACAATACCTTTACTTTGTTTATTTATTTTTATGTGGTGCTGAGGATCGAACCCAGGCCCTCGCACATGCTAGGCAAGTGCTCTACGACTGAGCCACAACCCCAGGGCCCCATGATATTTCCTTTTTCATCACAAATTTTACTAGTTTGAGTTTCTCCCTCCTTCTTTTCATTAGAGTGACTAAGAGTTTGTCAGTATATTTTCAAAGAACAAGCTTTTTGTTTTGTTAACTTTTTGAATTGTTTCTTTAGTTTCAATTTTATTGATTTCTGCCATGATTTTAATTATTTCCTGTCTTCTACAACTTTGGGTGTTGGCTTGTTCTTTTTCTAGGACTTTGAGTTGTAATGTCAGGTTGTTTATTTGTTGACTTTTTTTTTTTAATGAATGAACTCCATACAATGACCTTTCCTCTTGGCACTGCCTTCATAGTGTCCAGAGATTTTGATAAGTTGTATTGGAGTTCTCATTTACCTCTAAGAATGTTTTGATCTCCTCCCTGATGTCTTCTGTTTTTCATGCATCATTCAAAAAGCATATTGGTTAGTCTCTCTTTTTAATATTATCATTGATTTATAATTTTATTCCATTATGGTCAGATAGAATGTAGGGTAGTATTTCTATTTTTTTTATTTGCTAAGCCTTGCTTTGCAGCATAATGTATAGCCCATTTTGGAGAGGAATATGTGCTGCTGAGAAGATTCACTCGTTGATGGATGAAATATTCTAAATATGCCTGTTAAGTCCAAATTATTGATTGTATTATTGAGTTCTATAGCTTCTTTGTTTAGTTTTTGTTGGAAAGATCTATCCAGTGGTGAGAGAGGTGTACTAAAGTCACCCAGTTGTGGTCTATTTGGTAATGCATTTCTGTACATCAGTGATGAATCCTCTGAAAGAGAAATTAGGAAAACGACCCCATTTACAATGGCCTCAAAAAAAATCAAATACTTGGGAATCAACAAAAGAGGTGAAAGACCTCTACAATCAAAACTACAGAACACTAAAGAAAGAAATTGAGGAAGACCTTAGAAGATGGAAAATCTCCCATGCTCTTGGATAGGCAGAATTAATATTGTCAAAATGGCCATACTACCCAAAGTACTATATAGATTCAATGTAATTCCAATTAAAATCCCAATGTCTTTCCTTATAGAAATAGAAAAAGCAATCATGAAATTCATTTGGAAAAATAAGAGACCCCAAATAACCAAAGCAATCCTTAGCAAGAAGAGTGAAGCAGGAGTCATCACAATACCAGACCTTAAACCATACTTCAAAGCTATAGTAACAAAAATGACACCAAAACAGAAATGTAGACTAATGGTACAAAATAGAACACAGAGACAAACACACATAAATACAGTTACCTCATACTAGACAAAGGTGCCAAAAACATACAGTGGAGAAAAGATAGTCTCTTCAACAAATGGTGCTAAGAGAACTGGAAATCCATATGCAGCAAAATGAAAATAAATCCCTATCTCTTACCATGCACAAACTCAACTCAAAGTGAATCAAGGACCTACGAATTAGTCCAGAAACCCTGTGCCTAATAGAGAAAAAAGGTAGGGCCAAATCTTCATCATATAGGATTAGGCCCAACTTCCTTAGCAAGACTCCTAAAGCACAAGAAATAAAATCAAGAATTAATAAATGGAATGGACTCAAACTAAAAAGCTTCTTCTCAGCAAAAGAAACAATCAATGAGGTAAATAGAGAGCCTACATTTGGGGAGCAAATTTTTGCCACATACATATCAGATAAAACACTAATCTCCAGGATATATATAAAGAATTCAAAAAAACTTAACACCAAAAAAAAAATCAATCAATAAATGGGCTAAGGAGCTGAACAGACACTTCTCAGAAGAAGACATATATTCAATCAATAAATATATGAAAAAATGTTCAACATCTCTAGCAATTAGAGAAATGCAAATCAAAACTACTCTAAGATTTTATCTCATGCCAGTCAGAATGGCAGTTGTCAAGAATACAGACAACAATGAATGTTGGTGAGGATGTGGAGGAAAAGGCACACTCCCACATACTGCTGGTGGGACTGCAAATTGGTGCAACCAATCTAGAAAGCAGTATGGAGATTCCTTGGAAAACTGGGAATGGAACCACCATTTGACCCAGCTATCCCACTCCTTGGTCTATACCCAAATGACTTAAAATCAGCATACTATAGGAACACAGTCACATCAATGTTCATAGCAGCTCAAGTCACAAAAGCTAAACTATGGAAGTAACCTAGATGTCCTTCAATAGATGAATGGATAGAGAAACTGTGGTATATATACACAATAGAACACTACTCAGCATTAAAAGAGAGTAAAATTATTGTATTTGCAGGTAAATGGATGGAGTTGGAAAATATCATGCTAGGCAAAGTAAGCCAATCCCAAAAAATTCAAAGGCTGAATGTTCTCTCTAATAAGTGGATGCTGATCCATAACAGGGAGTGGGGAGACATGGAAAAAATGGAGGAACTTTGATTGGTCAAAAAGGGAGAGAGAGAAGGGAAGGTGCATGGGGGCAGGAAAGATGGTGGAATAAGATGGACATCATTACCCTAGGTACATGTATGACTGCACATGGTGTGACGCTATATCATGTACAACTGGAGAAATTCAAAGTTGTGCTGCAATTGTGTACAATGAATCATAATGTGCTCTGCTGTCATATATACCTAACTAAAATAAATAAATTAATAAAAGATTTCACATAAAAATCTGATTTTTTTTTAAGATTCTCCTTTTCAAAAAATCAGATCTGGCTACACAAGGCCTGTGTTCAGCCTGAATTAAATAGCAGATTGCCTCCCTTAGATGGAGCTGCACTATGCCCCAGACCTCACCCCTTCCTGTTGGCTGCTCAGCCTCACATTAAGGCTGGAGTTTTGCTGGATGTTTCATTGTTTTGTTTCCTTCCAAGTTCTTTTTCTTTACATGTATTTTCTTGTTCCTGGAGGATGAGTTAGCCACTTCTGGTCTAGTGAAAATACTAGATGAGGTGGCTACGAACCCAAGAAGTGAGGTGACTTCTCTATGTTCACACAGCCAGCCAGTGCAGAACAAGTTGCAGAACCCATGATTACTGGAATTCCTTCCACTCTGCCACACTGCAGAAGCTTATTTCTCGTAACTGACGTGACAGTTCACACTGAGTTGTGTAATTGCTGCATTGAATTTTCATTAGTATATCCTAGAGATAGGGGTAAGTTCCATGATGTAAGTACGGACAAAGATCTTTGGATATGACCCCAAACACATAGGCAACAAAAGCAAAAGTAGGTAAATAAAAATACATCAAACTAAAAAGCTTCTGCAAAGAAAATAATGAACAAAATGAAGAGATAACTTTAAAAAACGGGAGGCTACATTTGCAAACCAAATATCTAACAAGGGGTTAATGTCCACAGCATAAAGGACTCAACTCAATAGTAAGAAAACAAATATACCTAATTTAAAAATGGGCAAAAAACCTCATTAAACATTTTTCAAAAGAAGATATACACAAATGACCAACAGATACATGAAGAAATGTTCAACATCAGGAAAGTGCAAAACAAACAATAATTATCATGGAAATGCAGATTAGAATCATAATGAGATATCTCCTTATTTATATTAAAATGGCTATTATCAAAGTGTTAGCAAGTATGTGGAAAGAAAGGACCCCTTGCAGGCTGTTGCTGGGAATGTAAATTAGTACAGCCATTATAGAAAACAGTATGGAGGTATCTCAAAAAGTGAAAAATAGAACTACCATAAAATCCAGCCATCCCACTACTGGTATATATCCAAAGAAAAGGAAAGCAGCATCTTAAAGATATGTTTGCACTCCCATGTTTATACACACTATTTGTGATAGTGAACAGGGAACCAATTTGAGTGTCCATCAAGTGGAAGAATGAGGTAAAGGAAATGTGGTAAAATACACAATGGGATACTATTCACAATGAAATACTATTTTTTATTCTAAAGAAAATCATGTCATTTACTACGACATGGTTGAACATTATGTTAAGTGAAAATAAACGTCAGGCACCAAAAGACCAACACTATGTTATCTCACTTTTATATGGAGTGTGAAAAAAAATCAAACTCATAGAAACAGAAAGTAAAATGATGGTTACCAGAGGCTGAGGGTACTGGGGATTGGGGAGATATTGGTCAAATGACACTAAATTTCAATTAGGAGGAGTACATTCAAGATATCTAATATACATTATGGTGACTACATGTAATAACAATACATTATATACTTGAAAATTGTAAAGGGCAGATTTACACACACACACACACACACACACACACACACAAAATAAGTGTATGAGGTAATGCATATGGATTGTTAAGTTAAGTGGATTGATTTAGCCCATAAATATATATGACTTTTACTTGTCAATTAATATATATGTATATAAGTGTACATATGTATGTATATATCATAGAGATCAAGTCCTCACAAATTCCCTTAAAATAAGTATAATAGTAACAAAATAATTATTCTTTCCGGTTGACTTCCCAAATAACCACATTCAAACACCAAATACCCTTTTGTATGTCCAATAAGAATTTGACCTGATGAACACATAAGATTGCAATCAGGAATAGGCCAAAACCTTATTATTTCAGACTCAGCATTGATAGTCCAAATCAATAGTGCAAACAAGATTTGAGAGAAAGGTTAAAGTAATTGGCAGAACACACTCGTGTTCAGCCACCATAAGTACTTTCAAAGCAAAGAATTAAATACAAATAATTGATAAGCTCTTTATAAATCATTCTCATCTATATAAAAGGGGCTTTATAAGACATCCTTTATAATCTAAGTTGCTGCCTGCATTTGAAAGTGATATAACTTCACATCTCTTAAAATCTTCCATAATCAGACCTACAACTGACTCAAGCTGCCTATGCTCCCAATTAGTCAGGATTTGTCAGGACTAAGCAAACCAGAGAAAAGCCTGATTGGAAACTTCATAAAGCTTTTACCACGGGTGGGAGATCACTCTGGATAGGACCAGGTTTACTCACTTCTTCTATGTGTTAAGTACAGTTACATTTTATTCAGCAATAAACAGAGATACAATCTAAATTCACTTGTTAGTGGGTCCTACATAGGAGGGTGTAGGACTTAGGGGGATCGGGTAAAATTCAGGCTCACCTTATGGATGAGACTGATTTAAAGAGCAAGTTAAAAGTGAAGACTGTCTAATCATATGGACACAGGAAACTAGAAAGATTAAGAAACTGAGGTTGGAACTACCTTAGTTATCCAGGTAGCCTAACACTGAAGTTGGCGGCAGATTCAGCATCATTGTCAGCTACCTAGCCAGGATTTATTCTCCCCTCCTCCTTTTAGGAGAACATACATTGTGGTTAAGTATTTAAGATGAATACTCAGCTAATATACAATAGATGACTTACTGGTTGCTTATAGTTGTGTCCAATTGGTTGTGTCCACACTGTACTAGATGTGATATCTTTAGAATTTTGCTTCTTTCTACATACTAGTCCACCACAGAAGAGTCCTGACTCAAATTAGCCAGTCACAATAATCCTATCCTTCTCACCAGTGATTGCTTTAGGTATCCCAGCTTGAGCCAATTGGTACCTATCATTCCCCTCACTGACTTCTATTGGTCCACAGTTAGGCCCACAACCTACCTGATCCAATCAGACTGAAGAAAAGGAATATTTGATCCATGATTGAAGGACATATTTTTCCTCTTTTGCATGGAATGAAAAAAGTCACTTGTCCTATCTGTTAATAGGAACCCTTTTGAAATCCTGAGGGCAATCCCCTTTAGGATAAAGTGCATATAATAAGGACTACCAGAAAAAATACAAAATGTTACAGAGAAAAAAAAAAACATAGTACAAGAATTAGGATACTGTGTCTGGAGCCTTCCCCAACTCCTGTCTTCCATTACAAGAAAAAGTAAATGTCCTCAATGTTTAAACTACTTTAGGTGGGATTTCTATTCCTTGCAGTCAAACACATCCTATATTTTCACAAGCCAATATATTCAAAGCAGGTGAGAGGAGATTTCCAGGTGAAGCCAGTGTCTTAACCCAACCCCACACAGATTTTTGCAAATGAAAACAAAGCATGCAATTGTTCAAAACTTCAAAGAAAATTCATAGTTTTCAATATGTTTGCATAGATTTAAAATTAGCAAGGAAGAGAGTTTCACCAAATGCAGAATGGGTCCTTCTCAGCTCTGCCTCTCATAAATTCTGTGACCACAGGAAAACATCAACATCTGTAAATTGTAGGACTGATATGTAACTTATAGCAGCATTGCTCTGAGAATATAATGAAGGGCAGAAGGCAACATATCTAGCATAAAAAAAGGAGCTCAATAGATAAAAGATAAATTTCCTTTTCCTTTTACCACCTGCTTTCCCAAGAAATCTTTCCAAGATCCTCTGACCCAAAGTTCCTGACTCCCCAGTGCTCCAAATTCTATTTCATCTCTTTTCTTTCCTCCTCTTCAGCTCCACACTTGCTTAATTGTCTAATTATCATACATTGGTGGTTGGATAGCTATTTTTCATTGATTCCATTTACTGGTACTTCCTATGTGGCAGGTACAGTTATGACTAACCCTGGGGACCACCATCGACCAGGGACAATATGATAAGCTTGTTTATAGTTGAAAAAATGAAGCTCAGAAAATGAAATACATTTGTCTATGGGTTGGTTGGTTGGTTGGTTGGTTGGTTTAAAGGTGACCTCCAGAACAAGGAATTCCAAGCCAGCAGGACTTCAAAAGTTATGTTTTCAGTCTTTCGCTATGCCAAACATCCAAGGCTAAACCTGTATACATGTGTGCCTCTTTCTGTGGACTAAGAGCTCTTGAAAAGCAAAGTTCTTGTTTGCTAAAGGTCAGAAGATAATGCAAGGATTGGGTAGTCACCTGTTCTAAGCCATTCATTGTCAACACATTCTTTTGGTTGCACAGATACACAAAAGAGTTACAAGACATTGTTCTTGCCATCAAGAGACCCCAAAGCAGAAACATAAATAGGCTATCTGCATAGAAAGCAATATGATACAGTATATTTTATTTTCTCAGGGAGAGGCATCAACATAAGTACCCCAGGATGCCAGACCTGTGGGAGAAGACCATAAAGAGCTGGAATGAGCAGTGCTAGAGCAGGCACTGCAGGCCCTAAGAGATTAAAAAGAAACTCAAAGCAAGATTCTGTGGGCCTGTGTGGGTGGGGGTTAATGGGGACAGGCACCAGAGACAACACAGAAAGTAGGAGGTGTCAAAGGTGCATGTGACACCCAACTGGCTTTGCTAACTGACTATAAAAGTCTACCTTCCTACTGTGGCTGGTCGAAAGGAGCCCCACTTGAAGTAGGGGGAGGCATTCAGTGAGAGAATGGAGAAAATCCAGATGGTGACTGGAGCAAACAATAAATTCTTTTGGCAGCCTTGAGTTTTCTCAGGCAGGCAATTTAATGGAACTAAGGTCATCCTAGGGATGTGACCTTGGGCTGTTAGAAACTATATTCGTGTTTGCTCAAATCTTTATAAGCCAAAGTTGAGATCCAGTTGAGAAGAGGGCTCTGAGGAGCCTGGCTGGAGTTTGGTTGAGGGGAGGAGAGTCTTTGTCGGGGGCAGCCCTAGCCCAGCCAGCTGGTCTGGTGTTGACCGAGTTCTCTATGTGGAAGAGCAGTAGATTGGATAGATAACGAGGGGTAGAAAAACAGGCTGGTCATTTTGAACTGTCTGTTATGTGTAGGGTAAGAAACAGTCCCAGTTTTCCAGGGAAGGGAGGCATCCAGTACTAGAATGGAGACAATCCAGGCAAAGAGAAGCCATCCGAGTATCACCTTATTTGGCAACAATTGGAGCCTGCTAAGGTGACTGAGCAGGAAGGGTGGTGCCAGGTAATTCCTCCAGCTGCAAAGCATTAGAGATTCCAAGCCTGGCCAGCCATTTGGCAGGTCAGATCGTGTGGCATGCCCCATGCCCTGGCACTGCTTCTGGGCACCACAGGCAATGTTTCAAAGTCTCGGAACTGAGCTGGAACTGCCTCTTTTGCTTTGGAAACCCCAAACTCACAACACTGTGCTTTGTGAATTGTCTGAGAAAGTAAAACCCACTCGCTGCTTGTGAATTCAGGGTTCTCCAGAGGAACAGAACCAATCGAATGTATATCTTATTATAAGAGGAAATTTGTTATGTTGACTTACCCAGGGAGAGGCTGAATGGCCCCACAGGGGTTGTCTGCAGGCTAGAGAGCTGGGAAAACCAGTAGCTGCTCAATCCAAGAAGCTAGAGCCTCAGAGTAAGAGGGATCAATGACGCAGCCCCAGTCTGAGGCTGAAGATCTGCAAGCTCCCTGGAGAGTCACTGGTGCAAGTCTGTGTTCAAAGGCTGAAGAATCTGGAATCTGATGTCACTGGGTGACCACAAGAATAATCTGGCTTGTGCACTTGAGCGAGCTTCCCCCTTCTTCAGCTTTTGTTCTATCTGGGACCCTTGCCCACTGGCAGGTGCTGCCTCACAGACACACCCAGAAGTGTGCTTTACGAATTTCAGAGGCATCTTTAAATGCAGTCCAGTTGACAAATACGATTAACCAACACAGTGCTAGAGTTATATTTAAAGAATATTCAAGAACTTTTCTTTCAGAAGCAGAAGGAAGGCATTGGAATTCCCTCTCCACCAATATCTGGTCTTGTAACCCTGTGCGTGGTACCTAAACTCTTAAACCTTGGTCTCCTCATCTGTAAAATAGATATTAAAATGCCACCTCACTTGCTGGGTTACTGGGAGAATTAAATGAGATTATTCATGAAAGGCCCTTATTAGGGTGCCTGGAATATATAGAGCATTCAGTAAGTAACAGCTATTGTTATAATTGTGGTAGTTGTTTCCATGTTAAGCATGAAAAAGAAGCAAGATTTTATCCACAGTGTTTAAAGGTCAGCGTTCTAAAACATTTCCACTGGGTTAGATTTTCAGGTGAAATAAACAAACATAAGGAATCTGTCACATAAATAGAAGTTGACCCTGGTTCTTTTAAACTTATGTAATGGCCACTCAGAGCCTTCTGGGAAAACAAAGTGGACCACTGAAAAATACTTGTATTGCCCCTGGGTGCTATCCATCAGTGGGAGAGACCTAACCCCTGATTTTATTTTCTGTGTTAGGGGAAGGCCAAAAGAAGGAGAACAAAACCAATTAACAAAAGCATAATCGATTTCAGAAATCCATGAACATAGAGCATCATTCTTATTCCTTTCAAGAAAAGCTTTATCAGCATCGAGTGTGGTTAACACTGAGCTAAAACATTTATTTATTAATGTTAAAAATATGCTCTTTCTCCGAAGTCTCAGGCATGAAGTATAATCAAATCAGTCTGTAAAATATTGACTCTGGATTATTGCTGCAGCACTGAGCAAAATCTAAATGAGCAGCACAGCAAGGCACCTGCCAAGGTCCCCCACTGTCCAAGGAGGCCTCTAAAAGGCAGCAGCATGAACAGTTTCCAGACCCTTAAAATTTGGACCACATGGTCCAGCACTATGCTGACCACACAGAGTGCCTCCCGCAACCCCAGGCACCAGCTTCCACCCAGGACACCCACCTCCCCAAGTCATATTCAACACATGCCGGGTCTACTTCTTGGAAGTCTTGACCTCTGTAAAGCCTCAACTTTCTCAGCTGTAAAATGGAGAACATAATATTTACCCCCTCTCCGGGACTGTTCTGAAGATTAAACCACAAGCACAATCCTCAGTTCAGTGCCTTCTCTTTTCTCTGAATCCTCTAGTCTGTGGGACCCCTACAGTACACATTGCTAAATCATGTTCCTTCCTAGAACGTCATGGTGCTGGTTTAGCAATCGTGTCTCACTCCACAGGTATAGTTCCCCGCCATCTAATGACAAGGTAAGTTCTCTAAGGCCAGAGATGGTTAATCCACACAGCATGTGTGTGCCAATCATGGCTGTAAACCTGTAGAAACATTGACTTGGTAAATCCTCACAACAATGGTGTGAGGTTTTTCCTATTAGGATGAAGAAACTATTGCACAGAGGTTTAAGGAAAGAATTACAAAGAAAAAAACTAAGGTTTTTTTATATTCATGGGTGAAGAAACTAATGCACAGAGATCTGATAACTTGCCAAGGAGAGTTGAACTCCTGAAGGCTGACTCCAAGACTATGTTTTCAACCACTAGCCCCGTCCCCTGAGGTTTTGACTTCTGTACCTCCAATACGCAAGGCATGAAGGGCCCTCCCCAAAGACTTCAGCCAACAAACAGCCCCATCAAGAAGTATTACTTTGCAGGTGAGGAAATGGAAACATTATGAGGTGTACCCAGAACATCTCCAGGGTTAGAAAGACAACTAGGATGAAGATTAGAGCCCAAAATGACTGATCCTTAGTAACTTCCTCTTTCTGCTATGGCTTTTTTTGGGGGGTGGGGGTGGGGGATTGAACCCAGGGGTGCTTTATATTTTTTTTATTTTGAGACAGGACTTCACTAAGTTGCTGAGGCTGGCTTTGAACTCACAATCCTGATGTCCTTTTGAAGGAAGAACCACCTTGATGAAAAAAAAGAGGAGATGAGCAAACCTCCGTCTGTGATCCCACACCTGGATCAGGTGAAGACCACACTCCTCTCCCCCCAGGTCCCCAACCCCCACTCCATGTCCCATATCGGGTCCTCACACTTAGGGTCAGCAACAACTCCTCACTGGGTTTCACTCACTATCAGGGATGCTCAGGATTGGGCAAGTACAAGAAAGCCAGTCGGCCCGGGGCACACAGGTCACGGCACAGCAGATAAGCAACGCAGAGGTCAGTGCAGGGGCCTGTGAGCTGCTGCTTGAGTCGGCCTTAGTCCACTTCAAGTGACCCCAATAGATGCAATTTTCTAAACCAAGTCTTTATTCTAAAATGCTGCAAATTTTTCTTCCAGATAACCATTTCTACATCTTTTCACAATCTGGAAACCTGCTTTCTAAAAACTCGATCAAATAATTCCGTAGTTATAGCCCTTTGCATTCTATGGATGTATTATCTTGAGCCTCCAGGCAAGTTTTGCTACCGTATGGACCTTGCTACCATCTCAGGAGCCTATTTTTCCAGGGTCAAATATCAGCTTCAATACATGATAGCTGTGGAGCACTGCACACATTCTTCAACCCTTCTGTGCCTCAGTTTCCTTGTATTTAACAGAGGGAAATCCCAGGACCTATTTTAAAAGCTTATTTCAATGATAAATGAATTTATGTATGTGTGCACATAAATGTGTATAAATATGCACGTGAGCACAAACACGTATTTGTATAATACTAAACATTTTATGCACACACACATTACAATATGTAGAGTTATGGATTGACTTGTGTTCTCAAAAAATTCTTATGTTAATTTCCTAACCCAATACCTCAGAATGTGACCCTATTTGGAGATGCAGTCTCTTTAGAGGTAATCAAGTTAAAATGAGATCATTAGCATGGGCCCTACTCCACTGACTGCTGTCCTTAGAAGATATTTGAACCCAAATATGTTCAGAGAGAAGACAAATTGGAGACACAGAAAGAAGATACCCTCTCTAAGAAGATGAGAGAGGAGAGAGACCTGAATCAGATCCTTCTTCTATGGCCCTCAAAACATAGAGGGCCTGTTGTTGACTCCTTCATTTCAGACTTCCTGCCTCCAGAACTTCCTGCCTCCAGAACTGTGAGAAAATAAATGTTTGTTGTTTAAGTCACTAAATTTATGGTACCTCTTACATGTTATAGTAGTCACAGATGATTGATAGATAGATAGGAAAACCACTCAAGAAAGTACCTGGCACATTTTAAGTAGTAGTACTTGAATGTTTGCTAGTAATAATAGTAAATATGTTATTAACCAGAAAGTGTATAGTTTTACATTATCCTTTGAAAACAAAATTCCAGACCTGTGACTACAGAATAATATCAGAGGAAATACATAGCTACAGCCGCCGACATGTTCATCAAACATTAAGCTGATCTGGCTGAACTCTTCAGACCCACATCCAACCATGAGAGTTGCACAATGAGGGGTAACAATGTGGAGTCTCTCTACAGCTTGTTGTAAGTCCATAATGATTTTTTCTGACTTTTTTAAGCCAAACATGAACCAATGTCACCACTGATTTAACCTTGAAACAAATATTTCCTACTGTTTCTCGTAGCTTCCAAATGAGTTTAATGCAAACGTATGGTGTTTTATCAGGGCAAGTCAACACAACAAAGTTACATTTACAGCTTCTTTCTGGGAGATTTGCCTGAGTGTTGTGCAATCAAATCACAATGCAGAAGTTTGAGGCCTGAGGCTGATAGAAGATTACAATTGCCATTCACAACCCCTTACTCTATATTTTCATATTCACTCATATAGTCTCGTTTTCCCTCATTGACTATTTAATATAAGTAAATTATAAATGCAAACTCTTGAAACAATATAGATTTTACCCTAGTATAGGATCCTAATTCTTATCTGTGCCATGAGTCAGAGAAATGCAGACTGTGTTCAAAAAAGAAGAGGTTTGTTTTAATTGTATTGTCAACTTTATTGGGCCATAAGGTACCCAGATATTTAGTTAAACATGCTCTGGGCGGCTGTGAGGGGGTTAGAGGTGAGGTTAACATCTATGGCTCTTTCTTGGGAAAAACCTTGCTAATACAGGGTCTGTTCTGCATCTGGTTGGTATTCTCTATATCAAGCTAATTCAGAGAAACCACACTTTGAATTCTTTTTCAAGTAAATTTTGCTTCCCCTAAGCTGCATTGCTATTTTCCCTCCTTTTTGGTTACCTAGAATGTCTCCCTCTTGTCACAGTGTCCAGAAGATTCAAACACCAGGTTTTGCTCAATCACGGTGACAGTGCTGACCCTTTTAGCAGGCATTTATTCTTCCTCTTTATTCTCACATGCTGCATTATAGATTATCAAACTGTTTTACTAATCTCATTGCATATATACCAAATTCCTTCTGGAAAAGTGAGAGTACAGTCAATTGACTAATTTGGGTTAACCTCCAAATTTCATCTGCACCTACCTTCACAGAATAACAACCCAGTTATTTTCCATGAAACTAGTGGACAACATTTGGCTCATCTCCTTCTGCCCTCTTTTCCATTCCACCCACAGGTAGTTCCTTGTAATACAAGTAATATAAAAAAGCATGACTTAAAATGTCACACCACTGATGTTTCTGAAGTATCCTCGCGTTCCTTAAAATTATTTTTAACTTTAGACTCAACAGGCAGATGTGTTGGCTTATCTCCTCCTGCCCAGGTTCCTGAAAGACAAAACATAGCAATTACTGTTAAAGGAAAGAATTACAAAAATCATGCATCTTTAATGAAAGACACAGGAATAGAAATATTATTATCTAGCTCAGATTGTTCTCAGCTTGAGCCTCTTGTGAGCCTGTTCTGCCAGTAATTCTGGATGCAGTGAAGTGAGCCTTGGGACAGGGAGTCGGGATCCTGAGTCCTAGTTCCGACCCTGCATTCAAGTTGCTAGGTGATCCTGGGAAATTCTTTGTGGGTCTCCTTGGTAAATTTGGGAATATGGAAAGCATCATAATTAAGGTCGGTTAGCATAATGGTTAAGGGGTGGTGCTGGGCCAGCCAAGGTGACCTTGGATAAATTACTTAACTTTATGCTTCATTTTCCTTACCTGTGACATACAATCACAGACTTCCCTCAAAGACTTCTTGTGAGATTTCACCAAACACATAAAGTACTCAGAATAGTTGCCCAGCCCAGAGTAAAGCCCTCTCTACACATAAGCTATTGCAGCAATCTCCAAAGGGCCTTACAACGTTAAAACCATTCAGCTCTATGTCTCCAATGCCTCCCCTCAAAATTTTTAGTACTCTTGGATTTTACTTTTGCAATAGAAAATGAATAAAGAAATACAATATTGAATTTGAAAAGCCATCTTTATCTCTGTTTATGGATGTAATAATTGTCTGAAGGAACATATATTTCTCAAGTATCAAAAACAGATAAAATAGCCCATGGGTATCAAGGAATCCATTTCACATGGTAAAAACTTTTAAGAAATGGTAAACAGATAGGAAAAAAATATGTTTTATCTTTCAAGAGAAGGAAGCAGCATTCACTGAGCACCCAGTGTATGCTGGGCTCTACAATTTTGTGTCATTAAACCTTTCTCTGATATCACTGAGGAGCAGATCACCATTTCTATTCTATAGATGAGAAAGCTGAGGCTCAAGGAGGCTCATGTCAGCTGCAAAGTCACATGGCTCTGCAAAGAAGGACTCAGATTCCATCCAGGGCCTGAGCACAAAGCCTATGCTAACTCCACACCACAGGGCAGCTCAGGCCACAGGGACTCTTAGGACCAAAGTGTCAAACGAGAAGTTGTGTTTTCGTTAAAAAAAGTTATAATTTGAATGTATGAGTAGAATTTGCTCTTTAAAATAATCCTTATGTAAGTTTTGCTATGAAATGAAAATAAAGTGTTCTGCAAAATACTGTCTCTCTTCTCAGTTTCCTAATACCAGTTACTGGAAAGAAGGAATAGTTGTCAAAGACTGGATGGAGTGGAACAGAATTTGAATCTGATGATGTGGGTTTTAGTCCTAGTTTTGATGCCCACTACCAGGATACACACACTATCTCACATCTGAATAAAGATAACTGCTGGAGGTACCCCATACCTAATGATAGGGGTGAAGAAGGAGGAAGACTCCAACTTCTGTAATGCTACTGCTAATTATTTGTTCTCATGTTAACGAAGTGTCTCTAAAGTGTCTTACAGACACATGGTGACAAGAATATACCTTAAGTGTTCTCAAAAAATATAGTGATTTTTTGTTTTAAATAATATAGTGTCTTACAGAATCAAATACTCAGGCTCAATCAGAAGCAGCATTCTTTCCTAACTCCTTTCAACACCAAGCATAACTGGGAATTCACATCCTGCTCCCTGATTTGGACCATGATTCCCAAAGACCCAAGAATTGACCACAGGTATTTGTCTCATAGCAAGGTACTAAGTCCAACACTCACTACCTACTCCTTTTTTTTTTTTTTTTTTGTATCTCCTGATTCTGGCTCAGGGTGTACACAGAGTAGAAACTCAGTAAATGGTTGCTGAATGACTGAATGAATCCCTGAATTCCTTTTATTTGTACCTAGGCACAAAGCAAGCTACCTAATTTATGGGGCCCAGTGCAACATGCAAATTTGGAGCCCCTTGTTCCAAAAGCAGGGGGAGAAATCATGGTAAAGTACTAAAATATAAAGCTTTTTCCTGTGTTCTATGATCTCTCTCTTTACCTGTCAGTACCTTTTGCTATTTAATGTCATTCTAAGTAAAGAAAAATTATCAGTGAAATTTTTATTGTTCCTCTTTATATTGTAGATTGCTGGTGAGACTATAATGGTTACAGGCCTGTGAAATCAGACCAGCCTGGGTACAGTCCTAACAAAATAAGGAATAATGACACAATTCAAGTGTCTCCTGGTATGAACTTACCCAACAGTAGCAAGCAAAGTCAAGGAAATATGCTTATGACAGACAGAGGGCATTGTAGAATAGTGTTTTTCCATTTGTAATAACACCAAGAAAACCTTTCATTTAACTAATTGCAAATCTAATTTATTCCCATGGAGATGAAGTCCTTTGATAGTACATAAAATGTTCAAGCAAGTAAGTTTCTATCTTCTTTGAGAAAAAAAAGGAGAGAGAACAGAGAAAATACGCTATTGATATAGAGAATTATGGATGGAGAAAATTGCTGGGTTTTATTTACTCATATTCCATTCTACCTTCATGCCTGCAAGAGGCTGGCGAGATATTATAACATAATTATGGACTCCCCTAGCAGCTTGAGTATCAATGGTTCCTATTGTTCCAAGCCTTTTGCAAGCCCATGAGCTCCAAGATTGCATCACGCACACAAAAAGAGCAGGAGCTAATTGCATTGCATATTTATACTTCCACAGTTCCCGCCATTACACACATAATTCCCTATGGGTTCTAATTAGCTCAATCAGGCTGGGGGAGTGAAAATGTAAGCAATTTAAAATAAATACGGGTTTTGCTACCACCACAAAATTTGGAAAAATGCTAGCCTTACAACTACAACTTATAACTATAGTTTATCTCTCATTTCTGAAAAAAACTGGATGGCTCTTTTGTTGTGCTTAGGTTTAATCAGGGATAATAGCTTCTTAAATAACACCAACCTTAGTGGTTTGAATTTTGGTATTTTCCTGGAATTAGAGGGGGGAAAAAATTCAGTTTGAATATAATTTTTCTTGGGCTCTTAAGTGATAGCTCTGAAGATAATATCCAATAACTCCTGCCTGCTCTCTTTCCTCTCCTGTTTTATAATCTGCATGACCCAGAAGTCTTACCTTTTAATCCTGTGCAAACTATAATGAACGGTGCTTAGGAAAAGGATTCTCCTGAAGTGTCGAACTCTGGAAAAATAAGCTTAATTACTGCAGGCGCCAATTAGTGCTTTAAAGTTCAGGGAAATAATCTCTTTTTTTAAAGTGAAAGCACCTACAACTTCTTTTAATGTAAACAAGAGCACTGTCAGTCTCTCCTGTTGCCCATCACCTCATTATTAATTCATCTGGCTTCAGAATCTCAGTTCTAATCAGGGAGCTGGCTCCTGCGGCTGCACTTACAATCAGCTCAATGGCAAAACGGCCGCATGCAATCACCCTGCTCCAATCTAAGATGACTCCTAATGAAGGAATCATTTGGAAGGCAGCAAGTCTCCTAAGACCCAGTTTGCAGCGTCTAATGGCTGGGGCTCAAAGGCTCAGATCAACTTTCCTCCCCTGAGATGTACAGTCTTAATCCTGGGGGAGGCCAAGGAAAGCAAAGAGAAGGGAGACCCATGAGATGTCCCCCACCTAGAGCAGAAGCCAAGCCTGGCCACCAGTGGACTATATGCTGACCACAGAAACTAATAGTCCCCACCACCATCCAGGCATACTATTTATTAGTAGCAAACATTTAAATATAGGAAGCATTTACATAAAACTTCAGGGGCTAGTCTCTCAAAAAGTATTCATATGCTTTGTAATGAGGAGGCTGCATTCTGACATGTTAAAAAAAATGGTGAGTTCTGAGCAAAACTGACCATCTTTCAACAAGACAGAGTCTGGCTGGCTCTTTTTTTTTTTTTTTTTTTTTTTTTTTTTACCTACCCAGATTCTGTAATCCAAAACCCAGACTTCTCCAGACTTCTCCAGGTGATAGTTAGCCTACTCTAAAACGCCAGAGGTAAATAACACCAAAAAAGAGTGAAAAATAAATGAAACAGAAAGTTGCCTCATTCCATTTTACATCTAGAAACCTAATTGAAGAAAGGCTTAGGCATCATCATTTCCTCAGATAATATGTACTCACCGGGCACAACCATGTGCCTGGCACAGTTTGAGAACATGACAAGACAACAAGCAACAAGACCAGACCCCTGCCCTTACCAGGCTCCTTTTCTCTTGTGAGTCAAGCAGTAATCAACTAATAAATAAATAAATATTACATCTAGTAAGCCATAAGTGCTGAGAGAACGAATATACACACCAAACTCTACATGAAAATTGAGCCAGTCAAGGAAACCAACCGTTTACAGTAGCCAGACCAGGAAATCAGACTTCTATCTGTATCAACCAGTCCGGGAAGACAAAGAACAAGCCATGTACCAATCAACCCAAAGTGACTAGTACTTGATTAGTTAACTGACAGCCTACTTAATTAAAAAAAATTTTTTTAGATGTTGATGGACCTTTACTCATTTATTTATACATGGTGCTGAGGATCGAATCCAGTGCCTCACACATGCTAGGCAAGTGGTCTACCACTGAGCCAAGCTCCAGCCCCCAGACTTCTAATTTTTGGTACTGATATCCAACTTAGGAACAAGCAGAGGAAAAAAAAAATCAAACATGCACCCCTAACCAATCACAAAGAATGCCCCCACCCCTAGTGAGCCCAAATTCATCTTCCCCAGGACAACAGGTTCCAGTCAGTGCACACCGGTAGCCTTCCTTTATTCCCTTGCCTCTGCCTGCTTTTGAGTCTCTGCCAAACCCAAGTGATGGTGGCTGCCTGCTTTGCTTTAGCAAGCTCTGAATAAGCAGCTTTGCTTGTTCTCATTTGGGTAGTCTTCATTTATTTCCATGGAGATTTAAACAACATCAAGCAGAGTAAAAGGAGAGAGTGGTAGACGGATGGGAAGATGGGGAAGACGGTAATATCAGAGCCAAGTCCTGAGAAAAAGGGGAGGGAGGGAACTGTATAACTTTGCAGTGGAAAAGCATTTCAAGCAGAAGGAACAGCAACACAAAGCCCAGTACAGAAAAAGAGCTACCAGTGTGGTCCAGAATCAGCAAACAGAACAAAGGAGGAAATGAGTTCTGGAAGAAGGGATCAGAGGAGCAGGCACAGGCCAGATGCCAGGTTGCACGGGCTTTGCAGGCCGCAGATAGGACTCTCAATCTCCTTTTCAGTGTTTTTTTGTTTTTTATTTTTTTACAAAGGCACTATAAGTTCTGACTCCACACTTGCTTGGCTGTGTGGAGAATAGACGGCAAATAGAAACAGGAATGAAGCAGGAGGTACAATGGATCCACGTGAGACATCATGACAACCAGAGCCAGATGAAGCAATGAGGGTGGAAAGAGGTGGCCAAATCTTGAATTCAAGTATTGGACTTACAATGTGTTGAATGTTGAGAACAGAAAATAGGTAAGGAATCATATGACCCAGTCATACCACTCCTCAGGATTTATTCTAAAGAATTAAAGGCAGCATCCTATGGTGATACATCATAACACGTTTATAGCAGCACAATTCACCATAGCCAACTATGGAGACAACCTAGGTGTCCATCAACAGATGAAGGAATAAAGAAAATGTATATATGCATGATAGACTTTTATTCAGCCATAAAGAAAAGTGAAATTCATGTCATTTGCAGGAAAATAGATGGAATTAGAGATGATCAAGTTAAGTGAAATAAATCAAACTCAGAAGGTCAAGGAAAAGAAAGGTTGAATGGTAGAGAGATCTCATAAAAATCAAAGGGACATCAGTAAAACTGAAGAAAGGGACCAGAGGGTAAGAAGAGTGGAGGGAGGAAGAAGTATTAGTGAGAGATATTGGCCAAATTATATTGTTATATTATGTGCATGTACAATATGTAACAACAAATCCTACTACAATGTACCACTATAATGCACCAATAAAAGTTGTGGAGAAAAAATAAAAGGGTAAAAAAGAAAGGTGAGGAATCAAAGCTGACTCCTCTTCCCCTTTCCTCCTATTTTCCAGCCAATAATATTAACCCCTCCATATATGTCACTCCCCTTTTATTTATTTATTTATTTTGTTGCTGGGGATTGAACACATGGGTGCTTAGCCGCTGAACCACAACCCCAGCCCTTTTTACTTTTTTTATTTTGAGACAAGGTCTCGCTAAATTGGTTAGGGTCTCAGTTGCTGAGGCTGGCCTTGAACTTGTGATCCTTCTGCCTTAGCCTCCCAAATGGCTGGGATAACAAGCATGCACCACTGCACCCAGCACCACCAGCCTTTTTTGAAGTCTCCTGCCCAGAAACACAAGTAGGTATAAAGTCATGCAGCTAAGAGTGGATGAGGACAAACTTGTGGGGAATTTCTGAGGAGGAAACAATGGAACAGTAATGGCCAAGCCAAGGTGGCCTTTGTGCAGGAAGTACTGAGGATCCTTATCTAAAATGTACCCCCTTATACCAATTCAGGAAACTTCCAGCTTCTCAGACCACCTGCACTCACAAAGCCCAAAGCATTTTCTTGTTTCTCTGTCAACATTACCATTTTTTCCTGGTTATACCAGTACCTATGGTCAAAGCTGTCAGTGCCCATATCCTCCGATCCCCTCCCCATGCCTGGGCAAACCAGCCTGACGTCCAGATATTTTCCACACTATAGGGACCCCTACCAGTCTTCCTTATTTCTCTTCCCCAAAACTCACAGCAGCTCTGGAGCAAAGTCTGGCGGATGTGGGTGTAAATACCCCAGCTTTCTTGCCCCCAATCAGGATAGTTGTGAACTGTGCATTTTGCACCATTTTGCAAGGTTGTGGTAGCCCACCTGGCATCACCCTTCCCATCCTACCACCTCTTCACTAAGCAGCACCCTTTCTCCTCTGAGTCAATAGTTCATCACTGAATTCCCAACTCAGGATCAACTTCTAGAGGATCCGAATTCAGGTAATCTTTAATAGATTTTTTTAATTTTTTAATTTGTTCTTTTTTAGTTATTCTTGACAGTAGAATGCATTTTGACATATTATACATATATGGAATACAACTTTCCATTCTTCTGGTTATACATAATATGGAATTACATTGGTCATGTATTCATATATGAACAAAGGGAAGTAATGTCCAATTCATTCTGCTATCTTTCCTATTCCCATTCCCATTCCCACTCCCTTCCTTTCATTCCCCTTTGTCTAATCCAAAGTACTTCCATTCATTCACCACCACCACCTACCGTTTTGTGTTACCCCCAGCCCCACTGCATATCAGCAAGAACGTTCAGCCTTTGGTTTGGGGGGATTGGCTTTTTTTCACTTAGCATGATAGTCTCCAGTTCCACCCATTTACCAGCAAAGGCCATAATCTCATTTATCTTTATGGCTCAACATTATTCCATTGTGTAGATATACCACATTTTCTTTATCCATTCATCTGTTGAAGGGTACCTAGTTTGGTTCCCTAATTTTATTATTGTGAATTGAAGTGTTATAAACATTGATGTAGCTATGCCACTGTAGTATGCTTATTTTAAGTCCTTTGGGTATATACTGAGGAGTGGGATAGCTGGGTCAAATGGTGGCTCCATTCCAAGTTTTCTAAGGAATCTCCATACTGCTTTCCAGAGTGCTTGCACCATTGCAGTCCGAATAGCAATGTGTGAGTGTGCCTTTTTCCCCACATCCTCACCAACATTTATTGTTGCTTGTATTCTTGATAACTGCCATTCTGTACATATTCTGTTTGGTCACAATTTTCTTTCTGAATATTTTCTATGTGAGGTTGATTGAAACCATGAATGCAGAAACCACAGAAACAGAGGGCAACTGACCCTGATATTTAGACATCAAGTTGCAGCAAAATTGTAATTTTTTACCTACACCCTGCCAAAAGGTGGAGGCTCTTCCCATTTCCTTTTTTAACCAATTCTGTCAGGTTTATCATTCAAAAGTCAGACTTTTTAAGCAGTATATAAGGTGCTGAATGGTGCCCCCCACCACCCCCAAAAAAGATAGGTCTAATATGATAAGCCCTAGAATTTGTGAATGTTACCTTATTTGGAAAAAAAAAACATCTTTTGAAGATGTAATTAAAGACCTTGAGATGAAAACATCATCCTGAATTATTCCTGTCAACTTTAAATATTACCATAAGTGTCCTTAGAAGAGAGAGACAGAGGGAGATGAAACGCACAGAGGCAGTAATGTGAAGATGAGCAGAGAGAAGCAGCCACAAGCCAAGGAACCCAGATAGAACTGGAAGAGGCAAGGAATGAAGTCTCCACTAGAGACTCTTGGAGGATGCACATACCTGGCCTTCAGACTTGGTCTCCAGGACTATAAAAGGATAAATTTCTGGTGTTTTCAGTTAAGTGTGTGGCAGCTTGTTTCAGAAGCCGCAGAAAACTAACACATAACGGAAGCTTTCTAATGAAATTTTACTTTTAGGTAAACTGATCAAAGGAGAACTGTTGTGGGCCAAGGGGCAAGGGGAGCACTAGCTCCTACTTCATGTCATCTTCCCCTGAGCCCTGTCCCCTGCCCCGTCTCTCTTTGGTTTGGAACACTGAAAGTGCACTGCCATCCACCTCAGAGGACCAAGCGGCTGTATGGAAGAGCTGAAAACCATTCTTCTCAAATATTCTTCGTAGTCATTCATCACCTACATCTGGTTTTCTCTCTTCTTTCTTTTCTATTTAACCATTTCAGTCAGTTTTCTGTTACTGTGACTAAATACCTGAGAAAATCAACATGAAAGGAAGCAAATTTATTTTGGCTATGGTTTCAGTCCTTGGTCATTTGGCTCCATACTTTTGGATGTGTGGTGAGGCAGAACATCATGGCAGGGGCCCATGGTGGAAAAATTTTCACTGCATGGTGGTTGGAAAATAAACAAAAAAGGTGGGGGGGGCATCCCAATATCCACTTCAAGGGCATGCTCCCAGTGACTTGACTTCCTCCCACTATGCCCCACCTTCTAAAGGTTCCACCACCACTCAACAGCACCACAGGCTGGTGACCAAGCCTTTCACATGTGATGATTTGGGGGGTATGTTTAAGATCCAAGCCAGACATCAGTTCTTTTCCTAGATGTCTGTCTTTTGGAAAGCAGGTGTACAGGTTGAACAGCTAAGTTTTAGTCTCTGCGCCATACATACCTTTGAAACAGTCCACCGTAATCCCAGTGGCACAGGAGGCTGAGGCAGGAGGCTCACAAGTACAAAGCCAGTCCCAGCAACTTAGCAAGGCCCTGAGCACCTTAGGGAGACCCTGTCTCAAAATGAAAAATAAAAAGTTCTGGGGATGTGGCTCAGTGGTTAAGCACCCCTGAGTTCAATCCCTGGTACAAAAAAAAAAAAAAAAAAAAAAAAAGATGTAGAGGTCTAATCACTTGCCTTATGAAAACTCAGTGAGTGGGACACATAGGACAGGGACTAGCCTAAGAACAGAAGAGCCTCTGATTCAGACACTGTTTTAATTGACTCCTGCTGTCCACAGTCCTCTCCCCAGAGCCCTCTCAGGATTCACGTACAATCCAGGATGATGTCGGGGTGGGAGGAAGAGGTAAGAGAGTCATGAGGGGGAGAATTAGTCCTTCATATCAAACAACTAACTTTAAATGCAGGTTGTGTTCCCATTAGGTCGTAATTCTAAGACTGCCTACACATTCTTCCCAGCATTTTCATGGTTCAGTTGTAAATGGCATTGACACGGCAGCCACCCAAGCAGCCTCTCTCAGTTGACTAAACACAGAGGTGCCTCACCTTTCACAAGCTTGCCTTCCAACTGTCGGTATGTTCACACATTATATATTATTGCTCGAAGCCTCTTTGAATATGCTAGAATCTGATTTTCCTCCGACACCCAAGGAATGATCAATGTAAGCTATCACATAGTGGTGTCACCAGAGGGCTCATTGTTCTGTTTCAGTCCAGCAGATCTGGGCAATCATTTGGATGTTTATTGTATCTTGTCCTTGTGTTCTATAAAAATGAGTAGGAAAGAGAAAAATGAAAGTGCTGATGCGAGGGATAAGACATATAGGTCATATAAACTTAATACAATTGAAACAAAGATGAAAATCACTAGGCAGCCTGAAGACAGAGAATCTTTCACCTTAATCAGATTCTCATTGGACTTAGACAGGTCAATTGTGTGTTCAATTAATTGTAAAGAAAAAGAACACAATTAAAGAACATGTACCGAATGTTGGCAATAAATCATAAATGACTGTGTTTAAAGAACTAAGGTGTAATTAGGGATCGTATAACTTTGTACCACTCGAAGAATGGAACTCCTACCTTCTTTATATCCAATAAGTCTATTTCTGGCTTTCCCACATTCAACCCTTTTACCAATTTTCGAGAATGGATTGCATGTAAAAGGAAAGAAATACCTGTACTTATGAAAAAAAGGGCAAAAAATGCTGAATCTAAACTGATATCAACATAATATCGGTAACTGAAAGGAATTTATTTCTACTCTAAAGGAAGTAACACTGGATAGAGAAACAGTAACCATGAGTTTCTCTAAAACAGAGAGCTCCTGCACATAAGATGCAATGACAAAGACCGGAAAATATCAACCCATGACCAAGGTTATTTGTGACTGTGTCATCTCTAATAGCAAAGGTCTGGAAACTCAAATGTTTTTGACAGAGGACTGGTTAAATAGCCTATGATACCCTGGAGAACCACACAGACATACCGCAGAACCAAAATCTCCGTGAATGACTATGAAGTGACTTCTAGAATACATTGCCGAGGTAAATAAAAGTAAGCAATGTCATATAGAGTTTCTTGTCTTTTAAAAGAGAAATATAGGAATGAGTATACACCCAGTTATCTCATTTTTCTAAGAAATGCAAATGTTAACTAATGGTTGCCTACAGAGGATGGTGATAACAGAATGAAGAAGAGGAACTTCTCTAAAATACACTTTTGTACATAATTTTGATTTTTGAAGCATGTATGTTTTTTACCCATGTAAAGATGAAATAAAAAATAAACCTTAACGTTCCATAGAAAATATGGAGTTCTGTTTCTTGGGAGGAGCACTGGATGTCAGGCAGACGAGTCCTGCCCACCATCCCCTATGTTGATTTTGGACAGCTGTGGCAGAGTGGAAGTCTCCCTCTCTCAACTTGAGAAGCCATGAGCACCAATCCTGCTGCCATCACTCATGAGCCTACGTAAATAATTCAGTCTCTCTCTCCTTTTCTGTCAAATGGACGTAATGTTTACATCATATGGAGAACAAGTAGGTAATCTGCAAATAAAAATAACCCTTAAAAATCATGCACAATCGGAAACTAAAGAACTTAATTGCACATAAAAATGTGAACCACACAGAGAATATTGGTGTCCAAAATTTCTTTGAATTCAATCAAATTTGTTATTATTATAACTCCTTAGGAATAAATAGATGGTCCCTAGCTTAAGATGGTTTAACTTAAAATTTTCTGACTTATGTTGGTGGCAAAATAATATGTAAAACTGTACTTTGAAGTTGAAATTTTGATCTTTTATCCAAACCATTCTTTGAATTTTGAATTTTGATCTTTTCTCAGGTTAGCAATGTGTCATAGGATACTCTCTTATAGTACATAGACTGGCGCAGCCATGAATCCCAGCCAACCATGTGATCACCAAGGGAAACAATTGACATTCTACAGTGGACTGAGTTGATAATCCAGGTGTTCAGTAAGTTAAGTATACTAAATGCATTTTCAGCTTAAAATATTTTAAATTTATGATGGTTTCATTAGGACGCTGTCTTAGTCAGTCTTTTTTGTTGTTATGACTGAAAGACCTGACAAGAACAATTTTAGAAGAGGAAAAATGTTTATTTAGGGGATCATGGTTTCAGGAGTCTCAGTCCATAGATAGCAGGCTCCATTCCTGGGGGCTTGAGGTGAGGCAGAACATTATGGCAGAAGAGTACCCAAGGAGCAAAGCGGCTCACGTGATGATCAGAAAGCAGAGAGAGGGACTCCACTCACTAAATACAAAATATATGCCCAAAGTCTTGCCCCCAATGCCCCACCTCCTCCAGCCACACCCTACCCACCTTCAGTTACCTCTCAGTTAATTCCCTTCAGGGGATTAATTCACTGGTGGGTTAAGGCTCTCATAACCCAATCATTTCTCCTCTAAACCTTCTTGAATTGTCTCACACATGAATTTTTGCAGACACCGCACATCTAAACCATAATAGATGTTGACTCCCTCATAAATAAAGGAATATCCATTCTGAAGGTAAAGAAGGACAAAGAAATCTTAAACTTACTCAGTTGATTTACCATTAACAATTCATATAAGAATTGTAGCTTTTAAAACTATTTTACAATTACTATTTTGAAGAGGGATTTTTTTGAGAGAGAGAAAGAGTTTTTTAATATTTATTTTTTAGTTTTCAGTGGACACAACATCTTTATTTATTTTTTTTTAATGTGGTGCTGAGGATCGAACCCAGCGCCCCACGCATGCCAGGCAAGCGCGCTACCGCTTGAGCCACATCCCCAGCCCAAGAGGGATGTTTTTAACCAAGAATTTTATACTCACCCAACTTATTTATCCAATGTAAAGGTAAAACCTAATTCTACATATTCTCCTATAGAAAAAGAAATCACTTAACAACATACTCCTCCAAAAAATAAAAAAAAAAAAGATTCACATTTAAGAACTCAAAGGTGAGTCAGTTTTGGTACAAAATGATTTCTGTTACTCATTTGGGCCTCAAACTGAGGCTTTTGGTGTTCATGTGCTCAGCTGGACTTCACACCCCAGGATTCCACACTGGCCCTGCAGTGTTCCCCTCTGCGGCTTTTCCAATCTTACCTGTACCCCAAAACACCCATTCATGAATTCTCTTCTTTATCCCAGAGTTCAAATAAAAGCTCTTGCCATGTTTGACAACCATTTAAAATAACCTATATTATTCTATTCCAGCACTTGCTCTAATAATAGCTAAACTATTTACATGGTTAAGATGCTGTGCTAGGAGAATCACTGAAGTATTTTTTTTCTTTCTTCTTCCATAAAAGTAGAGCTTTATAGAGCAACATAATAACCATTTTCATTGCCAAAGAACTCAAGTAATGATTTTCTGCAACTTTAAAACTTGTATTGAATGACCTAAGTCTCAGAGTTTTATTTTTTCATTGGCAAAAACTAAATAAAACACTAGTCTATGGCAGATATCATCTTGTTCAATCCCTCTTATCATTCTCCACCTAACAGTTACAAATGTCCCTGCATTTGCTACATTTTTAAGCCTTGCAACAAAGCACATTTAAAAATGCACAGAAAAAGACTAAATACTATAACACAATAAAACAGAACAACAGCATTTATCTCTGGCTGGTGAAATTCTGTATAATTATTTTTTCTTTATACTTTTATGGTTTTTTTCAAGCTTTGTTAAGGATCAATTTTCATAATCACAAAAAAATGAGATTAAAATCAGTATATGCAATTTCACTATATAATATAATTACAGTATATATGTTATGTTTTAATGTGCAAAAAATAAAAGTAAAAAAAAAAGTTTATTTTCTGAGTGACAGGACTATGACTAATTGCTTTCTTCCTTCCCTCTGCTTTTCTACATATCCTAAGTTTTCTGTGATGGTTTATATTACTCTCCAATGCTTAGGGGATGCTTTGAGGTTGTTTGATAGTGAGGGGGAGAACAAGTCAAAATCAATTGTTATTCATTTGAAATGAGGTCAGGGGACAGAGAAGAGAAAGAAATGGATACATGCTTATTCCTGGGCACAGGTACCTTCCACACCTGCTCCAAAAGGAAGTCCTTAAACAACTAACCCCACTTAGGTGGCCTGTTCTCAGTCCTGCACCTTTGTGGATCCCCACAGCTGGGGAAGCAGACTTTACTGCCACCCTCCCCTCTCCAGATTTTCTGCCCTGCCACGACGAAATCAACACAGCCCAACCACCCACAATGAACACTCTTTCTGCTGCCATGTGCACTGCAGAGCTGAGTGCTTATTTGCAAAGAAAGACATGGTTGCCTCGTAAAGCTCAGAATTAAGTGCTCTAAACAGATTTTGAGTTTACAGGACTCTTTCAAACTGCATTACTTTTCCCCTAATAAAGTTTTTCTCCTTGCTGCCACAAAAGAGAAAAACGTTTTATGACTTGCCTTTAAAAATGATATGGCGAGAGACTGATAGCACAACAAGAAATGTGATTCCCCTGATGAAAAAAAAAAAACAAAAAAAAAAACAGCCCTAGCAGACATTACTCTACAGCAACTAACAGACTCCAAGTAAAAATATCTGTTTTTTTAAAGTGTCTGAGGGTAAATGCCTGCTGTGCATTTTGTAACAAATTGACAAATTTTCCTTTTCTACTGTGTTAGCCTGCTTGACCTCAAAGGAAGAGAAGTAGCAGATCTGCTTTGGGCTTCAGAAATATTTTTAATAATATGTGCCACTTCTCTCTACAGGGTGACAAGGACCATGCAGAAGTGGGTTCCAACACTAGTGCTCCTGGCTCCAGTGTTTATTCTAGGGCTTGCTCATAATCATTCTTCTAGCTTTGCTGGGGGCAAAATGAGGTTTTCTTTTTTGGTTTATTTTCCCTAATCCCTTTCGCTGAGATATTCAATATTTCTTGGGACCCTTTGGGTATTTTGGAGCCATGTCTTCAAGAAATGCCTTTCTGATGCTTTACTAATCTCATTCTTTGCAGTCATTTTCTCAGTCTCTCCTCCCACTTCACATTTCCACTCATGATGGGAGAAAAAAACCCTGAGCTCTGGGGGCAGACAGACCCTGATTCCAATCCCAGCTCAGCCATTCACTAGGGCTTAGGAGTTGGAGTGGGTACCTCAGTCTGATTCACATTCAACTTCAGAGCTTAAAAAGATGGATAAAGAGCACTGACATCACAAGGTTGCCACAAAGAAAAGAGACCCTCAATGCAAGCTTCCAGCCAGCAGCAGACCTCATCGAAACCTGTTCTTCTAATCAATCACACCATTAACATTTGTCCTCACTGACCTCATCTGTCAATGTCCTGCCGTGTAAGATATGCTCAGGGCTTTTCTTGTTGTGTTATTATTTCATTGTCTAGATGACTTTTGGGTCATTCTGAGTTCTATGTATTTCCTTATGTACTTACTCTTCTTCATCACCCAAAACCTCTAGACACCTTTGGTCTGAGGACCAATGCTTGTAGGTCCCTGCTGTTAAACCTCTCCAGCAAAGATTTCTTCTCCTTGTATTTCCTCTGTTGACTGATGCATCTATTAAGCAAATATAGCCACGTCTGGGACTATCAAGACACATGAAAATGAAGCATCTGCCTGCCCAAAGTTTATGGTCCAGGAAGAAAGAGGTGTGCACACTCATGACTTCCCATGACTATGCATGCAACAGAAAGTGCGCACCACAACCGTGGGAGAGTGAGGCCAAAATTTTTATGAGAGACTTCATTTTACTTTGAAATCAAACAGTCACAAGATAGTACTACCCAGCGTGACTTGGATAAGCCTGAAGTCAGTCTAAAGGAGAAAATGTCTCAATACCCTCTTTGTACTTCCAGATGATCACCAAAAAGGAAGTGGGTGAAAAAGATAAATGTTGTATGATCCACTTACATGAAATATCTAGAACAGATAAATTCACAGACACAGCAGAGCAAAGGCCGCCAGGAGCTAGGAAGGAGGGGAGAATGGGCAGTTGTTGCTTCAAGGTTACATAGTTTTTATTTGGAGTGATGAAAACTGTTTGGAAATAGTGGTGATGTTTACACAATATCTTAGAATGCAATTAATATCATGGAATCAAATACTTAAAATGGTTAAAAGCAGAAATTTTCTGTTGTACATTTTACCACATTAAAAAAAAACAGCTTTCCTATATACATATATGAATACACCACAGTGAATCTCACCATTGTATACATACACAACTGGAATCCTAATTAGAATAAAATATATTCCATGCTTATTTAAATATTATAAATATATCAAAATAGATTCTCCTGTCATGTATAACTAAAAAAGAACAACTTAAAAATAAATAAAAGCAAAAAAGAAAACATAAAGAGGTCAAATTAAAACACATTTATTCATTGCATAACAACAGGGATATGTTATGAAAGATATATAATTAGACAATTTCATTATTGTGCAAATGCCGTAGAATGTATTTATACAAATAAACATAACTATGACATCACTATAATCTTGTGGAACTTGTGTTAGTCAACTTTGTATTACTAAAACAAAATACCTGAGATAATTAACTTATAAAGAAAAAAAGGTTATTTTGGCTCACAGTTTCAGAGGTTTGGGTCTAAGAGCAGGTAGACCCCCATTGCCATGGGCCTCTAAGGGGGGCCCACGGCTGGATGGCAATGTTGGGCAGTGTGTGGCAAAGCAAACTGCTCCTATCATGAGCCAGTGAAAACAAAATGTAAGAGGAAGAGGTTGGAGTCCCACATCCCCTTCAAGGGCATGCCTCCAATTACCTAAAGACCTCTCACAAGGGCCCATCTCATAAAGGTTTCACAATAATCCAATAGTATCTCCTAGGAATCAAACCTTCAACACATGGATTCTGGGGTAACATTCTGGGTAATATTTAAGCCATAGTAGGACCACTATTGTGCAAGGGGTCAATCAATGATGGAAAGATGATGCAGCTCATCTCATGACTGTGCAGAGATAAAGGCAGCAAAATATCTCCCTTCTCACCACATCCCAGCCCCATCAAACTGCATGTGCTTCCTTATACTTGCCTTTCATAATAATTGAGTCAGTAAATGTTTTTTTGAAAGCTCACCATGTGTCAGGCACTGTGCAAGGTACAGGAAAAAGAACTGAAGTCATCTTATTCCTGTGCTCAGACCAGACTCACAGCCCAAAGTGCCACTGTCCTGTTTGTGAAGCTCAAATGCCACCTGCTGCGAGAAGCTTCTAAGGCCACCATGTTGGAATGGATTGCTCTCTCCCCTACACTCCCACAGCTGGCCGCCCCTTCATCTGAGCCCTCCTTACTGACTCCCTATAGGTTGCCCTTTGCATGGCATCTCTGCCCCACCCCACACCTGCCCCACTCCAGCCCTGGCAAACTCCTTCAAGTCCAGAGTCCATCTTTCCCACTGTGCCCCTGTCCCTTCACATAGCGCCTTTGTGCACAGCAGGCCCACAATGTGTGCTGGCTTCAATTACCTGCAGAGCGATGTTTTCGGAATTGGCCAACAGCTCAGTGCAGGCCCCTCACATCTGCTATCAATCACTTAACCCTCTCACTCCTCCTCACTGTACTCATTACGAGCTGCTTCTCAACCATCAGTGAAAGAGAGGAAGACTGACTATTTCTCCTCTATGAATTAGCTTTCACATCAGGAGTGCTGAAATGTGCGCAGCATAGGTCTCCTGTCCCTGGCTGATGAAAGGAACCCACCTAGGCGTCTTCAATGCACACGAGTATTTAATTCCAGATAAGGTCAGTCTTTACCAATCAAAGAAATAAATGTGGCAAGGTTGAAAAGGGCAGAAAGAAGGGGAATATTCAATTGCACCCACTGAAAGAACGTTCAGAATAAATGACCAGCAACCCTAGAGAGCTGATTTCTCTGCCATTAAGCTCTAAGACATTGATACACGTAACGACTCTGGAAAACTTGGATATGTTTATATTTTTATATTAATGTACAAGCCTTCTGTGAAGACAAAACACAGGGAAGTTTTAGACTTGTAATAATAATAACTACCATTTATTAGGTACTTACTACATGCCAGATACCATTAAAGCCACCATATATTTGCTTATTGAACAAACACAACAATCTAAAGGGGACATAAATACTGCCATACTGAGGACTCTGGTGCCCAGAGAGGGTAAATCCCTTGTCCAAGGTCACACAGATGAAAAGGTGCAAAGTCAGGAATAAAATAGGTTTTTTGATTCCAAAGTTAACATGGTGTAGTCTCTGTTAAGTCAACTGTTTACCTACCCCCAAATGCACATAGCCTTTGCCATATATTATTTTTGAAAGAATAGGAAAATAAAGGATTTTTTTACAGAGACAACTAATATGCATACAAGGGAGCTCCTTGGAGAACTTTTAGAAGAAAATACACTTAAAAATATCTTTTAAAAAATCTCAAGTACCTAATGTCTTAAAGTTTATTCTGAGAACAGCGGGCAAGATAAAGGCCTACAGTTGGAAGGGAGAGATTTTATGATCATGGAAAATGATGAGTGAATCCTGGGTAGATGATTGACAGGATGAGATAAAGGATGCCTTCACAGACATGGATATCTCAGCCAGCCAACTACTACAGGAATGCACTATTTCTTTGAGATACCAGAAGATCCTGGAGGAACCCCCAAACAGGCACACTCCTCCAAGGAGTGGAGATGTCAAAAGTTTCCTAAATGCTCTGATTTTATCCCCTGAATAGCATGGGTAAACTAACAATTTCTGATTCCTTGGATCCTCTTTCCCTGAGTCTATAACAACCATTCCTTCTCCTGAGATCAGTCTTTCTTTGGCCATCTATTAATTGCATTAGTCAGCTTTTCACTGCTGTGATGAAATGCTTGAGGAAAACAACTGAAAGGAGGAAAGATTTATTTGGGCTTACAGTTTCAGAGGTCTTAGTCTGTAGTTGGCTGTGTTCATTGTTTTGGTCCTAAGGAATGGCAGAACATCATGGTGGACGGTAGCAAGGTTATAGCAGTGGAAAACTGCTCACCTCATGATAGCCAGAAAGCAGAAAAACGGAAAGGACAGACACAAGATACAATCCCCAAAGGCATGCCTCCAAGGAACCTGGCCTTTCAACTAAGTCTCACCTCCTATAGTTTCCACCACTTCCTAAGGTCATTTCAAAAATTAATCCATCAACGGATACATCCACTCATGAGTTTGGAGCCCTCGTGATCCGATCATTTCCTCCAAGACCCATCTCTGGATACTGATGCACTGGGGACCAACCTTCAACACAGGAGCTTTGGGGGTACATTCCAGATCCAAATCATAACACTCCATCTTTCAGTCTACATCACCCATGCTCTTCTTATTTTTTTAATTGATTTTTTTAAAAAAAATAAATGACAGCAAAATGCATTACAAATCTTATTACACACATGCAGCACAATTTTTCATCTCTCTAGCTGTATATAAAGTATATTGACACCAATTTGTGTCTTCATACATGGACTTTGGATAATGATGTCCATCACATTCCACCCTCATTTCTAACCCCCTGCCCCCTCCCTTTCCCTCCCACCCCTCTGCCCTATCTAGAGTTTGTCTATTCCTCCCATGCTCCCTCTCCCTACCCCACTATGACTCAGCCTCCTTATATCAGAGAAAACATTCAGCATTTGTTTTTAGGGATTGGCTAACTTCCCTTAGCATTATCTTCTCCAAGGCTATCCATTTACCTGCAAATGCCATGATTTTTTTCTCTTTTATAGCTGAGTAAAATTCCATTGTGTGTATATGCCACATTTTTTAAATCCATTCATCTACTGAATGGCATCTAGGTTGGTTCCACAGTTTAGCTATTGTGAATTGTGCTGCTATAAACATTGATGTGGCTGTGTCCCTGTAGTATGCTGTTTTTAAGTACTATAGGTATAGACCGAGGAGTGGGATAGCTGAGTCAAATGATGATTCCATTCCCAGTTTTCCAAGGAATCTCCATACTGCTTTCCATATTGGCTGTACCAATTTCATGCTCTTCTTGTTTAGGGCCTTTCTGTTTTGATAACATGCCTCTGAAGATATCTGATCTCACCACTGTAGAGTTGGGCTTTCTAGCTTGCCTTACAGAGCTCTGGAGAAACTTTACTCTTGACCCTACTCCACCTACATTACAATAGTCTGGAATTTTTATTTTCTCATTCACTAAATCTCATTGTCTTTTCTCCATCAAAGAAGGATTATTTCCCTAGCTCTCTAACCCCTACCCTTTCATGCATCTTTATTTGAGTTGTTGATAGGATTTTTTCCCCTTGATCAATTGTGATTTCATTGTTTGTATAATGGCATGCAGTAAAATAATCCTTGTCTCTAGGACTGTACTGGTTCTCTCTCTAAATTGCCTTCTGAGAAGGAACTGCCTCATTTCTCTGAGTTGAGTCTATTTAGTCAATATGGGGTTGAAAGGCTGGGAAGTTGGGATTTATGGAAGTTCCTTCCTACAGTTCAGTAGTAAATTCCTCTAACACATCTACCAGACACTGCAAAGTTGGATTCTATTCTTCTGGCTTTCCTAACTGCAGATGTTGACAAAACAAAATATTTCTCTGCCAACAACATATCCCACTACAACTTGCTTTTGTGAAGTCAAAACATGGACTGCTAGGGAAATTATGGTTTTTTGTTTGATTGTTTTTGCTCAACTTTGTGGGTTTAGTATTTGCTTCGTGTTGAAAGAAAGAAATGGAAAAATTGCCTTTTGATTGATAGCTTCTTACAATCTTATCTTTTTGCCAAAAATAACAGATCCTAGTCCAAGCTGATCCAAGTCCAGCCACTTAGAAATCACGCCTCATGATTCCATCACCAAACATTATTTCCTTTTCATTCTTGTCACTACCCATTCTACTCTTCAAGGGGAGTTCTAGAAAAAGGGGAATCAAACTCTCCCAGGTCTTCTTCAGTGTCAGGATTCTAGAACCTCTCTGTCAATCAGGTAACAAGAGGACAGAACATAGTAAGGAGCTACTGCCTGCACCTATGGGATTTTATCACAGAAAAGTCTAAAACTCACCATCCTAAGGTTGTCCATAAGGTAGACTCTGCCCACATAATAACCCAGACTCTGAACCATCATTTTCTGGAGACAAGATGAATCAATACACTCAATAGCCCTTCTGGAGACACTTAATTTTTTTAAAAAAATGTTATCAAGCTGAATAATATGTGGAACATTCTAAGTAGTATTTCTAAGGAATGAAAAAATATTCTAGCATCTCCAAGTTTACTAGCATAATCTGATTCATGATCATTGCTATCTAACTCAAGTTTTCAGCTTTATTTGTATAGAGTAGTGATAATTCTTTTTAACATCAAAAGAAAGGGAAGAAAATTGAGATCATGAATTTAGTGTAATGGCCAAGGCACAATTTACTCAACAAACATTTAGTGAGAATCTACTATGATGGGTATTGTGCAGACTGGTAAAGATACAGAAATGAGTAAGACAGTACCTGTCCTCAAGGAGTTCACTATCTATGGGGAGAAACAGACATATAAATAATTAAATACAATTTGGAGATGAAGCAATAAATGTACACACAGGAAGGCATAGAAACATCTGGAAAATCATTTCATCCAAGGGAAGGGTTTTGAAGAAGCAATAACAATTAGAATCATTATTCAAATTCCCTGCCTGCGTAGTTAATAATTCTTATCCAAAGAAACTACACTAATTTATGTATGCCTAGTCAAATGTTTTTAAAGTTATTTTTGGAAGGCAAGAGGATAAAGATTATGAAAAAAGGTAAAAGCCTTTGAATTATCAAAGTACAGAAAAGTGTGTGTGTGTGTGTGTGTGTGTGTGTGTGCACGTGCATGCACCAGCTGCATACTTGGTAAATGTAGACTTAAATAATCGGTACCCTACTGTATTTTAAAAGTATGGGATAACAAAGAATTAATTAAGTGAGCATTACATCCCAGACAAGTGAAGTATATTTGTTTCCACACAGATTTAGAGATAATAATAAGTCTATCCATACAAGCAAGAATCCACTCACATATCCACTCACTTTTATTTTAGCAACGCCTTCTTTATTTCAGAACATTTGCCTTTTAGGACAAATATTAGTATTTCCTAGTCATACAGGAATATTTCATTTGAGTTCCAGCTTTTCTCAGGGCTCAATCTCACTTTTTTTTCTTAATATTTTATGGGCACATTATAATAATACATAAGAGTGGGATTCATTGTGACATATTTTTACATGCACATAACATAATTTGGTCAATTTCAATCTCACTTTTTAAGGGAAAGGAAAACAACATTTGCTGAGCACCAACTGTATTCCAAACATATATTCTACCTGCATATTATTTAGTTCTTCTTTACAGCATTTCTCTAAAACACAGGTGTTATTCCAGTCCCCACATTCGTGTCTCTACATGTCCACTTACAGACAGAGATGCATATGCACTTGCCAAGGGTATGCAGCTAGCTCTAATTTTTTAGAGTATATCTCTGTTTTAGTCAGCTATTTTGCTGCTGCAACCAAAAGACCCTACAAGAACAATTTGAGAAGGAAAAGTTTATTTGGGGGCTCACAGCTTCAGAGATCTCACAATCCACAGACAGCTAGTTCCATTCCTCTGGGTTCACAGTGAGACAGAACATCATGGTGGAAGAGTGTGGCAGAGGGAAGCAGCTGAGAACATGGCACCAAGAAGAAGGGGGGGTGGGGAGAGAGCTCAGCTTAGCAAAGATAAAATATAAACCCCTAAGGCATGCCCCCAGGGACACACCTCTTCCCACCTGCCTACAGTTACCACCCAGCTAGTGCCTATCGGGATTAATTCACTCATTGGGTTAAGGCTCTCATAACCCAATTATTTCACCTCTAAATATTCTTGCATTATCTCACACATAAGCTTTTGGGAGACACCTCACATCTAAATCATAACAGTCCATTATTTTCTCAAGGACATAAAAGATTACCCAGTACAAGCAGTTTGGCTTCTATTTCACTAGTGTCTCCCCATAGTACAACCCAGAAATAATAGAAAATTCAATCATAGCCATATTGGGTTTCCTCAATCTACATGGAAAGTAGAAGCTGAGTACAGGTTATGGATGCAGTATCTAGGCAAGAGAAAGTCCTAATATATTCGATAGCCTAGTATATTTACAGAATTTTCCCAATGTTAAATATTGTAGTAAGTGCAATAGTGTGATAAAAATATAAAAATGGGACTTTCAGTGAAAATGGCCCATTATGGTTTAGATATGAGGTGTCCCCCAAAAGCTCATGTGTGAAACAATGCAAAAATGTTCAGAGGTAAAATGATTAGATTATCAAAGCCTTGACCTAATCAGTGGATTAATCCATTTGATGGATTAATGGGTGGTAACTCTAGGCAGGTAGGACATGGCTAGAGGAAGTAGATCACTGTGGGTGTGCCTTTGGGTATTATATTTTCCCTGGCTCCTTGCACTGAAGCTCCCTCTGCTCCATGGCTGTCATGAACTGAGCCACTTTCCTCTGCCAAACCCTTCTACCACGATGTTCTACCTCACCTCAGACCCAGAGTTATGAAGCTGGCTGACCATGCACTAGACCTCTGAAACCGTGAGCCAAAGTAAACTTTCCCTACTCTTAGCTGTTCTTGTTGGGTATATTGTTCACGGCAGAACAAAGCTGACTTGCATAGTCTCTCCCATATCTTTATAGAAACAATTTTGGAAATTCATACAAGGAACAAATAAGATTTCAGCATCAAAACCATAACCAAAAGTAAAAATATTTCCACAAAAATTTGGGACATGTATTTTAAAACTGGTCCAGTGATACCAAAGAGAGAAGCTGAAAAAGTGGGAAGATTTTCTTCCCTCTTCCTGTGCTGCGCCCTCTGTGGGTTACCAACACGAGGTCCATACCAATTAGACCTTTAAGGCCTGGAACTACTATCTGAGGCTGCCTATTATCTAAATTCTTATAAATTAAGAAATATCCCAAAATTTTAAGTTTTTTTTAAAAAACTGTGATGAAATGCATTGCTGTGTTTGATTGTGTCTCCCAAAATTCATGTGATGAAAACTTAATCCCCAAAGCAACAGCTTTAGGAGGTGATTAGGCCATGAGGACTCTGGCTTCGAGAACAGATTTATATCATTATCACAGGAAAGGGTTTGTTAACGTGAGAGATGGTTTGTTGTAAAAGTGAGTTTGTTATAAAAGTGAGTTCAACGCTCTCTTGCTCTCTCACCATATGATTCCTTCCTTCTACAATGTTAAGATGTAGCAAGAAGACCCTCCCTATTTGGCCCCTCAGTCTTAGACATCCCAGCCTCCAGAACTGTAGGAAATAAATCTCTTCTTCATAAATTTCTGGTATTCTGTTAAAGCAGCATAACATAGAATAAGACAAATGTAACATAGAATGTATTGTTATAACCATTTAAGTGTACAGTTGAGTGGCATTAAGTATATTCATATTGTTGTCCAACCACCACTATCATCCATCTCCAGAATGTTTTTCATCTTCCAAAACTGAAATTCTACAGTCACTAAACAATAACTCCCATTCCCCCTGAAACCCACTATTCTACTTTATAATTCGATTAATTTGACTGCTCTAGGCATCTCACATAAGTGAAATAAAACTGTATTTGTCCTTTTGGAACTGGATTATTTCACTTAGGATAATGTCTTCAAGGCTCACCCACATTATGTACCTTGTGTCATAATTCCCTTCCTTTTTAAGGCTGATTGACATTCTGTTATATACCACATTCTGTTTATCCACTCATCCATCCTTGCATAGTTGGGTTGCCTTCACCTTTTGGTTTGTATGAATAACGCTACTATAAACATGGATGTACAAAATAACTAGTGGTCCTTTTTATATACAACATTGAAGGCTAGACCTCCCAAATAATTGCTAGTGGGAAGGTAGAAGAATTCCAGGAAGGGAAGACATTACTAGCATATCAGAATTCTGGGAAGTGAAAGTCCCTCAAGTAAAACATCAAAGATATGACAGAGAAAACTAGAAACCCAGTGAGTATATGCTCAGGTGACAACTGGCTCAAGCAGAAAAGGAAAGAGAATCCCAGCTCTTCCAGAAAAAGTGTCAAAGAAGAAAATAGGATGAGATTGGGATTGAAGGTAGGAGCTATGCACATCCATCCCACACTGAGAAGGAGACGTTACCCACACCAAAACTGAACAGAATGTGTGGCAAGGTCTGTCCTTTATATAGGTAAACACTAGATTCTTTTTTCAGTATGAGAAAGCAGGGGAGTAGAAAGTGAGCTCTCTGAAAAATTACCACATAACAAGTGAAAGTCATATTAAAGTCTTTGAGAAAAAATAGGTATCTGTGACAGTGGTTCACTCCTATAGTCTCAATGTCCCCCCAAATTCATGCATTGACTCTAAATTGCCAGTGTGATAGCGGGAACAGGTGGGAACCTTAGAGATGGTGAAGATATAAGGTTGGAGACTTTATGAATGGGATTAGTGAGCTAATAAAAAGGTTAGAGAGAAGAACAAGCTAGGATGGTTTTGTCTGTCCAGTCCTGTGGCTACTTAGGACACAGCGTTCCTCCCCTCTGGAGAGACAGCAGCAAGGCACCATCTTGGAAACAGAGAGAGCTCCCCTTACCAGACACAATCTGCTAGCACATTGCCTTTGGGCTTCCAGACTCAAGAATTGTGAGGAAAAAAAATCTCCATTGCTTGTAAATTACCTAGTCTATGAGATTTTTGACAAGACAACCCAAAGGAACTAAGGTAACTACTAAACCCAGCAGAAAATTACTACGATTGGCCTCCTTGTTAGAAAATCCAAAGACATAGTCCTTGTGTAAGAGGACGGAAATTCCCAAGAAGAAACATTGAGATGTAAGAGTACCAGAATGAGATGAAAATGATAACATGAGGAAAGACGGCAAGGACACTAGAATGCAATAAAAGAATTTAAACCCACAATGGCAGCAGTAAATAACAGAAATGCATTGTGTAAAATCAAATCAATGACAAAGAGAACAAACCAAGAATTATAAAAGCTCATGAGAAAAAAAAACAGAATAAATGAGAATAATGAACATCAAAATCAAAAAAGGGGAAGCCTTTCCTAAACTGAATAGAAACTGAGATTTCAAATTTGAATGGTTTACTTTATTCAATTATTCACTTGCTCTTAATGAGTGCCTACTCTGTGCCAAGATTCATAGGTGCATTTCAGGAAAAATAACTTAACTTTTAAAAAGATTTACTTCCAGTTTCAACATGCTAAAATTCTTAATTAAGCAAGGTTAAAATTATCATATGTACTGCAGCAGTGAGCGATACAGGCAGGAAGGAAAAACACTTAGGCTGGCTTCTAATTCTCTACAGAAACAAGCTATGAGCCAGGGAAGGTGGCACACACCTGTAATCCCAGTAGCTCAGGAGGCTGAGGCAGGAGGATTGCAAGTTCAAAGCCAGCCTCAGCAACAGTGAGGTGCTAAGCAATTTACTGGGACCCTGTTTCTAAATAAAAAAGACAAAAATTTCGAAATGTTCTCTCTGTTAAGTGGATGCTGATCCATGGGAAAAATGGAAGAACTGTGATTGGGCAAACGGGAGGGAGAGGAGAGGAGGGGGTATGGGGGGGCAAGAAAGATGATGCAATGAGATGGACATCATTACTCTAGGTACATGTGTGACATTACATTGTGTACAACCAGAGAAATGAAAAGTTGTGCTGCAATTATGTACAATGAATCAAAATGCATTCTGTTGTCATATATAACTAATTAGAATTAATTAATTGAAACAAAAAATTGTTTTGATTAATTAAAACAAAAAAAGAGAAGAGAAATGATGCAAAGTTATAAAAGTGTGGTGAAAATAAATTAGTATACTAAAAAAATACAAAATAGGGCTGGGGATGTGGCTCAGAGGTTGAATGCCCCTGAGTTCAATCCCTGGAAGCTATGGAATCATGAGTCTTGAATTCTAAGTATAATTTTAGGTCATGAATTTTATACCCAACTAAGAACTTTTGTTTATTAAAAAAAAAAAAAAACAGAAAGACATTCTTATATATATATAGGGTTTTTAAAAATAGAATCACCATATCCTTAAAATTTTTTAAAAAATACTCTAGGCAACCAAGAAACTAGTTGAATAAATCTCTTCTAGTTCAAAACAGCAAACTGAATGCATATGTTTCTCCTCTTAATCCTAAATCCAATTGAAGTGGCAGGAAAGAAAAGAACGCAAGCAAGAAAGACATTTCTGGAGGCACTAAGTCTCATAAGGAAGGATACCGGTAGACCAAAGTTTCTAATAAACTTCTATAAGCTGAAAGAACTCAAACTGGATGAACTGCATCAAAAATACCATGGCTTGGAGCTCACACAAACAAGGGCTATGGTGCAGCAGAGAGCCTTTCTTCATGGAAGAACTCTTCCAAGTTAGCAAGCACCCAGAACAGGAGTGAGGTGAGAGATGGAGGCGGGGTCACTGATTAAAGAGCTGTGCAGATGGCTTTTATCCTTAGCAGAAGCCTAAAGACACTCTGAAGAAACTAAGAAATTGGGGTAGGCTGGAGCTCAGGGAGGCCAGGAGCCCAGAGGCAAGACCTTCTGAGGTCAGGAGCTGCCTGCTTTCAGGTCCCTGCTTGTACCTCCTAAAGTGAAGGCCTCCCACAGAGGAGCCCTGCCCACAGGAACAGAATGTGCTCAAGCTCTTACTGAGCCCTCTACTGACAGAGGAAATCCCCTAACCATTAACCAACCCTCTTTCCACTGTAAATATAAACATATAACCAGGGATCGCCAGACATTTGAGAAAAAAAAACAGACCATAAGAAAGACAAAGATAAACCAGTTTAAAACTGAACCTGAAGGACCTGTTAATTCAAGGACATTTTTTAAAGGATTAAAAAAATGGATAATTAGCATCAGAGAGGATATTGTTTCAAGAAGGAAAAAAATTATACTTCTGAAAAAGGAGCAATTCAAGAACAGAATTAATGGAATTTGGAAATATGATTGCTGCTGGGGGTGTAGCTCAGTGGTGAAGCACAGGATTAGCACCAAACCCTAGCATCAAACACAAAATCTAAGTTTAGAGAAAAAAGAAACCAGATAAATTAAGATTGATTGAAAAGGGCCATAAGTATCCAATGGGAGCTCTGGGAAGGAATTTACAGTGGAAGTTTGAGAATATAGAGGTACAAATGAATTACAGAAATAATCAAAGAAAATTTCCCCAAACTGATGAGACATTCAAGTAGTCGCAAGTCTCCTAATATTTAAGAATATAAATCTAAAAACAAGATCCAGAATGAATGGAAAACAGATTATGTGAATAAATAGATTGAAGTTAAAAATTGACAATATCCTGCTGGGCGCAGTGGCACATACCTGTAATCCCAGCGGCTCAGGAAGATGAAGCAGAAGAAGAGTGAGTTTAAAGTCAGCCTCAGCAAAAGTGAGGCACTAAGCAATTCAGTGAGACCCTGTCTCTAAATAAGATATAAAACAGGGCTTGGGATATGGCTCAGTGTTTGAGCGCGGCTGAGTTCAATCCCTGATAGGCACCCCCTCCAAAAATTGACAATATCCTATAACTATTTGGGAGACTAGAAAACAATGAAACAATGTTTTCAAAGCTCAAAAGGAAAACAGGATTTTGAACACAGAAGTCTATATGAGCCAAACTATCCATCAAGTTCAAGAGCAAAATAAAAGATATTTTGAGACTTATATTAATTCAGAAAGTTTACCTTTCATAAAGACTTTCTGAAAAACTATTGAGAATGAATGTCACTGAAACAAAGTAGAGGAAAATAATAATTAAAGAAAAAGTAAGATCTAGGATCCCAGAAACAGCATAATCAATTTTAAATACATTACGTTGTTAATGTGAGCTAGGGAAAGGGGGAGCGAAGGTGCTGTTTCTAAGCACAGTGTTAACGAAGAATAACCACCTGCACCCTGCTTTTCACTCAATAGACGCTGTACTAGTTACCAATGGCTGCATAATAAATTACCCCAAAGCTTAGTGGCCCATGTGCATGGAAGACCACAGAATACTATTGATTCTCAAAGGCACATCTTTCACCATGAAAAACAGGTAACTGCAAAGGTATGGGCATTTAGCACTAGTCATACCTGCATCCTTGGTTCATGGGGCAAACTAGCACATAAAAATTGTATCTTCTGTGGGCTACCTTCATTTCCTTACCTGCTCACTGATGTTTCAATTGCTTAGATCATAACTGCTTTTTAGAAGTGTTTTCAACATAGACTCAACAACCATCGTGTCAACATATTATCTTTAAAAAACAATTGTAAGGAAAAGGCCACTTACAGAAGTATTGCCCGTCCCCTATAACTTCCCCTTAGTAACTTCCCAGGCCACTAAACAGCAAATCTTAGATTTCCAGCGGAAAAGTCTAACAAAGGCCCTGGGTTAATATCCCAGAATCTTGGAAACAGAAAGAGTCCTGAATACCAGAAAATATCAAACAAGAAGCTGCTTGAAAGTGACTTAATATTAACAATGTTGACACCCCTCCACCCCAAGAAAGAAATGGTTTTTTGATGCTTCTTCCTCTCCCTAACTCCATGCATAAGCAATTACTTCAGGGAAAGCAGACTGGGAACCTCTGGCATATTCCTTCCAGACAAGCCTGCCACCCCCACAGGTACTGTTTTCAATCAGGGTGTGAGCGAATGAAGATGATAAAGTTTTTCCCTGGAGATAAAGAGGTTCCATTTGCAGAGGAATGGAAGAAGATGAGAAAAGAATGGTAAGAATCAGGCCATCTGACCCCCAGGCAGGGTGAACAAAATCAGTTAAAACCACTATTTCAAGGTTAAGGCAGGAGACAAACAGACAGCATGCTATAAATACAGTGGCCCTTTGGGTGCCAAGGCATGGATCATGACAAGCCCAGAGCTAAATGGGAAGCATGGTGGGTGCCCATCGCTGTCAGGTCTGATAGATTGACAGGCAGACAAATATGAAATGCAAACCTTGCGGCCAGGCCCTGCCCTGAGTGAAATCCCATTAAAACACACATCAAAGATCTCATGGCAGGGATGCAAAGTAAAATACAGAGCAACAGCCAGCCTTGGGGATACGAAAGGATGAGTACAGTTTGACACAGGAGAGTAGAAGAGTTAGCATCAGTCAGGAACCATTCCCAGCAACCTGCTGGCTGCTGGATCTTCAACAACTCTGTAGCCTACTTGCCTCCCTAGGGCCATGGGGTCTCAAAGCCATTTTGCTCCAGGCTTGGGACAGATGCACGAGACGATGCCTTCATATAACAATAAGAACCACCTCACTCTCCCTGTGCCTTGCACTCTCTAAGTGTTCTGTGTCTATTCTCTCATTTCATTATCCCAGGGGCTGAAGAAAGCAGGTATCATCAAGCTCACTTCACAGATATAGCAGAGGTATGGAGAGTTTACTCACTCATCCAAGATCTCACAGTTGGTAAAGCAGTGGTTTGAAATCAAGTATTTCCAATTCCAAAACTCATGCTTTTATCTCCAATGCTGCTGCCTCAGCTCTGGCAACATCACAAGTTTCCTGGGCCCTCCTGGCCACCACCCCATGGCATCTGGGCAGGATCGGCACACTCAGGCTGCTGCTCCCCTCTCATGCTCATTAGTCATGAATTCACGGTCATAGGTCCTGCTGGGCCTGGCCTCTACCACAGACCCCTCCTGAGAGCCGTGCTCGTAAGCAGCTGCTGCCCACCCAGCTAAAGGCTGCACAAACAGACCTAGTGGATACCTCTGGTTAATGGTGTGTGAAGCAGAGAAGGGGACCAGCAAATGCCACTTTTCCACCAGAGTCTCTCAGTGAGATAAGGACACTTCTAACCCCCCTTGCCATATGTGTCCCCTCTCTTTATTCCCACAGCTGTTAGCCTAGCTCATACTGTGGCCACATATCCCAGCATAAATCTGAGCATGCTTCTCTAGCTCGATGCATCAGGGGCTCCATTGCCCTCAGGATGAAGGGAGTCTTTCTTAGCAAGGAATTCCTTACATCAAAGGCTCCCTTGGTCACCTCAGTTTACCAAATTTGACTCGAACATGCAGACATGCACACACTGAGCTATTGATATTGATGATCTCCAAAGTGGATGTTTAAAAAGAATAGAAGGGAAGCTGTCAACTCTATTCAGCTCTGCATTGTTTTACTTACCATAAATATTTTTCAAGACTTTGAGAGTCATGTTAGAGTCAAAAAGTAATTGTCTTCATACATTCTTTGATGCTATAACAAAATATTTGAGACCCCATAATTTATTAAGAATGAAAGTTTGTGGCTCATGGTTCTGGAACCTGGGAAGTCCAAGAGGATTACTGGCATCTGCTTGACCTCTGGTGAGGGCCTCATGCTGCATCATCACATGGCGGGGACAACACATGGAAAGATAGCACAAGAGTGCTACTTCAGGTCTCTCTGCCACTTCTTATAAACTCACTAAGCCATCCTGGGGGCCCCTCTCACCTCATCAAATCCCAATTCCCTCCCAAATGCCCCCACCTCCAACTTCCATTAACATACAAATGTGGGGTTTAAGCTTCTCACACATGAACTCTTAGGGAACACAGTAAAATTCAGAAGTGACAAGCATGTGAAGGTGGGAGAATGGTACCTACCCCCCTCATCTGTTCCCCATCTGGTTGGATAAGACCCAGCATCCAGAATTCTTGACTGCATTTTTTTCCATCCCTGTTAGATTTCATTGTCCTTAAAGACAAAAACTTTCTTTTACATCATTGAATCTGTGTGTGACTGTCACATATTAATACCATTTGTTAAAAACAAATGAAAGAATAAACAATGGATGAACAAGAGAGTGAACAGTCTGGAATTTTGTTTACCATGTGCCTGACATCCTTAGCTATCACAGCTCAAGTCTGCACAAGTGGCCAACCAAGGCAATCACAGAATTCTCCAGAAATAAAGATGGCTAATAAATAGCAGTGATCTCCAAAGTCACTCAAAAGGTGACCATGAAATTATACAGGACACATGACCCATTTCTTCAATAAATAATCAGCTCAGGGTAGAAAGCATTTCTTAAAAGATCCTTAAGAAGTGTGACAATCAAATGCAGTATACAAGTCTTTTATGGATCTTAGCTAAACATTCTAAAAAGACATTTTTGAATTAATTAGGGAGATTCAAACAATGGTGGGAGATAAGTTTTCTTAGGTTTGATAATGGTATAGTGGGAATGTAAAAATGTCTGAAAATTGTTTTAAAATACATATATATACATAATATATGCATGCACATACAAAAATACGTGTATGTATATCAGGAAAATCAGATGACACACAATTAGAAAAATGTGTTCCTAAGTATTGGTGCTGGAAAAATAATATATGGGATTTTCATTCTGCTCTTTATTTCTATGTCTTTTGAAAGATATTTATGGAAAACAGTTACAAAACAAATTTAAGGGGGGTGTCATATGATCCAGCATTCCCACTATTAGGTATATACTCAGAATTCAGTCAGAATGCTGAGGAGAGACATCTGCATGTCCATATTCACTGCAGTTATTAGTGTTTATAATATCCAAAATATGGAGATAACCTAAGAGTCCATCAGTGGATAAATGGATTTAAAAATGCAGTGTATACAGACTAAAATGCTATTCAGCCACATAAAAACAGAAAGTTCTGTCATATGTGACAACATGGATGAACATTATGGACATTATTTTAAGTGAAATAAGCCAGGAACAGAGAGATAAATACATATCTCACCTACATATGGAATACAAAAAAAAAAAAAGTGAACTCCTAGAAATAGTAGGATGGCATTCATTAGAGGCTGGTAGGGGAAGGATGGAAGAGGAAGGAGAGACATTGCTCAAGTTAGAGAGGAGAAATAAGATATGATGTCCTTGCACAGTAGAACAACAATAGTTAATAATAATTTGTATTTTAAAATGGCTAGAAGAAATTATTTTTGAATGCTCACGCCACAAAGAAAAGATAAATGTTCAAAATTATGGATATGCTAATTACCTTCATTTATACATTATAAAATACAAACGTAGATCAAACTTCACATTGTACCTCATAAATTATGCAATTATCATTTTTCAATTAAAAAATTAAAGAAAACTAAAAAAGATGAGCTCATTACATAATAAATACTTAAATAGATGTATATGTTATATACACATACAAATACCCATATATACATATATATCAAATATTTTGTAAGTATATATATATATATATATATATATATATATATATATATATACATACACACAAACACATATATAGTCAGTCCTCTTTATCCAGTGGTTCTGAATCTATAGATACAATCAAACATAAATGGAAAGTATTTGGAAAAAAATGCATCTGTACTGAACATGTACAGACTTTCTTCCTTGTCATGAGTCCCTAAACAATCCAGTATAACAACTCTTTAGTATTTATAAAGTATTAGGTATTATAAGTAGTTTAGAGATAATTTCAAGTATACATTTATATGCAAATATTACAACATTTTATATAAAATATGTGAGCATCCAAAGATTTTGGTAATCTCAAAGAGTCATGAAACCAATCTCCCATAGATCCTTAGGGAAGATTTTGTGTGTGCATGTTTGTGTGTGTATGTGTGTGTGTGTGTGAGTGTGTGTGTGTGTGTGTGAGCACATGAGCATGTCCATGAACTCTGCATCAGAATCACCTGGAGGTCATTACAATGCAAAATCCCAGGCCACCCTGACCTCTTGGGAGGAAGGCAGGGCCCTCCAAGCTGTGCCTTAACAAGTATGCCCACCCCACTTCCAGGCTCTAACCTTGTTTCTGATAAATGGATTCCACTAAGAATGACCATATATGATTTGGACCATATATAGTTATGGTTTGGAAATGTGTGTCCCCATAAATTTCATGTTTTAGACAATGCAGGAATGTTAAGAGGTGAAATGGTTATGAGCTGTAACCCAAACAGTGGATTAATATAATGGGTGGATTATTAACTTGAATGGGCTAACTAGATGGTAACTGTAGGCAGGAGGGGCATGGCTGAAGGAAATAGGTCATCAGGAGTGAGCCCTGGGGGAGTATATTTCCTCCCTGGATCCTCTCCTGGTCTTTGCTTTCTGGCTGCCATGAGCTAAGTAACTTTACTCTGTCACACCCTTCTGCCTAGATGTTCGCCTCAACTCAAGTCCAGCATTATGGAGTCAGAAACCATGCGCCAAAATAAACCTTTCTTCCTCTAAGTTGTTCTTGTTAGGTATTTTTGTTGTTGCAGTGAACAGCTGATAACATGTATGATCTTCCAGGAGTAGGCTCAGTTTATAATGGGTATCTGTGTAATTATCAATATCCCTGTTCTTCACTCTCAAGAATGTCCCAATATGAGCAACAACACAGTCACTCAAGTCAGAGAGAGCCATCCTCTTTCATATCCTCCCCATGTGCTGCCCCCACATATAACTGCTAAGCCCCCAGTCATGGGCCAAAGCCCAAACTTCTCTGATGACTGCCAATGAATCCATCTTCCACCCTTCATACCACGAATCGATAGCCTCAGAGAGACAAGGCACAGTCCTGGACAAATCCACCTAGACAGGCACCCCACTCTCACCTGTCACTAGCCAGTGAGCCCCTTACAAGCAGGGAGCATGTCTCACTTATCACCTTCTCCCTGATGCCTGACACAGAATAGATGTTTGATAAATGTTCATTCCGTGAATGAATAAACAAAGGAATTAACAAATAAGTAAGAATCATTGTGCTGGGCACTTCAGAGATCTCCTCAGTGTTTAGTTAAAGATTGACATGTCATAATGTTAGGCAGTCTTAATTTAAAATAACTGGGATGAAATCTGGGTAAAACAGTAAGAGAATGTGATGTCTCATATAGGGAAAACGAGCAGACTTCCAAAATGTATGTGGACACTAATTGTAACATAAAAGCTTATGTGCACATTAGTTTCATTAGATAATATATTTTAACCTGGGATTCTAGGTAGCTTTTTCTCTACTTTTAAGATAGATAAGTAGATAATCAGTTGATAGATAGATACATGGATAGACAGACAGGAAGGAAGAAAAATAGTTGCCAGGCTGTTTAGGTGTGATTGTAGGTAGCCTGGGTGATGCGGATTCCAGCACCACTGAGCCAATGCCCAACTGCCCCACCAACCTCCGGTAGGGCAAAAGCCTCAGGTGCCACTCTTAGCATTGGCAGGCTAGAGGCAGGGATGGAAAAAAGTCAGTTTTGCACATAATATACTCCTCTACCTAGCCACACCTAGCAAGACCTTCAACCCCTATGTTATGGTTTAGATATGAGGTATCCCCCAAAAGCTCATGATGTAAGACAATGCAAAAAGGTTCAGAGAAGAAATGATTGGGCTAAGAGTCTTAACCCAATCAGTGAATTAATCCCCTGAAAGGGATGAACTGAGTGGCAAATGAAGGCTGGTAAGATGTGGCTGGAGATAGTAGGGCCTTGAGGGGGTATCTGGTGAATGGAGTCTTTCTCTCTGCTTTCTGATCACCATGTGAGCTGCTTCCCTCTGCCACACTCTTCCACCATGATTTTTTTGTCTCACTTAAAGGAGGAATGGAGCCAGCCTTCTACAGACTAAGACCTCTGAAACCATGAGCCCTGAAATAAACGTTTCCTCCCCTAAAATTGCTCTGATCAGATCTTTTAGTCATAGCAGAGGAAAAAGCTGACTAGAACACCCCCAAGACAGGAAAGCCTTAATAAATTTATAGCTCTGCTCTCCCTACACAGGTTTGTGTACCAGGTATTTAAAAGAACAAAAGCTTAAACAGTCACTTTGTTTCAACTGCACTGAAGCATTCCAGGCCTTCCATTCATCCTGCCAGGAGCCTGTTCAAGTATTAACAGATATCAATCTAATATATTGTGCAGCAAGCACCATTATTTTCTTCTCAATCTATTTTACCTGCCACGTCTCCCAGGGGCAGATTGGAAAATATGTGGTAATTATATATTGATATAGTGTGGGAGCAGGTTATATACGGGGTCGGTTGCACTTGGCTTCCTTATTAACCAGCTAAAAATGTGCTCTGTGGGATTCTTCCTGGCTCTTTAAGAAATCTCCAGAGCCAAGTTCTTATTTTGCTGTTTCTGATTTTTCTCCTTGTTGACAGAAATCACCCAGCTTTACCAGAACCTCCCAGGTACCATGCCAAGACAAGGCTTTGAGCACAACCCCAACGTCACCCTCACTTGGCAAGGTTTCCACCTGGAGCCAGCCACCAGCCTCAGTGAGTGGATGACTTCCACACTAAGACACAAGAACAGCTTCCCTGGGATGTCTTCCTGGTCCCTGCACCACCTAATTAAGGAGAAGTTAGTCATCGTGAAAAGTTCTTATTAGGAAAGGGTCATTGGACCATATTTGTAGGCCTTCAGAAGAAATAAATTACTTTGTAAAAAAAAAAAAAAAAAGAAAGAAACATAGAAAGCTCTGGGTTTAATGGTAGATTTTTTTTTTTTCACAAACACTAATAATTGAAATACCCAGTGAAGAAGACACAGGCTGATCAAGCCCCTCATGGTTCTCACTTGGTTGATTTGTCTAGAAGGCTTGAGAAAGAAGGAAAGAGAGGGATCTGGGCCCCTGCCAAAGATAAAAGGCAGGTGGGAGGGCCAAGGTGGCAAAACAGTGTGACCCACAAGGGCTCTGGAGCTGCTCTCCAGGATTGAGTGATCCAAATGGATCTTAGAGCTACAAGAAACATGAGGAGGCCACACAGCCCAGATACCGAGGGTCCAGCCAGACCGTTCCAAGGTTTTCATGTCAATGGGGATACCCTATGGGCTTGATGACTTCAAATCCCAGCTAGGGCTGAATTCTTCTCAGTTTTGCTGACCTGTGGGCTCCCCTATCAAAGGTGGCAAGTGACAGGTTGCTAAAATAGGGGGTGGTCTAACCAGGTCCATCTTACCAGTTCTGAAACTCCATAAGCAAGCTGGCTTTCAGCAGAGCTCCCTTCCCTGTGTCCTGAAGGGAAAATAAAAAGAGGGGAACACACAGTAGGAGATCAATATATCACACCCAACTGTGACCGTGAGCTGCATACCTGAACACAACCACCCAAATCAGCAGGTTTTTCCTAGCCTGGTCTTGTCTGTCCACATGGCTCTTTGCCAAAAGATATTCTGAGGCAGCTGAAATGAACAACTTTGGGAGGAAACTAAGGTGGCTTCTGGTGGGTGGACCCAGAAGAGGACATGGAGAAAAGAAAACTTACCTTGAAGGTGGGACTCTGCCAATTAAAAATTCAAGTCCAGAATTCACCACATAACTTATTAAATATAACTTTTTTGACAACTCTCCCTTAACCCTCCCTGCCCCCCCCCCAAAAAAAAAAAAAAAAAACCTAGCCAGTGTAACTGTAGCAATATGTAATTAGGGAAGCACACTCTCTTCAAAATGAAACTACCAATACTATAACCTCCAGTTAAATTTAATTACTGCCTAATTTCCTTTACAATAGATGACCTAGTTTTGGGACAATAATCTCAAAAAAGAGATTTTGTGCAAGTATAAAAATCTGCCCTATCTTTGGAGAAGCAGAGAGAACATTTACTGGGGTCTCCTAATCCACCCAGATATAAATGTGTCCAAGGTGAAGGGATAAGATACAACCCCACGGTTCTTACACAAAAGCCAAAGCAGCAAGCCATCCAGCGCTCACGCCTCTAACAAAAGACAATTCCACAGAGATTGAGAGCTGTTAGTCAGATTCACTGACCAACGTCCAGAGGACAACCTTGGACATCTTGTCCAAAGAGCCAGTCTGTGTCCCCATCCATTGCTTCCTGCAAATGCAGTCCTTACCTATGCCCTCAAACTCCCAGGCCCCAGGACAAGGATGGGCACTGACACAGGGCAGCCCTGTAACCTTGGATGGAGACTGAAGAGCCTCTAAAGTGCCCCACCTGGCAGCAAAGCAGGGAGGTAGGTTCACCCATGCTTCTGACTGGCCCTCCTTTACCAAAGTTGCTCCAGGCTGAGCACAATGAATGGTGACCTGTGGATCATGATGAATGGTAAAATGCACCATGAATAGTTGACAGAAGAGTAAGAATCATCCCAATCCCAGGCAGTGTCCTTGTGGACATTGTCACCTGCTTCATAATTCATTATTTTCCACATAATAGTGGTGGAGAAGGTAAAAATTCCATACTCAAGAAGGTCCACACCTCAGAAGGAAATAAATATTTAAACAGACGATTACAAAAGGGTATAATCAATTCTATGGCAGGAGACTGCAGGGGTGGACAAAACATTTGGGAGAGAAATCAGAGAAGGGAAGTCGGACTGGCTTCCCAGAGCCCAGCACCTGAAGCCCAGATCTAAAACATAAAAAGGAAATCAGAGGTACGGAAGAGTAAAAGAGACCAGACAAAGGTGTTAGCATTTGCAAAGGCTGCAGGCAATAGAAGGATAGAAGTTGAGGAGAAGCAAGGAGTCAGCAGTGGTTGTAGGAAATATGAAAAGCAACAGGCAGCTGTGAAGCCAAGACCAGTGAGGGCACAGCGCATCGTCTGCAGCCCTTCAGCAGCTTTGGAGGGACAGAGGAAGATTTTAGGCAGGCCAGTGACAGGTCCAGGTTTATGTTTAAGAATGATTGCGCTGAAATGACATGATGGCCAGGAATTGCAAAATATAACAATGTGTCACTCAAAAAGATTACAAAAACAAAAAAACAGCACCAATCTTTTAAAAAAAAAAAATGGTGAACTGTTGATAATGGTTGAAGGCTGGTGATGAATATGCATTCTTGTTTTGTGTAAGTTTTAAGTTTTCCATGGTAAAAATATTTTTTAAATAACATGAATTATAAAAAAAATGAGATCTGAAGTGTTCATATTAAATTCATGTAATTTTTTAGAAATGTTATATCTGATTCAATAGCTAAAAATAAATGGGAGAGTATTTGGATCTTGTTTCTGTGTTTTAAAAATATCACTGCACTGCAGGTAGAAAGTAAATTGGAAGGAAGAACAGGGGAGACCAGAGCCATCAAGAGGCCATGGCAGGGACCCAGGTGTGAGATGTTGATACAGGAGACCTGTATCAGCACCAGGGCAGGGGTCTAAAAGAATGGAGGGGGTGATTGGGAGGTAAAAAGGGCCAGAATGCAGCGATTGACTTAACATGAATGAATCATGCACTGGATCATTCTTTCTGTGAATATTTTGGGCCACTTCTCTGCCAGGGACTGTAGGAAGATGATAAGGCAGAGACAAGGACAAGCCGTCAGCACAGTTATCTATGACAATCATAAGATGAAATAAACTAGAAGGATAGAAACTGTTTTGAAAAAAAAGAATAAAAAGAAAAATAAAATGAGTAAATATTAGCTTAAAACACACGGCAATGAAAACCAGTAAAATTGGAAAATAAATTTGATGAGTTGAACAGTGCACTTAAAATGTTAGAACTAGAAAAGATAGCCAAGATAAAATAAAAAGTAAGATCGCATCATAAAAGACAGATAATACAATAAAACTCTGGATTTAAAAAAAAAGAGAGAAAAAGGTAAATAATAGCTAATGGAACATATCAAAAAGATTAAATAGTGAAATAAAATCATTTAGGATGCATAAATGTTGCTAAAAGGCACATTCTAACCAAGAGGTGATACAAGAAATACAGTCTGCAATACAGCAGGCAGCAGAGGTGAACTGCCTCAGCCACCTGGTCTGCCTCCACTTTCTTTAACACTCTGAGCCCAGCCAGTACTTGCCAGTCTCCAAATCCACTAAATTTTCCTTAACAGATGCTGCCAGAGGAAGTGGGGATTATACCACACAACTTACAGAAAAGCTTCATAAAAATTCTCTTCAGACATCTGCCTCTCTCCTCAAAGCTTCCTACTTCCAGCAGCTACTCAAAATTTCTCCTTCTCTTGTCCTCCCTCCCTGCTGTATGGCCCATGTTCATGCACACAAACTTCTACTCCTGCAGCCCTGCTTCCTATGGGAGACTTTCCTGGCCACATATATCCCCTGGAGAAGGACAGCCCATCTTGAGCCTCTGAATACTCATCTTGCCAGAAAGTGGCTCCTAGAACTGAATGAATAAGATTCCCCACCTCATTACTGGTATGTACATGCCTTCTCTCAAGACTGGGTTCTTGGAAGAACAAGTATCATAGGCTTTCCTAAATAAAGTATTCTAGGGCTTAGCTCTAAGCCCAGCACATAGTTGGTGCTCAGTTAATATCTGCTGGAGGTGAGAAAATGAAAAAAAAGGATCAGTAGCCTTCAAGCTGACACGGCTACTTGAAGAACTAAGACAAAGAGACCAGAGCAGAGGGACCCAAGGCTTCTTAATACTTTTGTCTAATTAGAGGTCTTTGGGGAACTTATCTTTCATGTGGAACTTCAGCTTCTCTCAAAAGGCACATAAGGTGATAGTAGAGGCACCCTCACCCAGGGTCCCAACAGGAATGCAAGAAGAAGTAGCATTCCTCAGTGACCTCAAGGACAGACGACTTCCAGGCAAGTGATCAAGGAGGACTAAATGAAGGAAGGAGATTGAGATAAGATTCGGAAGATGTAACTATGCTGTATGAATGAATGAAGGGGGAACAGGGAAGGATGCCCGGGAAGGAAATAGGATATGAATTCACTTGCAGAGACCATTTCAACCTTCCAGAACAAAAGCTGCACTCTTGCCCAAGTTCCTGACAACAAGCTAGCCACAGAGCCTTGCTGGCAGCATTTTGTCCAGCATGGAGCAAGGTCCCTAAACCCAAAGCAGAAACTTTGCAGCAACTGCTGGAAAGCCAGAAGAGGAAGGGCCACTGATCTTATAGCCAGATCACATCTTCCTTTACCATGCCGAAACCTACTCCTGGGCATTCAGCACCTGTTCTAGAGCCATGTTACCACTGCATTTGCATTTGGACAATTATAAGTGTGAAAAGCCATCACACTGCATTCTCTGAAAGAATATTGCAATTCCAGCTGCCTCTTCCAGAAGGCACTTCCTGACAATGGCAGTCTGAAGCATTATACTCCTTAGAGAGGATTTGCCTAACCTCTTGGATGAGCTGGCTTTCAGTTCTCACAGCCACTGGGATTAGGTAGATCAATGCACACACTCATTCCAACCAAAACAATGGTTGGCTTCTCATTTTTTGATGCCAAAGAAAACAGGAATCTTCTATGTCAAAACTTTGGAGAAGCCCCATGGGGTTTGTGTCTTGGTCCCTCCAGGCTGCTATAACAGAATAACTGCAACAACCTTCTTGTTGACAGAAATTTTTTCCCACAGTTCTGAAGTCTGGAAAGTTCAAGACCAAGGGGCCACCAGATTCAGGGTCTGATGAAGACCCAGGTCCTACTTTACAGGTGACTGACTTTTCGGGGTGAGAATTGGAGGAGGCAAGGGAACTCTTTATGGTCTCTTTCACTCACCCCATTAATGAAGGTTTTTCCCTCATGGCCGAATCACCTTCCAAAGGCCCCACTTTCTCACACCATCACATTGAGGATCAGGTTTTGCTCTGTGAATTTTGAGGAGACGTGAGCACAACGCCTGCAGCAGAGGATTCATCGGCTGCACAGGCTTACATTTGTCTGGAAAATGATGCTAACTGGAATTCTCCCTTTCTGCTGCAACTGAGATGCCAATACCACAGCTCTCAGATATAAAAGTGAGTGTAGAACAGCCTCCCCTGAAGAATTTATAGGAAATGGCTGGGAACCAGTTTTGTGGTGTTTGAGCCCTCTCCTCCAGCAGCTTTTCTTTATTGCTTTGGGAATATAAAAATTTTGAGAAAGTGGAGAAATGGGGAATTTGGGAAGCAATTGCCTTGTAGAGAACATGTGTGAGTCCCACCCCAACCCTGCCACATGTTTTCTGTCATTTTGATCCTAGAGTAGAGGCTTCCCATTGGGCCATTCAAAGAGCATGAAGGATGTCCTAGGAGTCTAAGGACACCGTGCCCTGTTCAGAAAACTGAGCAGCATGTGCCAGCAAGGGAAAGTGTATATCTGAGACAGGTCTGCAACCCCAGAGTTTACTGGACAAGATATGGACCAGGAACCTGGATCCATTTAAATCCTTCCCCAGAGACTACCTGGAAGGGTGCAAAACCCCCAATAATGTGACAGTGTATGGAGGAATGTCAGAGAACTGGGGATGAGGGCAGCAGGCAGGGAAGAGATTACATAATGTACACAAAGGGAGCTACAGTGGGTTTCCAGGCACAAGAATTCACAAGGAACTCACCAGAGCACCAGCAAGAGAAAGAGTCACTATAATATCTGCCAGGCCTGGGAGTGTGACCTAGAGGCAATTCAAGGAAGAGTTCTCCACTCCCTCCTTCCCCTGCTCCCTTCCCACCCTCTGCCTCCAGATAACAGCAGTGAGAAAGTCCAGAGAGAAGAGCAAACAAAGCAGGTAATGCATGCCTCGCTCTAGCAAGGGGTCAGCCACAGCAGGAGGCACGCAACCTCATGTTAATTAACTTCAGAGATGTGACTATCTTTTGAGGTCAGATAATCTAATGTCTGAATTGTGTTTGCAACTAACATGACCATTGGCCTGTCTGCTACCTACAATTTAGCAGAAAACCATGGAGCTGCCTCAATTTTCACCAAAGGCAAGGGAAACTCATTTCCCACCCCAATGCACCTATCTCAGTCTGCTTTCTGTGGCTATAAGAGAGTAACATAGACTGGGAATATATTTAGCTCCTGGTTCTGGAGACCAGGAAGTCTAAAATCAAGGGGCCACATCTGGTGGGGGCAAGCAAGTGCACACAAAAGAAGAAAGCACAAGAAACAGACTCCCTTTACTACCACCCACTCTCACAATAATGAACCCACTCCCATCTTAATGGCATTAATCCACTCATGACTCATTCACTTCTTCAAGGCAGTTCCTCTTAATACTGTCATAATGGCAATTAGGTTTCAGCATGAGTTTTGGAGAGGATATTCAAATCATAGCACCGCTCAATAAAATTTAAAGAGGCAATGAGAAATACAAATAAAGTTCTATTTGATTATATTCCCAAAGTCGACTTTGACATGCAACAAAAGCTAAGAATCACTATTGCTATCAGCATAATCCAAAAGTAATTCTTTAAGGGATTTTTTTTAAGCTATACACCTTTCAACCTATTAATTTCAAATCTAGAAATTATCCTAAGATAACAATTCAGATTATGTATATTCATCAAAAAGGGTATTAAATACATCATCGTTATACAGTAAATACTATAACTCAACCCATTCAACACCAATTTAGACCCCTCACTTTTACTTGCTGTACAGTAAAGGTATAAAAACTAACATTGCCTCTGTTTCCTTTGCAACTAGGACTGGTCCTTTGACATAGTCCTGACCAATGAAAGAAATCCAAAGTCTACAGGTGCTTTCTGCCTTCTTCCTAATTCCTTCAGTAGATGCAGCAAAAATCTTCATCTTCAGCTTTTGAGCAAATGACTAAGACAGCTGCAGCAAATTCGTCAATGATATCATGAGCCACTGCATCTGCCAACCAACCCTCTCTTCAGATCTCTTGTGAAATGTTAGATGAGAAAATACATGCTTTTTGTTTAATTCACTGTCGTTGGGTTTTCTGTCACTTAAAGCCAAATGCAATCCTAATTTGTAGGACCCAGACACGTGTGCATGCATGCACACACACACACACACACACACACACACACACACACACAACCAATCAAGGGGAGAGGTGATACCAAAACGTATAGTAATAAAATTGTGTGTGATTTTTATTCTTTCTCTTTTTCCATTATCATTTTTACAACTCCCTACAATGAATATTTATTGCTTTGTTCTATGACAAAAAAAAATATAAAAATTACCTTTTGATAGGCCCTGCTTACGCTCACTAAAATATAGACATGGTTCATGGCCCTCAAAGAGCTTTGTTGTATGTTCATGGTTCTATGGCTGGTTCAGCATATCCCCACCCTAAATCATATCTATAAAGATGGAACCCAAGTCAGATCAGTTAAAATTCTACTAGGAAAAGCTAAGCATGAAATGGTAAAAGCCAAGTTTATCAGACTGAAAGGGGCAGACTAGTAACATTTGGGGTGAAATGTACAGGCCTAAGGATTAACGAGTGTTAGGGGAGAAAGCAGAGACAAATCAGGGAAGCCCAATCTTTGTGTCCTGATGATCAAATAGCAACTGAACCCAAGGAAGGTGGAAAGGAGAGTCAGTTTGGGGATAGGCATTGTTGGACATGTTGAGGTCATCAACTCAGCTTTAATAATGTTGAGCGTAAAGTTGATGGCAGGGTCTGCCAGGAGAGAAATGGGACAGGCTGATCACATTTACCCAGTAAACCCTTCCTGAACAATGAATCCATGCAAGAATTATGCTGATCCCTGTGCCACAAAGACCAATACTATATGGTTCTCAACATCTTGCAATCAAGATACGAAGAGTGTAAACACGAGGTATATAGTGGGACATAAAAAAAAGAGATCTGATTTACAAGGAAGAACAGTTAAAACTAACTGATATCAAAGAGTTCACAAAAATGGAAGACCTTGAACTGAAGCCTTAAGGAAAAGAAAATATTTCAAGAGACAGCAAAGAAATGGAAGAGATTTGCAGGTTGAAAAGAATCACAGGAGCCGAGGTATAAAGATGTATAAGGGGGTCAGGCTCCAGCCGATGGGCACAATGTTTGCAGACAGGTGGGATGGAATATGCAAGATGAAGGGGCCAGCGGAGGGGTGGGGGTGGGAGGAAATGACATGATTGCCAAGGCTAGGATCCAAACTGTGGCCAACAAGAGGCACTGGTGAGCATAATCTTCACTCTAGTTGAGGAAGATAACAGATTATGTGAAAGTCAAACTGAAGAAACCCAATATTAGAGGTGGAGAGCCTGTTATGAAGTCATTGTAACCGTCCATGTAAGGATAAAAAAAATTTGAACTGACGGTTAGGTGAGAGAGAGCAGATACATTAAATGACAGTTTTCTGTGACAACTAAGAAGAGGAAGGGATTTTTGAGTGAAAAAGAAATATTAGCAGAAAATGCTTAAGGTTTTTTTTTTTCCTTTGAGGCCTGAGAAGTTGAGACACTTGCACTAATAAAATCCTTGAATATTTCCTCATCTTGGCATCTATTTCTAGAAGTTCTAAACTAACACAAGTTTGAAGAAAGTGTCACACATTTACCTAGCCTCTGGTATTTAACAGATGTTCAATTAATGAATAGATTCAAGAAATAAGGAAATCTATCAATGAACATAGAAGTTTCCATAAACATTTTTAAGCCAATAAAAAGAGCACAATTTACCTAAATCCTCTATTTTTCAACCAAGTGCTCTGGTAAAAAAAAAAAAAAAAAAAAACCAACACTTGACATAGTCCCTGTGACCCTGCTTAGTGCTTTTTCCAACAGTTGCAGTGACTCAGACCCTTGCAAAGCTCTCCCTGGCACTAGAAAAGAACCCCAGGAGAGAGACTGGCAAAAGGATAGTTTTTCTGATCTGACAACCACATGGAGCCCCAACGCCCCAACTTGCTCCAGGCATCTGCTGCATTAATGCTTCCAAGGGACCATGAGACTGTCCTATGTATTCCACCAACTATTTCAGCATCTTTATCTTATTTCAAAAGCCAATCTGGAGTTCAAAGCCAGTCTCAGTAGCAACTTAGTGAGACCCTAAGCAATTTAGGGAGACCCTATTTCTAAATAAAATATTAAAACGGAGGCTGGGGATGTGGCTCATTTGTTAAGCACCCCTGGGTTCAATTCCTGGTACCAAAAAAAAAAAAAAAAAGCCAATCTGAGTCTTCCACCAGCCAGGAGTTTCAGATTTGTGAATTTATGCTTGGCATGTTGAGGTCCAGGAACTCGTTATGACACAGGAAGTCATTTGTTCAATAAAACCACAAAAGCATAAATGAAAAGAGAAACCAATGAGCCACACAGCAACAAAGTACATAAAACAGCAGGAACCACACACACTATAATCCCATTTGTAAAATAGGAGGTGATTAAAGGGGAAAAACAAACAGCTTTAATGCTTTCATATGCAATGACTGTAATCCTTCCCTAAGCTGTTATTTATGAAAATAATTCACTTATTTCCAGCAAGCTACACTAAAAATATATATAAGGCCTGGGCCTGTTTAGGCAATCATATTAATTAAGTCCAAGCCATTGGTTCTATTATTGTGTGGCCTGGGTAGCTTCACCAAGGACAAACCTCAAGGCACAGCCCTGGGATCCTCTGCTGACAAAGGCCAACCTTCCTGCGAAGCCATTGTTGGACACAGGTGTCATTAGTGGACAAACAATGCTGCCCCAATTTTAAAAAGTAATACATAAACTGTTTTCTAAATATGGTGAGTCATCATGCATCCAGACCACTTCTTTTTAAAGTTATGGTATGTTATGCCTGAACTGCCCCTCTCAAAATTCATGTACCTCTGAATGAAACTGCATGCAAAGATAGGATATTTTTAAAGGTAATTAAGTTAAAACAGTGAGGGCCCTAACCCAGTATTTCTAAATTGGAACACAAGTATGAACAAAGAGACGACCCTGTGAAGACACATTACATGGGGAAAGTGGCCAATTACAAGCATAATGGACCTCAAAAAAATCAGTCCCATGCATACCTTGAACTTAGATTTCTAGCCTCTAGGACTAAAAGACAATACACTTCTGTCGTGTAAGCCATCTATCTGTGGGACTTTGTGATTTCAGCCCTTGCAAACTAATACATGACACATTTCCCTTCAACAGCTATGTAACCCCAGCAGAATGTAGGCTCCAGGAGTGCTGAGATGGTTATAGATTTGGATTATCACTATATTCTCGATATATAAAATGATGCCTTGTAGAGAAATGACAATATTTTTGGGAAAAAAAAAGAATGGTGAGAAACTTGAAGCTTTCCTACTAAAATCAGGAATAAGAGAAGGTGTCCCCTCTCACCACTGCTTTTCAATATCATTCTGGAAACCCTAGTCAATGCAATAAGAAAATAAAATGTACAAGAAGACAAAGGAAGAAGTAAAACTGTCTTTGTGTTCAAACGATAAAATTATCTAGGTTAAAAAATATGAAAGACTTGACAAAACCCTCCTGGAATTAAATAGCAATTTGAATAAAGTTTCAGGATACAAGGCTAATATACAAAAGTCAATAGCTTTCCTACAAACCAGCAATGCACAAGTGGAATTCAAAGTTAAAAATGTGAAAACATTTGCACTGACACTCAAAAAAAATGAGGTACTTATTATTAAATCTAACAAAGTATGTACAAGATCTAAAGGGGGAAATTTGCAAAATTCTGATGAGAGAAATCTGAGAACTAAGTAAATGGAGAGATGTTCCATGTTTATATATCAAAAGTCTCAATATTGTCAAGATATCAGCTCTTTCCAAATAGGTCTATAGATTCAACACAATCTCAATCAAAATTTCAGCAAGTTAATCCACAGATATAAACAAATTGGCTCTAAAGTTTATATGGGGAAGCAAAACATCCAGAATTGCCCATGAAATATCGAAGAAGAACAAAGCTACCAAGTTGGAGAATTGACACCACCCAAATTCAAGATTTATTAGAAAGCTACAGTTAAAAGAGATAGCATAGAATTGGCAAAAAGTTAAAATTTAAAAGGTCAATTTATCAATGGAACAGAATAGAAAGCCCATAAAAAGACCCACATAAAAATGGTTAACTGTTCTTTGACAAAAAAGCAAAGGCAATACAATGAAGAAAGGATACTATAGAAAGAGGCTTGTGGGAAGCCAGTGGTGGCAGTTGGGCTCTGAAGGTTTTCCTGAGGAGCTGTTTTGTTTGGTGTGTGTGGTTCTAAAAATAAAGTTCGTTTCTTTTGACAAGTGGCTCCTGAATTGTGCCCAGCCAGACTGTGGCATTTGGTTTTTTTTCAACCAGTGGTTCTGGAATAACTATACACATACATGCAAGAGAGAGAGAGAGAGAGAAGAATCTAAATACAGACCTTACACCCTTAACAAAAATTAACTCAAAATGTATCAAAGACCTACACTTAAATGCAATGGTATGCAACTATCAGAAGAAAACTCTAGGTGACACAAGGTCTGACAAAGACTTTTAAGATTCAACACCAAAAGTACAATCTACAAAAGAAGTGATAAGCTGGACTTCACTAAAATTAAAAGGTTTTTTTTTTCTGTGAAATATACTGTCAAGAGAATAAAGAGACCAGGAGAAAATATTTTCCAAAGACATATCTAATAAAGGATTATTCAACAAACTTAGAGTATCCTCCAATTCAATTTATCAAGCATTTATTGAGTACCTGCCCAGCATTTAGCAATATGCAAAACAAAAGTAAGAGGATGGGAAGAGTCTAGAAATCAGGAACCCAGACTTCAAGCTTAATGATATGGCTGAAAGCCAAGGTTGATGCAACAAGTAATCAAGGAAGCATGTTGACCTGGAGACTGCAGAGGGCCCCGGACTGCAGCCAAGAGTAGCTGGCCTTGGGCAAATCCTCTCCTTCAGCAACCTCACCTGCAAAGCTGGGAGGCCCAGTGAGGGCAGGCAAGACCTCCCAGAAAATCCCTTCCCATCTGTCAAGTATGAACTTGTGACAGGTAAGACAATCTGCCTCTAGGGATTGCAAGAATGAGAAACCCAAGAAAGTTACCTCAAAAGTGGGGATGAGTTAATACAGTTATTACTGGGTACAGAGAGACTGTCCCAAACCTAGAAACCCCAGGAGCTGTCCTCTTCCTCTTTCCCCTCCCCTCCATTGCACCTCTGATTCTCTCTGGAATACACATGCTTCTTTTCTCTCTGCCAACAGAATCATACTTTTTGCTGCCTCTTAATTTCATTTTATGTATGGATTTGGCCGTCACTCTGTCTTGACCCTTGTGAGATGAGCAGATCACAGATAAATCCACTCATCTTTTTATGCTAGATTATGATCAAATTCCACTGTAGCCTAGTGATATCTGTGTCTGGGACCCATAAGATGGGGCTAAGGCACAGGATACCCTGCACAAAGCGTGGCAGCTGAGGCAGCAGAGGCAATGGAACAGCTTCCCTTAGAAAGGGATGTGGGTGACTACAAATTTGAAGGTCAAAAGTCCAAATATAGGACACAGTCACAAAGGCCTAAAAAGCACCTTTTCCTGAATATGGCTGGATGACCCCATAAGTGATGGTACTTTGTGTTCTATGCCCCTGTTCCTGCATCCATAATTATAGTGTCCCAGAAGGCATGTGGGTATTTACCCCTTGATATAAACTACTAGAGATGGGAGGTCCCACTGCCATGAGCAACCTTAGGCTATCCCCACTTATGGTTCATGACTCTATACACAGTGAGTCTTGGGACCAGTAAGAATCCTGGGCCATTTGTGTGACCTTGAACCAAACCACTTAACCTCTCTGGGCCTTGAGTTCTTGCTTGTAAAATTAGAGTAGTACCTTCCTTATAGTCTTTATAGAATTAGAATATGAGAAACAGATTCAGGAGGAAATAGGTTAGGAATTGCTTATGAAAGCACAAAGTCCAAAGTATATTTAGGTTAAAGGAATTAACAATAACTCTAAATTGGAGAACATAATCTATTTTGGCAGAGAGAGAAAAAAGACTAGAAGGAAACATACCAGAATGGTCCATTATCTCTGGTAGATGATGGTAATTATCTCTGGGTGATAAAATGTGATTTTCATTTCTCCATCTCTTCCACCTATATTTTTCAAATTTCCTGTAATAAACATATTAGTAGTGTGATAAACAAACAAAAAAATAGCCTAAGAAACTATGCAGGTCAGTGAGAGCCTACTCTCTTCTGTGGTTACACTGGCTGCCTTCGGGACATTTTATGGCTATGTTTCTAAATGTTTCACTTAGAGTCTGGGCAAAGGAAATAAAAGAAGGTCAGCTTCAAACCAATCAATTCCTACCGTGTGTTAGCACTCCTTTGAAAGGATTTGATAGAAAGAGACGGCCAAGACCTCATGGCTGGAATAAGACACAGACACGTGTTTGCATTTTGACTATCCAGGCTGCCCTTGCTCCCTGGGGCTGAGATTCGGCTCTGCCATGCTGTTTCATCTCGTAGGGGAATTCCACATGATGTTGCAGTGAAAATTACTTAAAAGAAAAAAAAATGTTTGTGGATTCTCAAATAAAGAGGTGCACTGTGGAAGTTTCATGCATATGTGATTGATAAAGTGGCATTGTATACTCTAATGGCTAATTTGAATGGATTCATGAATATGTAGAAACCTGATAAAGCATTATTTTTCAGTGTGTCTGTGAGGCTATTTCCAGAGGAGATAAACATGTGAGACTGAGGAGACTAGGTAGAGAAAACCCACCCTCAATGTGGGTAAGCACCATCCAATTGGCTGGGGGTCTTGAGAAAACAAATTCAGGGGAAAGGTGAGCATGTGTCTCTATCTCTGAGAGCTGGGATGAATTTTTCTCTCTCCTGTCTTGGGATATCAGAATTCCAGGATCTCTGGCCCTAGGAGTTACAATGGTGGTCCCCTGGTTCTTGGGCCTTCATCCACAGACTGAGAATTATAGCATCAGCTTGCCCAGTTCTGAGGCCTTTGGACTTGGGCTAAGCCATATGACTGGCATCTCAAGGTCTCCAGGTTACAGGTGGCTTGTCATGGGACTTCTCATCTCCCAAATCATATGAGCCAGTTATCCCAATAAATCCCCTCTCATGTATGTATGTATGTATGTATGTATCTATCTATCTATATTATATTGGTCTGTCTCTCTGGAGATCCCTAACTAATATATATACCCAGACCCAAATCTCACCAATGAGCTATCTAGCTGCAATGGTATTTCTTGAGTCCCTTCCATAGGCTAAACAGAAAATGAAGGTGATAAAGACAGACCCAGGCTCCCAGCACTTAACACAGTATTTGGTCATATAGGAGGCTCCCAACCAACAACCACTAAATGACTCTGTGAGCATCAAATGGCTTCATGACTGCCCCTGCACCCAAAAAATGTGGGCAGGGCTGTCCCCAAAGGGATTTGGAAACTTCAGACACCTTCAGGAAAGGGTCAGGTACTCAGAGGAGATACGACTCTACATCCCTTTCACTAACTCCACTACCCCCAAAATAGGAGGAAAATATTATTTTTCCCTTTGGAATAAAATGAAAGATAAAGAAAAATGACTCTAAAGCTAAATTCAGCATTAAACACAGAATAGTCAATGATACTAAGGAATCACTTTTAGAGTTTTTAATGGGGTGATTTATTGTTTTGCTTACTTTTTCAGGTATTACTACATATTATATATTGAAGCATTTAAGAATGGAATAACATGAAACCTGGTGTTGTTTTAAAGTAACATAGTGGGAGAGAGTAGACAGCGGAGAAATTGGAGAGCCTGGTAACAAAACCCACAAGACTGGCAAATCACACGTGGATTGTTGTAGAAGCTGGGTGGAAGGGACGGAAAGTAACATCAGTGGCTCCCAGATTTGTCTAAACATTGGAATCAGCCAGGGAGCTTTGCTGTGTTCTACCCCCAGAGACTGTGATTTAGGTTGTCTGGGAGAATGTCTCAGCTGGTGAATTTTCTAAAGATCCCCAAGTGATCCTAATATTCAGGAACCACGAAGTTATATTATTCTTTATGCTTCCAAAGACGCGTAATAAGTTGCAGAAAAAGTTTTCAATGTAATGGTAACATAAAGGTAGTTACGTATAAGAGGGGGGGTGAAGGGCAGCCCCTGCCCCCACTTTCTCTAGGGATGGAGGACCTGCGGGTCTCCAAGTCTTTCAGTCCCAGCCTCAGCAGTTCTCCTCCTATTTTTGATTCTTGACTGCTCCAGGCAGGGCTGGCACCAGCACAACCACATCTACCCAATGTCACCTACAGATGGCACACTCTTGAGCTTCTGAAGGGAATCCTGGAGTGTGACTCTTTCCCTGAATTTGCAAGAGAGTCTGGACTTGACAATGGAGGCTCTTTCCTTCCACTCCCTTCACTTTACCACCCCAACCCCATGCTCCCTCCCTCCCTTACTTTTATGATGGCAAACTATTCACTCTCTCCTTCTACTCAGAAGATGAGGCCTCGGCTTCCCACAGTGCCATGATTGGGCTTAATCATCCCTGGATGGATGGAAGTTCTTTACCAACTCATTTCCAGAAGGACCTGCAAATCCCTCCCACAGACCCCCACTAAGAGGCCCTTCTTATGGAACAATGCTTTATTTTAACCAGAATATCTCAATAGGTCTCATGTTCTCAACAGTGTTCGCAGTTGGGGGATGTGATTTTCCTTCATGAAAATGCTATTATTACAGAACCCCAGGCCTACCGTCCCCCAACAATAGTTCTCTTTTATTTGTGGGGAAATGGTACTTTGGAGAGGGATTTGCATGTGGTTCTCTAAAATGAGCCAGGTATGGCTGAGAATCAAAGCCCTGCATATAAAATGTAACTTCAGCCAGCCTCCCTGACACTCTTTCAACTCCTAGCTATGGCCACAACTTCACTCCAAATGTGAGAAGACCCCCCACATGAAAAGTCTACTCAGTAGACTAAATCCTAATTTTGCCCCTATGACTTGTTCATTCTTCTAAGCAGCCTGTGGGGCCACCTCATCCATCAAGAAGGGAAGGGAAGTAACAAGTATTAAGCCCCTCCACACACACACAGTGTGCCCTGTGTGCCAGGGTTCTCCATGTTTACAGCAGAGGTTGCACACACCCAGGCCCCAAGGCAGGGACTGAAAGCCAACAAGGGAGGCAGGTTGAGTTGGGCATGCAAAAGGGTCTAGTGAGGACTGTGGCCCTACCTTTCTAGTGAGGGAAAACACTACCTAGTTTCTATCCATGGTCCATAAGTAAATATTGGCTCAGTGTAGCCGAGTCTATTTTTCCCCCAGAGGAAATGGATGCCTAGAATTTCAAATGATGGACAAATAATTCTATTTCTGGTGACAAATACAGCACAAGTTTAGACTCTTATCTTCTACCTTAGCTGATGTATCAGTTCTCTCTGCTCCTTGCCTGGACAGCACCACTCTCCATCCCTCCCTGCATCTGCCCCGCTGCCTCCCTTAGTCATTCCCCTGGGTGACAGAGCATGCTCAGCTGCTGAGAGCCATTGCTAAGTAAGAATGACACATGGCATGACCCAGGTCATTTGCAGTGACATTGCATGTAAGGTGACCTTGCACAAGGACCAGGGCGGATCCGGGTTTAGGGCAGATCAGGGTTTAGGGCGCTCCTTGGGTTTAGGGCGGTTCCAGGTTTAAGGTGTACCCTGCTGGGAATAGGGCGCATCCTGCTGCCTCAGGCGCGCCTGCTCCTCGAGTTCCAGTTGAGTATTTTGGAATACAGAGACAAGTGGAGGTGTGGATTTTGCCCAGAACGTTGTGTAGAGTGCCGGTGTGAGTTCGGGAATAAAGAGTTGCTGTTTAAATCTACAAGGTGTGTAGTGGCTCGTGATTTTGTGTCCAGCCAGACTGCGGCACTCAGCCAACTCCAATCTCCCCAACAGAACTGAGAACATCCCTCAGCACCCATGTCTCCTTACCTGACTGTGGAGAATGGTATCTAACTATCTTGGCATCCAGATCTTCAATATGTGTGTGTGTGTTGAATGAGTGAATAAATGAATCATGTTCCATGTACTCCTCACCCAACCTCAGGATGTTGGTCTTCTTACCCCCATCACACAGATGGGGGAACTAAGCTTTAGAGGAGATGAAGAACTTTTGCCAAATACCGCAGCATGAGAGGCTGAGCTGGAACACAACCCAGGGCTGTGTAGCCCAAATCTGTGTTCTTTGGCTGCACTGGGCTTCCTCTTATTAAGTCATTTTTCTCCTCACAGTCTTCAAGAATTATGTGAAAGCCCCAGTCCTAGCTGAAGACACAAACAGCACACTAAGATCATGTCAAAAGCCCCTCTCCATGGTTCAGTGTATCACCAAAGTATTCACTGAGTTTTTTACTTCGCAGACTGTGTCCCCTCACTGGGTTGTGGCCTTAAGTGGGCCACTGAGCCTGTATTTTTTAAATGACCATTAACTATCCAATACCGGTGCATCTTAACTAGAGTCACCTCCCTCCCCATCCCATCACTTGGAGAGATTTCAAACAACACAAAGTATTTCTATCTTTGATCTTTTAACTATTTGAAAGAAAGTATAAACCAAACATTCTTTTTCCCAAAAGAGCCAAACAAGTTGCTAATGTTATTCCTCAACACAAGGGCACTCCCACCTCGCTCTGAGAGATGCTCTCAGAGCCTCAGAGGGGATCAGGTGCTGGCTCCTTCCCTCTAAGAAAAAAAGAGGGAGGAAGCTCAAATCCTTCGCCTGGGAACAAACGAAGCCATGCTCAACTGACCCCCCATCGTCAGCTCTAGCCTGGGCCTCAGCGAGAATCTTAACGCTTTTCTCCAAGAGCCCCCAAACCACTCAAAAGCTTCGGGTACCTCCCACGTCTTCTGCAAACTGCCTGTATGCTCCCTGCTGTAGCTGCGCCTGCCATTGGCCTCCGAAATCCAAGTGCCTGGCCTGCCACCTTGTGGACACTATGGGTAAAACACCTACTGGGCTGGCTCCAAACGCCCTCTGCCCACAAATCATCACTGTGGGCCTGAGAGTTGGGAATACAGAACAGCAGCAGATTCATTTAGCAATATTAAACAGAACCCCAGGATCTGAGGAGTATTTTTCTCCATATAATTATGGTTTTATATCAGGGATGGGGCAACTTTAATTGCCCCAAATTCAATCCAAAAATGCATCTTCAAAGATGATATGGCCCAGGGGTTTTTTTAAACCTTGGGGTGTCAGATTCTCCCAGGGTCATTTTTTTAAATGTAAATGCTCCACTCACACCAATCTATTGAAGATCTAGGTGACTCATCTTTATTTTTAAAATTAGTTTATTGTGGCTAAAATAGTAATAATTTTCATAACTATTTTCAAGTGTACAGTGGTGTTGGATCTCTTCACATCATGATGAAATAGATCCCAGAATCTGATGGTCTCACAAAATGGAAACTCCATCTTTTAAACAGCAACACTCCTTTCTCTTTCCTTTATCTCCTGATAATTACCATTGCACTTTCTGTTTCTATGAATCTGGCTACTCTGGGGACCTCGTGCAATCAGACAGTATTTATTAGTCGGTGATTGGCTTATTTCATTTAACACAATGTTGTCAAGGTTCAATTTTACTGTAGCATATGTCAGAATCTCTTTCTTTTTATAGGTGAATAATAGCCAGTTTCATGTATATATCACATTTTATTTATCCATCTGTCAATAAATATTTGAATTGTTTCTGCCTTTTGGTTACTGTGGATCCTTCTGCTGTGAACATGGGTGTGAAATATCCCTTTGAGATCCTACTTTAATTTTTTTGTTATGATTTGGATTTGAGGTCCCCCCCAAAACTCCTGTGTTAATGCAGGAGTATTCACAGGTGAAATGATTAAATTGTGAGGCTGTAACTTTATCAGTCCAGTCTAGTTTGGATGCAATAACTGGGATATAACTATAGGCAGGTGGGATGTAGATGGAGGAGGTGGGTCACCGGGAGCGTGCCCCAGAAGGGTGCATCTTCCCTACAGCCTCACCTTCTCTCTGTTTCCAAAATGCCATATGGTGAGCCACTTTCCTCCCCCCATCTTTCCATGATGTTCTACCTCACCTCTGGCCCAGAGGAATGGAGCCAGCCAAACATGCACTAAACCTCTGAAACTGTGAGCCAAAAAAAAAAACTTTTCCAGGCTGGGGATGTGGCTCAAGCGGTAGCTCACTCGCATGTGCGGGGTGCTGGGTCGATCCTCAGCACCACATAAAAATAAAATAAAGAGGGGCTGGGGATGTGGCTCAAGCGGTAGCACGCTTGCCTGGCATGCGTGCGGCCCGGGTTCGATCCTCAGCACCACATACCAACAAAAAGATGTTGTGTCCGCCGAGAACTAAAAAATAAATATTAAAAATTCTCTCTCTCTCTCTCTCTCTCTCTCTCTCTCTCTCTCTCTCTCTCTCCCCTCTCTCACTCTCTCTTTAAAAAAAAATAAAATAAAATAAAGATGTTGTGTTCATCGAAAACTAAAAAATAAGTATTAAAAAATTCTCTCTCTCTCTCTCTCTGAAAAAAAAAAGAAAGAAAGAAAAACTTTTCCTCCTTTATGTGGTTCTTGTCAGGCATTTTGGTCATAACAAAGTGAAAAAACCCAGAAATGTGATTGCTGGATCACATGGTAACTCTATTTGGTATCTGCATTTTAACAGGGACCCTAAAGTAATTCTGATACACATCAGAACCTCTGACTTTAACCCCTTCACCACACAGGTGGCGAAACTGGAGCCTAGGGCTGCAGAAGGTCTTGCTCTATCCTTGCCCAACTGAGGAATAAACTTTGAATTTTATGTGCTAACAGCCTAGAGGAGACAGACAGACAAAGCAATTTCAAATCATGATTATTCCTATAGCAAAACCAAGCCATGTTGCATGACTAGGAGTGGGGACTCTGACAACAATAATACTGACACATAACCCTGACTGTGTCTTAGGCATTGTCCTAAGGGCTTCAAACATATTAATTTATACAAACTGCACACACAACAGCCATATGATGTAAGGCTACCATGATCCCTGTCTACAGCTGAGCAAGTGAAGCACGAGGTAAAGAAGACCTTGATGAATGTTATACAGCGACCCTGAACATGGTAGAGCTGATGGAAGCCAGCAGTGGGGCTTCGAGTTCCCACTTAGGGCAGGCAACATCAGAACTGAGAACTGAACCGCAAATAAGAGTCACCAACCGCAAAGAGGGTTGCACCGCAGGTCTGGGGCAGAGAATTCCCACGCAGCAGATGCAATGGGGCAGAAATAAACTTCCAAAAACTAAAAGAAGCGCAAGTGACTGAAGCAACAGGGGAAGCCAGAGGGAAAGAGGAGAGCACAGAGGAAGACAAGGTCAGATCATAGCAGATCTCACTGGCCACAATGTGGAGGTTGGATTTTTGGGCTACTGGCTCTGGGAGCTGATGGAGAATGTTAAGCAGGAGAGAAACTTTGGCTTTTGCTTTTCCTCCTGATAGCCTACCTCAGTGATGTATATTAACCATGATAACGTGAAGAAAGCAAAGTCTGGTAAGGACCCTGAGGTCTAAGTCTCTAAGTTTCTGCATTTTTCACTTTTCACTGTGATTCCATTGAGTGTGGGTTTTCTGAGGCTGCGCATCCCATTCATTTCTCTGCTTGTGAGTCTCTCACACTGAAGCCAGCTCTCCTTGGCAGCCATCACTTAACTGATGACCTACAGCCTCTCAGCTGCAAGCTGTTGTGATTTACTTTTGCTCACTACACTATCATCACACCCTACGGCCCCAGGAAAAGCACTTGACCTTTCCGGAGTTCTGATTTCCCACCACTGAGGGACAAGATTACTTACCCACCTAGGGAGATCTGGGAAGACTGTAATTGCAGGTGGATTCATGATTAGGAATTAGAAACTGCAGCCTGGTTAAGGGAAGAAGCAGGAGCCAAGGAAATAGATGTGTTCGTATTTTCACCGTGAAATATCGTTTACAGCGACATAAACCGTAGAAGATTAAAAGAGCTCTTTTACATGAGGCCTTTGCCCTCCTCGAAGGCACGGCTCTCCTTGTTAGCCTGTGTTCTGGGGGGGGATGGATTTGTAAGGCTGCTCATCCCTGCAGTCTCCGTGGTGTAACCCTCTTTGCCGTTTATCTTGACCAATTCACCTCATCCCACAAAGCACCAGATCCTCCTACACTGAGCATGTCTTTTTGAATTGGGGTTGGGGAGAGAAGTACTCAGTATAGTGACTCTTTCCAACATCAGTCAGATTTCCTTATAAGGAGATGCCTTCACTGGCACTGAACCCAATCCTTATGGGACCTTCAGGAGGCTCCTTCTGCTCTTTCTTTCCCCTCATCAACTTGGGAGCAGGCTTTCGTGGCTCAGAGCAGTCAAGTGGCCTTTGCTCAATTGATCGAACACTTGCTTCCCCGAGATGATGAGTCTTGACAGAGTGATAAGAAAAATCAGGGTGCCTGGATTACCCTGGGGCGGGGGGCTGGAGGGGATCCATGTGTAGAGCCTGCTATGAAGTTTGCAAGTCATCTGGTGTCCACTGGCTCCAGACCTGGTTCTTCAACCATCATTTCAATCTCGTGAGCAACTCCATATCCTTCTTAAAAGATAATTAGTCCTTTGTTGATAAAGGCCACCAAAGCTTCTGTCATTTGCAACTAAGGAAGTGATAACTTCCAGGGATCACTGTTAGGTATCCATAAGCCCCCAATATCTGTCAAGAGTTAGGTTCATCTGCGACTCAAAATTTCAGTGACAAAAGAGAGAGGTATCTTTTTCCTCACACTGAAAAAGTCCAGAAGCAGGTACTCCAGGGCTGAAGGGTGGTTCGTGATATTGATAATGGCACAGGCTCCTCCTATATTTTCTTTTCTACCATCTTGAATTCCCATTTCCATCTGTGAGTTCTCCTATGACCACAGATTGTCACTGTGACTCTAGTCATTCAAGCCATGTTCCAGACAGGAAGGAGGGAAAAGATTTCTTGTCAAGTGAGTAACTTCTATGCACCCCTCATTGACTATGCAACCACAAGGAAAGCTCACAAATAAGAGGAGTTTTTTTTCAAGTTGGACATCTTGAAAAAATGAGAAACTAAGAGCGTAGGTTGTAAGTGTCCTTACCATTAATAAAAATAAGCATGTGAGGTAACACATATATTCATTGGCTACATTAAGCCACCCCACGAGAGTTTGGAACAACATGTTTTACATGATATAATTTTTATTTGTCAATTAAAAGTAAGCAAATAAAATGGCTTAAAAATTAAACATGAAAGTTGGGCAAATTGCCATACACAAATTTATGGAAATATTACCATAAAATAACAGGAAATGTATGTTTGGTAGGCAACTAACAATCTCTCACACACACTTTCTTGCCAATTGCTGAAGAAAGATATTCTGAGGACCCCCACCTACCTTTCCTTGTAGCTTCTCTTCAGCCTTTCTAGGTCAAACCTATCTGAAAAGATCCCCTAGTTGAAACTCTGGTTGTGAGGAAAATGACAGGAAACTTTATTTCCATAAACCTGACTTGGAATCATGCATGGCTCCACCATGTCTTTATTACATGACTTTGAAGAAGGCACTAATTCTTCAGAATCTTAGTTGCCTGAAATGTAAAGCCTCCCTCCATCAAGGAGGACAGTCCAGGTGACAATCAGCAGTTTCATCTAGGCCACAGATAAGTCAGCATTCCTAACAGGTGGAGAGTGCACCTCCCTTGCAATGAGTAGCAAAGTAGAAGATACACTGGCCACGAAGTGAATTTAAACTTTTAAAATTCTTCTCAGCCTTTGCCCCCAGGAGGAGTTTGAATTGTACCTTGATCTCAGGCAGAACTGCATCTCTCTGATCTTCCCAAGAAATTAGAGAAGGAAAGCTACTATGATCTAAAGACCAAGGAAACTCACTTGAGGCAGCTGGGAGCAAGGGGTAAATTGCATCTTTAGGGCTCAAAATATCACAAGTCCTTGTTTCAAGGAACTTGTCCATGTGTCCATTGGGTTTCTGAATATTCTGCACACAGAGACACTGCCTTTGTTTCCAACTATCTTTCCCAGGATGTTTGTAGAGAGGACAATATTGAAAGATAGAAATAGTACCTTGCTCCAGAGCAAAGGGCAAGTTTGCTTAATTGTGGATGATAAAGTCTCCCTCAGGAGCTAAGGGCCATTGTGTATACTGCCTATTATAAAAGACTTGGGTTCCCAAAGCTCTGAGCACCTCTCCTCTAACACAACCATCTCATGTATAGTTATCACCTGGCCCTCTTCACATCACCCTGTGGGAATGAGGTTCAAATGCTGATTCTCTGGCTACTGATTGTGAGGAGTAATAATGTTCTGTCTCTGACCCAGAGTCCCCCAACATCCATGAAACTGTAGCAAGATCACTCATTGGCTAATAAGTAGGTAGATCTGAGAACCTTCACAATCTTAATGCACATTTCTGTCATCACCTCCTGCCATGCCTGAGTTACCTCCCAAATATAAACACTGGGTTCTTAGTTACCAATCATCCCCCAGAGATAAGGATATTTTTAACAATTTCCATTAAGTCAGAGAAATATCAGAAAAAAATATCTTTATATTTTTAAGAACTTTCCAGTTGCACAAACAATTCCCTACAAGCACTTAGCCATCCGTTCATCCAACCCATTGGCATGATGTGGTGAAAGAATGTTTTTCCACAGTGATAGACATATCTCACAGGGCACAAAAAACAGATCGAGTACCCAACCCAAGAGTCCCCAGAAGGGACCCAAGAGCTATGTATTTAACTCCAACATTCATCTGCCCCATTATTAGGCCAAACTGTTAATGGTTGGTTTTCTTGTTAGAGAACTGGAAAGTTAAAGGAGTGGGTCTGTAACAGGCTAAGCTGATGGTGGGTGAAAGAGTCCATGCTGTTTGCATTTTCAATATTAAAAATCTTCAGCCACCCAAATTCACACAAAGAATGATCAGATAAGAAATAATCTACTCTGGGTCGTGTCAGCAATCTGTTGTCATCTCCCAGGGCGACAGCAGAAGCCAAACACTGAACAGTAATAAAACAGATAGTAATCACTGCCGCTGAGTCCATTCATTTCTAACCCATCTGCACCCCGGTACATCAGAAATTCAGCCCTCAGCATGAGCAAGTGTATTTCAGCTACCGACCCCCAGCAAGCCACCTTTCTCCAGTTCCATTCTCTTCCGAGAAATAATAAAATACTTTATGTCCATGAGTACATTCACATTGGCAAGCAGCTTCCTGTTTTTCCTAAAAGAGAGTATTTTAGCTAGAATTGTCAATTGTTAGAGTTGAATAGAACCTTGGAAATCTCCTTGCCTGAGCTCCCATTTTCATATGAAGAAGGTGAAACTCAAAGAGGTCTACGGATGCACCTAGAGCACACAGTAGTGTCTTTGTCCCCAGTCACACCTCTTTCTACAATAGTCCTACTGCTTCAGGGCCTTTGCACATGTTATTCTCTTTGCCTAGAATATCTTCCACAGCAATATCTGCATGACACATTCCTTTACCTCTCCTTTAAAAGTCTTGCTGAGCCCTTCCCTGCATATCTTATCTTAAATTATACCCGTTCACACTTGCTATCACATTCTCTGCCATAGTTGTTCCATTGACCTTAGTTGCTACCATAGCCCATAATTTTCTTATTTGCTGTCTTCCTACATTAGAATGTAAGCTCCCTGCTGACAGGGATTTTTGTGAGCATGACTAGTCATCATTGGTGTTCAATTAAAGTTTATTGGAAAAAGAAATAAGCTGCTTTAATAAACCTCCATCTGGAGATCACAAATCCAACTTGTGACAGGGAACAGCTAGGAAATCTCAAGGGTGGAGTGGACAAAACTGAGCTCATGTTACCATCTGAGGAGACGCCCTGACTGAGCTCCAGCCAACCACTGCAATGTGACATTGGTGCTCTGATTTCCATTAAAAAACAAAACACACACACAAAAAAACTGGAATTGACATCAAGAGAAGAGCAGGTAAAATCTACTGCCTTTTACATATGGGAAAAATGTTTTAATTGAATAATGAGCTCTTCCTACTGTTCAAACTGAGGAAATTACTTAAATGACACAGGTTTGTGACCTCTCCTTAAGCCAAACTCCCTGATAATGTCTAACTGAAGTTGGGAGGAGGAAGGGCACATGGCAAAAGTTCCCCTTTTTCTTCTGGGTGGCCCTGCACAAATCATATTAAATAACTGACTGCCGGGGCTTTCCCTCACCTAAAAAGTCAAGAGATTCATTGAAGAACTGATTCAGGAAGATTCAGAATAGATCACTGCACACCAACAGATCCCCAAATATCATAGAAAGTCTCCCTCTCTGAGGGAAAGAACTCAAGAGCTTCCTCAATAAGTGTTGGGTGAAAACCACTCGGTCTCCACCCACCTTGGCTGAGTCCCCATCAAACTTTAGTAATGTTTGTCTAAATTGCTGAACAATCTTTTATCTTATATTTATGTCAATTTATTCCCATATTCCTCAGCCCAGAACTAAAGTGAAATAGACTTTTTGGATATCAACACATTAATTTAAAAAGTTTTAAATTGACATAAAAATTTAGATACGTTTATCATACACATCATGATGTTTTGAATCAATCAAATGTTAATGGTTTGCTGTTGAGAGCCACAGCTGAAGGGGCCCCAGCAAACTTCCAGCTGATTGGCTCACCGTGGCCCTAGCAAACTTCCAGCTGCCAGCTGATTCGCTCCTCTGCAGTGATGCTCATTGGGCTGTTTCCCCGCCCTTTCAGACCACGGAGCTGTTCATTGGGGGACTCTTTTGGCTCCGCCCATGTGACCCAGCCAATAGGCCTCAAGAGCAGGAGTGGGGGTGTTGAGAGACTCCTGGGAAGCCAGTGGTGGCAGTTGGGCTCTGAGGGAATTCCTGAAGAGCTCCTGTGGTGCTGCATGTGTTCTAAAAATAAAGTTCATTTCTGCTTGACAAGTGGCTGGTGAATTGTGCCCAGCCAGACTGCGGCAGTTTGCTTAACAGTATCCTGAGAAAATAGAAGAGTCAAAGCTGTGCCTAAATGGACAAAGGGTACTTCCAGTCCCTAGGGGAGAAGCAACCAGATGATTTTGATGATCCATGATCCCCCAGACCACATGGAAACTCCTCAAGTGGATGATGGGATCTAAGGGCCCCCTGGGTTAGCCAGAGCCAAGTCAAGGGCCCACAGCCAGGGCACAGGATCAGTGGGGTCATTCACTGTTAGGCTTTTCCTTATCCATCCCCAGCTTCCTCCACTTCCTCCTCAACCCAGACTCCAGCGAAGTCAGTACACTAGACAAGAGGTTTCATCTGGGAAACTAGACACCTCCCCATGGGATCAGCAGCCATGGATGATTTTAAGGAAATCAAATTCCAGTTTTCCCCCTCCCATCTCCACTGACTTCCCCATGACATTGTCATCTATAGAGGTTTCTGGTGGTCGACTGGTCCCCCTCCATCCTCTCTGCAGTCACTCAGTGTGGCTCACCTCAAAATAAATAAAGGCCAGGCTGCCTACTCGGCCTACCTCTCCCCATGGTCAGTTCAGGCCCCAATAAGGGCAGAGTGGGAAACATCAGTGTCCAGGCAAGGCATCATGGGGTTTTTTTGGTATTAAACATACTTTAAGGGCAAACCATGGGGCTAAGGATAATGGGCCATGTTAGGAAGTTCAGAATTCACATCTCAGAACTTGTATTTAAGGTCTTCTCCTTGTGTATCTCCAACTTGCATCAAAGAAAGCAAGGCTGCTGAGGCCAGGACAGAGTGAAGAAAGGGGTGCAGGCTGTATCTCACCTGTACACCAAGCTCCAAGCAAGGCTTGGGGACCCACTTAGCTCTCTTCCTATCATTCTCAGAACCAGAACAAAAGATGCACACTTGAGTTATGTTTTCTTGCAGGAAGCAAGTAGCCTTCACTGACAGGCTTGACCATGTAGACATTTTTCACAAATTAAAAACCGCAACTCCACAGTTTCACATAAATACATCTAAAGCTTTTGCACTTGATAAGAAATATTGTATTAGCAAAGGTGTTTTGCAATGACCACTATTTTTATCTTCTCAGTTACAAATATGCTAAGTTAAAGAAGTTACCCAGGGATCCAACATGGCGGCCGGCGAGGAAGCAGCGACTCCAACGTCTCCACTTTAACGGGATATGAAAGACTCATCGAAACAGCTGCAGCCTAGCTACGGAGGAACTTCTAGCATAACTTCCTTAAGAGGAGAGCTGCCGTGAACTGGTAGGTTTACTCGAAGTGACAGGTTGCCCCAGAGAAGTGGATCTTGGAAGACCACGCGGGCACAGAGGTCTAGTCCCCCAACCATCAGCCGCTCCGGCAGGCGGCTCCCCCTGGAGGCCTAGCTCTCGCCCTGGGAGAAGCGGCCCCACCCGCCCGCTTCCTAACCAGGCGGCCACAGCTACTCGGCGATAAAGGTGCCCACGTGGCGGGTGCAGAAGTTAAGTCCTGCAGACGCCAGCCACCTTTGCAACCCCCGGGAACCCTGAGTGGCTTGGCCCGCCCCGCCCGAACTGGCAGTCCTCCGCCATACGGGCTCCCCCGGGAGGCCTAGCTCTCGCCCTGGGAAAAGCGGCCCCACCCGCCCGGTTCCTACCCAGGCAGCCACAGCTACTCGGCAATAAAGGTGCCCACGTGGCGGGTGCAGAAGTTAAGTCCTGCAGACGCCAACCGCCTTTGCAACCCGCGGGATCCCTGAGCTGCTTGGCCCGCCCCGCCCGAACCGGCAGTCCTCCGCCATACGGGCTCCCCCGGGAGGCCTAGCTCTCGCCCTGGGAGAAGCGGCCCCACCCGCCCGGTTCCTAACCAGGCAGCCACAGCTACTCGGCAATAAAGGTGCCCACGTGGCGGGTGCAGAAGTTAAATCCTGCAGACGCCAGCCGCCTTTGCAACCCGCGGGAACCCTGAACGGCTTGGCCCGCCCCGCCCGAACCGGCGGCGGGTGCAGAAGTTAAGTCCTGCAGACGCCAACCACCTTTGCAACCCGCGGGATCCCTGAGCGGCTTGGCCCGCCCCGCCGGAACCGGCAGTCCTCCACCATACGGGCTCCCCCAGGAGGCCTAGCTCTCGCCCAGGGAAAAGCGGCCCCACCCGCCCGGTTCCTAACCAGGCAGCCACAGCTACTCGACAATAAAGGTGCCCACGTGGCGGGTGCAGAAGTTAAGTCCTGCAGACGACAACCGCCTTTGCAACCAGCGGGATCCCTGAGCGGCTTGGCCCGCCCCGCCCGAACCGGCAGCGGGTGCAGAAGTTAAGTCCTGCAGAAGCCAGCCACCTTTGCAACCCGCGGGATCCCGGAGCGGCTTGGCCCGCCCCGCCTGAACCGGCAGTCCTCCGCCATCCGGGCTCCCCCGGGAGGCCCAGCTCTCGCCCTGGGAGAAGCGGCCCCACCCGCCCGGTTCCCAACCACGCGACCGCAGCTACTCGGCGATAAAGGTGCCCCCACAGCGGGTGCAGGAGTTAAGTCCTGCTGATACCAGCTGCGTTTGCAAGCCGCCGGCACCCAGTGCGGCTTGGCCCGCCCAGCCTGAACCGGCAGTCGGCCTCCACCATCCGGGCTCCCCCGGGAGGCCTAGCTCTCGCTCCGGGAGCAGCCCCCTGCAAGCTAGGCGAACCTTCGACCCATCGGGAGGTTAGGCCCAGCACCCTGCGGAGTGATAGAGGTGCCCCTCGTGCCTGCTGGGTAGGCGGACCTTTGACCGACCAGCAGAGCAGACCTAGGGCCTGCCAGCGTGGTAGACGGATCACACCAATTGGAGGAGGATCACAGCCACTACATGCCCTGCAAGGGTGATTATTCAACTATACAAGAGCAATATAAATAAATAGAGGGAAAATTTCAAAACACAACAGTTTCACCAAGCAGAAAGAAACGCCAGCAGTATGAAAAGACAAGGAAAGAAAGGACCACAGGCAATGCAGGTCAACTCAACTTTAGAAGAGGTAATAGGTGCAACAGATGGAATGTCAGATAGAGAGATCAGGATATACATGCTTCAGATGATCTGGAGTCTCAAGGAAGACATGAGACAGCAAAATCAGATAATGAAAGATCACATTGACAAACAAATCCAGGAAGTAAAAGATCAATTTCACAGGGAGATAGAGGAAATAAAAAACAAACAAATAGAAATACTAGAAATGCAGGAAAAAATAAACCAACTTAAAAACTCAATTGAGAATACTACCAGCAGAGTAGATCACTTAGAAGAGAGAACATCAGACAATGAAGACAAAGTATTTCAACTGGAAAAGAACATAGACAGCTCAGCAAGTCTGCTAAGAAACCATGAACAGAACATCCAAGAAATATGGGACAATATCAAAAGACCAAATTTAAGAGTCATGGGGATACAGGAAGGCACAGAGCTCCACACCAGAGGAATACACAGCCTATTCAATGAAATAATACGAGAAAACTTCCCAGACTTGAAGAATGAGACAGAATCCCAAATCCTAAAAGCCTACAGGACGCCGAATGTACAAAACCATAAGAGATCCACACCTAGACACATTATAGTGAAGATGTCCAACATACAGAATAAGGAAAGAATTTTAAAAGCTACAAGGGAAAGGAAGCAGATTACATTTAGGGGTAAACCAATCAGGATAACAGCTGATCTCTCAACACAGACTCTGAAAGCTAGAAGATCCTGGAATAACATATTTCAAACACTGAAAGAAAATGGGTTCCAACCAAGAATCGTGTATCCGGCAAAATTAAGCTTCAGGTTAGAAGATGAAATTAAAACCTTCCATGATAAACAAAAGTTAAAAGAATTCGCAGCTAGAAAACCATCTCTTCAAAAAATCCTTGGCAAAACATTGCAGGAAGAGGAAATGGAAAATAACATTGAAAACCAACAATGGGAGGTAGGACAGTAAAGGGGGGAAAGTAGTCAAAGAGGATAACAAATCAGGTTTAGTAACATCAACAAACAAATATGGATAGAAGTACAAACCATATCTCAATAATAACCCTAAATGTCAATGGCTTAAACTCACCAATTAAGAGACACAGGCTAGTAGAATGGATCACAAAACAAGACCCAACAATATGCTGTCTACAGGAGACGCATCTGATAGAAAAAGATATCCATAGACTGAAGGTGAAAGGTTGGGAAAAATCATACCACTCATATGGACAGCGGAAACAAGCAGGCGTGTCCATACTCATATCTAATAAAATAGATTTCAAGCCAAAGCTAATCAAAAGGGATAAAGAAGGACACTTCATACTGCTCAAGGGAACCATAAACCAACAAGACATAACAATCATAAATATATATGCCCCAAATAATGGTGCAGCGGTGTTCATCAAGCAAACTCTTCTCAAGTTCAAGAGTCTGATAGACCACCATACAATCATCATGGGAGACTTCAACACACCTCTCTCACCACTGGACAGATCTTCCAAACAAAAGTTAAACAAGGAAACTATAGAACTCAACAACACAATTAATAACCTAGACTTAATTGACATATATAGACTTTACCACCCAACATCAAGTAGTTACACTTTTTTTTCAGCAGCACATGGAACCTTCTCAAAAATAGACCATATATTATGTCACAGGGCAACTCTTAGACAATATAAAGGGGTAGAGATAATACCATGCATCTTATCTGATCATAATGGAATGAAACTGAAAATCAATGATAAAAGAAGAAAGGAAAAATCAAGCATCACTTGGAGAATGAACAACAGGTTGCTGAATGACATATGGGTTATTGAAGACATCAAGGAGGAAATTAAAAAATTCCTAGAGTTAAATGAAAACACGGACACAACATATCGGAATCTATGGGACACATTGAAAGTAGTCCTAAGAGGAAAATTCATTGCTTGGAGTTCATTCCTCAAAAAAAGAAAAAACCAACAAATAAATGATCTCATACTTCATCTCAAAATCCTAGAAAAAGAGGAGCAAAACAACAGCAAAAGAAGTAGAAGGCAAGAAATAATCAAAATCAGAGCTGAAATTAATGAAATTGAAACAAAAGAAACAATTGAAAAAATTGACAAAACTAAAAGCTGGTTCTTTGAAAAAATAAATAAAATTGACAGACCCTTAGCCATGCTAACGAAGAGAAGAAGAGAGAGAACCCAGATTACTAGCATACGGGATGAAAAAGGCAATATCACAACAGACACTTCAGAAATACAGAAGATAATCAGAGACTATTTTGAAGCCTTATACTCCAATAAAATAGAAGATAGTGAAGGCATAGATAAATTCCTTAAGTCTTACGATCTGCCCAGATTGAACCAGGAGGATATAGACAACCTAAACAGACCAATAACAATAGAAGAAATAGAAGAAACCATCAAAAGACTACCAACTAAGAAAAGCCCAGGACCGGATGGGTATACAGCAGAGTTTTACAAAACCTTTAAAGAGGAACTAACACCAATACTTTTCAAGCTATTTCAGGAAATAGAAAAAGAGGGAGAACTTCCAAATTCATTCTACGAGGCCAACATCACCCTGATTCCGAAACCAGACAAAGACACTTCAAAGAAAGAAAACTACAGACCAATATCTCTAATGAACCTTGACGCAAAAATCCTCAATAAAATTCTGGCGAACCGGATTCAAATACATATCAAAAAAATTATACACCATGATCAAGTAGGATTCATCCATGGGATGCAAGGCTGGTTCAATATACGGAAATCAATAAATGTTATCCACCACATCAATAGACTAAAAAATAAGAACCATATGATAGTCTCGATAGACGCAGAAAAAGCATTCGACAAAGTACAGCATCCCTTTATGTTCAAAACTCTAGAAAAATTAGGGATAACAGGATCATACCTCAACATTGTAAAAGCAATATATGATAAGCCACAGGCCAGCATCATTCTGAATGGAGAAAAATTGAAGGCATTCCCTCTAAGATCTGGTACAAGACAGGGATGCCCTCTCTCACCACTTCTGTTCAACATAGTCCTCGAAACACTGGCCAGAGCAATTAGACAGACGAAAGAAATTAAAGGGATAAAAATTGGAAAAGAAGAACTTAAATTATCACTATTTGCAGATGATATGATTCTATACCTAGCAGACCCAAAAGGGTCTACAGAGAAGCTATTAGAGCTAATAAACGAATTCAGCAAAGTGGCAGGATATAAGATCAACACGCATAAATCAAAGGCATTCCTGTATATCAGCGACAAATCCTCTGAAACGGAAATGAGGACAACTACTCCATTCACAATATCCCCCAAAAATATAAAATACTTGGGAATCAACCTAACAAAAGAGGTGAAAGATTTATACAATGAAAATTACAAAACCCTAAAGAAAGACATAGAAGAAGACCTTAGAAGATGGAAAAATATACCCTGCTCATGGATAGGCAGATCCAACATCATCAAAATGGCGATATTACCAAAAGTTCTCTATAAGTTCAATGCAATGCCAATCAAAATCCCAGCTGCATTTCTTGTAGAAATAGATAAAAGAATCATGAAATTCATATGGAATAATAAAAGACCCAGAATAGCAAAAACAATACTAAGCAGGAAGTGTGAATCAGGCGGTATAGCGATACCAGACTTCAAACTATACTACAGAGCAATAGTAACGAAAACAGCATGGTACTGGTACCAAAACAGGCGGGTGGACCAATGGTACAGAATAGAGGACACAGTAACCAATCCACAAAACTATAACTATCTTATATTTGATAAAGGGGCTAAAAGCATGCAATGGAGGAAGGATAGCATCTTCAACAAATGGTGCTGGGAAAACTGGAAATCCATTTGCATCAAAATGAATCTGAATCCCTATCTCTCGCCTTGCACAAAAGTTAACTCAAAATGGATCAAGGAGCTTGATATTAAATCAGAGACACGGCATCTGATAGAAGAAAAAGTTGGTTATGATCTACATACTGTGGGAGCAGGCTCCAAATTCCTCAATAGGACACCCATAGCGCAAGAGTTAACAACTAGAATCAACAAATGGGACTTACTCAAACTAAAAAGTTTTTTTCTCAGCAAAAGAAACAATAAGAGAGATAAACAGGGAGCCTACATCCTGGGAACAAATCTTTACTCCACACACTTCAGATAGAGCCCTAATAACCAGAATATATAAAGAACTCAAAAAATTAGACAATAAGACAACAAGTAACCCAATCAATAAATGGGCAAAGGACCTGAACAGACACTTCTCAGAAGAGGACATACAATCAATCAATAAGTACATGAAAAAATGCTCACCATCGCTAGCAGTCAGAGAAATGCAAATCAAAACTACCCTAAGATACCATCTCACTCCAGTAAGATTGGCAGCCATTAGGAAGTCAAACAACAATAAGTGCTGGAGAGGATGTGGGGAAAAGGGCACTCTTGTTCATTGCTGGTGGGACTGCAAATTGGTGCAGCCAATTTGGAAAGCAGTATGGAGATTTCTTGGAAAGCTGGGAATGGAACCACCATTTGACCCAGCTATTCCCCTTCTCGGTCTATTCCCTAAAGACCTAACAAGAGCATGCTACAGGGACACTGCTACATCGATGTTCATAGCAGCACAATTCACGATAGCAAGATTGTGGAATCAGCCTAGATGCCCTTCAATAGATGAATGGATTAAAAAAATGTGGCATTTATACACAATGGAGTATTACTCTGCATTTAAAAATGACAAAATCATAGAATTTGGAGGGAAATGGATGGCATTAGAGCAGATTATGCTAAGTGAAGCTAGTCAATCTTTAAAAAACAAATACCAAATGACTCCTCTGATATAAGGGGAGGAAACAAGGACAGGGTAGGGACGAAGAGCTTGAGACGAAGATTTTCATTAACAGGGTTGAGAGGTGGGAGGGAAAGGAAACGAGAAGGGGAATCGCATGGAAATGGAAGGCGATCCTCAGGGTTATACAAAATGACATATAAGAGGAAAGGAGGGGTAAGACAAGATAATTCAAATGGAAGAAGTGATTTACAGTAGAAGGGGTAGAGAGAGAAAAGGGGAGGGGAGGGGAGGGGAGGGGGGATAGTAGAGAATAATATAGACAGCAGAATACATCAGACACTAGAAAGGCAATATGTCAATCAATGGAAGGGTAACTGATGTGATACAGCAATCTGTATACGGGATAAAATTGGGAGTTCATAACTCATTTGAATCAAACTGTGAAATATGATGTATGAGGAACTATGTAATGTTTTGAACGACCAACAATAAAAAAAAAAAAAGAAGTTACCCACAAGTAAAAAGTTAAATTTAATTAATAACAATTTGATATGGATAGATCAATACTTTTCAGCATGATTTCAAAAAATTTTTTAAAAAGTAGATAAGTCTAATAACATGTTAGATATTATATGAATAACTTGGATAAATAAGTTTGATAACAAATGTTTTACAATTTGGTTATTTCCAATTCATTGCTTTTAATAAAATTGAAGGAAGACCCAAGTTGTCCAATGATATATTATTATTAAAATTTTATTTTGCAATATATCACCATTTGATTGTTGGCATATAATCACAGAGGAATTAAAAACAAAATAATAACCCTCTTTCTACTGCAATTTATTTTATATGTGGATATCTTACTACATATCTATAAAATCTAGGGATATAATTGATGTTGTACCCTGTCACTTACAAACAATAAGTAATATTCACCCATGAATACAAAAACTATTTGTTAAATTTCCAATCATCTCATTTAGGGACTATATTTTCAAAACTTCTAAAATTTTTTATGACTAATACCAGAATTGTGGTATTATTATGGTGCTATGATCTATATAGTAATATAGTAATGACGTATTTGTGTACTGCTAATAATTATAGCAGTAACTCAAGAACTTTTTACCATTTAGAATGTTGTGTTCAGAACAGAAGAGTTCAATCAACAAATACATGAAAAAATGTTCAACATCTCTAAGCAATTAGAAATATGCAAATCAAAACTACTCTAAGATTTCATCTCACTCCATTAAGCTATTAAGAATTCAAACAACAATAAGTGTTGGCAACAATGTGGGGGAAAAGGCACATTCATACATTACTGGTGGGACTGCAAATTGGTGCAGCTAATATGGAAAGCAGTATGGAGAATCCTTGGAAAGCTGGAATGGAACCACTATTTGACCCAGCTATCCCACCCCTCAGTCTATACCCAAAGAATTTAAAAACAGCATACTACGGGGACACATCCACATCAATGTTTATAGCAGCACAATTCACAATAGCTAAACTGTGGAACCAACCTAGATGCCCTTCAATAGATAAATGGATAAAGAAATGTGGTCTATATACACATGGAATATTACTCAACAGTAAAAGAAAATGAAATCATGCATTTATAGGTAAATGGATGGAGTTGGAGAATATAATGCTGAGTGAAGTTAGCCAATCCCCAAAATACAAGTTTTCTCTGATATAAGGAGGCTGATTCATAGTCGGGTTGGAAGGGGGAGCATGGGAATATTAGTCAAACTGTAGATAGGGCAAAAGGGAGGGAGGTGAATAGAGGGGACATGGGGATAGAAAAGACGGTGAAATGAGATGGACATCATTACTCTAAGCACATGTATGAAGACACAAACAGGGTGAATATACTTTGTATACAATCAGAGATATGAAAAATTGTGCTCTATATGTGTAATATAAATTATAATGCATTCTGCTGTCATATATAACACATTAGAATTAAAAGAATCTATAAATTGGACTTAATTACAATTTTTTAAAAAGTATGATATGTTCAAACGATATTTTTAAAAGTATTCAAACATTATTATTATTATGTTGTTGTTTTGTACTGGGGATTGAATAAGAGATGCTTTACCACTGAGCCCTACATCTCCAGATCTTTTTATTTTTTATTTTTTAAATTTTGATACAGGTCCCATTAAGTTGCTGAGTCTGGCCACAAACTTGTGATCCTCTTGCCTCAGCCTCCCAAGTCACTGGGATTACAGGCATGCACTACCATGCTCAGTGAGAAGTATTTGATTTATTCAATGCATTTTTTGCATGTTTTAGAACATGATAGGATAGTCAATAAAAAGACTTCCAAGCATACATTAGGCCTAGATGATGTGGAGTAACTGAAATAGGTATGTAAATTCAAAGGAAAATAAAGATGTAAAGTTTTCAAATGCTTAAGAAAAGTTTGTTTATGATTTATAAATGCATAGGAATGGATATCAAAGCCTTATGGATCTGGACATGCTGGCACACACCTGTAATCCCAGCAGCTAAGGAGGCTGAGGCAGGAGAATTGTAAGTTCAAAGCCAGCCTCAGCAACTTAGCAAAGTCCTAAGCAACTTAGCAAGACCTTGTCTCAAAAAAAAAAAAAAAAAAAAAAATATATATATATATATATATATATATATATATATATATATATATATATATGACTGGGGATGAGACACACTGGTTAAGTACTCCTAGGGTTCAATCCCTGATGCCAAAAAAAAAAATGCAATATGTCAGAAGTTACCTGCCTTGCATTATTTTAATTTTCTTAGCTAATGTTATCTATTGCTTATGATAGGAGAAAATCCTTCTTCTTGGGAGATGCATGCTGAAGTATTAGGAATGAATGTTAGAATGCAATTGACTTTCCAATGGCTCATCACGTGCAAAACACACACAGAGAGAACTGGAATACAAACTATTAATGATTGTTGACTATAAGTAAAGGAATCATAATAGTCATTGCACTATTTTTCAACTTTTCTTTAGACATGAAATTTACCTTATAAAAGCTGGAAAGAAATTATATACTTTGCAGCCTTCTAAACATATAATGAAAAACTTTAGCTGTGAACCAGATCTACCCCACCACCATCATTTTTTTAAATAAGCACTATTGCCACTGTATGTGCATTTAATTATTTATTCATTTATGTCATAAATACATACTTTAATTAATAAATTAAAAACAAGATGATGTTAAAGATGTCTGGCTAGAATCTGTCACCCAATAAATCCAAGTCTGAAACCTACTCTCATTTAAAAAGAGTTATGCCTGGGCCCACAAAAGCAACCAATGGGCTCTCAGGGCTGGGGTGCCACATGTGGTCCCATGTCAGCTTTGTGCCAAGTGTTCACACAGGCAAGCCTCATTCATGTCTGCACCTAAGACTATTCAATCAGTCCCCAGGAATCCTCTTCAAATATGATAGAAATGTACATCTTCCTCCTTCATAACTTAGCACAAGCATCAACTATTACTATTACCCCTAAGAAGCAATATTATATAATGTATTCTTTATATAACTCTCTAGTGTGAATGTGATTATTCACATCTTATATGATTTTAAAGAAAGCAAAAGAGGAGTTGAGTTACTTGCTCCAGGTCACACAGCAAGTAGGTGGCCAAGGAATCCAAGCCCACATTTGCCTGAGCTACTGGAACACGTCTGCTCATCACAGGGCTTGCTAAATAGGAATGCCTTGCCCAGAGTCATTCAAGGTCTCAAGATGCTGAAATAGGACAAAGTATTCGACTCAATACATCGTTGAGAGAGAGAGAGAAGCTTGACCTTGGAGTCAAGAACAGAGTTCAAGTTGTAACTGTGGTAATTAATTCACATAACCACTCTGGACCTGTTTCTCCATGCATAAAAGGGGGTAGGGTGTTGACTAGATCAGGGGTCTCCAAATTTGATTATGTACAACATCAGTCTTTGTGGTGTGGTATGGGGGATTGAACCAAGGGCTTCAAGCATGCTACTAAGCAAGCACTCTATCACTGAGCTGCATCCCCAGATCCACCCCACCACCATCATTTTTTTAAATGAGCACATATTGCCACTCTATGTGCATTTATCTATCTATTCATTTATGTCATAAATACATGCTTTAATGAAGAAACATTGCATATGTTATTTTTTTTAAAGAGAGAGTGAGAGAGTAGAGAGAGAGAGAGAGAGAATTTTAATATTTATTTTTTAGTTCTCGGTGGACACAACATCTTTGTTGGTATGTGGTGCTGAGGATCGAACCCGGGCCGCACGCATGCCAGGCGAGCGCGCTACCGCTTGAGCCACATCCCCAGCCCCATGCATATGTTATTTAAAAGCATAAAAATAAAATATTTAACAGCATGAGATAAAGATGAAATAGAAGTATTAATGTCCTATTGATTGTGGTGGCTTGACACTATTATCAGCCAATATCTCAAGCACAATATGAATGGGGGCAAGATTGATTTATCATAATAACGTTACATGGTAATCTATAGGTCAAGTTTGAAGACATTTATGGATGACTTCTTATTCAGTTTCATGTGATGCGTTTGTTTTTTCCCTCACGATGGGGCCTGGTGGAGATGATGGTCACTCACACTGGCATTACAGGTGTGATCTTCAAGCATCAGCCCCTTTGCAATGTGTTTATGAGAAAGAGCTTCACTCAAGGGGAAATGGAGTTCGTGCATCTAGCTAAGTGGGCACGTGCTAGTTTCCTGAGACTGCAGTAATGAGTACCACAAACAGGCTGAGTTCTGGAGGCCAGCAGACTGGGGTCAAGGTGTCAGTAGGGCCATGCTCCCTCTGAAACCTGCAGGGAAGAATTGTTGCCTCTTCCAACATCTGTCATCTGTCATTTGCCAGCCATCTGTGACACCAAAGTTTGCTGAGCCAAACAGTTGGAGCCCTTTGGCTTGTTGATGCATCTCGCCAATCCCCACCTCCATCATCATCACGGGGCTGTCTTCTGCCTGTGTCTCTCCCCTGCTATAAGGTCTTGTTGGATGAAGCGCCCACCCTGCTCCATTATGACCTCATGTTAACTGGTTATGCTTGCAGTGACCCTATTTCCAAATCAGGTCTCAGGTACTGGGACTTCAACACATCTTCCTGTGGGATTCGATTCAACCCATGCAGCATGCGTGAATATGCTAAAAGGAAGCAGAACAGGGACCTGCAGATGCATACAGCAAGTGAGGATGCCAGGCCAACCCGCATATTCATCTTTATATAGGGAAGAAGGATGGAAAAACCTATGAAGGAGACTCTGAAAGAGCAGCCAGAGAGAGAGAGAGTATGTATGTAAAGAGGCCACAAGAAGGTGACCTCATGCAGTTAAAGGACATGAATGCTTCATGAAGAGAAGGTCAGCAGGAACAGCTGGAGCCACCAGTCACTATGATAATGTCTAATGATTTCACATAGGACAGTCATGACGTCCCTTCATTTCTAGCATTGTACTAACATTCTTGTCCTTGATTCTGATGGATAGCCTTGTGCGTTCTGTAGAGGACAAGCCCTTTATTTTAGAGCCTGTGTCCTGGAGACTCCCTAAGGTTTCTTCCTTCTTGAAAAAAAAAATGTAATAACCCCCATGAACATCTCTTCCCCAAAGGCTACTTCCAAAACGACTAAGAAATCGGATGTTGTAAGTTAGTATTAGATTGAGTCATACAAGGATTTCAAAAGGGCAGAAAGGGGAGACATCAAAAGGACCACTTGAATCTGTTATCATATTTATTTTTATCTTAATGGCATTTCTACAAGGGAAGCATGTAGAAAAATATTGTTCATTTTGTATTGAAAGAAACTTATTACTACCAATTATTATTATATTTGCCATTTACCACGTAGAAGGGAACAGAATATACTGGTTAATGACACTAAGATTTAAGACAAACTTCCTAGTTCAACTCCTGCCTCTGCCATTTACTAGCTATATCACTTTGGGTTCTTTAATTTTTCTTTTGGGAGCAGGGGTCTCAGTTTCCTCATCTGTAAAATCTATAATAACAGTAGTATCTCATAAAGTTGTTTAGCAAATAAATACGTGTTAAGTGCTTAAAACAGTGCCTGGCACATAATAAGATCTATGTAAAAGGTTTGTTGCTATTGCTATGATGATGATGATGATGATGATGATGATGATGATGATGATGATGCTTACAATTTATGAGTTTCTTTAATGTTAAGCATTTCATGTACATCATTTCTCTTCATCATCACCAAATAGCACAGTGATTAAGAGAATGGGCCAAGAAATCAGACAGACAGGCTTTGGACCTGATCCCAGCTAATTGCTAGCTAGGCCACCTTAGACATGTCCTTTTACAGTTCTGAGCTTTAGTTTTCTCATAGTCCTGTTCAACAATCCATGTAACCCACTTAGCATTGTACCCACTGTATGGTCACCAATCCATTAAAGCAAGTTATTATAATTCTTGACCCCATGAAGACCCTGTGAAGGAAGAGCAGTTGGATCTATCTTGCAGATATTGCTGGAGTAGGTCACATACTGCTCCGTGGTCTCACAAGGGATGTGTACTACAATCTGACCCAAAAGTCAAGTCAGTTATCTGGGCACTTAGTTCTCTACTCAGCACAGTTGATGCTATTCCTTCAGCCTCTGCAGATGATTCTGTCATTCAGTCTGCTCTTCACATCCGTCATACTTCATGAATGCTGTGTCAATCACTGAATGACTAGGGTTTCTCAGAGCAGCAGAAGGTGTGAATATAAGCATTGAATCTTTCACCAGAACTAAGGAAGTCATTCTTAAAAGTAAAGTGCTAGCCTGCCTGGGCACCACGAGAAAACAAAATTTCAAGTTTTGACTAAATGGAAAAACAGTCCCTGGCACATAGGCATTGCTTCTAGACCCAGCCTAGGAATCTGCTAATGTGTAGCCTTGGCATAATGGCATAATGGATTATCTTCACATTCTGAGGCCACTTGGAATTCAGGAATTTTACCCTTTTATGAATTTATCACTCCAGGTAGGAATAGAAAAATAAAATTAATAATAATAATTAGAAAACAGTTTGAGACCCTTTATGATCCAGAATAAAGAATTTAGGGTAGTCTTTAATTAATACACATCCTTTCAAGGTGGAATAATACTCTTTATATAGTTTAGGGTAGTATTTAATTAGTGATTTAGATAGTAATTTCCAAATGCCCAATCCTGAGTATATACTGAGGCATTGCTTTAAAAGTACAGCTCTCTGGGGCCCATTACTGACCCATTGAATCACAATCTTCCAGAGAATCTGTTTTCTTAAAAAACATCTATGATTCTGGAGCTACAGACAGCTTGAAAACATTGATTTCCATCCACGAGCTCTATCCTTAGCCATTCAGATTTAATGAGGGTGGTGGTTCAGGGAATATGTTCTCAAAGCTCTTCAGGTGGTTCTAATCTGTCCAAGACTGAAAACCCACTGTTTAGATCTTTAAATTGTTGTAAATATTTTTCTTTTAAAAAAGGGATGAGATGGGTGTCTGCTCATATTCATAGCCGCACTATTTACAGGAGTCAAAAGGTGGAAGCAATCCAAGAGTCCACTGAGGGCCAATGGAAAGACAAATGTGGTATGTACCTACAATGGAGTATTATTCCACCTTAAAAGGAAGGAAATTCCAACACATGCTACAACGTGAGTGAAACTTGAAGACATTATGCTAAGTGAAACCAGTCAGTAACAAAAATACAAACACTGTATAAAACTAGCTTGCTTGGTAGGTAACAGCACACCTGCCCCACACCAGACATTGCCAATTGATTACCACATACCTCCACATAGAACCTAGATCCTCATACTATCTGATGCAGGACAGAATAATGGCAAAAAAGATGGGGAGAAAGGAAATGATAGTTATGTGCACCTCTGTCAGGAAGAGAATGGGGGGGGGTGGTAAGAAACAAAGGAGATTATTCTCTGTTATGGTTTAGATATGAGGTTTTCCCTGAAAGCTTGTGGTTAGATTATGAAAGCTATAGGCAATTTAGCGAGACCCCCATCTCCAAATAAAAAATTAAAAGGGCTGGGGGTGGAGCTCAGTGATAGAGCACCCTGGGTTCAGTCCCCAGTACCAAAACAAAACAAAATAACACTGCCTAGTGACTAATCAGCAAAAGGCTAAATTCTCTTGTTCTAGTCCCTATTACCACACAGGGGTTTCTAGGGTCCTAATTGACCCCACAGGGTACGGAGCCAGAGTAGGGAACCAGAGAATCCGTCTCAAAGCCTGTTCTGCCCCTGGGCCACAAGAGCCCCTGGTCCCTCCCTCCTCTGTCCCAGGATCCAGCTCCAGGCTGCTTCTGAGCTCAGCACCATTCCAGCTGCATGAATGCACATCTGCTATTGGCAGACCCGGTATCAGCCCAGGGAGGGTGAGAAGCACCAGACAACCGGTGAGGCTCAGAGCTGTTGGAGGACTGAGCACTTCATCAAAGACCAGGTGTGAGTGGAGGCTTTTCTGAGATGCTCCACTTGACACTTGGCTAGACTAGGTTTCCCACCTTCAAGGGGCCCACTTTTTGAAAAGAAGACAAACTGACACCTTTAAGTGAGTCACGGTTCTCTGGAGGTGTTTGCAATCCCTTTTGTCCTTTAAAACCAGAGGAGAAAAAAAAAATGTGGTATTATTCTCTTCAATAATTGGGTTCCCCATCCTGGCCTAGGAAAGCCAAAAATCTATGGGGAAGGAAGTGCCTGTGGTGGGGATTTGTCTAAGAGGGGGCTGGGCTGCTCACAAAGTAATCATTACTATAAAGGCAAATCAGTGCTTGATTTGCTCCCTGCTTTTGTGCTAATTAGTGGTGGGGGAGGAACGGGGAGGAGTAGCAAACCACAGCCAGCAGCTGTGAAGATTTGTCATGTTAATTAACAACGTGATTAGACAGGAAAACTGGAGTTGGGTCTGAGCTGTCCCGGGGTGCCCAGACTCATCCTGAAATGCCCAGGGAATGGGAAGGGGGAGCCACTGATCACCCCCGCTTGGGGCTGCTGCTCCTGCCCCAACACCAACAAAACTGGATCCCAGAGATGAGGCCAGGAGCCTCCAATTCCCTTAAGAGGAAACCAAAATGCAACTCCCGCCTCAACCCTGAAACCTACTGGAGGCATGTAGAACACACACACACACAAAAAAATGCCTGGTGAGGATTCTCTGTCACTTCTACACTCCTTTACTAGCGCAAGCCACCACCAGAAATCTTTCCCATAGCATCCTGACTGTATTTCATGTCACCTTTAAGTGTAGGTTTCTAAGCGAGGATAAATGGGTTAGTGAGCAGACTACCAAGGAGAAGCAGGGATCGGAGTTGAGAGCCCAAGATAAAGAATAATGGAGCTCTATTATTAGTGAAGTAACACTGCTTTTTTAAAAAGGGGGTTGCAAGTCTGGGCCGCTGTTAAGTGCACTCAAAAACAGCTTGATGCGCTTGCTTTAAACCTCTTCATTTTTCCTGTGCCCAGAGAAGCCATCTTGCCAATATACCTGCTTCTCAGGGTACTGAAGGCAATTCATCTACTTGCTGCCTTCCCTGGTGTCTGGGGAGGGCTGCGGCTGTCTGGGCAAATGCTAGATGCTTAAGTGTCCATGCCAGAGCCCCTGTGGTAGCCTCCCTTGCTCCCTAGAAATTGTCCTTTCAAGTACAGGCAGCTCCACTAGACGCTGGGGAAAGGAGGCACCACTGGAAATGATAGTTATGTGCACCTCTGTCAGGAAGAGAATGGAGGGGGGGTAAGAAACACAGGAGATTATTCTCTGTTACGGTTTAGATATGAGGTTTTCCCTGAAAACTTTTGGTTAGATTATGAAAGCTGTGGGCTTTGTGGCTGGACAGCAGCTGAACCAGCATGCAAGCCAGCAGCCTTACCCTGGAGCTGATGGAGCTGTTGAGGGGAGGAGCGGTGCACAGAGGCAACAAAGGATCAGAAGCAGAGCTGGACCCAGAGCCTAGTCCTACCTGCTCCTGTCCCACCTGCTGACCTAAATTTGAGGGTTGGGTTCTGCTCTGGTCACTGTGGTTTGCTTGGGAAGCTCCATGTCTGCCTCTGATCAGATTCAGCAACCTTGGGGGGGGGGGGCGGGGATGGGGGGGGTAAAGGGCTGTGAATCATTGATTTGTGATGGAGGCCCTCCTGTGCGCCAGAGATAGGCCTAAATTCTGGAGACCCAGAAGAGGGTATTCACAGTCTAGCTTCCATAGATCCACAAACTAAAATTTTACTTGTAATGGCTGTGCTGCAAGAGATAGTAGACACAGGAGAAGAAGCAAAGCTGTTCTGTGAGCTGAAAAGCCTCCTTGGGGCTGAGCCATGAGCCCCTTCCCCTAAACAGGTGCCCCTTCCCTGGTCCTGTGAGTCTCTCTGGGGACCTGGGACACTTTGCCTAGGATTTTAGTACTTTCGTGCTTGTCCTCTGGCAGCTCAGGGCCCACAGGTCTGCCCTCTCATGGAATGCCTTCTCACCCCTTCCCATCTTCCTTCAAAAGTTGCCACTCATCTTTTGGGGATGAAGAGAATGTTCGAAAACTAGATGGTGATGGCCACCCAAATCAGTAAATGTTCCAAGAACATCATTGCACTGCTCACTTAAAATGGGCGAATACCCATATAGTGTGTGAATTACACCTCAAGAAAGTTGTTTTAAAAACCTTTCCCCAATGTTTTGTCATACAGTAAAAAGGGATAGCATTTGTATCACACCCGGGGGTCAACTGAAGGAGATTTAGGGTTTAGTGAGGGAAAAAACTACATTTTGCTTGTGTCATTATAAGAAAAATTAGACACAAAAGTTTCAGAAAGATATTAAATATTGAATTTATATGGAATTTCCAGCCAGGCACAGTGGCACACACCTGTAATCCCAGCAGCTTTGGCTGAGGCAGGAGGATCATGAGTTCAAAGCCAGCCTCAGCAAAAGCAAGGTGCTAAGCAATTCAGTGAGACCCTATCTCTAAATAAAGTCCAAAATAGGGCTGGGGATGTGGCTCAGTGGTCGAGGGCTCCTGAATTCAATCCCCAGTACCAAAAAAAGGAATTTCCAAGTAAAATATTTTAATGGGATAACTTTGATTTGTATTTGTGAAAACATATTTTTATGCACCTAGGACCTCTCCATAAAAGGTAGGCACTTATTGCCTCGGGGGACACAGACTAGAAAGGGTTATATGTGATTCATGTATAATACTTTGTTTTGTAATGGCCATCCCTTCAGATTCCTGGTCGTCTCCAACAACAAGAAGTTTTGTTCACACAAGGAGGTAATACAAAATTTTAAATCAGTTTACAATCCTTCAAAAATCTACACTGAAGTTATATTGCGAAAATTTAATAACTTCTCTATCATTGAAAATATCATTGGCATATTTGTGATTACCTGAACCGATTTCAAATTCAGTCAAATTTTCTGTGCCAAGTGTTTCAACATAATGATGACACATCCAGTCACAAAATTAATTATTAGAACACTCAGCCTACATACTATTGGTTTGGATGTGTCTAAAAAAAAATACAGATGCTACAAAAATAATTACCCAGCACATATAATGACTCTTGGAATTGTGCCCACCAGGACACCCTGAGTGTCTCACCCTTTGGAAAACACACTGGGCACCTGGAACACTGGTTCTCCAGCTGCTCCATGAACATCTAGGAAGCCAGCTCCTCCTCTGGCTGCCTTATGCTCAGTGGGCAGTGGTGGTCCAGAGCTGGCTGCCCAGGTCAATGTCCAGGAAATAGGGCAAGTGGCAGGTGGGCTTGTGGCAGGACTTCGGATGTGGCACTGGGCCCCACTCCATTCAGGGCCTCAGGGCCCTGCCTATCACCCCAAGGGATGAAGGATATGATTTAGGAGGGTCCAGGCTGAGCTAGTGCCCCAGAACACCTCCTGTGTTCTGTCTCCCTGATAATAGAAGAGCATTTTCTTAAGAGTCCTTGGCCACCCTAAGACAATATCCATTTTGAGGCCCCAGGAAGGCTCCCTGGAGAGAGGGGATATACTTGCTGGGAGCCAGGAACATCAGGTTAGAAACAAACTTGAGGAGACTCTGTCCTTAAAAAGTGGGTGGACAAGTACCAGCTTGGGGGGGGGGGCGGGGAATAGAAGGGAAGTAAAAGCAAATACTGAGAGATGACAGAGTCAAAACAAAGGAATAATTACCCAAGAAAAGGAAAGAGTCCTAAGTGCTGCTGAGAGGAGTTGGAGACACGAGACAGCTGTGGGAAGTTGGTGGCACAGTAGCTGTTGGTGCCTTGGCCTTGGCATTGGCCTCGGCCTCGGAGACAGAGGCTCAGGGAAGATGTGTACAGTTGTGGGTGCAGCCTGGTAGCTCCCGAAGTCCTGTGGCAAATGTAAGCATTGCTTCCTCATTAATTGGTCCTAGAAAAGGATCTTGCCAAGGGCTCTGCTGGAGGCGATGGGGAAAAGGGGGGTTCTTTAAAAGAGCCTGGACATAAGAGGAATGAGATTAATTAAAGTCTTTCTGGAAAGACATCCTCTCCTTCTGACTCTGCTTCTGAGCAAAGGTTTGCCTATTGGGATGGCAGGAGGCAAAGTATAGAAAGGTAGAAGGTGGTAACCAGAAAGATAATGCAGAAGCATGATCCCAAAGGATGCTGTCAACTGAGTTAAGGGTTCTGTGATCTCTCCCAGTCTTTGGAATAAAGAGATCAATCTAAAGGAGAAAGTCCTTCCTTGCCCTCCTAGACTCTCAGGATGCAGAGACCCCTAATCTATAGAGAAAAACAATTGTTATTTGGATATTCAGACGATATGATGTTTAAAACAGATAGAGAAAGTGAAGTGTTCCAATGATCAAAGCCTTCACAAGCAATGTTATATTTAGTAGTTAGTTGTCCTAGTTATTTCCTTTCCTTACAGGGATTATACAGAACACACACATGCCATGACTATTCTTCCACAAATAAGATTTTATTGGCTTATTTCTCAGCTCAAGAATCCTCTGTGACTCCCAAGTACCTTCCCCATCAAGTCTGAGCTTCCGTGTTTGAGTTTTAGGGTCCTCCATTAGGGTCCTTTGTTTTTCCTTCTTTTTCCTTATTCAGCTCTCTCCATCAGGTCTCTTAACATCAATACATGTATTAACTGCCTTAGAAGACAAAGACCCTGCACTGATGTTTTGCATGTTGTTTGAAGTTCAAAACTGAAGAAAGGGGAAAAGTGTGGGACCGTTTAGGAGTTCAGAGAAGAGAGATCTGAGGAGCCCTAAACCCACACATTTCTGTGCCTCTTGAAAATGCTTGAGGAGTGGAGCTGATGAAGGAAGTGATATCACAGGAATAAGGAAGAATGTGTGATATTGAAGGTGGAGAGCAGGTGAGCATCACCATGAAGAACAGGGACACTGGAGCTGCATACTAGACAGATGACTTTAGCATGGCAGGTAACTCTTTTGAGCCTCAGTTTCCCATCTTGAATAAATCTGATGATCATATCTACCTTGCAGGGTTATCAGGGAGAAGCAAGTTTAAGATACAATATGCAGAGTACTCAACACCCTCAACCCAATGCCGAGCAGATAGCTGTCAATCAACAGCAGCTGTGAAAGTGAGTCATAATAACACCTTCTGAAAAAGACTAGAACATAAGGTCAGGCGTTTGTCCCAGAGGCCCTATTACCTGCATATGTAGCATCTTGCCCTTCTACCTACCATCTATGTGGCCATCAGCAAGTTACATAAACCTCTCTCTTCTCATTTCCATTATTCATAAAATGGGAATAATAACTCACATGCCACTGAGGGAAATATTATTAGTATCAGCATTAAGTCAAAAAAAGAAAAGGAAGCCAAATTCTAAAACAAGCTGAGGAAGAGAGAAGCGGTACACCTTCTCTGGGATTAAGGGTCTGCTGCCTGTCCTCAATTCTCAGTGATGTTGGCAGACAGAAGAGAATACAAAGTCCAGAAATAGAACCAAACAGAACATTAAGATATCCTCCCAAATCAGTAGAGAAAAAGAGACCATTCAGTAAATGGAATTGAGAATATGGGGACCATCTGGAAAAGATGGCTGCACCTTCATCCTCTTTGGAGTGGGGATGGGGGGAGAGGAGTGAACTGCGCAGATGGGGAACAGAGATGGGACAGGGACTTTTGCTGTCTCTGCTTTTGTAATTTTTAAAGATTAATTTTCTCAAAAGAATTACTCTAAAAAGTCAAAGAGAAAAAGATAAATTCTCGAGAAGTGATGAAAGACAAGGCTGGGGTTGGGGCTGGGGCTCAGTGGTAGAGCACTTGCCTAGCATGTGTGAGGCACTGGGTTCGATCCTCAACACCACATAAAAATAAATAATAAAGTTATTAAGAAGGGTGGGGTGAAAGACAGCTTGTCCAGGAGAAGGGCCTGGAATCCCATGACAAGGTTGGTGTTTCTGGGAAGTATGTGCCCCTCCTTACAAGGGGCTACACAACAAATCTACAGTCAGGAGCCCTTGTGAAGAACCTGGAAAGGAGCTCAAAGGCAACGGAAGTTTCATTTTCCATCCCTGCCTGTCACCGTGCCTTGAATTATGCATATAATTCGGGTGATATCTGGGAAGGGCATGTAGGTGCCTGTTTTCCCAGAGCTTCATTAAGTTTGCTAGATTGCAGAAATTGAAGCTACAAAAGATAAAGGACAGGTACAGAGGTCTAAGGATGCCTCTGGAGTTGTGGACCTAAATAAAGCTGAATAATTACAGGACAGGAAGCAAGTGGGATCCCTCAAAGAGAAGCTCTAAGCATTCCTTGAGAAATGCAGGGAAAATAGGAAATACATGGATTCATTTCCCCCAAGTTCATTATTTTGCTAGGACTGAAGAGTCTGGGCTTTCAAAGAAACCACAGGCTGTGTACAATGAGCTCAGAAAAATCCCTTGGGCCCTATTGTCTTGGGCAGTGATTTCAGATCAATTACCCAACTGGTAACAGCTTACACTCCCCAGGCTTATAAGACAAACAAGGACCCTTTCTGCCTGTTGACTCTGTCCAGGGGAAATGTCTGTTCTAAGGCCTCCTCCCTCCCCAATAGTGCCTCCACCGAGCACACAGGCCTTGTCTCCCTCGTCCCAACCTTTGACTTGATCTCCTCCTGGTACATCCTAAGAGGATGCACCTCAAGTGTAACCCTGAATGGGTTACAGTTTACAAGTAAGGGAAAAAAAAGAGTGCAAGATCAGTGCAGCCCATAAACCATCACTCCCCTGCCTCTCCACACAATTCTGAAGATGAAAGCCTATTTCTATTGATATGGAATGCTCTGCTGAAAAACATCTTTATGAACTTTTATCCTGAATATAAAAGGAGAACTCGATGTCTTGACCTTCTGGATCTTACCCTGGAGAGTAGACATAGTGCCAGCATCCTCACAGAAAAATCTGAAAACACAGAATAAAGATATTAAAAAAGAATTCAAACATCGATTATCCTACTATCCAGGGTAACACTGTTATGGTATTGGTGTATGTGTTTCTAATTCTTTTATTAAAGCCTGGCTGAGATAATCTGGATGATACAATACAAATTATTAGAGACATTCATTTAGCATATCATATCCTTTGCTCATGGACTTATATTTTTTTTGTAAATTTTGGTGTTTATATAATATTTCATTCTAAGGATATGCTGATATTGCTGAAATTTATTTGATTAATGCTGCAATAGATAATATTTTACCCAAAGCTTGGCTCACATATCCAATCATTCCCCTAGGATAAATTCCCAAAACTTAAGATTACAAGGTCAAGGGGTATGAACACTTTTAAGGTAATATGTAAGCCAAGCTGTCTTCAGAGGAAGTCATACCCATTAAACTTTCCCAACTGACAGAAGAATTTAACTTTTACTCTCAATATCAAACATTGAACCATTTCCTAAAGGAGCTGTGGCATCTAAGACCAGAAAGGAAGTTGATGCCCTATAAGAATGTGATACCCATAGAACTAATTCACCTGTTGGGAGAAGCAGATCTGGAATTTAAACAGGGCAGAGGAATATAATGGGCATGTACCTTTTGGTACTCTAGCCTCCATTGACTCCATTTCTGATAGGAATCCACCTGAGGAGAATTTCCTCTACCACCAAATCTATGGTATCTTTTCCAGCACCAATTCTCTGACACCAGCTGAAGGTCTAACAATTTAATTCAATTCTGACAGGAGGTAGCACAGACCCCATAGGTAGAGGGCTGAATCCCAGGAGACTGACCCACCCCCTTCAGATCCCAGTCACAAATCCAAGGTAGCCACCTATACTTCTGACTATAACAGGGACTTAGAGGCTGCTGCTGCTAAAAGACTGACTCTCACAGTGTCCTGTTTTAGACCACAGAGTGGTCCTAAAAGCTGCCAGTCATTGCGTTAAGGACCTGGCACCATCTTGCTTTTCTGACCTGTCCTTTACTCTGAGTTATTCTCTCCTACAGTTACCTTGATTACTAGGAATGACGATCTCATTGGTAAATGACTACTGATGAGTCAAAAACTGTCCCCCAGACAGCAACTTTCTTATTGCTGCCACCAAGGCTCCACACATACAATCCTGAGATAATGACAACCAGACCACAGTTTGACCAACACTATGTGACTACATATTTCAGGTCCCACACTTCCCTATATTATCTGAAAGTCCATCCCCTGAAGACAGCTGAGGATTCTTGGTCCCCTTGTTTTTCTCATCTAGCTATATTAAATAATTCCTTCCCTGCCTTTCACCCTTACTTTTTCCATTTGGTTTCTGGGATGAATGGCCAGACATGATTCACTGGGACGCCCAGAATCAGGCCTTTGGCTTAGGAATCTAGTTAACACACTTAGGAGTTCCTATCCCTTTCTCAGGTTCAATAATTCACTAGGACAACGTTCAGAAGCCAGTCAACCTCTTTACTTACTATCAACCAGGATTTTCTGTGTGAATGATAAAATGGAGTTTCAGCCAGATGGAAGAGAGTTCTGTGCTCTGTCTGGACATGCCACCTTCTCACACCTCGATGTGTTCACCAACCCTGAAGCCCCTCAGACACTGTTCTATAGGTTTCATTATGTAGGCATGATTGATGAAACCATTGGCCATTGGTGACTGAGGTCAATCTTCAGCCCTACTCCCCAACTCTGCAGTTCTGGAAGCTCTGACTCTCTAATCATGGCTCAATCTGTGCAGTAACCATCCCCCATCCTGAAGTTATCTAGGGACCCAGCAACCAGTCATCTCATTAATATATTAACATCTCATCAACACATCTCTTTAACATAAATTCCAAGAGTCTTAGAAGGTTTATGCCAGGAAGTGAGAACAAAAATCAGATGTTTATTTTGTACCAGACCTTCCCCATTTTCTGTTTTTATAGTTGTTGTACAGCACTACCCACCTCCTACTCCAAGGGTGGAGTGTGAGACCCAAGCCCAGGGTAATCAACCCATCAAATCGCCATTCTCTGCAGAAGTGTGCCTGGCCCAGATGAACAAAGGACCCTATCAGACCCCAGTGGGCCACCGTGAAACTTTAAAATGAGAGGTGTTTATGCTTTCCCATAAGAGATGAAACTGCAAAGATACAAGATCTGGGATTGTTGTAGCCATCCTTTGTTACCATAAGAAAGAATCTAGGAATATGTCATCGTGAGAGGGGAAAATCAAGTGGCAATATGTCAGAAAGCACATATGTGCCTCTGATCAAACCATATCCAAATCAGACCCTGCCTGGGCTTTTTGGTCACATGAGAATTCCCATTTTGCTTTGGCAAGTGTGGAACACAGCTTCAGTAATCAAAATCAAAACACCCTTAATCAGCACAAAGTTGATTCTAAACACTGATAATCTTAGAAGATGATCTGGTTCAGAAGCAGAACTCATGGACAAGGTCAGAGCCATGGCTCATGCCAGAGATGGGACCAACAGGATGGAAACTTGGCAAGCACACCTGCAGGCACCTGATATCCTAGAGGTGTGCCAGGCCCATCTTATCACAGACAGGAGGGACAGGATGAGCAAAGAGAGGGAGACCTATAACCCTGTAACCACAGGGTCAAGGTTTTGAGATCTTGCAAAGAAAGGAGTTTAGGTCCCAGAGCAAGAGGGACAGGTACTACAAATGTAGCACAAAGTTAGATTTGGGCAAGGAGCTGGGCAAGAGGGCACACGCCTATAATCTCAGGAGGCAGAGGCAGGGGGATCAGAGGTTCAAAGCCAGCCTTGGCACATGGTCAGCCATTGCTCTGGGCCCAAAGTGAGGCGGAACATCTTGGCCAAGGGGTGCAGTGGAAGAAAGCCTCTTAGTTCAGGAGAGCTGGGAATCAGAGAGAGGGAGGGAAAAGACAGAGGGGACAAGTGATAACCCCCAAGGGCTTGCCTCCAGTGACCTACTCCTCCAGTCATACCCTACTTGCCTACAAATCAGTCCTATTGAATGATTAATCCATCAAATAGATCAACCCACCGATTAGATTTTAGCTCTTGTGATCCACTCATTTCACCTCTTGCACAAGATTGAACCCTGAGTTCAATCCCCAATACTTCAAAAAATAAAATAAAATAAAAAAGATTTGGGCAAGAAGAACTAAAAAAGGGCCTGAGGCTTCTGCATCCTGAGAATGGGGCCAGAAAAATTCAGCACTGACAGTCATTTCAGGCAGAGCTTTTGATGCTGAGGTTCTGTATTCTCATCCTCTCTGAAGTCTGTAATTCTAAGGGAGACTCCCATAGTAGGAATTAAATATCCGTGAGGAAGGAGGCATGTTGAACAGGTGGGCAGACCAACAAGCATGGGAACATTAACCACAGGAGTGGCTAAAATCATGCCTTGTTCTGTGTAGTCACAAGCTCCACAAATACAGGCAGGAGAAGCTGGGTAGGTGCCCATTTCTGTGGACATGGATTTTGGCCTTAAAGGAGAAAAGATTCACAAGTACAGTGTTAGTTGCAAGAGACACTGAACTTCAGTGGACTCTAAGGCAGGGCAAATAGCCTACATGGGTACGTCTATGGGCACAGGTGCCTAAGGCTCACAGATAAGCCTGTTATAACTTCAAGCAGAAACAACACCCAATGGCTCTCAAATGTATGTGTGAACCTGGAAGTCTTACTAAAGCAAATTGCTGGGCCCCTTACCTAGTGTTACTGTTTCCAGCATGTCTGGGGAGGGCCCTGAAAATCTGCATTTATAACAAGTTTCCAGGTATAGTCAATGATGCTAATTTGGAGTTCACATTTTGATACCCATACCTTAGAGCCATGTTTCTCAGCTCTGAATCAAACTAACACCAAACTAATGTAATGGAGAGAAAAATAGACTTCAATAAATGGTACTGGGACAACCGTATTTCCACATGAATAAAGCTTCTCACACCATTTGCAAAAATTAGCTCAATATAGGTCAGAGACCTCAATGTAAGAGACATACTGTGTGTGTGTGTGTGTGTACCTGTGTGTATGTGTGTGTGTATGGTGTTTTTGTATAGGCAAATACTATGTATGTGTGTGTTGGCATATACAGAGTCACACTTTTTTAGAAGAAAATGTAGGATTAAATCATTTGACTTGGGATTAGGCATAATTTCTTAGAAATGACACCAAAAGCACTGATGACAAAAGAAAAAAAACAGGTAAATTGATCATTTTTAGTCTTTACAAAATTAGAAACTTTTGTGCTTCAAAGGATACCATCAATAAAATGAAAAGGAACCCACACAATGGGAAAAAATATTACAAATCATATATCTGATGAAGGAATTTTATCTAAAATATATTTTTAAAAAAACTTGCACAACTCAATAAAAAGACAAAACTTTTTTTTTAATTGTCAAAGGATCTGATAGACATTTCTCCAGATAACATACATGAATGGCTGCTAAACATATCAAAGGAATTTCAGTCTTACTGTCCATCAGGCAAATGCAAATCAAAACCAAAATGAGAAACCCACATCCACTAGAATGGCTAGGATCAAAGACAGATAGTAACATGTGTTGACAAGGATGTAGAAAAGTTGGAAGCTTTGTGCACTGCTGATGAGAATGTTAAATGTTGGTCACCCCTTTGAAACCAATCTGACAGGTTGTCTAAAGGTTAAACACAGCATTATAATATGACCCAGCAGATCCACTCCTGGGTACATAGGAGAAAGAGAAAGGAAAACATACAATCACCAAAAACTTACCCATGAATGTTTATACCAGCTTTATTTACAGTAGCAAAATTGCAGAAACAACCCAAATGTCCATCTCCTAATGAATGGATGAATAAGTACAGTGCCACCCACATGCCAAAGTATTATTTGGCAATAAAAAGAACAAGCCCTGCAGGTGATTCTGGGGCACTCAATAAAGACTGAGAACCCCTGTCCTAGGGTAACAGATGGTGACTAAGTGTGGCCTCTCCAGCTTGCATCATGCAGTCCCCACTCCTCCCTCCCTCCCTTCTGCTCCTCCAATGTGCCTTGAGGACCTCCTAACAGCTGCGACCTAGTGAAGCAAAGTAAAAGAGTTTTACTTAGAAAAGCTGCCTTTCCAGCCAGGCAGGCACAGCACCTTACCTTAACTCCACAACATAAAGGAGGAGGTAGCCAATGGGACACTGGCTCCAGCCTCTTTTGCATTTAGGCCTGGGAAATTGGCACTGTCGAAGGAAGAGGAGCTAAGTTCTGTTTGTTTCCTCTTTGTTTCAGAGTCCGTGTCTTTATATGTTCTCTGACATTCTGCATTGGCGTGCAGTCAGTCTGCAGGAAGGGAGCCCAGACAAAGGAAAACTCATTCTATGTGGAGCAGACACTGAACTAAGGTCCCGGGCTTAACACACAGGAAAGGTAACCTGAGCCCCAACCCCAGCACAGAGGTTCTGCTTTGAAACTAAGGGCTGAACACACTGTGTCTTGGCCAACAAGTCCCCATCGTCTTTGTGTCCCCAGAACCCAGCACAATGCTGGTTCAAGTAGGAATGCAATCCGTATTCTTGTGGACCGGTGGGACTCACCCAGAATTACAGGGACTGCATCTTCATTTAACTGACAAGAAAATTGAAGCCCAGAAAATCTGAGCGACTTCCCCCCATCACATGACTGATCAATGGCAGAGCCCACTATGACCCAGTCCCTCAAACCCTTGGGCCTTGCCTCCATACCTCCAGCTAAACTCCCCACAGCCAACTTTGTGTGCTTTCCAATCAGATTCAAGATATATTCTGGGGAAATAGCTGGGGATCTGAATTTTTTAATTAATACTAAATTTTGGTCTGAAACAAGTTAGTCATTTCCATTCATGGTTATTTCTAAACACCTTGGGTCTTTGTAATCTCCAACTCCCAGTAATGACAAATATTGCTGAGAGAATTGCATTGGTTCCAAGCTGGAGATGGCAGAAATAATCCATAATCCAATTTTCTGAACTATAGTCAAGTGTGAAGAGTGAGGGAGTCAAAATGGAAGGTGTGATCAGGACTTGTTTCCTGGAAGTAGCCCCTAATTAGTGAGAACAGGCAGGGTTGACAATCCTCATGGCTGAGTTTGGGGGTTGGGGGCGGGCACAGTTTACACTAGAGAAAAGACTTGTTATTTCCTACAAGGTCAAACATGCATAAGAAAAAACCAAAATCTTTCTTAATGAAAAAAGGGAAGAAAAACAACCTTTTGAATAAGTATCAATGTTGATTAGATTCTATACAAGTGTCTGGAAATAAAATGATTTTCTGAAACTAACTGAATACATTATTTATTGCACATGACACTGAGGTGGGAGAATAAGCATATTAGGAAAACAGAGGGTTCTAGGATTTTTAAAAGGTGGGGGCAGTTACAGAATTGCTGAGCAAAGGCCTCCGGATTCCTCTCCAAGTGCTATGAGGACAGCCTATAGGTCTTTGCTAGGATGTCACCCCAGTTGCAGTAACCATATGCAGCAGCCACTGTTGCTCCAGAAAAGTACTCCAAAAAGGAAAGAGTACTCCATCCAATAATAATAAAAAGCACCAGGTAATAATGTCATTAGCAGTTATTGTTCTATTAAAAATAATCTTGCTGGGGCTGGGGATTAGGTCAGCTGGTACAGTGCTTGCCTCACATGCACAAAACCCTGGGTTCAATCCTCAACACCACCACCAAAAAAAAAAAAAAAAAAGGAAAAAAGACATTAAAAATAATCTTGCTATATTTTTCAATATGCGTAAGTTTTATGAACTTTTATATTCATCAATTTGCCCTCACAACAAACCAATGAGTCATTTAGACTCAATGATGTTCCACTTTCCTTTCTTTATTGAGCACCTATTATGTGCCAGGGAACAATATAGAAGAAGATAGAAATGTTCCCTGCCCCAGTGGAGCCAATAGTCTGTGGGAGGGAAGATCTTAAATGGTAATTCCACATGAAGAAAACTTCCGCTCTCTCTATTCATCACTCAACATCCTACCTACTTTACACCACACTCTAATCAGGCACCATGACACAAAGAAGACTCACATACAGTCCCCACCTATAGGAACTTCCTGTCCCTGGTGGTGGGAACTTCCTATTGAGTCAGAATAGACTTCAAACAAGAAAATCATGCTGCGGGGGAGGAATTACTTCACCCAAAAGGAGATATTTGAGTTAACTGTGAAGAGACTACTAGGGCTTTTGGTTTTCAGAGGGGGAGCCTTCTGGGGAGGAGGAAGAAGAGCATGCAGTACTTAGGTATGAGGGAGATTGGGGGGTGAGGGCAGAGGAGGGAGGGCTGCAGAAAGGTGGGAGGAGGTAGGAGGTGAGGCTGGCCTGATAGACAGGGGCGGGCTTGTACAGGGGGTGGAATTCCTATGCTACAGAGATTAAACATCACCAGAGCAAGAAGCCGCCTTTAAGAGTTTCATCAAGACATTCATAATCTTTTCATTTTAGAAAAAAAAGAATTCTGTTTCCACAGGAGAACATGAATTTTAGAAGGAGGGCACATAGTGAGGCTAGTTAGGAGTTATAATCTACAATAGGTTCATTCAGATAAGGAAATAAAAAACTGTTTAGTTGAATATCTTTCATCACAAATGCTTAGGAACAAATGTTTTGAACTTTGGAAATTTTAGGGGGGTAGAATATTTGCATATACATAATGATATATCTTGAGGGTATGACCCAAGCCTAAAAATGAAACTCATTTATGCTTCATGTACAACTAACTACACATAGTCTGAAAGTCCTTTTATAGACAATTTATACACCTAGTCTGAAAGTCCTTTTATAGAATATTTCCAGTGTGCCTGCATTTTTACTTCAACCTGCCACATGAAGTGAGGTGGGGACTTTTCCACTTGTGGTATTATGTCAACACTGGCCAAGATTTGGATTTTGGAGGGTTTCAGGTTTCAGATTTTTTTTTGGGGGGGGGGGGCGGGGATTAGGGATGTCCAACAGGAGAGGATGATTCAATAAATTTAAGGTGATCAAATGTTTACTAAGCGCACCATTTACATGATTTAAACAAGTCATCCATACAACAGCTTTACTAGGAAGGTCTTAGTAGTCTTGTTTTATAAATGAGAAACAGAGGCTCAGAGGATTTAAATAATTTCTCCAAGGTCACATGTCTAGTAACAAGAAAGGGTCTGGATTCAAAGTCACCCACTCATCACCACATATTGCCCAGAGTGGACCCTGAGGGGCAGTTGGTCTTGGCTAAATGGGCACATGTTGGTTGCCCAGCAAGGAGTGAATACATGGGGCAGTGAATGTTGGGGGTTCCAAGGAGAAAGCAGTTGGTGTGATTCTCCCCAACCTGCTAGAATTGAAAGTCTTTATCTGCAGTCTCTGGAAGTGTTATTCAGCCTCTGTGTCCTCCGATGGAGGAACACTTTGGACAATAATCAAAGAAACAGCATTCTCTAGGGAGATCCACCAGCACCTTATTTACTGAACAAAAGGTTACAAGAATGGCAAGAAATAGGCCACAGGGAACAGAGACAGTGGGTTCTGGCTGGGGCTTCTCTTTCTACCCACTCTGCCTGCTCAGCAGGCCCATACATCACTTTTCTCCCAGACTGTTAATTAGAGAGACACCCGCCACCCTGACACAAGACGGTAATTATGAAAACAGAGCGCTGTGCACAACATAACATGGAAATGAAGTGACATGCATCCAATTAATTAAACTTTCACAGCTCCAATCGGTTTTAATTAGGAAAGCTATCCTTTTCACTCTCCTCTCGATCAATAAATGAGCTTTGCAATACATACATATTTTTTAATCAATTAGCAAACAGGAAAAAAGAGAGAGAGAGAGAGAGTCTATTGCCAGGGGCACCATGAACTATTCCACAAACTACACCTGTGTGCACTGTCCATTTTTGTTCTCTGCTGAATTTACAAACAACATTGGGTTTGAGCCTCTGCAACTTGTTTCCGGATATAAAAGAAAAAATAGTAAGAGAGCTGGGAAATCATAGCCCCTCTGTTTCTACTTACTCTCTATTGTTCTTGTTTCCAGACCTAAAAATGCATTAAGGATTCCAGAAATTAAGAAAGACTCATAGTGCAACGATGGCAGAGGAGCTCAGATTTATGTCATCAGGTTATCGTCTGTACACTCTTGACCAAAGAACTGCACTTTCTCTTTTGGTCAAAGGGCATCCTCTTTGACCCAAAATACAGTTTATGAAAAGCTGTCCACAGATCAGTGAGAACCATACAGAGGGACTCTAGCCTAGCCCTTCAGATCAGCCAGCTCAGCTGAGCCATGAATGAGCCATACATACAGCAGCCAGCTCAGCCTCACATATGATCTTTTTTTTTCATATTTTTTAGCTGTAGATGGACCTTTATTTTAGTATTTATATGTGGTGCTGAGAATCGAACCCAGTGCCTCATGCATGCTAGGCAAGCGCTCTACCACTGAGCTACAACCCCAGCCCTCTCACAAATGATCTTGTCAGCACCACTCAGCTGATGCTCCACAAAGTCTACAGGATACTGTGTTCCTGTCTGACCTCCAGACAGGTTTTTAAATCCCAACACAAGGAAGAGAGAAATTCACAAGCATGGACTTAAGCAAAAGTTCAGCGCCCAGGGGAATCAAAAGGAATAGTGAGGGGCAGAATTGATTGGGCACCTTGGGAAGCTAAAGCACAGATGGAACATTCAAGTAAAGGGTATTCTTTTTTATGCAATAATTGCTGCCTACATCTTAGAAATGCTCCTCTGTGTAGAAATGAAAGCAAAAATAAATAAACAAATAGAGAATCCCCACACCCGATGCTCAAGTGGGGCTAACCAGCACAGGCTGCCAAATGTCACCCCCACTCTGAACTCTGACAGGCACAGGTAATGGATCACGACATCCTTACACAGTGATTCCAGAAATTACTTCAGAAATCATTCGGTTAGTTTGACTTCAGAAGGAGGTAACAGAAACCTTGGCTTGAACTGGCTTAATGTGGAAAAGCATTATTTCACATAACAGCAAGTCTGGAAGGCCAGAAGCGGAGTTAATTTAAGAGGTTAGTTGATTCCATGGCTCAGTGAAATCACTGAGAGCCTGATTTCTCTCCATCTGTCTCTTCTTTCATCCTCAAGGTTGGCCTCCTCTTTGTCCTGGCTGCAAGATGGCTGCAGCAGATAAAATATCCAGGATGACCAGGTCCAGAGAATACAGAATCATCTTTCCCTGCAGAAACCGCCAGTGGGATACTCCTCACATCCTAGTGTTCCATTAGGTTGCTCGACTTTTCCCAAATCAGTCACTGGCCCAGGGAAGGAGATGACCCTGACATCCATAGACTCATGCATCTGGGATGGCATATGTGTTGGAGAATCAATCAAAGTGTTCCCAATGGAAATCTAACCTCACGACATCATGGCACCCACTAACAATGACCAATCAAGCCAGATCAGAGATAAAATGACTTGGCTAAACTTGAACTAGAGAAGAGTCAACAGTTGGGAGGCTAGAAAGCATGGTTTAGTAAGGGGAAGGGATAAAGAGATGGGGGGGAACCATTCTGATTAGAGAAGTTTGAGAAATTGAGTTCTTGAAGTTGAGACGAAGTCTGTGCCCCCATTCCCAAAAGATTGGCTTAAGAACAAAAGATTTTCGGTGGCTGTGATGCACAGCAGGGGAAGCTGTGGTTCCAAATTACTGACAAGAAATTAGGTCAGTATGTACACTCTCAGACAAGAAGTTACATTGGATTCCAGCTTGCAAGAAGGGTGAAGTGGAAGCCATGCGTCTAGAATCCAGTATTTCAAAGGGTCACAAGAAACATTCTCTAAGAGGACACCTGAAAGATTTGATACGTAAAGTAGAAAACATTTGCCGATCTCTCTTTCTGACAGGGACCACCACTTCTTCTGACTGGCAGTCTTAAAGATTCTTCTCAGTTGGTTCGAGTTTGGAAATAAAGCAAACCCAACAACTGTCTGACTCTCCAATCCCTCACACTCTGCTCTCACGTATCACCTGGAGGTGTTTGGGGACTAGATTCCATGGGGATGCTCTGTTAGTCATCTGTGTGTGGACAGTGTTGCACCTCTCATAAAAATGTGGGAGTATCTGTTTGCCCATTGACTTCAACTTTGTAGCTTTCCAATGAAAGGGTTAGGTGAGTGTATTTGATATCCTGCTACAATCGTTATCATCAAGTACTAAAGGGATGGAAGAAGAATCAAGGTGAGGGTCAATGACAGCACTATTACTAGTTGTGAGATGAGGGTGGGGGGCATAGTATAACAGAGTTTAGTCTTCATTTGTCAAATTAAAAGTCAAAAATATTACAGAACATTCATAAATCAAGAAATAGACTTATAGCTCATAATAAGGATATAAACACCAGAATAATTAAATCAAAAACAGAACAAAACAGGAGCTGGGTAAGAGACTACCACTAGCCACCACAAGTTCTTGTGTACAATTACTTTGATAAACATCTTTAAAAATATCTTAGAAGATAAATTATTGTTTGTTTTTATATCCCCACAGCCTGATACATCTTCAATAGGTTTTAAAATTTTTTGTAGTTCCGTGCAATTCCCCTTCTCCCTCCCATTCCCTCCCACCTCTCGTCCCTGTTTAGTGGTAATCTTCTTCTCATGCTCTTCCTCCCTATTCTGTTTTGAGTCACCCCCCCCCCTTATATCAAAAAAGACATTCGGCATTTGTTTTTTTAGGGATTGGCTAACTTCACTTAGCATAATCTGCTCTAATGCCATCCATGAAGGAGACCCTCATTGTTATACAAAATTACATATATGATGGTGTGAGGGGGAAGAGAAAAAAAGAGAGAGAGAGAGAGAAATGTGTCACAGTAGATTGGGTAGAGAGAGGTGATGGGAGGGGAGGGGAGGGGGATAGGAAGGGCAGCAGAATACAATAGACACTAGTATTGCTGTATGTATAAATGTGGCTATATAACCAATGTGACCCTGCAATCTGTACATGTGGAAAAATAAGAATTCATACCCAATTTGAATCAAATGTATGATATGTCAAGATCATTGTATTGTCTTGAGCAATTAATAAAAAAATTGTAGTTATAGATGGATAGAATTCCTTTATTTTAATTGCTTATTTTCATGTGGTACTGAGGATCTAACCCAGTGCCTCACACATGCTAGGCAAGTGTTCTACCACTGTCCCAGCCCCCCAAACTCAGTATTCAATACTTGTTGAAAAAAGCAGTGAAATGACTTACTCTGGGATTAGACCAGGTGCCCAGCTGAACAATAGCACTCGAACACACACAAAAATAATCTACCCACAGCAACATCTTTACAGAGAGTCAAAGGAAGCCACTGTCAGGAGCTAACAACTTTACTTCATGATGTAATGCCTAGAGGTAATCAAATCCCTACCATAGATGACAGCACTATTTATTAATTACTGAATCTAAGCCCCCACTCCCAGAGAAAGGACTTTTATGGTGATGGAAACTTCCTCCAAAGCAGCAATGGAAAAATCTCCTTAAGGACCAGTATATTCTAGACAGGTCACATTTTGTGTTTCCCTTTGAACATTTCAGGAGGCCCTTAAGTTACAAACACGTGTTTTGACATGGTGATTTGAAGCATATATTGAACAGAGGCTGTCTGAGCAATAAACTGTAAACAATTGAAAATTTATTTGGCTATAAAAATAGTTTTACAATGATGTGATAAATATTGGCACTGGGTTTAAATGTTTCAGTTAAAAGTATGTACTGTGAAAATTACTTAAATATTCTAAGTATCTGGATTGGATTAGTTATAAAAAAATGTGAAAAATGCTAGTTTGATTGATTTCCTCTGGGGTGTTCTCTCAAAGAGGTCACCCACCATTAGTACAAGAGATCCAACCCCACTTCACTACCCCAATGAGTCACTGGCCCTGAGTGAAATGTGGCTAGTAGCTGATCATTATGGACTATGAAGAGAAATACAATGTACACTCCATTTCAAGTGAAGTAGACCCAGGCTCCAGGCCTTCTGGGTCCCAGGAACTGCCTGGACATGTTTCTGCTACTTGGAGACTCTAGCATCCAGGAAGATGTCCAGCCCTCTACCTGCCCTCCCACCCTCGTCCTCCTCCCCAGCTAACCAGGGCACTCAAAGGATCTGGAGGTGGTGACATCAAAGCTTGTGTGAGGACAACGTGCTATTGACCTGAGTACATTCTTTGGGGTGATCAAAGAATGACTTTTCACTTTGTGAAAAAGAATCCAGTGGTTAAAATACAGGCATACAAACCATGCCTCCCACCATGGATTCTAGCTGTGGTCTATTGGGTATGCTTTGTCTCAATCTCTGCTGCAGTATTCACAGGTCTGCATCCTCTGACCTGGCTTTGCAGTCGCATCGTGACACATGCAAATGATCAGCCTGAAAGGATCCTACAGATAACCCAGAATGTCTCAGGGCAGTCAATCCTGCTGAACTGCTGGTGGAGTCACCTCCAGCTGGCCTCAGCTGTCACAAGTCAGCTGTAGCCAAAGACAAACAAAACCAGGCAGCACTGAAGTACCATTGACTGTATGGACCTCTCTTCATTTTTACTGTAGGTAAGGTAAAATTGAGCTGGGGGCAGCTCTTCTCATGGTCCCAGAGATGGCAGCTCTTTGTCACAACAGGGACTTGTGCCAACAGCCAATACAGCATCTGTGTTATTGATTAATAGTGATGATATCCCTCGTGGGGTGAGAGGACAGCAGGTTATTTGAATTCTCTTCTTCAAACCCTGCTCATTCTATGTGCACTTCCTGAAGCTCACAGAGCCACAAAGAACCTCGAGGTCCCACCAATAGTTTCAGGTACCACAATTACTGTTGTTTCCACTACAGTATAACAGATTCAATTTCAAAGAAAGTACCTACCCCTTGATGGCTCAGGTCAGTCAGATGGATGAAGCAAAGAAGGAAGGAGAGGCAGTTGTATATCACAGGTTCTGGTTCTGATTTTGTTAGGTGCTTGTCACAGTGATTTGCAGTGGGGCTGTCCTTGTGTCACTTTCACTGTGATAATTAGCTATTCAAGGAAGACTACAGGGCACTTGCTACACAGCCCAGCCAGACCCTCAGAACATTATCTCCACAGACAGAAGATGTCTGTCCACATCTGAGATACTTTAAACAGTTCTTAAAGATGTTTCTGAGATTTACTAGTTTCTTCCAGGGGCAGGGGCTCCAATCATGAGCTGTAGTGGGTCTGCCTCACCAGCAGAGGGGGCCCTGTGGTCACTTTTCCCTCTTAACTCTCAGCACTAGGTTGGTCATCACTTAGGAGTTGGAGCAGAACCAAACATCAAATGTAGTACTCAAATGGGTTTTCTGGGTTTTTTTTTTTTTTAATGCCTCCTACTCCTCCTAGGATGATGTCAGACTTTCACCATACATAATTATTTTGCTTTGGGCAGTGTCCTCTGACCCATGCTATTGTGAATCCTAATCAAGAAATAATTCTCTGAACATGGTGCTCTTGCTGTGACAGCTGCTTGTGTTTGCAAACTGCTTATTTCAAAACAATGTGCTATTCAAGTCTCCACTATTACAGGAAGCAGAGGAGGACAAGAGGAGAGAAGCAAATGTCTCACCAGTCCATCGGGGGTCAGAAATGACAAGACAGTGTCAACTATGGGTTTCTCATTCCACAGGTCCAAACCTCACCAACCTCCCATCTGCTCTTCTATCCTTCATCTTCCCACTCATCTTCCAGTGGGAGGATAATGAGGACTAACACTGTAGGTCACAGAGAGCTTTCTGTTGTGTTAATGGAATGAACAGGTTTGGTTAATCCTGTAGCACACAGCTCAATGTACAAGCTAGGTGACTATAACTGAGATGGTCTTTAGCCATGGACCTGAATTTTCTTAATGTAAAGTTAACTGATCCATCAAAATACATGACTGTTCTGTCCTTGTCCTGGCTATTATCTTTGAATTCTCTTCAACATCTCCCGTACCACAACAACATCTGTTTGGATAGCTTGACTCCTACAGTCATTTACATTTCTCTTAAACACTTCCACGGCATTATCTCATTGGAATCTCATAATACAAAGGTGAGGTAAGCAGAGAAGATATTAATGAGCTTTGCCCATTTCCCCAGGCAAAAGCAGTTGGTCTGTTCTACGTTCCCATATTTTGGATATCCCATTATCATAAATACTTTTCCTGTGATTACTCCTTTGCAAAGTTCTACCATGTGTTCCCCTAAGGCAGGGACCAGATCTATCTTTACAGCTGAGCTTCCCAGAGCTTTGCAATGTTCTTGACATACAATGAGTACTTATAAAAAGTTTGTCCACTTGAAATACTATACCTATTTGACAGGTAAGGTAATCAAGGCACAGTATAGGGCTAAATACTACAACATGCTACATCCAGTGCTTGAAGTGAGTACTGGAAGGCACAGCATCTGTATGGTCAAGTGGAGGAACAGGAAAGAAAAACAAGCATTCCATTCTAACTCTAGAAAAAGCATCCTGATAAATGCAAAAGGAAGATATAAACATAAAATAGCAAAAAATGATCTAGAGGCCTAGATCTCAGGCAGTAACTGGTAGGGTTGCTGGGTTTAACTCCTTCACCATGAGCAGGTTGGAGGATAAGATCTATAATGGCTCATTGAGCTCTAACATTGTATGGCCTCATCAGTTTGCTCTCTGGAAACTCTACATACACATTTACATAGACATACTATACACATGCCAACACACTCTAGATGAAGAAAACAACAGGCCATATGGGCAAAGAGAATCAAGGTCAACACAGCCATCCAGACACCTCTAAGGGGGGAAAAAATCTAAGAAAGGGAGAACTTGGAGAGCAGAAGAGTTGGGAAGGTCCAAGATGCTAGAATCAAGACTAAGGTTAAGATTTATGTAGTTAGAAGTAATTGAAGGGGAGATGTCAATGAATTGAGAGGAGAGTGCACAAACTGTGTTTATTTGTGTTTATTCAGAGGATGATAATACAGGGAAGCAGGACAACTGCTTTTCCCATGGTCAATGTCTGTTCATGAAAGGAAGGTTTGTGCTTGAAAAAGAAAACAAAAGTGGCGGTGGGGGCTATGTCCCTTCAGCCCAGTGTCATTTCCTTTCTCATCTGAACTACACTCCCACTTCATTTATTTTTGCTGTTGAACTCCAAAATCCAAATTAGGTTCACCCTATTGGATGGTCTCTTAACACTCTGAACTTACTTGCAAAAATCTTAATTATGCATGAATGAGGGTTATTATTTGTCTATTGCCTTTCTCCTCTACAAGGTTGAAAGGTCTTTGGGAGTAGAACTTTTTATCTCTTTTGCTCACTGATGGATCCCCTGAGCCTAGTATATAACAAATGTTCAGGAAATACCAAATAAACTATTAAAGAGAACTGGCAGAATTTGGAAAGTGGGTCTCTATGATCGCAGGGCCACCTTCCAGGTCCCAGTTGCTGTGACTGCCTCAGCAGTTTACCCAAAGTCAAGCAAGGACATAAGCAACAGGTGCAAACTCAGCCCAGGCTGGAAATCTGGACCTCAGCTGGTAGGAGTCATAGAGGGTGAGAATGTCCTATTTCTGTTTGAGAAATACAACCATGAAGTTTCATCAGCCGACCCTGCCTTTGGTGTGTGATACCACAATCCCCTCCCCATTTCCTCTCAGTCAAAACGGAAAATGCATTTCTTTCCAAACAAACTTATTCTGGTGAACCTCCCCAAACACATCCGTGCAGGCACCGTGCCTCCTACTCAAGTCTCCTAATGAATGACTGTGTTAGTGCAAATTCACACCCATGTCTCCACCAGCAATTGGCTGTGGTTAGTTCTGTTTTTGCAGAGCTGAAGCAACTGAGTCTCAGAAAGGATAGGTGACCCAGTGAAGGTCACACAGCCAAGTCTCCTAATGAATGACTGTGTTAGTGCAAATTCACACCCATGTCTCCACCAGCAATTGGCTGTGGCTAGTTCTGTTTTTGCAGAGCTGAAGCAACTGAGTCTCAGAAAGGATAGGTGACCCGGTGAAGGTCACACAGCCAAAAACCCATACAAGGACATCTATAGAGTAAAGCTCTTTACATGACACTAGAAGATGCTGAGGTGCTTGCCGTTCACCAACTAGATGCTTCCCTGCATGATCCCTGTTAATCCTCTCACCAGTCCTATGAGACAGGCAGTCACCAATCCCAGTTTAGAGTAGGACCCAAGTCACAGATTGGTTATACAACTAGCTCAATGTCAGCCAGCTTGAAATCACAGATCTGCATTCTAATTCAGAGCCAATCTGACTCTGTATCCTAAACTTTTTCCCTGACATACTCATCACATGGCTACTGGGGCAATTTCAATTTTCTTCTCCCAGAGTCTTATTTACCCAAAGATAAATGGGGCTGCTGGATGGAGAGCTGGTCCATGGTCCATGAGAGATTCTCACCCACAGGGGCCCATCTTCAGAAAAACCACAAATGCAGTCCTTATCACCCCAGACACACCCTTCTACTTTTCTAGATGCACCTTCTTCTTTCCCCCATCCACAGCAGAGCCTGGAGCCACTGCTTCCCCACAGCACCCCAACCCAGTTTTCCCTCCTAGAACCCAAACTCTCTTCCTCCCAGTCATTTTGCCACTGAACTTGAGCTCAGCTCTTTTTCCACGGGGGCAGTGAATCTGTTAGCACAGTGACTGAGACTAGCATAGCACCCACCACATACATACACAGGGCGTCCCTCTAAAGTTCTAGCACATCTTATTCAAGCCAAGGTTGAACGGACCAGTCCATCGATTCTGGAACATGAGCTGTGTTTAAATCCAGAGAGATCAACTGTCACAGATGCTCTGGGCCAGCATTTTTGCTATCCTGAGAAATGACAGAGTTTCATAGCCCAGGGAACCTCCTCATTCAGGGCTCATGTAGCTGCACTTAAATAAGAGAAACTCAGATGTGTACCAGATGTGTAGGTGTGGATGTTCAGGGCCTGGCACATGCAAAGCACATGCTATATTACTGAGGTACATCCCAGACCTGGATGTTCACCTCCTGATCTCTCCCAGCCCCTACCCTATAAAACTGGAAGCCTGGGAATAGCTAATGCCTATTGAGCACCTACTATGAGCCTTATCCACCTTTTGTCACTTGATCCTTAAAATCAACCTATGAGGTAGCTTACATTACCCCAAATTTACAGATAAAAAACATGCGATCCAGACAGATTAAATAACTTCCTGCAAGATGATATAAAGGATCTGCGGGCCAGTGCATTTGTCACTACAGTAGTCTGCCTTGCACATTCTCTGTAAGACTTAAGATTTTGCAAAGCAAAACCCTGCTCTTACCTTACCCAATCACACAATACTGGCTAGAAGATCGACTAGGGAGCCATTGATATTCAGCAGATAACAGAGACTGCATATGATGTACAAGCAAACATTTGTATTCTAATCTGCAATCAGAGTTCTGCTCCCAGCTCTGAGAGTTCTTGCTGTATAATTGTGCCCACAAATCCACTTTGATTTGCTGTTGTGCTTATTTATTCTTTGCATTAGAATTGCTTAGGCTCATTGGACCAACGAAACTTATAAATGGCAAATTAAACAAGAGGTGGACGTGCTAGCATGCAGGGCCATATTGATCCAGTTGGGAGGACACAGAGCACAAAACAGGTCTTTTAATGTATGGCCAAACTTTCCAAAACTATCGACAATTTTCTCCAAGGCCTTTTAATAATCACACATCTACTCAGGCTTTTGAATTGCCTAACCTTTAAGTGGTGAAATCACAGCATGTTATTTTAATCTCTTTATAATAGACTAGAGTTCAATTCAAATAAACATGTCTTCTGAGTGCTCATGGTAGGAGGCAGAAAAGGTTGGGAGGTAGTTCTCACAGACATATGGATCCCTCATAAAGCCTGCACCACATCCTCCATCTAAAACCACATTGACTTCTGGGGCCTATTGCTCTTCTCTGTAAAACAGGGCTTCCAGAGGCAGCAGCAATAGCAGCAGACCCTGAAAAAAATGGTTAAAAAAGCAATTTCTTAGGTTTTTGCTCAGAACAACTCCTGTATCTATACTATTTAAAACACTGGCTCACCTACCTAGTATCCACCTAATAAAACTTTGCTGTGTATTGAGTAAATAACACAGGGAGGGGGAACTTACAAGAAATGGGTGTTATGGAGAACCCGATGGAACTTGGACACCATCCACTTCACACTTGCCTGGGGATGGCTTCTGTTCCCCAACACAGTGGTTCTAACACAAGCATGGGTCCAAATCATCTTAAACACAGATTTCTGAGCTCTACATCCAGAGTTCTGATTCAGCAGCTCTGACTATGGTTCAGGGACAAGAAGGTTCAGTTTAATCAGTTCCCAGATGATATAGATGTTTTTAGTGCAGGAACCTCACTTAGAAAATTTGTGCCCAACAGGTAAGACTCACCTATTTCTTCTTTCAAGCCTCTCTTTCTACCATTAAATAGTATTTCTAAAGTCTTCAACCTTTTCAACACATGGGTCAAAATATTGCCAAAGGGCTGGACAAAAAAAAAACAAAACAAAACAAAAAAAACAGAACAAGAATGAATTCATTTCTCTTTAAAGAATCAGGGAGGACTCCACCTTAATCAAACAGCAGTTACTTTCTTTATTCAGGAAACAAAAGGAAGGATGCCACAGTGGTCAGGAGTTTATGGTACATTGTTTCCGCCAAGCAGGTGGATTAGAATGTTTGGTTCCCTTTTGGAAGATAGCTCCAAAGTCTCTCGTAACCTTTGAAGTTTGCCCAGCCACGAGATGGCAGCACTTCGTCAGTATTTAGGTAAATGCAATGCTGGCCCCTGGATCCTCTTCCTCTGAGGGTCATACCCACAATAGGACAATAAATAATGGATGGTGAATTTGATGGAACTAAAATAGGCTGATTTTCCTCCTGGGAAACCTGGCATTGAAGAAATTCTTCATCCAGCAAATGCAGACCCTGGAACAATGACCCAAAACAGAGCTGCATGCATTCCATTCAGTCTCTAAAGACAGAGCCAAAATTTCCCACACTTAAATTAAACTCAGGGCCAACTGGTCATGTGCTACTGAGGAGACAATGGGGCAGAATAATAAATCTTTGAACCCCAAAACATCTGGGAGAAGTGGCCATCTCACAAGGCCACCGATGGTGACCTACAAATACATATGTACTAAAAGACACATTAAAAATTTTAAATCCTTGGCAAAATGGAAAATCATCTCAAAATACATTGTCTGATGGTCAGCCAAAACATGGTGTATTATAAATAACAAGCATAATTTTTCCATGTTAAAAATGAGGATTAATGATTTGTGAGCTATAAGATTAATGAGCAATAAGCATCTATCAGAATGTACGGCAGCCACAGTAAAACTGTTCAAAGTGCAAAGCTCTTCTCTCTGTACAACCTCCCCTTACTGGGAGGCTTGATCTGAATTTACATAGGTAAAAGTACACTGGGCTTCACCAGTATACTTTCCAACTAAATGTCTCTGAAAGTTCTTGTGATTTCCATCATTCTAATAAAAATGTGTTTAGCGGCTTGATTATCTGTATAATTGCTTCCATTTTCCTTGACCTTGTAGCGAGCACCCCTAAACTTTGTAAGGCCCTTTCCTTCATCTACTGTTCAGCAGATCAGCTGTTTCCAAATTCAGCTGATCATCAGAATCACCTGCAGGCATTTGTTGTAGTCTCACTTTTAAAGCATAGATGCCATGCTTCACTCCAGCCTACTGATTTCAAACCTTTGGGTCAAAGTAGAAAAGCTGGAAAGTAATGTTGATTTCTAACGTACAGAGTAGTCCTGCAGAGTCTGCAGGGGATTGGTTCCAGAACCCCCATTGGCTGCTTAAAATTGAGAATGCTTAAGTTCTTTACATTTGCATAGTGCCTACCCACATCCTCCTGTATACTTTAAGTCAGATTACTTATAAGACCTAATGCAATGTAAATGCTGCAGACATAGTTGCTATACTGTTGTTTAGGGAATAATGACAGAAAAAAAGTCTACTAAATAGACATACATTTTTAAATAGTACAGTGCAACTTAAAAAAAAAAATTTCTATTTAAGGTTGTTTGAATCTGCAGATACAGAACTTCCCATGCAGAGGGATGAGTATACATAGTAATTCAACTGAGGGGTTTCTGATGATGTTTTGAAATGACTATTCCAAGAACACCACTTCTCAGACCCCAGAGCACTTTCTCCCACCTTCAGAATACTCTGTGGGACCTCTAGGGAGAAATGTCTCTAGGACTGGAGTTACAGGGGAGAGACAGAAAGAGACTTACCCAGAACCTGAGAGTCTCACACAGGGAAATTCAAATTTGAGTCCTCTACGTCTATCCATCCTGTTCTACCTTAGAACTTCTCCCTTTCTGTGACCTTGTGGCCTTATGTTTACCAGGATGTGCATGGTTTCGCCTGGTATACAAAAGCCAAGAAACGCTACAGCCAGTCTGACCCTTGTGGAGGCCTTGTAATCCATCCCAGAATCCTGGCAAAGCACCACGGAAAGGAAATGAGTGAAAACAAAGACATATGAACAAAGGGTCAAGTTGCCAGAACTCTTTGAACAAGAGAATCAAAGACTCTGGGAGGGGCTAATCACCTCTGTGAGGGCACTGGGGGCCATCTGAGCAAGGCCCTGGGGCAGCTGGTGGGGACAGCAAAGCAACCCCTTCACTAGCCCTCACACCCACACGGAACATCTGTTCACACCCATGGAAGTGCAGGGAGCTTTTGTTTTTATTAAGAAGGAAGGCATTTGGTTGGGGGTGAGCCTGGGAAAGGCAAGGAAATTTCAGGGCTTGCCTTGGTCACTTTCCCCCAACCAGCCTGGGGGTTTGAGTCTCTGAGTGTAAGTGTGGTGGTCAAACTTTGGCCACTTGGTTTTCATGGAAGGTTTTAGCAATGCAGAGCTGCTCCTGGGACCTGGTGGCACAAAGCTGGGCAGGGGTCCCATTTTATTCAGGGTTCGGAGAGGCAGAGCTACTGTGACATGGAGGAGGGATTATTTATTGCAAGGGTTAGACTTTATGCATTTGTGGGGGGTGATAAAGAATTCGGTGCAGCCAGTTGCCTCTGGTCTACTGGTAAACCATACGTCAGCTTGACCAACAGTCAGGAAGGAAAGGTAGGCAGTGACAAGAGCAAGGACAAACTGCGATCCCCAAGGAGGCGGTAGGACCTGCATATGCCTCTCATCCAACCTCAATGTCCTGGCTGTAGTACAGGAGATGCCAGTCTTTTTACCACAGAGATGCTCATGCACCTGGTCAAGAACTCATAGAAGCTGCAGATCTGGTGGGAACCATCAAATGTTGCCACACTGACTGCCAGAGTGAGAAAACATGATTCCACCTTCCAAAAACGCTTTTAAAAAATGTCTCTTGCAAGCAACAGTAGCTTGGACCTATAATGAAATGGGAATCCTGTAAAGGGAGGTTCTCACTTAACTAACCCGGTGCAATTCCGCACCCAACATTTTATTCCTCTTGGCACGACTCTGCCAGTGGTGACTTTGAACAGGAAAATCGAGGCAGCTTCCTGGAAAGTGTATGTCCAAAAGAAGAACATGGCAGACTGTTCTGTGAGCATAGATATGAGACCCCACCAGGGACTTTCTCAAATACTTCAACTAACTAGTAATTTGCACATAAGTAGAGTTGTGATTTCATTCTGTATGAGGGATAGGGATGCCTGGACAAGCTGGTGACACAAGTTAGTGACATATAATGAAAACTTCATAAACACAGAAAAGGAATCTGAAAGTCAGATTCTCCCCTCCTCACATTTTCTCTCCTAACCATGACCATCCTATATCTCTGTCATGTCAAGCCACTCTCAGGTCTCTGCACACACCACTCACACATCACATGCTTTGGAAACTTTGCATTTGTTTCAACGTGGAGAACTCTCCACTCCTCCTGCCCTTCCTCAGTCCTCCCTTCCTTGAATAACACCTACTCAAGTCAGCCATCCTCTTGGCTCTGATGACTAGGTACTCTGAGTTAAAGAACCCTCTGCATGCACTGTCTATTGGTAGCACCCTAAATTTTTCTCTTCAAAGGCATCTATCACCCTATTTTTTTTTAAAGAGAGAGAGAGAGAGAGAGAGAATTTTTAATATTTATTTTTTAGTTTTCGGCGGACACAACATCTTTGTTGGTATGTGGTGCTGAGGATCGAACCCGGGCCGCACGCATGCCAGGCGAGCGTGCTACCGCTTGAGCCACATCCCCAGCCCCTCTATCACCCTATTTTAAGTAGTCTTATTGAAGTATAATTGACCTACAATAATCTGCATATGTTTAGACTGAACAATTTGGTAAATTTTGAAATAGGTATGAACCCTTGAAACCATCAGCATCATCAAGATAGTAAACAAATTCGTCACTCCTAAAAGTTTCTATATGAGTCTTGTAATTCTCTTCCTTGAACACCTCTGGGCATTCATTAATCTCTTTGCCGTCATTCTAGGTGAGTTCTCATTTTCTAGACTTTAACTGAGTAGAATCATTTAACATATACTCCTTTTGACATTTTCATTCATACTCAGTACAATTATTTTGATATTCATCCATGTTGGGTATGTGTCAGTAGTTCAATCTCTTTTGTCATTACTGAGTACTATTCCATTGCATGGACATTCCCCATTTGATATATCTATTCCAAATAGAATGTGGATGCACATTCGAGTTGTTTTCAGTTTGGGCCTATTACAAATAAAGCATCTATGAATATTCATGTACAAGTCTCCTTATAGACAAATATTTGCTTTTCTCTTGGGTATTTTCCTAGGAGAAAAAGACTGGATATTATAGAGAAATATTCAGTTTTTAAGAAACTGCTAAACTGTTTTCTAAAGGGGTTATACCACTTTACTTTCCCATCAGCAGTATTTTAAAGTTCCAGTTTCTCCATATTTTATGCAACTCTTGATGTGGTCTTTCTCTTTTTTTTTGCACTGGGAGTTGAACCCAGGGGTGGTGCACTACTCTTGTGCTACATCCCCAGTCTCCTTTTATTTTTTTTATTTTGAGACAGAGTTTCCCTAAACTGTTGAGGCTGACCTTAAACTTATTGATCCTCCTGTCTCAGCCTCCAGAGTTGCGGGGATTACAGGTTTTCACCACTGTACCTAGTTTGGTTGATCTTTTGAATGTGAACCATTTTAATAGGTTGTAGTTTTAATTTGCATTTTGCTAATGGTTTGCAAAGCATTGTTTCATGTGTTTGTTATCTTTACATCTTCTTTGGTGCAATGTCCCCTTCTAGTCTTCTGCCTGTTTTTGGATTGCATACTTTGTTTTTTATTATTAACTCTTGAATATTCTTTATATATTTTTGACACAAGGACTTTATGTGATATATAATTTCCTAATTTTTCTCTAAATCTGTGGCTTGTCTTTTCCTTCTCTTACTGGTATCCTTTGAAAAACAAAAGTTTTCAATTTTGATGAAACCCAATTCATCAACATTTTCTTTCTTTTTTGGGGGGAGGGTGGGGGTGGGGAAGAAAGAACCAGGGATTGAACCCACGGGCACTTAACCACTGAGTCACATCCAGAGCCCTTTTTTGTGTTTTTTATTTTGAGACAGGGTCTTGATAAGCTGCTTAGGGCCTCGCTAAGTTGCTGAGGCTGGATTTGAACTTTCGATCCTCCTGCCTCTTAAAATGCTGGAATAAGAAAAAAAAAAATCTCCTAACAGGATCTCTCCGTAGGCAGAAGTCAAAAGAAATTTCACCAGAGAAGCTGTTCAAGCAAATGTCACTACAGGTCTGCTACTTTTTTTTTTCCCCTAGGAAAGATGATTTAAGAGATAAGACATCTCCTCCATAGAAGAGAACCACAGCTCAGTGGCTTCGTCCAATGGTCTCATGTTCTGCTGCTGACTACCCCAAGGTCTTCCACAGAGAACCAGGCCAATGGTGATGCTGACTTTTTCCAGTTGATAGCAGTGGAGATTCCATTTAAAAATTGTAGACATGTTGAATTCAATAAAAAATGAGCAGTGGGAACATATTCACAGGTGTTTGTCTTGGGGCACTGTGAAACTTTCATTTTCACAATAAAAGATTCTGAGGATAAATTACAGTTCTAGGAATAAGGAAGACTAAGATGACAATCAGTGACAACACCACAAGTTCTTGTTTCCAAAACCAAGAGTTGATGATAAAATATAATACAAATTATTCCAAACATGTGGTGAGGCTCACAAAGAAATAAAAGGAAATTTTCAAGTGCCAAAGAAAAGAATTAAATCAGAGTGCTAGCTCAGAAGCAGATAATGCTGTGATCACCAGAGGATACCAACACAATGGCTTGATTTTTAAGACTCTAAGAGACAAGATGTTAGATCCATGCAGAATGAATAGTTTGAGAGCTCTCAAATAGGAACTCTCAAAAACGTATATCTTCTCTGCAAAGACAAATTAGAACAAAATTAAAGACGTCATCTCATCTGTCTCTGCCTGAGTTCTACACAAGTAAAAATTGCTCATTTGGGAATGAGAAACCCCAGACAAATAGATCCACATTTTCTGGAAACTCCTGAATTGATAAAGTAACATAAAAACTGGTTCTGGACCAATGATAACTCTGAGGCTCTTAGAGTGAGCAAAACTCTTAATGTCAGAAGAAACTAATAAAGGAAAAATATTCACCTAAGTTCACAGCTAAAACTTCCAAAACCCACAAAGAGAATTCTACCAAAGACAAAAGGTAAAGGACAATATAAAGTTAAGAAGAGACTTTCAAGAAATTGAAGTAATAGAATTATAATCTCAAACAATTTAAAGAAAAACAGTAGGTAGCACTTATAATAATTAAATATCTAATAAATAAAAAGAAAACCTTAAGAAAGAATAACAGGTGGCCTGCAGAAGTTTTGAAGAACATGATTAACCAGCTTTATCTAATACACACAGATAAATCCCTGCACCTAACAATGAGGGATACACAGCATCAGGACTCATCGAAGTCCAGACATTGAATATCACATAACTATACTCTGATCTTAATGAAACACAATTTAAAATCTACAACAACAAAAAAGTTAACACTTTAAACTCCCATATGTTTGGAAATAATCTATGGGTCAAAAAAAGAATTTTAATCTGGGTATGGTGCCACATGCCTTTAATCCCAGTGGCTCAGGAGGCTGAGACAGGAGAATTTCAAGTTCTAAGCCAGCCTCAGCAAGTTAGCAAGGCCCTAAGCAACTCCATGAGACTCTGCCTCTAAAGTAAAAGAAAGAAATTTTAATGAATATCAGAACACGTTTTGCATGGAAAGAAAATGAAAATACGATATAACAAACTGTAGGCAATGCAGCCCAGGCAGCACTCACGGGGAATGTTATAGAACACATATATAACTTAGAATAACAGTCCAGTAAGCTAAGCCTCCAATTCAAAAAGCTGGGAAAATAAGAACAAAGAAATCCCGTCCAATCAAAAATTGGGGATGAAAAAAACTAGAAGAAAAGATCTTGAACAATTTCATTATAAAGAAGTGATAAGTGTTTAAGGAGGCAGGTATGTTTAACCTAACTTAAATTGCATACACATATCAAAACATCACACCGAACCCCGTCAATATCTACAACTTTCATGGTTTCACATAGCAGTTAAAATCTAAATTTAAGTTTAAAAAAAGAAAAAAAGGTTGAATAATAAAGTATAAAGATCAGTAGAGAAATAAATGAAATAGGAAAGAGAAGAAATAGAAAAATCAATGAAATCAAAAGTAATTATTTTAAAAATGACTAATTGACCACCTCTGACAAGATTAATAACAGTGGTCTATTTTAAAATTATACATACATGCACACTCACAACCACCAATTAAGAGACATAAAAAGGAAACTAGTTACAAATGCAAGGGAGATTTTCAGAAGTGATATGAAAATAACAATATAATGAACATTTAGATTAAAGGTACAATATTCTAATCTAGAAAATACAATTTATCAAAACAGTTCCAAGAAGATAAGACAAAATCTGTATAGATCTCTCATCATTTTTTTTAAAAAACTGAATCAATTAAATGTATTCACACTCAGACATACAGATACACATGTGCAAGAGTATACCCACCAAAAAACCCAACCTCAAATGATTCTATGGGTAAAGTCTACCAAACAATGAAGGAACAGATATTTTCAATCTGATTCAAATTGTTTCCAAGCACCGAAAAAGAGGAAATGCCTCTCACTCATTTCATGAGAGCAACATGTCCTTGATACCAAAACCAGAGAGGACATTGTGAGAATGCAAAACCATAAGCCAATCTCACATACACAGGCGCACGAAAAAAACGGCTGTAAACTGCTTGCAAAATAAATTGAGCAATGCACAAAAAAACCCTTGACTTATACGTTTTGGCCTAAAAAGGTCTAATGTTTAAAAATCTAATTGTATGATCTGCACAATAATAAATAAGGAAAGGAAAACTTATAGAAGCAAACAAGGCATATAATAAAATTAAATTTCCATTCTTGGGGAAAATTCTTCTTTCTCCTTTCTAGCTTTCTTGAAATATGGTTAACAAATTTGCATCTATTTAAGGTGTACAACATGATGTTTTGAGATGCATATAAATTATGAAATGCCCACCACAATCGAGGTAATTAAAGTATCTATCATCATCTCACAGTCACCACATATTTCAGTTTATGTGGAGAACAATTAAGATCTCTTAGCAAACCAAGTGTATGGTATAGCATTTATTGATATATCTGTGTTAAGTGTGAGTGTACATGTGTAGGTGTGAGTGTGTATGTGTGTGCAATATGTTGTGGGTATGTGAGTGTAAGTGTGTATGTGTGAGTGTCTGATGTGTGTGTCTAACTAGGGGTGTATTGTGTGATTGTGAGATCACGTGTGAGTATGTGTGAGAGTATGAGTGTACATGTGTATGAGTATGTATATGTGCATGAGCATGTGTGTATGTGTGCATGTTTTGTGTATGTGTGAGTGTGTGTGTGCATATGAGTGTGCATGTGTATGTCTGTGAATATATTTGTGAGTGTGCATGTGTTTGTGAGTGCCTATATATGTATGAGCATGAGAGTGTACATGTGTGGGAGTGTGTGGGAGTGTATGAATGTGGGTGTGGGTGTGTTTGCATGTGTGAAATGTGTGTGGGGGTGTAAGTATGCATGTGTGTGTCTGAGTATGTGAGTGTATGTGTGTAGTTGTATGAGTGTGTATGTTTTTTAGTGTATGTGTGTATGCATGGGTATGTACTTGTATGTGTGTGTTAGTGTCTATGTGTGAGTGTGTGTTTAGGTATGTGCTTAGGTGTGTATGTACATGTATGTGCATGTATGTGTATGTGCATGGGTATGTATGTGTGTGTGAATTTGGGTGTATGAGTGTGTGTGCATAAGATTGTGTCTGTGTGTGTGCATGTGTATGTGCATTACCTTGTGTTTGTGTGCTTATGTGTATGGGTGCTTGTATGTATGGGTGTGTGTACATTTGTGCATGTGTTTGTGTGTTTGTGAGTGTGTTTTGTGTGCATTGTGTGTGTGCATGTAGTTTGGTTTGTGTTTGTGTGGGTTTGTGTATATATTAGCATGGGTATGGGTGTGAATGTGTGTGCACATGTGAGCATTTGTGTGCATGTGTGTTCATGTGTTTTGGTGTGTATGTGCATGTGGACAAGCACGTTTTGTGCATGTATTTGTGTGTTTGTGTGTGCATATGCACACATGCATGCAAATGTGTCTGTGTGTTTGTGCATGTGCTTCTCTGTGTGTGCTTGCTTGTGTTGTGAGTCTGTTAGTGTGTGAGTGTATGTGTGTGAATGAGTGTATATGTGCATGTTGTGTGTATTTGTGTGTGATTTTTATGTGTATGTATGTTTGAGTGCGTGCTTGTGTGTGTGCTTGTGTGTTTGTGTGTGCATGTTGGAGTGTGTGCTTCTCTGCTTGTGTCATGTTCACAAGTGTGCATGGGTTTGTGTGTGCATGCACATGTGTTTTGTTTTTGTATGTGTGTTAGACACACTAACACATTCACAGAGACATGCACACACATGCACAAACATGCACAAATGCACACAAACATAGACTGGCAATACATATGAACACAAAACACACACATACACACACAAACTCATGCACAAACACAAATAAGCACACACACAAACACACAGAAATATACACACAAACAGGCACACAAAACTACACACTAACATGCATGCACACATATAAATGCACCCACACACATGCAAACACATACATGCACACAGTCAAGGACATGCACACAAATATACATACAAACACAAATGCTCATGTATATACAACACACATGAACACACAAACATGCACACCAACACACACAAACACATGCACACATATACAGACACACATGTACACATAAACTCAAACACAAAAACAAGAACACACACAAACACATGGGCATACAAACATGAGCACACAAATATTAAAATACATTCACAGGCACACACAATTATTAAAATACATGCACAGGCACACACTTATGCAAGCATACCTATGAGTGTGTATGAGTGTGAAAGTGTATGAGTGGTTGTATTTGTGTATCTATGAGTATGCTTGAGTGTGAGTATGTATGTGTATACATGTAAAAGTATGAGTCTGTGTGTGTGTCTGTGAGTGTACATGCTTGTGTATTTGTGTTTCATGTGTTTCGGGGTGTGTGAGTGGGCATGTGTGTGAATGAGTGTGAGTATATGTTTGTGTTTGTGATACTGAGTCTGTGTGCATGTGTATGCATGCATTTATTTGTTTTGTGTGAATATACATGTGTGTGCACGTGTGCTATTTATGTGAATGTGAGCGCACATGTGTGTATGTGTATATGTGTATGTGTGTGCATGTGGTGAATAAGTAAATGTGTTTCAGAGTGTGTGTGCATATTATGTTTTTAGTGTGTGAATGTGCATGTGTGAAGTGTATGTTTGTATGAGTTTGTGTGAGGGTCTGTATGTTTATGTATTTGTGTACATGTGTGTGCTTGTGTATGTGTGCATGTGTGTTACATGTGTGCTTGTGTTTGTGTGTGTACCTGTTTGTGCTATGTGTGTTTGTTTGCACATGTGTGCATGCACGTGTTGTGTGTATTTTGTGCATTTTTGTGTGCATGTTTTTTGCTTTTGTGATTGTTTTTGCGTTGCACATATTTGTGTTTGTGCATGTTTGTTTTGTGTGTTTGTATGCATGTTTGTGTGTGAACTTCGGTGTGTTGTGCACGTGCATTGCATGTGTGTTTTCTTGTGCATGTGTGTATGAATATGTGTGTTTGTGCTTGTGTGTTCATGTGTGTGCATATGAACAAACTCAAAAAAATGCACAAAACATGCACACACAGGCACAATCATGAGCACACATGCACAAAAATATGCTCAGCCAATGAACATGCACACACATAAAAACACATGCAATACACACAGTAACAAACCCACATACATGCACACAAACACCTACACACATGAAAATGAAAACAGACACACAAATACACATGTGCGCACATGCACACACAAACACAGAACCACAAACACATGCACAAACTCACATGCACACACAAAGATAGCCACAAACACACAAACATGCATGTCACATGCATGCACATGCATACACAAACAAACATAGGAACAGAAAAATAAACACAAATTCACACACAAACACACCCACAGGGCTGGGGCTGGGCCTGTAGCTCAGTGCAGAGTGCTTGCCTAGCCATGTGTGAGGCACTGGGTTCAATCCTTAGCACTACATAAAAATAAACAAATAAAATAAAGGCATCGTTTCCATCTACAACCCCCCAAAATTTTTAAAAACATCCACAAACATGCACTATCATAAGCACACATGTGCACACACCCAAACACACACTCATACAAACTCCTATGTAACACATGCACACATCAATACACCCACAAAGACACACACGATCACATGCACATATGCACATAAACACACATGCAAAAAATGCACATGCAACGAACACACACAAACACAGGAACACAAATGTTCATACATGAAAGCTTACACATAAACACACATGCACAATATGCACATACACTTCCACACAATCACATTCACACAAACAAAAATACACACTCACACATACTATAATACATGCATGCTCACATATATACACTCTCACACACATGTACACACACTACCACAGACACATACACACATAACACATTCAAAAACACACTCACACATAAACCTACACACTCAAACACACATGCACACTCACATATACACACATCAAAAACACACATTATACACTCACACACGTATACTGACACATACATGCACAACAAACATGCACATTCATACACACTTACACAAACATAAGCAACCAAACACACACACTGACACACAGATACATACACACACATTCAAACACAGTCTGTTTATGTATGTATATATTTATGTATGTGTGAATGTGTGTTTGAGTGTGTTTTTTTGCATGTGTGAGTGTATGTGTGTGGGCACGTGTGAGAATGTGTGTTTCTGTGTGAGTGTGCATGTGTGTATGTATGTGTATCTGAAATGGGCCATCTCATATCTGTTATTTATAATGCAATCAAATGTGTCTTATGAGAAATGTCATTTCTTTATTGATCTGTATCTAAGGAATAATTTATTTTAAAAGTTTCAAACAGGTCCTTACTCTCACACCCCCCTTACTGCTGTTTTGTTTGCTATTCCTATAGGCTCCTAGGTATCAATTCTAGAACCTTCCAGGATTTTTACCATAGAAATGACTAACTATGAATGTTGACTGTAATGTGCTTCAAACCACATTCATAAGTATATGCCATTCCCACTTATCACCAGATCTCATGACTTTTCATAAAAAGAGCCTCCAAACTAATGGCAGATATCCCTACCAGCACACAGCACTGGACCCACAGCTTTGAAGAGTGAAGTGTTTCAAAAACCAAAGTTTAAAATTAAAAAAATGTATTCAACTTCATAGCGAGCAGTCCCTACAGCCCGGTGTGCCTCACTCTCTCCTGTTGATCCTTAGGAGATGAGTTCACAGTAGCTTTAAATGGGTCTAAGGAAGAAACTGCACCTATTTCACAATTTTGCTGAGGCCTGCCTGGCAGAAACCACACAGCCGAAGGCTGATGCGAAAAAAACAGGTACGTTACACAAACCAAGATGGAAAAGATGAATCAAAGCAAGCTTTTATTTGTATGCTTGTTTGGAGATCTAACGTTTCCTTCATAACTGAAAAACAGCAGTCACACTATGTGTGGGAGGCATTGTCAACTAAGCCTTCCTAATACCCCCAGCACAAGCACAGAACTTGACTTTGGCCCTGAATATGGCTCAGCTAGTCGACACTGCCTTTCTCACTTTATGCTTGCCTCTTGTCCAGAAATCCTCAGCTTAAGTTCCAGGTGCTGGCTTGCCCAGGAAGCTCATTGGTCCACCACTGAGAATGATTTTCAGCTGTGCACAGCTCTGTCAAAACACACCCAGGTGCCACAGCTTTCCCACTCCAGGCAAATTACATGCACACTTCATCTGCTCTTGTCTACAAAACATTTCTGGCAAACTTCCCACCTGTTTTAGTCCACTTTGATTTACCATAAGAGAATAACCCAGGCTAGGTAACTTTATAAAGAAAAGGTATTTATTTAGCTTACTATTCTGGAGATTCGAGGAAATGCATCTGGTGATTGCCTTCTTACTGGCAGAGTCCTGAAATGATGGATCACATCGCATGGAAAGAGACCAGAGAACATGTTTGTGTGTCTAGATCCTCTGATCTCCCTCTCCTCTCATGAAGTCACCAGTATTCAATCATGGGGGCTCCACTCTGATGACCTTACTGAATCCTGATCACTTTCAAAAAGCCCCAACTCTACACAATTAAGGGATTAAGTTTCCACCCTCCTAGCTCACAAATTTCAACACATGAACCCTTGGGGTGTGTACTCCAATCATATCCAAACAGTACCACCACCATTACTGTGAGGCCTTCAAGTCTTCCCTTTCTAGACTGGGCTGGGCTCCTTGTCTACTTTCCCTTTGTGACCACATCTACCTCTATTGTTAACATTTGTGGTAGTCAACTTTTCATTGCTGTGATCAAAATACCTGACAAGAGCAACTTCAAGGAGGAAAAGTTTATTTGGGGCTCGTGGTTTCAGATGTTCAGTTCACCGTCAGCCAACTCTGTTGCTCTGGGCTTAAGGTGAAACAGAACATCATGGCAGAATGGCACAGTAGAGGAAAACTGATAGGCCCATAGAAGCCATGAAGCAGAGAACAAAGATCCATAGAGAAAATATAATCCCCAAGGACATACCCCCAGTGACCTTCTTCCTCCAGCCATGCCCCATCTGCCTACAGTTACCACCCAGAAATCCATTTAAACTGTTAATCCATCAAATGGATCAATCTGCTGATGAGTAGAATTCTCATAATCTAATAATTTCACCCTCAACATTCCTGCATTGTCTATCACAGACACCTTTTAAAAGACACTTCATATCCAAGCCATAACAATACTCATTATGGTCTCCCATCCAAGTACTAACCAGGCCCGACCCTGCTTAGCTTCTGAGATCAGACGAGATCGGGCGAGTTCAGGGTGGTATGGCCGTAGACTCATTATGGTATGTTTCTATGTTAGGTTTGAGCCAGATCTTATTTATCTTTGTCCCTCCGACGTGTAAAACTGTGACTAGCATCTAATAGGTAAAGTCAGCTTATCTCATTGCTAAAGCTCTCATTAATCAAAAGTTCAGAAAATAAAGTGAACCCTGCAAAGGCCTGGGCAAAATCCCACCCAGACTACCTGTGGAACAGGGAGACCTCTCCCCTAAAGCCATTAGCTACTGTTCTTCACACAGAGTGAGCACCTCCATTTAAGCATAATAGCAAATGAGGGAGGTCTGGGCGCACTCCAGCATCACTCTGTTGATCTGACTCTGCTTTTCTCTTTAATGCTAAAAGAGCAAGGATGCCTGGTCTGATGGGAACCAGAATCAGTTTGGAAGTGAAAGAGATTTGCTGTCCAGAGTCTCCTAACATGTTGTGCTAAACAGGTCCCCCTTCCTTTCTGGTCTTCAACTCATCTATTCTTAAAATGGGATAGCTACCCCTTCACACCCAGTAAGATGGCTACAATAAAAAGACAGATGTGGGCAGGGTGTGGCAAATTGGAACCTTCATTCACTGCTGGTAGGAATATAAAATAGTGCAACCACTTTGGAAAATAATGACAGTTCCTCACAAAGTCAGAGTCAACATATGACTCAGAAATTCCCTCTCAGGTATATGCCCAAGAGAAATAAAAACAAATTTAAGCAAATTTTCAGACCAAACCTTGTACACAAATATTCATAGCAGCATTCCTTCTAATGGCCAAAAGATGGAAACAGTCCAATGTCCATCCACAGATGAACAGAAAAACAGAGTGTAGTAGATCCATACAATGGAATATTGTTTAGCCCCCAAAAAAGAATGAAGTACTGATCCATGTTATAACCATGGATCAGTACTTTATTCTATATAACCATGGATGAACCTCGAGACCTTTATGTTCATTCAGTAAAAGAAGGAACAGGAGTGAATATTTCCTGGGTATAAGATCTCCTTTAGGAGTTGTGACAGTGTTTGAACTATAGAGAAATGATGGTCATGCAATGTTGTAGATGTACTAAACGCCACTAAATTGTACACTTGAAATGGCTACTTTTGAATTGTGATGAATTCATCTCAAAGTTAAATAAATAACTTTCAAGACTTGACAAAAATGGTTTCGATTTTTAGTCTAGCCTGGATCACATTTTGTCTTTATACCAACAGAGTCATAAAATAAAATCCATAGATATTTTTTAATGTAGAAAGAGGTCCCCCAAAAGACTTCAGCAGTCCCGTTGGGAGGTGTGAGATGACGGTTCCTGAAGGAAGTAATCCATGATGGCAGACCAGCAACAGAGGCTTGGCAGAATACAACCAACAGTGGAGAGGATACAATGGCTACCAGACACTTCCTGGGGGCTTCCAGAAGCCATTCCAGGTGCAAGTGAAAGCCATGGAAGGAAAAGTTACCACATTCAAAGTGGCCTTATTATAACAGCAGGCTGGAGAGGAATATAGTTAATAATAGCTATTTAATAATAACTACGAATTTTTTTAATGCAACCTTCTTCCTTCATTCAGCTGGACGCTGTGCTGCAAATTCAATGGGCAAAGCTGGCCTCCCAGTTTCACAGAGGTGGAACTGCAGCTACTTAGAGAAGCAAGTGATTCGCCAAAGTCACAGCTTGGGAAGGCAGGCAGAGCCAAGGAATCACGCCCAGGCTTGTGTCTGTGGCTTTCCCCATAATACCATGTGGCCTTTCTGAAAAGGCAGTATTTTCTTTTTAAAGAGAAGCATCTGAGCTGCAACAAGCTCTGAATGTGGGGCCTTCAAGCCTGAGCTCAGCTTCTGATAACTGTCACTCTGGGCCTCCTAAAGTGAGCATGTGGGCAGCATCTGCCGTGAGCGCTACAGAAAACCTCACGGAGACAATAAGCCCTGAAAACAATTTCATAGATGATAAAGAGAAACACAAATAGAATCAGAGAATCTGTGGTTGGGAGCATGTTCTTCCTTGGTCTGAAATCATCACTGTTCAACTTCACTTGTGAACTGACAGCTCATCACTTTCTGATCTCATTAGCAGTTCTAGGGTTCAAGTACATAAGTGTGTCAGGGAGAGAAAGCAGGTTTAGCTTCAAAGGGAAAAGATGAGGGGGATGTTGTTCACATATTTGGCTCTTTCTTGAAAGGTCCATGCAGATCAGTGAGCTCAAGATTTGCTTGAACAAAGATGGGGGCGGGGGTTGGACTCTGATAGAGAGGGTGGCCCTTGGGAAGCAGGTAAGGAAAGGGAGGAACACTTTTTGCCCTGATTATTTAACCAGAGGGCTTCCTTCCAGACCAACACCTTAGGACGACTTGGCTGCAGACATTGACCTTTCAAAGCCTACGCCCAATTACCCAGTTAAATAAACAGAGCCTCGGGGATCTCTCTAGATAGCGCATTTTATCATCTTTTGGCCACGTACAGTGTTTCCAAGAAAGCTGTCCTGTTGAAAAATTGCTGGGCTGTGAGAGAAATCAGCAAAAGGTGCATATTTGTAAACAGAATCTCTAATATTCATTATTTTTCCCAGAAGGGGTAAGGCAAGTTCCACCACCACCACCGGATAAAAATGACTATGAGTGTTGTAGCTGTCACTCCAATGACAAATGTATTTTCTTTGCTGCCCAGAGCAAGTCTCTTGACACGCTCTGAAAAGTGAGGGGGATCTTAATTGCTAAGCCCCACTGGAAAAAGGACAAGCATGCTAGCGATGCACATATTTTAATGATGGGGTCTGTACCAGGAGGGGTTGGTGTAAACCCTTTCTTTGCTCAACTGCCTTTTCTCCAAGGAGAGTTCCTCTGTCTCCAGGAAAAAGAGGGGGCAATTAGAAAAGAGGCGATGGATTGCTGTCCTGTGCAGAGCTGGTGAAGAACTGTCCTTGGGAACTGGGACACTGGGGGCAGCAGATCAGATTCTCATGGGAGTTTACTATTCCAAGAATGGAGCTGGTGGGAAAGGAAGGCTGGCGAGCCCCCACAAGCATGAATAGGGTAGGATCCAAGCTGACTGTAAGACTTCTGCCTTGTTCCAATCTCCCTCCTTTTCTAACCCATCGCCTGGTGGCCTCCATTCCCCTCCTGCTTCATGTGAGCATGTCTCATCTCTAGGAGTTTGATTGCTGGGAAGGACCCCTGAAGATTATCCAGTCAGATGGAAAATACCATCTATACCTCCTCCATCCTGTCCTGTGCCCAGTGCAGACATCATTAATTGAGCACAAGGCTCGTTCTTTTTGAGTCTAAAAGCAGGCTTCAAATTTTCTTTAGCTCAGCCTTCCAGAAAGCCACCAACAGTGTTTGTACAACAGATGAAACCTGTTTCCCAATTTTGTTTTGTTTTGTTTGGTACTGGGGATTGAACTCAGGGGCACTGAATCACTGAGCCACATTCCCCAGCCCTACTTTTGATTTTATTTAGAGATGGGGTCTCAACCGAGTTGTAGTGCTTCATGGTTGCTGAGGCTGGCTTTGAACTCGCCATCCTCCTATCTCAGCCTCCCAAGCTGCTGGGATTACAGGTGTGTGCCACAATGCCAAGCCTGTTTCCCAATTTTAATTTCACCTAACCTCATCTTTTATTGTTTATTTAAATACTTTTCTTTTTATTTAGTTAGAGATTGCAGATTATACTATTGGCTTTTTATTTTGTTCTCTCCCCCCCCTCCTCCGCCTCGCCCCATCCCTGATTCTTTGTCTTAAAAACAACAATAACCAAAAGAGCTTTACTAAGAAAATCGACATGTCATGAAAATTGACCCTTTTAAAGTATACAGCTGAGGGGTTTGGGGGATACTCACAAGATTATGCAAACTTGACTGCTATCCAGAATATGTCATTACCCGCCCCCGCAAAGATCCCTCAACTCCTCCGCAGTCAATCCCCACTTCTCCCTTCTCCTGAGCACGGAGCAACCACTAATGTACTTTCTATTTCTTTGCCTGTTTGGGACATTTATTATAAAAAGAATCATGCAATCTGTGACTTTTCGTGTCTCACAATTTCAGGTTGTTTTCCTTCTGATTTCAACAGAAAGTAAAGCACCTTTAAGACCCTACCAGGGGCTGGGGATGTGGCTCAAGTGGTAGAGCGCTCGCGTGGCATGCGTGCGGCCCGGGTTCGATCCTCAGCACCACATACCAACAAAGATGTTGTGTCCGCCGAGAACTAAAAAATAAATATTAAAAAAATTCTAAAAAAAAAAAAAAAAAAAAAAAAGACCCTACCAGTGCCATGACCCCAGACATTCTGCCCACTGGGAAGCTGGCTCTGTCTTCCAGGTGATCTCCCACCCTCCCCAGAGCAACTCCAACTCTGCAGACCACCACACCCTGCTGCTGCCAATTTCTGACATCTTCCCAGAGTCCCCCAGAGTGCCCAAAGGCCGGATCCTGAGTGGGGGACTCCTCATGCCAAGCCTGTCTGGTTCCCTGTGGTCCACTGCATGGCGCTGACCCAGCAGTTAGATCCAGCCCTCCTCAGGCTCAGCCCACCCTCTGAGCCCCATAGCTTTGATCCTAGGCCAGGCTTGTCTGTCTGGCTTCTTTCTCACTTAGAACTGTTTCCTCCAGAGGGTTTCCTTATGCAAAGAGGCTGTCCACCATCAGGGCTGAATCCTGGGCTGGGCTGGGCTGGGCTGGGCAGGGTAAACACTGCACCATAAGCAATCTCTTTTGCTTCTACCATTGCCAGTGCGTGGCTCTGGAGGAGACAGCTCAGAGTCCTGGTGGGACAGCAAGTACTGAGCACAGGAAGCCCACACTTATGCCTTTGTCACTTTTCCTGGCTCCTCCTCCCCAGTCTGTTCCCAGAAAACTCCTTCTGCTCCCCGAGCCTGTTCAGCTGGAGGGGTGGGAAAGGAAGACTGTCTGTCAGGCCCTCCAAAGGGACTTCCAGAAACTGGGGTGGGGAACCAGCCTTTGAGGAGAGGACCACACAACAGGGCCTTGGGGAATTCAATCTCCTGCATGTGATTAAGGGCGATGGAGGCGGAAGGGAGGGCTGAGAGCCCAGGCCTGGGCTGGGCAGCTGGGAGACTGGGAATCACAGGGGTGTTCCAAGGCATTCGAACGGGTGGGAGGGGGGTCTCAAGGGGGCTGGATGACCACCTCTCTCTGGAACCTTCATGTCTGCCTGATCCCCCTCCATGTATGCATTCCCTTAATCAACCCTCTCTTGAACTCCTTCTGTGTACATGAATAAATCTAAGCACAAGCTATCTTTGGGTTCCTTATAGAGCCCAGGACACCAGGCAAGAGCATAAAGCAGCCCACTGTCCATTCCTTCATTTATTCATTCATTCATTATTAACATGTTTTCCTAAGCATGGGATGCACTCCATGCCATGCTCGATGCTGGAAATGCAGAAATAAGCCAGGCATGACCCTCAAGGATCTATAGTCCAGTAGGGACAATAAATTAAAGTGCAGTTTGACAAAAGGGACCAGGCAGAACACCACAGAAAGAGTATCAAGTCTCCCTAGGGTAGTGTCAGGTGTTGGAAAGGATTTAAAGAGAATCTTAGTCTGCTCTGCCTGTCATTAAAATAAATAAACAAATAAATACAATCAACACACACACATAGACCGAGTGCCTTAAACAACAGAAATTTATTTTCTCGTAGTTCAGGAGATTGAAATCCAAAGTCAAGATGGCAGCAGATTTGGCTTATTTTGAGATCCTTCTCTTTGGTTCACAGATAACTCTTTTTGCTGTATCCTCCAATGACCTTTCCTCTGTGTGAGGACATCCCTGCTGTCTCTACATGTTCAAATTTTCTATTCTTATAAGGAAAGAACAGCTATATTTTAACTTCATCACCTCCTTAAACGCCCTGCCTTAGCCCATTCATGCTGCTCTAACAAAATGCCTGAGACAGGGTGATTAATAAAGAACAGAAATTCATTTTCTTATAGTTTGGAGTCCAAGATCAAGATCTCAGCAGGCTGGCAAGGGTTTGATATCTGCTTCCAAGATAATGCCTTGAATATTACATCCTCCAGGGTGGAGGGACTCTGTCCTCACATGGCAGAAGGTGGAAGAACAAATGGGATGACTCCCTCTGCCAAGCCATTTTCTAAGGAAACCTAATCCTGTTCCTGAGGGTGAAGCCCTCATGACTTTATCACCACTTAAAGGCTCTCCTTCTTAATAGCATCCCACTGACCACTAAGTTTCATCACCTGAATATTGGAGGGGACAGAGTCGAACCGTAGCATGCAGTCATGCTCCCAGGTACTGGGGGTTGGAGACTCAACCTATGAATTTTAGGAGCCATCATTCAGTCTCTATCAGAGAGGTTACCTTTGGGCTGTGCCTTGATAACAGAGTCAAAAAGAGTCAGATGGATAGAACAAGGAACTATTATTGATGTTAAGGCTTATAGAGCAAAGATACAGAAATATCAAACACCCCCTCCTTCAGGGAGCTGCAAGAGGTTTTCTTGGTGAAAACCTGAGAAAGGGTCCGGAAGGAGGTACGTTGAGCATTAACAAGGCTGTGTGTTTCCCTGGCCACCATGTAAGGGAAGGTAGGTGACGGTTAAGAACTCAGATCCTGGGCTGGGGTTGTGGCCCAGTGGTAGAGTGCTTGCCTAGCATGTGTAAGGCATTGAGTTTGATTATCAGCACTACATATAAATAAATTTTAAAAAGGTCCATTGACAACTAAAAAATATTAAAAAAAAAAAGAACTCAGGTCCTGAAGTTCCTTGTATGAGAGCTGACTATTATGCAGATTCAATAAGACAAAGTTTATTACACACATAGTGTCTACAATAAACACAATCACAAGTTCTTTCCTTCTTCTTTATGCCCTTCAGTGACTATAAATTATTTGGTTGTTAGTGAAAAAAAAAATCTTTGAAAAGTGGTTATCAATTAGTTCTGTTGCTGTTGCAAACACCTTAGATAAACAACATAAAGGAGGAAAGGTATAAACCTTTTTCGCTTGCAATTGCAGAGGTTTCTGTCCATGCTCACTCGACCCTTTTGCTTTGGACCTGTGGCAGCACAGTATATAATGGCTGTCATGCTTGGTGGAAGAGCTGCTCACCTTATGGTGCCTGAGAAGTGGAAGAGAGGAGAGGTCCCCATATCCCCTCCAACGGCATGCCCCAGTGACCAAACTTCCTCCCACTCGGCCACAATTCCTAAAGTTCCACCACCTCCCAATAGCACACAAGCTGGGGGACCAAGCCTGGAATATATAGGCCTTTGGGAGATGCTTCATATCTAAATTGTAGCAATGATCAAGAAGCAGCAGATGTTGGAGAAGTCAGGGTGAGAACCTCCATACTGTGTCTACCCATCAAGTATTTACTGGATTTAGTTTTCTGGTGCTGTATGGAGGAAAGAAAATAACAAAGCAGGCTCCTATTGTAGCAGACGTCATTGCTCTTTTGGGAATGTTCCTGAAGAAGATGAGCCCACCCCTCAGGATGTTGGCAGGGGCAGCATAGTTATAATCAGCTCTCTCCTCGTGGCCCAGAAGGCACAGCCCTCAGAACTGGTAGCTAAATCAAAGCATGAAAGACAGAAATGACTTAAAAGACCTCCCAGAAAGTGGCTGAAGGCCCCAAAGGGTATTTTTCACATAAGCTCTCTTATGAAGGGCTTCAGGGTTGGTTTTCAAATTTCCTTGAACCTTGTAGCTGAAAGCAAGCTTGAAAATCTGTCTGCTCCCCCAGTGTCTTAGAGGGACGTGGACAGAACTGTGAGCCTTGGGACAGAACAAGATTCTGTTCTGGCTTGGCCTTGTCAAACTCTGCACCTCGAATGGCATCACTAGTCAGTGAGTGTTTTGGAGCAGTCTGTTCTTCCATCTCTAAAATCAGGAGCAGGAGATGATTTGCTGTCCTCAACTGCCTTTGGATTAGGTTCCCATAAGGATCAAATGAGGTAACTGAAGTTATTATGCTTTGAAACGACAAATTTCTACACAACCTAAGCCACTTCTCAGAAAAGCAAGACCAGTGGGTTTCCAGAGTGGATGTAAAACGATGTCTCTGTAGTTTCCAAGCTGTGCACATTGAAGACATCTGGTTGTTGGTTGGAAATAGTCACACCTGAGCTCCCCAAGATCAGTCCTGAGTATTGGTATTTTTTTTTTCAATAATCCTTACATAATTCTAATACGCAGCCAGGGTTGAGAAACATAGCTTATAGACCAATCCGTCTGATTGGGTTATTTTACCACTTCAAGCAAAACATCTACCCTCCATAGCTGTGGTGGCAAAGAAAAATCTCTCCTCCCAAAATGCTTCCCGAGCAGGGAATCAAATCCTCCCACCTTAGGGCTCTGGGTCTCAAAACTAAATATACCTAAGGTTTCTGTGGGTTGTTTATTAACAAGGAAGAGTTCAGCATCCTCAGTCCCCCAGGATCTGATCCAGTACATCTGAGTCCTTACTCTCCGGAAATCTGCATTTTGGTAACAAAGTGGTATAAAGAGAATGCAATAGACTCAGAAGAAGAAAGTAGTAATTTAAGTTTTATCCTTGCTCTCATATTAACACAATGGGTAATTTGGGGCTTAACTACTGACAGCAAGCATAACCACAGTAGCTATATTGTTTATTGTTTACATCCCATATGCTGGTACCTTAAATACAGTATCCAAAATTTCCTAAGAGCTGTGAGGGCATATTCTGGATGGATATATATATCTCCCCAGTACTTCTTCTTCTGGTAATAGTCCCGTTTGCATTAAAGTGTCCTTTCCACATTGAGTGGAACTGCTGACTGCCCAGTACCACCCCTCTGGAGACAGGAGCGGGTCAGAGGAAGACATGTGACTCAACTCCAGCTAATTATGTCCCTCCTCCTGGGAGCCTGATAAGTGGATACAGGTTAGGGCAGTTGCCATCTGCTTTCTCTGGGTAGAATCCCTGGCCTGGCCCTTCTAAAGATTTAGTTGTTTAACTCTTCCATTTCATGAGCTACCCAGTATCCTTCCTGTACGTCTTTCTCTTACTAAAGTTACAGTTTCATTTACTAAAAATACCACTAAAATATTCATTTTACAGATAAGGAAGCTGAAGCCCAAAGGAACTAAATGACTAACCCAAGGCCCTGCAGCCAGAAGGCCACAAAGCAGGACTCAATGCCAGGCCTGTCTGGCTTCAGAAGCCACACACTTGTCATTACTCACTCCAGAGTCCAAGAGAGAGAGGAGAAGAAGGAACCACATATATATACATTGTTTGAAAAGTATAAAGTGAAATTTGAAAGTTACCATTAACTTCCTCACCCATCCCTGTATGGGCTTATAATCTCTGAGTCTGAAAACTAGGCTAATTATTAATTTAATTTTATCCATTTTTATTAAATGTCCCAAAGATCTAATCATCAAAATTATATATTATATTAGAACATATGAAAGAAAAAAAAAGAGGTATACAAAAAAAAAAAAAAAAAAAACCAAGGAAAACATTCCCAAAAAGGAATAATTAAGGCCAGAATTCAGCACCACCTTGGCTGAGTTTCTATTTTCTTTTCATTTTTTGCAGTTGTAGATGGACAGCATGTCTTTATTTTATTTATTTTTATGTAGTGCTGAGGATTGAGCCCAGTACCTCACACATACTAGGCAAGCACTCTGCCTCTAAACTATAGCCCCAGCCCCTATTTTATATTTTTATTAATTGACTTCTTAAATTTATGGGTCCTGGATTATGATCTTGAAATTACAAACAGGGGCAAGATTTGTCACCAAAAATGCAACCAATTCATCTTCCAAGCATTAAATCTTCCAGCCGTTCCTCCCGTAACAGATAACTTCTTTTTCCACCCAGCCATATACTTGAGACTATGGGGGCGGGGGGAATCTATGTTTGATTCCATAATATGACTTTTGTTCTGCTGCTCTCTGCAGTCTAAAGCCAATGTCAAGCAGGTCTCTGTCACTAAACAGAAATTAATTTCACAAAATTTACTTTAGAAACAAACATAGCTCTGTTTATTGAGCTTTGACTCAATGTCAAATTGACCTCATCAGCCTCTTGTGCTCATTATCTCCAATGTATACCCTAAAATAAATGCCCCTACAGGACTGGCAGTTGGCCAAGTTACACACACACTGTCCCACTGTGCTTCTGGGCCAGTACAAGGTAGCAGTTTATTGGCAAACCACTGACCCCACTCCAAGGAATTTAATCTTAAATATGATCACCAGTGTACTTGAATATTAAGCCCTAAGGTTATTTATATCAGAGAATTACTTACAAAGAGAAAAATGGAAATAATGTAAAAAGCCTAAAAATAAATGATGGCAGATGTTGCCCAAATTATGATGGTTTAATGATTTTCAACTTCACAATGATGTGGCAGTGCACCCAGGCAACCATTCTGTTTTTCACTTTCAGTGCAGCTGACTGCATTGAGATGTTTAAGTAATACTTTAATACTATAAAATGGGCTTTGTGTTGGATGATTTCACCCAGCTGTAGGCTAATGTAAGCATTCTGAGCCATTGAAGGTAGGCTAGGCTGTGTTGGGTTTTCTTAAATGGAAAAAAAATTATAGAATATAATGTCTGGTGTGGTGGATTCCACTCTGTGTATATGTGTGTGTGAGTATGAAATATTTGCTCTCCCCAAATTAGAATAGACACCAAAATGAAGGGGACAGTTGACTCTGATAGCCGTAGTTATAAGTTATTTTCTGAAGGGTTCATGTCTTTTAAATTTTAAAAAGAATTATTTTAAAGCAAACTATTGGATTGACCATGAAATAGTCAAACTGGCTAGGCTTGTCAGATCTGAACTAGCTGCTAATATCCCATAGTACTGGACATTTGGATCTTTAGCTGCACACCATCTGGAGATATCATCAGAATGGTTCCAGGCATTGAGTGTCCTGTACAAAGATGTCAAGGAAAAAGTCCAAAGAGACAAGTAAATTACAGAGATTAAAAAGTAAGAGAGGGAAAAAAAAAAGGTAAACAAATTACCCATGGATGAAATGTAAAAGTTCAAATTTAACAGGTACTATTTTAAGCTACCAATTTGCTTTTTTTAAATGCTAGGAAAATGGCCAGAAGTAAGTATGATAAGAGGGTTGGGTTGGAAGAGGTCAAGTAGTAAGCCAGTCTGGAAGACCATTACTACTCTGGTAACCTGAATGAGCCTAATAGAAAGGAGGAAATGCAACAATGACCTGTTTCCCTCAGGCTCCAAACCCATTTTCAACTCCACTACCAGGCAGCTGCTTTCAGGGATTATTTGGAAAGATGCGTTGAGTTGATTTCTAACATTGTTCAAGAGATCAATTTGACCACCATGTTGGATTTGGCCTCATGTCCCAGAGCATCCCACATAGAAAGTGCCCTTTGTCTCTTGACTCCCTGCCACCAAGACACAAAGGATTCAGGGAATTCCCCACTCTGACTATGACATCACCCCATGCTTCATGTGCTCACAGCAAAAGTTTCTGTTATTGTTAAAGTTATTCCGAATAATATGAGCACAATCTCAGGACCCTTTAGTACTCAACCGTTTCTGCACTTGGCCTCTGGAAGAGGAAAAAGCTATTTCCACCTCCGTGTGTTGCCTCTTAATCACCATCCTTACCCTTTTATCCTGAAGTTAGAGCCCACCTCCCATGGTAGGTAACACCATAAAGCTGTTTTCTCAGCCTCCCTTACTATGAAGTGGCCAAGTAATCCCAGTTTAGCCAATGAAGCATAAGAAAAAGTCTGCAGAGAAACTCCTAGGAAATTTTTCCTTCCCCCATAAATACAGCCATGCAGGAGGAGAATTTTCTTCCCTACCAAATTCCTTCCTTTTGGAAATGTCACTGTAAAATAACTTAGAGCTGCAGCAACCATCTTGAGACCATGAGGAACAGCACTGTTAACTGACTATAAGTGGCAGGCAAAAAAGGGGATAGAGACTAGGATCTTGAACTACTGCACTGACTTTTTATTTACTGCCCAACTTCTTGAGACAGATGGATATCCATATTTTTTTCTCAAAATTCTTTGCTTACATATTCTGCTATTTATAGTTGAAAACATCCAACCCATTATGGTCCGAATATATGTGCCCCCCGCATCACCCCAAATTCATATGTTGAAATCCTAATCCCAAAGGGGACAGTATTAGGAGTTGAGACCTTTGGGATGTGATTAGTTCATGAAGCTGGAGTCCTTATCAATAGGATTAGTGCCCTTACCAAAGAGACCCCAGAGAATTGCCTTGCCTTTCCACCATTTCAGAACACAGTGAGAAGTCACCATCTATGAACCATGAAGTTGACCCTCCACAGACAGAATCTACTAGCACTTTGACATTAGACATTCCAGCTTACAAAACTATGAGAAATAAATTTCTGGTGTTTATAAGTCACCTGGTCCATGGTATTTTGTTATAGCAACCCAAATGAACTAAATCACTACCTAATTCTACCAAGAGATCTCTAAATCCTTACCATGCCTCAGAGATCCCCTACCCTCCTTCAGATGCTTTTTCCATTTTTCAAAGCATAAATAACATTTGAGCATTAAATATTTATTTTGAAATATTTTGCTTCTAGGCCTTCCAGAAAATAATAAATTAGTATTTTCTCAATTCTTATGAAAACTTTCCCATGATTAAAGAAATGTCTAAAAGATAGCAAATATGTACCAGTTATCTACTGCTGAATAACAAACCACCCTCAGAACTTAGTAACTTAAAATGGCTATTATTTATTTGCTTACAACTTTTTAGGTCAGTGATTTGGGCCAGGCTCAGCTGGGACAGCCCATCTCTGCTCCATATGGTATCAGTTGGGCTTGCTTTGCATTTGCAATCTGTTGGCAAATCTCAGCTAGTGGGTCAGCTGGTGGCTGGCTGGTCCTGAACAGCCTTGCTCACATGTCTGATAATCAGGCAGTTGGTAAGAGCGACTTGGTTCTCCTCCATGGCCTCTTCAGCAGGAGAGCTCAGCTTCCACACATGGCAGCTGGGATCTAAGTGGATGCAATTGGAAGAATGGGAGCTGCAAAGCTCCCAGCAGCCTGAGCTCCGAAGTTGCACTTTGCCTTTATCACATTCCATTTATTGGCTAGCCCAGCTTCAAGGAATGGTGGGAAAGGCTCCGCCTTTTGATGAAAGGAGCTTCAAATAATTTGTGGCTAAGTTTAATCAACCACACACAGTACTTGCAGTCTCTAGTAAAAAACTGACAGCAAATGTAAATGCAATTCTCTAACAACAACAGCAAATTTTTTTAGTTGTATGTATTGGTCTCATAGCAACATATGTGAATATATTTATGCAGATGAAGATGGTGACTAATTAAGTGGAGAGAGAGGCCAGATACTTTTATTATTTTCCAATTTGAGTGTGAGACTACAAATAAAAAATAGAAAAAAATTTGCCTGTTTTGCTCTTATAAAATATGTCTCTGATAAATTTGAATTTTTATCCTATTTCATTCTAGACTACCTTTAAAAAATACTACATTACTTGTCACAATTAGGGCTGCAGCATTGAATCTCCCAGGGAACTTTTTAGAAGCCTAAAAATACCCATAACCAGCCCTCGAAATTCTGGTACAACTGGCTGGGGTTAGAAAATTCACTTATATAGTGCAGGTCTAGCTTTTTCAGCTGACCTTAAATTTGACTAGGATATACCCTCCGTAACTCCCAGACCTTGGGGCAGCCAAGGGTTTCTGACGTTTTTCTAGACTTCCAGACATAGTTTGGGTTCTGAATCAAAATTACATTCTCTGTGGTCATGTGAATCCCATATTACTTACTCAGGCTGTAATGAAAAATCCTTCTACAACCCTTCTCAATCCTTTTGTTAGAGGCTGCAAAATGGCAGCATGTGCATGGGCTAAAAATGATCTGAATTTTGTTTGGCCTCTGGCTCTTCACGTTGGTGGCCCACATGATATATTTTTTAAAGGAGAAGGGAGTTAGGTGATCACATTTACAACATTCTAAGACCAGAGTTGGGGCTTCTTTTAAAAGGGCAGAAGACCTCAGAATACGCAGAAGAATTAACAGGCCCCTGATCCACCTTTAGTCCGCAGCCTTTTTTCTACTTAGCTGCCTTGTTCGTTAACATTTATATCTCAATTCTGACAGCATTTGAGGCTGTTCACTTGTTCTAGTTCAACCAGCTACCATTTTATAACTGAAGATTCTGAGGCCCAGAATCTTGGGGGACATGGGTGGTGTTGAATCTGCTATACCTGGTACCACAACATTATTTCATTTGATGTTCCTATTGATCCCTGGAGGAAGGCTTGCCTGGCCCCAATTTATAAATGTTGGCACTAATTCTCAGATAAATTAAAGAACTTGCCAAAAGGCACACGTAGCTGATAAGAACTGGAGCTGATCTAAAAACCTAGGTCTTTGTGAGTCTAAAGCCAGGGCTCTTTATGTACCTCCACAGCAAATATTTGCTGGCCATGATTTCTCTCCTGCCTTCTCTCCTCCCTTTTCACCTCCCTTTCCCCCAGCACTCTGTTTACCTCTGCTTTAGCACATACACACATTTCCTGACTCTCACCTCTTTTTGTTCAATCCTGTCTGGGAACTTACAGCTGCCTATTAGTCCCAAGGCCCATATTTCCATATCATACACCATATCATAGCCATAAAAAAAAAAAAAAACTTGTTCTGCAGCAAGAAGGGGTCCAGTTCCAATCCATATAATTGGAAAAAGAGCATCATTTGTCGTGGTGGTCCTGGGATTGGAGGTCATCAGAGCAATTCCATCTGTTGGACGTGTTCCTGTTTGTTACAGGCATGATTTCCTCACAGCCCTTTACAGATCCCAGTGGATTTGCTGGGACATTTCACAAGTTATCAAATACATGCATTAAGGATTGTTAATAGCAGCCAAGAAGCAGAAATCATTATGTGAGAATAAAATGCACTGCATAAAATGACATTTTAGAGTGACAGAGTGGAAAAGAGGTGATTTTTTTCCCCCTCCAAACCATCCAATAAGCCCAGCGTTAGGGCCCAATGGAGTTCCTATCTTGCTTAGAGGAAATCTTCTACATCCCATAAACCTGAAAAATAATGTGACAGGAGTCTTGTTGCCTTGCTACTTAAACCAGTCTGTCCACATTGCACGGTGATTTTCTCTGTGCCATTATGGAGATATCTGGTGGTTTTCTATGGAGCAAATGTTCCCCATCAGGTTGGGGGCAAATAAGATGACTCAGATCTTACCATTTAAGTCAACCCATTTGATTTGCATTTGATTAGTCTATGTGATTCCTACTACAGTGAGAAAGATGAAAGAAATTTAGCCCAGAATTTTAAAGGAGATCAGAATAGAATAGAAGAGAATTTTGGAGGAAAAGTCTCTAGTCAGAAACCCATCCTGGTGTCCACCTTGCAGATCTGGCACACAGATGTTTTTGTCTGACCTGCATAGGGTATTTAGGAAAATATGAATTGGTTAACAACATAATTAGTGCTTGCATAAGACTTATTTTCTGTCTTTTCTTTTTTTTTTTTTTAAAAAAAAAAGCATTTTAAAATCTGGCAAGCAAGAGACAGCTTCTCTGTGACAAGAGTTGGCCAGAGACAAGGAGTGGCTGCACCCTTACACAAAGGAGAGCGGCTGCTCTCTGTAGGTGGCTCTGCCCTGCCATTGCCAACTGTCTCCCTGATCCTCAGGCTGAGGGCTGGCTGCCCACTCCACTCATTTATATTTTATATACACAGAAAAACTTAAGGGACATGCCCATTGTCATACATCCAATTCACGCAACAGATGTTTACTGCGGCTTAGACTCTGCCAGGCACTATTGCAGGTACCAGGGATGCAGCAGTGCACAAAGCAAACTCAGATCCTGGCCCTGTGGGCTTTCCATTCCAGGGAGAAACCCAGAGAGCAAGCAAAATCAGGAAAATATACAGCACAACAAGTGGTGCTAAATACTACGGGGGGCGGGGGGGGGGGAAGCAAACAGGCCAAGGAGAGCGAGTAGGTGCTGGCAGGTCACAATTTCAACAAGATAATGAAGCAGTCCTCACTAAGGACAAATGGCATTTGACATTTGAACACAAGTCCAAGGATGGAGAGAGGGAGCCATATGTGTAAGTAGGGGAAGAGCATTTCAGGAGGAGGAGCAATGCATGCAAAGGACATAGTATGTGAGCATGTTACCAGGACCAGGACTTAAGCTGGGGCTGGGCCATCTTTCCAATTAGAGGTGATGTCGCTGTCCATTATCCCTGGGCACAAGTTCCGGGATATGTTTTTCCTTGTCGTCTGGTTTCTCATGGAAACGCAAAATACCCCAAGAGAAAATCCAGATTGATGCCAAAGATAAAAAGAAGAGGGATTATTCACTTTACCCAAGGCTTCACAATAGGAGTCTTTTTTATTCAGGAAACTCCCTGGAACGTGTAAAATGGTTTTTGATTTAGAATTGTGATACTCACCATTTTTCAAAAAAACATTTGTTGCAGAAAGCAAGGAAGTCCTATAGTGCTGATTGCACTTAGTGCCATCCGGCTGTACTCCCTCACTGAGTCCTTGGTCCCACCACTCCTCCTTGACAGGAGACCTTTACAAGCTGCCAGCTAAGGTTAGGAGCATGACCCCCAGGGAAGGCTGGTGCCAAGTGATGCTGACTAGCCTGGACTTCAAGTCACAGACCGCTGCTGCCAGAGGACTGGACACTAGCTCCCTGGTGCTGTTGTACACACTATAGAGATGTCCTGACTCCTCCCACCTCGTCCCAGCCTGCGGGGCTTCACTCAAAGCAGTGGGGGTGTTTCATTGTTTTTATTAGCATTTATTGTTTTTGTATATAAGAAAAATGCCCAATTTGGAGTATTTAAAAAACACATGGGAGAACAAAGAACTGTTTTGAAACCTCCATAATCCTGCCACCCAGAGAAAACCACTTACAGCCACCCTGACTGGCTGATTATTACTGAAGTCGCAGGGATTTAGAGTGATAGCTCTCTTTTGTTGTCTCCGAAAAGCTGCTCTACCACAATACCATTCCAATCAAGATTGCTAGAAGCAAAGACTTGGGCGTGAGCAGTTGGAGGGGTAGAAAGTATGGAAATCAACTTCAATTGGCAACTGGTCACAAATGTCTATACCACGCCCAGCTGGGTAGATACTCACTCTACAGAGGGGTCAGGAACTGGCTCCATCTGCAGGTTTCATTTTCAGAACCTAGGTTTAAGCAGACATTGTGATGCCCTCACCTAGAGAAATACAGGAGGGAGCTGTTGAGCATGATGCAAGGGCCTAGGGATGCCTTCAGGAACCCAGCCCTATAATGGGAGCAGCCTTAGCACTGGGGGCTCTAACTCCTGCCAGTGCTTCTGGCACCCCTGAACAGTTAGTAGCACTCACAGTGGAGAAAGTACAGGACGCAGTTGAAATGATAGATACAGAAGCAGAATGTGGCAGTCAGCCATTGCTACAATACAGTCTGAAAAACTTCTGGAAATAGAATAGCCTTAAACCTGGCCTTAAAACAGTGATTGATTAGTCTTACTTATATATCTGTGAGTTAGCTATCCACCAAGCTCTTCAAGGCTGGGCTTAGCTGGGCTGGGCTTCAAACTGCTCATCTCATCTCTCCAAATTCCTTTAATCCACTTTGAGCAGTGGAATAACTGGATTATGTTCTTTTCCTGGCAATGGTAGAAGCACAAGAACACAAGATCAATCCCAAAGCACATTTTACACTTGGGATCAACTGATGTTTGATAATGTCTAATTGGTCAAAGCCAGTCACCTGTTCAAGTCTGGTATCAATGAGATGAGATGAGAAGATATTCTTCCTCTAGGGAGGAGGAACTACAAACTCATATGACAGTGGATGTAGAAACAGGGAGGGGAGAAGAACTGTCAGTGATAATGTAATCTACCACACAGGTGATGTCAACCAAGAGAGCTATCAAAAGCTTTGCAGCAGTAGCATAGGATCAGCAAGTAGTAGAGTGGCCAGAGTTATGAGTTCACTGGGGCAAAGTCACTCCAGGTTTAGGAGTAGCCAATATATGTATGGTGTGTGGTGTGCTGCCTGCCTGACTCTCCTGATGCTTTGAGGGTTGGAAGGGTCAGCCATTCTCCTGGTGAGTGGAGTCTCAGGAAAACCCCCTCAATTATCTTCTTTAACAACAGTTGGAGGATTCCTTCCGAATCTCCCACCTCCCTCCTCTTCCTTATCTTTACACACCTCTTCTATCTTCCTCTTCATTAATGTTACGTTTCCAGTGGGCACTTAGCCAAAGCTGATGGAATTGCAAGACCCCCAGAAGCTGGTAAGGACCAACGTTTCCAGGTGGGTTGGATCTTCTCAAAGAAGGAAGTCTAGCTAAATGTAAGATGGCCCAAATTCAGAGCCAGGAAAAAACAGAGTCAAATCTCAGATGTATGGCCTCTAGCAGTATGATCATTTTAATGTATTTTAGCTTCATTTTCTCACCTGTAAAATAGGTTCAGTCATTTTTTCCCTAAGTGTTGCTGTGAGAATCAAACTATATTATTCAGGTAGCAGAAACTTGCCAGTACAACCTTGGATAAAAGAAATGTTACATTTTTTTTTCTTAAAAGTAAATATGACCCTGAATCCCCATTCTGAATGTTGAAAGTCAAGCATTATTTGGATCCCCTCCTATTCAATGTCGTAATTTACTTTTAAATATTCTCATTTTAGATGGTGTGAAATAAACACATTCATTATAAATAGTATATAGACAGTATTGTTAATAAATATAAATGTGTTCACATGTGGATTTCAGCTGAGGCCTAGAGATTGTCACTTGCTCTATCATAAAATCACACTCTATATGAGGGTAGCCACTAGGATTTCTCATAAGGCCACATTCCAGAGGCAGCTACAACTCATGTGTGATCTGCTAAATAGCATCCTAAATAACTTGACAGGGGGCTTCACCATGTAATGGTTTAAATGGCAGTGCCCCCAAAATAAATACCCACATCCTAATCCCTATAATCTTATTTATGAAAACGAATATGAATGCTATTTGGAAGAAAACTCTTTGCAGACGTAATTAAATGAAGGATCTTGAGAGAAAAAGATTATTTCAGATTATCCTTATAAACCCTAAAGCTAAGTTGAATGTCCTTACAAGAGAAAGGCAGAGGGAGATCACACCAACAGAAGAGGAGGAAGTCATGTCAAGACAGGCAGAGATGAAGCAATTCAGCCACAAGCCAAGGAATACCTACATCTTCCAGAAGCCAGAAAAGGCAAAGAGCGAATTCTCCCCCAGAGCCTCTGCAGGAAACAGCCCTGCTTATACATTGAACTTGAACTTCTGGCCTTCAGAACTATGAGGGAACACTTGTTGTTTAAAGCCACCAGGTTTACAATAATTTCCAATGGCAGCCACAGGAAACTAATGCAATGAGCAACATCAGTGTCATGTTAGTCTGCATGAAAATGCTAGAAATTGGGCTGGGGATGTGGCTCAAGTGGTAGCGCGCTCGCCTGGCATGCGTGCGGCCCAGGTTCGATCCTCAGCACCACATACCAACAAAGATGTTGTGTCCACCGATAACTAAAAAATAAATATTGAAATTCTCTCTCTCTCTCTCTCTCTCTCTCTCTTTAAAAAAAAAAAAGAAAAGAAAATGCTAGAAATGGCCTCTCACTGAACGATTGAAGTAGTTGAGAGATATTCCCCATCTTTGCAAAAACCAAGTATAAGAACCTAGCAATGCCTTTAACTTGGATGCCAGGATGGTGCAAAAAGTTGTTCAATAAACAATCCTCTCTGGAAGGTTCTGATTGCCCAATACCAACTATAAAGTTACTAGAATCCTCTTCCTCGCATACCATGATATCTGTATCAAGTGAATCTTGTATACCAGGTACTAGTCAAAGCACTTAAAAGGACATATACTCACAAAGTATATGAGAGCAGATAGTAAGTGGTAGTAAGAGTCTGCTAATAAATGCCAGTTCCATTGTCATGTAGCAATATTTAATCTAAATTAATTGTGTTATTGTGTTCTAATCTAATAGTGAGTTTGTAACCAAAAGCTCAATCCCTACCCAATGCCAATAAATGCCAATTTAATAATGAGAACAGGATTTTGGGGGGAAAAAAAAGGAAAAAAGAAGGTTTATTGATTTGCTAGCAAAGGGGACTCCTGTCCCAAAGGCTGTGACACTGCCCATCAGGATGGACAGGGGGGTTTTAAAGGAGCTCAAGGATTACATTCCAGGTGTGCTCTGGTAGGGGGTCCTAGGGCACCCTGATGGTATGTTAGGATTCACTTGTTAATTTGGAAGATATTCACTTACCAAATCCTCAGCAGGCATCTCCTTCCTGTAGTGGGTGTGTTCAAGGGCAATTAACTAGGAGAAGAAAAGATAACAATGTCTCCCTGATCTTATTAGGGAGGGGGAGAGGAGAGAAGAGACCAAGAAGGGAAAAAAAAATCACATTCTCATAAAAAATTAGCCATAGAGCAATGAGGGCTATTCAGAAGGTGAAGGAACCACAGTTACATTGCCCCACTGTCAATTTCTACCTTCCACTTCTATGGAAAAGTGGGCTAGGTCATCTCCAAGCTACTTCCTGCTGAGAGAGGGTGAAGTTGGGGGCAGGGAGTGATCCGAAATCCTTATTTTCTGTCAAGTGGGGCATGGACAGTTAAGGGTATCACAGCATCACAGCAGTGGTAGCAGTTGGCAGGTGAATGGACAACAATATTCAAGACAGCAAAGCATTACTTTTTTGGTAAATAATTAATACAAAAACAATTAATATTTCAGCCAGTCTCTGAAATACAGGACAAGCTTGTGTCTCTAGAGTCCTTTGTGATAGTTAATATTAAGCACTCCCACAAGAACCCTTCCTTTACAGCCTGCAGCTTTGCTTACTTACTTTTGGTAAGGCTGACACAAGTGTACATCTTAAGTTACACTAAAAAAAAAAAAAAAAAAAAAAAAAAAGACATTGTTTTTCCTTTTAAATGTTCATGTAGGACTGTGCTCAGGCTATACTCTCCTGCCAGGTGTTTAAGACCAAATTGGTCAAAATTGACCTTGCTCCTCTTCTTAAGAGTCAGCTGAGATTCCTCAGAGATCACTCTTGGGGACAATGTGAGAAGCCTCTGGCTCCTTTAGCCTTCCTCCACCAGTGGTGTCATGTCCCACGATGGGTCAGATTAGGGTCTTGATGACCACAGGTGGCTTCTCTTGGAAGCATCAGGCATTTCAGTCTCCAATGGCCTTCTTTTTGTAGAATGTGAACTAGTTGGCTTCCTATTCTCTAGGGTTCCCTCAATCTCCCTGATCAGTATCAAGTGACTCACCAGAGTTTAAAAGCCCTCAGAGGGGTCCCGTCATTCTCTGGGTGCTGACTGATCTTAGAGTGCAAGGGCTAAACATTGGCTGTTTTTTTCCTTAGCCCTTTTACTTCCTTGACCTTGTTCTGTAAGTTTTTGGTTTTTAAATACCCAACAAGCCATTTTTACCAGTCTTAAAGAGGGAGTAACAGGTTACAACTTCAGTATCTATAATTTCAGTTACCCCTTTCATTTAATTGGGGTTAGTATTAGTACTGGAAGTCAGCATCATATACTATTTGTCCTGTAGCTGATGGCTTATTTTCTCAAGTTAATCCAAGTGGGCTTTTTTTTCTTTCATAAGCAATACCTCTGCAAAACACTAACTGGCAACAGTTATAAAGTTTTCAAGGAAAATACAAAATGAAATTAACACATTCCATTTGTATAATATCTGTGAACCAAGAAAAGTGACTTTTATAATCTTGAACATTTACTTAGTTATACATTATATCCCCTGTTTGAGATCACAATAATCTTTACAAAAAAATCAATCTTTTGAACACAACACATCTGACATATGAATCAAAGAAAAGCTCAGAGAGCTTTTAACCCTTTTTTGTGGAAAAGTAGCAAAATGTTTTCATGTTTTACATACCCACATTTAAACAGATCAGGCTCTCATTATCTTTTAAAAATACATTTAAATTTCTACCCCATGTAAAAAGTAACATAAAATTTTATATACATCTCACTGATAACAAGACCAGTTACAGAACATTAAATGACATAAATTCCCAATGAAATTTGCTATTTTTATAAGTCTAACATTACCATTACAGAGTTTGGTGAACATCAGCATAATAAAGTGCTCTTTTGAGCTTTATATTTTAAAACTTGTATATAAGAAGAGCATGAGTATACTTAATATACAAAGAATAAATAGTTAGCATCACCATTACACATATGTCCTTATATCAACTAGGTTTAATTTTACAGAAAAATTAAGAATCCACAGATAATTACAAGATGTAGAGTTTAGCAGTACTAGAAAAATCAGAATAGCATTAAATCTTTTATACATTTAAGAAACAGTGTTAATGATCAGAACTAGACTTAGTCAAAACAGATATAAGCCAGTTCCTCAAATAGCAGCATGGCCCTTTTATGCCAGATGCAATGTATAAAAGATAGCACTTATTGGTTAAACCTATACATACTTTAATCTTATAAACTTTATGAAACATTTAGATAAGGCTCAGACAAACATATTTAGTATCAGATGTATTCATATCTCTAGTCACATATATTCAAGTTATTCGTTAAAAATTAAGCCAGGTCAAAATTGTAAGTCATCTGTTTGTCTAACAAAGAAAAATCCTAAAAGAAATGGACATCACACTTTAATATTTTATAGCTTTCAAGTATTGCACGAATTGGTACTCATCGGTGTGAAGTATTTTTAATAGACAGAATAGGCAGAGTAGGATATCTGGCAAAGCTGACTCAATTCGCATTTTAAACAACTGTCCAGAAGAGAATGAATCCCCATTAATGTCTCTCTCTTAAGGGGTTATCCTCCCCCCGCCCCACCCCCTGGAAGGTACTTGCCAATGAAGTTGTTACTTTTTGGGTGAAAGTGTTTTCTGTACATTTAATTTACACAACAAATTTTATCCCAGGAGAGGGATCAGACAGTCTGGCATATTTAAAAAAAAAAAAAAAAACTGTTTCATTTTTACTTGCAGTTTGCACTCGAGGGGTTGGAACACGGGTTATTGTTTTTTGACTAGTCTCCCTTATCATCATCATAATGCCATCAACTTTAAGTGAGTTCACCACTGTCAACTGTACCCAGAGATTCTTTCTTTATATATGTATGTATCTAGGGCACTCTGTCCAATGAAGGTCACATTGACCATCCAAAGATTGTTAGGGATCTCTCTGCAGAAATCAGCAGGGCCAAGACACAGGTGCTTGAATTCATGGGGACTCAGGGAGGCCGTTGTATTTTAGCTCTATGGGCAACAGGTAAGGTGGCACCCAGAAGTGTCCTCTGGCCAAATAGGGTATCCTATCAGATCTTAAAAAGGAGAGACTATTTTGTCCCCAGGTTATAATTTAATAGTACTGGAACCCAATGCCCCATTCCTTGTGATTGGCAGCTTTCATCTTCCATTCCCCATTAACACAGGTTAGTTAATTGTCAATGAGTGTAATGGGCCCCAGATATGTTTTTTTTTTTCCCCAAATATAAAGGCGACTCTGTGAGGTTAAGCATCCCAGTCCAGTCCTTTGTCCCAGAGTGGTGGGAAAATGGAAATAGGGGTGGACTCAAATGGAGGTTACAGAATTCAGACTTAAGGTCTAAAGGCACACAGTCAAATAGAAAGTCATGAGCCAATCCAATAGCCTTCGTACCTTCCCAACATCTACACAGAATAGATTCCAACAATCAGCCCCAACACTTTTTGATGTCTGTTCAGCATGGACTCTGATCAATGCCTTTATCCAGAAGCCTTGAGTCCCCAGACTAGCATCCTCAAGTAGAAAAGCTTTCTGCCAGTTTCCCCTCACATCACTGGGAGTTTTATCTTTTTATCCTCTCATTCAAAACTGATTTTTTTTTTTTGTCCTCTGCCACCATTCATGGGTTTCACTCTTTTAACCCATGAGATAAAAACCCAGAAAGAAAATCAGTGAGACCTACAGCCCACACAGATTTCATTTGTCTGCAGAAGCAACGCACAGAGCCCTGTTCTCAAACTCCAATTTTATCCTATGGGCAAAGAGTGGCTGGAAAGTAAAGTAGAGGCCAGGTCCTTTTTGCCCATTTCTCTATAGACCAGACCTGTTTTGTTTCCCTTTATCCCAGGATGGGTATTCCAGGATGGGTATCCCTAACCCACAGCAGGATGATTTGCAATTGCCTGAGGCCAGGATGAGAAGCAGTACTCAGACTGTTAGCACTGGGTGCAAAGGGGAAAAAAAAAATTCATTTTTTCAATCCTCCTTTGGTGTCCTGCTATTCTCATGCATTAGAGCCAGCACCTTTTTGCATCAATTTAGTTTTTGATTGTTAAGATTTCTTATTATATAATTACATATGTGCCTGTACACACAGAAATCTTTCACTTATTTTATCTCTGACAGACCAACTCCCAACTGCAAGATTGTACAATAATTCAGAAAAACATTCAAAGACCAGACTGTTACAGTAAAATATCATCTTTTTCTTAGACACATTTACATCTGTAGGTGGCCCATTCAGCCAAGATCTTTCCCAAGAAACAATCTATAGGATCAACACAGTATTGCCCATGTCTTAAAGGACCAGAAACAAACAAAAAACATGGAGACAGAGAGGATCCCCAAATCATGGCCAACAGATGGTAACCTTTAAAACAGACCAGATAGGGGAAAAATCCCCCCCAACTTCCCAACTCCCACTTAACTGTCACTTCTACACCAGTGGTGTCACAGATGTCCCCACAAGGGGACCAGATGTTTCCACAAAGGGGAACCAGAAGTGTAGAATCAAGGGTCTCCATGTGCACACTGGGGGAGCTAATCCAACGACCAAGGTGCTGCTACTTTACTGTAGTGTTTCCTTTATATCAAACTAGACCAAGATGGAGCAATCCTTATAGTACAGGGAAGAAAGGCAGGAGTTCCCTGAAGCAAGGGGGCTTTGGGAGCTGCTGGAAGTCCCTCAGTCTCTCCCTTTATTCACAGGAATAGCTCCTCGGTTCGACGGAGACACACTAGACCATCTCCTAACTTTCCAGTAGTCAACTCTCAAAAAGTTTGCCTTACATCCTCAGCATGGAAGTGCAGTTCCTTGGAGTGCCAGGCCTACCGAAGAAAGCCAATCAGGGGCTACTCTCAGGTTCCATCTGTGTCATCAAATTTGTAACCAAAAGCCTGGTCCCTGTCCCCAATGCCAATTAATTCCAATTTAAGAATTGAACATGGTTTTGAGAAAAAGGGAAAAGAAGATTTACTGTTTTGCTAGCAAAGGAGAAAAACGGGGGGGGGGGGGGGGGGGAGACTCTTGTCCCAAAGCCTGTGATTCTCCCCATCAGGAGGGAACAGGGAGGTTTTAAAGGAGCTCTTTAAGGGTTACATTCCAGGTGTGCTCTGGTAGGGGGTCCCAGGGCACCCTGATGGTGTGTTAGGATTCACTTGTTAATTCGGGAGATATTCACTTACCAGATCCTCAGCAGGCATCTCCTTCCTGGGTATGTTCAAGGGCAGTTAACTAGGGGAATAAAAGAGGAAAAGAGAACACTGTCTCCCTAATCTTATTAGGGAGGCGGAGAGGGGAGAAGAGAGGGGGGGAAATGTTATTTTAAAATATAAGCCATAGAGCAATGAGGGTTACATTCAGAAGATGAAGGGGCCACTGTTACAAGTTTATGTTGGCTGCTGTTATCTTACAAAAAAAAAAAATTTAAGACTGGTGTTTGACACAGGTAGCTAGTGTTTGACATAAGTTCTGCAAAGGCCTGAAGAGCCTTAAGAATCATGAAACCTCTGGGCATCAGCCATCACTCCACACTGATCAGCAAGCAGATGGCCATGGACAAGGGCCCCATGTCCTAGAGGCAGGCAGCTCAGTTGCTCTCTTCTGAAGTAGGACTATGATGGCCTTCACTGTTGCTGGCAGCACAGGTACCTGGAGTCTTCCTCCTTGATGTGCCACCAGCCTCTCCCCTCTGAGAATCCCCAGGGAGAACACTGCAGAGCTGCTGCATTCCACCAGCCTCTCTATTCCATTTCAATACCACAGAAGCTCTTCACTCTTGTACATACCACCATCTCTCTGAAACCATACTCTCCTCCCTCTCTCTCTCTCCCTCTCCCTCTAACCCTCCCTCTCCCCCTCCCTCTTCCTCTTCCCCTCCCTCTCCCTCTAACCCTCCCTCTCCCCCTCCCTCTTCCTCTTCCCCTCCCTCTCCCTCTTCCCCTCCCTCTCCCTCTAACCCTCCCTCTCCCCCTCCCTCTTCCTCTTCCCCTGCCTCTCCCTCTCCCCCCTCCTTCCTTCTCTCTCCCTCTCCCTCTTCCTCTCCCCAATCCCTCTCCCCCTCCCTCTTCCTCTTCCTCTTCCCCTCCCTCTCCCTCTCCCCCCTTCCTCCTTCTCTCTCCCCCTTCTGTTATGCTCGAATTCGGGACCCCCAAAGACCACCAGAGACCCAAGATTGTTGTAAGCAGCAAAGAGGTGTTTATTGCGAGCTAGCTCGGTCCTCTGCCCGCACACACAGCAACTGGTGACACTGAGAGGCCCGAGCCCAGGGTTTGCAGCAGTTTTATGCATTCTTTGGAGAAGGCAGGGACTTCACATACATCATAGCCTCTCTTAGCAAATCATCACACACCTCGGGAAAATCAAATAACAACTCTAAAACATGATTAGCACATTCACTGGTGGGAACAAGTTGGGTAGGGATGATTGGTCAGTACAAAAGGGGTATTCATTTTAACTGATTGGCTTAAGCCAAGAGGGATGTTCATGCTGAACTACATGGTTTCTCAACACCATAAACTACTGGAAGGGTCATCTGGCATCCCAGGTATTTCCCTGTCTCATGCTGATTGGTGACTGCTAAGGGGTTGCTATGGGTCCCCACCTAGCCTGACGGAGTCAGGGACCCCTGGAGCAGCAAATCTCTCCAGTTATTTGTAGATAAACAACTTAGCAGGGTGGAAATATGCCTAGGAGTGCTCTGTGGGTCTTTCCAAGGACAAAGGTCATGTCCCTTCCTTGGACAGGCTTTGCTCTGAGATAGAGGCTGGTTTTTCACTTCCTCCTTCCCTCCCTCTTCTTCTCCCCACCCTTCCTTCCTCCCTCCCTTCTTTGGAACCCCAGTTACAATCTCCTCCAAGAGAAAATGCCAAGTGATTTCTACAAAAGACAGGGGGTGTCCTCTGGCACCACAAGCCTCACCCATAGGTGAGAGTACAGTGCAGGCCAGTCCCCTTGGAATGAGGAGAAGGGGAAAGTGCTGGAAGAACACAAAAACACTGGAGGAATCAACTTTTCCTGACACACAAGCAAAGTGCTAACTTGATGAGACGTACTAATACTTGTCAACACCCATCAGATCACACCAGCAATGACTGGTCATCCCATGTCTGTCTGGCTCACTAATGTATCCCCAAGGCCTAGCAGAGTTCCTGGCATATGCTAGACCTTTAATAAACATTATTCAATGAATAATTCATAATTTCCACAAAAGCATATTACAGAGTTTTCTAGCAACTCACACAAAGTTGGACACATAAATACATAGGGGACCTCCCATGTTTGTAGGTAAAAACTAAGCAGTCACTGGAGAAAAACAGAACCATTTCTTTTGCTGACAAGACAGTGAAATTTTTCCCAGTTTATTTTCATTTAAAAAAAATCTTCATTCTCTCCACTTTTCTATATTTTCAAAATCTCTATAACGAGCAGGTAGTCATGGCATTTGGGGAGAAACAACCTAAAGCATATTTTCCTCTATGTCCTCCCTTCCCTATAGTCTATTTTTCCTGTTAGTTTTGGAGACGGAAAGATATATATGTTCCCCCAGACTATGGGCTCCTGTTAGGAGCTAGGAACCCCATTGGTAGAAAGTGAAAGAAAGCAAAATCTAGGAAGTTGCTAATAGTGGTTAATTACCTTTTAAAATCCTTCTTGGAATTCATGGGTGGCCTGCAAATGAAGTTTAAGTTCTTTTTTGTTTACCCCAAGCTTCTGGGTAGGAGTAATTTTCATTCAATCTATTCAAATATCTCCCATAAACAAGCAGAATAAAAGCCTTCAATAGGGAGATGTGTACACAGCGGACCTCCAGAGGAAGCAGGGAATCTGTTCAGAAGTATAACGTTTGAGGCAGCATAGGTCAGCCCAGAGGGCTGTGTCTACTAGACAATCCAAGTGGGAGTTTGGACATGTGCCCATGAAGCTGTATCCCTAGAGGGAGTTCTCTTACTTACGGATGGGAACTCTGAGGGTTGTCACCATTTAAATGACTTCATGGGGAGGGGCATGGTGGTAAGTGAAAGAACACTCATAAAGTCCAAGGACCAGAATCCCACAGGAGAGATTTATTGTCAGTAGTATGGAGTAAACCAACAAGGCTGCCCCCCCCCCAGGAGAGCAGCAGCCTGTGGGCACTCACAGAGCATCTTTATAGCCCACAAGAGACATTTCACAAGCATACTTAGGGGTTGTGTCATGGGCTGGGGTGGGGTTAACCTTTTAGCAGGCACATTCAGAATCAAGCCTGGGAGTCCCTAGATAAAATGGCTCCTAAATCAAAACTTAGGAGTCCCTAGATAAACATGGCTCCCAACCTAAAAGGGCAAATCTGATGCCAATAGTAAGGATGGGCCTAAGGGGCTTGGCCAGCTCCCTTCCACCAGGAGGTTCTTAGAGAGCATCTAAGGGGTTATACCTCTGAGGGGTTGGAGCAATTCCTTTCCAGGAAGAAGAATGCAGTTACCAAGCCTGCCCACCTCGGCACTAACACACCAATACCCAATACCCCTCTGAAGCATTCTTCATTCTCCAGTGCCCTTCACCTAAACAACTGTGTTAGTCAGATTTCCATTGCTGGGACAAAATGCCTGAGATAATCCATTTAAAAGAAGGAAAGGTTTATTTTGTTTTATGGTTTCGGAAGTTTCAACGGATGATCACTTGGCCTTGTTGCTTTGGGCCTGTGGCAACACAGTACCTCATGGCAGGAGAGTGTGGCAGCTAGGAAGCAACAAGATTGGGGTTGGGGAGAAGGGACCAGAGTCCCAATATCCCCTTTGAGGGCACAACCTCACTTCTTCCCACTAGACCACAGCTCCTAAAGATTCCACCAACTCCTAAAAGCACCTTCCATAGGATGGTGATCAATCCTTTAGCACATGCACCCTTGTGGTTTAAGGTCTAAACCATAACAACGAGGAAGGAACTTACTCATGGAAATGCCTAGAAAGGGGGAGATGGGCCTGGATCCGTGTTTCAAAAACTTCAGTTCTCCTCTTCGGTCTCGGGCCCAAGTCGCGGCGACATGGCTAAACGCACTAAGAAAGTCGGAATCGTCGGTAAATATGGGACCCGCTACGGTGCCTCTCTCCAGAAAATGGTGAAGAAAATTGAAATCAGCCAGCACGCCAAGTACACACGTTCCTTCAGTGGCAAAACCAAGATGAAGAGACGGGCTGTGGGGATCTGGCACTGTGGTTCCTGCATGAAAACAGTGGCTGGTGGTGCCTGGACCTACAACACCACTTCTGCCATCACAGTCAAGTCTGCAATCAGAAGGCTGAAGGAATTGAAAGACCAGTAGAAAGTTCTACCATATAGCAAAATTGTGGTTTGTTTGTAATTGTATTAACTGGATGTTCTGATGTGAATTGCATTAATATTGCCCTTTCAAAAGATTTATAAATTGAAGCCCTTCTAATTTGAATTGGAAAATTTTGCTGAGATGGGTTATTGTAATTCAGGTCTTTTTTCTTCAGTAGACAGATGATAATGGCATGAAACTAAGTCTTATGGTTAGGTATATGCTCAGCTTTTTTTGTTTTTTTTAAAACACTGTTCAACAACTCTGAGATACATTGACATTGTACAAAATTTGTTTTAAAGGTAAAATATGCTAAAATACACAAAGAATATACATAAAAAAAAAAAACTTCAGTTTTCACAGTGTTGGTCCTTGAGTAAATGGTTCCTCAATAAAATAGTCTGAAGAAAGGCTGCATACTATGGTGCCAAGGCGCTAAGAAGAGCTGCACTAAAAGAATCTACAGAACCACTTCCCAAATGGACGAGACCAAAGACTCCTCTGCCCCATTTTTTTAGTTCCCCCATAAAACACCAACTAATACTTTATAGGACATGAGCTCTCCTCTGAATATTGAGAAAACTGGTTTAGGTGAATGGTCCCTTCAGACCACAGCAGCACCTAAAAGCATCATATACCACCCCCGACATCACCCACTACCCTCCTCTCCTCTTCACTCCTCTCCTCTTTCTCTTTTTTTTCTTCCCTCTGGTTCCCCTCACCCTTTACTTTTCTTCACTTGGGAGTTCCCTCTCATTTCCCTCTTCCTCTTGCACACCTTTCTGGCAGTGCCCTGGTACTTCCAGGGCTCTCCTGGCACATCCAAGGGTCTGAGAGCCAAGAACTCACCACAGCTGCAATGGAACAGGTTTCCCCTCATACTGGGAGCCATCCAGAGATCCCTATCTCAGCAATTTGCAAATGTTCCAACAATGGCTCAATTAGCTGTATTTTACCCGCCTGCAGATTAATTGGCTCACATGACAGAGATGGAGAGCTAACTGTACCCATTAAATTGATCTGCTCTCCCTGATAATCCACCGTGTTTCCCACCCATTCTCAAGTTTCCACAAAACTTCCAAGAAAAAAGTGAAAGATCCAGGCTTAAAGAAGGAGAATGGCTTCTCATTAGCCACCCCAGCTAGAAACCTACCTTTTCCCCTTGTCCTTCCCATAGGCACTGTCATCATGCCACTTCTGTGGCTGTGAATCCATCCACAAATTAATCAGATGCTCTGCATTATTCTCAGCCAATGGATTCACATTGCATTAATGTTTTAGTTTCTGCTTGTCCATGAAAATATTTGCTCCTTATTTCCAAAATACTTTAGTTGAGGATTTTGTTACTTTTTTAAAAAAAGTACATTTACAGTCTCCCCAAGACTTCTCAAATAATTACCAGATGGCCAATTCCAACACACAGTTTCATCATCTTCAAACATTGACTGCCCAGGTGGAAATCTATAGTCCCTCTCATACTAAAGAGTCTATTTCCCCTGAGTAATGTCTGCCTTGCTATTTTATTCTAAATAATATTGATCTTTCTACTCTCCTTCAAAGCCCCTGCAGAGGGTCAATAATTTTGTAATAGAAACCTTTTATTAATGGACTCCCTCCCCCTAGCTTAATTTTGTTAAGTTAAAAAAAAAAAAAAAAGACAGGAGAAAGAAAGCAACAGTTGACAAACTTTTATTTGTACCAAAAGTCAGGCCACCTGTGGAGTGGTTTTTAGGGAGTTGGGGGTGCAGGATGAGTGGGCTGCACTATTGTAAACAAACTTCAACCAGCTGCCGGGGAGTTCTGAGTCACCCAGAACAAGCAGGATGTCCCATTAAGCTACAGATTGTTTGATTATACCCACAGCTGGGTGGCACCAAGCCTAAAAGTGACTGTTACATCAGAGCCTAAGTCAGTCAGACAACTCTTAGCTGGCTGTCCCAGCAATGCTAAGGGCCTCCTCTGAGAAAGCCCACGTTGCTCTGGGAGAGGCTGTAGGCTGACACATCCTATGTACTCGACATGAGAAGGACTATTTTATCCCAAGATCAGTTGCTGCACAAAGAGATTAAATCAGTCTCATACAGAGGAACTGGTTTTCCCATGCTAACCCATGTCTGTAAAGAGCTGTCGAAAGTTCCTCAGAATGAAGCTAATCAGAATGAAAGTGCGACAGGAGAGATGGTACCCACAATCTCAGTGACCTGACCACAGGTGGAGTCAGAACCCAAGAGAAGGTCATACAGCTAGACCCAGGGCAGGTGCTGCACAGAGGCTTCCATGCCTGCTACAAACCCAGGCCTTTGTCACCACAGATGCAGGCTATGGCATGTTCTATAGACAGTAGTTAGGCAGAAGTGACAGCCAAAAGTGAGCAAAATCATCTTCAAATTTGCTTTTATCTTGACATTACAGATACAAGCTAGCTAGCTCTATGATTAAGTAGAGAGAATGGCTAAATGCACCATTCGTCTGTCCCCCCCCTAACCCTTTAACCTATTATTATGCCAGAAATTCCCTCAGCTGGGAAATGTTTAATATTAAAACTTCTAAAGACTATTAGCTTACCTGAGTTCGTGGGTGAGTGGCTGGCTGGATGGACGGATGGACAATGTGATAGATTGGAAGATGAAGGATAGAAGGGTGAATGAAGGCATAAGAAAATGCAGGAATGGAGAGAAATCAGGCTTAGATTCCAGAAAAAGTAGAACAAGGCAGAAGAACACAGAGGCTGGCAATGTAGCTCAGTAGTAGAGATTTTGCCTAGCATGTGCCAGGCCCTGAGTTCAAACTCCAGCACTGAAAAAAAAATGTAGAACACATATCACTCAAAGCAGGAGTAAGAAAGTAGGAAGAGAAAAACTGGAACATGAGATGCTGCCAAATAGGACAGATTTTTGGAGGGGAATGGGTGGGGCTGCCATGAAACTGGCAGAGAAGCAAAGAGATGAAAATCCTGGGAGAGGCAGAACCAAAATGAATACCCTCTTCACAGTTTTGACAGTGTCTTTTACAGTCAGAACCTCTTCCGCAAGCGCAGTCTTAAAACATCAACTGGTAAATTTTCATTCAGTCTTTCATTCAACTACAGCACTAATTCCTTCCCTTCTCCAACTTATGGAATATGAAGGACAAGTTCCCAGAGGGATGCTTTCTGGTTCAAGGCTATTAGTGACTGGACTCTGAACGAACCTTTGGAGATGTCAGAGACGGTATTTTCCTCAAGGGTTGCCTGGGGCAGGAGGGAGCCTCCATCTTCAGCAGAGGGAGACCAGCATCCTCCAAACCTACAAATAGCTTCCAACTCCTCTGGGGCCCAGGGCTTGGCTCTTCCTGACACTGCTTTGAGTCCTTCACTCCAAGAAGCACATTTCAAAACCCTACCACTTTGCTATTTATTTGACAGTAGAAAGATTTAGTAAATAGGTTCAAGATGTGGTCAAATGGCATCAAGGGGCAAGTCTGAATTTCTTTTTATGAGCTCCCCCTCTGTGAACAGAGACAATCAGGAGTTGGAAAGTTAGCATATACAAGACACGGAATTTATCCCCAGCACTACAAAAAGAATTGGTGAGCAACAACATCCTGCAAACTAAGGAAACTCCTGCATGCTCTAGGCTTTACCAGTCCTTTCCTTATATACAGAGTCTGCACCACACACATCAGCACTTAAATCAACCACTATTTCCTGTGAACTAAACTGTCTCCCACATCTTCCAATCAATATCCCTGTGATGTCTGAAGGTTTAACACAATGAAAGGTCCTTAGTAAATGTCTATTAAACTGGCATACTCACGCAATCAAGGTAGAACTGAACTTTGGCACAAATAATTTTGGAAAATAATTTGGCATGAGTCATCTAGCAGAGAATATGATTGTACACCAGTAATTATCCTTTCCACCTCTAAAATGAAACCCTGAATTTTAATGAGGCAAATATCTGACCTATAGACTGCACTTTTGTAGGCTTCTTTCAGCTTAATATGTGACCATGTGAGTGTCCTGTCTGGTTCTTCAGGGGAGGCATAAGTATTCCCTTGCCACTTGCCACTTTCCTTTATAGCTGGGACCTGCTAGGAGTGAATGCAGCCAACCTAGAGCAGCAGTAGGAGCTGGATATGCAGTCAGCCCTTGGGTCAGGAGCCCTTGTTATGGTCTGTCCTGTGAAAGAGAAGTGAACTTCCTTCTATGTGAAGTCACTATATTGGGTGGGGGTGTCTCAATGTATTTTGGGCTTAACTTTCAGGAACTTAATCATATCCATTTATAAATAGTTTTAAAATATTCTTTGGCCAATCAATTTCACTCTGGGGCATAATGATAAAGAAATATTAATAATCAGTATAAAACTTAGACTATTACTTTTCATATAAAAACACAGCATCCTAGATAGGCATCGTGGCATATGCCTACAATCCCAGGAGTTTAGGAGGCTTAGACAGGAGGATCTCGAGTTCAAAGCTGGCCTCAGCAACCGCAAGGCACTAAGCAACTCAGTGAGACCCTGTCTCTAAATAAAATACAAAATAGGGCTGGGGATGTGACTCAGTGTTCTAGTGCCCCTGAGTTCAATCCTTGTACAAAAAAAAAAAAAACAACCAGCATCCTAAATGCTGAACACTAGAGACATCCATGCCATCAGCACCACACATGTGCCCTGCAGTTCTTACTACTTAGGAGCCTTAACTTTCTGCATTTCCTCTGCCAAAGCACTGGCAGGCTGGAAATGTGGGGGTATCAATGCCTCCCCCAAATTATCCCTCAACCAATAAATCATAAAAGTAGGTGAATACAGAACATGCTTTGGGAAACATCTCCCCTCCCTGCTTCGTTTTAGAGATCACAATACTGAGATGATGAATGACTTGCCCTTGGCCAGAAGTAGATCTAAAACTGGAGCCTCCTGCCTTTTATCTACCACACCACACCACACTGCAGTACCAGGTAGGGCGTGAATAAAGCAATGCTGGAGGTTTTGTAGGATGCCTCAGAAAACAGCAAAGACCTCCAAAGGAGCCCAAAATCAAGAGAGGCATGAACAGCAAATTAAGCTCAGTTATATTCCGAATGGAGAAAATTAATTGCTGATTCAGCTGTGGGCCTAAAGAGCTTTTGTTTCTACTAATCATATTTAATAACCACAGGTTCAGGCTTCTGCTTCTCTGTAAAACTCTGTTCAAGTCAATGGACTTTGGGAAAATTTTTTTCTAGAAAGATCTGCTGGTAAAATTCAACCTTGCTAATCAGGAGTCCATCTTCTGGGGATAAAGTCAATGAGACACTAGCTCTGACTGATCTTTCAGCTTTAACAAACTCATAGAAGTCCCCTGCAAGGAAGGAGGGTTCCCTTCTCTTAGCCTGGTCCAGCTATACATTAGTTTGCTTTCTTGAGCTGGTTTCTTGTCACTGGGTGGCAAAAACACTGTTTACATTTACCCTCCCCTTGATCCTTTCTGTTGAGGTTCCTCTTCTCTATCTCATCTCCTCTGTTGCAATTCACGACTGGGGAAGGAAATACGTCAAAGAGAGAGCAGCTCTCCTACCTTTAATTGGTCTCTGCTCTTTTGGCACAAATGCTGGGCTGGTGCTAAGGTGGAAGCTGGGCCTCAGAGAGTGGGAGACAGGCCAAACCCAAACACCAAACCATCCCCGGCAGGTGTCTGTCTCATCTCACTGCCTGAGTTCTGCTGTGTTTATATTTAGAGATTTAGAGAGCTGTGCTCTCCACATCTTGCCTCAAAAGTCCACTTTCAGAGCATCAAGAAACCCATTTGATCAGATAAGGGAGACCCACTTAGGGAATTCAAGCTCAGTGATTTCTGTTAAGCAAGGAAAAATAAAATAACAGCAAAGAGCTCTCCTGTGTTTTTTGTTTTTGTTTTTTTTCTAACAACAAAGTCAGAAGAAAATATCCCTAACCAGCTGGGTATTTAATCTAAAGGTGTCAACTTTACAGAATTGCACCTTGGGCTGTCTTCACTTCCTTAAAAGTCGTTTCTCCTTTTAAAGAACACAGAGTGGCCCTGTCACCCAGTTTCATCTTCAGATGCCTCAACATCCAGGATTTTAAGAGGTAGCAAAAAAATAGGAGTGACGGATGAATGAATAAATAAAATGGGGCATATGTATACAATGAACCATTCAGGCTGGGCAATTTAGCAATACACTGTCTCAAAATAAAAAAGGGCTAGGAGGGGAGGTAGCTCAGTGGTAGAGCACCCTTGGGCTCCATCCCTAGGACCACACACAGAAAGGGGGGAAGTGAACCTTGAAAATATAAAATACTATTAAACAATAAAAACAAGACATAAAAGGTCACAAAATATGACATATCCAGAATAGTTAAATCTACAGAGACAGAAAGTAGATGAGTGGTTCCCAGGGGCTGTAGGAAGAGAGAATAGAAAGAGACTGTTTGTTAGGTATGAGATTTCTTTTTCAAGTAACAAAAACACTTGGGACCTAGATAGAAGTTGCACAGCATTGTGAATCTACCAAATGTCAATTGAATCATACTTGTTTGTTTGTTGGTTTACAGTAATAGGGATTGAACCCAGGGGTGCTCTACCACTGACTTATATCCCAGCCCTTCTCGTTTTTCATATTGAGACAGGACCTCACTAATTTGCCCAGGCTAGCTGTGACTTGTGATCCTCCTGCCTCAGCCTCCCAGTCTCTGGGATTACAGGCATGCACCACTGTACCTACCTTCCTACACTTTGAGTTTGTGTCATGAGTATTCTAGCAAAACATAAAAATATATAAAGAATATTAAAAAATAAAGTGACAAATCAGGCAGCTACTTTCTCCCTGTAGACTAGCTGGACCTGACTGGATGTTTTCAAAATAATTCATAAAAATTTCCAATTTAACAGAACATGCCTCCATAAGAAAGGTAAGGCGTACTCAAGCTTCTGTTAATGTCTGACCAGAAACCTCAGACAAGCTCAGAGCAGCCTCACTTGGAGGGAGCCGAGGATCATTTGTCTGGGTTATATCAACTCTTGACCCAGAACTGAAACTGCCCTGAGAACTGGTATCAGAGTGTGAGCGGGGGAAGTCTTTGAATAACTCCTTCCTCCCACAGTGCTTCTCTCTGAAGTGCTCTCAGGTCAGGTCTGGTTTGTGAGCTGGCCTCAGTCTGGAAGACCTAGTTAACACTACTTGAGAGGATTGCCTGCTGGGCCTCCTGGAGACGTTCATCCTGGATGGGAGTATGACTGAGGACAGTGGGTGGGCAGGGGAGGGGATAATATGAGTTGAGACAGAGGACAAAGATTTTTGGCTTAAACTGCTCCTGATCCTCAGGAACTAGTGTTCTAACCAGGGCTTTGAGAAGTTCCTCCTTTTCGAATGCAACTGTGTAGGTTTTACCAGTCTGGTGGGTCCATACCCTGGATCCCACCCCTTCCTCCTTCCTGAATCCCCTGGGCTCAGGGATTGCTGCTCTGTGGCCTTTCCCATGCACTCCTATGTTGATGTGTGAGGTGGGAAGTGTACACCAGACCCAAAGCTAAGGGTCACCCATCTCCTGGCTATTCTGTGTCTTTGCTTCTGATAGAACCATTATCTCCTGAACTCACCCGTGGGTTTTATCAGCTCAGGACTAACAGTACAACGCCTGAATTAGAATTTCAGGCTTTATAACGGAGATTGGACTTCTCATCAACCATCTCTCTGATCTGCCCACTGGATTTCTCTGCCCCGCTGAGGGCAGAACCTGGGTCTTGTAAAAAGTTCTCCTTTTCACTGCACCCAGCACACAGTAGACCCAGAAAGGTCATTGCTAAATGATTAAATGAGTGAAATTCAGAAACCGAGTTCATAGAAAATACTGGAAAAGGCATGAAGGTTGAGCCTGAGAGGACACCCTGATCTATTAGAAAGGCCAAAGAGAGAGCGGCTGTGCAATCGGGCAGATGCCAGAAAACAGGTTTGTGTCAAAGGCCCAGGTAGCATAGATGAGAGAAGAGTGACTCTGGGAAGGGCTGGACTCATAGGATGGGGGAAGATGGACTTGGGAACCAGAGAGGAGAGCCAAATATGGACCTGAAGGATGAGGAGGATTTTGTGCAGAACAGAGGGATGGAGGTCATTTTATAAACAACTCAGTCATCGATTTCCCATCCACTGAGTCCTTTAGGCAGGTGGCTTTTCATTTGTTTCCCTTTCATCAGCTTTCTGCCCTTTATTTTTATCTTTGAAATGTTCAAGTGACTTTCTCCAATGGGTATTTTATTATCTCCATGGTTTAAATGATTAGAAAAAAATAAAAGAAAGTTAAATGGGATCTTCATTCTAAATATACATTTAGGGCTGGGGATGTGGCTCAAGTGGTAGCGCGCTCGCCTGGCATGCGTGCGGCCCGGGTTCGATCCTCAGCACCACATACCAACAAAGATGTTGTGTCCGCCGAGAATTAAAATAAATAAATATTAAAAAAAAAAAAAAAAATTCTCTCTCTCTCTCTCTCTCTCTCTCTCTCTCTCTCTCATCTCTCTCTAAAAAAAAAATAAAATAAAAAATAAAAAACTAAATATACATTTAAAAAACTAGAGAATATCCCTTCTAAAAGTTGTGGATTTCTTTTACAATCTGTTTTGGTCTCAGGAAACAGCATGTGTACCTGGTTTCATGCACTCAGGGCCCATCTTTTCACTCTATACAAAGCTGAGGCAACAGCCTTGCAGGAATTATCTGACCTTATCTTGTCTTGGCTCCTCAGGGATCTCAGGACTTCTCTGCTTCCACCATGCAGGAGGCCACATAATCCTAAAACATGCTGAAGTTCGGAAGTGGAAGGAATGAACATCTTATGGGGGGACCCTTGACTGATGGAGAAAGGGAGACAGTGGATACACTGGATAAATACTTCTTTCTTGTGTCTCCTAAGTGAAGATCCTGAGGCACATGCTCCACTCTGGGATCCCACTAGCATCAAACTCTGGTCTCCAAAAGAAATGATCCAGCTTACTAATCTCCCACTTGTCTATTAGTATACTCTTTCTAGTTGTTGATACCTCTTCTTTGGCATCACTTTCTAATCAACAAGTTGGATGCACAAACCCTTATCCCTCAGGCTCACACTTTGGGAGAAAACTCAGGTTAAGATATCAGATACCAAAAGTGGCCTTCTAAAGCAGACCTGTAAAATAAGATTTTTTGGAATTGAATCAACTGCTGGTCAGAAAGCAATAAGGAACTCCTTACTAGTAGTAAATAAGACTGTAATAAACTCTGACATGTAATAATACCATGATTACAAGACTCTCATTGGTGGTCAACATGGATGAAGTACAGGTAGAATGGGAAGCACTGGCATATATGATAGCCATTGAATGGTAGGGGCAATGATAATTTTAAGAATTATGGAGTCAATGCCTTTAGACACTTTGAAAAAAAAAAAGAAAAGGAGAAGTTCAAGTTAGCCAACTATCAATTCTAAGACAAGTCTGTGAAAGTAAAAATGACTTCTTGTTAGCACTTAAGACAGACGACATGGCTGTTACAGCCAGAGGGCAGGCTGTGCTGAAAATCAGACCCAGAATTTAATAATGTTATCAGAGCCACAAAGAAGACTGAATGCACAGCCTCAATACTTTCCATTGCCACATTGAAAATCCTGATAGCAAAAGAGTGGGATCCAGAGACCCAAATGGGGATATTTACATGGATGAGCCTGAGATCTTGGGACACTCAAAATCCTCTTAATCTTCACACTTTCAAAAGACTTTCTCTCCCCTCTAGAAGGAAGAAGCTTTATTCAATTGAAATAGCAATGAGAACTCCCCTGAGGCAGGTACACTGTAAAATAATGCTTGTTTTCCTCAACACTATCTTGCCTCCCCTTATTACCTCAAAACCAAAAACTAGAGTCAGTTTACAACACAACTGAAGTAAGAAAATATGGTCCCTGCAATGGAAGAAAATAACATATACAACCAAAGTATTATGAGTTCTGGCTGTGTGCACTAGCAGGGACTGGGGAAGCACACCAGGGTGGCTCTTGAGGGTTGAACACAAAGCTGAAGAAGGTAGAATTCTACTGTCACCAAAGCCTTGTCCTATGAATCTGGTTTCACATCTTGGCATGATCCCTTGGAACCAGTCCTAATTGTCTGGGAGGATGACTCCTCAAAGTATGGACACAGTGATGGGACTCAAATGCAGTAGAGATGCCATGCGAAGAGTTTTCAAATGTCACAGGATTTACACATTAAGAACTATTCCCAAGTTGGGGTTGTTGCTCAGAGGTAGAGCACTTACCTGGCATATATGAGGCATTGGGTTTAATTCTCAGCACCACATATTAATTAATTAATTAATTAATTAATTAATTAAAGGTCCATCAACAACTAAAAAAAGAAGAACTATTCCCAAGACCTTAAGTAAGTGGAAATGTAGCATTATTGTTGTTTCCTCCTTGTGTCATGGATTTGACTGCTTTGGGAAAGAAAGAGAGGGTTCCCAGATTTAACAGAAAAAAAAAAAAACAGAGGGAACATAATCATTTATAGAGGGAAAACAAGAAACTTTTGAAGCAATGCCATTAATGTCATCTATGAAACAAGCCAGTATTTCACAAAGCACTCATATCAAGCCAAACAAAAATATGAGCAATCCCATGTAAACTAGGCAGATTCTGTGAGATGACCAATACAACACAGTCTTCTGAAAACTTCATGCACATCTCTCTTTCACTCTGGCTCTTTCTGCCTTAAAAAAAAGTTTAGGATCCCATTCATCCCCTCTCCTGATTAGAGATATCTGTGAGCTCATAGATTCCATTGTTCTGTCACTAAAACAAACTTAGGATATCCCAACCCACAGTTCTCAGACATAAATTATATAGAATGAGTTATGGAACTTTGAGAAAATGTAGGGTTCTAGATCTAAAACCTGGAGATCCTACTGTAGTATATTTGGGAGGTGGGGTTCCATTCAAATGATTCAAATGATCAGACAGGTTTGGAAACTGAGTCTTCCATCTTTGACTATAAAACCTCAAAGTTAATTAATTTTATAAATTATGTTACACATATGTACACACTCATGCAAATAATTTGAAGAAGGGTAAAAGCCAATGGACTCAGGATGGAGGAAAAAGATAGTTTGTGTTACTCTTAGTCTAAGTTTCTCCAAATTCAGAGCCTGCAGCATGGACTGGCTATATAAAGAAATTTTATCTCAGGAATTTATTTGAAAAAACATGAGTGAGCAACTAGGAAGAGTAAAACAGAGAGAAACAGAATGACTCTATAAGATGCATTTCTAAGCCATTCATCACTGTGAATGCCAGGGAGTTGATCCCACTTGGAACTTTCTGAGGATCTGAATAACTTAGAAATGTCTGAAGAAAAATATGGAAGCACTTATCCATAAGCATCCTTAGTCAAGAGTTTCCCCTCAAATTTCTAGAATTCTGATGTGTCCGAACATCTTCCATATAGTAGCAGAGAAACCCAGGACAGAAAGCAAGAGAAATGAGGAACAGTTGAAGAAAACTACTCTCAGGATATATCTGTACAGACTTGTGGCCACAGCTGTGTTGAAATTAAAAGGGGACCAAGGTGACATAAAGCAGGGCATGTCCTCTGTCTGATACTATCCACCCTTTACACTGCCCAGCTCTGCTCAAACTTTAAGTCACAACTATCACAGAACCTTCAAGTGGTAACCAGCTAAAATTTCTATGAAAACCCTAAAACACTAGTTTTAGTGACACAAATACTGCTCTCTGCTGATGTAACTGATCCTAAGACTTTATTATTTTTTCATGTTTCTTCTCCATCACTTTTTAGATCTCCCTCATCCATAGCCAAACCTTTATGTCTAAAGGAAAAAAACCCTCTGTTGCTTTCCTGTTTAGGGACTATTGTTCCTGCACTTGCCCTTTTATAGTTGCATTGGGCTTTGAAAATTTCCAGAGACACCCCAGGGAGTCCCTTTGGTTCAAAAGATAGCCCCTTCTTGTCCCCAAGTAGTAACAATTCTATTTCTTCAGGATAATCGTGGTCAATGGTCAGTCAGTCTTGGCCAAGTGGTCAAGGCTAAATTGGAGTGAGTGGTAGTCAGACTTCAGATTAGAAATATCTGTGCTGGATCCTCTGCTGTAAATTCCTTTTCACGGGAATCAGAACTTCTAATCCAGCAGAGCTTGAGTTTTCAAAGAAAAGAAATATGAATTCTACAAGCACATAACTATGACGGTTGATATACCAGTCCAACTTCTACCTCTTGACTCCTGGATCTATGTAATCTAGCTGAGGACTAGACACAGAAAGCAAAAACAATACAACAATGCTACTAGCTCAATGTCTTATTAATTTCTAAATCATTGCATGACTTTAAAGCATATTATAAACAGGGCTATTATAAATATCCAGCCGTATGAACACAGTGCTCAAGAATGTGTATAAATATTAAAGACCAGGGGAAATAGTTCTTGGTTCCACAATACAAAAATAAAATAATAAAATCAAAATAAATGTTTAATGAGATGTCTACAAATATGACAAAGATGAGGTGACACTAATTGTTAATTTTAATATTTATAAAAACGTAACTACATTTGAAAATAATTCATAGGTTAGATTTTTTTTCTCTCTTTAGAAGACTTTCTAACTTATACATGAATCATGGCCATACAATTATAGCCAGTTACAAATAAATGTTACAAGTAACAAAATAAATGATAATCTTAAAATCCAACTCATAAAAATCCATAAAAGTATGTGTGTGATTGTATAATGTGAAGTGTAGGTACCTTGTAATATGTATGATTTGATATAAGTGAGGATTTCTGGAAATAGTAATTTGGTCCATAAAAATCTTTGTTTATAAATATCATCTTGATCCTACTCTTCCTGATTATGTAAATAGCTCTAAGTTATACATATGCTCACTTAATAGGGAAATATCTTTGAAAATATCTTTGACTCTTCCACGTAAAATTCAAACATACCTGTTAATATGTGTTGCTAGAATTTAAATGTGTAACAGTCTTATGGGAAATACTTGACTAATATACTTCACTTATTCCTTCTGAAGAAATGCACTCTAATATACATCCAATCAAAGTTCTATCCAAGGGCAAAACGGGCCCATAAAGTTTTAACACTGGGTAATACTGATTAGAAATTCAAGTTGCTGGACTTCAATTCAACTTTGAACTGTTTAATCCAAAAGGAACAATTGGTCCTGCCTTATATTATCATAAATTATCATCTTTTTCAGATCATTTCCTAGTTCTCTCTGGAGTAATAGCCAGTTGGGAGCGTATTCATTTACAAAAGGATTATGAAAATTCAATAGTTTAAAATTTAACAGGCCAACCTGGCAGACTTGTCAGAGATGAATGATGCTTTGAGAGAATAAAATGATAAAAGGCATCATGGCAAAGATGCTGCCCCAAATATCTCTGTTTACTAAAACTCACAGAAGGATGGTGCTATTTCCCTTTGGAGAAATCCTTATTAAGAAACCAATACTTTATTTTGTTTAACTATGGAAATCACAATACCAACTCATTTTGTCCAGGCCACAGCTCCCTCCTGAGAATGGACTCCAGGTTGCACAGCAAAATTTCTCCCTTTCCTTCACTCTGTGGCATTTCACAGCCTCGGTGGCAATGCTGAAGTGCTGTAGTCATTTTTACAAATAAACCACCAGCAAAGATGCCAGCAAATGACATAGCACATCTTGGTGTGAAGACTGTGGAAAGGGTGGTATCATTTCAATACCATCTTGATTGCTTTTACGCCAATGTATTTCCTGTCGCTGAATCTTCTATGCAAAATATGACCTTAAATTAGGCTAACCAGTATCAGCTCAGAACTCTGTGGTTTTTCTTGAGTAATATGCAATATTTTGAAAGTTGGGAAGAAAGACAAGAGGATTTATCCAGCTGAGGCTTATGAGAATTTGAAATACATTTCTCTTGAGGTCTTCCGAAGGGAACAATACAGTCTGATGCCAGTAGCCTCACTACTTAACCTTCTAAACACCCGGGCAGATGTGCTGCTTCCCTGTTACCGTCCTGTCTTCAAGAGATGTTCCAGCTTCACGCCTGTACTCCTCATCTTCATTGTGCATCCTCACCTCTGCCCCCGCCACCCAGGGACTCTGTTTATGAAGCCATCTGGCTAGTCTCTGAAAGTTACAGCTCTGATCCTAGCTACCAGCAGCTCACTCTGCATACAAAAGAAAAGCAGCTCTCTTTTGTAAGTTAGTGAAACCAGCAAGGGCCATAACTTTGGAACGTTGAGATTTTTTTTTTTTTTATTGTTGGTTGTTCAAAACATTACATAGTTCTTGATATTGATATAAGGAGAGTAACTAAGAACAGAGTAGGGAAGAAGAGCATGAGAAGAAGACAAACATTAAACAGGGATGAGAGGTGGGAGGGAAAGGGAGAGAGAAGGGAAATTGCATGGAAATGGAAGGAGACCCTCAGGGTTATACAAAATTACATACAAGAGGAAGTGAGGGGAAAGGGAACGTTGAGATTTGACAATAAATGAAACAGGAAGACAGGTAAAGATCTTTATATTCAACTTTCTCCTCCATCCCAAACTATAACCTGTCCTCTTTTATATCAGTACCAATGACAGAAATCATTCAGAAAAGTGACTGAATACACTGGCAATGCCAGTGAGCCACTGAACCTCTTACCAGTGTTTTAAGAACCACTAAAGCCTACAGTGAATTCTCCTCACACATAATTCTGCCAAATTGTAGAACGGAGCTGTACACAGATTTAGAGAAACTATCTCATAAATCCTGGCAAAGTTTGCAAATAAAAAGTGTGTGTATTATGTCAGAATTTTGTCAGTGTTTACATTTCATAAAAGGAGATTGCAAAGCACTGGAGGAGGGAGAGAAGTCAGAGACCTAAAGATCTCCTGGATCCAGATTCAGGCTGTCTGAGGTGGCTCTACTTTCAGCACCCTCCTGATGAAACCCAGCTACCCACACAAAGTCAGAACAGATTTGACAAAGGTTTACCAAGTATCTTGAGGAACTTCTGTGGCCACTAACCGTTGTCTGAAGATATGTGCCTGAGGTTTTTCGTACCACGCCAGCAGACCTGCAGTCAGAACTTCTTGGGGAATGCACAGCAGTGGCCCTCAGTCAGCCCAGCCTGGGGATTTCCAGGGCTGAGTGATGAATAAATGATATTCCTGATGACATTCTCCCATGTTGTTTGAGAAGCCTAAGAGTTATCTTCTGGTCATGTAAACAGCCCCATAGCAGCATCTGTGGAGATGCCTGTCCTTGGCCCCAGCTCTCATTTCAATCCCCCCATAAAAAGTTGAAACGGGAGGGGAAGAGGAATAGAGAAAAGAGCTCTTGACGGGAAGTTTACCATTTAGCTGACTCTGATTTTAAACTTCAACTGCCTTATCTTTAAAATGATCAACACTGTATACACACACACACACACACACACACACAGTGGAGTTTTACTCAGCCATAAGAATGAAATTATGGGATTTGCAGGTAAATGGAGGGAATAAGAAAACATCATGCTAAGTGAAATCAGCCAGATGCAGAAAGTCAAGGGTTGAATGTTTTCTCTCACATGTGAAAACTAGAGCAAAACAAGAGGGGAAAGAGGCAAGGAAAGATCCCATGAAAACAGAAGAGCGGGGCTGGGATTGTGGCTCAGTGGTAGAATGCTCACCTAGCTCATATGAGGCCCTGGGTTCGATCCTCAGCACCACAAAAAAATAAATAAAATAAAGATATTGTGTCCAACTACAACTAAAAAATAAATATTAAAAAAAAAACAGAAGAGTGACCAGTGGAGTAGAGGAAGGTGATTGAGGAGGGAGGGAGGAAGGGCAGGAAAAAGGAAGATTCTTGCAATGAAACCAACCAAACTCCTATGTACATATACGAATATGCCACAGTGAATTTCACCTTTATGTATATCTATAATGCACTAATTTAAAAAAAAACTATAAATAAATAGAAGGAGGATCAATAGAGTAGAGAAAAGGGAATGGGGGAAGGTGGCAGGTAGGGAAAGGGGAAACACTGGGGAATGAAGTGGAACAAATTATATTCCATGCTTGTATAATCATGTCAAATTATAGTTATAGGGTATAACTATAATTCACTAATAGGAATTTTTTTTAATGAAAAACATTATATATAAGACTTGAAAATAAGGTTAAGAAAATGTCCCAGGAAGTACAAAAAATAATAAAAGAGATGAAATGGTAGAAAAATCATACAAAATTACGAACAGGTCCAGGAGATCTCAAATCTCAAAAATGGAAATTCTAAGGAGACAGAATAAAGTAGAAAAAAATAAGCTGTCAAAGTTTACCTGTAAACTCTGTAAAAATTTGCCTGAATACAGAGAATCAACACAGATCTGTACCAAGGTATATTGTGAAATTGCAGAATACTAAAGACAAAGGTGAAATCTTACCTGCTTCTAAAAAGAAGATAAGAAAAAGCACCTGTCATACAAAGGATCAGGGATCAAAACAGCACTGGACTTCTTTTTTGTTGTTGTTGTTAAATGATAGGTGTTACAGAAAGAGACAGATAGACAGTCATACAGACAATCATTGATGAAGTAATGAATGAAATTTTCTTCTAGAACTGAAGGACCAGCTTTCATTTTGAGAGAGAGAGAGAGAGAGAGAGAGAGAGAGAGAGAAATTTTCAATATTTATTTTCTAGTTTTCGGCGGACACAACATCTTCGTTTGTATGTGGTGCTGAGGATCGAACCCAGGCCACACGCATGCCAGGCGAGCGCGCTACTGCTTGAGCCACATCCTCAGCCCCTAGACTTCTTAATTACACAATTAAAACTAGAAAAAGAAAACTCAATGCTTTAAGAATTCTGAAGGAAAATAATTTCTAAGCTAGAATTAAATTAATTGTGAGGGTCAAATATACATCTTATGTTTCTTTCTTAAGAAGGTACTGGAGAGTGTTTTCTACCAAAATGACAGAGTAAACCAAAAAAAGATGAAGATATGGGATCCAGGAAAAATTAAATTAAAAAAAAATCCAAAAATGATCAAATAGTTTCCCCAGATAATGATAAAGGCAAATTCTGGAATAACAATTATGTAACAGAGATAGAACTAAGGAAACTCCAAAGGTAAAATACTATTCTTCTTTGATTGGCTCTCATCCATGTGAATAGTGAGATTTAATCATCAATAAAGGGGTATTTTTATTTATAGTAAGAATTCTTATTTATTTAAGTATTCTTATTTTGGTGATTTAACAAATCTTATCATTAAAGCAAGTGGGTCAGATGCTGAATGAATGAATACTTGCTAACTTAATACTATAAATATCCATTAAATAAATGATTTCCAAGTTTTTAAATGACACCAGTACTTACTTGTGAGAATTGAGACCTTAACACTGAATCACTAACCAAGAATAGCCTAAGGGGTAGGTTGCCAAGCCTAAACCCTTACTCAAATAGAGTTCTCTCTCAAGGCAAAGGCCTAAACCTGTTTTTCCTGCAATCGTTGTAACAAATTCTGTTTTGTATATAATCAGTCCCTCTTTTGCCTCCATTCTTTTACCCCAAAGAGTACTTTTTTAAGTTTTTATGATCTTTTTAAAATATAATCTTTGATATGCCAAGAGATACATTGAAGATTATATTTGTTATAAAGTAATCCAAGGCCAGAAAATTACCAATAACTTTCATCTGACTCTACTATCTTATCTACCTGTCTCCCATATTTATCATCCTCTTATCTTTTTGTCATAGTTTTTATCACATTATTCTTAAATAAGATATTATTTCATTTTGCTTGTTTTAAAAAAATAGTAAAATTAAAATGAGGATAGAAATCTCTACATAGCTGATTTTGAGAAGTGAAAGTATATAAAAGGGCTTCAACAATGTAAAAAGCACAAAGCAAGGCTGGGGATGTGGCTCAAGCGGTAGCGCGCTCGCCTGGCATGCGTGCGGCCCGGGTTCGATCCTCAGCACCACATACAAACAAAGATGTTGTGTCTGCCGAGAACTAAAAAAAAAAAAACATTAAAAAATATTCTCTCTCTCTCTCTCTCTCTCTCTCTCTCTCTCTCTTAAAAAAAAAAAAAGCACAAAGCAAATAGAAGATGTCATCCACAAGGCTCAGTTTTGATACAATTAGTGACCTAAGTGCCTATGAATGTAATTGCTAAAGTCCCTTCTGAAAATTCAATGACAGTGTTTTCTGTACCCAAGTACCTGAAATTTGTTCTTCCAGTTGTAATTTAAGTGACATTCCATCCCAACTTCTCTTCTCTTGCTTTAGTAGTCTCGGATTTACTTTAGAATTTTCCCTCTAAGCATCCTGGCTTTGAAGATGAAATGTGACTCTGGCAGAATTTCAGGCAGCTCTATTCCTCTTTCCCAAGTTTTAATTCCATGAACAGGAATACTGAGTACCCTACAACACGAACTGTGCTGGGGTCTTAACAAACACATTCCATGTGACTAGGACAGCTAGAATCTGCTTTCTTATTGGCAGAGCTATGCATGTCCAACCTCCCTTTAATAGCATTTTTGTTAGAGTTGACTGTCACAATTAAAACTGTAAACCAGCAGGGCACGGTAGCACATGCCTATAATCCCAGTGGCTCAGGAGGTTGAGGCAGGAGGATTATGAGTTCAAAGCCAGCCTCAGCAAAAGCGAGGCACTAAACAACTCAGTGAGACCCTGTCTCTAAATAAAATGCAAAATAGGGCTGGGGATGTGGCTAAGTGGCTGGGTGCCCCTGAGTTCAATCCCCAGTACCCCCCCACCAAAAAAAAAACAAACAAACTGTAAAACCAAACATGGTCACCTCAACTCCAGAGAGATCTAACTAGCTCTATGGGAAAGAGTTTATAGCTTGGGTGTTGAGCAAATTGAAGTTGAGCAGAGTTTCATTCAGTCAACCCTGAAAGTATGGAAGGAGTGGTAATGCTCAAGAAGGGAAAGGGAATTGGCAAAAAGGCTTTGAAGCTTTTAAGCTGCCAAACTTGGAACTGCCTTGACACAAGCTGTCACTCCTAGCCAGGTGACCTTGTCCCCCCAAGGCAGCCCATCTGCATGCCTCTGCTCTTGCTGTGCCTGTCCTTGCAGAATTGCCTTCTGCCCTCTTTTCAGCTCTTCAACTGGTCAAACAATAATATTTCCTGGATGCAGTTTATGATGCAGCATTGTGTGATGTATTATTGTGTGTCTATATAGTTGGACATGATATAATCATATCCTCAGGGAGCTTAGTCCCCAGTAAGAGAGATGGGGCATTTGCCCAAGAAATTCCAGTAGCAAATATTTAGTGCAAATGGGATGGAGGCCTGATGGAATGGCCAGGGAGTATCAGGAGAGTTTTCTTGTAGCTGGAAGGATGGAGGAGGTAATGGCAGACTTTCAGGGTTTCAAGAGACTGAGATTGGCTTGAAATGATGTGCAGAGAGGGATTAGCGGGAATGGGCCTGCAGGCTTGGCAGGTCTGAGAGAGGGTCTGAAGAAAAACAGTGACAAGGAAGAAAACCAGCTTCTACTTTGCACTGACCATGTGTAAGTACTTACGTTTTCATACAATCTTTACCATCACTTCAATAAGTTTTACTATTTCTATTTTGTGGGAGAATAAGCAGAACTTTAAAGAGATTGTAATTTGCTTTAGGTCTCAATAGCTAGTGTGTGGCAGACCCAGGACTTTTAGCTAATTCTGCTCAATTCCAAAAACCTGTCGACTTTCTCTATCCTAAGTTGACTTCCAGGGCATAAGCTTGATAAAGCAGATTATGTTTATGTCCTTGAAGAGGAAAGAACTTGGATTTTTCCTTCCTCTTTGTCTAATTAAAGCCTCTCTGGATCCAGTTCAAACCCTGCCCTTTCCACTAAGCCTTTACTGAATATTCCAGGCCCCTTGATATTCTAGATACTGTTGGCAGAGTCTGCTGCCATGCAACATCCCTTCCAGCACGCTTCATGTGAGTTTATCATGAATCCTCCATAAAGATGCAAGTTCTTAAAGGAGGAAAGTTGATCTTGCCTTTCTTCCTTACCCCTGTGGAATCAACTGTCTCTTTTTGGCATTCCCCAATTCTCCACGGCCTCAACACAGACATTTGCCTTTCTGAAGTTTCTCTCTGCAAGGAAGTCACAAGGTAACATATCTTGCTTTGCTCAAAGCAGCCACTCGGCCAGCCACTGGGACACAACTGGCAACACTGAGTCATGCACCCTGGAAATGGATTATGGAATTTTTACAGACCTAGAGAGCTGCGCCTCCCTCGCTATCTCAGTGTGTAAGGAGAAGCTCCCAGCCTGAAAGGAGACAGACACTGCTACGTGTGGCTCCAGCTCCCACACAGAAAGACCTGCAGATGGTACCCAGCAACAGACTGAGTATAAATTCAGAGATGCCTGAATTTAGTGCCCCAATGGATGTGTCAAAGGGAGGAAGCAGCCTTACCTGCCCACTGGTGTGGATTTGATGGCTCTGATCTTTTCCAGACCATTTAACACTTCCACTCATGTAATGGTTGATTTTCCAGGTCACAAATTTCACGGTCATACTCACTACTTACAGGATAACCATTGATTATTTAATTGCAAGGTAAGTACCATGGAAAAGATGGGAAAATCACATGGTAAACAATTATAGTTGAAGAGCCTGATTATTGTTGAGTCTGCCTGGCTACCAGTTAAATAAATTTAACTTATTTTTAAAGTTCAATTTAATCCTAGAAAAATCACCATCTATCAAAATCTATCTCCCTTTTAATAACATAAATATATTATCTTTTTTTTTTTATTTTTCCCAAACTCCACCTTCCAGTGTAACATACAGGGGGAAAAGAAAACAGCATCAGGGGCATACAAACCTGGCGAACTATCCTGGTCCATCATTTACAAGTGATGATACTTCAGGCAAGATGCTGCTAAGCCTGTAAGCCTTCATTTCTCACCTGTTAGGTGGTGTAAAAATGCCTACTTCATGGGAACATTGTTAGCAATAAATAAGATCATTTCTGTAATGCCCCTGTGCCAGTAACTGTAAGTACTCATATGGAGCTTCATCTATGCCAGCCTGCTTTAAGCACTTAATGTATTAACTGACCTAAACAACAATCCCCCTTACAGAACAACTGTCCTCATCTCCATGTTGTGAAAAAGAAACTGAGATGCAGGTTAAATAACTTGCCCAAGGTCAACAGCTAGCAAGTGTTCAGGCCCTATCCTCTCCACGACTGGCCCACAGACAGTGAAGTCATTGACACTTAGAAGGCTCTGTGCGATGGGGCGAGTTCCTAGAAAAAGTAAGAGAGTCAGATGTTAGGTTTAAAGAATGGGGGAGGCAAACTAAGATACCCCGAGCATCCCTGCCTCCTGGCATTCTTGACCTTAGTATCCTTGCCTTGAGTATGGGCTGGACTAGTGATCCATGTCTAAAATAGAATACAACAAAAGTGACAAGACATCACTACCAAGACTAGGCTGCAAGAAGATTGTGGTTTCCATCTTGGTTAGCCTCTCTCACTCTCACTTGCTCACTCAGGCCAATTACCTTGTTGTGAGCTGCACCACGGAGAGGCAAGGAACTGAGGTCTCCGGTGAACAACCAGCAGGAAGCTGAGTTTTGCCAACAGCCAGCCCAGTGAACATGGAAGTGGATGCTCCCCAAACCAGACCTCAAAAAAGAATGTTGGGAAGTCTCAGAACCTTATAGGTTTCAGTTGTTCCATCTGTAAAATACCCAGCTGAGCAAGCCCAAGGACTGTAGAAATCGTCCAGCAGAGATACTTCCCAGTTCTAAACTCTACATTTCTCTGTGATCTTGTTCAGCCTGAGTTATGACAACTCTTACTGTGGTTCTCAAGTTTTGGGCTTTAAGACCTCTTTTTTACAAGTTTTAAGATCCTATAGAGCTTTTGTTCCTAGTGAACTGGAGATATCATCCTTTACTGTATTCAAAATTGAAATGAAAAAATTTTAAAAATTCACCTATATTAGCCCATTCAAAAATAATTAGCTTATAACATGTTATCATAAAAATATAATTTTATGGAAAGCAGACACTTTCCCCCCCCCCCAAAAAAAATGGGAAAGGGGCAATGTTTTACATTTTTGGCAAACATCAAGTCTGACAACTTGCTTTTTTTTTTTTTTTAAGAGAGAGTGAGAGAGGAGAGAGAGAGAGAGAGAGAGAATTTTTAATATTTATTTTATTTAGTTCTCGGCGGACACAACATCTTTGTTGGTATGTGGTGCTGAGGATCGAACCCGGGCCGCACGCATGCGAGGCGAGCGCGCTACCGCTTGAGCCACATCCCCAGCCCGACAACTTGCTTCTAAGAGCTGCTTCTGCATTTGTTCTGTTGCGACACCACGTGCCATGTAGTTTTCTGGAACCTCCTCAGTATAGTGGAGAGAATGACAGTGGAAAGAGAAGACAGTGCCTTAGTATTATTATGAAAACAGTTTTGACCTGAAAGATTTCTGGAACCCCCAGGGTCCCCAGATCACATTTTGAAAATTGCCTGCTCTATTGGTTCTTATTGGAAATGTTAAGATTTCTTCTCAAAACTTGTGCCTACCCACTACCAACAACAAGAAGCACACACACACACACAATGGCAGTTTACATATTCTACTTTCCTAAAGCCTCTGGAAAAGAGCAAAGTAAAAGATTAAACCTGAGCAGACCCTCTGCAGACATATCACTCCTCAAATTAGGGTGTCAGCTCATCCTCCAAAGTGGCAACTTCCTGCTTATCTACTCTGAACCCAATGGAAGTAACAAACGGCTTCTAGAGGGTATGCACCCAGCTTCTTCAAACAGGTGAAGAGTTGAGGAGTTTCAAATGTTGCTCGCCTTTGAAGCTTTGGTTTTAAAAACAAATGCTTGGAGGACATCAGCAATGAACAGGACTGCTAGCAAACCCCTGATCCAACAAAGTAATAGGGACCCTCTTAAATCCCTGCCAGCATCCAATCAGGAAGCAGCCTAACTGGGGACAAAGGCAACAGTAGGCCATTTGGGGGCTTCTAAGGAGAACTTTAACAAAAAGCTGAGTGGAAAAAGAACCACCACCACCACCACCACCCCCAGATCTGGTCATACTAGGAAAGTGAGATATGGGTTGGGAAGACTCCCAGCTAAATTCTGATTCTGCCACCTAGCAAGTGGCTTGTTCTAAAGATGATAGGGGAACACGAGATGAACTCAGAAGTTCCTTTCATTTTTTTAATGCTGCATTTCTTATCATTGACATGCATAAATCAATGGATCTATTATGAACCCAAAGATAAGGGTACCTCTTATTCCATTTATGCCTGAGATACCTTTCATTTATTCAACAATTATCAAGACTAGGGTTTGCCACAGGTATTGTTCTAACAAAGCAGTGAATAAAGCATTGTGAAAAAATTCTTGCCCTTATGGATTTACATTCTAGTGGGGAAGACCAGCAAATAAAATATATCCTATGTTAGTGGTGATGAGTATTATAGAGAAATATAGAGCAGGGAAGGGGGATATAGTTGTTGGGTTGGAGGTTATGTGCACTTTTAAATAGGCTGATCATTTGCCTACAAATTTGAAATATTCCATAACTCTGTTGAATTTAGACATTGTAAAGTCAATTGGTATTCATTCTTTCAGTTAGTCAGTTAATCAGTCAGTCAGCAAACATTTACATCAAATGCTGAAGATTTTATAGCTTTGGGGGCTTGGGGAAGCAACCTGCTATGGGTGGAGATCAGGTATGGTTGAAAAGCACAGGGTCATAGCTATCCAGAGAAACCAGAGCCAGACTGCCTAAACTGGCAATCTGCCTTCTAGCTAGGAGATCCTGGGCAACTGACTGCTCCCTTATCCCCACTTTCAAAGTAGGAATAATAAAAGAACTTATGTGAAGCCTTGTCATCAAATATAAGCTGCACTTATACTAGACACTGCAGGTAAAGCCACTCAAAAATGGTAGCCATCAAAATAGACATCAGAAGGTAAGACCAGGAAAGAATGCTCACGGGCACAATGGGAGACTCCCTCTGGGATGACCCCAGAAATAAATGGAGTCCAGTGAGAGCTGAGGCTTATTTGGATCTCATTTGGCTGGCTAGTTGTTAGGAAAATCAAATGACACTATACTTCTCCAGTTGATTCTGCTGGGCTCCTCAATTGCCCAGTAAAGTTGGCTATATGCCTGCCAAGTGGAAGAGGCTGTTTTTATTAGAAAAGGAAGTCATTTTCTAGGAGATGAAGGATTAATATGCCTCTGCTTAACTGGAGTGCAGTCTTTGCCATCCACCTTGTCTGAGTGCAGGCCAGCTCCTATCAGAATAACAGAATCCCCACTCCTGCCCACTAAATGTTACTACCAAATTATTTTAGCCTGTCCTCCTCGTTTGCATAAGAATCCTGCTCCATCTGTTAGAAGGAGCAATATCCGTTCATGCTAATCTGATTGCTCCTATCACTTGTATTAAAAAACATGGAGGTTACCACAAGCTTTGCTCTGACCTTTGATTTTCCAATATCGCATCTGGGGTAAGCACTTCCTTTTAATCTCTATGGACAATAGGCAAAATTTCACCAAGGGGACTGTGACAGAGGCAGAGATCATAGAGCATGTGTCCATGACCCCAGGTTAGATGATTATAATAATGCTTTTTAGGCTCTTCTAATAAAGAATATGCTGAACAGGCTCCAACGTGCATGTGCAAAAGTCTAATTGCTGTTAACATGTCACTCTCATCACAGAGAAGCAACAACATACTGACGGCTTGTCAAATCCAGAATTGATTTTGAAATTGCTTTAATGAGGTGGTGAATAAGTTTGCAGGGGCCTGGCCATCTGAGAGGCCTCTGCGGCGTCAGCCAGGATCACCTACAGTTGCTTTGTTGACTGTTCATAAATGAGGATGGGGCACAGAGAGGGTTGCTGTTTGGTTGCTGAGGATTTGCAAGCTCTGAGCTGGGATTTCAGTCCCTGTCTCCACTTCTGAAGTCCTTTGCCTTTTAGATTTGTTTTCGGGTGTGTGTTTGTATGTGTGTGTGTGTGTGTGTGTGTGTGCGCGCGCGTGCGCGTGTATGGGCACACATTTCCTTACAGCTGCATTCCTCCCAAGAAATACCTCCAATTGAAAGGGCTGGCTTTTCTCAAAAACACAAGGAAAGACTACAAGTCCTTTCTTGTTTCTCATCCAATACATGCAAGAGGCAGGCGAAGAACAATGTGTTTCCCAATTCTGAGCTTTGCCTGCCAGTCAAGATTGATTACTGGATAGATGGAGGCCTGAATAAAGAATACTTTTTTATCTGCATCGCTGTCCACGGTGAAGGAGTTGAACAACTGTCACTCAGCCTCCAAAATTACTGCATTTTTGTTTGCCCTGAAGGAAAAGTTGATAAAGGTTTTCCAGAAAGTCAAAGGCTAGATCCCACCACCTTTCTCAATGCCCAGTCAACTGAAACCTAACTTGGTAGACATGGTCCTGTTTCTTACAACTCGCTCTAAGAGCAACTATCACCAGGTATTTCCACCTTGCAGGGCAAATGGGAAAGTACCAAAGTAACTTCCAAATGCAGCCCAAGGCAATGAGTGTGGGCTAATTCCTGCTCCCAATGTGGTTTTGGATGTGTGATGAGGAAACAGGGTTTCTCCAGCCAAGAGAACAGAATACGCTCCTGTTTCCTCATCTTTCACTTGTAAACAATGCCAGCACTTTGACAACCAAGAAAAATACATGCCCAGCTTACAGTAAAAATGAAAAAAAACTGCCAGTTAACAGTTTACAATCGTTACTTTTATTACCTGCCTCTCCCACCCCCAGAACATTATTTCATTCAGAGCCAAGGTAGAGAGCCAAATTGCCTTATTTCCAAAGGATGTAAACGTATTTTAGAAAAGCATCTGTGTGCATTTTATTCCATAGGCCACCATCTCATTTATATTGTCCCCGAGTTTATGAGCGCATGACCAGCATCCTTATCAGGTACAGATGCCTTCAAGAAATTGGATGCTACAGGGTCCATACATCAATGTTATGATGATGTATTTTTTATGAAACCTGTAAATAAGGTCAACAGGATTGGGATATTTTGGATGACAGAATCTTTAATAGTTTTTGAGAAATGGCCTATTTCCCTGTAAAAATTCAATTTACTTTTTTTTTTCTTTTTTAACTCTTGCTCATTAAGAAGTCTGAGCTACTTTGGTGAAAATAATCCCACCCCCAGCATGCTGAGAAAGGGGTTGCAACTTTTCTATAAACCAATGAGAAGAAATGAAAGTGGTTAGCATGAAAGGGACAGATAATTGGCACCTTTGGGGTTTCTCATATTTTATCTTTTCTTATCACCTGAAACCTTATCTCAAGCCCAAGAAACAGGTTACTTTGTCTTCAAAGAAAAGAATGACAAAAAAGGAAAAAGAAAATGGCTCAGGGTCAAGAATGTGAGGATTTAAAGTTCAATAATGTCATTTTTATAACCTGAAAGTAATTTCAGCTTCTCCCAAGACCTCTGAGCATCCTGGGCAACAACTGCACACCAGGGACTGTTATTGTAAGGAGTGTCTGGCTGACTCTTACATGCTACTGCTGGCTCCCCACTCACCCCAAGGATGCTCAGGGCTGAACTGAGGGTACCCAGCACTGCTCACAGGTCCTCAGCTTTCTGAAGACTGGGTCACTAGGAAGGAGAAATGAAGAGAACAGAAGTGAACCATGGCTCAGAGTGAAACTGAAAATCACAAGCAGAATTGGGAGACTGGAGGTCATTTGCCAAACAAACCTGTTTCTGTAATGTGGGTGTCCTATTTCATTTTTCTGGGCCTTCATTCCTAGAGCTGCAAAATAGAAAAAAATGGTACTTCTTTTAAAGGTGATTATAAAAAATGAGATATTAGGGCTATAAATGGCTGAACAAAGAGCCAGTCCGTGAAAGCATTACATATTTAACTCATACTATAGATAGAGATCCTGAGTTCCACTGTCGCATGTATATATGGATATGTGTATATATATATATTTTACATGTGTTTATATATTACATAATATGAAATCACATATAATACATGCACTTATATATAATACATATCATATTAGAGAAACACAGGTTTAAAAGAGGACCTTTTAAGCAATTAAAAGGGAAGGGAATTACCTTTCTACATTAAATATGTTACTTTCTTATTATCCTTATTATTAACAGGACAGTGAAGACAGCCCCTTCCAGATCAATGAGCATCCCCTCAGGCCTAAACACAAGAGTGAAAATGAATCCTGAGTGACAGAGCCTGGAATTTTACTTGCTCCTGCCACCTGCTCTTGGGGGTCAACTGTACTGTAGTGTGTAATTACCAACCTCATTGCTGCCCCTTCACTTCCTCTCTCCCTCTGTCTAATTGATGGCCTTGACACCAGTGCTGGGTCAGCCCCCTAGTAATACCTTGGGCCCAAACCACTCCTCCACCCAACAGATGCTGCTCACTCAGAAGTCTAGCAGTGACCACAGCCAGGAGCTCAGCAATGGCTTATGTTTGCTCAGACTGAAAGAAATAAAAAATTTTTAAAAAATGACAGAGCAAAGAACAAGAGTACAGATCTACTGGAGGCGGAAGGGAAATAATCCAATCTTCCATTCATTAATGTATCTACTGGCCCTCTTCCAGGTGGGGGACACCTGGGCTGCAGTTTGTTGCCTTTCTTTTAGGTCTTACTTGATTTCCTCTGAAATCACACACAGTGAAATTATTGCCCCCTGACCAATGCCCAACTAGTGTAAGAAGCCCGCACAGCAATGGATTGTTCACATCTGTCAACAGCTGCAAAAAGAGCACTAGAACTGACACAGTAAAATATAAATCACCAGTCTAACTCTGAGACTCGATGCTGAGATGCTGTGCCCTAACACTGACTCATCTAAAATCAGAACCAATTTTGTACCCAGGGGGATTGGGGAAAATTAGCCTCTTCTTGCTCATCTCTGAGTTACTAGAAAATACAGCTCCTAGCTGGCTTACTTTTTGTCCCTTCTTTCTTCCCAAGCACCAAACCCCAACTCCCTTGGGAAACACAAAGCCTCTGCAGCATTCTGATTTCCAATCCAGACTTCTCTATTTCAGCCCAATATCATCTCCCAGCTATGATAGGAAAAAAAGCTTCATCTTAAAAATGAGAAGTTGTCACACCAACGTCTTAGGCTATAAAGGCAAAAATAAATAAATGGAACTATATTAAATTAAAAAGCTTTCTCATGGCAAAAAAATAATTAACAAAATGAAATGATAGCCTTCAGAATGGAAAGTAACATTTGCAAATCATATATCTGATAAGAGTTTAATTTTCAAAATTTATAAAGACTTCATACTACTTAATACACATGGATAAACCTGGAGGATATTATACTAAATGAAAAGTAAAATAAATCAGACTAAGAAAGAAAAATATTGCATGATCTCACATATAGGTGGAATCTATTTTATTTATTTTTATTTTGTTGTTGTTTGGGGTTTTGTTTAGCGGGGTTGTTTCAGGGGGTTTTGGTTTGGGGTTTGGGTTTGTTGTTGTTGTTGTTGTTGGTACCAGGGATTGAACCCAGCGACACCTGACCACTAAGCCACAGCCCCAGCCCCTTTTAATTTTTTATTTTGAGTCAGGGTCTCACTAAGTTATTGAGGGCCTCATTAACTTGCTGAGGCTGGCCTGGAACTTACGATACTGCTATCTCAACCTCTCAGAGTTGCTAGGATTACGAGCATGCCCAATGCACCTACTGCTCTCAAGGTCTTCAAAAAGAAAGTCAAATATACAGAGATAGAGTCTAAAATAGTACTAACCATGAACTAGGGAAGGGGGAGGATATAGGGAGATGCTTATCAGAGGATACAAACTGGCAGATATATGGGATGAATGAATCTAGAGATCTAATATCCAACACAAGAACTGTAATTAATAAAATTGTAACATCTTTGAGATTCCTACTACATGAATGGATTTTAGCTGCTTTTGCCACTAAAACAAAAAGAAAAAATGGGAGCTATGTAAGATAATGAGTGTGTTAATTTGCTTCACTATTATGACCAATACAATATAATATTATGGGGTATGTGTAAATAGTAATATAAATAGTAGCACATGCTTCATAGTATTATATTTTATACCTTAAATATAAACAATAAATTTCTTTTTTTTTTATATGAGAAGGCAAGATGCCACTCTGAGCACACTGTAAACACTCTCACACTAACCCCTCACTCTACCTATTAGCCTAAAGCTCAATAAACAAAACTGAACAGCAGGTACTGTATGCTAAGAGACAGTCAAAATGAAGGTTTCAAAGGCAAATAGGATAGGCTATAATTTTCAAAGTGAACCTATTTGTTTCTATCACTTGCTGTAGATTAAGGGTCAACAAACTGTAGTCCAAGCTGAATTTGGCCTGTTGCCTATTTTTATAAATAAAGTTTTATTACAAGGTCCCTGCAAAGCCTTGCCTAATGCTGCATTGGCACTACAAAGGCACAGTTGATAGTTATTACAGAGACCTAAGACCCACAAAGCCTAAAATATTTACCATCTGACCCTGTATAGAAAATGATCACTAATCCCCTGCTTTTTTGGTTGTCCTCACATTGCCCAATTATTGTCAGTGGTAACACTCATCATTTTGCCTGCTACTATGTTGGCTTCTGATGGAAAAGCTCAGGTAATCTTATCCCCCTTGCCAAAACAGGAGCCAGGCATGGTGATGCCCACCTACAAACCCAGAATCTCATGAGGCTGAGGCAGGAGAATCACAAGCTCAAGGCCAGCCTGGGCAACATATCAAGACCCTGTCTTAAAATAAAATATAAAGGGCCAGGGATGGAGCTCAGTGGAAGAGCACTCGTAATATGTGTGAGGCCCTGGATTTAATTCCCGGTATGGCAACAAAGAAAAGAAAGGAAAGAAAGAAAGAAACGGGTCCTAGAACCTGGTTATAAGTGACTAAGAATTAACAATTCACATAGGCCAACTAGTCCAATAACTTAAGAAAAGTGACAAGGCAGGAGTTATATATTTAAATGAAGTCCACACTGTGGTTATTGAACAAGTGCTTCAAGATCAGGGAGCAAATAAAGATAAAAGAACTCTGCTCTGTGAAATAAAAATGAAGAAATCTTATTGAAGATCGTTGCACATCAGGCTTCAGTTTCTGAAGCCCACAGATAAGAAAATGAAGGAAATCTCTTTAGGGATTTGCTCAAGAAGATTCAGATTTGTTTCACTTGATCAAATACCAACTATTAAGTGATTCTTCATAAAGAACCCTTTTTATAAGGAATACATTTAAAAATGAGAACAAAAAAAATGGGTATTTGTATTTTTTCATGGAATATGTAATGCCAAATCTATTATACTTCCTAACCCTGCCTCATGCCAATGGGACATTTTAGAACACACTGTTAAAACCTTCTCACTGAATCTGATATGAAGCAAGACAAGGTCCCTGCAAAGCTCTGACTTGTGTGTTTTCCAAGAGGTGTATACCTGGACTTGATGGCAAACTTACCTGTGGAAGGCACATTGAGACTCCAGCCCTTTAAACAAAACTTGACCCAGATCCATTTAGCTTGACCAAGGTGTTAAAAATTGACATGCATTTGGGCTGGAACTTGGAAAGATCACTCCTGGGCCATCTCAGATTTTTTCCAATTATTGGATCATATACCAACAGAGTCGAGTGTCCAATATTGTGAAGCTCATGTGTTTGTCTGCACTGTAGCCCAGATGGTTACACAGATGTCCCTGCCATCTTGACTAAGCCCTGTGGGGATACAGGCAAGTAGCCTTCAACTTCCCTGTAGTGAACTCAGGCTAGGGTGGAGCAGACAACAGATAGGTGGCATGTACCTCCACACCCATACCTATCACATACACACACACATAGAGAAAGACCATTTCTTGCAACCAAAATACAAGTCAAACCTGGAATTCAAGAGCAGAAGGAATGTCTCACAAAGATGTAAAAGGTGAATGCTAAAAATGCTTCCCTCTTTATTTGAAGCTCATCTCCCCCATAGAATGCAGGGTCCCTCCTCTGTGCATTCCACCCTATTTTATTTTTTTCTCATATTTATTTTTTAGTTGTAGTTGGACAAATACCTTTATTTTATTTACTTATTTTTTGTATGTGGTGCTGAGGATCAAACTCAGGGCCTCACAGGTGCTAGGCAAGCACTCTACTACTGAGCCACAACCCCAGCCCTCCTCCCTGTTTTATAATCAAGTTGTGTTTTATTCATCTAAGCATTCCCAGCATCTGGCATAGTATGTAGCCAGTAGGTGCTTAATAAACATTTTCATGTGTTCGTTCATTGAATCAGTGTTTATCAAATGCCTATCACATGACAAGTCCTCTGCTAAATATAATAAAATAAAGAAGGGAGTAGGACACAAGTTGCATCCTAATCTAGAAAGAGAGCAGCCAAACAGATAATTACAACATGGGGTGGATGTGTTGTAGTCAAGACTTCAAGTTGGACACCTAACCCTGTCATGGGATGGATGGTCATGGGTGTAGTTAGGTCTGGTGTGAGAACGCTTCCTCTCTTTGGAAATGTTGATGAACATTGTCACGTTGAGACTGGGATGCAGTGAGGAGTTTTCTTTTTGACCACTAAATCCAAAATATTCCCCAACAATCACATTTACTATGATGTGAATTTGCCCTTCAAAAGCAGAGAAACTTAATAAAAGGCTATTTGGAGCCTCCCATCAGCATTCAAAGACATAACAAAGATTTCTTGGGTCTTGCCTTGCTTTAGGCATGTATCAGTTAAAAACACAACAAAAGCAAAAAAATCAATTCGTCAATAAGGTAGAATCAGAGAATCATAGAATGTTAGAGTCTATAAAGGGGCATTTAAAATGTTACTAGAGTCTGTTTGATGCCAGATGATGAGTACAACCAGTTTCCTCCTTCTGTACAATTGATAAAGTGACTGATAGGTCATTTGGGCTTTTGCCAGAAGGGAAAGTCACACAGGAAGACTTGGCATGAGGTAGTCATTTGATAAATGTGTCCTGAATGAATGAAGGCAGACACCTCAGGGTATATAGAGGAAAAGTAGGCCTCAGAATCCAGAAGCTCGAATAACACAGCCACATCGACCTTCTCATCAATCATCAATTCACATCTAACTGTGTTCTGGGAGCACCAGAGAAAACAGAAGAAATTACACCTGGTCTCTGGTCTCAAGGAATATACAAACAGGGATATAAGCAGCTTACGGAAGAGGGGAATCAAAATAAGTGAAGAGATGCTCAAGCTAATCAATTATCAAGAAAAATGCAAATTAAAATATTAAAATATTAATGAAAATATTAACAAGATATCACTGCATATTAAATAACTAAAAAAAATTAAACTGAATAATAATACAAATGTTGGCCCAGATGTAGAATGTAGGATTCCTTATGCATGGAGGATAGGAATGAAGGCTGGTACAGACTTATCTGAGAAATCTGGTACTTCCTGGTCAATCTAAATATATGTGTAACCTATGCAACATCAATTCCAATTCTAGGTATGAATACATCCCAAAGAAATCCTCACACAGATCTATGATGGGCCATGAATAAGAACATTCGTTGCAGCATCATTTGTGAGATGACATGGAGTCGGGGGCAAGCGTGGTACTCATCCCTGTGGGATTGGACAGATAAAATATGAAAGGGGTGGAACCCATGGTAACTACACACAGTTGGAAACAATAGACTAAATGTCCACATAATAACACAGATGATCTCAAAAACAAAGTAATGGTTGAAAAGAGTGGGAAAGTGAATGAGAGCTACAGAACAATGCTATTTAGGAAACAGGTTTGCCCATAAAACAAGAGTACAATTTTGGAAAATGTTTTTGCAAATATAGTTATATTCTTTAAACATATGAGAATTGTTGCACCTGGAGGTAAGATGAGAAAAAGGGATAGATATAGATTTCAGTACCTGGGAAGTAGGGCGCTGCCGTAAGAACCATCCAAACAGATGATATTAGCCTTGGAACCCAGCAGTGGGCAGAGGCTGAGAGGAATTTGAGGACCATGTTAGAGAAAGCCTAATTATCTTGAACAAACTGTTAGTGGAAGTCTTGACTTTGGGAAATCTGATGGTCAGGGTCCAATGGGGATACACTCCATTGGAAATTGGAGAAAGAAGGCGCTTATGGGATGCTAGCAGAAAGTGTAGCAACTCTGTCACTTACAATTATGAGGAAAACAAAAAAATATGCCTAGTGATCTAATTTAGGATTGCTTACAATGTCAAAGGTGACACCTAGTCTCTTTTTGCTACTTAAAGTAAAATGTAGGAGGCCTGGTGCAGAGATGTGCACCTGTAATCCCATCTATAATCTGAGCAACTCAGGAGGCTGAGGCAGAAGGATTTTGAGCTCAAAGCCAGCCTCAGCAGATTAGCACGGCACTTAGCAACTCAGCAAGATCCTGTCTCTAAATAAAATATTTCAAAGAGCTGGGGATGTGGATGTGGCTCAGTGGTTAAGCACCCCTGGAATCAATCCCCAGTACCAAAAAACAAACAAAAAAAAATGCAGAAGAGAAGAAATAAACTGAGAGAAAGATAGGAAAAAAAGACAGAAGGAAGGGAAGGAAAACTGGAGGGAAGGGAAGCAGGCAGGCAGACCAGGCTTTGAAAATGCTGTCTCTCCAGAGAGCAAATAATGCTCAAATTGAGAAATGGCTTCCAAGCAAATATCAGATATAGGGCACTGCCTGGAAAACATAGTCTAAAGATCTGGCTGAAAGTGTGAATTTAAAACTTTTTAAGGCCTCAGAAAGATCAAAGATGGTGCCTTGGAGTCTAAATAGTCACATAAAAAGCCATTTGAAGAGATTAAGGGTGTGCCTCATAAATCCTTCATCAAATAATATGGCCTCTAGGAAGTTAAGGGTGTTGGACATCAGCTACCTCAGCAACCACCCAAGGTAGAAGGGGGTTTATCTCAAGGGAACTTTTGGGTGTGGCTTTTACCTTGTGGAGTAAACCCCAAGGAGACACACAGCAGACCTACAGGATTCTTAAGACATTATTTGTTTAAACATTGCCAACTTGGTCTGAGAGACAAAGAGAATACAAAATGAATAGATACCACTGAGCCCAAAGCATTCTGAGAAGCAGTTTAGCTGCAAACATACACTACCTTCCATGAAAAAGAAAAGATGACGGAGTGAGCTTGCAGATGGATTCTTTCCCAGTTGAGCCTTGAGATGACTGCAGCTCTGATGAAACTTTATCACAGCATTGTGAGAGATCCAGAGCCAGAGGGCCCAGACACAGAAACCAAGTTACACCCTGGTTCCAGACTCAGAAAACCTGAGGTTGTTGTTCTGGGTTGATGAATTTTGTGGTCATTTATTTTGCAGATTATAACTAATACAGATTTTTATCCCCGAATACAGATTTGATTCCCTAAGACATAAAAAAAATTTAATGTAGATTGGTGAACTATTAAGAGTTTTCATCTTATTTATAATTACCTAATTGAGTGATTTATGTTATAAACAGCCAACCAAGTTTCATTCAGTTAAGACTCATTTCAAACAATACCTTTTGGGATTCTATACAAGGGCCTTGGTATGATGTGAATGTTCATGTCCCTCAAAACTCATGTTGAAATCCTCACCCCCAAGGTGATCTTAGGAGGTGAGGCCTTTAAGAGATATTTAGGTCACAAGGGCAGAGTTCTCACTGATGGGATTAGTGTCCTGAGAAAGAAGCCCCAGAGAAGTGAGTATAATCGTACACATCTGTAATCCCAACTACTAAGGAGGCTGAGGCAGGAGGATTGAGTTTGAAGCCAGCCCGGACAACTTAGGGACAGTCCATTTCAAAATAAAATAAGGGCTGGGGATGTAGCTCAGTGGTAAAGCAGTTGCCTAGCATGTACAAGGCTCTGGGTTCAATCCCCAGTATCACCTCTCCCCCCCAAAAAAATGACCCACATAACTCTCTAACCCCTGTTACCATGGGAGGTTATGAAGAAAAGACAGCCCTCAAAGAACGTGGGTCCTCATCAGACACCAAATCTGCTGGCACCATGATCTTGGACTTCCTAGACTCCAGACTGTGAGAAATAAAGTTCTGTTGTTCACAGGCCTTCCAGTCTATGATATGTTTGTACAGCAGCCTGAATGGACTAAAACAGGCATGTATGAGATGTGGAGATTAAAACGTACACATACAAGAGAAGTCACATGCCCTGGTTTCCAAGAGCAGATATTCCTGCAGAGGCAGGCATGTTGCAGCAGGATAGCACAGGGCGATCCAGACCGTAATAAAGTCAAGTTCCAGGCAGAATGGGAACAACAGAAGGAAGAATCCCTCAGGCCTACCTGGGGACGGGTTGGGGGGTACAGCATTCCTGAGAGCATGTGTGACTCATGACAGGAAAAAGACATCTAATTGGCTTAAGCTTCACGACAAAGAGGTCTGGGTGTTGCACTAGCTTCCTGCACAGCAAGACTTAGGGGAGTCAATGATATTAGAAAAACTCAGTCACCCCTCTGAGTCTCAGCTCTGCTTTCTCTCCTTTGGCTCCACTCTCAGGCAGACGGTGGTCTAGAGCTGAACTGAGCCACCAGTGTGAAAGCAGTTGATCAAGACTACAAGCCAAAGTGGCAATTAAGCCTGCACTTACCTACTGCAATGGTCCAAGCAAGAGGCCGAACAGCAGACAGCTCTGGCTTCCCCAATGTTCCACTGTGCTCCACGGAACAGCACCCGGGCCGGTACAGGAAGTCATCTGTGAAGTACATGAGGACCTTCTCTCACCATGGAAGCCAGGGAGGGATAGGCCTGGCATGGGGAACCTTCTGTGGCTCTCCCATGGCAATAGATCACTCAATGCACGTGACCTTTCTCTCCGCTCTGCCAGGAAGGTTCCTCATAGTAGTATCAGAGATGGGCATATCCCGTTAGATACTGAACAGCCCACCTTTATCCTATTTTGGTGAAGAACATTCTATGGAAGGACTTTGATGTTTCCCGAAGCAGATGCGGGCTTCATCTCTGCCCAGAAGCTGGATCCGTCTGATCAGCTTGCCCGTCCTGTCCCCACTTTTTAAACTACTGTCTGTGTTCTGTGTTATTTTCACCATTTTATATCTTTTAGCTTTTATTTCTCAGCTAGCCCATTCCACAGAGGGGTACACCATTCCCACCTCCCCCCCCCCCCCGCATGGGACGTGGGCCGGGGAGGCAGGGTCGGATGGATCAGCACAGAAGAGAGTATCATCTCTAGGAACAGGAAGGTCCTGCATTTATGTGGGTCTGGGGTGAGGGGAAGAAGTCTAAGAGTGGCAAATACTGGCAACTGAGTCAGTAGAGTGTCTTTAGAGCCCTTGATCAGCAGGCGTCAGCAGTCAACTAGGAAGGCCTCAGCCTAGGCCCCAATAGAGAGACCTCTGAACACCCAGACTGGTAGTGCATATATGGGTAAGAGTAGGATCAACCAAGGGACCTGAATCCTCAACTGCAGGCCCCTCCAGAGCCCCAATGCACTGGCTGTGCCCCAGTACTAGTCAGAGAAAGCAGCTGGCCCGCCAGGGAAAACGCCTTTGTTATCAGTCACAATCAGGCCTGGAAGATCACACACCGGTTTTTGGTCGGGAGCAGACTCTTCACTCTTCCTTTATGGGGATGAGATAGCTATCAGCAGCTCCAGACTGACATCCTATTCCTCTCAGAAACACAGTGGGAAGAGGGTGTTCTGTCTTAGCAGTTCAGCAGAAATTCTGGGACTGTCTCCAACTAGACTAACTTGGGCTTTCACCCATCTCTGAACCAACTGTTCTGGCCAAGTGGATGGAATTAACTGATTGGCCTGGATCTGGGGCTTGGGGCAAGAACTTCTCAAACTTCTTAAACAGAGAACAAGGGAGAAGTACTTATTACCAGAAACACAAGTAATTGTCTTATGTAAGGAAAATCCATAGATGCCTATGCACTAAGACTTGAGGGAAATTGGAAGTGTTTATGTATTTATTTACCCATTTAATAAATATCTAGATTTTTTTCGTGTGTCAGGCACTGTTCTGGGCCCTGGAGAGTCAGCAGTGAACAAAAACATCAAGCATAAATTCTCCTGGGGGTGGTAGACAATACATTCAATCAGTAGGTAAAATACATAGCCTGTTACAGTGACAAGGAATAGGGGGAACTATATATATGTTTGCGTGTATGTACATGCATATGGTGGGTGGGGGAAATACATAGCTCTATAGGGACAAGAGAAAAAATTAAAGCAAGAAAAGGAGAATAGAAAGTATGAGTATGGGGGAAGAGTACCCAGAAAGGTTTTGCTGGCCACAATCAGAGAATGGTACCTCAGACATCCAGGGAAAGAATGTTCACAGCAGAGGCGGTATCAATTACAAAGTTCTAGATGTAGGAGCAGTTTGCTGTGTTCAAGAACAAAGAGAAAAATTTGGCAGATATAATATTGGATTCCCAGTTAAATCTCAATTTCAGGTAACAACATATATTTTATGGTATATTAAAAAGTGTTCCATGCAACATAGGGGACATATTTTTTTGTCAAAAATGTATGAAGTATGATATGTCAAGAGCTTTGTAATGTTTTGAACAACCAATAAAAAAAATTACATATTGTTTATCTGACATGCAACTGGATGCCCTGTATTTTTACTTGCTAAATCTAGCAACCCAGGTCAGTGTGACTGAAGCTGAATGAATGAAGGGAAATGTTATGGGATATTATGTCCCCCCGAAGGAAATATTTTGAAATCCTAGTATCTCAGAACATAGCCTTATGTGGAAATAGGGTCATCACAGATGTAATGAGCTAAATTGAGATTGTGCCAGAGTAGGGTGACACCAAATCCAATATGACTTGTGTCCTTATGAGAAGATGGCCACGTGAACTCACATGGGGAGAAGGCCATGTGACAACAAAGGCCAAGACCAGAATGCTGTAGCTGCAAGCCAAAGTTCACCAGGCAACTGGCAAACACTAGCAGCTAGAAAGAAGCAGGGGAGGATCCTTCCCCTTCAGTTTTCAGAGGAACATGGCCCTGCCAACAGCTCGATTTCAGGTTTCTAACCCTCAAAACCATTAGTGTTGTTTAAGCCACCCAGGAAAGGAAGACAGAAGCTGTTAGGGAATCACAGAAGATGAGGCCAGAGAGGTAAGGAGGGTGATGGACACACAGGAGGGCCTTGTGGGTCAGGTGAGGACTTGCCTTGTACTCAGAGCCAGATGGAGAGTCGTCTAAGAGTTTGGGGAGAGGAGCTACTTGCGTAAAGAGATGTAAGAACAGTGCAGGGTACACCAAGGGAAGGAAGTGCACGTGACCTCCAGCACCCCTGGGTACCTTAGTCCTGCTGAGGTGTGTGTAGGTAGTGGGATCAAGGCTGGAAAGGTGAGCAGTGGCCAGGTCTTGAAAAGCTTTGGGTAACTTAAAAAGTAGGGCTCTGCTTCTCCCTGTAGGCCACAGAATGCCAGTGAAAAACTTCAAACAGGGATGGGATCAAATAGGACCTTTGTTATTCATCATATTAGAAGTGATGGAATTCTAAGTACTATGACTGACAGAGAAAGAGGATAACTTACCTGTTCATTAGATGGGAACTCCAATCAGAGCCTCTCAACTCACACTCTGAGAGAGCCATATTTTCACAGGCCCCTAAGAAACAGGGAAAATACCTGGGGTTGCTCTGAAACATCATGGATGCTCAAGATCATTGCTACACTAGGGAAGTGGATTCCCATTTGCAGAGCAGAATTTGGAGGAGAAAATAGGTGCACAGGGAAGACCACAGCAGAACTGAGCATGCACATTCTGAATCAAGAATCCAGGGGCCTAGCCCACTGGCTCTCAAATTTCCATGTTCAAAAGAAACTCAGGAAGCTGCTTCTGGGAATGCAGATACCTGGGTCCCATCCCAGTACCTTGCTTAAGTAGAGGTGGTCCTGGAACCACACCTGGAGAAACTCTGTCCCAGTGAGGGACTTGAGGATGTTTGTCAGAGAGGGTAAAAGTTACAGAGAAAACATAAAAGAAGATAAGAAGCTCTGGTGTAGATGGCATATAACGTTGCAATTTTGGATGGAACAGCCAGGGAAGGCCTAAGAAGCAGACAGTATATGCTGAAATCACATGGAAATTTTTGTATATTTATTCCTGGGGAAATGGATACACAGCTTCCAGTAGATTCTTAGAGAGATTCTGTACCAAATTCGGACTAAGAACCACTGCAGATAGGTTAGCAAGAAATGGAGAAAGTGCAGAATCCATTCATATTTTGAGCATCCATAATACTTTGACCTGCAAGAGTAGTTGTCAGCCTTGGTTTCCATTAGAAATACCCGGGGAACTTTAAAAACTATTGACATCTCATCCCCGGAAAGTCTGATTGAATTGGACTGGGAACTAGGATATTAAAAGCTCTGCAGGAGATTCCCATTTCAGGAAAAGCTAAGACAGATGAACCTAGGGTTTCAGATGAGTCAGACCTTGTAGTGATTATTGCTGTTTACCTACAGGAAACTGAGACTCCAGAGATGGAGTGACTAGCCCAAACTCCTACGGCTGGCAGTTCAAGACTCAGACCAGGCTCTCCACTCCAAGTTCAGTGCTCTGGCCACCACTCCACCATGGTCCAGAGGCCAGTGAGGTCTTAATAATGAATGAGAAAGTAAATGAGGGTTCCTGTACTAGGAAGGACAGGCCCAGGTAGAACCCCTCATAGAAAGGAGGACCCTTCATGTAAGAAGGAGATTGATGGAGGTATTGCCCAACAGAGTACCAAGAAGAAGGGGAGGCAGCTCAGAGGGAAGCAAGATTGAGAGCTGACAAAGCCAGCTGCCACTTAGCAGGCTAGCAGGAGAAGGGAGGACCCTAGGCCTCCTTATAACAGCCCAGTCAACACTGGCCTCTCAGCAGGCCTGATATTGAACAAACAATAAGAAAAAGCTCTCTAACGACATTAACAGTTTTATGGCCTCAGGCAATCCAGTTACCTCCTCATACCTTAAACAGGAGATAGGAAGGCTGATATGTGGGGTCAGAGTGGGGAGCAGGTACATCAGAAAGAAGTCACTATCCAAAGAGCAATGCTTCCATCAGCTTAGTAAAAGCCTAAAATGCCTCCAACTGGAACAAAGCATTCCACGGTCTAAGAAGTAATAACCATTTCAAAAGCAAATGCTCCTAGGAGAGAGAAGATCTCTGGTAGAAAACTCAAGCCCTTGGTTTTCCAACTCTTATTTAAAAGAGATCACTTTAAAAAAATTTTTTTTCATTATACATGGACACAATATCTTTATTTTGTTTATTTACTTTTATGGTATGCTGAGGATGGAACCCAGTGTCCCACATGTACAAGGCAAGTACTCTGCCACTGAGCCACAACCCCAGCTCCCAAAACAGAACACTTTTGACACACAAAAAAACTTTATATGTATGATTTTATACATGTCCTATTCTACATATGGTGTGTTATATGTGTAATATGAATATTGGGTATACTCTATTACATATTGTTAATATTACCTGTGATAAACATAATGTTTATGATTAATATGTATATATAAATATAAAACAGATAAAAGTAGATTTTCTGTGGATAAAACAGGGGCCAGGTCTGGAAATTATCTGATGGGTTGGGGGCAGTGGGAGAGTAGGATGTCCCTCTCTATCCCCCACCCTCCCTCCTTTTCCTCCCTTCCACCAAGCTGGTTGCCCCAAGCACCTCAGCCAAACCCTAGAACATCTGAAAGAGTTTCAGAGGAATTCATTAACTCACTGCACACACATCAAGTGCCTGCCATGTGTTTGGCATTGCATTAGACACCAGCGCCACACATAAATCCCCCTTCTTCAAGGACCTTACTATCTATCTCTTCAGGGTCATGGGCAGAAAAGGAATAATTAAACAAAATGCCATAGGACTCGAAAGGGGAAATTGCAGACCATATAGAATACAGAGGGGGCCAGAAGAAGAGCACCTCATCTTGGGAAGTATGTGTAGGGTAGCAGTTATTAGGGAAGTCTCTTCAAAGGAGACTCCCAAAGTTAAGGTCAGCTTCATTCCAAGAGAGTGTCTTCACAAGATGGAGAAAGGAACAGCACTTTGGAAATGGGAAGATGAACAGAGCAGAGCCATATGGAGGGGAAGAGGAGGGCATCTGAGGTGCCAGGGGCACCAAGAACGAATATCATGATATCACAGAACACCCAGGCAGCCCCAGTGCCAAGATCCCAGCTCTCCCAACAGGATGTAAAGAGGAGACCACAGGCCCTGCTCAGACCCGCAACCCAAAGGGCAGGTCTAGGGCCACCAAACTGGGGCTCGGGTGTGAAAAGAACTACCTTTGAAGTGAAAAGATCAAAATGGCTTTTGAGAAATCAGATCTGCTCGGCTGGATTTCAGTCCCGAGAGCTGGCTTTGCTGAAGCCAAGCAGTAAAAAGAGCAAAAGCTCAATAAAGTTCTGAGGGACAATGGGGAGCCGCTCTGTGGCTGGGCTTCCTCTGAGCAGACCCTCCCCCCTACACATGTTCCAGCAAAGCAATGCAAGAGAAGAAAGAAGGGCCTCAGAGAGACCCTGGGGCAGGGCCATGGCAAGGCCACCACCCAGAAAAATATGATCTAGGACTTCCCACTGAACATACAAATTCCGACTGCAGAAATAATGGTGATGATCGTTCACCTGAGGTACTGAGGACAAAGCAGACAGGCTGGCATGTGATACCATTCATCCTTCAGTATTCTCTTTATGACAGAAATAAAGCAAAAAGCACAGGCAATTCTAGAGGGTTCTGCCTTTATTTTATTTTTTTCCTCATCATGATCTCTTATATACTGTCTCAAATCTGTTTCCCCCCTTCTGCTCCTTCATCTTCCTCCCCTCCTGGGCCTCTCCCTTCTCCCATGACACCATGACAAAGAAAAATGTCCATATGGGCCTTGTTTTCCAGATTCAATCAAGGCTCAAAGCTTTTATCTTGTTTTTGATAGCACCTTGCACTGATAGAACTCAGCAAGTCTTTGGGAGCCTTAATTATTTCAACCCAAGATCGATTAGGATCCTCAGCCCCTTGGGCAGTAGCATCCTATGGCAGTTTTCTAGATGGATGAGCTGCACCCAAGGCTTCAGAACAGAGAAGGAACCCAGGCTTGCCCACCAGAGCCTGTGACTGGCCTCCTTGCAAGCCTGCACTATTTCTCAGATACCCAGCTCCATTTCTGCATGCCCCAACCAGGGGATTTTTAATTGAGGCTATAGGCTGATGAGACTCCCCTAGCACAGGGGAGGAAACCGAGGCTAGGGGATTTCTCAATGCCCCAGCCTCAACCTGTGACCAGAGCCAGGCCCAAGGATTCCCCTGGCTCAGCTTCTTGCCCACTCTGTTATGAGTTAGAAGTGAGCAGTTGACTTTACAGGGACTCTCAGCACAGGAAGCTGCATTTAAACAGCATGGAGAAGCCAAAGGGTAGGCTATTGCCCTGAGAGAAGCAGAGAGGCCCCTTTTCTCCACTGTCTCCCTCAGCAGTGGGCAAGCAGGAGGAAATCACAGCTTCAGTAAGAACTGACTAAAATGCCATCAAACTGAAGAGTCAGTGTCAAGCACCTCAACATGCCAGGTGTCTTTTGAATCGATCTACAACCCACCCTATAACTCTGGTGCTCAAACCTGTGTGATAGTATGAAATGTTGAGAGACTAAGGAGTTCCAAAACCAGGCCTCTGATAATCTCTACTTGATAAGAAAAATCACTGAAGAGCAATCTAAATTGGTAATAACAGCTGCTAACTTTTACTGAGTTCTTCTGTGATTCTACAAAATGATTTCCATTAAACCTCATAGCAGCCCAGGAGATGAAGTATCTTGCCAATGTTCATCCAGCCAGGAAGTAGTAGAGCTGGGACTTGAACTTAGCCAGTCTTGCACCCAAGTTCATGCTCCTAATTTCCTTACAGGCCATTCAGCAAAGCTTTAGGTTTCTTGAGGCTTCTTGGAAGAATGTCCAAGTCAGTGACTCATTTCTTCACCCACCCAAAGCTGTTTTCTAGCTGGACAATAAACATACATTCAGTTATCTGGGATAATCTCCCAAGAGGTTCAGACTGTGTACGCCTGATGGCAGGGACCAGATTTTATTTTTCCTTGCACCCTTAGCACCTAATATAGCTCCCATATCAGAGCAGATGCTCAACAAATGCTTGATGTCTCCTGGCTCAGCCATATATAAACCATGCAAGCTCCTGAACTTCTCTGTGTTCTAGTTCCCTAACCTGTAAAATGATGGCAACAATTCAGCCCTCGCAGTGGAGCTGTGTGGTTAGAAACCATATGTGTAAAGCTCCTACCCAGTAAAAAATTTAGCAAAAAAAAAAAAAAAATGACTGTCATATGTATCTTTAAAGCTAAGATGCCAAGGGTGGCATGGGATTAGAAAGACCCAGAGTTCTTGTCTAAAAGCAGGATGGGGCAAGAAGAGTTAGCTCTAAGTTCTACATATTTCCACGAGTGTTTTTCAAACAGCCCTAAGAGTTCTCTTTTAGAACTTTGGATGCTAAGTCCTCCAGCATCTCAAAGAGAAAAGATCCTGGGGAATGTCTCTTATACAAGTGTTTCCTCTCCTTTTTTCCCAATAAGACTTCAGTGTTTTGCAGGTGGCTATACTTCTCAGTAGAGTCTTGTGCTCTCAGGAAGTCTGGCCTCAGTCCCAGAGGATGATACATGATTAGAGTAACCCTGTCGAGGTAGTTCATGTACCATGTCAAGGATTACTTTAGGTGTGAGCATAGAGCATGGTAATGGCCAATGGAAGACAAGAGCGAGTCAATAAGATGCTTCTGGAAAGAATTCTCTTTGTGGACCAAAGGAATGAATGAGGGCAAAGAGACTCATTTCTCCCCTTAAATACTGTCATGATGATGTGACACCTGGAGTTATGGGACATTTGGTCTCCATGAGAAAAAAATGATATAAAGAAAAAGCCAACACACTGAGTATGTGTATTTGTCACCTTTTTGTCCCTGCAACCAAAATATCTGATAAGAACAACTTAGGGGAGGAAAACTGTTTTAGCTCATGGTTTCAGAGGTTTAGCTTGTGGTTGGCTGACTCCATTGCTCTGGGCCCAAGGTGAGACAGAACATCATGTTGGAACCCAGGAAGCAAAGAGAGGGGAAGGGGCTGAGGGAAGATGCACCCTTCCAGAGCATGTCTCCAGTGACCCAATTCCTCCAGTTACACCCCACCTGTCTACAGTTACCACCCAGTTAGTCCATTCAAACTAGAATGAACTGATTATATTACAGTTCTCACAACCCAATCATTTCACCTCTGAATGCTCCTGCATGAACGCAGGAGCTTTGAAGGGACACCTCATATCCAAACCATAACCATATGGAAGCAAAAAGAAGAAAACACTTGGTCCTTAATGCCAAACTGGAGCTGCTGAATTAACAAACCCAGGAGCACCATATTGCTGGACTTCTTGTTATATAAGATGATAAAAACTTATAGTTCAAGCCAGTGACTTCCATTTCTAACATCCCAAAATATTCTGGCAAACTTGCCATCTTAAAAAGATAACCTCTGAGAGGAAGTCACCCTTAAATTACCTGGGAGAAAAAAGAATATTCCAAGTTGAATAAGAAATGCTAGGCTTAGGCCCAAACACAAATAACTTGCTTCCACAAGCCCAGAGAGAAGCCCATCACAACACCCCTAGGTCTAAAATACAGGTAAACTTGGGAGGGAGCTGTCAGGCGTCTGGTTCCAGTGCAGTCCTGGCTCCTATCCCATAGTCTCAAAAACCTGAGAAGCCACATATCTGAGGAATCTGTGTCCAGGCTAGAGCCACCACCCAGCTCAGACTCATTCTGGTTTCCTTCCAACCACGGAGTAGCCACACTCCACACTTGGTGAGCAGAACACAAAGGCTGTTACAGGTTTTGGCCAGAGAAACACAGAACCAAGAGAGGAAACTAAGCAAACTCAGCTATGTGTTGCCAAGGACTCTGCAAAGCACAAACTATCTCAAACTTCTCCACTTCTTGAGGGTCACCCACAGGAAAGGGAAAAAAGACGGAACCCAGAGGGGTACATAAAGCATCCACTCGGCACATAATTTACTGCTGGTGTCTTGGACACAGTTCTAGGTGCTGGCAAGGGATGAAGTGACTGAGAGCTTGCTGCTCCTGCCCTCAAGGGATTTGAAGGTGGAAAGATGGGTCTTGGGGAGAAGAAAACATTCCTGGCATATGTGAAAAAAAAACCCAACAAATGTCAGGCAGTAAATGCTAACCGCCCAGAACTGTCTACAGGAGCTATGGGCATTAAGAGTACAGAGTGACCAAAGGTCCAAAGAGGTCAGGTGGCTCTAAAGTTCTAGTCCATTTGTCCCAAAAGGGATACCTATATCTGAGATCCCTGCTGGGTTCCCACTATCAGATCTCAGTGTGAACAGGGGAAAGAAAAAAAAAAAAAACTCAGTGCATTGCTATGCAATGCATTATAGAAAGCAAAGATGGCAAATATGGTCCAGGAGCCAAACCTAGCCTCAAGCCTATATTTTTATTGCCCAAAAGCTACAGATGGTTTTTATACTTACCTGGCTGTTTAAACAACAACAACAATGAAGAATATGAGGCAGAGAAATCTGGGACCTGCAAAATCCCAAAATTTACCATCTGGTCCTTATACAGATAAAATTTGCCAGTGCTTGGACAGAAGGTCTAGGGTGACCAGAAATGTGACCCTTACTCATTGAGGTTTTCTTGAAGCCCTCTGGGAAAAGCTGAATGCCCTTGGCTACTAGGGATTGATTTCAGAGTTTCTCTTCTGGTGGTCCAGGTGATCTGGTTATGAAAGCAGCTAGCTCAGGAGCCAAGGTTTTGGCTTTTCCTAATTCTCCTCTGCATTAAACCACACCCATCTGCTCCAACTCCCCACTCAACCCCAGGCTTCCCAAGGTAATGATTCTAGTTTTAGCATGAGACCTTCTTGGGGGGATTAGCACAACACATAGGCCTACTAAACAATACCTCCTGTTCTAGGTGGGCTGAGCAGATAGAAAGAAAGGGAAGCAGATGCTTAGATATCAGGGTCACCCTTCTGCTCCTCTTGCCAAAGGGACTCCTAACTGGGAGTCTAGTCTCCTGGACCTGTGCTGCATATCTGGGTACCCACCCCAACTGCCTTGGCTGGAAGCCCTGTTAGAGCCCCATGTTGGGGCGAAAAATCTATTCTAGGGACATTTATCACTCAGGAACAGAGACTACAAAGAGAGCCAACATATTCTGAATTCAATTCAAACAATGTAAGTTTTTGAAGTCTTCCAGCTGGCTCATATTTCAAGCAACAACAGGCAGAGGCAGCCATTGTATCAGCTCAAAGAAGATGCTTTTATAATCAATGCGACTCATTATATTTGGATACCCTATTCCTGCCAATACACAATTTAAATAATCACTTCGAAGCAATTTGTTATGTAATTATTGAGTCTTGTATAATTACCACTCTCCCTGAAGAAGCAGAAGCCTGGGGGGGCGTGGAGGGGAATGCGTCAGATTTGGCTGGCAAAGGGATTTTCAGTAGCCCCGGTCATCGGGCCACAGGCAATATTGGTGATAAGAGGGAAGGGAGAGGCTCTGCTTGAGGAGTTATAGGCTATTTTATCTATTCTGCTTCTTTGGCTCGAGGAGTCCACTATTAGACTAAGTGCATATTGAGAGAGAGAGATTTATTTTTGGCAAAATGTTAATATTCCTTTCAAATATCCAATAATGAGAATGTCTTTTATAGAAGAAAATATTATACACTTTTAAAGAGAAATAAATGTGCTTTCTTGGTGGGACATCTCAAACTAACCTTGCTGAAGAGAACATCATTTGTTGGGATGACAGAGGTGAGGCCAGGCTAGGGCAGCAATAGTGGCGCAAAGTCCATGAAAAGGCTCTTGTGTCCTTGAACTTAGAGGAATCCAATTCTTGAAGACTCATGTAGTATCCATAGGATACAATGGCATAGGGAAGATTACTCTTTCCATCTCTTGAATCATTTTATTTTTGTCAGAAGAAAAATTCAGGGGGCTCTAGGGGTAGAGCAGGTAACAGAAGTAAGGGAGGTGGACAGGTACAAGTTACTTAAGAAGTTCTGTGCACTGTGACAAGCTAGAGAACTCTTATCTGTAGAAGGAGTAGCCACTGTTCAGCTCCAACCAACAGGACCCTTGTGCAAGCATAAAAGAACAATGTGGAAATTTTTGTTAAAAAAAAAAGTCACTGGAATTTTGATTGGTGTCATACTGAATCGGTGGATCACTTTGTATGGCATGGACACATAAACTGTATTAATTCTCTCAACCGATGAACACAGGATGTAGTTCTGCTTATTTATATCTAATTTCTTTCATCAATATTTTATAGTTTGCAATGTATAAATCTTTCACTTCCTTGGTTAAATTTATGCCTATTTTATGCTATCACTGTGGATGAGACTCTTTTATTAATTTCATTTTCAGATAAGTTTTTTTTGTCAGCGCATAGAAATACAACTGATTCTTACATGTTGACTTTGTATCCTACAACTTTACTAAATGTATTTTTAAAATTCTTCGGTGGAGGGCTTGGGATTGTGGCTCAGCAGTACAGCACTAGGCTAGCACATGCAAGGCGCTGGGTTGGATCCTCAGCACCACATAAAAAATAAATAAAATGAAGGCATTGTGTCCAACTGCAATTAAAAATATATTTTAAAAAATTCTTTGGTGGAGTTTTCTATATATAAGATCATGTTATCTGCAAACAAAACCAATTTAACTTCTTCCTTTTCAATCTGCCCTTTAGTTCTTTGCCTAATTGCTCTGACTAGGATTTCCACCACTGTGTTAAACAGTCCTGAGAGTGAAGTCTTATCTTGTTCCCGATCTTAAGAGAAAAAAACCTTTAGCTTTTCACCTTTGCATGTTAGCTTGAGGCTCTTCATAGGTGGCCTTTATTATGTTGAGGTATATTCATTCTATACCCAATTTGTGAAAGTTTTACCATGAAATAATGTTGAGATTTGTTAAATGCTTTTTCTTGCATCTATTGAATGACCATACAGTTTTTATCATCCTTGCTGTTAATATGGTAATTCACATTTATTGATTTGCATATGTTGAACCATTCTTCTTGCATCCCAGGAATAAATCCCATTCTGTCCAAGTATAGGATCCTTTCAGAGGACTGATAGACTTAGTTTGACAGTATGATTTTTTTGTTGTTGTTGTTATTTTGTATTATTTTTGGTTTTGTTTGCTTTGGGGTTTTTTGTTACCAGTGATTAAACCGAGGGGCTCTCAAAACCTGAGCTACATCCTCAGCCCTTTTTCATTTTATTTATTTTTATTTTCTCTAAGTTGCTTATGGCCTCAGTAAGTTGCTGAGGCTGGCTTTGAACTTGCAGTCCCTCCAGCCTCAGCCTCCAGAGCTGCTGGGTTTACAGATATGCACCACTGCACCTGGCCATGATTTCTACTTCTCCTTGGATGACTCTACAAACAAAGCTCTCTGTTGAATTTTTCAGTTCAGACATTATACTATTCTACTCCTGGATTTCTATTTGGTTTTTTTTGTTGTTGTTGTTGTTGTTTTGTTTTTATGCTTTCTAGCTCTTTGTTAAACTTCTGATTTTATATATGCAGTATTTTCTTGGTTTCAGTTAGTTGTTTATCTGTGTTTTCTTCTAAGTCACTGAGATTCTTTAATATGATTATTTTTATTTTTTAATTTTTTTTTAATACTACTGAGGATTGAACCCAGGGCCTTGCACATGCTAGGCAAACTCTTTACCACTGAACAACATCCCAGTCCAATTATTTTGAATTCTTTGTCAGGTAATTTGTAGATCTCTATTTTGGGGGTCAGCCCAAAGATTTCTTATGGAGCTTATTTTCTTCCTTTGGTGTTGTCAGATTTCCTTGATTGTTTTGTGTGCCTCCTTTGCATTTCAAGAAGCAGTCACCTTCAGTGTTTACTGACTTTGAGAGAGAAAGGCCTTTACCAATGACCCTAACTAGGTATTCTGAGGGTCTTTCACAGTTTTTCCAAGGCTATGTCTGCTCCACACTTCTTGTTCCCTCTTAGGGGGAAGACATAAAATCATGTGCCTACTCTTGATCTTATACATCCAGGTATGGTGCTGAAAGTCTGTTTTAGTTTCCCTTGGGTGGTACCTAAATTGTTCAAGGATGTATACCTTTTTCCAAATCAGCAGTCAAGCTAAGTGCTACACTTTGCACCTGCTGTTGAGATCCATGGACTCTCTGAGAGTTCATTCAGGCCATGCATATACGCGGGACATTATCTATAGGGGTACTAAGGGGAGCCCTCAGGTGAGTTGTTCTGTGGGGCTTATAGGCAAACCTCTAGAGCCAAATAGCAGGATCTGTAACTACCTTTGAGCACTGCATGTACTCCCTCCTCTTCCCCAGACAATTTTGCCATGCCAATCCCCTCCATAAAGTGTACTGGATGGGGTGAGACAGAAGTGGGCCTCCTAGGAAGCACCCTTCAAGGTTGGGGAAGTGTGGCACTCACTTTGTTTTCACTTTCTCCCATTAGAGAAATCACGGGCCAAGGGGGCCTCTCCCATTCAGTGCATCTGCTCCAACAGGGTGCTGGGATTTCAGAGAGACTCTTAGCTCCCACAGATGTATTCTTATCTGTAGGAGTTGCTAAAAATTGGTGAGATTTTGGCAGGGGGTGGGGCAGGTGGATGTAAGGATGGAACTTCCTATTCTGCCATCTGGCTTATCTTGCTGATGTCATTCCAAAACGAGTTGTGCCCCCCACTTTTTTTAATCATGACTTTTTAAAGTAGAGCATTATAGTTATATGTAGTAGTTGGGTTCATTTTGATAAAATCATACATGAATGGAATTTGATTTCAATCCCCATTCTCCCACATTTCCTTCTCCTCCTCCCTCCCTTTATTCTCCTTCCTCTGTTCTACTGATCTTCATTTTGCTCATTTATTTATTCATTTGTGATTGGTACTTTCTACACATACATAAAGGTAAAATTCCCTTTGATATTCACATATGATTATAATATGACTTTGTTAAATTCATTCCAACTTTTCTCCCCTTTCCCTTCTTTCCTCCCCCTTCAATCTTGATCTCCTCTACTGATCTTCCCTGATCTCCCAACACCTTCTTTTTTTTATTTTGTTCTAGCTTCCACATATGAGAGAAAATATCCAATCCTTGGTTTTCTGACTTATTTCACTTAGCTTTATGTTCTCCATTTCCATCCATTTACCAGCAAATGCCATAATTTCATTCTTATATATGACTGAATAAAATGCCATTGTGTGTATATATATGTATATATGTGTGTGTGTGTGTGTGTGTGTGTATATATATATATATATATATATATATATATCACATTTTCTTGATCTATTCATCTATTGACAGGCATCTAAGCTGATTCCACAATTTGGCTATTGTGAATTATGCTGCTATAAACATTGAAGTGGCTATATTGCTATAGTATGCTGATTTTAGTTCTTTGGGGTAAATACCAAGGAATGGGAGGCTGGGTTGTATGGTAGTTCAACTTCTAGTTTTTTGAGGAATCTCCATACCACTTTCCAGAGTGGTTGTACTAATTTGCAGTCCCAGCAACAGAGTATGGGTGTACCTTTTCCCCCATAACCTTGCCAATAGTTAATATTTGTATTCTTAATAATTATCATTCTGACTAGAGTGAGATGAAATCTTAACGTTGTTTGATTTGCATTTCCCTGATTGCTAGAGAGATTTAACATTTTTCCACATATTTGTTAACCATTTGTATTTCTTCTTTTTAAGAAATGTCTGTTTAGTTCTTTTGCTCATTTATTGATTGAATTATTTGGTTTATTTGGTGTTAAGGTTTTGAGTTCTTTGTATATTCTGGATATTAACCTCTGTCAGAGGAGCAAAGAATTTCTCCTCTTCTGTAGGCTCTGTTGTTTTAATTTGATGGCATCCTACATATTGATTCTTGGATTTTACTCCTTAAGATTTTGGGGTCTTGTTGAAGAAATCAGTGTCTGCACCTAAAGGACGGTTATTCTTAACCCAATCCAATGTTTTTCCTCTAATAGAAAGTTCCCAAAACCTATGATTCTGGGTTCTAAATTGATCAGACTTCTGAGCTCCAACTCAATATCCTTTATGGATATAGCCAACAGGGAATGTCTTAGTCCGTTTTTCTGACTAAGGCATCACTAAGGCTACTGGGGGAAATGTACATAAAATATGGTTTTAAAGAGTTAACATTACCCCCTGGGCCTCTTGAACACTAACCTACAAATATATCATAGAACCATCTTCAGCAATCCAAACCCAACATCTCCAAACACATCATTGCAGGTAGATATAAGAGGCTTAACAAAGCTAAACAACAAATAAAGCTAAGCAGCTCACATGACCTGGGTCACGTCTCCTTGAACACTCCTTGCCCTAGGACATTTATAACACTTCCCATATAATCCAACAAGCATCAGAAGTTTATTGAGAACTTATGGTATAAGAATTGGACTCTGTATATCCTCCTAATGAAAATATGACTTACAGTATTTATTTTCTTAAGTTAAGAGAAGTATTTTCATAGATTTATATATCATTTTGACTTAGACCCAGTAGTAGAGAATTTCCAGAATTATTTGATAAAAACAAACCAAGACTATGAAAAGAGATGTACAAAGAAATAATAAATGCTGAAGGAGATGGAAATGCTAATTACCCTGACTTGATGATTACTTATTATATACATGTATCAAATTATTATTCTGTGTCCAATAAATATGTATGATTATTGTATGTCAATTAAAAATGTAAAAAAGATCTATGTTCTAAAAATCAATAAGAGTTCTTTTAGTTTCAAAAAAAATGAATTGGGCTCTGAACTTTCTGGAAGAATATCACAAAATATAAAACTTGACTTGTGCTGTCAAAGAGCCTCTGGAATCTACAGCAATGGCAAGACATGAATCTATGAAAATGATGTCAGGAATCAAATGAATCAGGGGGATGACCTTTGAAGTCTCTTCCTGCTCTAAATGTCTAGCATCTAACAAGGAACTATCCAATTTATTTATCCTATTTCTTGATAAAGTTATGAAAGCTAACATTTAATAGTAATTGTATTTCTTACTTTCTTCATTTTTTCCTCAATATTAGTCACCTCTCACTACACAAACACACTCACCAAAAAAGCAAAAAACAAAAAACTCAAAATTTAGTGACTTAAAACAACCTTTAAATTTTTTCTTATTTCTTCATGATTTTCTGTATCAGCAATCTGGACTGTTTCCTTGCACAGCTCCTCTTCTGGTCTCTCCTGGGGTCACTCATACAGATGCAGGCCTCTGGAGATTTGACTAAGACTAGACAACCTAAGATGGTCCAAAATAGCCTCACTTCCATGTTCACAGGTTGATCTGACTGACAGCTGGTAGGTGCAAGAGGTCTCAGCCAGATTGGCTCATCTGTGCTTCATGTGGCCTCACATCTCCTGGTAAACTAGATCAGGCTTCACAGTACATGGAAGGACAGCATTCCAGAAGGCAACAGCGGAAGCCACGAGACCTCTGAAGAATTAGGCTCCAAAGTTGTACAACTTCCATTGCTTTCTGTGGATAAAAAACAAATCACAAAGGGTATACAGGTTCTAGGGGTAAGACAGTGGATTTTATCTCTTCCTTCAAAGAATAACAAAGGCCAGTAAAACTGGGCTTAAATTGTTTGTAGTTTATTCTGATATTATTTGCTCATTTATCGCCACAGCCCATTGGTCACCAATACTAAAGCATTCCTCCTGTCCATCATTGAAAATTCACCCTCATAGTAAAACAAGATGTTCTAACTATGATCACAGAATGCAATTAAACATGGTGAAAACATTTTTGGAAAACTACCTTCTGCTTTCTCATGCATGAAGAAAAAATATAAATATTTTTTATATTTATATTTCCTCATACTTCATTTCTTATATTTATATATTTTTATATATTTTTATATTTATATTTTTATATTTATATTATCTTATATATTTTTATATTTATATTTCCTCATACTTCATTTCTTATACCACATTTGACCCAATACCTTCACAATATCTATCAAAGCATTTCAAACAAACCCTCATGCCACTTTTCTTTGCAATTCTGGAACCAAAGTCCAGATAGCCTTGGTTATAACATGCCGAAGCACGACTGTCAGTTGAATAGGGTTAAACTAAGAATGATACATTAAGAAAATCCAGCTGGGATTCGTCATTCCTGAACAAAGCTAAATGTGTTTCAGGTCTCAAAGCCAAGTAATTTTTTACAGTTATGCTAGAACATCATATTACAAGTACAACACCTGCAACTCTGTCATGGGGACTCTCCAATTATTGACCATATTCTTTGGGACCTTATCACTTTAAAACCCTCCCCCAAATATTTGCAGTCAGTAATCCAAGTAGTAAGCATAATATGAGGTTGCTCAAAAGATCACAGATCTGCAAAAACTCATAAATCAAAATTGACAAGTAAGTAGATAAGTCACGCATATGATAAAAATATTGCCATCGAATCCTGCAACTCAAAGGCTGACAGACACTTGATGCTCCCTTGATAAGACAGAACCTTGCTTGACATGCAAGGCCATGAGTAGCACAGGCACTCACGTTACCATCTTTGCACATCAGACTGAGTTGACCTTGTCGAACATGAGACCCTCCCAGTGACATCTTGCCCAAAACACCCCTTGAGAAGGTCCATGGAAGAAAAAATAAGCTCTAATCTAGGCCAGTGGAAATTTACCACTTCCTCAAAATTTACCCAGATCATCACTTAGGCAACTTCTCTTTCTAGTGTTTGGAATTTTTTTTCATTCCACTGATTGAGGAGCATCTCCTTTGAGGGTTGACATGAAAAGAAAAAGAAAAAACCAGTCCTGCCTTCCAGGAAGAAGAAGTTAGGCTATGACTGACAGTGAACTTGGCATAGTCACATAGGTTTTCTTATTTAATACACAACAACCCCCTGTCATATGGGTATTATTGTCCCTATTTTAAATTATGGGGAAGTGAGGCTTCAGTTAGTAAGCAACAAAACCAAGAATCCAATTCAGGGAAGAGCAGAAGGAAAACAACAGGGCTGAGAGGAGAAAACAAAATACTGAAGGCAAAGCACTCTCAAAACAATAAAGAACTTTGCAAACACTGGTGATGGTAATGATGGTGAGTATGAGGCACAAATAGGAGCAACACGTGGAGAATTGTGCAGCTGCCTGATAAAGATGAGAAACTGGAACCTGGAGTGGAGAATTGCCAAGAGAGCAAAAAATAAAGAAAGAGCCCCAGGACAGATCCCAGGTGAGCTCAGGATAGGAGAGGGGGAAATGCAAGTCAGAGGCCCAAGGAGAACCGGAACATCCAGTAGCCAGGAAGCCGAGAGTGTCAAGCTTTAAGAGAGTCAAATGCAGGGCTGGAGTGGCATGAGGCCCAGAAAATGCCACTGGGTATTGTACAGGAGGCCCCTGGAGACCAACAAGAGAAACAGAGGGTAGATGAGAGAGGCAGGGGGTTGTGGGGGGGGGGGTCAGGACGTAAGCATATGTAGATTCCCCTTTTAGTGTCTCAGGAAGGAGTGACAGAACTAGAAAGCACTGATACTGTGCTTCATGTGGCCTCATATCACCTGGTAAACTAGATCAGGAGACACTAAGATCAAAAGAAGGAATGGAAGATACTAAGATCAAATAGGAAGAGATTAAGATCAAATATCCAGGGGGTGGGGGTTGGTGTAAAGACTGGGTACCATTCCCAACTCTTAGCCTGTGTAGCTTTAGGATTGTTTTTGTAGAGAGAAATTTCCATCATCGTTGTCACACCTAATTAGAAAGCATTCTCATTATTTGGTCCTAGCAGGTTCTACTAATTCTTCCTGATCAATGTCTCTTAGATTCATCTTCCTTTTTGTGCCACAACATCTAGAGGCAGGCCTCTCTCCTGGAAGTTTACACCACCCTGCTAACCAAGCCTACCATCCCTTTCTTCAACTTGAATCTTAAAACAGATTAATCTGTCATTGAAATCTAACTTGCAAACATGACAAGTATTGTAAGGTAAAAATACCTCAATATATGTTGGTTTAAATCAAAAGTCCCTGCCAAAAACATAAGAAATTCCATCAGGAGTGTTCATTCTTCAAAAATAGGCTTTTTTGTTTGTGTTTGTTTTTGTTTACCCTTCCTGTATGACATAACAGTCCCAAGACTGTCCTCGGCCCTGACTGCACATTAGATTTATCTGGGAAGCATTAAAAGTACTGAGGCCCAGACCATTTCCAGAGATTCTGATTCATTTGGTCCTCAACGGGTTTCAGTCATGGGGATATTTTAAAAGCTCCCTTGTCGATTCTTTCCTGTTGCTCTTTACTGCTTTATGGGATACTCGTAAACTCTGCTCCAAGCCTTTGCTCAGTAAAGCATTCCCATGCCCAGAGCACCTTACCTCTTCCTTTCCATGAATCTAAATGCAACAATTCCCAAAGGCTTCATACAGCCTGTCTCTTTTTGAGGAAGTTTTCCCAGAACATCCCACTTAGCAGTGATCTCCCTCATCTCCAGGTTCTGATAACACAGATGGCACAGCAAAATCCAGCCTTTAATTCAACAAACATGTGCCTTCCTGGAGTTCATAAGCATGGTGGGATATAGGTGTTGGTGATGCACAAAGCAAAGAGAACCACTCGTGGAAGGGCAAGGTGGCAGGAGATCTCAGGAGTTAGGAAGCTCACAGAGGTTTGGGTTTGACCTTGACTTATAGGAAGGTCAGAGAAAACCTCATATAACAGCAAAAGATCAGATCCTATGGGCCTCAAAACCTCTTCAGCCCTGGAGCTCCATTCCAATGAATTCCTACAGAACCAGCAGGTGGATCCCCTCCTCACTGCCCCAGTCCTTAGTTATCCCTTGGGGATGTCCCATAACTAGAGCTTTGACACAGTTTGAAAATTCTTGTCACAGGCCATCAGGGAATCCTCAAAGGCAAAGCATGGGTTTTTTCTATGATTATTTCATGTGAACAAATCTCATCTCCCCAACAGTTTTACAAACACTTAAAGGCAGAAACCTGCCTGTTATGCCTTCACATCCACTGGAGCACCTCGTCATCATTCTGGGCCTCCCGCATAATAAAGAATTCATACACAACCTTGAGCAAAGGAGTCTATCCAGTCAGAAGGCACAGAGAACAGAATTTTCAGTTATTAATCATCTCAAGATGAATTCTGACATCTAAGTGGTACAAGAGGAATAGAAGTCAAGAGTCTTCCAAGAACTTGAAAATGCAGCTGCCCTTGTGAAGTCAGGTTGGTAAAATTCATGTACAATAGTTGAGGTTAGTCATCATCTAAATGAAAGAATCACCTCAAAGAGTTCCTGCAAGTGTGTGCTCAGAGTGTGGGAACACCTAAGATTCCTTTTAAGGTGACAGGACTGAAAAACGATTGAACTCAGCAAATAGGCAACTAATCAGTGGTTTTGAGGAATGCCTGGAGATATTCTGTATAACAGAAAGTGGGTGCGCACACGGAGAAAGGAAAACTGCAAGGTCAGAGGTTGTCAGTGGTCACCCATGACTTCCAGGGGAGGGGAGACTGTTAGAAGACAGGAGCCACATTGTTAGAAGAGGAACCCTATGCAAGGCCAAGAGGGCTCTGCAGGTCTATCCAGGGCCTATGTCTGCCAAAGTTTGGGGCTGAAACACAGCAACTGATTCTGGACAATTTCAGGAAAAAATTGGGGGTAGAGAGTCCAGGGGGCCTCAATCAGATGAAACAATATCAAAAGGCACAGAGGATTAACGAAGGTACAAGAAGCCAGGCTTGGAACAGATGAGACCCTGAAGGTGGTTCATCTCAGAAAATACCGCAGAACCTCACTTGGGTGCTCTCCCCAGGACAAATAATCTCCAACATGCCCCCCCACTCAAGGCAAAGTTCTCAAAGACAGCATGACAGCTGAGGATACATGCATGTCTTTCAGTGGAAGGCTCTGTTAGGAGGATCTTTTTGCTTTAACACAGGAGAGTAGGAATTATACCAATTAGTCCCAAAGCCTGAAATGATAAGGGAGAGACAAACCCCAAAAAGGGAACTGGGGTACAGTCGAGAAGTAGTAATAGTCACTGGGTTCTCACTATCCACAACACAGTCTGAGGACATATCCTCATGCCTTTGAACCCACGCCCAGCTAACCACCTGCCCAGAACTAAGGCAGAAGACTCACATGCCTATAATCCCAGCAACTTGGGAGGCTGAGGCAGGAGGATCACATGTTCAAAGTTAGCCTCAGCAACTTATCAAGGCCCTACGCCACTTAGTGAGATTCTGTGTCAAAATTTAAAAATAAATAAATAAAAAGGGCTGAGGATGTGGCTCAGTGATTAAATGCCTCTGGGTTTAATCCCTATTACTCAAAAAGAAAAAAAATAATTCTTCTCTGAGGACAGATACAAACTCTTATTTCCAAGGGAAGAAGGTCTCTTGGTGTGAGATTGATTGACAATTCTTAAGATTGTCAATCAATCATTTAGGGTTGTGTGTATCTCAAAAATTTATGTACTCAGAGGTTGGTCTTAGGATATGTAAGACTGAGTGCCAGGCTCTTACTGACAGCTGGGCTCCCCTAGCCCCACCTAGCAACATGTCCCCTCTAAACCACAGCTGTGCTGGGTCCCACAGAGCCATCCTGGAACCAGACCCCTGGCATGAACTTGACTTTTTTAAAAAAAAAATTTTAATATTTATTTTTTAGTTTTAGTTGGACATAAAACCTTTATTTTACTCATTTATATTTTATGTGGTGCTGAGGATCGAACCCAGGTCCTCACATGTGCTAGGCGAGTGCTTCACTGCTGAGCCACAACCCCAGCCCCTGAAACTGACTTTCTTTGCATGTTTTCTTTTGTCTTTCAACTCTCATCTATTTGAAGGTAAAGTCTATATATAAATTATTCCATTACCTAATAAAGTAGACCCCTCCCATTTTTGGACCATCCTTTGTTACTTGAGTGACCTGTCCATGGTCTCATGGTGATTGACTCCCTATTACATTATTTACCATAAGACTGAAATCAGTCCTATAAATGACAATCAGGCATAAGTAAATGGACCAATGGCCACAGGCCAGCCTGCTGAGACTTAAGAGTTGGTTATACTAATGCTACCATGGTGGTATTTAGACTTTGGATCATATTGAGATGAAAGGTCCTTTAATGAACACTTGGCTTGATTTTCTTATTTTCAGATAAGGAAATTGAAGCCCAGAGAGGGGAAGTGACTTGCTTAAAGTTGCATATCTCATAAGTGGAATAACAAGAGAAACCCTGATGTTATTCATCCTTTCCATTACATCACCACAGTGTCTTGAAAAATGAGAAGTTTCATCAACTTTCCAGGTCTCCTAAAATTAAAGTGATTATTATTATCACCTTTCAGTTGAAAGCAACTCTGACCCTTTGTATCCAAATACCAGATGTCAATGGTTCACCCTCATTAGTAAGATGCTTGGTGAAAAGCTAATTATCAGAGACCTGAAGAATTGTGCCACTCTAGGGCTGGGGATGTAGCTCAGTGGTAGAGTGCTTGCCTAGCATATGTTAAGTCCTGAGTTCAATCCCCAGTGCCATCAAAAAAAGAAAGAAAGAAAGAATTGTACCACTCTGAGAACTCTGTATATTGTTGAGCAACACCTTTTTGGTAAACACTTATTGAAAGTAAGTGTGTGTGTGTGTGTGTGTGTGTGTGTAGTTTTCCTTTTTAGTAAATGTCACCAGTGCCAATTCGCCCTCTGCAGTCAAGACACTCTCCAACTCTCCAATCACACTTCCCGCTGCATCACCTTGAGCAAGTTCCTTAACTTATTTGAAGGTCAGTTTCCTGTTCTATGAGATAAATAACCTACGTCATCATGTTGTTCTGCAATTTCAATTAGATAATTCACAGAAAACATTTTGTACAGCTCTTGGCCAATAGCAAACTCTCAAGTGGTTTGAAGGTATTATCAACACAGTGGAACCATTAGTGCCTGCTCTTCTTTTTCAGGGCCCTGAGAACTCTTCCCTTCCCCGCCCCCCCAGCCCTATTCAACCACACCAGCGTGGTTTGCTTTTTGTCCATCTTTACTCAGTGTCTGGGTAGGCTTCCTGGAGGAAGTGTTTATTAAAAGAAAGAATAAAGGATTTAACGAGGATCCCAAAAATGAGGGCCAAAACTTCTTGAAAAGTCTGAAAAGAAATACATATATGAACAAGTTATCAAACACTAAAAAAAAAAAAAAAACAAATTTATGTTGAGAGAGTGGTTCTTTACTGTGGTCTGTGGGCCAGGACTGATCTCTGAAGATTTGATATCTATCTGTTGGAGAAGAATAGACACTGACAATAAGTTTTGGAAAGAAAAAAAACCTTATATAGCAATTTGGAAGTAATTTTATGTTGTTTTTCATGATTATAAAAACTTATGGACATTTTAAAAATTATTTAGGATAAAAGAGATTGGACTAAAGCTGAACTAATTCCAAATCTTGCCCTGATAGAGGAGCAGCTATGTTCTTCCCCCTACCCCCCACCCCCATATCCTTTACCGTTTTCTCCTGAAAAAATAAAATAAAAACTCACCAAAAGAATAGAGATGATGTTCTTGGGAATTAAGAGAATCGTTTTATTTTTAATGAGTTCTCATTTTTTGCCTATAAAAATGTTTTCAACCTGTTGCTAGGCCTTGTGTGTAGCTACACTTTAATGGACACAAGAGAACCAGAGGAAATGTCTTTGGTACTAGACTTTCTTTTCTAGGCTGGCAGCGGCAAAGGGGAGTCAGGTCAGTAGCCTCCTTTGCTAGCTGTTTTACAGAAGATCTGGCAGACAGAAGCACCCTGGATGGTTCCATTTAGTCACTGGCTCAGATCCTGCCCTGCTGCTGGCCTGGCCCTGAAGATCCCAGGGTGCTGCCATCAGGTTGCTGCAGCTGTGCACGTGCCCCTCATTTGGGGAAGTGAGGCCTGAGAAAGCAGCAGCACTAGGGTACTTTTTTACCCCAGATCAACGGAATTCTGCCCTGAGAGCCTGGCTTCCTCCTCCACATAGCCTGGTCCTGGCAAGTCCCGTCACAAGCCAGCCTTTCCAAAGAGGAACGCCTGATGGCTGGCTCCAGCACTTCAGCTTCCTCTTTCTTCCTTAGTTCCCCTGCAAGGCTGGCCCTGGGACCCATGGTTCTCAGAAGCTCCAAAATCCACAGTGGTGGGAATCTTCGGGACAGGAAAGCAAAACTTGGGCCATGGTTTAAAGCCAGCAGGAGACTTGATTTCAGTGCAAAGTAAGCAATAAAACTACCCAAGAGTCCCATTTGGGGAGGGCGACAGGGCAAATGTTTACACAGGATCATAGACAAGTCACAGAAGAGACTCTAAAACCAGACAAAGGTTGATCAGATGTTCTTAAAGTTCTGTGCCCAAAATTTCATGTTTATGAAGCTTCAATTGATCATCAGTTATGTAAGACAAAAGTAAGTCTGAGAAATTGTTTCCTCGGTGTTTTAAGTTGGTAAATTTGAAACATTTCAATCATACTAACAAATAAAGCAAGATCTCTTTAAGTCTGTTATCAAAATTAAACAGATTTTGCCATACTGTTTTCAGATCTCCACTCCCCCACAAAGAAATTAAAATGTCCAGATAACAGGTAAAGGTCCATTTCTTTAATGCTTACTTTTAACTGATATATAAAAACCTAAAAGTTGTGATATATCAATGAGGTCTACATTATATAACATTTACATAAGTTTAAACATATCTGTCTCCTCAAACATTTAGCATTTCTTCATGGTAAAAGCATTCAGAATCCTTTCTCCTTGCTTTTTGAAATATTCAATACATTATTGTCATCTATATTCACCTGCTGGGCATCACATCACAACTTCTTGGCCCCTGTCCAGCTTAGCATATGTTGATCAACTTTCCCCACCCCTCTCTAAAACTGCATGTCTTTATCCTTTCCTCCTCCATTCCCAAAGATAGCCACTCAATCTGTATCATTTCCATGTATTTTTAATAAATATGAATGTATTGATAAAATTCCTGTTGTTTATATTTTAATATTAGTTATAACAATATAAATGTGCATATGTGTATGCAACACATACATATCCTTTTACAACTTGCTTTTCCATTCAACATTGTTTTGAAAATTTACACATTTATTAAAAAATTAATCCAGTACATTTATATTAACTTCTGTAGAGTACAGTCTTCAATTCCAGTACCATATTTTATAAACCACAACTGTGGACTGTGTAATCAGCCTTCTTTTGTTTGTGCATATTTATTTGTGTGTACATGTATGTATTATGTACAGGGGTATCTCTCTATACACACACATATAAGCACAATCTGTATATCTATAAAATGGTTTCTCTGGGCTTCATATCCAGGGATAGAATTGCTATCTCCTAGCAGGAACACATCTTTGACAGACATTGCAAATTGTTCTCCAAAGTGACTGTACCAGTTTGACCCTCCCACCAGAGACTTCCCTTATGTCCACACCTCATCATCCCAGTAGTCATCAAACTTAATTATTTTTTCTAGTCTAGTAGATGTGAGTAGTATTTCATTGTTTTAGCTTACATTTCCCTCACCCTTGGGAACCATTAATAGTTTTTGAGGGCAAGGAAAGAGTCTGCACCTTCCCATGTCACACGCACTCAATGGGGGCAGAGGGATGCATGGAGCTGTGAACCCAGGGTTATGACAAAGTTCCAAAGACCCCCAGGGATTTTGCTCCTCAGGATCAAGCACCAATTAAAGTCAGAACAGAGCTGAATTTCAAAAGGAGGCCAAGGAGATGTGACCAAAACCAAGTACAGAATCATGCTATACAGATTCAAAACTCAAATCGGAAGGTGAACAAGAGCAAAACACATTGAAATCAACAGGTAAGGGTCCAAATTATATCCAAAAGCAAAAGAATTGTTTGCAACTGGAAAATAGGGGAGAACAAGGTTGGGGTTGGGGCTTCTGGGCAGAAAGAAAAGGAGAAGATCAAGCGCCAAGATCCCAGAAATTTGAATTGTTATCCCTTGGTCACTTCACTGGGGACTCTGAGTGCCTTCCTTAACTCTGCATCTGTCCTTCTAAACAAAACCCCTCAAGTTAACAGGCCAGAAAACATGAACCAAACCTGGGTCTGAGAATTTGGGGGTTTTCTTTTTTTAGATAAAATGACAAGCAACGCTGTGTTAGAAAAGTGACTTATTTTTGGCAAATTATTTCTCCTTCTGGTGGCTTCTTTTCAAAACATGTTTTGGAAACATTGAAAAGTTCTTCCCATAGAACTGCTTCTCAGGGAAGTTAAACAAAGCCAGATTGATGGAGTGACTTCAAGACATGTACACTAAAATATGCCTCCCATATTAAAGACACTGGAGCTTTCTGGGAATAACTCATTTCCTTGGAGGGCCCTAGAGGGTGTGGGAATCCCATATATCCCATGCCTTTTTACCAGGCAAAACTCTGAGAAGTAAAGGCATCTATCAATGTGTGTGACAGATAAGGCTCTTCTTAATGGGGACAGGAAACCACTCTAACCTCAATGGGTCCACAGTTTCACAGCCAACTTTCCCTTTGGCTCACTTTGCTTCAATTATGGCCAATGCTAAGGACAACAACCAAAGGAGTCTTTAGAGACACAAACCTAGAAGTATGTCATTGCTACACAATAGCATCTTGAGAGGCTACAAATCCAGGACTCTAGGATCTCATTTTCCTTATTTGACACTATGCAAGTATAAAATGAAGTGAAGCCCTCAGCTCAAAATGCATGGATTTAATAAAACATTAGAAACATGAATGTGAAGTATCTGGAATTATTTTGCAAACCCAAGCTGTGACAAAGATCAATTCTCATTATCCTGACCTTTTAAGATTAAATATGACTAAGATAAACTATATTTTCAATGATTCTTGAATGGCAAGGCCATGCTTGACACAATTGGCCATTTCTGATTTTTCACGGCACTTTGGTATCTATCATAAAATATACTATTTTTAAAGGAAATTTTAAAGCCCATTTATTCATGCATTTGCATGCACACACGCACAAATGCACCAAGTGACATTGTGTTTAAAGAACATTAGGCATGCTCACTGGAATATCCAAATGCCACAAAACCATTCCAGTCAAGACTCTTGGTTGAGCACCTGCTATTAGAAAAGGTTAAGTATATCAGAGTCCTTAAATGTGCAGCTCACAAATGATCACAGATGGTCCAATGAATGGGCGGCTGATAGCAGTGTGGGCCAGGCTGAAGGAACAGGGCCAGGCTGGTTAGGTACCCAAGGACCAGCCACCTGTGGGAAGCCATAGCACACCTAGGACTCCACGGACACAGGAAGAATACATTTACTGGAGCTCAGTTATCGTTGGAGACTTGAAGGATGGCTGCCTAGTAGAAACCGTAGCACTAGAGGGACATAGCTACTGCCAGAGACCCAGGGCAGAGAATATTCCAGCATCTCCCTCCTCCCACCTTGGCTCTTCTTCTGATTCTCCCATTTATTAAAGGCTTCTGGAAGCCTCAGTGATCTGGTTCTTGGAGTCAGTCAGCACTGGACAGAGAGTAGGGTGGGGAAGAGAGGAGAATGGGTGAGGGGCTGGAGCACACTCAGGATGCCAGCCAACAATCTCAGGTGGTTCTCTCTTCACCTCGGTGCTTCCTGTTTTAATCATTGCATCCCTCAGTCACCAGGAACATGTAGCACACTGAGCACAAATCTTCTCTTGATCTCTTGACCAAGCATCTCACAAATCCTTCTGATCCTGGGTCAGTGTCCACATTTCTTAGGGGAAAGATAGTCCAATTCAGAGTCACTTAACTCAGGAGTCAACCAAAAAGGAGTCTCCTTCATCGTTTGAATAAGGTCATAAAAAAATAACGTGGATGAGGACCCATACCTGCCTCCAGCTACAAATTCCTTGTCTCCATACCAACTTAACCACTGGCTTCCAGCAGAAAGAGAAGCTCTCTATTAATTTTCTAGAAAAAGTGGCCTCCGACCATTTTGTTAAGCAAAATAAGCCAAACTCAGAAGGTCAAGAGTCTTGTGATTTTTTTCTCATATGTGGAAGCTAGAGAGGAAAAAGGAAAAGAAAGGTTGGGCAGGGGAATGTCATGAAAAGCAACGGGAGATCAGCAGAACAGAGGAAGGGGACCAGTGGGTTGAGAGGAGGGGAAGAGCTAGGGAGTGACACTGGATAAATTATATTGTTATATTGTATGTATGTACAAATATGTAACAACAAATCCCACCATATGTACAACTATAATGCATCAATAAAATAATGCTGGGTGGGGGGGTGACCTCAGGCAGGCCCCAGGTCAGAGGACACAATTACCAATGATGGGTATAAAGGCTGCACTTAGTCCTGAGCATAGGCCAAGCTATTCAAAAGGCCTTGGGTGTGAGCTGGCTAGTCCCTATTCACAGAGGCATAGGATCAGAGATTAAAAGGAGAGAGGATGGGCTACTGATTTCCCTGCTCCCCTTGCAGTTTGGGCAGTGGCTGTGTGCCTCTGCCTCTCCCAGGGCTACAGTTAATCCCCTAGCTTGAGAAAATGTTCCCTTTGCTCCCCCCAGGACTTGGGAAATAGCACCCTTCTCCATCCTTTTTTGCTTCCCCAATCCTATTCATACCTCTACAGATTGCCATTTCATCAAAACTCCCCGCGTTGAGTGTGCTATATGCCTTCCAGTGGGTCACTGGGTGACAGAAGAGATGTGAATTCAGTTAATGATGCTGCAGCTCCTACTGAGAGAGCCACCTTCATATGTGCACTATTGGAACTGCCACGGGACATAGTGCTCTGTCTTCAACCAAGACACAATTTAACTTCCTTTTCATATACCCACTAGCTGACATAGGGCAAGTGGCCTGTCTGGACCTAAACATCTCAGTGTGTTAAATGGGACTAAATATACCTAATTCACAGGTCATTAAAAGGTAACCAATGTTAAATGCCTGTAGAATATGTTCTGAATTCTCTCTTTTAAAGGAATCTACTATTTTCTCTTGGGACCTGGTTCTTACCCTATGGATTCTGGGCCTAAGAATCCTTCTCCTATTTTCCCACACCTTAAGTTGAGTTTAGTATACTCATCCATCTGGAATCTAAGATCCCAAGGGCTTTATTCCTGGACTGTGATGGTAAGGACGATCTTCTTGAGACCTGAGATTCCAGGCAGAGAGTTTTCCCTGTGAGGTAATGCTATACACATGTACACACACACACACACACACACACACATATACATACAGGCATGCACTCAGGCATATAAACACTCAAGCACACACATGGAAACATGATCCAGGACAAGCTCATTCCCACTTATGACTCATGCATCCATCCAGACAATATTAATTGGTCCCTGGAGAGCATTCTAGGGGATAAAATTGCAGGGATAACAAATGGGGAATCAGAGTGAGAACCCTTTTAGAAAATAATAGTTGTTAAAGGCCCAGGAAGTTGATGCCTCGGTTGGTTGGAATTAATAGGGGTTTCTTCTATGGTAATTTTGGGTTGGTACTCAGTCCTTCACTGGAAATTTAGAAGCATTTGCAGATAGAGTTCAATGGTGAGTATAGGATGGAATGAGTCTGTGATTCCTCTCATAGTGCTTATCTCTGAAAGGATGAAGACTATAAAAATTCCAATTTGGAGTTCTCCAATAAACCATTACTAGCCTATATACTTAGGAATAGATTTCAGGCAGTGAAATTTTCTCAAGTTTTCAAACACATCAGAATTGCATGCCCAGAATCTTAATCATATACCCATTCAATAGTGTCGAGATCAGTCTTGCATTTTTAAGAAGTTCCCCCACATGATGCTGATGCATGTAAAAGATTGATAATAAATGATATTTAAGTGACTTGAAGAAGAACTTGTCCCATCCCCTCAGGCCATCTGCCAGATGACTTAGAGAAGGCAGATCCCTCAGTGGTGAATGTACCCATGCAAGTTGTCCCTAGTGGATGATTATGAGGTAGCAGCAGAGATGACCCAAAAGTCATTCCTATCTGGATTTATTTCTCTTGGATTTATTTCTTGCAAAATGTTCACCCGATATGTAACATGGATTTCACACACACAGAATTTCTGTTGGGCAACTAACAAAGTTGTTGATAAGAGAAGAAAGTAGTGGGGAGACAAGCAAGAAAGCAGACCTTAATTTGGAGCAACTGGGTGAGGCAAGGAATAAGTTGTGGCAGATGCTCTAGTTGGAAGGCTCTTGCCTGCAGAAATTCACATTCTGCCTTCATAGTGTTGCCATGAATGTTAGTCAGACTTCCATTATTGTCACGAATACCTGAGATAGTAACTTGTAAAGAGAACATTTTTTTTTTTTTATTTTGGCTCACAGTTTTGCAGGTTTCAGTCCATGATTCTTTGGCTCTGTTGCTTTTGGGCCTATGGCAGCAAAACATGGCAGGAACATATGGTTGAGCAAAACCACTTATCTCACAGCCAGGAAGTGAAAGGGGTGTTCCCACTATCTTCTCAAAGACACACCCCCAATGACCTAAAAACCTCCTATGAGGCCACACCTCTTACAGGTTCCATCACCTCCCAACAGCACAGAGTTGGAGTCAGTTTGTACCACATGGTCCTTTGGGGGGGGTCTCTACCTGTGGTCATGGAGCCCTTGAATTGTGGCTGGGGCCTAGTGAATCATGATACAGGTACTAAACACACACCAGATTTTGAAAACATATTATCAAATTTTATACACACACACACACACACATACATAAAATATCTCAATAATTTTTTCTAGTGTTATATTTTCCTAGTGATATTTTAGATATAAAATTAAATAAAATCTCTATTAATAAAATGCTTTCACCTGTTTGCTTTTTTCAATGTGACTAACTGAAAGTTTTAAATTATATATGTAGTTCCCATTTTTGCCTTCTATTGTATTTCTAGTGGACAGTGCTAACCTATACTAAAAAAAAAAAAAAAAAAAAAAAACCTGATTATAGTTGTTAAGGGCCCAAGAGGTTGATGCCTCGGTTGGTTGGGATGTTTATATTTGATTGGTCTTTTTTATTTAAATATCTCAGGCAATTATAATTATGAAAACCCAAGTTTGATGTACCACTTAAGCATTTATAATACAGACATAAAATAGCTTAGTTCACACCATCTAGATTCAGCTTATATATCTACTCTAAACCCTTTGACAACAGGAAGAGAGAAAATGACCAGTCCACGGTCCTAATATGATCTGAGGCAGTGGCCACCAGTGCTGTCTAGCATGTTCTGTGAGTGGGGCAGGGTTGGGGCAGCCTCCAGGCTGTGGGAACAGCACCCACACAAACAAGCTCCCACATCCCTCGCAGCCAGGGTCAGAGATTGCGAGATTGCAGATTGCGTGACTCTCAGGACAGTGGGAGTGGCCACAGTGGGAGGGTGTCTGGTCACACTCTCTGGGTTTCCATTCTGCTTTATTTCACAAGGCAGACGCTTTTCTTAAAGGGCCAGTAGAAAGTGCAGCTTGTGCCTTTGAGTAGGCCATGGGAGGAGTAGGCCATGTCCTTCAATAACCCCTGCCAAAGCTGCTCTGACATCAACCACTCCCTTCACCTCTCCACCCTCCAACACTGCTTGGGGGGGGGGGGCGGCAATAGCAATTGCCCACAATTCAAAGCTGATCTAAGTCACAGCCTGGCTCTGGCTTCCCCTCCCCAAGCTGCCCACTTGATCTCAGGAGAATTGATATTTGCCCTTTGAGATAACACTCCTTTCTGAGGGGCACCTGCCAGCCCCTTGCCTTGGCCAGAGGTAAGGACCCTTCAGTGAAGAGGAGGAACCAGGACAAGTGCTCTTGTCCTCAACATTTTTATATCTTACCCTAACCCTGCAGGTACCTGATAAACACTGAAGAGCCAGTCTGTGGGTGTCAGAGTCCCACTCTTTCCATCAAGAATGGCTCCCCCGCAAGCAATACTGCCTCCTGAGGAGCCAGCAGCCAGTGCTCATCACAACTGTAAAGTGAAGAAACTATGGCTTTCCTGGAAGAACCTTCTAGAACATGTGGGCCCTTTAAGCAGGCTGCTGTAGAATGTGGAAGAGAACCTCCTTTGGACATCAGTATATGCCCTGGCCATCATCTGGGAGAGCTTCCTTTTACTCAGTCTTGTTGCTGCTCCCAGCATTGAGATTCCTCAAAGTCCCATACCTGCTCCTGGCCTTCATATTTCACAGCCTTCTCAGGTGGCTCTTTTTAACTAATGTGATTTCAACTTTTCACCCCAGATTTAAATCCCCACAGCCCCATCTGAGATGTCCCCTGCCCAACAGCTGGTCTGAGGAGCATCAATCAGACAAGCTCCTAGCTCTCCCCACAGGACAGGAGTTAAGTCTCACAAAGAGCCCAGCTTGTGTCCCTATGAAGAGAACCTGCATCACTGTGCCCTCCCGTCCCTCCTGAGATCATCTGCAGATCAAAGTGGGAAACAACAGTGTCTGGTAGAGACCTGACTTCCAATCCCAGCCCACCTTTAAATGGGCCTCACCATTAAATGGGCCGTGAAGAGATGAAATGTGTAACTTAAAATGCTACTGAAATGAAAGAAAAGCAGCAAGGAATCCAAAATGTTTTGTGCCTTACCCCTGTAATCATAATAATGAACAGTCCCTGAGCAATGACAGTGCATCGGGCTTAGCAGTGTATCACGTCAAGCAGTTTCACTATGACCTGAAGAAACAGAATTAGAGAGATTAAGTAATTTGCCCAAGGTCACACAGCTTCTAGAGCCAGTCTGTGTCCTTTACCTACTCCATGCTCTGCCTCCTTCCCCATTCCCTATAAGAAATGGCAGAAAGCAAAGAGGCAACCATGAGAGTAAGGCAAGAATACATTCAATGCTGCTGCCGGGGCATCCCTCAAGGAAGAACACAAAGAGGTGGAGTGGACTAGCACAATGGTGCTTGGCCCAGGTGGCTTCTTCTCATTTGTCCCTCTTATCACCACAGTTCCACACTCAGCAGAGCCCCCTCAAGGTCATCCGCTGCATGCTTGTCCCCAGGGGTCTGTGACAGGCTTTCAGGATCTGTGTGGTTGACAGCTTTGAATTTGACAAGATCTGTGCTGAGAACAGAGCCATAACTGACTCACAGACAGACGCCAATGGCCCTCCCAGGAGACACTGTGATGGATGGGCCTCTCTCCACAGGTCTCAGGGGGACATCTGGGGAGGGCTGAGGTCTACAGGGCCTCACTCAAGCTGCCAGGAGGTCAACTGCTGTTTTAATGACTACCAGTGCCAGCCGCCTCGCACTTGCTCGAAAGCCCATTCCAGGCCACCGTCTATATTGGGGAGACAGCGCACTTCCCAGTGGGCCAGCCACCTCCCTGCCCCAACATTGTCCCTTCCTAGCAGGACTCAGCTTGTAGCCCCAGTTTCTCCTCACAGGCCAGGGCCTGGAGGGGAACCCTTTGACTTCAAAACAGAGAAGGCCTCTCACTATGCTATTCTCTGTTCGCCTCCTGCATAGATACACATGCTGTATCATGAAAAGGCAGGCTGACGGGTATAGCACCCACCTACAGGGAATCAGGGAATGCATAAATGAATAAATGAATGAAAGAACTCAAAAAATTTTGCTGGGCAGCTATTACATGCTAGCCCCTGCTATAAGCACATCGGACACAATAGTGAGGAAAACAGGTATATCCTTATCCTCAGGAGCCAACTCTCTGGGGCAATTTTATATACAGGGACTCCTGGGAAGTACATGCTACAGGATTTTTAGAGGCCATTGAATCCAAATAAAAAGAATAAGGGATGAGGCAGGGCAGCATGGCCCCCCAGCAGCCCTGACTTGCGTTTGGTGCCTCTCAGAGCTTTGGTACATGGCAAATTTGCAGACTAGAGGCTCCCCAAACCAACTATGCCTCAGAGTCACATGCCAAACAGCTTAAATATACAGATTTCTATAAACTTAGTCCTAGAGATTTTGCTTTTGCAGATCTCAAGTGGGGTGTAGACATTTGTATTGGTAAGTCTTTTCCTAGGTGATTCTGAGGCAAATCCAGGTTTGGGGGACCCTATGCTTAACCATGAGTTATTTGCACAGGTATGTGAAGGATCTATATCAGTGTGGGAATGAAGGAACAGACAGATGAACAAGTGAATATATTTTGGAAGATATGTCTAGAAGCTTGTGTGTGGCTACGGTCAGCAGTAGGGGCACAGAGAACTGGAAATTAGTGTTGCCTTTAGAAATCCAGTGATTTCAGTACTGCAGAATTGGTATACAGAATGAGGGCAGGCATGGAACCCCATACCAGGGACTAGGCCTGGGTTACCGTGCTAGCAGAGTGCTGATGGCTCAAGAGAATGAGGACTCTACAGGCCACAGATGTCTCAGGCAGCCAGTCTGTGCCAGTTATTAAAGAGAGGGAGGCAGGCAGTGTGAACGCCCCACTCCAGTCACCACCCTGCATTTGTCAGTTACTAATGTTACACACACTGGGAGGAGTTCCACTGTGGGTCAGGCACAGTTGTCAGACAAGCATGGAAAGAAACAGAGGTGACAGAGATTAGGACAAGGAGCTAGACACCCTGGCTGAGGACAGAGCCACACACCCAGAGAAATCTTGGAAACATCAATCCTAGAGAGAAGGGAAGAACCTTGGGGTTGGGATAAAATGTACTGGATTCAGTTAGGGAATGATGAGAAAAGAATGGTACCCTGGGATTTAAATCCAGTTTCTACTGCTTATTAGCTGTACGGCCCTGCTGAGCCTCAGTTTCCTTATTCATCAATTGGGAATATTAATCCCTATCTCACAAATTTATTGTGTTGACAAAAGGAGGAACCAACTATGAGAATACGGGGCATGCAGCAGGTAAATTGATAAAATGTAAAATGCCAACCACTAACTGACCCTTTCTCACACTGAACAACGTAAGCAGAAGCAGCTGTTCTCAGCTCCAGTTTTCAGATGAGGAAACAGAGATGTGATGCAGATAAAAGGCAGAGGTAGAACATGAACCCAGGTCAGCCTCACTCAAAGGCTTCACTTAACTAGATACAAATATATTTTTAAACAGAAGATGTTTAAAAATCATGGCATTTTTGATTATCAAAATAATAAGAAGTGGCAGTTCATTGGAATTTCACATAGGATCACAAAAATAGGGCTACATTTATCTAAAAGGATATTAGTGAAAGCTTTCTTGTATTAATCATTTACTAGGTGCTAGACAGTGAATAAAGCACTCTTGGAAAGCCATGCAAAACACCCATTTTACAGACAAACCAAGAGAACATGAAAAGATCACATGCCTAGCCTAAGGTCATCTAGTAAATAAAAATGGCTAAGCCATGATTTGAACCCATGGCTCTCAGTCCTTATGTCCTGTAGTGCAGATTGCCACCAGAGCAACCACTAGGCAACATGCCCAAAAGGTAAGACTTCTTGGATATACAGATATTTCCAGGTGACATCTTCAATAGGATTAGAGTCAGACCTGGATGGGAGCAAAAAAAAAAAAAAAAGAAGAAGAGATAGGCAGAGGCAGAATCCATCCCAGGCTGAGCTGCTATGGTCTCTACAAGGCAGTGAGAACACAGCTAAAGTCCTGTTGACATCTGCAGAGCTTCAGGGACAGGATGCAGAAGAACACCTTCCACACAGAAGCAGGAATAATGGAGACTCCGAAACCCCTTGTTGTGCTCCAGGTGTCTGCCATTTTCCAGTGGCATTGATAACTGGTGATGGCCCCATCCCCAGCACCTCCAGACACATCTGAACCTGTCGTCCATCTGGGTAAAAGGCTGTTTTCTGTTGTGGTTGGTTTGCCTTCTTTGGTTCAGAAAGCCAGAATGAAACACAAGCATTCTAAACCTACCCCAGGATTTGGAAGCTCACCAACCTTAGATAGGTCCCTTCTCTCTCCCCTATTAGGAACCACCCATCCATCAATGACACCTATCCTATTGACTTTATGAAGTGGATTCAGAAAAGAAATGAGGTCATTCAAAGGAACAAGGGTTTTGGGGGGGTTCTGGAATTTGTTGGCTTTTTCTTGTTTTAAGTCATGACCCTGAATAGAATGGCCACTTTCTCAATGGGTAATGTGAGCCCTTGATTTGGGTAGAAAATATAAAGGACTGAGTGTAGCATGCCTATCTCACACCTGCACACTTGTGTAGATTTACACAATGAACCAGATGGACTTCCAATGTGCCCTCCCTCCTTGTCACCCAGATAGAACAAAAGTGAAGAGAGAATTCAGAGACAAGAGGGAATTTTCCTTACTCTTTGGCCAGTGTTGGCAGAAACACTAGAGGCCCAGTGGTCCCTCAGCATAAGGTGAAAGTAGAATGAAGGAAAATTTAGCCCTCATTTCTCTGCCCCTCAGAAACAGAGGCCTTTCCCCTGAGAGCTGAGCCTGTATATGGCCATTGCCTTAGAAGATACTGGTAGAGCCCGCCCATCATAATGCCCAGTCATCACAAGACCCATGTCTCACTATTGCCCCTGTTCAGCAAGGTCCTTGCACAGAGAAGGAGCAGAATGGCAAGTCTCAAAGGTCTGTTTCAATATTTTTATAGATGCTCCCCCAAAGTTGTCATTGCCTTGAGACAGGACAAATCTCTACTCCTCACTATCTAGAAAATTCTCCAAGTCCATCACTCTGTTTTGACCAAGAAAGAAATAAGATAAGTCTGATTGAGCACAGACTAGCAAAGCTTCTCTTCCCAGAAACTTGGAAGCTATACATCAAGGGACCTCATCAACGTTCTAATCCTGGGTATAAATGAGGCCTTAGCCCCCACCTTTGAAATCAGGCCATTCTGTGGAAAGAAAAGTTAAATGAAGTGAAAATTGAGTGACAAAAATGTTCCTCTTTCTTTAGTGAGAAAAAGCAAATCTGCATTTAGCAGCTTTATTGCTGGCGTACCAAAAGGTATTTCTCTCCACTATGAAGAACAGAGAAGAAGGGAGACCAGTGAACCTAAAGTTACCAGGAGGATGACTGAGCCAGTCATGCCAGAAGCAGCCTCCTTCAGAAAGCCAGACCCCTGGAGACCAGAAGCTTTCACTCTAGGAGAGACAGCCACTGTTGAATTGTTGATGGGGGTGGGTGACCGTGTCCCCACCCCCACCCCGTCCACACGAGACGATGGGGGAGAAAGTCCCGAGGATGTCTGAAAAACAAAAACTTATAAATAGGGAAGTGTCTGAGGCTGAGAAAACCAGCAGACACCTGACAGCTTTCCTTACGCAAATCTTAATTAGTATACCAAAACAAGTGACTAAAGCTGGTGTCACTTGTAAAGAAGTTGACCCCGGGGTTTCTACAGTCGAATGACTAGAGTTAGAGGCTTAAAAAACAGGAAGCGCCAGATGTAATATCAAATGACCCAGACAGTGAAAAGCAAGACAAAAAAAAAAAAAAAAAACTAAATTGGAAGACAGGAAGTCACAATCACACCACAAACAACACTGATATTTGTCTGAGATATGCTTGGCGGGCACCCTATGACAGCCAGAAATGGAGGAACAGAGTTACAATGGGGATATTTATAGAGGCCAGGCCTCCAGAACCGGCCAGCCTGAGAACCCCTCCTTAATACCTTCTCTCTGCCATTTAGTGAAACTTCAGAGGTTAGACTGCTGGGCTGATATGTAAGCCACAGGCCAAATGCTATTGCTAAACTCTGAGACTCAGCTCCTATAGAGAAAGTTCTGGCCCCTTCAGACCTCTTCTTGCTTAAAGTAAGTAGAAGATGCACATTGTTTCTGGAAACGTTTTCTCCTCCAGATAACCCACCTCTCCTCCACTCAGTATCCATTCACAGGCTGTGTGAGCCCATGATGCTAAAAGCACTGCTGCCCTCCTCCCGGACACATTGACTAATCCAAGGATTACCTTCTTGGAGCTCATGAACATGAGTCCTGAGATTCTGCTGGAACAGTGGGGAAATAGAAGCTTTTTTTTTTTATCAACTAGAATTACTGACAGGATAAAATCTTATAGCTATTAGTGCTATGATGTGGATAGAACCTGCTGGAGAAAGAAAACTAGCACAAAGGGAAACAACACAATTAATACAGAACAAAAGAGACTTTGTCTCTGTCATGTGATTATGTGTATGTATAAATCCAATCTTACCTGAAGCTAGACCTAGTTGTGAGACCTAGTTGTGAGATCAATCAGGTCCTCTTTTGTTGCTTCAGTTAGGAGTCACTTGCAACCAGACTCTTAATATAGTCAGCAAAGGTCTAGTCTCTAGTCCTTATGGGTATTCAAAGAGACACTCTCTATTCTCCTCTTCGTTTGTACTGATAGCAGCCTGCCTTTGTTTTAGCAGACATCCTTGCAAAGCTTCTTGTATCTCTGTATCCTTGCTCCTCTGAAATGAGGAGGTTCAACCAGGATCACTGTAGTGAGTACTAAAGTCATGATTTTAGAACTTACGATACTCTCCTGAAATGTTTCAGATCCCCGAAATCAGTACTCTAGATACACGGGACTTCCCTTTGCAGCAGATGATCCATATAACTCAGAGGGACAATAGCTGTTTAGAGCCTTTTCCCAAATGTCACAGAATACAAGCAGGAAAAATGTAAGTTTTCTGGAAAATCTTGGTTTAGGAAAGCTTTTCAACTAAATGTCACTTTGATTCTCACTGAAGTCCAGGTAGGCAAACATCACAGATATTAGACATGTCAAAATACAGCCCTTCTGTGCCACTCAGGATTTCTATGGTCCTGGATGGGTGACAGGCTGCTGCTATATCAGAGACAATACACAAAGGACTGTCATTAAGAAAATGGAAGTTGATAAATTTAATTGTGCAACTTTGGATGAACTTTTTTATTATTCAAGATTAATTAGACTGCAAGTGGAAGTGACAAAATGCCAGCTCAAAGCAGCTCCAAAAAAAAGTGAATTTATTTGGTTTATGTAACTTTTAAAAAGTGTGTTTATATATATATATATACACACACACACACACACACACACACACACACACACACATCTCACACATCTTCAGGCATAATTGCAGGAAAACAGAGTGCATTTTTGCCCATAGTGACATTAAAAAGCCCAGAAGCAATACCCATCAATATGGCTTGACTTGTACCTGTCCATCTGGAACTATGGTGCCAATTGACCAGGGTTTGGGCACACACAAACATACAGGTGCTTCAGGGGTTGGGGTCAGCCCTATCTGGCCAATGGGCCAATCTTGAGAGAGAGATGCTAACTCAATGCTTTGAGAATGCTGATCCTAGAGGAAGAAAGATGGATGTGTGACAGGGAGAAGACAAACACTACACAACCTTTGAGCTAAAATGCAAAGGGCCCAACATGGGGTGTGGCATGTTTCCTTCTACAAGGAGAGGGAGTCATTCTTTTCTCAAATTAGAGTAAAATGCCCAAAAGACAGGTAGTAAAGAAGACACAGCAGGTCAGCTAAACAGGCTGAGACTGAGGTTCAACACAGGTACTTGGTCCATTTGGAGCAACATCTGCTCTGCAGGGCTTAGAAAGGATTAGCCACAGAGCACAAAAGGACCTGGTACAAAGGATACACCTAACATTCTGAAGGCTGTTCCCTGAGCTGCTTTTGAGGCTTTCCCTTCTTCTTCAAGCCCCTGCCCATGACTTCAGAGCACGGTCTGCCTGGGCTGCAGGGCACTACCATCATCTTCTGTTTGGGTCAGCCAGCACATGTGGACCAGGGCAGCCACTGCAGTGGTACCCCATAAGAGTACTGTCACTTCCACCATGTCCAGTTCAAACCCATTGACACTCCAGCTGGAGCACAGAGAGGCCCCTTAATGAGAAATAAGAGCTGGATCCAGCCTCCATGTGCACCTGACTCACCATGAGTCATGTCCCCAGGGGTCCTTCTCAGCTTACCATTGTTATTAATTAAAAAGAGTCATGGACTGAACTTCCGGCACATATGAATGTTAGGTGGTAGCCAAGTTTGGGGACATTGTCTTTTGACTTGAAATATAGTTATTCACTAAGAAATACACTGGTAATGTGCTCAAATGATATGCCCTTCCCCCAGGCATTTTTAATTAGAAATAATTTAAAGTACAACATACAAAGGAATGGCAAATGTTCTAAAAAGTGTGAGGTTCTGTATTTGATTTGCTTTGCCAGTCCTGTTTTAGCATTTCTTGTCATTCTTCATCTTCTCCAAGGATTTGGTCTTAAATTCAGCTGAACAGAAAACAACCTGGTCCCTTAATTCCCTGCTACCTCTTCACATTACAAAACTTCTCAACCACTCCTCCTCTCAAACCTCTTTGTCCTGCACTCTCCTTCCCCCAAACCCAGAGGAGCTTGACTGATAACCATGTTAAATGCTAACGGAAGAGATGTTGTAACTAAATGTCAGAGAGTTTATATCTATGTGCATCTTCTACAATATAAGATAAACAGACCAATCTTTCTCACTAAGTTTAGAGGGACAATGAACAGAAATTGTAGTTGAATAACCTGCCAACATAAATATTTCATAAAAGCTAAGCGACAGTAAATAGAGCCAAGTTATGAGATTGGAATGGGACTTTCCAACAAAGACCTCTTTAAAGCATTCTTACATTCACCCTCTGGAACAATAATGGAATAATTTCCAGTTGTTTTTAATGTTAGCTTTTCAAAATGACTATCGTTTTTACCATATTGATGAAATAAGCATTAATATCAATTTGCATATAGCAGATGTTTGTTAGGCTCATGCCATGGGCCAGGCACTATGCACTTTATATTGGTTATCTCCTTTACCTTCAGAACAACTCTGCAAATGAGGAAATTAAGTCTCAAATATGTAGCAACATTTGGATCCAGGAATCAAACCCAAGCAGCAGCATTCTGAGCCCACTCTTTTAATGATTTTCATATCATCTTCCAATGTATGAGAAAAATCTATGACCCAAGGCCGTTACATTAGATCATCTACTTTCCTGAAAACCACACCATGGTTCTCCCACCATCTCCCTGTTCAAGACTCCACCTTTTTCCTATCCTTATAGTCTTCCAAGACCTGGCCTCTTCCCAACTCTCTACCCTAATTTCCAGTCTACCCAAATTTAATACCTTCCACTCTAGGCTGAATTTTCTTCTCTGTGCCCATTTGTCACTATTCCGCCACCCCTAAACAAAACACTTTCCCACTACCACACCTTTCTGTAAGCTATTTCTACTGTTGGTAACAATAGGGTCAAGTCCCATCTGAAAATGCCACTTCTGTGCAAGGCTCTCTCACTTTCTCTCTCTCCTAGAAACTCCAAGGCCCACTTAGTCTTCATAAGAACAGTTTTGAGTTTTGGGGAATCATTCTGCATGTCTTCCCCAAAATATTTTTGGGGAAAATTTGTAGCTGTACTGAAAATGTGCAGACATTTTTTCTTGTCAACATTCCCTAAACAGTACAGTACAGCAACTATCTACATAGCATTTATACTAGGTCTCATCTAGAGATGATAAAGTATATAGGAGGATGAATACGGGTTATATGCAAATATTATGCTATTTTATATAATTGATCATCCGATATGGGTTATATGCAAATACTATGCTATTTTTTATGTAATTTGGTATCCCCAAAAGAGGGGATCCAAGAACAAATTTTCTATGGACACTAAAGAATGACTGTAATACAGAGAGAGAGAGAGAGAGAGAGAGAGAGAGAGAGAGAGACATACACACAGAGACACACACAAATATACCCCTTTTCAGATACAAAGAGAACTGCCTTTATTGAAAGGACAAACTATAAGAAAACGGGAACCATTCTAGAAAATCTGAGATACATGGTTTGGTCACAATATTAATACTATATGTGTTTTCTCAATCCAACATGGGTTTCTTGAAATAGCCTTGCATTTCAAAAGGACATAAGAAGACTAAATTCATTCATTTGAATTTATCTGAAGCCTAAATACTGCCTTGTAATGTTGGTTAGGTTAAGTAGATGACAAACTCCTGAAGGGTACAGATCGCACACATCCTAGTTCCTTGGAGTCACAATCACAGGGCCTGGCCACATCACTCTGCTTAGCCTCCAGTGAAGGCACAGTCATGATGACTGAGTGCCTTCTAGGTGCTGGGACATTTAGTATGTGAAACATTTCATGTAACTGTGGGCTTGCACTTCATTACCACAACACAGCTCAAGTCAGTCCCAGAAAAGGGGCAGCCCACAGTAGAACCAATCCTCACCTGAGACAGCCACATGGCCACCTTTCACAGCAGCATGTTCTGGCTTGAGAGCCAGCCCAAGCAATACCAATTGCTCCAGTATATTGAAAGCTGGGGTAGAGGATGCTGCAATGTGTTTCCAATAACCATCTATACAGCATGCTGCTCAAATCCTCTCTGATATTGAGTACTTAAAAAAAAACATTATTTTTATTTTTCTGATTCTCTAATACCTGTTCATGGTTGAAAAAAATGGAAACTATGAAAAGTATAAAGAACACACTCACACAATCACCCACTCATCTTTTCGGTACATTTCCGTCCAGTTATTTTTTTAATTATATATCTGCCTGGCACTGTGCTAAGCAACAGAGATTAACAGATGTGAAGATCCATGCCAGCCCTCAAGGTTCTTGCAGCCCAGTGAGGGTGGCATATAAGACATTGGGCGAGTATCCTGTAGTATGGACACTGGAGAACAGAGACAGAGGCAAATACAATGAGCAAGGCCATGGGACATTCCACAGAGAGGGAGAAGTAAGAACAAAGCCAGAATTCCCCAAGGGCTGGCATTGAGTTCCCTCCAGCACTGCTCCTGAGATCCTCCTGTGAACTGAGATGGTGAGAAACTAAAGGAACTCAGAAATGGGTAGTTTCCTATTCAAGGTCACTGAGCTAGTTAGGACCTTGGGAGCTATTTCTATAATACTTACTGCACCATATCTTCTAAAGACACAAGATCCTAAAAAAAAAAAGATGTCATGAAAATAAGCCTACAAGTCAAAAATATATATACAGTCACCTTCCATATCCATGAATGCCACATCCATGAATTCCAACAACCATAGTTCAAAAATATTTTGGGGAAAAAATTGTACTTGTACTGAAAATGTACAGACATTTTTTTCTTGTCAGTATTCCTTAAACAGTACAGTATAGCAACTATCTACATAGCATTTATACTAGGTCTCTTTTAGAGATAATAAAGTATATAGGAGGATGAATATGGGTTATATGCAAATGCTATGCTATTTTTTATGTAATTGATAACCCTTGGATTTGGGTATCCCCAAAAGAGGGGATCCCAGAACAAATTCTCTATGGACACTAAGGAATGACTATATGTATATGTATATATATATATATGTATGTGAGTGTGTGTGTATTACACACACACACACACACCACACACACACACACATACACACACACACACACACACACACACACACACACACACAAATATACCCCTTATCAGATACAAAGAGAACTGCCTTTATTGAAAAGACAAACTACATGAAAACGGGAACCATTCTAGAAAATCTGAGACACATGGTTTGGTCACCATATTAATATTATGTGTATTTTCTCCCAACATGGGTTTTACATTTCAAAAGGATATAAAACCCTGTTGGTGATGCCCCAATCTGAATTAAAAAGACAGAGTAGCTGGAGCAGATCTGGTTCATTACACCCTCCAACTAAAATAGGATGCAAAACTAAACAACGTCATTAGGGAGACAGAACTTCATTTCCTCCACACAGTCTTTGAACCCTAGAAAGCAAAAGGCCTTGGGCCATTAACCATTTCTTGCTATTTTGCATTTCCTTTCTCAAAACTACCTTTAATAATTTGAGCCATGGAGGAGGAAGAGGGCAAACTAAAATTATTTTTTTATTTTATTAAAATAACAAAATATAGGCAGAAACCTCCTTGCCTCAAATTCTATGTGCTGTGAGTCCACAACTCAGACCATCCTGACAGAAGGAATGAGGAGACTTAGGTTCTGCTCCCACTGATTAATTCAGCATTGTTCAATAAAGGTCAGTCCAAATGTCTAGACCAACAGTAAAATAACAATAGCAAAACCTCAGTGGGCAGTTAAAAATGAATTTGCTGAGGCTGGTTTTGAACTTGTGATTCTACTGCCTCAGTCTCCCAAGTTGCCGGGATGAATTTGTCTAATACAGCAGTGTCCACAAAGCAGCATAAAAGGAGTCCAGGGCACAGTGAATTTCACTGAGTAATCAGTTTTAGGCAGGGTGGAAAACTAACATTTTCCTGCCTACTACTGCTAAAAGCCAAGTGTGTGTTCTCAGAGTCAGGAGAATAAACCACCCAAGCAAAGAAATAAAATAATAAATAGTAATAATAATAAAAATGATGAGAACATGTAGAATGATTCCCCAAAACTCAACATGTATCAGTCACCAATATAATCAGAACACGGACCACATCCTTATCAAAAGTTTAAGTCACCTTGTATATGAAAGGGAAAATATAGAAAGTGAAATAAAAATCATTCAATGAACTTCATGAAAACATCTCAAAAACAATACAGGCCAGGCCTGATGGTGCATGCCTGTAATCCCAGCAACTCAGGAGACCTCAGCAACTTAGCGAGACCCTCCGTAACTTAGTGAGACTCTGTCTCAAAATTTAAAAAAGGGCTGGGATGTGGCTCAGTGCTAAAGGCCTTCTGGGTTCAATCCCTGGTACAAAAAAAAAAAAAAATACTGATCATCTTTAGATGCCTTTCTCTCTCACTCTTTGCACAAATAATTTTTTTAAGAAACCATTTAAGGCATTATGATGGGCAGGCAGCTCCTAGAGGTTGACCTTTTGGCAGTAGGAACTCTTAGCACAGCAAAAGCTCTTTCCAACCTCTGGGGTGGAAGATGTGCAGCCCTCAGTACCCATTCAACTCATGGAACTCCTGCTTTGCTTCTCTCCACATGTGCTACTCTGTTCCATACATCACAGCTCCCAACTTTCTTTTCCCCAGGCCCTTTTCATCTCATCTTCCTTCTCTATTACTGGCTGAGTCTGTTTGCTTTACTTCCCAGCCTTCGTTAATTTCAGCAAATATATATTAAGCACCTCCTTTTGCAAGATGCTACATTACTTTATCTCCCTTTGCAATACTCCAATACCCATTTGCTTCCCTGAGCAAATCTTCCCTCTTGACTCTCAGTACAGACTGTACATATAGGAGGAGGGTAGATAAGTTCAGACTTTCAAAACAACTGCAAAGAGTAAACAATTGCAAAATACCACCTTAAAGGATAAAACATTAATACAATTGACATATGTATACCCACCCTGCTTATATGCCCCTCCCCATCTGGGGGGGGGAGGGGGGGGACACAAAACTGAATTTGGCCTTTGTTATTGTTACATATTTTTAAACATTTTTCATTAGGTTTGCAGGTATCCAAGCACAATTAGATACATAATATATGGTTGTTTTATATTTTCTTAAGCCTTATCTATATGGTTTTATACCACATATTTTCTTCAGTTTGCTCTTTTGCTGAACATTGTGTAGTTGAAAATCACCCACACACACAAAATATACACTGCAGTTCTATTCTATCCCATCATTATCACTATTGCTCCATTGCATAAATTCCCCCACCCCCAAATCATTCATTCAATCTTTCTTGATGAACATTTAATCCCAGTGTCAGTGTTACCACAAACAGTGATCATGCAGCAAACATTTCTCACAGGAGGCTTCTTTCCTGATTCGCAACATGCTCTTCAGCTTTGCCTACAATTCCTCAAGTGGCCAGCAAAACTCCTGATACACAGCTATATTTCTCTCAGTCTGAACTCTGGCCTTCTTCCATCTTAAAAGGATATGGCCAGGCTGCTTTGATCAGTGAGGCCTAAAAGACAAATACCAATGGATGCCGCCCCTGGCTCCCTGGTCTTCAGCTCTGCATCTCTTCAACAAGCTGTGAAGCCAGGAAAGGTGCTGACCCAAAAACTGTGAACTGTGGTGCAGAATCAAGTTGTGGCTACCGGGTTTTATACAACACTTGTGACCCAGTGTTTTTTCCCTTACACAAAAGAATTGATGCTCTGTTGAGAAATTAATTTGTATTTCCATTGCACTTTAAATTGTAAAACAAGAATGCACATTTCAGCCTGGGTAGTCTATTTCCTGGCTCATTTTTGCTAATCCCTTTCCCCGTAGTTGGGCTGACAGCACTATGACCCATGCCCCATCTGTGTCTGCAATGTCATGTCCCAGACTTGTTTAGTTGGTTTGATTTGCTTCTTTTCTTTTCTTTATCATTTCTCTTGTCTGTGCTTCCAGATGCAAAGATACTTGAGAAATAGCATCTGTCAGAATCAACCTGGTTAAAAATAAATGATATGAGAGTCAGGACTCTCTCTCCTTCAACAATTACACTAACACAGAATGGTTTCCTACCAAAGACAGAACCTCTTCCAGAGTCTCCTTTATCAAGACATTAAAATCTTCCCTGTGCTTTCTAGAAGTCAAATCTTCTTTTTCTCATTTACCTGAACCTTGGAAGTTTTTAAAATGAGTTTATAAGATGCATGTGGATAATATAAACAAAACCATGATATCTGGGAAACAGGAATATTGAGAAGGAATACTCAACTAATAACTCAGTGCAATAAATTGTTACCAACCATAACCATTGGCATTCCAGGCACACAAGACAGTATTCTTCACAAAAGAAAGGCATCAACCAAGACAACTTAGAGTCTCCTACCAGTAAAGATCAAATAAAGCATACAACTTAAATACATATTCCCAAATGCCTTATATATTACAAAATTAGTGTTGGGGAAGAAGGTAATACCTCTTGAAAAATCCCACTTGAGAATTTAAGTAGATAGAGAATTATGCAATTTTATTCTATTCAGTGTGCATTAACTACAGTGCCAGTTACTTTTATGAGGATTTAATACACGCCCAAACCAAGGCAAAGCACTTTTTCCATATCATTTGCTCCTTAGTAGAGGATATTCTTATCCTCACTTTTCCGTGAAGGAAAATGGTGCTTCAATAGATAAATAAGCTACTGAAGTCCCCTCTGCAAATGAAAAGCAGTTCTATGAACCAAGACTATCAGACTCCAAAATCTAAAAAATTTAGCATGTCCTAACCTAGCTCCTTGAAAATGACAGCTCTGGTGCTTATGATCTTTTAATACTCACAGTACCTTGAATATGGTAGGTACAGAATGAATGGACAATGGGCAGATGAACAAATGGATGGAGACTAAGGAGCTGTAAAATTCAACAGGTTTGAGCTGGGGGTGCAGGTGGACAACTGCTTAGCATATGCAAGGCCCTGGGTTCCATCCCCAGCACTGAAGAAAATTTCTCAAAGGGAGATGAAGAATGGTTTTTCCCTTCATGACAAGGATGTACAAAAACATCCTTCTGGATATGGGGAGCTTCTATTATTACCTAGATAAATAGAGTATATCATCAAAACCCTTTATCTACTTCATGGATTTAATTTTCTCTTCTGAATTTCCTTTAACTTCTGTATCTGAATCCACAGAGCAGGAGGAAGTAGTACTTGGAAATGGGGATTTCTTAAACAGTGTGGACCTAGAGGTCAGCTGACAAACACATGAAATAGCAAGGCCAGCACTTAGTCCTTAGACAGTTGGTTTCACCAGTCCTTCCATAGCAAACCTTTGAGAATGGCCAGATGTCTCTTTCAGATAGGAGGGGCCTGATCACAATAAGTTCCAGGAAAGAAACAGGGAATGGACACTCAGATCCACATCTACTGTCTACCTGCATGCCCCTGTGGACCCACAAAATCCACTCTGTAAAGGAAGATCAGCATTTTCTCCAGATTGCCAAATGTTGATCAAGAAACTAGGAAGCTCATGTAAGGAAGAACAAACCTGCAAAGGAGCGTCACAAAGCACATCTGTGAAGACCGACACCTAAACCGGGATCACCCGGGACAGGACTCACAGACCCACTATAAGCCATGCACGCTAACATAAAGCCTGGTGGGGCGTGAAGGGAAGGTTCTTGCACATGTCATCTAATGACCCTTCATCTGGCTGAAGTTTCTGTTGCGTTGGTCCCATTTTGCAGACGGAGAAAGTAAGATTTCCTAGAGGACAGGTCCCTTATGTGACGGAGTTAAATGTCAAGCCCTGATATATCTGATTTCAAAGCAGGTACCTCTCAAACATACTGAATTTCTAATGGTCCCTTACTTTTCCTGTTCTGTCCATCTGCCATCCAGCTGCACAGTACAGATCTCTTGGTGCACAGTAATGTGACACTTAATAACAGTAGTAAAGATGCCTGTAAAATGTTTATAGCCATATTAAGTTTTCCTTAGTACAGAGTGACCAGTGCTTCCTGCATCTGACAAGCATTTGGCTTTGGGATTTAACCAAGACTGCTCAAAGTACATAAAGATGGCCAACAGGAGAGCAGGGAAATTACCTATGTAGTTCACTTTATGTACAAGATGGAATGGCCCTAGGACTAGTGGAAGAGATGGAAATATCTCTACTGAGAAGTATTGAGCTTATTGATACATATTCTTGGGAACCATGACCAAAGCTTTCACCCATTTGTCAGAAGGGACCTATGACTCTCAAAAGATGGGGAGCACCATCTACGCAATCCCATTTAATGGCCAGTTCTTTGGGTGTTGTCTTGCAGCAGCTGTGGGGCTTGGTGTCAGCACCCTGTTTGGCATTCAAAGTTAAATACAAGCTGTGTTCTAAGCCTTCTGGCTTGGTCTTCTAGGACAGGAAATGCAGATTAACAGATTAACATCTTAAAACTGGCTCATCTCCAAATTGAATTCAGAATTTTCCTGAATTCCTATCTAACTGCCCACAATACTTCACCATAAGCTCCAGTGGTAGCAAAGCTGGATTTCTGGATTCCAAGGAGCATACTTCACAGCTGATTTCAAATTTCCACGCACAACAACTGTAAAGTCAGACAACCAACAGCTCCTTAGCTATTAGCCAAAGTGCACAGATCTTCAAGAAAGAGAAGCAGGGGAGGAAACCTCAGCAAGATTGACATTCAAAAATTTAAACTTTGACACCACTGAGATCCAAAGGCCAACAGCCTTTGTGTTCTGGCAGGCTCTGTTTCACTAAAAAAAAAAGAGAAGGCTAGCCCTACTAGGTCAAGCAAATGTTTTTAGGACATTGTGGGGTTCCCAGCCACATACTGTGTGTCAAAACAGAGACCTAGAAGGTATAGGCAGCAGGCAGAATTGACTGAGGCTGAGGGAAGCCTACAGGAAGCAATGGGATAATAGCCTCCACAGAGGCCTGGAAACCAAGAATAAATAAACATATACCCAGAGTCCTGCCAGGGGATTCTGGAGGTGAAGTGCAGAGTTACCTCTCCCCTAACATCTGTCTAAACTCCCCCTCCACCTCCTCAGAATTCTAGGTAAAGTCCTCAGAATTCTAGCATGGTTTAGAAAGTTCTTTCAACCAGCAAAATTGAGACTTCAAGAACCAGTTTGAATAGCAGGGAGACTGATAAAGAGCGTGTATCAGTGGAAAGGCTCCCCCCAGAAAGTGTATAACAGATCCTTGGCTTCATTTTTGAGCCTACTAAGAATTCTAGGGAGAAGATATGGCCCCCATGGAAAACATTTTTTTAAAGAAACCCCCAATGGCAGAATGTATTACTCCTTATCATAAGCATGCATTACCTTTATATTTCTTTAAAAGTCACTTAAAATTTTTTTTTAAAATAAAAATCTTATGAGGCAGATATCCTGGCTGTTACCACACCATACTCTTAATTAACTCTTAATTATTTCATCAATTCACCCCACCTGCCTCCATTCCAATTTTCTATCAGTAAAAGTGATTGTACAGGCCTAGCAAGGTAAGGTAACTCCCTCCCACCTTGACCAATCTATGCCTCATGTATACACTGCAAACTCTGAGCATGGCCTCCCAAGCCTTGGGTACTCCTCTAGGTTCTAGGAATGCAGAGACTTAAGAAATAGTTCCCAGTCACCTGAGTTCTCACAGAGCAGGGAAGGGAGACAGTTAACACTTTATTGGAAAAGTGTTGGAAAAGGCAATAGGTACAGGATGCAACGGCAGCATTTAGTCAATGTTTATTTGGATCCTACATTCTACCAGGCCCTGGTGATTTGGGGACAAATAAGAAAAGGTCATTATCTTTAAGAAGTTCTCTACGCAGGAGATTCAGATTAACTCAGCACAATGTGGTCAAGAAAGAGCTTTTGTGAACATTTGACTAAAATTGAGAGGGGTTGGAGCAGCATTACAAGCTGCTGGACACTAGCATTCACTGGGTAACCCTTTGCACAGCCTGCAGTAGGCCCTGCCACACACACTAACCTCTCCTCTCCATTATGGAAGCAGTCTTTCCTGCAGCCCAAGAGTTTGCCTTGTGGGTGGAGAGCTGTGTCCCCCATCTTTCACTTCAATTGTGATAGAATAACTAATAAAGTTCAAGGGTTCACTTCACTTCAAAGCAGTTTTCCTCACTGTTGTCATTGTTGTTGTTCTCTGTGAACTAACCCTTTGGCTCTCTGTTTGCCTGCCCTTTATCATTGTTTTCTCTGCCTAGCGGAGTATGGCCTCAGAGAGGAATCCATTCAGAGGAGCCCTCCTCCCAGAGGAGTCCATCAAAGGGGCTCCTTTGGGTGAAAAGCCTCACAAGCAGAGGGCAGCTGTAAGAACCACACCAGCTGCTCTCCTAGGTCAATAGGTCAGGCCTATCAAAAAGCCAAGCTCATATTTCTGACCCTGGGTGTCTCAATAAATTTCAGAGGCCATTTAGGTTATTAAGGTGACACTTATAAAGAGAACTAGAAATGTGGTCCATTACTGGGTAATAGCAAAGTAAAATCCAAAATGGCAGACTAGTGGCTATCTTTGAGTCAAGAAAGTGAACTGAAAAATGAAAAGCATATGAAAGAGAAGACAAAAAGAAAAAGAAAAAGGAGGGAGACCTCATAGTCCAGCAATGCTTTACTCAGCACTGAAGGGGCACATCTTTGGGGTGGAGGGGGTGGAGAATGGCAGCAGGCCCCCCTTGAGGGTCTGGGTTTTATAGGGCCTTAGCAGAGCCAGGTCATGGGAGGGGTTGATTACTTTTGGTGGGCCTTTTGGTGGGCCTTTTGGCAGGGAGGGCCAGGTCATGGGAGGAGTTTTGGTGGAGCCGGAAAGGGTTAATTTAGGGCAGGGCAAGAGAGTAGGTAAGGAAACAGTAAGAGAAATTCCTTGGGGCCTATTTTCCATAAGCATGGGAAACCCTGTAAAAAAGGAGAAATGTTCCTGAAATGCAAAGAGTAGATAGAAGGTATAGGTTCTAAACAGATCCTCAACATGAAGAGGCAGTTCAAGTTTCAAAGTTGTACATAAATCAAAAGGGATCCAGTTCCTCAATCATCCAGAAGATGGACAGGAAGAGAGAAGCATGTGAATGTGAATATTTGCAGGTCTTTCCATGTTTTCCTCACATGGCAATGGCATAAAAGTTAAAACTGAACATTTCCCACAGCTTATTTCCTTGAACTAAGCATAGTTAGCACCTTGCAAAAGGTAGAGCCTAGCAAGAATTTCTTGAGTGAATATTCTAGTATGATTATTTTCACTAGAAGTAATTTCAATCACAAGAGTGGGTGGGTCTATTGATGTGTCTTATATGTCTTCATGCTATTTATATAAAGGTAAACAAAAAGCTATGGAACGGTGAACTCAGGAGATGGCCCCAAGTATCTCTGAAGAAGGCCACAGCCAACAACTCCTTCCTTCCTTCCTTCCTTCCTTCCTTCCTTCCTTCCTTCCTTCCTTCCTTCCTTCTTCAGTGGCAGGAAACCCAAAATAACTGAGCCTGTGGTAAAGGCAAACAATCAATAGAACAGGACAGAAAAGGCTTGTCTAGAGGAACCAATACAACAGACTCAGCAGAAAGGAAGTTATACATTTACCAAAATATCATCTCTTTACTGGCCCAAATTACTCAATTTGGGGGATTAATATGAGCAAAATAACCTGATGGATCACTATAGCAAAAATGTAAATGGGGGCCAGGAGAGGAAACAATCTGATGGAACTCAAGAACCTTTGATTAATCATCTCTTTCAAGGATTATGTGAATAAGAACATAGTGACATCATCAGCTATTCATCATTATATAATTTCCCTCTCCTTCCCCTCCTTTCTGGCTCCATTCATCTCCAAAATGTCCCAAGTGGCTTTCTAAATTCCACCCCAGCAAACTTTCCTAGTGTCAACCTTGTCTTCCTTTTTTAAGCCTTCAGGGATGCAGCTAACACTAAGGAATGTGTTCAGTTCTTAGGAGACCAGGGCAATCAACAGTGGTTCCTAGATAGTGGAACAACTTAAGATAGATAATGTCTCCGTTTTCTAGCAACTGTCAGTCTTCACTTCCAAAGTGCAGAACTGAAGACAGCCCAAGACAGAGTGATTTGGACAGAAAGAAGCCAAAGCTGGGAACAACCAGGCGCAATGGGGCACATTAAAGTTGCCCATAAACAAAGACAATTGATCTCATTTGCCTAGAAGTATAGAGAAAGATGGGAGATGTTTAACAGGGTATTCTGATTTAAGGGGAACAGAGTTGGTTATATGTGAGCATGTTTCTTTTTTTTTAGATGTTAATAAATCTTTTATTTTATTCATTTATTTGTCTGTGGTGCTGAGAATTGAATCCCGCGATTCACACATGCTAGGCAAGTGCTCTACCATTGAGCCACAACTCCAGCCCCTATATGTGAGCATTTTTCTAGAAGCAGTGCATGACTATCATTAGAGTTCTCAAAAGGATCCTAGAACTTAACACCAATCCCCATACACACACAAAAAAAAATAAAAGCCTTAAGAACTATTGGGAAATTACACAGGGAACTAGGTCAAATGTGAAATGATACACAATGAAAAAAATTACAAAGTTGGATAACCAGAAGGCCTGTCCCCTGCCTTTAAGCATAGTATGCAGAGATTCTTGGCTCAGTGTTGTCATTTATCACCTTTATTGCCCCTCCCATTCCATTGTCTCACAGTCATGAACTCTTTCTAAATCCACGTATCTGCAGTATGAAAGTGCATGCAGGTTTTTGAAGACCTCATCCAAGATTTCCTTTATGCAAAACCACCTCTTCCCACCCTGACACAAACACTTTGATCCCCTGATGGAGGAGACTTGAGAGTCCTCAAGTCTGTATTTGGTTATTAGTACAATTGACAACTCTTTGAGAACTAAACAAGCTTAAACTTTTAAAGTCTGAATAATTTTGGTTGTGGTCCTGCAAATAATGAAATACTAAAGCTCTTTCTTACCATTTATTCACTTAACACGTTGAACAAGTGTTCACTGATCTGAGCCCTAGGGATGCTCTATGAGAGACGTCATCCCTTTCCTCAGGAATCTTATTGTTTGGTACAGTCTATACACAGAGGCAATTTTAAGCTTATTATAGGGTCTAAACTAAGAATCCACCAGATGACTGTCTAAGGCAATTTCCTACAATCCAAAAGCTGCTTTGAAATTTACTGGTCAATTCCAGCTCAAGGATTCCAGTGAGAACCACCCGGGCTCCTGGGAGGTTAATGTGAGAAGATCTAGTGATATAGAAGGTCTTTGTAACCTCTAAAACACTTTGGTAATATAATGTATTATAATGATGGCTTCCTTCTACCCAACTCATGCCACTTACCTCCCCCAACCCCCACATTTTTGGTATGAAAAGAAAGGTTCATTGCCATTAGGACTCTGTAGTCTTTGAAATCTGGAGGGCATTGGAAAGCCTAGAATATCCACCCCTTTTGGTCACCATGACTACCAAAAGAAGAAAAGCTTTTCAGAGGAGCAGGATTCAGAATGAGAGGTGAATTTGAAGAAAGTATCCCAGAGAAATAGATGTGGATGGTTGAAACATAGAGAGGGGCAGAGGTGCTGGAAGCCTCCAAAAAGGATAATTACTGCCCCCAAATCAACATAACAAGAAAACAGATGCTACAAATCAACCTCAAACTCAACATTCATCTTGGATGAAAATTAAAAACTGATTATAGGGGCTGGGGTTGTAACTCAGTGGTAGAGTACCTGCCTAGCATGTGTGAGGCAGTAGATTTGATTTTAAGCACTACATAAAAATAAATAAATAAAACAAAGATATTGTGTCCATCTACAACTAAACAAAAATTCAAAAAAAAGAACTGATTATAGTAACAATTCCTAATGTATATGAATGCCTGCCACATGTCAGATCCCATGCTAAGTATTTTCCTTATATGAAAACACATATACCTAGTAAGAACCCAATGATAAGAAGTTAGTTAATACACATATAGTTCTGAGAACAGAGCCTGGCACATAATAAGTATAGTAAACACACATAATTATTACTAGCTCCATTTGATAGGTGTGGAAACTAAGGACAAAGAGATGAGTCAATTTGCCTGAATTAAGGTATCAAAGCACAAAAGGAAAACAGCTTCAAAGATCCATCTATGTTTACATTTTTATCATTATTTGAATAACTAATTCAATTCAGCAAACATTTTTAAATACCTATTTGAGCAAAAGACTCCAAGTTCCAGGAGAAAAAGGACTTGGGTTATATTGCTGTTACATCCCCAGTCAATTAATTAACCGACTTCCAAGCATTTGGAAGAACAAGAATAAAGACAGATGCTCACAGGCCAGTGAGAAAGACATCTGCTTAAATAACATAGTACCTGCCTGGCTGAGATGTGGGCCACAACAGAAGGATGTGCTGGGGAAGTGGGGGTGAGAGACCACAGATCAGGAGATGCAGTCTGAGCTGGGTGTCCTTCACGGTGTGTCAATGTTAGAAGGCTCTGAAGCATAACCCAGGCAGGGAGGGGGCTGATGTCTTCTTGGCATAATAAGGGCAGGGTTATTAGTCTACTAGAAATAGGGTTAAGGTTACATTAATAGGAAGAATATGAATTTCTCCTGTTGACCAGATGGGGGTCTCTGGGAAGAGATTAGTTCCAGGGGCCATATGCTATATCTTAGTTCTTATACTTTGGGAGAACACTAGTGTTAAAGCCCCACTTTATGTCTCCCTGCAAAAAAATGGCCTGTGACAGATCTCACCATTGTATGATACTAGGGAGTGAGGTGCCTACACCAGGAATACAGCTCCTACCTCCTCTGCCACCACCTCTTCCCCACCAAGCTTCTGCTTAACCAAAGACAGTTTTGGGGGAAAAAATTTTACACAAAGCCCTCCAAAAATGAACCTCCTCAAGCTCTCAATGAATCTCCGAGGGGAATTACTGGATCAAGTTAACTATGTGGGTACAGCAACATAACAGTCATTCAGAAAGACTTATCTTTTTCCAAAGTTCTTTTGTTTTGTCTTTTGTAGATTGCAGTAGCCACATTTGAAAGACCTAGGATTTGAAATATATTTGGAAGTTTTTAGACATGTCTTTAAAGTTCCCAAATGGAAAGAAAGGACATTCTTGGCTGGCACACACTCTTTTCCCCTGCAATCTTTCTCTGTCCTCCTCCCTGAAATGAGAGGTGGCTGGAGACACAGCAGTTGTTTTGCAACCATAAGGGAAATGCCAAGAGTCTCAAGGCTCTCGTCTTAAAGTCCCTGAGCCATCAAGTCAATATCATAAACTGATTCCAAAGGTTTCTCCTTACATAAGAAAAATAAGAGGGGCTAGGGAATCACTTAGTGCTATCATGCTTGCCTAGCATGTACCAGGACCAAAATTCAATCTCCAGCAAGCAAGAAAGAAGAATTTCTACCTTGTTTAAACCACCATTGTTTTGGTTTTCAGTTATCTGCAGCTGAACTCAAAACTCAAAGCACTGATGGACTACAAGAAAGGCAGGTGGGGAGGCGGGGTACAGAACAAAGAGCAGAGATGAGATGGAGACCAGAGCCCTACTTCTTTAGGAGCTGTGTGGCCACAATCGATGAGTCTCATCTCTAAAAATGGGTGTCCTTCTGTGAGTGCTCCCAAAAGCCAAGTCTGAATAAGAACTTGGGTGGGACAAGTGGTTTATTTGGAAGGTGATGCTAGCAAACCAGCATAGGGAAGAAGGAAAGGTCAATAAAGAGTGTGCAACTGAGTCAAGTCCCACTGTGGGCAACTCTGGTTTAAACCTTATGGGGCCTTCAAAGGGTACCCCATAGAACTTTCTACTGCAAGTGTGGTCCATGGGCAAACAGCCTCAGCATCACTTAGAAGCAGGTTAAAAAAAGAGAAATCTCATCTCCACTCCAAACCTCCTGAACCATAAGACTCCCCACATGATTTCTGTGCACATTCGAGTTTGAGATGTCCTGGTATAGGATGCACCTCAGCACTGAGCCTTAGAAAGACAGCAGGCTCTTGTTCCTCTTTGGTCAGGGAAGCATTTGCTCTTCTGCATTTCCAGGCTAAACAGACTTCCACGGCTTAGGAGAAAACTCTGCAGAAGACAAGCTGGGAGCATCAGCAAGCACTGAAGTTGAGAAGCCTTCTTGAGGGCCAAATGAGTCACCCTGGCTGAGGGAATGAGCACCCACAGCATCTGCCACAAGGCAGTGGCTATAACACCTAGTTCATGTGGACATGGGAGATGTTAAACCACCTCCTGTATAATAAGATAACTGCTCAATAATGATAGCTTCATAATCATACAGAACAATCAAAATCATTTTGAACATATAACTAGTATGATAATAGCTAACTCAGTTGTTGCATCTCTGATTCCCTGAGATAAGGAGAAGTACAGTCCCTGACCTCAAGGGACATATGACCCTGATAGGGAGATAAGGACTGGGGACATGAAGCAATCCAAGACCAGCCCCAGACATTCTGTGACAACACACTCACATGAATACCAGCAAAGGTGATTACTACATATTAGGCACCCTTCCTAGGGGTATAAAATGTGTGTGTAGGTGTGTGGGTGTGTGTGTGTGTCTCTCACTTTTTCCTGTACATGATAGGATAACTGCTCAATAATGATAGCTTCATAATCATACAGAACAACCAAAACTATTTTGAACATATAACTCGTATGATAATAGATAACTCAGTTGCTGCATCTCTGATTCCCTGAGATAAGGAGAAGTACAGTCCCTGACCTCAAGGGACATATAACCCTGATAAGGAGATAAGGATTGGGGACATGAAGCAATCCAAGACCAGCCCCAGACATTCTATGACAACACACTCACGTGAATACCAGCAAAGGTGATTACTACATATTAGGCACCCTTCCTAGGGGTATAAAATGTGTGTGTAGGTGTGTGGGTGTGTGTGTGTGTGTGTGTGTGTGTGTGTGTGTGTGTGTGTCTCACTTTTTCCTTACAAGAACCCAACAAGATAGGTACTATTATCACTACCATTTTACAGATGAGGAAACTGAAGCACAAAGAGGTTAAATGACCCGTCCAGAGGCCATACACTTAACTGCCACTAACATCAATCCATTTTCACATCACTTGGCCCACTTCCTGCTGTAGTTTTAGGCATTTTGTCTTTTGTCCATACCTGACTTTCCTTCAAGGTGAGCAAGCCACTCAACACCTGTCCTTTCTGTACAGATGGTACAGGAACTCAAGTTCAGCACAACAACATTACAGAGCAGATCAGTGTCAAGGGCTTCCTCCTCAACTTCAGAGGAATGGAAGCCGGCTGAGCTCCTATCCATCAAGAGGTAAGGAAGGCTGGGTGGACAGTGCCCATAACATAAACACAGGAAGACTTCCATAGTCCAAACCGAGTCTGGCACTTCAACAAGCCATACAGCCATTTAGGCTTCCATGTTCATATCTCTGACCCAAAGCAGATGGGATTAACTCATTCCCTAGCTCTCCCCCTAAACTTTAAATTCCTACAGCTGGCTGACCTGCTTGAGCCTCCAGTCATCTTTCAACCTGCTAAGAAAACAACTCTAATACAAAATTAGAAAGTAATAAGTTTTCCTCATCTCCTTTGCTATAAGGCTCTTTTACCAATGGATCAAATATTGACTGTTTAAGAAGCTGCAAAGTCAAAATTTCATTTAATCATATCAATAAATATTCTGTATAGGTCACCTTCCATCTAATTTCAAGGTGGTTCTATTGTTTTAAAACTGTTTTCTAATTATAAAAAGCATTTGCATTGGGCTACTCTAGCCTTCCATTGTATACTCTATAGCTCTCAATTGATTTCTCTTGGTGACCCAATGGGTGCCTCAGCACTCCCCCACCCCTTTCACAATTGTACTGCATTACTTTACCGTGAATGTCACTACATGGATTCACCTCCACCTCTTCTAGCTTGCATGCCTGGTTACTTTGTTGCTGCAGTATCCAACCTTCCCACCAGGTACAATTTTTTAAGAGGATCAAAGATCAGACACTATTTCCTTAAAAATCATGCTGCAGGCTCCAATTTTCCAGAAATCCAACCTTTGAAAATACCAGTTGGACAACTTCATTGCCAACATAAAAATGCCATTCTGTGGGCTATAGGAAAAATATTTATGAAGGTGTTCCATTCAGCCAGTGCTCCCTTTGATCACAAACAATTCTCCTCCACCCACAAGTCCTGTGTATTGAAAGCACACTCAGGCTCTGAGAAAAATCCCAGACCAGTGTAGTGTGAATGTCATATTGTTATAGCCTACCGAACGTTCAAACTCAAGGACAACAGGTTAATTTCGTTTACATTCCCATTTCTATTTTTATGTTAAAGCAAAACAAATCATCAGTAGGATGTTCACCAATTCACCCCCAGATGCCCTAGATTCCAAAAAAGAGTGACTCCCATAAACAGTCCCTGATGAGACAGACAAACCAATGGACAGCCAGAAGACCCCCAAGCTCTGAGCATCCTGACATCATGGAGCAGGCAGCTTCAGCAATGAGATGTGACAACTGGCTCAAGCTTCCCCACGTGGATTCCAGCCAAGAGTACATCTGGATCCACCATGATTCTCCTCTGTCCCCACCTGCCAGAGACACCAGAGACTCTTTTCCCTGGGATATTCCCCTGCCCTGAACTCTGCCCTTCCTCCATGCTTCTGGGATACCGAAGATGGCACTTATAAATTTCTGTTTCTTACAGATTGTATAATAAAACTGATGTTACAAAGATATTTTCCTGTTTTAAAGGCAGGTTAAAAATAGAAAAGAGCTGACTGTGACGCATTCCTGCAAACACAGAGGCTCTGGAGACTAAGGCAGGAGGATGGAGAGTTCAAAGCCAGGTTCAGCAAAAGCAAGGCACTAAGAAACTCAGTGAGAACCTATCTCTAAATAAAATTGAAAATAGGGCTGGGGATGTGGCTCAGTGGCCAAGTGCTGCTCAGTTCAATCCCTGGTACCTACAGACTTAAAAAGCTTAGCAAATCTTGATAGCAGAAACCCAAAGAAGTCCGTGCCCAGACACAGCCAGAGCCTTACAAACCAAGGATGAAGGAAAATGCTTGAAGTCAACTGGACGAAAATGATACCTTATTGATACTCAAGGAATCATTTAATGACTATGGGATTTTTATCAGAAATGACATAAGACAGAAGGTAGTGAAGCAACATTTTTTAAAGTGCACAAGGGGAAAACAGAAAAACCAAAATCTCATATATAGGAAAAATTCTTCAGAAAAGAAGGTAAAATAAATATATCTTCGAATAAAGAAAAGTTAAGAGCCAGCACACTTGTTAATAAAAAAAAATCATTGTTTCTTTTGTGGCAGAAAGAAAATGATACTGGAAGGAAACTTGAGCATCAGGGATAAGGAGAAAGCAACAAAATAACAAATATGTGGGTAAATACAAGAGGCTATTTTTCTCTAAGTTCTTTGAGATACATTTCGACTACTGAAAAGAAAAACTGAGAAAATATCTGGAACTGAACAAAAATTAAAATATAATATATAGCTAGGCACACGCCTATAATCCCAGCGGCTCAAGAAGCTGAGGCAGAAGGATTACAAGTTCAAAGCCACCCTCAGCAAAAGTGAGGAACTAAGCAAATCAGTGAGACCCTGTCTCTAAATAAAGTACAAAATAGGGCTGGGGATGTGGCTCGATGGTGGAGTGCTCCTGAGTTCAATCCCTGGTACCTCCCCCTCTCCCCCTGCCCCCCCCTCAAAAAATACAACATATCAAAATTTGTGGAGGCTGAACAAAAATTAAAATACAACATATCAGAATTTGTGGATGCAAATTCATAGCATCCACAATGAGAGATTCATAGCATCAAATGCTTATGTTAGGCAAGAAGAAAGTTCCCGGATCAGTAAACTTCCACTTTCAGAAACAAAAATTGATGATCAAAAATAAACCCAAATCCAGCACAAGGAAAAAGAGAGAAAAAAAAAGATGAAAACTAACATCAGTGACACTGTACAAACCATACAGTATGAATGGAGTGAACAATTTCTGGAGAAGCATGAAGTACCACAAGAACATGAACATTTAGATGGTCCGATGACTATCAGAAAAATTAAGTTCCTGATATGAAAAGCTCCCCCAAAGATCTTCAGGTATAGATGATATTCTTGAAGAATTCTGACACACATTTGAAGAAGAATTAATACCAACTGTATACAGACATTTCCAGGAAGTAGAAGCATGGGGAACAAGTCTCCTGTGTTTTATGAAGCTGGTATTACCCCACCATCAAACCAGAAAAGATGCTGCCAGAATAAAACCATGAAAGAAACCCAAAATCAACAGACCAAAGTCCTTCGTGAATATGGACACAATATCCCTAGTAATGCACTTTATTGAAAAGCCAAGAAAGACGCTTCATGGCATGGATGGATGTAGAACAATTAACATGACAAAATTCAACATCGATTGATAAAATCCGTTAGGTAGGTAGGACCAGGGAGTGTTATGGATTAAATTCTATCCCCCCAAAACACGTGTAGTTTCAAATCAGTACACCGAACAATGATGTCTTTTTTTTGTCAGAAATGGCACTGTTAGAATGTAATTACCCAAGATGGGGTCGTCAGGGCTAGGGTGAGCTCATGGTTCAGTGTGGCTTGTGTCCTTCTGAGAGGACCAGGGCAAGTTTGATTCGGTGTGATTTATGTTGTTATGTGACTGTTTTCTCTCCTGTTTGGTTGATGTTGGTGATGAAACATTTAATTCCCTTACCTCTCGTTTTGGGCATGTCCTATAGGTATTTCTTTGTGGTTCCCATGGGGGTTCCATTTAACACGAGAAATGGATAGTACCCTGATGTGAATTCCTCAAACTCTCTTCTGTTTTTCCTTCACAATATTTATCATGACCTTCAGATCCAGAACTCCAATAAGGGGAAAGTCCTTCTTTCCTTAGAGATAGGAAGGACAGAACCCCCCACCCCTCACACACACACCCCTCCTGGAAGGTTAGGGGTGACCTCCTCATACCAGCAAGGAAATGGAAGAAGCACAAAGCATTTCACTTATTTGTTAGTTTAGCAATAAGATAAGCTGCTACTTAGCTATAAGATATAAATTTCTCTCTCTTCCTTGCCATCAAGAGACAGATTGGCAGGCTGAAGCCAATGAGTGAGTCTAGTCTACAAAGCCAATCTAGGACTCAAGTCCCCTCTCCTCCTCCATCTTCCCACTAGTATGTGCTAATGTATATTCAAGCCAGTTAGAAAGAGGGAAAAAGGGAAGACAGGAAATTTCATTTTAGAAACAATGTGGACTTCTCTTCACAAGACCTCTATTCATATTCCTTCATCAGCCACACCTAGCTGCAAGAGAGGCTGAGATGTGTAGACTACCTGGATGGCTGTGTGCCTTCTGCAAGGGAAAAGGGGAATGTCATTTTAAAAGTAAGATGAGCACAAATATCATTCTTTGCCAAGAGTCGCCATATTAAACCAGTCTAAAATTTTGGATCCATTACATTACACTAGCAATACAAAATCAGTAAGATGCAATACAAAGATGAGTAATATGAATAAAATACACAAGGAGGAAGGATTTGTCATAAATTCGTGGTGGAGATAAAACTTGGTACAAATAAAAATCCCATCCTGGATGATGGGAAGCCAACAATCACTGAATTAATGGAGAGAAGATATACTTGGATGTCACTGAAAGGTGACCTTTAACCAGTCATGGTACCATCAAGGACATCCACTTATTACAGTAAATTGTCAAAAAAAACCCTGGGTCCTTGATAAAGCCGAATCACATACTCAAGACATTCATATCTCAGGTTACATTGAAAATAACATATTAAACCTCGGGCCTCTCTTTCTGGTTTTACAGGTGTGCACTAAGAAGTTAAGCAACTAAAAAATCATAAGGAGATAAGAATTAAGTTCAATTTCCTCTCATAGCCCTCCACTCCTCCTGAACAAAATAATTTCCTGATGTATCACAAGACCGTTAATCATCCCCACCCCATTAAATCTATTTGCTTTCTTTATGTGTTCCTACTCCAGTTGAACACGAACAAAACATTTGATTTACTTCCTATGAATTTCACTTCTTATTTTCATAACTACTTACTGTGCCTGTTTTCCCTGGCTAGTCTTTCATCTTCCCCTCCCTAACCCTCCAGATTCCTCAGGACCTGGGATAGACAGAGCTCCAAGCTGTGACAATGCCCTCTCTGCACACTGGCCCACTCTCACCTCCAGGCTTAGCTTCATGTTACACCCCACATCTCAGCAGCAGTCCAACCTCAGGGTCATGAGCACAGGATCTACAGGAAGGTATTTTGCAGACAGCAGCACTGGGCTAGAGCAAGCTCCCTCACTCCTCCTTCAACTGAAACAACATTTTGAAGCAGGTGTAAAAAGTCACACCAAACCCATCTTCTTTCTAAAGCACAAGGTCAAAAGGACAACAATCAAGGGCTGGTATGATCTTAGTCATTCTCCTTGTTCACTCTCTCTTGCTGCCAGGGCAGGAGAGTCCAGGGAGAAATTAACTTCAGAATTATAGTCTAAGCACCTTGGCCTTCTCTAAAATGAATGCTTCAGAAATGCCCAGTAGGCAGATCATTAAAACCTCCTTAAGCATTGTTACAGGAAGGCCACTGAGAGCCACAAATCTTGCCACAGGGGTACAGTATTTATCCTGTCAGCATTTCCATAGTGAACTGATGACTAGTGAAGGATTTAGCAAGGTGGTACTTCCAACCTCCCCACTTTACCAAGTGCCTGGTGCAGATGGGCTGACCTTGAGCAGGTCATACCTGTTCTCTGAACCTCACTTTCTCATCTATAAATTGAAGGGATTAAACCAATTGTAAGGAGATGGGTTCCAAGAACATTGCTCCCTCTGTTCATTCCAAGGGGCTTAGATTCCACTCCAGAATAGTAGTCTGGCCTTGGGAAAACTGGTTTACAATCCCTAAACTCAAATAGATCAACTGGTGACTTAAAGGCCATTTAAGCTGAATGTTCAATTAAGCAATGGAAGAAGACCACTCTCAGATGTCCAGTCAGCTTGCCACAACAACCCCTTTCTCCCTAAAGCAGTTCACACAAGTGGGCTTCCAGTGACCATGTTGATGACTATGTCTCTTCCATGATTGAACCAACTAACCAGTGGAAAGCCTCTCCCAGAATTTGAGAGACAAAAGTCAGTTTGCAAATAAGACTATAGTTGTCCTGGGTTAAGGTAGAAAATGCATACTCAACCCCTATCCATTTTTTTTTGTCTTTGAACTTTAAAACGTGACTTGTCCTTTCATATACAGCCTCAATCACCTGAGTGTCTGCCCACAAAACTTTCACCATTTCTCCCATGATGTGATAAATAAGGTGAGCGTGAGAGTGAAAAAATTACTGAGTAACCACAGCTTGGTGCCAGAACAACCTCCTGTTGGTTTGCAGGGCTTGGAGGCACGGTGTGGAGGCTTCCACACATAGAGCAGGCTGACAGGTGACCTAGAAGACAGATCAAAGATAACTTCCCAAACTGGTGATTCAGAGCTAGAAAGCCTGTACCCTTTTTATTAAATGCAGTATTTGCATTTAGCCTCTGTGGCATTTGAAAGCACAATCCTGGCACTCATTGCAGTTAGGAGGCCGATGAGACGCTCATCTCTAGAGCATTACATAGCCTGTAGAGGCAAGGGCAGGGCAGTGAGGAGTGGTGAGGAGCAGTGGGGAGCTGGGCAAGGACTATGCAACAAGCCCTCTGGGGTACCGGGACGTCATGGTTGGCCAAATGCACCAAAGAAGAGAATGTTGATCTGCTGATGAGGAAAGGGTGCCCCAGTTTTGCCTTTTATTTTCTGTAGTCACTCTGTTCCTGGCAACCAGAGTTTACAAGAGGGTTTTCATAGTTAAAATCCAATCTGAAAAGTTCCTTGAGAGTCTATAGGAGCAGAGGGTCAGAAGAGAGATGGTCAAGTCACATCTTAGGAGCCACCCTGACCCTGAGACAATGCCTAGACGTCTGCACCACAGCTGCGTACCTTTCCCTCTCTGTGCTTTAGGCTGCCCTTTGGTTCTTCACACTACACCAGGTGTTCCATCACTTGTCCCCCTGTGAGGCTTTGGGAGAAAGCCATTAGGAGTGCTCTCTGTGACCTGGTGCTCAATGCAGTGAACTAGAGAGATAGTCTAGTGGGTGGAGTTGCTAAAAGGAAACCAGGACCAGGAGGCAAAGAAGCAGCACACTGATGAGCTGGGTGCCCTGGGGCAAGTCCCTTAACCTCTCTGGATTTCAATTAACTCCTCTGTAAGAAGAAGAGCAGGACATCTCCAAGATCCTAGGGCCAGATGGTATGATTTCCCTCCCACTCTATTGCAACACCTCCTGTGTCCCAGCCAGTTCCTAGGAGAATTACTCCCCAAAAAAGGTGCCTGCTCTTCCACAGCCTTTTCCAGATGCTGCCTGCTCAAAATGGAGCCAGCTCTAATTGGGATTCACCCCACACTTCTTTCCTCTATCACCAGAAATGCTCATTTGAATTGATGAGTTGAGGACTGCCAGTCCGGGTTGCTCTGGCAATAGACAGTTGAGTTTATTGGAAGTGAACACCAGGCTTTCAATTCACGTCAGTCTGGGTCCTCCGATTTGCATGATTGCACATTCAGAGACAGGCACCTGCACTCGGAGCATCCTTGGCCGCCCGCACGCTCTGCTGAGCCAACCCCAGCTGTTACAAGCTGCCTGTTTAAACAAGGCCTGCCGGGAGTTGAGCATGGCCGCTGAGGCAAAACTGCATGTTAGTGGCTGAGGTTACTGGCATAGGACAGTCCCCGCCATAGGCCAGGCCTGGCTGGGCTGCTCTTCAGGACAGCTGTGAAGGTTCTACTTTCCCAAGGAGCCTCCTCCCTCTAGACCTGAGGCATTTGCTAGGGCCCATTCATCTCCACTCTTACCTAGCTTCAAAACTGGGTCCTAGGGTGCTTAGTTTCCTCCAATGGACCTTGGGCTTCCCTCAAGTGAGGGGTCCACTTACAGAAGCCCCTCCTCAAAGCTTTCATAGTAGCAGGTAATTCACAGTTAGTTTCAGTGTTTACATCCTAAGATTACAGTTTCTAGCTGTGTAAACCCCAGGCCCTTCACAGCCTGTTTCCTCAGTGTAATTGGGAATAATAATGCTGCCTACCTCTTTGGGTTGTTGAGGATTAAATGAATTAATACTTGTTTAACACTTGGAACAGGGCCTAGTACATTGCTCAATGAATCTTAGCCATTGCTGTTATTAATTCGGTCAGGGAGATCAAATGTAGAAAGTACTTAGAAAAAAGACAGTTTAAGTTCATCATTGAAGAAGCAATGATCTCAAGTATCAAAATATTCCTTGAAAGCAAGATGGAATTATTTAACTGTGACATTGGGTGCCATAAAATGTAAGGTAATCTCTTACAAATTTTTACAGTTTTAAGATAAAAATGCACTATTTAGAATGCAGGCTGAGGAAAGGGTAGACGAATGGGAGGAAGTATCTATCCTCTTTTATCCAGATCTGGTAGCCCAACCCTTAGGATTTCCAGCCTCAGTTTCCATGGGGTCACTCACCCTCATTGGGCAAGAAAACTGAAGAACAGAGAAGTTAAATAATTTTTTGCTGATCTGCAATTAAAACCTATATCTACCTGGTTCAAAATGCCTTGCTATTGTGGTCTGGAATTGTGGCCCAGTGGTAGAGCACTTGCCTGGCATGTATGAGGCCTTGGGTTCAATCCTCAGCACCACATGTAAATAAATTTTTAAAAAAAATTTAAAAAGCCTTGCTATTTCTACTTTTCTAGCTTGTCTCCAGTAGAGACAGCAGGATATGGTCCCAAGGTGTCATAACTCTGACAGGAGCATCTATGTTATGCAGAAAAGCCAGAATACAGTTGAAAAAAAAATCTCCCAGCAATCAAGAGAAAGAGGGGAATGGGAAGAAAGAAATAAAATTTCAGAAAATACTTAAAAGATCAAAACAAAAGATCCAGTAAATAGACATTCAAGGAAAAGAGAGAAAAATGGACAAGAGGAAATCATTAATGAAAGCAAAGTTTCTAAGAGCTGAGTTTCCTGAATGAAAAGGATCTGTGAAGAGCATAGAACGAGAGGGTAGAAATTCACCATTATAAAATTTCATGTCATAAGGGACAAAAAGATTCTAGAGACATCTAGAGAAGTAAAATAAGATACATATAAAGGATGAGACCCAGGATGGCACTGGAGTTCTGACCAGCAAACACAGCAACAGCAGCAGCAATAATAATAATAATGGAGTAGCAGCCCCAAAGTTTTGAATGAAAATCATTCCCCACCTACATTTTGGTAACCAACACAAAGTCTACTGAGTGTGAGAGGTTAAAAAAAAAAAAGTCATTTAAAAAAAAAAAAACGGAAGTTTTCAAAACATAACTGACATCACAGAAATCATCCAACACTACAACTAAGACTTCCTATCTTCAACCTTCCTCCACCCCAGACAGTTGTTAAACACTTCCCAGCACACCACTGGAATAAACCAAAACAGAAAGACAGGGATCTTCCATGGTCTGTTTGTGTCCCTCCAAAATTCACAGGTTGAAACTTAATCCCCATTGTGTTGGCATTAAGAGGTGTGGTCTTTGGGAGGTGACTAGTCAGGAAGAGAAGACCTGGGAAATGGGGTCGATTGCTTACTTGCCCCCTTTGCTCTTTTGTCATATGAGGTCACATAGATGGCCCCTCATCAGATATTAAATCTGCTGGCACCTTGATCTTGGATTTCCAGCCTCCAGAACTGTGAACAATAAATTCCTCTTATTTATAAATTACTCATTCTAAGGTCATTTGTTTAAGCAGCCTGAACTAAGATCTTTTTAGAGAAAAAAACTCAGAATTCCAAAGATAATAACACCAAGAAATCCCAGGATAGCAGAGATGAAAGTGGATAGATGACAGAGTTCTAGAAAACAAACGTCTCCCCAAAAGGGTCTAGGGAGACTAATAAATTGTCTAATAATTTCCACCATGTTGAGAGGTATTTTAGAATTCTGGTAGAAACTTTGGGGATATATTAGTACCAGGGATAAATGCAGATGCAAGAAAAAAAAAGTAGAGGGCAATTATTACATTTGTGAAATATGACATTTCACACACACAAAAAAAGTAACTACAGTACATTGTTTGTGTATCCATCCAGTGCAATAGTGTGAACAATGTTTATATCGTCATAGTGAGCAACTTAGCGAGACCCTGTCTCAAAATAAAAAAATAAAAAGGGCTGGGGATATGGCTCGGTGGTTGAGTGCCCCTGGGTTCAGTCCCTGGTACCAAAAATAATAATGATAATTTTGGTCTAACTAAAACCATAAAATAACTGTCAACAGAATGTAAGGAGGGTGTTCGAGAAAAAACCTGGTCCCGGTGTATGAAAAATGGTCCCCAAAATGCTGTGAGGCCAAAGAAGGAGGCAGACAGATCTAGGATTGCACAGAGTACAATTTGTGTGGTCCTGGGTGGTAGTAAAACCTTTTAGTCCCTGCCATTTGGGTCAGAAGAAGGGGGCTTATAAAGTGGTCAGAACATAAGTCACTTCGTCCAAGACAGAACATAGCTGGTTTATCTTGAGCTAATATGGGAGGTATCAGGCACATTTCTGGCACTGACAGTGCCAGGGTACAGCTGTAAAGCTCCGCATGCTATTCTCATGGTTTTGTTTGTTGATAGTAGGCTGGGAAACTATGCACTGAAATCCAGTGCTACCCGGGTTACTCAGGAGCACTCATTGTAGGTACAGTTCAACATGGCTGCAGTCAGGTGAAGCTGTACCCTACAGAGGGGAGCTAGGAGATGTTAAAATAGTAGAATATTCTCCAAAATAGAAGAAAACCATATATAAAATATACTATAGAAAAATGTGGCATGTTATACATACAGCAATAAGGAGACAGCTAAAGAAACAAGTGAAAAAAACTGTAAATGGTTGCTTCTAGGGAGTGATAGATAATTGGGAGGTTGGCAGGGGTAAGAGAGGCAAATGTTATTTCTTATTCTTATTTCATAGTACTATCTTATTGTTCAACTGCAGTTATTTAAACAAATTATTTAAACAAACAAGAAGAGGAGATATAATAGTATAGACAATCTCAGTCTCAGGATCTATGAGTTCTAGAGATGAAGAGCAAGAAAGAGTGAGCTTGGGGAAGATGGAGAGCCCTGTCCTTCCCTTTGTTATAGATCTGTGAAAAGAAAGGAGGAGAACAATTAGAGAGAAAAGAAGAACTGGAAAGTGCAGGCACAATGATCCATCTTGTAGTCGATCAGCTGAGACCTTCCAAGATTGAGTCAGCCTTTCTCTAAATTGCTCCCAAACAAGGCTACTAGCTTTAAAACCCAGAGTTGAGTGGATAAAAAATATTACTGACAATAATACAAAACACATGATGCAAAAGTGTCCCACAATAAAAGATGGCTTAAATAAAAATAGTACATCCATATATAGAATTCTGGGCAGACATTTAAAAGGATGTTCAGAAAGCTATTAAATAACATGGAAAGGTATTTACAGTCTGTTCAGTTCGAGGGGAATAAGAAAAGGAAAATATATAATAGTATGTAACACGTGCCTTTTTGGTTTAAAATTACAAATGCCAAAAATAAAAACCAAGAACGTAAATAAGCACATGAGAGGGAAAAAAAGACTGGAAGAATACACTGACAAGTAAGGCTTGTTTTAAATGGTCTGTAATTTTAAAATAATCTCATGGAGCATATATTCCTTTTGTATTAAGAAAACAATAAATGATGCTGTTGTTTTACATTTTTAATCAACAAAAGGTGTATTCCTAGGTTCATCCTCTCACACTCACTCCTGCTTCTCATCCCCCATCCTGGTACCACCTAGAACAGAAGAGGAGCACTACAGGTCTCCAGTCAAAAATAAGTAAGGGGTCTCGGGGCATAGCTCACTGATAGAATGAGTGCCTTGCATGCACAAGGCCCTGGGTTTGGGCCTCAACACCAACAGAAAATACTAATTGATAAATAAGGTATCACAATGAATTACCCCAGCCACCACTGCTGTGGGATAAACCATGTGTCCCTGTGAATATCCCTCAGTATGGTCATATACCCACATTTCAAATTTCATTGCAATATATTTAATTTACAAAAGATTGGCACATTTTAAAAGCATGACTATCATTTTTTATTCAAATTGGCCAACCTCCACCAGAAGAGCTTCAGGAATTGGCATGACACCAGTTTTTTTTTTTTTTTTTTTTTGGTTTTTTTTTTTTTAGTAACATTCCAAATTTGGTCTTCTCTGTCTAAAGCTATTAGGCAATAAACAGAAACCCAAATGAATATTTTAAATTCTGGTCTCTGAGTTAAAACAGAGCTTTTAATTTGGCCAATATAGTAACTAAGATCAGAAGGATTATCCCCTGCCCAATGCTAGCAGACGAGGGGGGATATAAACTCATACCAACATTTTGGAAAATAATTTGGAAATATTTAAGCCATAAAAACTGACCCAGCAATTCCTCTTCTGGGAATATAATCTAATAAAACAGCTGAAATGTAGAAGAAGAAAAAAAAAAGAATTGCAACATTATTTCTACCGCAGATCAAGTATAGTGTTTAATCCCAAGGGTAGGATATTGCACAGTCATTAAAAACTGTCTTCAAATAATGTTAATGACACAACAAAATGCTTATGATAAGAGAGTGGTTGGAAAAAAGAGAGCCCAATTGTAGAATCTCAAATATTTAAACTAAATGCATATCATAGAAGGTGAGAGATGTATCAAATTACTAATCATGATCATCATTGAGTGGTAGAATTATGGATGATTTCAATTCTCAAATCAAGATGTTATGTTTTCTGAATTTTGTGCAGTGATAGCTGAGAGGAAGAGGCATTCCCACATTCGCACAAACCAGTAAGTACCAATATTGTTTCAAATAGTCATCCAGAGATGTGCTTATAAACTGACCTTCCAGGAAAAAAAATATATTGATTTGTAGCTTTCATATTTTCATAGTGCAAATATTCCAGCTGTGACCAATTTCAGGCTGTCCTCAGACAAGTGGGCTGGGGCAGGATAGATAGATGTAGATGAAAACCAAAACACCATACCTCCACCTTCATGGTGATCTCTGCTTCCCCTTCCACTCTTGGAATCCAGGTAATGAGAGTCATTTTTATTCATAGTTGTGATAAAGAACAGTAGTCAAAGAGTGAGTGTCTTCAATCCCAAAGATAGATTCCAAAGAGTTGGACGGCCCAAAAATCAAGCCGCGGCCAAATGAGTCAAAAGCTAGGATCACCAAGGTCAACAAGAGTAAGTAGGTAACTAGGAAGGCGCCAATTAAATGTGGAGACCAGCTACCTCCAATTTACAACTCTGAATCCCAGAGCAGGCAGTGGGAGGATGGTGATTTAAGCAAAGGCCCCATATTTTAAGGAAAATTAGAATTACTTGGGGGCTTGGTGAACACTGATCACTAATTTTTTTAACACTAAAAAATTTGGGACTCCCTCATCCATCTGGAATATCTGAACCTCTTCTCAGAATAGTGATTTTCAGTGCTTGTGTAGAGAACATTTTTTCCATACTTTGAATGTCTGAAAATTGAATCTTCTAAAATAAACTGACCATTGATTAACGGGAGAAAAGGCACACGAATTCACTAGTGTGTATAAGCAACACAAACTGAGACTCACAGAAGGTCCAGGTGGTTAAAGCTTAAATAACATTTCAAGCTACAGTGAAAAAAAAAAAAATAGAGCTTGGGGTTTCTCAGGGTGCCGCAGTCTGGCTGGGCACAAATCACCGAGCCGTCACAAAGCACTTGTATGTTCAAACAGGAAACTTTATTGCCTGAACTCCAACAGCACTCCACGAATTCTCCCGAACGCCACCCACGCGGCCCCCAGGAACACCACACACCCAACCGAAACTCCCTCCACCGGGCTGCACACGCACTCACTCTTGGAACCCCCGAGAGAACTCAATGGGAACTCCAAAGTTGCCAGAGCCCAAGGCAGCAAGAGCCGCCCTATTACTGGACAGTAAAGGTCTAATATACAATTGAATACACAGCCTGTTTCAATCCAGCATCATCCACAGCAATTATAGATAGCTTAACTTAATATCATCATCTTAATGGCTCGCCTCTCAACCATTACTTCTGGCAAAATGCCAGGGGCCATTCCAACTCGGCTGTGGCTCTCAGCATCAGGGAAATAAAATTTTAGGGAAGATGAATGGGCCTAAAGAAGAGACAACTGCCTGGGACCAAGGTGATGGTGGTGGTGGTGGGGGGGTTTCTGGGTGTGGTGTCAACTCTATAGTCTTCTTTCCTATTGGTTACTCTTCCTGTTAAGCAGATATAAGAGAATTTCAGAGAAAACCCTTCCCTGCTTTAGTTACTCTCCATGTGCTCTCAATCTGAAGCTCAAAGTAGCATATTTTGAGATATCATTTTCTGAGCCCCAACCCTTGAAATAAAATATGCAAGGCTGTAAATAAAAGCAACAGCTTTGAAATATTGCTATCAAAATATTAGAAAACAAATTTTCATATAGTGATATGTAATCATGATGGATATTACTATATATTTAAGTACATAGAACAAAATCTAGGAACTAAACTAGTAACTCTCATAACTTTGAAGCACTAAACTAAATAATATTTTGAGATGACTGTAGCAATTTCAGTGTTCTACAGAAATAGCTATAATTTCTATTGGTGACAATTATAGGTCTGCTACTATTTCTATGGTTTGTCACTGTTCAGTCTCAGGACATACCCCATCAAAATATGAGTGTAGGAAACCAGAATATGTCACCCCCAAATATACTTCTTTGACATATTTTGAACTGGGTATTCTGAAAAAGAGCAGATAAAGAAGAGGCCCCTAAAAAGCTGTCCTTTTGTAAAAGAAATTACATCTATAAAGGAAACCTACAGTGCTAAAAAGTATCTGTATCAAGTGTCAAGACAACTTTTACTACCTGAGAGACTTTATCTGCATAACAAGATAAATTCGATTCACTATCCATTGTCTCCCTTTACCCTCCACCCTCAATCTCTCCACCACCACCCAAGCCTCTTTGTTTCTGTAGCTCAGGATGTTATATAAACTTCAGTGATCTGACTCTTCCTTAAATCTTGCATTTTCTGGAACTCTTGTGCATTCATTCTCTTGGAGCTCAGAAAAATAATACCCTCCAAATTGACAATTTTTTGGCATGCTAACTAATTTGATCTAAATTAAAAGTCATTAAAAATAGGCTCAGAATCAAGGTCCCTCTAACTTTTCTTGCTCATTCTTCTCCCCAAGTGCAGGGAAAAGGCTCTCTGGAACTCTCCTTTATCTGCGTTAGAACCAGACTGCAAATATAATGGTCTTTTATCCCCACTTTGATATCCCATTATCTATCTCAGAAAAGAAGACTGAGGAGTGAATCCACACCTGGGTGAATTTCCCTTACAAGAACACCGTTCAAACTCCAAAGGGAACTTTTTTACAAGCTCATCTCTGTCTCCTGGACCATTCATTCCTCATTTCCCTTCTTCCCTACAGAAAAGGGAATGTGGGTCTGAGGATGTAGCTCAGTGGTGGGCCATATACATAGCATATGCAATGCCCTGGACTAGGTTTCTAACACCCAAAAACAAAGCGGGGAACATAAATTTGTGAATAATAGTAGGCAGGTGGGTAATCACAAGTCTGTGGTTTGTGATTCATCCACTTCTGTGATTTTCCTTTTCCACACCTTAATAAATGTGTGTGCCTTCTTTCCTGTGTAATCTGTCAGAGAACCATGAGAGGGCGAAGGAGAAATATCCCTTCATCCTTACCATATACCCATCATGGGCATATAATTAAAATGCTTTTTCTTGTTAATCTGTCTTATGTCAACTTAATACATAACCCAGGCAAAGAACCTAGGAGGACAAAGGGAAAACTTTCCCTCCCCCACATCACCTAACTTCTTAAAGGACATGCCAACTTTCAGTTAAAGATGTGATTTCTTTTTCCAATCCAAGTTCATGTACCCTCTGAATTCTAAACATGGACCTCAGTTTAAGATGGATTCAACAAGTCTAAAAGACACTCAAAATTACATTTCCATCTTACACACACACACACACATATTAGTTGTAGATGGACACAATACCTTTATTTTTATTTTATTTATTTATTTTTATGTGGTGCTGATGATTGAACCCAGTGTCTCGCACATGCTAGGCAAGTGCTCTACCACTGAACCACAGCCCCAGCCCCTACATTTTCATCTTATTTTTATATTCCTTAAAAAACTATGGTCACAATTCCTTGGCTTTTTTTTTTTAACTTGGAATGAGTTATACTTGTTCAGTAATTATCCCAGGATCCATCACATAAAACACAAAACAAACTCATATTCATGTCTCAACAGGACTTACAAATGTCATAGATCCACCTTGCCTTTTAAGTAATATAAAACATCATTGGTTAAAAAAAAAGTGGTATTTGGACCCACAGACCCATCTTTTTCAGAATCATAAACTCAGAACTCTTGCCTTTAAGGTGCCTTGCCAAATCAGATCCAGCACTAAAGGCAAAACATTTTTGGCTCCCTGGAACACACTTCATTTCATTCCTTAATGTGTCTTAATTAAAGGCTGGGGAAAACATTATAAAAATAAAACCTTTATTCTCTCTGGAAAACCAAAATCCAATAACAATGTTATCTATTATGGCTGTAAGGTAAAGGGGGAAAAAAATCACAGCATTTTATTTTCTTCCAGACTCCATAAATGCACAAGAACCCAGTGAGGTGACGGAAGTTAAATTTCTACTTTCTAAAAGTCATGGGCATCTCTGCAGAGTATACAATGCCAGGACATTCATAGTGTTTTGTTTTGTTTTTTCATTGCATTCCCCCAAATCCTGCCCTTTCAAACATGTATGTAAATGAGGGGGCCCAAAGAGCTATTAATGCAAATTTCTTTAAGTAAGATTCCTGCAAACCAAAAGACTGTTGGTGGTTTCGGAAAATATCTTGCAAGAAAATGCTGTGTCCATAGTGAACTGTTGCTACATGACCCTGGGAAAATTAACTTGTGTAGAGGGAAAAACAAAGAGCCAGGGCCAGAGCAAGACACCTCTGTCAGTCTCAGAGCACAAAACCCTGCAGCAATGCTGGTGGGGAGATTTTTGAAAGTCGGTTAGGAGGGGCACTCATAATTTTTTATGGACTTGAGGATCATTCTTTAACAGGAATATATCTGTTAACATCGTGCTTAATAATACATTAATAAGTGTGTGAAAGGGGCTTTGTTAGAGGGATGAAAGTCCACCACCTATCCCCGGAACCCGAGATCATTGTGCTAACATTACTAGAAGATCCTGAAACCCAAGGTTCCACTGGCCTTGACCCAAAGAGCCCCCACCCCAGACTCCCTTGCCACAGGAGGTCACACTGCCAACTGCAGGAATCCAGCTCCCAGGTTTGACTACCAAAGTTTCTTGGCACCTAGGGCTTTCCCTGCTGGGTAGAGAAACTGGAATTTATCACAACATGAAAGCTACTGAGGATTTGCTTCTCCCTCGAAATTCAATGCAATTTCTCATCAGAATTTTCTTAGATCAAGAAAAGGACCTTCTATAACCAAGACCTTGGGAATCAAATAGAAGAGAAACTAGCATGGTGGTAACGTCTGCAGCCTCCCATTACTCAACCTCGCAGTGCCTCCGTTTTTCATTCCTAGAAGGAAGAATAATAATACCCTCCTCACTAGGTGGTGTGGGTAACTAATAATGAAAGGTCAAGCCTGGGGAAGGCGGGAAAGTCAGCAGACGTTCAGGATATTGAAGAAGTGAATGGATTTTATGTCTTTTCACTCTATTTGAAACACCTGAGGACACACACCTTTGTAGAAAAGTACTGATTTTATGAACATGTATTGATTGGTCTAAAAAAGTAAAGGACCTTCCTTGTCCATTAGGAACAATTGATCATTTTCTCAGAAACCTACATTTCTACACTTTTCAAAGTGGTAGAAAAGGAACACAAAGTCTGCTGAAATCCTCCCTCTCACCTGAAACCAACTCTGTTGAACTTAAATGGGCTTGAGGGACACACTCCCAGGAACACCTGTTTTGAAGATGAGAAGATGAGGACCAGCAACATCCATCTGTCCACATCACCAGCAGAGCCCAATCCAGTGTCCCTGATTACCAACCCAGAGTTCATCTTCAGCTCCACAGGACCCCCACACCATGAAGTGACCCTAATTCTCCTTTCTCCCTACCACTGCATTCCACCAAAGTCACTGACAGCTGAAGATACAATTTAAATCTTGAAGTTGCCTTTGAATTTATAGCTTATTGAAGGCACCTGCACTTGGAAGCTAGCACTAGAAACTACAAAATCAGAACTTTGAAGGAGACATTTCTCCCTGAGTACTGTTGGCACACATTTATTATTAAGGTCTTAGTAATTCTTAGTAATTACATTTCAGTAGATTTTCCAGCTTCATTAATTTTAGTGCCTTTGAAGGTTCTAAATGCAACCCTAGATTCTCCACTACAACCAGCCCTCCAAGAACAGCAACTCCAAGAAGCCAAGGTATTAAATACAGTCAGACTGGTTTGTCTGTGTGGCACAAGTTCACAAGCCGCCCAACCAATAAACCTGAACCTTTCACACACCTGCCAGCCTCTAATTTCATACACTAAAGTGTATGCAAGCACATACTCCTACTCTACACACTAGCCTCAAACAAATGAGCACACTGTATTAGTCAGTTTTCCATTGCTGTAACAAAATACCAGAGAAAAGCTATTTAAAGGAAGAAAGCTTTATTTCAACTCACAGCTTTAGAGATTTCTGTCCAGTCAAATAGCTGCATTCCATTTAGGCCTGTGGCAAGGCAGAGCATGGTGGCAGAGAGGACACGGTGGAGCAGAGTTGCTTACCTCATGGAAGCTAGAAAGCAGAAAGAGAGCAAGCATGAGAAAGGGGCAAGAATAAGAGATAGCCTTCTGGGGCGCCTCCACAATTAGACCCTACCTTCCTCCAATTAGACCCCACCTCCTACAGTTTTCATCACCTCCCAATAATCCATTCAATTATGAACCCATCACAGGATTAATCCATTGAGGAATATAGAGCCCTCATGATTCAATCACTTCCTAAAAGACCCACCTCTGAACATTGATGCACTGAGACCCAAGTCTTCAATACATGCAATTTGGGGGGATATTTCAGATAATGTACACCTAGCACACTCTACATACTCTAAACTTTATATACATGTATGTAGCACGATTAGCCTAAATGTACTCATACATGCACAAGCTCGCATAAATACCACATGTGCACACACATGCACACATAATACATTTTCTTTCTCTTTCTCTCTCTCATGTCCCTACCTGAATGGTCATTCTCCACGTCTTGGCTCTGACCCTGAATTTCCCACCCTCGGGCCTGCTTCTGACCCTGTCCACTTGGCATTTTCTCTTGGGTCCTCAGACTTTAAACAGGAGCTGACACTAATGTCTCTAACTCAAGTTGCCTTACTTTTCATGAGATATGCAACGTCCAAGTTCTAAGCTCAAACCCCCGGGGGTTCCAAACTCTGACACCTCCCATTTAGCCAGAGATTTAATACATCCCACCCAACCAGCTTCCTCTTCACCCACCATCACCTTGCTCACAAAGTCAGAGGGCTTGGGCAGGGGGACAGTCCAGAGAACATCAGAGCATAAAACTTGCCCACTTCCTCAGTTTAGTCAGCCTAGAATACATACCTACAGAGGTGTTATACATGGTCATAAGACTGCATGGGTACCACTCCATCCCCCAAAAAACATAGGAAATCAGCCCATTCTTGCATATCTTGAGTTAATTTCAGATACTACATAGTTTTATTTTGTGTTTTTCAGAGATGAGGCTGGCACCCCAACTCTTCCTTGGCATGTTTCAGAGACAGTAGGGCAGCTAACAACGGAAGCCATCAACGGCAGCCAAGAATAGCTGGGCACAGTCTCTCCTAGCCTCCTCCACTGCACCTGACCACCAGAACTACTGACTAGGCTGAACTGGGATGGAGCTAAAGACACTCGCTACCCCATTCATGCCTTGATCTCGTCCTCATTTCCCACACCCAGGGTCTACACTTAAAAGAAGTCTCCGAGAACATAAGCAACTAAAGTTTGGCTACTTTTTCCTCCATTGTTTTCACAGTTTTGTTCTATGAATCCAGACTAGGGAGAGGGTGGAGGCAGAGGAAAAGATCTTGGATCCCACAAGGAGAACATTCATTTCCAATGACGCCTCTTCTGCCCACTCTTAAACCCACTCCCAGAAGAAAACAGAGACTGGAGCCCGAGTCGTACAAAACAGCCATGGGCATTTCACACGGATGCAAATGACTCACCCTCCCCCACAAACTCCAATCTTCTTAATAGCCCATGACCTCATTTTAATTGAAACCCATCCACTGCTACAATAAGCCAAAACGATTTGGGAAGAACAGTCCAATCCCATTCTCTTGTCTTGCTCCTGCCTCTGAGGAGGAAGAAGTGTCAATACTGATGAGCTAGTGGGTCAGGTGAACTGTTGGCATCCAGAACAAATAGATCCCATCCCCAGACTGCCTTCACCTCAAATGAGATGTGGGAACCACCCCAGAGATTGGGGACTGGGAACATTGAAGAAATGATACTTTGTCAAATAATTAGAAATCACACTTCATTATCTGAGCTCAGAATTATGGCAATATTTTATTTTTATTGTTACATGGAATTACATATGCAGCTATACATGTATAAGGGAGAGAGACTCCCTCTATTATCCTCCTAGGTTCTTACGTGGGCTTATCTTGGCTGAGTCTAGGAACCAAATTAACACAAGACAGATTAACAAGGAAAAAAGCATATGATTTTTATTATTTTTTATATGTAACAGAGGATCTTCATGAGAGGGAAGTTCAAAGAAATGACCAAAGAAAGATGATTTTACACCTTTCTAGACAAAGAATGATAAGTTTGTGGAGACATAGGTACCATTGGACAAGGGGGTCTGTGGCCGGACAAGGGGGTCTGTGGCTAGGGGCTATAAATTCTAGGGAAGTCACTAAGATATAAGGGGGATATAAAGCTAGCAAAAGATAAGAGTGACTTCAGGGAGTTTATTTACCCAGGCTCATTGCAACCCCAATTACCAGTCTCTAATGATCATGATAAAGGCTATTTTTTTGCCCTGGTACAAGGAGAGCACCCCTCCCAAAGGAATCTTTATGGCCTGCTACATATAGGAAAAGGCAGATTGTATAACTCTTTCTGGAGCTATTGTCTCTCCAATGTTGTCAGCTCTAAATAATCAATGTACCAATTTGGCATATTTGGGGATGGTGTATGCTTGACTCCTTCATATATGTAGACCTGTAGGTGAATTTTAATTCCCTGTGTCCTGCCTATTGAAACCCATCCATAGCTATAATAAGCCAAAATGATTTGGGAACAACAGTCCAATCCCATTCTCATAGGAGGTGGCTGAAAACTATGTGCAATACAAAAGTATATTTTGAAAAAAAAAGTAATGAAACAACCCAAAGATCCATAAACTGATGAAGAGATAAACAAAATGTGGTATATCCACTCAAATGGAATATTATTCAGTCCTAAAAAGGAATGAAGTACCGATACATGCTACAACATGGATGAACCTTGAAAGCATTATGCAAACTGAAAGGCAGACATGAATATTATGTGAGTTCATGTGGAAGAAATGTCCAGAATGAGAAAACCCATAGAGATTGAAGGAAGATTAATGGTTGGCGTGGACAGGGGAAATTAGGGATAACTGCTTATTGAGAAAAGGGTTTTGGGGGCAAGCGACAAAATTTTCTGAAATCAGTGGTGATAACTGCATGACATCGAATGTACTAAAAGCCACCCTTAAATGTGTAACATGGTGATTTAATATTGTATGAATTTTACCAAAAATATTTTTTTTGAAATAGTGATGAGGCATGAAGGAAAAACTAGAGGTAAGAGATTAACATGAAGCCTAGAAGGGAAGGGAGTGTCGATCATCACACAAAGACAAACCACCATTACTGGGGATGGGCCATGATGATTTAGACATGAGTCCCAGAAGAGACAGTAAAATAAGATATATTCCACATCAGAATGGATTCTACTGTCATGTATAAATGAAAAGAACCAATTTAAAAAAAAATCAATCCATTAGGAGACCCATTCATTTTTCTACAATATAAGGGCAAACCAGTTGGGGAGAAAAGCAGAAGACTCCCAGAACTGGGATGCAATAGATACTACCTCCAGAGGGAAGCTCCATGATGCGGCAGGCTGGATCCTCCCAATACCTTCAGCAAATACAACAGTATATCTCACAGCATCTCTGAGAGCTGATTGAAGCCAAAATGCCAAAAGTACCACTCAACGAAGACATGCCCATTACCAAACATTCCCATGCTGTGACTTCAGTCCTTTGGACTTTAGGACCAATGGTTCATAGAGGATCTTCTTATCTTCATCATCCTTTTTTTTTTTTTTAACCGTATTGTATACATCTTTTGAATGCTGCATTACAAACACCTGGAGTTCTTATTTAACTGCACATTGTAGGACTTTATGCTAAACTAATGCAGATTCAAAGTCTTTGAGGTTAGGGTCTATGAATAGGCAGTTGAATAAACCCTCCAATTGATGTATACAGACAGCAAAGCTAGAAAGTCACTGAGGACCCAGATGGTGGTGGGGGCTAGAGAGAGCCATTATGTATCTCCAATTCCCTTCATCCCTCTCACCAGCCATCCAAGATCTCCAATTCTTATTTAGAAACAGAGTCATTTAAAAGAAAAGCAGTCACATAGTATCCTCCAAGGTACATTTTCAGCCCCTTCAGAACCACCTACTTTGGGTCAGACACTCACAGGTCTCCAGAGCTCTTTCCTTAGAGGTAGGAAGATGTTGATGAGTTCATTAACACTAAAGTATTAGGACTCCTTCTGTGGAACTTAACTAAGCAAAGAGGGGCCATCTCTCCTTACTCCCAGTCCATGCTCTTCCACTCACAGCATCTGTGGATTCTCAATGGAAAGTCTAACCAATCTCCCCAGCTCTGAGCTAAGCCTAAGTCCGTATTCATCACCATGTGCAACTCCATATTCACCACTATGTGCTGGACAGCTCCAATCAGAGACTCCCCAAAGCGCCTCAAACCCAACAGCCAGAAGTGACTTATCTCCTTCCATTACCTTTAAAGGCAGAATCAACTGAATCCCCAGATCTGGGCAGGTAGGCATTTCTCTTGTAATTTCATTTAGTCTGTCCCAGTTCTTAAACCTTGGGACAAAGGCTTGTATACACACACACACACACACACACACACACAAAAAAAAAAAAAAAAAAAAAAAAAAAAAACAGTAACAGTTGTTCCTTTGTATCCATAGAGGCCTGGTTCCAGGATCGACGAGGATGCCAAAATCTACACATGCTCAAGTACATTATATAAAATGGTGTAGTACTTGCCTATAACCTACACATATCCTCTCATATACTTTAAATCATCTCTAGATGATTTACAATACCTAATACTGGGAAAATACCATATAAATAGTTGTTATACTATATTATTTATGAGTTAATTATAAAATTAATTACTGTACATGTTCAGTAAAGATGCAATTTTTATTTGACCTGCAATTGGTTGAATTCATGCTTGTGGGACTTGAAGATGTGGAAGGCTGGCTGCACTGTACTTACAAGACCAAAGGGGTCTATAAAGGGAAATTATGGCTCAGTTGATTTTTGCTATCATCAAACTTCAGAAACTGACACAAGGTGATGTGACTCCTCTGGACCCATTTCTGTTTACAGCATTTATCACTTGTAAATATGTCTTCCCCCCATTGTTGAATTCTTTTTTTTTTTTTTTTCTGGTACTGGAGATTGGACCTAGTGGTATTTAACCAATAAGCCACATCCATAGCCCTTTCTATTTTGAGCCAGAGTCTCACTAAGTTGCTGCCCATTATTGCATTTTAAATCCAAGGAATCCCTCCCCCCAATAACCTGTTCCTAGTCTTTGCTCATTTCTCTACAGCATGTGTCTTTTTCTTACTGATTTATAGGTGCTCATATTAGTTTTCTGTTGCCCTGACAAAATACCTGAGACAATCAACTTAAAAGGAGAAAACATTTATCTAGTCTCATAGCTTCAGAGATTCCAGTCCATGGTAGCTCCATTGCTTTTAGACCTGTCATGGCACACAACATCACAGCAGAAGTATATGATGGAGTAATCTGTTTACCTCATGGCAGCCAAGAAGCAAAGTGAGAAAGGGCTGGGGTCCCAATATTCCCTTCAAAGTCATGTCCCCAGTGACCTAACATCCTTCAGTAAGGCCCCTCCTCCTAGAGGCTCCACCTCCTCCCAATAGCACCACAGACTGGTGACTACACCTTTAACACTTGAGCCTTTGAGAGTCATTTCAAATCCAAATTGTTTGTTCTTATTCTATTAATTTTTAATGTTGTCTGTAGCATCTTTCACTACACCAGAGAAGGAGGAGTTGTTATTGTTGTCAATGCTATCAAATCTGTCCATCATTTTATTCTTCTTTTTCAGCCTTATAGAACAGTGGATTGAACTAAATGAAATGGATTGAATTAAATCAATAAGCAAATCTGTGCTAATGGGAGACTTCTACACATGACCGGGGAAATTCTCATGTTTAGAGATGGAAGTTTGGGAAAAGGAAGAAGACCTTACTAGTCCAACATCTAAGCCTGCTTTGTTTTGTTTTGTCTTGGATTTTAATGATTCTGAGGCTCAAATCCAAGGCCTCACAGAGGGTAGGCACGTGCTCTACTAGTGAGCTAAAACACAGCCATGTAAGCCTGCTTTAAGATTTTTCATTCTTTTGATCTTGGGCGATTGCTGTGTATCTTTTTTTTTTTTTTTTTTTCCTACAGCCTCAGCCTCTAGCAAAGGTGAAGAAAAGAAAGATGCCCAGGGTTTGATACAACTGTCTTTTCCTTCTGGTCTACTTGCCTATGACTCACTCAACTACTAAAAAGCACACATGAAATCGTCAAGTGGGATGGAAACAGCACTGCATCCTCCAGGCCTCCCAGTATCTTGGCACTCCAAAGAGTTTAGTTCTCACTACACAAATGTCACTCACTGGGATCTGAATTCTAAAAGTAGGCAAGATTTTTGTTCTCATCTGGCCAGTCCTGTCCCTTAAGCTTGATGGGAAGCTCACAGAGGAGGATAAAATCCTCTGTAGACATCCACAACCTGCTAAGTTTCAAATATTGCTTCAAGGGCATAGTGCTGAGAATGTGGGCTTCAACCCACACTTTCAACCCTGACTAGCGATTTATTTCCAAAGTGACCCAACTTTTCTCTACCTCAATTTCATCATCTATGAAGCCCAATCTTATAGAGTGCTGGTAGGAATAACTGAGTAAATAAATATATATCTATTGCTTGACATTCCTGGCCAAGCAGAAACCCTTAAGACGTTGGAATATTCTGAACACACACTACTTGAGTCTTATCTGAAGTGAAAACTTTTGGTGGTGGTCCTGAAAGCTACTGTAAATTAAAGTCTAAAGAGAGCTATGATAGCTGAACCCCCCGCCCCCCCACCAGGGATAATTTGGCCATTGTCCTTCTTATTGGAAGAGGCTGTTATCATAGATGCTATTTCCTGGAACTAATTTCAGCCAAACTGAATAAATAAATAAATGGTGTTAGGTGTTAACCCAGGCTAAGACAGGAAGGCTGGCCAGACCACGGCCACCTGGGGGGCTGCGGGAAAGGGAGCACTGGCTCAGTCAACAGCTGCAAGACAGCATCCTCAGTTTGATACTAAAACATCCCTCATGTTCCCTGCCACATGCCTGGACGTGGGTCCTGCTAAACCTTTGCAGTTGTGTCAGCCAATTCAGCACCTCAAGCTTCCCCGCTGGGCTCCCAGCCTCCAAGGTTGTGGGCAGAGAAAATCTGGACCAGATTTTACCAGAGCCTTTTTTTCTCCCTCCCCGAGGCCAGAAGAGGGCTTTCTCTTGGTTTTATCCAATCCTTTTTTTTTTCTTTTTTTCATTTAAAAGTTGATATTCAACTTAACACAGAGAAACCTCATCCCCAGAGGAATAGAAAAATAAGCCACCCAAATCCTATTCAATAGGGTAAATATTGGGATAAGATAAACATCTGAGCTGCCTTAAAAAGACCATTGTATTCGAGCAAACTGCCATTTCCTTACCTGGAGAAAGGGCTCTGAATTCAGAAAACCTTAAGCTGAGGAGGGGTCCCAGCCGTGGTAAGAGAAGGCTGTCTCCAGGGTCACCGTTTGCCCAGGGATTGTGAGTGCCAGGTCACAACCAAGTGCTTTATCCACTGGTTTGCTCTCTGGTTCAGCAGCCCTGCAGGGCTGGTGTCTCTAACCCCAAAGCCTGGCTCTTTCTCCATTTTCACCAAGACTGTGTGGCCACCTCTCTCCCACAATCCAGCTGGACGACCGGGCTGTGTCAGACACCCTCACCATCTGGATTCAGTCCTCCAAGTTGCAACATGGCCCTTGGTAAAAGGCTCCTCTCCTTTAGCTTCCTTCTCTCTGTCTCCATCTTTGAATTTGCTACCTTCTTCCTGGTGTAGTGAATGGTCCACACTAACACTACTAGCTGCTTTGTTACTGTGTAACTTGCCACTTTGTATGTGTTGTATACAATTTAAATACTATAAATTTGCTATAAGGTATTTTTATAGAGGCATGAGAGCTCCTGGAACTTTCCCAACTGACTGACTCTGAATCCTGTATTCTTCACCAAAACTGAGAACAAACAACAGATGGAAAGGACAGGAAAGCAGACTTGACAAGGCAAAGTCACATCTGGGACCCTTTGGCTGACATTTTCCCAAACGGGCCATTTCCTCCAGATCCTAGCTCCTGACTGAAGGAAGCACTTTGAAAGACTTGGACTTTACTAGAGCCACAGATCTCAGAAAGTTACAAAGAATTCCAGAAGTTTCCTTGAGGTAAAAAGAGCAAGGGAGAGCCATCTGTTAATAAGAGAGAGAGAGAGAAGTCTTCCAACTGATTCTACTTAACAAGGTACTACACAGAACTGCCTGGTGTTAGCAGTCCTTGCACAGAGCAGGGTCCCAAAGGGACCACTGGTCTGAGTGGAACTTCTCTACATAAAGTGACCTCAAGGCAGCTGAGGATGAATGGTAGTAGGGGAGGAGCTGAGGACCCATGGTTAGGGCACTGCTGGTGTTTTGTTTGGGGGCTGGGTGATGAACTTTGTTTGTTCTCCTGAAGTTTGTGTTTCCAGATGACTATCTCTAGAGCAGTCAAGCAAACGGACAAACACATTAGGGCAAAAACAAACATTTACATAGGCAGGGAAGTCATTTCTCCCAAGTTCCCTCATTCACAGGACTCTATCCATCTAGGGATTAAAACAAGCTGCTTTTTTTCTTTCTTTCTTTCTTGAGAAAAGTGGATTCTTTCCAGAATTCCCATACTCAAGAGTGAACTTCGATGACAGAATTCTTTCTTCTCTTTTCACAAATGAAAACCCAAATCCGATGAGCAATGTGCATTTTTACTGTCCCTAGCCTCATCAGGCTCCAGCAGATGAATCCCAACAATAAGCCTCTTCTTTTCCATTAGACCATGTCCTTGAATTCCACAAAGCTAGTGTGGGAGCCAACCATATATAATTTTTTGCTTGATTCTTTTCTTAATATATTTTTTTAGTTGTCAATGGACTTTTATTTTACTTATTTATTTATATGTGGTGCTGAGATCCTAACCCAATGCCTCACACATGCCAAGCATGCGCTCTACCACTGAGCCACAACACCAGCCCCCATATATAATTTTTTTAATTTAATCTAGCTGGGTTCTAGCTACTCAATACCCTAGGAGATTATGTATTCCTTCTTTTTTTTTTTTTAACCCATATAGCCTCTAGAGCTTCTAATATGACAGAAATGCAGACTGAAAAGTGCCTCAGGGGACACTGGTCCAGAGTTTTCAGAATGAATCATTTGAGGGTCAGGAAGTTCATAAAATGGGTTATAACCAGGATTTTAAAGGAAATAGACAACATGGAGAATTTCACTCAGTCATTTCACTTAGTATTGTTTCATAAAATTTTTGTTCCAATAATGTATGTGGTCCTGAGAGTCACAATGTAAAACTATGAGCACTTTTTATTGTGAGTCCTAATCTGAAAAATGTTGACCAACTCCCTGACTTTACAGATAGGGCAAGTGAGATCCCAAGAGGGGCAATGACTTGCCTAGGGTTCTATTGCAGGACAGAGGGGATACTGCCCTTCTCCATCCCCTTCCCACCTGCAGACTCCCCTGGTTCCCTCCCACCAGTGAGCACATCATGTCTGCCTAGTGTGAGCCATGTCAGCATTTAGTTTCCTTCAGACAGAAGACACACCAGAAAGCCCAGTGATTTCAAGTCTTTTAGTCACATCTGTCAGGTGTCTAATATCCATCCAGTGACTCTTTGAGGTAATTAGAGATAGGATCTGGGAGAAGAAGAGGTAAGGAAATGCCTAAGAAGAGAGAACTCCGTGGAAAGGCAACCATGTTTATAAGCCCCTGAACACTAATGGCAGTGATTCCAATGATGACCCACCTACCCTCTTGGTATGCCCTCCAGGGACCAGGCTGAGCTCTGAATATGAAATATCTCCTCACAAGAAGCTGGTAGGATGCTGTTACCCCAGGACCCACAGAGGTTTAATAACCAGTTCACTAAGCTATGGGACTTTGGGCCCCATGCTCTTAACCACTCCACCCAACTCCTACTTGTGAAAAAAAAAAAAAACCCTCACAGAATGTTAGCTGTTGCAACAATGATTAGATACTTAATGAATTTGTTGAAAGACCGAGTGAGTGGATAAGGCAGAATGGGCCCACTTACGCTTGCTGAGAGGATGAAAGCTGAAACAGAACTGCCAGGGCAGAGCAGGCCCAGCCTGGAGAACAAGCCAGCACAAGAAAACATTCTTCAAAGGGGGGAGCAGATGCTCCTGGGGCACAAATAATCAAAGACATTCCCATCTCTCTCTCCTTCTAGCAGAGGCAGCAGCCACATCTCACTCAGTCTGTTCACCTGGGATATAGGTGTGTAGCCCAGGGAGGAAGTTTCACAGGGATATTCCCTAAACCAATGCCTTCCCAAAATTCCTACTTAAAAAAAAAAAAATTACCTAACATGAGGTTGAGCAGTGAAAGAGAAAATTAACTCAGCTTTTCATCAGCTTGGACTCCCGGGGCTTGTCAAAGATAGAGTGTCTAGTTAAAAATAACACAGCAAAAACAAGAAAAAGAAAAGCCCATGTCTAGGAGAGAAGCTTTTCTTTCTGTTCTTCACTGTCAAGGAGGCAAAGCTGGTTTGGTTATTCTTGTTCACTCCTCTCAAGAAATTCTCAGTATGATTGGCAAGAAATCAGGAATAACAAGATAAAGTGGTGATGTAAATGCCAGTGGAAACAGGAGATCCTTTGTGCTGACCTTGTCTAAGAAGTCTCAAAGTGGGAAGAATAGCTGGGATTTGGGCTTTGATGCAGAACCCTTGCACATAAAACTTAACAGTATCCTTCCTATCGGAAATGCGCAAATACTTTCCCTACAGGTATTTACAATCTGTCTCAACATTTGGCTGACTCCTGGCAATTTTCTGCTTTCATTCACAGGAACAACTTAAAGAAAAACTCCAGCCTTTTAAGTAGCATACTGAATTAAAACAAAGGATAAATCACCAAACATTGGAGGATCTGGAATGCAATTATCATCCAAGGGAGGGGGATCATTATTCTTTACTTGTATAAAATTCTGGCAAGATGTTGACAAGGACCTAGGAAGCTGGGAAAATTAGTCTAGGCAAAACCATATTTAAAAACCATTTGAATATTCCCCTCTCTAAAACATCCATAGCTCCAGCATTCCATTGTCCCGTCTCTCTTCCAATTTAGAATCTCTTTTCAATCACAATAGACACAGTCCATTCTTGTGTCCAACTTAACTTCTTCAACTGCAGTTTAAGATGAGTTACCTTATATTGGTGCTCAATGGAAAGAGAAATACCGTTCACTTGCATCCCAAGGTCCTGGGATCCTTGCCTGGAAGCAGTTATGACTCCTGTTTTACCTTGTGAATTTTATAATCCATACCAATAGCCACGTCTGTTTTCACATGAAAGTACTTTTAAGCTATCATTGAGATAAATGGACACTCTAGGAAAATACACCACATTTATCCATTAGCTGAAAGTCTCCCCCAGCATGCTGGCCCCTGTCCCCCATTAGAAGCCCAGCTCTGGATAAAGTCTCTATCCATTACAATGCTCTTAGCTCTAAATAACAGGATCTTCAACTTAAAGTAGCCTGAAGAGAGAGGAAAATGTATTACTGCACATATATGATTCCAGAGGTGGATAGTACAAGGTTGCTTTCGTGCCTCAAAAATGGCAGCAAAGACCCCATCTCTGGGAAGCTTTCCATTCTGCCAGCCTCCATATGCTGGCTGATCCTGAGATTTGTCCTCACACAGACACAGATGGTGTCCTGGTTTAGGTGCTCTTTATAAACACAATGACATCTGCTTGAAGAAAATGGATGCTTCTCTCAGGAGCCATGCTTTATCAGCAAAGAAAATCTTTCTCAAATCCCCACAGGAAACTTTCCCTATTGGCCAGAATCGGACCCCACACCATGGCTTTGTTGCCAGAGAGACTAGAAGGTGGAAAATCTGGTATTTTCAGTCTCTCTAGTAGGAGATGAACTCTGCCAGCAAGAAGTAGATGGGGAGGGGCCTCACTTCCCCTTACTCTGTAGGTAAACAAAGCCCCTTCCACAAAGCCCCTCATCCCACAGGCTCAGGTCCTTAAGACAGCGAGGGGACTAGAGACAATCACTCTGAATGAACAAGACTCAGTGGATCTCAAGCCCTTGGAATGGTAGTTTCCTTATTTTCATAAAATTCACTCATACTCTTCCAATGGCTTCTTTTTTCTTTCTTTCTTTCTTTTTTTTTCCTGTTCAGAGGTGGTTTAATAATTCCAAAAAGTGTTTCCCATCGGTTTTTAAAAGCTATTTGCGGTAAGTTTTATTCTACTACTTCTACTGTTAAAAATATCAAGCATTTCTAAATATATAGAAGAACTAGATATTCCACATAAGAACCTGTCCACTATGCACACAGCACTAGTAAATAAAATTTCACATGTAGCAAGGGTTATAACCAGAGGTATCTTCTCATTTTGTCCTTGAACTTTTCCCTCCTCACTTCTACCTGCAGATCAGTGGACAAGTACAGGCATATGTAACACTTAGAAATGGTTGTACAAATTCATATCCAAAAGTCATCTACAGAGGACAAGCTTTCCTATAAATTTCAACACAAAATGTACAAAATGTGCTAATTTTTCTAACTACTTGGTCATACACTGACAACCTCTTTAACATCTAGAGACTAGACATTGCAAAATCGGGGCTCATTTGTCCATTACATACACTATATACAAAGAAAAATGCAGAAAACTGATGCCTGAAATGTACAAGTATGAACACACTGACATTATCTTTTGCAATTGCTTCCCTCTCACCTCCTCCACATCACTGAACAAACACAGATAGTATTATACTGCTCACAGAGGTGGTTTAAACGTTCCATTCACAAAAAACAATATTTCATATGAATTTTAGCTAAAAGATATTTACAAAGTGATATTTTACTACCTCTACATTTAACATACATAAGGCACTTCTAAACATCTAGACAGACTAGATATTTCAAGTGAGGACTCAATTTGTCCACTATGTAAACGACAGTCTTGAATAGACTGCACACATGTAACAATAATTCTAATATGAAAAATGTCTTCTGGCCCTTCAGCAACCCAATGGGCTACAATGCTCAAATTTTCAGAAGACAATCCTTCTTAGGAATTTTAATATAAAACATACAAAATTTGTTTATTAATTCTACTTTTATCATACAGTGGCAACCTCTTTAACATCTAGAAAGACTAGATGTAGATTATGACTCATTTGTCCTTTATATATACTATGGGCACAGCAAGATGAAACAAAACCCATAGACAGAAGGGTTTCACTCTTGCCTCATCGTTAGCACATTGGCATGGTGCTCCCAAGGAGCAACACACAATACTACTCCACAGGGGCTTTGACTATTTCCCCCACACCCCCAAAAAAATTTCGTAAGAATTTTAACAAAAAGAAATTTACAAAATGTGTTATATTTTACCACTTCTACTTTTAACATATATCAGGCACTTTAGAACATCTAGAAAGTCTACATATTAAAAAAAAAAAGTACTTAGCATTTTCGACTATATATAGTAATGAGGACTAAAAGGCACACACAAAACAATGGTTATTATACGAAAAATATCTTTTACATAAAACTGGTCTAGCATAGGACCTTTTTCTTCTCACAGTCAGTCTTCTCCACATCCTCTAACCCGCAGAACAATCGTGGACAAGCGTCTTTCCTAGAGGTGGTCTAACAAAGCCATTTCAAAGTAACTTTCAGAAGACGTTTCTGATTTTTTTTTTTAAACAAATGGGCATTTACAGGAAGCTATTTTCTAACTCTTTCATACCTCAAGCAACCTCTTTACATCTAGAATGTCCAGATACAGCACAAGTTTTGAAAGGTTGGGGGGCAAGTTGAGAGCAGCTTTATCATATTACATACACAGACCTACAAATAGCCAGTAAATCTTCCCAAAGGGTGGTGGCCATTTCCAGTTGGTGAAATAAGGTGTAACTCCACCATTTCCCTCTTTGGTAGAATGAACAACAACCACCGAGGCCTCTAACCAGTCATCTGGGGCTGTGCTCACCTCCCAGGACGGTGAAGGCCTTTGTTTGCTTTGGCATGAGGCACGCTCTGGCTGGAGGCAAGGTCTGGTGGATGCATGTTCTCACTGTCTGAGATGCCAGTCTCCTGGGACCACGTGAGGTCTCTATGGAGTGGTCACCGAGGGCCCTAGTTTGCATGACTCCGCTGTCTAATGCGTGGCCAAGCTTTCGGGCGTCCACTCACCTTCTTGGGCACAGATAGTATTATACTGCTATAATCTTCTCACCACGCCAGGCTCGAAGCCATCCAAAAGTACCACGTACTCAGTGGCAGCTTCGGCTGGGACAGACAGAATTGGGCCAGGAGACCCAGCAGGCCACAGGCTCCGGGGTCCAACAGGTGGTCGCCACCATAAGGTCATCCAGCCAGAGGGATAGGCTCACCAGTCCTTCATAGCCTGGGTCAGCTAGTGGACAGCAACATCGGGAGCTCCAGGGGTCTGCAGGGCAGAGGCCAGGGCCTGTGCCCGGACCCCCAGCTCACCCGCCTGCCCAGGGCTGGAAGGCCCCAGAGGGCCACGGAGAGCAAGCTCTCATCACACTCTGAGGAACTCTCCTTTTCCTTTTTTAAAAAAATAATTTTTATTGTGGATATCTGAGGTTTATAGCATGATGTTATTGGATACATATGGATAGTAAACTGGTTACCATAGTGAAGCAAACTAACATCTATCATCACACAGCCTACTTTTTCTGTGGGTGCAGCTAAAATCCACTTAACAAAAATCTCTAAAACAAGTCAACTTATTTTTTTTTTTTTTTTTTTTTTTATATTTTTTATTTTTTAGTTTTCGGCAGACACAACATCTTTGTTGGTATGTGGTGCTGAGGATTGAACCCAGGCCGCGCGCATGCCAGGCGAGCACGCTACCGCTTGAGCCACATCCCCAGCCCAAAACAAGTCAACTTAATAACTACAGTCTTCATTTTGGAAAGTAGCTCTCCAGACACCTTCCTCCTATATATCTGCTAGTTTGTATCCTCTGACTTGCATCTCCCCATCCCTGTCCCCTACCCTTCTGTCCTTTCTGACACTTCCCTCTCCTTGTTACTTCTCTACCAGGCCCTAAGGCCATGAGGCCCTCCTGGGACATCTAGAGTCCCCTCTTCTGCCATAGGATCAGGGACCTCCCTCATTGATACAGCCTTTACTCCAAATCAAGTCACAAATTCAAATGGCTCCATGTATACATAGAAATATTTTCCTTCGGAAAGACAGTAGAATGAATCGGACATAACTTTCCTATGTTCATTTATGAATACATGGCCCATGAAACTCCACCACTATATACATCCACAAGAATGGGTTATACCTCCATATATGCAAAATGTCAAAATATACTCTACTGTCATGTATATCTAAAAAGAACAAATTAAATTTTAAAAAGAAATATTTTCCTGTCACAGAGAAGTCAAAAGACAGCAAAGATAACTAGTAAATGACACTTAACATCAGGTCTGGGAGTAACAGGGAAGGGTGGGGAATGTGGCAAACTGAAAAATCCTATTCCCTTCTAAAAAGGACAGTGAAGTTGCCATGTAAGAATATAGACACGGGGTTGCCAGATATTTCTATTCTTCTAAAGAAGTCAGAAACCAGGATTTTTTTTCCATTGAAATTTCAAGTGTTGGTTCAGTTTAAAAAATAATAATAATAATGTTCAAGCCAAACACAAAATGCACATATTTCTGTGCTCAAGATATTGCTCTCCATGTCCCACCATCACCATCAAAGCATATCCCTCTCCCTGGTGGATTTCGAAGTCTAGCAAGGTCCTTCCTTTACATCATGGTTTTTCTTGGCTACTGACCCTCCTAATGACAGTGTTCTTCATCCTTAGACAACTTCAGCCCATATTATTTCTGGCCACCTAGGGATTCTCAACACTTCAGCATTCCTTTTGACAACACACCAGCCCTCTTGACCTGCAGCCCCTGGATCAGGACCTCATTTCCCATTAGTGTTTCTGGGCTGCTGCCCTGCTAAGCACCCAGCTGAGGCCTCTCCTCCTAATAGTATCCTTCCACTCCCCCATCATGGTGTCAGCTTTTAATCACCAAGACCTCTCTGCATTTGACCCTGTCGCCTTCACCTTGCACAGCAGCTGGCAATATAGATAATAAGAGCAATCTATTCTCTCAGTCCTATAACTATTCACCAGATCTGAAAGCCAGAGCCCCATCCTAGATCCCCTAGTTTGGCTCTGTGTTCTCTGGTCCTGATCCTGGGCTAGGGACATTGTTGGACATCAGTGGATGCTGGACTTAATTCATTCTTAATTCATGCCATTTCACTTCCACTGAACCCTGTGGCATCTTTCTACTAACCTCGCACACTGGCTCCTCTAAACACGGGTCCCCAGGCCACTCAGAGTCACCCACTGTTAACAAATGATGAGGAAGAAGATGAGAATGATATGCAGAGGGGTCATCTTTTGAGAGCCTGCCTATGCTGGACACTCTCCAAGATGACATGGCTAAGATGATTCAACTTGAGAGAACAGGAAAGTCTTATAGGTTGTGCAGGGTATGAAGGCCCTTACAAAATGTGTGTTCTGGTATTATTTGTACACATTTTAACTTGGGCCTAGCTTGCTTGCTTATTTATTTATTTAGGTACTAGGGAATGGACCCAGGTACTTTACCACTGAGGTACACTCCTAGCCCCGTCCCCCCCCCTTTTTTTTTTTTTTTTTTTTTGAGAGAGAGAGGATCTCAAGTTGCCAAGGCTGGCCTCAAACTTGACAGCCTCCTGCCTTGGCCTTCCAAGTTGCTGGGATTTCAAGAGTTTTTTTTGTTTGTTTGTTGGTTGGTTGGTTTGGTTTGGTTTGGTTTTGAGGTTTTTTAAGTTTGGGAGTTTTTTTGGTACCAAGGATTGAACTCGGGGACACTCAACCACTGAGCCACATCCCCAGCCCTATTTTGTATTTTATTTAGAGACAGGGTCTCACTGAGTTGCTTAGCACCTCACTTTTGCTGAAGCTGGCTTTGAACTCTGCATCCTTAGCCTCCCTAGCATGTGCCTGGCTCAGTGTAGCTTCTTACAGTCCTACTGCCAAAGGATTGACATGTACCCTCAGGGGACATTTAGCCCATGCAGATTAAAGTTAGGGCAGTGGGGGTAGTCTGGAATCCTCTGAGGGAGATTTTTTTTTTTTTTTAATTTTTAATGCCCAGGTAGCAATTCAGCAAAACCTGCTTGCACACAGCCTGAAAAACAGAAAGTCAAAATGTTCTTCACATCAGTACATGTGTTTTTATACTAAAAGCAGAAGCAGATCAGAGGAGACATTGGAGCAATGCTCCTATCGCAAGTCCTTACAGATAACATCTTCAGATAACACTGAGGCAAGCAACCCAGGACGAAGTCACGGAATTAATTGTTGCTGGGAAGCCCCGGGCTATTAAAAAGAAGAAGAAAGAAAAGTCTCAACTGTACCAGCAAACTTTCAAGCCTGGCCTGCTGCAGGGACTTCCAGCTCAGCCCCAGATTCTTTGTGTGAAGCTCATTGTTAAACAGGGCAGCTTCTCAAGCAGAGGGAATCACTGTCGGAATTCCAGCTCCTATTCAAAGGGTTATCAGCAGCTATTGTTTTGATGTTTCTCAATTTGCAGTGTTCACCGAGGAAACGGTTCACTCCTTTGTGGCTCCAATTCTTTAAAACAAATCGGCCCTTTTCCCTGGTTCCGGAATAATTTGCCATTTATGAAATGCCCTCTCTTCAAACTGTCTGTGCAAATCCCAAGTTATGCATTTGAAGTTCATGACCCCTTTTTCCTCTTTAAGTTCCCAGCCCTCCCTCTCCCTCAATTTGCTGAGCTACAGGGCAGGAAACACCCCTGTGAATCGCGCTGTAGGAACATCCAGGCTTCCCCATCTTCCTTCTCCCAAACAAATGGGTCTAACTGTTAGAACAAATAACCCAAAGCCCCTCCACTCCACTCCCACCCCTGAGCACACAGCCCAGTTCTTCTCCATTCCCTTATTAAGGAAACAATGAAGTGAACACTCCAGGATATGCTGGTGCGGACAGTGAACACTAGCAATAAATTACTTCCTCACTTGCTGACTTTTATGGGTCAGGGAAACCATATGGCCCATGCAGCTGACTCCAGGTCAAATTCAGCAAACTCCATGCTCCTGCATCTCATCCTGGTTGTGTTAAAAGGCTGCAGGGTGCACAATACTGACATTTTCCACCACCCATCTACCCAAATGCATGCAATTCACTCTCAATGTCCCAGCCTTTCTTCTTCTTTTTGTTGCCACCCCTTCTGGGTCTATTGACTCTTGGTTTGTCCTATCTGGTCCTTCCTCTGCCAGACTCATTCCTGTACAGCCTGGAGTGGGGAACGTTCTCTTGGGATTTGTCTCACCCTGACTGATAGACATCTCCATAGCTTTATCTTACCCTTTCTTAATTTCAGCAACAGTAATTACATAACTTATGTTGCCTCTTTTTGCAAATTTACCCAATTTGGCAAGAACTGCCTGACCTGGGTCCTCTTGCCCCCTGGTCCCACTTCTGCACTGTAGAGGCCACCCCCTTTGTGACACAGTAATGATTAGAGTAGTGCTCCCCAGTCTGCTGCTGTACAGGGTGCTTTGAAAAGGAACTTCTCACACTGGGAGCACAGGGTCCCAGTGGGCAGTAGCCAGGCAGCTGGCCCCAGAGCATGTGAAATTGCAGAATAAACCAGCCATTTCCTACGGAGTGGCAGGTGGGGAGAAGAGGACTGGAAACAATTTAACTGTAGTTAATTTAAAACATCCTCACATTAAAATAGGCCTGAATTTATCATAGACAGGAATGCAAAAAAAAAAAAAAACCCTATAAGTTTACACAAATTGATTTCTCATTTGCAGGAGTCCACTTTGGGTCATTACCTCCCCCCAGTTCTCACCATCAAGATAATTTTCTCTCTTCTGTTCCCAGAAATATTTTGGCAAAAAGTATGAGTACTGGGCTGGCTGGTGATGTTGATGCTAGTCATAAAAATAATGATAGTTATTACTATTTCCTCTGAGATTATTTTTCTCAAGCAATGGTATCATGGGTGGATTGATGACAGTAACTATACTGGCCCTCTACCTTCTCCAGGAAAGCATGATTACTCCACGATTTACAGAGGAGTCAACAGATTCAGAGAAGTTAAGTAATTTGCCAAAGTAAGTGGAAGTAGCAGAATGTGAATCAGTTATATCTAACACCCCCCCCAACCGCCAAACTACTTATTCTCAGTAGGAAAAATAGCCAAACTTAAAAAAAAAATAAAAGCACTCTTGAACACCCCAAAATTTCAGGATTTAAAACAACAGTCTACTATTTACTGGGTACCTTTGATCTGCTAGGCATTATTCTGTACACTTTATATTTCTCATATAGTCACAACCACCTTGGGAAGTAGGCACAGGTTGAGCATTTTTAATTCAAAAATCAAAATCCCAAATGTTCCAAAATATGAAAACTTTTGACAACATGATGCCCCAGTGGAAAATTCCATACCTGATCATACGTAATAGGTTTCAGTCAAAACACAGGTGCACTAAAAATATTCTGTAAGATTCCCTTCAGGCTATGCATGTAAGGTTCATATGAGGCATAAGGAACTTTCTGTTCAGATGGATCCTAACTCCAAGATATCCCATTCTATATATGTAAATATTCCAATTTTTTTTAAATTCAAAATCTGAAATGCTCCTGGTAACAAGCATTTCAGTTAAGGAATATTCAAACTAGTATTAGACTCACTTTACAGATAGGGAAACTGAGGCAGAGAATTATATTTCATGAGGAAAAAAATCATATATGTCTTGTTCATTATGTTATCATAGCATTACACTGGCAATACTTCAGTGAACTATTTGAATGTTCTAATTAGGTAATGTTTAATTTAATATTAATAAGGCCAATACAGAATAAGTCAACCATATTATCTGTCTTGTTCATAATTTGGTCTCTAGTATCTAGCATGGTTTTGACACACAGTTTACATTAGTTGAATAAAAAATTAATCTTATATTCATACAACATTCAATTTACTATTAATTTGTTTAATATGTGATATTAATCTATTGAGTATTAGACACATATGTAAACTAATATATTAATCAGGACTCTTTGGGTTGAAAATTATGGAAATTGAGCTTTTAAACTAGTTTAAGATAAAAGAAAAAGAAGGATGAAGGAAGAAGTTGATACATGTAACTCAGAAGTTCACAAACATATGAAAAAGTGTTCAACATCTCTAGCAATTAGAGAAATGCAAATAAAAACTACTCTAGTGAGATTTCATCTCACTATAAAATTACTCTAGTGAGATTTCATCTCATTCCAGTCAGAATGGAAGCTAGCAAGAATACAAACAACAATAAGTGTTGGCGAGGATGTGAGGGAAAAGGCACACTCATACATTGCTGGTGGGACTGCAAACTGGTGCAGCCAATCTGGAAAGCAGAATGGAGACTCCTTGGAAAACTTGGAATGGATCCACCATTTGACCCAGCTATTCCATTCCTCAGTTTATACCTAAAGGACTTAAAAACAGCATACTACAGGGACACAGTCATATCGATATTTATAGCAGCACAATTCACAATAGCTAAGTTATGGAACCAACCTAGATGCCCTTCAGTAGATGAACGGATAGGAAAACTTTGATATATATATATATATATATATATATATATATATATATATATATATACATACAATAGAACATTTCTCAGCATTAAAAGGGAATAAAATCATGGCATTTGCAAGAAAATGGATGAAGTTGAAGAATATAATGCTAAGCGAAGCAAGCCAATCCCAAAAATCAAAGGCCTAATGTCTTCTTTGATATAAGGATGCTGACTCATAATAGCAATATCGGGGGAGATGGAGGAATGGAGAAACTTTGGATAGGGCAAAAGGGAGGGAGGGGAAAGAAGCAGGTAAGGGGGTAGGAATGATGGTGGAATGAGTTAGACATCATTATCCTATTTTCACACGAATGTTGTGAAAATACTTGTGTACAATCAGTGACTTGAAAAATTGTGTTCTTTAAGCATGCTACAGGGACACTGCTACATCGATGTTCATAGCAGCACAATTCACGATAGCAAGATTGTGGAATCAGCCTAGATGCCCTTCAATAGATGAATGGATAAAAAAATGTGGCATTTATACACAATGGAGTATTACTCTGCATTAAAAAATGACAAAATCATAGAATTTGGAGGGAAATGGATGGCATTAGAGCAGATTATGCTAAGTGAAGCTAGCCAATCTTTAAAAAACAAATACCAAATGACTCCTTTGATATAAGGGGAGTAAACAAGGACAGGGTAGGGACGAAGAGCTTGAGAAGAAGATTTACATTAAACAGGGATGAGAGGTGGGAGGGAAAGGGAGTGAGAAGGGAAATCGCATGGAAATGGAAGGCGATCCTCAGGGTTATACAAAATGACATATAAGAGGAAAGGAGGGGTAAGACAAGATAATACAAATGGAAGAAATGATTTACAGTAGAAGGGGTAGAGAGAGAAAAGGGGAGGGGAGGGGAGGGGAGGGGGGATAGTAGAGAATAGGACAGACAGCAGAATACATCAGACACGAGAAAGGCAATATGTCAATCAATGGAAGGGTAACTGATGTGATACAGCAATCTGTATACGGGGTAAAATTGGGAGTTCATAACCCACTTGAATCAAACTGTGAAATATGATGTATTAAGAACTATGTAATGTTTTGAACGACCAACAATAAAAAAAAAAGAAAAAAATAGAGATTTTATATCCACTCAAGCTGTTCTTTAAACCTATAGAAAATAATTCTGAATGTACAATCACAGGATAATATATACATGTGTCCTTCTTAATGAATAAAATAAAGGATGATCTTTATCCAACCAAAAAAAAAAGAAAAATTGTGTTCTTTATGTATAATATGAAATGAATTACATTCTGCCATCCATCATGTATAACAATTAGGATATTAATTGTGTTAGAATAAATAATTTAATTTTTATTAAAAAAGGACTGTATCCAGGGGCTCAGCCAATAGCATCAAGCCCATTTAAATGCATTTATTAGTTCAATTTTATTTTCATAGGCTCTTGGTAACAATAAGATGCTCTAGGTGGCTGGGCGCGGTGGTGCCTATAATCCCAGCGGCTTGGGGGGCTGAGGCAGGAGGATCGCAAATTCAAAGCCAGCCTCAGCAAAAGCAAGATGGTAAGCAACTCAGTGAGACCCTGTCTCTAAAGAAAATACAAAATAAGGCTGGGGATGTGGCTCAGTGGTTGAATGCCCCCGAGTTCAACCCCAGTACCAAAAAAAGATGCTCTAAGTTGTATCATCCTTACAGCCAATATATAGAAAGAGTGATCAGTCTGTTTACTTCTAGCACAAGTCCTAGGAAGAACTAGATTGTACCAGCTAAGGTCACATACCCATCCCTTAACTAATCACTGAGGCTAGAGGAACATTTATTCTGATTAGATGAGCTCCGAGAGAGAGAGAGAGAGAGAGAGAGAGAGAGAGAGAGAGAGAGAGAGAGAGAGAGCGAGCGCAAAGCTTAGACTGCTACCATTTACTTGGCAAGAGAAGGCTCAATTCCCCCTGTGTCTTCTGAGGCCCCAGTGGTGAGACTCCAGAGCTGCAGATTCCTTCCCATTAGCCTTTTCCTCTTTCAGCAGGTGTCTGGGCTGGCTGGGGACGCAACCATGAAGAGTAAACACCTTCCGAGTCACCCTTTCTCACCACCTCCAGCCTTAGACCCAACCCCACAGACCCCTAAATGAAGCTCTTCCCTGGGTGTGCAATGTTGGTACCTAATGCAATTGTGCAGGACAGGGATGGAAGCCACCTTTCCTGCCTGGGACCAGGCCCTTCCAACTCATGGACTCACGTGTCCCATTCACATTTGTGTTCAATTTCCCCAGTTCTCGTTCTGGATATATGTTATTGTCTACTCCAATGCCATTTTTCAGCCCACTATAATGGGCCTTCCCCTATTGCATGCTTAATATACATCTAAGGGTGTTAGAGCATCAATCATGGTCCTGAAATGGGGATGAGAGATGGCCTCAATTCTCACTCATCATCACAAAATCAGTAATGCGTGTAGAGAAGGCAGATCCATTGATGAGAGGCTATGATCTGTAACAGACTAAATGATACATTCCCAAGTGCTCCTGCAGGGCTGCCAGGGAGGGGAGCAGAGCCAGTGGAGGCCAGTTCAGCCTGAATCCTCTTCCTCAGGCCTAGATTCCAACACCCGCAAAAACACTTGGTACCTCAATTACAGAACTTTTTTTGTTGGTGGAGGGTACCAAGGATTGAACTCAGGGGCATTCAATCACTGGGCCACAACCCCAGCCCTATTTTTTGTATTTTATTTCAAATCACTGAATTGCTTAGCACCTCGCTTTTGCTGAGGCTAGCTTTGAACTTGCAATCCTGCTGCCTCAGCCTCCTGAGCCACTGCGATTACAGGCATGTGCCACCATGCTTGGCTGCAGAAATTTTAAATAGGACAAGGTCTTAATTTTACATGCAGTGATGCAAGAACCTTCAAAACGACTTCTAAATCTCTGATGCAATCTCTGATAAAGAACCTGGTAAATTGTTCATCAAGGTTTACCATCTCAGCCCAGAGTTCAAAAGGATGGTACAGAACAGCCTATCCTGTTTTGTTGGGCTCTGGTGGTGCTTACAAATAAGGAAATTTCACGTTTTAGAGTTCTACCTACCTTAAAATGCAAATGTTCTGATAAACTAGACCCACGGTTCAACACTGTTGCCATTGGCTGTGGCTGAAGCAAAGCTGCTCCTTGAGGCAGGTATAAACTCACTAGTCGTCCACAGCTCCCACCATTTGTCTTCCATTGAGACTCACTGCCCTTCATCACCATTTCCATTTGCAGCTCCTGGCTGCCCAGGTCTTTCATTTCAGAGGAGTGAAAGGAAACCCAAAGGGTTAGAATTACTTGCTCAATTCAAACTAAAAGCCTATCTGCTGATTTTTGTTTCTGTTTTATATAATATGCTGACATTTCTTCCTTAAAAATAAAATTCCCATGCAATAGACCTTTTTTGGGAAGGACAGGATTGGGGAAGCAAGGTATATGGTTTTAGGAATTTTAACACATTGAAAATTTTAGGAAATCCCCACCACAATCAAGGCACAGTTCCATCATCCAAAAAAATTCTCTTGAGCTGCCCCTTTTTAGTCACTCCCTCCTGCCCCAATCCCTGGCAATCGCTGATCTATCCTCCAACATAATAAATTTGTCTTTTAAGCCTTTTGTAAAAAAAAAAAAAAAAGGAGTAATATAATACGTAACTTGTGAAAGGGGACTTCTTTCATTTGGCATGATACCCTGAGATTCATTTGAAGTGTTGGGTGTATAACAGGTCATTTCTATTTGTTACCAAATATTGCTCCTCTGTATCATTGCACCATAGTTTACAGCATGAAGTTCTTAATTTGAAGTTCAGAGGGGTTTGCTTTTTTTTTCAAGAGGTGGAATAATGCAATATTAGAACTGGCTCAAACTGGCTTATGAGAGTTGATTGGCAACTTTTCAGAAATTGTGCAATTTGGTTATTAAACATAATCATTACAAATTTAAATGAGGAGAGTAAAATACAATGATGCACAAGGACACATCTCCCACTTTCACGTTTGGTAACTTCATGTTGGTGTCATTAAATTTGTTATGATGCATCTTTTACTTGGCTTTTTTGCTGCTGGGATCAAAGAGCCTGACAAGAGCAATTTTAGAGGAAGAAAGAAAAGTTTATTTCACAGTTTCAGAGGTCTCAGAACATAGAAGGCCCACTTCATTCCTCAGGGCCTGAGAGGAAGCAGGACATCATGATGGAGGAAACTGAGTTGGGGCACGGCCACCAAAAAGCAGAGAGAGAAAGAAAAAGAGAGAGAGGTGGGAGGTGGAAGAAAGAGAGAGATTCCCACTCCACTGGGACAAAACATACACCCCAAAGTCATGCCACCCAATGACTTATCTCCTCCAGCCACACCCTACCTGCTTACAGTTACCACCCAGTTAATCCCTATTAGGGGATTAACACACTGATTGGGTTAAGGTTATCAAAACCCAATCATTTCACCTCTAAACCTTCTTGCATTGTCTGACACATAAGCTTTTGGGAGACATCTAATATTGAAACCATAGCAGCACTGAAATCTGCAAATACTACAGGCCCCTCCCTCTGCCTGCCTTCATTCCTACCTTCCTTTATTTTTCCCTCTTTCTTCCCTTCCTTCCAATTGAGAACCAATTATCAAACATATACTAACACACCATAGGATGGGAGAAGTTAGGTCCCAGATACCTTCCCCAGAAGAGTCCCCACCGTTGTCCTTGTTTGCCCTTTGCATCTCCAACCCTGGTGTGGCTTGTGGGTTCATGCAGGTCAAAGCATGTCCCCTTGTTGGGGAGCGTCTTTGTTCATTTTCTGCTGCTGTAATAGAATACCTGAGAATGGATAGTTTATGGAGGACAGATTTGTTTGTCTCGTAGTTCTGATGGCTGAGAAGCCCAAGCGCATGGTCCTGGTATCTAGCTGGGGCCACCATGGCAGAAGGTAGAAGGGGCAAGAGAGGGCGGAAGCAGAAGCACAAGTGAGGACCAAACTCTCTGTGACAATTAAGCGGCTCCTGCAATTATGACCTACTCACCTCTTCAAGGTCCTACACAATTGCCCTGGAGATGACGTTTCCAGCACAGAACTTGGCGATCATATTCAAAACATAGCAGAGGGAAGGTGGGGGCTAGATATGGTAAAACTGACAAGCTGCAGTTGACCTGAAAAATGCCAAAGGCAGTGTGGTGCAGTATGCAGTGACCTGAGTTGGAGCAAACGGCCAGGGTTTGCTCTGCCTTCTCCACAGAAAGTCTTTCCTCCTAAGAACACGGAGTATGATTCTATTTCTACCTTTCCACCTTTTCTCACAGCATGAACCCCACCTGGGAAGTCCTTCTACCCAAATCCACCCCTCAGTCAACTCCTCCCTGCCCTGTATTTAACTGGTCCTTTAAAGGAGAGAACTGGGTATTTGGTGATCAACAGAAGCCAAGTTCAAAGGCACACCTCTGGGGGTCTCCAGGTGGATGAAGCAGATGAGAGGGATGAGCCAGGAGACTCTGGAACCCTCCTAATTCAGCGGAAGCCACTTCCCTTTAATGATTTTTAGATGAAGAAATAAGGTTTTCTTTGAAAAAGGGTTTCTGCTGCTAAATAAAAACTTTTGAACATCAGTGAATAATCCTGAAGAATCTATTATCTGAACCACAGCAAAAACCTCTTCATTTTGTCTCCTACCTTCCACTCTTGCCTGTCCCTTCCTCTCTTCTCTCTCTTCCTCTCTACTGTCCCACACACAGCAATCACAGTGTTAAAATGCAAATAAGATTATGCCATTTTCTCCTCCAAACTCCCCAACAACTTCCTGTAGTCATCAGAATAAAATCTGAAGTCTAACATGTCCAGTAAGGTTCTGCAGGGTGTGGCCCCCAGCCCCTTTCTGACTTCATCTCCTCTTACCCACAGAGGTCTATTTATCACACATCTTTCTGGAATCTTCTTCCCTTGAGTATCCATATGGTTTGCTCTTTCAAAGATCTGGCCAAATGTCGTTGTGAGCAAAGGCTTCCCAAATCCTCCTATCGAAACTAGTACCCATCACTATAACCCTCTCTCCCCGCCTTAATCTAGAAAGTATGTGTTTCATAATTTAAAAAGTAAGGCATGTTAACTTTAGGAAATGTAGAAAACATGAAATAAAAAATAATTCATTGCCATAAATGCAAAGATGAACAAATGATCTTTCACTATTTTTTCAAGTGTTTTTCATTTCTTTTCTTTTGGTTTTATTCTTTTTCAATGTTAATCATGCACAGAGTTTAAACAATCAACTAGATTTACAGATTTTATTATGAGAGGCAGCAATTTGATTTTGGTTCTTTTTTCCTTCTACCTCAACCACAGATGCACGTTTCCTATCCCTCTCTCCTCCTAATATACAATATATGTGTATTTTGAATAAGTCAACATTCAGTGTTAAATAATTATGATTATGAATACACAATGAGCCATATGGTTTCTCATTATTACTTTTCCTTTCCAATTATTTATGTTTTGCCTAGAATTACTCATTTTATTATATCCTATTTGCTCAGAGTTCTGTGTTCCATATCAGTAATGAAACCCAAATTACACCAGTTGCCCAAATTGTCTCAACAGAATCCAGACATATGTGTCATGTTGTTTTAATTTCTTGGAGCACTTTCCTACCTGTGCTTTATGACATGGTCCATCTAGAATGGTTGGCCTACGTATCTGGTACATTGCTGGCATCCCAGAATTACCTGAAGTTCTCAGAAAACAGTATGCATGTTCTCCTTGGTTTACTCCAAGCCCATGCTCCAAGAGCATTCTGAGAAAGGCTGCCTAGAAGACATATTTTTGAGACATTTCACATCTGCAAATGCTTTCCTTATGTGCTTAAAGCTCATTGATAATTTGGCTGGAAGTAGAATCTTAGGTCTGAAATCATTTTCCTTCAGAATTTTGAAGGCACGGTTCCATTGTGTTTCAGCTCCCAAAGTTTCTAATGAGAACCGAAACCACGCTAATTAATGGTCCTTTGTAAGTGGCATGTTTTTGCTCTCTGCAGGATTTTAAGCTCTCTCTTTGGCTCGATGTTCTGAAAGTTCATGGTGGTGTGAATGTGGGACTATTCTCATCTATTGTGCAATTGTGATGGGCACATGGTGGCCTTTTCAGTCTGGAAACTCAAATTTTTCAATTCTGGGAATTTTCTTGAATTCTTTCTTTGACAATCCCTTCCTCTTTGTTTTCTCTTTTCTTTCTTTCTGAAATCTGGATTATTGAGACCTCCCAGGCTGCTGCTTTAATTGTCTCATCTTTTCTCACCGATCTATCCATCTGTCTTCTTAATTCTACTTTGGGGGAGGTTTCTTCAACTTTCCAATTCTTCCACTGACTTTTTCATTTTTGCTATCATATTTTTAATTTCCAACAGCTTTTTTTGTTCTCTGAGTATTAACTTTTTTTTAGCATCCTATTCTCATGTCATAATTGCAATATCTTCTTCTCTTTTGTCTGAATATTCTTTCTCCTATACATTTTCTTCTCCCTGTGTAATGTTTCTTCCAAGTTGTTCTTTTTCTGTTTACATGGTTTTTGTTTGGTCTTTCCTGTTAGAAACTTTCTGCAGATGTCTGATAGTCCTTGGACATCCGTTCATCTGAAGAAGGGGGAACCAAATGCTGATCATTAACTCTGAATGCACAGGTGGGACTCGTTGACTGGAGAGTTTCACTAGGTGGTGTAATTGCTTTGTACCGTTTGGTTGGAAAACCCCAAATATCAGTATCTTTAGGTCTTTCTCTGTTGAGACCGTCAGACTTTCCAGAGAAGACTTCTCCAATCTTCTGCCAGAAGGCCTAGCCTTGGCTGCCATCTTTCTTGGCAGCATTAAGTGAGCATAAACTCACTTAATCCCCCTTTTGAATCCAGTCCTCCATCCTCAGCTTGGCCAAGTGTCATTTTCAGAAAATAAAGCTCCAGTCTTCTTCAGGATGCCTGGCTCTTCTTTGTGGAGAAGAGAAGGTCTGGAGAGACAAATTGCCTCTTCAACAAATTTTCAGTTGACTCTATTTATCTTTTCTGTTTCCTGCGCGAGCACACACACACACACACACACACAACACACACACACACACACACACGCCATTCTAGATTCACTTGACCCTACCAATTCCTCCACTTTGGAAGGTGATTACCATAAACCCAGGCTGTTCTCAGCTTTCCCCTCTGCCCACCTTGGGTACAGTTTTCTCAAGTTTGCCTCCTAGCCCCCACACTTATTCCTATTTGCTTCTATTTCTCTTTATCCATAAGCATGAGTTTTGCCTTTAAAACCCTTTTACTGGCATCCTGTGAGGTTTCAGGTTTCATAAGAGGCAAAAATAGATGTGTGTTTTCAGTGTGACATCTGTATCCAGCAATCCCTATCCTACATCTACTTAATTTGCTTAATGGCTATCTTGCCTCAATAGAATACGAGTTCCACAAGAGCAGAGACCTGGATCTTTTGGTCACTTCTATACACTCAATTCCTAGAAGAACAGCGCTGGCACAAAGCATGTACTCCAGCAATTGACAAATAAGTGGATAAATGTAAGAAGGAAATTTCCTCTAGCTCAATTTCTCTTTTGTAAGTTTTTGGATCTTCAATTCCTGAATGAATTATATCGTTCCTTCTCCTTTCACTTTAAGGACCTTCCACTTCACTGTTTTTCAATCTCTACTCTTTCCTGATAGATCTTTCATTTTATTGGCTTGCTCCAAACTCCTTTCTCTTTCTGCTACCTGGCTGTCTTCAGTCTTGTATTCCATAAGGGAGATGTATTTTTCACTCAAGAAAGCACACTCCCTATACTTGTAGGAGCTAGGAGAATACAAAGAGGGAAGGCTTAGTCCCTAGGTTATCTGGAAAAATATAATTTAACTTTCTTTTTAAAATCAAGATTCCTATTGAGATTCAAATTCAAAGTAGGTGGGGGTGGGGGAAAAGGAAAGGCAAATTACCAGTTTGCCAGGAGCAGGTGAGTTAATAAGAAGAGATCTGGGGCAAGGGAATTGGAGGGATTATTGGAAGGGAATGAGAACTATGCTTCTAGACAAAGAAAAGGCAAATTAATACTCAGAGTGTTCACATTCATCCTTATTCTTTCAAGTTCTTCTCTTCTGTCTCCCTTAGTAAAAACCAGAGCCAAATAGGGAAAGAAGAAATTTGGTAATTTTTTCTTTCATTGAAACAATATATATTAAATTTTCTAGTATACTTTAGCACCAGGTGAAGAAATCATATCTGCCCTTATGAAATGAGAGTCTAGTTGGAAATTCAGACCCTAAACCAATAGACAAATAAAGTTAATATTAGCAAACAGTGTCAAGTGCCTTGAGAGAAGTGAGTAGAATTCAGTAATAGGAGACTAAAAAGGACAGTTCCTTAGATGAATTGGGCAGTGAAGGCTCCTCTATGAAAGTGCATTGGACAGATTTATTGTTGTTGTTGTTCTTGTTACATCTCAAGTATTTACTTTAAATTTTTCCAGCCCAAAGTAATTTCCATCTTTTGAGAATTAAGGGCTCCCCCATATGAAGCTTTATTGTTATGTGCAATCTCATCCTCAGCTGGAGGGGTGTCCTGATTGGCTTGAGCAAATCTGGTCCCTCCCCCTTGAATTTATTTTACTGCCAAAGGGATTGGGTTAGACATGGGCATGTGATACAATTCAGGCCAATGAGAGATAATGAATCCCTGAACTCCAGAAGGAAATACCATGGGAATCCCTCCTTCTTCCTCTGGAGATTAGATGTGAGGATGTGATCCTGGAATGATGGCAGTAGTTTTGTTACCATAAGAATCAGAGCTGGGGGCTGGGGCTGGGGCTAGGGCTAGGTAGTAGAGTACTTGCTTTGCATGTGTGAGGTACTGGGTTTCTATCCTCAGCACCACATAAAAATAAAGATATTTTTACAAATCAGCTGTACAGAAAATGAGAGAAATGGGGATCTTCAGAAACCTAAATCAATCCTTTCTTGAAGCCATTACTATTTCTCATTCATGAGACACATGAACAAGTAGATTCCCTTATTGTTTAGGGTATTTCAAGTGGGAGTTTTTCATTTACAATCAAAACAAAATAACTAAATTCTAAAAAAAAAAAAAAAGACACTAAATTCGAAGCCTGAGAAAGATACAACCCAAAGACAAGAAAAAGTCTATTCTAGACACAGAAATCAATCCTGAAGGGGAAAAAAATTTGCTGTAATGCATTCAGGAATTGAAGATCCAAAAAATTACAAAATAGAAATTGAGCTGGAGGAAATTTCCTTCTTACATGTATCCACTTATTTGTCAATTGTTGGAGTCCTTGCTTTGTTCCAGAGATGTTCTTCTAGGAATTGAGTGTATAGACGTGACCAAAACACACAGGTGTCAGGAAACTAAAACTACACCCTGGTATGAGAGACACAGGAAGAATGAGCTGAGGCTAGGTAGCAGGAAGTGGCTGGATTATTATGCCTACATGGGTCATGAGAAGGAATCTGTACATTTGGGTATAAGGAAATAGGAAGTCCCATTAGGATTCATGTTTCAAAATGATGGGATTACCAAATAAGAACATGGTGGACAGAGGCAAGAGCAGAAGAAGAGTATGAAAAGGGGCTTTTGGGTTGTCCAGACAAGAGAAGATGGTTGCTTAAGCAAGGGTAGTGGGTAGTTGGAATAACAAGAAACTGGATAATTTTGTAGTCATTTCTTTCATTTATTTGTTCATTTACTTTTTTTAACCAGAAGTACAAAGTGTCTCTATGTACCACAGTGTTAAAACTGAGGACCTAAAGATAAAAGGGCTCTTGCCACAGTCTGGCTGGGCACAAATCACAAGCCACTCAAGCAGGAACAAACTTTATTTTCCGAACTCCCTGTGAATGCCACCCATGTGGCCCTCCTAGGCACACCACACACCAACCGGACCTTCACCAACCAATGCGAACTCCCCAGGAATCCCAGCGAGAACTCCAAAGTAGCAGGTGCCTGAGGCGGACAGCAAGGGTCTATATACAATTGAATACACAGCTTAACATAACCATCATCATCTCAATGGCTCTCAACCACTCCTTTCTGGCAAAATGCCATGCGTCATCCTGACTAGGCTGTGGTCCTCAACAGGCTCTTTCCCTATCCACAGAAGATTTCAGTTCAGAGGGAAATGGCCAAGCAATTAAATAGAAAGGTACTTTGATGGAGATGTAAAGGTAAAATTTCTAAGCTGATTCTAAACTGCAAAGCCTGAGTTAAAGTGTAAAAGATCGGGCATTGTAAAGTTTCTAAACTGCAAGGCCTGGGTTAAAAAGTAAAAGACTAGGTATTGTTAAAATTCTTCTGCTACCCCCAGAACCTGTAATCCCTGTAGCTGTTAGGACAATACTGGAACTTCCCAGTAAATATTCTCATTGACTCCCTGGTTGCCTAATAACCTGGGACTCTGTGTAGTATGTCATGTAGTCCTTTAGGCCCTAAAACCAATCAGTTTGAATGTGTACCCCGCTTAGAAGTGACCAATCACCCCTGCCCAGCCTGTTCCCGCCAATGAATATACTAATCATGTCTCAGAGTTGTTGTTCAATTTTCCCGCGCCTCATGATGATTTGTTCTGATGTATGCAAAGCCCCCGCCCTCCCCAAAAAGTGTACTTAAGCTCTGCTTGACCTCTGCTCTGGGCTTTGGGCCGCTCTCCCTTCCTGAGTGAGCCTTGGGCCTCAGCGTGCTGAATTAGGATCCAATAAACTCCCTCCTGCCTGTTGCATGAAGCCAGTCTCTTGTGGTCTCTTCCTCCGATGCTTCGCCGGACCCTTACAGAGATACCTTCAATGTGTGGTGGAGACACTGAGGAATGAACCAGTTAGTTGGCCTGGGAAAGTCAGGGATGGCTTCTTAAAAGTAGAGACTTGGGTTTATAGGAATTTGTCAGGTCAGCAAGAAGGGCATGCTAGGCAGGGAGGAATGCCTCCATGTCTAAAAAGAGTTTCCACTCAGGGAATGAAAAGGCAATATTTCCAGATCCCCAGTGGCAAGGAACTGGAGAACCAGTAGCTCTCACCAAACATTCCTTTCATATCCCTGACCCCTTTGCAGTTGGCTGTTCTGGACAAGAAAAGTGGGTACCATTTTCCCACGATAGAATGGAACTCAACTTCCAGCTCTTGCTTTCTCCTCCATGGCAAAGAAGGAAATCTGGTGACATGGAAAAATATTGGTAAGGCAACCTGTTTTCTGTGTCATTGCAGTTCCACTAGAGAGTGACCCAGAAATGCGGTGAACTTTGCATAAATAAGAAATCCTTTTTTGCGTGTTAGGCCATTGAGATTTTGAAAATGTTTGAGAATGTATCAAATTTAGCCTGGCTAATATACAAAGTGATGAGGATAAGACTAGACAGAAAAGCAAGAGCCAGAACATGGACTTGACTGTCACATGCCCTGATAATACTGGATTTCATTGTGTAGGCCTTTAAGATTAACCAAAGAACAGAGAGTGACATTATCAGACCATTCTGGCAGTAGTGGGATGGATGGATGGATAGAAATGTAGTCTTGAGGCTTGGGGGCAGGGATAGCTCTTAAAATCAGAGAGAATAGAAAAGATGTTGTTGAAATAGTACAGGAGAAAAAAAAAGAAAGAAAAAGTATAGGAGAAAAAGTGCTTTTTGAACTAAGACAATGATGGTATGAAAGGAGCAAGGACATTTGGCAGATATTTTAGGAGACTGCACAGAGGTTGTCAGTGCCTGGATATTTGGTGGGGTATAGGAGAAAGAAGACTTAAAAGTTCTGAATCCCTTAAACTTCTACTTTCTTAGTTCAACCAACTTGATTGCTCTGGGTCCAACCACTGTCAGCATTAAAAGAACCAGGAGGGAGAGCTGAAGGAGAAGTCTTCGTGGCTTCAAGGCAAAATAGAAAAATATTGTGCCATGAGTCAGAGGAGCAAGGAGATCAAATCTGGTCCCTCCAACTTGAATAAATTCATTGTATTTCTCTGGACTTCAGTTTCCTCATCTGCATAAGGTGATCTTCAAACTTCAAAGAATCCCAAGGCCTATATCTGTTTTAATGTTTCATACTTTTCAAAAAAGGAACAGGAACAGAGAAAGGAAAGAATGGGAAGAAAGTAGGTGAGGAGTCCAGCTAGGCCCAACAAGAAGAATGGAAGAATAAGGAACAGAGAAAAAATCGAATAGTGTTGGTCAAAATGATATCCTTGGGCCCCCAAGGTCACCCAGCCACCTAGTGGTTTTTTATCCAAGCCAGGGACAGGGTGTAGATTTTATCTCAGCTTACATAGGTCATGTTTTACTTATTGGATTTGTATTTTTATATATCAATTTTATAATTGTCCCTAATTTATGAAAATGCATCAGTGGTTCAAAAGATGATAAAAATAGTGATATAAATATCAGAATTCAGGTACACCATGACATGGTAATTGTAAAGAGAAAGCGGATTTAAGGAAAAATGAAGAGAGGTGAAGTAGTATATGCTAGGAGAAGTAAGAATATAACTGTGATCTTAAACAAGCTCACATAAATTAAAGTCTATAAGTTGAGCTTAGGAAATATGACCAGAAGCATCTAAAAACTGTTTTGTATTGGCCTGGTAATGTGTTTGCCCCTAGACCTCCAGGGTGGCATCTGTTATAAAAATGTTTTCCAATAACACTAGGAAGTCATGAAAGCTTCAGTGCCATTTTCCAACAAAGCACAATGACTTTGCTGATAGGACAATAAAGTTTTTCCAGAACAAGTGCAAACATCACAACTGTTTTCTAACACAAAATTGATGAATTTTGTTGCTAAAGGTAATAGAGAAACCAACACTACAGAAGCATCATAAAATAAGTGTAAGCCACACTGTTACCAAGAAGTTTGTGAAACCAGCTACGAAGGTAATGACAAATAATGTATTTGAAGAGAAAGTGGAAGTAAGAGCACAATTTCTTTATCAAAGGACATTTGTAGGTGTTACATAGTATCTGTGGTACACAACGTGGGAGAAAGGTAGTATTGTTCCTGTATAGATATTTTACTTTATATATGGAAAAATTCAGCTCTGGTGAGGCACATATATGAAAGAGAAGTGTTGATTTTTCCACTTCAAGAGTCTCTCTCTCTCTTTTTTTTTTAATTGCTTTATTAGCCTTGCATGGTGGCACATACCTGTAATCCCAGCACCCTGGGAGTCTGAGGTAGGAGGATCACAAGTTCAAAGCCAGCCTCAGCAACTTGGCAAGGCCCTCAATAACTTAGTAAAAACCTGTCTCAAAATAAAAAGGAATGGGGATGTGACTCAGTGGTTAAGTGCCCCTGGGTTCAATCTCTAGTACCAAAACAATAAATAAATATATGACCTTATTGAAATATAACTTAGCACACAATTCATCCACATAAAGTGTATAAGTCAATGATTTTGTTATGATATATTGTTTTGTTTTGTTTTTTACATCACATTGATTTTTTTAAATTGTAGTAAAAAATAAGTAACATAATTTTTCCATTTAAACCATTTTTAAGCATGCAATTGAGTAGCATTAGTTCTCTTTACAGTATTATGTAATCACCACCGCTATGAGAATCTGCGCACGCATGTGTGTTTTACTAGGGATTGAACCACATGGTAGGCAATGCTCTGAGCTACATTCCCCCACCCAATTTTATTTTATTTTATTTTATTTTATTTTATTTGAGACAGGGTCTCCTAAATTGACTCAAACTTGTGATCCTCCTTCCTCAGCCTCTTGAGTAGCTGAGATTACAGACATGTGCCACACGTCTACCTTCTCTTTTGCACTTAGATATAGTTTACTAATTGTTTATCACTGAAAACCCACACTCCAAGTGAAAATGATTGTCATTTGATCAACACGTATTTTGTGAGTCATGCTATAAAGTAAAAAAGTACTTTGGCATCAGTTTGCAGAGTGTGCACTAAGGAGGGCATTCCCAGTGAATTGAGGAGGACGTGTCTGAACAGCAGTGTATCCACAGCTTCCCTCAGAGATCAGGTGGCTGTCAGCACCACACCTTTCAATCTTGATTCCATTTTGATGGTATTCCCATGGAAGTTATCTCTGAGATGCAGATTAGCATACAGGATTTTTCCTAGGGCAAGGGTTTAGGATCAATACCTGTTGAAGGAAGAGAAAGGAAGCAAGATTGGGAGATAGTGAGCTATCATACATCCTAACAAAGTCCTCAGCCAACCCCCTAGGGTGCTATGAATCTAGGGGATTCAGAGTTGACTTGAATGGAGATGAGGGGACCAGATCCTTAAACCCCGTCACTGGTCAGTCATTGGAAATATTGTACCTTTAGCAAGAAGTTTCCTCAGTCAAGACAATTCCATGAATGGGCTGATGATTGAGAGCCACCTTCCCAAGAGCTTTCCCAACAAGAGGAATTTAGTCCTTCAGCTCTAAAGGAGTATCTGGGAAGTACATCCAACGCATTTCATCTCTTGCACTGCTCAGATCCACCTCTTTGTTTAAACTCTGGGAGAAGCTTTTGCAGGATTCCTAGAGAACGCTTGAGAAGAAAGTTAGTGAGATAAACTGTAGTCCCTATCCACTGTAGGTGGTCTCCAGGATGCAACTGATAGTCATTATTTTATCTCTATAACTCATCTTAGATTCCCCTCACCTTCAGCTACCACATCAGTTGGTCTCACTGGCTTACCTGTTGGCAAGACCCATTTCCTCATATTTGAGGAGTCTAAGTACCTTGTCATCATGTTCTTTTGGGGCCAGAATAGCTGTATTTGTCCATTTGCCACCAGAATTGGGCAAGAGGATTCAAAGAGGTATCCTGTGGATCACCTAGGTACTCTCATTGTGTGACGGCAAGGCTTACTTCATCCTAATAATCAGGATAATTATCCCTGCCAAGATGTGACTACTCTTCTTCCTGCTGATTCCCTTAGCAAAAGTACTGAAGCATGCAGGTAGCAGTCATAGTTCAATAGGACTCTTTGTCCCTGGAAGAAGTAAGTGTTCATGTTCCACTTCAGGAGCCAGATTTGCTCAAACATAAATTCTAGAGTTCTGGGAACGAGAAGAACAACTTTCCAGGCTTTCCCATGCACACTCTCCATCCCTGCCATCCAGGCTGCTTTATTCATGCCTATCTGGGCAGCTGATGACAGAGGTTCCCTGATAGAAATCGGTCAAGTCCCTTTGTCTACCTGTTTGCTTAGTGCCTTCTATGGTAGATGCTGTTTGATGGGCTTTAACATTAAAAAAAAAAAAAGATCTTCTCCCTTCTTTCCTTCTCCCACATACCCATTCACAGGCATCTACCCCGGATCTTCTAGTTTCTGATATTCTAATCTTTCTCCTCCCAGGATCATAAACAGTCAACCAAACCATTCACCACTGATCCTGAGGGCATATATATTCTAGTCTCTGAGCTGCTCTTCCTTCCTCCCAAAGTTGTACCACTTAAAGCTCTACTCCTTGAGAGCACTTTTCCTGCTCTGCTTCTATTGAGGCCACCCTGAGAAAGTCTATCTACAGTACAATTTCTGTATTAGTCAGACTTTCGTCCCAATGACCAAAATACCTTACAAGAATAACTTAGTGGATTAAAAGTTCATTTTGGGCTCACAGTTTCAGAGGTTCAGTCCATGGTTGGGTGACTCCATGGCTTTGGGACTGAGTAAGGCAGAACATCATGGCAGAAGGGTAAAGTAGAAGAAAGCTTTTAGCTCATGGAAGCCAAAAATCAGATAGAATTGAAGCCAAGAAAAAGAATATTCCCAAGGGCATGCCCCCAGTGACTTCCTTCCTCCAGCCATACCCCACATGTCTATCATTACTACCCAGTAGATCATTCAAATTATTGATCCATCAAATTGTAAATCTACTGATGATGTTACAGCTCTCGTGATCTAATCTTTTCACCTCTAAACATTGGATGTTTCCAACACATGAGCTTTTCAGTAAACATATCCAAACCATAACAACTACCATGATTCTTATCTTAAACATGCATACCAAGGCAAGCCATATGTGGTCAAATCTCAGAGTTTGTCCTTCTTCATCAACTGGTCTTAAAGGATTCTTTTGCAGTCACAGAAATAAGCTGAGGAAAGGGTGCTACCACAGTCATGATAGATGACATGGGGCGCTAGACTCTGTCTCTGTAGCTTAGTTGTGTGCCTGTTTTAACTCATGCTCATCTCCTTAGGGACTGTTATTGGGCCTTCCCAACCTTCAGATTCTGGCAGAATTTAGCCCATTGTTGGCAGTTCTGCCTCCATGGTCATTTAGTGTGCCGTGATTAAGCATGAAGCCTCTACTACAGCCCACAAGATAATTTTGAAACTTATATAATTCTAACTGTTGATGGTATTATCATGCTCCAGAAATCTAAGAGTCTATACTATAATTCTTCTATTGGGTTTATCATAAACTCACAAAGCATCTTTTTCTACCATTGATACTTCCAATAAAATGGTATCTATCTGGTCATGTAACTCAAACCTATCTCTGCTCCAGGGCCCTTTCCTGCTCTGAACATCAGTGAAAATTGACATCCTTCCACATTACCCAATACATGATCTAGAGCAACATTCCCAAGTACAGAGTATAGAAGAACCAAGGTACCTTACCAAGAGTTGTATATTGTGCTTCCTACTTTGTGGTCAAGATACATGATGAAAGGAAGGAAGGAAGGAAGGAAGGAAGGAAGGAAGGAAGGAAGGAAGGAAGGAAGGAAGGAAGGAAGGAAGGGAGGGAGGGAAGAAGGAGATATGTGATGTAATAATTTGTCCTTTAATTTTAAGGGAATATCTTGGCAGGCCTCAGAACAGGACCCCCAAAATATGTTACTGGTGTGGTAGGTTCTTTGTAGAGTTTATCTCCCACCCTCTGGAATGTGTCTCACTAAAGTATCCACAGATCTGTTTCTTTTTTTTTTTTTCTTTATCCAATCTGATCCAATCTTGTCACAGATATAGTGAAGTAAGGTGGTACTCTTTGGATGTCTAGATAGCTCAGACTATCTTAAGACAGAGAGAAGAGTTAATGTAGCCCTGAGGGAAAACTATAAGGGAATACTCTTGTCCTTTTCAAGTTAGTGCAAGTCATTTTTTATCCTTTCCAATAAGGTTGGAAAAGAAAGCATTAGCCAGATCAATGACTTTGCATCATATAACGAAGGACATGATAATCTGCTCAATGAAGAAGTTGCAGTTGGGGCTACTGCTTGGGGTTCCTATGATCCTCATTGTTTTCTCTGAACAGAGTTCTGTAACAGCATCTCCAACTGTCACTAGTAGGGGAAGAGAGGCACCACTGCTTCTTCAGAATCATATTTCTTGTTGTGGTGGTTATTGGTGTGCCCTCCTGAATTTTTTTTTTATCAGGGATTGAAACTAAGGGCACTTAACAACTGAGCCACATCCCCATCCCCTTTTTAATATTTTATTTAGAGACAGGGTCCCACTAAGTTGCTTAAGGCCTCACTAAATTCCCGAAGTTTGGCTTTGGACTCATGATTCTACTGACTCAACCTCCTGAGTCATGCACCACTGTGCCCAGCCTCCTGACCTTTCTGCAAAACAGTCATCCTGTGAGTTTTTCTCCCTGACATAGCACATGCACTCTCATGTGCCCACTTTGCTGAGCTTTTTGCACTACTCCTTCTATCACCATCTGCTACAGAAATTCGGTCATTTTTGCTCCAATTGGTGTGAATGACCATTTTTTCCATTTTTCTAGAGGGCCATCCTAGCAGCATGTTTGTACCATTTTCTGGGGGTCCTCAAAGAACGTTAAAATCCTGTGTCCCAGGAGAGGGCTCACATATCAATAAACTCTCTTTAATTGAATGAATAATCTGTTCTCCTTGTTTCTGCATTCTCACAATCCAGTCCTTCCCTGGGTCCTACAAGTTGACTTGTCCTACAGTTCCTTCAGAGCATGACTCCTTCCCTCCCCAGGCAGGCCCAGCATGTCCTCAGCTTATGTTGTGTCTTAGCCCTAGTCATTGACCTCGTGGACAAAAAAGGAGGGGAGAGTAGATTCTGTGGGAAAGAGGCACGTGGTATCTAACATGGAGAAGGCTCTGCATCATCTTCAGGCAAGAAGGGAATGTCAAGCCTTCCAGGGAGATGTGGGCTACTTCTACAGGTTCAGAGGGTCCCAGGGATTTCAGGACAGAAGATTCTTGGATGCATCAACCCAGAAGTTCCCTTCCCAATTCTCAGCATCCCACTCTTTTCTAACCAAGATCTTAACTTTATCCGACCAGGCTTTGTTAGTTTGGTCTTCTTTGGTGCTCATCTACTTTTAGAATTACATCTTCAGCCTGATCCTTGCAGCTTTCTCTTCCACAGAAGGAGATGAAAACCTCTTCATATGCTGCCCTCTGAATTTCACACTTAGGTTTTATTTGCCAAGTCATCATGATTAACTTTCTGTATCTTTTATGAGAATGGAGTTTAGTTATAGTGACCAAAATCTGTTGTCTTTAAAGTTACCATTTCTACTGTGTTTCCCAAAAGTTTAATACACTGTAGGATCTATCTCCCATAGGTGTACCATCCCCATTCATGATTGGTAAAAGTCTTAATAATTGTGCTGCCACATTGAGCCAGCAACTATCTATATTCCACCTACCACCAGTGATGGGATCCTCATTACCACCAAACAGCTCAAAATCTAGATCCAAAAATCCCATTCCAGTGATTTTCTCCTCTTTTATGATGACGGCTATCACAGGTTGGGTTCCCCAGGATGCAGACTTGAGATACATATTAATGTGCAGGATGTTTTTCAGGACTTTTTATTAAATCAACACCTGTGGAAAGGAAAAAAGGAAGCAGGATTGCTCAGAGAGAGAATTCGAGCTGTGGTCTAGGCTTAAGCCAACCATGTGGGGAGTTCTGAAGCTGGGATGTCCCTTCAGAGATGTCCTGAATTTGGATGAAGGGACCGGGCCTCTCTACCTCACATGGATCAATCAGCCCTGGGAGGAGGAGTGAGCTTGGGTGAGGTAGTTTTCCTCAGCCAAGGCAGCCCCACAAAGGGAGGAAAGCTGTGCTCAGTTTTCAGGAGCAATTCCAGGAACATGGAGAAGGGGGTGAATCCTTCCTTCATGTCCAGAGGGGGATGAGTAGTGAATACCACAGCACCCACCACCACAAAGGAAATGGTGAAAACTGGGAACAGGATGACATTGCAATCACTGATAGATAGTGACATATTTTGACTTTTATGAGGAAGGAGGTTTTGAAATGAGAGATGAGATAAAAAGTAATTTCTTCATGGTCATTTCTATGATTTCAAGTGGCTTCCTATAAGAGCATTATCTCATCAATATATGCAGCTCGAACATCCTGAACCTGCATGGCCACATGAAAAATAAGATAAAGGGATTTCTTTTAAGACTGAGCCATGTTATAAACAGCTTAAAAATGCCAAAAAATATTTTTTATTTATTACCAGAATGTAATGACTTACCTTTCTTGTTAGAAACAAACCTATTATGTATTATTTTATATATCTAAAAACATGCCTAAATGCTGCAATAAAATATAAATAAATACTTTCAGAGCCAAATGGAACTCAAAAATAGACTAGAAATCCATTTGCAGTTATCTCCTGATGTGCAGCATCCAACTGTCCCTCGTCTGAGTGTGATAAGCTCATCCACGGAGTGTCTGACAGTCTCCAGAGAGAGCCCTTGCCATGGTTTCTGGATCTGTGTGTGACTGAGCTATCCGGAACAAAAAAGCATGGGCCTTTCCCTACAGCTTTATAATTGTGAGATATTATTTTGTAATTTAATAAACAGAGGAAATCAAAACAATAAGAAAAGATGAAAAGAAACAAAGCAAAAATAAAGAAATTGACCTCGGTCATGCCATGATCAATGACTCAAGTGGATGATTCAAACAGATTATAGATGCTTTAATGAGATTGCCAGCGGCAGCATCCATCTCATGGCAATGAGATAATTATCACTTGATTTTTAACATTGTGCTTTATTTCTGTCTTGTGACAAGCACCATTTTGTAATCAATTTGTTATAATTTGCCTAAATTGGTAGAGATGGCTCTGACACCATACACACCCCCATATGTGCGTGCGTGCGCGCACACACACGCGCGCACACACACTTCTCAATACATCAACTGCTGTGAATATTTTTTTACTTCTATCATATGCTGGGGTTGCGATATAGGATATGCTTTTTCAAATGAAAAAAAATATTTATTGTTTTATTTATAGAAAATATTTACTGTTTATTGCAAGCTGCCCCTCCACTAAAATGTAAGGTCACTGAGAACAGAGACCTTGTCTCCTCGCCTTGTATCCCCATCACGTAGAACAATATCAAGCACATGGCACTTCCTTTCTCAATGTTTATTGCACAAGTGAATGAATAAAACCTTTACTTATCCAGCCAACCATACCCATCGGAAATGTACCTATTCATGCATCATCTGAGAAAACCAGGTTTACTAGTGAGTGAGTTAGTTTTTTAATTTATTTGGCAGATTAAATATGGTCTGCATATTCAATATGTATTATGTAAAATGACATTCTGAAGAAAGAGTCCTAAGGTGAAGGCCCATAAACCCAACAAACTGGTAACTGGAAGAGCCAAATTTCATCTTCATTTGCTCAGTCCTCCCAGATAATAGCATTAGGATAGCCAGAAAAAGCAAGAAAGGGGACCTGAAGCAGGCATGGCTGGGGCCTTGTTTAGTCAATCCTATTAAGCCTCATGCAGCTTTCATATTTAATAGCCTCCTCCCAAATACCTCACTAACCCAACCTAAATCACTCCTTTGTATAATACAGTGCATACCTGCTGCTCAATAATAGCTTCTTTTTCCTGCCCTCCTCCTGCCCAGTAGAGTTCCATTTATTACCTATCTTTGGTTGGGCCTTTCCAACAATCTTTTCATGTCCCCCCATACACATTTTCTATAAAGCCAGCTGAGCAATTTTGACCATCCCTGGAGATTATTGACCAACCAGGTTGGGTTTGCATTTATGAGCATGTAACGGAAGCTGACATGGCTCTTACCAGAATTAATAGTTCTTGGAACAATTTGCCTTCGAAGCATTTTATAAACAGCTTCATACATCTAAGGGCAAGGCAGATTTTAATTAGTGTCACTAATAGCTAAGTAATCAGAGGTAAAATAATTAAGTGACAGGACCAATAGGAGAAAGGGGTAGAAGGTGAACTTGGAGTCTGCCCTTTCAAGGTGATAGAAGTGTCCACTTGTCTATGGGGTGATATGGGCAAGACTTCTGTTAGCACTGACGGCTGGCAAATTGGTTTGTCTGGGTGTAATATCATTTTGAAACACCCGGCACTTCCTTCCTCTCACCCTCTCTCTTTAGTTTCTCCTCTTATTTAATTGTAGTTGCTCTATTCTCTCAGCAAAGCAGCTGCCTGACTGGGGAAGAGGTCCACCATACAGAGTCATGGTTTACAGTTTGCTAAATGTAAGCCTGCCTAATCCTTTGGTATCATTGGATTACTCTCCCCAAGCAAATTTTCCCAGCTTTCATCATGAGAATGGGCTCCCTGCCAAGAAAGCACTCATCCCAGCTCAGATCCACCTGGGCCTTCCTGATTGTAGACTCCCCCACCCCAGGCCATTAAGAGAGCTTTCAGCCTGAATATTTGCTCAACCATTTCTGCAAGTCAAATACAAAGTCTTTGTTCCGCGGAATCACTAACCTCTGTGCAAGATTCTGTTCTGAACTGTCGCCAGGAAAAGAGAAAGAAAAAGAAAGCCTTTGATCATTTGGTCAGTTTTCGCCTAATTTCATCTAATTATATTTAAAATGAATTTATAGTCTATTTAAATAAGTTTAAATAGTAACCAAGTTAAGATCAGAGAGTTTAAAGAAAATCATGCACCTATGCGGATGAATGTCACTCTACAGGTGGCTGCATTTGGAAAGTAAGTAAAAGCTTTCTGAAATTCCTGAATGCTTCATGAATGCTGTATCAATTAAAGCTTTAACCGATTAAAAAAAAATGTTCATGGTCATTTGCTGCCTAATTCCCTCCACAAGCTAAGAGAAGGGGGCCTTCTTAGATTTCAAAGGGATAGGATTCTTTGTGATGGCAAAACAGAACAAGGAGCTTGAGTCTCACACACACACACATCTCTGTCAATCATGTCTAACATTCCCAGTACGTATAAACTCTCTCTTGGAGCCAAGACAATAACACCTTGCCATTGAATCTCTGATTTTGATCCCTCCATAGCTAAACTTTAACAACTGTAAGCAAGCAATTGGGGAAGAAGGGTTGGTAAAGAGCTGCTTTCAGAATCAAGTACCCAGACTCAAAGAATTCAAGGATCTAAGGGGCACATTCATTGCACAGGCAAACAACAAAAATTACACCTTGAACACTGAATCTGTTCAAAGTATTATGAAAATGAAAGATTCCTCTATACATTTTCCACTTGTATGCAAAAATTCTGGAGCCTGAGTGAGGAAGCATTCAATGTGTTAAATGTGCACTAAGTAGCAAAACATTGGGTGGATTTCTATAACACTGTCTTAGTACTCCTTTATTCATGGAGATTGCAAATGCCTGAAACCCTAGATAGTATCAAGACCTATATGTCCATGTTTTCTCCTATATGTACATACATAGGATAACATTTACTTTATAAATTAGGCACAGTAAGAAATTAACAACTAATAAAATTGAATAATTATAACAATACATTTTTTTGTAAATGTGCTCTCAAAATTAAATTTTTGTTTTTATTTTTGAGAATATATGTGGTCTTTGTTCTGTACACTATGCCTGGCTTTATCATGTGCCCTGCCATGTTGCCACATGGTACCAGAGTTAATCTGTCCTTTCATGTTTTGTGCCCCAATGTTTCCTTTATACTTTTATGAAAGTAGATTCTATTAGGCATCTTCTTCCAGAAGAGCCCACTTTTAAGACAATTGAAGACTTGTTCTGAACAGTGTCCTCTCTCTTTAATCAACTTCTTCAGCTCTGTTGGAAATATGGCAACAGCTTCTTCAATGGCAGATACAGTTTCTCCAGTCATTTTTTTTATTTTTCAATCCACCCCTATTTCTGAATCTGTGTAACCATTGCTTTTTGCATTTTTTAATGCACTCATTTCAGAGGATCCCTTGCTGAACACTTCATATAGGCTCAATGCTTTCTGACAAACAACACATTGCTGTCAATCAGAGCATATTTTCTATTCATGTCTTTCACCACGAATTTAAAGCCTCTTCCACCTGAAGCACTTATTATGCCCTGTGGCTATAACTTTGCCATTTTGAGGTCCAACAGCCAAACTAGCACAGATTTCTTTTTCCTTCATAGTTTCACAGACAGAAGATTCATTCTTACTTCAAATTTTAGCAACCTCAGCATAAGACTTTTTATTCCCCTAAGTGGAGAACTATCCCCTTGTAAAGGTAGCACTTTATAGCTCCTCTTTGATATATCAGAATTACCAGCATCGCTACTCTTTTGTTTGGAAACCACTATTAATAAAGTACACGTTACTTAAATTTCAAGCACTGCAATACAATACAGTCAATCTGATAACTGAGATGACTACTAAGTGGCTAACAGGTAGATAATGTATACAGCCTGGATACATGGATACACCAGACAGAGAACAATTCATGCTCTGGGCAGGCAGAATGGCATGGTGTGAGATTTCATCACACTACTCAGAATGGCACACAATTTAAAACTTTCAAATCATTTATTTCTAGAATTTTCCACTGAATATTTTTGGATTGTGGTAGGCTGAGGATAACTGAAAACTTGGGAAGCAAAACTACAAAGTGGAACTACTGTACTTTATTGATTTACTTAAACCCAGCTTATCAAATATGTCAAGACTGAAGAACACATTTTTGTCGTGCTAGAGCCTCCCTTCTTTCACACTCCCCAGCCTTTACATTGCTTTCCAAAGCTGCTTCAGTCAATGGAGAGGGGCAAGGTCTCTTTATCATGTGCCTTTACCCACACAGAGATAAGTAGGTAAGTATTCTGCCAGGTTCACCTTTCCTCCTCTTCCTCCAATCTTCCAGAAGATGGAGGACAGTAAGGTCTTAAAAATACAGCACCTTAAAAAAGAAAAAAAAAAGATGATATCTATGACTTAAATATCTATGACTTAGTCCAGGTGAGCATGGACTTTGAGAAGGGTTAAAAAGGCCATTCTATTTGGTGGTCAGCAATGTATCTTATTTTAAATCAAGTTCCTAAAGACAGGGGACCATACATTTGCTGAAGTGGGGAAGGTGACAGCTAACAAATGTGTGAGTTGATAAGAAGCTTAACTGGAACTCAGCTTCATTCATAGAAGTCTGTTTGGCACTCCCAAGTTTCACTTTGCATTTCTGGGTTCACCAAACCCTCAGATTCGATGCTGAAAGTCAAAGTGAAACCCCCCATGAAGAAAACCACACTGATTTTTACCTGCTTTAATGTCAACATTTTAAGAACCTGACAGTAAATCAAATCAGTTTACTCTACACCTTTGGGGGTATATAAAATACCTCCACTAAAGTGTCAGCTAATTTGATTGGCCTCAAAAATATTTACCATTTCAAGAATTTTAAATAAAATCAAAAGCCTCTACACATATCTAACAATGTTAAACAATTGTATATGCTTTGTGAAAACCTGAAAATCCCAAAGTCCTTCAAAACAATGGCCAAAAGTAAATATTGAAAATTTCTCTATAATATGCATACAATAACACTGTCAACAAAAGAGAGAAAAGGAGTAATAGCCCAAAGAATGAAGATAGGTAGGAGGAAAGTTAGAGGGGGGAAAAAAAACAAAATATGGGTGCCTTTTCTATTCATTACTGGAACAGGTAGAATTTTCACTTGTTACCAGAATTAGTCTGATTTGAAATGCTCATCTGACTTGAAATGTTCAAATTGGTCCTGGGGCCAGATTGGTCTGTCCAATTTACCTGGGGCTGAATTTGATCCATTCTGTGTACCCAGGGCCATCTTCATTGCACCGGGGACTGCATCCTTGGGTGCTCTTCTGTCCATAACCCTGACAAAATAGGACTAGGGCAGCCCAGCTTCTGTAAGGCATCAGAGTTGCTGAAAGTCAGAGTAGAAGAACTAGGAAGAAAGCCAAGATTTGGGAATGTACAAACAGCAGAGCAGGAGTGGCCAAGTTAAAGACCAAGGTCAAAGTAACAGAGTGAGAGCTGAGCCAGGTGGGAATAGGTCAGTCAGGAAGGCTGGAGACAAAGAAAACAGGAGCTAGGGGAAATAAGGCAGCTCCTAGAAGATTGTTGGAACTCCCCACCATCATCAAGGTGGGGGTGCCCAGGGAGGGGTCGAGGACACTCACCATTGACAGAACACAACCAATCTTACCCTGGAAATCAAAATCTGGTTACCTTAAAGCCCAAAAGTCCTCCCTTTTGTGGAAATGAGAACTCTTGGATGCTCTACTATTCCCCACCCACCTTTTTTCCCCAAATAAAATGGTAACCCTGGGATTTAGTTTTCTGTCTTTACTAATAAAATTCAAAAGGCCTATGTGGAAATTCCATGAGGATGAAGATGAAAATATATATATATGGCTAGATGATCCTATAGTTCATGTTGCTGTTATGCATCTGCCATCCCCCACATAACACTCCCCCCCCCCATTGTGATTTCCTTGTGGACTAAGACCTTCATCTCTCTGTTCCATCTCTCTGTCTTTGAGGCCTAGTCTAATGCTTGGCACTTCCTAACTGCTTATAAAAATGCTTACTTTAATGTTCAAGTTGAGGAATGGTCATACTATTTGACACTTTTTTTTTTTTTTTTTGACAATGCTGGGGACAGAACCCAGGGCCTCATGCATGTTACCTGGGCTAGTGCTCTACCACTGAGCTACACTCCCAGCCCCCATTTGATACTTTCAGTCTCTCCAGAGTCACAAATATGTTTGAAGCATTTGTCCCCAGAGTCAATTAAATATCATCAATCTCCAGGAAGCTCAGAAGTACCAACCACCCTTAGGCTCAGTTACCTTCCCTGGAATGAAAGTGGCTGGTATTTTTTTCTGGAAACATATAAGGAAGTAACTTATAAGCAGCTCCTTTTCCCGCCTTTTTGCCTGTATAACAGAGCCATTTCTCCTTGCCTCAAAAAATATAGTGTGTTTCCAAGCTGCAAAGAAACCGTTGAAAATTAAACCACACAACAGCATTTTAATGAGAACATGATTACCTAACACCCCTCTGTGGTTTTTAGGTGGCCTTGTGCCAACCTTCCAAACTGCTACCAGAAGCCCAGAGTTAAAAAAAAAAAAAAAAAAAACAAGAAGAAAGAGACCAAAAAAAAGTGATTAGCATCCCCTTAGTGAAGGTAGCTTTCTTGGATGGCTTCCAAATAGATCTCTCTAGAAGGACCTAGGTTATTATTGGTGCCTACAGTTGAAGAAAAAACTTTCTTCCTGTTTTGAAAAGTTTGAGAGACAAAAAAAGGGGGGGCAACCTTGAATTAGTACACGATGTCCTCAACTCAAGTGTTTTCAGCACTGAGCTCCACTGTGAGTGGCTGTACCCAGTGCTGTCTGTCTCATCAACTTGCCCTCTGCGTACCCACTTGCTATTTCTGTAGCCTAGGTTACAAGACCGCAGGTGTCAATGCTGCAAGGTGGAAGCTCCAGGGCCCTCAGAACAAAACCTGGGGCGCAAGCGGGCACTTTGCACCAAGCGTGCCCGATAGTGGGCACAAAGAGTCAGACAGAGGTGCTGGGGCTCACATGAGGGTCATTTCTCTGGGAGCCTTCTTCCCTTGGTCTCCATCTGGCCAGCACTTATATAAGTCAGGGTTGTGGTTTCATTTCCACATTAGGTTTCCTGACTCAACCCCTGAGCCACCTTCTGTAGTTGTCTTCCCACCGTTCAATGTCACTCAGATGGCTCTAAGAGGCAACATGAAAAAGGGGAGAGCAGAACTGGAAGACACTGGAGTGGAATCCCTTCAATCCCCAGATGACTAAATCAAGGCACAGATGAGCAAATCACAGGAAGTATGCCCTAACCCACAAGAAGACTCAGAGACAAGAACATAACTACCATCCTCATTTCCAGGCTGTGCGCATTGCCCTAGCCTGGCTACCTCCAGTTCCTTTCAGTAACACAGTAACTTCACACAAAGTGATGGCCCCAGAGCTGGCCCTTTGTAAATGCTACTTTTCTTCCTGGCAAAGTACTCTGTGCTCTGCTAAACCCTGACAAAGATAAGTGGGAAAGTCCTCAGGGAGTTCCATTACCTCAAAGGCAATAAACAACACAGACACATTTGGCATAGAAACAACACAATCAAATACACAGCAGAATGCAAGATGCTGAAGAGTGTGAATGCAATGAAAAGTCAAAGGCTCTCCCTCCTTACTCCCTCACCTGGCTAACTCCACTGTTCTTAATTTTGAGATCACTTCTTTTGGGAAGCCCTTTGGGTTTGATTTAGGTTTTGTGTAAGTGTGCAATGGTCTGTGTACTCCACGATGACAGGTTCCCATTCTGCCTTATACATTGCTGTCTCCCCATGCCTAGTGCCTGGAACATAGTGCTCTGTAAACATCTGCAGAAGGAAGAAGCTGAATGTCCATCAGGAAACTCTAACCAGGACCTGCGATTGGAGATGGTGTCTAAGATAGGAAAGGTCTCTGTCTAGAAAGTGGTCTAGAAATGTGTGGATAATACCCCCACACATCACAGAAAACCACTGCAATCTGTGCTGGTGGGTGAGGAGACTGGTCAGTGAGGAGACTCCCACAGACAAGGGTCCCCTTTAAGGAAAAAGAGCCCAGACTGGAAGGCCCAGACCGAGAGGTCAGGAATGCTAACAGGATGGCAGCAATTTGAAGGGAGATGATTCAAAAAGAAAAGGATTAAGGGAAAATCAAATTCTAGAAGTCACTCAGTTCGATTTTAGAATCTGATTTGGGGAAACAGTTTCCTACACTGGAAAAGAGAGCTTTCAGGGTTCCTAGAGGCTGCTGCCCTCACCCCCAATTTGGAAGCATTGAATCTCTTTCTGAGCACCTGAAAAGACTAGCTGAGTTTCACCTCAGGAAAATGCAAAATAGTCAGCTGCAGCCTAGGAAAAAAAAAAAAAAAAAAGGTTCGTAAACTCCAGCACAGATTTCTCTGAAACACTCTTGTAAAGGGAATTCTGAAAAGACCACTGACTCATTTCAGCCGAGTGGCAGGGTGATCCTTTAATGTGGCGGGAACATGACCAAGAAACCACTTCTCTTTGGCGAGAGGAGACTTCTCTTTGGGGAGCTGTTCGCTCTGACTCTTATCTGGTGTCTGTCCCAGGCAAATGAGCTTCATCTCCATCTTCCACTCAGGGGCACCTGGTCTGCATTTAACAAAACAAAACAAAAAAAAAAAAAAAAAGAGTTCCACAAAGAATTATAATTGTCAACAGCAGAGAAGGCTACCTTATGGCTCACCCACAAGATAATTATAACAAGGAGCAGAATGATTGGTCTGACAGTGGGTGCAAAGAAGGAACAAGGAGTCATGAAGAACAATTGGGACTGGCTTACAAAACATGCCCTACCCCCTATACCCTGGATAGAAAAGGCCCCCTTCTAGGCAGCCATACACTGCATGAAACACAGCAGACATTTAGTGTCGATTCCTCCAAATCATCCTTAGCAAGAAGCTAACTAAAGAGGATGCTCAGAAAATGAGAGAATGGAAGACAGATGAGCATGGCAGCCTTAAACTGTTGCTGACACATTCCACTCCAACCTTGGGTAGACGAGGAAGAAAACTGTGACTCATATCTATATAAGACCCCTATAGTTCTGCTGCTCTCCAGGAAAGATTACCTCGAGGTTACAAGGTTATAGACCAGGTCTATGGGCTGAGCTTCCATTGCAGAGCGCAGCAAGGGCCCACTCAGCTAGTCTGTTGGACTGGCCTCACTATGGAAGCCATCCCTTCTTTGGGACCATCCTTTTTAAAAAATTTATTTGTTCTTATTAGTTATACATGATAGTAGAACATATTTTGACATATTATACATATATGGAGTATAATTTCTCATTCTTCTGGTTGTACACAATGTAGAGTTACATTGGCAGTGTAATCATATAAGTGCATAGGATAGTAATGTCCTATTCATTCTACTATCTTTCCTATTCCCAGCCCCCCTCCCCTCCATTCATTCTCCTTTGTTTAATTCCAAGTATTTATATTCTTCCCTACCCACCCCTTTATTGTGAATTAGCATTTGCATATCAGACAAAACATTCAGCCTTTGGTTTGGGGGGACTGGACTATTTCACTTAGCGTGATATTCTCCCGTTCCATTTCTTTTCCCAGCAAATGCTATAATTTCATTCTTTTTTATGGCTGAGTAACATTCCATTGTGTATATATACCACATTTTCTTTATCTGTTCATCTATTGAAGGGCACCTAGTTTGGCTCCATAGTTTAGCTATTGTGAATTGAGCTGCTATAAACATTGATGTGGCTGTGTCACTGTGGTATGCTGATTTTAAGTCCCTTAGGTATAAACTGGGAGTCAGACTGGGTCAAATGGAGTGGTTCCATTCCAAGTTTTCTGAGGAATCTTCATACTGCTTTCCATCATGTTTGCACCAATTTGCAGTCCCACCAGCAATGTATGAGTGTACCCTTTTCCCCACATCCTCACCATCATTTATTGTTACTTATACTCTTGATAGTTGCCATTCTGACTGGAGTGAGGTGAAATCTCAGTGTAGTTTTAATTTGCATTTCTCTAATTGCTAGAGAAGTTGAACATTTTCTCATATATTCGTTGACCATTTGTATTTTTTTCCTGTGAAGTTCCTGTTCAGTTCTTTTCCCCATTTATTGATTGAATAATTTGGGTTTTTTGTTTTTATTTGGTTTGGTTTGGTTTGGTGTTAAGTTTTTTGAGTTCTTTATGAATCCTAGAGATTAATGCTGTATCTGAGGTATAGATGGCAAAGATTTTCTCCCATTCTGTAGGCTCTCTTCACATTCTTGTTTCCTTTGCTGTGAAGAAGCTTTTTAGTTTGATTCCATTCTCTTTACTGATTCTTGATTTTACTTCTTGGGCTTTAGGAGTCTTGTTAAGGAAATCAGTTCCTAAGCCAACATGATATAGATTTGGGCCTACTTTTTCTTCTAATACGTGCAGGGTCTCTGTTCTAGTGCCTAAGTCCTTGATCCACTTTGTGCAGGGTGAGAGTTAGGGGTTTAATTTCATTTTGCTACATACGGATTTCCGGTTTTCAGCACCATTTGCTGAAGAGGCTATCTTTTCTCCAATGTATGTTTTTGGCACCTTTGCCTAGTATGAGATAACTGAATTTATGTGGGTTTGTCTCTGTGTCTTCTATTCTGTACCATCGGTCTATGTGTCTGTTTTAGAACCATCCTTTTCTTGCCACCTATCTGGATTTGAATTTCTAAGGGGAGCCTCAAACAGCCCCAATGCCAGTGACCATTGAGATCCCTATAACTAAAAGAACAGTCTCTCCTAATCAGATGGGCATTCCTTAGGAATCCGGAAGGACATTTAAGGGGGAGGGGCTTGGTTGTCAAATTGTAAGCAGCCCTTTCCCACCCTCATACTGGAGCAGCTGTAAATAGTGGGTGGCTGTCTCTGGGGGACCCCCATAAGGCACACACATGCTGCAGAGTACAGTAGGGAGCATCAAGTCACTGACTTCCCTGGTCCTTACCTAAAAAAACAAGATGAGCATCTGATGCCCTTGTCCTCCTCCTTCCCCCACATCCTCAACATGGGGCTTCTGTCATCTTCAGAGAGTGACATCCCCAGCTCAGAAAGGGTGCAGGACAACTGTGCCACTAATGTTGATGATGATGACTACCCTGGTGGCAAATAGCAGGTACCACTATTATCTCTTAGCAGATGCCCTATTACATGGAGTAGGTAACCTGTCCAAAGCCCCTGAGCTAGTGAGCCCAGGCCTCTTATAATGGACAGAGGAATTGGGTGTGTCAGAAGCACTTTTTCAGCACCACCCTGTTCTGGCTCCTGCAGCATCAGTCTCCTGTCACTCGTTGGCGCCAATTTTGTGCTTGAAATCTCAATTGTGGGTTTGAGGTCATAACTGTCTGTTCTTCCTCAAGAGGGGACACACCCACTGTTCCCTGGTTTCATTTGTACATTGGGGTTCCAACTGTCACTCCCCAGCCACCGCATTGGTTTCACTTCCCTGGGCCCTAATTCATTCGAAATAGGGACCTACCTACCAAAGTCCGTGTGAGAAATGAGAAAAGGGGTGTAAATACAATGCCGGCAGGAGCCTCACCATGATCTGTTCATGCACCAGTGAGCACTTCACAAACAAAAACCATCCTAATGAATTATTTTTGTCTTTCATAACAGTCATCTTCACCTCTGGCTGACATCAGAATCATCCAGAGTGTGTTCTTAAAATACAAATGTTCATGACCCTACCCCAGCCATGCCAAATCAGAAACGCAATGATGGGGTCCAGGAATCTGAATTTTATCTAGCATTAAGCTCCTTGTTGTGCAGGGGCTAAGGCCCAGCTCATGTTCCTCCTTCTGGAAGGTTCCATAAGGGATTCTTACCCAGTAAGAAGTTCAGATGACCCAAAAGCTACCTCTCAAATAGGAATCCACTTATTTGATTGGTTCTCGTCTTGTAGCTCCCTAACTACAAGTTGAGCAGTGATTGGAATACAGAGAAATATTTCTTCTATCCCATTCCACATTGGTCATCTCCCAAACTCATATCTCTGGCAGTCAAAATAGGAATAGGCTCCAGGTACCAGACTAAAACTACACTCCCTCCATAACTACCCTTCCTCTACTAAACATGAATATCACTTTTAACAACCACAAAGTTTCATGAACCACCACATGAAAGCTGCTCATGCTGGTAACATGTCTGTTAACAAATAATATTCTTACACACACACACATAAAACTCCTATGAATTCAAACACTTCCAGATAAATTTAGTACTTTTTAAAATCACAGTGGTATCCACATGTATTTGAAATGTTACCAGACAATATTTATTCAACCTTTAGAAAGATTTGGGACTTGGGAATATTTGAACCCTATACAACACCCTCCATAGGGGTCCAGATTGGGAACCTCAGACTGGGAACTAGCCTGCACCACCCTGTCAGGGCCAAAGGTCAGTAGCCTGCCCTCACTTGTTCCTGCACAGCAAATGTCACCTAAAAACGCCAACTGTGAAAATAGCAGTGTTTGAGATGACCTGCCAGTGAGTAACCAAAGAGCCAGAAATGTGATCTGAAGCCAAGAAGGAAAGAGAAAATGGATCTGAAAACAAACTCTTCCCATTGCAAATTGTATCTGTGGCCATCCTGGAACCACACTTCATGAACCAACAATGAACAAGCCAAACTAGACCAAAACACTCAGCAAAGAAAATATTATAATGGAATAAAGGTCTGGGAGACAAAAATGGCTGTTTTCCTTTAGAATGACTCTGGCACAATTTATAAATAAAGGCACAAATGTAGAACAAGTTATTTTCAATGTTTCACTGAAATTATGCCTGCAGGTAGGTATGCCCTGGAAGGACCAACTTCAAGTATCTTGGGTATGACATCCCAACAACACGCTCACCTGGGAGGCGAGTGCCGTGGCGATAGTGTGGGCTTCCTGGGAAGCTCAGCTCAGATTCCATCTCTTCTGTAAATCTTTTCCCAGGTCCACTGGTTTGTAATGACTCTTTCTCATCTGAAACACTGGGTCTTGACCATGGTCATTCTAACTCTGTCTGAGGAGGGCAGACGCCATCAACTTCTTGTTTTCTGTAAAAGTCACCTCTAACCATAAAAGTTACAGACAAGTGTATCTGAACTGTTGATGACATCACAGATGTTGATCTAAACTCTTACCTAAGCTCCTAGGACATCTGCTTTTTCTATTCTGCCTTTTCTCCTCGAGCTCTTTGGCACAGTCCTCGGCTCTGATATTGCATAGTCACACACTGATTTGCTTTAATCTAACATGTCGTCCTATCCTACAGAATCAACTGGTCTTACCCAGGTAGAACATTACAAATATAAGGAAGGATCTAGAAATCTACATTATTTTTTTGTCTGCCAAGTTTACCTCCTCTGATGGTTATCTTCTAAAGATGTGCAAAGGAGGTGAAGTCACCTTGATGACATCACTAACCGGATGTCATTGTACTACACAAAAGCCCACAAGTCAGAGGCAGGCATTGCTTGAGAAACCCAAAGTCTGAAAAATAAAAAAAGATAAGCCTTCAAACTTTCTCTAAACAACATCAACTCCCCTCCAAAATCGTCTCCCTTGACCTGCATTCATCACATCCTAACTGCAGTTAGAGACCCCCTGGCTTCCTCTTTCTTCCTCAGTGCCACATCAATGAGTCACCAGATGCTGGTTCCCTAAGGTTTCTTCTGCCCATTAGCCTCCTTCTAACTCCCACCACTATGCAGCTAACCAGACCTTTATAACCTTCCACCCTAGTTACCCAGATATTTTTCTATCTGGTCTATCCACTTCAGCTTTCTCCTTCCAATCCATTCACCACCCCACTTAAGACCAAATTAAAAAGCCTGTAATTCTGCTCAGATTATTCTCCCAATCAAAATCTTCACACTTTTCCTATGCCTTGATAGAACAATATGCAGACCTAGCCTTGTTTATTTTTTTATTTTTTTTTTTTTAAATATTTATTTATTTTTTCTTAGTTCTCGGCGGACACAACATCTTTGTTTGTATGTGGTGCTGAGGATCGAACCCGGGCCACACACACGCTAGGCGAGCGCACTACCGCTTGAGCCACATCCCCAGCCCTTAGCCTTGTTTATAATTCCATCTCTGTTCTGGCCTCCATATACGTTACCAGACAGAACCCCAGCCTGTATTACAGACAACCAGCTGATCCCTGTTCATGACTGCAACTTTCTATTCATGCTTTCTTCCTTCCTGTTGAACTCTTTCCAAGTCAAAATCTTATCCATTCTTCATATGTATTTTCTTTGTGAAAGGAAGGCCTCTTCTTTCCCTCCTGGACCTTATGTGTACATTGCCCATCCTGCTCTGGCTCAAGTCACAGTTACTTATGTTCTTCTATTTATGTCCCATGCTAGACTTAAGTGTCTTGATACTGAATATCGTATGTTATTCATACAGTATCTTTTCCAGTACCTAGGGGAGTGCTGAACATCATTGGGACTCAAAATACTTTGTGGAAAGAAAGGGGAGAGGGAAGAAAGGAAAGATAAAAGGAAGGGAGGAAGGGAGCAAAAAAGAAAAGGCAGAGAGAAAGGGGAGGAAGAGAGGAGGGATCTAATGAAGAGGCTTCAGAAATAAGAGGAGGAAATCAGAAGGGGCTAGTTAGCGCAGGAAGAGAAGCCACTGAAGAAGAAGACAGGTTGTGAAGATAAATGGGGAAAATAAAATACTATAGGTCTGATCTTGGGCAGCGTGAGAGTATGTGTACTAAATTTGCAAGGGATTTGCAAGGGAGAACCATGGAAACTTGCTTGCACCATCAGAGAACTTAACAGCAACCCTGATTTTATTCAGTGGCAGACAATCATCTTATTATCTCCCCCACCTTTCACAGCAGGGCTGAGGTTTTCAGGCCAAAGAATGGTCTCTGATTTATGAAGTCATAATGGGTAGAAGCTCACCTCATTTTATACTTATCTAGATTTAATTAAAGCATCTTATCTCTAATAATAATTAACTTTAACTGAACAATCATTCCACTTTACCAAGTAGCCATATGGATTACCCTGGATGGTCCTCAAATCAATCTTGGTAAGATAAATAGTTAATAGGATTACCAGAGAGTGGCCTTGCACTTCAGAATGTGATAAACTTCTGGTTGTGTGCTGTCATCTCCCTTGGCCCTCACTCATATCTCCATTACCTAAGTCACACTCAGGGAAACCCATCAACCCCAGTTTGAAGAACACAAGCCACTGCTTTATACTTCCAAGTCTTTGCCCATAGGGTTCTCTGGGTAGAATTTGCTTTTAGTCCTTCAGCAACTTCACCTCCAGAATCATGTCTTCTGAGGGGAGAAACAGAATAGCATCCACTGAGAGAATTTCTAGGGTTCTCCTTTGGAGATTGGGGATGACCATCAACAGACAGGCATGCCTGGTTTTTGACAGCTGCTTCTGTGGAAATTCTGGAAGATGAACCAGGACCTAAGAGATTATGGGACCCATACCATCACCTCTGACCAGTGAAGAAATACAGACATGTGCATATACGTGCATATACGCTCTTTATCCAGTACACCCCACCCCAGCAACAGACAGAAGGGAGGGCTTACATAGTAAAACCCACTTCCCTCGCTCTCAGGAGAAAGAGGTGTTTACACTTAGAACAAAGTGGGACAGCAGACGGGTGGGGGAGAAACTCAGACTTGTATTGGTCTCTTTGTACCAATTTCTGGATGAATCCACTCCCCTATCTTTAGCTCCTTCTTCTACAGAATTCATTTAAGATGGGCATATTCCATTCACCGAGGGACACAATGGCATGGGGCCTGGAGACTGCCGATAACAGGTCTTGAGATCAGAGTATTCTATGTGGTTCTCTCTGATTCAATGTGGATGTGAACAAATTTTTCAAGAAGAAAATGAGATGTATAGCTTGAAAAAAATATATACTTAATGATGTACATTTTTTCCAAGATACAAAGTATTGAACCCAGGGTGCTTTACCACTAATCTTTACCTCTACCCCTTTTTGAGATAGGGCATCACCAAGTTTCTCACTGACTTTGAACTTGGAATCCTGGCTCAGCCTCCTGAGTAGCTGGGATTACAGGCATGCACCACTGCATCTGGCATGAGGTGCTTTTTAATATTTGGAAAGCAGTCTATTGTTTTCACAATACAAACTAGAAGAAGTAAGTAAAGTTAACAAAACTCTCTTGACTGTCGGGGAATGGACAGCAGAAATATCTTCTGTATATTTGTACTTTCAAAAAAGAGGCAAAGGACAACTCCTGGGACCGGTTGCAAAAGAGCATCAGTTAAATTTTTACAGATAGTATAAAAGGATGAAGGGGATCTTTGCCGACCAGGCACTAGGGAGCCTCTCTCACTTTCTAGGCCAGTCCTAGGACACTCAACCCCTGAACTCAAAGAAAGAATGTGTGTGATGGTGTCTTAGTGAGCTTTCCCTTTTCTAGAATGGACATTAGGAAATGGGGAAGGCAAATGACAAAGAAGAGAAAAATCAGGAGATGCTAGGGTCTCCACAAACTCAGAAGCATGAACTAGGGGGTAGAGCATTTGCTTGTAAGAGGCTCTGGGTTCCATCCTCAGCATTGAAAAAGAACATTTTTTTTTTTCAGAAGCACTAGAGAACTTGGATTTCTGGGGCAGCAATAAGTGTAAGTGTGTGGGCGTACATGTGTGCACACGTGTGTGAGAGAAATTGGGGAAGGTTTTGGTGGAAGGAGGCGGGTGGTTCTTTTTTTAGTCTGGCAAATTGTCAAACTGTGACAAAAACATCAGCACACCCCATGGGTGAAAGGAATAGGAAAAAAATCCCTTCAAAAAAGTAACCAGCTGCCAAAACTTTAATGCTGAAGTGAAATTTTACCTGGGGTTGGAGGGGAACCTGTTCAGTCTAGAGGAGGTTCATTCCTAAATCAGGTTAGGGAGACACTTGACAAGGGAGCTGGGATACCCTCCCATTTTCTACCAACTGGACACACAAATAGAGACCAGCTCATGGAAAGGATTAATCCAAGTGGTTCAGAGTTGTTCCTAAAGTGTCTCTGTGGAAGTTGTTCTTTCTTCTCTGCCCCCCCCCCCCAAGCAAGTCATAAACTATCCACATGTTAGCTGTCTCCCAAACCATAAAGAAACAACAGGGAGGACATAGGACCTTTGATGCCTGCTCAGACAGCAGAGCTGCCCCACCTTGGCTTTCAAAGGTAAGAGGGGCCAGGGACAGTGGTAAGCAAAAATAACCCAAATAAACACAGCCCAGCGGGTGCCACATCGGATTAAACACCTGGATAAATGAGTTGTGGGGGAAGGGGAAATGAAGAAAACCGGAGACATGCCCCCGTGGTATTTTTAAATGACAGTGAACCCTTTTCCTTTCCTCTATTTAAAAATAAAGTGTTCCAACACAGAGCCATCCCCAGCTCACACAGATCTCAGGAAATTCCCTGAGCTTTTCAGGGGAGGGAATGACAGGGAAATCTAGATGATAAAACAATATTGTCTCCAGGCAGCCACCAGCACCTGTTAAAAGGAAACCCATTTGAGTATGTATTGTCAGATGACTTTTTAAGTTTTCATTTGAACCTGGTTTTGCCTAATGTAACACAAAGCAAAGAGGGGGTTAACTTCATTCTTTATTAGCCTGCTTCCGACACTGCTACTTTCCTGCATATTTTTCTCCAAGGCAAGTATGTCTGAAAGTCTCAGGAAGCCTTAAAAAGTCTAGCACTAAATCTTTTGAGACACTTAATCCCTAAATCTTCCATGTTTGGAGATAATTTCCTTTATGAAAAGAAACCCTAACCTGGCCCAATTCCTCTCTCAAACTCACTAATGGAACAAAGAAGCCTCTCATTAGACTCATCTCTGTGGCTGCAGAAAAAGTGTCTCAGAAAGAGCACGTTTTTGCTTTAGCCTCAGGATGGCTTTGGCTGTCGCCTTCTTTGGCTTCCTCTCCTGGCGTCTCATCCAGGCAAGCTCTAGCCTAGTTAGATCCAGTGGATAGCAAAGAGGAGAGCCAGGTGCCCAGGAGAAAGGAAGAGTTGTCTAGTGACTAGGGTTTGCCCAGCATAAAATAGGCTCTCTTTCCCCTGCTGGGCAAGACTTCCCTGGGAGTGTTAAGAGACTGGACCACCCACATGGTTTTGTTGAAGTTTTTCCTTACAGTGGTTGGAAGATAAGACCAAATGGCTCCAGAGGACTCCTTCCAACCCAAATCTGAGACTCCGTAACTACAGGAGGGGCTTTCGAGGCACCTATGAGAAACTCTTTATTACTTCTCTTTCCTTCCCTCATCACACATCTCTCTTCTGCCCTGCAATTAGAAGAAAGAACATTTCACACTTTATTTAAGGCTCCATTTCCCTTTACCTGACTTCTGTGGGTAATGATGGAGAAAGCCGTTTGCCTGGCTAATTAAAGCCCTCCACTGGCAAGAGAGATATTTTAGCAGCTGAGATCTGAACCTATATTTAATATGGATCATGTCTTTGAGCACTTATGTGTTCCACACTGTACTAAAGATTTTACATATATATTGTATTTAATCCTCCAACAATCCAAAAAGTGAAATGCTACTGTTATCTAGATATTACAACAAAGGTAATAGATTTAGAGATACGCTTGCCCAGATCTACACTGGTAAACCATGTGCTGGTAAATAAGTTCTCAAAAAAAAAAAAAGCCTTAATTTATCACATTTGCTGATTTCCATGGTGTAATATCCCCACTGTGGTCAATTTTAAGCTATCAACATGATGTCTCCAATTTTAGAGGTAGAAGAGTAGATACGTTAATGCCTGTATGAGCCAATGCAGTACCCCCATGCTCTGAATCACAGAGCTACACTGTCTGGTTTGCAATCCCTTCTACTGTCATTCCTCTTATTTAAAGAAAAGGATGAAGAGTGTATTTCTTGTTGAAGGATGTTATCCTACAATAGCTGAAAGGAAAAATCAGGCTTCGGGCAGAGGGTGTTGCTCAATGGTATAGTGCTTGCCTAGCATGTAGGAGATTCTGGGTTCAAATCCCAGGAGAGGGGGGTGGAGGAGGGAGGGAAGGAAGGAAAGAAAAAAAGAAAAGAAAAACAGACCAAGCCCTCATGCATCAAGGTAGCAGATAAAGCAGAGAGCCAGGGATGGGAAAGGGGTTGAAAAATATGAGTCACAGAGACTTTCTTAGTTCTCTTTAGGGACCCAGACTTGAATTAATCAGAAGCCACAGTGGAGGATCAATTCAGAAATCCAAAGTGACTAATTTCAATCTTAGAGATATGGGCACCCCACAAAGATTCTGAAGCCAGCTGTTGTCTATTTTCATTGCTGCCTATGTGTGTCTGTTCCTTTCATCATCTTAGACTACCTTAGACCAGTGTAAACTGAAAGTTTGTAGAGTTTTTGTGTTTGTTTTGAACCAATACTATTTACTTACTTTTTTTTTTCTGATGCTAGGGATTGAACCCAGGGCCCAGTGCACACTAGGCAAGTAATGTACCATTGAGCCATGCCCTCAAACCATGAACCAACATTTTTTAAGTTTATAGATTTCATATTTCAAAAAATCAGGACTTTCATTCTCTCTTCACGATGAGTGAAATTCCCACATAATAGTGGAAGGTAGTAGCTGCCACTTCTAGGCAAGGCATACATACACCTTCCAGTTAGCTACAGTCTCCACCACTTTCTATTGTCTCACTCATTTACAATATCTGCAGGTTTCCAAACTTTGTCACTTGTGTCTTAGATTTACAAGAGCTCCGTAGCTTTAGATTCAGAAAACTGTCAAAACAGCCAGGCATGGAGGCACATGCCTATAATCCGAGGCTGGGGAGGCTGATGATTGCAAGTTCAAGGCCAGCCTCAGCAACTTAGTGAGACCCTAAGCAACTTAGAGACACCATCTCAAAATAAAAATTAAAAAGGGCTGGGAATGTAGCTCAGGGCTGGGAATGTAGCCCAGATTCAATCCCCAGTACCAAAGGAAAGAAGAAGAAGGTGGAGGAGCAAGAAGAGGAGGAGGAGGAACAGGAAAAGGAGGAGGAGGAGAATAGGTCAAGCAAAATATTGCATGGATTCCCCTACACACAGAGACACATACACACAAATAATTCCCACCTTGTCCTTCTGCCAATGTAATGCTCTTGGTAGACTCAAAACCCATCTACATGATCAATCAGACCACCACATTTCTACAAGAACTGGGGCTCTGCCATGGGATGCATAGTTCTCTTTAGAAAACCTTCTATCCACGGGGCTCTAAACGCTTCCTCTTGTTATATAGCTGCCTGAGGTCACCACCAATAAATTACTGGCTTAAGGAAAACAATGACAAGTCTTTTCCATGGAGAACAGGGTTTGTTCACTCAATTATTTCCTAAAGTCATGCCCTCTTTCCCAGCTTGACACCATAATTTTTGAAGCAATAGCACTGAGTCTGTTTGGTGCTGTTCTTCACACCCACAAAGTCACACAGCACCTGCCACATGAGCACAGCAAAGTTTGAGAACAATTCTTCCTCCTGGCAGTGGAATTAGTGAAGTAATGATCATTGCATTGCTAATTAAGTGGCTGCTTTGTTAAAATGACTTACCAGGGTGACTCTAAATTGGCTATATTTGTTTACCAGCCTAGCTTTTTTTCTTTGGGTAGGAAATTATGTTGACTGCTCCTGACTGCTCTAAAACTTTGAAAGAAATCACAAATAGTCTCATTTTACTGAAAGCAAACCTTTTAGAAATTTAAGATGTGATTGAAATAATTCCAAGAAAACCAGTAATAATTTTCCTAAATTGGTATAGAGCTGCTTAAGTTCTAAGGCTTAAGTTTCTTTTCCAAAGTCATTTTCCACCTGTAAGTGTTGGAGACAGAAGGCATTAGAGAAGGAGGAGTGGGCTGGGTGTGGTCAGGCAGGAGACCATTTCACTTAACACCACCTTGCAAATAGTTGACATTTGATAGCATTGTCTCTTTGAGATTTGTAACCTATTGCTAGAATTACATGACCCTTGGGGGAAACAGGCTTGCTTTCTCTATTTCTTTTCTTTTTTTTTTTTTTAATGACTTGGGAAAATATTAACTTTATCCCTTTGAGTATCCCCTACAACCATCAAGGAAGTTTGTACTACTTTTTCTCTTTCAGAAACAAAAGCTATCAAACATTTTAAAAAGAGATTGGAAGGGTCTGTGAGAGGACAGGAGGATGCTATATATTATTCAGGCCTTTAAGATCCCTGTCTCCTGCCATCCACCTTCAGGAAGAGGACTGTCCCTAAGCTATCTTCTGTCTCTGACCTGAAGCCTATTTTGGAACAGAGTACAGCTTTCTGTCAAACACATAAGTACACATAGACTTACACATGAATCAACCAGCTACAGAGAGAGCAACAGGAGGTGGCAGGATGCTTGCCACCATGTCACTTGATTTGCAAGCATCTCCTCCAAACCAAGGCCAAGGCTAGTAATTCCCTGGGCTAAAGCCAACTTGAGAACTTGGGGACACTGCCAAAGCCCTGACAGCCCCTAAGCCTGGATCTGTTCTCAGAGCCACATAGGAAAGAATATTTAGGGGAGAGGAATAAAGACATACATGCATTTAAAAGTTGGATTACTTCACAAGAGATGCCACTCAAGCACTAGGTAAGTAAATGTCAAGTGACCTTCCAGAGGATGCAGCTTTCAGAGGGTAAATTGCAATGGCCAGAAAAAGGGAGACATTGTAATGGAGTGGAACAAGCCGGAGCTCTGGAGCCAGACAGACTGAGTGCAGATCCTCACTGTGTGGTCACAGGCAAGTTGCTCATCCTCTCCAGACCTTATTTTCTTTACCTAAGGAAGAGAAGTAATGGCACCTGCCTTACAGAATTGTTGAGGAGATTATCTGGGGTTGGTTGCACTTAACAAGCAATCAATGTTTGAGTTTTGTTTGTTTTTTAAAGTATATCATAGAGTACTGAAAACAGTGGTTTAGGTAAGATTAACAGGGAGAAAACAAGGAGGACTATCACGAAAAAATTTATCACATCTAGTGAATACTTTAGGAAGTAGAAAAGTATGAGAAAGGAGGCATTCTGATTCCTTTTTTTCTTTTTTGTTAAAATTTATTGACATTTTTCTGAATATGAAAATGCTTCATTACTATTTTAGAAAAAAATGGAGAGTGTTAAAATGCAAGGAAGAAAGTAAAAAATCAAATATAATTATCTAGCCAATGAAGCTTCCTATAAATATTTCATTTTTCATCCTGTCTTTTCCTAAATGTGTATTTTAACAAAATTGAGATTACACTATATACACAGTTTGGAATCCTGCTTTTGGCACTTATTGTTTCATATTTTCCCATGTTACTAAAAATTCTTCACAACATTATCTGCAGTGTCCACAGGGAATTTCATATATAGATGTACCAAAATCTCAACTATCCACCAACAATGGAGTTATGGTATTGTTCAGATATTTCACTATTATTAATGGTCATAAGTTAATTATTAACTATTATTAATGTGGCATAAGTCTTTCTTCCTTAGGATAAATTTCTATAGGTGAAATTACTGACCTAAGGTTCCTGCTGAATATAAAATACTTTTCACTGAGGCTGTCCCAACCCACACTTCTACCAGTAGTTAGAGATAGAGACAGCTGCTCTTTTCAAAGCCCAAAGCCAAATATTATCTTTGAAAGAAAAAAATTTCGGCTAATTTATAGTCACTAAATAGCATTTCATTGTTCTTTTGTTTCCTCTTATCTTAAAATGATCCTTAAAAGGAGCGTTCAGATAAACGCAGACTTCTTTTGTCCGCAAACAATCAACAAATATTTATTATTCAAATCATTCTACTAGGGATATATCCTCTCTTCCTTTGGGGGCAAGTTTGAGAGATTCCACCTTTCAGATTTTTGCCATTGTGAAGAATGGATTTTGGAGATACAACACAGCTGTCATTCCAGGATAAAACATACTGATCCCGTCACTACAAAGCTTCCCAAAATGCAAGTCCTATAGCCGGTCTGAAATTCCAGTCCTTCAACGGATCTTCTGCCTGTCCTAACTAGCTTATGAAAATAAGAAAACCCTGAAGTTGTGTTTAGACGTTTTAATAAAAGTGCTTTTGAGTTTTTGTATGTCATTTGGAAGGTTTTGAGAGTTCCACCTGACCCCCAATATCAGCTTTCCTGTACCTGCTAAAATGCAGTGTACAGGGAAACCTTCAAAGGCAAACATTAGGGAGCCGGCCCTTACAAAAGAAAATCATGCTCAGTAGAGAAAAGGGTCTCAGTCTCCCGAAACACCTCTAAACCGAAAGCTTTTCCTTTGATAAAGTAAAGGTGGGATACTGTTCAGGGTCCACTTTGGACAAATCCTCTCCTTAGGGCTGTCCCAAGATAGGAGGGTGCAATCTGGGGTCCGTGCCATCGCGCAACCAGAGGTCTCGGGACCCGAAGCTCCTACCTGGGAACCAGCTAGGACTCCTGCGGTCCCTCAGTGTGCAGTCGCACTGATTCTCAGCCCCGCCCCTCCCTCGCTCCCCGCCGCGCCCAGGCGAGACGCAGGCGGGAAGTGGCGAGGGGCTGGAAATTTATGTCTGGACGCCTACTGCAAACCCCAGCCCGTCTGGGGCTGCTTTAACGGTCCAATCCCCGCCCCGCCCCTCAACCTAATTTCTCGTTTGTGCTAAAGCTGTTCTCCACACACAACCGTGGAAGACAACGGATGCGGCGCGGAAACCTGGTTCCGTCCAGGCTTTGAATCCCAAGGCACTTCGTCTCTGCGGCCGGTCTTCAGTTTCCAAGGACGCTCCCCCTCCCGGGCACGTGGCACACAGTCGGCCCTTTGTGCATAATCTGTTGACTAAATGCATCTCTGTGATGTTACCGTCCACACGTTTAAGAGAATGAGCAAGTGATTCTAAATTCCTTGTGATGTTACAGAAAGTCCCAATCGCCAAACTCTTTTAATAATCGCACACACAAAAAATATTATTCATGAATTGGTTGCCACTATTGTGAATTTACTCCCAGGAACACACTTCTACTTCTCTGTTAGTCTCAAGAATTGTATCAAATCCTATCTTCTTCGGAAAGGTGTTTCCTGATTACTTACGCCTGACCCTGATGTAATTACTATGATTATTCACATAAAGTTATACACAGTTTTGCTGCGAAGCACCTTTACAAAAATCTGCCGAATGGACAGCATCTGCTGAAAGAGCGGGGAATGGAGTCAGACGCTCGGCCCAGTTTTCAACATTGCCGCCTACTGGTTGGGTTACTATCGTAAGTCACTTCCCCTCTCTGGACCTCAGTGTCTCCATCTGTAGCATTTCCAGGTCTGGATTCCATCCACGTGAGTGAGAATTGTCGCACTCACCACGCAGAGATGCGTCTCACGGTCGCGCTTCCCGCCTCCCTCCAGATGCATAAGGCTTTCCCCCAAATTCGGGGACTTTCTACCCTACACTGGACTTTCAAAAGTGACCATCGGTGGTCCACTACGGCTCTGGAGCTCCCCAAGCAGCTCACCCCTAGGCCCCGCCCCTCCGTCCTCTGCTTGGTTGCCAGTCCTTCTCCCCAAACACGCCCCCCCCGCCCTCTTAACTGCGCATGCGCGGTTTAGCGAGCGTGTTTTTATAAAAGTCCGGCTTCGGCCAGAAACTTCAATCTGTTGGCTGTTGCAGCAGGTAGCAAAGTGACCCTGAGGACCTGAGTTCTCCCGTGGCTTCCGCGACTGGAGAAGGAGCGGCTACCATGGAAGGGATCAGTGTAAGTCCAGTTCCAACCTTTGTGCTAAACGTACAGACGCTTGAACTTAGAGCTCAGCCGCTCTCGGAGCGGGCAGAAGGGACCAGAACATTGGATATGTCCATGACCCAAAGGAGGGACATGGAAAGAAATTTTCAGGACTATGGCTATGTGGTGGGTTAAGATTGGAATTCTTTTTTTTTCCCCTGAAAGTTTAGGGGAAAAAATTGAAATGAGGGTTCATGCGGCTGCATGTGTCTCCCCCTTGAGTCCTGCGGCGCACGCTGTTTGCAAACATAACATTTTGCCCAAGTGCTGGGAAGGCGCGCGCTTTGCCCCAGTATTCGGAACTTTGGTCTCTTCCTCCCAGGAAAGTGAGTGTCTTGGAGCGAGTTACATTATCTGAACCTAGAGCGGGGGGTCAGCGCTCCTGGGCTGATTTTCCAGAAGTATTCTGCGTCCTAGGTTAACGTCGAGCACAAGCTCTTGGGGACTGTTTCTTGCCTTTGGGCGCACGTTAGCTTAACTCCGTGCAGCCAGCAGAGGTGTGCCAGACTCTGGCACAGTGGGCAGACGGCGGGAAAGTCGGGCAGGCGCATTGCGCTGCTTGCTTGAGGGGTCAAAGCTGTGGCAGCAGCCGGGAGGTGGTTGGGAGCTATCCGCACGCACCCCTTGGGATTGAGAAAAAAGGTGCGGTGCCCAAAGCGCTTCGCTTGCCCCTAGTGGGGCCTCGAAGTTTGGGAGTTTGGGATTGTGCAGAGGTCGAAGGAGGCAGGCATATAGAACTTCTGGCCCCGAGGTGTGTGCAGCAGGCACTGAAGTAGCAGGGGTATTGGGACAGCACCTGGGCTGCCTGGTCTCCCGGGCGAAGAACAGGTGCAAGCGGGGAGACCGTTTGGCTGTCTTCTAACCTATTGCGTCGCTTAACCGTCGGTGGTTTCCTGAAGCCTTTTGAAACCTCCTTGCCAGGGAGGTTTTTCATTTCCTCCCGCGGCGCGCAATTCAAAGGAGCTCACCATGGAGCCGCCCAATCTCTCTTTAGCACCCTGAGGGGCAAGCCTGGCCGCACAACCGGGCGGAACCCCTGGAGCCGCTATTGTGGATGTGGGTGTGGTGGGCAGCGGCTCGGCTGTGGTGGGGCGGGGTGATCCGACCCCTCGTAAGCCCAATGTCTGGAGGCTTCCAACTGCCCCCTTCCGACCCCTTCAACTGGATCGGTGGCAGGGTGGAAAGTGACCTGGGAGAGTGAGGAAATGAAACTTGGGGCTCGGACCACGAGTGCAGACCCCGTGACTTTCCCCACCCAGGAAAATGCCGCGCTCCCTAACGTCTCAAACGCGCCAAGTAATAAACACGAGGTTGGCAAAAGAGGCCCACGCCCCCAAGGAGCGTCGGTTTGGACTAAGGGGGTGCCATTTGCCCGTTTCTGACAATTTCTCTCAATACTGCAAGCCCTAAAAGACCTCGCTTTAATGCCGCAGTCTCCTTCCCCACTACGTGTTGCTTGAAGCGCAGAATGGTTTGTATTTAGACCGGCGTGGGAAAAACAACATTTTGCGTTTTAAAAGAATAAAAGACTTCAGGATTGTGAAGCCCCCTCCCTCCCCCGTCTGTTCCTTCCTCCCCTCTGGCCTCTTTTGGCTAATCTTCATACAAAAAGTTAATCCCAGCTCCTCCAGCAACCCTAGATTCTACACCCACATTGCCCCCACCCCATGCCGCCTGGGAGTGGCCTCTTTGTGTGTATGTTTGGTTTTTTTTTTTTTTCTCCCTTGTACTTTTTTTTTCCTTTCCTCTAGTGGGCGGGGCAGAAGAGTTAGCCAAGATGTGACTTTGAAACCCTCAGAGTCTCAGCGCCCTTTTGTTCTAAACAAAGAATCTTGTAATTGGTTCCACTAAAGAGGGATATAATGAAGTAACTATGGGGGAAGATGGGGAGTATGGCTGTAGGATTTTATAATTCTTTTGGGCCTTTCCCCAGTACTTTAGAATTTCCTGAAGAAGGCTGACCTGAATTGGGTTTATATATATATATATATATATATATATATATATATATATATATGCACACACAATAAATTGTTTGCTTTTAATACCCAGAAACATTTTTTTAAAACTTGGGTGGTGTCTGCTGACCTTGGAAGTGAATGTGTACCCTTGCCTCTTTTGCAGATATACACCTCAGATAACTACTCGGAGGAATTGGGCTCAGGGGACTATGACTCTATAAAGGAACCCTGCTTCCGGGAGGAAAGTGCCCATTTCAACCGTATCTTCCTGCCCACCATCTACTCCATCATCTTTTTGACTGGCATTGTGGGCAACGGATTGGTGATCCTGGTCATGGGTTACCAGAAGAAATTGAGAAGCATGACGGACAAGTACAGGCTGCATCTGTCAGTGGCCGACCTCCTTTTTGTCATCACACTTCCATTCTGGGCTGTTGATGCTGTGGCAAATTGGTACTTTGGGAAATTTCTATGCAAAGCAGTCCATGTCATCTATACTGTCAACCTGTATAGTAGTGTCCTCATCCTGGCCTTTATCAGTCTGGACCGATACCTGGCCATTGTTCATGCCACCAATAGTCAGAGGCCAAGAAAGCTGTTGGCTGAAAAGGCGGTGTATGTTGGCGTCTGGATCCCTGCTCTCCTGCTAACTATTCCTGATTTAATCTTTGCCAATATCAGTGAGGCAGAAGGGAAATATATCTGTGACCGCTTTTACCCCAATGACATGTGGGTAGTTGTATTCCAGTTTCAGCACATCATGGTTGGCCTTATCCTGCCTGGTATTGTCATCCTGTCCTGCTATTGCATTATCATCTCTAAGCTGTCACACTCCAAGGGCCACCAGAAGCGCAAAGCACTCAAGACCACCGTCATCCTCATCCTGGCTTTCTTTGCCTGCTGGCTGCCCTACTACATTGGGATCAGTATCGACTCTTTCATTCTTCTAGAAATCATCAAACAAGGATGTGAATTTGAGAACACTGTGCACAAGTGGATTTCCATCACCGAGGCCCTTGCATTTTTCCACTGTTGCCTGAATCCCATCCTCTATGCCTTCCTTGGAGCCAAATTTAAAACCTCAGCCCAGCATGCACTCACCTCTGTGAGCAGAGGGTCCAGCCTCAAGATTCTCTCCAAAGGCAAACGAGGTGGACATTCTTCTGTTTCAACTGAGTCTGAGTCTTCAAGTTTTCACTCCAGCTAACGTTGATGTAAAAGACTTTTTTTTTAATATGAAAAAGAACTTTTTTTTAAGTTACACGTTTTTCAGATATAAAAGACTGACCAATACTGTACAGTTTTTATTGACTGTTGGATTTTTGTCTTGTGTTTTTTAGTTTTTGTGAGGTTTAATTGACTTATTTATATAAATATTTTTTTGTTTGTTTCATGTTAATGAGTGTCTAGGCAGGACCTGTGGCCAAGTTTTTAGTTGCTGTATGTCTGGTTGTAAGACTTTAGAAAAGGGAACTGAACATTCTAGAGTGTGTAGTGAATCACATAAAGCTAGAAATTATCCTCAGCTGTTTGTGCATAAATAATCTTTCCATTCCAGTGGAACATCTTTTTTTTCCTCCCCTTTTCTTAAGTTTTTTGGTTACACTGTGTGATTTTGCTCTAGAAGACAGCACTTATAACCAAAGTCTTAAGTGGTATAGAAATGCTGGTTTTTCAGTTTTCAGGAATGGGTTGATTTCAGCACCTACAATGTACAATCTTGTATTAAGTTGTTAATAAAAGTACATGATAAACTTCCTTGGTGTTTTGTTCTGGTTTCTGTTAACATCCCCTTGGTTGGCAGAAGACAAAAATAATAGACATGTTTATGGCATACCAAATACAAGCAAAGGTATTTTTCTGGTAATATTTTACTTACACTTATCTATAATAGTTTCTGCTTCTGTTATTACTTAACATTTTATAGAGGAGGAAACTGAGGCACAGAAAGCCTAAGTAACTTGTTCCAAGGCATGTGATCATTAGCAGAGCCAATATTTCATACCAGGTAACATCTCTCTTAAGTCACGTTAAGTCATCCAAAGCTGTAACCACGATTTCAACTCCAATGGAAGTCTGGAAATGTTCATCCAGTGCCCATTCTTATTAAAGATCATCTTTCAGAAGGATATGTGCATGTGAAGAAGGAATAGCATGCAGTAATGTTTGGATTTTACTGCTGCTTTCCCCTTGTGTAATCCAGGTCAGGGGCATGCTCTTCTCATCTAACCCTTTCTGTATAGATGCCATCACTCCCTTTTTACAGAGGAGGAAAATGAGGTTCAGAGACTTTCCAGAACTCGAATTTTTAACAGGTAGAGCCAAGAGCTGATCCTACTTAACCGTTCCAGCTTTTGCTCTTAACCATTAACCACTATTGTCCCCCAGAACACCTGGTCATATTTCAACTGAATTGTTATTGAAAATAAGGCCAAAAGTGAATGTTTTCTTCATAAAATTAACCATGCCCAAAATACCCTTCTTGCAATATCTCCTATGCAAATTCTAACACTTTTTTATTCTTCATCTATTGCAACATCTCATACCTCCTTTGAAAGGCTCAGCCAAGCAGCTAAAAGTTAGTATTGGTGCTTTTTAAAGCTCAAAAGAAAGGTCTACTGAAGCAAGCTCTTCATTGCCCATATTTTGCACATTACCCATATTTTGCACAAGATTTTGGAGTCTTATGTAATATCACTGTAGCTATTTACACTACCATTGTGCAAGCCATAGGCTCTTGAGTAAATTTCACCTCCGGTCTCCAGTTTAAGATAATTTCCAGACTGTAGTGGCCATACCTACCTCACTTTGGAACAGAGTGCTCCAGGCATGCACTCAGAAAATGAGTGGGATATAATTAAGGCAATACTTGGTCGACTTGTGGTAATTGTTTCTGGCAAAGAAAATCCATTTTGGAGGAAAAATTGCAATGCCTTATCTTTCTAAAGCAAATCACATTTGTTCAAGACAAATTATAGATCCTGTGAAGGGAAATAACTTAATTACTTAAAATAGAATCTAATTTGGCTGTACATTTTTGCTGCAGTCTATGGAACTGGGATAATTCAGACTGGTATTCCTATTCCACTTGAGAACACAATTAGATTTGAGATAGGAAATTATCTTGAGGTTTCTTGGTTTTCCCTAGGAAGCCTAATTGGATCACCCTTCATTTAAGCATAGTTTTAGATGTACTCTCTCAAAGGCTCAGTCTTAAAGCCATGACCACTGTGACAGACTTCACTTGAACCTTCGCTATAAATATTTATTCTCTGAGAGACAATAAAAGAAATCCTTGGAAGGAATTCCTTTTCTTTCTCATCTTGGCTTGAAAACCTTCTTACCCCCAAATTCCTCTCCTTTGCCGTGGAGTCACAACAAAAGGAACTGAGCCGAAACAAAATTCCCAGTGTCACCAGTCTTAATGGATATTTCATTCTCCTGTGGAACAAAGGTGGGATAGCTCTTTTTCAAAAGGGGGGGAAAAAAAAGCTTTGGCTCTCTCCCTGCACCAAAAGGCTCTCCCCACCCCCATTCTATCCCTAGCCTGCTATGATCAGAGTAGCTCCAAAGCCTTCCCTATGTGGTAGTTTGTCTGACAATGCAGGGAAAGCCAGTTGGCTAGCCACCCTCTCATGAAGTAGGTGATTGTTCCTTCTCCTCTACCCCTGTGAATGAGGCCCTTGAAGGTCAGTAATGTAGATGCAATTGTATAATGAAAACTAAAATATTTAAATTGTATGCATGCCAATAATGGCATAGATATGACATCTGACTTGTTAATAACATTAAGTCAGTAACTAGGGAGGAATGTGGATGATTTTATCTTGAAAAACTTTTGTTTTCTTAAACTGCCACTTGGCAATTTATCTCCCTTATTGTGGGCTTCCCAGCTCCTTTTGTGGCTATGTTAAAATAATGATTCCAGGGTATTCTTTTAAGAAAACACAGGCTTTGTTTTAATAATCAAACTAATTGTCTGTGACTTTCTTCTGGCGTATCATCAGACATTAAATAAAGACTCCCAAAAATAATTGAATTTCATTGTTCCCAGATAATACTTATTAAGGAGGGACCAGGAACCCTCAAAACAAAATCCAAATTACTTTGGGACACAATCCAGTATGCCCTAACAGAAATGCAGCATTGCAGCCTGGCATCATAAGGATTTGCCCAGCCCACTTTAAAGCCATCTTCCACCTGGCTACCAATGTGCCTAAGCCTCTTAGTGCCAGAGAGATCCACAAGTAGCCAGATGAATGACTTTTCTGAGAGCACAGCCTAAGAGAGATGTTAGTGCCTCATGGATCAATAAAGTCGTTGAAATGAATTCTTTAAAAGCAATGGTCCTCAACTGGGGCAATTTTCCCCCCTGGGAACATTTGGTAAGGTCTGGAAACATGGGCACTACAGATGAGGTGCTACTAGCATCTAGTGTACAGGGGCCAGAGATGCTGCTAAATATCCTACAAAACTGAGGACAGTATCCACAACAAAGAATCATCTATAGTAGTGCTCAAAGTTGAGAACCCTTTTTTAAGGTTACAGTGATTATCAAAATAAAGATACCTCCAGGCTAGTTGTGGTAGCATGCACCTATAATCCCAGCCACTTGGGAAGCTAAGACAGGAGGATTACAAGTTTGAGTTCAGCCTTGGCAACTTAATGAGAATTTGTCTCAAAATAAAATTTAAAAAGAGCTTGGGTTGTAGGTCAGTGATAGAGCGCTCCAGCAACACACACACACACACACACACACACACACACACACACACACACACCAGTATAATTCTGGAAAATAACATGAATCCACAAAGAGCTTGAATCTGCCATGGTGTAACTGTTTATATCCTACCAAAATTCCTATGTTGAAATCTTAACTTCCAAGATGAAGGTATTACAAGGTAGGGCCTTTGGGAAGTGATTAGGTCCTAAGGGCATAGCCCTCATCATTGGGATTAGTACCCTTAGAAAAGATACCCCAGAAACCCAGTTAGCCCCTTCCACCATGTGAGAATATGACTTCAAGGCACCATCTATGAACCTGAAAGCAGTCCCTCACCAGGTCTCCTCTATTTCTTGACAGGCTGCTGCCTCCCATGCTAGGAAACTATCCCACACAGGACAATAAATGCTAAAAGAGTGACTGCTAAAGATTCTCTGATTCCCTTCAAGTTTCTTTCATGTTTACTCATTTAATCCTCATCAGTGCCTGTGACTCAATTTGGAACACTTCCCGTTTTTCTCCTTTTATTTAAAAAATAAACAAGGAATGATGAGGTACCAGCCCATCGTTCCATTGTCTGCAACTGACTCGGATTAATTTAAATCAATCCTATTAAGTCCAACAATTAAAATCTTCTAAATCATCTGAAAAGTCCTTTCAAGTGAAAATGCAAGTTGATTATATGCCGAGTTGAGGGATCCACAATGTTCAAAGGGCTCAGAAGGGGAAAGCATTTTTCAAAATCAGACAAACAAAGGTGTCTGTACCAGGTGTGAAATGTTTATCTGGCAGAAGTAGTCCACGATTAAATTCATTTACATATTACAGTTCAACTAACCAGAACCCAACTCATCAACACTGTAAATTAAAAGGAATTACTTCCTCATATTTGACTGTGACGGAAAGAAAGTAATACATATTGAGAGCCATTACATCTCAGGCACTAACGTACTCAGATTACAAGAGCTCCTGCCAGTTAGATATTGCTCTTTCCACTTTTAGGCAAGGATACTATCAAAAAAGTTAAACTATAAATAAAAGGGCTATGCTTTTTACTCTATGCACATTACAAATAACATTAAAACAGAACCTCTAAATTCTAGGGCATACCTTGAAATGCTCTATATATTTAGTCCAAATTTCTCTCTCTTCTATTTCCAGGTCAAGTCCTATGTGATAACATTAACAGTTATCATGTACCTTGAGGAATTTCTATACACCAAGCACTTTGATTATTCATTATTCAATAACTGTTACATAGTACTATTATTTGCCTATTATAGATGGGGAAACTAACTCATAGAAGTTGCTTAAATTTGACCCGTTATCACATATTTAATGAATGATAAAGCCTGGATTTTAACCCAGGCAGTCTTACACCCAAGTGAGACCCTTTAAGCACTAGAGGGACTTTATTAATTGCTATGGTGTTAAACAATATTCAGCAAAATAACCACAATGTCAGAAGGATCCTTCATACTCTTCAATACTCTTCAACGTTGAATACTAGACACTCACCTGATGTACAAAGCAGACACCAACATTTTAGAAAGAGTTTCACTATTAACAGTTGTAATAAAAAGGAGTTCAGATGAACCTGATACACTGTGCCTTGCACACAGTAGGAGTTCAAAATATTTTGTTGAATGAACAAATGACTTCCATAAATCTCTATTTCTGAGCACACACCATTCTCTAAGCATTCTAATTCATGTTTGCATGTATGATTTGGCTTCCTTCATTCTTTCACAATCATTTATTAAACAATACTCTGGACCAGGCAGGTATGAAAGCTGTTCACAGTAAGTGGAAGGTGTAGTTCTTTAATATTCTAGATATGCCTGAAAATTAGCTAAACAACTTTCAGACTTTTAATTTTCAACATTTTAAGAAATCAAAGTTTCTACCCAGTTTCCAGTTTCCAATTCAATCTTCCTATTACTGTTGACCTTCCATCCCCGTAGATTCCACATCCACAGATTCAACCAACTACAGATTAAAGATATTCAGGCTCTCCACGTCAACCAAGAAGGGTTCATATGGCAGCATTCTTAATTCCTGTTGTGACTTAAAGGGAAACTGTCACAAAATCAGAGCCCTTAATGTCCTGCAAATGAAGGAGGAGGATGTTCTCAAATTCCTTGCAGCATGAACCCACTTGGGTGGCACCAATCTTGATTTCCTAATGGAACAATATGTCTTCAAAAGGAAAAATGATGGCAGCTACGTCATAAATCTGAAGAGGATCTGGGAGAAGCTTTTGCTAGCAGCTCATGCCATTATTGCCACTGAAAACCTTGCTGATCTTCTCCAGCAATTAGGGAAATGCAAACTACACTAAGATTTCATCTCACTCCAGTCAGATTGGCAACGATCAAGAATATGAATAATAATAAATGCTGGTGAACAAATGTATACTCTTACATTGTAGGAAAAAAATAGTACACTCATATATTGTTGCTGGGACTGCAAATTAATACAACCACTCTGGAGAGCAGTGTGGAGATTCCTCAAAAAACTAAGAATGGAACCACCATAGGACCTAGCTACCCCAGTCTTCAGTATTTTCCTAAAAGAACAAAATTCAGCATACAGTCACCTCAATGTTTGTAGCAGCACAATTCACAATACCCAGTTATGGAATCAACCAGATGCCCAGCAATAGATGAATAGATTAAGAAAATATACATACACAATGGAGTTTTGCTGAACCTAAAGAACAACAAAATAATGGCATTTGGTGGTGAATGGACAGAAATGGGAAAAAAAATCATGCTAAGTGGAATAAAACAGGCTCAGAAAATAAAGGGTGGATTGTATGTGGAAGCTAGAGCAAAACAAAGGAAAGAAGGCAGTTAGGGAGGGGATCAGATACCATAAAAATACAGGGAAGATCAGTAGAGTAATGAGAAAACGGAAGTGAGGGAGGAAGGAAGGGGAAGATAAATGAAATGAACTTAACAAAATCATGTGATAATTATATATAAAGCTACCAAAGGGAATTTCACTTTCATATATATAAACTAAACTTCCTTTCATACATATGTATTATATATGTAAATACATATTTTATATATGTATGTATATGTGTATTGTACACATATATATATGTATGTAAGGAAGTTTAGTAGAGTAGAGGAGGGAGGCAGGGGGAGAATGGAGGGGAGGGAAAGCACATGAGGGCAGGAATGGGGATTGAAATCAAAATCCTTACATGCATGATGTTGTCAAAATGAACCCAAATACTATGTATAGTTATAATGCTCTAGTTAAAAGAAAGAAAGAAAACCCTGCTGATGTCAATGTCATATCCTTCAGGAATACTGGCCTGAGGGCTATGCTGAAGCTTACAGCTGCCATGGGAACCACTCCTATTGCTGGCCGCTTCACTCTGAAACCTTCACTAACCAGATCCAGGGAGACTTCCAGGCTGACCACCAGCCTTTCACAGAAGTGCCTTATGTCAATCTTCCTACCATTGCTCTGGGTAACACAGAATCTCCTCTACGCTACATGAACACTGCCATTCCGGGCACAAGGGAGCTCACTGTGCATGTGTGAGCACCCTTGGGAGGTCAAGCCTGATCTCTACACCAACAGAGATACTTAAGATATTGTAAAGGAAGAGCAGGCTGCTGCTGAAAAAGTTCTGACCAAGGGTGAATGGACCACTCCTGAGTTCATGCTACTCAATTTGCTGTTGCAGGCTAGTCCGAAGGCACATGCAAGGTGCCTTCTGTGCCTATCCAGCAGTTCCCAGCCCCCCATCAAAGACTGATCTGCAGCTCCCACTGTTCAGGCCACTGAGTGGGTAGGAACAACCACCATGTGGTCTTGAGCTATGCTTCTGCAGACACTTAAGTAAAATGGAAATAAAGTTACAGAAAATAAACTCCAGTTTCTAAACAAATTTAAAAATAAATAAATAAATATTCAGAAAGACAATTGTATCTGTGCCGAACAACTACAGGCTTTTCTTATTTATTCCCTAAATAACACAACATAACAACTGTTTAAATAGCATTCATATTGTATTTGGTAACATAAATAATCTAGAGATGATTTAAAGTATAAGAGAGGCCAGGTGTGGTGGTGTATGTTTGTAATCATAGCTACTCAGGAAGCCAAGGCAGAAGGATAATAAGTTTGAGGACAGCCGGGGAAACTTAGCAAGAGCCCATCTCAAAATAAAATTTAAAAGCCTGGAGATATAGCTCAGTGGTTGAGCAGTTACCTAGCATGTGGGAAGCCCTGGGTTCAATCCCCAGTACAATAATAAAAATAGAAGCAAAATAAGTATAAGGGAGGAAAACATAAGAAATGAAACCAAGAATCAATAAGTGGAATGCTATCAAACTGAAAAGCTTCCACACAGCAAAGGAAATGATTAAGAACATGAAGAAAGAGCCTACAGAATGGGAGAAAATCTTGGCCACCTACTCCTCCAACAGGGAATTAATATCCAAAATATACAAAGCTCTCAAAAAACAAACAGGCAAAAGAACTAAACAGAAAACTTCTCAAAAGAAGAAACATAAATTGCCAACAAATATATGAAAAAACATGTTCTACATCTTTAGCAATCAGGGAAATGCAAATCTAAACTACACTAAGATTTCACCTCACTCCAGTCAGAATGGCAACAGTCAAGAATATAAACAATAATAAGTGTGAGCTAGGTTTGGGGGGAAAGGGTATACTTGTACATTGTTGGTGGGACTGCAGACTAATACAACCACTATGGAAAGCAACGTGGCGATTCCTCAAAAAGCTAGGAATGGAACCACCATATGACCCAGATATTTTTTGGTGTTTTCCCAAAAGATCTAAAATTGGCATACTATAGCAATACAACTACTTTAATGTTTATAGCAGCACAATTCACAATAGTTAACTTATGGAATCAATACAGGTGCCCATCAGTAGATTAATGGATTAAGAAATTGTGGTATAAAAAAATGAAACTATAGTATTTGCTGGTAAATGGATGGAAATGGAGAACTTCATGCTAAGTGAAATAAGCCAGACTCAAAAACTCAAACAAAGGTTGAATGTTTTCTCTCATATGCAGAAGCTAGAGTGAAATAAAGGAAAGGGGGAGGGAAATATAGAATAATATACAGATAAGTAATGTAGAAGATCAGTAATGTAAAAGAAGAAGATCCAGAGGCAAAGTGGAGGGATAGATAAGGGAAGTCAATGCAGAATGAATCATGTTGTGCACATAGATAAATATATGAAAGGGAACTTCACCTTTAGAAGGTAGAAAAGAATCAATCAAATATAAATTAATAGATGAGCGAAAGTCTAGTAGAGTAGAAGAAGCAGAATGGGAGAGAGGAGGGAGGACAGGAAGGAAAAGGGTGAGGGAAAGGTGGAATCATGAACAAAAATCAAACTACATGCATGTATGAGTTTATCAAGATGAATCCAACTAGTATGTATAACTATAAAGCTTTAATTTTTAAAATTCACCAGAAAAGCATTAGGGAGGATATGCACAGGGTATATGCAAATGTTTCATTTTTTTCACATAAGAAACTTGGGTACATGCGGATTTGGGCATCCATAGGGAATCCTAGAACCAATTTCCTAAGCATAACAAGGATGACTATACTTAATAGCCTCTCAGTCTTGCTTCCACTTATTTCCCAGTTAAGGACAAGTGGGTCCCAGTCCATCTCACAAGATAGGTGATAGGCCACCAATCCTGGGCTTCCTGCTTCACCAACCCAAGGGATGCTATTTATGCCAGGAAGATAAGAGCGGAAATTTTGCCAAATTGTAGGATATGGGAAAGGGCCCTGAGGCAGCTTTTTGGACTTCTGTCCACAAAAGACAATTTGTTAGGCCTCAGGGATTAAAGAAGGAAATCAAAACCATCATTTTGGGCCACATCCCACTTCCTTTTGGCAACTCTACTCAGTCTCTATCTGTCCAAGTGAGCTTTTCCATCTTAAATTCTTAACACATGAAGTCTGTGGCATGTTAAACTCAAAATAAAAGGGTTGGAAAAGTTTTAAATAGCTATTGTATATATCACCATGTTCTTCTTAAAGTTTTAAATAAATTTTGCTTCTAACTAGTTTAACATATTAAGTGCTAAGAACTTTAGAGCTTAATATAGCTAATGAATAGATTTGATTTGATTTAGTGAAAAAAAAACAGATTTAATAAGAGGGTGCCAATGTCAGCTACAATTATATAAGATTACCTTGATGTTTCCAAAGCCAGAATCAAGGGTGAGTCCCCCTGGGACATCTGTAAAGGAATGTTATACATCAATATAAGTTCTATGAATGCAAAAATCATGTCTGTCTTGTTCACAGCTGTATTTATAGAGTCTAGAAAGAAGTCCCAAGCTTTTTCTGTAAAGGGCCTCACAGTTTTTGTCATAACTACTCAACTTGTCATCACACACAAACAAAAAAAGCATCTATGGATAATATACAAATGAACGGGTATGCCCCTATTCCAAGAAAACTTAATTTCTGGAAACTGAAATTTGAATTCCATAGCATTTTCAGGTGTCACAAAACATTGTTCCTTTGATTTTTTTTTTAACCATTTAAAAGTATAAAAATAATTTTTTTTCCTTGCTCCCAGGACGTAGAAAACATAGTAGACTAGATCTGACCCCCAGGCTATAGTTTGCTGACTCGTGGTCTAGACAATGCTTAGAATATAGTAGAAATTCAATAAACACAAATGAATAAGTGTAACTCTAAGTATAGAAAAGTTTACTCTTTAAGCCGAAGGCACTAAGAAACCCGGGGAACAAATGGCTTCTCCCCATTCACATAAATATGACACCCACCATTTATAAAGCACTTGATCATTCACAAAATGCTTTCACAGGGAGGGCCTCAGAGTGAATCTGAACCAGTTTGCCCTATTGGTTGGCAAAATTCTCCTGCACCACTGGGGCCATTATTTCAGGAAGAAAGGTCCAGGATAAGAGAGTTGCCTTTTTTACCCATACTTGTGTAGCTCCATCTCTCTCCCAGAGTGTGCATGAAGGTGGCATGTCCCCCTCTGAGAACCCCCCTGTAACTAGGACAGTGACAGCTCACTAATAAAAGTTGTTGGGGCGCTCACTAACCTTCCTCAGCGTGAGCAACACCAGCTTTGCTTCTCCAAAGTGATAATCACCACTCACAACTTTTGGCAGCGACTCCCCAGACAGTCAGTAAATAGGACCAAAGGAAAAGCCATAATCCATGCCAGTGAATAGTGTTTCCCAGCCGCAAGCTGAGCCACAAAAGCCCAAGAAAAATCAATGGTGCAGAAAGAGTTTTTGGACCTGACCCCAGCTTTTGGTGGAAGGAGGATAATTTTTGCTGTTTCCTTTTAGCCTTCAGGTGCCTCATGGGAATGTCAAAACTAACCTCCAAGGAGCTGCCATTATTATGTCTCTTACTAAAAATGTCTCCAAGTAAACTCTGTATTGTATAGCATATTCTTCCCAAGGTGAAAGGCCCAACTTCTGTCTCAGGTGAGAAGACATGAGAAGAAGCTGAAGAAACAATAAAGTGTTTTCTACTTTAAAGTGGGTCTTCTGTTATAGCCATATGACAAAACAAAAATGCCTGCTTGTCACCATGTCACATGTCACCATGGCCCAGAGTATAGGAAGACAATCCCCCAGGGCTGACATCCTGAGAGTTGATTTATCCTCAGTATGGAGTGGAAAAGAAAAAAGAGGTGTGGATTCAATAAATAAAATGGGAAGGGACACAAAGTGCTTCTGTGAAACAAAAGAGGAAATAAAAATGATAAACAAAAATATGAGGAAATGTTCAACCTCACTGGCAACCAAATAAATAAAAAGCAAAACCATAACACGCTGCTTGTCCTGTATCAAACTAGCAAATATTTTCAAAATTATTATGTCCCAAGTGCCAGGGTACAGTGAGCCACACTCCACTGAGCACTGCCAGTCAGACAGAAGCTGACCAAACCCTTCCAAGGCCACTCGTCGCTTCTGATACATCTAATGTCAAGAATTACATCTTAAAGGGCTGGGGATGTGGCTCAAGTGGTAGCGCGCTCGCCTGGTATGCGTGTGACTCGGGTTCGATCCTCCTCAGCACCACATACCAACAAAGATGTTGTGTCCGCCGAGAACTGAAAAATAAATATTAAAAATTCTCTCTCTCCTCTCTCACTCTCTCTTTAAAAAAAAAAAGAATTACATCTTAAAAATTCTTTGTGTAAAAAAATGAGTTTTGCATTTGTAAATAATAAAAAAAAAAAAAAAACCCTGACATTTGTCTAAATATCTGGCAGCAAAATAAGAATTAAGGAAACTATGGTGAATCTATGTTGAGAGCCACAGCCGAGTCGGAATGGCCCCTGGCATTTTGCCAGAAGTAAGGGTTGAGAGACGAGCCATTAAGATGATGATATTAAGTTAAGCTGTCTATAATTGCTGTGACTGGATGATGCTGGATTGAAACAGGCTGTGTATTCAATTGTATATTAGACCTTTACTGTCCGCTACTTTGGAGTTCTCCCGAGATTTCCTGGGGAGTTCGCGTTGGTTGGGGAAGTTCCAGTGGAGGGAGTTCTGGTTGGTGTGTAGTGTGTTCCTGGAGGAGCCGCGTGGGTGGCGTTTGGGAGAGTTCCCGGGGAGTGTGCGTGGAGTGCTGTGGGAGTTCGGAAAAGTTTGTTCCTGCTTGAGTGGTTTGTGATTTGTGCCCAGCCAGACTTCGGCAAATCTACACAATGGATTATTACCCAGCTTCTATAATGGCGTGCATACTTTAAAAAAAAAACAACACACATTTTTTTTCGCCGTTGTAGATGCCTTTATTTTATTTGTTTATTTTTTTATGTGGTGCTAAGGATCGGACTCAGTGCCTCACACATGCTAGTCAAGCAGTGTGCCGCTGAGTCGCAGCCCCAGCCCCATACTTTCTGATTATATATATATAGCTAGGGATTGAACCCATGGCCTTGTGCATGTGAGGCAAGCACTATACCAACTGAGCTATATCCCCAGCCCTATGTTTTTTAAAGTCAATGCAAATCAGACATAACTTTCCTATCTTCATATATGAATACATGACCAGTGTAACTCCACATCAGATACATCCACAAAAATGGGAAGTTATACTCCGTGTATGGATGGATATGTCAAAATACGTTCTACTGTCATGTGAAACTAAAAAGAGCAAATAAAAATTTTAAAAGTCAATGCATATTTTTAGAAAGAAGATAAAGTGTTATTAGCAGTAGTTGTTTGAGTCATAGATTTTGGGGAGATTTAAATTTTTAAAAAAATTTCTCTGTATTTTCCGTACTTACTAGAATGAATAATGAAAAGATAATTAGCTAACTTTAATAGGTATGGATAGTGTAGGGAGAAAAGAAATGTACAAGCCCCAATACTCTAAGATGATAGTCTGGTCTTTTACTTTTACTTTTACTTTTTTTCTAAATCAGCTCAGGGCCCGAGAAGTTTCGAGATAAATGGTTGTTGAGCTGAACTGAAGTAGACATTTATTGGATTTTTAAAGAAAAAAAGATCAGACAGATATATTATCCTCAAGGATTTAAAACTTAGTAGTGGAGTTTGCCAGTAGTAGAAATCTTTTTTTTTTTTTTTTTAAATATTTATTTTGTAGTTTTCATCTGGCACAACGTCTTTGTTTGTATGTGGTGCTGAGGATTGAACCCGGGCCGCACGCATGCCAGGCGAGCGCCACGCTACTGCTTGAGCCACATCCCCAGCCCCAGTAGTAGAAATCTTAACATTACATCCCCAGTGTTTCTAAACTGAAGTTTATAATTTCAGGAAAGCATTCTAGAGAATTCCAAAGGTACAGAAGAATGATATTCTGTGTTTTGTGGCGGTGGCCACAGGCTAGACAAAACTTCTGGAGAGTTTATCAGATCCAACCAATACATAGTCATGGCACTGTCATTATAAGACTGGCCCATTAAGGCTGCAGAATCAATAGTGACCTGAGATCTCAAATGATTTCTCCCAGAGAGGTCAAGTCTTTCAAAATCCACAGAAAGGTAAACATATTAGAAAACCCTAAAGGAAATCTCTGAAAGGGTTAGGCATTCATACATGACAGCAATAGTGTAGGGCCTGAAATGGGAACAATGTGTAAGTGGTCAACCCTAAATATTCCATTTTTGTATTGTATTAGAAAGGAAATGTCATGTTGGGGAAGAACTTCCTTCATTCTAACAAGTCCCCGAAATACAGCTGCACACACAATGGTGGTTTACAGTCTACCACACAAGGCGAGGCTCTGAGGTGGGAAATGCCTGCCGAAAGAGATGGGGGTTGGATTTTGTCCAGAGGATACTGAAAGTTCATTATTTTTATTCCTTAAGATAGGCTCAAGAATCAGATAGAAAACAAGGATTAAAAAAGAAAAATTAGCATTTTTCTCTATGGTTATAATGAAATTTACATAATTGGCAATAATGTTGCAATTTTAATTATTATTCTGGGAAATATTGTCTGACTGTAAATATAAATTCTCAAAAGAATATGTTAGAATAAATGATAGAGAGATTATCTGGTTCAATTTATATTTTATATGCATTGGGGTAAAGAAATCTCCATTCTTAGCTTCAGGTATATAGTCATTTATGACTAGGATATAGTTTCCTTTTTGTTTTGTTTTGTTTTATTCTGGGGATTGAACTCAGGAGCACTTGACCACTGAGCCACATCCACATCCCTTTTAGGTATCTTATTTTGAGACAGGGTCTCACTGAGTTGCTTAGTGCCTTGATGTTTCTGAAGCTGGCTTTGAACTTGAGATCCTCCTGCCTCAGCCTCCCAAGCTGCTAGGATTACAGGCATGTGCCACCTTGCCCAGCTAGGATCTCATTTCTGTATTGTGACATATGATTGACTTGGTGGAGTATTCCAAATTTACCCAAGAATTACTGTGGAATTTTGATCTTATACTACATAGTCTGTTTTTTAGATACACATATATAATTCTTTGGCTATATATTGATCATTTGAGGAAGAATATTAATTCATTTCCTTATTTAATATAATTTTTACTTTTCATTGTATTTTACTGTGTTTTATTTGTAGTTCCATTAGCATCCAACACAAGCTAAAGTACTTTTTACTAAAGAGTTGCTTTAGTAAAGCAGTTTTATGGACCTCTGTTGTGGGTTGAATTGTGTCCCCAACATTCAACTGTTGAAGCCTTACTCTCCAGTACCTCAAAATACAACTCCATTTGAAGGTAGCATCTTTGAAGAGGTAATTAAGTTAAAATAAGTTCACTAGAGTGGGCCCTAATCCAAGATGACTGGTGTCCTTGTAAGAAGAGAACAAGTCATAGGCATACAGAGAGGAAAGACCATCTGCAGACACAGGGAGAAGTGCTCTTCTATGAACCAAGGAGGTCTCAGATAACTCTTCTGACTCTAGCAACTTACTTCCAGTCTTCAAAACTATAAGAAAATAAACTTTTGATGCTTAAGCTACCTGATCTTGTTGCCCTTTGTTATAGTAGCCCTGGCAAGCTAACATAACCTTCATTTAAAATTCTACTATAGTATATCTTGGTTTTTTTTTCTTTGACTTAATATAAATGGAAATGGTCTTTAAGATATACATTCAAAAAATATTTGCTAATCTGTCACAAATAAATGACCAGAATTTAAAAAAAAAAAAAAAAAGATTACATTCAGGTGGCTCAGTGGTAAAGCACTTGCTTAGCATGTGTGAGGCCCTGGGTTCGATCCTCAGCACCATATAAAAATAAATAAATTAATTAATTAAATTAAATAAAGGTAATGTGTTCATCTACAACTAAAAAAATATATTTAAAAAATACTTTAAAAAATATATACATTCAACAAATATTCCTTGACGACCATCTGTGTGTAAAGTGTAGGGATCTGACAGTAACAAATAGTGTCAAGTCCCATGAGCTTACAGTTTAGTAACAAAAGCATTACTCTTTTTCTGAAATTATACTTCATTTTAGAAATAGGCCTTATAAATTTACTTATAAACTAAAAATCTTCAAAGAGTTAAAATGAGTTAGAATGAGCCAGAAAAAGAAATTTTAAAAAATATATACAAATAAAGAAATCCCAACATTTTAATGATACAACACTATTGCTAGAAGCCCTCTTCATCAGCTGAATCTTTTGGGAAGCAGATGCTGAGACATAACTAGGAGTGTAACAGGTGTATTGGTGAGTAGAGTCTGAAAGATGGGAGGAAAAGAAAGTGGACTGAGAAGATAAAACCTTCAGATTTCGATATTGGGAGGAAGCAGGACTAGGAAGAGAGAGCCTGAGGCCACAGTGCTGATTTTACAGTCATGGCTAACCCAACTGAGAGCTCCAGATATTAGGATACCTGTTGGGAAAGTCCTGCGCTGAGCAGAGATGGACTGGCCCAGGTACTTGGACGATGCTCTGTTAGTAGCTAGAAGCTGCCAGGGAAGACAAGCATGTGATCTCTACTAGAAAGCTGAGGGGGGTTCTCCAGGCCTTCACATCTGGAGACTGTCGCTAATTAGGCTTATGGAAATCTTTCTCAATGGGAGATCTGAGCAGTCCTTCTGCAATTCTTGCAACCCCCAAAAGGTAATACAGGGTTCCGACTTCCTAGAGATATTTTTAAGTCAGTACAAACAATTCCTTTATACTTGAAATAGGAACATCTCTCAGCAAGTGTTTTAGTAGCCAAAGTCAAGGCCTTTAAGGAAACATTTTAGTACATGATGTAATTTAAATTTGCCAAATATTGACTTTGTAGAGAGAACACTTAAATTGTAAATTTTGTTAAAGTATGTTCTATCTCCATGGACAAAAGCAGTGTTTGCCCAAAAACTAAAGTTGTGCTTTTGAATGCAACATTAGGATCTCGAAATTAAAGAAGTCAAATATTTGGAGTTTTTGCCTTTTACTTGTTTATTTCTCCCATTTCTACATGTCAAATGCTATGCTTGGGGATGAATACAGCAAAACTTACACAGCCACTCCCCTAAGTAGGAGAGCTAAAGATTAAACAAATAACCAGAGCAATAAATGCATATTTATGAACTGACATCACTATTGCTAGAAACCTTCTTCATCAGCTAAATCTTTTGGGACTCAGATGCTGAGACAGAACTAGGAGTGTAACAGGTGTATTGGTGCAGGTTCTTCCTGTCAGTAGTTCAGTTAGGGTAGTTCAATGTCAAAGGAGAGTGAATTACTACAGGTGGCCCCAAAGTTTCACAAGTAAAACATGAGGAGACAGGTGGATGCAGTAGACAGGAGAAGGTGGTTTGGACATAGATCTGCTTTACGGGAATCCCTCCTGTTTTGGACATATTGAATTAGAGGTGACAGTGGAAAAGTAAACTTGAAAGAATTAAGTCATTTTATATGTCTGTTTTGCAGCCCCTGTGATGTTTTAATATCAATGACAAGGTGGTGTCACTCTATCCAGTGGTGTCCTTCCCAGAGTGCCCATTTTGAAGCATGCATTGCAGAGGTTAAAGAAATGTTGATCTGTGACTGGGACCATTATCTTTCACCTGGACCACACACTATCTTGCTGAGTGATATTCCAGATCTACTCAGGTTCTTTCTAGTTTCTTCTCCACACTATAGTTTACACAAACCCAATCACACCCCTACTTAAAATACTTCTTGTTGCTTTCCAGCAAAGATCATCTATGATGATCAGCCATGTGTGACCTCTGCCTTGATCATCTGGCCTCACATGACACCACTTCTCTCTATGACATACAGATTTCCTGGCTCCTTCCACCTTATCCTGCATCCCTGCTCCAGGGCCCGAGCCACAGTCAGCTCTCTATCCAGAAGAATTATACCTTAAAGGAACGAAGGCTGTTGAAGTCTGTTTCCTTGTTGTATTTCATAAGTACAGCCATTAGGTTTGAACCTCTTCTCCTTTTTGAAATTTTCCTGTACTACTCTGGTTTCCTTCTCCACAAATTCTTAGGTACAATAGTCAATAGATGGATACAATACCTTTATTTTTATTTGCTTTCATTTTTATAGACAATAGATGGATACAATACCTTTATTTTTATTTGTTTTCATTTTTATGTGGTGCTGGGGATCAAACCCTCATCTTCTTTAATTGACTACAATTTCCTATTCAGTGAAATGAGAGATGTAGACAAGATTTATAGCACAACTGGTCTTCAAACAAAATCTTATGTAGACACCAAGCATAGAAAACATAACATTATAATTTCTATGACTAAATAAGGGATGTTAGACCTGGAGAGCCTCCCCCATGGGCCCCCACCTCCTTTCCAGCTTACCAAGGAACCCTGAAGTGTATGTACAAAAATAAAAATAAAACAAAGTAACAGATTCACCTGCATGAACTGACTTTTACCTATATCACCACAATCCCTCTACTCTTATGCTGAAAATTTTGCTAAATTTAGTGTAAATCATATTGCATAAATAAGTATATCTAATTTTTTGGAGTTATTAAGCTCTTCTCTAATTCAAATAGCTCTCTTGTGAATCTTACTGAGATGTCAATCATCTCATTGTAAGACTAATAATAAGTGATATGATGATTTATAAATAAATGATTGCAGTAAACCAGATGCATTTTTCTGTTTGTTTGGTTTTGGTACTAGGGACTGAACCCAGGGGCACTTTATCACTGAGCTGCATCCCCAGTCCTTTTTATTTATTTATTTATTTATTTTTGAGAAAGGGTCTTGCAAAGTTGTTAAGGCTGACCTTGAATTTGAGATCCTCCTGTCTCAGCCTCCCAAGTCTCTGGGATTATAGGCGTGCACCACCACATTGGCCCAGATGTTTTTTTGTTTTTGTTTTTGTTTTGTTTTTATTGTAAATGGACACAATACCTTTATTTTGTTTATTGATTTATGTGGTGCTAAGGATCGAACACAGTGCCTCATATGTGCTATGCAAGTGCTCTACCACTGAGCCACAACCCCAGCCCTCAGATGTGTTCTTAAATAGCTTTTACTCCTCTCAGTATTTTTTTTTTCAGCTCTGTGAAGGACGCTGGTTGTGGGTGCTGCACAGAGATGAGGCAGAACTTATTAAACCATGGAAAGGTGCCAAGGAAGGAACAAAGAATCCCCTTTTGTGTTCATCTCCTTAGGACACTTTAAGAAGCCATTCTTAAACTGTGTGTGCCAATTTACAGTGACCCAGCTGTCCAACTTCCAGAAAATAGAAACAGAAGTAACTCTCATACTCAGTATTGCCCTTATACCTGGACTACTGAGACCACCTGCACTATAGAGAGGATCTCACAGAAGAGGAGTCCATGGGTCACTGGAAATTCCCACACAGAACCTGGGCTTCAGGTGACTCAAACCATGCTCTTGGTACCCAGGACCTTGTAACCTAACAGCCCTAAGTCTACTGCCCCAGCCTCAAGGACCCTGGGTCACCATCCTCAGGGTAGAAAAAAATCTCCAATATGCACTTTCTTAGACCCAAGGAAGCCAAGGCATAGATATTTGCAGAGGAAAATGGAACTCAGAAATGCGAATTTGGGTGTCTCCAGCTCCAAGGCCGAAGGCTCTTGATGTGTAGGATGCAGCTGGGATTTAAAATGGTGAAATGCAACCTCCATTTGCATGTTTGACCAAAGGTTAGGAATAGGCCATCTCCAACCCTTGCAAAAAGAGTTGCAATATAAAGAGTCTTCATGCTCAATGCCTGTATGACTCTGCACAATTAATTCCTCCTAGGGTTTCTCTAGCAGGAGACAAACATGTTTGGGAGTCATCCTGAGATTGAACCATTTTGTTACCTCATTGTTGGTGGAAAGGAGCCTATCTGTCAAGGAGGTGCAGAGAAGTTAAAATTTTCCCTCTGGAGGTTTGATAATTGGGTCTGTTGAAATGAACTGACGATAGATTAACAGGAGAACAGGCATACAAATTTATTAACGTACTGATGTTCATAGGAGCTACACAAAATATGAAATCCAAAGAAGGACCAGTTGGTTCAAGCTTAAATACCCTCTTTATAGGGGCGAGGAAAGTAGAGAGCATAGGCAATTTTATAGGAAGAGTAAATTATTTTTTACAGAAGACAAATGGGCCTGAAGGACAGATAATAGCCAGAGATAAAGTTCATAGAGACTCCAGATATGGTGTCAACTCTAATCTTTCTTTCTGTGATGTGCTTCAGTTTCCCAGTTGGTGAGATATCTTGGGAAGAAATTCACAATGATTGAATATCTTATTATTATTTTTAAATTTTAGGACAGTTTGTCCTCAAACTTGTAATCCTCCTTTCTCAGCCTCGTAGGTAGCTGAAACCTCAGCCAGGTGCCCCCATACCTGACAACAACTGAATATCTTCTGGAGGATCCAGTCTTCAGGTAAATAGGAGAACTTCAAAGAAAGCCCTTGCTTGCTCTCAGGGAAACAAAGAGGATTGAGAGACAGGGGAGGGAAACGTCAGAGAGACCTTAAGGTTACTTTTTATTTTTTTATTATTTTTTTTTTCTTTTATGGAATTGTGAAATCATTAAGGTTACTTTTTAAATTCAGCATATCAAAGTGTCATACTTTGGTGTATCGTTTTCTGAGCCCAAACAGAGACATTTGGGAAGTGGGTTTCAGTTGGGGCTCAAGGGTATGCACTGAACTTCATATTTACTTGGCCCAGTCCATTAAGTACAAAAGCCAGAAAGGGTTTTGCATGATAGAATGTTACTTTTTTTTTTTTAGAAAGAAAGAATTTTTTTTAAAGAGAGTGAGAGAGAATTTTTAATATTTATTTTTTAGTTATCGGCGGACACAACATCTTTGTTTGTATGTGGTGCTGAGGATCGAACCCGGGCCGCACTCATGCCAGGCGAGCGCGCTACCGCTTGAGCCACATCCCCAGCCCAAGAATGTTACTTTTGTATGTCATTGTTTTCTTATATTTTTCCAAAACCAAGATTTAGAATTTAAATTAGGTACCTAAACCCCCATTTTCAAAATGTATTTAAGTTTTGGCCAAGATTTTTATTATACTATACTTGGAGTATCATATGATATTTAACTCCTAAAATAGGCCCTTTAACTGCTCTGCAAAATGATAACCATTTTTAATGTTATCTAAAAATGTCTACCTATTTTTTTCTTTGTTCTCTGCCCTCCCCCATCCTTCTCCCTTTTCTTTTCCTCCACTGAGTGCATACAAGTGGCTAGTGTGCACACACTAATGAGTTGCCCAGGCACTTAAGGATCTTAATCCCAAATCATAAAGACCCTAAGAAGGACCTCAGCTGCCATCCATAAATTTTTATTCAACAGTAAGATAAAAGTGGAATTCATTCGCATAGAGCCAGTGCAGTGAGGGGGGAAAAATTAAGTGTCAATTCAAAATACTTATGTGCATCCCTGCACTTCCTGAGCTCATAACTTCTGCACATGCTTAATAGGTCATGTCACAGTTAATGCTTCTTCCTTCTAGGAACAGCTTCATAAAACCCCCTGAAATGCAGTTAGTACAGATGACTTGGGAATGGAAACATGAGGCAACTCCCTACTTTCTCTAATTGGAATGGCTAATTCAGCCATAACAGCAGTTCTATCCAGATGCTCAGATCTGGTTCAGAGTATGGAAATCTGTAGTAGGGGGATTTACTCAGGATGCTGAACAAAGAAAGCCATCATTATCTATGATCAGGAAAAAGTATTCTAATTAGTGTTAATGTCCTCCTGCTGAGCTTCTTGTCATCCACACTGTGATCCCTGTCCTTGAATTTTCCCGGATCTGATGCCCTTCCCCCCACACGCAAGCAAGGGTCAGAGCACTGAGGTGGACAGAGAAGCTGAGGATGGTGTGCTGTCCAGAGGAAAAGAATTAGCTTTGAAATGCCACCTACATTGACTTTCTAGAATGAGATTGTTATAAAACCTGGCTCAGCAAGTATAGGTTGAATGCACTCAATTTATAAAGCCATAAAAACAGGGAGTAATTGAATAAGAGTGTGAGAAGAATATGTGGAACATTGTGTTCAAACATGTGAATTGTCATTAAGGCTCATCTGCAAGTGAATCTGAAACACTTGGATACCTATTAAGGCACGAGATTTCTCAACAATAAATTTAGGCTCTAGGGGAAATCAGGCACAAGTCAGCTTGGTAAATCCCTTTTGACAGGGAGAGGTGCAGGTGGGCCTTCCCCCGATTCCTTTCTTTTCACTCACCCCAATGAAGACAGTGCCCTGATGGGCTGATGTCAAAGCCAAAAAAATAGCCCTAAAGACAGTACAAGGAAGAGAAAATTGATGTACCCAAGTCCCACATGGAAAAGGAGGAGGGAAGGGAAAGATCCTAGCCAGCTATAAATTTCCCGTGAACTGCACATTGTCTTTCAAATATTGAGGGATTTAACGGACCCAGCTGAAGACCTCCATGTGAGCCTTTTTGAATACTGGGCACCCTGCCAGTCACATATTTTATGTCACACATGCCAAGTGTGGCTCATGGTCAGAGCCAGGCTTGAGAAGAGACCAGGTGGGCAGTTATCAGGGAGAGATGCTCTCAGTAGCAAAAAGGAAGGTTCTCCCCACCTTCTCACGTCCCTCTTAAAGTAAAAATGACTGTACTGTGACTGTGACGAAGCTGAAAATGTCCGAAATGTCCACCCTGGAAAGTCAGTCACTCATTTGACTTAATTTTTTTTTTTTTCAGCCATAGAGGTAGAGGGCAATAAATGTGAAAAATACAAAAAGCCTTTTGAGACTATCGAGGTTCATTTCCTGATTCTAACTGATTTTGGGGTGATGGAGTTCCTGGCCAAAAGACTAAGGAAATCTACCATGCATTTGGCCATTTTACAATAAAACTCCAGTATGAGCCCATTTTATAATAATGCTCATTTACTATGATACTTTTTTTTTTCAAAATGAAGCTATGCAGTAAAATGTTAATTTATGTACCATGTTCCTTAAAAACCCTAGAGATCAGTCCACTGACAACAGTTGGTCAGAAAAGATTTCTTTCGGAGTATGTTCCATTTAAAAAGAGTGTTTTCAAGTCAGATTATTGATTAACAAGTAAATAAATTGAATTCTGATCTTAAAGTATACATTTTGCTTCCATTATTTTCTGTGTAATTTCTCTGTCCACTTGAATCTCAGATAGAAAACAAAGGTGAATAAATAAGGAAATGTTAAAGGTAAATACCAAGAAGCCAAGATAAATATGTGAGGTAAGAGCAGGGGGGGGAAGAGAAAGGATGTCTTAGAAATAAAGTTTTGTCATGATGTTAATGTTGTCAATTGTGATGTTTTGTTTTGGTTTTTGTTTGCTTGTTTTTTTGTTTTTGTTTTTGGTACCAGGGATTGAACTCAGGGGCACTCACATATCCCCAGCCCTATTTTGTAGTTTATTTAGACACAAGGTCTCACTGAGTTGCTTAGTCCTCATAGTTGCTGAGGCTGGCTTTGAACTCGAAATTCTCCTATCTCAGCCTTCCAAGCCACTGGGATTACAGGCATGCGCCACGGTGCTCGGCAATGGTGATGTTTTTAATGAAGAAAATTCAAGCAAATCAAAGCTTTTGCTCATCAATTCAGACAATTACAAAGTATTGGGGTGGGGAAGACTTAAGAATTGCGGTTAAAGAAATGAAATATAACAGTATCTCCACAGATGTAAAGGTAGGTATTTTCACTTACCAAGCTTCAATAAATGCTAACTTGCAAGAAAGGAATTAAGGAAAACACAAAGAGCAAAGGGCACCTTAGCCAATATAGGTGATATTCACTTCCCAAGCTCTATGCCCAGCTATCCTCATTGTCAGTAATATTAATAAAACTCATGCATCTTTCATTCAATAAATATTTATTGAGAACAACTAATGTGCCAATAACTGTTCTAGGCCACAGGATTCCCCCGACTCTCATTTTTTATTTGTTTGTTTGTTTGTTTTTGCAATGCTGGATATTAAACCCAGAACCTCATACATGCCAGGCAAGTGCTCTACTACTGAGCTACATCCCCAAGCTTTTTAAAATTTTGAGACAGGGTCTTAAATGCACAATTCTACTACCTCAGCCTCCGAAGTAGCTGGGATTACAGGCATGTACCATAGCATGGGCTAGGCTATAGGAATTCAAAAGTCAAATGGGCAAGATCTCCTCTTATTCTCATAGACCTCACATACTAGAAAAAGAGACAGTAAACAAATTAACAAAACAATAAGCAAACAAGAAAATTTCTTCTTAGAGTGTTAGGAGAAAGAGCAACAATATAAAAGAAAGTGACTAGGCAAGCTATTTACAACTGGATGACACTTCATCAATAATTCACTCAACTCAGCAAATATATATTGGGCATTTAATCAGTTAGTTTTTGTAGCATAACAAACCACCCCAATTAATTGGAATATAAATTACTGGAATATAAATCCCCAAATTTAGTGGCTTAACACAATTACCATTTCTTTAATTCATAATTCTTTGGATGACCGTTTGGCATGGGCCCCGCTGGACAATTCTTCTGTTCTTGTCTAGACTCACTCATGCATCTGTGATTGACTACTGGTCATCCAGGTTGCATACTTCTGGGGGTTGGTTGGTCATCAGTTGGGCCAACTAGGGTGACAAGGCCTTGCATCTCTTGTCCTTCAGTAGCCTGAGCCCATTCACATGGAGGGTCCAAGAAGGAGAACAAAACCTCTTGAAGTCTAGGCCCCTAACTGAGACCACACAGCTCCTGCCAATTGGATGGCCAAAGCAAATCACAAGCCAGAAACTGCAAAGTCATATTGCAAATGGTGAGCATAGAGGGGAAGGAAGAACAATTGGGCTGTTTTTTGGTTTTTTTTTTTTTTTTGCAATCTAACACAGATGATCAGGGGTAAACTAGGCACTGAGAAGATGGCAGTGAGTGAAACAGATTCAATTCCTGTCTTTTTTTGGAGCATATGTCCGATCATCTATGTTCAAATGACTACTGAAGGAAGTGCCTGCTTATAGCTCTAAGAGAATGGATGTAGAATGGTTGTTTACCTGTGGGACATAAATGTTGATTTCATTAATTGGCACTTGGCACCTGAGACAGGGGATTCGGCCTGCTCAACATGGGACCTATTAACACGCCTTATTGTGAATAGAACTAATTACTAAAATTGGATTCCAACCAAGCCACCCTCCGTTGCTTCTCTGAACAGTGCCAATCTCATTGCGCAAAGGACAGTCACAGTTCTGTTGAAATCCTCTTTTAAAACCAAGTCATTTGTTCATTTGTTCATTGCCTCAGACTCCCAATTGCATCTGGTGCCCCTGGACTGGAATTATTTGTCCAGAAGGTGACCTTCGCTGTTGTGACTTTCTCCTGAAAAATGGCTTCCAACAAACATGCGGCAAGCCTAAGGGCCAGGAGGCCTGGCCAAGGCTTGTTGGTCGTCCACCTCCCAGATGTCAGAGCCCGAAGACAGAAGGTGATTGTCTCCAAATGGCCTCATCCTTAGGCACTGCAGGAAAGCAGCCATGTGGTAGACAGGACAGGCCCGCTCTGCCAAGGCCATGCGGAGCTCACCACAAAGCCAAAATTCAGAAGAGAAACTTGCCAAATTCTGGTAGAAAGACTTTTCATGCGCTTTGTCTCAATTTGTCCTCCTGGAAAATGGGGCTGTTACCACTTTATTCTTATTCCCAAAGCATGCAGAACGCATGTCCTTCCACATCTGTTCATATTGGATCTGTCGCTCAACAAACTCTTATGAAGCCCCATAGTAGGGTTACAAGAATAAATAAGACCTAGAACTTGTCCTCAAAGCATCTGTTGACTTGTAGACATGTATAACAAAGCTTCTTAGGGTCTGGGACTGAAATTATCAAATGGTTTTATTTAGTCACACCAAAAGAACAGGCTCATATAAAACATGGATGTTGCTAATGGATATGTTTATGCTTTCTATAACTTATAAGGAGAGACTCTCTTTGAACTGAAGGTATCAATGTTGCCTGTGTCATCCTCTTATACCAAAATTCTTTAGCCAGCCAGTTAAAAGTTTTGAAAGAACCCAACAGTACAGAGATTGATCCTTCAAAACTGGAGAAGGGGAAGGTTTTATGATTGGAAATGGAATTCTCATGGCTGATGGAGGTTTTATCCATCTGCTGGGAAAGACTGTGGAATCAAAGGAGGCAGGCTTCTGTCTACTACCTCACCCTCACGCTACTGGGGACATGTTCCATGTCCCCAATTCTGTGTCCTTTGTGCTGTTCCTTCCACCTAGAAGGCACTTTCTTTCTACAGATCCAGATTCTAACTCTACTGTAAAACTTTTCCCTGAACTCTTACCTGAAAGACCTTTGTGAAGGCTTAACCTGACAATTTTACCTGGTAGTCATAGCTTCCCAGAAGTACCCTTGTATTTATTGAAACTTTTAGAGTATGTTCATGTTGTTTTTCCCACACAATGCTAGAGGCACAGTAGGTTCTCAATAAATGTTTGTTGAAATGAGTCAATAAAAAGGAAGAAAAAGGAGAAAGAAGGGTTAAAAGAGAGAGAAAAAAAAAGGGCAAAGGAAAAAAAGAAACTCAGAGAGAAAGAACCCAAATATTGCATACAAGGATCCCTAGGGGAGAGTCGGCAACACCTCAAATGCAGAATCAGAAGTGGCAGCCTATTTTAGGAACTATCAGATTCCACCTGTGATGTCAATATCCCACTGAGGACACAGATCTTTCTAATCAGGTTTGAGATCCAACCTTGCAGGCAGGAGCCTTTTCCCCTTTGTTCTGAAATGTGACCCAGAGACTTTGACCAATGAAGGATGCCACCAACACACACACACACACACACACACACACACACACACAAAAAAAAAAAAAAAAAAAAAATTAGCAGAAACAGCTTAATACCAAGCATCAATGTTACCAACCCCCAGTCTAACTCCAGACAGTACCCAGGCTTGCTCACTTCAAAATAGGAGGAAGGTAGGTCCCCAAGAGCAGCACAGTTTCTTCTGAGTGGTCAAATGGGATGATTTCAGAAGGTCACCCCCAGAGCTGAAGCAAGAGAAGAAGAGGGGATACTACAATGTGAAGCTGAGAATCTTCCCCCAGTTCCATTTTAACCCTGTATCAGCTTTCTTTTTTTTAATTTGCATTTCTTTTGAGCAATAATACAAAAAAAAAATAGCTATGGGGAAGGGAGAAGAGGCAACCTCAACCAAGACACAAGAGGATTGTCATCCAACTGGCCCTGGGCCTTGCTGCTCTATTAATGATTAAATTGAGGCTTTACCACAACCCCTCCCTTCTATCTGTAGGTTACGTCCAACAACCCCAGCAGCATTTCCCAGTGCCAAAAGCATTTCTTTCTGCTTTTTGAGATGATCTTCAAAAATCAGCTGGTTTAGTAGAGAAATCCAGTGGTGTTATTTCCATTTTACAAATCGGAAATTGAAAGGCTAAGAGGTTTAATGACTGGTCCAAGATGACAAGCAAGGAAGAGGGGTCAGTTCAGGACACTGTTTCTGGAGCTCTGTGTCTTATGCATTCCTCCTTCCTAACACCCTCTCCCCTTCCCGCTGCTCCCAGAGTACCTTGCAATCCCTCCATGGTATATTTCAGCTTTCATTCGGTCTCTGAGGCCAGACTCTGCCATACCTATGTTTATCCAGATCATAGCACATTAAGGTCCAATAAATACTTATTGAACTAAATTGTAAATAAACTGTACTGAACCCAAGACTTCTAATTCCAAACACATAGCACTGGAATCCTTTCCTGCCTTGAAGTACAAATTACTGGCAGCAAAAAGTATTGTATAATCACTGAAGATAAGCTGGAAAATAAAGGCAAATATTTTTTTTAAAGGACTAATCTCATAATCCAGAGATAATTTTAAGTAACATTTTGAAATGTTTCCTTTATCTTTTCTTCCAATAAGTAAATGTGTTTTATAGATTGATATTATAAATAACCTAACATTGAATTATACAAATTTTTTCCTCATGATTTTTTAAAATCTTCAATTCTAAGGTTCTTATAATTGAAATATAAATTATTGGAATATAAAATCCAATATTTAAACATGTTCCAATAGTATAATATTCAGACATATGTAAGTATAACTTATTTAGTTATTTTACTTTTATTTCTGACTTTTAAATTATTTTTAATAAATCTAAGAGGGACATTGTTATAAATGAAATTTCTATTCAAATTTCTATTTCTGTAGAATACAGTTCTAGAAGTAAAATTACTTTAAGTCATTTACAAATTACTGTTAAATTGAAAGAACATAGCCTGAGGTTCTTCAAAGTTCAAATTTCTAATTGACATCAGACAATTAGAAATATACCATTGAAAGAAGGTTCAGGAATTGTCTACCAAAAACTAAGTTACTTGATGAATTGGGGAACCAAGGCCCAAGAATGGTTCATCCAAAGTCATACTGTTGGATTAGGAAGGAGGTTATAAGGAAAACTGGCTCGTGACTCATTTAGGTAGGAAAACCAAGGCAGTATAATTTTCAGAAGCTCAGAGAAGAAAGTGTTTGAAGAAAAGGATGTGGCCAACAGCATCCAGGGCAACTGAAAGGATGTAAAAGATGAGGACATAGATAAAGAGAGGTGGGGAAGTGGAGAGCAAGTAGCGCTGACTCCTTCAAGTAATTTCACTATAAAGAGTAAGAGAGAAGGCACTGGGGTTGTGGCTCAGAGGTTGAGCGCTTGCATGCATGAAGCTCTGAGTTCAATCCTCAGCACTACATAAAAATAAATAAACAAAATAAAGGTATTGTGTCCATTTAAAAAACATTTAAAGAAAAAAGAACAAGAGAAAAATTTTGCAGCCCCTCATGGGAAGCATGCCTTAAGGGAAGATTTGTAGCACTGCCATCCAAAATTCTGTGATTGTTGAGAATGTTGTGCATCTTCCAGTGGGCACATAAATAGTAGCCTGGTCAACTAAATGAGACCCTATCTTAAAATAAAAATTTAAAAGGGCTGGGGATATAGCTCAGTTGTAGAGTATTTGCCTAGCATATATGAGGTTATGGATTGAATTCCCAGTACTGCAAGAAAATAAGAAAAAATAGATTCCTTTCAACCAGTAATTTCATTCTTTGTTTATCTTCAGAAAATAATAGATAATCCATGCAGAACTGTTTTTAACAGCCAATAAAAGAAAAATACGAAATAAAACACAACCTAAGATATCCCAATGTAGCAGTTTGGTTTTATACAAGCTATAAAAGTGTTGTCGAAATGTATGTTTATTAACATGAAAGTAAAAAAGGAGTTCATAAGAAAAGAAAAAGAAAAGTGGCTGATAGGACTGAGAAAACAAATTTTATTTTATTTAATATTAATTAATATTAATCTAAGTAGCTCCATGTAACTAGTGGTTACTGTGCTGGGTAACACAGTTTGTGGTGGTAGTTCCATTCACGATGATGTTAAGACACATCTGTGTGCTGATAGGAATCATTACATGCATTAACTCAAATGGGTACCTGAGTAATGCTGGATTCTGTGTGGTTTTTCTACCATACCACACCTACATCCCTCACTCTAGTGATGCTTAACTCATAGCTTGTGTTTTACAACTTGTAAAAAAAAAAAAAATCCCTTATGTTCAATTCCATGATCATTGTTGTTCCAGACAAATGACTTTAATCTCTATGTGCTTCCACTTTTGACTGAAGTTTGGATTGAGAATAACTCAGTTTTCATTTTCTGAAGAAAAAAAAGATGCACTCTGTGTTGGATCTAGTTAGAATGACAGTATGTAAGTGATTAAGAACACAGACTTTGGATATAGCAAGACAGAGGTTCAACACCAAGCTTTTCTATGTATTAGTTGTAAGAACTGAATGCATTACAGGAACTTCTCAGGTTCTCAATTTCTACATCTGTGAAATGGAGATAGCAAGAGGCAAGGGTGTGGTGAGACTCAAATGAGATCATTTGGGCACAGTGCCCAGAAATATGGTAGGCATTTAATAAATGTTACCTGTTAACACTAATAACACACATTAGAGAAACCAGCTCTGGAAGCAACATCATGTGTCTGTTACAGAGTCAGTTTGAGGGAGCCAATGCCTCCGATATTTATTTATCATTTGAAAAGTATGTTTATTACGGCTGGAGATGTGGCTCAGCGGTAGCGCGCTCGCCTGGCATGCGTGCGGCCCGGGTTCGATCCTCAGCACCACATACCAACAAAGATGTTGTGTCTGCCGAGAACTAAAAAAAAATAAATATTAAAAAAAAAAAGAAGTCATGGTGAGAATAAAAAAAGCTCACTTTAAAAAAAAAAAAAAAGAAAAAAAAAAAGAAAAGTATGTTTATGGTTCATATGACATTGGGACAGCTCAATTTCCTAAACCGGAGGTGCAGGGTTAGGGAAGAGCTTTTCCAATTTGCAGCTTGTGGCTCCTTCCTGGGAGTGGGTGCAAGAACAGGAGGGTCTGGAGAGCTCTTCCAATAAACATTACCTACTACTGGATGACTTGTTATTTTTCCCAGACTCTTATCTACCAATGCTGCCCACATAACCCCTGAGACTTACTGATAATTCTGAGCCCAGCTGCCAGGCCAGCAGTGATCTATTTAGAACTTCAAATGAATGCCCCCCAGATCCGCCTACTTTCTCCACATAGTGCTTCAAGATAAGTCTCCCTTGCTCTTGATAAAAGCTTTGAAGAACAACTTGCCTGTTAACAAACAGCTTTTGATTGTGCCTGAGTTTGATCTTTATTTTGTCCTTATTCATCAGACTCTTCTAAATGGGTTCTTTCACACTCCTCAGATTAGCCTAAAGGAAACCCAATGAAACAATGGGCCTGATTCTCCCTGGATGCAGGGAGTGAGCTGTCAAAAGAGGACATGGGGCCTCCTGCAGGGCTCTAAGTGGAAAGAGGGGTTGGTGATGCTCCCAGCACTGGAGACTTAAGCTAGCTTCAAAAAAAAAGGTTCGCCTGTGAGGAAAGCAGAAATGTAGCATACAGCCTTCTGGCCCAGGACTCTCTTCATTCAGTTTCAGAGGAAGTTTGTTTCCCTAGAAATAGAGGAGCTTCTTCCTAGGAAAGCCCAATGTCATTCTTAGTGTCTAAAACCCCAGAGCCCATCTCCCATGACAGGACAGGAAAACAGTCAATCTGATTTGGAGGTGTAGAGAATACACTGCCCCCCAAAATTGGTGTGTATCTGAAATTATTCTGACAAGACATTTTTTCCCTTTAAGGAATTGGCTTTCCTTGACCTAGAAAGACCATGCTCACCTCTCCCACCTTAGCACATGGCATACAATTCAGACTGGATCATTAGAATCCAATCCCTGTGGACACTGATTAGGCCAATGAAGAACATATAACTCAATCAGGACCAATCAGAGTTCTGTGGGTATGGGGGGAGAACACTCTCATCTCTATCTCCTTCAAAAGTCAAGTAGGTAGTGTCTATCTTTAAGGCCCCATAGGCAGGGAGCTTGGAGATAAAGATACTGCCTCAATGGCAAACTTGAGTCCTCGAATGCAGCCATACCCGAATATCTTGAGTTTTATCTACTCTTTTGAATGTTGTAGCTATGGTAGCCAATAAATGATCTTTTTTGCTTATACTAGTTTGAACTGGTGTTCAGACACTCACAACTGGGGAACATAAAGATTCCCTAAGAATTTGTAGATAGAGGAGCTGGGATTATGGCTCGGTGGTAGAGCACTCACCTAGCACAGGTGGGACCTGGGTTCAATCCTCAGTGCCACATAAAAATAAAGACATTGTGTTGTGTCCCTCTACACCTAAAAAATAAATATTTTAATAAAAGAAAAAAAAAGAATTTGTAGATAGAGATGGAGAAGATGAAAGCAGTGGTTTAGGAATATGTATTTGACAACAGTTTTATTAAGATAAATTGTAATCTAAGTACCAGGTTGGAAGCCTGTTACCAAACTCTAGGCTTCAAAGTCTTTCATTTTAAGTGGACATTTTATGTAGAGGGAAGTCTAATAAGTATAAAGGATATGGGAGACTGAAGCACTACAATTTGTCAAGTCATTTCTAACATGTAAATTACCTCAATCACAAAGATGTTTTCTGAAAAATTTTGAATCACTATTATTTCAAAGGGTAGGAAAAAGTATTTAAACAAAACACTTGCTATAAGTACATTTATGACAAAAAGCCATGCTGGATAACTAATGATTTATACCAAATAACATACAAGAATCATATTATTTTACTCACGTACTATGAACATCACACACACACACACACACACAAAGACTGGAGAATACCCTTGAAGAAAAAGGACTAGAAATGATGCCCACCTTATTGAAGAACTGTTGTGAAGAGACAATTGCAACTGCTACCACCAAGCACCAGGCATTTCAGTTTTCACTGTGTTTTGTACCACTTCTGTACCATTTTTGAGCATGCAAGTCAGATTCACACCAATGTCTGTTGCTGCTAGTCATATTGTGACTTCCAAAATAGAGCTATATGACCTTGATTTCTGCCACTCTTGCTGGCATGGTACCCATCTACTGTAGTATAGATGTGTTTTTGTCCCCAAGGGTCCCTCTGTTCAGAGCTTGGTCCCCAGGTGACAGTAGTGGGAAGTGCTATGGAAGCTTTAAGAAGTGGGGCCTAGGAGCTGGGGTTGTAGCTCAGTGGTAGAGCACTTGCCTAGAATGTGTTGAGGCACTGGGTTTGATTATCAGCACTGCATATAAATAAATAAATAAAACAAAGGTCCATCAACAACATATACTTTATATATATATAAAAGAAGTGGGGCCTAGTATGAGTTCTGAGGCGATAGAAGACAAGCATACACTTGGAAGCATGGTTCTCATGCCATCTCTTGGTCATTCTCGACCAAGAGGTGGTTACAAAAGCCCAATCCTGGCCCACCCAGCTCTCTAACTTCCTGTCCATCTGTCACTTGCTCCTACATGGACTCCCTATAGTACCACCTACCATTATGTAATACAACCAAGAGCCCCCATCAGAACTGAGCCAACACCAATGCTGTGCCCTTGAACCTAACAAACTATGAGCCAAATAAACTTCTTTTCTTATAATGTCAGCCTGTTTCTGATATTTCATTATAGCCACAAAAAGCTTACTGATACACCTTCCCTCACTAATTCCTGAGTCAAAGCCTGGGCCCCAGAATAGACTATGAATGGACTATTACATACTGAATTGTGTCTCTCCCAAAATTCATATATTGAAGCCCTAAACACCAATGTATATTTGGGAGATAGGGCCTTTAAAGAAGTAATTAAGGTTAAATCAGGTCATAAAGATTGAGTTCTAATCCAATAAAGCTGATGTTGTTCTAAGACAAGAAAGAGACATTATGGACACATGTACACAGTGAAAAGGTCACATGAAGATATAGCAGGAAGATGGTCATTTGCAAGCCACAGTAGGGAGGCCTCGGAAGAAATCAGCTATGTTGATGCCTTGATCTTGGACTTCCAACCTCCAAAACTGTGAGAAAATTAATTTCTGCTGTTTAAGCCATCCAGTCTGTGGTATTTTGTTAAGGCAGTCCTAGTAAACAAAGATAAAGTGGACTGATTCATGCCTTTTCCCCATCTATAAACGAGCTTGGGAAGTGGTAGGTGGTGAACTCAAGAGACCTCACCATTAAAGATAAAAGAGGATTTGGTGACTAACTAAAAGTGGGGGTTGATTTAGTTAGCTTTTGTTGCTGTGACCAAAAGACCTAGCAAGAACAATATAGAAGAGGAAAAGTTTATTTTGACTTACAGTGTCAGAGGTTCAGTACATGACCAGCCAGTCCACAAATCTGGACCCAAGATGAGGCAGAATAAATATCATGGTAGAATGGTATAGCAGAAGAAAGCAGCTCAGGCCAAGAAGCCGAGAGAAAGCTCCTCTCATCAGGGACAAAATATAAACTCCAAAGGCATACCCTCAGTGACCTACCTCTGTCAGCCACAGCCTACCTGCCTACAGTTACCCCCCAGCTAATCCATATTAGTCAATTAGTTGTAACTGACTCAGTTACAACTCTCATAATCTAATCACATAACCTCTGAACATTCTTGCATTGTCTCATATATGAGTTTTTTGGGGACACTTCATATCTAAACCATAATAGGGATGAAGGCAGATGGTGAGTCAAAGAGGTCTCTCAGACTGAGAATTTGGTGACTAGAATATTAATAATGATACAATAGATAGAGAAGTTGCAAAGGAATGCACTCTGGGAGGTGTTCAGATGCATTTTGACAATATAGAGGTATCCAGGTGGAAATTGGAAGTGGGTGTCTAAGGCAGGGCATGCATCTTACTTAACTCTAGTGTGTGGAGGTAAAAGCTGAAGTTGGAAGAAAGATACATTGTTTGAAGGACAAATAGAGCTGGGACCTTGGGACAGTCCATTGGAGATGGTAGAAAGGGATGTATGGGCTTGTTCAATTAGAATGGTCTAATTTGGGGTTGGGGATGTAACTCAGTGATAGAACACTTGCCCAGCAGGCATGAGGCCCTGGGTTGGATCCCTAGCACCACAAAACAAAAAACAAACAAAACAAAACAAAAAAACCTAAAATCTTAATGGTAATAAAGATTTACTTCCTCTATGAAATTAAGTTGGCTGATAGCTTCATTCATCATAATACCTCAGGGACCCAGGCTGAGAGATGATCCGTCTGTCATCACCAATGATCATCAACCATGTCAGAAAGTCAATGTGGTAAATGAGGCACAGACTCTTAAAGATCCACACACAGAAGTCACTTCCAGGCTGGGGACATAGCTTGGTTGGTAGGGTGCTTGCCTCGAATGCACAAGGCCCTGGGTTCAATCTTCAGTACCACCAAGAAGAAGAAGAAGAAGAAGAAGAAGAAGAAGTCACTTCCATGTGTTCAGAAAACATACCCATACAGAACCTGAAGGGAATGAGAAAGTATAATCCAATCACATGCCCTAAAGGGTAGAAATGGAAATATTTAGTGAACAGCATTAATGCCAACCACAGGAAACAAGAGAACAGAAACTAGTAGAAGAGATGGGGTTGGATCACTTGGACTCTAAATTTTAGAAGCAGGTGGTAAAACAAGCCAATCTAGGATCAAAGAGGCCAACACAAAATAAAAGCCGAATCACTGCTTTGTTTGCTAGAATAATAGCCATGAACGTGTGTGTGTGTGTGTGTGTGTGTGTGTGTGTCTCACATTGTTTTGTTGTTGATGGTGGTAGTTTTTTAGCAGAACTGGGGCTCAAACCCAGGAGAACCTCGCACATCCTAGGCAAGCATCCTACCACTGAGTGACACCCCTTGCTTTGTGTTTTATTACACAGCTTTCCTTCTTATTTGGGAGGATTTCCTCCTTTTGTATGATCCTGGGGAAAGGGAGAGCCTAAGGCCAGATCTTTCCTCCTGCTACTCTCAGAAATCAAGGCACAGGCAAGTGACTTAAACAAGCTCATGACCTTCAAATCTTAATTTGAAGATTTGGTGGTTAGAATCTGGAGGGCAGATGGGTAGTGGAATCATGCCCAAAGTGTGATGGCCAGGACCAACCATTCCTGCCCAAAGACCAGTTCTCAACCCTTAGGCCTGCTTTGTTTGCTACCCACTCCCAAATTCACACTTTTGGTTGGTTCTCTAAGCCATGATACACTCCCAGTAAGTTGATTAAGATAACTAGAGTTGGTCTCAGATTGTTGGATCTGAGAGCAAACCTCTTCAGGGAGAGGTCTGAAGGAATAGTCAGATTTAGGCATCTTTCCCACAGTTAGCCAGATCCCCAATTATGGTTTCACAGCTGAACATAAGAAAACAGACTATAACAATTGTGACAGTAACACATTCTAAAACAGCAAGAGACATAATGATGAGAGTGGAGAGGAGGGGCAGTGATTCAGAATCAATCACCTGGAGGTGACCTTTAAAGTTACACTCCAGTCTTCCTATCCTAATATTATGTTAGGTCATCAGTAAAAATAAACGGAGTGAATCTTTGTCACTTCTTTGATTTCCAGTATCTGAGCCCCCACCTCTGCTTAGGAAATTCTCCATTGTGTGTCTTGGTGAAAAGTACAGCCTGCCTCCCACCAAGGCTGAAAATGCGTATCCTGTCCTGGTAGCTACTGCATATGATTGGGGCTCAACCAAACAGATGCTCCTGCATAGAACTTTTTGGATTTGTAAAAGAGGATTTAGAATTTAGTGGCTTCAGTGACAGAGAGAGTGTAGCAGTCTCCATGCTCAATGTCCAGGAGCAGGGACAATAGCAGTGGTAGCCTTACTAATTAGGCATGAGTTGGGGTCCAACTCCCCAAGCTATTTCAGGTCCCACCCACTTCCAGCCTGGTTTTTTAATCTTCCTAGGAATCAGGAAAATAAACTTCCAGGATATTCCTTTACTACTTAAGCTAATGTGAGAGTTTGATGGATCAACTTGATTGAGCCACAATGCCACATATTTGGTTAAACATTATTCTGAATGTTTCTGTTAGGGTGTTTTGGATCGGACTTACATTTGAATTGGTGGACTTTGAGTAAAATAGATTGTCCTCCATAAGGTAGACAGATTTTTTCTAATCAGTTGAAGACCTGAATGGAATGAAAAACTGACTGCTCAAAGCAAGAGGGAATTCTGCAGTAGAAGATCTTTGGACTAGAACTGAAACATCAGGTCTTTCCTAGTCCTGATGGCTTTGGACTTCAACTGAGCATTGTACATTCTCTGGGTCTCTGGCCTGCTAGCCCACCCTACAGATTTTAGACTTGCCATTCTTTATAATCATGTGAACCAACTCCTTAAAATAAATCTCTTTCTGCATATGAACAGATCTTATTTGATATCTTTTTCTTAAGGATCCTAATAGAGCTAGCCATAGTAGCTTCTGTTATTTGTAGTAAGAAACACTGACTTATGTATTTTGAAATTCCATAGGGAATTCTAGTATATTTCCTACTTTTCTAAATTAATTATCTCCCTGCTTTATTCTTTGTCTGATTTTTTTTTTTTTTTTTTTTTTTTTTTTTGGTGATGCTGGGGATTGAACCCAGGTCCTTGTGCATGCGAGGCAAGCACTCTACCAACTGAGCTATATCCCAGCCCCCCTTCTTTATTCTTTTATGTATTCCTCTGTATAAGTGCTCTGGAGAATTCTAGGATAGTGGATCCACAGATATAATTTTTCCACCCTGGGTAGTATACAATGTTCCTGTTATTTCTCCAACCTCTAGATTCTGATTGAAAATCATACTGCATTTGTCTGTTTTTCTGTTGCTAGGACCAAATACATGAGGCTGAGTACTTTAAAAAGAAAAGAGGTTTATTTAACTCTTGGTTTTGAAGGCTGAATGTCCAAAATTGGGCAGCCCCATCCATTCAGCATCTGGTGAGGGCTCCCGACAGCTGCATCACATCATGGTGAATGCCATCATGGCAGGAGGGAGAGATCACATGGCAAGATAAGAAGAAGGAGAGCAAATTCAGCTGTGCTCTTTTATAACATCCCACTCTCATAAGAACTGACTCTCTGCCAGAACTACCTTAATTTACTCCAAGTGCCCCCAGTGACCCCTACCTCCACTAGGCACACCACCTCAACACTACCACACTGAAGATTAAGACACCAACACATGAACTCTCTTGGGGAACAAACTACATCCAAATACTTTCTGTTTCTACCACACTTTTTTTGTTCATTGTAGAAAAAAACACACAACATAAAATTTACCATCTAAACCATTTTCAAGTGTAAAGTTCAATAGCTTCAAGTAAATTCACAGTGTTGTGAGACAGATTTCCAGAACTTTTTCTGCCTTGGAAATCTGAAATTCTAAACTCGTTAAACAATGATTGTCCTTGCCCCTCTCCCCCAGGCTCAAGTAACCAGCTTTGTACTTGTGTTTTTATGAATCTGACTACTTCAGTTACCTCACATACGTGGGATCCTATGGCATTTCTGTCTTTTTGTAATTGGCTTATTTCACTTAGCATTCGTCCTCACGTTCATCCATCTTAGAGCATGGCATGTGACAGGATTTCCTTTCTTTTAAAGGTTGACTAATATTCTATTATATATGGACATTACATTTTGTTTATCTATTCATCCACTGACATTCACTTGGGCGGCTTCCACCTCTTGGCTTTTATGACTAATGCTTCTATGAATATGGGTTAATGCTAGGAACAAGATCTCTGAGATCTTGCTTTGAATAGTTCTGTTGGCTATATATTCCGAAGTGGAATTGCTGGATCATGTTAGGAGCCTTTGTCCTACTTTGCTTAGGTTGCACCATTTATCTATCATGCTTTAAACTCCCCAAAGCACTCCAAAATTTATAGTTTTGTCCTCACAGCCCTATGAGATAGGTAGAACATAGATTATTCCCATCCTGTAGATGAGGTAACTGATACATAAAGAGGTTAAACAACTTGCATAATATAGCATCTATTTGATGACAGATTGGCTTCATAGTTCAGTACATTTTCTTATTGACCAGGGACACTCAATCAAAAGGAGGCAGGCATGGCCCCCTATGAATACTGAAGGACTCTCTCAAACTACACTCCCACCCTCAACCTAAATAAATTGAAAACAATTTTTTTTAATGAATGTTATTACTTATGGGCATGTATTGTGCATGTGAAGTGTATAGAAATAAGGGAAGGAAATACAGAATAACAGTTATGGATAACACTGTCTTCTTGGGAGCTCAGCCTTGTTTATGTACTTGTTTTTTCATTTATTTTCCCAAATAACACTCTTTAAAAAAAAAATATCTGTCTAAGGATTGAAATAAACCGAATGGTTCTCAGAAGGGCATTGGGAAAAATGGGGAAATTTTTGTTTTGTTGTGTTTGTGTTGTTGTTGTTGTTGTCATCACAATGGTCACCCCTACTACATGGCATTTAGTGAGCAGGACCAGAGATACTGAAAGTCTTGCAACACAGGACAGACCCACATAAAGAAGAATGAACGATGCCAATGGTGCCCTCATCAAGAAACAAGCTTAAGCCAAGTGCAGTGGTGCATGCCTATAATCCCAGTGGCTCAGGAGGCTGAGGCAAGAGGACTACAAGTTCAGAGCCAGCCTCAGCAACTTAGCAAGGCCCTAAGCAACTTAGTGAGACCCTGTATCAAAATAAAATAATAAAAAGGGCTGAAGAGTTTAAGAGTCCCTGGGTTCAATCCCTAGTTTCAAAAAAAAAAAAAAAGAGTTATAAGAAACGGGCTCAGGAGTTGGGGTCTGAATCAGTGGTAAAGCACTTGCCTGGCATGCAGGAGGCCCTGGGTTCTATTCCTAGAAAGGAATAAGAAGACAAGGAGGGAAAGAAGGGAAGAGAGAAGGAAAGAAAATAAAGAAATACAGGCTAATGAGAAGATCAGTGGCAGCGTCAAGGGTGAGATTTAGGGGACTCCAGTTCCAACGCCTCTCTGAGACACTACAATTATATAATCTAGACAACATGGTATGCTTGCTACATAACTTCAGCATGTAGTTCTCAGGTCTCCCTGAGAACCATTTAGTTTATTTCAATCCTTGGACAGATTTTTTTTTTTTTAAGAGTGTATTTGGGCAAGGGCGGTGGAATGTGATGGGTATCATTATCCAAAGGACATGTATGAACGAATTGGGTGTCAACATACTTTATATCTAAACAGATATGAAAAATTGTGGTATATATGTGTAATAAGAATTGTAATGGAAAAAAAAAGTACATGTATGAAGGCATGAATTGGCATAAACATACTCTATATACAAAGATATGAAAAATTGTACTCTATATGTGTAATAAGGACTGTAATGCAATGTGCTGTCATGTATTTAAAAAAATAAAATCAATAAAACTAAAAATAAATAAATAAAGAGAAACAAAAGAGTGTATTTGGAAAAAAAATGAAAAAAATATAACTTCAAGCCATGTCCCTCAGCCACTGCTATTCTTAAGAGATCCCCATCCTTAAGCACATCCTATTAAAAAAAAAAAAAAAAAAATTCTAGAGCTACCACTGAGAACGCTCAGAGCTTCATACCCAGAAGTTCCAGAACACCATTGTCACTGCCAACTTCAAAGGATTCTTCCTTTAAACATGAACAAACAATAAGTTTTTTAAAACAAAAACCTCTTAAGCCCACTGCTGCTCCAAAAGAAACATGAGATTCCCGGTTTCAAGTCATCTGTTAGAGGAATCCTGTCTCCTTGCAGGATTCCCCGTGGAAAAGACACTTTTACAGAGAAAACGCCTTTCTCCAGAACAATGTGCATTTTTGCAAATAACAAAAGGTAATAGAACCCTTTTCTGAAAATTGGTTCCTGAGCCTGGAGCTGGCATTTACCCCACACTTCTTCCAACATTACTCGGCAAAAACCCACAGTGAATCTGTACAGTGCCTCTAACCTGAGTACTTGTAGCTCTCTGTGTTTCAGGGCCTCTAATCTTGAAAAGATCTAACTTAAAAGAGGACAGAAAGGAAAAGGGGGCAAGGTGCTTTCATGCTCATTAGCATTTCCAATTTCCTCTCTCGCCACTCCTCCCCCCCACCCAAATCTCCGCACAATGAACTAATTCTTTGGGATTGATTGTGGCCTGTAGATAACTGAGTGTACTTTCTTCCTTTCATTTTCCCTTGTCTGTCACACAAAGCATTTTAAAATGCTGCCTAGAAGGAAAGCTGGCTTAAACCTGCAGAAGGTGGACATGCATGTAGGGTGGCTCAGAAAACTCACTTTCAAGCTACTTCTTCCCACTCCTGTTTTCATAAAAGGAGGGAAATAATCTGGCTGCTTCAGGTTTACTCTCTCAGAATCACAGTCAGAAAAGAATATGAATCGTTTGGCAATGAGCATGCAGCCCATCCCTGTCACACCCTGGAAGCTATAAACATTTTCATTGCACGTACTACGGATGATCAATTTCTAAGCACATCTTTGTTTTTCCTAAATAGCCGCATAATTCGTCTGATGTTGAAAATGGCATCTGCACTGTATGTAATTTCCATACTCGCTTGGCACCATCAACTGCCTTTGATGACACTCAGGGCCGTTTCTTTTTTGTCTCCTCCTTCCCTCCAGCTGCAAGACCCAGATGTCAGGTTCAGGAATGCATTTTCTCTGGCAGGGATATCTGGCTTCTCTCCCCAGTCCCTAAGTTGGTGGCTATTGTGGAAGTGCCAGCAAAACAGCACAAGATCACATTAAAGATGGGATTCAGATGTTTTTGTGAAAAGGAAAAACAGAGTCCGAATCTTGGGGTGGGGTGGGGGATACATTTCTTACGCCTCTAATTATAAGCCAGGCAAGTGGCAAGCCGTGCCTGAGCAAATTGCAGATCCTTCTATTTAGCTGCTGCTCATCCATTTTCCTTCTTGACAGTTTTTTATCTCCCCACTCTGCATCTGAAATCAGCAGCTGGGTACGATTAAGGGCTTGCCTAAGTTAATCAAACCTGGGGTAGTGACAGAATCAAGTCTGATTTAAATATTGTGGACAAGGAAAAGGAAAATAGAAAGGAGAGAAGGAAAGGAGGAAGACAGATGAAAGGAACTAGTAATGGGAACCAAGGATAGAGAGCAGAAGACCACCCAGTACCTCTGTGCCCAAGGAGGCAATTCAAAGCAGCCTTCATGTCACCTGGGAAGTGGAACGCCCCTACAATTGGCTTTTCTTTTTCAAGCAGCCTTTGTAAATATGAATGGAGATCAAGCGCCAACCTGCCCGCTACCCCAGCCTGGCTTATGCTGAGTCTTGCTTCAAAGACATCTTGAATGAGGCAGAAATTCAAAAACCCATGCCCCAGAGCACCACATGCCAGCAGGGACTGTGTCAGACCAGGAGGTGAAGAGGCTCTCGAGCCATAAGGAGGCCTTGTGGTGTCTAATTTTTTTTTCCTTCTAAGCAGCTGCGCTGGGCTGAGCAGTGTGTGCAGGGCAGAGTTTGGAAGTTTCCCACGACCAAGCCAGGCTACCAAGTGCCCACCTAGCCACCCCTTGCTCACTGCCTCAGATACTCTCAACTGTTCAAAGAAATTTGCTGACACTTAGAGAGAAATCTGTCTCCCAAGCCAAAATACAAATTAGGTAGTCCTTTTACAAGCATAAAGTGTTCCATATTAATGAAATTTGGATTCACCTGTCTGTAGAGCACACCATCCCATGCAGCTCTGTCATGTCACTGGATGGCTTGTATAGATCTAGATTGTCACTGTCTCATTCTGTAAAGGCTGCTATAACAAAATACCGTAACTAGTGTCTTAGTCCATTTTCTGTTGCTATAACAGAATACCTGAGATTGGAAAATTCATAAAGAGGTTTATTTTCACGCTTCTGAAGGCTGGAAAGGTACTGACATCTGTTCTAATTCTGGCAAGGGCCTTGTATAGCTTCAACTCATGACAGAAAGTGGAAGAGCAAACAGAGGACATGAGATAGACAGCAAAAGGAAATCACTTTGTAACAACCTTCTTTCACAGTCTCCTGAGAGCAAGAACTCACTCCTGAGAGGAAAGCATTAATCCCTCTTAAAAACCAATGCCTCTCAACAAGTTGCACTGGGGGCCACACCCTAACATAAGTTTTGGTGGGGTCAAACTATATTCAAACTATAGCAACTTGGTAGCTTATACAACAACAGGAATTTCTCTCTCACTGTTCTGGAAGCTAGGAAGTGCTAGGAAGTCCGAGATCAAGGTGCAAGATGATGCAGCATCTGGTGAGGGCCTTCTTCCTAGTTCACAGAAGTCTGTCTTCTCACTTTAACCTCACACTAGTGAAAGAGAAGAAGGGTCTCTCTCGGACCTCTTTTTTAAGGGCACTAGTTCCATTCACAAGGGCTTTGCCCCATCACCTAATCACTTCCCGAAGACCCCCACATTCTAACATCATCACCTTCGGGGAGGGGGGAGATTTCAACATATGTGTTTTGGGGGGACATAAGCATTTAGACCTCTTACTAGTCCCTGTTTAAGTGAAGTTCACTCTCAACTGTGGACAGTCCTGCTTCCCTCCACAGACTAACTCCCTGGAACACCCCAGCTCCTGGAATTCACACAGCCTAAATTCAGTGCATATGTGAGCCTTCGTCCTTCCCCCCATCCTTGACTCTGGAGAATGGAGTGAGCACTTGGGAACATCCAACAAATGGAGGACACCAGCATCTGCAAATTCTCCTGGGAGTTTACACCCAGCCATGGTTACTCCTTCCAGCTCATTCTCACTAATTTAACACTAGAATTATTTTTGATTCAACACAGACCCAAGGGGCAAGAGCCAGATCGAGGCACTCTCTCATTAACTCTGAAACACAGAAAATGAAGCACATCTATATTAACTCAGTAAGGGGAAAAGGTGGATATATATCAGAGAAAGTGTGGCTCTATCCAAATTGTGTTACTGTTGCCTTTTAATATCATGGCCAGCAGATCGAATGGGATATTACTGACAAACCACACATGGATTGGGCAGGATGAGGATTGGATTGGACATGGATTGGACATCATTACCCTAGGTACATGATGATTGCACAAATGGTGCATCCCTATACCATGTACTACCAGAGAATTGAAATGTTGCACTCTGTTCTTTGTACTCAGGGTGCCTCCCTGACCCCTCATCATCTGCCTTTTCAACCCTTCAGCTGGTCTTCAACTAGATTTCCCCTGCTCAAGACCCCAAGCCTTCACCAGTATAGCCCTCCCTATGCCTCATCACTCACTCATACAAAGTGACCTCAAAGATGTCTTGAACACTTTTCTCAGCATGGTGAGCATAACAAGCTCCCCAGACTCTTGGGCTTTAGATGTCTCCCCAGCAGAATAAATGCACCTCCACCTTGCTCTGCAACCTCTCGTGGAGCCTGCATCTCATACTCCTGGGTACCCACAGGCCCCAGAAGAGTATTCCAGCCTTATCCTTCTTATACACATGCTGTCTCCCTTCCCAAGAATCACCCATCTTGTTCCCACCATGAATTTTTATGCTTAATCTTTTGCTTTCATGCTAGTAAGAAGACAGGATCTTAAAGGGCAGTTCTTCTTGCTCTCTTTATTCCCCCCAGCTGGTTCCAGGGTAACACAGCTGGCGCCTGAGCCATAACCAGCATCTGGGAAACAGGCAGCCTGGCAGCCACAAGTAGAGCTGTCCTGCCTCAGCACACAGCACAGTGCTGGTGGTGAGTTGAGTCCATCCAGTTTGGAATGTCTGGTTGATAATATTAGAAGGGCTTCTTTAACCTCAGATTCAAGAAGCAACAAGATCAAGGAGATGAGGAAGACCAAAGGAAGACGAATGACCTACACAGGAGTTGGTTAACAACCTACTGTCCTAGATACCTTTGTGATATGTATATCATGAGTTGTAGAAAATCTCATTGATGATCCTCTTGTCAGGGAGACTGTGTGGCTGTTTAGAAGAAGTATTTTATTTGTTCCTCTGATTTGGGGAGTTAGAAGCCCTAAGGTGCTTTTCTCCATCAATAGTAGATGTTCCTTAAACTGCCAAAAAAATAAATAAATAAAGCCTTTCATTTGCAGATAAATGGATAGAGTTGGAGAATATTATGCTGAGCAAAGTAAGCCAATCCCAAAAAACTAAAGGCTGAATATTTTCTTTGATTAGAGGATGCTGATCTATGTTGGGGGTGGGGAGTGGCATAGGAAGAATGGAGGAACTTTGGATTGGGCAAAGGGGAAGGTGGGGAGGGGTTATGATGGTAGAAAAGATGGTGGAATGAGATGGACATCATTACCCTAGGGACATGTATGATTGCACAAATGGTGCATCCCTATACCATGTATAACCAGAGAACAGAAATGTTGCACTCTGTGTACGATGAATTGAAATGCATTCTGCTGTCATGTACAACTAAGTAGAACAAATAATAATAATAAATCCTGGGTTTCGAAGACTAAGTAGGCATACATGTTGGGGAACTGAGATGCCTGGTGGAAAAAAGTGGAAAAGCTGGAGAAGGAAAAAGGGGTTCAGGCAAACAAACTTGCTTGATGAACATATTTGCAGTTGTTTCCTATGTAGTACTTCCTCTGTTTTCCTAATAAACTCTCCTACAGAATCTTTTGTAAAGATCAAAAAGCATGACTATGATTAGACTTTTTGGTGTGGAAATGGCAAAGGTCTGCCTACTAGCTGCGGAAGCTCCAAGCTCATGAAAATGCAGGAGACCTTCTACACCCTAACCATGGATGTGCCACAAATGGGATTCAGTTTATCTGTTCTTGCTTTTTATGCTAATCTTCCTGGATAACTACAGGGCTCTTGAGGTCTCTGTGTTTTTCAATTTCTAGTGATTATAATGCAAGAACTTTCTCCTTTTGCTAGCATTTTTTTTTTCTGCCATTAACTGCATTGCTGCTGCAGCTGGAGGCTTCTTACAGCCTCAGCACGTTTGTGTGTCCTACAGAATGCTGTGGTTGGCTGTTTCCTTTGTGATGCTACTCTGGGCTATTCTTTGTGTCCATTTTTTGACCACTTTCTCTTGAAGATGGCTGTCAGATTTCCCAGCTCTTCAAATGACCTCTCCCACTTAGCCACATGGTCTCAGAGTTCTGGTCTCACAGGTCTCATCCCCTTTCTTACCTTGCTGCCTCCTTCACCACATGCCCACATGTTATACATTCATTGATATTCAAAAGCATTTATGGAGGAGCTTTTTTGTGCCTGGCGCTATTTTAGTTCCTGCTTCCATGGGTTTTACAACCTAGTGAGGGAAAAAAGACTATCAACAAGTAAACAGAGAACATATGCTGGACAGATTCTCTGTGCTATTCAAAATCTGCTCCCACCCTTTCCCATTTTTCTTAGGGACCCCAGAGGCCAACCTCTATCTGTTCCATTACTTGGGTTTCCTTGCCCTCTTGCTTCTGGTTGGTTTGGCCAATGAGGAACATCAGCAGGAGGTGAGAAGCCAGAATGAAAAAGAGATGACAGTATTTATTCTCCTGTGCACAGTGACCATAGTTCTCTACCAAGGCTACATTTTTCTGATGGATGTCCTCTCCATCATGGCTACATGTTTTCTAGGTTCCAGTATCAACTCCCTTCCCTTATCACTTCAGGGTCACCTAAATTTCTTCAAAATAGCTTCCCACGAGGGCCAAATCCTTCATATGTCACCATCCCTTGTTGGATCCTTTAACTCTGCCCACATTCTTGAAAACCAGTGTGTTCATTCAGTAACTGCCCCCGCCATGGGTGTGCCTTCTATTTCCTACCAGGATCCTGTTTCATACAAATGTATAATCCTAAGAACTACAAAAGTACACCCACATAGAAATAAAGCAGGGTAAGTGACAGAAGTGAGAGGGAATAAAGGGAGAAGGGCTTGTTAGCATCCAGTGACTGATAGTAAGGAAGACATTGGAGCACAGACACAAAGTGAATAGGGAGTAAGTCCTGTGATATCATGAAAGAGCACCCCTCACAGAGGGAATAACAAATGCCAAGGTCCTGAGATGAGAGCTTTCTTAATGTTTAAAGGGCTACAAGAGGTCTGGGGGTGCCTGGAGTATAATGAGATCAGGGACAGGGTAGAAAAAAGAGATGAGAGTGGTGGCAAAGACCAGCATAGGTAGCACAATATAGACCACACTGAGGACTTTAAAGTTTATTCTGAGAGAAAGGAGAAGCAGTTGGAGAGTTTGATCAGAGGAAGAGCATAACCTGACTTTATTTTTTAAAGGATACCACTGTTTGCTATATGGAGAAGATGCTCTAGAGAGACAAAAGTGGAAGCAATCCCTACCATTTGTAGGCTATTCCTGTTGTCCAGGCAAGGGGTGACAGCAGCCTGGACTGAAGTCTGAAGACAGAGAATAGTCTGAAGACAGAGAATTTGTTTTTGTAAATGTTAATTTGAGATGCTTATTCTTCATCCAAGCTGGAGATGACAAGTAGGCAATGGGTTTTCAGCTTTGGAGTCTGGAGAAGAGGTCAGAATAAAAGCAATAAATTAGGGAATTATCAGTCTATAAATGACATTGAAAGTCATCAAACTGGATGAGATCATCTTGTGAGTGTCTTTGGAGCTGAAGAGTCCCAAGGGTTGAGTGCTGGAACCTATCCCACTTCAGGGTTCCGAGTCCAGCAATAGAGACTGAGTGAGCAAACAAGGCATTCAGAGTGGTCTCATTGTTTAAGCAAAGAAATTTCCAAAAATAAGGAATAATCACCCATGTGGACCTAGATGGAGCTGAGAATTGATTGCTGCATTTAGCACTGTGAAGCTAATTGGTGCCCTTAAATGGAATTGTTCTGGTGCATGGTGTAGATAAAATCTTCTTTAAAGGGGTTTTAGAGAGAGAGTGGAAGGAAAGGAATTGAAGTCAAGGATGAAATATAACTTTTTTGAATGTTCTGCTATAAAAAGAAGGAGTACACTGGGAACATGCCTGGAAGAGAACACAGAGTTCAGGAAGATTTTGTTGTGTTTTGATTTGCAGGCTGAAGGGGATGATCCAGTAGAGAGAGGGGAAAAAATGTGGAAAAGATAAAGAAGCCAATCGTGCAGGACAGAAGGGTTGGCCTTCAATAGGAGTGCAGTCAGTTCAGCCACAATTCAACGAGGGAAGATGAGTGAGATGGAGCTGAATGGGTAGTTGAGGTGGTGGGAGCTGATGGAGATTCTTTCTAGATTGCTTCTGTTTTCTTAGTGGGAAATAAGAAACAAAATTCTCATCTAGGAATAAGGAAGGAGGAAGAGCATTGGTAGTTCTGTGGAAAGAATATGTAAATAGGTGTCTAGAGAGTGGGAGAGTGAATTGACTGGAAATGTAGAAGAATCACTGGGCAGCACTGAGTCCCTTTGAGTCGACCAGGGACAACGGCCCACACCTGTAAAACCAGCAAGTGGAGAGGCTGAGGCAGGAGGATCCCAAGCTTGAGGCCAGTCTCAGCAACTTAGCAAGACCCTATCTCAAAATAAAAGTGTTTTTTTTTTGTTTGTTATGCTCGAATTCGGGACCCCCAAAAGACCACCAGAGACCAAGATCGATGTAAACAGCAAAGAGGTGTTTATTGCGAGCTAGCTCCATCCTCCGCGCGCACACACAGCAACTGGTGACGCTGAGAGGCCCCGAGCCCAGGGTTTGCAGCAGTTTTATACATTCTTTGGAGAAGGCAGGGACCTCACATACATCATAGCATCTCTTAGCAAATCATCACACACTGCGGGAAAATCAAATAACAACTCTAAACATAATTAGCACATTCAATGGCGGGAACAAGTTGGGGAGGGGTGATTGGGGATTCGTTTGGACTGATTGGTTTAAGCCAAGAGGGGTGTACATGCTGAACTACATGGTTTCCCAACATGTTATCAACCACCATAAACCACTGGGAGGGTCATCTGGCATCCCAGGTATTTCCCTGTCTCATGCTGATTGGTGGCTGCTAGGGGGTTGCTATGGATACCCACCTAGCCTGACTGAGTCAGGGACACCTGGCGCAGCAGATCTCTCCTGTTATTTGTAGAAAAACAACTCAGCAGGGTGGTATGTGCCTAGGAGTGCTCTGTGGGTCTTTCCAAGGACAAAGGTGATATCCCTTCCTTGGACAGGCTTTGCTGTGAGGTAGAGGCTGGTTTTTCAGTTTTGTTTTGTTTTTTTAAAGCCTGGGGATATAGCAAAGAGGCAGAACACTCCTGGCTTCAATCCCCAGTACTGCAAGGAAAAAAAAAAAAAAAAAGTCCCCTTGAGATTTTACCAACTATATATCTTCTGGTCAGACCAACACAGGGCTCTACTTCCCATCTTCAGGATACTGTCACTCTTGGGAACCACTCACTCCTCAACCATAATCTTTGGTATATTGAGAAGCTATTTTCCAAGCTTTGGGACGGATGCCTTTCAAGCAGGATACCACTGGAAAGCCTAGTCCTGGAAATAACAGAGTTTTCCTAATCTTCGTAGGTCTTTCATGGGAGCTGTCTTGTCTGGGAGACAGGAATTAATGCTGTAACTCTGCTTTCACTCCCTTGGGCTTTCTGTAAGGTACTTCAGGAACCAAAGACTAATAGGGATCCTGTCTCCACCCAGTGAATTTAGAATCTAGTTGGGAAGCAGGGATTTACACACAAACCCCTATGTACAAATAACTAAACGCACATGGCCTTGAGCACTTTCAATTATGGGGTATGTGAACCAGATCAGATATTAGAAAGGATTAGAAACAGGAGAGATCAGGAAGGGATTGGCGGCATGGGGGAAGTGTCTAATGAAGCAATGGGACATAAGAACATTCATTAGACATGCAAATCATCTGGTGGGCTTTCCAATGTGTGCACTGAAATACATTATTGAGCTCAGTTCCCTCCCAGTGCTAAAGCTCTGCTCTATGCCTTTGAACTGACACACCCTGTCAAAATATGTGGAAATTGAGTACTCTGAGTCTAGACCTCCCAGGGAGGCTCTGAAGGGAAGAAAGAAAGAGCTACTCACATGTTGGCCACCACCACCTTGCTCCCTCCCAGGCAGCTAGATGTAGGAGCCTTGGTCCATATTTCTCAAATCACTTCCTTTTCAATACTTCTTTGTCCTTGATATTTGTTTTAGTCAGTGTGCTCATATTTGGGTTTGAGGAGGTGTATCAATAGACAGATACAGTCCCACTCTCCTAGGTTGGGCTCCTTCTAGTTCTTGGGAGTCTGAGATGTATACATTATCTCTGTTTTAGGTGGCTACAGCTGGGGCAGGAATTCACTCATTTTATCTATTTAAATTAATAATCAGGGAGTGTGTTGTTCATTTCATAGCCAGTTGAGTGACAGATCTATGCCTTTACCTGATGCTGACACTACATGGGAAACACCATGTACTCTGGCTGAATTCCAGTGAAAAAGCAAGTGCCACAAACAACTTAATTTTTAGATTTTATCTGTCCTTCACTTTACCTTTCCAATGTTTCACAGTGATAAGAAACTCACTTAACATCTGTCTTTCCAAAGATCCTAAACAAGGCTCGTTCATTTTGTATCCTTAAGGACATAGCAAAAACAGCATTATAGCAAGCAGTGAAATTACACAGTGCTCTGAGATAAGCATTAGAGAGTACTGAGAATATATTTAAGAATATCATAGGGAATAAAATGACTAGCAAATTTTAAAGAACATAAAAATGACATCATTTGGTCTTAAAGGGCAAACAAACCACAGGTATATCTGAAATTGGCAATCTCAGAGAGAAAGCAAGAAAAAAGACTGAAATAAATTTAAACTATAGAGAGGCATAATTCTGGGCTAATTTCAAAAGCTGATTGTCCTTTGCCACAGTGGGACAAATAACACCCCTTTCACCTGGCCTTGCAGTCTCCAGTGGGTGTTTTCAGGTTGTTATCTGTCAACAGCTGGAGCTGATTACAGGTTTTTAGTGAAGAACAATCAGAAGGTTTGCCTTTGGAAACCTGGGGAGGGACTTTCTTGTTAGACAAGCCTTACATCGGAAAGGGAAGAAGAGAACCCTTTTCTTAGACTTTCAGAGAATCTGAACTGTTGTGGATGTGTAATTGATGTGATTCTGCAATCTGTATTTGGGGTGAAAATGGGAGTTCATTATCCACTCGAATCGAATATATGAAATATGATATGTCAAGAGTTTTGTAATGTTTTGAATAACCAATAAAAAAAAAAAAGAAAGGTGGACTTTTCAATCCTGAGGCCCATGGCTTGGTCTGGAAGGCAGCTTCCTTGAGCAGAAAGGAGAGGCAGACAGAACAGATGAGGTCTGTGGATGAGCTGGGAGTCAACTAGTAAAAGCTCTACACAGGTCTTCCCCCTGATCTGAGAGAAGAATCAGGATAGGAGTGAATGGAGAATATCATCTCTGACTTAGAAGAAGAGAAGGGCTTGGGTTAGAGAAGGACTAACTGCTCCAGAGCATTTGTCATCCAGACGCTCACTTGGCAACTCAACTTGTGTTATTAGTTAATATCTATTTAGAGTCAGCATTTCCCTCAACGAGGTGGTCATATTTTAGAAGGCAAGTTTTTTGTGTTAAGCATTTGATCTCTATGGCAACCTATGAGATAAGTACTATTACTGGTTCTATTTTGCATAGGAGGAAAGTGAAGAGAGATGAGTAATCAACTGATATAGGATCAACCAAGAAGTGTCTCCTTATATTTTTCTTAAATAAAGGAGTAAAGCAATGAGCAACAATGTGTACATCTTCAAAAACATCCTTTTCAACCTTCTTTCTTAAGCAAGTTTAAGATGCCATTTGGAATTCATAATTAAAGTACTGGAAGCAAACTATTTAAAGGGAGAAACTCAAATGATGCGCATTGAGATGGCAAAACAGTCAAAGGGTGATCTTTAATTGGTTTATTCGACTGTAAAATGCAAAACAGTGAAGACTGTTATCTAAAGGAAAAGATAAAAGGCAAAGGCAGAGTCAAAGATAACAGATTTCAGCAGTCACAAATTTCTCTCTCTGGAAATCACAGCTGTTTTTTGTATCTGCCAACCAACTGGAACTCGTCAAATGACTTCTGTTGAAAGCCCACAGGTCCTGGCAGGGAACACAAGAGCTGCACAACACATGGGTCCTCCCTTTCAGGACCTTACATTTTAAAATGGACTCATTACAAGACCCTGGAAAGAAAATGACTTAGTGAGGGGGGAAAGAACAAGGTTTAGGATATGCTTTCATACACCCTAATATTTCAGCCAGGGGGCACAGCCCCTACTCTGTACAAGGGGGAAACAGCGACACCAAGAAGACTATATGGGCCAATACTATCAATTTTAATACTTAGAGGTGGCAGTAGAGTTGACAATGGCCAGTGCTATGGTTTGAACATTTATCCCCTCCCAAACTCATGTTAAAATTTAGTTGCTGATGTAATGATACTAAGGGGTGGAATCTTTAGTCCATGAGGGCTCTGCCTTCATGAATGAATTCATGCCATTAGTGCTAGAGTGGATTCCTTATGAAAGACCAAATTGGGCTCCCTTCTGCCTCTCTCCCTCTCTTCTGCCCTCCTTTTTCCTTCCACCCTTCTTTGCTCTAACACCATGAAATGATGCAGCAAGAAAGCCCTCACCCCTTATCTTGAATTTAAAGCCTCCAGAACCACAAGCCAATAAATTTCTGTCCATTATAAATCATCTGGTCCGTGATATTCTATTCTAACAGCACAAAACAGACTAAAACAGTCATCTAGTCAATCAACAAGCAGGAGCCTGTGTTCCAGGCTAAATGCTAGTTATAGATTTGCCAGCACAGTAGAGCTGTCCCTATTGTCTGCAATTCAAGGGACCTTATTTCTTTGTGGAAACCAATGACTCAAGTCAGCATCAGGTAGAAGATCAGCTGGATTAACTTATCAGCTGAGCTCTTATCCAGTCAACACACTGTTGATTGCTTGCCTTTTTGTCATCAAAGAAATAGGGGTAGGCCTGCCCCTGGCTGCCAGAGGCCCCCACTGCCAGCCCTCATCTCCCTCTTTTGACTGCCTTGCCTGTCCTACAACATTTCTACCCAAAGCTGTCCCCAGTGTTGACATTCATGCTAATCAAGGTCTCCCTTGAAATTTCATTTTTACTAGGCTTCATATATCTGCGGCATTGCTGGGCTTTAGGCACCTTGTGCTCAGAGAAGCTGTGTGAATAGGTGCTACCAAGACGGCTGGCTGAGATGAAAGAAAAAATGAGGTAAGCATTTACTGAAACTGGTCAGGCTGAAGTGGAAATCCCCAAAGAGAAAGATGCAAAACACTCTACTGCTTCTAGGAGGAATGGAGAGATTTGTGGAACCAGAGTGGGGGTGGGGGTCACAATATGGTACAAGCTTGGTTATATGGTGACAGGAAGATAAGCTGAATGCTATGACTCCTTTAGATGAAAAACAAAAATTTTCAAACATGCAGGACAGTAAAGAAAATAATCTGCTAGGGCCCAGATTAAACAAATGGTAGTGTTACGCCTTTTTGCTACAACTCTTCTGTTTTAAGAAATAAGATAAGGCCCACTTTGTGATCCTTCTGATCTCATGTCCCACCCAACGCGTCCCCAAATGCAGATAATTTTCAAAAAGAATGAGAGCTACTAACTCATAGTATTGGGATTTTCTTTTATAGCTTCTCATTGGTTTTGGCTTCATGCTAAACATAATAAAGTTGTGCTAAATGACCATTGGCTTGTTTTTTTTTTTTTAATGTGTAATGTATGAGATAAAGCAAATTCTTTTTTTTTTTTTTTTTGGATGTTGTATTTTCTGGGTCTTTGTACCAGGGATTGAACCCAGGATTTTTTTTGTTGTTGTTGTTGTCTTTTTACTCCTAAGCCACATTCCCTGCCCTTTTTGATACAGGGTCTCACTGAGTTCTTTAGGACCTTCCTAAATTGCTGAGGCTGGTTTTGAACCTTCAATCTTCCTGCCTCAGCCTTCCCAGGTGCTGGGATTATAGGCGTGTGACACTGCACCCAGCAAATTCTATTTCTTATACACTGTGTTTATATACTCACTGTGTTTAAGCGAAGCAAGCATGTTCATGTAACACGTCTTGTGGAAGGTTGCTCATTTCACAGTCACTTCTGGGCCCCATTTTTGAAATTCACTTCTTTTGACATTTCTCTCATGTAGCCTGTGTCACTTCTATAGGTACCTAGCACCTCATCCTAAGAACTTCTCTCAGTGTATGTCAACAAGGACTAATCATATATATATTAATTAATTTAATCTTCACAATAACCTTTTGAGACACAGTCATTATCTCTATTTTACAGATGAGAAAATTCAACTGCAAAGCATGCTGGTTTTTTTGTATATTTTCCTAAGAGAATCTTGTGGCTGTCATAAGCTCTTGTGTGCAGAGTAAACTACAGCTCTTGTCCAATTTTATGTCATTGCACTATGTAATTACTGGATCTTTACTACGCCAGGAGTTTGAACTATCCAGGCATTGCATCTTTACTTGGTTGTACTGTAGCTACTCCCTTGACTTTCTTCAAATACAGATTTTTCATTTCTTCATAGAGAATTCACTAGAAAACAAATGTTTCATTGGGTCCTGGTTGTCCATTTGGCACACAGGAGTATGTGAGCCATCCATCTTCCTGAGTCTAAGGAAGGGATGGTGGTCCAGGGAGAGTAAATCATGTCCATTCAGAACAGCAAGATGCAAGACATGCATTTGCAGGAGAAGTGGAAAGACGCAGCCCCTTCAGCCATGACATCTCTCTTTATTCTTCCTTTCCTTCTACATTCTGGCTACCTTTCCCTTTCCAAACTGGTCTAGCCAAACAATAATCATTCTTCAAGGCTCAGCACAATCCTACACATCCTGAAGAGCCCTCCCAGACAGCTGGAGCCCATGCTGATTCCTCATCACACTGCCCTTTAAGCTGTGCAATTGTTTCATGAGCTTCCTTTGCTTGCTTGCTTTGGCTGCCAATGAACTTCCAAAAAGTAGGAATAATGTACTTAGGTATATGATGTACACCTAATGACAAGCACTACAAGACTTACTGGGGTGCTAGTTATTTCTTGTTTCAAGGATTAGAGAGGAGCATGTGAAGAGAACTGGATGTAGAAAGGAAATCACTTCATGGTGACCTACCCAGTGCATCCTGAGGAAGCAGATGGTGTTGCTTGGGCATTGTATGACTACACAGCAATAATAATATGCCTTCTTCCACTCCAAGCAAGAAACAATATAGACATGTAGTGGTTCTTCAAGTGGCTTCTTGCCCTGGTTTAGATGAGGCTCAACTGGACCTGCCATTAGATTATGTCTGATAATAGGAATTAAGCACAAGACAAAAGTAGTAGAGTGAGGGGTTAAATAATAGGGACTCTGGAGCCCATTTTGCTGAGATCAAACCCCAGCCCTACCACTGACTACCTGAGTGATCTTGAGCAAGTTATATAACCTCTCTATACCTTTGTTTGTTAATCTGGAAAACTAGAGTGGTCATGATAGCACCTATCTCATAAAGTTGCTATTCATAAATCACTTAAAGCAGGGCCTGGCCCAAAGTGGAACCATACATGTGTTTACTATTATTATCCATGTCCCTACCTTCTCTTCTAACATCTTTTGGATTTTTTTTTTTTTTTTTACTAAAATAGGGCTTTTGTTTGAATCACTTATCTTACTGTCTTGCATATTAGGGGTACAACAGATCTCCTTAATGTGAATGAATGATTTTTGCAAAAGTGATCAGAAGAAATGCCTTTCAGCCAGGCACTGTGGAAAGAGTTTTGCAGATGTGATCTCAAATGCCAATGCTCTTACTAACATGTCCAAGTCTCAATTTCTTTATCTGTAAAATAGGGCATATAATACTTTATTCATATCATTCTGTAAAAATTAGAAATAATGCTGGATATGATCATAAGTTGACACACAGTTGCCACCAATAGATATCTAGTGAATGATAGCAACTTTCAATATCATTGTCATCATCATGAACTGGGTTTTCCTAATATTCCATAAAATACTTAGCATACTGCTAGAACTTTTTTTTTTGTACCAGGGATTGAACCCAAGTGCTTAACCACTGAGCCATATTCCCCAACCTTTTTTATGTTTTGTGTTTTTATGTTTTATGTTAAATTGCTTTTTTAATTTTGAGATAGGGTCTCACTAAGTTGCTCAGGGCTTCACTAAATTGCAGAGGCTGGCTTTGAACTTGTGATCCTCCTGCCCCAGCCTCCTGAGTCACTGAGATTACAGGTGGGTGCCACTGCTCCTGGCTAAAACTCATTTTTAAAAAGTAATTGCTGCCAGGCACAGGGGGGCACATCTTTAATCCCAGTAGCTCAGGAGGCTGAGGCAGGAAGATGGCAAGTTCAAAGTCAGCCTCAGCAACTTAACAAGGCCCTGTCTCAGAATAAAAAATAAACAAAAGGGCTGGGAATATGGCTCAGTGGTTAAACACCACTGGGTTCAAGTCCTGGTAATAAAAATAAATAGTTATTACTTATATTTTTCAAGTTTTAAGGCCTTCTAAAAAATAATTCATAACTGCTCTTCTATAAGCTGACATGAACTTTACATACAAACATATTATCTATAATTCTAACACTTTCTGCCAATTAGCAATGATAGACTAAAGAAATCTAAGAACAATTTTTGTCTCGTGTTTATATTTTAGGCAAATTTCTAGCTTTCACTATAATATACACATTGAATCATACATTTAAAATTCTTCACAAAAGAAGGACTTCAGCAATAGTCTAAAAATGGTTATCATATCACAGGTAGTAGCAGGCATCACTATTTTATAGAGAAACTGAATGCCAGAGGAATATAGTGAGAGCTGTTCAAGATGTACATTGCCTAAAGAAAACATTACAATTTTTTTAAAAAAAGCAATTACTCAAAATTCTTTTGATGTAACAAAGGATTCATTCCTTTGAAACTATTTTCAAAGTGAAAGAAAAAAGTTTTCAGAAAAATAAAAGCAAATAGGTTTAGCTTTATTCAGAAGACTCTTAACAGAATCATGACATATTATAGCTATAAAGAATCATCCTGAAGAAAATTTTAAGACAGTTGCCCCAGATCACAGATTAGGAACTCAAGCCAAGAGCAGTGATAAAAGCAGCGCAGGATCAGTCCTTCATTACCTCTTCTGCTATTGGTCACCTCTCTGGGCCCAAGTCTTTATATCTGAACTAAACTCAAGAGCTACTGCCATTTCTTCTTGACTTTAAATTTAGAAAAAATGTGAGAACTGAGATGCGTGCAAAAGGAAAGAGTTTACACCTGTGTATGTGAGACTAGCAAGAAAGAAATGAAAGAGCAAGGTGATATGAATATACTTCTAACATAATTTGGTTTCATTAATGTCTTTGACTATTTCATCAATTTGTTGTTTTTTTTTTTTAAAAAAAAGTCTAAAAACTGTTGGGTCAAAACTACATTTTTTTGGTAAGGCCTACAAATCTCTGATTATTCAAACATAGGAACTCACCAAAAGGCATGCTGAGTGTTCGAGTCAGGTGGATGACAGGAAGAACCCCCAGAGTAATAACTGTATTAGTCAACCTGGTATCTATGGTCATAATGCATGTTTACGGAAAGCCCCGTTATTCACAGCGACTCAAATAGAGCAAAGCCTTTACAGATGCTGGAGCACAAATTATGTTCTCAGAGAACATTACACTGTGCCTCTTGATTCCACTGAGAACTCTGCTTCCCAGAGGAAACCAGCCAGACCAGTGTGGGCAGCTCAGAAATGGCTTTGGACAGGTGCTTCCACAGTCTCTTTTCAATTCCATTTTCCTGGATTTTGTAAAGGACTATCAGATACCAGGATTAGAGGCACAATGCAGATGAAAATTGTCCTGGTGTGTCTTTCTTCATTGCCTTCTATCCTGCATATGGAAGTCACCTTTCTCCTTGGATTATGTGAAAATTATTCAGGGAGGGATGTCCCAAGGCTGAAGTTCTTTTATAGAGTGGAGAAAATAACTTGCTAAATTCTTATTACATTCCTGCTCAAAAAGAGCCTCCGAAGTCTGTGGAGAAGAGGAAGAAAAATGGAGATCAGCCCCCCCAAGTCACCCTAGCTTTCTCAGTGTATTTTCCTCATGATTATTTAAACATGAGTTAATTTGAAATCTTAATTTCTGATGATTTTTATCCTATTAATCGAATTTATTGTTATTTCCCTGCTCATTAACACCTTCACAAGAGAAAAAGGGGATGAAATGAAAAAAATCTATGATTATAAAATACTAAGCAGATATTTGATTTGGTCAGTATTGTAAGAGAAAGAATCTGAGAACAAAGTGACTTTAGAGATCACCACTTTGTTAAGATGGTTACCTATGCCTTAATATGTGACCTTAGCTGTAAGAAAGAAAACCTGACTGTAATTACTCCCCATAAGAAGGCTGCGGTTAGCAGCTCTAAGAGCAGCAGTGGCTTAGAAATGTGGTCAAGGGGCCAGACTCTCTGTCTCCATTCTCTGCCATCTCAGACGGTTGACTTTTCATCCTCATGCCTGTTTGCACCTGGTAAAAAGATGGTCTTCCCCATTCCAGACAGTTTACCGACAATTGTATTTAAGGCAGAAGGCAGGGAACAGGCTGACTGCCCATGTCTTCACCACTTTATCTAGGAAAATAACTTTTCCCAGAAACCCTCACAGATGGCCCATAAGATCACATGAGCCACACCTCATCTTGAGGGAGACTAAGTCATATGTCATTTTTCAGCTCTATTCTATGCCGAGAAGTAGGCAGGGAAAGGGGGTTTGAAATGACTATAGAATGAGCCAACCAACAGCAGCTGGCTCAGGGGGAAAGTATTGTAGATGACAAAACATAAGAAAATTGAGGCCAAGTTACAACTAACATTTGTTGGTCATCCACTGTTTACTGGACCCACTGCTACTTGGTGCCAATGCTAAAGCTAAAAGCTGAGTTTCTCTGACCCAAGCTCTCAGCATGTGTGTTAGGCCACACTGTAGTCTGCTCAGAAGCAGAAGAGTACAGGGTGAGCACTAGTTTTTTGCATTAGTTTAGAACTAAAGAAAGGGAAGGAGCTTCGGGTTTTTTTTTTTTTTTTTTTTTTTTTTTTTTTTTGTTGTTGTTGTTCTTGAACAATAAAGACACAAACACCTTTCTACTAGATATTAGCATTAATTTTTTTTTGGGGGGGGCGAGGGGTACCGGGGATTAAACTCAGGGGCACCTGACCACTGAGCCACATCCCTAGCCCTATTTTGTATTTTATTAGAGACAAGTTCTCACTGAGTTGCTTAGAGCCTCACTAAATTGCTGAGGCTGGCTTTCAACTCACGACATTCCTGCCTCACCCTCCCAAGCCAAGGGGATTACAGGCATGCATCGGCCATTAGCATTAATTTTCTTAAAAAGATATAATAAGGCTGGGGTTGTAGCTCAGTGGTAGAGCACTTGCCTAGCACGTGTGAGGCACTGGGTTCGATCCTCAGCACCACATAAAAATAAATAAATAAAATAAAAGCATTGTGTCCATCTACAACTAAAAATTAAATCTACAATTAAAAAAAAAGATGTAACAGGGAGGAAATTTGGTGATTACTGGCTAAGATTTGAATAGACCATAATTACAGTTTCTAGAGCATAATTTCAACCTACCAGTGCACTTGAAGAGAGATTCAGTTTAATATCCCTAACTTTTCCTGAGTTGTCTAGGGAATTAGAGCTGACATGCTTCAGAAAAATAAGATATATCCTCTACTTAAATGTATGACTTAATGTCTACTACCTGAGATTATACAAAAATTTCATTGATGGGTTGATCTGTGTTGTGTCTTCCAGTCTCCTGAAGACCTTAACATAACTCATTGAATTTTATTTTAGCTTCAGCTTCTTCATATGAAATCAGTGATGATAACAAGTTTCCAAAACAATGGAGTGTTTCTGAGTTTTCATTTTTGAGTCTTTTGGATAGTAGAGTCTCAATTCCTTATGGATACCTGCTATACACCCAACCTTTGGCAAACAGAAAAAGGTGTCCTAAAGGTGTTAAGAAAGCACCCAAGCTAGAACTATAATACAGGGCTCCTAATTCATTTGATTATCTTATGAAATAAAGAGATAGATTGCTACTACCTCTTTTGTGGATCTATCCAGGACAACTTAGAGCAGGAAGTAGATCCCTTTCTGGGATCCAGATGCATCTTTCTGTTTTATGAATAGCATCTGGTGAAGTTGAAACCATACTATACTTCAGGTACATTGTGTCATTTTTATGGGCTTACTAGGAAACCTAACTATTACTATTTCCACGAAAACAATATATTTAGGGTTTCTAACAACCAACTTGCATGTGCATTTCTGCAATAAAATCAATTCATAAATAGCCTCAGACTGTGGCCCCTGTCATATGGGTTTTGGAAATTCTTGTGTCATCTCCATAGTAACAGACACCCCGTGACTATGAGGTAGCTACGCTAGTAGGGAGTTCCCCCGGACATCACCACTGGTATTTCTCCCCCATATACACTTCCAAGTTCAGAATGGCTGTACCCCTAGCAGCTGAGGCAAAAAGTCCCTCATGAAGATAGGTCTGTGGCACATCTCCATGTTTGCTACAGAGATTCCCTGAGGTATCATCATATCAGCCCATGCTGATACGATGGGCCTGGAGGAGATACACCACCCAGATCCACTGTCGTGGAGGAACTCGTTGTCCAGTTGCAAGAAATGTGGCCAACAGATGGCCTCCAGGTGCCAGTTTCTCCATGGTCCGTCTCAGCTGGAAAGAGCCACTTGCCTGAGATTGTGCCTTCCTAGCATAGTCGACATCTAGTGGCCCATCACCTGGGATAAAGGTCAAGTCTGGTTCAACATTGGAAATACACATAGGCACTACTCTCCAGAGCACACCAGTGGGTTGTCTGAGGTTTTGTTAGAACTAATTGTGATTTAACTTTTTTTTTTTACTCAATCTATTACCTCCCCTTTCCTTTGATAGGTTTTTGTTTAAAACAGATATGGCTTTTTAGAACAGTTTCTGATATACAGAAAAATTGAGCAGATATTAGAGTTTCTATAAACACTGCATCCAATTTCCCCTAAATTACCTTATATTAGTATCACAAGTTTGTTAAATTCATAAACCAACATCAATATATTTACTATTAACTGAAGTCTATAGTTAATTTAGTTTTCCTTAATGTTTATCTAATGTCCTTTTCCTGTTCTAGGATCACATCCAAGGTACTACATCCCATTTAGTCATCATGGCTCTTTAGCCAACTCTCTTTTCACAGATTTGGAGCCTAATAAATATCTGACATCCAAAATTCCATCTTGGAATCTGCTTCCAGAAAACCTAACCTGCGATGGTAGGTCACATACCCAACAAGCCTTTCTCCCTTCTTGCTTAAGAGCACCTCGGTTTTTCATGGAGAACAGCAATGGGCCCAGTCCCAGGACATAAATCACAATGGGTCTAACACAATAGGTTCTTCCTAATTTTGTTAGGAATTTTGATTGATCCAGCAATGCACTTCTGACAGTCCTGACAAGACACAAGGGGATATCTGTCAGAGGCTTTCCTGGGAAAATGTTCCTACTTGATTAAAAAAAAAAAAATACCATAAAGTTTCAAGGAGAAAGTTTGCTGTTTGTTTATTAGCCCATTTCCTATCCTATCTGCTTTGGACACTGGCACCTGAGGCCTGGAACTGCAGCGACCTCAGGCAACAAGACAAAGTAGAGCAGCAAAGTCTCTAGACCTCTCATGACACCACTGAGCAGCAGAACCAACTCAGTAACTGGAATTCCTGTAAAGTAAATAATAAATGCCCTTATGTTTGAGACACTGATGGTTGAATTTCTGTTTCTTGCAGCTGAAAGCATTTCTAACATGCACTCACTCGACTTAGCACACACAAAAAAGCATACTTTAAGGATTCTCATGGCTAAAAGACAGAACCTCATAAAATTTTAAGAACAGTATTAGAGCCTGAACTGAACATTAGTTCTTTCTATGGTAGCTGTAAAAACCTTCATTAGCAGTTTTAGAGGTCCTTACTCCATTGCTCAGCTCAGCATCTTTTCTCTGCCTGGTAGCTTCTGCTTCCTCATAAATGTGACTCACTTGATGCTTCCTATGTTTCTCTTAATCCAATGCCTTTTTTTTTCTTTTAGTACCAGGGATTGAATTCAGGGACACTCGACCACTGAGCCACTTCCCCAGCCCTGTTTTGTATTTTTATTTAGAGTCGGGGGTCTCACTGAGTTGCTTAGTGCTTCACAGTTGCTGAGGCTGCCTTTGAACTCACAATCCTCCTATCTCAGCCTCCCAAGTTGCTGGGATTACAGGCGTTCACCACCACACCCAGCCTATCTCATGACTTTTAATTTCAACTCCCACTAGAAATTCTCAATATGTTCCTGTTGAAACATTTCAGAGAATATACTTGATCCAGTACTTCTTTGTCTGCCAGGCCATACCATAGTACAATGGCCAGCCTACAGTTTCTCTCTTTGACACAGAATCCTATCTTAGTCCAATTGATTATCCATGGAAGAACAAGGTTCCCTGGTATAAAATGTAATCATACAGAGCTTCCGATTCAACAGTACTATTCAGGGGACAGAGGGAACAGGGATACACAGGCTCTAGCACTGCAAGAGTTGGGAGTAGAGAGATGGAGATATTGTTGCCCTGTGCTCTTGGCCTCATTTTTGCTCCCAACATCCACCAAATTGTCTAGTTCCAATACTTTCAGTTTGTATTGTTATTAATGGAAATATTTCTGTCCCACATGCATAAAAGACAAGATGTGCCCAAATATGCCTCTGGTTACTGCTAAGAAGGAAAAGAGAGAGAGAAAAGACGAAACAATAGAGCAAGAGGATTGTCTTTGACGTGGATAGACAGGTGTTGATGACAAAGACTTGGCACTTTAGCAAGAGAGGGAGACAGAAAGCAAAGCCATGGAGGAGTGAGGTCCAAGTTAGCTCCCAACTCAGCCCAGAACCAATGGGAAACAGAGACGGTTTCATGGAAGATAGAGGTTTAAATGGGTGACATAAATTAGACTAATCCAAGAGGCTCCTGTGGCACAATCCTGCTCCACAGAAAGCATTCCACAGACTAAGCCTCATGTGCATCATAGTGTCCTTCCCACAGAAGTGTCATCTCCCTTCCCTGCCATCAGCATTGATATGTTTTTATTGCATCTCATCAGAGTGGTCTTAGCTAATTCTATTTCCAGAAAAACAAAAGTACCAATTTACCCCCGGGGAATAAGACAAGCAATGGGAAAGCTCAACCCAATGTAAAAACACAGAGCAAAGCTATGAAAATGGGATTTTACACCATGACTACCAGAAGTTTCTTGCAAGCATTTGCTTTGCAGAAACCTTGGCTTTCATTCCTCTCTTGATTTTTTAAGCTGGTCTTTGAACACTACTCAGTAGGTAGTTGGCCCTTTTGATGTTTGGCACTTACATAAAAAGGATGAGTTATTTAATTTTCTGCAAAGGCGACCAAGCCTGTTCTGTATGTAAAAAGGCAAGCCGTTCAAGCATATGTGACCATGCGGGAGTGAAAGCTTTTCTTCTTTGAAGGTTCAAAGTTAACTTGTCAATTGAATTCCAAGGAATTGTGCATCAGACCTTGAAATGTGGAAAATAAGTTAGGCATCTCGAGGTGCGAGGTTAAAGCAATTATCAGGAAAATTAAGAGGAACCACAGAACTGTTCATGGTTGAATTTTTTTTCTCTCTTTTTTTCCAATTATCTAACTTGGCTGTCTTCTTACCAAGTAGAAAGTTAGCAGTCCAAAGCAAAACCCAAAAGGAACTCAACCTGGCTCTGTCTACAAAAGCAAGACAAATTAGAAGTCTGGTTTGATTATGTAGATGGGTCAGGATACAGGATACTAGGAAAGGTATTTTAACTGGAATGGCCCAGATTAGTCATTTTTATGGAATTGAATTGATAGGTGATGATTTAAGTTTTTAATTTGTGTATAAAGAGGGCCCGAGGAGACATGAACAATACTCAACAAATGTATTAAATGTATGTATATGTAGATTGTATGTGCCAAGTGCCAGAAAGATAAAAAAAAATTAAATCCACCCAAACTATTCTATAAAATGGACCTAGAAAGGATAAACTGGAAATAAAATAAATATCCATGTAGACCAAGTGTTTTGAAGAGGATGGATCATTTTGAGCTTCATGAACTTAGAAAATTCCCAACCTACTTGAATCTAATCCAGTCACCTTAACATGGAATTGAACACCCTCCACAATTTGGTCTCAAATACTTTTCTACTTTCTATGTCCCCAGATCCACATCCTACCCTCTAGGGTCAACTTGGCTGGCTTTCTTGCCACCTTCACTTCTCATAACCCCATTATCTCTACCAACAGTTCTCTGCCCTACCACATATAACCACTAAAGCCCACTTTTTAATTTTATATATATTTATATATGTTTTATATATTTTTAATATATATATTAAAAATATATAAAATATATATATATAAATATATATATAAATATATATATAAATATATATAAATTTATATATATAAATATATATATGCTGGAGACTGAACTCAGGGTCTTGTGCATGCTAGGCAGGTACTCTATCACTGAGCTACACCCCTAGCCCTAAGTTCACTTTTTAAAGCATGATTAAATGCAAAAGTCTCCATGAAGAGCATCACTGATTCCCCTTCATCACTATTAGAACACACTGTTTTGGATTTTTAGTTCATTTTGTTTATACCTCTTGTTTGGAGCACACTGCTTTAACCTGGCATTAAAATAATACGCATATCTGCATCCCCCACCCAATGGTTGTTTTTCTGAAGGCAGTCATGGTCTTATTCATTTCCTTAGTTGTGCTAGATTTTACAATTCAGGTACTCAATACATGCTCATCGATGTATTAAACTGGGTTAAAGAGGCCAAACAAGATGCATGACTATATTCTCCTTAAATAGCCAACAAGTAAATTCTGGTCAGCCTATTGAAAATTAGGGTTTTTTTTTAAAGTATCTTTTGTTGTTTTCTATATCAGCATGTTGCTTTTTCCACAGGCTTCCCTTAGGGACTTCTGTAATTCTTGATATTTCTCATTTTTAAAATGTATTTTTGTTCAAAGACATTCTCCCTTTGTGTGTCTATCTGTACCAGGAAGCTGGGCCACTTCAGGAAAACATGGACCAGTATGTGGCTAACAGAACTTCCTTATCTCAGAACATGCTCCCATCCAGACATTTCAAGGAAATGCACATTTTTTCAGGAATATTCTTGACACTGTCAGAGGAGGTTTCTTTATTCCAGAGCATGCCTGTCAGTGCACAAGGATAGGAGAGATAAACTCAGAATAAGGAGTTTCTTATTTGGAGTTAAAACTCATTAGATCCCTGGACAAATTTTGGCTCATTCTTCCAGAGACTAAAAGAAGAAAACAAGGTCTAGGAAGAGGATTATTTTGTCAAGAACTACAAATATTTAGGATAGAGAAAAGAGCAAGGGATGAGGTAAAGGCAACAGGGAAGGCATCCTGTACCTGAATCAACTTGCTTTCAACTTCACAGACATTTGAGGTTTCAAGGAAGAGAATGGTTTGCTTTACAAATTTATCTATCTAGTGAGAGTCATTCATTCAGTCATTCAATAAATATTTATTGAGTGTCCAATATGTGGCAGGACTGTTGACAGGACAAGTCAAGACAGACATGTCCCTCCCATCATGAAGCTTTCAGTCTACTGAGGAGGCCAGATCTTAACTAATAACCACACAATTTAGCTCAGTGGAAGAGAGTGTGCTTAACATGTGTGAGCCCTGGGTTCCATCCCCATATGTAATTAATTGTGGAAATTGTTACAATGAAAATTGTGTGGTGCTATGAGGATGCATGTTGAGGGTACATAACATAGCATAGGGGTCAAGGAAGAACCCTCTGTGGAAATGACATCTAGGTGGACCCAGAAAGACAAGGGATGCTTGTCACATTAAAAAGTGAAGGGAACTCATACCAGGTGTGGTGGTGCGCCCTGTAATCCCAACTTCAGGAGACTGAGGTAGGAGATTGAAGCCAGCTTGGGCAATATATCAAGATCCTGTCTTAAAAAAAAATAAAGGAGAGAGGGAGAGAGAGCGCTGGGGATATAGCTCAATGGTAGAACATCCCTGGGTTTAATCCCCAGCACCAAAAACAAAACAAAAAAAGGAAATTCATATGAAGAGAATTCACATTAAAAAGTGAAAAGAGAATGTGAACATAGATATAATCAGGCCTGGAAGTTATTATGAGAAAATGGCCTTTAAGAACAAGAAAAAATGGGATGTGGATTTGGTCATAGGTGGGCTCCCAACCCTGACTGCCCCACCAACCAACTGTCTCCATTATGTGTTTTTGTGGCACCCTGTCTTTATCCTCCAGGGTTCATTTTGTGTGCATGTTCATGTACACGTTTGCTCTCACCAAGAAAGACTGCTAGCAGTCTCCATTACTAAACTATAAGATCATGAGTGTGGGAATGATTCTCTATTCTATTCATTATTGCAAACCTAGTGCCAACCACAAAACCCTGAACATCATAGGCACACAGTAAATATTTGTGGAATGAGTGAATAAATAAATAAATGATTGATATGGAATAATAAACACTGCAAGGAGTTGGTTACAATTCCAATTCTAACATTAACTCCTTATTGCTCTTGGGTACTTCTCTCAACCTCTTTGTACTTATTTTCTTCCATGATTAAAATTAAAAAGTTGAACAAGGCGCAGTGGTGCATGCCTGTAATCTTACAGCTAGGAAGACTGAGGCAGGAGAATTGCAAGTTCAAAGATTCAAAGCTAGCCTCAGCAAAGGTGAGGCGCTAAGCAACTCAGTGAGGCCCCGTTTCTAAATAAAATACAAAATTGGGCTAGGGATTGTGGCTCAGTGGCTGAGTGCCCCTGAGTTCGATCCCTGGAACCCACCTCCAGTTAAAAAATTGAATGTGATTATTTCTAATCTCTTTTCAGCTCAAAATTTAAATACATCCCATTCTCACAGGTTATTTTTAAATTTATTTTCTTGTTTTTATATTTTCCACTCAGTGGTACATATTTTCCCCATCACTTACAATTTGCCTACTTATAGGCAAAGCCCAGTACTCCAGATGCTGCTATATAAAGTTAGAATTTATAAGTTTATCAGACTCTGGTCAAAGGGTACTAGTCTTGAAAAGCTGATCTTTTCTCTTCCTGGAATCCTATGAGTTATCAAAGACTAACATCAAAGCTGATCACTTTACCAAGAGGTCCTCAGCCAAGTAGCCCTTTGATTTGCTTTCACTCCTTATGCACCAAGATAAAGCTAGTTGAAAAACAAAATTTAAAAGCTCTTTTCACTTAGATTTTTGATTCTTCTAGTAAAATAGCTTACCAACATCTAATAAACCATCAGAGGGATACCATTACTCCACACCGAAACACACACACAGTGGCTTTCCAGAAAGAGGCATTTTTTCCTGAAAAATTCTTGGGATTAACATGGGTCTATTTCAGTGGTTTATTAACATGCCTGCCTTAAAACATAATATGGATAATATATTATGTATTTTTTATCTGAAAAAAGTCCCAATTTATAACCTAAAATGTTCCCAGTGGAAAGAGTTTAAAATATCTTAGGAGAGGGGGAGGGGAGAGAAAGAATAAGTACTGGACACTGAAATGGAATGAATTATATTTCATGCATATATGACTGTGTCAAAATGAACCCGACCACTATGTATAATTATAATGCACTAATAAATTTTTTTTCATTTATCCATTTATGAAAACACACATAAGAGTTTAAAATATCTTATTTTTCACTCTCTTGATTATAATAAGAGAAAAGATGTTAAAAGTCTGTTTGTACTAATCTACATCATAATAATATCACATAGATATACAATATTTTAAATAACTGATCGACTCTACCATGTTTTGTAAATAAAAAGCTTTTTTAGCAGGTAACAAACATTATTTTAAAAACTGGCTTAGAATCCTCTGAAACATTCTTTCTAAACTTGAAGCATGAGGCTACTGCAGTTTATGCAAAAGACGTCTAACACATAACAGTATATCTGAAGTGTTATGGCCACATTCAAGAATGTCGGCCTGGAAAATAGAGATAAATATCAGATCTACTCTTCCAGCCTGCCTCTTAATTAGTCTGCCTCAAGCACTTGCTCCTTATTGAGCACTCACCTTATTCAACTCAGGATGATGATATTATGAATGTAGAAAGTAATGGCTATTCTAGCTACTTGGATACATATTCTAATAACACAAAATCAAATACAATTCTCAGGTGGGACCTTTATCAACCTTGTTGGAAGCAGTAATGAGACAAAGCAATAAAGTGCCAAAAAGTATTTCTTAGCAACCAGAGGCATCACCCAACTAAAATCATCTCTCTAGTCCAAGGCCAATCTATGGAAGTTTGAGCAATTTTCTTCTCACCAAGAAATCTGGCTTTGTTGTTCAATTGTTCCTTCCTTTGTAGAAAGAGACTTTTATTCTATCAATGTTGTTGACATATGTTGATATTTAATATATTACATATTTCAAATATTATATATTTTTCTTTTGAACTTTAATTACAGATATAATGCAAAAAGAGCTTTACAGAGATAGAATTCACATACCCTGTAATTCACTTCTTTAAAGTGTAAAATTCAATGACTTTTAGTAGTTTGCAGAATTGTACATTCATCCTATAATCATGGTATCTCATGATGGCTTTTATCTATATTTCCCTAATAATTAACTATATAGAATGTCCTATTATGTCCTTATCGGCTATTTGTATGTCTTCTTTGGGGGAAATATCTTCATATGCTTTGCCCATTTTTACCTCAGTTTTTGTCTTTTTATTATTGATTTATTAACAGATACTGATTTTTAAAAGGAAGATCAATGTGTCAAAACTCTCTATTTAATTAACATATATTGATCACGTGCTGTGTGCAATTTGGAGCAGTGCCATATGTGCAAAAGGCAAGGAAAAAAGCACCAAGAAACTTATATTTACAAAAGGATCAGCATGTGATACAAATAAACTAGTGAAGAAAAATCATATTGGGTTAGAAAATCAGAAAAGTCTTCATAGAAAAAAATTTGTATCTGAAGTTGTTTTAAAGTGGGGAGAATTTTGTAAGACAGATGAGGGAGAGTATTTCAGGCCATTGGAACATCACAAAGTGGGTGTGGGACACTGATGTTCAAGGCATGACAAAAGAACAGCAAGTAGTCACTTGGCTAGGTAATGGAATGAAGAAGAGGGCTAGATGATGAGGCTGGCTAAAGTTAGATGGGAATATATTTTGAAGGTTTAAGTGTCAGGTTGAGGGGGTTTATGTTCAAGTCTCTAAATCAGTTGTTCTCAACCAGAGTAATTTTAGCCCCCAAATGAAATCCGGCAATGTCTGGCAGCACTTAGTTTTCACAACTGGGAAAGCTGTTATCAGTGAATAGAGGCCAGAGATGATGCTAAACATACTATAAAGTTCTCCAGGCCCCACAACAAAGAAGTTCATGTCCCAAATGTCAATAGTGCCAAGGTGACTCCTATGATTACTTCCATGTACCACCTTGAGAGGATTCCCCTCCTGGAGCAACAGGACCCCAAGCAGAGCCCATGATCCACCCCACTGTCCTCCTGAGAACTACATTAAGTACCACATGTATGTTCTTTCCCCTGGCTTTCCAGTTCTACCCAGGGGAAAGGACCCCCTGAAAGGATGAAAAGTAACCATATCTGGTATTCACATAGAGTAGGGGATAATGCCCACTCCTACTAATCAAACTGGAAAAAACATAATCCACATTACTCCCACCAAAAGGAAAAATTCATAATATATAGCGCCCAATCAAAACCTACCACATACATAGGGCTGGGGTTGTGGCTCAGTGGCAGAGTGATTGCATAGCACATGTGAGGCACCGGGTTTGATCCTTAGCACCACATAAAAATAAAGATACTGTGTCCATCTACAACTAAAAAATAATTTAAAAAAAACTTACCACCTATATAAAGAAGTAGGAAAATATAACACATGATGAGAAAAAAAATCAATGGAAACACACAAAAACAGTAAAGAAAACCTAACTGTATTCCATATTGCAAAGAATTAGAGACATGGAAGACATTTTTAAAAACATAAAACTTCTATAGATGAAACTACAAAGTTTGAAGAAAAATATACTGGATGAGATTATCAGCTGAATAGTCACGGTAGAAGAAAAGATGAGCAAACTTTAAGACACTGCAATAAACCCCATCCAAAATGAAATGAGGAAAGAAAAAAAAAAAAGGATCCAAAACATAAAACAGAGTCAGTGAACTGTGGAACAACTTCAAGTGGCATAATACACATGTAATTGGAATGCCTGAAATGGGATAGAACAGAAAAAATATTTGAAGAACTTAAGAGAGAAAATTTTTTCAAATTTGTTGGAAAAATATTAACTCAGATTCAAGACTGAATCCTAATTATATGAAATAAAGAAAACTGCATGAAGATGAATAACAATCAAATTGCTCAAAAAGTATCATGAAGAGACCAGAGGAAAATGAGGCATTACATAGAGAGGCACAAACTTTTCATTGCAAACTGGGCAAGTGAGAAGAAAGTGGAGCAACATGTTTAACGAACTGAAAGGCTGAAAGCTGTCAACTCAGTCTTTTACACCCAATGAAAATATCTTTCTAAACAAAAGTAAAAGCAAAATACATTTTTTTAGTAATACAAAACCTGAAAGAACTCATTACCAATTACCCAAAAGTAGTACAGTGTTAGTTGAAAGTGGACTTTTTGTAAACTGTAGGACAACCATTTAAAAATTTTTTAAAGTATATTTATATGTATAGAGAGAAAAGAAAATAGAATCATATATATGTGTATGTATACGCATAATGCTCAATTAAGAATAGAAAAAGAGGGAAAGACAAATGGGATAGGAAAAGATATACTCTGCTAACACCGATCAAAAGAAAGCTAGAGTAACTATTAATTTCAGACAAAGCCGAATTTAGAAAAAGGAAAGTTTTCAAGAATAAAGAGGGACACTACATAATGATAAAGGGGTTATATCTCCAGAAGGTATGACAATCCTTAGATGTGTCTAACAGCAGAGAATCAAAATATGAGACAAAATTGATAGAACTGTAAGGAGAAAGGAAAATATTATAGTTGGAAACTTTAAGATCTTATTTTATTTTTTTATTTACTTTTTAACAATTGACAGTTTCAGTAAGCAGAAAATCAGTAAGGATATAGTTGATGTGACTAGCACTGTCAAGAATCTACTGGCAATTGTAGAGTACTTCATCCAACAAGAGCAAACTATTCATTCTTTTCTCAGATTCACATGGAACGCTAATCAATATGGTCCACATTCTGAACCATAAAACATATTTAATGCTAGGCGTGGTGGCACATGCCTATAGTTACAGCAGCTCTGGAGGTTGAGGCAGGAGGATCGAGTTCAAAGTAACCTCAGCAACTTAGCAAGGTCCTAAAGCAACTCAGTGAAACCCTGTCTCTAAATAAAATACAAAAAAGGGCTAGGAGTGCTGGGATTGTGGCTCAGCAGTAGAGCGTTCATCTGACACGTGCGAGGCCCTGGGTTTGATCCTCAGCACCACATAAAAATAAAGATATTGTGTCCAACTACAACTTTAAAATAGATATTAAAAAGTGGGGGCTGGGCATGTGGCTCACTGGTAAAGCACCACTGGGTTCAATCCATGGTACATATACATACACACACACACACACACACACACACACACACACATATGTGTGTGTGTGTGTGTGTGTATGTATCAACAACAAAAAGAAACATACTTAACAAGTTAAAAAAAACAGAAGTGATTTTTAAATGTTCTCAAACCACAATGGAATTAAACAAGAGATCAATAGCAGAAAGATAGAAGGAAAATCCCCAAATATTTGAACATTAAATGATATATTCCTGTTTTAAAAAAAACTAATATGTCAAGTATTGGTAAAGATGCTTAAAACTGGAACTCTGACACATTACTCATGAGACTATAAAGTGGTACAACCACCTTGGAAAATAGCTTCACGGTTTTTGAAAACTGAAGAGACCTTAGAAATACTTCTAAGTATTTACCCAAGAGAAATGAAAACTTTTAAAGATTTATAAATGAATTTTCATGTAGCTTTATTTGTAGGAACCCCAAACTGGAAACTACCCAAATGACCTTCAACATGTATACAGAAAAACAAATTTGTATAGGCATCCAATGGAATACACCTCAGCAATAACAAAGAATTGATGAATGTGACAATCTGAGTGAGTCTCAAAACAGTTCTTGAGAAGGTACATAACAAACAAGAGTGCATTCTGCATAATTACATTTATATAAAACTTAGGAAATGCAAACTAATCTAGTAACAGAAAGGAAATTAGTGGTTGCCTGGGGATGGTTGTGGGAGAAGGGAATGCAGTAGTCATGGGTTAGAAAGCAGAATGAGGAAACAGGGTTATGATAGATATGTTCATTATATATTTTTAAAGAGAGAAAGAAAGACACACAGAGAATTTTTTAATATTTATTTTTTAGTTTTCGGTGGACACAACATCTTTATTTTATTTTTATGTGGTGCTGAGGATCAAACCCAGCGCTCCGGGCATGCCAGGCGAGCAGGCTACTGCTTGAGCCACATCCCCAGTCCTGTTCATTATATTCAAGTGATGGTTTCATTGGTGGGATGTGTGTGTGTGTGTGTGTGTGTGTGTGTGTGAAAATATCAAATTGTACACTTGGCTATTGGTAGTTTATTGTGATCAACTATATCTCAAGAAAGTTGTTTTTGTTTCTTTTTTTTCAATATGAGTAATGCAAAGATTCAGAACATTCTGAATTTTATACAATGTTTCTCTTGCCCTGAGGCCAAATTAAGGCATTCCCCTATCTAAGCTTTTTTACTGGCTAGTTCAGTTGTCCATCACAGACAACTGAAAATCTAAAGTTGTTAGTGATAAACTTATTTGAGCAGCCCATCTTGTCTTGTTTTGATCCAGGAATTGTTCTTTCAGAAAATGTGAGTCTGAGGGTTGGGGCTGCAGCTCAGCAGCAGAGCGCTTGCCTAACATGTGTAAGGCACTGGTTTCAATCCTTAACACCACATAAAAATAAAATAAAGGTATTCTGTCCATCTACAACTATAAAAAAAATAGAAAGAAAATGTGTGTTTGGTTATGAGGGTAACAGGGTGAAAGTATATGGAGAGAAAAGAGGCTCAAAAACAAATGTTGGTAGTTCAAGAATGTTACCTTCTTATATATAAGAGCACACATTCTATTTCTACAAAAAGGTACTTTATATCTACACTCTTACTGAGCGCCTCCTTGCAAATGTCAGCTTCTAGAGATGGAAATCACAAGATTTATGAATGCTTCACAGAGCATCTGGGGCTTAAACATACTATTTGATGAGAATGAGGATGTTCCAACTAAATCTTGATTGTGCTTTTTAAAAAATCTATTTTATTATTTTGCAGCTGCTTAAAACAAGTATGGTCTTTTAAGTCTCTAAAAGATGAAAATGAGCAGACAACCCATTCCTTTAGACACCACCTGAATACCATGAGGCTCACTTTGTGTAACTGTTTTAGATTCTGAACATGTAGGCTTTTCTTTTCATGTCAGACATCAGACTTAAGTACTCTCACCTTTGCAAGCTTTCCTTGGAAATCTGCTGATGGCTTTTTTTTTTTTTCTTTTCAGTACAGAGAATTGAACTCATGGGTTCTCTACCACTGAGCTACATCCCCATCCCTTTTTATTTTATTCTCTGACAGGGTCTCACTATATTGCCCAGGCTGTCCTCAATCTTGATATCCTTCTGCCTCAAGCTCTCACATCGCTGGGGTTACAGGTGTGTGTCACCACACCCAGCTGCTGATGACCATGACCTCTTTCTTTCTTTAAAAAATATTTTGTTCTTTTTAATGTTTTTTAGTCATAGATAAACACAATACTTTTTAAAAAATTTTTATTTTTATATGGTGCTGAGGATCGAACCCATTGCTTAACATGTACTAGGCAAGCGCTCTATCACTGAGCTACAACTCCAGCCCATGCTGACAACCTCTTTATTTGAGTTTCTCAACCACAGGGTAATTTATCCAGAATTTAACTAGCTTAGCCTGTCACCTCTAGATATCATATATTCTAATCATGTGGTGAGCCTATCCACTACGTTGAGGAAGAAGAGGGAAGTTAATGTATTTTACACACAATGAATAGGTCAGATGAAGATATTAAGCAAAGCAATGCTTCTGTATTTACACTTTTATGGGTAACGTGAATAGCTTTTTTCTCATGAATCAGCTTCTTCATTTCTCTCTTCCATGAGTTGGATTTTCTTTCTTGGCACCTTTGAAATGAGTACTCTTTGAAAGGTAAAATTGGAGCATTGCAGACGCTACCTGGGACAGTAAACACCCTTCATCAGAACATGGATTTAACCTACTGTGTTAGTCAGCCTTCCATTACTGGAACAAAATACCTAAGAAAATCACCTTAAGGGAGGAAAAGTTTATTTTGATTCATGGTTTCAGAGGTTTCAACTCATGGTCACTTGTTTTGGGACCCGTAGCAAGGAAAAGCCTCATAATAGGAAGCGCATGGTAGAGCAGAACTGCTTACCTCATGGCAGCCAGGAAGCAAAGAGAAAGGAAGAGGCCAAGTTCCAACATCGCTGTCAAAGGATATCCCTAGTATCCTTAGCTTCCTTCCACCGTACCCTACCATCTCCCAATAGCTCCATCAGCTGGGGGCCAAGCGTTAAACACATGAGGTTTTAGGGGACATTTAAAATTCAAACTATAATATCTATTGCCTAAGCCTTTCATATGGACCTTAGCAGAGCGTATTCAACATTGTTGCTTTTATTTTCATGCACAGATCCTTTCCCAACAACAAAACTGTGTGCTTACTGAAGACTGGGATAGCTCCTCTACCTTTGGATCTTGATATTGAATATATCTCACTTTTAATATTGTTATTTTTAAAAAGTTCTCTTCAGAGACTAAGTATAAAACAAAAAGAAAAACTTAAGAAGATCACATCATCTTCAATCAACACATAGGAATCACTACACTTGGTGCCTAGATCTGTAAGAAATGCAAGAATATGTTAAGTTATCACAGAAACCCAAGAGATCGGACTGAAGAGGGTCACTTGGGCAAGGCAAAGGAACTAAGCAGAATGGATGTTATGGTTTGGATATGAAGTGCTCCCCCAAAGTTCCTGTGTTCATGCATGAATATTCAGAGGTAAATGTGATCGGATTATGAGAGCTCTAACTTAATCAGTCCATCCTAGTTTAAGTGGACTGATTGAATGGTACCTGTAGGCAGGTGAGGTATGGTTGGAGGAGGTGGGTCACTCAGGCATGCTCTGGAAGAGTTCATCTTACCTGCACTGCAGTCCCTTCCCCTTTCTCTCGGTTTCCTGGCTGTAGTGAGGTCATTAGTTTCCCTGCACCACACTCTTAGGACATGATGTTCTGCTTCACCTTGGGCCGAGAGCAAGGCAGTCAGCCGATCCTGGACTAAATCTCTGACACCATGAACCAAAATATACATTCCTTCCTCTAAGTTGTTCTTGTCAGGTATTTGGTCACAGCAACAAAGAGCTAACTGACACAATAGAGAAGCATTACAGGTCTTCAAGAACAAGTTGAAAGAGCAAGGACAAGTTGAAAGACAAATTGTAGGAAGAGTCATCTGATGGAATTACACAAAATAGATAAATGCAGGGAAAATTAGAGGCAAAAAAAAATTATATATGTATATGAAAGGGATATACACATATCCCTTCTTCCAAAAAAGAATTCAGGGAGTTTATAAAACTTCAAGAAATTTTCATAAAAATTCATACCAGATAAATTTTTAAATAAGAAGGTTATAAAACTGAATCTAATTATGGTTAGATAAAACTGAGAGTGAGATTGTTTTACAAAATTTATGCTGTGTGGAGAACACAATCTGATCCATGAATCATTGCCTAAATAAGGTAAAAGTAAACCATTTTTTTTAAGATAAGCTTAATAGTTTTCAGTCCTAGAAACAGAGAAAAATTTGTCTCTGAGGTATTTAAACAAAGTATATTTATGCTGTTTGATGAGTGACAAGTGCCTTCTAAAATATTCTTAGAGTAAATAATATAGGCAGTTGATTACATAATATGGGGATGGGAGGAGGAGACTGGATGTAAAAAATAAGTGAGGATACTAGAAATGAGAGGTTCCAAAGCAAAATGGTATGCTTCTGTCTAATCTGGTTTAATTTCAGGATGGATTCTTCTTTTTTTAAAAAAATATTTTTTAGCTGTCAATGGATATTTATTTATTTATTTATTTATTTATATGCGGAGCTGAGAATCGAACCCAGTGCTTCACACATACTAGACAAGTGCTCTATTGCTGAGCTACAACCTTAGCTCTCAGGATGAATTCTTTAACAATCTCTAGATGTCATGTTTCTAAAAACATGGTGGATAGACCATCATGGAGGTACTTGATTAAAAAAAAAAAAAGTAGATTCCTGGGCCTTCCCCAAGAGGTAATAAATCAAAGTCATTGGGGGAAGAACCTCAGGAAGTTTTAAAGAAAACTTCCCAGTATTTCTACTGCACACTGATATTTGAGAACCTTGAGGAAAGCCAAATTTTTAGTCTTTGGGTAAACCTATTGTGGGTTGTGAAATAAGTACATTGAATTATAATGCGTATTTTTAAAATGAAATAAAAATAGGAAGATAGACTGTATCTGAGTGTATCCAACTTAATCAGGATAAGAAATTAGGATAAGTACTATTTAGGGTAATTTTTTTTCAGTGCTGGGAATTGAAATCCATGGCCTTGTACATGCGAAGCAAGCACTCTACCAACTGGGTAAATTTTGTGAAGGTTATTATATATGTGTGTGCATACATATATGTATATCACATAGTGATTATGAGATTATATTATACCATAAAATTATATATAAAAAATATCTTTTTTTTTTTAAAGAGAGAGTGAGAGAGAGAATTTTTTTAATATTTATTTTTTAGTTCTCGGCGGACACAGCATCTTTGTTTGTATGTGGTGCTGAGGATCGAACCCGGGCCGCACGCATGCCAGGCGAGCGCGCTACCGCTGAGCCACATCTCCAGCCCTAGAAAATATCTTATAGAGAGCTTTCCTACTCTAAATTTCCATGTTACTGGGGATTGAACTCAGGGGCACTTGACCATTGAGCCACATCCTCAGTCCTATTTTGTAACCACTGAGTTTCTTAGTGCCCCACTTTTGCTAAAGCTGGCTTTGAACTCGTGATCCTCCTGCCTCAGGGTCCTGAGCCATTGAAATTACAGGTATGTGTCACCCACAGGGCTGAATTTCCATGTTCTAAAATTCATTATCATAATATATCTTTTCTAAATCTATGCATTTAAGCTGGGAACATAACTCAGTGATAGAACACTTCCTAGCAAGTTCTAGGCAGTCCATGCTATTCCCCTTCTCCCTCAATCCCAAGTACCACAAAACAAATAAATCTATGTATTTACTCCAATATTTATTAAGTGCCTATTGTGTGTAGGTATTGTGATGGTAGAATATTCAAATGGCTTTGAACTGCCCACACCACTTAGGCAAAGGACACATTGTTTGACTCTACGTCAAATAGATATTATTAACTAATTGGCTATTAATATGCATTTTGCTTTCTGTCTATGTTTTTCCCCTTTTGTCTTTTTTTTTTTAACTTGGGTAAAAATAGATGCGGTGAAAGCGTGAAAGTTCAGAACAAATAGCTGTGCTCATTTTGTTAAAGCTTTACAACATAAGGCTGCTCTGGTATAGATGGGACCTTCTTAAGTCATTTTAATCAAATTAAAAACACTTATCTGAATACATTCCAAGCATCATTTAACCTAAAAAATCATATCTCTTGAATACATTATAAACTTTTTCATTTGTTTCAGTTTGATCAACCTGAGATGCTTAAATGAATACATAATACACTCTCATCTCCCTTGGAATACCCTAAACCAAAAGCTATGAATAACTGTCCTTTCTTTGTTATACAAAATTTAGGAGTAAATCTATTGCCTTTATTCAGTTTTTAAATATATATGTATTATAATGTATAGTATATATAATATATTATTATATATAGTAACATGTATTATAATATATTATATATCATATGATATATAATATATATTTAGTTGTAATAATATATTGTTTTTATTTTTATGTGGTGCTAAGGATTGAAACAGTGCCTCACACATGCGAGGCAGGTGCTCTCCCATTGAGCTACAGCCCCAGCCCCGCCTTTATGCATTTTTAAAAAAATTTTCTTTATTTATTTTTGCATTACAATTCTTAATACACCATTATACCATAATTTATCATATCTCTGATTATATATAAGGTATGTTGACACCAAATTCACATCTTCATACATGTATTTTGTATAATGATGAGGGTCTCCTTTCACCATCCATGCTATTCCCTTTCTCCCTCCCTTTCCCTCCCACCCCTATTCCCTATCTAGAGCTAATCTTCCTCTCTTGCTCTCCCTCCCAACCCCAGCCTTTATGCAATTTTAAGCAATGAAAAAAGTATTTTAATATCTTCTTGGGATCAAAACAATTTATACTCGATTTCTGTAATTGACTAGTTTGAAACAGCTAGGAGCTGAATCCATTCCCCTCTTATGATAAAACATTTGAAATACATGGTAGTATATGTTAGTTTTGGAAATTTTTGAAAGTACCAACACAAAAGGAAAACATTTTTTAAGTTACCAATAACCCTACCACCTTTGTTTATAACAATAACACTTAGAATATATCCTTCTAGATCTGACTTAAGAATCTTCTTGTTCATCATATATTTATACAAAATCTTTGGATTTACCAGCCCTAATGATAGAAGTTTGTATCTAGTCTTTGATATAATTGTAGAATCAGATAGAAGAAAGTAATGTGAAACAGTCTGTTCAGAGAAAATTCATTATGCACCTTTCTTAATGCAGCTATTAAAATAGGGGAGAAAAACATGTTAACAAAAGGTAACTTTATCACTGGGACAAGATATGCTATTATTGTCTTATTAACTAAATTACTGTGCGATATTACTTTCACTTAAGAATGTTAGATGCTTAATAAGAAGTGCCAGGACGGGATGTGCTCAGCATTTTCACACTCATTTATTGCAATACCTCAGAGCATTATAGAATGTTCAATTGAAATGTAATTTTCCAGCTAAGTTTCAGCTCTGCAAAGGGCTAGGGAAACTCAAACCCTAGATTTTGTCCTAGAGATTTTGAAGTTTAATGTTATTATGACTATTTCACATGCCATGGTAAACCCAACAGTGTTAAGTTACACTCCTGGGGATGGAGTACAAATGTAATCTCCAGCTTACAACTGACTTGCAACCAAAAACCCGCAGACTTGAACTGCTTCTCAAAAAGAGATGTAACTGATGTCAGCACTAGAAAGATGAAAGCAAATTGATCCCTACATATCAATGCCAATGTGCCAGTGCACATCCAACTATGACAATAATACAAAAATGGAAAGAGATCAGGATATCCAAACTTTAGAGGCTTTAGAGGCTAGACCAAATTAAATTTGATCAAAGATCAGAAACATTATAACTACCAGTCTAAATGCACTCCCATTAAGTTTAATTGCAAGTGTATCCATAATTTATTTCCAAGAGCTTCAAGACATCCTGGCTAGTACTTTGAAATTTTTTTACCTAATGGTTCAAGAATAGAGATATTTTAAGAATCTAAGACTATAATGGCATATTTATAGGTGATTATATACAGTGGGATGTATGACATGATTCCCTGATCTTTTGATAACACTTGGACCGTTGAATGAGAGCCTGAGTGAAAGCAGTAATTCAAAATTTCCTTCCTTTGTGATTTTTTTGGTCTAAATCTCACCATTACTTTTTCATTGTTTGGCCCTTATTGTATTAAAGGGCAGGGCAAGTCTGATAAGAGCAAAGGAAAGGCTTAGCACAGTTTGGAGAAGGCAATATGGACTTCCTCTAAAACCAGTACAGGGACCCACCCGGGGGGGGCTGGAACCATGGGAATTTCCTTCTGTAGCATGTACCAGCCTATAACTTAACCTTTACTATAAGATTGATGAGACCAAAGAATGGAGCATTCTCGGCTCAAGGTAAAATCAAATACCACAAGTTAGAAGTTCAGGTGAATTTCTATTTCATGGACACTAGCATATTGTCGAGAAGACCCTCAGATTGCATGAAGGGAGAAAAAAGTTTTTCTCCTACAACTCCACTCAACTGTGATGAATTGAAATTCTATGCCTGAGGACAGCAACCCCACAGAGCCCCAGAAGAAAAAAAAGAAACTTTAAAGTCACTTCTAAAAACCGATGAATGTCACATATTATGCTCACAGGATATCCTATCCAAAAGGATTTGCTTCTTTCCACCGTCAACTTGCAGCTGTGACTGTCACATTCTTGGGGTGAAACTATGCTCCAAGTCCACTTAAGCCTGATTTGCTTATGAAAACTACCAACCACAAATATGCAGCCATTGGAGCATCCTGACCTCCTATCACTAACACAAACACTTTGGATCTGCTTGATTTATTAATATGATGAGTGATTCTACTAGAACAATGGTTCTCAATATGGGGCTGATTCCCCCCCCCCCCACACACACACACAAGGGACATTTGGCAATGTCTGAGAACAATTGATTGTTATAATGGAGTGGATAGTGAGGAGGGGCTTACTATTGTCATCCAGTGGTGGGTAGAGCCAGAGATTTTGCTAAACATCTTACAAAGCAAAGAACAACTAGGGAGGGGAGGCAAGCAAACAAACAAAAATCTTGCCCATGTCAATAGGGCTGAGAGTGGAATACTCTGAACCTCTAAACTGGAGTTCTTTTCTTTTTTTACAACTCTTTTGTGGAAATGAGCATGTATGTGACTGGGTGAGGTTGGGGTAGGAATGTATTTATTTGCTCCCATATTTCTCCACGTCAACATCTCCTCTATTATCATTTTTCCCCCAGTACTGGAGATTGAATCCAGCCACATCTTCAGCCCTTTTTATTTTTAATTTTGAGACAGGGTCTTGCTAAGTTGCCCAGGCTGACCTCAAACTTGCCATCCTCCTGCCTCAGCCTCCCTAGTCCTCTTCTCTACCTTTTTGTAACTGCTCCCTCTTCTCTTTTCACCTGAATCCCTGGCTCCCTACACAAAGGGTGACTTTTAGAACAAAACAAATGTTGCTGTCTTCCAGAAGCCAAATGGTAAGTGCTAACTTTTCAAGTGACTTCAACTGGTTTGATGAATAGAGCTTCTTTTATAGCTGGTGAAGAAAAACAACCCAGATAATGGTCTCTGCAGCTGTTGGGAAGTTTGTCAGTTTATTTGTTTATTTTGTCTAGATTAGCTGCCCTGGCTACATCAACTCCTGCACTTGACCAAGCAAAATGTCTCATTCCTAAATTAGGATAGTCAAAGACACTAGATGAACCTGGAAAGAAACATGAAACCACGGGAAAGAAGATAAGGCTGACCACCTAATCATCTTGTTTTCAGAAAAATCCAGACGTCACCTGCCATAGTCCAGAAAAAGAAACATGGAAGAAGACAAAAATGCTAATAAGAATGCAAAGACAGGCCAAACTAGAAATTGAGGTCGGGAGAAAGAGGAGGTCACATTCTTTTCCTTAACTACTTTATACTCATCCTCCAGGATACAGGCATTGCCTGCTTTCTTTAAAAGTGCCAAAGTATAATCCACATCCTTTCTAGTTACATATCAAAAAGCTCACAGCCCTATTCTAATCAAAAGGTAGGGATTCCCAAGGATAGTTGAGTCTGGAAGCAGGATTATCTAAATGACCTGATAAGCCCTTATCTGTTATCATCCTGTGATATGGAGCACATTTTTATTATGAGGTTGCTGGATTACAGGAAATAAAATGAGAGGGGAAAGGCTGTATATCTTTACCTAAAGCCATTTACCCTTATTTGGGAAGGAATTTAAAAGTTATAATTAAGCAGAGTGACATAAAGGAGCGTCTATAAGTTCCCTCCTGTCCATCACAAAGCTAACAGTTCATCCTCAGAGACTCAGTTCTCCCTGCCCCTGACACTCCAGCTACACAGGAAGTTTGCTTTTTTCACACTTCAAGATTCTGTTTCCCACCCCCATTCCCTTTATCATGCTATTCCCTCAGTGGACAATACTCTGTCCCTCATCTTCATCCCCACTCTTGTCTTCCTTTTTATTAAGATAGGATCAGGTGTCATTTTGGGAACTTCCTTTTATTCTACCCCCACCCCATTTCTGTACTTCCATAGTAATCAGTTCATAACATCATCATTATTATACATAAGACCTTTTCACACCCATTCACATTTCCAGTAGATCTCAAAAGTTTAGTGAGCAAAATGTTCACTTGAAGAATTTGTTAAAAATATTTATTGATTTGCTCTGTACAAACTTTGATTCAGTAATTGTGGAGTAGGCCCAAGAGACTACATTTGTAAATAAAACCTTCCCTAATAATTCTTTTTTTATGATTTTTTTCAGCTTTGTTGAGGCATAATTGAGACATTAAAAATTATATATATATATATATATATATATATATATATATATATATATATATATATATATATATATATTTAAGGTGTACAATGTGGTGTTTAGATACAAGTATACCTTATCACACAATGGAGTTTTATCCAGCCATAAAGGGAAATGAAATTATGCCAATCACAGGAAAATATATGGAGAGACCATTATGTTAAGTGAAATAAGCCAAATTCAGAAGGTCAAGGGTCATATGTATTATCTCATATGTGAAAGTAAGAAAGGCAAAGGAGAAAGATGGGGTCACGGGTATCTTATGAAAATCAAAAGGAAATTGATAAAGGAAGGGAACTAGGAGTAGGAGGTGGGAGGGAGGGGGAAATGCTAGGAGTGATACTAAATTAAAAAAAAAAAGATAAAAGCCTACCAAGCACAAAGATTCACACAGTCAAGTTAATTAATATGCCTCACATAGTTACTTGTGTGTGTGTGTGTGTGTGTGTGTGTGTGTGGTGAGAAAATTTAAAATCTATTCTGAGCAAATTTCTAGAATATAATACATCATTATTAATTATAGTTACAATGTTGGACATTAGTCTACAGACTTATTCATCTTTTAAATGAAAGTTTGTACTCTTTGTCAACATTTCCCCATTTCCCTCCTCCTCTCCCCTGGCAACAACTATTCTACTTTCTGTTTCTCTAAATTAAACTTTTTAAGATTCCACATATAAGTGATATCATGCAACATTTTCCTTCCTATTCCGAGGCTAGTGTTCAACCACATTGGAGAGACTGGCTTCGCCTGTATGCTGAGCCCCCTATTAACTCCAAACTAGAAGCCATCTTTAATTCACCTTTATATCCTCATTCCTGGCCAGGATCTACACAGAGAAAATCCAAGTTCAGTAAAAGTCTTTGAAGGGATAAGTCCTGAAACATCTTAGTAAGAGAGCAGTAAAAGAAATTAGAAGGCAGGAGTGATGGAAAATCTTTGAAGTCAAATTTCCAGTTACTTCAAATTTACCAAGAAATTTACAATTTGCTTTCTTCACTTTGGGCATCAGCTCCCTGTACTGAGCTTCCCTCTGCCCACCATACCTGAGGTTATACCAATCAGCTACCTAGGGGTTTCTCTGTCCCTTTATACTGCATACCACACTCTCCTAGTGTTGCAGTCAGGAAAAAGGTGTGTTTCATGTTAAATGCTTCCCTGTACTTTCTCACTGTCCATTCTTTTGTTGTTACTGCTGTTGTTAGTTGTTTTAGCTTTGAGATGTAATATACAAAAAAAGTATACACAGTGCACTTCTTGGTTAGTTTGGACATATGCATATAGCCACGATACCATCACCACAATCATAGTACTAAATATATCCATCTCAAAAAATCTCATTTCCTTCCTTCTTTCCTTCCTCTCTTCCTGAATAATTAACATGAGAGCTACAGGTGTAGCTCAATGGTAATATGCTTGCCTAGAATATGCAAGAACCTGGGTTCAATGCCCAGTACGACCATCAGAAAAAAAAAAAACTTAACATGAGATCCATCCTCAACATATTTTCCTCAACATATATATTTTTTAATATCCAAAATGTGTTTATTGGGAGGTTTTCCCACTCGTCTTGATTCAGGCTGCTCTTAGTGCTGCTTCCTCCTGAAGGAACATCCTTCCGTAAGCCTTGCTTTTCCTCCTGTAAGCTCGCAGAAGACAGTGGAGCAGTCAACACACAAAATTACTGTTCGTGCATGGCTAAAAACTGTGGTGATTTTATAGCATTCTGGGCATTTCATATACATGAAATAGGAGTTGGGGCTCTGCACCAGGTGCTTCTTCCAGTGTTTCCGCTTCTCCTCTTCCGGACAGGAATGAAGAAGATCTTTTGCAAGAGGCATGTTCTCATGGGGAGGTCGTCACCGCTGGAAAGACTGAACATACTGTAAAGTGCACAATACAGTATTGCTGTTACTATGTTGTATAGCAGATCTCTAGAACTTAATCCTTATCTATTCTTAATTGAATAGAAATATCCTACTACTTTTACATAAATATAAAGAAAGGTCTGTATTCATATACTAGTACAATTGGGAAAGGAATACAGATCCTGGTTTTTAAAGCAAAGTCTCAATTATGCTTTCTTTGGTATAGATGTTAGCTGGATTACAAAATAAAGGAGTATGTGTACACACATGTGGGTGTGTGGTTAAATATGAGCTAGCCAAGAATTTTCTAGTTTCCTATTAGAGCAAAATGGGTTTGATTCATTGTCCTGATCTCTCCCATCCTGGTTCAGTGGGAGCTGAGAATATTCTTCCACCCAACCCACAGGTCAAAGAGTTCTGTGTTATTGGAATGCTATTATTTTTCCAGGCTCTGTGATGTTAATGATTTAATTATCAATATAATGATGTAGCAAGTTTGTTTGATTTTGGGAGGTCTTAGTACCATATGTCAACAAATACTAACAAAAAACATTCCTTCAGATCTCCAAGAGAGAGAGGGAGGGAGGGAGGGAGGGAGGGAGGGAGAGAGAGAGAGAGAGAGAGAGAGAGAGACCAAACTTGACCTACTTCCCTCCCTACAACAAATCTCTTTCCAAACATTCCATCAGAAAAGATTACCACTTTAAAAACTTTTTAAAAATAAACTTTCTATTTTGGAATAAGCTTAGATTTTCCAAAGAGTATAGAGAGTTCTCATTATACCTTTCAGCATTTTTTCCCAATGTCTTAATCTTACATAATCTTGGCCCATTTGTCTAAATCAGGGGATGACAAACTGCAATAGACTGCAGATCAATCCAGTTGTCTGTTTTTGTAAGGCCTGCAAGCAAAGTGTAGTAGTCCCACATTATCCACAGTTTCAGTTACTTGTGGTCAACCACTGTCCAAAAATATTAAGTGGAAAATTCCAGATATAATTTGTAAATTTCATATGCAGCTGTTTTGAGTAGCACAATGAAATTTCAGGCTGTCCATCCCCATCTCAACCAGGATGTGGATCATTCCTTTTGTCCAGGGTATCTATGATGTATATGCTACCCTCCCATTCATGAGTTTTCAGTTAACATATCAGATTCCCTGTATGGAAGTGCTTGTGTTCAAGTAACCTTTATTTTACTCAATAATGGCCTCAAAGTGCATAGGTAGTAATGTTGGAAATTTTACTACGGTATATTGTTTTATTCTTTTATTTTTATTAGTTATTATTAATCTCTTATTGTGCCTGGTTTATAAATTAAACTTTATCATAAGTATGTATATATAGAAAAAAAATCATATTATACATAGGGTTCAGTTCTGTCCATTGTTTAAGTTTTCGCTGGGTAAGACTAATATGTTCATATTTTAAATAGTTGGGGGGGGGAGGCTGTAATTCAAGACACATGAAAGTTATGTGAAATTCAAAATTCAGTTTCCATAAAGTTTTATTGCAATACAATTATGTCCATTCCTTTACATATTGTCTGGTTACTCAGACACGTCAGAGAACATCTGGCCCACAAAACCTAAAATCTTTACCATCAGGTTTGCTGAGTTCTGGTCTGAACTAAGAAACGAACATTATTACATTACTATTAACCAAACTCTGAGCTTCGAATCAGTAGTTTTTCTACTAATGTCTCACGATGCAATCCAGGAACCACGAACCACGTTGCATTTAACAATTGCTTTTGTATGGTGAGCAGGTGCGTGATCATCCTACTTTGGAAAATATTCCTGCCTAACAAATGAATTTCAGCTGGCCACTTGAACAGGGCTTGTTTTTTGTTGTTTGTTTGGAGTTGTTTACGTATTTTACACAATAGGCAGACAGTTGAAAACAACATCTGGGCTAGGAACGCTGTGAACTTGAAGATGGAGGAAGAGCTATATTTGTTCAAGCATTCCACGCGCCGGGCCAAGGCAAAAGGGACCAACTCAGCCCCTTGAGAAAAGGGGGCTCTCAATGACCCTCTTGGTTCATACGGTAAGAGGCCTTCCTCGGGCCCCACGCAGTCTCTGCCCCAGCGCCCCGGTCCTTTGTTTCCTCTTCCCCCACCCGAGCCTGTGAACGCGGCGGCTCCGGCTTTCACCCTACGGCGGCTGCATTCAGCCGGCTCCGCGGGCGCGGGCGGGCGGCGTCCGGTTGCCGGGCAACGGCCTGAAAGGCAGCTCACGTTGCCGCCAGGGCCGAGACACATCCGCACCAGCCAGTCTGCGCCGAGAGCCTGTGGCCTGATTTCTCCCCCTCCATTGTTGTAGCTCATACAAAAGGCTACACCGCTAGTGTGGTCACCTCGGCTGCGATGAGTCACTCGCCAGGGCATTTTTCGGGCCGGAGCCTTTGTGGGCTGAGATGCGCCCCCTCCAGGGCACAGCTCCGGGCCTGTCACTGGCAGGCTCCGCGCCTCGCCACCCTTAGCGAGGGGTCTCCCTCCCTGCCTCCGCCCTACCCACCACCTACCGCTTTTGTTCCTTTCAGCAGGCAGCCAGGCCCTCGCTTGCCTTTTGGCCGCTCTGAGATCACTCCGGCGGCGGCGGCCCAGGGCAGTCTTCCCTCCCCACCCGCGCCTTCGCGCTCAAAGTAAGCGTCCCCTATAAAGTCCCAGGCCTCTAGTGTCATCTTATCTCTTTTTCAGCCATCTTCCCCCGACCCGCCCCCATCCCTCTCAAAGTTTCTAAGGCTGCGGTTGCCATGGGACTCAAAACAACTTGAAGGCTGAAGGGAAGATTACTATGGTGGCTGACAACCCTCCTCCCAAAACTAGAGAATGAAGACCGAGGGATGTCCTTGGGATTCTCCAACGTTCCCCCTGTCCACCAGTCTTTCGAATTACATTTAACCCACCACCCTTTACTCCAGGAACCAGTTTTCAACATCGTGTTTGGATTCTGGGAAGTTCAGTGGTAAATTGGGAAAAGAAATTTTGTCATGCCTAGGAGCAAGTGTATGTAGAAGCTGGAAGGGTCTCTCTCCAAAGGAAAACTATCCCAAGAATTTTCAACAGTGTAAAATAGACAAAGAGCACCGTTAAGTTAGCTGTTTGTTATCACATCTTAGTTGCTGAGGAAGAAGTGCATGAAGGTAACAGATAATTGGCTTTTTTTATATGTGAAATGCCTGCTGTTCAGGTTCCAAAGAGTGGGCACTACTCTCAGCGCCTTCAGCAGGCCAGGAGCAAAAGCACAGGCCCTTGCCCCACATTTCAGCACTGGCTCCTGCCAGCGTGGGAATCCAAGTGTTCCATGCATCTGACAACATCCTGCCATCTCTCATAATTCCCATTACTGTCCCTATAAGATGCTGTTAAACCCCAAGCACAAAGTAGTAAGTAAGACCATAAGAGGGATTCAAACTGCAGTTGTAACTTAATTTTTATATAGAATTCGTATTATAGGGGTGGCAGGGAGAGACCCAAAAAGTCTGTATGCTTTTCATCTGTTTTGTCTCTTTCAGCTGATCTATAGCAAATTGCAGTTACCATAAATCAGTAAATCAGATGAAGTGCAAATATTTGTCTACAGATGTGGCACAAACCCTGACCCCTCAGAGCAGATGCCTACCATTGGGAAACAACTAAACACTGCTCTTTTGATGACTACTGGGATCATATCCCCATGCTAGGGAATTGGAAGCGGGTTGAAAGGAATCCTCAAAAATAAATTATGGTTTCTTCTCAAGATTATTGTTATTCCACTAAAAAATTTCTAAATATAAATTTCATACATGGAATGATCCCAAGTATAACTATTCATAGCTAGAGTTTATCATTAATAATAATACCTAAACTTCCACAACAACCTTATGAAATTTTTTAAATTATTACTATCTCCATTTCACCTATACAAAAACAAAGAATCACTAGAGACTTCTTGCTCCAGCTCTTGTACATGCAGGAGAGACAAAAGGAGAAGGAGAAGGCATTTATTAACTACCTATAGTTTTTCAGGTGTAATTCCAGGCAAGGTAGATCATGCATACAAATGACCATACTTTAGAACTATCAGCCATGTGTAGGACAAACAGAAGGAAGGAAAGTTGTGCTCAGGAGCACTGATAGAAGTTTGGACACATCTAGATTAAAGATTATAGAGGAAGGAAACTAGGATTATGGTAGTGACTAATTTTAGTTACCTAGGAAGCTCAGGGGAGCAAAAACAAGATAATTATGTTTTGCAGAAAAAGGAAAAAGAATGTCCGGGTTATGGGGGATTCCTGAGAGATGGGGCCCCAAGTTTCAACCACAGACCTGAGGTAGCAGTTAGGTAATAAGGCCTTCAAGACGCAGATGAAGAAAGAAAAGTGATGTAAGAGGCACTTGGGAAAGAATCTTGGCCACTGATATATGTGGGGGATGTGAAATAGAAGAGTCAAAAGTGGTGGAGTCTTCAAATATGCAGAAGTTTATTATACTAAAAAGCTCTCAAGTAGGTTAAAGGAGTTAACTCAGCATCCAAAATGCCTAACCCACTCCTGAGTAGTTTCTGACAGAAAATCTGAACCAATAAATAAATATTAAATTACTTTACATTATGTAAAACAGTGCTAGGCTCACAAAAGAAGTTAATTGAGTATTCATTGAACGACTGACTGCTTAAATAAATTGAGGAACAAAGATGTGCAAATCCTAAGCTTTCCTTCAAATCAATATGTTTTCAGTTTCTGCCCTGGTGACTATCTGAATAAAGTGTCCAAGACATGGAGATGCATTGGGAAGGAGCAGGAGACTGGGGCTCATGTCCTATTCTGCGTATAACTCGAAGGAAGTTGTTTATACAGGGTGCAATGGCACATACCTATAATCCCAGTGATTCAGGAGGCTGAGGCAGGAGGATCACAAGTTCAAAGCCAACCTCAGCAACTTAGCAAGGCCCTAAGCAAGTTAATGAGACCCTGTCTTAAAAATAAGAAAATGAAAAGGGCAGGGGATGTGGCTCAGTGGTAAAGTGTCCTTGGGTTCAATTCCTGGTACTGGTACAAAAAAAAAAAAAAAAAGCTTCCCTGTACTGGGACCTTCTTGTCCATTAAGTGTAAAGGGTAGACTGAATCTTAATCATCTAAACTACAAAAATCAACATTTTACAAAAATATCTCCATCCAAAATACTTGAAGAAAAATCAATGAAGCATTTTTCACTGAGCAGAACTTGGAAATTTTCTCCCACAGTAATAGAAATGCATCATACTAAATGGTGAAGGAGATATGATATTTCTAGGCTCTTTTCCTATAAGAATACTGGCAGTGTGCACAAGTTTGGTGGGACTTTCCCATCAATTTTGATTCCCGTGATTTCACACTCATGGAAATTTCTTCAGAGAAGCAGTTTCTTTGGCAACCCCATGCTCACGATCATCTTAGTATCAATAGAAGTTATGCAGACATGTCAGCAGGAGAATAGACCTCTTCTGGGCAAAGGGAAAAAGGAGCTGTCTGCTTTTATTTCCAAAAGCTAAATACAGAAGACACAAAAGATTTTTACCACACTTGTCACATATGGTAGAATAAGTTGAAGATAAAACTCAAATCTATTCCATAAAAAAAAAGGCTTTGTGTGTGTTTCAAAGGCATTTTATATTGCATGATATGAAATTAGCTCCAGCTCTTTGAGCATTACATATATATTCTAAAATGAAAGTATATATAATTCTTCCTTATACTTTCCCTCCCAGGAAAATAGACTATCATTAAAATAAAGAAAAAAAAAAGACTAAAGGGAAACATTGTTTGTGGTGAACTTATAAATAATGAAGTGTCTTAAATACCAAACAGTTCCAGCAATCTGTATCAGTGGTAGTGGTCAAACTCACTCTGCTTCTCCTTAGTATTGGTTGTATTTCTAAAATCTAAATTTAGCTTTGATTCAGTATTATCTTTACATTGTGAGGTGTGGGTCAGCAGCAACATCACCTGGATGATGATTGTAAAAATATACAATCTCCAGGCCTATCCAGAATGTGCATTCTAATGAAATCATCAAGTAACTTGAACATTACTATTGGAGAAGGCATGCTCTACTCTACGGCATACATCTAACAGAGATGATGTTTTGAAGCAGCAGTTTTCCTTTCTAGGGAAAATAATTGTAGAAATTATTTGCTATAGTGGTCAAAAGGGGGGGCAAACCTTTCCCTAATGACAAAGAACAATAAAATATAACATGCTCTTATTAGTATGAGAAAATGCCATCAGAGGCCTATAATCAGGGATGTTTATATTGGGGGCAGATTTGGAACTCTTCCATCCACATTCTCCTGGGCCAGTCTTCATGTGACCAAGCATTCACTTTTGCAAGATGGCTGAGGTTAAGAGTGCAATCTGGCCACAGAAAGAAGAAAAGCTCGCTGACCCATGCTGACCTCTGACACTGACCTCATTAGCTAACCAAATGAGGTAACCACCCAAGAATATCAGAGCGCATTATATTTTGATTACACCAAAGCATAAGAAGATGCAACAAAAGATCAGTTACATAAATGGTTCTATCTTGATCATCCTTACTTATTAAACATAATATGAAGAACGCACACACAAATTATCTTCCATCTTCCAGTATTTTTTCCCATTATACCAACATATATTGAAGACAACAAAAGGTTCTTTTCTTTTATAACTCGCTAGTCTTTCCCTTCAAAGTACTTAAGACAAAGTAGAATTATAAATTTATTCGGGGTTTACTATTTTATGATAACCTCTACCACTAAGTTCCCTAAAGGCAAAGATCTCCCTCTGATTTGCTGTCTATACCTAGCATTTAGCCAGATGCCTGGCACCTAGTAAGAGTTCAAGAGACAGTTGTTGAGTGATGGAGTACATGAATAAATGATTGAATATTGACTCATAGCTCTAAAACCAAACCTATCTAAATTATCTTGTAATATTCAATAAAATTGACTCTTCTGTTATGCTAGGGATTAGATAGACAAATTCTCCCTGCCTTTTAGAATCTCACATTTTAGTAGAAAAGACAAGATTTAAAATAATACTAATCGGTAACCTCGTAGTCACTACTCCAGGCTCATTAAACATGTTAACTCATTGAGGCCAAAAGCAACTCTAGGAGGCAGATATTCTGAGCATCTCCATTCTGCAGATGTGAAAACTGAGACACAGAGAGGTGAAGTAACTTGCCCAAAGCCATATGTTTAGCGTCAGGTGAACCTATATGTGAACCGAGGTCATCTGCTTTCAGAAACCATATTTTTGATAAGGCAGTTTGGTAACTTTTTTTCTAATAAGCCTTCAGGGACCTGATGCCTTGAAGAAGGATAAGAGAAGTATACACAGGATCTAGGGGAGCAGGAAAGGAACAACTGGTAACAAACCCAGTCTGTGCTTTTCAAATGACAAAAGCAAGAGCTTGCTGCTGGTGAATTCCCTGGGAAGATCTTTGTGGGGGATACAGAAAACACAGTTTTCCCCAAAGGGTTGCAGTCAGCCGCCTGGAGTCAATCTCACCTCCCCTCAGCTTGTTTTTTGTCAGCCTTGGTAACAACAGAGATCCCAGTCCAATAAAAACATATATTAACCTTTACTGTGAGCTTGGTGCAGGAACCAGGCTCCAGCTTCAACAGTTTAATGGATTCAGAGGAAGTTGGAACAGGATATCAATGACATCCAGTTTCAGAATTTAGGACACAACAGGATAATCACTTGCCCAGGCACAATACATATGATTGTTTTCCATCTTGGTCATCCATCTATCTTTATTCTCCCTTTTTAGCCCCTCCAGGGAGGGACCTATGTCCTCCTGACTTGATGTACATTAAGGTCTTTCAAGTGGAATTGCTTCCTTTAATTCCTGACAGGTTGAGTGTGGTCACTAGTTCCGCTTCAAGCTTGAGTGTGTGTTTCCAGCTGAGATACCATCACAACTCACATTTCCCTTTCAGGGCTCCACAAATTACTCTAGCATGTAGTTATATTTTTTTAAAAAATTACTCTCAGTTCCTCGAAGTAGTTTAACAGAACTTAGATGTTGGGGGAAATTATGCACTCTGGCGCAATTTTTAATTAACTTAATTAGACCAATTAGTTTGAAAGGAGAAGATGCCATTTAATTCATGTCTTCTTGGAGGCAGCAATCTTTAGTTGGCTCTTTGGTCACTGAATCAATAAAGCTGGAATCTTTTTCTAAGGATAAGTTATAAGTAAAAGAAAAATCTTACACTAAAAAGTTATTTATGTGGGCTTTACACTTTGCCTCTTTCAACTTTCTGCCTCTTCTTTTGGATAACGGTACATCCCAATGTTTTCTTATTCCTTTTATACTTAGAAGGCATCTGTGTTTTTTTATTCAAAAGAAAATCTTTTTTTTTTTTACTGGACACATTTATTTATATTTATTATCATTTAATAAGACAAATTGAGAATTTTCTGCCCACAGATCTTTAATAAAGAAAATTCTAAAACCAGGGGGAAAAAAATCACCCAAAGAATATTTAAAATACCAAACAGAAGATTGGTGTAGATGAGTTTAAAGATTAACACATTAATATGCACTTATTTACTTGTTCACAATTTTAAAAAATTAAGATAATCTAAAGACAAATCATCCAGAGTAGTAAAATGTCATAGTAACAACTTTTGGATACATAATTAACTATACAATTAAAAACAATTATAATTCTTATGCATCTAAGAAAATCACTTCTTATGAGGATTCTATTTATACCTTTGGTTACTCTTCCCTCTTTTTTTCACTGGCCCCGCTCAAATTCTTTGCTTTCCCTTTTGCCTATTTGCTTACTTCCCACCATGGTTGATCCTGTTTTTCTCCCTCTCATAGACCTGCATGGTGCAAAATGAATAGTACAAGGGTATTTTTTCTGTGTGTCATTACATGTATTTGCATTCTTTTCTCTCTGTGGATATGTTATCATAGAACTTGTACACGCCTCAGAAAATAACACTAATGAATTACAACTCAATATTAATAATCTCCCAATCCACACTATTTTCTTGTTTGTTTGTTTTGTTTTGTTTGTACCAGGAAAGAAAACCAGTAGCACTTAACCACCAAGCCACACACTCTGCACTTTTTATATTTTATTTAGAGACAGGATCTTGCTAAGTTGCTTAGGGCCTCACTAAGTTTCTAAGGCTGGCTTTGAACTTGTGATTCTCCTGCCATTTGCACCTGGCTCCCCATTGTTTTCAACATATACTAATTTGTAACCATATCAAGTAGAAGTAATGGTAAAATGTGACAGCTAGGACGCAGCTCTCTCTCCTTGTTCAGCAGCCTTCCCTGCTGTGGCCTGGGTGTAGGCATTCACCTAAGTTAAAGCGCGCTGAGCAGGAATCAGCTAGGTGTGCTGTGTTTCTCTCATTTGCTCTGCGTGGCCTGTCAACAGAACCTGAGAGCTTTAAACTCGACATGAATTACTAACCACTTATCTGCGATTTCCCAGCCATGTCTACTTTCTGTGTAACTGAAATATTTTTCTGTTCCTGATTTCAGACAAGCATTACTTTCAATGTGCCACTGCCTAAGGCACACACACAAAAAAATGAATATGCAAACTTAATGAAATTTGGTAGATATACAAATGCAGTCATGAAATGTTTCATTATTAACCTCATGCAGTATAGCATGATTCAAATACTTTTAATACTTGGGTAACCGCTTCCTACATTTAACATTTAACTAATCTTTGCTAATGAGAATTATCCTAATCTAACTGAAATTTCCATTACCCTCCTAATTAACAGTGCTGTTATGGTGATTCAACTCTTTAGCCCACCAAAGACATAAACAAGAATATCTGGCAATTTTACTTTCACTGTGAAATATCAATTTCATTTACATCCAAAGAAAGTATGGATGAAATAAGTGCAATTGAGTGATTGGACTGAAATGGTGTGTAGCACTGCCTAATATATCAAGTTTTCTGGTAATAGTGTTTCTAAATCCATTACTTTATTAATATAAAGTGTAACTGATGATTCGCTTTGCACGCTGTGACAATAGAAATCAAATTAGGAGCTCATTTCTTCCAGAGGATTTCTGCACTGTCACCGTTCAAAACAAAGTCTCTTTCAACAAAATGCCCACATCCGAGGAGGAATGTTGAAATATGAAGTGATTTGTAATTCCTAATAATAACTTTTGTTAAGTCCCTTTCTACCCACTAGCATCTTTCAAATCCTTAATGATCCTTATAATTAAATTACAACTCAGAATGAGAACTTTCTGGAAACATATAATGCTAGAAATATAGATTTTTGTTTAAAATCAAAGCAGTGTAATTTAAAGACAAATAGCTAGACATGATTGAAATTGAGAGTGCCTGGTCCTGAAACAGAAGTTCTTCTGATAAAGAAGCAAGTTGATGTGTGAGAGGGCAGAGAACCACACCCCATGGGACAAGGTCAAGATTAATTCACTTTCTAACTAAGACAGATGAGAATGATTGCACAGGAGCCCATGGAGATGAGGTCATGCATCAAGCCCTGATGCCTATGGATCTCAAATGCTACAAATGGCTACTGAACACTCATCAATTCCATTTCATAGGGGCAGTCTTAATGAACAAGGAGCAGGGCTCATGTCATCATATGTTCAGACTTGAGGCAGTTTCTGCCCAAGGAATAAGTAGTGTTGCATTCCTGCTAGAGATAGAGACACAAAGGAAAAGGGAAAAAGTATCCTGGCATTCATATCATAGGAAAACAAGCTGCTGTTTTGTCACCTGAAATGATAACTGTACTGCTGATGGTTTTGAATGAGGTCCTGCTGTCTTCAGAGATAAAAGAATGTCTAAGTGCAAAGTTTGGCAATTTCCTCAATCTAGACTCACCACTTCATAATTGAAAAAAAAAAAAGGTTAAGGTATGAAGTGAGTATGAGCACTTATATGCATTTACATGTGTGCAGGCAGCATACATGCTGAATATATTGTAAGATTTCTTATTGCTAGAATAGCAAATTACCCATGCTCTTCTAGATGCTCAGAGGAGAGAGGAAAGAGCTTATCCTCCTGCTAGCCCAGCTCTCACATAGTCAGGGAGAACTGTTAGAGGGGCATGTTAGAGGGTAATGGACCTGGTCAGGCCCATCCTTGCATAGCATTTTAGCAGAGCACATCTGTTAGAATTTCTAGACTAATCCTCAAAGTCTGCTCCCCAGAAACTTAATTTAGCACATCTACCAGAAAGAAATCAGAATCTCTTGATATTACATGTTATCTACAGATCAAAGTAGTTGGTCAGGTAACAACTCTAGATCCATCTAGCAGTTTCCAAAATGGCTTGCTCTGATCCATTATCTGCAATGCTGAGAATACCATTTTTGAATTGTAAATAAATAGTTAAAATTCAGATTAGACAGAGACTCCTTTAGGTTTCTCTTCCTGCCCATTAAAGATTTTAACTGCATTTTTCTTACATCTTTTTAATCACACTTATTGAAATTATAACAGTTCATAACACTATGGTGCTTTCAAATTATCAGGGAGGAGGTTTTCCTGAATACCTTTGATGTATGTTAAGAATCCATATGGAGGGATAAGTACCAGTTCACAAATACCAACTCAATTTTGTTTGGTTTATGCTATCTTTGATTACCTGCATTTAAGTCATAGGAGATCATCTCTAATTCAAAGCCCAGACTAAATTATGTGGGTTTTTTAATTATTATTTTTATAATGACAGTGCTATTTTCAAACAGTCTGACAGAATGACTTATATATTAAACTTCCTAAGAACTCCTGAAAGCCAGGACACTGATATTTCAGACCAGTCTATTACCCAATTGTTTGGCATCCAAACCTTTTAGTGCCTTTTCCGAATCTCCAGGCTAGTCATCCCTCTCTTCAACAGGGATATGTTAAATAGAGTGGGGAGAGGGGGGCTGGAAACAACAGGTGGGAAGGACATAAGGAAATCCATACAGATATGCCTAAAAGAGCCTGGAAAGAAAAAATAATAATAATAATAAGCAGAATGTCCATGAAAATCTTGCCCTGTGTTTGGAATACCAACTGAACAGTGTCCTAAAGAGAAGGGCTTTTTAAATATCATTTTTTGTATGTGTGTATATATAAAACTACCATGTGATACTTGTAGTAGGGAAAAGCCAGGTAGAAAGACAAATTTCCATATATTCTACATACTCCAATGAAAGATTCCCACTGTAACTTGTTTGCCCTATATTTTAAACACAGGAATTTAGGACAATATAACTCCTTCCTTTCAAAACAAGCAGTTTTCCCTTCTGGCTAACATAGCATAATACAATTGTAACCCTGGCGTGCCTGATGGGCCCCATTGAGCCCACAGCCTCCCTTCCTCAGCACTCTGGGAGCTTCCTCCACATGCAGTGTGTGCTCTGAGAGTTTGCTTTGACTCTGTCTGTTTATAGCACTGAGGAGGAAGAAACAAAGCAATTGTGAAGCTTGTTAAGTGGCCGTTCATATGATATTAAAGGTGACCTTGCCACTTCCAGTTCTATTTATTCCACTTCCTTCCAAACCGGGGCAAATCCTTCCTTTCAGAGCAAGAGCACCGCTCTGTGGATACAGTCTGTGGGAACAGAGAAAAGTTCAAGCCCTCAGAGGTTATTCATTACCCAAGTCTGGAAATACAGTATTTCCCATTCACTCACATGTCGGGTGTATAAATCACTGCTGCTTAGAAGAAGGGGAGGAACTTCTATGAAAAGCAGTTTTATTTCAGTGAGGTTTAATTTTATCACCACCCTAGGGAATCTTAAAAAAAAAAAAAAAAGTAAAAATTCCCACATCCCAAAAACTGTATGTACATAAAGCCACAGTAGAATCATTACTATGTAGATTCTCCAAATTTATATAAGAATTTCTCTTGTGAACTTGGCCATAGCATACCTGCAAATATTCATCACCCAAATGTCTAACCCTGACAGAAAGGGACCAAAGATCACAGTTTCATATCAATGGGCTTTCATGGTGTTTTCTGTTGTAGTTTGTTGCATTCTTCAGAAAGTAAAGGCATTTCCTGAAGGACCACGGAAGCCAGCAGGTGTATAGCTAAGTATAATAGTGGATGTTGGTATGGGTTGTATCTGCTGGAGACAGAAAATGGCTTATCAAGACTTAACCTTGATTATATTGAATAATGGCTCAGCAGTTCAGCTTGGTAATTTCCTCACTGATAGTGTCAAGGCATTTGCACAATCACATACAGAAGTACTGTTTGAATCTGGCAAAGTATAAATCCACATGCACCATTAAAACTCTTTCAAGGGCTGAGGTTGTAGCTCAGTGGTAGAGTTCTTGCCTAGCATGTGTAGGACACTGAGTTCAATTCTCAGAACTGCATATAAATTAAATAAAGGTCCATCAAATGATTTTTTTAAAAAAAACTCTTTCAAATTCTTCTTTTCTCCACCGAAAACATTTTATTTTTATCTTTCCCCTCAGACTAACTGAATAATCCTTACTTCTTCATCTTGTGGACAAATATGCTGCCTTTTAGACCTGCTGATTATAACAGATGTTGTTGAGACAGTGAAAGGATTAAAAAAATCATAAGTGCCAACTCCTTTGCAGAGGTCTTCATCAAGTCCCTTCTGAGAAGTTTTGGTGTTCCATAGAACAGAGGGGTGATTATAGCCATGATAATTATTATATGGTTTATGAAGAACTCCAAGAAAGGAACTCAAAGTCTCTTAAGATAAAAAAAAAATGCTAATCACCCTTATTGGTTCATGCTATATACATATGTTGGAATATCACACTGTACCTTATAAATATGTACAATTATTACATTATTTTAAAATTCCAACCTACCCTATTCCACTAAAACTGGGATTGGGGGAGTTGAAGTTGGGGCAGACTGTGGTTTGGCTTACCTTTCAATCCTGGTCTTCCCTTTCAGGCCCTTCCCTCTCAGTCCTGGTTTTCCCTGGGTTCATCTCCATGAATGGCTCAGATGGGAAGTTTCAACTGAGTCCTCATGCCACACAAAAATTCAAGAGCAGTTTTAATACTTGTCAAGTTCATTCCATGTCTGCAGAGAACATCTGCATTTGGCTCCAAATTTCTGCATTCACTTGGTTATTCATTTAGTCAGTAACCACATAGCCAGCATGCTTTATAACTACAAGAAGATATTAATCTGAACAAGATTGTTCCCTACCCTTATGTTGTTCAAAATCTAATTGGGAAAGTAAAATACATATTCACACAATTTTAATATAAGATAAAGGGCAAGAAAAAACATAGAATATAAATTTTTCTGAAGGTACAGAGGAAGGAGTAAACTCTTCTGGCTAGGTGATAAAGGAGAACATCATGGTAACTTCATATAAAGTGACTTATAAAATTGGCTCTCGAAGAGCTGAGACCCCAGAGATGAAGGAAAGGCATTTTGATTGTGGGAAATGCATGGTAAAAGGCAGAGAAGCAAGAAAGTACATAGGGAGAGATCAGGACACAGATAATAAGTGATCCTATTCAGCAGGGGCACAGAGTATCTGAAGAGAAGGAAATGGGTGAAGGGTAGGGTTGACCTGGAGTAGAACTGACAAATTTACCTAAAACACCCAGGAAGATTTTTTTTCCAGACCATTGGGAATGGTTTCTAGGTGTAGTGGACGACCAGTGTTCCCTTCCTATTAGAATACATATTAAACCTTTTCTTGGGCATTTATTTCTTTATTCATTCTTCCAAATAATAAGCACAGCTCTGAGGAACATTTTTGTTCAAGCATTTTTGCACATGTCAATACTATGTCCCTGTAAAATATTCCTAGGAGACTTCATGTACTATAGGAGATGGACAGTCCTCCAGCCCTGGTGAACCAAGGAACACTCCCCAGGCAGAGTCCTGTTCCTCCTAACCCCCTGACACTTGGTAGTCATTTTAAATCTTTATTGATTTGATAGTCCAAAAACAATGATTGAATTGTCATTCTTACTTACTTGATTGCTAATAAGTCTAAACATATTTATCAAATATTGGTGGCCATCTAGTCAATATATAAAATTCTCTAAATTGGATTTTATCCGAAGTGAACTAAAAAGAATGCATCAGATTCATTTTCATTTTGTTTCCTGAAATTAAATTGTAAAACTATTGATTCTGAAACTGCATCTGCAGGAACATAGGGAAGGGTGGCCTGATTTTCCTATTGATTGCCCCTACCCTCATCTTCAGCCTTGGTTTGACTGGGAACAGCTGGCCTTTGAAAATTGGCCATGCAATAATGCATTGTACCATAACTCCAGCTCTGCACCTTATCTTGGGCTCTTTGAACCTTGACCTACTCTTCTTTCAGCTGTTTGAAGCCTCATTAAAATTTATTCCTCTCTAAAGGCATGTATAATATTTTGCTTCAAATAGATATTTATCTTTCCCTTCAAAGATCTAAGTTTCTTTGAGAGCGACTTTGTCTTATCAAGTTATCTCCTGCAATGACTAACACAATTCCTCCAGTATTTTTTAATGGAAATAAATATAACAGTCTAAAAAGTATTTATTTCCTTTTCTTATTTTCTTTATTTTCCTTTGTTGTCATTGGGATTTTTTATTCTTGGCAAAACTTGCCAACATGAAAATAAAATCTCAAAAACAGATATAACCCAATTCCCAATCAAGTAACAGTGAATTAAATACTGACATTAATACATAAGCAATTCTCAAAGAAGATATTTCTTCCTTTCTAGAAACGCTCCCTTTCATGGGCCAGGTGTTGTTGAATCATTAAATTACTTTGAATTCTAGTGGAGGTACATAAGAACATATTTTTAAGTAGATTAAATATGTCTATTTTTTTGTTTTGATTCGCAAATAAATTTGGATTTTTTTTTACATATACAGAAATGTGAATTTGAAACCTCAGATTAAAGCATTTTCTAAATCATGTTGTATTTCTTCACTGAAAAGGTTCACCTCCACTGAGCACAGGCTGTCTGATACAAAACCTTAATAGCATACTTAGCAAAGGAATAGTCACCAGCTGACTAGCTATTGATTTAATGTTCCATCATTCCATGGTTCAATCATACCTACCATGGTGAATCAGTTGGAGCATCCTCAATGAACCAATAAATGAGCAATTTCCCCCACCGAAGGAACATGTTTCATATGTGGCAGAGGCATACATAACTTATCACAAACAATGTGAGGACCAAGTGCTGCATTGATTTACCTTGGATCATCTAGCCTTCTGTTTTCAGTAATGGTTTATTCCTCTAATTGGCACTTGCCACAGACCAGCCTTTTATTTAAACATGTGGGCATGTGATCTATCTCTGCCTGAAGTCAGGGACCATTTCTTTTATATACACTTAATCATTTTCTAGGACATACATTAGGTGGTCAATATGTATTTGTCAAATGAGAATCATAAGTGAACACAGAATAGGGCCAGTGTTTGCTATATGCCTATGGTTCGCAATCCTGAATGCTGATTAGCATCATCTGGGGATCTTTGTTAAAAAGCCCAGGCCCCTGGGGCTGGGGTTGTGGCTCAACGGTAGAGCACTCGCATTGTACATGTGAGGGCCTAGGCTCCATCCTCAGCACCTCATAAAAATAAATAAATAAATAAATAAATATAAAGGTATTATGTCCAACTACAACAAAAAAGAAAAAAAGGCTCAGGATGTGGGTGTCTTAGAAAAACTAAGTTCAACTATATTAAACTCAAAACATAAAGCAGGTTATTCTTCATGAAACAACTCTCTAGACCCTAGAGCCCCTAGTTATTCTTAGTGCTAACCTTTTGGGCACCTGACAGTAAATTTCAGCATATGTAAAATATAAAAATAAAAACATTCTGCTAAGGCCAGGCCTCAAGATGACTGCAGTTGGCATTTGATGCACACAGATACTTGGCCCAGAAGAAGGACCAGCCACAAGTCATCAGCCCCTTCTCTAAATTTTGTGGTGGCCCTTAATGCTTGGGCAAGAGACCTGTTACTCAACTTCACTTTCCACACATTGTAAAATAAAGGTGGCAGGAACTGCAAACCATGGGCCCAACTTTCTAACTAGTTTTGCAGACCTTCTTAAGCAGCTAGGGTCAGAAGTAGGTGTTCCTTTGCTCTGAGACTTGGAATTGTAAATGTAGAACTGGGGAACCCTCTCATCCCATCTTCCTAAATGACTTCTTCCTCAAGTGCTCAACACATGATCTGACTCAGCCTTGGAGAGTGAGGAGAAAGAGGGTAGTGGCAGTTGGTGGTGGCGAGGGGAAGTGACAAAGGGAAAACTTAAGGGTTGGTGGCAACAGCAGAAGTGGTGACTGGCAGCACATGATGTGGTGAGAGGGTGATGCTGTGACTCTTATACCTCTGCTACTGGTGCCTTCTTTTCCACACCTTTATCCAGGAGCTATTCAAGAGAAAGGTAGATAGAGTCCTTGGCTTAAAAGTGATCAAACACTTAACGTGAGGTTGTTAATGTTAACCTATGAACTGATTTCTCCAGGATCTATCCCCATTGCTCTCTGGGTCACCATCACCAGAGGCCATAGTAATGAATGCTATAGCCTCCTGGATCCTTACCTTAAACCTACTGAACCTAAAGGTGGGGTCCAGAAAAAGGGACTCTGATACAGGTAGTCCTTAAGATCTTACTATCAGAAATCTACATAAACATAGTTTTGTTGATTTGAAATTTCAAGTTGCTTCACATTCAACATTGACGTTTCACAGAAAACTACAGGGCATACAAAAGTGAGTTTTAAGTTAGAGTCCCTCTAAAAGAGGTATCAGCCATAAGTAATGGTCATAGTAGCAGTAGTAGTGACAAGTAAACAAATACATGTTTTAACTACAACAAATTAGATGAGTTTAGAAAAGCAGCAACGAAGGCTTGTGGGTGTTCACATGAGAATGATTAAAACTCTGAGTTTAGGAAAGTGACTTGGAGGGAGGTGGCATTTTAGAGTTTTCTTTTCTTTTCTTTTTTTAGTTGTTTGTAGACCTTTATTTTATTTATTTATATGAGGTGCTGAGAATCGAACCCAGTACCTCACACATGCCAGGCAAGTGCATTACCACTAATCTACAGCCCCCAGCCGTGCATTTCAGATTTTTTAAAACCAGAATACATGTATAATATCTGCTTGTGTTTTGTAGATTCCTGAGATCATTCTTGAAATAATGGAGAGGATTTCAACAGGTAGAGTGGGAAGGGAAAAAGCAGGATTCCAGGAGGAATGTACAGCATAGCAGTAATGTGTATCAACTAGTATTTCTGCCATCTCTGGAATTTGCTCTTGGTAAAAATCCTCAAGAGCCTGAGGTAGGACCTCAGGAAACTGGTCCTACCAATTGGCATCAGTTAACACAGAATAGGCCCAGACATTTATTGGGTCTAGTCATTTCCTTTGTAATTTTTTTTTCTGGTTCCATAATATATGTAAAATTGAGGTACCAAATTAATAGAAAAATTATCTTTAAATTATGCTGCTACACGGGAAAGAAAACAGATGTCAACAGCTCATTTTGAAAGGCTTCCAAAAAATAAGATAGAACTAAATAGGGATGGGTAGATGAGTTTAGTAAAAGGTTCACAGTAAAATCCAGGAAGTGAGAATATAGGTGTTCCCTGTTGATATTCTTTCAAGTGCTGTGGGGTTGAATTTTTTCATAATAAAATGGGGAAGAGGGAATATTCTGCTCCCATAGATCTTGTGACCTTGAGCAAGTTTCTACTTAGCTTGCCTGGATGTCATTTTGCTCAGATATTAAGGGGATTGAACTAGTTAATCGCCAAGGTCCCCTCTGGTTCTCAGATTCTCTCATTCACTCTTCCTCTCTGACAGGGAGCACCAGGTTGACCACCACAGAGAACAGTCATCTAACTACCATGACTTAGCTCAGCTAATAAAGGTAGTTAATCTTCCTTATAGTTGGCAGGGATGACCTGACTTGGGCCCAGACAAAGTTACACTGCTGTCTACAGCTCCCGAGCAGGTGCTGGCAAGTCAGACCTTGAAATTTGTTTTGAAACCGACCACCTGTTACTGTGATTGTGTGGCCGTTTTCCTGGCTTATGGGATTTTACTTCAGCTGTTGTTCTCAGGCGAGAGTTTATTTCCTTTAGGAATCACCCAGTTCACTTACCCTAAACTTAGCATGTGTGTGCAGGGATCTTCCGGAGACTGAGTCAACTATGCAAATGTGAATAGTCTGTCAAAGATCCTGAAGCTGCCTGCAAACTTGAGTAACAGATTTTAAGGGGAACAGTGACAATCCTCTTTCAAATTTTTTTGTTACAGATAATCATTATTTTGAATTTTTGCTTCAGAGAGAAGGAATTAAAGGATCAGATTTAAAGTTGTTCCTGACTCCATTTTTAACCTGCCAACCCAGCCTGGGAATGAGTCAGCTCTCAGCATCATGCTGAGTCAGCACTTCCCTGGCATTCAGCACTTCCCTTGAAATTCTTGTGCCCGTGAAATTTTATTGCAAGATTAAAATTTATCAGACTCAATTTTTCCCTGGTAGTCTGAATAGAATGCTTTGATTTTGGAGCTAGAATGGACCTTAGTGATACACTAGTCCAACCCTTCATTTTAGAATTGAAGCAAGTGACACTCACTGACATTATTATAAAGAGACTTTTTAAAGGTTTGTAAACAAGGTCATACCTTGTTAAAAGCTGAGCTAGGGCTGGGGATGTGGCTCAAGCGGTGGCGCGCTCGCCTGGCATGCGTGCGGCCCGGGTTCGATCCTCAGCACCACATACCAACAAAGATGTTGTGTCTGCCGAGAACTAAAAAATAAATATTAAAAATTATCTCTCTCTCTCTCTCTCTTTCTCTCCTCTCTCACTCTCTCTTTAAAAAAAAAAAAAAAAAAGCTGAGCTAGAAATCTCCTGATGTTGCAGAGTATGCTTCTATAAAAGGGAAAATAGTAAAAGAAGCTTCAAGAATATCAGGTTATTTTCTTAAAAAAAAAAATTTGTGGCATTCTAGTTTACTATTACTGCCTAATAAAAATGAAGTGGCCTCCAACAACCACTTATTATTACCTGTCATGATAACAATAGAAAATAATACTAGACTTCTTTAGGTGGCTCTCATTTGTGCAGTTGCAGTCAGATGACTTCTTAACCCACATGTCTGGTGCCTGAATTAGAGTAGCTGGGACAGCTGGAGGCTGGCCAGATGTCTCTCCACGTGGATAGCTCCAGTTTCCTCACAACATGGTAACTGCAGGAAGACGAATTTCTTACATGGCAGCTGGTTTCCTCCAGAGCAAATATTCCAGGTGGACATTGCAAGGCTTCTTATGACCCAACCTTGGAAGTGCAGCAGCAGCATTCCTTCTACCACACACATACAAGACCAGCCTAGATACAAAGAACTATGTAAAATAGGCATGAATATCAGGAGGCAGGGCACATTGGGGATCATCTTTGGAAATTACCTACTACTTCATAATACCACTACTCTTTAGAGATAAAATGTTTTAGCAATTTGAAAACAAAGTGTGGGCAATCATTCTAAGACCTATGATTTGTGCTTAGGGTCAGCATGGTATCAGTAAAGAACATAGAGTTTGGAGTTTAAAAAAAAAAAAAGGCTTGAATTTAACTCCACTACCATGTACTAACTGTGAGAACTCAAGCAAGTAATTTAATTATTTGGAGCCTGAGGTGCAATGGGTAGGTAATTGGATTAATATCTAATAACATCTACTTCAAGGTGTTATGTATTTAAATTATATAAGTAATGGGCATCATGCTCTTTGCTCATATTAGATACTCAATATGTTTTAGCTCCTCTTACCCTCAGCTATCTCTAGACTCTGGACCTCTCAACAGGTATTCTCTACATGCATTTGAATATCTATGATGGGCCAGGAGGTCATGATTCAAGCATTAATAAGACAGTTCCCTTCCTTCAGGGAGCTCATGCTCTAACGAGAACAAAATATGAACAAAATATGCAACCTAATGAGCATACTATTATTATGAAGGCAGACACATGCTAGTTTGGGAGCAAAAAAAAAAAAAAAAAAGGGAAGAGTCTACTCTATACAGGAGGCCTTGGGGAAGGCTTCACAGGGAAGAGAATACCTGAGCAGAATCATAAAAAGTGGGGGGGCTGGGGTATAACTTGGTGGTAGAGCATTTGCTTAGCACACGCAAGGCCCTGGGTTCAATTCCTAGCATGGCAAAAACAAATAAATAGGAATTTGCCATAAATATGAAGTGGGGAGAGGAATATCAACAGAGCAGAAGTAGCATATGCAAAGGCAAAGGAGCATACAGCGTCATTAAGAAGTGAAAGCATCTTAGTCATGATGTATGACTGACAGTGAAGGTATGGTGATATCTCTCTCACAAAGAGTCCAGAATGGGGGAAATTGTTTTAAAAGGGGAAAAGAACGTCACTGAATATTTTAGGGAAAAAAAATGAAGGAAAATAATGCTTCTAAATGGGTACCATCATTGAATGAAGTTCCTCTTCATTATTTGAGGTGTAACAATCTTGTAAAATTTTGTTTGACCCGGAGTTTTACAGGAGAGTTTATGAAATAGTTAACTGAAACACATAAAATACAGGGAAGTAGCGATGTTGGAAAATCATCAAGAAGTTGATTTAAACTCTTCACCAACCTTGAAAACGGACTTTATTGTGTTCCGATGCCTGGGGAATCTTTGTGGGTAAGAGAAACCTGTGTAAATGCCAACCAAGCTCCATTCAACATCCTACCCTCCCCACTGGCACAAAAGGACCCATCACCCAAATAAAAAGACCAACATGCAGGTGTCAGAGAAGCAGGGAGTGTTGGTGGTTTTCAATGTTGTGAAAGCCAAAACATTTAGAAACTAAAGCTCTATGAGGCAACAACAATACTCCTTGAAGCTCTCTTCTTTTGATCTGAATTTTTCACTTCTAGGAGAAAAGAGTCCTATAGGCCTTGTGAAAGTAATGGAAACTTTCACAAACCTACCATTGACAAAGTTGTGTAGTGTGTCTCAGAAATTTAAATGGAATTTTTTTTTTTTTTTTAGAAAGTGAAAGCAACACTGCTACATCGATGTTCATAGCAGCACAATTCACGATAGCAAGATTGTGGAATCAGCCTAGATGCCCTTCAATAGATGAATGGATAAAAAAAATGTGGCATTTATACACAATGGAGTATTACTCTGCATTAAAAAATGACAAAATCATAGAATTTGGAGGGAAATGGATGGCATTAGAGCAGATTATGCTAAGTGAAGCTAGTCAATCTTTAAAAAATAAATACCAAATGACCCCTTTGATATAAGGGGAGTAAACAAGGACAGGGTAGGGAAGAAAGTTTGAGAAGAAGATTTACATTAAACAGGGATGAGAGGTGGGAGGGAAAGGGAGTGAGAAGGGAAACCGCATGGAAATGGAAGGCGATCCTCAGGGTTATACAAAATGACATATAAGAGGAAAGGAGGGGTAAGACAAGATAATACAAATCGAAGAAATGATTTACAGTAGAAGGGGTAGAGAGAGAAAAGGGGAGGGGAGGGGAGGGGAGGGGGGATAGTAGAGAATAGGACAGACAGCAGAATACATCAGACACTAGAAAGGCAATTTGTCAATCAATGGAAGGGTAATTGATGTGATACAGTAATCTGTATACGGGGTAAAATTGGGAGTTCATAACCCACTTGAATCAAACTGTGAAATATGATGTATTAAGAACTATGTAATGTTTTGAACGACCAACAAAAAACAAAAAAAAAGAAAGAAAGTGAAAGCAGTTGGCAGTGCTGAAGCATAGGTGAGAAGCAAGGAAGACGGAAATGAAGTCATGAGGGCACTTTGGAATCCATCATGGTTAAGCAAAAGATGATGAATGAGGGCTTGGGGTAGAGCCAAGAAAAGATGAAGAGTGGGGGAGGAGTAGAATGAGATGTAAGGAGTAAAATAAAAGGTCTAGTTGGCTTTGCAGAGAGAGGATGGAAAGAACCCAGAGACAATACGTAGATTTCTGGCTAAGATGATGTAGAGGATGGTATAGAGTGTATCCAGGAGGAAGAATGAATGGACTGGGGAAAGAAGGTAATTAATTGGGTTTTGGAAACACCAAGATTAAGATACCCACAGGATATCTAAAAGAAAATTGTTCTAAGTTGAATTTATGGGTCTGGAATTTGGGAGAGTCAGTTGAGCAGAGAGGGAGGACTTGGGAGTTACCTGCCAATTTGGAGTAGTCTTTTCAAAAATTAATATTTTCCAGTGACCGAGGTAAATTATTGATGTCTGTGGTTGTAATGATTGCTCAAACAGTCATAGGTTATGGATCTTAAACTCTTTTTCTTTTTCTAAATTTTTCTTTTTAGTTAGAAAAATGCAAGCAAGAACAATGATTGGGAAAGGACTGTAGGAACAAAGCAAATGGGTCAAATACTTATAATTTTCAGCAGAAAAAAATACATAAAAATTCCTGTATCACACACTGAGACACAAAACCTGTCAAACCTTAGTTGATGCCTGCTATGGTTTGGATCTTGAATATCCCCCAAAGACTCATGGGCTGAAGTCTTGGTCTCCAGCTTGATGCTACTGGGAAATGGTAGAAACCTTAAGATGTAGAGATTAATGGGGTGGGGGGGTCTTCAGGTCTTTGGGGACTATGCCCTTAAGAGGATTGTGGGACCTTGCCAGTCATGAGATCAGCAGTTTCCTCATCCTTTCTTTCATTTGCCAGTCATGAGGTTAGCCATTTTTTCCATCTCGTGCTCCTGACATTATGTAAGGCCTCATCCCAGATCCAAAGCAACAGGAACTACCAATCATGAACTGAAACCTCCAAAACTATATACCCAATTATCTCCAATATTTGTTATAGTGACAGAAAGCTGACTACACACATTGGCCATTTAATTAATTCCAAATAATCACAACTAAACTTTACAAAAACCAGCCCATTGTCATGGAATTTGATTCTACCTAGTTTACAAAGGTAGGAAATTGGTTTAGGGTCTAATAAAGCTAACAAAATTACTGAAAGTTTGATTTAAGCATTTTCTTTAAAGATCAATATCATTTGTAGTACACCTCTCAAGGCCTTCTACAAGCACATTAGCAATAATGGATGATGAGTCCTAATCCCCATTGCATAATTTTTTTGTCACATTTGGTTTTCAAACTTTTGGAAACTTTACCATTTCCTACAGAGCTGATTATATATATATATATATATATATATATAAATTTACATTTGGAGCCCCAGCCCCAGTAGATCTGGATCTGGGAGAAATCTCAGGGGTTTTCAAGTTTAAAAAGCATCTCAGGTGACTCTGATAAAACTGTATGACCTTAGACAGACCAAATTATCCCTTAGGATTCAGTTGCTTCATCTATAAAATTTCTCAGCACTTTTTTTGAAGTCCAGAACTACAGTGATAAATGAATAAGGGCTTTGGACACAATAGATTCTCCATCCACATAAAATGGTATTGTCTGGGGCAAAGCCTCAGCATTACCCAGAAGACTCATTAAAACACAGGCTGCTAACACCTATTATCAGGTTTTCATTCGAGAGGCTGTTGTGTGGCCTGAAAATTTTCTTTCTATCCTGTTCCCAGGGGATACTAAGGCTACTGATCTGGGGACTTGGCTTTGAGAACCATCAATCTGGAGATTCAAAAACATTGGTCTTATTTAGGTCAATTAGTTGAAAGCTGTTGGGTTGGTCCGGAGGGTGCCAGATGTTGCCTTAGAATTGTCTGAGCCCAGGTTTTCAAGGTTCCTGATCCCAAAACTTGGTTCATTCATCCAATAAATATATGCTGAGTATCTTCAATGTGGCAGGCATTGTTCTAGGTACTGAAAATATTACCTGAATAAAACAGACCCCAAAATGAATTAATAAAATGATTGCAGATAATAATAACTGCCATTAAAAAATTTAAAAACCAAGTAATTGGATAAAGAGGCTGAACTGATGGTGATTCTTCACAGACAATGGTCATAGAAGCCTCCTCTAAGGTTGTAGCCTTTAAGCTGAAATCACAATGAAGTGAAGGAATCAGCCATGCTGAGAGGGAGCAAGAGCATTCCAGGTAGGAGAAACAGTGAGGGCAAAGGCTTGGAGTCTGGAACAAGCAAGGTGAATGGGGCTGGAACTAGGGACTGAGAGGTGGAGTGATGTGGAATGAGGATAAAGAGGTGTGCAGGGCCAGAGAAATGCAGGGTTTTGCAGGCCTTGTGGATTATTATGAGTCAGGTCTGTACATAATGCCTGTATAGATCAGCCCTTCCCAAACTCTGGTGTGCATGCATATCACCAAGGATCCTGTTAAAAACTGATTCTGACTAAGTAGTCATACGGTAAATCCTGGGATTTTGTTTCTCACAAGCAGGAAAGTGGGACTTAGGCCTCACTTGGAATGGCAAGAGCCATAGAAGAAAATGTTAGGAAGAAATAGGTCCAATTCTCCTTCCATTAGAGAGAAATGTGGATACAATTTTAAAAAAATATGGGAAGATGGGGACTGACTGAGGAAAAATCATAATGTTGGGGAATTACACCCTAAAAATTATTATTCAGGAAGATCTAGGATGTTCCCTTTTAGCTTTCAGATCAAAGGATCAAAAAGACTGTCACCAAAATAAGAAAGTTAAATAATAATTCTCTTGGTAGTTTATTTAGAAGCAACTGGTATAGATTTCCAAAGAGAGTTTGCTCACAGTTTAGTGCTGTCACCCCCCACCAACCTTGCTTGAGAATGTAATGTCTGTTTCTACAACCTCTCTAATCTTCTGTAGCTTCCTATGGCTATTGCCTGCTTTGCCCCTTTAAATGTTCTCTCCAGCCCTGATTACCAATGTTGCTGGCCCTTCTTGTGTCTTTAAATAATGGCCCAGAATTTAGATGGGGTGAAAGGGGAAACAGAGGGAGGAAGAAGAAAGCATTTCAGAGACCTCCTCTACAGCACTGCCTGAAGTGCAACCATGAAAATGCAGCGGGATCTGCCTCCCCTCCTCCATGCTTTTCTGCAGGTGGGAATGGGAACAGAGTAGTTTTATGTTAGAAACCCACATGTGTTTTCTTTTAAGGAATGATCTTCCTAGAATGCATCCCAGCACAGTCAAAAACAAAACAAAAATATTTAAAATCGGATGCCTCTTTGCGTAAACCTCTATACCACATGATGGATCCCTTGTTTGTTATCATAAGCACGTGTTTCCCCAATATTTCCTGTTTTTTAGATGATTTGTGAATTGAAAATTTTGTCAGTGGAAGGAAAGTCACATTATTGAAGCTGTAAACAATAGAATGACTACGGCTTTAATCCTTTGAATAAGGCTTTGTTTCCCATTGACTGAAAACTTCCTCAAGGAAGGAAAGCTAGGAACATTCAGGAAGGATTTGTATTTTATTTTACAACAGCTTTGTGAGGGAGAAAATCATTTGGAAGCCATAGACTCCCTTTCCTGGTTGATGGGCATCAGAACACGCAGCCAGAGGCTGCAGACAGTGGCTCCCCGCCCACCTAAGACTTCCCTACCCGACTGCCAACTTTGTTTTCTTATTGTTAGACTGACATCCACAGTCATTCATCCGGTACTGGACTTTCACATATTCCCAGGACATGACTAGGAACAGGTGCACCTACGAGTTAACGCTATTATTCTCATAGATCAAAAATATTTCCCGGGCTGGGATTGTGGCTCAGTGGCAGAGCGCTTGCCTAGCATGTGTGAGGTACTGGGCTTAATTCTCAACACCACGTATCAATATATAAAATAAAGGTCCATTGACAACTAGAAAACAAATTTTTAAAAATTTCCCGAATATATTGCATGAGGCTTATATTGTGTACTCCTTAGTGCATGAATCATGTTGATTGAAGAGATATAGTAATTGCAATTGCAAAATAACCATCATCCATTAAGCTCTTAAATTACTTTAATTACACTTTCTTCTCTTACCCTTACTGAATTTTTATTTGCTTTGCACATCAACAATAATTTTTCTTAAAAATCAAGTAAATCTGGGCTGGGGTTGTAGCTCAATGGTGGAGTGCTTGCCTAGCACATGTGAGGCACTGGGTTGAAACCTCAGCACCACATAGAAAAATGAAATGAGGATATTGTGTCCACCTACAACTAAAAAGTAAATATTAAAAAAAATCAAATAAATCAATGAACTGAATTACCCTTACAATTTGGGGAAAGGGTCTATGAATAAGAGAAGCTAGCTTTAAATCCTAAAATGCTGATGTGGTCACTCTGGTTTTGTGCAGATTCTGTGCTTCAGACATTAATCATAGAGCTCAGTGCACAGGCTGTCAGGCCCCATTGCAGGAGTCAAAATGGCTTCTTGGACACCTGCCACTTCCAAGACTCTGAGTGATATCATCTTCATTTATTAGTCCCCACTGAATGAAGAATATCATATGCACTTCATTATTGCCATCAGCCCTTAGAGTTTTCCTTCAGGTATGTATCTAGGGACATAATTTAGATATTCATTATCCTGAGAATTATGTTTCAGGTAGCCAATCCTAATTATGAGTCTATCCCATAAGTGACTTCCCAGAGACAGAAGGTGCAGCTGAGGTTAGGCTTTGGTCTTTGTTAGCCATGTTTACAGCAGGCACTGCCTCTTTATCCCTGCAGTTTGTCTTTCCAGCACTACCTGTGCCAGCAGTAACAGCCTTCCTTACCACTTTGTTAGGGACACACTTGGGAGAAAGAGACTGGTTCTTGGCTGAGAAAGACAGGATCCATTTCCAGTGTTTTACAAAGCAGTGTCTGCTTTGTCTTAAAGTCAGGGAAGTTCTCCAAATTACTTTCAGTAGAAGAAGATTTAAAAGGTTGTTCCTATATTGGGTTTTGTTTGTTCATTTGGTTGGGTTATTTATTTATTTATTTATTTATTTTTGCCTTTTGTCCAAGCAAACCCTTTTGAGAATCTGTTGATAATTATGAATCATTTCCCCTCAAAAATGCACATTAATGTAGACACAATATCATTATGCAATTTCAAGGGGTTCATGGACCCCTGGAAACTGTAAACCTCAAATTAAGAACATTTGATTTAGACTTAGGTAGTTATAAAACTTATAGAAGTTCATTTTATGCCATATATCCCCTAAGCATTTAAAGAATGAAACTAAAATAATAAAGTAAAAAGAAAAGAGTTTAAAAGAAAATACTTTTCTAGAATAGATTATAGTGGTTGTCTTTTTCCTGAGAAAACATGGTATAGTTGAGCAGGAAACACCAGCTTTACTCTTTCCAATTTGCATTCTAAAGCCACCCTGTATGTTAATGGTCCTATACATAAACAATATGTAAATAATAGCTACCCTGATGGTTGCTTGGTATATATGAAGTCAAGGTCTTGGACTATAGGATTGACTTACTCTCTGCAATAAGCACAAAGGTAAATATCGCTAAGGACATTGAGGCTCAGAGAAGAAAGCAACTTTCCCAAAGCCACACAGCAGCAGAGATGGGGCCCTGACCCAGGGCTGCCTATCTCCAAAGGCCTTGCTTTTAATATACTATGAGAACATAGGCCTACTGAGTTTTATAATTAATTCATTTCTGCCCTGTGGAATCCTTGAGGTAGTTTTCAGGCAGATAGGAAGCAGGCTGAGTGGAAGCAAAATCACACCCCCTTGCAGTGCCAACTCCAGAACGTCTACCCAGGAAAGACCCTGAGGGCCAGAGTACAATTGGAAAGTGGCCAGTGGTGAAGCTCATCTTAAGGCTGCAATTGCATAACAAGTACTGAGGCTTTCTGCCACAAAGTCTGACTGGCACAACTTTGGTGGCCCTGTTATAAAAAGAAGCTGTCCTGTCCTTCAATGGGATGGTGGTGAGGGACTTGGAGCTGAGTTCCCTCATGGCACTGGCCTCAGAGAAGCCACTAAAAGAGCTGGCACTCACACCACAGGGGCTGTTCCACCAGCCCCAACTCTGGCTGCTGGCCCTGTCACTCTGCTGCCCTCTGCGGTGGTCAAACAGGGATGAGATGCTGGAAAAACTGGACATAGGCTATAGCCTACCCTGAACTACGAACATAGTAATAGCCAAACATTTAAGCTTTTCTAAATATAGCTGGTAACATGGGACACAGCCCAAAATCTAGAATAAATAAATGAGGTAATCAAAGCCTTAAAGATTTACTTTCTTAAATAAAGTGACATAAAGAAGTAGTACTCCACTCACCTAAGTCACTTAGGATTAACATGGCAAGCTTGAGGCATCATTTATGGGAAGCAGGATGTTACAGTGGCTGAGCACATGGCTCTGGGGTCTGATGTTTGAGTTCTGATGGTGATTCCACTACTTAATGTTTGATTTCAAATATGTTAATTCTGACTTTTTGTACCTTCATTTTCCCATCTGTACTATTAGTACCTAGCTGAAAAAGTTGTTCTAAAAATTAAATATATTAATAAATATAATGTACTTGCATAGCGTCTGGCACATTGTAAACATTCAGAAAGTGTTAAATAGTATTGTGATTAATGTTTGGCCATTTTCATGATCCCTAAAGGGTGAGCCACTTTGTGCATAGAGCCAAAGGTGATTGTGAAGACCAGAAAAGTAGGACTGAGGGTGGTGAGGTGAGCAGGGAAACTTGGTGCAAGGCCTCAACAACAAGATGAGTGGAGCTCCAGTGTTCCAATCAGACATGGCTGCATTGTGAACCATTTCAAAATACCTTCAAATAAGAAGTTATTATTTCTCATGGTTGTACGGATTAATCAAGCACATCTAATACATAGAGTGTTGGCTAGGACTCATTCTGGAACATCAAAAATAGCCTCATTTACCCTCCAGTCAGCTACTATTGTTGGCCAGGGACCTTGGTTTTCCTCTATGAAGTCTTTTTAAGTTTCTTCACATCATGGCAACAGGTTCCAAGTGAGAACATTCCAGAAAATTAAGGTAGAAGCTGAAGATATCTTAAGGCTCAACCTTGGTGATTATAATTGGTCAAAATAGGCCATAGGACAATCTACAGTCAAAAACAGTGGAAACAGATTAATTCTTGATGAGGCCATGACGCAGTCACATTGTAAAAGAACATATGGGATGGGAGATAGTGTTGCAGCCTTCTTTGGAAACATGATCTGCCACAGCTAAGCAGTTAGTGAGGAACTAGATTTTCTTTCTTTCTTTTTTTCTTTCTTTCTTTCTTTTTTTTTTTTTTTAGTTGTCAATGGACCTTTATTTTTATTTATTTGTATGTGGTGCTGAGACTTGAACCCCACGCCTCACACATGCCAGGCAAGCGCTGTACCACTGAGCCACAACCCCAGCCCTATTTGGGTTGAGTGACTCAGGAAGGCAAGTCTGAGTTTAAATCACAGAGTTACCACTAGAATAAAGAAGTCAATGGAACTAAACATTTTTAAATCAGCATAGCATACCCATGATTTAAATAGGATTATTCTTCAGAATATAGAAAATAGTCCCTTACAGTCTAAATCATGTTCAGAATAACTAATAAAAACAGATAAAAGACATTTGTTTAGAGAGAATAATTAGAGTGAAGTGCATTTCTGAAAGTAACTTTTTGTTAAAGCAAAGGTAGATGTTAAATCTACATATTCCCTGAACAGTGACAATGGAGAGCTTATAGAGAAAAAATGAAGGGTACTATGTTAAAGTCACAAAGAAGAAAACAATGAAAGGGAACCTAAATTATAATAGGAAGAATCCGACAAGAGGCTGAGTCTTGTAATTGCTGTTACTGAGATTTTTATTCCTCCCCCCCTTCATCTGTGTACAATTCTTTAAAAATTGTGACATGCTTCACATTTATTTTGTATTTTATATTTCAATTTATTGGTTGGGGGTTCTATGGCCTTTATTGAATTTCTGGTTATGGCTACTGTTATATATAGAATTACAAAATAAGATTGGCAATAACCTGGCCAAATGAACTATTATATACCTAGTTCCCCACTTGTAGAAGTCTGGTCTTTGAGATAAGTTAGAGATGGATAACACCAGAAAGGAAAAAGCAGTAAGATTCTGGTAGGTTTTTGAATGTTAGAGAGAAGAGAAAACAACAAGAAATAATAGCAGGATTTGGGGCCCAATGATAAATGAATAGTTGTGTTTCCAAGAGTGATTGAGAAGGTAAGTGAAAGGGTAAAAGAATCTTATGTTGCAGGGGAGGATTACAAAAACAACGAGTGTGTGACTAAAAGAATATTTTAAGAGGAAGTTGCAGCCATTCAGCCTTTTCAGACACCCTGACAGTCCTGGCTTGCTTCTATTTGGGAAAGGGGCCCCCCTCATTCTCATTTTATGAGACTATAACTTTTTATTATTCATTTTACTGTTTGTCATTTATTGAGTTGTTTCTACCCAGTGTGTTTACAACTCACATAAAATACGAAAGACAATCAAATATACAGAAACAAGGCTGGGAAATGCAACTTGCCCAGTGAAAATGTCATTAGTATCTAGTGGCAGCTGCATACTGTAAAACAATTCCAGTCACCGAAGGTAGATACAAAAAAAAGGGAAATGAGTATCTAGATGCCTTGATGGAAAACTTTTTAAAATAGAAGGTGGACTTAAATGGGCTATCAGAGAAGAGGATAAGTTGTCCAAGTGAGAAACTAGACAATCCATCAAGAACAAAATGCACAGGGGGAAAAAGGTGAAGTTCTCATGGGAACAGGATATAAAATTGATGACAATAGGCCTTCGTAGAGGATGAAGAGCAACATAACAATGTGTGCTATGTATTATTTGCATAAACTCCAAAGAATTTGGCACCTTCTACATTTGCCTTATCAGAATCATAAATCAGGAAGTAAAGGGGGAAAAAAGATTTCAAGCAGCCAAAATGGAGATTAAAAATATTCAACTTTACTCAAGGGAATCCTCAAGTCCTCATTTATAAATAATTCCAATAAGCTTGGCTAACTGTTTTTAAAAACACAAACATTTAGAGATTCAGATTCAACATTTACGTGTAGTTGACTATAATAACAAATCACACTTTGGGGACATTAATTATGTACCAAACTCCATTCTAAATTGTATCTAGATGGATTGATTTGTACCATACTAATCTAAGAGATAGAGACTAGGGTTATCCATTTTACAGATGAGGGAATTGAAACACAGAGAGGTTCTTAAAAAATACCCAAAATCAACATAGCTAGTGGTAGAGTAGGTATATGATCCAGGTTCCAACAGCCTTAACAATTAGACCAGCTCCTTGCAAACTTTAAAGTGCATGAGAGGGCTTGGAATGTGGCTCAAGTGGTAGCACGCTTGCCTGGCGTGCGTGCAGCCCAGGTTCGATCCTCAGCACCACATACAAACAAAGATGTTGTGTCTGCTGAAACTAAAAAATAAATGTTGAAAAAATTCTCTCTCTCTCTCTCTCTCTCTCTCTCTCTCTCTCTCTCTCTCTTAAAAAAAAAAAAAGTGCATGAGAAAAATCACCTAAAGGGCTTTTAAAACATGGCGTGCTGGGTTGGAGGTGTTGCTCAGTTGATAGAGTACTTGCCTAATGTTACGAGGCACTGAGTTCAACCCTCAGTATTGTGGTGGATAGGGGACACAGATTGCTGGGCTTTACTCTCAGAGTTTCTGGCTCCATAGGTCTCAGATGGACATAAAGACTTTCCATTTCTAACAAGTTCTCAAGTTTATTTGTTTACTAGAATATCATTACAAACTACCTTAGTTTGGGTGGCTTAAACAACAGAAATTTACTTTTCACAGTTCTGGAAGACAGAAGTCCAAGATCAGGTTGTTGATAGGGTTGGATTTTTCAGAGGTCACTCTCATTGTTTTGTAGATGGCTGCCTTCTTCCTGGGTCTTCATATGGTTTTCCCTCTATATCTATATCCTAATCTTCTTTTTTTATAAAGATACCAGCCATATCAGATTAAGGTCCCCAGCAGTTACCTCATTTTAACTTCATTACCTCTTTTAAGCCATTATTTCCAAATACAGTCACATTCTGAGGTACCAGAGGGTAGGTCTTCAACATATGAATGGGATAAGGTAGAGAAGGAGAGGACACAAATCAGCTCACAATACTAGATCATCCTTATATTGATATTGTTGGTCCAGGGACCACAATTTGAGAACCACTGAACTAAGCAATACTATGTGTATGAACTATCTTGGGAGTTTTTATTTATATTTTCAAATTTAAATTAGTACATATAAAACAATATTTTTTAATGGAGCTTATGGTGTGTTTTACAACCACTCAGCCCTGCCATTATAGCACAAAGGTAGCCACAGACAATAGATAAACAAATGAAGACCATGGCTATGTCTCAATAAAATTTTTCATTTATAAACACTGAAATTTGAATTTCATAGAATTTTCACCTGTTACGAAACTGTTCTTTTTTTAAAAACAATTTTTCCCAAACATCTGTTTAGAAAAATGTGAAAGCATTCTTAGCTGATGGTTGTACAAAAGCAGACAACAAGCCAGATTTGGTCAATGGCTATAGTTAGCCAGTTCTTTGTAAAGACTTGGATTTTGTTTGACATAATGGAAAGCCATTGGACAGATTTGAGCAAGGAAATTTTAATTCTCACATGAGAAAATTATCCTCATTTTCTTGGAAAAAAAAAAAAAGGATTAGAGATGTCAAATGACTTACCTTAAGTCACCTAGCTAAAGTGGTAGATATTGTTGGCTGTCTATTTAGTATCCATTTCCCCTTCCTAACAAAATCTGTTTTTATTTACATGTCCACCCATCTTCTAATGCATCTATGCACTTCAGTGGAGGTAACACCTCTATCCCATCACAAAAATCCTGGGGTAGGCCTGATTGACCCTATTGGTCCCTTTTTGCCTGCTAGTGACTGGTTCAAGCACAGTCATATGATCCAGTTCTGGCCATTGAGATGTGAAGGAAAGCTTGCCACAGGGATTTTGAGGAAAAGCTTCTTTGTCTAAAAGAGAGGCACAAGAAGGTAGGTCTGTCTCTCTCCTTGCCTGATGTTGTCATGACAGGACGTGATACCTGAATTAGTAGTAGGTATCTTGCTACCAACCTGAGGATGAAGCCTACAGAGCTGAGAGAAGAAAATAACTGCTCCCCAATTCTTGATGACATTGCCAAATGGCTAAACCTGGACTCTCTTGTTTTCCATACTTCTTACCTTGTGTTCCTTTACTGTTTGGAACTGAGTCAAGGTCCTTCTCCCTCACAGCCAAAGGCACTCCACCTGATCCCATTGGTAAATAGGAGTGCTAAGATTTGAATTATATGCAGGCATGAAAGAAGAAATAGCTAAATTCAGCATGACAGCAATGCTAGAGCCAGAATGAATTGTCAGTACCAAGACTCAAAAAGCTTAGCAATTTACAACAGGACAAATGTTCTATAATTCCACTTACATGAGCTGTCTAGAGTGGTTAGAATCATGAAAACAGAAAGTAGAATGGTGGTTGTCAGGGGCTGGCGGGGATGGCGCAGAGAAATGAGAAGTTGTTCCATGGTGTTGTTTTATTTTTATTATTTTTTTTAATAATAAAATAACTGAAGTTGAATACTTTATAAAGAAAGGGCATGGTGGCACAAGCCTGTAATCCCCGCAGCTCTGGAAGCTGAGGCAGGAGGATTGAGAGTTCAAAGCCAGCCTCAGCAACTTAATGAGGTTCTAAAGCAACTCAGCAAGATCCTGTCTCTAAATAAAATATAAAAAAGGACTAGAGATGTGGCTCAATGGTTAAGTGCCCCTAGTTCAATCCCTGTACCAAAAAAAACAAACATCAACAATGAAAAAAAAAAAAAGCAAGTTTATTTGGATCATAATTCTGGTGACTGGAAAATCCAAACAACTTGGTGTTTGGTGTCTGGGTGCATCACAACAAAGCAAAGAAGAGGAAAGGAAATGAACTGCAGGCAGAAGGTACAATAAGTAGGAAATAAGGAAGAAAGAGAATTAGGAGGGACTCGACTCACTCGTTAATAAAAACCTTCTCTCTCAGGAACTAACCCTGTGAGAATTATTTGAATCCTTCCAAGGTGGTGCCCTCCTGATCCAATTACCTTCCATTAGGCTCCACCTCTTAAAGATTTCACCACCTCAACATCAGACTTCTAATACATGAACCTTTGGGGACAAGCCATACCCAAACCACAGCACCTGGATATAGAGTTTCAGTACTATAAGATGAAAAAGTTCTAGAGATCTGTTACTCAACAATGTGAATATAGTTAATACCACTGAACTATATACTTTAAAAAGATTAAGAAATATTATATTATATGAGTGTTTTGTCACAATTTTTAAAAGGTTTGCAAACTAGAGTCATTTAGTATAGAGACAGGGAACCCTGAACATTTCAGATGCTGTAAACATGTTACACTATATGAACATGGGCCTCCTTATTCCTCCCACTTTAAAGCCTTTAAAGTCTTCAAATCTTTAAAAATCACTTTCTCAATGAGGTCCAGCCTGACTACCACATTTAAAATGTATACCCCATTACTCTTGCCTTGCTCTACTTTTCCTCCATTTTTTACTATCACTTTCTAACCCATTATATAATTTACTTGTTATGTTTATTATTATCTGCTTCAATCCTCCAAAACATAAGATCTCAAGAACCAGGATCTTTATCTTCCTTGTTCTTGGACATATTCCAAATACCTAGACTAATGGTTGGCACATATTTAGCGCTCAGTAAATATTCATTGAAAGAATGAATGAGAATGAAGGGAACAGAGGGAGATGAGAATAGGAAAGACAGCAGAATTACTTGGACATAACTTCCCTATGTTCATATGAATATACCATCAGTAAAACTCCACATCGTGTACAACCATAAGAATATGATCCTAATTAGAATAAGTTATACTCCATGTATGCATAATGTCAAAATATACTCTACTGTCATGTATAAAAAAAGAAAAAATAAAAATAAAGAATGAGCGAGCATTGGTGTTTATTTTGATAACCACAAATTATCTGCTAGAAACCTGTATACACTGACATTATAAAATAAAACAAAAAATAAGACTTCTATGCTAAGACAGCAGATCTAACTTTGCTTCCACACCTAATCCCACAAAAATTATGATCAAGATGATGGGAGAACAGGAAAGGAGACTATAGTACCCAAATGTGGGATGCTAGAAAGCAGACAGATCAGTGGTAACCTACTTAGCAGTTATGAAAAGCTAAATCCTGAGATAGCAGGCAGGAAGACTAAGAAACAACCTAATTTATACAAAAGAAACCTCAAAGACTCAGAACAAGCAGCACCAAGAACCTCTGAAAATGAGTTGGAGTGGGAGTTAAAATAAGGAATTTGAAGGGAAGTCTACATGAGAAGAGGAATCCCTGATCCCTTCCTACCCTACTCTTTTGGCAAGAGTTCTCTCCCACCCTGACATAATATATTCTCTGGAGAGGGTTAAAGCATGCATCCTTCGACTTCAGGAGCTGGGCACTGTACCAAAACTAGAGGGATTCAGATACCAAATACATGTTAAGTGCTGAGTATTCCCAGAATACTAACAATCATATCTTCATTCTTCAGGCAGATCAGAAGGGTTTTATCCTGAACAATTTGACCAGCCAAAGGGAAAGATCTAAAGATACTGACACCTGAGTTTCCTGTCAAGTGACTCGGCTAGAACATCATATAGCAAAACTCAAAATTGACAAACCCCACATAAGTACACACAGAGCTTCTAATCAGCTTTTTTTTTTTTTGTATCAAGAATTGAACCAGGGAAACTTAACCACTGAGCCACATCCCCAGTCCTTTTATTTTATATTTTGAGGTAGGGTCTCACTAAGTTGCTGAGGGTGGCCTCAAGTTTGTGATCCTCCTGCCTTAGCCTCCCAAGTCACTGGAATTATAGGCCTACACCACCACACCCAGTTCTAATCAGTTTTTTAGTCCCCACTTTTAACATAAGCAGACAATCAAGGCTTTATCAACTAGCTGAGGCAGGTCTCTAGCACTGAACCAAAAAGAACCAAACCAAAAAAAAAACCTTATAAAAAATGCACCATGTAGAGAGAACACACTTTAAAATTACCCTTCAAATTGCCTTATTTTTATACTCAGCAAGATGAGAAAATACTGCATGCATGTTAAAAAACTGGGGTTCTAACTGGGCATGCTGGCTCATGCCTTTACTCCCAATGACTCGGGAGGCTGAGGCAGGAGAATCACAAGTTTAAGGCCAGCGTCAGCAATATAGTGAGGCCCGAGGAACTTGGTGAGATCCTATCTCAAAATAAAAAACCAAGGGCTGGGGTTGTGGCTCAGTGGTAGAGCACTTGCCTAACATGTGCGAGGCCCTGGGTTCAATCCTCAGCACCACATAAAAATAAATAAATAAAATAAAGGTTAAAAAAAAAAAAACAGAAAAGGGCTAGGGATGTAGCTTAGTGGTAAGTCCCCTTGGATTCAACCCCAGGTACCCCCCAAAAAAGATTGGGGTTCTAGTCTGGAGTTCCATTCATTGAACAAAATAGTGCTTTAAGAAATTATAAACATAATGGCAGAAATGATAAAATATCAACTGACAGATTAGAAAATAAAGTTGAAGAAATCTCCCAAAAGCACATCAAAAAGCCAATAAGATGGAAAATGGAGAGAAATAATAGGAAAACTAAAAGACCAGTTCAGAAAGGCCACTCCTTGAATAATAAGAATTCAAGAAAAGAAGAAGAGAGTATAATTAAGAACATTTTTCAAAAAAAAGTCCCAGTACTAAATGAGTTTCCAGATTGAAAGGCCCATTGAGGTCTAGCACACTGATGACTTTAGACCCATAGGATGGCACACATTATGAGATTTCAGAGCATTAGGAACAAAGAGAAAGACCAATGATAGCTTACTTAGCAGATATACTGACATATGGTTCTTTTTTTCCAGGGGGGAAAAAAATCACACATGAAGAATCAAGAATCACAATGGTGCTTCAGACCTCTCAAAAGCAACATGAAATTCAGGGGGTTGTTTTCCTGGTCTCTAAAATGTCTATTTTGGAATGGACATACTGGCAATTGGAAGAACCCCACATTGTTCCTATCAAGACAAAAACAAGCAAGGCCAAGGTCAGGGCCTCACTGACTTATTTAAAAAGCCATTTATAGATTAAGACAGTTTATTGCTTACATAAAGAGTGAAAAGAAGAATGAGCCAAAAGTGATCCTTGTCTCACACATCAAAAATGACAACATTGAAACAAAATGGATCAGATGACTGCAACATGAATTGTAGGGCACCCTGTTGCTGATGAGCCACTTTTAGACTACTACTAAGCATGTTTATACCCTGTTTCTCCACAGGGGGAGGGAGACAAGAAGTCCCATATATCAGTAGACTCCCTCCTGGAGGAGATGAGAAACCATCCTATGACAGCCTCCCAGGGAGATAGGAAAGTGAATGGGAGATAGTCTCTTATCCCCTCAAGTCCCAGGAGAATCACAAGGTGATCTGAAGACTCACATTTGCTGTAGTTCAAGTCCTTGCCCACTTGGCTTATCTGGATACCTGCAAGGCACCAGGGGAAACAAGGAAGAGCTATTTCTCTACAGTTCCTTGGCCTCTGGGATAGGGCTATTATACTGCAGAAGGATAAAAGGAAACCCCTGAAATCACTTCCCCAGTTCCCAACTAGGAGAGTAAATCACATTGTCAGGTTCTCTGGGGGATGGCAAAAATTAGTGCAACCCTTAAAGGCCTAATGGTTAATATTCTTTATCCTATTCCTATTTTTAAGAATGGTTCCTTCAAAGACCAGACATTGACCATACTGTCAATGTCCAAATCATAGCCTCAGTTGCAGTTGTAGTTATCGGTGCTAGAGCAGATTCACAAGACCTCAGGCACATAGAATGTGGCCATTGATCTGGTAAATATTTCTTTTGTATTACTATCAGGAAAGAGGACCAGAAGCCTCATTCCAGGCTATGACCTAAATACAAAATACAAATACTTATCAAGGCAAAGGGGCCAAAGTAAGGACGACCTCAAGGACATGAAGAAACCTCATAGACAGATTGAAAAATAAGATCCCTGCCTTAGTAAAAGGACAACTGATGGAATTTGTATTGAGATTTTTGACAATCAGTTCATACATTAATCCCACCCTAATTGAGAAAAAAATCTTTAAAAATACCAAAACACAGCAATTTCACAGACTCCTATTTGGAATTCTAAAGGTATAATGGAATGTGTTCTTTTTTGTTTTTAAGACATTTTTTTTAAAAAATACATTTGTTTATTTTATTGTGGTGCTGAGGATGGAACCCAGTGCCTCACACATGTGAAGCACGCATTCTACCACTGATCTTCTGCCCCAGCCCCTGGAATGTGTTCTTTTGTTTTGTTTTTGTTTTTGTTTTACCCAGAGGGGCTTAACTGTTAAGTCACATCCCCAACCTTTTCCATTTTTTATTTTGAGAAGGATCTCACTAAGTTGCTGAGGGCCTCACTAATTTGCTGAAGCTGGCTTTGAATTTGCCATCCTTCTGCCTCAGCCTCCTGAGTTGCGGGGATTGCAGCCATGTGCCACAATACCCAGCTTGTGTTTTTTAATGGAATGTATTATTGATCACAAATATTCAATGTCACTCCCTAAAGAATCAATGAAATCTCCTGTCCGGTTGAATCAGGAAAAGCCAATGAAAACAGGAGCAGAAGGTGAAATATGTTACCTCTAGGCAAAAACTTTAAGAGATAGGTTGTCTTCCAGCCTCTGAGATCATGGCAGCATGTATCAAAATAGAGGATCTATCAGCCTAGGTCCCTGTATAGTATTAAAAGAGGAATCCTAGGCTGGCCTCTTAGCCCATACCTGTAATCCCAGTGGCTGGGGAGGCTAAGGCAAGAGGATCTCGAGTTCAATGCCAGCCTCAGCAAAAGCAAAGTACTAAGCAACTCATTGAGACCCCGTCTCTAAATAAAATACAAAATAGGGCTGGGGATGCCCATAGGTGGTTCAGTGCCCCTGATTTCAATCACTAGTAACCAAAAAAAGAAAAAGAAAAAAGAGCAAGAATCATGACTATAATCATGTGATTACTAGTGCCTGATATGATTAGCATAAAGTAGATACCTACAAATAATCATTTATCAAATAAGTAGGAACAAAATTTTACCCCACATGCAATTAGTTAACCACAGACCATCTCTCTCAAGACCTGAATGAGGGAACCTCCAGAGGCCTTTCATTTGCCCCTAAACCCCTTCACCAGTATTAACTGTGTCATTTTGTGCTAGGGTAAAACTACAAAGACAGCTGAAACTTAATGGAATGTAAAAAATATCTACAGGAGAAATAGTATTTAACCAACTCTTCAAATTACTTTCAATAAAGACATTAATAAGTTGTGTTTTTGTTTAGAAAAAGCCATCCATTAAGCCAGGCACTGGGGCAGTGGTGCATGCCCATAATCCCAGCAGCTCAAGAGGCTGAGGCAGGAGGAGGCGAGGTCCTAAATAAAATACCAAAAGGGGCTGGGGATATGGCTCACTAGTTAAGTGCCCCTGAGTTCAATCCCTGGTACTAAAAAAAAAAAAAAAAAAAAAAAAAAAAAAAAAAAAAAAAAAGCCATCATTACATACTGTATCCAACAATGCAACTGGTCAAGGCAATCAGTGCAATTGTGTGGGTTTTCTTGTCATTGTGTGTCCCCTTCACTTTTCACTTACGTAGTGGCTCTCCACCTGCTTTAGCAACGTAATTGCCTATAACACAGAACCCCTGTGTCCGAATACGGAGTACAACCATTTTGTCAAAAGGCCTCCTCTTCCCCAGGCAGCCAACCTCGCTGGGGATAGTGAAGGCGGGGATGTACAAAAGAGGAAAAAGCTGAGGGCTGAGCTTTCGAGCGTGTTTTGGTGACTAGTTTGCGATTAAAGTCCAGAGTAATGAATGGGTTGTGAAGAAAATAAAGGAAAAGCCACAGTTGAGACAAGCTTAAGAAGAATAAGGACAGCTAGTACCCTAGGACCCCACCCCTCAGAGCCAATCCCGCGAGATTCCCGGGGATTCCTTCCAACCCCGGGACAAGCCCGTAGAGGCGGAGCGACGGGTGAAGAGTACGCGACGGCGCTCTGCTGCTAGCCTTTCGGCGCTTCGGAATCTCGAGAGAGCTGGAAGTCTCGCGATCTTTCCGAAGCCGGACTTCCACGCGGTGTCCGAGCGCGTGTACCAAAGGCAGGAGGGCCTGGAGGGCGGAGACTGTGCGGGAGGGAGAAGCCCCTTGGCTTGCCCTTACAGACGCCTGCGAGGAAGAGTGGTGTCCACTCCCCGATTCAGTGTCTCGATGCCCAGCGCCAGCGCCAGTCGCAAGAGTCAGGAGAAGCCGCGGGAGATCATGGACGCGGCGGAAGTGGGTTTCCTCCTTCTCTGGGTTTGGGAGGGCAGAATCTGGGCCGGACCGCGCTGAGGGAGGGAGTAGGGTAACCGGGGCCCTGCTGTCAGGCTCCTTACATTAGCACTTGGTCTGGATGCTGAGGGCCTAGCGTCCAGGCCTCTGGAACCTCCTTGGGGCCGCCAGGGCCCGAGCATCGTGGCCAGACCGCATTTCTCACAGGATCGCCTGGGAGCCCTGGCCTACAAGGAGGGCGCTCCTGGGGTAGGGTGGACGTGAAGCACCCACTGCCATGGAAGGAGGAGCGGCGGTGTCACATTGAGCTTGTCCGGGTTAGGCACGTCCTACACGTCACGCACGCCTCACTCCACCCCCGCCTCGGGAATATTTGATGACCTCTAGTAATCGATAGTTCTCAGCCCTCGTATTCCTAATGTTTTGCCAAATAATAACAGTACTAAGTAAAACCATTTGCTATTGTGTTAAATGACCATTTTCCCATGTGACAGCATTAAAGAACACACGTTATTTTATTTTCTGTCAGTGACCCAATGAGGTAGGTAATGAAGTTTGTGGAAGATGCATTTGAGATAAACACCCGGCAGTCATTCAGGCTTTTCAGTATCAAAGTTTTAAACCATCCCAAACATCCAGTTATGTGTGCTGTAGTAATATTGAGCTTTAAGCAATGCCTGTCTCTTAGTTTCTCTGTTGAGGAATTTTGAGGTTTTGGTAAGGAACATAATAAGGCATATCAGAATAATAAATTGAAGAACGGTTGTTGAAATATGAATAGAACTAATTAGAAGGGGTGACACCTTTATCTTCATTCTCATGTATTTTATGCTGCTTTTAGGCTTCATTGTGTGACAGCATCCTTCCACTGTGGTCCTAGTGATATTTGTCCTTGATGTATATTTTTTAATATTAGAAAAAAGAAGTTGTTCAATATCTTAACATATCTGTTTTGGTATAGACAGAGAATTCAGGATTCTCCAAATCTAAGAGGATTCCAACAGATAGCTGTTGAGTTACAAAAACGAATTGTTTCTTACAGATCTTAAGTTACCTTGCAAAAATCTAAGAAAATTATTTTTGTGTATTCTTGATCTGATTTATTATATAAACAAGTAGTCCCCCATTGCAAATAGCATGGATCTAGATGTAAGGTAAATATTTTGGAAGAGTTACAGCTAGAAGGATCTTTGAGATGATTTTAGAGGTAAAGTAAGATTAAGAGGACACTTATCTATTTAATGTTTAGTTTGTTAATCACCTGGATCCTTGGTCTGCTATTTTCTGTTCCTAACTCTACATCTACAAGAAATTTGATAAATTGTCACTGTCTAACCTTGTAACCTGTTGTCCTGAAGCTGAAACCAGGAAGCTGGTGAATTTTTTAATGATATTTTATTAAAAGGAAAGTTGTAGTTAGCTTATGTCTTACATCTCAGATTTCTAAAAACTGTATACATCTGTTACTTGGAAAGCTTACCAAAGCATTGGTTGTCTTTGAACATCTCTTCCTGTAATAGGAAGTTAATAAAACTGGTACTTCATCTTACTCCCTTCACAGAGGAAGTTTATATTCTACTTTGAAGTAGTTTGATCTTTTTGAAGAAGGTAGTTAAGATGTGTTGTATATGTGTGTAAATTTTATCTGAAGGCTATTATGTATGCTATTTCCATCCAGGATTGGTGGTCTCCGAAATAAACTAACCAGAAGCTAGATGCTTTTTCTTTTTTCTGTAGATATGTATATAAATAAATAACAGATTTCTATATCTAAAAACTGCTGTATCTGAGTTAATGAAATGATTGTGAAAGTTAAGACAAGTTCATTTTTTAATCTGGTTATTTGTGTTTATGTGTTTAAATGAAAAGTCATGATGCAAAACTTTTTTTGTAGGATTATGCTAAAGAAAGATATGGAATATCTTCAATGATACAATCACAGGAAAAACCAGGTTAGTAGCTATGTGAAGTTTTAAGTAGGGTCAGCATAACACTGAAGAAATAATTTTGAAAACCTTTAATGGCATTCATAAACCAAATAGATGTCATTACTGTATGTAAACATTGTTAGTTTAGTGTTTCAAATCTAGATAAGAAAGAAAATATGTCCAATGAGTATTATAATTAGCTTTTATCCAACATGTTGGATTTCTAGAAATTATGAATGGTGTATTTTATTTTTTTAAATATTTATTTTTTGAGGTGCTAAGGATCAAACTCAGTGCCTCAGGTGCAAGCAAGCACGCTACCTCTTGAGCCACAACCCAGCCCTGAATGGTGTATTTTAAATGATTTTATTTGATTTTATCAAATTCCTCAGTAATCCAATAAGATTTAACTCTGGACTAGGGGATAGGAGAAGAGTGATTAATAACTGCTTTTATGACCTGCAGTCTTTGTATGTTTTCATGAAGCTACCTCTATTACTTTCTTCCTAACTTCTCTGTTTTTGTCTACTATTTATTAAATTCCTATTCTGCTTGATTCTAAGAATTTATTTTCTTAATCCTTAAAGACTCTAAGGAACTAAAGTTGAAAGATAAGGAACTTATCTCATGCAGCCATTATCTACCAGACCCGAGATTGAAACTGAGACCATCTGACCCTAGAGCTCATGATTCTTTCCGTACCTAGATCCTTTGACAGTGTTGTAGTTTGAGCTTTAACACTTGTATAAAAATCCTAATACTTAGCTCAAAATAATTTCCCATCTGCTTCAGTTTCTCCAAACTTCTTCTCTACTGCCAGTGTCTGTTAAAACATATAGAATAGACGGTAATTTTTGAACTGAAACCCTAATACTGTGGATTACTGACACAGTTAGCCAGTTTTACTGGTGGAGTATAACTTGTGTCTCAAGTATGTTGCAGTATATTAAAAGTTGAAAACCCTCACGCTAATTAATGGGATGCCATAAGAAATAGGGCTATTACCCTTTTTTCTTTTCCAAAATACTATTAAAATTATCCTAATTATCACATTCATGTTTGAGTCCACTTTTTAAAATGTATGCTTTCTGTTTTGTTTAGTTTTGAGTTTTATTGGCTAATTAGTCATGTGCTTTTTCAGTCTTGGCATTTTCACATCTGCCTTTTCAAATCTTATGCTGCTTTGTCTCTTGATTTTCTTTTACATGTTTTTTTGTCTGAGTTTACACAGCAGACTTGGAAGTTGGCGTATTCATAAAGACAGTGTTTTGCAGAAATCCTCTTTTGATACCCAGTAGCTTTGAAATTCCTCTTCCATTCTCTTTGCTTTTAGTCATGAGAACAATGTAAATCATGTTATATTTACAGCTGCATCTTTGCTTTAAGAGACAAATTATATCTAGATAAAACATAAGTAAAATACATTTGTGTTTGGATTTTATTATAATGTCCTATAAGGTATTATCTTTGCTATTGTAGTGTCATCTATTACTGTGTTCTTACTTAATATCTCAGGTTTTTTCCCCTAATCAATTGATTATATATTTAGAACAACGATTTCTGAATGTTGGTTTATATTGCTACCTCTATGTAATAGTTATTTTGTCACCATTTTTCTATTAGGGGGACTCTAGATGACTGTAGTTTTTTGTTTTTTGTTTAATATCAGGGAGGCATAATAGTTGGGGCTTACTGGTAGCCAAGAGGTTCACATAACTGTAGGAAACAGTGTGAAATGACCATCAAGCATGATTGTATTTTGGGGTTCAAGCATCTTCTCTCTCCATCTCTTGGCTCTCCTTCTTATAAAATATCGGCTTCATTCTCTCCTCCTGCAAACTCATGCTAGTGAGAAAGCTACTGACTTCAGCCCTGGGCCTACACCATCTCAGCTTAGAGAAGAGGGTTACAAGAGCTTTATTCCCAGCATGTGTATTTAAGTTCCGGAGAAATACTATGATTAGTTTGAATTACATATCCTTCCCTGTATCAGTCATTGTTGTAGGCCTAGTGGAGAATCCTCCCTGATGGCTAGCTGACTAACATATTATGTATGGTGGGCAGGCAAACTGCCATATTCACTTAGGCATAGGCAGATGAGGACAGGCTGTATTTGACCTTTGAAGTTATAAAGTATTCAGCAGATTTGCATTTTGAAATTATCTCTTTGACTGCAATGTAGAATGAATTAGAAGGGGACCAGTATAGAGGCTGCTGCTGTAGTTTAAGCAAGAAATAATAACTTGATTTAGGATGGTGGCAGAAACGATGGTAGAAAATTGGATGGATTTTGGAGATTATTTAGAAAATACAATCACAAAACTTGAAGCAAATTTCATATTGAAGGTGATTAAAAAAGAAAATGTTACCAAAGATTGAGAATTGTTTAATATGATACAACATTTTTAGATTACCTGTCAGACAAATAATTAAGATCTCTAAATTCTGAATTTAAAAATTGCTTTACCATTTGTTGCAGATCGAATTTTGGTTTTGGTTAGAGACCTGACAGTACAAAGAGCTGATGAAGTTGTTTGGGTACGTGCAAGAGTTCATACAAGTAGAGCTAAAGGTAAGACTGATATAATGAAAAGGACATTGAATTTTTTGTCTTTCAAATTCCTCACAGACCAAAATGAATTTATCAAAACAAAACTGAACAAAACAACATAATTAATCAGTTTTAAGTTCCTGTGAGCCATCCTTAAAATTAATTTGACCCTGAAGACTTCAATGAAATCTTAGGACTTTAAATTTCTTCTCTAGCATCTTTCAGAAGTTTAATAATTTAAGTGAAAAGTGTATTTGAGAAGCTTCTCATTTGTTAGTACCATTATATTTGTAATTATTTTGATGAGGAAAGAAGTAGAAGAGAGACAAGGCTAAGACAGCTGTCCTATATAGCAGCCACTGGCCACATGTAAATGTTTAAATTTAAATTCAGTAGCTTAATCACACTAGCTATATTTTTTAAGTTATATTCCCTTTTGGACAGAAAACACAAATAGAGTATTTTTATCATTTTAAAAAATTTATTTATTTTGGTGCCAGAGATTAAACCCAGGGTTGTTTAACCACTGAGCCATATCCCGGCCCTTTTTATATATCTTTTTAAATTTAGAGACAGGGTCTAAAGTTGCTTAGGGCCTCACCAAGTTACTGAGGCTGAATTTGAATTCATGATCCTCCTGCCTCCACTTACTGAGCCACTGGGATTACAGGTATGGGCCACCATGCCCAGCTGTTACAGCATTTCTTGAGTTTTTTGTTTTTTTTTTTTTTTTTTTTAAGTAATTTTATTATAGAACTTACATACATGGCCATTAAACCCCAAAGTACTTAACCATTGAGCCACATTCCCCGCCCTTTTTAAAAAATAAATTATTTATTTATTTATTTTTTAGTTGTACACAATACCTTTATTTTGTTTGTTTATTTTTTAATGTGGTGCTGAGGATCAAACCCAGGGCCTTGCCACATGCTAGGTGAGTGCTCTACTGCTGAGCCACAACCCTAGCCCCTCTTTTTATTTTGAGACAAGGTCTTACTGAATTGCTGAGGCTGGCTTTGAACTTGCAATCCTCCTGCCTCAGCTTCCTGAGTCATAGGGATTACAGCATATACTGCCATGCCTGGTGAATTCTAACCTTTTATACATGTATATCTCACTCTCTAGGATCACTACTATAGATTGTTTATTCTTTCACTGTATGGCTCCAAAACATATGAATACTTGTGAATTTTAAGTAGGTACTAGGAGAGTTTTAAGTTTTTTTAATAAGGTTGATTTGCTTTTCTGAAAGTTTGGGCCATTTATTTTATAAGCAGATAATCACACTGTAGTTTTTCATTTACATGTCTTTATCCCATTAGAGTGAGATCCTTTTTCCTGTCCATATTGGGCACTTTGTTTCCTAAACATAATTATTTAGCAGTTGAAAAGAATACAGGACACATAATAAGCCTAAATTATGAATACTTTCTATCTTACAATATCTGTAATATGTCTCTTCTTCACGAGTGATATTTTCCAGAGATTATAACAGGGATTTTTGAATAAGACAGATCTGTGATTTAATCCTGGATTGGTACTTATAATCTGTTACCCTAAGCAATTGCCTAATTCTTCTTTAATGTCGTCTCTTAAAATCAGTATGTAATGGGGCTGGGATTGTGGCTCATAATCCTCAGCACCATATATAAATAAAGGTATGTGTTGTGTCCATCTACATCTAAAAAAAAAATGTTTTTTTTAAAAAATCAATATGTAATAACACCTAGCTTATAGATATTATATGACAATTTTTGTAAATCTTTTGCATTAAGAATAGCCTTACAGGGGCTGGGGATGTGGCTCAAGTGGTAGCGTGCTCACCTGGCATGCATGCCGGGTTCAATCCTCAGCACCACATACAAAGAAAAGATGTTGTGTCTGCCGATAACTAAAAAATAAATATTAAAATTCTCTCTCTCTCTTTCTCTCTCTAAAAAAAAAAAAAATAGCCTTACAATAATTTGTGAGGACAATGAGTATTATAGTTACTTATTTGTCTTTTATTGTAAGTTTTTAGGTGTCTTATTTTCTCTTGTAAACTGCTGGAAGATACTATTGCTTTGGTGCACAACACCTAATAAAACAGTAGTAAACTGGGCTGGGGTTGTAGATCAGTGGTAGAGTGCTTGCCTTGCACGTGTAAGGCACTGAGTTCAATCCTCAGCACCACATAAAAAATAAAATATATAAAACGAAAAATAAAGGTATTAAAAAACAGTAGTAAATAATAATTGAATAAATAAGTTCTAAGCTAGGTGTCCTATACACACATAATACAGTGTTGTCTTCTAGGTCTTGTCCTTACTGTCTAGTAATTTACTCTAGTTGAAAAGATCATGGTAGTGGCAGTGGTAGCGCATTCGTCTGGTGTGTGTGAGGCACTGGATTCCATCCTCAGCACCACATAAAAATAAATAAATAGGGGTATTATGTCCATCTACAACTAAAAATATTTTTTAAAAAAGAAGAAAAGATCAAGCATGTATTTTAAGAAACTAAAAGACAATTACAAAGCATCACATAAGTGAAAAAATAGATCATCTGCTAGTTTTTTTCCATTTATAACAAACTATTTTGGTTTCCTAATTGGTAGTCTCTGCCTGAAAATCTAAAACAAATTACAAGAACTTTGTAGTTGTGCTGCAAGATAATACAGGGAATGTAGTCTTGCCTGTGAATGTCAGTGTAGGAACAGACCAAAGGATTTAAAACTCCCTTGAAAAAGAATTTTCTTGTAGGAATTACTTGTGCAGTTTCTATTTGTGTATTGTCTATCTATCTATATTATAATATATATCAGTAAATAAATCATGGGTAGTGGGAATTCTCCTTTTAATCGAAAACCACTGTATTTTAAAATTCAAACTATAGAAGCTCAAGAGTAAAACAAGGTGTAATTCTTATATAAAGTTCAAAATGATATTTAGAAATCTTTTTAAAGTAAACCTGACATGTTTGTTTCTTTTACAAAAATGGATTTATACTCTATATCAGTTTTCATGTAGTTCTATATCTCCAACTATATGGAATTAAATCAGGACTATAGTAGAAAATCACTGTAAACCTTTCAAAAAAAATTTTTTTTTTGAGAGAGAGAGAGAGAATTTTTTTAATATTATTTTTTTAGTTTTTCGGCAGACACAACATCTTTGTTTGTATGTGGTGCTGAGGATCGAACCCGGGCTGCACGCATGCCAGGCGAGCGCGCTACCACTTGAGCCACATCTCCAGCCCTCAAATTTGTTTTCATGAGGTGGTGTGTATATGTGTTTGAGCCAGGAGTTTTATAATATTCAGTTTTATAACCTGCACTTTGTTTTTCATTTTATCTTGGACATCTTTCCATGTATGTGTGTATATGGTTTTTCTCTGTGGTTTTCTTTGTGGTAACGCTACCACTACCACGATCTTTTCAATTAAAGTATATTTTAGACAGTTAAGTATAAAACCTAGAAGACAACACTGTATTATATGTGCATAAACTAAACCACTAAAAAAGTGGTTTCACAGATTGTGTTTATTTATTTATTATCCCATTTGTGTAAGGTTTAGTTTTACTCATTGTTGTTTTAATTTGTATTTCACTTCCTGGTTAAATTAGATTTCCTTTCTTGATGTTAGGTGTTTTAATTTTCTTTTGTTTGTTATTTGTTCTTGCCTTGTTTGTATTTTTATTATATAAGAACAAATATTTTTCTGTAAGTCTGATTTGGTTTTTGTTTTTTATTTTAGGTGAGAAAAGCCTTGATAATGCCTACTTTAGAATTTTATATAAATGAATCATTTATTATACACTCTTTGGTACAAATTATATGTATTGGTAGATTATTCTTTTTTTTTTTTTTTTGCCCAGTGCCATGGATTGAACCCAGGGGCACTTAAACACTGAGCTGCATCCCCATCCCTCATTTTTTATTTTGAGATAGGGTCTGGCCAAATTGCTTAGGACCCCACTAAGTTGCTGAGGCTGGCTTTGAACTGGGATTCTCCTGCCTCAGCCTCCCAAGCTACTGGGATTGTAGGCACGCACCACCATGCCCGGCATGATGCACACTTTAATTATAGAGTGATATCCATCATATGCCCATACTATACTTTATTTATCCAAACATGTATTAATGGACATTCTAGTTAAACATCTCCAAGTTTGGGCCGTTTTGAGTAAAGTTACTATTATGTAAAATAATCATGTAAAAATATTTATTGGGCTGGGACTGTAGCTCAGTGGCAGAGAACTTGCCTAGCATAAGTGAGGCACTGGATTCAATCCTTAGCACCACATAGAAAATAAACAAATAAAGTAAAGACACTCTGTCCATCTACAACTACAAAAAAAATTTTTTTAAATATTTATCTACATATAAACTTTGATTTCTGTCCGGTGGAATTGTACTCATAGGATGGATAGATATTTGTTTAACTGTTTAAAAAGGTGTCACTTTTTGAAAGCAGTTGCATCATATTGTGATTTTGAAATGCCATCTTCCTCTAAAGGAAACTCAAACTACTTGGAGAAATAGCAGATTTTAGGTTTGAGGCAGGAATTGTACAAGGTAGGCCTGGAATATTTGTCATAATAGGTAGCACAGAAGCTAGAAAAGGTGATTTAGGTTATGTGAAAAGGAGTGGAGACCAACTTTAAGAGGCTACCATGTGCTAAAACTAGTATAATTTGAGTATCAATAAGGCTAATTTGGAATTGATACACGTTAGATATTAAATCCATAAGTTTATAATAATATTAAGGCACACAAAAAAGTTTGGCACCAATGGAACAAGTTCATTGTTTTCAAAATTAACTAACCAGATAGTAGAATTAAGGAAGTTAAGGAAGTATCTGCTCAGAGAAATACTCCAGCTGATTAATAAAAAAAGGAGTGTTAAAACATCATCATTTGACCCTATGATCTAAGCATTGGGTCATTAATGATTGCTAACATCACAAAAGAATACAATCAGGCATATTTCATGTCTATTCATGGAAGAACATACCACCAAGTAAATAATCTTGCCCCCTAAAAATATGCCCAAATCTCATTAAGCCTTTAAGTCTAGTTACCAACTTACACGAAAAACATAGAGTGTATATATATATATATATGTATGTTAAATGACAGTGAGATAAAATCAGTGAAACTCAGACTTACCAGAACCAACTGGGCAAAATCAACCTGAATTATTCAATAAATTGAAAGGGAGAACCTATGGATTAAAACACATCTGAGCCAATTATTCATTTAGATCTTGCTTTAAGTAGTACAGTAATAAACAAAATAGGGAAAGACAGTATTGGAAATTTGAACATTGAATATTCGATTTTAAAGAACTTTTTTTGGAGGGCAGATGCCAAGGATTGGACTCCAGTGCTGTGACATGTGACTAAATCAGGGTCACTCCAGGTGAATTTGGGTTGGCACAAAATAATTACACAGAAATTACCTTTTTATTGGAGTCCAGTGATGGCTCTTGACTTTAGGGTTTGTTGGAGAGAGAGAGCTTGCATTTGATTCTGTATTTTTATAGAGGGGGACACAGGGACATTTGGTGGAATGTTCCAAATAAGGCAAATAGTCAGTTTCAGGGGGTTGAGTCTAGCTTCTTGATGTCTTGTGGTCAGTAGATTGATTTACATCTTGGCAAGTCACACCCATCTCAGATGCTGTGTGGGAATACAGGCAAAGCAAGAGGAAAGTACACAGGTGTATTGCATGGCCCAAAGAGCACTCAACATCAAGCTAGTCCTCCCATATGCACAAATGCTCATGGTTCACATCCCCAGCTCTATTTTGTATTTTATTTAGAGACAGGGTCTCACTGAGTTTCTTAGCACCTAGCTTTTACTGAAGCTGGCTTTGAACTCGAGCCCCTGGGATTACTGGCTTGTGCCACCTCACCCAGCAAGAACTGATTTTTTATTTGAGATAGTACAGTGGTATTATTTTTTTCCCCTAAAGATCTTATCTTTGGGGCTAGGGATATGGCTCAGCAGCAGCAGAGTGCTCGCCTCGCATGTGCAAGGCCCTGGGCTCGATCCTGAGTACCACATAAAAATAAATAAATAAAATAAAGTTGTTATGTCCAACTACAACTACAAAAAAATGAATGTTCTAAAAAAAAGATCTAATCTTTTAGAGATGAATACTAAAATATGTACAGATGGAACAATATAACTTAGGCTCTTTCAGAATAGTATAGGAATTGAAAGATGAGTGGGTTGGAATAAAGTTGAAACAAGAATGGCCATAGGGTGATAATTAGTGAAGTACATGGATTGTAGGTAGAGAGTGGTATCATTTACAAATATTGATTATTTTGTCCTTTTCTTTCAAATGTTTATATCTCATTTCTTGTTTCCTTTTGTAGTAATCAATAGATTCTTTAGTACTGCAGGGATTTACATAGTGAAAAATTTTTCAAATAGAAATTTAACATCCTGGTGATTTTATTTCAAGACTTTAGGAATTCTACATAGAAAGTTGTTAGAGCTGAATGTGGTAGCACATGCCTGTAATTCCAGCTACTAAAGAGGCTAAGGCAGGAGAACTGCAAATTTCAAGGCCAGCCTGAACAATTTAAGGAGACCCTGTTTTGAAATGCAATAAAAATCGCTGGAGATGTAGCTCAGTGGTAAGGTGCTTACTTGCCTAGCATGCTTTAAGTCCTGGGTTCAATCCCCCTTGTGGCAAATAAAGAAAAGAAAATGTCACTAGAAAACAATGTCAAATTTAAAATACTTCTAAATTTTCTATTTATTGGGAGCAGATGTTTACTTTATCTGTCAGACCTTTGTCCAGAATTTTTTCTTTTCAAAATATGTGTTGACTGATGTATATATACACTCAACCTTCCAAGTCTGTGAGTTCTGCATCTGTAGATTCAACCGTAGACCAAAACTACTCAGAAAAAAAAACAAAAATTGCATCTGTATTGAACATGTACATTTTTTTCTTGTCATCATTCCCTAAACAATACAGATTTAATAACTGTATGACATGTACATTGTATTAGGTGTTATACTTTAGAGATGATTTAAAGTATATGGGAGGATGTACAAAAGGTTATATGCAAATACTGTATATGCCATTTTATATAAGGGACTTGTGCCTCTGTAGATACTCACTTTCACAAGGGTCCTGAAACCAATCTTTCACAGATAGGGAAGAATGACTATGTAGAGGGATGTTTTACTACTCACTCAGTTTTTGTGTTTGAAATTTTCCACAAGGTTATTCTTTTTGTTTCAACTCTTATACTATAAAGTGTCCTTTTCAAAATCTATGTAAATAGATAGATGCCACGTTTTTCATGTTCTTGTGCTTTTTAAAAGTTGGTGGTTTGGGGGTGTGGGTGTGTATAATATATATATTTATGATGGTTTTAATAGCAAAAATTTAGAAACACTAAAAACCCAGCAATATAAAAAATTAAATGAATATTGATGTCTCCATATAGTTGTTTGCATGTTCGTTAGGTAAAATCAAAATTTTTCAAGAATATTAAGAACCTGTGCATAATTAAAAGAATTGAAAATTGAATATCTTATGAATAACACAATTTTGTGGTATATACATACCATGGATTAAGAGATAACTAACACTGAATAGAAAAATGCAGAATTATTTTTATTTTTTTAAATACTTTTCTATAATTGTGATGATTTTTCTTTTTATAATGGTCCCCAATTATACTGCTGAAGTATTTTGTGTGTGTGTGGTTTTGAGCACAAGAAGGCTATGCTATACCTTCCAAAGAAAATACCTATTAGAAAACTTTCTTCAGCCACGAGTTAAAGTGTTCTTGGCCCTGAGTTAAATGTTATTGAACCAACAATATTGCTTGGAAGTCCTTCCATGAGCCAGTCATGGTGACAGATGCCTATAATCCCAGGGACTTGGGAGGCTGAGGCAGTAGGATTCAAAGTTAAAGACCAGCCTCAGCAAATTAGCAAGTCCTAAGCAACTTAGTGAGACTCTGTCTTGAAATAAAAAATAAAAAGGGCTGAGAATATGGCTAAGGAGTTAAGCACCCTGGGTTTAATCCCCAGTACCAGGGGGGAAAAAAAAAAAAGGAAATCCTTCCATGGTTCTAGTTGTAGATCTCCATGGTTAGCATTTCTCCAAGAAAGTTATCGAAAAGTGAAATTTCAAGGTTAAAGGATATGCTTGATTTTTTGCCCCCTCATTGTGTGAAGAGTTCATTGGTATTTTGTTAAGAGATTGTACTGAATCTGTAGATCAGTTTTGGGAGTATGAGTATTTTTTTTCTATGTTACTGATTTTTTTAATATATATAGTTTCAAAATATTACAAATCATGCATTTATTATTACATGTTTTTATAATAGAAAACCTCTCAATGTTTAATAGAACGCTCTATCAGAAAAAATGAATTGCTGTTTATTATTATGGTTACTCATTTTTGTTTCAACCAGAAAGTGTTATTAAAAAAAATACAGAATGAATAGGTTTTCAGAAATTCTAGAAATGTTCTTGTATCCTAGTTTTGAGGATGAATATCAGGAATCTGCAACACTAAGGTATAAACCAGAGATATTCTGGGGACCAGCATCAGGGAAAGAGATCAACATGAAGCCTGGGAGGCAGGAGAAAGTTGGAGGGTTAAGCCAAGTTCAATTACAGGGTTCAGGACAGAAGAAACCAGGAGCAGAATGGCATGGATACCAGAATTGGAATCCTGAAGACACATCAAAGTCAGGAAACATCCGAGGCAAATGAGGGGGAAGAAGAAGGGGTGTTAAAAAGGAAACTAATTTCAGGGGTCAACATCTTCTGGAATCAAGATTGCTTTAAAATGGATGGGCATTGATCTCTGTGGGCCCTGATGCAAGAGATCTTAAAGGGGCAGCCTATTGTTGAGTGCAGAGTATAAGATTTAAGGACACACATATGCTAAATCCATAATTTCATAGTAAAGCAGTGGAAAATGGCGATAGGAAGGAAACTTACATCTGTAATCAGGACTTTCTTAGATTTCTATGGACTGTATGTTGCAATGCCTCAGCCGCTTTCCTAACTTATAAGCAGAAGACTAGGCAGAGTGGGAAGACAGAACCACAGGACAGGGATCAGGGTATAAGCGAAATCTATGGAAAAGGAATTATTCATTTGAGGAAGAGAGTTGAATTTTCCCACCTCATTGCATAGGAGAGGGAAGGAAGTTATTCTTTATCCAAATTAAGTGAGAGAACTTCCATATAAATACTTTTAAAGATTAGAATTGCCAGCAAGAAACAAAGATTAGCATTCTGGTTCTTAGTTAAGACTTGTGCTAATCTCGGTGATTATTTGTAGAAAAAGAGAGGCAGAGAGGAAAGTTAGGCAGAGCCAAGATAGAAGGGCTTGATTTGATTGACACAGATGCGGCTTGTTTCAAGTATGAGTATTTTAACGATATTCTTCCAGGCCATGAATATGGAAGGTCTTTCCACCTTTTAGTGTTTTTCAGTTTCTTCCCTATTTTGTAATTTTCGTTGAAAAGCTCTTTCACTTGCTTAGTGCATTTCCAGGGTTTTATTTGGTTGGTGGGTGGGGTTTGTTTTTTTGGTTTTGGTTTTTGTTTTTGTTTTTTTGGTGGTTTTTTTTTGTAGCTGTGCTTTCATGATTTTTATATGTAGATTTTGTATCCTGCTAGTTTACTGAATTTGTTTTTCAGTTCCACTAGTCTTTTGGTGAAGTCTTTAGGTTTTTCTTTGTATAGAATTAAGGGGTAATTTGACTTCCTCCTTTCCTATTTATATGCTTTTTGTTTCTTACATTGCCTAATTGCTGTGGTTAAAAATCCTTTTAAATGGACCATTAAACACTAAAGCTCTAGTGTTTGCAAGTGCTTTAACATAAAAAGCTTGATGACCCTACCATTTGAATCACATGTAAATGTTTCAGTAATGAAGACTACATATATATGAAGTAATAACAGAATTTCCATTCTAGTATATTAATAAAAATGTTACAAAATGTGTTACAATTAGAATTTGGATCTGAGGTGTCTCCCAGAAGAATTGGGTGGTAACTATAGGCAGATTGAGGGTGTGCCCTGGATAGGTAGGTGTATCTTCTCTAAGACCCCATACGCCCTGCCCTTTTCTCTCTGCTTCCTGGCTGCCCTGAGTGGAGCAGTACTCTTCCACCTGGCCCTTCTGTTTTGATATCCTGCCTCATCTTGGGCCCAGAGAATGACCTTGGCATCTATGGACTTAAACCTCGAGCCCCAAATAAACTTTTCCTCCTTTAGATTTTTGTCAAGGATGTTAGTCACAACGAAAAATGCTAACTAAATAGTAAGACTTTCCATGTTCAGTTACCTTAACATATATTTATAAATTTGTTATATTGAGTCAAGAGAGCATTTTTAAGGCTTTTTATTTTTATTTATTTATTTATAGTTGTAGATGCCTTTATTTTATTGGTCAGTGTTTATGTGGTAAGTATTGAATCCAGTGGTGAGGATCAAACCCAGTGCCTCACGCATGCCAGGCAAGCGCTTTGACACTAAGCTACAGCACCAGCCCCATTTTTAAGTCTTTTATGCTCATTGCCCAATTGTTCTCTAGAAGTGTTTTTCAAGTTTACCTTGCAGTCAGCAAGTTATGATAGAATGTTTTTACTTAATTCTACCAAGCATTTAATGTTATATTTTTAAAGAATCTTTGCTCATTTAAAAGGTAATTAATACAAAATAATTGTTTGCTTCAATTTACATTACTTTTATCACCAGTAACATTTTGTTCCTTTACACATTTACTTGCTATGGTTTTCTTCTTTTTCCTTCATATTGTCTATTCTGAACTATTGCCCATTTATTTATTGGGATCTTAATGTTCTTTTGTCATCTTTATGATCTTCTTATGTATCTTATATGTCATTTATCAAATGTGTTTTCCAAGGGTTATTTTTCTTTTAACTGTTTTCTGGCTGGGGACTGGAGATTGAGCCCAGGGCCTCATATATCTAATAGAAACTATTCTCAAAACTATTCTCTGCTCTTTCTTATACTGCATTGACCTGGCTATTTTTTGTGTTTGTACATTTCTACATACTACATAGGCTTTTACTATCATAGGCCCATGGGACTGATCTCAGCTACTTCACTCTCTTTCTCTCCAATGCATTGCCTTTTTAAAAAATTAATTTTTAGAATTACATGTAATAGACACATAAACATTTAAAGGGAACAGTGATCAGGCTGCACTTCATTCATAATCATTGATTTTATGATTTCTTTTCCCTAGCAGGCATGCTGAATTTGGGGACGTTCATTTGTTTCTGCATTAAGCTTCCTAGGACTTCCCAGGTTCTACTTGTGTTGAATCCTGAATGTGGCCAAGATTTCCTGTCAACCCTTACTTTTCTTCTATACCTACTTCTCTGATTGAATAAACTACCAAAAAAAAAAATTAGAATTTTGTTTTCTGATTAGGAAAGTTTATGTTTATTGTGGAAAGGCCTCAAAATACAGAAAAAGACACACACACACAAAAATAGGTTCCTATAACTTCACCATTAAGTAGATGCATTTTGGTGTTTTTTCCCCTAAATAATCAATCTTAATGTATTTTCTACACAGACAAAATTGGAATTATACTCTACATATGGTTTTGTTGTTGTTGCTGTTGTTGTTTGTTCGGGCACTTGACCGCTGAGCCACACCCCTAGCCCTATTTTGTATTAGAGACAGGGTCTCGGAAAGTTACTTAGTGCCTCGCTAAATTGCTAAGGCTGGCTTTGAACTCGCGATCCTCCTTCCCCTGCCTCCTAAGCCGCTGGGATTACAGGTGTGCACATATGGTTTTTATCACTTTTCATATGGTAGTCAGTTATGAGTGTTTACCAGATATTTATTTACTTTTGTGTTCTCAGCATCCAGCATATTTGTGCATTATCAAACTACAAAATAGTGATACTCAATCCTTAAATAAGTAACCAGTAGTATTGATGCTATTAATAATATAACAAGAATTAATTGTTAACATTAATAGGACTGTGCCTCAGCTTTAAACATACTATATAATCCTCCAAATGTAAAAAGAGACCCTGTGAGTAGTAGACTATTATTTTCTCCATTTTGGAAATGAGGGGACATTAAATGGTTTGTTTTTGTTTGTTTGTTTGTTTATTTATTTATTGTGGTTCTGGGAATTGAACCCAGGGCCTTATGCATGCGAGGCAAGCACTATACCAACTGAGCTATATCCCCAGGCCCAAGTGATTCAATTTTTCCCACAGGCCCTTCATAGGATGTGATAGGATATCCCAAGCCTTTTGATTTCAAAAACTTTATTCTCTACCAGACCATTAAACTAAATATTACCCCCTAGTGCTAACCCAGAGACATTTTACTGTGCTTATGCCTTGTAAGTCCTATAGAGCTTTCCCCTTCATTCTCCAAAAGGAGGTCTTTTGTGCAGCATTAGAGTTTCTCACTGTATGGCTTTGTAGTGCGACTAGGCCTGTGGTGGTTCAGTCTGAACCTCTAGAGCAGCTAAAATATTCTGATTTAATTCTGGCTTTGCTTAATAATGTTGTATTACCCTTTACCTTCCATTTTCACTAACATTCTATGCTAAGTGGATTAGTATCTGACTTTGGATTCTATTCTATTGGTTTTTAGTAAGTGTCACTCTAACCCACCCATAAGAGTCCCTGTGATAGTTTTTACTGTATAGTATCTTAAAATTCCTTTGAATTTATTTAAACAACTTTCTTCAAGATTTTGCTTTGTTAATTTTAGTTGCCCAGGAGGCTAAGGCAGGAGGATCATAAATTCAATCCCCAGTAGTGCAAGAGTGGGCAAGGGGGTGGTGTGAAGATCTTACTTTGTGACTGGATCATACTCCAGAGGAAAACGGAAAATTAATGTCTTTTTAGAGATAAAAACCTGTCAGTCATATATGACTCCAGAGTCAGTAGATTGTATCCATGTCGGCACTTTGTTTGCAACTTGTCATTTTTATTCATGATTGCTATCTGATTTGCATTTCAAAATACTGTGTAGTGAAAATAATAACTGTAAGTCTGCCTGCATTTTTGCTTTTTCTTTTTGCAAGGATAATTCTTAATGTGAAAGATAATTCTAAATTTAAAAATCAAAATCTTTTGATGTTTTGCAAGACAGTCTAATGAGAAAAGTGGTTTTGAAGAGATTTAACTCATTTTTATAAGAAAGTAGTTTTCTAGTATTTGATCAGAGACTTAAAAAGGATGTCACAAGGATACATAATGACTGAAACCTATTGTGAATAATATTTTTTAAGGTTAAAGATAAGGAGTGACAGCTCTTTATGAAAGGAGGGGAAATCAAGAGTTACAGGATAAAATAAATAAATAAAACTGGTTATAGAGCTGGGCATGATAGTGCATGTCTCATCTCAGCTACTCAGGAGACTGAGGCAGGAGGATCACAAGTTTGAGGCCAGCCTGGGCAACCTAGCAAGACCCTGTCTCAAAAAAAAAAAAAAAAAATGGAAAGATAATAAAGGAAATCAGAATATGAAAAGTTAACCTATCAATCTAAATGTTCTTTAAAATGCAGTTTGATTGGAAGAACTCTTTTAGACAGACCATCCTCATGGAATGTTTGTATTCTTGTTATTACACATTAAAGCATTTTATTAGCATTTTGGTGGTTGTGTCACTGAAGCTTCCATGGTAGTTTGTGCAGTGCCTTTGCTTGTAGAATATATTAGCTATTGAATGAATGTTGAAAGTGATCTGAAGTTACTTGAAATTTGTGTAGTATGACAAAATAATCTTGTAGATTTGTGTTTTTTAAATTAGTGATTTGCCTAAGTTCTTATAGAAAACATGTTAAAATCATTTTTTGTTACTCATTGGTGAGAACTTTGGTTTCTCTAAAGCTCATTGATTATTTTGATTGTGACCGGAAAACAAGGTGGATACTTATGTGTGTACATGCCTGATGAGTGTAGTAAATTTTGGCCCAGTTTTAAAGTAGAGAAGCATTTTCCTTCTTTGTAAAACCTGAAGTAGTATGTCCTTAATGCACTTGTATTTTTTCTGTCTTATTCAGGGAAGCAATGCTTCTTAGTTCTACGTCAGCAACAGTTTAATGTCCAGGCTCTTGTGGCTGTGGGAGACCATGCTAGCAAGCAGATGGTTAAATTTGCTGCCAAGTAAGTAAGCAATTATATCCTGTTGTCAGAATAAACAATGGTGGGAACCAAGACTCCCAAGGGTTTGGACCATTTTCATACATTAACATCAATGCTTCGTTTGTTTAAAAATGTAGTTATTTAAATTGTCAGTTCAGTGTTGCTGAATACATTAAACTTACAAAAGAGAAAATATGGAGCACAGGCTTGAAATTCATTTGAAACTGCTGAAGCAGCACTCTTTACAGACAAGTCACATTTACTTTCAAGTAGAGTAACAAAAAGCCTGGCAGCCTCAACATAGCAGAGCAACTTTATTTTGTTGTGTTTGTTGAGCTTCCTTTCCTCCTCCCTCCCTCTCTCAGTTGAGATGTGCCTACTGAGCAACAAGTTTCCTAACTGAATAATAAAAGTATATAAAATACAAGAATGTTGTTTGTTAATGATTCCCTCCTGAAGGAAGTAAGCTAATGTCATAATGTGTTACAGCTTTTAACTTTGACACTCAAAGGATTTAGGGCAGAAAAACATCTACAGGTCTGGCATTCTTGCTCAGAGTCCTGCAGAAGCACATTGTTTTTGTGCAAGAGGCAGGATATAGAAAGAGAAAAGAATGGTGGTTGTGCATGCTGTGGCTCTGAGGTAATGAGAGTAGTTTTATTTGTTATTGGTGACATGGTTAGTTTTGTTTGCGTGTTTTTCTCAATTTCATTGGAATTTTATTCCCATGATAATGATCAAAGATGACAGAGGAAAATGGATGGTTTTTACTTTTAAATAGAGTACTTAATAGTATAAAAATGTTTTTTAAAAGAAAGAAATTAGGTTTAGAATAAATGCTATATTTTTCCTATTGATTTTTTTTAAGATGGATGTTCTTTAGATGGATGCTTTCAAAGGTGTGTTAATAATATAGATGAATTACAAATTCTAGAATTAGAAAGAAATTTTAAAATGATCTAACTTAGTATTCTAATTTTTGTTTGAACCTTCCCTGACTCCCTACCGTAATGTTTTACACATAGTGGATGGTGAACAACTGGTTGTGGTTTAAAGATTTATTTATCAGATTCAGTTTTATTGTTTCATAGTAATAGTTGCACTCAGATTTTAAAATTTCAGTGCCATGAATTACATCAACTCACTGATGAATTTAGTAGTTTTAATGTTACTAGTATGGCAGCTCTACCTGTCCCTTTCCTAGACCTGCTGCCCAGAGACTGCCTCTTTGTGTCTTCTGGTCTTCTGCCTGTATTTTCTTGTGATTAGGCTGGCTTGTTTTGATTTCTTTGTGTGTGTGTGTGTGTGTGTGTCCCTTTATTTTATTTTTTATGTGGTGCTGAGGATCGAACCCAGAGCCTCACAAGTGCTAGGCGAGTACTCTACCACTGAGCCATAACCCCATCCCATTATTTTCATTTCTTAGATAGTAAGTGTGCTTGTGAAATACATTTGTCATTATGACTTAAGATCAGTGTATTTCCTATGAAATAGGACATAAATGAGTTTGGTCCCTAGAAATAAACTTTTATCTATAAAAAGAAAAAAAAAGATGGCCATGGAATTCACAGACATATATGCCAAATTATATTTAATATACTAGAAATTTTTAGGGAAAGTTAACTTGGAACAGATAATTTATTAACTTCAAACAAATAGTATATATTGGGGTGTGATAGGTACTACAGATTGAACCCAGGGCCCATGCCTGCTAGACAAGTACTGTATCACTGAGCTATATCCCTAGTTCTTCTTTTTAGTTTTGAGACAGAGTCTTACTAATTTGCACAGGCTGGCTTCAAATTTGTGATCCTCCTGTATCAGCTTCCCAAGTAGCAAGGATTACAGGAATGTGCTACCAGTCCCAGCCAAGCAAATAATTTTTGGTTTTTGTGTTTTATATATATACAAGTCTTGAAATATGTGAAACTGGCATTTTACATAGAAGGTATTTTTTTAATTGAATTGAATTATAAACTCAATGTTATATTCATAGCATTCTAATTAAAAGTCTTGTCTCATTTACCATTAATGTTCACTAAGAGACATTCTACCAACAAGTGGTGAGTCTATGTGATATCTTTAGAAGTAGACACATTAAGAGCTGGGGTTTTATAGCGCAGTGGTAGGGCACTTGCATGGCACTTGGTTTGATCCTCAGCACCACATTGTGTCCATCTGCAACTGAAAAAACATATATTTTTAAAAAGTAGACAACATTAAAGTAGTCCACAGAAAAGTTATTCTATTAGTAACAACAGTTGTTCATATCAAACATCAACTACAACTTACTAGCTGAAGAACTAATTATAGATGGGTCTCCCAAACAGAATCTAGTTAACTGATGTCTTCACATGTAAGTTAAAAGAAAGGCAGGCTTTCATCCGTATGTGATGGTATAAGAATGATCTTACTTTTAAACAAAGGAAGAATTTAGATAATTTCTAAAGTGAAAATCAAAATCTAGTTGTAACTTAGGCTTAACAGTTAAGTTGTAACTTGGGGTTGTTTTGGTTTTGTTTTGTTTTGGTTTTTAACAAAAAGCTATTTTTAGTCCCCTAAAAATTGTACCTTATACAGTTGTATGTAACTTTGGCAGTAACATGCTAAGGTATTAAGCTAGAGTAATTAAGAATAGTCCTGTTAATGGCTTTTATTAACTTGGGAAAAGGGGAAAGTCTCATGACTAAAACTGTGATAAATGATGAGTTTTTAGTATTTGGGGTTGGTTTATTGGTAAGATAATTTTCCAGCTCCAGATGCATCAGTCACCTTGTCTTTTTTATATTTGGACTACTAAGGTAGCTCAGAAATCCTCATCCTTGGTGGTAGAAGACATATATCTTTTCTTACAGAAAGCTAGTAATCTGATCTTTGTATTCAAATTACTAATTTTTAAAGAAAAAGTTTGTACTTTGAAAATTGTTACCTCCTCTGTTCATACATAATAATAAATCAAGTGACGCTGTAAATTCTTAAGAACTTTTTTTAAATATTTTTTAAGTTGTAGATGGATACAATATCTTTATTTTATTTATTCATTTTTATGTGGTGCTGAAGATCAGACCTAGTGCCTCACATGTGTGAGGCAAGTGTTCTACGACTGAGTTACAACCCCAGCCCAGAAGAACTTTTAGAATTTAAGATGTATCTTTTTTGCCTGCTGTCTGCTGGTTTCTTCTCTACAGTGGCTGGTTCCCTCTCTACAATGTTGTTTTCCAGTACACTCTTCAGATTGGGCAGAATCTCCATGCCTACAACCTCCATCTCTTGTGATTTTCTTTTGGGGAAGGGAGTATGGGGGGGGATTTAACTCAGGAACACTCCACCACTGAGCCACATCCCCAGCCCTGTTTTTGTATTTTATTTAGAGAGAGACAGGGTGCTTAGTGCCCTGCCATAGCTGAGGCTGGCTTTGAACTCCTGGTCCACCTGTCTCAGCCTCCCGAGTCACTGGGATTATAGGCCTGTGCCACTGCGCCTGGCCCCTTGTGATGGTTATTGATTTCTTAGGGATCCACACAGGATGGTGGAAATTTTTTTTATATTTTAGTATACACTTCAATAGTAATCTTAAAATTATGGAAGGGTATTTTTCCATGTTAAATGCAGCCAAGAACTTCAGTGTGAACTTAGTTCCTCCAATAGAATTTAATTTCACATTCACAGTTCAAGGATCTGAAGCCAAATGATATCTGTGTTCAGTATAGGTGAAGATTTCAAAGCAATTTGAATACAGACTTTGAACACCGCTGGGTTACCAGGTAGTACTTGATAGTAAAAAGACATTCTGAACTCAAAAAAACTGTACCATTTAAGCAGTTGGTGTTCAATCCTGTTTTTTGTCTGATAGGGGCAGCAGATCATTAATAGTATAGTAGCAAGGAAAAATATTCTGTTTTCGGTTTCAGTAGTTTATCAGATTACACATTTGATAATCCATTTAAAATGATAACAAATTTCAATAGTGCTGCATTATGAATTTTCACATGAACAACATAGTTTTATAAAATTATCCACTGATACTTTATTTAAGTTGTCATCGTTAGATTGTTCTTTGAAGAATTTTAGTTAATTATGAGGCAAAATTTGTCTGAACCAACCTCAAAGTTTCATGTAATTATGAACAGGCATTCTTCACATTACTAACGTTGAAATCAAATATAGAAACAGATTATTAAATAGAGAACTGACACTAAGGCTAAGCTTTATATAGTAAACCAATGTTAGCAATTTAGTTTTAGTAAAACTTTAAAGTTTGAATTGTTTTTATTTTCTTTAAAAATTAATTTTAAAAGTAAGAGCTATAATAATAATAATAAGCATTTACACTAGTTTTGTACTTGTAGAGTTTGGGAGTTTTTGTTTGTTTGTTTGTTTTGGGTTTTGGCACTCTATTGAATTCAGGTTCTCAATAGGCAAGTGCTATACCATCAGCTACATCCCCCACCCTTTTTTTTTCATTTTCATTTTAGTTTGAAACCATCTCACTAAGTTGCCCAAATTGGCTTTATCAGACTTGTAATTCTTTCTATAGCCTCCCAAGTAGCTGGGGTTACAAGCCTGGGTCCCCAGCTACTTGTAAGTATTTAAGTAAAATGATAAAAAATTAATTTAAGTCATCACTGAAGGTCCCTGATATCTTTTGTTCTACTAAAGAGAGCCCATATAGTATTTTCAGAGTCAGTTCTTGGTCTGTGCCATATTGAATAGGGAATATACTTCTCACCTATCTTATTTTAAACTTACTGTTCTTGAGATTTTGGTAAAGAAAAATGAGTTCATAAAATAATTTATCATAGAACCACTAGGATGATTGAAACCTTTCATTTTTGCCAAGCACCAATGAAAGCTGGCTTAATAGAGGACCAGAGAACCCAGAGACTTGGCTTACCCACTAAATGGTAACAAAAATTCAGGCTCCTTCTGAACTCTGCTCAGCCAAGCCTCCACTTCTAGACTTTGATGTTTTTATTATATGTGAAACGCTATTAATATTTAAGAAACTAAATAAATCTACAATTAAAATTTAGTAATGACTGCTGTTGATATATCATGCCAAGCTTTCTGGTGTCTAGCATGAAGTTTTATACTTATTTGGGTTTTCTTCCTTATTAGTACCTGTACCAAGCCATAGTACAATGATCACCAGCATCTTCCCCATCTAATATACCGAGAAATAAGAGGTTTGCTCATAATAGCAATAATAGCTGACTATACTTATGTACTAAATATAGACCTGTGAAGTGCCATACTTGCATTTTCTCACCCATTCCTCATAGCAACCCTGTAAGGTGTAGAGAGTGTTTTGTTTGGGTTTTTGGGTTTTGGTTGGGTTGGGTTGGGTTTTGGTTTTTATTCTTTTCTATTTATTTAAAAAGTATAATTGAAGCTAGGAGCAGTGAGATATGCTTGTAACGCAGTGGCTCAGGAGACTGAGTCAGGAAGATTGCAAGTTGAGGCCAGCTTCAGAAACTTAAGGAGGCCCTAAGCAACTTAGTGAGACCCTGTCTCTAAGAAATTGTAAGAAAGGGCTAGGGATATGGTTCAATGGTTAAGTGCTCAGTACCCCCCAAATAAATAAAAATATATAACAGATTTTAAATTAGTATAAAATATTTTATGTTTGAATTATAAGTTGATGCTAAAAATAATTTCAAAAGAGAGATTTAAGTTTTCTAAACATTAAGTTATGAAACTCATACTGAGTTTGTCTATTCCTATAAAGCAGTAGTTGCTTTCCTAAGGAATCACCCCATTGTTTAAAAGCATGCTATAAAAATAATCGGGAACAAAATTGGAACTGAGTTCCATGTTGCAGTGGCAGTTATTTCAGTAATTTAAAATTTTGGTGTTTATAAGCGTAAAATCTAGATATCACTAGGCATATCTACTAATTGATTGCATCTAGTTTTATTTAGCGCCCCCCTTTCCTTATCAGCACTGCCATCAGATATAGACCATCTTACACATTATAAGGCACAAAGTCACTCAGCAAAGCACCTGTGTGGTATATTGAAGACAAGTTTCAACTTTTAAGTTAAAATAATTGATGTGGAAAATACAACCACAGACTAAAAATTTAAAATAGGGAGTTATCATTTGCCAAGGTTCTGGAAGATGATGAAAGATTTTTTCTGGATAAATTGCAAGCTCTTTGTTAAACAATTGCACAAACTGAAATCCTCCGTATAGTTCCATCTTCAACAAGGGATAAGAGATCTTGAAACATTTGGGTATGGGTGTTCTTTCAGATTACTTTTTTGTAGAATAGTGCTAATACACTGTTGATTCTCTGTTATATGGCATATACATTCCAATTTGTACTGTGCCAATTTGTACAATAAAAATCACAGGATTTATGGAGAAATGACTTGATGGTATGATACTGAGAAACTTAATCGGTGGCACTTTCTTTAAAGGCAAGAACTCAACATTTTAAACGTAGGTTGAATAGTTTTATATATGGTGGATACTTGAAAAATACATAAATACTACAATAAATATAATATTTTGCCTTTAAAAAAAAAGATCTGCAGTTTGCTGGTGGAAGTAAAAAAGAAATGCAGCCTGTGAGCTATTGTGAAATAATAGAAGACTGCCTGAAATTGGAGGGAAAGTAGTAACACCAGATGTGGGTGATTGTGGCTTATAACATAGGCCACAGGTAGATGTTTTGAGATAGATGCGTGTATTTTGAATATTCCTGTGTGACTGAGGGCACCCAAGCACTATTGTCTTCCCTGGCCTATTGTTTCTTACTAATGAAATCTAACTTAGGCAAATACAGAATTCTCTGCTTATGTTGTTCCTAATTTATCAACTGTGTTCACACTTTCAGAACAAGTTTGTACCAAAATTGATTTGTCTCTTGAAAGAGATAATGGTGTTTGCCCAATGATTGGGTTAAAAACATGGGTGTTATCTATTTGGTTACTGCTTGTGTGGGGATGAGGAAAATAACAAAGTAGATGATAACTTCAAAGTTTCTAGTTTGAAGAAACTAAGTAAATATGACAATATTAATTTGAAGTAAATTGCCAAGATGGGCTGTACTAAACATGCCCCGCTCTCTGGAACTGGGATGAGCTCACCTTTCCTTAGAGCACTGGCCAAATAAAGATAAGAACAGGACTGAGACTCTGCTTGGATGGGCAGTCCACAGGATTTCCAAAGCTTTAACTGTGTTGAGTAAATTGAAGACAAGTTTCAACTTTTAAGTTAAAATAAAGCCAAGACTGAAACAGGTAGTTTTATTGAAAACCATCATTTTTTTTCTTACTGATAATATTCTGTTCCTCCCATCCTGAGTCTTCCCTAAGTATTTCCTCCATTGTTTTCACCATCACTCCATTTTAACACATCACTCCTACGGCCACAGCGTGGGTTTTGTCCCTCAGGACTTCACCATTTTTAACTCCAGTGACCACCATTCCTAATGACAGTTTCTACCAATCTCCCTTTCCCAAGCCTACTAATTTTCTAATGGACTTCATCAAGACTTCTAGTCTTTTTATCTGTCTTCTCATTTTCTCCCGGTATATTCAACCTCCTTCTGACCTCATGCAACCCCATGTTTCATTCCTAAAACTATTCTCACTGCATGATTATCCACCACTTTTATCCACCTATTTTGTTGTCTTGTCCTGTAAATACTGTTCAAACTACCCTGTCCTATAGACTCCTCTGACTCCATAATCACACTGAGGTTTGAGTATTGTGTAGGATTTGTGGCATAATGATTGATTTCCACTGATCAGCTGTGCCCAGTAATATATATTCTACTTTATAATAAAAATTGAAGATTATAAGCTGCCTGTGTTTGAACTCTTCAGGATCCTTCCTCTTTATCCCTTAGTTTCTAAGTATACTTACAAATGAAAAATTTGGAAAACTGAGTTTTATTGCTTACTATTTCAGCAGCCTTCTTTTATGATTTAAAAGAAATTCTGGTGGATTCTGTTTTTTTAAGTGAAGTGAAAAATCCTTTTTTACAAGTGTTTTTGGCTTATATTAGAAATTTGAGGACCAATGAAGCATGAAGTGATTCAAAAAAATTTTTAACACATTCTACTTGGAAAATCAGCTGCTTAGTGAGCTAGCTAACCATTCTGCCAGAATCTAAGTTGGAAAATAGTATGCACAGAAAATGTCTATGAGGAAAAAGCCATTTCAGTTTCCCACTTATTTATCATTCTGTTTTGGGTTATTTTTTCCCTCTACTGCTAAGATTGAACCTAGGGATGCTTTACCACTGAGCTACATCCCATCCTTTTTTTTTTTTTTTTTCTTTTTTAATTTTGAGACAGCGTCTCACTAAGTTTCTGAGGCTGACTTTGAACTTGCAGTCCTCCTGCCTGCCTCAGCCTCTCTCGAATCAGTCTTTATATATAAAATACCTGAGATTATCTTTACTACTAGGGAGTGCCTAAGGACTGTTTATTCTCAAGATGTCTCCATTTTTAATGTTACCACCCAAGGACTAGACATCAAGACGTGTGAACTCATATACAACAAAGTGGGAGAAATAATGGTATTTATATGTTAATTGCTTAGGCCCTACATTGAACTCTATTCCCTCTGGCCGCATACCAGGTGGGAAAAAGCTGGGAGTCTACTATTAAAAATATCAAATCAGATAGTTCCAGATGGGGTTTCCTCATCATTTAAAAGGCAAAATATGAGGTCACTTTTAATATCTTAAGTAGATAACGATCTTAGCATTTACTTTTGACATTAAATTTGAGGTGTTTATCTTTTACCTTATTAGACTACATATACTGCTAGCAGTTTTGAGGTTTTTCCTTAAAAAGAAACATTGGGGGCTGGGGTTGTGGCTCAGTGGTAGAGCACTTCCCTAGCATGTTTGAGGCTCTGGGTTCGATTCTCAGCACCACATACAAATAAATAAAAATAAACGTCCGTTGACACCCAAAAAAAAAAGATAGGTGGCTGGAACTATGGCTCAGTGGTAACACACTTGCCTTGCACGTGTGAGGCACTGGGTTCGATTCTCAACACTACATATAAATAAGTAAAATAAAGATCTATCAACAATTAAGGGAAAATATTTTTAAAAAAGAAAAGAAAGAAAGAAACATTGGAATTTAATACAGAGTAAACTGTTTTCCCCAAATTATCTCTCCTTGGAATGCTAATCTGAAAAGTTGACTCACTAATTGGATTTAAGTACCATAGGACTCTTTATCACATTGTTTTAATCAATTCTTTGAAAAGATCAATTTTGTTGTAGCTAAATGAATATAAAAATGAAGCAACTGAGGGGCTTGGGGTTGTGGCTCAGTGGTAAAGCACTCGCCTAGCACGTGCAAAGACGCTGAGTTTGATCCTGAGCACCACATAAAAATAAATAAAGGTATTGTGTCCAGCTACAACTAAAAAATATATTTTTTAAAAAAAAAATAAAGCAACTGAATGAGTTACATAAAGTTGTTGGCACATCTTGTTCCTTAGAATTTTAAGAACAAATACTTTATTGTATATCTGAAATGGTTCAAAGGCTTTAAATGAAATTTGTCTGAAAACAGGAAGATACAATACCTATCCAAATCTGTATTTCTGGACTTTCCTCTTATGTTGACTTTAATAATCTGATTTGGTAGCTAATGCTGGAGTTGAGGCAAGGAATGATCCCCTTTTTTTTCTTTCTATTTATTGTTTTCATTCGTTGTTATCTCTAGCCAGACCTAGGCAGAATGTCTTTGACCACATTTCAGCTTCTTTCTGGAAGGAAACTGGTATGAAATTCAGTCCATAAGAGTAGAAAAATTTAGCTTGAGTCAGCTTAAAGAAGACTGTCTGGTAATGGAAGGTCCAAGAGACTGTCAAGGGTCTTTTGCAAAGCCAAAAGGGGTAAAGTAAGAGAATCAAGATGTTTGGAACATAATAAAAAGATAGCCAGGTGGGGCAGGGCAGGTGACTTGGTAAAGCAGAACTACACTAACCAATGAGGAGGAGAAAACTTTCCTCATATAGACATGTGAAACAGCAACAAAATTCTCATAAGGCCTGAATCATATACTCAGACATCAAGTTCACTTGTGTAAACAGATGAGGCAGTTAGTAGGTGGCAGTCACATTAAGACAGATTCAGTGACACCAGATTGCTAGTATTGGAAAAGGTTTTAAACAGTAAAAGGAAACCTCTTTGTCCTATAAGGTCTTAGAAGAGCCTTATCTTAGTTCACCAACTACTTTTGCCTTAATAAATTGAGCTGCTTCAAAACTCGAAATTTTAGTTAGCTATTATATCATAACTCTAGAACAGGAGAAAATGTAAGAAATTTATTTACTCTTGTTTATTTATTTTTTATTTTTTGGTACCAGGGATTAAATCCAGAAGCACTGAGCCACATCCTCAGCCCCTTTTTCTTATTTTTTATTTTGTGACAGGGTCTCACTAAGTTGCTGAGGCTGGCTTTGAACTTGTGATTCTCCTGCCTTATCCTCCTGAACTGCTGGAATTATAGGTGTGTGCCATCACACCTAGCTAATTTTTTTTTTTGAGATAGTTAATAACAGGCATAGAATCCTAGGCAGTATAGCAAAGTAAAATGAAAATTTTTCTTTCATACTATTCTGAATCTGTTATCCTCATTTTGATCCCTTCCCTAAGCAAATGTTCATGAACTGGATTGGGGTGGTGGTGTGTGTAAAATAAGCACTGTTGGGTTTCTGAAATGTTTGATAGCACCACAACTACTAAAGACCCAGTTCTTCATCAGAATAAATAGAACTTTTCCATGAACATTAGATCTTATCGTTTTCAACAACTGTATTGTGGCACATTCTACTGGTATAAGAATATACACAGGGACTGAAGTTGTGGCTCAGCGGTAGAGTGCTCACCTGGCATGTGAGAGGCACTGGGTGTGATCCTCACCACATAAAAATAAATAAGGGCTGGGGTTGTGGCTCAGTAATAGAGTGTTTGCCTAGCATGCTTGAGGCACTGAGTTCGATCCTCAGTACCACATAAATGTAAAATAAACATATTGTGTCCACTTAAAACTAAAAAATAAATATTTTAAATAAATTAATTAATTAAATAAAGGTATTGTTTCCACCTACAACTAAAAAAAATTTTTTTTTAAATATACACAATAGTAAAACTAGTACATTTTGTATGGGAATCACTATTTCCTCCTTGGTTAATGTACTAGAGATTTTTAAAATACATCAAGTGTTTTAATAACTTCATAAAGGTTTTATTTCAGAATTTTGAGTGTCTCATTCAAGATTAAAGTTTCTCAAAGAATAAACTACCTAGGAGTACATTTATTTTATGTACATCATATATTAAGGTTTATTCATAAAGGCATTCTTTTAGTAGGAATACACAATCCAGTAGGCTATCTGTCATAAATCCAGTGGCAAAGTTTACTCAGAAACTATAGGCAATGAAGATTTAATTTCAAAACAGCACCCTAATGTCCTCTTGAAATCTTTTCAGTTGACCTTCTTCTATTATTTAATACCATTACATACCAGTAATTACATTTATTGAAGCCAGTGTTTCTCATTATAGGAAATGCTGATCATACTGAATCTCAAGTATGGGAAGCAAAATGTTCTTTAATAAATAATTGAAAACCTTTTGCTACTTTTCACAATTTACTTGGCCCTGTTGCCTTTTATGCCCAGAGTATCTTATAAATGATAACTAAACTGTGGCATCTAAAAAATAATCTCTTAAAGAATGTCACAAAGTGTGCAACATAATAGCTTATTTTAAGTAGGTTAAATAGACTGGTTTTATCTCAAGTGGCTACTGTTTTAAAGAGAGCTTAACATGTTCAGCTTTATTCCTTAAACACCAAATGAATCCTGACACCTCTAATGAGTTGATTAAAGTTGGGAATTTTATCTCTTGACAGCATCAACAAGGAAAGCATCGTAGATGTAGAAGGCGTTGTGAGAAAAGTGAATCAGAAAGTTGGAAGCTGTACACAGCAGGATGTTGAGTTACATGTTCAGAAGGTAACCGTTTTCAAAATATGAAATTGTGAGGGCTGGGGAGCACTTTCTAGCATGTCTGAGACCCTCGGTTTGATCCCCAGCACCTAAACAAACACACACACACACACACCAAAATATGTAAAAATATTTATGTATATAAATGGTATCTAGAAAAAATTACAGCTTTTCATGTCACATCTACATTTTTTAAAGCTTTTTTTTAATTTATTTTTTAGAAGTAGCTGGACACAATACCTTTATTTCGTTTATTTATTTTTATGTGGTGCTGGGGATCAAACCCAGTGCTTCACACGGCCAAGGCAGGCGCTCTACCACTGAGCTACAGCCTCAACAGTTTGTGTTATATAACAAATTATCTCAGGTTTGTTTGTTTTGTTTTTTAATTACCTCAGGATTTAATGACTTAGAACAACAAACATTTGCTTATGATTCTGTGAGCAAATTAGGATAGGCCTGTCTGGAATGGGTCACCTGCTCCACATGGCATTGACTGGTTCACTGATGTATCTGGAGCATCGCGTCTTATGGCCTCTCCTATTCTAGGATCACCTAGATAAGTTGATATGGTACTAGGGTAGTTTCCAGAGGCAAGTAAGGAGAGCCCTGTGCACAAGCACTTTTTTCAAAATTTCAGCTTGTGTCATGTTTATTAAATATCCCTTGTTCAAAGTCATTAGGCAAAACTCAACTCTAAGCGGTAGTGAAATAGATTCCAATTTTTGGAGGAGGAGCAGCAAGAACATACATACAGGAACAAGAGGAATTATTGCAGCCATTTTTGTACTTAGTCACATAAGGAAAAATATAAAACACATCTTAAAAATTTATTTGCAATTATGAATCGGTCTTACTATGGATTTTCTTCTGATGATGCTTTTAAAGTTTGATTGATTATGCCAATCTTTAATCATTTTGTTTCATTGAATTAATATTTTCACAACATAGAAAAGTCAAAAGAGATGACCCCACATTGGTCTCACGTTACAAATAGTAACTTTTTTTTTTTTTTTTTTTTTTTTTTGTGATGCTAGGGATTGAACCCAGGGCCTTGTGCATGGGAAGCAAACACTCTACCAACTGAGCTATATCCCCAGCCCATTACCTTTTTCTTTTTTTTTTTTAAAACATTATCCTTCATCTATTTTCTTCTCAGGCATAGAAACTGAGAATGCTCATTTTCATTGACTTGGTAACCAGCTACTTAGGAGGATCACAATTTTGAGGCCAGCCTGGGCAACCTAGCAAGATTCTGACTCAGAATTTTTTAAAAGAGGATTGGGAGTAGGGATGTAGCTCCATGGTGGGGCACTTGCCTAACATATGCAAAGCCCTGAGTTCAGCCCCCATTTCTACAAAAAAAAAAAAAGTAAATTCACACACATTTAGTACTATTGAAATAACCTTTCAATTTTGAACCTATAGCTCTGCGATTGAGGCCTAAATTATGTCTACAATATGCATCATTAAATATCTCTTTAAGAAGGTATCTTCAGGGTTGGGGTTGTAGCTCAGCGGTAGAGTGCTTGCCTAACACATGTAAGGCCCTGGATTCAATTATCAACACCACATAAAAATAAATAAATAAACGTATTGTGTATTGTGTCCAACTACAACTAAAAAATTAATCTTTTTTTTTTAAAGAAGGTGTCTTCAAAACAAGATGGTTTTCTTTCACCCTCACTTTATCTCTGTATGTGTATATGCACATGTGCATGAGTATATATTTTAAAAATGAGGCAGACTGATTCAGAAAGACTAATAACACATACGTACTCACTAATTTGAGAGTAAGATTGTATTTAACAGAAATTGATTATCATGGAATTCTCTTGAGACATAGAAAATCTTGTATTTTTACCTAACTTGATAGAATTCTTTCTATGTGTCTTATTTTGATTCGATCCCATCAGGCAATCTGTAACCTAGTAAAGAAATTGATGCTGACTTCTAAGAAAGATAGCTCCTGTCTTCTAACTAAATCTTTTTCAATTCTTTACTGAAGAAAACTTTTAGTGACTAGAGCAAACAGATGTATTTTTAAGAAATTCTTACTGAACTAGGCATATAGGTCATTGATAGAGCTTATGCCATACACAGGGCCCTGGGTTCAATCTGTAGCACCAGGAATAAAAGAAGATATTCTTAAAATGTAGCAGGCAACTTAAATAAGGGTTAATAATGAATATAAAGCCTAAAGAACTTACAGACAAATTTTGCCTTAATAAAAATAGTTATAAAGTATTTCACAAACCATAGTTTTACAGACTAAATAGAATTTTATCATAAACAATGACTTTTCCTAATCATGTATATTTATTCAACCAGCATTCACTGATAATATATACTTTGTACCAAGTATTATGTGAAGGTCTGTAGCTCAAAATACTCAAAAACCTAATAAAGATGATGATGGATTTCTACTAATTATAAAAGTAAAAGAAGGAGCTCTTTAGGTCTACTTTGTATTGGAAATCAAATTTGTTATCAAAGGAAACCCTACAACTTGGGTATAGGAAATGGTGACAAATAACTCTGCTTTACTATGAGGAAGACTGAAGTGTCATTTTGACACTTTTTTTTCTTGAAGTGTCTGAGCTAAATGCTAAATGTGATCTGCCAACTGGAAGAATATAATTCGCTTTCCTGAATTAACTAAATAAAGGCATTTCCCTTTGTGCTTTAGCAAGTTTTCCAGCCACAGTTGGAAATATAATAATTTTTTTAAGAGTATTCGGAAAATCTTAACCCAGTCTTTATGATCTAATTGTTTCTTATCGCTGAAATGTGAAATTAGTGAGTGGATATTGAAGAATTTTAACAGTGTAAAGGAACATTCTGTATGGCAGCTTCCAACCAGAAAGCATCAGGAAATTACATGTTAATATTTGATGAGAGGAGGCAATTAAGGGATCCTTGGAAAAAAAGAAAAGAAAGGAGAGGTGTAAGCAGATCTAGACTGAATCAGATCCTAGTAATATCAATGGTCAAATGCTTTTAACAGTAGTAGCAATTCTTATATTAATGGATTGATTCTTACATAAACCTCATTTTAATTAAAGCTCTGAGATTAAATGATTTCCCTAACAACAGCTTTTGTATGACAAATCTAGGCCTTAGTTATTTATTACATTGGTGTTTACCCTAGGGATAACAGAATATTTGTTACACCTTTTCCTATCTGATTATTTTAACAACCCATTGAAGTAGGCAAAAATACCTCCATTTTATAGATGCAAAATATATATATATTATATATATATATATATATATATATATATAATATATATATATATCTTCTTTGAGTTTAGCAAGCATTTTCCGTTAAGGATGTATACAAACATTGCTTCATGTTTAAATCAAATGCAGATTTTTTTTTTTTTCTATTTAAGCAAAAGATACCAGGTTTTGTGTGCCTTTGCTGTTTTTGGCCATTTCTCACTTTCAGATTTATGTGATCAGTTTGGCTGAACCCCGCCTGCCCCTGCAGCTAGATGATGCCATTCGGCCTGAGGTGGAAGGAGAAGAGGTATTTTATATTTATGAAATACACTTCCTCTGTATATTTAGTTTGTAAAACATTGAAAACCTGATGTCCTAGTTTTGTACTGAGAACTTGTAAATTGATTTGGGCTCACTTTTCATTTAAATTTACAGGGTCTGGGAATGTGCTTGCTTACTATGCACAAGGGCCTGGGTCTAATCCCTAGCACCATAAGAATATATAGGTATATATATAAATAAATTTTACAGTTCTAACATTTTTATCTCAAAATCCCTTTTACACTTTTTTGTTTGTTTTCTTTGAGGTGCCAGGGATTGAACCCAAGCCTTACACATGCTAGGGCTAGTCCTTTGGGCTGGGTATATAGCTCAGTGGTAAAGTACTAGCCTAGCATGCACAAGATGTACAAGACCCTGGCCTCCTGGCCTAATTCCCAGTACCACCAAAGAAAAAAGAAAAAAAAAATTGAAAATTCCTACCCACTCCCAACTTTTATATTTTGGGTTTACCTATCAATATTTACAGTATTAGAAGTTAAGACAAATTTGAAAGAATTAATTTGTTTAAAACAATACAAATGTATTTTAAACTTGTATATGTTTCATATGAATAATAAAATTAGCAGTAAAAAGCATTTTATATTTTCCAAAACAAAAAATAATTTAGTGTCAAGTGACACTGTAAAAAATAATAATAAAAATGATTTTTAAAAAGTGATATTGTGTTACGTATGCATAAATCTTTAATGTCTTTTTTCCATTTTAAAATGTTGTCTTTTTATTATTGAGTTTTTTTTTTATTTAGTACAGATACAAGTGTTTTATTAAATACATGTTTCACAAATCTTTTTTCCCATTCAGTGGGTTTTCTTCTCACTTTTCCCACCCTTTGGTACCAGGAATTTAACCCAGGGGCACTTAACCACTGAGCCATATCCCAGCCCTTTTTCTATTTTTTATTTTAAGGCAAGGTCTCACTAAGTTGCCTTGGGGCTTGATCTGTAGCTGAGGCTGGTTTTAAACTTGTTCCTCCTGCCTCAGCCTCCTGAGCCACTGGGATTACAAACAGGCCACTGTGCTTGGCTTCACTTTCTTGATGGTATTATATGCTGCACAAAAGTTTTCTTTTTTCTTTTTTTTTTTATGTCTGTCTTAATATACAACTAGATTTTCATTGCTTCTGAATTTACTCTGCTTTACCTTCATATAATCTTTGGAAAGCTCTTTGGTACACTCATTATGAGTGAGAGTGAAAAAGTATTATTATGCAAAAAAATGGGTTTGACTTCATGAGCTCCCTGAAAGAATCTCAAGAACCTTTAGTGGTTCCCAGACCACACTTTTGAGGACTACTATTTTTAACTTTTATCTGTTCCATCAATGTAGGCCTAACAGCTTAAATCCAGGAATCAATAAAGTTGCAGGTGGTTAATTCTTCTAATGTTCCAATAATGAGACAGAGTTGGGGGGTGGAAAAAGGAAAGAAAGCCTCAGCATCTGTTCATGCACATTTCTTTCTCTTTAACACTAACCTCTCTGATCCTGCCTCTTATTTCTACCATGACTTTATATCCCTGATTTTTGTACATAATATTATTAACACACAGCCATTCTTACTTAAAAGTGAGCAGCTTCTGAAAGGTTTTTGTGTTCTTCAAAATTTACAGTCTGTTTTTTGGTGTTATAGGTTTTTTTGTTTTCTGTTTTTGATTTTGTTTTGTTTTTTTAGGAAGGAAGAGCTACTGTTAACCAAGATACAAGATTAGACAACAGAGTCATTGATCTCCGGGTATGCCTCGTTTATTTATTAAGGTGATATGATTATGTCAAAATTGAGATGGGCAGGGATACCATAACTATTTTAAGTTTATAAAGCTAATATAATTCAGGAAACAGTTACCTTTCAGATTGACCCTTCCTCTAACAGGAACTGCTGGCAACAAGAACAGTCAAGTACTGGTTCACAAGATGTTGACTCACTTTGTTTTAAAATGATAGTGATCATAAATCTAATAAATAGAGTCAGTTCCAGGTGATAACTGTTTTGACAAGTTTAGTCAACAAGAAAATATAACTACTAATATTACTACAAAATTGTGAAAGAGGTTATATGCACATTTTTAGAACAAAAAAAAGTGCAGATGAGTAATTAATGCTTCAATCTTGTGAATTTGATCTGGACACAATTAATAATACAGAAGTATTTGGCCCTAGTGGTTTATACAGCAGTTTCGTGGGTCTTTTGTTTCCCTTTTGGTTTGGTTGCAAGTGAAAGATTTCAGTGGTTTCATCATTATAGTAAAACCAGTGTCATCTTTCTTTCTTAATGTTTGACCACATCTTCCTCCTTAAATATTCTACCTAATGTCAGATTCTTTGTCACCTTAAGAGTTATTTCCAACTCTTCTGCAATCATGCCAATTTAATTTGCACTTATAATACATTCAGTGTTGTTCCTAATTATTTGCTTTTTGTTTGCTTTTACCTTTTCCATTTTGATTTATGTAGAAAAATCCAGCAGTAATCAAAAGTCCTCTTTTCTTTTTATTTATTTATTTTTTTAGGGGCACTCCACCATTGAGCTACATCCTCAGTTTCTTCTTTGCTTTTTTGTTTTGTTGTTGTTGTTATTTTGAGACAGGGTTTAAGTCCCTGAGGCTGGCCTCCAGCTTGTAATCCTCCTGCCCCAGCCTCCAAAGTCAGTAGAACATGCACAACCCCCACCCAACTCACCCTTTGCTAGACCTCTTGAAACTGCCTAGAAATCTCAGGTTTTTGCATATTTGTCCCTGTTATTTGTTTGTGCCTCTGGAATTTGGCCCAAAGATTTTATTATTTTTGTTTTGTTTTGTTTTAATTCATTGCCACCATTGAAGCAAAGGAATTTTGTCAGGTGCAGTGGCACATGCACCTGTAGTCAATTCAGTCACTTGTGAGGACAAAAAAAGACTCACTTGAGCACAGAAATTTGGAATTAGTCTGGGTAGCATAATGAGGTCCATCTCAAAAAGAATAGAATGTCAGGCATGGTGGTGCAAACCTATAATCCCAACAATTTTGGAGACTGAGCAAAAAGATCACAAGTTTGAAGCCAGCCTTGACAATTTAGCAAGACCCAATATCTCATCTCAAAATAAAAAATAAAAAGGACTGGGGATGTAATTCAGTGATAAAATGTTCCTGGGCTCTATCCCCAGTACCAAAAAGAAAAGAAAGAATAGAGGAGAGACAGTAGTTTTGTATTAAAATTTAAGTGGCTTTTCTTAAAAAGTTGGAGGAGAATCTGGCAATACTGGGTCCACATGAGCTTGCATACTATGGGGCATGCTTTGTCCTGTACCACTAAGGATCATTCTGTTATTTAATTCATGTTATTTGGTCCTCAGAAGCATTCACATTTATTTTTTTTAATATTTTTAAAATTGTAGATAGACATAATACCTTTATTTTATTTTATTTATTTTTATGTGGTGTTAAGGATCAAACCCATTTCTTCACACATGCTAGCCAAGTGCTCTACCATTGAGCCATACCCCTAGCCCCAGCATTCTCATTTTTAACCTCTATTTTGACATTTAGGGAGGCATGTGCATTAATAACTTCAAATCTTTAAGCACCTTAGTTTACAAAAGCAGCTGTTTTATTCTTAACTTAGCAAAGGCAGGGGTCAGAAGGCCGGGGTTGTAGCTCAATGATAGAGTATTTGCCTAGCATGTGTGAGTCACTGGATTCAATCCTCAATACCATAAATAAATAAATAAATAAGTTGTGTCTATCTACAACTTAAAAAAAAAAAAGTCAAGGGTTGGAGAAGCTGCAAGTCAAAGGCAAAATTAACATTCTCCAATAATATAAAACATTCCAGGATATATCTTCATGTTCATTCTACTGTAGCCTAATGTTTCTGTCAGATAATGAATTGTTTTCTCTAGAAACTTTCTAGGCAGGCAGTCCGAATAAAAAATATTTCATCTCCTGGCCCCATACATCTAAATAAAATACAAAATAGGGCTGGGGATGTGGCTCAGTGGCTGAGTGCCGCTGAGTTCCATCCCAAGGACCCCAAAAACGGGGAGGGGGTTTATTAGGTTGACTTACTTGACCAGAAGCTAGATAGTCCAACAATGGCTGGAAAACTGGGAGAACCAGTACCTGAACAGTCCAAGAGGCTGAAGCCCCAGAGCAAAAGGTATCAATGGTGCTACCCTAGTCAGACCTAAGGCTTCTGAAAATTCCTTGGTGGATCACTGGCAGAGTCCACTTTGGAAGGGTGAAAAAGTGAAAATCCAATATCCTCAGAGATTGTAGCAGCAATCAAGAACCATTCAATAAGAATAGAGCTTTCATATGCTGTTGCTTCCTTGTTCTTCCAACTTTTATTCCATCCACACATAGGGAGGGTCTCCACTTGAGTCGGCTATTCCCACATGCCAATCATTCCTTGGCAAACCCAGAAGTCTCTTAATCATCGGCATCTCTTAATCTGATCGAGTTGACAGTTCAAATTGACCATTAGAAATTAACCATACCTAGCCAATTGAAATAAGGTTTAATTATACTTTCAAATTACACAGTATACTTTACATTAACTTATGTGCCATAATATTTTAGTTGCATTTTATTTGAAATAGGTTTACACAAATACTTTATTAAATATATATTTCTTTTGTTACTCTAATCTTACTGAAGATCATTGTTAATTTTAACCCTAAACCATAAATTTTTTATATAGATGGAAAAGGCAATTATAGTAATCAACATGTAATAAGTAACAGTTTTTCTTTTTTTAATTATTTTTCTTTTTTAAATTTTTTCTTCATGCTGTTTAATTATATTCTACCCAGAACAACCTGATTTGGCTGAAAGGGGAGAAATTTCCTTTACATTTCTTAGATTTTAAATTCTCTGAGTTGTCCTCTTATGATAATGATTTTTGAAGGAGGAACAAATATTGAAAGATGAACCAGTAGTGGATACAAAATGATTTGTATCTACTTTGATTTCATCCACTGAGCACGATTTCTCTAGCAGATTAACTGTACAATCCAGGCTTTTGGACAGTTTTTGCCTCTGGACAAATTGCCTTAGAGTGATATTCAAATCTCCTAATACTAAATTTTATTTTTTAGTTTGGGGGCAGGGAGTTTTGTTCAGTTTGGGATTTGTCTTTTCTTTTGGTACTAGGAACTGAACCCAGGGGCACTATACCATGAAGCTACATCCACAGCCCTTTTTATTTTTCATTTTGAGACAGGGAATTGCTAAGTTGCCCAGGCTGGTCTCAAACTTGTGATCCTCCTGCCTCAGTCTCCTGAGTACCTGGGATTGCAGATGTGTACCAACATACCCAGCTTCTTGGTAGTAATTCCTGTTAATATGATAAGTAATTTTAAAAGTTCAGGATTTATTTTGGAATATTTTATTTTTCTTGGTTTTTTTCCCCACCCTCATTCTCAAATTAAACTATTAAAAATAGTAAATATTTTCCTGTATGTAAGGGCTGGTAGAAATTAGAACATAGTAGACAAATTAAAATCAGACACAGTGGCACATGCCTATAATCCAGGAACTCTAGAGACAAAGACAGGAGGATAACAAATTCAAGGACAGCCTGGTCAATTTAGCAAGACCCTGTCTCAAAAAATAAAAAGGGCTAGGGACGTGGCTCAGTGGCAGAGCATTCCTGAATTTAGTCCCCAGTACCAAAAAAATAAAGAAACAAATTAGGACATTGGAATTATTATCTAAATAACTGTTCACTGTCTATTCTAAGTACCATCTTTCTGATGGTTAGCAAGTGTCTTGAAGAATCTAATGAGGAAAAACACTATATATATATATATATATGAATGAGACATAATTCCAGTTTCCTGGATCTGTGTTCTGCACTAACATTCTTGTTTATGTAATCAGGATGTCAAGAATGGTAGCCCAGTGTGGTTTTTAAAAAAACATAATTAGTGCTTTGTACGGTGGAACACACCTATAATCCTAAATTTGAAACCAGCCTCAGCAATTTAGTAAGGGCCGTAAGCAACTTAATGAGGCCCTATCTCACAATAAAAAATAAAAAGGGGTGGGGATATGGCTCAGTGGTAAGGAGCTCCTAGGTTCAGTCCCCAGTACCAAAAAAAAAAAAAGAATTTTTTTTTAATTTATTTTATTTATTTATTTATTTATTTTTTATTGTTGGTCGTTCAAAACGTTACATAGTTCTTAATACATCATATTTCCCAGTTTGATTCAAGTGGGTTATGAACTCCCAATTTTACCCCGTATACAGATTGCTGTATCACATCAGTTACCCTTCCATTTATTGACATAATGCCTTTCTAGTGTCTGATGTATTCTGCTGTCTGTCCTATTCTCTACTATCCCCCCTCCCCTCCCCTTTTCTCTCTCTACCCCTTCTACTGTAAATCATTTCTTCCATTTGTATTGTCTTGTCTTACCCCTCCTTTCCTCTTATATGTCATTTTGTATAACCCTGAGGATCGCCTTCCATTTCCATGCGATTTCCCTTCTCACTTCCTTTCCCTCCCACCTCTCAACCCTGTTAATGTAAATCTTCTTCTCAAGCTCTTCGTCCCTACCCTGTCCTTGTTTCCTCCCCTTATATCAAAGGAGTCATTTGGTATTTGTTTTTTAAAGATTGACTAGCTTCACTTAGCATAATCTGCTCTAATGCCATCCATTTCCCTCCAAATTCTATGATTTTGTCATTTTTTAGTGCAGAGTAATACTCCATTGTGTATAAATGCCACATTTTTTTTATCCATTCATCTATTGAAGGGCATCTAGGCTGATTCCACAATCTTGCTATCGTGAATTGTGCTGCTATGAACATCGATGTAGCAGTGTCCCTGTAGCATGCTCTTATTAGGTCTTTAGGGAATAGACCGAGAAGGGGGATATAGCTGGGTCAAACGGTGGTTCCATTCCCAGCTTTCCAAGAAATCTCCATACTGCTTTCCAAATTGGCTGCACCAGTTTGCAGTCCCACCAGCAATGAACAAGAGTGCCCTTTTCCCCCGCATCCTCTCCAGCACTTATTGTTGTTTGACTTCCTAATGGCTGCCAATCTTACTGGAGTGAGATGGTATCTTAGGGTAGTTTTGATTTGCATTTCTCTGACTGCTAGCGATGGTGAGCATTTTTTCATGTACTTATTGATTGACTGTATGTCGTCCTCTGAGAAGTGTCTGTTCAGGTCCTTTGCCCATTTATTGATTGGGTTATTTGTTATCTTTTTGTCTAATTTTTTGAGTTCTTTATATATTCTGGTTATTAGGGTTCTATCTGAAGTGTGTGGAGTAAAGATTTGTTCCCAGGATGTAGGCTCCCTGTTTATCTCTCTTGTTTCTTTTGCTGAGAAAAAACTTTTTAGTTTGAGTAAGTCCCATTTGTTGATTCTAGTTGTTAACTCTTGCGCTATGGGTGTCCTATTGAGGAATTTGGAGCCTGATCCCACAGTATGTAGATCATAACCAACTTTTTCTTCTATCAGATGCCGTGTCTCTGATTTAATATCAAGCTCCTTGATCCATTTTGAGTTAACTTTTGTGCATGGCGAGAGATAGGGATTCAGATTCATTTTGATGCAAATGGATTTCCAGTTTTCCCAGCACCATTTGTTGAAGATGCTATCCTTCCTCCATTGCATGCTTTTAGCCCCTTTATCAAATATAAGATAGTTGTAGTTTTGTGGATTGGTTACTGTGTCCTCTATTCTGTACCATTGGTCCACCCGCCTGTTTTGGTACCAGTACCATGCTGTTTTTGTTACTTTTGCTCTGTAGTATAGTTTGAAGTCTGGTATCGCTATACCGCCTGCTTCACACTTCCTGCTTAGTATTGTTTTTGCTATTCTGGGTCTTTTATTATTCCATATGAATTTCATGATTCTTTTATCTATTTCTACAAGAAATGCTGTTGGGATTTTGATTGGCATTGCATTGAACTTATAGAGAACTTTTGGTAATATCGCCATTTTGATGATGTTGGTTCTGCCTATCCATGAGCAGGGTATATTTTTCCATCTTCTAAGGTCTTCTTCTATATCATTCTTTAGGGTTCTGTAATTTTCATTATATAAATCTTTCACCTCTTTTGTTAGGTTGATTCCCAAGTATTTTATTTTTGGGGGGGATATTGTGAATGGAGTAGTTGTCCTCATTTCCGTTTCAGAGGGAAATAAAATAAAATAAATAAATAAAAACATAATTAGTGAAATTTCTGTTAATACCATATAAGCTGTAGTGATCATATATAGGTTGTTAGGATTTTTATGGTAATTCATTATCTAATCTATTTTATTAAGAGTAATGACAAATGTCTTCTGGGTGATATTTCTTACCCTCCTTACAAGCAGGTCAGACACACAGTTGCAAATGAGTTATAAATGTAAAATGTCTGAAAAACAATAAATTCTTCATCAAAATTTTAAAACTCTTTACTGAAAGAATACATTCAGTTGGGTGCAGTGACACATGCCTGTAGTCCCAGCAGCTCTGGAAACTGAGGCAGGAGGATCGTGAGTTCAAAGCCAGCCTCAGCAAATTGGCAAGGTCCTAAGCAACTCAGTGAGACCTTGTCTTGACATAAATATATTTTTAAAAGGGCTGCGGATGTGGCTCAGTGGTTAAGTGTCCCTGGTTTCAATCCCCAGTACCAAAAAAAAATACATTCAACTACTTTACCACTAAGAACAGGATTAAGTTTAAATCCCAAATCACAGAAAATGCCCAGATAAAGTCAGATACATAAAGTTAAATAACACTGAAAATATACTATCAAATGTACTTCAAAGAGGCTGAAATAATTTAATACTTCAACTAGCATTGTAGTACCCAGTTTCCCTAGTCTTCAGCACTATATATTCATTCTTTTTTTTTTAAGTTGTAGTTGGACACAATACCTTTATTTCACTTATTTATTTTTATGTGGTGCTGAGGATCGAACCCAGGATCTCGAACGTGCGAAGCGAGCACTCTACCACTGAGCCACAACCCCAGCCCCTACCTACATTCATTCTTTTTTGAGATATTCTACTCCTGGGAATTTGAAAAGCAAATCAATAATCAGAAATATATGTGAATTAAATAATTAAGGATACCTACTTCAAAGTAGCCTATAATTTTGAAATGTTAAATAAGATTTAAATCTTCACACAGGACATAAAGACTGTAGGTTACTATATTTTTGAAAGCAAAAGATTTTGTAATCTGTTGTGATTGAATGAACCCTTTTTCCCTAAACCACATAGTGTAAAAGAAAAGCCACAAGTCTTTCTCTAGTTTAAGTGTAGACATCTTGCAAATGAATAAGTAAATAGTCCAAAAAATTATATGAGTCTTTTATATGTTTTCAGTTGTTTTGTGGGAAATTATTGATTTGTATCTTTGACTTTGAATTATAGAATACTGTTACTTAAATATGTCCTGGTTTACATGAATTTTTTCACTCCACCTACAGAAAGTCAAGGTTATTAAGTAGCATTTTTTGTGGTGAAGGAAATGTAGATTGGCCATCTCATCATTAACAGCATTTTCAAAGGGTGCTACTGTCTACATTCAGAATGAATGCTGTATTCACTGAATCAAGAGTAAAGCCCTTTGACATGGGGTAAATAATTGAAATTCCTGAATACCATTCCAGCTTTTCACAGCTATCAATGTTTTAAGGTCAGGTGTTTTTTGCTAAATGTCTATCTAGTCACAGAATAACTTCCTGATGCCTTTTTCCCCTCCTTCTAATGTATTAGGCAAGACTTTCAGGTAAGAAACCACTTCTTTTGACCAAATGATCAAAAGTTAGTATAGAACAGAGACAATTACTTCTAGAACTTTCTGGCAACTATTAGATTTGGTTGGGGCTGAAAGTAAATTGGGGGACCAAAGAAACTGAGAAAGAAAGTAGGGAAAGGGAGAAAAAATACAAAAGGTGACTGGTGGACAGTGCTTTAGATGCCATTTGAGAAGTCAGTGTCATAGGATATCTACCCCTTTTATTTTTTCTTAATTTCTTGATTTAATTGAAACAAACACATGATTGTCTGCAATTCAAGTATTCTTGATAATAATTAATTAAGTGTATGGTTGCTTTATTCATTTATTATTCAGTGCTAAAATCTTCCCTTAAAGGATTTGTATGCTGCATAAACATCGGTAAACTCACTTCATGGTTGCCTTTAGGAAAAAAAAAAAAGAATAGAATTTATAAGTAAGGTATTTCATTAGTTAAGAAATATTTTTCTTTTATGGAATTCTTACAAATTAAAACATCTGCTCATAGCATTTCTATGATCATATATAGTCATTACATTCCAGCGTCCTTATCACCTTCTGTGTTACGTTTGTGTGCTTTTAGGTTTCTAGCAGTGCTGAGCACACATGGTGAACGAAATTGATTTTATTACATTTTTTATTGTCTTATAGACATCAACTAGTCAGGCAGTCTTCCGTCTGCAGTCTGGCATCTGCCATCTTTTCCGAGAAACTTTAATTAACAAAGGTTTTGTGGAAATCCAGACTCCTAAAATTATTTCAGGTAAGCTTCAAAATATTTATATTAATTTTTACTTTAATACTGGAGAATCGCAACTGTCCCTTAAGATTTATTATCAAGAAGCTTTTTTTTTTCCAAAGCTCATGCTATATATTAGCAGACATTTATCAACACTATCAGTAATTTTACATCCCCTCATTCCATTTTTGTGATGATGATTTTAAAATGGGACAGTAACACAAAAAGCACAATTCCTGTTTCTGAAATTAAACTAGGAGCTATTCATTGTTTAAGTATCTTTTGAAATTGGTATAATAATTTTTTTTGTACAAACTGTATTGTAAAATCTCTGAATATCCATTAATGGGAAAATTACATTAATTCTTATTCTTTTTGTTTAATATTTATTTTTCGGTTTAGGTGGACACAATATCTTTATTTTACATTTATGTGGTGCTGAGGATTGAACCCAGGACCTTGTATGTTCTAGGCGAGCAGTCTACCACAGAGCCACAACCCCAGCCCTAATTCTTATTCTTACATGAAAACCTTGTCTTAATTATTTTGCCCTTTTGAGAATTGCTTAAAAAGAGTATTATGAGTGGTATTTAGTTAAAATTTTAAAATGAAGTTTTGATTTTTTTGTTGTTTTTTGGGCTTGCAGGGGGCACTTTACCATTGAGCTACATGCCCAATCATTTTATTTTTCCATTTGAGACAGGGTCTCAATTAGTTGCTGAGGTTAGCTTTGTACTTAGAATCCTCCTGCTTCAGCCACCCAATTTGCTGGAATTACCAGTGTATGTCAGTGCCTGGCCTTGCATTCTTGATAATTAGAAAATGGTTATCTTTTTCCTTTCTGTGTTTTGTTTTTACAGTTACAAAGGAGCTTTAATAGATTTGAAATTGGTACAGAAAAGAGGCATTTGTAGCCAAAGAAGTCAATGTGGTTTAAATATAAACTATGTAGAATCACATATATATAAGAATACTATATAGACTGTAATTTATCTGCAGCTCTTGATTTTCCAGTTTTTCTTTTTTGAACTACATTGTTCAAATTTAAAGGATAAATTGTTTTTACTAAAGGATTACATTGATAAACTTATAACTGATTATAATATATAAATGTTTACATTTCAGCTGCCAGTGAAGGAGGAGCCAATGTATTTACTGTATCATATTTTAAAAATAATGCATACCTAGCTCAGTCTCCACAGCTGTATAAGCAAATGTGCATTTGTGCTGATTTTGAGAAGGTGTTCTGTATTGGACCAGGTAAGATTTTTGTCAGTTATGATTTTTTTTCCAAGTTCATTAATGATATAATAATTATAGTGTTAGAAACACATTTTGTGTGTGTTTGATGTACAGGCGCTTTTAAAAATTTAAATTCTTTTATCTGCTCACTATTAGACTTTGAGGTAGAAATCAGAATGTGTTTGAGTAGACATTTTAGGGGGGAAAGTAGACTATTTAGAATACATATATACTCACTAGTTCATTAAACATTTGAACATCATTCATGTCAATAGAATCATAAGCATTATATATTCTTACTAAAGAATGCTGAAGAAATTTTTATTATCAGAATATTTCATTTTAAAGATGCATGCTTTGAAAATATTCAGTCTGAAATATACCTAAATATATTAATTATTTTATCTACATGCAACTAAAGCAAATCATAATTCACGTTTGAACTATTCTTTCAAGCCCCCCCCAGTACTAAAACCCAGATAGGTGCAATCTGTCAGATATTATAGTTTTTTGTCTTTTTTTAGTTCTCGGCGGACACAACATCTTTGTTGGTATGTGGTGCTGAGGATCGAACCCGGGCCGCACGCATGCCAGGCGAGCACGCTACCGCTTGAGCCACATCCCCAGCCCAGTTTTTTGTCTTTAATAACCTCTTCTTTTAGAAGTCTCCAGTGTTGTTCTTTTCATTCCAGATGGGTATGGTGGTACATGTCTATAATCGCAACAATTTAGCAAGACATTAAGCAATTTAGCAAGACCCTGTCTCAGTATTTTTAAAAATAAATAGAAGGGCTAGGCAATACAGCTCAGTGGTAAAGTAACCCTGGGTTTGTCCCCAGTGCCCCTAAAAAACAAAAATTATTTTATTCCAGAGCCATTCTGTTTATTATTATTTATATGCTTAATTTTGGTGTTATGCTGAAGTCTGTTAGAAATTACTGAAAAATGTCTATATCTAATATCATTTTTAAAATACGTTTGCTATAAGTACAGGCGTGTGATCATATGGCATATTTTTTATGAAGCTAATTATAAGAAAAACATCAGCTTTCCTTCATTCTTTTAAAACTTAACAAGTTATAAATAGTTTTTGATAGCTTAATAAAAATTAGGTGCTTGATAATAGAGAAACTGGCAAGATCATTAAGTGTCTTTAATTTTCTGAATTTATTAGCCAGTTATTTGTTTTAACACATGCTGCATATATAGTCTTATGTTAGGTACTGTGTACATAAAAGAAGTATCAACCAGCATTTCTCAAATATTAATGCATATGAATCACCTGGAGATGTTGTTAAAATGCAGATTCTAGTCAGTTAGATCTGGCATAAGGCCTGATATTCTGCAGTTCTTAAAAGCACATAGGTACTAGATGCTTGATGCTGCTGATTTGCAGTCATGCTCTGAATGACAAGGGAATAAACATTGTGCCTGCTCCCAAGACTTAATAAGATGTTCATACAGAGCTGGGGTTGTGGCTCAGTGGTAGAGCGCTTGCCTAGCACGCATGAGGCACTGGGTTTGATCCTTAGCACCACATACAAATAAAATAAAGGTAGTATGTTCACCCACAACTAAAAAGATATTTAAAAAAAAAAAAAAAAAAAAGGATGTGCAGTCACGGGGAATAATCAAATGATTTTTAAAATGAATAATCAGACTGTGCTGAACAGTCAGCAGATTGGTGTTAATTGTGTACCAAGGAAAAACTAAGGGAAGATTTTGGAATTTGCTAGTCACCATAAAAGAAAATTCACACCGAAATGGGCTTTAAGGACAAAGTAGGATATATAAACAACAGAAATGACATTTTAGAGGAAATAGGATAAGTAAAGAGCATGGAGAAAACAAAAGAACAGTTAATATTAAGAAGAAATGGGGGCTGGGGATGCGGCTCAGTGGTAGAGCACTCGCCTCACACGTGTGAAGCACTGGGTTCAATCCTCAGCACCACATGAAAATAAGTGAATAAAATAAAGGTACTTTAAAAAAAGAAGAAGATATGGAATATACAAAGTAAGATTAAGTTGTGAAAGAATAAAGGTTTTAGACTTTTGTCATTTTATGTCTTATTACAGTAGTCCTTTGGGAACCATTGCAAAGTTCTGAGCAAGGATGTGTTTATAGGAATATTAATCTGGCAGTGATGTGAAAGAAGAGCTAAGCTAGACTTAGAAAGCCTGGGAAGGAAGAAAATGCAGTGAGGCTAGTGAGCACTGAACTGAAGTAATGACTAGAATATGTATAATGTTACCTCATTTGTACAGGTTTCATTTTGCCTAAGTCATGTTTTAATAAAATTGAGAAGCACTTACTGTATTGGTCATAATTGAATCTGTTTGTTATTATTGAGAAGGCACCTTAGGATCTTACATTCCCTTGGGGTTCTCAATGAGCCTGATTTATTAATTCACATTTGGTATAGCTTTTACTATAGGAACGTAGGAGTTTGTAATGAACTTGATATCCAAGAGAATGCTGAAACAGATGGTTTATCAAATTCCATTCCAGCCCTGTAGTGATATGAAAATAGTATAGCTTGAGCACTACTGAATGGAGTTTTATATTTAAATCCAATTTATCTAAAACTTAAAATACTATTTGCTGTTCATTACTTTTCTTAATTCAGTTTTCAGAGCTGAAGACTCCAATACCCACAGACATCTGACTGAATTTGTTGGTCTGGACATTGAAATGGCTTTTAATTATCATTATCATGAAGTTTTAGAAGAAATTGCTGACACCTTGGTACAAATATTCAAAGGACTTCAAGAAAGGTAAAAAATATTTTATATCCATAACTGGCCTTAATTTCAAATCAACGTGGGTTCTTCTTTAAAAAATAATATCAATTCTTGGGCTAGGGATGTGGCTTAGTGGTAGAACACTTGCCTGGCATATATGAGACCCTGGGTTCAATCCTCAGCAGTATGGAAATGATAACAATGATAATAATAATTCTTGAAAATATGTAGACTAAATTTCCCTTAATCTATTAAATATAGTTATATGCTACATGAAGATGGTTTAGTCAACAAAGGACCACATATATCATAGTGGTCCCATAAGATTATATCACCTAATGACATCATAGTCATCTTTGTATAAATACACTTTGAGATGTTCACAGTGACAGAAGCACAAGAAGTGGCCCTGTCCTTAAGGGATACATGACAGAAATTAGAAGAATGCACACTCAGTACCTATGGATCCAAGTCAGTTGGGACCTCAACTAGTTAACATCTTTTTAGTGGTGAAGTTTACCAGATTGTGAACAATTTGGCTGAATTTTTTTTGTTTGTTTGTTTTTGTTTGATTTTTACTGACATCCTGAATGTCTGAAGAAATTAGAGTGTCTATTACTTTTAGAGCAGTTTATTATTTGAGAAGTTGAATGGAATAGCTTGACACTGAGCATGGTGGTGCATGCCCATACTCCCAGTGACTAAGGGGGCTGAGCAGGAGAATCGCAAGTTCGTGGAATAAAAAATGAAAAGGACTGAGAGTACAGTTCGGTGTTAAAGGATTTCTGGGTTCACTCCCCACTACCACCCAAAAAAATTTGAATTGAGCCCAAGTTCAAATCCCACCTTTGCTACTTTTCTATGTAGGCCTTGTACATCTCTGTGCCTCAGTTTCCTCGGCTATTAGATCAAAATAATATTACATCAGACCTTAAGGCACAGTTGCACACGCCTGTCTTAATGTAAATTAAGCCTATATCAGGAATGGTTAATTCTTAAGTCACTTTAAATTTTGTGCTCAATAAAGACTAGAAACTAGGGCTGAGGTTGTGGCTCAATGGTACAGTGCTTGCCTAGCATGTGTGAGGCACGGGGTTCAATTCTCAGCACTGCATATAAATAAATAAAATAAAGGTCCATCAACACCTAAAAACTAAAAAAGAAAAAAATTAGAAACTAGTAGACTGAAGGAAGTTTTTACCTGATTAGGTCTGGGTGAATTGGCATTTATAGAAAAATAGATGTGTTCTAGATGTTCTCAAAATTTAATTTTATAAAATGTCCACTTTAGGTATACATGCTAAACTAACAAATAAGATCATTGAAAGACCATTGAAATTTGTTTACTTGTGATGATGTTTAACATGGAGAAAACAGGAAAAGAAAATCAGAAACAAGTTGATCAAGAGACTCTCTTTTGGGGATTGGGAATATGATGATGTTTAAAATGGAGAAAACAGGAAAAGAAAATTAGAACAAGTTGGTCAAGAGAATTTCTTTTGGGGGTTTGGGAATATCTGTCACTTGCCAGACCCTGCCCCAAAGAGAAAAGAAACCAAGAAAGTCTCTTTTTCCTTTCTCCATCCTGGTGACTATACTTCAGTTATCAGGTAGGTAATAACAGACTTAATCTAGCATTTTAAAGCTGATGAAGGACCATATTTGAGATTTTTTTTTAAGAACACTGATTTAACAGTTCATTATATTTTATATGCTTCATTGATACTTTTTATTAAAGAGTTCAAAAATATGAATTTTACTTAAACATTGCAGGGATAATGAATAAATTCAAGAATGCAGAAATTAATCATTGATCTTATATTAAAATACTGTAGCATATGCACTAGTATTTTCTAGGCAGTCTCTGCATTGCTTTGTGAAGTTAGTATGTTTAACTTTTGTCCTCTGAAATATTTTGATACTGTTTATTCTAAGCAACTTCAATTCAGCTAGCCATGGAACAACTAATAATATTGTCTTATAAAATAGTAGCCTTTGAAACCCTGATGCAGGAATGCAGTTTTTCTCATTTTCTTTTCACATATATAATTCAAGAAAGTTTCTGAAACCTATTTTAGATAGTTATAGCATCTCCATTTAATATTAGTGAAATTTTTACTTTGATTCTAAATAACAGAGCAAGCATGAATCAGGCCCTTTTGATTAATCCAGTCTCTTATTACACACTGAGACGCCATTATTACTGAACTTATTCAGTACTCTTAAGGTGGCAATTTGAAAATAAGTCTTCTTTATGTATTCTATGACTCATTTAGAAATTTTAAGATTCTGTGTCACTTGTAAATTGGGTTATTGGGCTTATATCTTTCTTGTTCCTTTCAGATTAGTTTTTACCTAATAGAAGAATAATATACAAATGAATTTTTAAGCATTGATAGTCATATTTTTGTACTACCATTGTTAGACATGAGTGAGGATTACTATTCAAAGCAAGCTAGTCGTGGTGGCTCATGCCTATAATCCCAGCAGCTCTGGAGGCTGAGACAGAGGAGGATCCTGAGTTCAAAGCAAGTCTCAGCAACAGCAAGGCACTAAGCAACTAATTGAGACCCTATCTCTAAATAAAATACAAAATAGGGCTGAGGTCGTGGCTTGGTGGATAAGTGCCCCTGCGTTAAGCCTGGTACCAAAAAGAAATTATTAGGGTCTTCCTAATCCTTCTGTTAAGATTTGAATAAATCTGTGATCAAATTTTTTTGTTCTTATGAAAGTCTCTAAGACAATAAAAAGAAAGTGTTTTAAACCGAGCGCAGTCGGGCATGCCTATAATCCCAACAGCTCTGGAAGCTGAGACAGGAAGATTGAGAGTTCAAAGCCAGCCTCAGCAAAAATGAAGCACTAAACAACTCAGTGAGACCCTGACTCTAAATAAAATACAAAATAGGGCTGGGGATATGGCTTAGTGGTTAGTGCCCCCGAGTTCAATCCCTGGTACCCGCCAAGAAAGGAAGTGTTTTTTAAGGTACAAATGCTATATAAAGAATACTAGAATAAATATGCTAAGCAAAGTAAGCGAATCCCAAAAAACCAAGGCCAAATATTCTCTCTGATAAGTGGATGCTGATCCATAATGGAAGGGGGCATAAGGAGAATGGAGAAACTTTGGGCAAAGGGGAGGGGAGGGTGCAAGTCTATTAATTAAGAAAGTTTTCAAAATAAATACTAAAGTATTGCTATTAGCCTAATGAACAACCCTGTACTCATCACCTGATTTCAACTGTTGTCAACCCATGACCAATTTTATTTTACCTATTTCCTTTACCCCGTATTTTATTTTGAAGCAAAACAAATTCCCACTTATCATTTCATCCATAAATACTTTAGCAAAAGTTTGTTTGTTTATTTGTTTGTTTGTTTGTATTTTGGTATTGAAGGTTAAACCCTGGGGCACATTACCACTGAGCGATATCCCCAACTGTTTTAATTGTTTAATTTGAGACAGGTCTTGCTAAATTGCTGAGACCGATCTCCAACTGCAATCTTCCTGCCTCAGCCTCCCGAGTTGCTGGGATTACAGGCAAGCACCATCACACCTGGCTTGCTTTTTTAATCTTTTTTTTGAACCAGGAATTGAACTCAGGGTATTCTACCACTGAACATCACATCCCCATCCCTGTTTTGTATTTTATTTAGAGACAGAGTCTCACTGAGTTAGTTGGTTAGCATCTCACTGTTTCTGAGGTTGGCTTTGAACTCATGATCATCCCGATCCTCCTGCCTCAGCCTCCTGAGCTGCTAGGATTACAGGTGTGTGCTACTGTGCCTGGCACTTTTTAAATCTTAATGAAATATCATCTTGCACATCAGAAATTCAGTTTAGTTAACATTTGTCTTAGGCCTATGGTATATAGGGTAGGCATATACTATGGGAATTATCAAAATAGAAAAGAAATTAGCACTGTCCTAAATGAATTTGCAATATTATAATGGGAATTGTAGCAGGGTATAGGTAGGACAAGTATTCATTAATTTGGTCTTCCTTGAAGATAAAGGTCTTGTTAAAGGGTTTAAAAGTTAGTTTTTTAAATGCTTCATAAAATAGATATTTTGTGTTCTAACAATACTTAATATTATTGAGTCACAAAAAAAATTTGAATCCTTTAATGTTTCTCTGCTTACAAAAATATGAGACCAAGAAGTGTTACTAAGTATTTTAAGTATTAATTTTATTCTTTAATAATTTGATAATGATTTTCCTGGTGTGTATACTGATTCAAATAATGATTTTTTTTTTTTATATATTGCCACAGTGACCTCTTGTGGGGAAACATTTATCTCACAAACTTTATTAACTAAATCATTGTACATATAGGTTTCAGACTGAAATTCAAACCGTGAGTAAACAGTTCCCTTGTGAACCCTTCAAATTTTTGGAACCAACTTTAAGACTAGAGTATTGTGAAGCTTTGGCTATGCTTAGAGAAGCTGGAGTTGAAATGGGAGATGAAGAAGATCTGAGGTTTGTTTTTATGAATTTTTAAAAACCTTTAATAATTAGTTTTAATATATAAAAGAATGAACATATTAACAAATTATTTTTCTCACCTGATAAATTTTATTAACTTTGGTATTATAGTATGATACTATTTTATGAATGTATGATCTGAAATAAAATATTATGTTTAAACTATAATATAGAAAGCGTAAGCTTCTAAAATTTTGTTCATAAACATCATTTCCTACCACACATATTTATATGCCTTTCAAGAGATAGGGAATTTTGCTTTTGATCTTATCACCTAATACGTTAGTTTTCTTTCCCAATCTACCCTCATACAAAATCAGGGCATAAAAATGTTAACATCTCCCAAAGTTATAGAAATTATTACTTTTATCTGGGCTTGGTGGTGCACATCTGTAATCCCAGCTGCTCAAGAGAATGAGACAGGCGAATTGTAATTTGAAGCCAGCCTGGGCAATTTAGTAATCCCCTGTCTCAAAGTCAAAAATAAAATAGGCAGAGATGTAGCTCATCTCTGTGGTAGAGAACTCCTGGATCAATACCTAGTACTGGAATGGGGGAGGGAGATACTGTTTTTTATTTGATTGCATGATATTATGTAATCTAAATCCAGATCATACAACTTGTAATTTAGAAACAAATTATGTAGTTTAGTAAAAATTAAAAATTACTATCGGCTTATCACAACTAATATCACATGTGGGAGGGAAAGGATACTATTGGCATTTTTTATGTTTTTTTTTTTTTTTAAGTAAATTGTACTTAAAATCCACTATTTATTTTTGTTCCTTTACAAGAAATATGTATTTAATTATAGACAATGTATTTGTATATTATGTGTGTATCTATAATTATTATATGTATTTTGTGTGTGTGTGTATGTGTGTGTGTGTGTGTGTGTGTGTTTTTGGGCATCCCCTATACTGCTCGATGACATTTAAAGGCAAATCATATAAGTTTTATAATTATTCTAAATTGGCAATATTAAGGATTTTGGAAATTTCCCTTAAATTAAACACTAAAGAAACTGCTTCTTGACTTTAGAAATTTAATGTATCTGCGTAGATACTATTACATTTTAAATACTTTTAAATATTGAGTTTTATTTTACAGACGTTTGATAAAGAATACCAAAAAGTGGAGACACAGGTCCTCAACATGTCTGAGGTCCTGAGTTTAATTTCCCACCACCAGTGGGGAAAAAGGCAGAGGGGACCAATTAAGGGCAAGATTAGTTTACGTTGGTCTAGTGAAGTTTTATTATATGTAATTGTAGAAAATTATTCCATGATGCTTCTTAATTAATTTCTAAATTCTCTTTGGTCCTAATTATTGGAGCAGCACTTATAAATGCTAAGTTTCATTCATAAATGGTTTTCTGTAGTACTTGCCTTTTGAAAAGCAGTGTGATAAACAACTGTTTTGGCCATATTTTTTGTCCTTTAAGGACTTACAGGAAGGAGTGCCATATTAATTTTAAATTGAACCAAAGGATGCTGAACCACTGAGCCACATCCCCAGCCTATTTTATTTTTAATTTTGAGAGAGGCTTTTGCTGAGTTGCTTAGGGCCTCTCTGGCGTTGAACTTGATCTCCTCCTACCTCTGCCTCTGGAGCCACTGTGTTTAAAGACGTGTGCACTCCTATGCCTGGCTAGTTTAAAATCTTTTTAAGTTGCTGATTAATCTTCAAACACCTGACTTCATCTTTCATTTTCAGTACACCAAATGAAAAACTATTGGGTCGTTTGGTAAAGGAAAAGGTAAGAACTCTTATGCATGCTGCACTTTTTTTCTATGTCTGAAATATCTTTGTACAAGAGGATAGTTGCAGAAGGTTCTAAAACTCTTCTACGGTGGTAACCTTCCAGAATAAATAAAAGGGGAATGGTACTTTTTTAAAAAATTCTTCTAAGTCATTATTAGATTAGTTAGAAAGGACTTCAAAGTTATTTGCATTTGTTTTTTTAAATTCTTCCTGAATATCCCTACTCTCTTACGAGACTTGAAGATAAATAAGCTTTCTTCTGCTACTTTACTATCTCAACTTCTAAAACTAAAAGCACCAAATGGAATAAAAGTTAAAACTTACTATGGTCTTTCTAAAAGAATTAAGACAATGATTTAATGAAATGAAACAGTCCTTGAGTTCCTCTTGATAATAGCACTTAACATGGTTAATCTGACTAAAGAACTCAGTTATTTCTGAAACCGTACAATATTGAATTTATACCTTTAAAATGCTTTTTCAGCAGGGCAAATTCTTCTAGCTTATTAACTCTATTGACATTTTCTCTATTCTTCAGGTCTAGCAAAAATGTTTAAAGTCAAAAATAGTTGATTTTTAATGGGTTCCTTTAAAATTAAATCTAAGTCACATAGTAAATATTCTAACAAAAATGTCATAATTTTATGTTAATAATTATTTATTCCTTTGTATTGTAGTTTTCATGTGAAGAAAACTACTAAACTTTACTTAAATATCTTAAAAATTGAGAAGGTAACCAAAGTTTATAAAAAAAGATAATACTGTAACAGATGTCAGTTTTTTCCCAAAATAATCCATAGATTTAACTTGTTTTCTGTAAAAACCTAACAATTGATATAATGTGTCTGAAATGTTGAGATGAGCTAGAATAACAAAGGGAAAATACTGAAAATCAAAGATGTTTATCCAAATATACTTTATGATGGGGGAGCAATTAGAGATTACATGTTCAAAAAAGCAATAAATTGGACTTTGATTCAAATTTTGAACCATGGCTCAAATTTTGGCTGGTAAATAGCTTCCAAAGATTAGGTACTGCAGTTATTTATAACACATGACAAAATGCTGTAGGATATAAATGTTACTTCAAAAAAGCAGGATATTTATAATTATAATGTAAATCTAGTAATTTTGAAGAGCAAAAATATACTTGTTTAAAAATATTAATTTAACAAAAAAGTTTATTTTAAAAATGTATTTTAATTGCCTTTATTCTTTTTATAGTATGATACAGATTTTTATATTCTTGATAAGTATCCATTGGCTGTAAGACCTTTCTATACCATGCCTGACCCAAAAAATCCTGTAAGTAATTTAGTTTTAAATGGCCTGTTTGGGGGAAGAAAATAACTTTATTATCACCATGTCAAATTGCTGGTCACAGTGGCCCACACCTGTTCTTCCAGCAGCTCAGGAGGCTGAGGCAGGAGGATTGTGAGTTGAAAGCCAGCCTCAGCAACTTATCAAGGCCCTAAGCAACTCAGTGAGACCCTGTCTCTAAATAAAATACAAAAAAATGGTTGGGGATGTGGCTCGGTAGTTGAGTACCCCTGAGTTCAAACCCCAGTACCCACCCTACCCCACCCCCAAAAAAATATCAGTACCATTTCTTAATTTTAGATGTGGAACTCTGATTTGTTGCTGGGGGATGTGGAAGGAAAGGGCTAAGTCTGATACAAGTAAGAAAGAAATTACTTTAAAAAAAAAAAAAAGAAAGAAAGAAATTACTTAGCCTTCAGCACCTCTACGTTAAAAGAAAGTTGCATCATTAATTGTAGAAAAGGATGGACTTTTCATGCTGTGTAGTTTTTTTCTACGTATTTATAATGGAAAAGGGGTGATAATATTTTTAAGAGTGGTTTGCTTTTCCTACAGAAACAGTCCAACTCTTATGATATGTTCATGAGAGGAGAAGAAATATTGTCAGGAGCTCAAAGAATACATGATCCTCAGCTGCTAACAGAGAGAGCCTTACATCATGGAATTGGTAAATAATTTAAAATGTATTTAGCGGAATATTTATTCTGAAACAAATCCTTGTAAACATTTTAAAGACTTTTCAAAGTCTTTTTTTTTAAGTCTTCCTTGAATAGCATTTTTAATTTTTCAAGATAAATAAGATGATAAATTTTGTTTTATTTTTATAGATTTGGAGAAAATCAAGGCTTACATTGATTCCTTCCGTTTTGGAGCCCCTCCTCATGCTGGTGGAGGCATTGGTAATACTGTTACTGCTTACAAATAAGTCTGTAAATACTAAGTGTAATATAAATTTGAACCATAAAAAATTTGATTTCCAAAGTAGGAAATGAACAGCTAACTTTTATATTTCTAAAACATTATAGGGATGGGGTTAGAGTAAAAAGGTACAACTCACATAATAAGTACACATATTTGCAGATTATTTGCTAAGAGATGACTGTCCTGAAGATATATAAAATTGTTAAAACTCAATATTTTTCAAAAAACTCAATCTGAAAATTTTGGGGTGCTGCAGGATTCTCAAAGTCTCATAATTTGGAGAATTTTGGACTTTCAGAATAGGGATGTTCATGTGTGTGTGTATGTGAGAGAGAGAGGGGTATTTTTTTTTTTTAGCATTAATCATTTCCCAATGTTTTCATATCTCAAAATATTACATTGTATTCTAAAAATATATAAAATTTTTGGTCATTTATAACCCAGTAAAGCTAGAAAATAAAAATAATTAAATAAAAATAAAAGTAATTAAATAGCATTAATAAAGATCATAAGAATTTTTTTTAAAAAAGAGATAAAATCCTGGAGCAGTGGCACTCACCTTTAATCCCAGTGACTTGGGAAACAGGCAGGAAAATCAAGAGTTCAAAGCTAAGCTCCACAACTTGGTGAGACCCTCTCTCAAAATAAAAGGACTAATGATATAGTTCAGTGGTAGAGCACACTTGGATTCAATCCCCAGTACCACCAAAAAAAAAAAAAAAAAATTGTTATAGAGATGATGGTGGTTATACAACGTGATAAATGTATATTTAACCCATTAAATCTCAGATTTTCAGTTCTGTGAATATTTGAATGAAATTGACACAGATAAATTCAGACATGTTCAAAATCATAAGCTAGAGATTATATATTATTAATAAATATTATAATTATACTATAATTGTATATTATTGTTATGTGATTATATTGTGTAATTAGGTTACATATTATACACTAAATATTTAAGTTTTTATGTTGTTTCACATCTAGATGATGGAACAAGAGCGTTAATACCACTGAACTGTATACTTAAAAATTATTAAGATGGTAAATTTCAAAGTGAAGGCCTGGCGCAGTGGCACAGCCTATGATCCCAGCAGCTTGTGAGGCTGAGGCAGGAGGATCGAAAGTTCAAAGCCAGCCTCAGCAAAAGTGAGATGCTTAGCAAATCAGTGAGACCCTGTCTCTGAATAAAATACAAAGGGATGTGTTTCAGTAGTCAAATGCCTCTTAGTTCAATCTCCACTACCCCCACCCCCAAAAAAATTTTTTTTGGAAGGAAAAAAGACACAAAATAGTGTACATTTACCTCCCTACAGGAAACCATTGTTTCTAGTTTTCAGCTGACCTTTGCAAAGATATTCTTTGCATATGCAAACAAACACATACACTTTTTTAAATATTTGTGTAAATATTTTTACACAAATCATAACATACTGCATACACCATTCAGTAATTTGCATCTTTTACATAATAATATTTTGTAGCTGTTCCTTATCAATTAAGAGATTTTCATTCTTTTAAAATCTCTATATAGAATGTATTGAAAGGTTATACCATAGTCTTGTTAACCAGCTTTGTATTGACAAACTTGTAGGTTTGTTACCAGACTTTTCTTATTATAAACAATGCTACATTGAATATATAGTCTAAATTTTAATGGGAAAATTATGGCTATTTTCTCTCATTCAGTAATGTGCATTTTGAATGAATTTTTTCAGACTTCTACAATGATAAGCAATGTAAATTTTAACCTAAATTATGTAAAAGGATGCTTGATGGGGCTAGGGTTGTAGCTCAGTGGTAGAGCGCTTGCCTAGTATGTGTGAGGCACTGAGTTCAAATCTCAGCACCCCATATAAATAAACAAAATAAAGATCCATTGACAACTAAAGGTATTTTTCAAAAAGAAGATGCTTGATGATTATCAAAATATCACCTGTTTTTTAGCCAGGCATGTGGCACACATGCCTATTATCCCAGAGTCTCAGGCTGCTGAGACAGGAGGATTACAAATTCAAGAGCACCCTCAGCAACTTTAGTACAATCCTAATGATGTTAGAGAGACCCTGTCTCAGCTTAAAACGTAGGTCTGGGGATATAGCTCAATGGTAGAACACCTCTAAGTTCTATCTCCAGTACCCTCCTCCTGCCAAAAGAAAATTAAAAAAAAAAAAAAAACTTAACTTTTGAGAAGGAAAAGGAATATGTTGTTTTATGTTTGAGGTTAATCTGTATCACTGTAATTGAAGGCTCAAATTTTTGTCTACAGGTGTTTTTTGGTAAAGAATATGACTAGAAACATTAGTTCTCTCATCTATGTTTATAATTTTGGTGGTGTACTTGGTCCTAGGAATTGAACCCAGGGGTGCCCTATCACTGAACTAATCCCCATACCTTTTTTTGTTGTTTTTGTTCTTTTGATTTTCTTTCTTTTTTTTTTTTTTTTTTTTTTTTTGTAGTTGTAAACAGAATGCCTTTATTTGTTGATTGAACCCAGTTCTTTGCACATGCTAGGCAATGCTCTGCCACTGAGCTACAGCCCCAACCCCCTTTGTTATTTTTTATTTTGAGACAGAGTCTTCCTGCTGACCTGGAACTTGGGATCCTCCTGCCTCAGCTTCCCAGGTTGCTGGGATTACATACATGTGCATCACATCCAGCTATATTTATTTTAAATCTTTGAAAAGTCATTGCCACATAAAAATAATTTTTTACTTTTGCTTTGTGTGTGTGCTATGTTAGTCTTCAATAGTTATAGTTAAATAGATGAATCAAAATGCACTCAAGAAGTTGTTTTTGTTTTTCTAAAGAGAGAGAATTTTAATATTTATTTTTAGTTTTCGGTGGACACAACATCTTCATTTGTATGTGGTGCTGAGGATCAAGCCCAGGCCCCATGCATGCCAGGCAAGCACGCTACCCCTTGAGCCACATCCCCAGCCCTCAAGAAGTTTTATGTGCTGGTTTTTCTCTGCTTCAGAGTTTGTACTTGGTCTTAACTTGTGTCAGTAATATTTAAGCCAATGTCTGTTAACTACAGTGGCACATGCCCATAATTACAACCGGACAACTTAAGCAAGACCCTGTCTCAAAATAAAAGTCATAGACCAAAAATCAATATCTTTTCTACACTCGGATACTTAGTATGATTGTGTACTCTGTTCCCTTCTATGCTAAGGACCACCATGTTAAATGACTATAAAATCACAATAAATGTTTTAGTACTTCTGTTGATATGCTTCTTTGAACAGGTTTATGACTCTTATACTCATTGCCTGAACTGCAGAATCAGAATCTGATATCATTGAAACATATTGGCTTATTAAGTGGTTTGCTTTAGTGTTTATATTATTAAATCATAGATTCTGTTCATTTATGTATGAACTTGTTAAACTCCATGCCACTTAAGGATATCTCATTTAGTCTTTCACCCATATAGCAGCATCTTTATTTCTTTTTTTTTCTTTCCCATGTTTTTTATTGGTACATTGTATTCAACATAATAGTGGGATTTACTACATAGTCACACATAGAGATTATATAACAATATAATTTGGTCCATATTGTTCCCCAGTTATTTCCCCTTTCCTCCTCCTTCCCCCTGGTCTCTTTCCTCTCCTCTATTGGTCTCCTTTTCATTTCCATGAGACTATCACCCCGGGTAACATTTCTGTTTCTGAATCAATACCCAAAACATTCAGTTTTGGATAAACTCAAATTAACATATTGTTTTCTTTCCTTATAAGGAAAAGCACTTAGTTGAACAATGATATTATATTTATAGTTAAGTAAGTAAGACCCTGAGAGGTCTTTCAGGAAAGAAATTAACCATAATTTTGTTTTCCTCAGGACTGGAACGAGTGACTATGCTGTTTTTGGGATTGCATAATGTGCGTCAGACCTCGATGTTCCCTCGTGACCCTAAACGACTCACTCCTTAAAGCCACCATGCTCCTTACTCTTTTCAGGAAGTTACTATTGATCAGGTTGTACCTTAGGTACTTAAAATATGCAATAGAATAATTGTCTTATCTAAAGTGCCACAGTTGTTTTTTAATTAATTCAGTATAGGTTAATTTAGAACAGAAGATTTTTATAACTTTAGACATACTTCAGTAGGAAATGCTTGAACGTTTTAAAAAGAAGTTCATATAGTTTATTAAAAATCATATTCCATTACTACAATAAATGTTAACAAGAGTTTTAAACAGTTATGATTGTGAACATTTTTTTTCTGTTCTATATTACAGTGGCCCCAGTATTAACATCTTAAATTTTCAATATTTGAACTTACTTTTTTAACTTTTGACATTGAGAACTATTGGAAAAATACCCAAGATTTTAACAAGTATATAACTGGCATCTCATGAAAAATTAGTATCAATTCTTAAAAGTTATATCCAGAAATCATGTAAAGTGGGTAAAAATACTAGCTAGAAAATAATTAAAATAATGCTATATTAAATTGTTAAATGCTAAGCCTGAATTTCAATAAATTTTAAAGCTAATTAAAGTTTGTATTTGTGTAACTTTGTGGCATTCTGATTTTATAACTTGTTCCTGGCATTTTTACTTCGGTGAAAGAAAAAAAAATACTGCATAAGTTTAAGTGAATGCATAGAAACCAATGAGAACTGATTTTTTTGTTTGCAGTATATAACATGCACTTCCATCTTGCCCACAAAAAGAAATCTCTGTGTAAATATTACAATTAGGAATAGTTTTCTTCTAGGTTATTATATGTATCAGTGCTAATGTTAATTTTACCATAAACAAAAGTAAAACAATGTAATACAAGTATTTCTTATAAAGAAAAAAATAATATGCAAGTAAAAAAGATGGGAAGTTGCCACTAGCCCATAAACAACTGCCCATTATTTTCAGAAATTAAAAGGAACATTGTTTTTCACCATCTAGATCAAGAACTCTTTGAAAAATAGAAACTCAATTTTTTTTTTTTTGAGAGAGAGAGAATTTTAATATTTAGTTAGTTAGTTTTTGGTGGACACAACATCTTTGTTTGTATGTGGTGCTGAGGATCGAACCTGGGCCGCATGCATGCCAGGCAAGCGTGCTACTGCTTGAACCACATCCCCAGCCAGAAACTCAATTTTTATATCTTTTTTTCATATCATACCAGAGTGTCCTGAGTATAGTAAACACCTTGCAGTGTTTCATAAATTAATTGGCACCAAAAATAAAATGTACTGCTACCCACCGGTTTTTATATTTTTCAGACCCTAAAATAATACAATAATAGCCCTAACGCCAGTGTTTTCAATTTCATATAATTACAGCTTCTTTCAAAATAAATTATTTGTGAAGTCTTAAAATAATAACTTTTTATTTATTTTTATTATGAAATATTTCAGACTTGCCAGCCAGGTTATACCATGATAAAATACCCTATTCTCAACATCCAGCCTTGTTGAATATTAAAACTGTCTTATTTGCCTCAAATATTTTCAGTTTTTTAAAAAAGGAAAAGAAATTATGTATACAGTTAAGGCTTCTTATGTTTCCTCCTACCATATAGGTAACTACTGAAAGAATTCAGTGGCTTCACCAAGTTTTTAGATTTTTAACTAAATGTGTTTCTGTAAGCATCTAGTATTGTTTATGTTGATTCTGGGATTTTTATTCGAATTATCAAGAGGAAAGGTTATTGTAAGTATGGTGAAATCAGGTAATTATTAATTCTTTTTAGTCTCCCAGAATGTGGTATATACCTCTTCATTTTTTGGTTTTCTTTCCTTTTCTTTATTGTAGTCCCAGTTGTGTCCAAATTGAAGAGTCTTTATTTAGCAGGCTAGCTGGCAACTGCTCCCCATAAGAGCAAGGAACAGCCCAAGCTTGAGCATTTTAGGATATTTAAAGACAAAAACCACATCAGGGTTGACATAGCTGCAAGCCAGCAGGTAGGGAAGCTGAATTGATTGTAGCAGGACAATGCAATGGGTACATTGGTATTTCCCACGGAACTTTCCAGGATGACATAGCAGCAAGCAAGCAGAAGGGAAGTGGGTCAAAATGACCCTAGTTCAGCACAAGTTAGAGAATGGTTACTAACGTCTAGACAGTCAATCTCTGACAAGGTACATTGCCCAAGAAAAATGGAAACCAAAGAGAACAATTTAACATTGTATAAAAGAATTGCTATTTTGTGTTGCCAAGTATGCTATGCTAGGTAACTATTAATGGGTACAGAGGGAGGGCTTTCCCATGGGAAAAGCATTTCTTACATGATATGGAGTCTCAGGGTAAAATGGAGTCTGTTGGTCATTGCCCATATAGCCTGGCCCATAACAGTAGTAAAACATTTTGGTATTTTATATCCCTCAAAATGGTTTATTTTTTTCTGTTTATTTGCTTATTGTTTGTTATTTACTCCCTTAGGGATTTCATTAGCATTTTATTTTCAAAATTATGAAAGAATTCCGTGTTGCTGGGCATAGTGGCACACACCTTTAATACCAGCAAACTGAAGAAAAAAAAATTAGTTCTGTTAATGCTAAAGTCAAGCATCCAACTGAAGCATATTTAAGTAATTACTCAAATGAGGGACATAGCATGAATTATGAACTTGTTGAAAATTTCAGTTACTGAAAGGATAAAGAAATTGAGTGTTGATCCAATCTGGCTGCTTCCAACTGAGAATAGGAGAAATGGGGGCAAACCTCCTTACAGAGTTCTATAATAGAGCATGGAGACCTTGGTGGAGAGAGGTGTCGAGGAGGGGACCTTGAGGTCATCTAAATCCAAGATCCCCTTTGTGGTCTCAGTGAGTCAGAAGGTAAGCAGGGGAATAACATCTGTCCATGTGTTTGAAAAGCAGCTGGAGATGGGCATATTGTTCCTATATGAAATTAATAATAGGCAGAGGAAAGGTTATTGTAAGTATGGTGAAATCAGGTAATTATAAGAAAGGTGACAATTAATTGATTTGCTATTACTAAGAAAATAATTCCAGCAGGTAATATAGTTGGGACCCTATTGTCCTTAGTTAGGAACATGAACCCTACTCAGATTTATGATTCCAGAAGTGTAGGTTATTCGGAGCATAGCAAGCATGATTAACTGTGGAATCCTACTTTCTGGTGTTTTAATCTCCATTCTGCTTGACAAATTATGCAAAATAAGAACAGAAACAAAATTTAACAGTATAGTTATAGGTAATAATTCAGTTACATGTATAGAAAAGTATTTAAAAGGGTTCAAAGAAAAAATTACTTAAGTTAAACTGCCCCAAACTTCATTCAGCCATCTTTGTTTCCACTTGTTTCTGGTCCGAGGTCACTAATTGTGAAATTAAAGATGATATGCAGAAAACACAGAAGAAACAGATTTGGGTGGGGGTTAACTCAATGAATGTCCTTTGAAGCCAAAGATCCCAAATGAGGTCTAATTTTTGAGGAGGACAGAAATGAAGGAGGAGTGAATATAATAAATTTAATTAGTCTCTGAGGGCTATTAAGAAAAGTCAAAAGAAGGCCTCAGAAAGTATTATTAGGAACTTCAGATGTAAGGCTCAGCAGCTTCCTCGGGAATGGCAGGAAATTTGATGGGGCCTGTTAGAACTTAGGGCGCTGCCATGGGGACAGGTCTGGGCCAGAATGTACTAGCAGGAATGAGTTTTAAATTGCTTAGGTGGACCCAGGAGGAGTGGCCTTCTAATTTGGCTGCTGTGGGAGTGCTTAAGATGACCTTGAAGTGGGGGGTGGGGGCTGTCCACTTTTCTTATAAGGGGGCTACAGGTTGGGAAGGGGAGCGGTGAACTAAATCTGCAGTAAAAGGAGGGGGTGCCTGAAGATTAGGGCTGGGGAATATGGGTGTGGGCATACTTCCAGAGGGTAGTCCTGAGGTGAGCTATGAGGGGTTTCTGGACATCAGGAGGAATACTAGGTGACTATAGTTGAATGGTGGGTGGGAGGAGGGGTCATCCATAGAGAAGTTCAAAGGGGCTGATCATAAGGGACTTCTTGGGCAATGCTCAGATCCATAAAGCCAAAGGGAGGAGCTTAATCCGATCCAAGTGAGTGTCTATAGATAATTTGGTTAAGGTTGCCTTCAACTTTTCCTGAGGGCTGTGGATGATAGGGAATGGGGGAGTTATGAGTCAATTGAGTTGGTATGAGGAATTTGGCCTGTAATAAACAATGGGCTTTAAACCTTTGAGGGTTAAAGGATATTGGGGGAGGATTACATAATGAGTGGAGTCTTTCAGTTGGATATGAACTTGAGAATGGTGACTTGCTATTTTGGGTTGAGAAGAATTCCAGGCTGTGGGGTTAGTCACAGCAAGTAAGAGGCATTTTAGGAGGCTTAGGGGGATGCCGGGACAGGTCTGGGCCAGAATGTACTAAAAAGATGGTAATGGACTTTAAAGATTGATAATGGAGGCTTTTAATTTGTGAAGGAGATCTCCACCCAATAGGGGGACAGGGCAATTTGGTAAAACTATAAAGGAATGGGATAATTAAAGGGATCCAAATATACAAAAAGGAGGGGTGTCTACAGTGGGTATGTCAGGGTCCCTGAGACTCCCATAATTGGGATTTTTTTAAATTTATTTTTTAGTTATATGTGGACACAATACCTTTATTTTATTTTTAATGTGGTGGTGAGGATCAAACCCAGTGCCTCACATGCTACACGAGCACCCTACCTCTGAGCCACAACCCCAGCCCCCATAATTGGGATATTTGATTTAAAACTAAATCCATTCCATTTATTCAGGAGCAAAAGACTTGCCCCACTATCAACCACAAATGAGACTGCATGGCCATTCACCATCCATGTGACCCTGGGCTCCTCAGATGTGCCATCTGAAATGGCAGGGACAATAGAGCCCTGCCCCTCCATTCCAACAACTCAGTGAATGGGACTTGGGGATCAGGTGGCTGTACTGGGGGGAGGGGTGTCCTTTTCTGGGGATATTCTACCTTCCAGTGTTCCCATCATCTACAGTTGGGACAGGGTTTGGAGGGGGTTTTTGGGTAAGGGCAGTCTCTTGCCCAGTGTCCATTTTGCCCACATCAAAAGCAGGGTCCAGGAGGTGTATATTGGTGGGACCATGAGCCATGGAGCTGTTGGGAGGTATAGCGGAGCCATGAGCCCATAGGGGCTTTCCTGAGGCTCTGAATGGCAGAGTCCAGGAGCTGATATTTAAGATGTTTCTCTTGGGCTGGGGTTGTGGCTCAGTGGTAAAGCGCTCGCTTAGCATACAGGAGGCACTGGGTTCCATCCTCAGCACCATATAAATGTAAAATAAAGATATTGTATCCATCTAAAACTAAAAAATAAATATATTTTTTTAAAAAAATGTTTCTCTTTCTCCCTTTTGGCCTCATCTTCCTTTTTTTAATATTTTTAGTTGTAGATGAACACGATAACTTTAATTTTTTTATTTTTTTCATTATTTTTTTAGTTGTAGTTGGACACAATACCTTTATTTTATTTATTATTTTCTATGTGGTGCTGAGGATTGAACCTGGGGCCTTGCACGTGCTAGGCCAGCACTGTACAGTGGAGTCACAATCCCAGCCCCAACTCAAGCTCATTTTCTGTTTCTTGCAAATGTCAGGGGTTGGGTCAGCAAGCTTCCCTTCCCCCTCCCCTTTCATGGCGGCTGTGGGTGAGAACTTTCCACCTGGCCGAGGAGACCCAAAATGGCCAATTAGAAACTGACATGGCAACAGACCCCCAACTGGGGTCTGGCTGAAGCAATCCCTGTCAACTCACATCAGTTCTGACCAACACATGATAGACACGATGCCCTTAAACTCCACTCTGCCAACCTGCTGTGAGTAGCTGCAATTTAGATGGCCTAGGCCCTCCTATCTCCAGCTTCCCTTATTAGCATTGTTCTGGCCTTTCCCACCCTGAGTTCCCTGGCCCGCGCCCTTTTGCAGACCCATGAATCTCTCCGGTGAGTACCCCCGCCCCCAATAAAACTTCTTTTTTGGTGCCTCATTCTTGTTCCATGGTTCCTGATCTCCCACGCCCTTTCTGCTTTATATCAGGTGCAGGCCCACTGATAACTAAAATGGAGAAAGAGACTGTCATCAGTACTGTTCACATTCAAACTCTTATATTTGATGCCGGCCTAAGTAAGTCTTGCCAAAAATAGAGTGGGATTTTCATCAGGTCCCTGGGTTATTTCCTTTATCTTTTCCCAATTCACTTGGGTGTGAGAATTTTTTTGTCATTCCTTTGAAGAGACAAGTGACCATGTGTTGAAGTCTGATGACCCTGGGGTCTTGAGGCTAATAAGTCCAATCAGGTTCAACTGTTGGGATAGCAACATCTGCTACTAGATGGATATGTAATATCAGGGTTTTAGCTATGTAGGAGGCCCACATGTTCTCTAGCAGCCTGCCAAATGCAAGCATGTTCATCATTAATGAACGTTAATATATAGTATATGTCTGCCCAAGGAAGGTGGTAGGACTGAGTCAGAGGGATGAACTCCTTCCCATACTTAGCAGGGTTTTCAGAAAAACATCCCAATCTGTCAGATCGGTGGTGAGGACTTAGAACAAAGCAGCCTGCAAGGGAAAGAAACATCAAGCAGGCACCGCTGGAAACCCCTATGAATCCGCAGGATCTCCTGACTAATGCCTGTCAATCAGCAGGACCCCCTGGCCAATCCTGGAGTTCAGCCAGCTCCCCTGACCAACTCCAGCGGGACAATGGATTCTAAAAACACCTTTTCCTGTCCCAAGCCTTTCCCTTTCTGCCTTAAGCCCCATAAAAGTCCAGTCCGGTCAAGATCCCAAGAGGTTTCTCCTCAGACCCTTCTCCTGTCCACTCTGATCGATTTCTGCCTGGGAGTGATATCTCAAATAAAGCCTCATTCAGCAGCCTTTTTAAATCTGCTTCCTTTGGTCGCTGCCCACCTTGACTGATCTTACACTATCCTTTATTTGGAACATATCTGTCCTGGAGAAGAGAACATGGACCTGAACTGTACCTTCAGCTCCTACTACCTCCCAGAGAGGGAACATGTGTTTTGCTGGGAGATTTCAGGACTGTGTATGGGTGAGGGGATGGCAGGAGAGAGGGGGAACTTGTAGGTCAGGGAGGTGTCTGAGGGGGTGAATAGGGGGTGGGCAGTGGGACTTTGGGGAGAGGAGTCAGCTGTGGGAGTAATGGGGCTGGGCCAAAGGGAGCTTGATGGGGACAGTGGAATTTTGGAGAGGGGAGCCTGATGTGGGGGCTGTGGGACCCTGGGATCCGTAAGGAGGGGGTTCATCTGTTATTTATGAGGCTGTAAATGAGGAAGGTTGTGTGTCTGTAAGAATTAATTGCAATGTGGGACAAGGTTTATATAATGAGAGGTTTGAGCAAAGAACAATGAAGTCTTCAAGATAGGGAACCTCACACCATTTGCCATTTTGTAATAAATAACTTTTTTGGGATTTTTTTTTTTTGAGAGAGAGAGAGAGAGAGAATTTTTTTTAATATTTATTTTTTAGTTTTCGGCAGACACAACATCTTTGTATGTGGTGATGAGGATCGAACCCGGGCTGCACGCATGCCAGGCGAGCGCGCTACCACTTGAGCCACATCCCCAGCCCTTTTGGGAATTTCTTGATTAAAGATTCCATATTTGGGCCATTGGTGCAGATTATCTAATTTATATTGTGGCCAAATTTGAGTGCTGAGCTTAATGAACTGTTTGAGTTTCAGGTCAGTTTGGGAGTCTTAAAATTACTAATGAGACAACCCAAAGGGGAGTTCTGGGGAACTGACTGACTGTCCGGGAGGTGTGACCCGGGTATCAAATTGAAACCAAAGCTCCTCTGAATTCTTTCCAACATCAAACTGGATGGTCTTACCAGAAAATGGAGGAACATCTTCACCCCAATTTCAATGGTGGGGGTACCCCTGGGGTCCCAGCAGGCTAAAAGGCGGAGTCTCGGGGCAGGGTACCTATCTGCTAGAGACTGGATGGATGCACAGACAGTCTTATCTCTGTAGAATTTAAGGCCAGTAATGATTGCAGGAACAAAATGGCAAAGGGGTCTCTGATCTGGAGGTCTGCAGGGTATTGGGAAGGAGGAGGGAGTGGGGAGAAGGTGGTAAGGGTTAGGGGAGGGGGGGTCAGAAAGAGGATGCCTCAAGCATCAATAAAGGATCCAGTACAAATCCTTGCACTGTCTATGTAGCATAGGCTGTGAAAACCTAGCCCAGGGTTGGGGTCGGTTAACGGTCCCCTATCAGCAGTCCTTCAAACAGTGGACTCTATGTGGAGGGTCTCTTTCTGTAGGGTGGGGTATGCACAGTCAGTTTGGGGATTCAGCCATAGCTGCATTGTTTCTCTGCTTTTCTTTGGGGACTATTTTTTGTAGGAAAAATTATTTTCCATAACTCTTCAGCTATGAAATGGTGAAGCTGGGTTTTGATCTCAGGAAGTCTGGCTTCAGTATTCTTTTTTATTTTGGTACCTGGGATTGAACTCAGGGGCACTTGACCACTAAGCCAAATCCCCAGCCTTTTTTGTTGTTGTTGCTGTTGTATTTTATTTAGAGACATGGTCTCACTGAGTTGCCTAGTGCCTCGCCATTGCTAAGGCTGGCTTTGAACTCGAGATCCTTGTGCCTCAGCCTCCATCACTGGTGTGCGCCATCATGCCAACTGGCTTCAGTATTCTTAACCCCATAAGTATTATCACTCCATAAATGATAACTAGTACAATGCTTCTTTGGCTGGGGCTGTTTGGAGTGTTGCAGGGGGATAGTCAGCTTTTTTGCCACTGTGACCAAAACACCTGACAAGAACAATTTTAAAGGAGGAAAAGGAGCTTATGGTTTCAGAGGTGTCTATGTCTATAGACAGCCCATTTCATTCCGCTGAACATCATAGCAGAAGAGTGGAGGAAAGCAGCTGGTAACATGGCACCAGGACACAGAGAGAAAGAGAGCTCTGCTCAAGAAGAACAAAATATAAAGCTGGGCGAGATGGCCCATGCCTATAATCCCAGCAGTTTGGGAGGCTGAGACCGAAGAATCTGGAGTTCAAAGCCAGACTCAGCAAGAGAGAAGCAAGGCACTATGCAACTCAGTGAGACCCTATCTCTAAATAAAATACAAAAAAGGGTTGGGTATGTGGCTCAGTGGTCAAGTGCCCCTGAGTTCAGGCCCCAGCACCCCACCCCCAAAAAAGGACAAAATATATACCCCAAACGCATGCCCCCAGGGACTGACCTCTACCAGCCACACCCTACCAGCCTATGGTTAATCCCTGTATGGAATTAATGCACTAATTAGGTTAAACCTTTTGTTGCCCAGTCATTTCATTTCTAAACTTTCTTGCATTGTCTCACACTTGAGCTTTGGGGGACACCTAATATCTAAACCATAAGAGGGTTTTGTTGGTTTTGGTTTTTGGTGGTACTGGGAATTGTATATAGGATTTCATGCATGCTAGACAAGCATTCTGTCACTGAGCTACAACCCCAGACCTGTAGATTATTAATAATAGATGTATTTCACTAGGTTAATGAAATTCCATATGTTAAGTATTTCTGTTATGAATATTGAATTTGTCAAGTTCTTTTTCTGTATTTACTGTAATTTCTCTTTTAGTTTTGAGTATGGCAGATCACAATAATAGAAATTCCTAATACAGTTTTTCTGGAGTAAATACTAATTTATCACTATGTATTACTTTGGCAATACTGGGAATTGAAACCAGGAGCACTTTACCACTGAGCTATGTCCTCAGCCTGTTTTGGGTTTTTTGTTTGTTTGTTTGTTTGTTTTTAATTTGTATTGTTTTATTTTAAGATGGGGAATCACCAACTTGTGTGGGCTGGCCTGAAACTTGCAATCCTCTTGCCTCAGCCTCCAGACTAACTGAGATTACAAATGTGTGCCACCACTACATTCAATTTACTATTTTATTTTTTAAAAATTTTAGGGCTGGGGATGTACATTTCCCTAGCATGCAAGAAAACCTGGGTTTGATCTTCAGGACTGGGGGAAAATTTTAGCATCATTCTGGTACATACAGTAATATTCACTCATTTTTTTCCTTCCCATATTTTTTAATTACTGGATTATACTGTACATACTGATGGGATTTGTTTTCACATGTTCATATGTGCACACAATAACAATATAATTTGGTTAATATCATTCCCCAGCACTTGCCCCCCTCCCTCCCCACCTCCCACCCCTGTTGATCCCTTCTCTCTACTGATCTCCCTTTGATTTTCATGAGATCTGCCCCAGTCTTTCTGATAGAAAACATAAGAACACTTAACCTTCTCAATTTGACTTATTTTGCTTAACATAATGGTCTCTAGTTCCATCCTTTTTCCTGCAAACAACATAACTTATTTTTCTTTATGGCTGACTAAAATAAAATTGTATATATGTACCATATTTTCTTTATCTTTCATTAATGTACACCTAGGCTGGTTCCACAGTTTCACTGTTGTGAATTGTGCAGTAATTAATTGCACCCACATTTGTGGCATAAATATTTATTATTGTTATATAAATATTTATTATTGTTGTATCTTTTTATTTTTATTTTTTATTTTTTGTAGTGCTGGGGATTGAATTCAGGGCCTTGTGCATGCTAGGCAAGCACTCTATCAACTGAGCTATATCCCCAGTCCTATTATTTTATCTTCTTGCCAGACCATTCCCTTTACCAGCATGAAGTGACTGTCTTTGTCTCTTCTGATTAATTTTGGTTTGAAGTCTGCTTTGTCAGATATGACAGTAGCTACTCATGCTTGTTTTGGAGTTCCATTCACATAGTATATCAATTTCCATCCTTTTACTTTCAGCTTGTAACTGTCTTTGTCTATAGGGTATATTGTAAGCAATATAGTTGGGTCTTGTTTTTTAATCCATTCTGCTAGTCTGTGTCTTTTAATTGGAGAGTTGAGACCATTTACATTCATTATTATTACAGAAAGATGTTTTTAATTCCTGCCATTTTGGTTTATCTCTGATGTTTAATTTGGTCCTGTTTCTCATTTGCTTAACTCTTTTCAAGTGATATTTGTTTATTTGTGAGCCTTTGGGGTTTGCTCTTTTTTCTTCTGTTTGGAGTTCATTAAGTCAGTTCTGCAGTGCTAATTTAGTTGTCATGAATTCTTTTAATATCTGCTTATTTTGGAAGGCTTTTATTTCTCCTTTGACTTTGAATGAAAGCTTTCCTGAATATAGAGTTTTAGTTGACAGTTTTTTATTTCTTTTTTCTTTTTTCTTCTCCAGGGCTTGATGCACATCATTCCAAATGTTTCAGGCTTTTAGAGTTTGTACTGAGAGATTGAAGTGATTCTGTTAGGCTTGCCTCTAAGTGTGACCTGAAGCTTTTCTATTAAGGCTTTTTAAATTGTATCTTTGTTCTGTATATTAGGTATTTTAATTATAATGTGTCGTGGAGAGGTTCTTTTTTGATATTATCTATTTGAGGTTTTATATATTGCTATTCATCTCATTCTCAAGGTTTGGAAATTTTTCTGTTAATATTTCCCAGAAGATGTTATCAATTCCCTTATCCTGTATCTTACAGTCCTCCTCAATTCCAAAGATTCTTAAATTTGGTCTCTTAATGTCCCAAAGTTCTAGTTTATTCTGATTATGGTTACTTATTTTATTTAATACTGTCTGAATGTTCAAGGCCAGTCACTTTATCTTTCAACTCTGAAATTCTGTCTGCAACATGGTCTACTCTTATTATACTTTCAAATGAACATTTTATTTGATTTATTGTGTTTTTCATTTCCAAGGTTTCTGTTTTGGTTCTTTTTCAATATTGCTATCTCCTTATTGAATTTCTCAAGCATATCCTATACTGACTTCCTTGGTTCATCAGTAATTTTTATGAGTTCTCTTGCAATTCATTGACCATTTTTATAATGATTTTTTAAATTCTTTATCTGATATTTTGTCCATTTTAATATCTTTGGAGTCAGTTGCTGGTGTATTATGCACTTGAGGAGATATCATGTTACCTTGTTTTTTTCATATTTTCTTATATTTCTATGATGGGCTTTAAGCATGTTTGGAGGTATTTTTCTTTGCTCTTATGTGTGGTCTTTTTTAGGGCCGAGTCTTCACTTCCAAAGTGTCCTAGAGTGATCTAGATTGAGATCCCTCCCTCTTAGGAGTGGAATCCACAGCCTTTATGTTCATTCTCTGTTTTTGCTATAGCAGTAGGTAGGCAGATGTCCAACCATAGGTGGGACCAGGAGGCCCACACCTGTCTGTTTCTACTTGGGGCCTGGTCATTAGTTTGGGTTTTTGATGCTTCTATTCTTTACTTTAAACTATAGCTCAAGATCACATGTCATTCATTTGTGTGTAGGGTAAGATTCACTGTCTTTTGGTAGAGTTTAGTTCAGCAGCAGATCCTCTACCATGTGAACAATAGCAACAACTTATACAAATAATATATAGCATTAAAATAAATACCCAGTTCCAACTGTGACATCTACAACATTAATTACCACAAAACCCATGGCTGGGGCTCAGCTCAGCCATAGCGCACTTACCTGGTATGGGTGAGCACTGGGTTCGATTCTCAGCACCACATATAAATAAATAAATAAAAGGTCTATCAACAATTGAGAAAAAAATTTTTTTTAAATTACCACAAAACCCAAGAATGGTAGGGTCAGCAATTGTCAACAATAAAAAATAATAACCATGAACTAGATCTGGCTTTAAAGCAAACAACATGTGTCATCTATGTTATCCACTGCAGTAATAATTTTATCAGCATTAATAATAGGGCAGGAGTTACATAAACCAATTCTAAAAGATGGTAAAAAATACAGTTAATTAAGAGAAAAGAAAATGCTCTAGGAAGGTAGAAAAAGAGTTTACAGTTTCAAAAGTGAACAGAGAGAATGCAGAGGAGATGTAACAGGTGATAAGTATAAGGAAAGAAAAGAAAAATAAAAACAAAGTGAAGGGAAAGAAAGAAAAATAATTTTGCTGGTAGCAGGAGAATAAAAGAGAGAAAAAAACAAATGAAAATGAAAACACTAATAAAACCAAAATACATAAACCAAAAAAATCTGAACCCTCAAAAGACAAGGCAATGAAAAATAACTGCATTTTTAAAATGGTATAAATGAGAAAAAAAAGAAACAAATATGTATATGTATACATGTCCCTAATCCAGTCAGCACATCAAGAATTCACACACACACACACACACACACACACACAGAGAGAAAAAAAGAAAAAGTTGCTCTGTAGGCCGAGGCAAGAAGATGGTGAGATCAAAGCCAGCCTCAGTAAAAGCAAAGCACTAAGAAACTTAGTGAGACCCCGTCCCTAAATAAACTACAAAAAAGGACTGGGGATGGGCTGGGGATATAGCTCAGTTGGTAGAGTGCTTGCCTCATATGCACAAGGCCCTGGGTTCAATCCCCAGCACCACGGAAAAAAAAAAGAGTGGGGATGTGACTTAGAGGTCAAGTGCCCCTGAGTTCAATCCCCAGTAGCCCCCTACCCCCCAAAAAAGAAAAAAAAATATATGGAATCCTCTTCACTGAGGTGTTAGAAATAGTTGACAAGAATGTATGGTCACTGTCTTATGCCCAGCTATCTCTCCATTTCTTCTTGACTTATGTACTGAAAGCAAGGACTGTGGGTTGTTAAACCTTTTTTGTGTTGCTCTCTGAGCTGCCATTTGGAATGGCCTAAGTCTGAAACTGGTTGAAATAATTTTCAGCTTCCATTCTCACCAATATGAAGTAGGACAGAGTGGAATATACTGTCAGTTGGAGTTCTGTTTGATCTGACCAGGTGGGTGCACTCCCTGGGTGGGGTTGCTGCAGAGTTCTATGAGTAGAGATCCTGCCAGTGGGGCTTAGGTCTAATCAGGCCTTGGGGGCTTTGTTGGGCAGTGTCTGCTCTGGAGAGATTAGATCAACACTCCCCTAGGGCCTGGCAGTTTCCCATCTCTGTCAGGGATTGGATCTCAGGAGCCTCCCAAGAATTCCACTTGTGGGACAAGGGGGCCAATTCTGTACACACTCTGCTACCCAAGAACTCAAGCCTTCCCAATCTTTGCCTCTGTGAGTATTCACACCCTCCTGTTCAGATTCCCAACCTGCTCTAGCTGATCACGTGAGCCACCAGTCTCAAAGAAGTGAGTTGGGCTCCCCTTCTCTTTTCTGATTTTAATCCCCCTAGGTACAGTCTTCTCTGTGCCTGTTTCATTCCCATTCTTTCACACAGAATGCACTTGCCAGGACAGTGTGGCAATGTTTACTATGATCTCCCAGCTCCTGCAGCAATAGCTGCAGTTCTTTCACTTCAAGATGATACCCTCCTCAGCTTTCCATGGCCAGTTGGCAAACAGCATATTTCAAGTGTACAGTGCCTCTGGATCAGCTAACTTCAGGCCTTTTTGTTTTGGTTTCAGGTTTTTCTGTACCAAATCTGTTTTTCCCTCTGTTCTCCTTCTGTGATGATCCAGTGCCACTGTAGCTGCTGCTTCCATAACTGGCTTGACTCTAATATATTTCTTGACTCTAATATTTCTTCTTTGCTTAATGTACCCAAATTTCTGAGTCTGTAAAACACTCTGACTGTCCAATATGAAATTTGTTGTTAAATGTGTTAAGAGTGGGATTTTTTAATTGATGAGCAGTATTCCATGGACTGGATATGTCATTATTTGTTCACCAGTTGACACATATCTAGGTAAGCTTCTAGGTTTTTAATCTATAATGAATACTGCTGCTATGACTACTCACTTGTAAGTCTTTGTATAGACATTTTCATTTTTTTTAAATATTTTCACTTCTTTGGGATAGATATCCAGGTTCTTATGGTTTAAATCTTAAATGTCTCCCCGAAGCTCATGTGTTTGTCTTGGTCTCCAATGCAGCAGTGTTCTTAGTGGGGCTTTTGGGAGGTGATTGGATCATGGGGATCCTGACCTCATGGATAGATTAAACCATCTTAATCTATATGGTTTTGCTTTTGAGTTTTGTTTTGTTTTTGTTTGTTTGTTTGTTTGGGGGGGGTTGCTACCTTTCATTGAAGCCAGGGGTACTTAACCACTGAGCCACATCCCCAGCCCATTTTTGTATTTTATTTATAGATAGGGTCTCCCTAAGTTACTGAGGGCCTCACTAAATTGGTGAGCTTGGATTTGAACTCATGATTCTCCTGTCTCAGCCTCCTGAGCTGCTGGGATTATAGGCATGTACCTTCAGTGCCACCTATGTATTCATTATTTAATGGATTTTAGAGGAAAATGAGTTTTGTTATAAAGCTCTCTCTCTTTGCTTCCCACCTGCCATGAGGTAAGCAGCTGTGTTCTACCACATGAACCCCACCATAGTGTTCTGTCTTGCCACAGGCCTAAAATATGAAAGTAGCCAACTGTGGACTGAAATCCCTGAAGCTATAAGCCAAAATGAATTACTCCTCCTTTAAATTGATTTTCTCAGGTATTTTGTCACAGAGACAAAGTTGACTAATACAGTAGGAATGAAATTTGTGAGTCATAAGATTCCTGTTCTTGGGGCTGGAGTTGTAACTCAGTGGTAAACACTTGCCTTGTACACATGAGGTACTGTGTTAGATTCCCAGCGCCACATATAAATAAGCAAAATAAAAAAAAGGACTATCAACAACTAAAAAAAAAATTTTTTAATTCTAAAAAAAGATTCCTGTTCTTAGTCCATTTGTGCTGTTGTAATAAAATCCTATAAGCAGAGTAATTAATAAAGAACAAAAATTTGACTCAGTAGTAGAGTGGCCTTCTAGCATGTGATTCTATCCAGTACTGAAACAAAAGAAAGTTATTTCTCACAGGTGCCTGATGAAGGATCATGTGTCTCCTTCCAAGATAGCACTTTGTTGCTGTGTTCTCCAGAGGGGATAAGTACTACCTTCATATGGCAGAAGAGACAGAAGGGCAAAACAAAGGGTGGGGGGGAGACCTAAGCCAGCTTCCTTCAGCCTTTTCATAAGGTGCTAATGGACTCATGAGGGCAGAACCCTCTTTATCATTTCCCTACTTTTTAATGTCACCACATTGGGAATTAAGTTTCAACATGAATTTTGTAGGAGACATACATTCAAATGATATCATGTATACTTAACTTTTTAAGATATTGTTTTCCAAACTAGCTGAACCATTTTGTATTCCCACCAGCAGCAAATGAGAATTTGAGTTGTTCCACACCATCACCAGCAGTTAGAAGTATCAGTCATTTTAACTGTAGCTAGTCTAGTGGTTATAATGGTATTTCATGGTGGCTTTAATTTTCATTCCAAGTGATTAATGATTTTGAGCATCTTTTCACGTGCTTATTGGCCATTTGTATAACTTTTTAGTGAATGTCTTCATATGTTTTACCCCTTGTTCTGTTTTGTTTTTGTGGTACAGAGAATCGAACCCAGAGGCACTCTACCACTGAACTGCATCCTCAGCCCTTTGGGTTTTTATTGTTTGTTTGGTTGGTTTTGTTTTGGGGGATTTTTTGGTGGGTGGGAAAGGTTGTTAGGTTGCTTTTAGTTTTTGTTTTCTGAGACAGAGTCTCACCAAATTGCCCAGACTGACCTCAGACTTGGAATCCAATTTTCCAAGTTGCTGGGATTACTGTCATGTACACGGCACCTGGCCTACCCATTGTTTTTAATTGGGTTGTTTTCTACCTGAGTAGAAATAACTTTTTATATATTCTGGATATAAGTCCTTTGTCAGAGGTGTTTTTTTGTTGTAGTTGTTGTTTTGTTTTGTTTTATTCTTTTTGAATCAATCTCTCTCTCTCTCTCTCTCTCTCTCTCTTTAACTGTCAGAAGTGTTTTGTAAATAGTTTCTCCCAGTCTGTGTCTTGCCTTTTGGGAAGCAGTGTGAATGAGAGTGCTAGGGATTAAACCAAAGGCCTGTCTAATGCTAAACATGCACTCTACCAATGAGCTACATCCTCTAGCCCCTTGATGTTTTTTAAACTGTCTTTCAAAGAGCAAAAGTTTTTAATTGTATAGTTGTGTTTTTGTGTGATCTTTTTAAGAAATTTCTGCTCACTCCAATGTCACAAGTATTTTATGTTTTTTCCTACATTTTAAATGGTTTTAGCGCTAATATTTATGTTTATGGTCTAATTCAAGTTATTTTTTTTTTCTGTGTGGTATTCACAAGGATCCAAGTTTTGGTTCCATATAGATACTTTGTTGGTTCAGTACTATTCATTGTGAAGAGTGTTTTCCCTTTTGAATTACATTGACACCTTTGTGAAAAATCAGTTGACCATATAAGTATGTGTCTATTTCTAGACTCCTTCCTTGTACGTTGGTCCATATATCTATGCTGACAATGGTACCACAACATTTTGATTTCTACAGTTTTAAGTGAAATCTTAAGCCAGCTATGGTGGTGCACAACTGTAGTCTCAGCTATTCAGGAGGTTGACGCATGAGGTTCAGAGGTTCATGGCCAGCCTGGACAATTTAGCAAGACCCTATCTCAAAATAAAAAGGATTGGGGATGTATCTCAGGTACGGCACCCCTGGGTTCAATCCCCAGTACCACAAAAAAAAAAAAGTCTTAAAATCAGGGAGTGTAAGACCTCGAACCATTCGAACCATGCTCTTCTTTTTCAAAATTTTGACTCTTCTGAGCCCTTCATCTTTTCATCATCATGTCATTTTCTTCAAAACATCCTGTTAAAATTTTGACTGCAGTTGCATTGAACCTATAAATCAATTGGGGGAATATCATCAGCTTAACTGTATTGAGTCTTCTCATCAGTGGATATGAAACATCATTGCATTTGTTTAGATCTTCTTTAATTTTCCTTCATTTATACAGTTTTATGTATAAATGCATCGAATCTCTTGATAATCTATCCATATGCTTTTGGAAAAACTGTATATTCTGCCTTTGTTGATCAAAAAGTGTTCTGCATATAGTGTTAATGTTATCATTTAGAACTTATGTACCTTTGTTGATTTGAGGCAGGGGGGTGCTATTTGTTGCTGAAATAAAGCTGTTAAAATCAATTCCATAGCCAGGTGCAGTGGCACACACCTATGATTCCAGTTACTTGGGAGGCTGAAACAGGAAGATAGCAAGTTTGAGACCAGCCTTGGCCACTTAGCAAGACCCTATCTCAACAATAAAATGGCTGGAGATGTATCTAATTGTTGAGGCCTCTGGGTTCAATCCCCATACCAAAAAAAGAAAGAAAGAAAAAGAGTTGGCACAGGGGGAAGAGAAGAAAAAAATAATTTCATGATTTTAGAGTCTATTTCTCCCTTGAATTTTTTTTCTAAGAGAGAGAGAATTTTTTTAATATTTATTTTTTAGTTTTCGGTGGACACAACATCTTTGTTTGTATGTGGTGCTGAGGATCGAACCTGGGCCGCACGCATGCCAGACAAGCCACATCCCCAGCCCTTGAATTCTGTTTTTGATTCATGTATTTTAAAGCGCAGTATTCCCAGCATGTGTATTATTATGATTGTTGTCTCTTCCTGATGAATTTATCCTTTAGTCATAATGCAATACCCATTTTTTAAACTGGTAATTCTCTCTTAAAATCTGTTATTTGATAATACAGCAATTTCCATCTCCTTGTGCTAATTATTTACGTAGTATATCTTTTCCCATCTATATACCTTCTACCTATCTGTATCTTTATATTTAAAATGGACTTATTTTAGGTAGCAGAGAGCTGAGTCTTGTTTATTCTGATAATCTCTACATTTTTTTGTAGAGTTTATTCTGCAATATTCAATGTAATATTTATAAGGCTAGATTTGTATCAACCATTTGTTTCTTATTTGCCTCCTGCTTTTTTCTTTCTGTTTTACTGTCCTGTGTTTTCAAAAAATGGTTATTTAAATATTTTTTAGAATTTTATTTCAGCTAAACTTTTTGAGCTTTTTATCTCATGATTGTTCTAGAGATTTAAATATACATCCTCAACTTTTAAAGTCTACTTATAATTACTAGTATTTAAGGTGGTTTTGTTGTTGTTGTTTTGTGGTGCTGGGGATCGAACCCAGGGTCTTGTGCATCTAAGGCAAGCATTGGCAAGCATATATCCCCAGCGCCCCCACTGAAAAAACAAAAGAATTTTGCATCTAGATATTTAGCCATAATGTACTCTCATATACTGTCCCTTCTAGTTGGACTAGCTATGACACAACAGCCTGTTTGTTTATTTAACAGTTTATATGAATCAAAAGTTTTGTACTTATTGGATAACATGTATAATATTCTCTTATAGTTTAAAAAAATCAGCCTCATCTTTGTGTGTGTGTGTGTGTGTGTGTGTGTGTGTGTGTGTGTGTTGGTGGTGGTGGTGGTGGTGGGGACTGAACCGAGAGGCTTGTACATATGAGGGAAGCACTCTACCAACAGAGATATATTCCCAGCCCATCAACCTTGCCTTTACATTTATTTTTATTTATTTATTTTTTTAATATTTATTTTTTAGTTCTCGGCGGACACAACATCTTTGTTGGTATGTGGTGCTGAGGATCGAACCTGGGCCGCACGCGCGCTACCGCTTGAGCCACATCCCCAGCCCTTTGCCTTTACATTTATGCATTTTTTTCGCCTATCTTTTTTTTTTTTAACCCACGGGTGCTTTTTACTACTGAGCTACATTTTGTTATTGTTGTTGTTCTACTTATATACACATGACAGCAGAATACATTTCAATTAATTTTATACAAACAGAGCACAACATTTCAATTCTCTGATTATACACGATATAGAGTCTCACCATTTGTGCAATCATGTATGTACCTAGGGTAATGATGTCCATCTCATTCCACCATCTTTCCTGCTCCATGCCCCCACCCCTCCCCACCCCCCTCTTTACCCAATTCAAAGTTCCTTCATTCTTCTCATTCCTGCCTTCAATATGGATCAGCATCTACTAATCAGAGAAAACAATCAGTGTTAGTTTTGGGGGATTGGCTTACTTCACTTAGCATGATATTTTCCAGTTTCATCCATTTACCTGCAAATGCCATAATTTTGTTCTCTTTTAATACTGAGTAATATTCCATTGTTTCTTTATCTATTGGTGGGCATCTACATTGTTCCACAATTTAGCTATTGTGAATTGAGCTGTTGTATAAGCACTGACGTGGCTGTTCACTATAGTATGCTGATTTTAAGTCCTTTGGGTATAAACCTAGGAATGGAATAGCTGGGTCAAATGGTTGTTCCATTCCAAGTTTTCTGAGGAATCTCCATACTGCTTTCCAAAGTGGTGGCTCCAATTTGCAGTCCCACCAGCAAAATATGAGTGTGCCTTTTTCCCCACATCCTCACCAACACTTGTTATTTCTTGTATTCTTTTTAACTGCCATTCTGCCAGTCCTTTAATTTTTTGAGACAGGATCTCACTAAGTTGCTGAAGCTGTTCTCAAACTTGCAATCCTCCTGATAAACTTTTATAATTATTGGTCTTACTAAATAAATAAATTATATATATATAATTATATATTATATTATTTCTAATCAGTTATACATGTCAGTAGAAAGTTCTTCAATTCATTGTACTCAAACGGAGCAGAATTTTTCATTTCTCTGGTTAAGCATGAAGTAGAGTCACACCATTCGTGCAATCATACATGTACCCAGGGTAATGATACCTGTCTCATTCCATTGACTTTCCTATCCATTTGCCCTCTCTCCCCTCCCTTTTGCCCTCTCTGAAGTTCCTCCATTTATCCCATGCTCCACTATATGGATTAGCATCCATTTATCAAAGAGAACATTTGGCCTTTGGTTTTTTGAGATTGGCTTATTTCTCTTAGCATGATATTCTCCAACTCTATCCATTTACCTACAAATGCCATAATTTTATTTTCTTTTTAAAACTGAGTAATATTCCATTGTAAATTATATATATATTTATATTTGTAGTTGGACACAATACCTTCATTTTATTTATTTTATGTGGTGCTGAGAATCGAACCCAATGCCTTGCATGTCATACTAGGCATGTGCTCTACCTCTGAGCCATAATCCCAGCAGAACAAATCTTTTCAACTAGTGTATTTAGTTTTGATCCCATTGAACCTCTCTGTTGTATTTTTGTTTTTTAGTTCGGTAGTGTCTGCTCCTGTATCATTTTCTGCCACAGTTTCAATGTGTCCCCCAGATTTCATGTATTGGAAACTTACTCCCCAAAGCCGTGTGTTAATGGTATTTGGAGTTGGGGCTTTTGGAAGAAAATTAGAATCAGATGAGCTCATGAGAGTGAGGTCCCCATGATGGCATCGTGGCACTGGGTTTGATTCTCAGCACTGCATATAAATGAGTAAAACAAAGGTACATCAACAACTAAAAAAATTTAAAAATAAGTAAAAAGACTATATTTTTGCTCTTTCTTGCCACATGGTATCTTGCACCACCTCAGGACTTAGCAAAGTCCCTACCAGCTGGTAGGCCCTCAACCTTGAGTGAACCCCAAGAATCATGAACTGAATAAGCCTTTATTCCTTATAAATTACCCACTCTGTGGCATTCTATTATAACCACAGAAAACAAAGATATTTTCTTTTTTTCTTTAAGGTTTTTTCCTAGTTTGGTAGGTTTGGATGGGGTGGGGGTTTTTTTTGTTGTTGTTTGTTTGTTTGTTTCATTTTTTTTCTTTCTTTCTTTAGTTGTTTTTTTTAATAGTGAATACTTAATTTAATATACTGACTTATTTTTTTCAATTTTTGTGCCTACCTCTGTTTCTTCTATCTGCATATTCCATCTGGGTTCACCTTTCTTAGTACCTCTTTAATATTTATTTTAAGTTAGGGTCTATTGATTGTTAACTCTAGAATGTGCTGCACTCAATAGTTTGGCTCAATATAAAATTCTTTCTTAGGCCAGGAGTGGTAGTGCATGCCTATAATTTCAGAAACTCAGAAGGCTGAGGCAGGAGGACCCCAAGTTCAAGGCCAGCCTCAACAAGTGATCAAGACCCTCAGCAACTTCATGAGAGCCTCTCAAAAAAATTTAAAAAGGGATTGGGGTTGTGGCTGAGTGGCAGAGTGCTTGCTTAGCATGTGTGAGGCATTGGGTTTGATTCTCAGCACTGCATATAAATGAGTAAAACAAATGTCCATCAACAACTAAAAAAATTTTTTTTTAAATTAAAAATAAATAAAAAAAATAAAAAGACTAGGGATGTAGCTCAGATAAACCACCCCTGGATTCAATCACTAGTAAAAAAAAAAAAAAAAAAAAAATCTCAAATTGAAGTTTTTTACTCAGCACTTTGAAGCATGATACTATGATACTATTGAATTTGAACATTTTTTTTTTGTTACCTGTGAATAGTTTGCTGTCAGTCAAATTATCCTTCCTTTGTCGATACTCTATGCTTATTCCTTGGAAGCTTTTAAATTCCTTTTATATCCTTGTTCCACCAGTTTTCTGTGATTTGTTGAACAGTTATTTATCTTGCTCAATTTTCATTTCATTTCCTATGTAGGACCCACATCTGTTTTCAAATATGAAAATTTATCAGCAATTATTTCTTCAAATATTGTTTCTCTACCTCCTCTATCTTTTTCTGAGAAGGGGTCTCAATGAGTTGCCCTGGCTGCCCTTGAACTCCTGGACTCAAGCAGTTCTTCCTCAGCTTTCCAAGTAGTTGAGACTATAAGCTGTGCCACTGCACCCAGTTTTTTTCCCTGGTGCTAGGGATTGAATCCAGGGCCTCATGGGTACTAAGCATGCACTCTACTACTAAGCTATACCCCCTGTCCTCAGTGCTAACTTCTAATTTATTTAACTATTCTTCAAATATGCCTGGTCTAAAATTCACCCTATTGTATTATTTATTTCAATAACTATATTCTTCTTTTCTGAAATTTCTAATTAGTTTTCTTCTTTCTTTTTGTGGTACTGGGGATTGAATCTAGGGGTCCTCTACCACTGAGGTACACCTCTAGCCCTTTTTATTTTTATTTTGAGAGAATCTTGCTAAGTTGCTTAGGATCTATCTAAGTCACTGAGACTGGCCTCAAACTTGGAATCCTCCTGTCTCAGCCTCCCAAGTCGCTGTGATAATAGGTGTACACCATCACACCCAACCTAATTAAGGTTTTTCAGAAACTTAACAGCAGGCCTCATGGGAAATTTTCTCTTTGGCCATTGCATGAAGCATGAAGATTTATATTATGAGACCCTAGGAAAGCCCCTTCAAACCTTATTTCCCAGGTTTGCTTCTGTTATTACTTATAAGAATGACTTTTATGCTTCTGAAGCTTCTAAGGATCATCTAAATACCCATCTGTCCACTTGATTGTTGGCCACAGGCTAACTGGAACTTTAGACCATCTCTTGTGTTGTATAACTTACGCATTTTGGATTTTTTCTTTTTTTCTTTTACTTATTTCTATGTAGGAGAACTTAACTAACTCAAATTAGAACTTGTTTTGACTTTTAACCATTTTTCCTTTAATTGATATTTTTAAGATAATGTTTTTTCCATTACTACACATATTTGTACATTACTATATAAATTACTGTGTATATATATAATACCTTGTAATTTTTATAGATTACTATATAAATGATCTAGATAAGAGTATATTTTTCAGCAAGCATAAACTTCTGAAATCTCTGGAAGTATTCAGATCATTAGAATAGCCTTACAGGTGGGTCAGCCCATTTGTTGTTGTTTTTTAAGGATGTAATTATAGACTTTTAGGTGACACTGCCTTTGGCACTAATTTTGGAGAAAGTACAAAATTCTCCTAATTTCTATTTTAGCTTAGTCTGCTGATATTGAGGACTTCTCTAGATTTTGAGTTATATTTGTTATCTAAAAAAGTCAAATACTCTGATTTAAACAAAAAAATTTTTTTTTATTTTGCCACTTTCTGGCAAATGTCAACACCTGCACCAAAGAATATGCTTACTAGTCAGAGTAGCACTGTTTTGCACTGTGACACTTCCCCTGATCAGTACAATGGAGCCCAGATCACAGCTCTGATGTTCTGACTTTGAATGGCCAGCATTTATCATCTCTTGCCTTTGCTCACCCATAAAACAAACATTGTCCTTTTATCTCATGAGACCCTAGGAAAGCCCCTTCAAACCTCCATTTCCCAGGTTTGCTTCTGTTATTACTTATAAGAATGACTTTTATGCTTTTGAAGCTTCTAAGGATCTTCTAAATACCCATCTGTCCACTTGATTGTTGGCCACAGGCTATTCAGTTCATAAAAGTAGACGGTCTTACTGTGAAGACCACATGGTTCTGCACCTAATTTGTCTTTAAAATTACTGTTGCTTTGTTGCTTTATCTGGGTTTTAAACAATTTAGTACAGCAATGTGAAAGCAGAAAACTTCAGGTTCAAATCTTGAAATGACAATGGATATGTAATTCTGAGTACAGAATTCACCTTTGTACAATGAAGTTAACTGTGAGTATCTTGCAGGGTTGTGAGGATTAAATGAGATACGTGAAAGCTCTCACCTAGTTCCTGGCATTAAAAAAATGTATTCACTAAACAGGTATTGTTGTTAATAGTGAGAGCAAGAACCACATCTTAAACTTTTATTTTTTTTTCCTTGTGATGGAGTCTCACTATGTTGCTCAGGCTATTCTAAAACTCTGGGCTCAAATAATCTACCTGCCTCAGCTTTCTGAGTAGTTTGGACTACAGGAATGCCCCACCATACCTAACTTACATCTTAAACGTTTTTAATATTTATTTTTTAGTTATAGGTGGATACAATATATATTTTATTTTTATGTGTGATGTGCCTCACACATGCTAGGCAAGCACTTTATCTCTGAGCCACAACCCCAGCCCATCATCTTAAACTTTTTGTTGTTCCATATTTATAGAATAATAATGTATAATAATAATAATAATGTATAATAATAATAATGAATAATAATATGGCATGTACCTGATATTACTTATGAGTTGATTTATTAGTTTAAGAGGTCACAGATGAAGCTATTAATAATAAACCCCAAATAAAATATATCTATAAGAGGAGACTTTTTTGGGGCGTGGGGTACCAGGGATTGAACTCAGAGGCACTCAACCCTGAGCCACATCCCCAGCCGAATATCATATTTTATTTAGAGACAGGGTTTCACTGAGTTGCTTAGTACCTTGGTTTTGCTAAGGCTGGCTTTAAACTCACAATTCTCCTGCCTCAGCCTCCTGAGCAACTAGTATACAAGCATGTACCACCACGCCCAGCTAAGAGCCTTATCTTTATAATCACATTTAACCATGTATTGTATGCCTTTAAACCTGGCAGTATGTATGTATATTTAGTTGAAGGATCAAAATGTGATCCATAAACCTCTTCATAAATAAGTTGTCTGACTAAGAGGGGTAGCCACTAGTTTACAAAGTCTTACTACTTTTTCTCAACACTCTTGAAGTTGTTGTTTGTACCTTGGCTGACATAAAATAAAATGCAAGACTCTTAATGGCTGCCCAGAGAGTTGGGCTGATAGCTGCTACAATTTCTTGTAGATCAAGATGTCCAAGATATCTTCATGTCCCTTGAGCAAGGAAATGCTTCATTCATATCAGTAATCTTTAGGAAATTATTTTTCTAAATAACTTTTTTTTTTTCAGTGCTGAGACTGAAACTTATGCATGCCAGGCAAACATTCTACCACTGTAGAATGGGGGCTACCTACCCAGCCCCCAAATAACTTTTTAAACTTTATCTCTTTTTTAAAAAAATAATGTTGTATTTTTATACCTTTATTTTATTTATTTATATGTAATGCTGAGGATCAAATCCAGTGCATTATACATGCTAGGCAAGCACTCTACCACTGAGCTACAGCCCTATCCCCTAAACCTTATCTCTTAAAGATGTTCAAATTGTCTAGTAATCAAATTGAAACAAATGAATATCAAACTAAAAATGATCATAAAATATGCTTATCGTTCACCACAGGATGGGGAATTGGAAACTTTCAGGTACCATTTGTGGAGCATAAACTGGTATAGTCTTTCTGACAGGCAGTTTAGTAGAATCTTTAAAAATGTGAATATGAATCCCCTTTGATCTGGTAATCCCTCACTCTTAGAATTTATCCGAAGAATACAGGTGTACAAAAAAGATGTGTATAAGGATATTTACTTCAGCTTTGTTATACCAGTGGGAAAAAAATGCAAACAACCTAAAAATATCCATTAATAGAGGAATAAATAATGCTGCATTCATATTATAGAATGTTAATCAGCCATTAAAAAGCACAGTACAGGCCAGGTACAGTAGCAGACAACTGCAATCCCAGTGACTCAGAAGGCTGAGGCAGGACGATCACAAATTTGAGGCCAGCCTCCACGTTTAGCAAGGCCCTGTCTAAAATTAAAAAGAGCTGGAAATTTGGCTCAGTAGCAGAATAATAGTGGATTCCATCCCAGAAACAAAAAAAAAAAAAAAGGAAAAGAAAAGCATACACTACATACTGGGTACAGCCAGGCATAGTGGTACATACCTGTAACCCCAGCTATATAAGAGGTTGAGGTAGAAGGATCACAAGTTCAAAGCCATCCTCAGCAACTTAGTGAGGCTCTGTCTCAAAATTAAAGAGGGATATAGCTCAGTGATACAGAACCCTTCTGTTCAGAACTCCAATACCCAAATTACAAAACAAAAAAAGCATAGGGAAATTTGAAAAGGAACAATTAGAGGAAGAAAAGTTTATTTGGGAGCTCACAGTTTCAGAGGTTTGGTCCATAGATGGCCAATTCCATTCCTCAGGGCTTACGGTGAGGCTGAACATCATGGCAGAAGAGTGTGTTGGAGGAAAGTGGCTCTGGACATGGCACCAGGAAGCAGAGAGAGACTCCCCTCACCATTGGACAAAATATATACCCCAAAGTCACTTCCCTATGACCCACCTCCTCTAGCCACACCCAGCCTGCCTATATTTACTACCCTGTAATCCCTGTCATCAGATTAACGCGCTGATAAGGCTACGACTCTCATAATCCCACTTCTAAACTCTCTTTCATTATTTTACATGAGCTTTTGGGGGATACCTCATATCTAAACCGAAACAAGTGGTATAAACCCATAATCCCAGGATTATCCTCAGCCTATTTAGGAGACTGAGGCAGGAGTTTTGCAAATTTGAGGCCAGCCTGGACAACTTAGTGAGACCATCTCAAAATGAATTGAAAAAGCTGGGTGTGGACCATGGGACTGGGGTTGTGGCTCAGTGGTTGTAGTTTAACATGCTCAAGGCCCTGGTTTTGATCCTCAGCACTATAAAAGAAGAAGGAAGAAGAAGATTATACAATAGTGCTTCATCTGGAAGGACGTACATCAACAATGTTAAATAATATTTCTGTGTAGTACAATTTTTTTTTTAAAGAGAGTGAGAGAGAGAGGGGGACAGAGAGAGAGAGAGAATTTTAACATTTATTTATTTTTTCTTAGTTCTCGGCGGACACAACATCTTTGTTGGTATGTGGTGCTGAGGATCGAACCTCGGGCCGCACGCACGCCAGGCGAGCGCGCTACCGCTTGAGCCACATCCCCAGCCCCTGTGTAGTACAATTTTAATTGGTTCTTATTTTCTTTTTGCTTTTCTGTATTTCTACTTTTCTTCAATGAATGTGTATTACTTGCAACTGTAATATAGAGAAAGTCCCAACAGAAGGACAGACTGAAGGACAAGATGACTTGTAGTAGCACCCCTTTCTCCACAGAAAAGTCTTAACTGGGCTTCTCTGGAAATCTTCATCGTGGCTGATTTTAGGACTGTTAGCAAAAGAGTCTCTACAAAAGAGTTCAGTGTAGATAAACTTCCAATTTTCATGTTGCCCTATTTTACTTGGCCATTGGCTGGGAAGAAATTAACACTCCAGGTGCTGGACACCCCCTTACTAGTTTTTCACAAACATGTATCCAGTATAGTAGTTTGTGGAAATGTGTAAACAGGCCTCTGGCCTTGAGCTGGGCTTCACAGAGATGTTTACATTTTTAAGATAAGAGAAGTTACCAACTGGGCTCCATGGTAACAGCTGGCAGGGGGAGGAAAGAAAGGGGAGAAGAAGCTCTCCCCTTCTCAGGTGTTGTCCTTGAGGGGTGAACTTGCCTAAAACAGTGAAAGAAAAGCTGCTTTATGTGAACTTCTGCAGACTGTGAACTTCTGAGCCCCTCCCCTTACATGCTGGGTATAAAACTCTGAAACTACCTGAACTCGGGGTTCAGGAGATTGATTGATTACAGCAAAAGCTGTGCCCTCTGAACCTGGCTGCAGCCAAATAAAACTGTTTCCTGCTATCTTCGGTGCCTTCCTTCATTTGTCCCTACAACAGACTAACTGAAGGACAGATGCACATATAAAGAAGTATCACAGAATGAACCCAGAGCAGCACAGAACACTACAACCCTTTGTCCTCTTCCTTAGAAACAGGACAACACACACACACACACACACACACACACACATGCATGCACACACACAAGGGCAATGCCCTCACACTGGGTATCAGACTAGCCATCCTTATTGCTCACCACCTACTGTGCAATTAATTGCTTTCTGAGAAGCTGCCATCATGCATACAATTCTCTGAAACATCTGAGAGCAGTAGAGATTCTTTTTGGCTTTTTATTTTGTGTTTTATTTAATTGCTTCAGAATACTTGCATTCAATCAGAAAAATGTTTCACTTGGTTCCACCTGAACTACTTGTGAATGCATCTTTTTCTGAGCTGCCTATCAATGCACCAATCGGCTATGTCTAGAGTGAGTCTCTTGGGGCTGAAAAGACGTGATGTTCAAAACCCATGGTACCTGTGAAGCTTGCCACAACTGCACATCATGAACAGTACAAATGTCTTTTGTGTCCTGAAAAATAGGATGAGGTTTTCTTTTTCCATCTCAAACCGAGAAGATAGGTTTTATTTCTCTGTGAAACACTAGGTGATTATTGAGCTCTGCACTATACAAGAAATAATTTACTTGCTAAGGCTCAAAAACAAGTGATAATAAATTATATAAATTTTTTTTCTTTTTTTAAGACAGAATATCACTATATAACCCAGGCTGGCCTCAAACTTTGAACCTCCTGCCTCTTCTCCCAAGTAGCTGGGATTACAGGTGCACACCATTACTCCTGGTTTATATCAAAGTCTTTAGTATATCCAGGTCCCTAGAAAATAAGCTTCATGAGATGCAGGGATGTTTTTGGGTGGGGGGGTGGTACAGGGCATTGAACTCAGGGGCACTTGCCCATTGAGCCACATCCCCAGCCCTATTTTCTATTTTATTTAGTGACAGGGACACAGTGAGTTGCTTAGGACCTCGATAAATTGCTGAGGCTGGCTTTGAACTTGGGATCCTCCTACCTCAGCATCCCAAACTGCTGGGATTACAGGCATGTGCCACTGCACCTGGCTGAGATGTAGGGACTTTTATGTTTTATTCATTGTGGTGTCACTAGTGCCTGCCACAGTACCTGATAAGAGCAGGTGCTCAGTAAATATTTGTTGTTGATTGAATAAATGAAACAATGGAGTAATTGGGGGGGTATCTGAGATCTTCTAATGCTTAAATAATCCTTCCCCACTAAGAGAGTGAAGGCTGTAATTCTGAAGTCAGAACTTAATCCATTTGTCTTATAGTTCTTTATTTCACTTAAATTGAAAATGCCAGCCAGGCACAGTGGCATGCACCTATGATCTCACCTGCCTGGAAGGCTGAGCTAGGAGGATTGCAAGTTGGAAACCATCTTGAGTAATTTAGCCAAACCCTGTCTCAAAATAATAGGGCTTGGGATGCCAGGCTCTGTGGTGCACACCTGTGATCCCAGTGACTAGGGAGGCTGAGGCAGGAGGATCACAAGTTTGAGATCAGCCTTGGCAACTTAGAGAGGCCCCAAGCAACTTAGCGAGACCCTGTCTCAAAAATAAATAAAAGGGGTTGTGGTGCAGCTCAATCACTATGCTCCCCTGGGTTCAATCCCCAGTACCAGAAAAAAAAAAAAGTGAGGGGTTGGCGGGTGGAGAGGTGGCTCAGTGGTAGAGCACCCCTGGGTCCAATCCTCAGTAAAGAAAAGAAACGAAAAGATCTGTAATGCCAGCAACTTGGGAGGCCGAAGCAGGGTTATCATAAATTCAAGTCCAGCTTCAGCAATTTGTGAGGCCCTAAGCAATTTGATGAGAACCTGTCTCAAAAAGGGCTGAGGATGTGGCTCAGTGGTAAAGTACCATTAGGTTCAATCTCCCAGCACCAAAGGAAGGAAAGAAAGAATGAAGGCAGAAAAAAACAAAACGGAAACTTATTTGTACTAACTTGGTGATGTAATGTTTTCAGCATTTAGGGAAAGGTGAGAACCACAGGCTGAGAGGTCAGAAAGCCTCATGGAGGACAGAGATTAAGGACAGGTCTAATAATAGTAGATAAATAATCCCATGTTAGTAAGGGAGTGTCAGCTGGGTCAACATTACATGAGTCCCCATAGCAAATCTTTAGGGTACATTGACATTTGCTCTTTGGCCCTCCTTAAAAACTCTGAAGTCAGGACTGGGCATATAGCTTAGTGCTGGAGCACTTGCCTAGCATGTGCAAAGCCCTGGGTTTGATCCCCAGCACTGCAACAAAAAACAAAACAATTTTTAAGATGACTCTGAAGTTAAGATGTGATTGGTTTTGGCCATGGTTTTTCCCAAAGCACATAATATCTTCAGTTTCTCCTCCCAGGTAGCAGTTAAAACACCATTCAGAATGTCCATCTTCCACCACGCTCTAATTGCCAGTGCTAAAAGAGCCACATTGCAGAATACATCCACTTCAGCAGATGGTAGTGTGCAGTTTGACCATGCAGAGAGCTTTACTGGTGCAGAGTACATGGTCCAGGGGACTATAACAGTCTCTTTGGTTGAGCACTCACTTGTAAGAGCACCAAAGCTCTCTACTTCCTCAACCTCCTTTACTCTCCTATGATTTGACTTGTGCTCCCTCCACACCACTGAAACTCTTTCCACCATGTTCAGTGTTTATCCTCCTTAACTGTTCTGGAGCATTCCCCATTGTTGATAGATTCTAGAATCTCCTCTTTTGACTTTCCAATTCTCCTATTTATCTGGCTGTTCTTTTGTAGTCTTGCCCCATGTCATTGTCCTCCTCAGCCTCTCCTTAAGTGTTATTATTTGCCAAGGTTTTGTGATTGGGCCTGTTTTCTTCATCAAATGCTTCTCTTTGGATGATTTCATTTACTCCCAAAGCTTCCCCACCACCTCTTCTGAGGATTCTTCAATCTGTATCCGCTGCCCAAATCTCTTCCAAAGTTGAGGGAAGGAGGGGGAAAGCCCAGTGGATTTCAACACACCTTTGTTATATACTTATTTATTTTAAATCTCCAGCTCTGCAAAATTAATGAAAATAGAGTTGATTCTTTTTTCTTTTCTTTTCTTTTCTTTTCTTCCTTCCCTCCCTCCCTCCCTCCCTTCCTTTCTTCCTTTCTTTCTGTTTTGGGGATTGAACTCAGGGGCACTCAACCACTGAGCCACATCCCAGCCCTTTTTTGTATTTTATTTAGAGACAGGGTCTCACTGAGTTGCTTAGCACCTCGCTTTTGCTGAGGCTGGCTTTGAACTTGTCATCCTCTTATCTTAGCCTCCCAAGCTGCTGGAATTATAGGTATACACCACTGTGCCCGATAGAGTGCTTTCATTTTATAATGTACTATAAATATGTTTTAGTCAAAACCTTGGAGCTGAAGATTAGGCCATTAGATGTAGGGGGAAAGTCTACTCCTTAACCTCCTTATCATTGTAGCGTTTTCATTGTAAATCAATTAGCCAAATCATATATACAGTATTTTGTTAGAAAAAGTCTGGCTTTGCTTTTTTTTTTTTTTAAAGAGAGAGAGAATTTTTTTTATATTTATTTTTCAGTTCTCGGCGGACACAACATCCTTGTTTGTATGTGGTGCTGAGGATCGAACCCGGGCCGCACGCATGTAAGCGCGTTACCGCTTGAGCCACATCCCTAGCCCCTGGCTTTGCTTTTTAATTCCAAAAAAATTTTAATATGTATTTCAAGAAAGACATATTAAAATCATTGAGAAACAAAGTATAGAACATATGCTGTAAAACTGACAATTAAAAGAGTCACACTTAAATTAATATAGGTATAATTAATATCCATTTTATAATAGTTAAAAAACAAGAATAAATTCATACATCTAGGGCTGGGGTTGTGGCTCAGCAGTAGAGCACTCGCCTAGCACATGTGAGACCCAGGGTTTGATCCTCAGCATCACATAAAAATAAATAAAATAAAGGTATTGTGTCCAACTACAACTAAAAATAATAAATATTTAAAAATTATACATTTAGCAATTTCTTACATGTAGTAGTTTATAAGGTGTATTTAACAAGATAATGAGGCAGGAGACATCTGCCTATTGAAATGGGGACCTTGGAGAATGGGATCCCATCACCCCAGATTAAAACTCTAGGCAAAAGTTACTTTCTTGTTTGTTTTTGTCTGCTTGATTGGAAGGTCTCACTCACACTTGGGTACCCATATATTCTGTTACTGCCCTAGGAAGGCAAAGCCACAATGGTAATGATATTTCCTTGACTACCTTAATATTAGTCAACCCCAGAGAGTTGTTTTGAACCCAAGCAATTATTTTGTTTTAAGGAACAAGTATAGGACAAACTCAGGTTAACAAAGACATTAAACCAACCTATTATGGAAATAAATTGAAATTATATACTTTCAATTGAGTCAGAAAAAAAAGAGCCATCAAGAGAGACTTTCCAATAAAAGGTTAGTTCCTCATCAAAATAGTATAAAAACCCCTAGTCAGAGAACCACCAACTATACCCTTTGGATGTTACCTTCCCCATACTGTGGGAGCTTTTCTTGCTTGCTTCAAATAAATCTGCTACTGAATTCTCATCCTCCATTGTCTGTATACTTTATTCTGGTGTGTGAAATAAGAATCCTCCAACACTCACATGATCCTGTTAAAATCAGTTATTATGAATGGAAGACTACTATGAAAGTTATAACCAAATTTCTCCAGAAAAACAGAACTAACAGGATGAATAGATGGAGAAAGGGAGAGAAATTTATTATGAGGAACTGGTTCATGCAATTATGGAGGCTGAGAAATCCCACAATCTGCCATCTACAAACTGGAGATCCAGGAAAGCTATTGGTGTCATTTTGTAGTCCAAAGGGCTGAGAATGTGAGGGGGAACCTATCATGCCCATGTAAGGGCAGAAGATGAGATGTTCTAGCACAAAAAGGAGGGCAGAAGAAAGAGAATGAATTTCACCTTCCTCTGTCTTTTGTTCTAGTCAGGCCCTCTGCAGACTGGATGATGCTAACCACTTTGGAGAGGGCAATCTACCTTATGGAGCCCACTGATTCAAATGCTAAACTTCTCCAGAAATACTCTAATAGAAACAACCAGAAATGTTTAATCTGGGTGCCCAGGACCCACTCAAGTTGACACATAAAATTAATCATCATAGTGTGTGTGTGTTGTGTAATCCTGGTGTCCAGCTTTTTTTTTTTTTTTTTTTTAGAGAGAGAGTGAGAGAGGAGAGAGAGAGAGAGAGAATTTTTAATATTTATTTTTTAGTTCTCAGCGGACACAACATCTTTGTTGGTATGTGGTGCTGAGGATCGAACCCGGGCCGCACGCATGCCAGGCGAGCGCGCTACCGCTTCAGCCACATCCCCAGCCCATGTGTCCAGCTTCTAAGATAAAGAATTGTATAGAAATAAGTTTTTGAAAAAATGCCATCACTTGCACTATCCTCACCACTTATTGTTTAGTCATCTTGATCGAATTTTTCTTAGATAAGTAACTGAGGAGAAAAACCTATACTGCTTAAAACTGGTCAGCATCTAGCATATTTTATTTTTTGGTATCTCCAGCCCTACAGTGATAATTCCTAGCTTCATACCAACATCAATGGACCCTGTCAAGAGTTAGTCTCATAGGCTGGGGTTGTAGCTCAGTGGTAGAGTACTTGCTTAGCATGTGTGAGGCACTGGGTTCAATTCTTATCACCACATGTAAATAAATTAATAAAATAAAGGTCCATCAACAACTAAAAATACATATGAAAATAACTTTAAAAAAGAGTCCCATTATTCCTTTTCTTTTGACATATTTCCCCTTAGCTTCTTTGCTTCTGTTTATTTTCTACAAATTATTTACCTCCCTTTGCTTTCTCATATACTTTGAAGGTAGTTTAAAGAACCCTAAAGTAATTTATTTATTTATTTTTTTTAGAGAGAGAGAGAGAGAGAGAGAGAGAGAGAGAGAGAGAGAGAGAGAGAATTTTAATATTTATTTTTTAGTTTTCGGCGGACACAACATTTGTTTGTATGTGGTGCTGAGGATCGAACCCGGGTCGCACGCATGCCAGGCGAGCGTGCTACCACTTGAGCCACATCCCCAGCCCCAGCCCTAAAGTAATTTAAAGTCTCTGGGATTACAGGTCTGGACACCCTGCTCAGCTATATCTTACTATTGCGCTATGTTGAAAAGAACTACTTGAATTTGAACTTCTGTCCATTTTGTTCAGTTTGTTTGTTTGGTTTTGTACTAGGGATTGAACCCAGGGTAGCTCTACCACTGCAGTTTGTCCCCAGCCCTTTTTATTTTTCTTTCTATTCTTTCTTTATTTACAGACAGGGTTTAAGTTGCCCAGGCTGTGCTCAAATTGTCAGCCTCCTGCCTTGGTTTTATCCATCTCAACCTCAACCTCCCCAATAGCTGGGATTAGAGATATGTCACTGCACCCTGGGGCATTATCATTATTACTTTAGGTACTGGGGATTGAACCCATGAAACTCTACGACTGAGCTACATCTCCAGCCCTTTTTATTGTATTTTGAGACAGGGTTGCTGAAATTGGCCTCGAATATGCCATCCACTTGCCTCAGCCTCCAGAGAAATGGGGAACACAGATGTGCAGGTTTTTAATATGCTGGAAGCCTCAAAAAGTATAAGTGGTCCGGGTTTCTCAGAGTCTTGGAGGCTCAGAGAAAAGTACTGGTGAAACACATTTTGAAGTCATCAGCAGCCAGACATTATTAAAGTCAAGAGACTTAAGGTGGTCCCCTAAGATAAGACACGTACAAAGAAGGTTAACTAGAAATAGACAAAGTGCTGCAAGAAAACTAAATGAAGTCAGAAAAAGATGGGAAGGAAAACCATAAGGCAAGAGTGCATTTTAAGAGGGGGATTAATCAACAGCGTTAACTATTTTGCTGACTTTCTTCTATAGCACCAACCAGGAACTCTACCAACTCCTTTGTTTTAAGGAACAAGTATAGGACAAACTCAGGTTAACAAAGACACTAAACCACACCTCTTTGACTTTGGAGGGGGGATTCTAACTCGTAGTTTACAGTTTATTTCCTCCAAATGGACCGCTCAAGGAGGTTTGAATCTTAATCACTCTTCTATTTCATACAGCCTTAATCCTACAGTTCACGTAATATCAGTTAAATGACTTTAAGAACATTTTGAAAACCACTCGGACAAAACTAAGGGCTTTTTTCAGTCTCGAGAAGCCGAAATACCCCCCGGGGCACGATCACACTGCGCAAGCGCAAAGGCAGACCTCTAGCTTTCCGCGTCTTTGCCTTTGGCGCGAAATTCGCGCTCAGTGGGCGGGGCTCTGGGCAAAAACACCATTCATTGGGCAGGTTTGGCGCGAAATCCCCGAGCTCCTACGCGACGATTGGCTCCAGCCGTTCGGACGAGCGAGGGGGCGGGACGGAAGCGGCGGCGGCGCGCGCAAAGCGGCGTCTAGGGAGAAGCGACTCGTGGCGGTATTGGCTTGGCGGTAGCGGTCCCGCGGTAGTAAGCAGCAATGGACCTCGCAGCAGCAGCAGAGCCGGTAGCCGGTAGTCAGCATTTAGAAGTCCGCGACGAGGTGGCCGAGAAGTGCCAGAAACTGTTCCTGGACTTCTTGGAGGAGTAAGTCTCTCGGCGTGCACCCCGGGCCTCCCCAGCCGCCCGCCTCCGGCCCGCGGTCTCCGGGCCGGGCGGGGCCGTGAGGCAGGCGGGTGTTCCGGAACCTAGGGGGTCTCTAGCCGGGGAAGAGCGGCCCCCGCCCCACCTTAGACTCCAGGCCAGGCCTCCAGGAGGAGCCAGGGACCTGTGGTATGGTTTCATGGGTAAAAGCCTCCTGGATCCCTTGCTCAAACCCCTGTTGCACCCAATGCCTTGTGTTCGGCATTGTGCTTTTATCATTTAATGCTCACAACCTGGGAGGTCGGTGTTTACATGGCCTGGTAACCTTGGGGAAATTCAGGCGCGGTGAGGATGAGCACCTGCCCGCTTGGGCCACTGGGCTCGGTGGGGTCGATGAGAGGCCGAACTGGTCTTAAGTTCTGGAAGACCCCATCAGACCCCACCGCCAGAAACCTGACGCTGCGGGCGCCGTGGGCTCGCATCACCATTGGAGTCTGTTGGATGAAAGTAATGGCGTGGACATTGAGGTTGGGTAGGTGCTCAGGTAGGTTCTTTCCTGCTTAAAAGTAGCTGAAATACCCCCTGTTTGGGGTTGCAGGCTCCAACCGCACCCGCCTTTTAAAGTTGCCTTGTAGGTTCCTGGCTTCTCATAACTCCCCTCCCTAGCTTACACCGCCCATCTTAACTTTTCTTAGTGCAGATACACCAGTGCTCTCCCTAATGTATGAACTCTGCTGCCTCGAGAGTGAAGTGGTAAACTCTTTGAAATGTCTTATGAATTTCTCTTCATTTTTTAAAAATTGTAAAATATATATTACATGATTTACTTGTTTAACCAGTTTTTAGCTTGCAGTAAAAAAGTGCCAGTAAGTGTGTTCATTATACAACTACCACATCCATGACCTAAATGCTCTTCAGCTTCCCAAGCTCTGTACCCACTAAACGGTAACACCCACTCCCTCCTTGTCCTAAGCCCTGGCAACCACACTGTGAATTTGATTACTCTAAGTGCCTCATATAAGTATGTTGTGTGTGAGGTGTTTGTTTTTTTTTGTTTGTTTGTGGTGCTGGGGATTGAACCCAGGGCCTTGTGCATGTGAGCAAGCACTCTACCAACTGAGCTATATCCCCAGCCCTAAATATGTTTGTGTATCTGGCTTATTTCACTTTATTTCATTCAGCATAATGTGTTATAGTTTATATCCTAATTTCCATCCCCCCCACCCACATGAAGTCTTACTATGTTGCCAGGCTAGTCTTGAACTCCTGGACTCTAGGGATCCTCCTGCCTCTGCCTCCTGAGTTCTGGAATTGCAGGCATGTGCCACCATACCCAATTTTTTGTTTTGTTTAGTACCAGGGATTGAATCCAGTTGTGCTTAACCAGTAAGCTGTTTTCAGCTCTTTTTAATATTTTATTTAGAGACAGCATTTTACTCGGTTACTTTAGGACCTCGCTAAATTTCTGAGACTGGCTTTGAACTTGCAGTGTTCTTGGCTTCATACCCAGTTAAAATTTAATTTTTTTCTCGAGACTGGTGTTGTATGTATATATCACATTTTGCTTATGTATTCATCTATGAGTGGACACTCGGGTGGCTTCCACTTTTGCTTACTTGAATAATGCTATATTAAGAAGTTTTGCTATGCTTAAAACTGTCATTTATGGGGCTGGGATTGTGGCTCAGAGGTAGAGCACTCACCTAGCATGGGCGGGACCCGGTTTGATCCTCAGCACCACATAAAAATAAAGGCATTGTGTTGTACCCATCTACATCTAAAAAAATAAATATTAAAAAAAAAGTCATTTAATTTCTGTTTCCAAGATTACATGCCTGTAATCCCAGCGGCTCAGGAGGCTGAGGCAGGAGAATCTCGAGCTCAAAGCCAGCCTCACCAATTTAGTGAGGCCCTCAGCAACTTAGCAAGACTTTGTCTCTAAATCAAAATACAAAATAGGGCTGGGCATGTGGCTCAGTGGTCCAGTGCCCCTGAGTTCAATCCCTGGTACCACCACCTCCCCTGCACCCCCCCTCAAATGATTTAATTTCTGTTTGTAGCCAAGTGCAGTGGCTCACACCTGTAATCCCAGCTGCTAGGGAAGCTAAGGCAGAGGATTGTGGGTTCAAAGCCAACCAACCTCAGCAATTTATCAAGAACCAAAGCAGCTTAGCAAGACTCAGTCTCTAAATACAATATAAAAAAGGGTGGTTAAGCACCCCTGAGTCATCCTCAGTAACCCCCAACCCCCAATTTTTTTTTCTATTTCCCTGCTACCAGCAATATTCTTCTCAGTCTGACAACTAACTCTTCATCTTTCAAAGCCCGAGTTGACTATAATCTCATCTACTCCAAAAGCTGATGCAACAGGATCACAAGTTCCAGGCCAGTCTCTGCAACTTAGTAAGACCCTGTCTCAAAAAAGGACTGGAGATTCAGCTCAATGATAAAGCACTCCTGGTTTCAGTCCTCAGTATGGGGGGCCATGGGAGCCCAGCTAAAGGCTCATCTTTGTGAAATTCTGTAAACCTTTCAGGGATCAAGCACCAATCTGTTGTTCCCTTATGCTTCCAGGGTTTCTACCATTTTCCATATATCTTTACCTGTCAGCCACATAATCTGGAATATGTCCCATTCACAATCAAACTTAGCTACCATATCACCTTACAAAGGTCTTCAGTAAATGTTTCATTTCAACACATAATGTATGTGCCTTCACTTTATCTTGTAGCTAGATGCCATGGATAATGACAAACAAGACAGACCCTATACTTTGTTTAAAAAGTCAACTTGCTCTCACAAAACCAATTTTGGTTTGTCATTGCTTATGGAATAGTCCAAAATCTTCCCTCATTTTTTTTTTTTGAAAGAGAGAGTGAGAGAGGAGAGAGAGAGAGAGAGAATTTTTAATATTTATTTTTTAGTTCTCGGCGGACACAACATCTTTGTTGGTATGTGGTGCTGAGGATCGAACCCGGGCCGCACGCATGCCAGGCGAGCGCGCTACCGCTTGAGCCACATCCCCAGCCCCCCTCATTTCTAATTTCATTATTTATCATCTACACTTCTTCCCATACCTTCTCTGACTTTCCCACATACTTGCAAACATCTATAACCAGTCTTCTACCACCTTTTTCTCTTTAGTTTTTTTGTCTTTCAAGGCTGAATTCCAATTCCGTTTTTTTAAGCTCCCTTCAATAATAGTAAATTTATTGTGTGTATGTGTGGTGTTGGGGATTGAACCTAGGGCTTCACACATGCTAGACAAGGGCTTTATCACTTAGCTACATCCCAGCCCTCTTAAATTTTATTTTAAGGCAGGGTCTCACAGAGTTGCCTGGGCTGGTCTTAAACTTGCAATCCTCTTGCCTCAGCCTCTGGAGTACTTGAGATTACAGATGCCTGCCACACCACACCCAGCTAGATACTGTTTAATGTATAGAAGAATCAGAATATGCTGTATTTAGAGAAGGAGTTGATTTTTTTTTTTTTCCTCTAAAGTTAACCTGTATATTTTGTGGTTGATGGTTTTTCCTATTTTGTTTGTACTGGGGTTTTATCCCAGGGAAGATCTACCATGAATTGACACCCCTAACCCTTTTTATTTTCATTTTAAAAATCTTGCTAAGTTGCTGAGGCTGGCCCCAAATTTTTATCCTTCTGCCTCTGCCTCCCAGTTTGCTGGGATTACAGGCATACACTGCACCCAGCTGCATATTATGTTAAAGAGAATAGAAAGTAACTTTGATGTTCTGTTTGGCTTTGGTGAGTTTATGTTTTTGCAGTATTGGGAGTTGAACCCAGGGCTTCCCACATGGTAGATAGTACTCTACCTCTGAGCTACATCTGCCCCTGCTTTATTTTGTTTGTATGTGTATTTCCATTTTCCTGAGATCTTAGGCAGTACCATAATTTGTTTGTTTTTTCCCCATAGTAAACAGTTTTTTATTGACTCAGCAGAATCTTTATCACAGTTTTTTTCTTTTTTTTCTTTTATTGGCACATTATAGTTGGGTGGGATTTGTTGTTACATATTTGTACATACACACGATAGAACAATATAATTTGACCAGTATCATTCCCCTGTATTTCCCTTTTCCCTCCCCCAGTCCTTTTCCTCTACTCTACTGATCTCTCTCCAGTTTTCTTGAGAATCTTCCTGTCACCCTCTACCCACTGGCCTTTCTTTTCCTTTTTCCTCTCTAATTTCTATATATGAAAGAAAACATGACCATTGACTTTGAGTTTGGTTTATTTTACTTACTATAATGTTCCATCCATTTTCCTGCAAATGACATAATTTCATTTTTCTTTATTGCTGAATAAAACTCCATTTTGCCTGGCAATTGTTTGTATTCTTGATGATTGCCATTTTGACTGGAGATAGAATCTCAGTGCAGTGTTTTTTGTTTTAGGGGCAGGGAAGGGGTACTTGGGATTGAACCCAGTTACCTTTAACCACTGAGCCACATACCTGGCCCTTTTTTGTATTTTATTTAGAGGCAGGGTCTTGATGAGTTGCTTAGAGCCTGGCTAAGGTGCTGAGGCTACCTTTGAACTCATGATCCTCCTGCCTCAGCCTCCTGAGCCATTGACATTATAGGTGTGTGCCTGGCTTTCAGTGTAGTTTTGATTTGCATTTCCCTAATTGCTAATGATATTGAAAATTTTTTCATGTATTCATTTGCCATTTGTTTTGTCTTTTGAGAAGTGTGCTTAATTAATTTGCCTATTTATTAACTGGGCTAAATTTTTGGTGTTTTACAAGTTCTTGATATATTCTGGATATTAATTCTTTCAGGTGAGATGAATAGCTAACAAAGATCTTTCTCCCTTTCTGTAGGTTCTGCCTTTGCATCTTAATTGTTTCCTTTGTTGTTCAGGAAGCTTTTTAATTTGATACTATCATATTTGTTTATTCTAGGCATTATTTCCTGAGCTTTAGGAGTTCTGTTGACAAAGTTGTTGCCTATGCCCATGTGTTGGAGTGTTTACCCTATGGTTCGACCCCCTCCAAGAGTTTCATAGTTTCTGATCTAGTTCCTAGGTCTTTGATCCATTTTGAGTTGAATTTTCTGCAGAGAGAGAGATAAGGGTCTAGTCATTCTTCTATATATGGATAACCAGTTTTCCCAGCACCATTTGTTAAAAATTCTGTCTTGGAGCTGGGGCTGTGGCTCAGTGGTGGCGCACTTGCCTGGCATGTGTGGGGCACTGGGTTCAATTCTCAGCACCACATATATTTAAAAAAAAAAAAAATCTATCAACAACTTATAAAATAAATAAATAAATAAATAAATATATTTTAATTCTGTCTTATCTCCAGGGTATGTTTTTAGCACTTTTGTCAATGACCAGATAACTGTAGATGTATGGTTTGTCTCTGTCTTCTGTATCTTTGGTCTGTATGTTTCCATACTAGTACTGTGCAGTTTTTGTTACTATTGCTCTGTAGTACAACTAAAAGTCAGATATCTTAATACCTCCAGCATTGCTTTGGTTATTCTGGGTTTTTTATTTTCCAAACAAATTTTAGGGGTTTTCCCCATCCCCACCCCATTTTCAGTTCTGTGAAGAATTTTGTCAGTATTTTAAGGGGGAATTTCATTGATTCTGTACGTTGTTTTTAGTAGTATGGCCATTTTAACAATATTAATTCTGCCTCTCCGTGAACATAGAAATCTTTCCATCTTCTTCTTGTGTAGTCTTCAATCAATTTTTTTCTTCAATGTTCTGTAGTTTTCATTGTAGAGGTTTGTCACCTTCTTGGTTAGAATTATTTCTAGTTTTTTGGTTGTTTCACTTTTGAGCAGGGTGGTGCGTGGGTAGCCGGGAGGTACTGGAGATTCAACTCAGGGGCACTTGACCACTGAGCCACATCCCTAGCCCTATTTTGTATTTAGAGGCAGGGTCTCACTGAGTTGCTTAGCACCTCTCTTTTGCTAAGGTTGGCTTTCAACTCAAGATCCTCCTGTCTCAGCATCTGGAGCCACTGGGATTACATTAGAGAACTACTAGGATTATCTGCGTGAGCCTTTGTGCCTGGCTATTTTTTTTAAAAGCTATTGTGAATGGAATAGTTTTCCTGACTTCTGTCTCAGCAGATTAATTATTGGTATATAGGAAAGCTATTGTTTTTTTTTTTTAATTTTTTTTCTTTTAGTTGTAGATGGACACAATACCTTTATTTTATTTGTTTATTTTTATGTGGTGCTGGGGATCGAACCCAGTGCCTCATGCATACTAGGCAAGCGCTCTACCACTGAGCCACAACCCCGGCCCTGAAAGCTGTTGTTTTTTGTATGTTGATTTTGTAATCTGCTACTTTGCTGAATTTGTTTATTAGCCCTAGCAGTCTTTTGGAACACATCTCACTTCTGTGGTGTTTCCCCCCACCTTAAAAATTTTTTTTGCAGTGTTAGGGATCCAACCCAGGGCCTTGTTCTTGCTAGGTAAGCATTGCACCACCAAGATACAGCTCCAGCCCCTTTATTTCTGCTTCTTAAATATGACTCATCTGTCCATTTTCAAATTTCTTAAGGAAGATGAATCTTTGGGTTTTTAACTTGAGTTTTTCAGTGTAACATTTTCTGGTCTTAATTTAAAAAACAATATTTTGAAAAAACAGTATTTGGGGCTGGGGATATAGCTCAGATGATAGAGTGCTTGCCTCGCATGCACAAGGCCCTGGGTTCAAACCCCAGTACCACCCCCCCCCAAAAAAAAAAAAAAAAACAGTATTTGTTTTTCTGGGAGTGAACCCAGGGCTTCACACATGGCATACTAGTTCTGCCACATCCACAGCCTAGAAAATGTTAAATAAATGTTTAAAGTTAAAAATCTAAAGACTCAATTTTCCTACTATTCCAGACATTGTACAAATCACTTTATAGGCATTCCCTCATTTAATCTTTAATTTAATTAGCAATTTTTTGAGATAAAGTGATGTTTTGATTTTTTTAAAAAATAGCAAAAAGGAAGTTTAAAAAGGTAAGTAACTTGCCTCAAGTTGCAGAACTACTAAACAGGGACCTGTCTGATCCTAAAGCCGATAATCTTTAGCCAATTCATTGAATTTTCAGGCATGCCGTGCAGATTCTTATTTACTGCCTGGTTCTTCATTTAAATCTGACCCACATATATCTTCAGATTCCAGAGCAGCGATGGAGAAATTAAGTACTTGCAGTTGGCAGAAGAGCTAATTCGTCCTGAGAGAAATACATTGGTTGTGAGTTTTGTGGACCTGGAGCAATTTAACCAACAACTTTCCACCACCATTCAAGAAGAGTTCTATAGGTATATTTTTTGTTAATCTTCATTACTTTGAATTGGGATAGAGCCTGGGAAGCCAGCTCCTTTTGGACTGGAAGTGTTCACTTTGAGGCAGAAAGGCAGCTGTCACAGTTATTTTCTTTGCAAATAATAAAGTTCAGTGCTCTGAACTTAATGTAGGCCTTTGTGGAGCTAATCTTTTTTCGTGTTCATTTTGCTTTCTGTATAGTTTTTTAAATAGGAGAACTGAATTTACTTTTTTTTTCTTTTAATTGAGATGACTTGTCACTATGTTGCCCAGACTAGCCTTGAACTACATGGTTCAAGCATTCTTGCCTCAGACTTCCAGAGCAGCTGGGACTATAGGCATGCACCATTGTGTCTGGCTTAGGGATATCTTTATAGTAATGAGGTTGTGCTTGTTCCCTTAATATTTAATTTTTTTGGCTAAATCATCTGTATGTTTGTAATCCTCCCACTAATGAAAACCACCATTAGGGTCTACTAAAACAAAGTTTCAAAGGCCTTCCAAGTCTGCAAGTGCAGAGTTTTGTTAAGAATCTCATTGTATTTTTTAATAATATTTATGTTTTTAGTCATAGATGACACGATACCTTTATTTTATGTGGTGCTGAGATCGAACCCAGTGCCTCACATGTACTAGGCAAGCACTCTGCCACTGAGCTACAGACCCAAGAATCTTGTTGTATTTCGATGTCTTTAATAGTATTATTAACATTTTTTTATGCCATATAAAATTCTTTGAAAACATTTAATGAGTCTGATATCTATTGGTAGAAATACTATGTTTAGACATTTATGTTTAGTAACTTAGGCTGACTTTTATATATATCACAGTTGGTAGAGTGCTTGTCTGGCATGCACAAGACCCTGGGTTCAATCCCCAGCACCACCACCCAAAAAAAAAAAAATTGAGCAGGTCATGGTGGTAGATGCCTATAATCCTAGTGACTTGGAAAGCTGATGTAAGATCTCAAATTTCAGGCAAGAATGGGTACTATAAGGAGATCCTGTCTTGACATAAAAAAAAGGCTGGGGATGTAGCTCATTGGTGAAGCATTTGCTGAGCAAGCACATGGCCCTGAATTCAATCCCATTACCACCAAGAAAAAGGGGCTGAGGAAATAAGCAGCATAGTTTGTTGTGAAAATATGCAGAGGAAAACTTGCATTGACAAGCGACAGAAAAATCAGATTGAACTAGAAGCAGCTGTACCATACCTTGTGTACAAGCCATGCTTCAGTTTTCTCTCTTGAAAGGAGCTCGTTTTCCAGAGGGCTTTCAGAACTCACTACTTAAACAAACCAAGCTGCAACAGCCTTTGGGAACTCAGATCAAAAGACCCACTTCAGTTAAATAGAACGTTTCTGCCAGTTTGCTCTCACATCAGGACATAAATTCTTCCCTGTCTTCTTGCAAGAATTAATCAAGAATGAAACCAACCTGGGTTCTATGGTGTACACCTGTAATCCCAGCAGCTCAGGAGACTGAGGCAGGAGGATCAAAAATTCAAAGCCAACCTCAGCAAGGGCGAGGCGCTAAGCAACTCAGTGAGACCCTGTCTCTAATTAAAATACAAAAAAGAGCTGGGGATATGGCTCAGTGGTTGAGTGCCCTTAGTTCACTCCCCAGTACCCACTCCCCCCCCCAAAAAAAAAAAAAGAAACCAAAAATATACTAGGATTTAGCACACCAAAAAGGATGCTGCTTTACTAGATTGTAAACAGACCAGAGAAAACTCACAGTATTGAGCATAAAACTGGCAGGGTGATTGTTTAGGTTGAGTTACCTTGGACAGAGAAGTGATTTGCAGTATGATTGCTGTATAATGAAAGACAATAGATAGTCAGGTACAGCATTTTATCTTTGATGTTTCTATTTGTGGTGGGACAACAGAGGATTGAAAGAGGCTCCTAAACTCAAATTAAATAGAAGGTTCCTGCACAGGTAAGTTCCATGGCTTGATTGGGACCAGATGAAATTACTTAGCTGTAGGCAAGCATGAAAAGGGAAAGACGCCTTGCGGGTAGGACTCTAAAATGTCAGTTGTCTGTTTTTGTTTTTGTTTTTTTTTTTTTCAGAGTCTACCCTTACTTGTGTCGGGCCTTGAAAACCTTTGTCAAAGACCGAAAAGAGATCCCTCTTGCCAAGGATTTTTATGTTGCCTTCCAGGACCTTCCTACTAGACACAAGTAAGAAACCCTTTGGAAGAAAAGGAATTTACCAGTAGTGTACATGACAGTAATCAGTTAGAAAAGTTGGGAGATTGCCTAAATCTGCTGTTAGTTGGCTTAATGTCACATGAATCACTCTTACTTTGCTAAGCCTCATTTTTCTCATCACCTAAGTCTTTTGGCTTAGGTTTTCTACCTAAATCATGCAAAAAGATGGATTTGTTGCTGTAACATTTTTTACACCTAGTGGTGTCAAGAATTGTTATAGAGAGTATTTATAAATTGCTATAGTACCAGGAAGATTCTGGGATATTAGTAGATCACATGCCTAGTATATGCCAAGACCCTGGGTTTGATCCCCAGCCCCATGTATATACATATATACATACAAACATAAATAAATATAATACCAGGAAGGAAAAAAGTTTTTCATACACATTTTGTAGAAAGTTGGCTTTTAAAAGAGTTCTATCCAGTTACCCTGAAAGTTTAGTGTTGGAGAAACATGTTTTTCTTTAGAGATGGCATAGGAAGTAAGTGAAGTGAACCAAATGCTTAAGATTGTCACATTTTTAGGGCACCATTTAGGGAATTTGGGAGAAAAGATTGGTCAAGTGATAAAAATGCGAAAACTCAGAACAATTGCAGAAGTGCATGAATCTTACAACACTCTAAAGCTTAAATTCATAACTTTCAACCATCCCTTTAGTAGTTACTTAAAGAAGAAATTTACTGGAAGAAGCTGAAGTGATGTGTTTTGAGAACTTAATCTCTCAAAATCACTTAAAAATTACCACATTATTTCACGTAAAATGAATTTATAAGGTAAAGGAAGTGTTTTGAACTTCTAAGTATAAACTATTTCCCCATGATAACTTTGTTATGAAAATATACTTTTTTTTTTAGCAAATTGTAGGTAAGCAAAAGATGTGTTTGCATATAAAACAATGGGATCATTCTGTTTTATAATTTTTAATTTTTATTTATTTAGTTTTTCATATTCATTTATATATTTTCATGAATTTGTGTATGTTATATAATTTAGGAATGGGCATGTTCACTAAATTATTTGTCGTTTGATGTTTCCTAAGAAGGATAATTTATCATTGGATACTTTCATTAAAATAAAAAATTGGGGGATTTCCCATACGGAGAAGTTGAGCCAGGCCCAGTGGCACATATCTTTAATCCCACCGGCTCACAGGTGGAGGAGGCAGGAGAATTACAAGTTGAAAGCCAGCCCTAGCAACTTAGCGAGGCCGTGTCTCAAAAAAAAAAAAAAACAGGCTGGGGATGTGGCTCAGTGGTTAAGTACCCTGGGTTTAATCCCTAGTATAGGAAAAAAAAAATTGTAGTTGAAAAGTAGGTATTTATTAAAGAAACACTTATCTTTAAACAGAATTCGAGAACTCACCTCATCCAGAATTGGTTTGCTCACTCGAATCAGTGGGCAGGTAGTGCGGACTCACCCAGTTCATCCAGAGCTTGTGAGCGGAACTTTCTTGTGCTTGGACTGTCAGACAGTGATCAAAGACGTAGAACAGCAGTTCAAATACACACAGCCAAATATCTGCCGAAATCCAGTTTGTGCCAACAGAAGGAGATTCTTGCTGGATACAAATAAATCAAGATTTGTTGATTTTCAGAAGGTATTTATTTACTTGTATTTAGACTGGATTCAGTCTATACTACTTAGTAATTCACTCTGGGGCCCTTGAAATAGCTTATTTGTAGTCATTAAGAGTGACTTCAAGGGACTGGGATTGTGGCTCAGTGGTAGAACACTTGCCTAGCATGCATGAGGCACTGGGTTTGATCAGAACCACATAAATGTAAAATAAAGATATTGTGTCCATCTAAAACTAAAAAATAAATGTTAAAAAAAAGTGACTTCAAATTTAAGCCCCAAACTCTTAATGTAAATTTTAATTGTCAGTATACAATTGTGTTTTAAGGGCTAGGGTTGTGGCTCAAGCGGTAGCGCGCTCGCCTGGCATGCGTGCGGCCTGGGTTCGATCCTCAGCACCACATACAAACAAAGATGTTGTGTCCGCCGAAAACTAAAAAATAAATATTAAAAAATTCTCTCTCACTCTCTTTAAAAAAAAAAAAAGTTGTGTTTTAAAGTTTAATGACTTAGATTAGAAGTTCCTTCAGATTGTGACAAAATTTGTCAAAAAATAACCAATAACTATTATTATAAGCTGCATTTAAGAAAGCTTTGGAGGTAGCAACTTGTTAGTATAAAACTTTGAATTTGGTGGATAGAAAGGGTGAAAGCCTGAGTGAAAATTCAGCAGACTAGCATGGAAGCAGTGAGGATTATCATGATTGTAGGAGAAGAGTTGGGTTGGAGATAATCTGAGAGATGATTTGATACGAGGCCTGAAGATACTTAGATTTTTACATTTTAGACTGAGAAGTTTAGGTCTGTGTTGTTAGGGATTGAAGCCAGTGCCTTGCACAAGATAGGCAAGTGTTGTACCATTGAATTAGGTCCCTATCCCCTAGGTCTATCCTTTTTTTTTTTTTTTAATATCTTTATTTATTTACTTATTCATTTTTATGTGGTGCTGAGGATAGAACCCAGGGTCTCACACCTGTGAGGCAAGTGCTTTACCACTTAGCTACAGTCTCAGCCCTCCCCTAGGTCTATCTTGATAAGCAGTGTGAACATATTTTGTTGTGGATGTGGGGGAAGGTATGTGTTTTGGGTGATTTTGTTTGTTTGTTTGTTTTTTTACATGGACACAATATCTTTATTTTTTGTTTGTTTGTTTGATGTGTTGCTGAGGATTGAACCCAGTGCCTCACGTGTCAGGCAAGCGCTTTGCCACTGAGCCACAACCCCAGCCCTATGTTTTTGGTTTCTTAACGAAGCTTAATGGGACAGTGGTATATGGTATTTAACAGAAACTAGTAGATAGTTGTTTGGGTAAGAGGTGATGGATGATAATAAGAATGAAGAAAAATTAAAATCTCAGCAGCGTTTATGCAATATGGAATATGGAAAAAAAAGTTACAGCAGCTCAAGAATGGAGAATGGGACTGGAGATGTGTCTCAAGCGGTAACGCGCTCGCCTGGCATGCTCGGGGCGCCGGGTTCAATCCTCAGCACCACATAAAATGAAGATGTTGTGTCCACTGAAACTGAAAAATAAATATTAAAAAATATTCTTTCTCTCTTCCCCCCTCCCTCCCTTCCTCACTCCCTCCCCTTCTCTCTCCTCTTCTCTGTAAAAAAAAAAAAAAATGGAGAATGATCAGAGTAAAATAATAATAAAGGGGTTTTTGTTTGTTTATTAAATTAGTTTTTAGTCCTTAGTTTTCTTATGTTAACCTGAAAGTTTATAAGAAGCATATGTTCTACATCAGCTTTGGGTAAGAGGTGCTTTATAGTTTTCAAAGATGATGTAACAATCAAAGTATGAATCTAGGTTGGGTGTTGGTTTGCAGGGTGGGGGGAACCTCAACTGTAATACAGGATATTTTGATAATTGGAAACAATTGAAGATGGACTAGATAAGAGGAGATAGTATGTAATTTTATGGAATTAAGTACTATTAATTCTCTGGGTTGTGTTAATGGTAGTATGGCTATGTAGGAGATTGTCTTTATTCTCAGAGATGAATGCTAAAATATTTAGCCTTGAAGTTATTTGATGTTTATAACTTTCAAATATTATAATTGAAAATATGTATAGCTACATAGGTAATATTGACAATCAATGGGTTGAAGTAGAGGATATAAAAGTATATTGGAACATGCTTATAATCCCAGTGACTCAAGAGGCTGATGCAGGAGAAGCACAAACTTGAGGCCAGCCTCAGCAAATTTATTGAGGCCCTAATAATCAACTTAGTGAGAAGAGCTAGTAATGTGGCTCAGTGGTTGAGCACCCCTGGGTTCAATCCCTGTTACCAAAAATAGAAGTATATTGGAAAGTTTTCATAAAATTCCTTTGCAAAGTTTTAGGGAGAAGATGAATCAGAACAGAGTCAGGGGGCGCATTGTATTGGATATTGAATCTGGGCATGCTCTCCCACTCAAATACATCCCCAGCCCTTTTTATTTTTTCATTTTTTTTTTGAGACAGGATCTTGCTAAGATGCTGAGGTGGGCTTCCCAATTTGGAATTCTCCTGTCATAGTTTCCTGAGTAGCTAGTATTAACAGGCATGTACCACTGCATACATCTGATAGTCATTTTGAACAGGGAAATTTTGAGGGTGATTGAACTCAGGGCACCCAACCACTGAGCCATATCCCCAGCCCTATTTTGTATTTTATTTAGAGACAGGGTCTCACTGAGATGCTTAGCGCCTTGCCCTTGCCAAGGCTGGCTTTGAACTCACAATCCTCCTGAGCTGTTGGAATTACAGGCGTGTGTCACTGTACCCGGTGGAAATATTTTTTAATAAAAATGTGTTTGTCTTTTTAAATTTTATTTAAAGTGCTGGGGTTGAACCCAGGACCTTGTGCATGCAAGGCAGGTGCTTTACCAACTGAAGAATATCCCCAGCCTTTTTATTTTTAAAATATCTCTGTAGTTGTGGATGGACACTAATACTCTTTTTTTTTTTTTTTTTTTTAATGTGGTGCTGAGGATCAAACCCAGTGCCTCACACATGCTAGGCAAGCACTCTACCACTGAGCTACAAATTCAGCCCCTAAATATTTGTCTTTCAAGGAATTTTTAGTAGGGGTAATCCAAAGAATTTTAGGGTAGAGTTTTTGGTTTTGGTTTCTTTGTTTTTGGATAGAGAATTTTAAAGTGAAAGTTGGGACATGTCAAAAGTCCACAAAGAGTAAGATCATTTAGAATTCTGCCAGTGTTTGTGTCATTAACTTTAGATTACAGGGTGCATAAAAGGGATCTCTTCTCATTCTTGGCTGTTTACTTTTGTTATAGGTTCGTATTCAGGAGACTCAAGCTGAGCTTCCCCGAGGAAGTATACCCCGCAGTTTAGAAGTAATCTTGAGGGCTGAAGCTGTGGAGTCAGCTCAAGCTGGTGACAAATGTGACTTTACGGGGACACTGATTGTCGTGCCTGATGTCTCCAAGCTTAGCACACCAGGTGGTAATCTATGGCTTAAATTTAACAAATTCTTGGTTACCTGAACTGCAAGGTATTCAACTTCTCTTCTTTTTGGCTGCCAATCAAAGGAGAAACAAGAAAGTGTGATGAGAATAAAAAATTGATTTTCCTACAATATTGGCTATTCTGAATGTTTCCAAAGTTTAAAAGAAAATCATATTTATATCTGATTTATATGAGCAGTATTAGTTCCCAGCACCTATAGTATTTGAAATGGCCTATCATTTAATCTTTCAGGAGCACGTGCAGAAACGAATTCCCGTGTCAGTGGTGTTGATGGATATGAGACAGAAGGCATTCGAGGGCTCCGGGCCCTTGGTGTTAGGGACCTGTCTTATAGGCTGGTCTTTCTTGCCTGTTTTGTTGCACCAACTAACCCAAGGGTGAGTCTTTTTTGCATGCTGGAGATTGAACCCAGGGTCTTGCTAGTCAAATGCTCTTAACACTGAGCTACATCCCTCATGGTGAATCTTAATAAAATGCCAGAGCTTGACAAAGAGCTCGCTTGAGGCTGCTGCAATTTAATATGCTTCTAAAACATCTGAGTTATCTAGTCAGTATAAAAGTCTAAAGGGTTGGGTTGATGTTGATTCTTCAGTATTAAAACCAAATCTTTTCGGGGCTGGGGATGTGGCTCAAGCGGTGACACGCTCACCTGGCATGCGCTGGGTGCTGGGTTCGATCCTCAGCACCACATAAAGATTATTAAAATAAAGATGTTGTGTCCATCGAAAACTGAAAAATAAAAATTAAAAAAAAAATCTTTTCATGTCTTTCTGACCTTGAGGAGAAGCCTTATTGTTTTCATACATTTTGAGGCTAATGGCATGTATTATCCATGTTTTTTATTTTGTGTAAGTATTATAGTTCCTCTGACATGCTCCCTGGAGAATGTACTGATAAAAAGACTTAGTAACCTGGGAAATAAAGTAAATTGCTATTTCTGAGAGTGGTGGATTACTGGCAGTATTATTTAGTTAATTCTGTGTCTTGAAAGGGAAACGGGTTTGGGAAAAATAGTCCAGTCCAAAAAAGAATAGGAAAATAATCTAGTACTAAAAAAGAAAAAAGAACATAATATTCTTTGATTTTGTTTTCTTTTTCATATCAGAGATTAACATTCAACTATGTCTCATCTCTTGAGCATCCAGATACATTTATAGAGGGCTATAAAACAATTGTGGTAGCTTTTTTTGTTTCTACTCACTTGACAAATGTCAACCTTAAGTAGTTTCATTAACTGAAGCTTACTAGTGAGGGAGTTTTTGTTTTGGGGGTGTTTTTGTGCTGCTGGGGATGAAACTTCATACTTGGTATGTACTCCACCGCTGAGCTATATCCTAGCTTTATTTAATTTTAATTCTTGGGCTGTCCTCCAATTTGCAATCCTCCTGCCTCCGCCTCCCAAATAGCTAGGATTACAGATGTGTGCCACTGTGCCCACCTTGATTTTTGCTTTTTTTTTTCCTTCAAACCTTTCTATTTGATAAATTGTGAATTTGACCTTCTGAGCTATATTTTGCTTGTAGTAGTTTGTTTTCCTTTTCATTGTTTTGGCCACTTCTATACTAATATATTTTCCTTTTTTTTCTCCACCTTAGTTTGGAGGGAAAGAGCTCAGAGATGAGGAACAGACAGCTGAGAGTATTAAGAACCAAATGACTGTGAAAGAGTGGGAGAAAGTGTTTGAAATGAGTCAAGATAAAAATCTATATCACAATCTTTGTACCAGCTTGTTTCCTACTATACATGGTAAGAGTTATATCTATTTGTGCACAAACTTGAAATCTAACTAATTATTACAAAGAGTAGCATTTAATTTTTTAAAGTGCATAGATCAGAAGATAAAGGTTTCTAGTGGGCTTAGAACGGGTTATTTACAAAAGGACAAATACAATTTCACTACATGAGGTCTAGACATTCTAGAAGTAGGCAAATTCATAAAGAAAAAGTGGAATAGAAATTATCAGGGGCTGGGGGCACGTGGGAAATGAAGAGTTTTTCAAAGAACAGAGTTTCTATTTGGGATCATGAAAAAAATTCTGGTAAGTTATTCAAATAAAATATTTAATGCCGGGCTGGGGATGTGGCTCAAGCAGTAGCGTGCGGCCCGAGTTCAATCCTCAGCACTACATACAAACAAAGATGTTGTGTCCGCCGAAAACTAAAAAATAAATATTAAAATTCTCTCAAAAAAATAAAATAAACATGTATAGGAAAAAGTATATAATGCCCTTGAACTATATACTTAAGTGGTTACAATGGTAAATTTTATGTATATTTTGCCACAATTTTAAAAGAAAATCAATTTTTTCTGGCCTTATGGCCAAACTGCTATATTCCAATACATTAGACTAATCTGGGCTTGCTTTACTAAAGTTTTCATACATTTCATGAAATTTCATGATGCTTTTGGTTACTTGTATTATCTATGCTTTTGGCAGTTTTCTTTTGTGTTTTCCTGGCTCTTAATTGCTAGCTGTCACCGTTAGTCATTATATCCCCTTCTTGTGTTGAAGGACATGAATAAATTTGAGGGCCTGAAGTTTTACCCTTGAATTAGTCTATCCCTGCCTTCCATATAAAGTTGGGGTTATGGAAAGAACTGCTGAAATTATGGGTATTTCTCTTAGGTATAGGTGTAACCTTTTTTTTTTTTTTCCTGTTTAATCAGTGGAACAATTGAACCCTTTTATGTTAATTCTTCATGGATTTTAGAGTATCCTCTCAAATGGAGTGGGTGTCACCATTTTTGGGTTGCTCCCTTCCTCCCATAAGTAATCTCTTGTTATAAAACTCAAATTTAGTGAGTTAAAACAGTACTGGTTCATGGGTCAAGAATCTGGGAGCACCTTAGCTGGGTGACGCTACTTCAGGGTCTTTCATCATGAGGTTGCAGTTAAGATGTCAGCAGGTGGGCTGGGGATGTAGCTCAGTTGGTAGAGTGCTTGCCTTACATGCATAAGGCCCTGGGTTCAATCCTCGGCACCACCACCAAAAAAAAAAGATGTCAGCAGGGCCTGCAATCATTGACTAGGGCTGGAGGTACCACTTAACAAGGGGGCTCACTCAGATGACTTCCAGTTAATGCTAATTGTTAACTGGCCATGTCAGTTCCTTCCCATATGAATCTTCCCAGTAGGGCTGTTTTGACTACCTTCACAGCACAGCAGCTTGCTTCTTCCAGAGCACATGGTCCAAGAGAGTAAAGCAAGGAGGAAGCAAAATGCCATCAGAAGTTCCAGACTTTTACTTCCACCATAAGAATTTGTTAAACTGAAGTCACTAAGTTCATCCCCCACTCAGAGGAAGGTGAATTGGATTCCATCTCTTTTAATGAGGTGTGTCAAAGAATTTGTGATGTGTTTAAAACTACCACACCCTCAACACATTTTCTTCCATATAAGTCACAGAAGTAAGTTCATGGAATGGATTTTCCCCCATGTACTGGGAATTGAAATCACCTACAGATGCACCCCAGCCCCGATCATGGTCCCCAAGGACTCACTAAATTGTGAGGCTCAACTTTCTTCCTGGGATTATAGGTGTGAACCACAGTGCCCAGCCTGGGGGATGGATTTTTAATTTTCTATTTTTATGGAATGATTTATGTAAATTTGCATAGCATTTAATTGGTGGAGTTCAAGTTTAGAAGTGGTTGAAAATTACACTCAGCATCTTATAGGTGATGATAAAAGTAATGTCTTAAAACTCTTAATGGACTGATCGCATTTCTTCCATGAAGTGTCCAGTTCCTTTGCCCATTTATTGATTGGGTTTTTGGGGGGTTTTGGGTGTTTTTTTGAGTTCTTTATATATCCTAGAGATTTAATAGTTCAGGTGGCAAAAATTTTTTCCCATTCTGTAGGCTCTCTCCACAGTCTTGCTTCCTTTGCTGTGAAGAAGCTTTTTAGTTCGATATCGTCTCATTTATTGATTCCTGTTTTTACTTTTTACGCTTTAAGTGTCTTGTTGAGGAATTCAGTTCCCAAGACAACATGATGGAGATTTGGGCCTCCTTTTTCTTCTAGTAGGGTGCAGGGTCTCTGTCTAATGCCTAAGTCTACTTTGAATTTTGTGCAGGGTGAGAGATAGGGGTCTAATTTTATTTTGTTACATATGGATTTCCAGTTTTCCCAGCACCATTTGTTGAAGAGGCTATCTTTTCTCCAATGCTTATTTATAGCATCTTTGTCTAGTATGAGATAACTGTATTTATGTGTTTGTCTCTGTGTCTTCTATTCTGTACCATTAGTTTTCATGTCTATTTTGGTACCAATACATGCTATTTTTGTTACTATAGCTTTTTAGTGTAATTTAAATTCTGGTATTTTGATGTCTCCTGCTTCACTTTTCTTTGAGAGCATTGCTTTGATTATTCTGGCCTCTTGTTTTTCCAAATGAATTTCATGACTGCTTTTCTATTTCTATGAAGAAATCATTAGAACCTTAATAGGAATTGCATTAAATTGTATAGTTTTTGATAGTGTGGCCATTTTGACAATATTAATTCTGCTTATCCAAGAACATGGGAGATTTCTTTCTTTCGTGTTTCATAGTTTTCATTGTAGAGGTCTTTCGCCTCTCATTAGATTGATTTTATTTATTTTTGAGGCTATTGTGAATGGGAAAGTTTTCTTAATTTCTCTTTCAGTGGATTCTTCACTGATGTATAGGAATGCAGTTGATTTTGGGGGGGGGGTGTAAATTTTATATCCTGCTACTTTGCTGAATTCATTTATGAGTTCTAGAAGTTTTCTGGAGTTTTGGGGGTCTTCTAAATATATGAAAACATGTTCAACATCACTAGCAATTAGAGAAATGCAAATTAAAACTACACTGGGATTTCATCTCACTCTAGTCAGAATGGCAACTATCTAGAATACAAGTAACAATAAATGTTAGTGAAGATGTGGGGAAAAAGGTACACTCATAAAGTGCTGGTGGGATTGCAAATTGATGCAACCACTCTGGAAAGCAGTATGGAGATTCCTCAGAAAACTTGAAAAGGAACCATCATTTGACCCAGTTGTTTCACTCCTCAGCATATACCCAAAGGACTTAAAATCAGCATACTACAGTGACGCAGCCACATCATTTATAGCAGCTCAGTTCACGATAGCTAAGCTATGGAACCATCATAGGTGCTCTTCTATTACTCAGCCATAAAGAAAAATGAAATTATGACATTTGCTGGTAAATGAATGGAACTGTAGACTATCATGCTAAGTGATAAGCCAGACCCAAAAAATCAAAGACCGAATTTTCTCTCTGATATGTGAATGTTAACTTACAATAGGTGGAAGGGGTGGGGTGGACAGGGAGGAATGGGGGGAAGAAAGGAGGGATGGGAATAGAAAGTAGAATGACTCAGACATTACTTTCCTTTGTTCATATATGAATACAAGACCATTATAACTCCACATTATGTACAACCACAAGAATGGGTGGGAAGTTATACTCCATGTATGTATGATATGTCAAGATACTTTCTACTGTCACGTATAACTAATAAGAACAAATGAAAAATTAACAAAACCTCCTAATGGAACTGAAGAGCTCCCATTAGAAAGAACCAACAAATGGACTGGAGGTGTATCTCAGTGGTTGAGTGCTTGCTCAGCATGCACAAGGCTCTGGGTTTAATCCCTAGCACCACCAAAAAACAATTAGTAAATGTGATGGACATAGTTCATTTGTGGATAGAGATCTTTAAGGGTTAAGAGATAGGAAAGGCTCTTAGGATTGTGAGCAGGGGCACCTAAGACATGAGAAGATATTGGAACAATTGGCTAGATAAGTCCACAAAGCAAGAACCAAGATCAGAAGCCAGGTAGTTTTACCTGTTTTGCTTAACATCAGGTGTTTCCGCCCTTTGGTTGGTAAATGCTTTTAGTTTTCTTTGGAATATTTGCCTTTATGTCAAAAAAAATGAATTTTTTATCTAACTACTTTTCATTTTAGGCAATGATGAAGTAAAACGTGGTGTCCTGCTGATGCTTTTTGGTGGTGTTCCAAAGACAACAGGAGAAGGGACCTCTCTTCGAGGGGACATAAATGTCTGCATTGTTGGTGATCCAAGCACAGCCAAGAGCCAATTTCTGAAGTAAGTTTTGCCTGAAGTAGTACAGGAAAAACTTCATGTAGTTCCAGCCTTACTGTGCTACCAAGAATACAATCAGTATGAATATGATGAGTGTAAATTATCACTCTTGCATATATAACACTCATAAATTAAATAGTATTAAGTTAATACTTTAAATAGGATATAACATTTTATAGTTTTTTGAAATATGGAAAAATTGCCTATAATCCTACATAGAACTCTTAATCTTTCTATATTTCTGTATAAATTATCTTTGTATAAACTTTTTAATATGTAAATTTTTATTTATGTATATGAGTGGTTTATGCATTGTATTTTGTTTATTCATTCACTGGTGGACGTTTCAGTTTTGTCTACCTTCTGGCTATTGTAAATAATGCTTCAGTGAAAGTTGGTATACAGAGTATCTGAGTCTCTGCTTTTAGTTGTTCAGGTAGTTTTAAGCTTTTAAATTTAGGTCTTTATTTTTTTATTTTTATATCTTTTTTGGTGGAGCAGGGGATTGAACCCAGGTACTTGTGCATGCTAGGCAAGCACTCTACCAACTGAGCTTTATCTCCAGCCCCAGGTCTTTACATTTTGAATTGATTTTTATATAAGGCATAATGATGTCCAATTTTTTTCTTTTATACATAGATATCCAGTTGTTCTAACACCAAGACTGTTCTTTCCCTATTGAATTGTTTTGGCAATCTTAACAGAAAATCAACTAACCATAAATGTAAAGTCTGTTTCATTTATAGTCCATTAATTTCTCTAAGGCCAATGCTATGCTGTTTTGACTACAGCATCTTGGTTATAAGTTGTGAAATTGGGAAGTGTGACTCTTCCAATTCTGTTCTTTTTCTATGTTGTTTTAGCTTATTCTGGGGCTTCTGAGTTTCACATGAATTTTAGGATCAGCCTCTCAGTTTCTACAGAGAAGCCACCTGGGATCCTGGTAGTAATTACTACCAGGCAATGATGAAGTAAAACGGGGTGCCCTGCTAATGCTTTTTTGGTGGTGTTCCACCAAATTGAATTCATAGATCAATTGAGAGTGCATTGCAGGTTGGGCATGGTGGCACATGCCTGTAATCGCAGCATCAGGAGTCTGACGAAGAAGGATTGCAAGTTCAAAGCCAGCCTCAGCAAAAGCAAGGTGCTAAACAACTCAGTGAGACCCTGTCTCTAAATAAAATGCAAAATAGGACTGGGGATGTGGCTCGGTAGTTGAGTGCCACTGAGTTCAATCCCCAGTGCCCACCTCCCCCAAAATGCATTGGGATGGGGTGAGGTGGCTACTGGGAATTGAACCCAGACCACTCTATTATTGAGCTGTGTCCCCTCTCCTTTTTTTTTTTTTTTAATTATTATTAATCTTGAGACAGGATCTTGCTGAATTGCTGAGATTGACCTCAAACCTGCAATTCTCCTGCCTGACCCTCTTGAGTAATTGGGATTACAGGCATACACTTCTCCAGCTGTACTATATTAACATTTCAACAACATTAAGTCCAATTCATGAATATGGAATATCTATTAACAGTACTTTCTAGTATTCAGAGTGGAAGTTTGCACTTTCATTGAATTTATTCTAGAGTAGTTTTTCTTCTTGATGCCATTAGAAATAAAAATTATTTTATTTTGGGTCTTTCACTGCAAGTTCAGAGAAGATTAGTGGTGGTGGTGGTTGATTTTGTTTGCCAGGGATTGAACTCAAAGGCACTTAACCACTGAGCCACGCCCCCAGCCCATTTTATTTTTTGAGACAGGGTCTCACTAGGTTGCTTACAGCCCTATTAAGTTGCTGAGGCTGGCTTCAAACTTGCAATCCTCCTGCCTCAGCCTTCCAAGCTGCTGGGATTACAGATGTGAGCCACTGTGCCTGGCCTATCATATATCTACAAAATAATGATGAGTGGAAAATTTCTCCTTTCCAGTTTGGATATCTTTTTTCTTGCCTAATTTCCCTTGCTAGATTCTTTATTATAATGTTAAATAGAAGTGACGTAGAAGTAGACATCTTTGTCTGAGATCTTATTCCTGACCTTAGGCCAAAGCAGTCAGCCTTTAGCCTTAAAACATAATGTTAACTGTGGGGTTTTATAGATGCTGTTTATCAGATTAAAGAAAAATCCTTTAACAGGTTTAGGGCATAGCATATTGGTTTTCAGTTGTTAAAGTAATTGAACTTCTGGAATAAATCTCACATCTAGTTTTGTCTTGTATTTTGTTTTTATTGCAAATCTTACAATAGAACATTGTTGCCAAATTGTCAAAACTTTCATTTTCCATTTCACAGGATTGGTTTTAAATGCATTTTTAAAAGTCAAAGAATATAAGGTTTCCCATTCAGTTTGTGGCATGTCTTGTCTTTTTTTTTTTGGTACTGGGGATTAGACCTAAACCCAGGGATGCTTAACCACTGACATACATCCCCACCACTTTATTTTTCATTTTGAGAAGGGGTCTCACTAAATTACAAGGCTGGCTTCAAACTGAGGCTTCCTGTCTCAACTTTCCAAGTTGCTGGGATTATAGGCATAAGCAACTGTCGTATGTCTTTATGAATCGCTTAAGCTTACTGCAACTCTTAGATGTTCTTCATTAACATAACCTGTCAGCTGATTTTCCTAGAAAGGGAATGTATGTGTAGTCACATTCTAATGAGTCTTTATATGATAACCTTGAACAGGCATGTAGAGGAGTTCAGCCCCAGAGCTGTCTACACCAGTGGCAAAGCATCCAGTGCTGCTGGCTTAACAGCAGCTGTTGTGAGAGATGAAGAATCTCATGAGTTTGTCATTGAGGCTGGAGCGTTGATGCTGGCTGATAATGTAAGATTGTTTTTTTCACTCTTGTATATAAAGAAGTCAGATTACCTCCTTATCCTATCAGTAAGGACTTATAGTTTCTAGTAAAATAGATATCCTTTTAAAAAGTATTTTTAACATGTAGGTCAGTTAATTAATCTAGAATTAATTGGGATTATTTTCATTAATCAACACTTTCAAAGCTTTCCTAGAATGTGATAACCTGCTCTGAACATGTGTGAGTGCTGTGACTTGGCAGCTTTTTTTTTTTTTCCTCCTTTGCAGCTTGTGAGATCTTTATGAGTAGATCTCTACACAGGTGCATATTATGCATTTTATGTATATTTGACATTGATCTGTTAGATTTATGAATACATGTAAATTGTACTGTACATGTTTATATTCATTATATCCTACCTTCATTTTTCACTTCCCCAGCCTTTAAATCAATGCTGAGAGGGCCCTAGGGTGTATTGGTACCAAGGCTTACACAATTTCACCGTTGCATAAAGTATCTTGATATTTTTAGGTTTGGTCTTAGTTTTTTGGGTGAATCAAGTGTTTTGGTCCTTCAAGCTCTGGGATCTGTCAAATTATTTTGCTTAAAAGAGGGAATTAAGAATGCTTATTTACCTACTTTCTACTTGTTTAGGAGAATGGAAAAGTCTCTGGTAGCAAATTGTGAGCTGGTTATTTTACATGCATAAGGCAGATTCTTATGCTAGATCTGTTTGGTTATAGGGTGTGTGCTGTATTGATGAATTTGATAAGATGGATGTGCGGGACCAAGTTGCTATTCATGAAGCTATGGAACAGCAAACCATATCCATCACTAAAGCAGGAGTGAAGGTATGTGTGTCCACTTCTGTTCCACTGCATCATTCCATAACCCTGTAGATAAATGAAAAAATTTAGTAATTCAACATGTAATGCTGTTTGTTAAAACGAAAAATAAAGTCCTAAGAACTAGTCATCCAAACTATAGATATTGTTTAGGGAACTCTGTAAAAGTGTTGTTTTGACAGAAAGTAAAGGAAGTACTAGTAAAAAATTTTTAGTGTTTCACTTCAAAATTTTTATGAACAAAGCTTGTATATTTGATTAAACCATGCTTTTAGTTATAACAAAAATAACCATTTTTCTAGTATCACCAATATAAAAAAAGATCAACAGATTATTTAAATAACCAATTATAGAATCTAAACTTTTTTTAAAAAGAATTTTTATAAGTATTTTTACTTGTGATATAATGTATGAAATGTAGGATTTTTTTTTTTTTTTTTTTTTTTTTTTTTTAAGAGAGAGAGAACTTTTAATATTTAGTTTTTAGTTTTCGGTGGACATAACATCTTTGTATGTGGTGCTGAGGAGGGAACCGGGCCGCACGCATGCCAAGCGAGCACGCTACCACTTGAGCCACATCCCCAGCCCAGAATCTAAACTTTTTTAAAAGCAACAGTTTCAAGTAATTAAGAAAAAATTAAATAGTATACTAAATTACAAATTTAAAAAGAAGTCTTTCCCTGTAACTCCCAACACAATAGATATTCAGGAATGTATCAAGTATATCTCTTTCAGTAATATTTTATACATTAGTAAGCAAATACATGTAGTATTATTCCTTGCTCATTTAACTTTATAATATTGACAGTATTTCTATACCAACGCATAGATCAACTTTATATTTTATTTTAATAATTTAACCTTTATTTATTTTTTGTTGTTTATTTGTTTTTATGTGGTGCTGAGGATCAAACCCAGGGCCTCACCTGCCTTGGCAAGTGCTCTACCTCTGAGCCACAATCCCAGCCCTTGATTTATTATTATACTTTGGAATTCAGTTGATGGTACCATAGTTGGGTTCTTTACACTCTGGTAAAGTGACATGTAGGTCATGTTTAGTCTTTTTTGTATGACAGACAATATTGTTGTAAACATCCTTGAATACAGCTTCTTATATCTTGATGTAAGATTATTGCTAACAAATTGCTGGCTTAAAGGATGTGCACATCACACCACCAGCAGAATGTAGGATGCCTGTTAGTTGCCCTGTCGTTTATCAGACTTTACTTTTTGATGATCTGATAAATAGAAAATGGTTGCTTATTATTTTGGCTTGCTTATTTAGTTAATTATGAGGGTGATTGGGCTTTTTGTTAAGTTTGTTGGCTGTTTCAGGTTTCTTTGTAAATCTCACAATTCTTTCTTTTGTGGACAGGCTACTCTAAACGCCAGGACATCCATTTTGGCAGCTGCAAACCCAATCAGTGGACACTATGACAGGTCAAAGTCATTGAAACAGAATATAAATCTGTCAGCTCCAATTATGTCCCGATTTGATCTCTTCTTTATCCTGGTGGACGAATGTAATGAGGTAACCATGTGAGCTCTTGCTCTTAGCTTCCATTTTTATTTCTAGTTTGAATAATTCAGTAAGACAAGGCTGAAAGATAGCTGCCCAACAGCTAGTGCATGCATGTGCATTGACCTTTCATTTTCCTCAGGGTGGCATGGGCTTAGACAAAGGATTTAGTAATAATTTCCTATATTAAGGTATATCAAGTTTTTTGGTTTGTTACTTCTTTAAAATTTTCACGAGAAAAAAATATATCACAGTTGACTCCCAAACCACAATAAGATTTCTATACAAATTTTTTGTTTCAGCTGGGTGCAGTGGCACATGTCTATAATCCTAGCAACTCAGGAGACTGATGAGGGAGGATCTCAAGGCCAGTCTTGGCAATTTAGCCAGACCCTGTCTCAAAGTACAAAACATAAAGGGTTGGAGATATAGTAGCACTGGGTTTAACCCCCAATACAAATATATATATATAGAGAGAGAGTGTGTGTGTGTTTTGTTTCATTGGTTGCTTTGATTTAGTTTTTCAATCACTTTAAAAATAACTGGGATGCTAAACAGATTTTCTTTTTCTAAATCATGAGTCATTTGTCTTCCTATTTCATTCCATCAACTTGTTAAATATATAATACTTTTGTCTATCTGATCATGTGATAGTTTAAGATTGAGTGAAATCCCTAGCACTCCCTCACAAAATTGAGTGAAAAATTCTAGACTTATTTGCACTGAGACTAAATATTAACATTTAACATCTCAGAAGTGCACAAGTACAATATGTAGGAGCTGTTATTAGAAGTTGTGCTTTTAATTGCTGAGCATGGAGGTCTTCCATTTCATTGAGCACATTATATAATTCTTGATTCCAGTGGAACTTCAGAAATTATCTTTAATAAAATTTCATCATGTGAATGTTTAGGGGGCTTTTTTTTTTTTCTTCACAAATGTATAGGTATATATAACCCTCAGATAATCAGGACTTGTTTCATTTTCATATATTTCTGTTTGTGCATGACTTATTAAATGATTTTGGGAACAGGGGAGATCAAGTTATAAGCCTTTAAACATTTTCGTTAGGAATAATTCAAAGCTTATAGAATTGTAAGAAATACTTTCCTCAGAAACTTGTTATGGGGGCTGGGGTTGTGGCTCAGTGGTATAGTTCTCGCCTAACATGTGAGGCACTGGGTTTGATTCTCAGCACCACATATAAATAAATAAAATGAAGGTCCAATGACAACCAAAAAATTTTTAAAAACTTGTTATATAATACTTAAGTGGCATATTAAAGGTTGTTTTTAGCTCTGAAATTCTTATTGCCTAGGATAATCTGGAGTAGATAATGCTGTGACTGACAAGTGATTTTCTTGTTTTGAATTAGGTTACAGATTATGCCATTGCCAGGCGTATAGTAGACTTGCATTCAAGAATTGAGGAATCAATTGATCGTGTCTATTCCCTTGATGATATCAGGAGGTATCTTCTCTTTGCAAGACAGTTTAAACCCAAGGTAACCTGCTCTTCTGTGCTGGGATAAAGCATAGAATGTATGTTATTAAAGTGAGATTAAAGCAAGTGGGTTATGGAAATTAACTAAATCTGTATTTGTTTTTTACATTTAAGTTTGAGAAGTTTTTTTTTTTAATATTTATTTTTTTAGGTGTAGATGGACGCAACACAATGCCTTTATTTTTATGTGGTGCTGAGGATGGAACCTGGGTCCCACCCATACTAGGCGAGCGCTCTACCACTGAGCCACAATCCCAGCCTGGGAGTGTTTTCTTAACAGCAATTTGTTTCTTTTAAAAGGGGATTTTTTTTTTTTTTTTTTTTTTTTTTTTGGTTAGGTGGTAATAAAAAGATTCTTACCAGAAAAGAGTTTTGGAAAACCAAGTAACTGGATTCCTTTTATCACCAAGAATTTTTAAAATGTTTGCCTAAGAGTGCTTTCTTTGCTTGCACAGGCCCTGGGTTCAATCTCCAGCACCAAAAAAAGAAAAAGAAAAAAAGAAAGAAAGGAAAAGAAAACACTGGATTCCTCTAGGCTATTATGATGAATATGAAATACTGTTATAGTAATAGATGTAGTTCTATTGGATTGAATCTGTACTGGATCAAAGACCCTATTATGCATTTGTTTTTAAAAATAAAATCCATATATCAAAATGATACAAATAGGAAAGAAGTCAAACAATCCCCGTTTGCTAATGACATGATCCTATATCTAGAAAACCCACAAAACTCCAACAGAAGCTTATAAAATGAGTCCAGCAAGGTAGGAGGATACAAGATAAACACCCGTAAATCATAGCTTTCTTATACTCCCAATAGTGGTTCAGCTGAGGAAGAAATCAGGGAAACCATCCCATTTACAATAACCTCAAAACAAACCAACAAACAACAACAAAAAAACAAACTTGGGAATTAATCTAACCAAGGAGATAAAAGAACACAACAATGAAAATTATAGAACACTGAAGAAAGAAATTTGAAGAAGGCCTTAGAAAATGGAAAGACCTCGTATGTTCTTGGATAGATGGAATTAATATTGTCAAAAGAACCATATGGGGCCCAGGGTTGTGGTTCAGTGGTAGAGTGCTTACAGAGTACATGTGAGGCACTGGGTTTGATCCCAGCACCACCTAAAAATAAAGAATACGTATTATGTCCATCTACAACTAAAAAATATTTTTAAAAAAAGAACCATATGACTAAAAGCAATATGCAGATTTAATACAGTCCCCATCCAAATGCCAATGAAATTCTTATTTGAAAAAAACAATTCTTAAATTTATGTGGAAGAGTAAGAGGCCTAGAATAGCCAAAGCAATACTGAGCAAGGAAAGTGCTACGGGAATCATTATATTACCTGATCTGAAATTATATTGAAGAGCTGTACTAACAAAAACAACATAGTGTTAACAATAAAATAGACATGAAGACAAATGGAACAGAATAGAAAACACAAAGACAAACCCACATACTTAGAGCCATCTGATACTTGACAAAGGTACCAAAAATATATTTTGGAGAACATAGAGCCTTTTTAACAAATGGTGCTGGGAAAACTAAATAGCTATATGTAGGAAAATGAAACTAGATCTCTTTCTTTCTCTGCATAAAAGTTAAATTGAAGTGGATCAAAGATTTGAACTAGATCAGAAACCTTGCAACTATTTTTTTTTTAAAGAGAGAGAGAATTTTTAATATTTATTTTTTTTTAGTTGGCAGACACAACATCTTTGTTGGTATGTGGTGCTGAGGATCGAACCCAGGCTGCACGCATGCCAGGCGAGTGCGCTACCGCTTGAGCCACATCCCCAGCCCCCTTGCAACTATTAAAAGAGAACCTAGGGGGTCTGGGGATGTGGCTCAAGCGGTAGCGCACTTGCTTGGCATGCATGTGGCCCTGGGTTCGATCCTCAGCACGACATACAAAGATGTTGTGTCCGCTGAAAATTAAAAGATAAAAAAAATAAATAAATATTTTTAAAAAGAGAACATAGGTCAATACTCCATCATATAGGTGCTAGCACTAACTTTCTCAACAAAATTTCTGAAGTCAACAAATAAACCAAGAATCAATAAGTGGGACACCATCAAATTAAAAAGCTTCTGCACAGTAAGGGAAAAAGATTGTGAAGAGAGAGCTTACAGAAAGAGAGAAAATCTTGGCCAGCTACTTTACTGATAGGGGATAGAACTCAATACACACACACACTCATTCTCTAACCAAATTAATAAATGGGAAAAATAACTAAAGAAGAATCACACCTGTAATCCTATCCCCTCAGGAGGCTGAGGCAGGAGGATCACAAGTTCAAAGCCAGCCTCAACGGTTTAGTGAGGGCCTGAACAATTTTACAAGACTCTGTCTCAAAAAAGGATTGGGTATGTGGCTCAGAGTAAGTGCCCTTGGGTTCAATCCCTAGTACCAAAAGAAAAAGACACAAATAGGCAACAAATGCTCAGCCTCTGTAGCAAATAAATAAATCAAAATGAAACTAAGATTTCATCTTATTCCAGTCAGAATGACCGTGATCATGAGGACAGATGCTGTGGGGGGATATACTTCCACATTTTGGGTGGGATGGCAGACAGGTACCACTTAAGCAGTATGGGAATTCCTCAAAAAACTAGGAACACCACATGACCCAGTTATCCCAGTCTTCGGTATTTTCCTAAAAGAACTAAAATCGGTATGCTATAGCAATACAGCCATCTCAGTTTTTATAGCAGCATAATTTACAATAGCTATATTATGGAATCAACCCAGTTGCCTATCAGTAGATGAATGGGACCCGGAATGTGGCTCAGTAGTAAAGTGCTTGCCTGGCATGTATAGGGTCCTGGGTTCAATTCCCAGCATCATAAAATAATAATAAAAATTAAAAATAGATACGTGGGTTAAGAAATTGTGGTATGCATACATAGATAGTTTTTCTTTCTTGTGGGAGTATCAAGGATTGAACCCAGAGGCACTTAATCACGGAGCCACAACACCAGCCATTATTTGAAACAGGGTCTATCTATTTAAGTTGCTTGTTAGAGCCTTACTACATTGCTGATATGGCTTTTTTTTCTTCTTCTTTCTAAAAAGGGGGTGGGAGGGGAGGTTATGGCTTTTTTTTTTTTTTAAGAGAGAATTTTTAATATTTATTTTTTAGTTTTTGGTGGACACAACATCTTTTTTGTATGTGGTGTTGAGGATGAAACCCGGGCCGCACACGTGACAGGCGGGCGCACTACTGCATGAGCCACACCCCCAGCCCCTGATATGGCTTTGAAGTCACAGTCCTCCTGCATTAGCTTCCAAAGCCACTTGGATTATAAGTGTCTGCCATTGCTCTAGGGCTATTTTATTTTTTGAGATGGTCTCACTAACTTGCTTATGGCCTCAAACTTGCAGTCCTTCTGACTTAGCCTCCCAAGTCACTGGAATTACAGGTGTATACCTCTGTGTCTACCTTACACAATGAAATTCTACTCGGCCATAAAAAAGAATGAAATTGTGACATTTGCTGGTAAATGGATGGAAATGGAGGACATCATACTAAGTGAAATAAGCCAGACTCAAAAATCCAAAGGTCAAATGTTTTCTTATATGTGGAAGCTAGAGTAATATAAAGGAAAGGAGGAAGAAAGGATAACATATCAAGAAGATATAGGGAAGACAAGTAATGTAGAAGGAGATCAAAGTGAGAGAATGGAGGGATGGGAAAGGGGAGGCAATGCAGAATTAATTTTTTAAAAATCATGTGTGCATATAAATAGGCCACAGGGAATTTCACTTTATGCATAAGTAAAATGAACCAGTCAAATATAAATAAATGAGCTGGCCATAGTGGCACATGCCTGTAATCCCAGCAGCTTGGGGAGGTGGAGGCAGGAGGATCACTAGTTCAAAGCCAGCCTCAGCAATTTAGCTAGGCCCTAAACAACTCAGTGAGACCCTATCTCTAAAAAAATACAAAAAGGGCTGGGGTTGTGGCTCAGTGGTTAAGTGCCCTGAATTCAATCCCTGGTACTAAGAAGGAAAAAAATAAATAAATATATAGATGAGCAAAAGGAAATTAGCTGAGTAGAGGAAGGAGAGAGGATAGGATGGAAAATAGGGGAGCATATATGATTTTTGTTGGGATGAACCCACCTACTGTGTATGACTGTAAAGCTTAATAAAAATAAGCAAACCTTCACAATGTGCATCTCTTATTGTTGGCATTTTCCTACAGTAAACTATGAAAAGGAAATATTTTGTTTTATTCTAGTTGAGGTTTTTACACTTGTCTGATTTTAGAGAATTCTCTTTAGCTTTTTATTGTCTGTTACCTTCACTTGATTATTCATGATATTGGGCTGGCTCTTATTCTCCCAGAGGAAATTCAGTGTAAAACAAAGGGTTATGAGTGACTTGTGTGTAAAAAGTATGTTTTCCATGACTGTATCTTGGTTCCTATGTGACCCTGGCCACTTCTTTAATATGCTGAGTTCTTGCTTTAAAAAACGAAATTTGGGTTGTAAATTTACTGAAAAAGCCAATATATATTTATGTTGACTTCCTTTTTCCCAAAAACAGCATGAGTTAAGAAATTGAGCATCAAGGTAATCTGAGCATTAATTTATTTAATGAGCTTTGACATCCAGAGATGTATAAGGTTTTATATCTTATTCTATTATAAACATCATTTAGAAATGGCCATTTGCTTAAATTCTAAGTCTGCTGTCTCCATGTTCTTAAAATTAGTATATGGAATTCAGAGGCCTCCTTGGCATTAGTTTCTGTAGTAATTCATTGTTGGTGACATCATTGCTGTTTTAAAACAGATTTCCAAAGAATCAGAGGACTTCATTGTGGAACAGTATAAACGTCTCCGCCAAAGGGATGGTTCTGGAGTAACCAAGTCTTCATGGAGGATTACAGTGCGTCAGCTGGAGAGCATGATCCGTCTCTCTGAAGCTATGGCTCGGATGCACTGCTGTGATGAGGTATGAGTCACTTTGACATGATGAAAATTGAAATTAATTTCTTGGCTTATAGGCATATTTCTATCTTTGGTATGTTCATCCTAGAATTATTTGCAGATTTATTTTTGTGTAACTGCCACACGCTTACAGGATACATGACCATGAAAATTTTTTCTCTTTAAGAAGGTTGCTATCAAGCATTTATTAAACTTGAGTGGTTATATCAATATTAATGAGATAATCATAGATAATAGTGAGCTACCATTTATTCAGGAAAAATGTATTTAGACTCTACAGTGTGCTAGGACTCTGGGCTGAGGAAATAGGTATGATCATGTAATCTCTGGCCTCAAAAGAAATTCTTAGGTTTTTATAATATATGGGGATTGTTTTTCTTAGTTGGAGTTTTTTATTTTTTGGTACTGAGAGTTGAACTGGGCCTCATACATGCTAAACATGTACTTTACTACTGAGTTATACCCCCAGCCCTATGGTCTTTTAAATCGTTCTTTGATCCCTGGGTTCCATAGGAATATATTAGAGAGTGTTGAGAAGTAAAAAAAATTTGTACCTTGGAAGGGTATTCAAGCCCCCCGTCTCTGCTTCAGCTGAAGTAGCCTTTATTTAATTTTTTATATTAGGTTAGATGTAAGATTTTGTTTGTTTATCAAAGGGGCTTGGATTTATTAAAAGTATATATATATATATATATATTACATAGAAGAAAATGTACACCTTGGTGATTTTTTGTTTCCTTTTTTAACATACATTCTTAATGACTGCTGAAGATAAAAAAAACATTTCTATTCACAAGTTCAAAGCCAGCCTCAGAAATTTATGGAGACCTAAGCAACTTAATATGACCCTCTCTCAGAATAAAATATACAAAGGGCTGGGGCTGGGCACAGTGGCACACACCTGTAATCCTGGCGGCTCTGGAGGTTGAGGCAGGAGGATTGTGAGATCAAAGCTAGCCTCAGCAATGGTGAAGTGCTAAGCAAATCAGTGAGACCCTGTCCCTAAATAAAATACAAAAAGGGCTAGGGATGTGGCTCAGTGGTTGAGTACCCCTAAGTTCAATCCTCAGTATCAAAAAAAAAGAAAATCTATATTCCTGAAAGTTTCCTTATTTCCCTTTTCAGTCTTAGCTTCCTCCACCCCCCTAATAATAATTTTTCAGACATCAGGCACTATTTTTATCTTATAAATTGTTTTTCCTCCTTTTTTTTTAGATTTTCTTGGGTTTGTTTGTTTGTTGGGGGGGGGGCGGGCACTAAGGATTGAACCCAGGAGCATTTCATTGCAGTATATCCCAAGTCCTTTTGGCTATTTTGATACAGTTGCTGAGGGTCTCCTAAATTGCTGAGGCTGGTCTCGGACATGCAATCCTCCTGCTTTGGCTTCCCATTCACTGGGATTATAGATGTGTACCACCATACTGAACTAAGTTTTCAGATTTTCTGATGCATTATTTGACAAAGTACTTTCACATTAACTTACTTAATAGTCTTTGACCCACCAAATGTTTAATGTGTACCTTTGTGAAATAAAATATGAATTGAGAGCCCTAACTAGTGGGAGTGAGATATGCATTTAATTAAACCTGTAAGGAATGAAGGAATATATATTTTTTGAGAGGAGAGTGTTATGATAGAACATTACAAACAAGAGTAAAGAAGTCAGAAGTCAATTATTTTATTCCTCAAGAAGAGGAGAGTTTATGGAGGTGCTAGTATTTAAGCCTCATCCCTGAAGAGAGCAGAATTTCAAAATGAGTTCCAGAAAACTAATATGTGACTAGGCATGGTGTTGCATGCCTATAATTCCAGCAACTCCGAAGGCTGAGGCAGGAGAATCACAAGATCTAGCCAGCTTGGGCAACTTTTTGAGACTCCATCTCAAAAGGACTGGGGATGTTTGACTCAGTAAGTAGAGTGCCTCTGTATTCAATCCCCAGTACCATACATAAACACGCAAAAAAACTCATCTGTGTCTTAGGGCAATCTCTAATATAGTTATCATTTTTTAAAATTAGTCTTTATTTTATTTTTTATAGATGGGCACAACATATTTTATTATTTTATTTTTATATGGTGCTGAGGATTGAACCCAGTGCCTCACACATGCTAGGCGAGCACTCTACCACTGAGTCACCTCCCCAGCCCTTAAAATTAGTCTTTAAATAGGTAGAAGGGTCACATAATCTAAAAATAAGTACACATAACGTATACACACACATAACTTGTTTTGGATGAAATTGGGTATCTTTTCATATATTTTAAGAGCTTGTATTATCTCCTTTTATGTTTATTCTTTGTCAATTTTTTATTATTTTAGAATGTTTTCCTCCAATATTGTTTGAACTTTCCCATTATTTCCTCTAAGAGTTCCATCATTTGCATTTAAATCATCTAAACATTGGTATTTATTCCACTATAAGATATAAGACATGGGGCTGGGGTTGTGGCTCAGGTAGATCGCTCGCCTACCATGCGTGAGGCCCCGGGTTGGATCCTCAGCACCACATAAAATAAAAACATTGTGTCCACCTCTAAGTAAAAAAAAAAAAAAAAGATATAAGACAGGAATCACTTGAAACCCTGGCCCCTCCCTTAATTCTTTTTTAAGCTGTTTTCCAACACCATTAGTTCATTTTATTCTTTTCACATTGGTTTGGTATGCCTTTATTCCATATTCATATGGTTGCTAGGATCTCTTTCTAAAAGATTTTCTGATTTTGTTCTTTTAGGCCTATCAGGTCCTGTCACATTGGTACCCTGATTTTTTAATCAGTGGGGCTTTATATTTTAAATGTAGGGCTACGCTAGTTGCAATGCATTGTTTCTTTTGGCTGTTAGTAACTTAGAAATGAGCTTGCTTAATTTACAAACAAAAAGCTATTGAAATTCATATTGATATAACATTAAACATATATTATAACTACGAAAATTCACTTTTTTTTTTAATATTGTGCTAAGAATTGAACTCGGTGCCTTGCACATGCTAGGCAAATGTTCTACCACTAAGCCACATCCCCAACTCAAAATTCACATCTTTATGATTAATTTTCCTAATTAAGAATGTTATAGCAGTTAGAGTGGATTGGAATTTGCTACTATAAAAATCTCGGCCACTTTAAAACAAATCTTTTTGATCATGCTACATGTCCGTTTAGTCAGCAGGGGCCTCTTTGTGTCACTCAGATTCCGGCTGATGGAGGCTGATAAGGGCTCAATCTTGAGCCAAGTATCTGTGAAAGCAAAAGCAAGGAATAGAACAGGTAGAGAGTCACCTTGCTCCTCTTAACCATTAATCCAGAAGTGAAACTTCTGCTCACATTTCTGTGATCAGAGAAGTTAATGTGGCTATATAACCTAAATTAAGCAGGTAGAGAAGTGACTTTCTTCCAGATCCCCAGAATGGGGGAAAAAAAATTCTGAATTCTAATGACTACCACAAGTATCGGTATCTTTTGTTTCAGTAGTGTTTAAATTTTTCTTTATGTGATTTTTACGTATTGTTTTTTTTATATTTTGTCATCTTTTTTTCGTTACCAAAGGTAGAATCTTGTATTTCATTTTCTTTTTTTTTTTTTTTTTTTTTTTTTTTTTTTTTTTTAAAGAGAGAGAGAGAGAGAATTTTTAACATCCACTTTCTAGTTCTCGGCGGACACAATATCCCTGTCCGCATGTGGTGCTGAGGATCGAACCCGGGTCGAACGCATGCCAGGCGAGCGCGCTACTGCTGAGCCACATCTCCAGCCCTTGTATTTCATTTTCTAAATGTACATTTTCATTGCTGTATTATAGTCTGTTGACAAATATGCCACAATTTGTTCATTCGTTGTTCTGTTAATGAACATTTGAGTAACTTGTAATTTTGGTTCTTATGGGACATACTTTTGTATGTGTTCACATTTTTGTGAGTACATATCTAGAAGTAGAATTATTGGGTCTTTGATAAATATTTAGTAAAAACTGCCAGTTTTATATCAGTTTGTTTGCTGTGCATTCCTGCCAATACTTAATATTATCAGCAATTTTAGCCATTCCGGTAAGGTTATAGTACGATTTCGTGGTGTGTGTGTGTGTGTGTGTGTGTGTGTGTGTGTGCAGTTTTTTTTAATCTATTTAATATGTCAAGAAGATTGACTTAACTGAATTATTTCATCATTCTTGGTTTAGGTTCAACCTAAACATGTGAAGGAAGCTTTTCGATTACTGAATAAATCAATCATTCGTGTAGAGACACCTGATGTCAATCTAGATCAAGAGGAAGAGATCCAGATGGAGGTAGATGAGGGTCCAGGTGGCATCAATGGTGAGATTTTTTTCATAACTCTTCTGTACTTAGGGACTAAAATCTTCTTTTAGATGTCGTATGATGCAAGTATACTTGTTGATGATTTGGAGTGTATTTAGTAAAAGGGGAAAACATTAAATTGTTTTAGCCATTTATAAGTTAATATAATATAATTAAATAGTTGATATAAAATATGTATATGCTTAGCTGGGCATGGTGGCACATGCCAGTAATCCTAGTGTCTCGGGAGGCTAAGGCCAGGAAGATTGCAAAGTTGATGCCAGCCTTAGCAACTTATTGAGACACTGTCTGAGCTGGGGATATAGCTCAGTGGTAGTTCAGTCCCCAGTAATAAAAAAAAAAAAAAAAAAAAGCGCGTGTGTGTGTGTGTGTATGTATACACACACACACACACACACATGCTTGAAAGAAATTCAAATGATGGTATTAGACTTAAGTCCTTTGGCCTTCACCCTTATTTTCACCCTTATTTTTAGTATTGTTACTTTGATCTTGAATTAAAAACATTTTTCAAGCACATTATGACAAGTAACTTAGAATTGTTAATTTTGTATATGATACTGTAAATGGACTTTTATATCATGAAATCTTTGTCTTCTATCCCTCATATTCCTTCATATCTTCACTAGTAAAGTCTATCAGTTTGCTTCTAATTTATTTGTAAATGTTTGATAAGGGAATGTTGAAGTCATAAAAACAAGATGCAGGTAATTAATTTTTCATATAGGTCATGCTGACAGCCCTGCCCCTGTGAATGGAATCAATGGCTCTAGTGAAGACATAAATCAAGACACCATTCCCAAAGCTTCCTTAAGACTGGGCTTTTCTGAATACTGCCGAATCTCCAACCTTATTGTTCTTCACCTGAGAAAGATGGAAGAAGGTGAGGCTATGTCTAATATTGTTCCGTGCTCACTTATATAAGCTGTATTTACATAAGCCACTTTGGATTGCTAAATATTGTATTGTTCTAGCAAAAGAAATGATAAATCATTACACAGACTCGATTTTTTTTCCCTTTTCTTTCTCCCCTCCCCCACCCATTTTCTGCATTTTATTTTATCACACACTCACTTTAGCAAAGTAAATTTATGGAGTATCAACATAACCTGCCAGCCTGAACATTTTCCAGCAAGTTTATTGTCAGAAGTTTTTGGATCAGGCTGGGGATATGGCTCACTTGGTAGAATGCTTGCCTCGAATGCACAAGGCCCCAGGTTCAATCCCTAGCACCACCAAAAAAAAAATTATGGGTCGTTCTTATTTAATGATCTTGGCCTATTTTAGTAATTTTGAAGCAGAATTTTTGGATCTGATAACATACAAAGATACACATAGGACTGGGGGTGTAACTCAGTGGTAGAGCACTTGTATGTTGTTTGCTTGTTTTTGTTTTTTGTTTGTAGTGCTGAGGATCAAACCTTGAGCCTCACACATGCTAAGCTAGCACTTTTTAACTGTTATATATTCCCTCAAATCCACAAATGTTTTAAAGATGCAAAATTACTACTGTTGGGCTGGGGATATAGCTCTCAGTGGTAGTGCATTTGCCCACCATGCACATGGCTTTGGTTCCATCCCCGGCACTACCAAGAAATTTATCAGTTATAGAAGAAAAAACCAGAGATTGTCTTACCTTACTGAATATTTGAACTCTGCAGTTTCTGCCCTTGTTTCCCTAGAAACTGTGGACCAGTAGAAGGAGAAGATGCAATAAAGTGGTCACTACAACACATCAGCTGTTTTATCCCCACTCCTTTCTCTCATAAATTAAAAATTAGGGAGATCTCATGTTTTTTTTTTTTTTTTTTTTTTTTCCTGTTGTCTTGCAGGTGGGGGGGGGTTCAGGGCTCAGGTATTTGAGCATGTTAGGCAAGCACTTTGCCACTGAGTTATACCTTTAGACTCCATGTTCTTGTATTCATGTTATACTTCATTATTCTTTTTATATGTTTGTTTATATTATCATGAAATATAATTTATATAATATTTATATATTTATATTTCTATTATTATATATTATTATTATATTTAATTTTTAGTTGTTGTTGGACACAATACCTTTATTTCACATATTTATTTTTATGTGGTGCTGACGATCGAACCCATGGTCTCACACATGCTGAGTGCTCTACCGCTGAGCCATGACCCCAGCCCTGGGTTTTTCTTTTTCTTTTTTTTTTTTTTAAGTTGGTAATGGGCCTTTATTTTCTTTATTTATAGGCAGTTCTGAGAATCTAACCAAGTGCCTCACACATGCTAGGCAGGTGCTCTACTACTGAGCTACAATTCCAGCCCCTGTAACTTAAGTTTTAAACATAGCAAACTGTTGATGGAAGAAAGACATGATTATCACCCAGACATTGCATTCCACAAGTAAAGTTTTTTTTTTCAAGTATTTTTTTTAGTTGTTGATGGACCTTTACTTTATTTGCTTATTTATGTGTTGTGCTGGGAATCGAACCCAGTGCCTCACACGTATGAGGCAAGTGCTCTACCACTGAGCTACAACTCCAGCCCCCACAAGTAAATTTTACTTGGTTTTCTCTTCTTACCGAATCAAGTAACTTGTTATTTCTCAGTCCCCAAGTAATTAGCTGTTTTCTAGCATAGGGAATACAACTTTAAACCGTGGAAGTCACTTGTTCAAGAACTTTTGGACAAAAACACTGAAGTTTTACTGCAGCCATAATAAAACTTTTCAGAGGCATTAACTATTACTTGGAAGAAAATTAAATCTGCATTAGACCCTGAAAAGGGACTAATAAATTAAAAATTTACCTTTTTTGATGTTTTTTATTTTTGCTGGTGCTTGGGGATTGAACCCAGGGCCCAGTATGCACTGAACCCAGGTCTGTTCTGAGTTTTAGTTCCCTAGAATTTTCCTGATTTGATTTTGTATTTTATTTGAAACTGCCTGAACCAAAAAGTAGAGTTTTCTTTTATTACCCTTTATATCGATGGTGATTGTGTTATCTAGGTTCCAGCTTTTCTTGTGAGAGTTCTACCTTGAACAGCTATTAAGTTGGCATGGATAGACCTTGATAGAATAAATTGTTAATTTTTTATTTTGAAGGACCACCTGTGAATTTACTCCAGTGCCAAAGAGGAAATTTATATCTAAGAAGTTTTTGCTTGCTGTTGCTTTGCTCCTAATTTATGCTTTCAGTTTCTCTTAGTGATGAAGCATAACATGAAGGAAAGACCTTCATACTTTGAGATCTTAATAGCTTTAGGACACTTATCTTATCTCTGTTTTATCAGGTTTTTCTTCTTTTCTGGATAAAGTGTACTTTAATACAAATAATATGATAAGTTATTTCTGGCTTAATGCTGAAACATAGTAAACCTTATTTCAGCAGATGTACTTTGTGACAGGTTGATGGTTATCTGTCTGTACATTATCTTGTGTTTGCAAACCCCCAAGGAATGTTTACTGAATTCTTGTAAAATGCATTTTTTTGTTGCAGAGGAGGATGAGTCAGCATTAAAGAGGAGCGAGCTTGTTAACTGGTACTTGAAGGAAATCGAATCAGAAATAGACTCTGAAGAGGAGCTTATAAATAAAAAGAGGATCATAGAGAAAGTCATTCATCGACTCACGCACTATGTATGTACATAATGGCATTTGCTTTAGTAATTAATGAGGGAGTTCATGTCTCCTATCTATATGAGCTCATTAACAAAATGTATTTTTAATGTGTTTACCTTGAATTATTGGGGTGTTAACAAGTAAATAACTTCCTTTGCTAAAACAAGCAGAATTGGGGGGAAATCAGAGAAAGTGGCTTTGGTATCTTAACTGGGTATTTTTAGTTTTAAACCTCTTATTTTCCAGCATTATCACCTGTTTTTTGTATTTCATCTTTCTTATATCCTTATCTCCCATCTTATCCAGTCCAATAATCTTTTTTTTCTTCTTCTTCAGCTTTCTTCTCTCTTTATCTTACTTGTCAAAACCCCAGCCTTGGTTAAATTTAATTTTTAATATTTATTTTTTAGTTGTAGTTGGACACAGTACTTTTATTTTATTAATTTATTTTTATATGATGCTGAGGATCAAACCGAGGGCCTTGCATGTGCTAGGCAAGCACTCTACCACTGAGCTACAACCCCAGCCCAGTTCTTAACTTTTTGTTTTGTCAACTTCACAATAACTGTAAAGCACTGTTGCTTTTCCTTAGACAGTTCATTTTTCCACTCTTAACTATTGCATTGCTTTTCTCCATCCCTTTAATCAGCTGGTCATTCTCAGTATTCAGTCTGTCTGCAGCATTTGTTAGTTGATTACTCCTTCTAGAAAACTACCTTCCCCTTCTCCTTCGTCTTTTGTGTCATTTAGTTTCTTTTCCTGAATCTTTCTCTCTTTTTAGATAATAGACACAAATGTCTTTAGTGTAGGCATTCTCATTTGGTTTTATGAATTCATCCATCTGTTGATGACTCCCAAATTTATAGCTATCTCTCTCACTTCTCCTATAAACTCCAGATGTATATAATCAGTTGACCGCAGAATGAACTAATAGACTTTTTGCCCTTAATGTGTTCAAAACAGTGTTCTTAGTAGAACATAGTGATGCGTACCTATAATCCCAGCAACTTGATGAGACCCTGTCTCAAAATAAAAAGGGCTGTTATGGAGCACCCCTGGGTTTAATCCCCAGTACCACAAAAGAAAAAAGTTCTTTCTTTCCCTCTTCCTCTGTTTTCCCATTTATTCAGTTGCTATAGGCCAGATACCTTGGAACAATCCTTAATTCCTCTGTTCTTTTAATGAAAAGACCTAATGAGTTCTCCAGCTTACCCAGGTCACCGGGCCTGAATCCCTACATCCACTTGAATATTGGCTCTGCCCCGCAGCCAGTCAGGGTTTTTTAGAACAGAACATAGGTTATTTTTCTTCCCTATTATTAAGTGCTTTATTCACATTTAGAATAAAATTCAGTCTCCTTGGCATGCCATGCAGAATCTGGCACAGGTTAGCCCCTGTCTCTCATTTGTTTCATAGCTCTCTTCCTTTTTGCCCATTCCTCGCCAATGACACTGGCCTTGTCATTATTCCTTAGATACACCAAACATGAAGGGCTTTGCACTTGCCTTTGTCTCTTTTTTCTGGGGTCTCTTCAAATGTTACCTTCTCAAAGAAGCCTTTTTTGCCCAACATGTCCCAATAACAGCCTTCTCTATCATCCTGCTTTGTGTTGCTTCACGATAGTTTTTATTGTTTATTCTTTACTTAGGTGTTTAGTTTATCACTCTCAGAATGTAAGCTCCATTCTTGGAGGGCCAAATAAAACTTTGTTTTATTCACTGCTATATTTCTGGAATGTACAGTGGTACCTACAACATAGAGGGGTCAAGTATTTATTGAATGATAGGATTTTCCGGTTCACATGGCAGAGAGGCAACCATCATGCCCATTCACTCAGTAGTGCTCACTATTTAAATATTACACCTCATGTGTTAGGGTTGTATCACCTGAAAACATTACCTGTGGGGTTTAGATGGATATGTGATTATAGTGTGTGTAGAGGGGTGATAACTAATGCTCAGGTCAGGATCTAGTAAATAACTTGTATGAAAATTTAGACTGGATTGAGGTAGCATGCATAACAGAGTTGTCTTTCTAGTGGTGGGAAATGTCTTTGCATAGGCCAGGCCTTTCCTCCCCCTCCCTAGTGCTCCATGGGATCAATACAACATAAAATATCCAGACAAGAAATTTGTGTGAGGATTATAGAACATACCAGGGAGCTAACTGATCTGAATCAAGGTTCTTTTTAGTTTGACTTGCCACTGAATGATAGGATTTTCCAGTTCAAGACAAGAGAACCTGTGCGGTGCTGATCAATATGATAGAGTGCTTCAAAGGGTCCAGTCCCCCATAGTGGCAGCAGTGCTCTAACTATGGGGCATTGCCAAACTACTACTACTTTTGTTTGTACTTGGGATTGAACTCAGGGACATTTGACCACAGAGCCACATCTCCGCCCTATTTTGTATTTTATTTAGAGACAGGGTCTCACTGAGTTGCTTAGCACCTCACTTTTGCTGTGGCTGGTTTTGAACTCCTGATCCTCCTGCCTCAGCCTTCCAAACTCCTGGGATTACAGGTGTGCACCACTGTGCCCAGCTGCCAAACTATTCTTAGGATCAAATCAGTTCTTTTCCATGGGGTTGGCTAAAAGCTCTTCTCATATATGGATATTTTCAACTAATTAACAAATATACTATACTTGAATTTAAGGCTGGGCTCAGTGGCACGTACTGTAATCCTAGTGACTCAGGAGCATAAGACATTCTGAAAGATTAAGCATATGCCACATTCTGCATGTGCTGATATGATAATAGGCTAAATCGTGAAAATATATGAAAGGTGAAATGGATCCATTGGGCCAGTCTTTGAATAACTATAAAACAACTTTATCTTATCAGAATAAAGAAGGCTGAAAGTCTCCATGTGATGTTCATTAGTCAGAGGTTTTCAAAGTTCCATTACGTTTATCAAAATAAGCATTGTGGTTGTGATTGGCAGTGATTATTAATGGTAATGACTAAGGATCTTTCTCCGTAAGAGAATCTGAATAGAAAAGTCAGCCATATAATCCTATCATTCAAGTCTCAAACTCTGGTTTTTGTTTAATGTTTCCAGATCTCAGGTCTGCACGTTTTCTATGCATCCAGTCCTGAACTTGATACTTTCAAGGATTAAAGAAATTTTAGCGGGCTGGGGTCGTGTGGCTCAGTGGTAAAGCGCTTGCCTAGCATGTTCGAGGCCCTGGGTTTGATCCTCAGCACCACATAAGAATAAATAAATAAAAATAAAGGTATTGTGTCCAACTACAACTAAAAAATAAATAATGTGTCTTTAATTTTTTTTAATATTTAACAGTCTCCTTTTAAAAAAAAAGAAATTTTAGCTAGGTGCATTGGCACATGCCTGTAATCCCAGCAGTTCAGGAGACTCATGCAGGAGGATCACAAACTCAAGGCCAGCCTCAGCAGTTTAAATCCACAGTGCATGGATGGATGGATGGATAGATAGGTAGATATGTAGGTCAGTTGTAACTTGCCCCTGGGGTCAGTCCCCAGTACAAAAAACGGTTGAGGGTATAGCTTACTGGTAGAGCACTTGCTAGCATGCACAAAGCACTGGGTTCAAGCCACTGCACTGCCAAAAAAAAAAAAAAAAGCATTTTCTACTTTGGCTTAAGTAGATAATATTAAATAAAATTAAACAGATTTAAATATTAGAGAATTTTGCATAATTTTAAAACTCAAGCATTATCTTATTTTTCCCCACATTCAAGCATTACTTTTTTCAAAGTTATATTTATAATCATTGGATGTAATGTGCCAGGAAACATTAAAATCACATTACCTGTTGAGCTTGCTTATGTTTCTTTAATTTTTTTTTTAAGGTTTATTGTATGAAAAGTTCAGCAACCTAATGGAAAGGGTGTTTAGCAGAACACTGATAGTGATTGTAAGGAATAGTCCTTGTCCTGGAAGTTTTGGATGGTGAAATCAAACAGATATCGGTGATAAACCTTCAGAAGGATTAGTATATCTGGACCTTTTTTTGCCAGGCACAGTGGTGCACATCTGTAATCCCAGCAATTCTCTGGAGGCTAAGTCAGGAGGTTTGCAAGTTTGAGGCCAGCCTCATCAACTAAGTGAGGCCCTACACAACTTATACCCTGTCTCAAAGAGCTGGGGGTGTAGCTCAGTGGTAAGACACCCTGGGTTTAATCCCCAGTACTACAAAAATAAATTTAAAAGTGTGTCTGAACATTTTTATAATACTGCCAGAGACCTGAGGGAAATGTTTGTTTTATAGGACCATGTTCTAATTGAGCTCACCCAAGCTGGATTGAAAGGCTCCACAGAAGGAAGTGAGAGCTATGAAGAAGATCCCTACTTGGTAGTTAACCCTAACTACTTGCTTGAAGATTGAGATGTTGAAAGTAACTGACCAGAGCTAAGTCACTGTGCCACACCACCTCCTGACCTGGAGCCTGGATGGAGCTCTGCTAGGATGAGAATTGTTTCTGGGAATGATGCTTCAGAATTTGTTTTGAGAAATAGGAACTGAGGTGATGGTCCTGTGTATCACATCTATTACATGCTTTCTATCAACATGGGCTTCAGCTTATTCCTTGTGTATTTCTTGTCTTAATGAAGTTGGACCCCCAATAACGTGCGGTTTCTGGAACTGAGACCTTCGTTTTCATGTGAGGAGGAGACCTGTCACTTTCATGGTATATAGTTTATCCTATCTATCAAGGAAATCACTTTTCCAGTTGCCAACTGCTGCTTTTATTCATCAAAATAAAATAACTTGTTCTGAAGTGTCTGTTGGATTTATTTCTGCTCTGCTGTGATTATCATGTCCATATATTTTCAAGTGCTAGTTCTTTTTTGCTAATCTGGGGTGAAGGTGTGGGTGGCATTATGGATTTGGAATTAGGTTCCTTGAAGAGGAGTCACTAGAGAGAATGAAAGCTAGAGACCTTGGAGATGACTTTCCAAGAGTAATTCCAGTGTCTTTTTTTTTTTAAGGTAATTCATAAAAAAGTTTTTCATTAATTTTTTTTCATTACTCTTTAATAATTTCTTTTACTTCTGTGTTCTAAGGGAAATTTTTAAATTGCTCTTATAAAAGTAATGTCACTTTCTGTATTATAAACTGTCTTCAAATTTTATGACTTTTCTAGAAAAAATTCTTGCTCTCCATAAGATTTAGCTATGACCCAAAAAAAAACTTTTTTGTAATACTGGGATTGAACCCAGAACCACTGAGCCACCATGATGTCTTAATTTTTTTTCTCTTATTCTTTTTCCTTTTTGGGGGGAGAGGTGGGAGGCCAGTGCTAGGATAAACCCAAAGCGTTATGCAGGGGCTGAGCTATGTCCTTAGCTCTTTTTTATTTATTTTTAGTCTCACTAAGCTGCCTGGGTTGGCCTCAAATTTGTGTTCCTCCAGAGGGAGGCCCCAGGCTGGGACAAACCCTCTCCTCTCCGACAGAACAAGGGGAGGCGGCCCCAACACCCTTTTTTTCAACATGGATCTCCTCTGCTGCAGCATCCTAGGGGCAGGAGCCCCCCTTCCCTGGGACTGGGGTAGTAAGTAAGGCAGCCTTTGCACCCCAGTCCCCCTTCCCCATGAGGAACACCTTGGGGGGAGAGGGGAATGTGGCAGAACAGGGGAGGCAAGAGGATGAACGCCTGGCACTGGTATCAGCAGTGACTGGTGTCTAAGAATGAAATACTGAAAAAAAATCAACACAACTGTCCAGAGGTAGTTTGTGAACAGAGGAAAGGATGGAACCAGAACCATGGGGGTTGGGGAGGAGCCAGAGAGGCAGTGTGGGTAGGGCAGACTCCTTGTTAATAGTGCCCCAGCATGATGCCACCTTGAACAACAGATGGCCTTCTAGGGGTCTGCACGACCAGTGAGTTTCTGTGTGGTTAAGTTCTCCAGTCAGGTACATTGGCATGTGCCTATAGTCCCAGCCTCTCAGGAGGCTGAGGTAGGAGGATTGCTTAAGCCCAGGAGTTTAAGAGCAGCCTGTGCAATGTAGTGACCCAGTCTCAGAAGAAAAGAAACCTGACTTGAGAATGATGGGGTGAGGAGATCTGGAAGTGCATAGAGGAATTCCACAGTAAATGCAGGGTAAAAGTTACTGTCAATGTATGTTCCTAATTAACAAGGTTGAGACACTGACAATGGGATGAGGAGGCTCATGGTAAAAACGCAAGAAAGCCCTCTCCCATGTCTAGTAGGAAGTTGTTTTTTTTTTTTTTTCCCCATCCAGCCCTGTCCCCTCCCTCCCGCTCCACCCCTTCCTCCCCTCAACTCCGTCTAGCACTCTAGACACCGCTCCCCAGCCCAACTCGCACCTCCCTCCCTGTCCTCCCCCAACTCCCCAGCCTCTTTCCTATTTCGCCCCTCCCTCTCCCTCGGGCCACACCTCTTTACGCCACGCCCCTCCGTCCTCTGGGTCTGAGCCCCGCCCCCGCAGGCAGGTATCACTGGTAGGTGTAGTAGGAAGTTTCTTTACTGATTTGGGGTGGGGAGATCCTGAAAGGAAACAACTTGACTAGAACTGAAACATTAATTTGACCAAATATATACCCCAAAGAAAACTTTAAACCCAGGAAAAATGCCTTCCTTTTTGGTGAATTTGTCCTCTCCCCTCCAGTCCTGCCATCCCACTCCAGAGCAAGATCATGACTGCAAACAATGAAATCCATTTTCATGGCTGAAAATGTGTGCTTACACATCCTCTTTCTTAATGCAGTACTTGATAGGGAGCTAAAGTGGTAAATGGGTTATAGAGCATGTATAAGATCTTGATGAAAATTAGAAAAATATTTGAGTATAGACTGTTCCAAAAGGAAAAGTTTTGAATTTTGTAATGTTGTCAACTGATATATAAATTTAAAGGATTTTTAACCAAATGTCAACAGATATCCACCAGTAAGGAAATCATAAGTTGTAGCATTGGTTTACACACAAAATTACATAGTCATAGATATTGTGAAATGGGGACTATCTCCAGGACACATGCAAGAGGAAATATATAAACACTTCCAAGAAGATTCTGGGAGAATGCATGATAGGAGAGGCCTTGTCCTGTCAGAAAGAAAAAAAAATACTACACAGGTATAGAAATTAAAATAGTGTGTTAGTGGTGCTGGAATATGTGGAAATCTATAAACTTCTGCACATATAGTTTTTCTCTCTTTCCTGATAAATTAGCATTTCAAATAGTTCAGAATGATGACTTGAGAGGCTGAGGCAGAGAATCACAAATTCAAGGCCGATTTTTGCAATTTGTTGAGACTGTCTCAAAGACTAAACAGGACCAAGAATACAGGTTAGTAACAGAGCACCCCTGAGTTCAATCCCTAGTAGTGGGGGAAAAATGGGGAAGAACAGCCTATTCAATAGCATATTAGAAATTGGCCTGCCATACAATATGTACCGTTAAAATTCAGGGTGGGTTAAAGACCTGAAGATATAAAAAGAATAATCAAATATTAGGTAGGTTTGACCTGAGATATTTTTTTCTTTTTAGAAACTGGTACTAGTTAATATATGTTGAAGACACTAGGGAACCAAATTAGGAGAAAATTTTTTCTATCCTGTTTTTTTTTTTTTTTTAATATTTATTTATTTATTTTAGTTATCGGCGGACACAACATCTTTGTTTGTATGTGGTGCTGAGGATCGAACCGGGGCCGCACGCATGCCAGGCGAGCGCGCTACCGCTTGAGCCACATCCCCAGCCCCTCTATCCTGTTTTTGATGAGATGTTCAAACTTAAAATTTTATATCAGTAGTAAGAAAATAAAAATATATGAACATAAATCACAGAAAAATAAATGGCCAGTTTACAAGAACACCTCTAAATCAGAAAAATTAGAATCAGTTTGGGGCAGTAGCTCAGTGGCAGAGCACTTGCCTAGCATGTGTGAGGCACTGGGTTCGATCCTCAGTACCACATGGAAATAAATAAAGGCATTCTGTCAATTTACAACTACGAGGAAAAAAAAAAGGAAAATGAGAAAATCAAGGAAATTTTTCATTTTTCAAAGTGTCAAAATGTGAAATTTTATAACATGTTAGCAAGGCAGAGAGATTTAGGAACACTACCAGGAAGGATTTAAATTTGAAAAAAAAAAAAAAACTTAATTTTAATCAATTTGGGTATGCCTGGCATAGAATCCATCTACAAAAATGGTCACAAATGGACTAGCTGTGAATAAGAATATACATTGTTTATAACACATTAAAACAAGCTGTGTGTGGTGGCACACGCCTGTAACCTCGGTGACTCAGATAAGGCAAGAGGATCACAAGTTTGAGGCCAACCTCATCAATTTAACAAAATTTCATCACAAAAAATAAAAAGGGCTTCGATGTAACTCATTATGAGTGCTTCTGGGTTCAATTTCCAGTACTGGCAGGGGGATGGAGGAAACAACCTTAAAAGCAATGAAAGGGTTCAATATGCAAGAGGTTTAATTATGCTCAATCCTTAACTGGAATGCTGTGCATCTGTTAAAAAGAGATTAGTCTATGGAGCTGGGGTTGTGGCTGGGGTTGTAGAGTGTTTGCTTAGCATGTGTGAGGCACTCAGTTTGATTTTCAGCATTTCTTTTTCTTTTTTTTTTTAAGAGAGAGAGAGAGAGAGAGAATTTCTTTAATATTTATTTTTTACTTCTCGGCAGACACAACATCTTTGTTGGTATGTGGTGCTGAGGATCGAAACCCGGGCCGCACGCATGCCAGGCGAGCGCGCTACCGCTTGAGCCACATCCCCAGCCCTGATTTTCAGCATTTCATATAAAAAAAATAAAGGTCCATTGATAACTAAAAAACAAAAAAAGAGATGAGTATTCTGAGATCACTCAGTTATTAAGTGAAAAAAGGAGCTTAGTAACAATGCATATGGCATGATTCCAAATACATTAATTTATGTCATATACTTTGAATGCTATATGCATATTTGCATTTTTATGTAATAATCACTGAGTTTCATTATTCTAAACATCTCACAATTATGTCCCATTACTGTCCACAATATATCATTCATTATCTCCATTCTACAGGCACAGAGAAATTACTTTCATCTGTGATTTAAACTTTTTTTTTAGAGAGAGAAAAAATTTTTTGATATTTATTTTTTTTTAGTTTTCGGTGGACACAACATCTTTTTAAAAATTTTTTAATATTTATTTTTTAGTTTTCGGCAGAGACAAGATCTCTGTTTGTATGTGGTGCTGAGGATCGAACCCGAGCCGCACGCATGCCAGGTGAGCACGCTACCACTTGAGCCACATCCCCAGCCCATAAACTTGAATAACCATTATGCCATGTGTCGAAAGGAAATAGGAAGAAATTATAATGTGCCAATTTTTGTTTTAAAAAAGCAAGCTGGAAGAATCCACATTGTTGAAGATGTTTATTCTAGAAAGAATATGGAAGTGATCAAAGGAGAATTTGCAAGGTTTTCATAGATGTTTCTATATTTAAATATTTTACAAGATGTATTCATTGTTTGCTTTTTGTGCATAGGAGTGTGTGTAGTTCTGGGGATTAAACCCAGGAACCCCTACCACTGCTACTTCCCCAACCCTTTAACATTTTTAAAGTTTTGAGACAGGGTCTCATTAAATTCAATACTGGCCTAAAACACACATTCTCCTGCCTCAGTCTCCAGAGTTGCTAGAATAACAGGTGTGTGCCACCTTGCCCAGCTGTTCACATATTTTCAAAGTGGTGGGGGGAGTTGTTGAGGGACTTATTTCTGTTTATAATATGTCAAGAAATTTTGAAGTACCAGGTGCAGTGGTGCACACCTGTAATCCCAGCAGCTCGGGAGGCTAGAGACAGGCCTCTGCAAAAAGTGAGGCACTAAGTAACTTAGTGAGACCCTGTCTCTAAATAAAATACAAAATAGGGCTAGGGATATGGCTCAGTGGTTGAGTGCCCCTGAGTTTAATTCCTGGTCCCCCACCCTACGAAAAAATAAATTTTAAAATAATAGACAAAAAGTGGAGAATTTTTTCCCAGATATTTTCTAGGTTCTTCTGCTTAAATTCAATGGATAATTTGAGGGTTTCATGTTATTTCTTATCGTCTTTAAATTTTTAAATATTAGTGAACCATGTACTTCTTTCACTACCATAGATAACCAGGTTAAATATTGTTAATAATCATGTAGAATTTTACAACCTCAGCTGTTGTTATAAAGTCAGGATTCCTTCCATATACCTAACAGTTCCCTGAAAATGGAACTGTCTCAGAATGTAGTCTTTATTATTCTACTAAGTTTTTCATGTGAGGGGTTAGACTGGGAATCTGACAGAAATTTCATTTCAGCTGCTGGTCCTCTAACTAATGATTTGCTGCACAACCCAAGCTATCCACTGGGAAACCAGAGTTTGAATTTTGTAGCTGGGGACAAGGACATTTATGTTTGTCACCAGCCACTGCCCTCTTTCCTGCCAGAATACTTCAGCAATCTTCATGCCAGTAAGATCACCCATTATAAAGTATTTCTGTCATGGGCACAACTTCTCCCATCAGGAAGCTCCAAGAATCCAGATGAGAAAACAGTGCATTGCTACCGACAACTCCTCAAGGCCCTCAGGACTGCGAAGCTTGAGCCCATGGTTGTGCTGCACCACCAGACCCTACCCACCAGCCCTGTGCAGAGAAACGAAGGCTTTGCTGATCTCTTTGCTGACTATGCCACATTTGCCTTCTACACCTTTGGGGACCTAGTTGGGATCTGGTTCACCTTTGGTGACTTGGAGGAAGTAATGATGGATCTTCCTCACCAGGAATCAAGAGCTTCTCGTCTCCAGACTGTCACTGATGCCCACAAAAAGGCCTATAATATTTACCATGAAAAATATGCTTCTCAGGGTAAGTACACATTGACCCTGAAGCTAATCCACCAGCAGCTTTGGCACACACCTTCCCCCATCCTTCTTAGAGCTGGACTTGGTATTTCTTCTGCTTACTTTCAATAGACTCCTCATATCTATACAGTGGGAGAGACCAATGTTGTATTGATTTTTCTTTTTTTTTTTTTTAAAGAGAGAGTGAGAGAGAAGAGAGAGTGTGTGTGTGTGTGTGTGTGAGAGAGAGAGAGAGAGAGAGAGAGAGAGAATTTTTAATATTGATTTTTTAGTTCTCGGCGGACACAACATCTTTGTTTGTATGTGGTGCTGAGGATCGAACCCGGGCCGCACGCATGCCAGGCGAGCGCGCTACCGCTTGAGCCACATCCCCAGCCCCTGTATTGATTTTTCAATGGAGGTAGGAAAGGGTAGTTTATATTGCATAATGCCCTTTGAAAAATATATTTTAAATTTCTTGCCCACTCTTGAAACTGTGCAGCCACTGATTGTCTCATTGTCCCCTCTCTCTTCACAAGGAGACCTGCCTTCCTAACTATCCAAGGCTTCAAGATTGCCTGTGCTTCTTCCTCAGCCCCCACCCCTTTTCTTATGAAGACCACTAAGACCATTGCAGCTAGAGCTTACATTACATCAAGGGAGACAGACAAACACAAAATAAAATGATGATATACTGACAGGGAATGAAAAACCATAAGGTGTTTTTTGTTTTGCTTCGTTTTATATGTGTTTGTGTGTGTGTGTGTGTGTGTGTGTGTGTGTGTGTGTGTGTGTGTGTATGTGGTGCGGGTTTGAAACCAGGGCTTTACTCATGCTAGGCAGGTGCTCTACCTTGAACTGTACCTCCAACCCTGAGAATACTGTAAGTTTAATTGTTCATATTCCTATTTCTTAGGTAACCTGAAGTTCTGATTCAGTAGTTCTAGGCAGAACCAGGACATTTGTGTTTTTAATAAATTCCCAAAGTGAATGCTAGGTATACCAATTTTGGACTATGTATGCTTTCTTCTTTTTATTATATACTATATGTATGTGTGTATACTATATAATGTATATGCACAATTTTTTTGTGGTGGTAGTAGCATTGGGGGTTGAACCTGGGGTGTTTTGCCCCTGAGCTAATACCAGCCTTTTATAATTTTTTATTTTGAAATAGGGTCTGCCTAAGGTGCTGAGGCTGGCCTTGAACTTACAATCCTCCTGCCTCTCACATGCTAGGCAAATGCACTACCACTGAGCTGAATCTCTGGTTCTTTTTGTTTCATTTTGTTTTGTTTTATCTTAAAACAAAAAACAACCCCATGAAAAACAGGCAAAGGATTTAAATAGACATTTCTCCAAAGAAAATAATGCAGATGGTCAATAAGCACATGAAACATCACCAATCATATAGAAATACAAATCCAAACCACAATTAGTTACCACTTTATACTCATTAGGATGCCCATTATAAACAGAGAGTGAGACATAGAAAGAGAAAATAAGTGATGGTGTGAACATAAAGAAACTGCAGTGCTTATGCATTGGGGTCAGCAAAGTAAAATGGCACAGCTACTGTAGAAAACAGAATGGTGGTTCCTTTAAAAATTTTAACTTAGCCAGGCTGAATGGTGCTGCATGCCTGTAATCCTAAGAACTGGGGAGGCTAAGGCAGGAAGATCACAAGGTCAAGCCTAGCCTGGGCAACTAAGCAAGACCCTGTAATAAAATAATAAATAAAAGAGCCTAGACAGGTAGCTCAGTGGTAGAGTACCCTGGGTTCAATTCCCAGTACCGCAAAAATAAATAAATAAAATTTAATTTAGGGGCCAGGTATAGCTCAGTGGTAGAGTACTTACCTAACGTGCAAGGCTCTGGTTCAGTCCCCAGTACATAAAGTAAATATTTAATTTAGAATTACCATATGATCCAAATTCCACTTCTGGGTATATACCTATAAGAATTGAAAGCAGACTGTTAAACAAGAATTTGTAGACCAATGTTCATATTAGCATTATTCATAATATCTAAAAGGTGGAAACAAACCAAATCTCTGTCTATAGATGGATAAATATATGTGGAATGTACCTACAAAAAAATATTATTCAGCCTTAAAAAGGAAGGAAATTCTAATACAACAACATAGATTAACTTTGAAGATGACATGCTAAGTGAAATAAATCAGACACCCCAAAAAAGACAAATACTCTATGATTCTACTCATATGCAGTAACCTCCAATAGTAATTCAGAGACAAAGTAGAATAGAGATTACCAGGGGCTGGAAGAGAGGAGACCTAGGGGAGTTACTGCTTAGTGGGTACAGAATTTCAGTTTGGGAAGATGAAAAAGTTCTGGAGAGAGATGCTGGTGATGACTGCACAATAATATGAATATACGTGATGCTGCTGAATTGTACATTTAAAAGTATTTATGGGCTGGGGACATGGCTCAGTTGGTCAAGTGCTCGCCTTGCATGCACAAGGCCCCAAGTTCAGTCTTCAGCACCACCCTCCCCCGCCACACACACAGTGTTTAAAATGGTAGATTTTGTTATATCTTACCACAATTTTGTTCTTATTTTAACATACTTTTTAGCCTTATTTTAACATAATTTTTAGCAAATAAAAAAGTATAATCTTTATGTGTTATAAACCTTCTACTGATTTGTTAGATGTGCTGCCAATCAGGAGGAAAAAGAAGATATGATTTTTGGCAGAGTTGGAGGGATGAGAAAAAAGTGAACATCCCTCTGATAGGAAGAGTAGAATCACACATAGCACCCCCACTTGCCCAGCATTGGGACACACTCCAGGGCAACATCTAGTAACCCCTGCCATACCTCTAGCAACAGCAGCTTGTTATTGGCCAGATTATTTTGATCAATGCATTCAGGGAGCCAGATATTGTGGTGCACATCTGTAATCCCCACGGCTCCGGAGGCTGTGGCAGGAGCATTGCAAGTTCAAAGCCAGCCTCAGCAATTTAGCAAGGCCCAAGCAACTTAGTGAGATCCTGTCTCAAAAAATTAAAAAAAGGGCTGGGGATGTGGCTCAGTAGTAAAGCATCCCTGGGTTCAATTCCCAGTACCATCATACCCCGCCCCCCCCCCAAAAAAAAAAGTTGGCAACATAAGGCAACTTACGAAGAATACAGCTCAGTGTTTATCAAATTACGGTCTCAGGACCACTTCAAATCACATAGGTAGCTTGTGTTAAAATGTGTATTCCTGGGCTCACCCTAGTCTGCTGACTCCAAATCTGAGGGTGGAGGTCTGGAAATTGGCATTTTAAAATAATTTTGGCAGATGATTCTGATGCATACAAAAGTTTGAGAGTCACTGTTAGATTCTTAAATCAAAACAAGTTGCATATGGTAATATTCTCTTTGTTTCTCACTCAATACACAGTAGGACTTTATATTGAGATCTACACAGTGAACAAGGACAAAGTGACATCAGTTTCCTGAGTGCACCCTGCCTTCAAAGCAGGTTCTTCCCCTGCTACCTTTTATCTTGCTGGTGGCAGGGCAGGGATATTGTTCCTACAAAATGGTCTCTCAGGGACTTTTTCTTCCCCCACTACTTTGTTTTCTATAGCCTTTCAGATAAAATCATGTGAACTATTTTTTCATAAATCCTTTTTAAAGTTCTACCTTCCTAGAGAAAGGTGGGTAGAAAACGGATGCCCCAGTGGCTTCCTTGGTCAGAGCCTGCTGCTCTCGCTCACCTGCTGTTCTTCTGGTTGTTTCAGGCGGAAAGCTCTCTGTGGTCCTAAGAGTGGAAGAGATCTCGGAGCTCCTGCTAGAACCATCCACATCTGCACTTGGCAAGGTGACAACAACCCAGAGATACAGCCTCTATAGTACCTGGGGGAAGTCGTTTGTTTTGTTTTGTTTTTTAGGTTTTTTTTTTTTTTTTTTTTTCTTCTTGGTACTAGGGATTGAACCCAGGGGCACTTTACCTTTGAGCTACATCCCCAGTCCTTTTTTTAAATTTTTAAATTTATTTTTATGCTTTTAAAATTTAACCTTTATTTTACTTGTTTTTATGTGGTGTTGAGGATGGAACCTAGGGCCTCACCCATGCTAGGCAAGCGCTCTACCACTGAGCTACAACCCCAGTCCCTAAATTTTTTATTTTAATACAGGGTCTTGCTAAGTTGCTGAGGTTGGTCTTGATCTTTTAATCCTCCTGCCTCAGCCTCCCCAAATTGCCTAGTATTATAATAGGTGTGTGCCGCCACGCCCTGTAAAAGTTATAATTTTTTCTTTATTTGAACTCAGGGGCACTTGGCCACGAACCCACATCCCCAGCCCTATTTTGTGTTTTATTAGATACAGGGTCTCACTAAGTTGCTTAGTGCCTTGTTTTTGCTGAGGCTGACTTTGAACTCGTGATCCTCCTGCCTCGGCTTCCTGAACCACTGGGATTATAGGCATGTGCCACTGCGTCCAGCAAGAGTTGTGCCAAGTTTTTTTCTGCTGGTTTGACATTTGTATAAATGCCTTTTCTGAGTGTCATACATTCCCTAGATTCAGAATTGCTTTAAAAACAATATCTCATTTGTGGTATCCCTAGCTCTTGCATTGTCCGTGTCGGCTTGCTTATAACAAAGAAGCCAAATGCTTTCTGCTTGCCCTGATTCATTCTTAAAAGAATTCAAAAGTCAGGCACACTGTCTTCTCTGCACAGGGAGCAGCTTTCTTGCCACAGCCCCTCACTCCCTGAAAATATATGCCTGCTCCAAGTTCCTCTCCACCCACTCCTTGGTCAGTAGCACCTCTCAGCTGCTGGGCCTACCACTATCCCCCATGGTGCTGAACCGACCAGACACACATAGGAGAGCTGCAACAGCTTGTCAGTCCCACGTCCCCTGAACTCACTTTTCCTTCACCCCAGCTTCCAAACCAGCACCATTTTAGGGGCCATCAACACAGCAGCCAAATTCATTGGGGCTGGGGCTGCCACAGTCAGGGTGGCTGGCTCTGGGGCTGGGATTGGGACTGTATTTGGAAGCCTTATCATTGTTTATGACAGGAACCCTTCTCTGAAGCAACAGCTCTTCTCCTACGCCATTTTGGGCTTTTCCCTCTCGGAGGCCATGGGACTCTTCTGTCTGATGGTGGCCTTTCTCATTCCTTTGCCAAGTGAAGGAGCAGTCTCTGCCTCACATTCTTCCTCCCACATCTTGTCCACCCTGTATGTCCCTTTCTGTGCAAAGTGGTTGGCTCAGGGTTTGACAGAGGGAAGACAAATAAATACTGTTTTAGTAAGAAAAAAAAGAGTCAGGCACAGTGGCACACATCTTTGATCCCAGCAACTCGGAAGGCTGAGACAGGAGGGTTGCAAGTTCAGGGTCAGCCTGGGTAACTTAGTGAGACTGTCTCAAAATAAAAAGAGCTGGGTGTGTAGCTCAGTGGTAGTGTGCTTGCCTAGCCTGTCCCATCCTAGTACTGAAAGAAAAGGAAACAACAACAATAACAAAAAAAAAATGTCCAAAAGCTTACTAAAAATCCATTTATAGCAAAATAGATGTTAGAGTAGAGGGGTTTTAGAAATGTGCTCCCTAGAGTATCTACCCTGGTTTCTACATCTCTATAACTCTCCATTCTAAAAAGAAAAATTGAAACATCTGAGCAGTAAGCAGGTTTGCCTCCTTTTGACTGCTGGGCAATGTGGAAAGCCATCAGAAAAAACAGCTGATCTCTGTAGTTCCTGTGGCGTTGTCACGGTACTGTCATTACCCCATACTGCTCTCTGGGGGTTACGTGTATCAGGGTTCAGTTTTCAGATTTACAAACCCCAGATGTGATAAGATTCTGAATAAACAGCTCTCGGGCTGATTGCATAACCAGATTGCTGCCTGAATTGATTTACAAAGGGTAATAACTGCTATCAGTTATAAACTCAGAAGACCAAAGTGCTCATCAGAAAAATGCGTGTCTGGCAGTAGCCTTTGAACTGGTCTTCCTACCTAGATCCATGCTGCGCCATGCTTCAGGGTAACCTTCCAAAAGCACAGTTTTGACGGATCCCATCAGGATGCCACACTCCCCTGAATCAACAAATCCCTCAGGGCTTCCCACTATCTTCCTTAATTCTTATTATACCCAGTGTATACACTATGCTAGCTAACTCTCTTCAAGATGATGCATAACATCTACTTCTTGTCCTTCCTGCCCTACCTTCCTGAAATCTTTTTCCATCAAAATCCTACCTACAGGGCTGGGGTTGTAGCTCAGTGGCAGAGCACTTGCCTGGTATGTGTGAGGCACTGAGTTCAATCCTCAGCACCACATATAAATAAAAAGATAAAAAATAAAGGTATATCAACAACTAAAAAAATATTTTTTAAAAAAATCCTACCTATTGTTAATGTCCATGTGAATGTGCTCTATTAGAAGGCCTTATTTAACCACACTCCCAATACTTTCTAACTCAACTTGCTGAACTCTTTCTCCACTTAGACCCTTTAGCCATTTGTTTAGACCAATTCCGAAGCTTTGCTGCGTAGAATTACCTAGAGTTAGAATACAGAGACCAAGGCTTAGTGTGGTGGGACAAATCTGGGCCCTTGGAAGGCATCCACGTTCCCAGGTGGGTGTGATCCCCACTGATGTTTGAATATCATCAGTGTGGGCTTTTCTTACAGCACGTCTTATTTTCTGCCTTTTCTTCATGTAAGTGATGTCTGTATTAATTTTCCTTATTAACTTGTAAGCTCCTGTGAATTTTTTTTTTTGGGGGGGGGGGTACCAGGGATTGAACTCAGAGGCACTCAACCACTAAGCCACATCCCCAGCCCCATTTTGTATTTTAATTAGAGACAGGTCTCACTGAGTTGCTTAGTGCCTTGCTGTTGCTGAGGCTGGCTTTGAACTCGTGATCCTCCTGCCTCAGCCTCCCAAGTCGCTGGGATTACAGGAGTGCGCCCTTCTCCTGTGAATCTTATTTATCTTTAAATATGAATCCCCACTCACGTTTCTAACACAATGACTTTCAGGAGTAGGGACTCAATTACTATGTATTATATGGAACTGACAAACAGAAGCAAGAACTGAGAAGACGGGTAAGGGAAATTCTGAGTGAGCACAGAGCAAGTGTGAGGAGTCTTGTTGACACTGATGATAACTTGATTGGGAAAGCAGTGGGGAGCCAGTGATGAATCAGTTATCAAAGTCCATGACACCCTTGGTTCTCACCAGATGTCCTAAGGGAAAAGATGATCCATGAGGGGGAGAGGCAGGCCATGGCTTAACTATGACACGGTTAGAAATGGAGTAGACATCCACTCACTGAGAAAAGTGGGCAGTGTGGTATCTTCGTGTTGAGACTCTGAGTTTTTTCAACATAGGCAGGCCAGAGACAGGGCCAAAATTATGTCCTTAATCAGAATGTAGACTAGGACCACGAGAGTCATGCTCTCAGGTAGTCGATGGGTCAAGCTAGGGCTAACTGGGGTGAACTTCAAACTGGCCTGAAACTATAACAAAACCCCAAACCCCAGAAAGGTCCACACAGCTCATGAGGGCCTCAAGGAATGTGCTGTGGGGGACACCTCTGACCTCCAGTGCCTTCCCTTGTCTACATGGTGTAACCCACCATTTCTGGAATACTCATGGGCTCATTCATTTAACCATACACACTTAGTGAGCACTTTCTGTGTGCCAGGCTCTTGGCAGAGCACACAGATGAGGTATTCCCAACAAGACACAGGCATTGCCCCTTCACACACGGTGGAAAACCTCACATTATGGTATTCAGTTTAGAAATAAGGGGAGAAATAAAAAATACTTCTAAGCAGCATTTTGCCTTGAAATTTCTTATTCTCTAATGACCCTATTTGTTTATTTCTAGGACTCAGTTGATTTCCTATCTCTTGATTTGTCTTATGAATGCCAAAGTGTGGAGAGTCTACCACAGAAGTTGAATATATTGCAGGTAATTTGATCCCTTTTCCTTAACAACGATGAATATTGAGGGTTCCTAAGAGCCTATTAGACATCTAATGTGTTGGTTAATGTGTGAACTGAACTTCTACACAGTCAAAAGATCTGCCACGATGCATCTGGGGATATTTTCATTAAGAACATCCCTAAAGAACACTGGGTATTAGTCAGTCTTTCCTAGAAAAGGAAACAAGGGTTGACTTGTTAAGGTCATATTCACATTGGATCTTCTACTCTCATTGGAATTGCCTGAGAATTGAAATTTCAGTCTTCTCGGTTTTAAAAAGACAGTTCGTAGTGACGATTGCTGTGAGTTCATTTTGTATACTACAACAAAATACCTGAGGCAAGCTAACTTTATTTTAAAAAGAGGTTTATTTAGCTCACAGTTCTGTAGCTTCAAGGATGGTGCACTGGCATCAGTTCAGCTCAGCTCAGCTCTGGTCAGGCCCCTCTTGGCTGCATCCCACCATGATGGGAGCTTGTGTGTGATGAAAAACATCAGTGAGACAGGAAGCCAGAGAGAGACTGGGTTCCCATAGTCAAGGGGACACTCCAGTTGCCCTAACACCCTCCCATTAGGCCCCACCTCTTAAAGGTCCCACCACCTTCCAATACCACCACCCAGGGAACCAAGACCCAACCCACGAACCTTTGAGAGGACACACTTAAACCATATCTAAACCAACGCATTTGCACAAGTATAAATCTACTTAATGAGCCTAGGTAGCCAAGGTCAGATGCTTTTTAGTAAGTGCTGGAGGTAGGATTTGAACCAGGGCATTCTCATTCTAAGACACTACACTGCCTCTCCAAAACAAAAATAAGCAAAAGGTTGGCAACTTCATAATGAAGGTTGAATGTTTTTTTTTTTAAACGCATACTATTTTAATTGTTTTGTAAGCTTCTTCTCACCTGAACCTAAACTTGCTTGAGAACTACAGCCTGCACTTCTGGGCTTCCTGGATGAGATTTCTGGGTCTTAAACAGAATGGTGGTGTCTTTGAGATGCTCTTGTGCCTGACAACAAAATTTGCCTTTCCCTTCCTCAAGGGATTAAACCAGAGCTTGTGGCCAAGCTAAAGGCTTCAGAATCTAAAAAACATCTTAAAAAGCCCATCTCAGTTATTCATATGCAGCTTGCCTCCAGTCAACAGGAGCATCTGCAGGATTTGTGTTAGAGGATGTGGTTTAAAGTGCTTCTTTTTCAAGATCTACACCACTGGTGTCTGGAAAATGCTATGAAACCTCAATTCATAGCTGGCCATCCCGTGGACAAACTTAGGAGCCATATATTAAGCCCTGCAACAGTTCTTTCTTTCCTTCTATTTCCTTATGTAGGAATTCAATTCCAGATGTTGGACTTCACAACTCAGATGCAGCCTCAAAGATTTAGAATGGGGCAGGGGCTATAGCTCAGTGTAGAGTATGCCCTGTACATGCATGAGGCACTGAATTTGATCCCCAGCATGCAAAAAAGAACAGCTGAGTTCTCCCTGAGGAGAGGGGCTGAGGAGCATCCACAGGAGCCTTTGTGACATTCTACTTAAAACTACCTTTTAAGTAGTTGCTATTGCTATCTCTTGTAGCCTTTAATGGCTCAGAGGAGGAAAAATTAGTGAGGGGGAAAATAACCAGAGAGACCCCAGCCTCCCCAGGAAGGGTAAAATGAAATGAAGCCAGTCAGCTTGGAGATACTTCCCGTGATACTAAAGTGGAGAACACCTGCTCTACACTTAATGTTCTAGTCACCTTTTCACCTCTGTGTCCAAAAGACCTGACAGGAACAATGTAGAGGAGAAAAAGTATATTTGGCACTTACTGTTTCAAGGGTCTTAATCCATTGACGGCCAACTCCATAGTTTCTGGGCCCAAGATGAGGCAAAACATCATGGTGGAAGGGTATGAAAAGGAAAGCAGCTCAGGACATAGCAACAGGGGAGCAAAGAATGACCTCCGCTCAGCCGGGACAAAATATAAATCCCAAAGGCACGCCCCCAGCGACCTACCTCCTCCAGCCACACCCTACCTGCCTACAGTTACCACCCAATTAATCCAAATCAGTGATTAGGTCACATCATATCCTTGATTATGTTGTAATTCTCATAGCCTGATTGTTTTAGAACAATGTTTCTGAATGTTCTTGCATTGTCTCACACAAACTTTTTGGGGGCACCTCAAATCTAAACCCTAATAGTTAACAATGACAGCTCTTTTAACTTTATTATGGAAAATTTCAGGTGTATCTAAAAGTAAGGGAAAAAATATAAGGAACTCCTATGAATCCATCTGTAGCTGCAAGTACTATTTTACCTATACCCCTCTCCTCTACCTTCTAAACCAGATTATTTTGAAGCAAACCTCAGACATCTAAAAATATGGTGATGGTGGTTTCTTGAGTAACATGGGCTCCTCATGAGAGCAGATGGCCTTGTTCTTGGCTCCAAGACATTCCTTGTGTACCCAAGATGAAGGAAGGGTGCAGGTAGGGGTGAGGAGGGTGGCCTGTGTACTACACGTGTAGGTCTTTCTCCTTCAGGGTCTAGAGTCAGCTACTCTAATTAACTGATATGGCGAGAGGTCATTTTCAAAGCTAGGGAATGTTTGTGACATCTCATCTTGAAACCCTGTCCCTCCTTTCAAAAGATACTTCCTAGGGAGCTTCATTCACTTGCTGGCCTTTATATTTTTCAGACCATTGAACCAAAAGTTAAAGTTTTTATCTTCACCCTAAAACTTCAGGACTGTCCCTCTACCAGGAAGAGTCCTGCCAGTCTGCTTTTTAGCCTTCTGGAAGGTAAGTGGGTCCTCATGGGAGAGATTTTGAGGGACATTTGGTTCACTGGCCTGGTGACTAACAGTCTTAAATGCTGGGGTTTGAATAGGAGGAGGGGCACGGGAGGACGACTGGTCTGAGGAACCTACCCAGGTGGGTCTGGGGGTCCTCTGCCTTCCCTGGCAAACAGCTCCCATTGCCCCAAGAAAGAGGTGAGGCTCTGTACAAGGCCAGGGATGCCTCTTACACAGCTGAAGACCATTGGGCCTCGGATGTGAACTGTAAGCACGAAAGCTGATCTTTGTTTGCTAGTCTCCGTCCATTGCCACTTCCTCCAGGGTCTTTCATCTCTGCCCCATTCTGTAGGACTGCTTCATGCCTGTCCTCAGTCAGTGCCTTCTGTTTCCCCTTCTCCCTCTGACCTCAGTTTGACTATAGCCCTGGGTGGGCACCTAAGCTGCTAAAAACTTTCAGGTGCAGGACCTGAAGCTCAGGGACCATCTTCTCAGTGTTTTAATGCAAATTCTTGACTGAATCTGATTGACCATGGATCAAGAGGCTGCTCCTGGTCCAGTTGTGCCAGGGGAAGGCCGGGGTCCATTAAGTCTGTGGCTACTAGAGACTCCACAGGAAGGGGCAGAGGGACATGTGCTGGAGTGCCCTGAGACTCAGTCCCACCCCTGTCATCTATAGGCCAGGTTCTGGGAGAAGTCAGTGGTGTCCTTTCTGTTTCCTGTAACCCCTCCCCTCCCCGTGCCTCACTGACTCCACGGGCCTCTGCAGCTAATGTGCACACTCACCTAATATCCTCATCCCAACTCACTTTTGATAGCACATGAGTACTGTTCTTAAATGCCAGACCTTTATAAATGGTTAAAATGGTAATTTTTATGTTGATGTATATGCAAACCACAATTTTAAAATTCTGCTTTCAGATGTTTAAATTCTAAATCAACAGTTCTCAAATTTGCAGTTCCTAAAGCAGCAGCATCAGGATCAGCATCACCTGGGGACTTAGAAATGCGTTTCCTGGACCCCACCCAGACCAGTGTCAGAGGCTCTGGGGTGAAGCTAACAATATCTTTAATCTGCAGGTGATTCTGATTATACCATGAAGTGTGTAAGGAGATCAGAAATGTCTGCTCTCCTTAACCTTTTAGCCCATGGTATATTCAGAGGGACCTGGAACTGTTGCTTGGAGTTTGGGGATATTTTATGAGTGAGGAAAACTGCTGATATCAGATGCATACATTCTTGGTTGAGTTTCATATAGAGTTCAATTTCTTCTTTTACAGCCATAAATAAAGACCAAGTGCTCACCATTGGGTTTGATGTTAATGAGCTCCTGACCTGCTCATCAAGTTCCAAGAAAAGGTGATGTTAGATTAAGTCACTGATATTTTTAGATTACTCTGCTGTTCTTTCACATGGGATCTCTTTTTGGGATTGTTGGCACTGCTTATTGGACCAGCAGGTTTATTATGGTCATTCAAAAAACAAGGAGAAAGGGTCAGAGGAAAGCTGGAGAAGTTATCCCTCACTGGATTTTGGTTTAGGCTCTACGGTCTGGCTTCCTCTGTTATCAATTCACTCCAGCTGCACACAATTAGCAGAGCTGAGATTTGAATCCTTTCTTCTAGTTTAAGATCTTAGAAACAGTGCAAGTGGAAAAGAGGCCAGATTAAACAGAGATCTGACCATCCCACTAGTTTCACGAAGTGAGTTCTTGCCCCCATTTCCTTAAGTGAAATGTCTTCCCCACTGGAGACAGTGTAGACAGTAGGGACAGTTTTTGCAGAAGCCTATCTTAAGAGTTCTCAGGATAGAGGTTTTAATCAATGATGAGATAGCAAAAAATTTATCAATGACTAAAGTTTGTAAATTTATAAGGTTTATAAATTATATACTTTAAAAGAAATTGGAGCAGATTTAAGGTTAGCCCTATAATTATATCATATCCCATATTAAATGAGCAAAAAGAGGATGGTGTGGAAGGTGGCACTGAGAATTCCCCACAACCTCAGCACTCCCTCAGGATGTCACAAGTGGACTTTATACACCATGCTATTAGGTAGGACAGACTGGAGACCATCATTTGGCTCCCAGACCCTCAGCTGGAGCTCTTCTTGTCATTACTCTGACATTTTGTGAACAGTGGTGCCATTTGGCTGTCCTGAGCCATAATCACTTCTTATTGTCCATATTTTCAACTCACTTCAAATCAGTAGTTGAGTTTAACAGATCTTGCTTGGGTAGTCTCATTCGTCAGACTTTCTGCTGTGTGGGCAAAATAGTGCCATGAGCAGAGAATCATCTTCTCCCGGACCATACAGTCCACCAAGAAGTGCTGGGCTATGTCTTCTGGCAGAGAAAAAAAAAAAAAAAAAGACCAAAATAAAATGGATTCCCTGGGAGGTCAGTAAGTACAAAACACAAGTGACACCAGCTCTGAGGTTCTCTCCAATACCCTGACCTCATTGCATTTCTCCTGAAGGGGAGATCCAACATTGGTTTACAGCAGGGACCCTGACTCAGTTGGATGTGGATGGAGACCTGCTGGTGGAAGGGAAGCAGGGGAGGAGGATTCAGGACTACCAGTTTTCTCCCTCGAGAATTTTAGACTTCACAGGTGAGGCAGAGAGGTCCCCAAAAAACCAGAGCACAGCAGGGGAGACAGCCCTACATTCCAAAGGGACAGAAGAGCATTGTTTGGCAGGTGGGCTGAAGCGGGGCACTTGGAATCTCTCTGGCCACGGAGTGCTTCTTAGTGCATTAAATCTTTCCCCAGGTTAGGCAAACCCCAGACTCCCTGCTCCAAGGCCTGTTCCACCCAGGGCAGTTTATTTCCTCAGACTTTTTTCCTCTATGTCAGGAGTTCAGAGTCAGGGTCAGAGGGCCGAGTGAGGTCATGATCAGCCGAGGCTGCGTAGGTGCGCAGCTGACTAAGCACCAAGCAGCTCCCACATACCTGGTCGGGCTCCACAATTCCTGTATTTGGGATAACCCACAACCATAAATGGTGGTCCCCCCCACTCCACTGCTCTAGGGAATCTGGGGAAATTGATGCTAAGTAAAGCAGAGGGGCTTGGTCTAGAAGATCCCTACTGTGGGGCTGATTTGCTCTGGCATCCCCCCTTGGAAGGGAGACCCCTCTTCAGTGTCCCTGTCCCTTCTGCCGGTTCTGTGCTCTGGGCCAATCTGGTCTAGTATGGTCTCCTTCCCCATGACGGCCCTCAGAGGTGATGCTCTTGACCTCCACCTTCTTTTCCCTGTGTGGACAGACACATCCACTTCTGCTAGCCTTTCCTCAAGGTTGGCTCTGCTGGGTACAGTTTGCAGTACACTGTGGTTGATGCTTTCCAGCCTGCAGGGCCCAGCTCACTGAAGGTGAAATCAATTTAGAGGATGACAACCAAAAACTTTTTTTAAAAGAAAGGAAAGGAATGGGAGATAGACTAGAATAAAATAGAAAATAGACTATGTCGCATGTAAGGATAGCACTTCACGTGTGTGTGTGTGTGTGTGTGTGTGTGTGTGTGTGTGTGTGTGAGATTTGTTTTTGTTTTGGTTCTGAGGATTGAACTCAGGTGCTCTGCCACTGAGCCTCATCATAGCCCTTTTTTAATTTTTTGACACAGGGTCTTGTTAAGTTGTTTAGCACCTCACTAAGTTGCCCTCACTAAGGCTTGCTTTGAACTTGCCATCCTCCTGCCTCAGCCTCCCAAGTGTCTGGGATTATAGGCATGTGCCATTGTGCCTGGTTGATGTGGTGTTTTATTTCAAATATATAACACATACACATAAGCAGAAACATTGACACACTCACATAATGGTACATGGTTAAAAATAGAGACATTACTACCACTTGAAAGGTCTGGGATCAAGGAGAAGCGATGCTCACCAGGAGTCCAGGCCTCTATCTTGTTACATTTTCATCCTTAAGTAGGGTAGATTGGTAGATGGACGCTCTAGCTCCTGGCATCCTGTCCGAAATCCAGACAGCAAGAGGAAGAAAAGAGATTGTAGACAAGACTGATATTTAGTGGGTACCTGTCTGGTTTTTGTTTTCATTGTACGGCGATGAACCCAGGATTTAGCACATGCTAAGCAATCACTCTACCACTGAGCCATATTCCCAGACTCCTCTTCCATATTTTTTATTGGTGCATTGTTGTTGTATGTAATGGTCTTCACTGTTACATATTTGTACATGCACACACTCTAACAATATAATTTGGCCAATATCATTCCCCAGTATTTCCACTTTCTCAGCCCTTGTTATTTTTTATTTTGAGACAAGGTCTTATTAAGTTACCCTAGGTTGGCCTCAAACTTGCCATCCTCCTGTCTGAGCCTCCTAAGTTGCTAGGATTGCAGGTGTGTGCTGCCATGCCCAGATAGTTGGTACTTAGCAGGAGAGCTATACCCATAGTTTCATTATTGAAATACTCTTGTCCCAGCTGGTAAATAGCTGCTGCCCATGAGACCCAGAAGGTATGCATTCCTTTAAGTCTGTTTCTCGCTCTGTAGGATGAAGATTAATTGTAGTACCTATCTTGTAAATTAGTCATAAAATTAAATGAGATAATATACATATACTCTTATCACTGTGATTGGCACAGAATCTTGGCTCAAGAAATTTAAATCCTCATTATTAGTTGTTTTACACAATAAGTCATAAGAAGAACAAGTTTGGTATCAGAACTGAAGACAGTGTTCAGGGTAGACCAACATGGGGATCAGTAGCACTGTTACTATTCTCAAGTAAGAACAATATTTAACAATTTCCACAACTCAGAGTCACTGCCTGCCATGACTTTGTGAGTGTGGCAATTGACTCAGTGTTTCTGAAATCTTTACAGATTAAGTCCGTTGAACCCTATTCATCAGCATGGGGGTATTTGTAACTCCGAGTCACTAATCATTCCTTTGTGTCACTTCAACCCCACAGCGTATCTTGTTCTCTGACTGAAAGCCTGGCCCTTCAGACCGACCAGCATCAGGACCAAGAGATGGCAGTTGGGTCCTTGTACTCAGGCTCAGCCTACCAGAGAGTCTGGGAAACCTTTGCTAACCAGTCCCGGGCAGAAAGAGATGCCTTCCTGCAGGACGTTTTCCCAGAAGGCTTCCTCTGGGGCGTCTCCACAGGAGCCTTTAATGTGGAAGGAGGCTGGGCTGAGGGTGGGAGAGGGGCGAGCATTTGGGACCAATTCGGGCGCCTGAATGCCATCAATGGCCAGGCAACACCAAAGGTGGCCAGTGATAGTTACCACAAGCCAGTCTCTGATGTCGCCCTGCTCCGTGGCCTCCGGGCTCAAGTGTACAAGTTCTCCATTTCCTGGTCCCGGATCTTCCCCACTGGGCACAGGACCAGCCCCAACCTCCGAGGGGTTGCCTACTACAACAAGCTGATTGACAGCCTGCTGGACTCTGGGATCAAGCCCATGGTGACACTATTCCACTGGGACCTGCCTCAGGCCCTGCAGGATCACGGCGGATGGCAGAATGAGAGCGTGGTGGATGCCTTCCTGGATTATGCCGCCTTCTGCTTCTCTACTTTTGGGGACCGTGTGAAGTTGTGGGTGACCTTCCACGAGCCATGGGTGATAAGCTATGCAGGCTATGGCACCGGCCAACATGCACCGGGCATTTCTGACCCAGGAGTAGCCTCTTTTAAGGTACTGCCCATTCCCACAGCTCCTAATTGGGCTGGAAGAAAGTAATTTTATCTGTCTCTTTTGCATCAGCAAGTTTTTACTTTTTGTTCTTTAAAGGTGATCAGAGGGAGGGAAAGGAAACCATGAATTAATTACCTTAATTTGTCCAGACCCTGTACTAGCTCTTTAAAACTAGAATTCCTTAGAATTGCCCTGATGGATGAGAAAATTGGGCTCAGAGAGGATAAACAATGTTTGTGAAGACCTCACTGTTGGGTTGCAGGTTGGAAGACAGGTTCTGAGACTCCCTTCCTGACTCAAAGCAAGTCCCCAGGCTGGAGCCATAGCCATAGAGGGCTTGCCTAGCCCTAGGTTCCACCCACAGCACTGCACTTATTTAAAAAAAAAAAAAAAGCAAGTTTCTCATGTCACTTAGGCCTCTTTGTGTTAATCAAGGAGGGAATTTGTGAATTCAGCAAACTGAAAAATCTTGGTTGTAGCTTAGTCAAGATGGAACTTGATCATAGCACAGGAGATAGTTCCAGACCCAGCAGCTCTCTCGTTTCCCTTGTTGTCTTCATCCCTGGGATCCCTGGGCAGCCATTTGCTTTTGCTCCTATCTCCTGGTCTCTGGGTGACCACAGACACACTCCTGAATCCATCTCTGGATCTCAGCTAGGGGACTCGTGACAGGTGTGGGCCAAGGTCCCAGGCCCTGCCCACACTGAGAGATGGGGAGGTGGGACACGGAGGTGGCTTTCTTAGAAGGCCATCAGATATCATTTTGACAAGACGGAGATAGACAAATGGGACCAATTTTTAATTTTTCTTTTCTTGAGACAGGCTCTCAGGTGTTGCCCAGGCTGGTCTTAAACTCCCGGCTGGGCTCCAGCAATCTGTCTGCCTCAGCTCCCCTAGTAACTGGGACTTCAGGCATGCACCACAATGCTAGGCTCTGGGGACCAAATTTTAAATAGGTTATTATGGGTTCTTCCCATCATGTCCCTTTTTCTTTCAGAATCTCCCAGAAAATCCAGCAGCTTTCCCTGGTAAGATTCTGTAGGGTAGATTTGTTAGGCTGGCTTTCCCTTTCATATTTTGGGTTCTGTTCCAGGTTAAGGGGAGAGATCAGCCATGTCCTCAACATGTTATAACCTTCTGGGAGAGATGTTAGTGGCACACATAGTAAACTTAGAACAATTTGAAATGTTCACAATTAGAGCGAACTGGAACGTCATGTGTAAGTGACACGATGAGATGCCAAAGCCCCTCAAAGCTTCTGTTCTGCTCTTGTTAACAAAAACCTCTCGTTTTCAAAGGAAAGCAGCCCCTTGAAAACGAAAGGTTTCATGCTTTCTCAGTGTCTGCCTGTTGTAAAACTCATCCAAACCTTTTCTTAGGTTTTTCTTATGACTGAGACTTTCTTAGGCTTTACTATGACTCCCAAGATATTTTTAGAGACTTTGAGAAAGTTCCCTTCACTCTTCTTCTCAAAATTCTATTTATTTAGGCAAACACTCTATCACTGAGCCACATCCCCAGCTCCTTCAATTGTTGCTTGTTATTTATTAATTAACATGTTTTAATACTGAGGTCGTCTTAGTTTCGGCTGCTGTAACAAGATACCATAGGCTGGTGGCTTAAACAACAGAGATGTTTTCTTCATACTACTGGAGGCTGGGAAATTTGAGATCAAGGTACGAACGAGGTCTCTCTGGGGAGGGCTCTCATTCCAGTCTGCAGACTGCCCTCTTGCTATGTTCACACGTGATGGGGAGAGCAAGAGCACACCCTGATGGCTCTTCCTGTGAGTACACTAATCTCACCAAGAGGGCGCCACCTTTGTGACCTCCCCTAAATCTCTTTACCTCCCTAAGGCTTCCTCTCCAAATACCGTTGCCTTGGGGTCTAGGGCTTCAACATACAGATTTTAGGGTGACAATGTCTCATTACTAGTATTTCTTTCCATTCTTGGCTTTTTGCACTTAGGCCTTGCTTTAGTGCTCACCGTTTACTTGGCATCATGTTATTAGCACTTTCCACATTGTATCACAGTGACAATGACTGTTTCTAATGGTTGCCTAACGGCCCACTGAGCACCCTGCCCAGCACAGACTAGTTAAGTAGGGCCCATTCCTGCATTTTGGAAAGGAGAAGTTTGCCAGTAGTGTTTAGAGCTCAATTAAGGACTAACATTCAGGACATAAGAAAAGCCAGGCATGTTGCTTCCCAGGCCACATTTTGATATGAAATTCTTCAAAAGTATACGTGTCCATCTTTTCAGATGATAAAAAGAAAAAAAAACTAAGATTTAGCAACCTCCCTTCAGCACTCCAAGTTTTTGCTTGGTGCTTTACATATGCGAATCTCACTTAGTCCTGCTACATAATATACAGTTCCTGTAGAAAAGCTGAAATTGAGGGAACCGATAGTTCAAGTTTGCAGAGCAAGTTATTGACAGTCTTGATTTGAAAGTAAGCTTGTTATACTCCATACCACTCCATTTTTATCCCTATTTTCCCATGTTCCACCAAGAAAGCTGATAACTTTTCCAAGATGATGAGCTAAGTCTATAAAGAGACTCTGGGGGATGCAGCTCAGTGGTACATCACTTGCCTAGCACGCCACGAGCCCTGGGTTCCATCCCAGCACTGTGTGGGGATAGTTCCTGGTTGTGGTTTTTCTTCATACATTTAAGAAGACTACAGAACAAATAGGTTAGAAAAAGTGGTCTTCTCCCTTGTGCATTAATTAAAATAATACCCCTTTACCCTGGACTAATTGTTCAATAATCACTTATTGAGTAGAGAGGCTGGTTTCGAACTTGTGATCCTCCTGCTTCAGCCTCTGAGTCACTGGATTATAGGGATGTGGATTACAAACAGGCCCGGAGTCAGACTGCCTTGGTTTTATATTCTCACGTTTCTCCTGACTGTAGCCTTGGAGTTAATACACCTAAGTGGATCTCGTTTTCCTCATATGTAAAGTGGTAATTGCTGTACTTGCCACATGAGGTGGTTGAAAGGATTATGTGACAGGATTTATTGAGCAGTAAGTGCTCTCGACATGTTATGTTCAGGTGGTTGTTGATGCTGTTGGTGTTGATTTGTTGATGTTGAATGGTTAACTCGTTGCCTCCCTGGTATTAACACTGACGTTGATAGTGTTGACAATAATGTTTTTTCCTCACCGTACTGGGAATTAAACCCAGGAGGGTTTTTACCTCTGAGCTACATTCATAGGCCTTTGTTACTTTTCACTTTATTTTATGGCAGCCCTCACTAAGTTGCTGAGGCTGGTTTTGAACTTGTGATCCTCCTGCCTCAGCCTCTGAGTCACTGGATTATAGGGATGCGCCTCACACCTGGCTGACTTTGATTTTTTGATGTTATTATTGACTAGTTGACATTATTGACATTGGTGTTAATGTTGAGTTGTTGATGACTTGTTGAAAATAGTGTTGATATCATGTTGACAAAGTGTTGTCTTCTCTGTGGCCTTGATCAATATCATTGATCAATAACATTGGTGTTAACTCATTGATGTTATTGTGGCCTTATTTTTGGCTCATTAGTGCTATTGTTGACATTGTCATTGACGCTAAGAGCTGTTTCCTTCTTTCTTCCTCTCAAGGTGGCTCACTCAATCCTCAAGGCTCACGCCAGAACCTGGCACCACTACGACCGTCAGCATCGCCTGCGGCAGCAGGGGCGTGTGGGCATAGTGCTGAACTCACACTGGGCAGAGCCCCTGTCTCCAGAGAGACCTGAGGACCGGATAGCCTCTGAGCGCTTCTTGCACTTCATGCTGGGCTGGTTTGCACACCCCATCTTTGTGGATGGAGACTACCCTGCCACTCTGAAGGCTCAGATTCAACAGATAAACAAACAGTGTCCCCAGCCTATGGCCCAGCTCCCTGAATTCACCGAGGCCGAGAAGCAGCTCCTAAAGGGCTCTGCCGACTTTCTGGGCCTGTCACATTACACCTCCCGCCTCATCAGCAAGGCCCAACAAGTCACCTGCATCCCCAGCTATGATAATATCGGAGGTTTCTCCCAACATGTGGACCCTGCCTGGCCCCAAACTTCCTCTCCTTGGATTCGCATAGTGCCCTGGGGTATAAGGAGGCTGTTGCGGTTTGTGTCCCTGGAATACACGAGAGGAAAAGTTCCCATCTACCTGGCTGGGAATGGCATGCCCATAGGAGAGAGTGAAGATCTCTTTGATGATTCTTTGAGAGTGGATTACTTCAACCAGTATATCAATGAGGTGCTCAAGGGTAAGGACAGTGGATATGCTGGTGATCGGAAGGTGGGAAATATTTTTCCTCCGAGTCATTAGAGTTCTGTTAATGGAACAAAGACGGTCTCCCAGGGCAATGAAGCCCAAAAAGCAGTATTGGTATCAATAGTGGGGAGTTCTTCACATCATCCTTCTAACTCTATTTCCATGAAGGCTTATGTCTTTATTCCTGGGTTCTTGTTCCCCAGAACACCACCCTTCTACATTCTGTCCACCCGAGTTTTAGCAACCATCAGTTTTATCTTGTTGTTGTTGTACTGGATATTTAACTCAGAGGGCACTTTATCACTCAGCCAAAACTCTTTTTATTTGGAGATAGGGTCTTGCTCATTTGCTGAGGCCAGCCTTAACCTTTCAATCCTCCTGCCTCAGCCTCCTGAGTAGCTAGGATTATAGGTGCATGCCAGGGTACCTATCAAATCTTACCATTTTTAATACACTTTAAAAACAAATATTGAGGGGCTAGAGTTGTAGCTCAGTGGTAAAGCACTTGCCTAGCATGTATGAGGCACTGGGTTCAATCCTCCTCATCACATAAAAATAAATAAATAAAATAAAGGTATTGTGTCCATCTACAGCTAAAAAAATGGAGTGCCTATTATATGCCAGGTATTGTGCAAGACAATAGAGGTACAATATTGAACAAACATTATTCCTTCCATAGGGAATTCACAGTCTACTGAGGGTCACGGGCAAAGAACTGAAGTGTAGGATGACAAGGTCATGCACAGTGTGAGGACTCTTAGGTGGCCTCCAGCCCATTAACTCTTCCCTCATTGCTCCAGCCACACTGATAGCCCTCTCCTTTGACTGGCTATAAAATCTGTATTCAACGTGACCTAATTGACTGGTACCTACAGTTTACTCTTACCTAACATACCAGTTCATATGTCTTTTTATTCCTAATGAGAAAGGATGGCAAATGGGTTTCCTCTCACAAGTCAGTCATGATCCCTGGTAGTGAGTGGCTGTGTGTCTGACCACAGGACTGTGCTGACAAGGTTAGGAGACTGTCTAAATTCAGAGAGAAAGTCGATCGGTGAGACCTGAGGGGATAGGCACCCTCTGCTCCTCACTGGGACACATCTCAGTGTTAGCTACAATTCTGTTTCTCTTTTTAAATGATCTTGGAATTCCTTTGAGACATTTGAAATAGCTTTGTCCAGTAAAGACAGCGGATACTCTCCTCATAGGACAACTGCAAAAACCCATGCCTTTAGAGACTGGCACCCACAAACAGGCAGTGATTTGAGCCAGAAGCTTTATTTCTGGCTCAGTTCCTCCCTCTGCCCACAAAGCTGTAATGATTTTATCCATCCTTGTGTCCCCAGAGCCTAACATAGACCTTGAACAAAGTCCATGCTTACTAACTTATTTATTGAATGAACAGTGTTTTCTACCTCTTATGCAAGCAGTTTGTTAGTTGAGAGGTTTGTATAGCTTGAAAACAAACGGGCCTAATTCTCCACTGGCTCCAAGCTAGAGCCCTCTACAGCCATTATCTTTTTACTTTGGCTCTGGTTTTTGGTTGACTTACTAGATCATTTGGCAAATTGAAGGTGAGTGGGGCTGCTGTAACAAATTACCCAGACTTGGTGGCTGAAAATAACAGAAATGTATTATCCCACAGGTCTAGAATCAGGAAGTCTAAAACTGAGGTCTCAATAGGGCTGCTTTCCCTCTCAAACCTGTAATAGAGATTCCTTCCCTGCTCTCTGCAGATTCTGGTGGCTCCAGGTATTCCGTGTCTTGTGGATACAGGACTCTAATCCCTGCCTCCAGCTTCACATGACCTTCTCCTGTGGTCATGCTTGTTGTCAGGATTAGGGTTTACCCAGTTAACCCAGAATGACCTCGTCTTGAAACTGTAGATAACCTGGGGTTAGGACTTGGATGTATCTTTTGGCAGGCCACCATTTAACCTACTGTACCAGGGAATAAATTTCTTTGGTCTTTTTTTTAACATAGCATGTGTCATCATTTTATGCCAATATTACTAAATGTAAATAGGGAAGAACAAAAACAGTTTAAAAAATTCAGGGCTGGGGTGTGGCTCAGTGGTGGAGTGCTCGCCTGGCATGCAGGGGGCACTGGGTTTGATCCTCAGCAGCACATAAATGTAAAGATGTTGTGTCCACCTAAAACTAAAAAATAAATATTAAAAAAATATTAAGGCCGGCTCGGTGGCACATGACTGTAATCCTTGTGCTCATTCTGGAAGAGGAAAAAGAATTAAATTTGAGGGGTAAACAAAGTCACCTCCAAAATTTTCAAGCCAGGAGAAAAAAATTTTAAAGCGATACTAATAACAGAGTTTACTTATTTTTTTTTTCAATAATGATTATTCAAAAATAACCCTAATTTCTGTCTCCTTCACAGCCATCAAGGAGGATGCAGTGGATGTCCGTTCTTATATTGCTCGTTCCTTCCTTGATGGCTTTGAAGGCTCCTCTGGTTACAGCCAGAGATTCGGGCTGTACCATGTCAATTTCAGTGACAGCAGCAAACCAAGGACTCCCAGGAAATCAGCTTACTTTTTCACCAGCATCATTGAAAAAAATGGTTTCCTCGCCCCAGTAGTAAAAAGACTGCCTCCTCCTAAAACAGCAGACTTCCCCTCCACGGCCAAAGCTTTCACTTTTCCATCTGAGGTGCCCTCCAAGGCTAAAGTAGTTTGGGAAAAGTTCTCCAAACAACCTAAGTTTGAAAGAGACTTGTTCTATCATGGCACCTTCCGGGATGACTTTCTGTGGGGCGTGTCCTCTTCAGCCTATCAAATCGAAGGAGCTTGGGATGCTGATGGCAAAGGCCCCAGCATTTGGGATAACTTTACTCATACTCCAGGGAACAATGTGAAAGACAATGCCAATGGAGACATAGCCTGTGACAGTTATAACAAACTGGATGCGGATCTGAATATGCTTCGAACTTTGAAGGTGAAGGCCTATCGCTTCTCCATCTCCTGGTCTCGGATTTTCCCAACTGGGAGAATCGACTCTGTCAATGCTCATGGTGTCAATTACTACAACAGGCTGATCGATGGTTTGGTGGCAAGCAACATCTCTCCCATGGTAACACTGTTTCACTGGGACCTGCCCCAGGCCCTCCAGGATATTGGAGGCTGGGAGAATCCGTCCTTGATTGAGTTGTTTGACAGCTATGCAGACTTCTGTTTCCAGACATTCGGTGACAGAGTCAAATTCTGGATGACCTTTAATGAGCCCACGTTCCAGGCATGGTTGGGTTACGGCACAGGAGCATTTCCCCCGAATGTGCAGGACCCAGGATGGACACCTTACAGGGTTGCCCATGCAGTCATCAAAGCGCACGCCAGAGTCTATCACACTTATGATGAGAAATACCGAAAGGAGCAGAAGGGGGTCATCTCACTGAGCCTTAGTGCACACTGGGCAGAACCCAAGTCACTAGAGATCCCAAGAGATGTAGAAGCAGCTGACCGAATGCTACAGTTCTCCCTGGGCTGGTTTGCCCATCCCATTTTTAGGAACGGAGACTATCCCGATGCCATGAAGTGGAAAGTGGGGAATAGGAGTGAACTACAACACTTGGCCAGCTCCCGCCTGCCCAGCTTCACTGAGGAAGAGAAGGCGTACATCAGGGGTACGGCCGATGTCTTCTGCCTCAACACCTACTCGTCCAAAATCGTGCAGCACAAAACAACCAGGCTAGACCCACCCTCCTACGAAGATGACCAGGAGATTACTGATGAGGTGGACCCTTCATGGACTGCCACGGCAATGAACCCAGCCGTGCCCTGGGGGACACGGAGACTGCTGAATTGGATCAAGGAAGAATATGGTGACATCCCCATTTACATCACAGAAAATGGAGTGGGGCTGTCAAATCCAGCAGTGGAAGACACCGATAGGATATTTTACCACAAAACCTATATCAATGAAGCTTTGAAAGGTATGTGAGGGTTCAGTTCATCTTATAAAATCTGTATGTCGTGTGCCTGAAATGTTTTGGCAGCGTGCTTTCACAGTCTCACTTTTATGCCCTAACTCCATATATTCCTTTCCTGTTTGGGAGTTACACATCCAAGACAAGCTGAGGGGATAAAGGTGTGATCCTTTCCCCAAGAAAAATGTACAAATGTATATACACATAATCTCCCCCAAAGAATATTTTCATTAGTCCATTTATTAATTATTGAGCAATTACTTTGTTGATAAGTTCTATTTTAGATGCTGGGGATGCAGCAGGGAACAAAACATAAATTTCTGCCCTCATGGAGTTTCCATTTACCTCAGAACAACACCAATAATAACAAAAACCCTTCTTCTTTAAATGCAAACACCTGTGCTTCTGAAGTGGACTGAGGTCTTGAATTCAGGACATGCCTCTTTCTCTTAACAAAAGAATTTGATTTTGCAAAGATCAGTCATTAATACTGTAGGGTTATCTGAGATGGCAAAAAGTAAGATCCACAAGGTGTTTGGCTCTTAGAGCTTATGTTACTTTGTGTAACATTAAGTTGATAGTTTAGGGGTGAGGAACCAGCACTTGGCGGGGTTTCTTGGAGATCCTGCCTCTTGATGTAAAGCTCTCCTCTTCTCTTTGGGATGTTCCCAGCCTACAGGCTGGATGGCGTAGACCTTCGAGGGTACTCTGTCTGGTCTCTGATGGACAACTTTGAGTGGCTGTTTGGCTACACAGTCAAATTCGGACTGTACCACGTTGACTTCAATGACACGAATAGGCTTCGCATAGCAAGAGCCTCAGCCGAGTACTACACAGAGGTCATTACCAACAATGGCATGCCACTGCCCAAAGAGGATGAATTCCTATACGGACAGTTTCCAGAGGGCTTCATCTGGAGTACAGCATCTGCTGCGTATCAGGTGGGGAGCTGAGAGCCCATCAACACTATGACCACATCCCCAAATCCCTGCCCCTGCCAGATCCTGGGGGTCCAGCTTCTTTACTTCCCCAAATTTGGTCAGACTAGCATGGTTAGTCTGCTGAGATGGGTGCTTGTAGAGCCAGGAGCAGGAAGAGCCTGGACGCCAACACAGGTAAAGACATGTGCGTATGCAGAGTCTTGCTGGATGCCTCTCTTCCTTACCTGGTCCTTCCAAGCAGGCAGGTTACCCAGTTTGCTTCTAAACCTGGGCCTGGGATTTTTCTGATGATCTAACATGAGACTGTTACCTTATTCATGCCACATGAGGCTCAACCAAAGATATGATGGTTTTATTATTATTTTTTGGAATAATGAAAGATAAAGGGCGATGAATGCCTTGCTGGGAAGTTAGTGGTTGGTCTCTACCTCTGTTTATCTTCTCTGATACAGAAATGGGCATTCTTAATGTGGACCTGGGCAGGGTGCTGAGCCTGTGGGGATTTTCTACATGACTATCACTGCTGAAAATATTTCAGGAAGATGAGGGCTAGCTACTCCCAGATGACTGCGTTACCGAGTGATAAAGGAAAGTCTCAGGCCAAATTCTGCTAGATATTTATCAGCTAAGTTAATTTGTGGGAAAACATAAAAAAAAGTTCATGTGTACTGTTTAGAAGATCAAGGAAACCCCAGATCTCAGTCCTCTTAGGTACTCTGGCCAACACCAGAACACAAAATATTCACTTGAGAGAATGCCAAGAGGCTGGATCCTGCTAAATCAGGCAACCCTCTGTCAGAGGTTTCTCATTAGGGGCTGACTGATATGATTCCTTGTCATGGGGACTCTTGTGTACACTATAGGATGATTAGCAGCATCTGTGGCTTCTACACACTAGATGCCAGTAGATTCTCCACAGCTCCCAGCCCCTCCTGGCCCCATGCCCATTGTAATAACTGAAGCTTTCCAAACACTTGTACAGATATTTCTAACTGTTCCCTTGAGGGCAAAATTACCCAGGGAGAACCACTGTCCCCTGGGTTTACAAGGGACACAGGAAGGACTAGATTTCTCCAAGGCTACAAGCCTTGTTGACCTCTTAGACCCTGTCTTGTAACGATAGTGCATGACTTGAGAACATTTTAGCCACCTCACATCTTGAATTTTGAGTTGTCATTGAGTGTCCATTTCTATTCATCATGGCAGTCAAAAGGCATAGTTGTCACCGTTTGTGACACTGAATATTCTGATGAGCAAAGTGTGGGTATGAATCAGGAAGGATGAGAAGCACTTATAGTTTGGGCTGTCAGCGCTTCTCAGCCATAAGCCTAGAGCACCAGTCGTCTTCCCCTCAGGACTGTGTATTCTTTTTTATTTTTTTAATGTTTATTTTTTAGTTGTAGTTAGACACAATACCTTTGTTTTACTTATTTATTTACTTTTTATGTGGTGCTGAGGATGGAACCCAGGGCCTTGCATGCTCTAGGCAAGCTCTCTACAGCTGAGCCACAACCCCAGCCCCAGGACTGTGTATTCTTTAAAAAAAAAAAAAAAAAAACTTTCATTGGTAAATCTTTACAGACATAGAGAAAAGTTGCAAAAATAGTAGACTCCCATATACCTTTTCCCAGACTCCTCAATTCTTTATATCTTACTATATTTACTTATCTCTATGTATGTACACATGTATATATGTGTGCATGTGTATTTTTACAAATACTCACATGTGTATTATATTGAAATTTATTTTATTACTTGAATAAAAATAGTCATCTACCAGGATTTTCTACCATAAAATCAATAATATCTATTTCATACTTAGAAGCATTTTGTGGGGAGCTTCTTGGAGACTGTAAATATGTCCCTCATCAAATTTTACCCACTAGAGCTGGGGTTGTGGCTCAGCTGTAAAGTGCTTGCCTAGCACATGAGAGGCCCTGGGTTCAATCCTCAGTATCACATATAAATAAATAAAATAAAGGTATTGTATCCAACTACAATTAAAAACTAAACATTTAAAAAAAATTTTTACCCACTAGTTTTAGGAACTGCTAATACTGTTTGCTTGAATCAATTATTACCATAATGATTAACAAATAGTGATTTTTTTCAAATTCCATCATTTCTTTTATATTAGGTGACAATCTTTTTTCTCTTATTTATTTACTATATTATGTATATATCAATATATGTCAGTATACATAGTGATGCTGTATATGTAAATACACATATTGATATATATTTAGATATATATCATTGTTATGACCTTGTTGAATCCTATTTTATCCAATGGATTATACTTTTTACTTACTTATTAATTTAATTTTAGTACTGGGGATTGAACCCTTGGGCACCTTACCACTGACCTATATCTACAGCTCTTTGGGTTTTTTTTAGTGTCTAGTTTGAGACAGGGTCTTGTTGCTGAGGCTGACTTAAACTTGTGATCCTCCTTCTTCAGCTTCCTGAGTTGCTGGGATTATAGGCATCTACCACTGTACCTGACTCATTATTTAGATGCTCAAATTGTCCCAAATTTTTCCGGGGGGGGGTGGCTTTTAGCTGGATCCTACACATTTTTTTTTTTTTTTTGCTTTTGTTTTTGCCTGTGTTACAGATTAAACCCAGGGCCTTGGGCATGCTAGGCAAAGTGCTCTATTAGCTCTGGATCCTACGTCCTTTTGACATGGCCCATGTCAATCCCTTCTCATCTTGCACCTTTTCTGCTCCAGCCTTTATCCAGCCTTTTCTACAATGACTCCTGGCTCCTTTAAGTGGAGCATGGTATTTAGAAACCATGATCTAGACACTGAGTTTGCTCACTATTCGGGGGTGTCATTTCTAGGCCCTCTCAAGAACAGAGCCAGGAAATATAAGTACATATACACACACAGATTTATTTATATTTCTGCACCCACCTGTATATACTTAAAACCATGAATTCACACCATTATCATCAATATCAGTCCAACTCCATAGGGTCAATGCTAGCCTTTTCATTTTCTGTATTTGTATTTTTGCTTTCTGGTGCTGAGAAATCTAGCTTTGAGTATATTCGATATAGTTCATTCAATTTGTACATCTCACTGTATTACCTAATCTTCCTCCCAGACCACCATACACACTGATAGCTTATTTATGTGGTGGGTGCTCTCCCAGCCAATCCTGGATGGACACTCAGTGTGATGGTGATACATTTGTACAGAAACTGGAGGGGTAGTGAGAGAAGGCTCCCAGAGGAGGTGATGTTGAGAAACACCTGACTTGGGTTTACCCCCCTGACAGGAATTTGCAAATTGACTGAATGACTTAATTTGACCATATCTTGTCATCTTAAGATCGAAGGTGCATGGAGAGCAGATGGCAAAGGACTTAGTATTTGGGACACATTTTCTCACACACCACTGAAGATTGAGAATGATGACAATGGAGATGTGGCCTGTGACAGTTATCACAAGATTGCTGAGGATTTGGTCGTCCTGAAGAATCTGGGTGTATCCCACTATCGTTTTTCTATATCCTGGACTCGCATCCTCCCTGATGGAACCACCAAGTACATCAATGAAGCAGGCCTGAACTACTATGAGCGGCTAATTGATGCACTGCTGGCTGCCAACATCCAGCCCCAGGTGAGGGTGGGCCTTCATCAAGCCCTGAAAAGGCCCACATAGAGGAGTGAGGAACTGTTATTATAAATGAAATGGTATTGTAAATGAAATGCTGTTTTCAAATTTAATTTTTGAATTGTCCAAAAACTCACATGGCGTTTTCTTTCCAACCTTGACCCCCATTTTCAGGTTTAGCAACATTTTTATGTAGGTGCATCTCATGTCAGTGATTTCCCATGGAAAGATAATTGTTGGAACTATCAATTCGGTTTTCCCACAGGTGACCCTGTACCACTGGGACCTGCCTCAGGCGCTTCAAGATGTTGGAGGCTGGCAGAATGAGACCATTGTGCAGCGGTTTAAAGAGTATGCAGATGTGCTTTTCCAGAGGCTGGGAGACAAGGTGAAATTTTGGATCACACTGAATGAGCCCTATGTCATTGCTTTCCAAGGCTATGGCAGTGGGACAGGAGCACCAGGTAAATGTCCTACGCCTAACTTCTCAGCTCTTTGGAACATGGGCTTCTTTGCACCTTGAAGACATGAAATCCAGGTGACAGGGGAGGACATGGCTATAAAAGCCCCATGGCAATGTCTCAGAAATCCTGCCTCCTGCTTAAGGCTGCAGAGGTTTCCCTTCTTTTTTGGGGGGGCGGGGTGGAGGGATACTAAGGATTGAACTCAGGGGCACTCAACCACTGAGTCACATACCCAGCTTTATTTTGTATTTTATTTAGAGACAGGGTCTCACTGAGTTGCTTAGCATCTTGCTAAATTGCTGAGGCTGACTTGAACTTGCAATTCTCCTGCCTCTTGAACCATTGGGATTACAGGCGTGCACCACAGCGCCCGACCTGTAGAGGTTTCCCTTCTGACACCACATTTGCTAAACACAAATATCACATCTTAGTACCTCAAGATGACTTCATTTCTTTGCTCTGTGACTCTGACCTGCCTTGGAGGGAAGTTCTTTCAAATTGGGATGTGGCAGATTGTTGTAGAGAAGGGCAATTCCTCAGGCTGCACAGGTTCATGTCTATTGCTCATAATCCCCAAATCCTGAAGATTCTAGTTACTGATTTTGGCTGACTGAGCCCATTTAATCTTAGTGAAGTCTCACCTGAGCCCACATGAGCTGCTGTGGTCTTACCTCACAGTGTGAGCACTCCTGAGTTCAGTGGAGTTACCACTGTGCTTGATTATGGAGAGTTGTCTTGGGCCCTGGTAGAGTGGTGCTATATCCTGGTTTGTATATACAAACGTTATAGACAGTGTTTCTAAAATTAAAACAAAACAAACAAACAAACAAAACTAAACATTTAATTCCAAAACACATGGGACCACGAGGGCTTTGAACAAGGGACTGTGAACCTGTTTTTGCCTCTTATAAAACATCCAACTTCTCTTTCCTTGGATTCTAAGCTGATGAGAGTAAATTTGTGTTCATCTTTGTGATTCCTCCTAATCATGTGTAAGAGCTGGAAAGAGCCATGGGGAGATGGCTCAGATCATCAACTGGGCCTTGGTTGGCATTTTAGTTTGGGCAGCCTTTCCCATAGGATTTGCTCTCAGCCATCTTCCTATCAGCTGCTTGCATTTTCTATATTCTCCCATCTGGGTCCCCAGAGAGCTCTGAGACATAAATCCTAAGGCACACAGTGTTGTGTGTATTCTGCTTGAGACATACGAGCCATTCTTTTAGGGGAGAGAGAGACAGAAGCCAACATTCATCAAGTGCCTTTCCTTTGCCAGACATACTGGGTGCTTCACATACAAGGGACATACAAAGTCAACAACTTTCCTTCTCACCATCACTCTCTGATGCCCATTCTAGTGAGGAAGAAACTAAGGCTGAATTACTTGCTCAAAGTGACAGGGCATCTAGTAAGAGGTAGAACTAGGATTTGAATTTGTCTTCCTAATGCCAAATCTTTCTCCCAAACACAGAGGGACTTTTGTATGAAGGGAATAACTCCCTTGGCCATGCTCATTCTGTTGACATGTGTCTGTTTCCAGGAATCTCCTCTGACACTGCTCCCTACATTGCTGGCCACAACCTAATAAAGTCTCATTCCGAGGTCTGGCATCTGTACAATGATGTGTACCGAGCCCAGCAAGGTGGCATTATTTCCATCACCATCAACAGTGACTGGGCTGAGCCCAGGGACCCCTCCAACCAGAAGGATGTGGAGGCAGCCAGAAGATATGTTCAGGTCTGGTTTCCTTCGGGACAGTGTTCACTCTTATCTGTTTTCCTCTCTTGTAGTGGACCAATGGAAACAGAATTACACTGGGGATCAAAAATTTAGGATCTAGGCTCAGTTTTGCTATTACCCGATTTTGTGAGCTTGGGGAAACCATCTAACTTTCTACACCTTAGTTGTTTTTTTTTTTAACCTGTCAATTAGAGATGCCCTACCTATCTTGTAGGTTTGTTGTGATAAAAGATAACCCAACTTCTTATCACGTTTAAGTCCTAAAAAATTATTTGTACATGTAGTCTTTCCTGAATATAACACTGATTTGAAGCCATTTATAGAAAGAAATCCCATCTCTTCAATCTCTCTGCATTGTCTTTAGTGGCCAACAGATCTGGGGTTGCATACTTCTCTGGGTGTTGCCATCTAATTTTATTTGTTCCAGCCTAAGAATTCCTTAAATTGGGGGCTTTAGATTCTGTAAAACTCATTAGTAAATACCATGAGTTTAAGTCAAGGATGTCCATCTTGGTTGTGGAATCTTGCCCCTGGAAAATAGCAACACCAGTAGTAAGTTGATGGTAACATGGCCCACTGGATCTCAGTATGGCTCCTGACAAGAAAGTGGGGATGAAGAATGGCCCTCATTCATGGGACAGCTTTCTCCCTGGATCCTGCTAGCACCCCTGAATTAGAAGGCACCCTCTACCAAGTCTTGGTATTAAAGGCAGGCATGGGTCTCCATCCTCCATATTGTTTCCCACTTTTGGTTCTGCAGAGGAGTCTGGAGACTGTGGCACTTTGACTTGGGGGGACACCAAGAACCCTGGATTGCCACACTCTTCACAAGAGTGTTTGACATGGTGGTCACATGAAGGAATGCATCCTTCATTTCAGATTCATAGCACTAGTAAATTAGAGCAGTAATTTTACCCCCTGAAGTCAAAATCCCAAACCTTAAGAAATGTTAAGACTGTAGTATCATTAGATTGCACTTTTTGTTGGGGAACTGTAGTACTGCAGCTCAGCACTACAACAGATACATCCCCTGTTAGTCAACTTCCTCAAAAGGTCCAATTTGTTACCCTACAGTGCACTGTACCAGGGTATATGTGTGTTCTAAGCCTCATCTCAGACTGAGTGGAAGGCTGCCCTCGCCCCACATTCCAGAATAAAGAAGCCTCTTAAGCTCCCTAGCATTATTTATTTTGGTGCCATATATCCTCTTAATAAGGATGGCTTAGACCTTATTAAAGAAGATAGGTTTTTGGTGGAGGTGGATATAGTTCAGTGATCGAGTAAATGCTTAGCTTGCATGAGACCCTTGGGTTTGATACCCAGTACATGTGTGCGCACATACACACACACACACAAAGGTTGAACAGATCCCCACTTTGGAGGGGAGGATACTTTTTTGGGGGTATTAAACCTAGAGGTTCTTTACCATCGAGCACATCCCCGGCCCTTTTTATTTTATTTTGAAACAAGCCCTCACTAAGTTGCTGAGGCTGACTTCAATTTTGCAATCCTCCTGCTTCCACCTCCAGGGTTGCTGGATTACAGGCATGTGCCACAGGGCTTTGAACCTAAAGTCCATAAAGCAACCTGGGCAGCCAGGAAAGAATTGCAATTCAGCTGGGTACGGTGGTGCATGCCTGTACGGTGACTCAGGAGGATGAACAGGAGATCAAAGCCAGCTTCAGCAATGGAGAGGTGCTAAGCAACTCAGTGAGCCTCTGTCTCTAAATAAAATACAAAATAGGGCTGGGAATGTGGCTCAGGGGTTGAGTGCCCCTGAGTTCAATCCTTGGTACTCCCCCCCCCACACACACACACACACAAAAAAAAAAATTTGCAACTCATCCCTTCTCAGAAACTTCTGGTTGATCTTTGATAAGGATCAAGTTATTAGTTCAGCTGCTCTGCAGTAGGAGAGGGAATCAGTGGCCTAGGGGCTTTGAGTGTCTCCTTTCTTTTCTGTCCAACCCTTCTAAGGACGGCCAGGAAGCACTTGTGGAGAACCAAGGCCAGTGGTCAGTTTCTCCTCCCACTGTAATTACTGAGGACATAGCTCTGTCCTAAGAACCATGCTGTAGCTATGCAAACAGATGCAGGTAGAAAGACCTGAAGAGACTTATTCAAAACATGCACATACTAGGGAGAGCAGAGCACCAGGTCATGGGAAGGGGAGGTTTTGTAGGCAATGAGCAGGGACACTGCTCTCTCTCAATGACACTTATAATGCTATATAAGGCTGACTGTTCCCCACCCCCAACAGTTTATGGGAGGCTGGTTTGCACATCCTATTTTCAAGAATGGAGATTACTATGATGTGATGAAGACTCGAATCCGTGAGAGGAGCTTGGCAGCAGGACTCAACAAGTCTCGGTAAGATCTTATGCCCACAGTGGTGAGCACATGGGTACTGGGGCCAGATAGCTTCTCTCTGAATTTCCTTGCTTGCTGGGAAGATTATATGTGGTGGCATATGTTAAGTTTGTACTTGACAGTTATTATACTATTATTGTTATTCTTAGGAACATCCAGGGACTCTGTCCTAAGAGCAGTCATGTCTTAGCAATCCTACTAAGTCACTCCAAAGACAAATTGGTCAGCTTATCCAATCTTATTTCATCACCTTTTGAGTCAATGTGGATAGCAATGGGTAACTGCCCATTTTGTGCATTTTGTCAGCAGAGGGGATTGTTTGAATCAAAGTATCCCCACTTCCTGGTTCACTCCACTTCTTGTCAAGGAAGTAATAGCAAGTAATCATTTGTTGATCTTCCACTGGTACTTTTGTTCCTAATTTAAAGATGAGTAAACTGAGACACAAAAATCTGGGCAGAAGCTGGACATGGTGGCAAATGCCTGTAATTCCAGTTGCACGGGAGACTGAGACAGGAGAATTGCAAGTTCAAAGTCAGCCTCAGCAAAAATGAGGCGCTAAGCAACTCAGTGAGACCTCTCTCTAAATAAAATACAAAATAGGACTGGGAATGTGGCTAAGTAGTTGAGTGTCTTTAAGTTCAATTGTCAATACCCAAAAAAAACCCATTAAGGCAAGTTCACTCACCTATTAAAGTGACGCAACTGGGATTCAAAGCCAGGCTGCCTGCCTCCCGGATTCACAGTGTAGGTCTAAGAATCATCCAACGGGTAGAAGTGTGGTGTGTGGAAGGGCACAGAGCGATGGTCACTGGCCTTATGGAAATATACACACCTCATGATAGCTCACAAGGGAGGGTGGTGAAAGGAATTCAGCAGGCATGGGTTCATATACAGCTTTTAAGTCTTTTCCTCAAATGCCACCAAAAAGCCCATCTGTGAATGATTAGAAAATCCACTTCTCACTGTATAACGCACTCCTGGCTTGTTTAGGACAATCCTGCTGAGCAGGTTGTGCCTAAAGGTCTGATGTGCTAACTCTGGTCTCCAATAAGCAAGTGAGCAGTCTGGCCCATTCATACAACTTTGGTGAGCTGCTACAGGGTATCTAGGTCAGAGCCCAGTGGGGGCCAACTAAGGAGAAGAGTACAAGTCTGGCTTCTCTAGTTGCTGACAGACCAGTTAGAAGACAGTATTCCCTGGAATTGTATTCTCCAATTTCTTCAGTACAAAGAAAACTCAGATGAGATCAGGTTGTGCAAGATAGACCTAGGAGACTTCATAGATGAGGCAGAACATCAGTCGACAATGTCTTGCATTTAGTTGAGTTGAGGTCATTTCACCCAAGAAGTGGGGGTGTGAGTACAGGCCTAGAGGTAAGAATGAAGTGTGTGCTGATAAAAGTGGGGAGACGGAACTGTAGCAGTGAAGAGATTGGGACTGCGTGGTGGGGGGTCTGGGAAGCCAGTCACAGGGCCTTGGAGCCACAGGCCCTGAGGAGCAAGGATATGAAGATGCTGGGCTTTAGTTTTTCGCAGTATTTCAGAAACCCTAGAGAAGGTTGGTTTTGATCCCCTAGGTTAATGATAGCAGAAAAGTCAAGAAGAATGTGTTGAGGTCTAAGCAGGGTAACACCTGGTATATCTAAACCAGAGCACCAGGGTCTCCCTGTCAGCCTGTGTGTGCATTTGGGATATGGGTGAAAGGGTACCCTGTAGATACAAAACACAAGTGTGTGGTAGTCAAGTTTCATAGAAAAGTCTCCTCATTCAGAAAACATGGAAAAAGTCCCAGGTACATGTTAAGCCCAAACATCTATTACTCAATTTGTAAAAATATTCCCTTACAAATTAAGGATAGACTTTAGAGAAAAGACGCCTGAACAAACCAACAGCAAAAACAGATGAACTTTAAAAAAACAAGGAAATACAAGTTATAAGAGAGAACTTTATGAACAAATAGTCTTTGAGATATGCACCTCAGATATGTTTTCGATTTTGAAATTTATCACAGATGGTACATATCAGAATTTGCATGTTAATGCTGGAAGAAAATACACTGTGTGTGGCCCTGCAGCGGGAGCTTATAAAAGTGCAGTGTGAGTTTTCACTCTGCCAACAGGAAGAGAGGCTCCACAGTGCCACAGGGAAGGGAGGTTGTGGGTGGGAGGAGCCTCAGATGCTCAGGGCTACTCCTACCTGCCAGCAGCCTCTAGCCATGGTCAAGTGCCTGGAATCCAGAGCGACCCCTCATAACATAAGGGGATTTCCATAAAGGTGATTCTTCCTAAAAGTCCCTCACCCTTAATGCCTCATTTCACCCACCCAGGCTCCCAGAGTTTACTGAGAGTGAGAAGAGGAGGATCAATGGCACCTATGACTTTTTTGGGTTCAATCACTATACCACCGTCCTAGCCTACAACCTTGATTATCCTCCTAACGTATCTTCCTTGGATGCAGACAGGTAAGTCAGTCAGTCTGTCTTTTGGAAGGACAGAAAGGTCCCCTTAATCCACCTCTTGCTCAAGAGACGATACAGTCTCAGAAAAGGGCCTCCTGACGCCATATACACAGTGATGGGAATACAATGCTTGCTTTTCCTACATGCTTCCCTTAAGCAGAGGTGCTTGGTTTTCAGAAACATTTTCAAGTTTTTTTTTTTTCCCTGACAAATTTGTCTCACTTCTTAGATTATTTCAGTCAAAATAACAATGAGCTCCCCCACAATCCCATTTCAAGGCAATATCAAACTATTATTGTGTACTACACAAATAGTACAGGTTCATGGAGGAAACATTCAAAAATAAGAACGGGATCACCTGATCCCCTGGTACGGGGGATTGGACCCAGACCCACTGTACCATTGAGATAAATCCCAGCCCTTTTTATTTATTTTGAGACAAGATCTCACTAAGTTGCTTAGGGCCTTGCTTCACTTAGTTGCTGAGGCTGGCTTTGAACTTGGGATCCTCCTGCCTCAGCCTCCCGTGTCACTGGAATTACAAGTGTGTGCCACCACGTTTCAAAGTTACATGTGGGGAGCATCTACATCTTTTTCTACATATTACTTATATAGGAGTATATGACATATAAATTATAACTATTACAATAAGCAGGACTAGTTTCTACATTATTTTGTTCCTTTTTAACAAGCATCTTTCCAAATTAGTACTTCTGAACCTGTTTAGGTTCTTTATTCAAAAACAAGTCCTTATACCCCTATTACCCCCACTGTATCCTGAAATCACCAGCCAGGCTCTCAGAGGGGGCTGTCAGTACTCTTGGTGCCTCATCGATCCAGAGACTGTCTCCTCCATAAACTTAACTAAAGCTTACAAAACAGCCCACATTTAGTTCCGCTGAGTAACTCAGGTACTAATAAAACTAAACTTTTTTCCCTGAAAGATTTGTGTATAAGTATTTAAGTGGTTGGTCTAGAGATGCCCCAGTATGGTGTCTCCCTCCTACCCCCCAGCAGATACTCTTTTGGTTTAAGCAGTTCCCTCCCTTGTTCATCACTGGAGAGATACCAGAAGCAGGCCCACGCCTGTCCGTCCCTGTCACCACACGAATGAAGACTCCCAGTAAGGGTGCCCATGGCATTGACTACACATAGGTGACTCAGGGAAACCCGTTTTGCTGGGAGACAGGCAGAGCCATTCATATTAGTATGAGGTGACATCTGTGAACAGGGAGCCCATGGAGGGTTAAGCTGCATGGGCAAGACCATTTCTCTGCACAGGTGGAGTGCAGAGAATGGGGAGCAGAAGTGGTGTGTCAACAATACATTGATATTGAGTGGGGCAATTAGAATGAGTGAAAGAGATTTTGGGATGATTGATTCTTCTGGGTTTAGCATGACCCTTAAGTTTAGAAAAACCTAAGGCTTTTCCTCCCATAAATCCTGTTTTGTGTAAAGGGCCTCTGAGGAGTCACAAAACAAAACCTAACCTTTAGTTTTTGAACTCATAGGGGAGTTGCCATAATTGTCGACCCTACTTGGCCAGAATCTGGCTCCTTCTGGCTGAAGATGACACCTTTTGGCTTTAGAAGGATCCTTAACTGGATAAAGGAGGAGTACAACAATCCTCCAATTTATGTAACAGAGAACGGAGTGTCCCAGAGGGAAGAGACAGACCTCAATGACACCACAAGGATCTACTACCTTCGCAGTTATATTGACGAGGCCCTTAAAGGTAAAACAGACCTACTTACGACTTCTTTCATGTGCATCTTTCACTGTTGGAGACATGGCCAATATCTGCAGGGGAAGGCTAATGCCATATCCCAATGTCAAAGTAAAGACAAAGATAAGGCTTCTTGCTCCTATTGGGGCAGGACTCCCGCCCATCCCTTCTTTCCTAGCTCTACATTCAACGGGAAAACCCAGATGCTCAACACTGACTAGACCTAAGTTCCTGGCATGAGTCATTTGTTCCCCTTGATCCTATGCTGGATGGTTCTGAACGTGGCATCCCCAAGGCAGGGCCAAGAGAAATAGGCTGGGTTGTTGCAATGTAGGATGGGACTTATGGGGGGGGGGGGCAGAAAACAATTCTAAGTGAGCCATGCTAGGTAAGAAGATGGTCAGGAAATCCTTTCCTTCTAGGAGCTGTTGGTTTCCTGTAGGGAAGAACACGGACATTCTAAGGCCCTGACCCACACCAGTCTCCTATGCTGAAAAGAGAGGGGCAAAAGATTGTTCAGTGGAGTTAGCTTAGTCTACCTATGTGCCCAACACCCATTTAGGGCTGAGTCTTTATAGAAAGATGTTGGTGGCACTGCAGCTTCACCACAAAGGATTTGCTAACAATCATTAAAAGTAAGGGGCAGCTCTTTTAAAAGATAGGGCCTGGGCTCCCTTCACTCTCCAAGTTGGGACACAGGAAGCCTGGCAGAGAGGTGCCTTATGAGACAAGGAGAGTTCATGCCTGGGCCTCTGTTTGGACAGCCGTGCAGGATAAGGTGGACCTTCGAGGATACACGGTTTGGAGTTTGATGGACAACTTCGAGTGGGCCACGGGCTATGCAGAGAGGTTTGGTGTACATTTTGTGAACTACACTGACCCTTCTCGGCCAAGGATCCCCAAAGCATCAGCCAGCTTCTATGCCTCGGTAGTTCGATGCAATGGCTTCCCTGACCCTGCGGCAGGACCCCACCCTTGTCTCCATCAGCCAGAAGGTGAGAGGTGGCTCTGGAGGGATGAAGGGTGAGCTGGAGGGCCTGTTTTCATCTAGAGTATTACCTTCTCTCTCTACCTCTCCATCTTCATTCATTCAACCAAGATTCATTTGAATGCTCCAGACATCCTTGGAATGCATGAAACAAGGGACGTGTAGGGCTGGTGTTATAAGAGGACTGTGAAAAGCACACTGCAATGGCCCATTGTTTGTTGACTACATAAGACCTACCATGTAAATATACCACAATGCAATTTAGATTACATCCTAATTACTAATAGAAATATTTAAAATATAAAAACGGCCAGCCAGGTGCTATGGCATATGCCTATAATCCCAGCGGCTTGGGAACCTGAGGCAGGAGGCTCACAAGTCCAAGGGGCAGCTTCAGTTGTCGCAAAAAGGGCTGGGAATGTGGCTCAGTGGTAAACTGCCCCAGTTAAATCCCCAGGAACCTCCCAAGATTTAGAGGTTCTTAATACACCTCAAGGGATGGGCATCTTCACTGCAGCAACATGCCCACACTGGCTGTGCAGATTTGGGATACTATGTAGCCCCGGGACTTCAAAGACTCAGCTGGAGCCTCTCTATGGTCCCAGAGATTGGATAACTGTGTATGCACTGAATCACATACTGCCCTCTGTTGTCCTCTCCTAGATGTTGGGCCCACCTTCAGCCCAGTGACAGAGGGAGAGGAGGTCCAGTTCCTGGGGCTGACTCTCAGCACCATGGAGGCGCAGACAGCTTTGTATGTGCTCTTTTCTCTTATGCTTCTTGGAGTCTGTGGCTTGGCATTTCTGTCATACAAATACTGCAAACGCTCCAAGCAAGGAAAAACACCAACAACCCAACAGGAATTGAGTAAAATCTCTTCATTCTGACAAGTCACCACTTCCCCACTCTGCAAAGCAGGCCTACTTTCTTGATATGTCTTTGCCAGCACCAAGCTCCATAAGGTATTGTATTCTGCCCATACCAGACTTCATTAAGGCCTTCTATACTGTCAGAGATGACCTCAACCTTGACTGGACTTTGAGTTCCTGATTAAAATGGAATTACCTGAATCTTGCCACAGTCTTGGAAATTCATCTGAATGTTAGAGTAGCCCACAGGTGATTCTTGTGGAAAAGTGCAGATACTGGTCTGTTGTATCCTTGAGTTTTTGAAGATGGAATCATGAGTAAAAACCATAAAAATCCTTTTTAGAAGAAATCAAACCTACTGTACAGAATAACTATGATATCATATCGCCCTCTCCAAGTTCTCTGAGCCTTATAATTTTCCTCAGAAAATAAAAAACTGTTCTATGCACTGTTTTATCTCCTATGTCTGCTTCACCTAGAAAAAGGGTCAACAGAAGGTATAAAGTCTCGAGTCATTTAGCACCCTACTAACTTTCCCAAACAAGACCAAGGCTGTCTGCTTAAATTATACTTCCCTTACTGTCACCTTTTAGGTCATCCTGGCTCTCCTACAATATGACTTCTAAGGGCCCTGAACTAGGATTTCAAAGTCCAGGTGATCTGACCTGGGCTTAGTTAAGACTGTTCCCTTCTTCTTCTCCAATCTAAAATAGTTCTGACCATCCCACATTTCTTGTCTGAAAATGCTATTCCTTCTGCCTAGGATCCCCCTTTTTCTGAAAACACCCTCAAGTCAAAAGCAGCTCAAATAATGAGCTTCCTCCTCTGGATGGCTTCCATGAATTCCCCAGGCAGATCCTCCTTCCTCTAATTTACTTGTAAATATACTCCCCTCCCCCACATTATGGTTAGACCACATATTTCATAATTCTCTGCCATTAGACCTAGTCAATGACCATTTCCGTCTTTGGCAAGTACCTGAGAGCAGAGAAAGATATGGTATTTATCATTATCAATCCCCTTGAATGTTCTAAGAGATAACTGCACTGTCAAATATTTACAAAAAAGGTGGGGGTTGCAGTTCAATGGTTGAGTTCTTGCCTAATAATTTTTCAAACCTCAGCACCCGAGGAAAAAAAATAATTAATTGGTTTTAAGAGTGATATGCCCGAGGGCTGGGGTTGTAGCTCAGTGGTAGAAGCATTTCCCTGGTCCATGCAAGGCACTGGTTTGATCCTCAGCAATCTTTATTTAAATAAATAAAGTATTGCATCCATGTATAACTACAAAAAAGTGACATACCTGAAATTCTGTTTCTTGTTATCATCCCTCACCTGAATTATGTCTATGGAAAATTCCTACCAAAATGTTCCAATTTCATGAGTCCCAACCAGCCAAACTGTATGAGTCAGGTGTACATTGTCACATGCAGTAGTTCCAAAATTGATATTAAAGACATTTCTTAGGCAGAAAGATTCACTATCATTAATCTGACAATTCAACATGACATTTTTTGGGGAGGGATATCAACAACAAAAGTTTCACAAAAAAAAAAAAAGAGCCAGGATATAGAATGAAAAAGAATATTGTAACATAAAGCTAGTTAAGATAGTTTGGTAGGGGCTGGGATTGTGACTCAGCAGTAGAGTGCTTGCTTCGCATATGTGGGACCCTGGGTTCGATCCTCAGCACCACATAAAAATAAAAGATGTTATGTCCACCAAAAACTAAAATATTAAAAACTTCTCTTTAAAAAAAATAAAAAATAAAATAAATAAGTGAAATAAAGGTATTGTGCCCAAGTACAACTAATAGTTTGGTAGTAGAGAGCAAATGGAAAAGATCACTGATTGAAAGCCTAGACATAGTTCCAACTACATATGGGAATAGAGTATGAGACAATGGTTGCATCCCAGTTGAGGGGAGGATGTTAGATGAGCACTTAACTGGTGGTGAATCAACAGGGTAGCTCATGGGTCTGGAAGGGAACTGTACCCCTTCCTTGGATACCACATTTAAATATAAAAACAACAACAAAACCCAGAATACTAGGACACAAAAAAATTAACTTCAAGTGGGAAAGGTATTTATGAGCAAGACTCAAATACCATAAACACTAACAAATTTGACCACATCAATACTGTGGTAGATTACCATCCACATATTTGTTCAAAGATAAAATATTTAGAGTATATGCTACAAAAGGGCAAATTTTCTTAATGTACATGGAATTTTTTATAAATCAATAAGAAAACTATGAAAACAAAATTGGCAAAGAACAGCTCAACTTAAGTTAAAATGACCAATAACATTTAAAGACGTTCAATCTTGAGATAAACACAATGCATATAAAAATGCACATAATTTTTCATCTATCATGTTGACAAAGATGAAATAGTATGGTAACAGTGTTGGCAGGGGTGTGGGGAAACAACATTCTCATACACTGTTGGTGGGGGGTAGAATTCATACATCCCACTAAGGAGCCAATTTGGCATCTTTCTTAATCCATACCACAAATACTCTTTAGCAAATTATGCAAAACACATTCTACAGGTATATTTTCACAATAAGAATATACCACCCCCTCAAGATGTTCATTATAGCAATGTTTATAATGGAAAAACAGGCATAATACACTTGTAATACCCACTGAACGCCATCAGAGCATAGATAATGCCAGGGTGCTTACATCAAGTAGAATGCTATTGCAGCCATTAGTAAGAACGAGGTAGCTATGTGTTGACAGGAAAAGATCTTCAAGACTTTAAGTAAAAAAGCAAGATGCCGGGTAGTATATATAATATGATCCCATTTATTTAAAAATAAAGATTACATATTTGCTCATATATGCATAAAAATTTTCTGAAAATTACAGAAGAAACTGTTAATAGAGAGGTTACCTCTTGGGAAGAGCAGTGCTTGGGGTAGTAAGATGCCAGGGGAGAGACTTCATTTCATTTCATAGCCTTATATACTGTATTGGATATTTTATTTTTTTAAAAGATAAAATTGAGGAAGGATTCTCCTACTCAAAGATTATGAAGCATTCTTTTATGTAATTTCTCTAAGACTTATATTTGATTTTCTTCAAGACAAAATGACTTGAGGTATTCAATGTTTTTGCGAATATATCTCTAAATAGTTACTAGGGTCACACCCATTTTGACAGTTTTTTAAAAATATCACCTACTGCTGCATTTTAAAGATGACAAAACTTTAAATGGGATGCCTACTAGAGATTTTCAAACTCACTTTTTAAATTATGGAAGTAATGATCATTGTAGAAGACTGCGAAAACATAAGGGTGCAAAAGAAAAACTGGAATCACATATAACCACTCTTACCATTATTAATGTTACACTGTGTTTTCTTCTTTCTTTACATATATATTAATACATAGTTCTATCTATATATAAAATTATTTTACAAAGCTGAGATCATACTGTAACTACAGCTCTGTATCCTGCTTCTTTTCCCCCAACACATAACAGATGTTTAATCAATATTAAAGTGAATTATTGAATTAGTAGTGTATCATTTCTCATCAAAAAGTAATTACTTCTACAGAGGACATTTAGTTGGTTTCCAATTTCTAAGTCAAATAAACATACAATGAGTATGTTTATGTGTGAAAAAGGTATACATTTATCAGCATTATTTTAAAAAATTACTGGATCAGAGTATGAAATAATCATTAGTTTCTGAAGTTTTCCAGATTATATTGGTTTCTACTTCTACCAACAGCATAGCCTATATCTCACCATTTCCTTGCCAACACTATTACCATTTTAAAAAGTCACTGTCATTTCATAGGTGAAAAAGTTTGCTGAGAAAATTCCTTCCTCCCGTTACAAAAAAAAAAAGTCAGAGTCTTCTTACACATTCACTCAAAGAGCAATACCTTTCAAATCTGAAAACACAGCAACTATCATGCTTACTCCCCATTTCAAACATCATTAGTTTAGTGGTCTCTATTACCAAACATACATAGAAAAATTTTTTGTAGCATGTAAGTCAGATTAAGAAATAAATGAGTAAAAGTGTATCTTTATTCTATACTTCTCATCCCACACCACAGGTACTTAAGGTCCTAGAGAGGTCTTTATTACTGAATACAAAACTTCAATATAAAGGTGAGAGGAAAAACAGTAAGTCGTAGACTAGCAATTCTCAACTGTTTTGCATCAGAAGCAAAACAGATGAGAAGACCGATCATAAATTTATGCAAGCCAAGTGATGCCTCAGTGAACTAGGAGAGACAGCATGGCATCGATGTGCATCAGAAAATTTCTTCCTTTGCTATTTAAGGGAAGGCAGATAGCTATTTTGCTGAAATAGCTTCCAGGAATTGGGGGTGGAGGCGGAACAGAAGAGAGAAATGTGACTTCATCAGAACCCTGTACAACAAAAAGATGCTTAAAGCAAAATAAGATCATTCTGATTTTTGGAAAAGACCTTTTATTCAATGTTTATGTAAGATTAAAAACTAAGATTTAGCTTGCGGCTGTTGAGCAAAAAGAAAGTTAAACATAAGTTGTCATCTGATTGGCTAGTTAAAATGCTCTAAGAGTCAAATACTCAGTGACATACCAGCTACTTTGTGTGGGCTTAAGTGTTTTAGAGGAAAGAGTATTCTAAAAAAAACATGCCATCTGAGAGCACATGGTTAAAGGCTTTATGAAACAATGAGGAAGAAGCTAATGGAGGGAGGCTGTGGCAGACCTTTGGAATCTTTTAGGCTTCCTGTTGTTGGTTACCATATGCAAGCAGCTTGTTACATCTTAACTTTTCTGGGTTAAACAACTTTCACCTGCACCCACTCATCAAGAATAAAGACACATTTGTAGATCAGCTAGAAAACATAAAAAGCAGACCAACTTCTCCAGTAGAATTTTAGTTGAATTAAATCATAAGAGAAACAATGATTATTGTACATAATGTACTTGTTGCACTACATCTGCTGAGTAGAATTTCCATTCCAAGTGTTGTTTTCATCTTCACCATCATCTTGAGTCCTCAATCTATATATCTTCCCCTCCTTTTTGAAGTCTTCCCCTCGTTTTTCCAGCACTCTTTTTCTGACTGGTTCCCTGATTACAAAAGAGAAACAGGGAACAAAATACCAGTAATACAAACTGTTTTCTCCAAACTTCCATTAGTACAGGCAATTATATTTTATTTCTAACTCCAAGGTGAGGAAAGTCCACAGAGATAATTATGTCTACCAAAGCAGTACTAGATTTTATTAATCTTTAGTAGTTTAACTCTATCAGTTCTCTAAAAACCAGCAAAATCATTTTTCTGTTTCCAAATGTTTCGATGACTAAGCTTTAGAAAAAAATATGTTCAATTGATAACTAATCTTTCCTTTTTTATGTACGCAAGCCGACATATTAATGTGACTTAGAGTATCCTAGAGACTATCCAAACCTCTACTCATAGCCTAAATGACAAAAATGATCAATCTGTAATCTTTAATCCTTTCAAAATCTTTTAAAATGACTTAAAACTAAGAATAAACAGGACTTCGTCATTTATATACAGAAAAGAGTTGGGTGTGGTGGTGCATCCCTGTAATCACGGGGGGGGGGGGGGGGGGGGGCGGGCAGAGGCAGGAGGATAGAAAGTTCAAAGCCAGCCTCAGCAATTTACTGAGGTGCTAAACTCAGGAGACTGTCTCTGAATAAAATACAAAAATTGGGCTGGGGGCTGGAGTTGTGGCTCAACGGCAGAGCACTTGCCTAACATGTGAGGCACTGGGATCAAACCCTCAGCACCACATAAAAATAAATAAAGATATTGTGTCCAACTTAAAAAAAAAAAAATTGGGCTGGGGATGTGTCTCAGTGGTCAAGTATACCTGAGTTCAATCCCAAGAAGGAAAGGAAAAGGGAAGGGAGGAAGAAGGAGAAGGAAGAAAAGCAAAGAAATAGGGATGAAATTTAAGCTAAAAAAACTTATAACAGAGAAGGGGGTGGGGTGAGGAAAAATAGTGGAACACATAGCTTCACCCCCTTAAATATACATTCATCCCATTCTTTGCCCCAACCTGAGACATTTTTCCTTTATTTGATAGAGCAAGCTATCCAATATAACACTATTAAGTGCTCCCAACCACTTTTCAGTAAGAGTTCTAAAATTCAGTATTAAAAACACCTAGTTTCAGGGCTGGGGTTGCAGCTCAGTGTTAGAGTGCTTGCTTAGCATGTGTAAGGCAGTGGGTTCGATTCTCAGCACCACGTATAAATAAATAAATAAAATAAAGGTCCATCAACAACTAATACCACACTGACAGCAAATGGACAAGGATTTCCAATACTTATCACATGGGACTGATAAGAGACTTGTTTATAATGTCTATTAAAGGCCCAAAAGAACGTTCAACAGAATTAAGTACATAATAAACTGTGCTACTATTATCAGAAAAGAGGGCTGGGGATATAGCTCTGTTGGTAGAGTGCTTGCCTCATATGCACAAGGCTCTGGATTCAGTCTCCAGCACCACTAAATGAATAAATTAATCAATAAAATAAGTAAAATAAAAATAAGGGGCTGGGGTTGTGGCTCAGTGATAGAGTGCTTGCCTAGCATGTGTGAGGCACTGGGTTTGATCCTCATAAAAGCACCACATAAAAAATAAATAAATAAAGGTATTGTGTCCATCTACAACTAAAAATATTTTTTAAAATACAATAAAATTACCAGAAAAGGGCCTAATCTTACCTTCTAGTAAAATACTTCTCATTGATCTGTTTCAATATAACCATCTAACATCTAACCAGAGAGACAAGCTAAAATTGTGTTATCTGTATTACCATTCAAACCTTTGTAATCTTCAGTAAAAGTATGTCCTCTAGATTAAGGCAGTAGTTCAAAATAATGCTCTGATGGAGGCACCACTTCAGGGAAATATCTAGTTTTCTCAATTAGGTCCTTCTTCAAATGACCCAGACAAGACTGTCATCAAAGAACCACCTGGGTTAAAATTATCTAAGCACAGTGAAGAAATTATGCAAGATGGCCACAAGCAATTAATGAAACTATTTAGTTTCATTAATTGGGCAAACATGGTTAGCAAGAAAGATATTATACATTTGGAAAACAAACTGTCTTTATAGTTATGGGGTAAGGATAATTCATTGAGTAAAATCTGAATGAGTAAACCCAGATAGTGAACTTCCCAGGAGCAATGGTATAATACTAGTTTCTTCCATCCACCACAGAGACTGAGGAGGATGGCAGAAAGAAGGCAAAGTAGCCCTAACATAAGTTTTCATTCTGATAAAAGTGCTGGGCATTACATGCATATTTTACAAATGGGGAAAACAGATACCTTTTTTCTGATTTGCTAGATGATGCAGGATTTGAAGGTTCTGGTGATGTAGCTCTCACTGAAGTCTGTGCAGGAGGAGGATTACTAAATAAGAAATTGCTAATCAATCTCCAGATGGCAAGGAATGGGTAAAGTACTGTCCCCAACAATGTCCAAATGTCTCCACTGGAAGAATGTACAATGGATGTAGATGGTCTTCCTGCCTAGAAATTACAAAATTAACAAATCTAGGTAAGACTATATTATAGCATAATCATATCACTCAAGGTTTTAGATGCTTTTTTTTTTTTTTTTTTTTGGTTCCCGGGATTGGACTCAGGGGCACTCAACCACTGAGCACATCCCCAGCCCTATTTTGTATTTTATTTAGAGACAGGGTCTCACTGAGTTGCTTAGTGCCTCACAGTTGCTAAGGCTGGCTTTGAACTCACAATTCTCCTGTCTCAGCCTCCCAATTTAGATGCATTTTTTTATCTAGAAAATGAGGCCCTATGGATTTCAGTTTACTGCAAAAAGGTAAAAATTACCAACTTTTGTTGTTTTCTAAATTACCAACTTTTGTTGTTTCTATAAATTTATAGGAACTCTGGATCTTTGCATTTTAAGAGTAATTATAATATTAAAAATTAGAAAGTGGTTCTCATTGGTGACATGAACCAACTTTTTAAGAAAATTAAGTTTCTATAAGTGAAATTAATAACTTTGATAAGTCTTTTTGAGGAGGAAAAAAAAAAAAGGAAAGGTTTCAAATCTCAGTTTATACAATGATATCCTACATTAGGTAGGAACATCTAGTTTAGAACAAGGAAATCCATAGGACATAAAAGACCCAGCTCTTTCATCCCAGCTCTGGCACTGAAGGTGGGACTCTGGCATCATTTAACCTGTTTGAGCCTTTTTTCTTAATCAGAGATTAAAATGCTGTTGTTAGGATCAAATGGGATAATAAACTTGAAAATGTTATTTTTATGTTAAAATAATGTTTTAAAATGCAAACAGTAAAGTCAGATATAAATAAAAGACATTAAAATCTGTAGACTAGAAACTCAACATTCCTTATTTTCTTCTACTGACCCTTTCTTGTATATAAAAACAGGTGAGGAAAATAGCTGAAAAACTATTTAGTGCCTCAAGAACATTAGCAATACAAATAAGTAAAACATAGGATAATTACAATAAATTGATCTAATTTTTAGAAAATTGGAATTTTAATTATCTGCAGTACACATTTGCCTTTCCCTTCTAATTCTAAGAAACGACCAAAAATAAAGCAGAAAAAAAAGTATATACATACTGGCAATAGTACCACTGAAGCACTTGGCGCAAGTTCCAAATCCAATAATTTCTTTTTATAATCTTCTTTGGTAAATTCCCTCCTGGGAAACATGGTTGCTAGTGAAAAATTACCATAAGTGTTGCCAACAGTCTGTAATATAATGGTAAGTTTTAAAATCTCACAAAGGTGCCTTTTAAAAGAAAGATACATATGTACATTCAAAACGACTGACTTAATTAGAAAGTTCATTTAAATGTAAACTATCATTTCTAAAAAAGTATTTATAACTTAAATATGAATAAATAGCAAGCATACAGTTCTAAAAACTATAACTACATAAATAAACTGAATAAAACTTATAATTATGGATGGGGATGTATCCCAACAGAGTGCTTGCCTAGTATGCATGAAGCACTAGGTTATGATCCCCAGCATTGGGGGGGGGGGGAGACTATCATGCCAAACAAAGTTCATCATTAGCATTTTCAGTATCATTTTGCAAACTTATATTAATGTCTTATATTGGATTATAGGAACTTCCTATTTAAAATGTGGAATATACCAATATTTTCCTTATACCTCACTTTATTGCACTTTGCTCTTTTGTGCTTCCCAGATATCATTGGTTTTTAAGTTTGTTATTTGGGCTGGGGATGTGGCTCAGTGTTAGAGTGTCTGTGTGGCATAAACAATGCTCTAGGTTCAATCCCCAGCACCATTAAAAAACAAAAAAAGTAAAATTTGTTTTACAAATTGAATGTAGCAATCCTCTGTTGAGCAAGTCTAACAGCACCATTTTCTAACATTTGCTATTTTTAAACAGGTTTGTTGGGTTTTTTAGACATGATGCTATTGTGCATACTTAACAGACTACATCATTGTATAAACATGGCTTTTACATACATTAGGAAATAAAAAATGTGTGTAATTGATAGTCACTTTATTGCAGTGGTGTGGAACCAAACTCACACTATCTCCAAGGTATGCCTATATAACTTCAGGGATTTTGGCCGCCACCTTATCTCAAAACACAAATGATTCATAATCAACCTACACCATACACATGATTCAAGGTACACTGGGAGCACCACAATCAACTTCACAATTTTAAATCACCTATATTTGTAAAACCTTAAGACAACAGCTTATCTTTCACTAGAAAACTCCAAAGACTTTTTTTTTTTGTAATTTCTTTTTTGCTATAGATTATATATACTGGAAATTCTAAGCAGAAGATACTTGTGGGAGGCTCCAATACAAAATAATAATAGAATAACCTACTTGGGGTTGGTTATACTATAATCTTATTGGAAAAGGATTCTGAACAATAGTTTAAAAATTGTCCAGCCTAGGAAGACAAAGAGCTTTAAAGAAATCTTTCTTCTCTTGGGATCCATAAGTGAGAGAAGACTAAATGGAGAGAAGTAATCTGGTGGAAAGATCTGAACCCAATACTCAATTCTGATGGCACTGGGGATTGAACTTGGGGGCTTTCTATCACTGAGCTACACCCCCAGTCCTATTATATTTTGAGATAGAGTCTTGCAAAGTTGCCTGGGCTGGCCTTGTGGTCCTCCTGCCTCAGTGTCTCAAGTAGCTGGAAGTACAGGTCTGTACCACCATGCCTGGCTAAGAAGATATTTCTTGTTAAAAATTACTGATCTTTTGTCTTGGCCAAAAGGCAGATGGTGAGAAAACAGCTAGTCTCTAAGCAAACTGCAGAAAATGAAAACAGAACAAAGTAAAACTGCTTTCTTTTGAGGGGTATGAGACAACTTGCTCCATTAGAACTCTGGGAAACCATTTGCTTTTTACTCCTCCTTTTGAGTACATTCACCAGTGAGAAGTTACCAAAGCCTACTGTACAACATCAACAAATTCCATGTTTTCATAATAGGCAGATATGCTGCTCCCATATGCACTAATACATGACAGAAGCTTTACAATATCTCAAGATATATTCTGGATCTTCTATTTGGAGATCATGTCATTATTAATTCACATTCAAGTTCTGCTTTGAAATGTATCCTTCTACATTTTAATAACATATACATCTATAACTTGAGACATAAATTCACCTGTGCAGCAAATTGCCTTGCTTCTTCAAGAGGAGCATCAGAAGGAAACTGATTTGTAAAGGAAGAACCATCAGGCAGACGGAACTGAATTCTTGCAACAGTACTATGAAAATAGAAAATTAAAGTCAGCATTTTTTACCTCTACATAGTTTCAAACAATATCATTAAAAGAGGAAAACGAAGTGGAAATGTGTAATGATAAAAGATTTCTTTGTACAAAGTCAGAGTTTTTCATTTATTCTTAATAATACTTTTATCGAGATATAATTCAACGTTCTTTTTGTTTTGTTTTTAAGAAAGTCAGCCCTCAATGCTTGGATTTTGTTTCCCAATACTTTTATTTTTATGTGGTGCTAAGGATTGAACTCAGTGCCTCACACATGCCAGGCAAGCACTCTACCACTGAGCTGCAACTCCAGCCCATAATTCAACATTTTAATGTGCATAATTCACTTTTGGGGGGGGGGGTGTCCCATTCAATTTATTACTACTCTGTCTCTGCTGAGGTCACCTTTTGATGAGCATTCACATGGGACACAAATATTTTCATGTCTTGTGCCCAGAGAGGTATATCCACATACCTCTTCCTCCAAATGTCTTTGTCACCAATTCTCTAATCATGACCCTTTCCAGTCCCTGACCATCCAGCCAAACTAAGGGTTGCAGTTCATGAAATTGTAATTCACTGTTTTTGTTTGGTTTTGGTGATGCTGGGGATTAAACCCGGGGCCTTGTGCATGAGAGGCAAGCACACTACTTACTAGCTGAACTATATCTCCAGCCCCCTCACTTGCTTTTAATATATTCAGGTGTGCAACCATCACTATTAATTCAAGAATGTTTCATCACCCCAAGAGACCCAGAACCATTAGCAAGCATTCCCCATTCCTTCCTCTCCCAGTTCCTGGCAACAATTTACTGCTTCTATGAATCTGCCTATTTTGGGATATAGCTTTTTATAAGAGAATCACATAGTATATGGACTTCTAGTTTATTTCACGTAACATCATGTTTCTGAAGCTCATTCATGCATACATCATTCCTCTTTATTGCTTAATACTATTCCATCACATGGAATATATATTTTGTTTACACATTCTTCAGCTGGGTTATCACCACATTTTGGCTATTATGAATAATGCTGATAACAGCTAGGTACTGCGACACATGCCTATAATCTCAGCTATTTGAGAGGCTGAGGTAGTAGGATCACAAGTTTAAGACTAGCCTCAGCAACTTAGAAAGATCTCGTCTCAAAATAAAAACAACTCAATTTTAGTTTGGGTTTCTGTGTGAACATTTTGAATCCTCTTGTGTATACATACTGAAGAATGACTGCTGAGGGTTGGGGATATAGCTCTATGGTAGAATACTTCACTAGCTTGTATGAGGCCCTGAGTTCAATCCTCAATATCTCAGAAGAAAGAAAAAACAAAAAAAGAGTGATTACTAGGTAATAAGCTAACATTACACTTAACATTTCAAAAAACTGCCATACTGTTTTCCAAAGTGACTTTATCATTGTACAATCCCATTGTAATGTGGGAAGTTTCTAAATTCTCTACTTCCTCACCAACACTTGTTATTATAAGTTCTAGCATCGTAGGAGGTATAGAATTTTACTGTTTTGTTTTTGTTTTTGTAGAGGGGTGCAGTGCTAGGAAATTGAAGGAGGGCTTTGTGCATTCAAGGCAAGTGTAACCACTGAGTTACACATTCAGCCACTTATTGTGGTTTTAATTGATTTTCCTAGTGAAGAATAAATACACATACTTAAAAGAACATTTCTATACTTTCCTTGGAAATCACAAAAAATTACTCCCAAGAATTTATACTTTTATGTAGTTTTGTCAAAAGCACCAATTGTTGAAAAGACTATTCTTCCCACTAAGTAGTTTGGCTATCTTAACTTTGCCAGGTCCAACAGCACATACCTACAATCCCAGCAACTCAGGAGGCTGAGCTGGAGGGATCACAAGTTCAAAGCCAGCCTCAGCAACTTAGCAAGGCCCTAAACAATTTAGTGAGACCTTGTCTCACAATAAAACAAAAAAGAGCTGGGGATATGGTTCAGTGTTTGAGCACCTGTGGTTCAGTCCCTGGTACCAAACAAACAAACAAACAGACTGTAAATTCAAATTCCTGAAGGTCCTATCCTATTACACTGATCCATATGACAATCCTTAGGAAAGTATGACAATGTCTTGGTTATTGTAGCTTTGTATTAAGTTTTAAAATTGAGAAGTTTTGAGTCCTTCCTACTTTGTTCTTTTTTCAGACTGTTTTGCATTTCTATAAAAATTGGGGGATTAAAAGTTCTGCCAAAGGGGCTGGGGTTGTGATTCAGCAGTAGAGCACTTACCTAGCACGTGCAAGGCCCTGGGTTTGATCCTCAGCACCACATAAAAATAAAAGTTAAAAAAAAAAAAAAAAAAAGCCAGCTGGAATTTTGATAGGGATATTTTAAGACAGTCTCTCTCTAAGCTGCTTAGGGCCTTATTAGTTGCTGAGGCTGGCCTTGAATTTGTGATCCTCCTGCCTCAGTCTTCCAAGTAGTTAGAATTACAGGCGTGTATCAGCAAATCCAGCTGTTTTAATACATTTTAGTATATAAACATCTTACATATGTATTTTAGTAAGTGTTTTGATATTTCTGAAAAATTGTTTAAAATAAGTTAATTTTTCTTCCTGGGTACAGAGGCACACACACCTATGCAGGCAGGAGAATCAAAGTTTGAGGCCTGCCTGGACCACTTAGCATAACCCTGACTCAAAATAAAATTTAAAAAATTAAACTAAGAGGCAGAATGCTCTTGGATTCTATCCTAAGTACCCAAAAACATTAAAAAAAAAAAAAAAGTAAATTTTCCCAATTATAAAAGTATAATACTTGCTAATTACCCAACATGAAAATACAAATAAATATTAACCATTCCCCAAGTGCACAGATGTTTCAGGATGAAACACAGTAAGAAGTACCTTCTTTCTCGTGCATAGGATTCCCTCTTGACTTCCATTTCTGCCTGTTTGGCCAACAAGGCAGCAGTTTTGGCAGCCTCTACTTCTTCTTTTGTCTTTGCAAAACGAGCAGCTCTCTCTGCACGGTCCTTTTAATTAAAACATTATTAGACACTAATTACCGTCCCTGCCAGGATGATCTACTTACACAGAACAAACACAAATATGTGTGGAATTCCTTAAAGTGATGTGTGAACTTCAATTGTTCTGGATCTGGTATTTTTAAATCTTACCAACTGTCAGGAACAAGACTTGTGATTAGACAGACAGACATAGAGCATGCGCCCAGCACGCCCTGTGATGTGCTGGGTTCGATCGTCAGCACCACATAAATATAATAAAATAAAGTTATTATGTCCAACTACAACTAAAAAAAATACATAACAAAATAAAATAAAAGCAATTATTGCAACCCCCTTCCTAAGCTTTATGTGAGTGAATCCTTTGAATATTCCAAAAAAGAATACTTTCAACTAGAGACAGCTAGGCAACTAATGCTTAGTTTGTTTCTAGGGAATTTTTGCAAGTTGCCTTTTAACTGATAAAACAGAACATGGAGAAAAATTACTTTGAAAAAATTCTCTCTTAATTTTAACCTTAACTATTTAAATTCAATATGTAATTTCCAATAAAGTAAAGGTCAGGACTGATACTCTTTTTGAGTTGCTAATATCTATCATGTTTTTGTGCACCATCTGGTTCTAATCCAAAACTACTGTGCATAGAAAAATAGTTTAACAGATGTCCTGGAGTCAAGCATTAAAAATGAACTTAAGACTCACCAATGCAATTTGCTGTTTTATTCGCTCTCGAGCGGCCCTATCTTCTGCCTTCTCTCTGTTTCTTTCTTCTAACATTCTTTTTGTTAATTCTTCCTCTTGTTTTCTTTTGTAATCCAACATTTCTTTTCCAGTTTTTCTCCTCTCGATTTCCTTCTTAATCTCTCTCTGAATCAAAGAGAAAGTACGTTTTATGAATCCAAAACATAATTTGTTAATCTGATGCAGATCATCTTTTTAAAAAGATTTAGAGAAAGCTGGTTGAGGATCTAGTTAAAAATAGAACTTTGTAAAATGTAAAATGAAATTATTAATAGCATAGTTAATGGTCAAAGTCTATCAATTTATAAATTTTTGCTAGTAGTTGGGTTCAGAGTATAATTAGTCTTTGGTTTCTAGAGACAACATGACGATGATTTACTTGGCTTGAAGGAAATAACCTTCTTATATTCAAATAACAAAGAAATAATATATGAAGTGGAGTTTTCACTTCACTCCAAGGTGTATACCAGGTGTACATGGTGAGAAAAATGAACTAGGGGTGCCACAACATAAGAAAAAATTTAGCAGAATGTCTATGCATTTGAACTAAACATTTGATCTTTGGCCTTGAGTCAAATAATTTTAGCTCAAGTCCCTTTATATTAGTGTAAAAGACTCATTGCAGGAAAAAAAAAATGATTCAATCTATTCTGAGCAATTTACAAAAGAACATACAAAAGTATACACTATGATCTGAGTACAAAAACGATTCTTTATAACATTAGAACAACATGATAAAGGAAGTCAACCTATGTCTGCCAAATCGAACAGAATAATCTGAAATTCCCTCACTGAAGACAATACTAAGTGCATGATTTTTACCTGTTCTTCCTCTTTCCTCTTCTCTTCTCTCCTCTCTTCAAGTTTTTTGGTTAGTCTGTGTTAAATTTTTTTTTTAAAAAAGATACATTAAAACATATCATACAGGGACTGGGGATATAGCTCAGTTTGTAGAGTGCTTGCCTTGCATGCACAAGGCCCTGGGTTCAATCCCCAGCACCAAAAAAAAAAAAAAAAGACACTTCACATTAATATCAAACTCAGTTAAGAGATATATTTAGCTTAATACAATTAGGGAAATATAGAAGCCTAAAAGAAGACTTCTAAAAGTATAGCAAGAATTTACCTGCTTGTTCCCTACAGAAATCCTTCAGTCAATGGGAACTCATCAAAAACTTAGCTCCATTAAAAAAAAAAAAGCTTATTAAGAGTACCCCCACCCTTTTTGATTTTTCAGATACCGAATTTAAAATACGCAAATAAGTTTTCAATAAATATATGTCAATAGCTTGTAAATGATCTACTCCTTCTGTGTGAGTGAAAAGTAATGTGGCACAAAACTGGTTAAAAAAAAACAAAAACATGAGGTCAGCTTTTATTTTACTTTTAAAAAATATTTATTTTTTAGTTATAGGTGGACACAATATCCTTATTTTTTTTTTTTTTAATTTTTAAGTGGTGCTGAGGATAGAACCCAGTGTGTTATGCATGCAAGGTGAGTGCTCTCCCTCTGAGCCACAATCCTAGCCCTGAGGTCAGCTTTTATAAAAACAAATAATACCAAATAGATTCTCAGCTATAAGTCCATCAATTATAAACTAATGATCAGTTTAGATCAGCAGTAGAGTGCTTGCATAGCATGTGTGAGGCCCTGGGTTCAATCCTCAGCACCACATAAAAATAAATAAATAAAATAAAGGTATTGTGTCCAACTACAACTAAAAAATAAATACTAAAACAAAAAAATGCCTAATGATTCTGAGCTAGGCATTGAAGCACACAACTGTAATTCCAGATACTTGGGAGGCTAAAGCAGGAGAATTATTAGGTTTGAGGCCAGTTTCGGTAACTTAATAAAAAGGGCTGGGGATGTAGTTCAGTTGTAAAGTGCTGCTGGGTTCAATTCCTAGTACCCCAGTGGAGGGTTTGGGAGGAATTACAAAGTCTATCTTAAAGAATACCTTACAGGGCTGGAGATATAACTCACTTGTTAGAGTGCTTGCTTTGCATGCACAAGGCCCTGGGTTCAATCCCCCCAGTACCACAAAAATAAAAAATAAATCAGAGAATACCTTACTTTTTTTTTTTTTTTTGGGTTTAAGGACTGTCAAACAATAGTCAGACTCTCCTGACCTGATTTGCATATTATAAAAGGTTAATAATATGCTCAAAAAAGAAAATATGGCATCTTTAGAACAGAGCAATTAAAAAAAAAAATAATAGTTTTTTTTTATTGTTGGTTGTTCAAAACATTATAGTTCTTGATATATCATATTTCACACTTTGATTCAAGTGGGTTATGAACTCCCATTTTTACCCCGTATACAGATTGCAGAATCACATCAGTTACACTTCCATTGATTTACATATTGACATACTCATGTCTGTTGTATTCTGCTGCCTTTCCTATCCTCTACTATCCCCCCTCCCCTCCCTCTACCCCCTCTACTGTAATTCATTTCTTCCCCCTTGTATTATTTTTCCCCTTCCCCTCACTTCCTCTTGTATGTAATTTTGTATAACCCTGAGGGTCTCCTTCCATTTCCATGCAATTTCCCTTCTCTCTCCCTTTCCCTCCCACCTCTCATCCCTGTTTAATGTTAATCTTCTTCTCATGCTCTTCGTCCCTACTCTGTTCTTAGTTACTCTTCTTATATCAAAGAAGACATTTGGCATTTGTTTTTTAGGGATTGGCTAGCTTCACTTAGCATAATCTGCTCTAATGCCATCCATTTCCCTCCAAATTCTATGATTTTGTCATTTTTTAATGCAGAGTAATACTCCATTGTGTATAAATGCCACATTTTTTTTTTATCCATTCGTCTATTGAAGGGCATCTAGGTTGGTTCCAGTCTTGCTATTGTGAATTGTGCTGCTATGGAAGGATAGCATCTTCAACAAATGGTGCTGGGAAAACTGGAAATCCATATGCAACAAAATGAAACTGAATCCTTTTCTCTCGCCATGCACAAAAGTTAACTCAAAATGGATCAAGGAGCTTGATATATCAAATCAGAGACACGACGTCTGATAGAAGAAAAAGTTGGCTACGATCTACATACTGTGGGGTCGGGCTCCAAATTCCTCAATAGGACACCCATAGCACAAGAGTTAATAACTAGAATCAACAAATGGGACTTACTCAAACTAAAAAGTTTTTTCTCAGCAAAAGAAACAATAAGAGAGGTAAATAGGGAGCCTACATCCTGGGAACAAATCTTTACTCCTCACACTTCAGATAGAGCCCTAATATCCAGAGTATACAAAGAACTCAAAAAATTAGACAATAAGATAACAAATAACCCAATCAACAAATGGGCCAAGGACCTGAACAGACACTTCTCAGAGGAGGACATACAATCAATCAACAAGTACATGAAAAAATGCTCACCATCGCTAGCAGTCAGAGAAATGCAAATCAAAACCACCCTAAGATACCATCTCACTCCAGTAAGATTGGCAGCCATTATGAAGTCAAACAACAACAAGTGCTGGCAAGGATGTGGGGAAAAGGGTACACTTGTTCATTGTTGGTGGGACTGCAAATTGGTGCAGCCAATTTGGAAAGCAGTATGGAGATTTCTTGGAAAGCTGGGAATGGAACCACCATTTGACCCAGCTATTCCCCAAAGACCTAAAAAGAGCATGCTACAGGGACACTGCTACATAGTAGTTCTTTCATGGATAATAGTACAAATAATTTGGAATATGTCCTGAAGTGTCTTTATATCAATTTGTGAAATATAACACACGAACAGTGTGTTTATGTATAAGAACTTTTCCTAATTTGAAATGGCATATTGAATTCCATTTGCAGAACCATACAGGCAGACACCAGCTGACATAATATTAACAAACAACAACAGAAACTTCTCTTATCCACTGCAACTAATAACATTTGATCCTACCTCCACAATAAAGGGATACCCACCCAACCTGTTTTTAACCTTTGCCTCAAGTCTTCAAACCCTTTTTCAGATTTTCAGTTTTCACTTCACTCCAAGGTGGTGCAAGTCAGGGTGCAAAATGGTTGGTCTGGTATTAGCAAACCAGAAACAGAAGAGAATAAACCTCTGAGAACATGGGGGTCTCTGCTGCTATTCTTCCAAATTTACACTCTTTTCTCACGACCTTGAGAGATCCAGCCAGGTTTTTACTTATTACCTAACACAACTCCAGTAACAATCAGAATGTAGGTTTTGTTAAAAAATGAAGCTAGGCTGGACGCAGTGTGGTGCAGCAGCTCGGGAGGTGGAAGGATCGTGAGTTCAAAGCCAGCCTCAGCAATTTAGCGAGATGCTAAGAAACACAGTAAGAACCTGTCTCTAATAAAATACAAAACAGGGCTGGGGATGTGGCTCAGTGGTCGAGTTGCCCCCAAGTTCAATCCCTGGTACTCAAAAAGAAAAAGAAGCAGCTAAAAAAAGAAGAAGCTAATCTTCACCAAGTCATGAGTGAACTCAGATTCGATATCACTGATCATTTCAAACACTTTCCCCAAAGTATTTTTTTTAATATTTATTTTTTAGCTGTAGTTGGGACATAATACCTTTATTTTATTTATGTGATGCTGAGGATCGAACCCAGGGCCTCGCACTTGCTCTACCACTGAGCCACAACCCCAGCCCTCCCCAAAGTATTGATGTCAACAAGAAAATAAATTCCCGTAAGGGGTGTGTGTGTGTGTGTGTGTGTGTGTGTGTGCGCGCGCGCACACAGGCACTCGGAATTGAATCCAGGTACTTGTGTACACAGGCAAGAACTCTAAAACTGAGCTACATTCCCAGATCCATCTGAAGAATTTTTAAACATCCATATAACATTTAATGGTTTTAAGCCAGGATTAAAAATATTTCTGAGAGAATAAAATCATGGCCTTTGCAGGTAAATGGATGGAGTTAGAGAAGATAATGCTAAGTGAAGTCAGCCAATCCCAAAAATCCAAATGCCAAATATTTTCTTTGATATAAGGAGGCTAATTCACAGTGGGAGAGGGATAGGAAGCCTGGGAGGAACAGAGGGGTTGGAGGGGAAGGGAGAAGGCATGGGGTTATAAATGATGGTGGAATGTGATGATCATTATTATCCAAAGTACATGTATGAAGACACAAATTGGTGTGAATATACTTTGTATATAACCAGAGATATGGATCTATATGTATAATAAGAATTGTAATGCATTCCACTGTCATAAATAAAAATAATAATAATTTTCTGCATACTCATTAACCCATAATCATATTGCGTGGGCTCTCTCTCGTCCCCATATCATACCATAAAAAACTACAATTTGGGCTGTGGCTCAGAGGTGAAGCACTTGCCTAGCATGTGTGAGGCACTGGGTTCAATCCTTAGCACCACATAAAAATGAAACAAATAAAATAAAGGCATTGCTGTCCATCTACAACTACCAAAAAAAAAAAAAAATTAGAATCAGAAATTTGTGTCTGCTTATTAGACCAACCAACAGAAAATGACACAGTATATATTAGCACTTATGCAGAATACAAATTCCAGACAGTCATAAAATGAGCTGAAGTTTTTGCCCATCTGGAGCTAATGACATAGAGAAAAAGGAAATGACAGATGGAAACACACATACCAAATCACCAGTGAAAAAGGAATTCTTCAAATGATCAGACAAACAGCTGACTGATAATTTCAGATACACATGTCTTCTCTCTTAGAATGTAAACTTTATAAATACAAAGGTCAGGCAATCAAAAATTTTATCCCAAAATTCTAAAACTTCACTTGTGAAATATTAGCTTGTATATATTTATATTTTTCTTTCTTTCTTTTTTTTTTGGGGGGGGGTACTATACATTGAACTCAGGGCACTCAACCACTGAGCCACATCCCCAGCCATATTTTTGCATTTTATATAAAGACAGGGTTTCACTCAGTTGCCTAGCCATTGCTGAGGCTGGCTTTGAACTCGTGATCCTCCTGCCTCAGCCTCCCTAGCCGCTGAAATTACAGGTCTACACCACCATGCCCAGCTAGCTTTTATTTAAATTAATGAAATAACTGAAAAACATTGCCTTTTAAAACAAAGTGCTACTTGCAAAAATAAGAGCAAACCTTTCCACTCTGACGGTGAGGTCCTCTGCAGGTCTTGGATTTGAACATCCACTAGGCTCCTGAGAGGGAGTAGTACGGTCTGAATTTTCTCCTCCTTAAATAAAAAAGAAATAAAGAGTAGAACATTCAATGCAACTTATAAAATTTTGTTCATTTGGGGGGGAGGGTACTGAGGATCTTATTCAGAGTTGTTTTACCACTGACTTATACTCTCAGCTTTCCCCTATTCCCCCACCTTTTTATTTAAAACAGGGTCTAAATTGTTGAGGCTGACTTTGAATTTGCAATGCTCCTGCCTCAGCCTCCCAAGTAGCCACAGGATTACAGGCATGCGCCATCATACCTGGCTTTAATGTAAATTTTTTTTTTTAAAAAGAGAGAGAATTTTTTTTTAAATTCTTTTTTTAAATTAAATATTTATTTTGGGGGGGGCTGGGGATGTGGCTCAAGCGGTAGCGCGCTCGCCTGGCATGCGTGCGGCCCAGGTTCGATCCTCAGCACCACATACAAAGATGTTGTGTCCACCAATAACTTAAAAAAAATAAATAAATATTTAAAAAATTCTCTCAAGAAAAAAAAAAATAGAGAGGAGAAAATAAATAAATAAATAAATAAATATTTATTTTTTAGTTTTTCGGCAGACACAACATCTTTGCTTGTATGTGGTGCTGAGGATGGAACCTGGGACGCACGCATGCCAGGCGAGTGCGCTACGGCTTGAGCCACATCCCCAGCCCAAGAGAGAATTTTTTAATATTTATTTTTTAGTTTTTCGGTGGACACAACATCTTTATTTTTTTATTTTATTTTTTTTATGTGGTGCTGAGGATCCAACCCCGTGCATGCCAGGCAAGTGCGCTACCGCTTAAGCCACATCCCCAGCCCCTTAATGCAATTTTTAAAAGTTTAACCTTCTGGGTTATGACACCTGTTAATAATCTTGTTTCTTAAACATTTCCCCTAAGAAAAGAATAGCAGGTATGTAATAATTATCAATCCTGAAGTTTGGATCTGGATAAAATAAGGTATAAATGGAAATAAGGCAACTATCTGATTGAAGGTCACTAAAGTAAAGGTCAGGAATAAAACATGAATAGAGATCAGTTTTGCAGGAGGCATACACGGCCAGAGGTAAGCTTCACTCAAGAGCAGTGCTATATGGTATCTAAGCTGACCAATACATTAGCCACTGGATATATGTGGCTACTGAACACTTGAAATCAAGCTACTATTGGTGAAGGACTAAGTGTATAACTGTATTTATTTTTAAATAAAATAGTCTCACGTGGCTCTACGGTGTGGAATACTGTTACTCTAGAAGTTAAGTATGATCCTTATATGACTCTAGACTACACTGGTCTGAAAAATTTGTTTCTGTTGACTGGAGTGATTCTTTAGAGAGTCTTTTTATATCTATACTAGTATTCTTTTTTTTTTCTTTTTTTTTTAAAGAGAGAGTGAGGGCTGGAGATGTGGCTGAAGCGGTAGCACGCTCGCCTGGCATGCATGCGGCTCAGGTTCGATCCTCAGCACCACATACCAACAAAGATGTTGTGTCCGCTGAGAACTAAAAAATAAATATTAAAAATTCTCTCTCTCTCTAAAAAAAAAAAAAAAAATGAGAGAGTGAGAGAGAGAAAGAAAGAATTTTTCAATGTTTATTTTTCAGTTCTCGGTGGACACGACATCTTTGTTTGTATGTGGTGCTGAGGATCGAACCCGGGCCGCACGCATTCCAGGCGAGCGCGCTACTGCTTAAGCCACATCCCCAGCCCTATACTAGTATTCCTTAAGGATTTCCAAAGGATAGAAGATCCTGTCCTGTTCTAGAAGATAGTCATGGCCTCATACTTCCTTTTAGAACCTGTTGTGTCCCTTCTTATCATTTGCCACCAACCTGTTTTTTCTTGACAGTTATGATCTTTGGAAGAGAAAGAACTACAGAACAATGACTGGGACGCAAGTTTTGTGAAGTCACTTCTGTTATTTAATCTCTCTGTGTCTCATGTGCAAAATGGAGATAATAACTTCACACATTTGTAATGAGAAAGTATATATTAATACAATAAAATGCTCAGAACTACTAAGACTGGCATATAGTAACTCTTCAGTTACTAGGCAGCAACAGATATAATTAATATTACACCAAGTAAATCCAATGGTGTGCATCTCATTTTTATTTTTTTGGTACCAGGGATTGAACCCAGGGGCACTTAACTACCAAGCCACATCTTCAGCCCTTTTTTTTATATATTTTCTTAGAGACAGGGTCTTGCCAAGTGGTTTAGAGCCTTGCTGAGTTGCTGAGGTTGGGTTTGAACTTTTGGTCTGCCTGCCTCAGCCTCTCAACTCACTGGGATTACAGGCATGCCCCACTGCATCTGGCTGTACATCTTCTAGGTAGCTGGCAATCAGCCATAGTGGAAGTAGCTATATTTGCAAATTATCAAATACCACAAGTAACGGTTTTAAGCTTCCACAGAACCTTTTGTTAAATATTTACTAGCACACTACTGAATATAATCTTTGGATAAGTAGTAGTAACCACTGGCAGCCAGCAATGTTCAATGGGAAATTAACTTTTTAGTAAATAAAATGAATGCCAAGGACATAATTATCAGCAGCAACAAATTTAACAAAACTTTTGAAAAAAAAACTTATGAACAAGCTGGGGATAGAACGTGCTGGATAGCAATTCAGTTACATGAATTTATGATCCATAATCAAAGGGAAATGGATAGATGTCATACAGAGGAAGATTTTTAATCATATATCAGAATTCTATTTTCAGTATTTTATAAATGAATTTATCTCTAATTTTAGGGTAACACAAAAGTAGGTGGAAGTTAAATTTCTTTAACTGATAAACACTGAATGAAAAGTTCTGGAATGAAAAAGAAAACTCTATAAGCTAAGACAACTGATAACATCTAACATAATGAAAATATATTAGGGGAAATTCTAACTTTGGTTTAGAGTTAACTGAAATATCAGGTATAATATATCTCCTGATGGAAATACACACCATCACCTATAAAGTAATCCTAACAAAAAGTACTAAAAAGGGAACTTGAATCTGATACAGCCTGTAGCTTTAACTATCCAATTTAGAGGAAATCAAAAGGGAAAGAGAAATATTTACATAATAACATGGGGATGCAGCAAAGTCCAAATTTAGGAAACCAGAGGAAAAAAATGCCTAATAGTAGGAATCAATATATTAAAGACCTATTAAACCAATAGCAATGTATTAAATTAACTTAATTTAAAAAAAGACATAATATAAATATTGCCCCAGATAGGTGATGATAAAAAGGAATTTACTAGCTAGGTGTGGTAAGCACATGCCTGTAATCCCATCAGCCCAGAAGGCTGAGGCAGGAGGATCAAAGCCAGCCTCAGCGAAAAGTAAGGTGGCTAAGCAACTCAGTGAGACCCTGTTTCTAAATAAAATACAAAATAGGGCTGGGTATGTGACTTAATGGTTGAGTGCCCCTGAGTTCAATCCCCGGTACCAAAGGGGGAAAAAAAAAAATACAGAAAAATAACTGAACTCCAACTTTTATATTCAGCAAAAATATCTTTCCAGAATGAAAATAAGATACATTTTTAGATAAGACCTGCACAATACCAAATGCTAAAGGAAAATTTTCAGGCTGAAGGGAAATTATATCAGAGGAATCACATATCCTCAAAATGGAATGAAGAATTTAAGAAACTTAAAAATTAATTGTTCTGTTGTAGACCTAAATGAACTATTTTCATAACAGAGTGTCCCAGTTCTGTATGCATTCAAAATTTGAATGATCTGTGGGTGTAAAACCTCAAAATAAGACTGATAGCTGTTCTTCAAATATTCAAAATTGGTCCAGGTGCATTGGTGTAGGCCTGTAATCCCAGTGGTTCGGGAGGCTGAGATAGTAGGATCTAAGTCCAAAGCCAGACTCAGCAATTTAGCAAAGCCCTAATCAACTAACTCAGCGAGACCCTGAAAATACATTAAATACAAAAAAGGGCTACAGGGGCACTGGGGTTGCAGCTACCATGTGTGAGGCACTGGGTTTGATCCTCAGCACCACATAAAAATAAAGATATTGTATCCACCTATGACTAAAAAATAAATATTAAAAAAAGGGGGCTATGGGGCCAGTGTTGTGGCTCAGTGGTAGAATGTTTGCCTAGCACGCATGAGGCACTAGGTTTGATCCTCAGCACCACATAAATAAAATAAATAGGTGCAGGTGTTGTGTCCATCTTAAAAAAAAAAAAAAAAAAAGGCTATGGGTATGGCTAAGTGGCTGAGTGCCTCTGGGTTCAATTCAATTCACAGTACAAAAAAAAAAAAAAAAAAAAAAAAATCAAAACCTCCGTAAAGCAGCACTGAAGTTAATGGGAAGCTACAGGGCATCAATCACAGAACTTTTTAAACATTTTTTATATTTTAGTTATAGTTAGACACAATACCTTTATTTTATTTAGTTATTGCTATATGGTGCTAAGGATCAAACCCAGGGCCCTGCATGTGTTAGGCGATCGCTCTACCACTGAGCCACAACCCCAGCCCTAGAACTTTTTTTTTAAACTAAAGTTATTCAAACATAGAATAGGCTTCTTAGCAAGGAAAGGATGAGCTTCCTATCACTGAACATTCAGATACAGAGAATGGTTTGACTTAATGATTTTTCAACTTCCTGATGCTGTGAAAGCACACACATTCAGTAGAAAACACACTTCAAATTTGGATCTTTTTCTGGGCTAGTAATATACAACAACATTGTCTATGCTGAGTAGAATACACATCAATCCATAGCTCCCAGTCAGTCAATGATAATGAAGGTAAACCACTGTATTGATAAGTTATGGTGCTCAATAGGTTAAGTATATTAAATGTCCTTTGGACTTAGTGTTTTTCAACTTGTGATTGGCCTATCAGAACATAATCCCATCTATAGAGGGGATGATTATCTGCCTGGATGCTAGAGTAGGATTATATGTTAGGATAGTGATATTCTAACTTCATGATATACCTACCTTTATGTTGCCTGATACAAAGCTTTTATACTATATAACTCTAATTCCAAATATATAAAATTTCTCTTTTGCCTTTTCTACCAACCCTTTTGTAGTCACCCTTTATTTCTATAGATGTTTCATATTTTTTATTCTAATTAAAAAATAATACTTTTCCCTTTTAAGCGTGTACAGCATTTCAGATGTTACCAAAGCAACTATAAATAAATTAGTTCATTTGAATCTTTCAAAATTCTCTAGGCTGGGAGATATTTATAAAACTGCAAAATGTTACAATGACATTCCTTGAATTATATAAGCACAGCAGCAGAATTTACTATGGAGTACCTGAGAATGAAGGATACATACTCTATCTTCTTCTGCCACTACATGACACAGATATAATTAAGACTACTCTAAAATTTAAAGTTGAAGATAAAAAAAAGAAAAACAATGTCAACCGGCACAGTGGCACATGCCTGTAATACCAGCTACTTAGGAAGCTGAGGGTGAGTTCAAAGCTAGCCTCAGCAACTTGGAAAGACCCTGTCTCAAAATAAAAAAGAACTGGAGTTGTAGATGAATGTAGAGCACCTCTGGGTACAATTCCTAGATTATAAAATATAACAATAATAAAACCTAAATATATACACATATATTTAGGTATATATACGTATATATATTTACATATATAATTATACATACATATAATTACACACACACACACACATATATATATATACACATATACATATATACATGTTAGGCAAGTGTTCTACCATTAAGCTACAGTCCCAGCCCTTTAGTTTTAAAAATATTAATCCATGCTCTTGTTTATTTTTTTGTGGTGCTGAGGATCGAACCCAGTGCCCCACGCATGCTAGGCAAGTGCTCTGCCACTAAACTACAGCCCCAGCCCAATCCATGCTCGTTAAAATACAGCGAAGGGATATTTCTATTATACCCAAAAAGGTATTCTAAAAATTACCTGTTGCAACATCTGACTTTGTATCAGGAGAAGTAGGTGGTGTCTCACAAAGCTCTGTATTTCTAGACTGGGAGTTTTCAGATGTGTCATTAGGTTCAAATGAGGCAGATGGAGTACACATTGAACTTTCTGACTGGCTGCCATTTGCCACTGATGTTTCACCTTTTAATGAGTGCATCTAGGGAGAAAATAAATGGGAATTTAAATAGCATATAAAAATCTGAATTTACCCTGGCAGATGAGACTAAAATATGAGTTAAGCCAATTTGTACTAGAGGTAAGTACTAAACTTTCATAAGTAGACAAATTTAAAATGTATAATCCTAAATATGACAAAATTACATCATGGAATTCAATTACAAGTTGGTAAGAGCATAAAAAGGTGTTATTAAATTCAAAGAAAAAGTTACAAGCTTATATTATTAGCCTCTTTCCCAAAGTGGATAGAAACAAGGAATTGAGTTTAAAGGCCTTAAGTCAGTCAAGCAATATATAGACAACAGGGCTTTAATGATAAAAACTCTCTCCTGCAACAAAATAATGGTGATATGCATTATGTGGTTAGGATCGGGGCAAAGAGAAAACTGAATAAGAAGTTACTCAAGTATTAGGTAAAGGCATCTGTATCTTCATAATGCTATTTTCAAAACCAATCCAGGTAGCCAGGCGTGCCAGTGCATGCCTGCAGTCTCAGCTACTTGGGAGGTTGGAACAAGAGGATCACCTGAGCTCAGGAGTTCTAAGTCAGCCTGGGAAACATAATAGCTCCTCACCCACTTTTTTTTTGGTAGAAGGGATTGAACCCAGGGATATTCAACCACCGAGTCCCATCCCCAGCCCCCCCCTTTTTTTTTAAGAGAGAGAAAAATATTTAATATTTATTTTTTAGTTTTTTGGTGGACACAACATCTTTATTTTATTTGCATGTGGTGCTGAGGATTGAACCCAGCAACCCGAGCATGCCAGGTGAGCGCATTACTGCTTGAGCCACATCCCCAGCACCCCCAGCCCTTTTTTAAAAACTATTTTCTTTAGAGACAAGGTTTCACTGAGTTGTTAGGGCCTTGCTAAGTTGCTGAGGCTGGCTTTGAACTTGCTATCCTCCTGCTTCAGCCTCCCGAGTTGCTGAGATTACAGGTGTACACCACCACACTTGGGTTAAACAACACCTCTTAAAACAAAAAGAACAGTTCAGGAAGATGGTCTTAATACTTTTTAAGTTTAATAGTATAGCAGATTCTTTATACAGAGGGTCTCTAAAAATATTCCAATGTCAAACTCTTGATAAAAGATCAATTTCCTCTATTTATGCAAAAAACAGTTCTATTCCTCCTCACCTGTCGGACTTTGTGAATTCTTGTAACGAGTTCATCTGCAGAAACACTTCCAGCTATTACTTCCAAAGGGATTCCACTGTCTCCAATAAAGAAACTGGATGGAACACATACTACAGGATCTGTGGTTTAATTAAGTCTAACAATTCATGTGAAACAAAAGGATAATTTCTGGAAACATTACTGATAACAACTTATTTTTGTGAATTTCATAATACAATCCACTAACATGTTTATAAAATAATTTCAACTACCATAACTATAGTGTATGTGGTAAATAAAATGATTTATGATTTACTTATTTTTATACTGAGGACTGAACCCCAGGGGAGTTTTACCACTGAGATAAATGCCAATTCATTTTAAAACAGGGCCTTTAAGTTGCTAATAAGCTCAAACTTAGAATTCTCCTGCCTCAGCCTCCCAAATTGCTGGGATTACAGTCATGTGTCACGGCACCTGGCTATAATTGAAGACATACTCCCCATTCTTCTCCATTGTGATTAAATATATCTATCTATCTATCTATCTATCTATCTATCTATCTATCTACCTACCAGCTGCCTCTTGACAGCTACTTCTAATATTTCAACCAAATTGTTCCATGTGGCTTTTTAGATACTCACATTAAAAGAACAAACTGTATTCTCCCATTAAACACATATATTATCTCAAAGGACACTTTGTAATATGTTTCTGCAACTAAGAATTTAAGGTTTTCTGAATAAAAAAACCACAATTACTAAATTTTATGAATTAGCCAAAAGAAAGGTAAATGTGTAAATTGTGTTAGTATCATATAAAACCAATTGTTCATTGAAAGGATACAAATTTGTGAAAATTGTAGGCAGGCTTCACTGTAAAACAAAATGGAAGAGAAGAATCACTAGATGAATGCAACTATTTCCCAAAACTGTTTTTTTAATAAAACTTATTGTATCAGTCACAACTCTTTTTTCTGAAATTAATGGCTGAAAGCAAAAATTGTAACTCTGATTTCATAAAACTTTTTTGGGTTTATTTTTCTTATAATTTTCAGATTAAAAAAAATCATTTGCTCTTATAACCGACAAAACTGGATTTATTCAGTTTTTGTCTTCAGCAGCAAGTATACCTGAATACAAAATTTAACCTGTAACAAGATAGAATTATGACTTACTTGTGCATATGAACATAATATTCTGAAACAACAAAGGATTCCAAAAAACCTAAATATCCACCAATAAAAATTGATTAATTATACAATCACAAAAAGGAAAAAGGTATAGAAAAGTGGATGAACGCCACCATTTTTGTAAAAAAACGGGAAGAATTTTCTTAATTTGGTTGTCCCCAGAGAAGGGAACTGGGTGGTTAGGAATGGGAAAGACTAACACCAATAAGATATTAATTAATGTAGAATAATGTAGATTGATTCCAAGAATTAATTCTCATGTCTTCCATATTTCCAACAAACCCTTATATTCTTCCTGCCATTCGTGAGTGCTTTTTGGAAGACAATAGACAATATAAATAAAATGATACGATGTATTTGACTGATTCTGTTTTCAAAAAAAAAATAAACAACAACAATAACAAGAACAACAAAAAAAAACACAACAGGGGACTGGGGCTGTAGCTCAGTGGCAGAGCACTTGCTAGCATGTGTGAGGCACTGGGTTCGATCCTTAGCACCACATAAAAATAAACAAAATAAAGGTATTTTGTCTATCTACAACTACAAATAAACAGGGATGGAAATATAACTCAGTGGTATAGCACTTGCCCAGCACATGCAAGACCCTAGGTTTGATCCCCTTGCCCCCCTCCTCAAAACAAACAAAAACCCTAGTACAGGACTGGGGTTGTGGCTAAGCTGTAGAGCGCTCACCTAGCATGTGCGAGGCCCTGGGTTCGATCCTCAGCACCACATAAAAATAAATAAATAAAGGTATTGTGTCCAACTACAACTAAAAAATAAATATTTAAAAAATTAATACAGCTCAACAAATGTAGTTTGGTGAGCTGGGGATATAGCTCAGTTGGTAGAATGCACAAGGCATGTGGGTTCAATCCCCAGCACCCACACACACACACACACAAAGTAATTTGGGAACTGTTGTAGAAGGCAGGCCATACTATAGTTTTAATTGTAATATTTTTGTTAATGTAGAAATTTTTAAAAAATATTTCCTTTAGTTGTACATGGACACAATACCTTCATTTTATTCATCTTTTTGTATGTGGCGCTGAGGATTGAACCCAGTGTTTCACACACGTGAGGCAAGCACTCTAACGCTGGGCCACAACCCCAGCCTCAATGTGGAAAATTTCTAAATAAAAAAGTTTAAAAGCCCATAAGTTGAGTTAAACATTTTTATCTTGTGATTTTTAAACACATTATTTATTCTGATATTATCAATATCAAAAGGGAGGAATACCACTGTGTAATTGCTAATGAGTTACTCTTCCTAGGTAGTGATCACTATTGACTTCTAACATCACACAGAAAGATAACAAGGTATTATAGCACTATCTAAAAAGTGATCTTAAAGGGGGGAGGACGAATCGAATCTATCTACCAATTTATAGAAAACAGGGGACAGAAGAACTAAGGAATAGAGTAACTGTACAGAATAAATGATTTATTTTTTCAAAACAAATTACAAAGTAAAAAGAGGTGAAGGAGAAGTCAACAGACTAAAAGACTTCAGAAAGATCCAAATGATCCTGAATCAAAAGAACTATGATACATCAATTAATAAAACTAGACTTTGATAAGAAAGTTGAAAATTTAAACAATGATTATTAATAAAATTAAATAATTATGAGTTTGTTTCTGAAGTATCACAGTTAAGTTTAAAAAATTAAGCACTGTTATCCTTCAGACACATTTATAGATAAAGTGATGTGATGACTATGATTTCTTTCAAAAGCATATGGTTGGCCTGGGGTTGTGGCTCAGAGGAAGAGTGCTCACCTAAGCATGCGTGAGGCACTGGGTTCGATCCTCAGTACCACATTAAAAAAATAAATAAATAAGGGAATTGTGTCCACCTACAACTAAAAAATGTTTAAAAAAAAAAAAAGCATATTGGATGCCTGGGGTGGTGGCACACACTTGTGGATATTTTGTATTATGAAGGATCTATAAATGTCCCTATCCCTTTGGAATTAAATAGCTCCATCCCCAAAAATAGGTTCCAAGAAAGTGAAGAGAGATCACTCACTTGCAGAGGTATATTCAATATATGGCTTACACTTAGTTCCAAGTTCTTGGAAGCTAGAGACCACAATTCTTTTGTATTCCTGCTACATGTTACATGGCTGCTCAGTAAACTTGAAAAACCTGAGATTTTTTTTCAGCTAGATGCAATAATGAATTTGGAAAAAAAAAAAAAAACCATTAGAATTTCAGTTCTCCCTATGCCTTAGATACCTACAAACATGACATCAGCATTCTTATAGTCCAAGAGTAACATTCCTGAATCACAACAAAAGACCACAATTATCAAATAAAAGAAGTGAAAATATTAAAGCATAAGCAAACCTTTTGGTATCGATTTTAATAGCAACAAAACTGTTTGAAGATGCTTCTGTCACTTTCTCATCTTCCCAACTTGCAGCCATCTCTGTAGACTGCTCATCATCGCCTGTAAAACATTTTAAGAATTCTTAAAATATACAGCCAAGATTTGCTGAGTCCGAATTATTTTTTCTGGAAAACTATAACTTCAAATAAAATATAATATCATATGTAAAAATCCATCAAGGGCTGATGATACAACTCAGTGGTAAAGCATTTGCCTAGCACGCACAAGGCCCTAAATTCAATCCCCAGCACCACCCACACAGAAATCCACTGCTGACTTATATGTTGAGAATATTTACCTACTCATATTTTTTAACCTTATACCTTTATTTTCTTTAGTCTAGTTTTTTTTTTTTTTTTAAATGTGGTGCTGGATATTGAATCCAGTGCCTCACGTGTGATAGGCAAGCATTTTATCACGGAGCCACAAACCCTAGCCCTTACCTACTCATTTTTATAAACTGCTTTCTTCCAGTATGCACCTCCTTCCCTAATTCAATCTACCCTTTGCCTTCCCTATCTCAGGTATCTGTTTATGGTAACTCCATCCTTTCAGTCCTGAGGCCAAAAACCTTAGTTAAACTGGGCATAGTGGTAGGTGCCTGAAGTCCCAGACACTTGGGAGGCTGAGACAGGAGCACTGCTTAACCCAAGAGTCAGAGGTCGGCCTGGACAACTCAACAAAACAAAACAAACAGGTCTGGGGATATAACTCGGTGGTAGATAATTGCCTACCATGTATGTAAAAACAACAAAACATTCCCAGTTTTCCAAGGATTCTTCATACTGCTTTCCGTATTTTTTTTTTTGAGAATTTTTTTATTTTTATTTTTTAGTTTTCGGCGAACACATCTTTGTATGTGGTGCTGAGGATTGAACCTGGGCCGTGAGCATGCCAGGCGAGTGCACTACCGCTTGAGCCACATTCCCAGCTCCCATGCTTTCCATATTGGCTGCACCAATTTGCAGTCCCACCATCAATGTATGAGTGTGTCCTTTTCCCCAAATCCTTGCTAACACTTATTGTTATTTGTATTCTTAATAGCTGCCATTCTGACTGGAGTGAGATGAAATTTTAGGGTAGTTTTGATTTGCATTTCTCTAATTGCTAGAGATGAATATTTTTTCATATATTTATTGGTTGATTGTATATCTTCTGAGAAGTCTGTTCGGTTCCTTGGCTCACTTATTGGTTGGGTTATTTGTTTTTTTTGGTTTTTTATATATTCTTTATATTTTTTTTAGTTCTTTATATTCTGTAGAGATTAGAACTCTATCTGATGTGCGTGTGGTAAGAACTTGTTCCCAATTAGTAGGCTCTCTATTCACCTCACTGATTATTATTCCTTTTGCTGAGAAGAAGCTTTTTAGTTTGAATCCATCCCATTTATTGATTCTTGATATTCATTCTTGTGCAATAGCAGTCTTATTAAGGAAGTTGGGGCCTAGACCAACATGATGGAGATTTGGGCCTATTTTTTCTTTTAATAGATAGAGTGTCTCTGGTTTAATTCCTAAGTCTTTGATCCACTTTGAATTGAGTTTTGTGCACGGTGAGAGACAGGGGTTTAATTTCATTTTGTTGCATATGGAGAATCCTTGGAAAACTGGGAATGGAACCACCATTTGACCCAGCTATCCCACCCCTTGGTCTATACCCAAAGAACTTAAAAACAACATACTACAGATGAAGCCAGATTTAAAGATAGGTAGTTAGTGTAGTTAGGTAACTCGGGTCAAACCGAAAATGAAGGCCATGTTGAGAATGAAGTCTGGGAAAAGCAGAACAATTCTTGGAATGTTAATGTCCCCAAGGCCCAGAGCCCATCCCAAAGAAATTTTAATGAAACAGCTCCCAGCAAACTTGAAGATGCTAACACAAAAGTCCTTCCAGCCCAGATTACTCCTTTGGCCCACCTGTGCCCCACCCTTCCCGCCTTTCCATCTACATTCCATCACTGAAAGATAACAGAACCAAGGATGGGAATGAGGGGAAACTAGATGTAGACCCCTTAGCTATAAAAAGGGGAAGACATCGCCCTTCTATGGCTTCCACCTCCTGGGTCTCCTTCTTCCTCCGGGAGAAGTCTTTTCTAATGTCCTTTAATAAAGCCTCCACTTTCCACTCTAAATTTGCCTCAGGGGCCGGGGATATGGCTCAAGTGGTAGTCCGCTTGCCTGACATGCGTGCGGCCTGGGTTCGATCCTCAGCACCACATACAAAGAAAGATGTTGTATCTGCCGAAAACTGAAAAATAAATATTAAAAAAAACTCTCTCTCTCTCTCTGTTAAAAAAAAAATAAAAAATAAATAAACTTGCCTCGGTGTGCTTCTCTGGTATTATACTTCAACATTGGAGAAGCAAGGACTCCTCAAGGGTAACACAGGGACACAGCCACATCAATGTTTATATACAGCAGCACAATTCACAATAGCCAAACTGTGGAACCAACCTAGATGCCCTTCAGTGGATGAATGGATAAAGAAAATGTGGTACATATACATAGTGGAAGGGGCTGGGGATGTGGCTCAAGTGGTAGCGCGCTTGCCTAGCATGTGTGAGGCACTGGGTTCGATTCTCAGCACCACATAAAAATAAAGATATCGTGTCCACCTAAAACTAAAAAATAAATATTTTAAAGAAAATTATACATAGTGGAATATTATTCAGCATTAAAAGAGAATAAAATGTGCAGGTAAATGGATGGAAGCAGAGAATATAATGCTAAGTGAAATAAACCAACCCCCCCCCCAAAAAAAAAACAAATGCTGAAGGATGTCTCTGATTTAAGGATTCATAACATGCTGTGGGGCAGGATGGAGGATGGGAGGATTAAAAGAACTCTATAGATAGGACAAAGGGGAGGGAGGGGACAAAGGGCTAGGAAAGAGGGTGGAATATGATGGTCATCATTATCCTAAGTACCTATATGTAGACATGAAGGATGTGATTCTACTTTGTGTACAACCAAAGATATAAAAAATTGTGCTCTTTATGTGTAATATGAATTGTAATGCATTCTGTTGTCATATATAATTAAAATTTTTTAAAAATAAAGTGAAAAAAACAAAAACAAAACAAATCAACTTTAGTTGTCCTTGACTCCAGTTGACCATCTCCAAAATATACTTGGAATGTAACTATTTCTTACCACTTCCACAGTACCACCCTAATCCAAGCTACACATTTCAGCTAAAATAGCTTCCTAACTGGTCTCCCTGCTGAGTCTATTAACATAGCAACTTTCTTTACAAAGAAAGATTATATCATCCCTTTCTCAAATTTGTACAATAACTCCCCATTTTTCCCAAAGTAAAAGCCAAAGTCTTTATAAGGGCCATCGGCTCTACACATGGAACTTCTAATTTACCTCTCTGAATTCATTTCCCATTTTCTTTCTTTTTTTTTTTAAAGAGAAAGAGAATTTTAATATTTATTTTTTAGTTTTCAGTGGACACAACATCTTTGTTTGTATGTGGTGCTGAGGATCGAACCCGGGCCGCGCGCATGCCAGGCGAGCGCAATACCGCATATGAGCCACATCCCCAGCCCCCATTTGCTTTCTTGTTATTCCTTTCTTTTCTATTCTCAAATACAAAAGACACTCCAGATTTCTGGTCTTCGATCAGCTGCTTTGAATTTTCTTCCCCAAATATCTACATGGTTAACTCTGAATTCTCTTTACCTCTCCGCTCAAATATCACCTACTCAGTAAAGTCTTCTGTAATTTCCACCTACAAATTATGTCCTCAGATACTTGCAAAGCTCTCTTATCTTTTTTTTTCCAGTATTACCTATCATTTTCTAATATACTATGTGTTTTACATTTACTGTTTATTATCCTTTTCCTCTAGCAAGAAAGTTCCACAAAAGTAAAAATTATTTTCCATGTTATAAATTCAAATCCCTAAAAGAGAACTTAGCATATAGTAAATACTCAGCATATAGTAAGCACTCAATAAGTATTCAACAAAATGAATAGCTAAACTTCTGGCACAGTAGGAATCTTACTCTAATGTACAGTCTTAAATAAACAAGCCAATAATCTAAATGTCAAAAACATTTAAAAGTTCCTTCTTCATATTTTACCTGATTCTATTTACCAAAAAGAACCAATATTAACAGTTTGTTAAGTATTAAGGCTAAATATTAGCCAGGCATGGTAGCACATGCCTGTAATTCCTGTGGCTCAGGGGGTTGAGGCAGGAGGATCACAAGTTCAAAGCCAGCCCCAGCAACAGCAGGGGGCTAGGCTAAGCAATTCAGTGAGACTCTGTCAGTGAGACCCTGTCTCTAAATAAAATACAAAATAGGGCTAGGGATGTGGCTCAGTGGTCTAGTGACCGAGTATAATCCCTGGTACCTCTCCAAAAACAAAACAAACAAAAAAATGAAATTGTCTGCTCTCTTTGGGGCTTAAAATCTAACAGTATAAAAAAAAATTTAAACAAGTGGACAACTATAAATGCTTACAGTAATAAATACTATTAAAAAAAAAGAACTAAAAGAAAATGACAAGAGACCTCTTTCCAACTGTCAGGGAAACTTTTTCTAAGGTAACATTTAAGTTAAGACCTAAAGAATGAAAAATCTGGGCTGGGATTGTGGCTCACTGGTAGAGGATTCATCTAACAACTGTGAGGCCCTGCTGGCTTCAATCCTCAGCATAAAATAAATAAATAAAATAAAGGTATTGTGTCAAATTATTTCTTTTTTAAAAAAAAAGAAAGAAAGAAAGAAAGAAAAAATCTAAGTCAAGCACCAGAGTTCCCCAACCAGAAGAAATACATATGCATGGAAAGGCCTAAGGAACTGTGACTGCCAGTTCAATGGGGAGCACAAGATGAGTTAAAGAGTCAAAGATGACTCCCAAGGGCTGGGGTTGTGGCTCAGTAGTAAAGTGCTTGCCTAGCATATGTGAGGTACTGAATTTGATTCTCAGCACTGACTATAAATAAATAAAACATCCATCAACAACTAAAAAAATCTTAAAAAAAAAAAAGCTGACGACTCCCACACTTATGATTTATCCAACTGAATGTACAGTGGCCACTGAGAAATTTCACGCTGAGAGAGAGAAAAACATACTTTTAGGCTTGAGAATCGACTGTGAGGGAGCTAAATGAGGATGTCACTAGAAGTGGCTAGAAGTATGGATGTGTTTGTGAGGTTCCCTCACCTATAATGTACCATGTGGTCAGGATCCCAAACTCCACAACCCCATTGCTAGCATTCTGGGGGCAACAGCTGCCACAACAGCAGAGGCAGAAAGTTGAATAAAACTTTCAACTCAGACCTTTTTTTAATACTTACTACCCAGTGCAATAACCAATTGTCAACTTTATTATCTTTAGTTTCTTATTCTATTTCACTCTATGAAGTTAGATGGGCCTATGATTTTAGGAGAAAACAATGTATCCTTGATAGTATTAGCAGTATCCAAAGGCATTTAAATTCTGAAGCAAGTTGCACACCTTTGTATAGCCTGCCCTTCCAATCTAAGAGATCAAATTGCTTAAAACTTAGTAATAGGGTCTATATTAACAAACAACAAAAATCAAACAAAACCCCCCAAACAAAATGAAAAACAGTAAGTGGTGTCTGATATTAACAAATTTAAGCCTGCCTCAGGACACCAGTTAGTGAATAGAAATATACCTTCACTCCACACTCCTTGCTGGATTACTGCAACAAAACCAAATTATCTTGCCTTACCTCTTTCAATTTAAATAGTTACAACTGAAAATCCTTATTAATTTGCTGGCTAAAGTAGCAATTATCGTTCTAGTTTCCTAACATGGACTGTACAACATTCTTTAATTCATCCATGAAAATTTCATTAGAGGATAGGGGTTGTAGCTCAGTGGCAGAGTGCTTGCCTAGCCTATGTGAGGCACTAGGTTCAACTCTTAGCACCACATAAAAATAAGCAAATAAAATAAAGGCATTCTATCTATCTGTAATGAAATTTTTAAATTTCATTAGATAAAGCCAGGAAGTACATGCCTATAATCTTAAATATTGGGCGGCTGAGCAGGAACATCATTTGAGACCAAGAGTTGGAGGCCTGCCTGGGCAATATAGCAAAACCCAGTCTAAAAATACCAAAAAAAAAAAAAAAAAAAAAAAATTTCATTAAATAAAAACAACTCACCTAAAATGTCTCCCACTTGAATAGTTCTATGAACCAAAGTATACTCTTGAGATCACTCCTTCTAACCATAAGGATATTTTATTACATTGCTATCTTATTGTTGTGGGTCTCAAACCTAAGAAAATCATGGCAGTTCTGGATATATTGTTCAAAGTTATGAACAACACTCTACGCAATCTGAAAGTGTTGCAGTTTTATGAGTACACAGTATCTACATATTCCTAGAGTAACACTAATCCTACTTAGTATTGGGGATTAACAGTAAAACTCTAGAAAAGCTAACTATATTTTGGAACAGATCAAGAGACAGATCTTGTCAACAATCTTCCTACATTCAACAGAGTTGTTAATATTCTCAATCCATGTAATACCTGCTCATCAGTATCAAAACCCATAACTTTATTCCAAAGACTTACAATAGTCTTTGGGTTTCTAAATATTTGTTAATCAAATCTAGCATTTTGGGCTAAGGATGTCACTCAGTGTTAGAACACTTGCTCAGTGTGCAGGAGGCCCTGGGTTTCATGACTAACACTAAAAAAAATAATTATTAATATTTCTTCTTTTTTCAAATTAACTACCTCAAGAATGTCTTTTAGGAATGTTTAGACATCACCAATTATTTTCTGTTAAAAAATATGACTACCATAGACCTAGATTTCATTTCTACACCAGTTTAAATTATTAAACAACCTATACCTGTTCAGTTTTTTGTCTTAAACAAAAGGTGCTGGGCACTGTGGCACAGGCCTGTAATCCCAAATACCTTTGAGGCTGAGACAGGAGGACTGAAGTCAGCCTAGGCAACTTAGCAAAATCCTGTCTCAAAATAAAAAGGGCTAGGGCTGGGGCTGGGATTGTGGCTCAGCCATAAAGAGCTCACCTAGCATATGTAAAGCCTTGGGTTCAATCCTCAGCACCACATAAAAATAAATAAAATAAAATATGTGTCCAATTACAACTAAAAAATAAATTTAAAAAAAATGGTGAGGATGTAGCTGGTGATAGAATGCCTCTGGGTTCAATCCCATTTTGGGGGTAGGGCACACTTTTTTTTGAAGTTAACAAATAAGATGTAAATTTGGGGCTCAGTGTAGAGTGCTTGCCTAGCAAATGTGAGGCATTGGGTTTGATCCTCAGCACCACATAAAAATATAAACAAATAAAATAAAGGTATTGTGTTCATCCACAGCTAAAAATTAAAAAAATCAAAAAGATGTAAAATTTTCACGTGTGTGACACTGATATAAGCCACTTTATGCCTGTGGACCCAAGTTCCTCATCTATAAAACAGTGGATCAATTGAGATTTTACCTACCACAAGGATCAATTGAGATTTTATGTGAAAAACAATTTAAAAATAATTTCACTTCATTTTTACCCATGTTTTTCCCAACTGCATTATAGCAGTAATTTATGAAAAATATAACCCCAGAACTGACAGCCAATAAAAACTATTCAGCTCTTCTAATTAACAGCAATAAAAATTTAGCACAACGAAACAATTAATATTCCAAATTTAATGCTAAAATTCATTTTCAGCAACATGCTCTATATCTCAAGGAATAAAGGTCTAAGAACTACTAAGAGATATTAGGAAAGTTACCACTAAACCGTTACAAAACAAGTAGTTGAAGAAATATACCTCAAATTAACAGTGGTTACAAATACTGGTCTAAGGAATGACAATGCGCAAAACCACAGCGGCAGGCGGTTTACTGTAAATCTACAAAATTTCAGTGATAAAACAGAAGCATATGGAGCAAAATAACACAGTGCGCAACATATGGTAAATTAATTAGTACATGTTCTAGAAAACTCTTGTTAATTTTAGGCTAGGAAAACAGTGGGAAGAACCACAGATTTCATTAGTACTTCTTTTAAACCAAATGTGAAATACAAAAAAATTCTAAAAATCAACTTGCAATAAAGTAGTTAGACCACCCCCTCAGCACTATCATTAAAATTTTTTTAAACCTCTACCAAGCTCAAAAGTTTGCGTTTCAGGTGTTAACACAGTAACCCCAGCAACCGTGAACATCAGGTGGTTTCTCTTTGTTGCTTACCGATGACACAGCTTTCTTCCTCAGTCCATTACTAATTAGGATCCCAATCACTTGCCTACGGCCTGTTCTCACCCCGACCTGCACAGGGGAACTGAAGGGCGTCCAAGCATTCCGATGAGGGACCCAGGGACTCGGAGGGGCGCGGGATGGGGGCTTTGGGGGTCCGCCCGCGTCGGCTCCTCGAGAGGCGCGGGTGAGAGCCTCGGCGGGGACGAGCGCAGCTGGGGGCTGAGGGCCTCGCTCTCGCGTCGCCTGGCCGAGTGCAGGGAGGTTTCGGCGGGGCTCAGAGTGCTTTAGGGGCCAGGCCCAGACGGTGCCTCCCGCCTCGGTGCCTGGAGAGGCGAGCGGAGAGGCGGGCCTGCTGCATCCCAAACGGACCGCGGAGGCGCTGAGAGGCCGCCCGGGCCTCTCGGGGCACTGAGGAAAGACTAGGGACGCCTAGGGTCCAAGAGCTGGGCGCCTGGGGGAACCTGGAGGCGGGGCTGCAGCTGTGCCTGGGCGCGGGATGTCAGGCTGCGTAAGCCGAGCAGTGCCAGTGTATCCAGGAGGAAAGACCCGCGCCTGAGGCAGAGCAGAGGGCGAAAGTAGGCCCGAGGGGGGGTGTCCCAGTCGCATCTCGAACCCTCCCCCCACCTCACCTGCCACAAACACCACGAAGACCGCGCCGCTCCTCTTAGCCGACGCGATGGCGGCGGGAATGGCGCCCTGGAACCACAGCATCGCTCCCCTCGGGCCCAGGAACTCGCTCCGTTTGTAGTCACAGCAGTACTGGAGCTGGCCCCGCCCTCCCCCTTCGTCGGGCCCCGCGGCCCCCGCAGCCTCAGCTGGCCCGGCCCCCCGCCTCCCGCTCCTCACAAACGCGCACTCCCGTCAGCGGCCCCTGGGACGCGCGCAGGCGCGCGCGTGGCAAGGAGCGCTCGCGTCACGCCGCCGTCGGCGCAGCGCCCAAGCGCCGTGTCTCGTTGGCAAGTCAGTGCGTGCGCGCGCCCGATATACCTCAGGCTTTGCCATCCGGGAAGTGGAAAGAGGCAGTGAGAAGGATGACTAACCGCTACGGAAAGTCGGCGTCGCTGGCAGTTGAGGCATGGCGGGAATTGTAGTCTTAGGCGTGTTTGTGGTTTCCGAGGCACCACGAAAGGGGAAGTAGTGAGCGCCTCTACAGATCTGTGAAGAGGGAGAAGGAAGCAAAGAAGTGTGTCACTCTGACCAGACTATTCTATCCTCGGCTTCATTGAGCCCTTAAATGTGAAGATAGTCGTCCCCACATGAGATAAAATGAAATTTATAGGGATCCATTCCAAGGCTTTGGTTTCTTTTGAATTTAGCCCGACCTTGTGAAAAAAAGATAAAAACTCCGACAATCACTTTTTGTAATATATAGTCCATGCGCCTGACGACAGATATTAGAATGTCGGCCTTCAGTAATTTCATGGACATTAGCTGGAGATTATTCAAAAATGTCAAAATAGTAGTTATGCCATGCCACATCTGCTTTTTTGAAGTTGCATATGTGATTACAATATACATTTTACGTCAATTAAATTTCTCTCCAGCAGTACAACCATTTGGCAATCTTTGAAGGATTAAGGAGGTGATATAAAAATACCCTTTTCCTAAAATATTTTACCTAAAAATAGCTAAGAAACTGCGCTCGAGTTTTTGTACATTTTTTCATCCAAGTCTCTCAGTGTTATTATATACTGAAACAACACTGATTACAGTTGTTGCTTATATAGGGCACCATTTCTCAGAAAGAATTAGAGTTGATTTTTGTGTATGTTACTGGGGAATGAACCCAGGGTTGCTTTACTACTGAACTACATCACAGCCCCTTTTTATTTGACAGGGTCTCGCTAAATTGCTGAGGCTGACCTCAAACTTGAAATCATCTTGCTTCAGACTCCTAGCCACTGCCATTAGCTGCCATTAGAAGCATTGACCACCGCTACTGCTCCAGTTGTTCACTAACATCAACTTGAAATGCGCTTCTCTTTTTTTTTTAATATTTATTTTTCAGTTCTCATCGGACACAACATCTTTGTTTGTATGTGGTGCTGAGGATCGAACCCAGGCTGCAAGCATGCCAGGCGAGCGCGCTACCGCTTGAGCCACATCCCCAACCCATGAAATGCACTTCTTAAATTTCAGTCAACCTACAAAAAGCTAGAAGGATTTGGTGTTTCTGTGTTTGTTTGATTGCAGTACTGGGCTAGGGACAAACTACCACTGAGCTACATCCCTAGCCCTATTTGTTTGTTTGTTTATTTAATTTTGAGACAATCTATCTCTATGTTGCCCAGGCTGCCCTTGAATTTGCAAATCTTCTGCCTCAGCCTCCTGAGTTGCTGGGATTACACCTTCCTATAGATTTTGAATGTTTTTACCATAAAGAAATTATGAGATGTGTTCAGCTTAATTTAAACATGATGTATGTAAACATGCATCAGAATATCACATGGTATGTCGTTACTATATAGAATTTTTATGTATCAGTTAAAATTAACTTAAATAAAATTTCAATTAATGTAGATATTCTTCTAGTAGAACTATGTCTTTAATTATTCCTAGTGTTAGAATTAAATATTATATGAATCATTTATAGCTTTTCATTCATTCATCAGATATTTAGCTACTGTGAACTAGGCATTGTATTTGGCATTGAGATAGATAAGGACCCTGTGACTATACAGTTTAGTAAGTAGGGAGGATGTTTGAACAAGTGGTTGTTAGGAATATATAGAATATTGTTAATGAATGCCATAAGAAGGAAAATTCAGAATGCTATAGGAATGTGTGATGATGAAACCAAACATGAAGTAAAGATCAGAAACCCTTTACGAGAAAATGACCTCTCAAAGGAACTCTAGCTAGAGAAGAATCATTCCTAACATAGGAATCACCTTTGTGAAAGCTGCCAAGCAAGCAAACAGTGCACTTGAGGTTGGGGGTAAGCTCAGTGGTAGAATGCTTGCTGAGCATGTGTGAGCCACTGGGTTCTATCCTCAGTACTGCAAACCAACAAACAAGGCAAGCAAACACCCACAGTGCACTTGAAGAATGAACAATGCCCTTTGCCGCTGGAATATAGAAAGGGAAATAAGAAAAAAGAAAGGAAGGAAAGGAATTTCTCATTAAATCTTTAATTTTCAGTTGCAGAAGCATGACAAGTATTTTTTATTGCCAGTTTTATGACTTTAGCTTTTTCATTTTGGTCAATCCAAGTCTTCTTACAGGATTTTTTTCTTATTTATTTATTAATTTTGTTTTCATAAGTGGATTGACATTGACATTTTACTAAAGTAAATATACAGCACATTTCGAAGATTTCTGGAGCATGTCTTAATTTTAAATTTTGTTTCAAACATTATAATTGTGGGGTACAGACTGAAATCTAAATATACACACACATTAGATAATAAAATCAGTAAATTGTATATGCTTCACCTCAAACATTTTTGTTGATATGGGAAGCAACTTAAGAATACTTTCTTCTAGTTATCTCGGAATATATAGAATATTGTTAATAGCTAGTCTCCCTAGTATGTGATACAGCCATAAAACTTACTTTCCCTATTTGTGTCTATTATCTCCTCAGAATACTCCCCACACTCAGGGAGCCATAATTGTACTCTGTACTTAAATGAGATCAACATTTTTTAAAAACATTTTACACATCAGAATCAGTGTTTGTTACTTCTTGTGTAACTTATTTAACTTTATTCAATTTTCTGTAGGTTAAAAAGACATAATATTATTTTTATAGTAAAATTGAGCATCTTTTCAAAACAAAGAAGGGAAGGAAAGAAGGAAGGAGCAATGGAAAGAAAAAAGAAAGTACGGTACAAATGAGATAGTAAGACAGGCAAGGAGCAGATCAGACAAGGACTTGGAAGTCATGTTCAGGATTGCACATTTTTCTAAGAATTGTAGAAAGCCTTTGACGAATTATAAATACAGTTGTTACAGTTAAAACTTGGGTTTTAGGGCTGGGATTGCGGCTCAGTGGTAGAGTGCTCGCCTAGCATGCATGAGGCACTGAGTTCGATCCTCAGCACCACAAAAATGTAAACTTGTATCCACCTAGAACTAAAAAAATAAATATTAAAAAAACCAAACTTGTGTTTTAAAGTTGTACTATGGCAAATACTTTTTATGAAATACCTTGTATAAGTAGTGAAATATAAAGAGATCAATTAAGAAGCTATTATCACCTGGCTTGGTGGTGCAAGCATGTAATCCCAGTGTCTAGGGAGGCTAAGGCAAGGTTTGCAAGTTGAAGACAACCTCAGCAAGATTTTAAAGAATTAAAATGGCTGGGGATATAGGTCAGTGGTAGAATGACCCTGGTTTAATACTCAGCAACCCTCCCACCCCCCAAAAAGAGGCTCCTCCCTGCATGAGGAAGATGGAGAAGTGAATACATTTGACATTTTGGAGGAAGGCCCAATAGGTTTTCTTTCTTTTTTAGTTTTAGTTGTAGATGAAAACAATACCTTTATTTTATTTATTGATTTTTATATGGTGCTGAGAATCGAACCTAGTGCTTCACATGTGCTACTCAAGTGCTCTACCACGGAAATACACTCTTAGTCCCGCTTCCATAGGTTTTGATTATTGATTAGACACATAAATGTCAAGAGGAGACTTAGGGTTTCTGTTTTTTTTTTTTTTGGGGGGGGGAGGGTATTAGGTATTGAACCCAGAGGTGTTTTACCTCTGAGTTACATTCCCAGTCCTTTTTATTTTTTGAAACAGGGTCTCGCTAAATTGCTTAGGGACTTACTAAATTATCAGGGCTGACCTCAAACCTCAACCTCATAAGTTGGCAGAGATTACAGGTGTGTGCCACCACACCAGCCTGGGGTTTTTGTCTCGAGATAATAGGGAACACTAATGGGAAGAGTATGATGGTGGAAAGGAGTAGGTGAAAAGATGTGAGTTCAATATTAGAAAAGTGTTTGGAGTGCTAGAGAGTCAGTAATATGGAGATGTTACCTTCAGATACTATTAGACTTGGAACTCAGGAAACGGCTCGTTACTAAAGATAGGAATTTGAGATTTCTGTATATACCAGGATGAGGCACTGGACGGTGCTGACGCCTAAGGAGGTGGGGAAAAATGAGACAAGACAAGGATACGACTGAGGTCTTAAAATGTCCATAAACTTAGCAAGAGCGATTTTGGTGGGTTTCTCTGTGTGGAAGCTGGATGGCAGGGGTTTGAAGAGCAAGAAGAGATAAAGAAGGGAAGTCAATAAACATGAAGAGAAGGAGGAATAAAAGGACATTATTAGCTGGACGGAGATTTGGGAGGGACATACAAGGTTAAATGTAAATGTTAAATGTAAATGGAAGGAGCTAGTCTTGGAGAGATTAAATACACAGCAAAGAGGGAGGCCCTGTCAAAATGGGAGGGAAAATGGAATATATGGCAAAATAGCCTACCCAAAAATAGCCTGCTCAGCTATTGTTCTTCTACTGGGCCCTCCAATATTTCTGCTAGCCAAGTATACTTTCTCTGAAGCAAAACTGCCAAATACTTGCTTTTTCAACCTCCTCTTGAAATCACCAGGGCCTTGTGGAAAGGAGGGGGAACAGGAAAAGTTTTCCTAATAAGAACAACAATAATGAAAGACACTGATAGACCCAACCTGATCTTTTATTAAAATTGGGAGCCATCTTGCCACAAAGCCATGAAAAGCTAATTTCGGCTTTACTATAAATTACTGCAAATTCTGAACCTGCTTGGAATGCCTGCCCGTGCCTTGAACTCACCCATGCCTGGCTCTCTGACCAGATAGCAGCCCTCTCTGAAACTTTAGTGACACCTCATAAATATTGGCCTTCCCTGGCCAGACAATGACCCTCTCTGAGGCTCTGATGGTCCTCATAAATTCTGATGTTGGGGCCAGCAAAAAAAAAAAAAAAAATGTAAACTACCATTAGTGTGATGCTTGTCAGAGTTCTGTTATCTGTAACCCCCCCCCCCTTTTGTGTAACTTTCTGGGCTATAAAGCTGGGCTGTAGGAAAGGTGGGGTTGCTGTTTTGTTCCCGCCGTTTTGGGAGGGAAAGGCAGCCCAGCCAGTCGAAATAATAAGCTTGCTTTAATTTGATTTTAATTGGAGTCAGTGGTCTTTTCTTGCGTCCTGGTCTAACAACACCTGGAATAAAGTAAAAGGCTTTTTTTTGCTGGATGTCCCTAGCCCTTTTTATTTCTTATTTTGAGACACGATCTCACTAGATTGCCCAGTCTGGCCTGAAGCTTGCAGTCTTCTTGCCTCAGCCTCCTGAGTTGCTGGGGTTATAGGCCTACACTGCCATGGTGCTCAGATAGATGTGTTTGTATGCAAATGATGCCTGGTACTGCTGCAGCCATCTTGTGGCCATGAGGACAGACCATGCCTATAAGGGTAGCAGAATAGAATATGGAAAACATGTGTGTTTATGGTGACATCACAGAGCTCTTAAACCACCTCTGGGACTGCTCAGCCTTCATAGTTCTTGTACTGAGGGATAATAACTGTCCTCATTGGTTAAGTGACTGGAAGTTGGTTGTAGCTACCATTCTAAAGAATCAGAGTTTGGGCCTGGGGATATAACTCAGTTGGTAGAGTGCCTGCCTCACGTGTATAAGCCCTGGGTTCAATCCCCAGCACCACACACACACAAAGAATCAGTAGTCCAATGAGGATGTGGGGAAAAGGGCACACTCATACATTGCTGCTGGAAATGAAAACTGGTATAGGAAGTAGGGAGATTCTTGGAAAACTAGGAATAGAACCACCTTTTGACCCAGCTATCCCACTCCTTAGCCTATACCCAAAGGACTTAAAAGCAGCATACAACAGGGACACAGCCACATCAGTGTTTATTACAGCACAATTCACAACAGCTAAACTGTGGAACCAACTTAAATGCCCTTCAGTAGATGAATGGATAAACAAAATGTAATCTATATATACAATGGAATATTATTCAGCATTAAAAAAGAATAAAATCATGGCATTTGCAGGTAAATGAAGTTAGCCAATCCCCCCAAAAACAAATGCCGAATGTCTTCTCTAAGGATGCCGATTCATAATGGGGATGGGTTCGGGAGCTTGGGAGGAATAGACAAACTTTAGAGAGGGCAAAGGGAGGGAGGGGAAGTAGGGGTAGAAGGGTAGGAAAGACAGTGGAATAATGTGGACATCATTTCCCTAAGTACATGTATGAAAATAGCAATGGTGTGACTGTATTTTGTTGTCAACCAGACACATGAAAATTGTGCTCTATCTGTGAAATATGAATTGAATTGCATTCTGCTGTCATATATCACTAATTAGAAAAAAGTACAATTTTAAAAAGGTTAAAAAAAGAATCAGAGGCCAGGCAGATAGGAGAAATACTCAATTTTTAATAAGTAGAGGAAAGAAAAAATAACAATGGACTTAAATAAGTTTATAAGTTTCAGGACAATAATTTGAAGAAATTTTCACTTGAAGACTTTAGCTGTTTTTCCCCCTATATGAAGGAGAGGTCATTTGCTGATAGAAGAGAGGTGAGGAAATTAGCTCCAAGGGTACAGGGAACAAGGTTTGAAGTAATGTTGAGTGCAGGGACAGGGAAGCATAGAATGCCAGAGAGTGCTGAGGGCCAGGTGAAATTGGTGAACCTAAAGTTGCCAATTGTGTGATTTTCTCGAATAGTAATTCAATCCTTGGGCTGGGGATGTGGCTCAAGCGGTAGCGCTCTCGCCTGGCATGCGTGCGGCCCGGGTTCGATCCTCAGCACCACATATCAACAAAGATGTTGTGTCCGACAAAAACTAAAAATAAATATTAAAAAAAAAAAAGTAATTCAATCCTTGGGTTCAGGCATTTATAAAGTAGATGCTTGGATTATTGCAGGTTTGTGGGTACTAGACAGTGAGAAAAAAAGAAAAAAGAAAAAGGGAGTTTAGGATATAAGAAACCAAATGGGGGTACATGAATTTTAAACTGGTTGGGGAGGGAAATGAATGCAGAAAGGAGCTAATTGATTTAAGGAGGTGAAAAAAAAAAGTGGAGGAGAATCAATGTCCTAAAGGGCAAAGGGTGGGCAGAAGACTGGTCAACAATGTGTGGGTTTTTTTTTTTTTTTTTTTTTTTGGTGGGGGGATGTACTAGGGATTTTGTGTTTTTTTGGTTTTTGTGCTGGGGATGGAGCCCAGGGCCTTGTGCATGCAAGGCAAGCACTCTACCAACTGAGCTACATTCCTAGCCCTATACTAGGGATTTAACCAGGGGCATTTATCACTAAGCCACATCCCTAGCCCTTTTAAATATTTTTATTTTGAGACAGCTCTAAGTTGCTGAGGCTGGCCTCAAACTTGTAATTCTTTTGTTTCTGCCTCCCAAGTCCCTGGGATAACAGGTATGCACACCAATATGGGATTTTAAAATGTTAAAATTCTTTTTTTTTTTTTTTAATTTTTTTTTTTTTAAGAGAGAGTGAGAGAGAGAGAAAGAGAGAGAGAGAGAGAGAGAGAGAATTTTTAACATTTTATTTCTTAGTGTTCGGCGGACACAACATCTTTGTTGGTATGTGGTGCTGAGGATCGAACCCGGGCCGCACGCATGCCAGGCGAGCGCGCTACCGCTTGAGCCATATCCCCAGCCCTAAAATGTTAAAATTCTTTTTTTTTTTTTTTTTTTAAATATTTTATTTTTTAGTTTTTGGCAGACACAACATCTTTGTTTGTATGTGGTGCTGAGGATCGAACCCGGGCCGCACGCATGCCAGGCGAGCGCGCTACCGCTTGAGCCACATCCCCAGCCCCATGTTAAAATTCTTGAGGGAGGACATGGACCCAGTCAGGAATTATGGAAAGGATTCTTGAGTTTGAATCATATAGATGCTAGTGAATACGATACATAAAAATGCAATTGCTATAGCATTAGCAAGGCTTGAGGCAGTAACAAAAGTAGTTAAACCTTTGAACTCTGGAAACAGCCTGCCCAGTTCATGAATGCCATTACCTTTTATTAGATGAGTAACCTTGGACAAATTTTCTCACCTCTCTTACACTTCATTTGTACCACCAATAAATTGGGGTAACAATAGAATTTGTACTTTCAACCACTCTTCTGGCACTTACAATCTCATAGCAACCCTTGTAAATGCTTTAGAAAATATTTGGTACATGGTAATTAACTGCTTTATAAATATGAGCTATTATTTTTGACTGCCTGTCAAAATCATGCTTAAGAAAATTACATATATGCCTTACAGGATTCAAAGTATTTGTCTCTGGCATATTTTTCTTCATTTAATCATCAAACAGATATTTATTGAGAAAGGCACTATTGGTGTGGGGGATTTATTAGTAAACAGAAGCAATAGACACTCTCCTTGTTTCTGAAGATTATATTCTGATGGGTAGAAAAACATTCAGCAACTTAATTGGCCAGTTACTCATATAATTACCATTGTGATAAATGCTTTAAAGAGGAAGCACAGGAAATGATTAGTTTAGTATTATTGGCAGAAATGATTAATTTGGAGGACTGAAAAGGGAGCTCTGGAGGAAGAATAGGCTACCTAAAGGAATAATATTTGAATTGAGATCTCAAGTATGAGTACAAATTAAACAGAAGTTGGAGGGCAGGGTGGGAATAAGTTTTCCAGGCAGAGGGTAAATTTCATGTGGAAATATCCTCATATTTCAGTGGCTTAACACCAAGGTCTATTTCTCATTTACTGGACAGACTAATAAATGGCACCTAGAGCCTGGCATTGGTGCAAGGGACTCTGTTCCACATAGTCATTGAAAAATTCAGGATCTTTTTTTTTTTTTTTTTTTAGAGAGAGTGAAAGAGGAGAGAGAGAGAGAGAGAGAGAGAGAGAGAGAGAGAGAGAGAGAGAGAGAGAGAGAGAATTTTTTTAAAATATTTATTTTCTAGTTCTCTGCAGACACAACATCTTTGTTGGTATGTGGTGCTGAGGATCGAACCCGGGTCGCACGCATGCCAGGCGAGCGCGCTACCTCCTGAGCCACATCCCCAGCCCAAAATTCAGGATCTTTGTACCCAGGGGCTCTATCTTTCCTTGACATCTTTAGATCTGCCTGTAGACAATAAATAATTTTCAGTATCCCCAGATAACCTGAAGATTTAGTTAATAATGAAACTTTTAATTCAGTAGGCGTGGAGTGGGGCTTAAGATTCTGCATTTGTGTCAAGTTCTCTGGTGATACTGATACTTGCTGGTTTATAAACCTACCCTGGTTAGCAAGAGCCTCTCTGGAGTTTTAGGGGGTGGGGATGGAAGTGTATGTATCATTTCTGCTTTTATTTCATTGGTCAAAATATAGACATATGGCTCACCATAGTACAGGTGGCTGGAAAATCTAGTCTGGTAATATGCCAGGGTAGAGAGAACCCCAATTCTGTTTCAGACTGGGAAAATTCCAGTTTCAAGTGGATAACCACTATGTAGAACCCTTGAAATGAGAATGTGGTATGTGTGAGGAATGTAGGAAAGTTCAGTTGGACTAAATCCTAGAAGAGAGAGGGCATTTGCTGGATAAACATATAGAAGTAGCAAGGGCCAAAGCTGGCAAGACTTAAGAGGATTTAGGGTGATGGAAAGTGACATGATCAAGGGGCTGGGGATATGGCTCAAGTGGTAGTGTGCTTGCCTGGCATGCATGAGGCACTGAGTTTGATTCTCAACACCACATAAAAATAAAGATTTTTTAAAAAAAGTGACATGATCAAGGTTTGCATTTTTGAAAGTTCACAGTAATTGCAGTGTATGGACAGTGGATGATAAGGGAAATAAGGGCAAATGGAGAGAGCACTCAGAACCTTTGCAACTGTCCAGGTGACAAATGACAGGGTGATTTTAGACACTTTTCTTTTTTTTTTTAAGCTAATAATGAAGATTGGTAAGATGAAAATTTGACTGCTCTAGCTCACTTCTCTGTATCCTTTTGAACAACAACTTCTCCTCCTCCTCCTCCTCCTCCTCCTCCTCCTTCTTCTTCTTCTTCTCTCTCTCTCTCTCTCTCTCTCTCTCTCTCTCTCTCCCTCTCTCTCCCTCCCCCCCTTTCCTTTTCTGATATTGAGGATTGAACCCAGGAATTCTCTCCTACTGAGTGGCTGGGATTACAGGCATATGCCACTGTGCCCAGCAAACTTTACTCTTAAATTATACAACCCATTCTCAATTCTCATATATTTGTAGTCTTTGATTAATCAACACTTATTCAGTATCTACTGCTCATAAGATTCTTCTGGATATCAAAGATACAGCACCTTATCCCAGTTTTCTAGGATAGCGTTGCTGATAGAATTTTCTGCAATGAAGGAAGTGTTCTGTATCTGCTCTGTTCCATATGATAGTTACCAGTCACATATGGCTAATGAGCAGTTGAAATGTGGCTAGTGCAACTGAGATACTGAATTTCTATTTTATTTAATATTAATTTAGATACATGTAGCTAGTGGCTGCCATTTTGGATAGTACAGCTTTAAAAGTTGGAATAAAATGTTTACAAGGATGACTAACAACACCAGACAGTACCGAAGTCCCCCCTTATCCATGGAGGGTATGTTCCAAGACCTCCAGTGGATGAAGCTGGGGGTAGTACCAAATCCTACATATACTGTTTTTTTTCCTATACATACATATGATAAAGTTTAATTTATTAGACACAATAAGGGACTAACGATAATAATAAAATAGAACAATTATGACAAAATACAAATAAGAGTTATTTGAAGATATATCTCTTCCATTCAAAATGTCTAATTGTATTTTTTGGCAGTGGGTGGGTACTGGGGATTGAACTCAGGGGCACTGGACTACTGAGCCACATCCCCAGCCCTATTTTGTATTTTATTTAGAGACAGTGTCTCACTGTGTTGCTTAGTGCCTTGGTTTTGCTGAGGTTGGCTGTGAATTTGCAATCCTCCTGCCTCAGCCTCCAGAGTTGCTGGGATTATAGGCATGTGCCACCATGCCTGGTTGTATTTTCACTTAAAGGAAATACTTTATGGCTTTTCTTTGTCATATCCAAATTGACAATCTCACTACTCTTGAACTTTAGGGCCATTATTAAGTAAAATAAGGCTTACTTGAACACAAGCACTGAAATAAGTGACAGCCAATCTGATAACTGAGATGGTTACTAAGTAACTAATGGTTAGGTGGTATATAAAGCATACATACTGTGGTCAAAAGGATGATCCAATCATAGCTAGAAAAGACTGGATTTTATCATACTACTCATTATGGTGCACAACTTAAACCATGAATTGTTGGGCTGGGGATGTGGCTCAAGCGGTAGCGCGCTCGCCTGGCATGCGTGCGGCCCGGGTTCGATCCTCAGCACCACATACAAACAAAGATGTCCCGGCCGCGGAAAACTAATAAAAAATATTAAAATTAAAAAAAAAACACCATGAATTGTTTATTTCTGGAATTTTCATTTAATATTTTTGATCAATGGGAAATAGAACCACAGAAAGTGAAACCATGGATAAGGAGAGACTACTGTATGTGATGAAGTCCAAATAAGTCACATAGTGCAGTATAAACTGTTATATGCAATTAAGAAAGGGGTACTGAGTTTAGAGCATCATCTCTGGATCTGGAGTTCCAAACTGAATGAACTGATTAGCTTTTAATTTTTTTTTTTCTTCCAAGCTTCATGAAAATTTAGTTTGTAGTACAGTGGATTAGATGAGATTATATGTGTATGGACATCAGGTGGTTCCACCTGTCCAGTGTTCATTCCTTCACCCAGTGATCACAGCATTTTAGTTTCTTCTTTCCTCTCAGTTTCTGTAGCCTGGGTGATACCACTCATCCCTATCCTCTAAAAAGTGAAGTACATGAATATGACTGGTCAACTCATTCCTTTCTGAGTACCATGAAGGATTCAGAGAGGTCTCTTGCCCTGAAATGGACCAATAATACCCAATTTCAGTAGTTTAAGCAATGGCTGATGACTGCCTGGATCAGGGTGCTGGTAATGTATATGAAGTAGATATAGATGAAGTAGTGTCAGTGGGATTTTTTAAATTAAGTATTTGTGCTTGTGGTAAATTGTTTTCAAAGATATCTCCTATTATTAATATTAAGTTTGCCATTTCTCTTGATGATTTATTTCCTTAGTACTTAATTCTAGGCTGGTCTTCTGACATATTTTTGACTAGTAGAATGCAAAGAAATGATGGTCTGGAATTTTCCAGACCAAATTTTAAGAGGCCTTTAACTTTTCTAGTTCTTAGGGAAGTTATGTAAAGATGTCTAGGACACAGTTGCTGGGGAAGATGAGACATCTCTTGAAGAGGTATCAGAGCTGAGAGCCAGACCATGTACCACAGGCCTGTGAGTAAGGCAACTTTGGAACTTTCAGCCCAGCCCTGCCCTAGTTTAGGGCAGCTGATATTAGGTGGGAAAAGCCAAGCCATCCTCTAAGTCCTCCCAAATCCCTGACCCACAGGATTGTTGCTTGCTTGCATGTTTCCTTCCTTCCTTTATTTATTTATTTTTGAGGTGCTGGGGATTGGTTAGGTCCTTGCTAGGAAAAAACTCTACCACTGAACTGTTTTCCAATCCAGGAATGTTGCTTTAAACACTAAATTCTGGGATGTTTATTAAGCAACAAGATACAACTGAAACAGTGCTTTTTTAAAAAAACATGTTATTATTTAGTTAATAGTGTCTAATCAGATTATTTTATTATTATTTATATATATAATATTATATAATTCAATGCTTTACCTATATACAAGTCAAGCACTCTACCAACTGAGCTATATCTCCAGCCCCTATTGTTTTTTCTTTACACACTCCCATGCTGCTATGCATGTCTATGAAATCAAACGAAAATGAATCCAAGTATAGGCATTGAAGAGGGACATAAAAAACCACATCAATGCAGTCTAGGCATATGTGGGCATGGGGATGGATTAAAGGGCAGTTGTACTGTTTTTTAGGTCTATTGGCCGGAATGCATGCATGTGAGCCTCAGGTTCTATTTTAGCACTAACTCATAAAAGCTTCTAGGATCCCAAACATCAGGACCAACTTTGAATCAGGCTAGCATGTAAAGCACCTTTGTGCTAGTTCTGCACTGGCACTAGAAGAGAGAATCCATGCCCTCTGCCTTTGAAGACTGTGGACACCATATCCTAACATCTATTGGAAGAATTGATGGGGGTCTGGCCAACCTCATGATCTAATGGCTGGCTTCTGCAAGTTGTGTGTGTATGTGTGTGTGTACCTTGCACATGCTAGATAATTGCTTTCCCACTGAGCCACATCCCATCCCTGATGAAATCTTACATTTTTCAGTTGCTGACATGTGACGAATCCAAACGAGATGTTTCCCCGGCAGCTGTAGATATAATGCCTTGATTCTTCCTAAGCCACTCAGGAATTGTGGTTTATATACTGGAAGGCCTGTGTCTCCACATTATTCACATGCCCCAGGTCTCTCCCTGATGGGATCTGGAAAATGTTTTTTAGCTTGGGAGGAGGAATCTCCTCCCAAAATGCCAACTTTGATGCCAAAGTGTTTTTTTTATTATTTTGCAACTTAGGATTGATTGAATGCAGGGGTGCTGTACCACTGAACTACATTCTTAGACTTTTCAATTTTTTTTTTTTTTAATCTTTTTGAGACAGGATTTTGCTAAATTGCTCAGGCCAGTTTCTAACTTGTGATTCTCCTGCCTCAGCCTCCCAAGTAGCTGGTCTAACAAGAGTGTGCCATAGCACCTGGCTTAAGTGAATTTTTTATTATTTTTGGCACAATGGCAAACACATTTTGTGTTCTAAATTCACTATCACATACGGATTTTTTCCATATCCTTCATGGACCAAGGACTTAAAAATCATCAGCTGTGTTTTTATCTAATATATAAAGTAGTAGAAATGGGCAAAAAGTTATAAAGTGATCTGTCATTCCCAAAGGCTACCAGAGCTGCTAGTATAGACACAGGAAAAAATAACACACTTTATAGGTAGAAGTAACATCTGCCCCTGTTAAATGCTCTGGGAAAACACACAAATAAGGCTTTTTGCCAGCTGTGGGACATCTGAAGCTGTCCTTAGGGAAGTTCAGTCTATGCTAAGTCACATCTTTTTTTTTTTTTTTTTTTTTTTTTTAGAGAGAGAGAGAAAGAATTTTAATATTTTTTTTTTTTTTTTTAGTTTTCGGTGGACACAACATCTTTGTATGTGGTGCTGAGGATCGAACCCGGGCCACAGGTGAGCGCACTACTGCTTGAGCCACATCCCCAGCCCCTAAGTCACATCTTAAATGTCTTCCTATGTGTGCTTCCACTGCCCACCATTTTTATATAGTTAAAATCATGGGCTGGGGTTGTGGCTCAGCAGCAGAGCACTTGCCTCGAACATGCGGGACCCTCAACAACTCATAAAAATAAATAAGTGAAATAAAGGTACTGTGCCCAACTACAACTAAAAAATAAGTATCTTAAAAAAAATCATATTTGACAAAAAAGAACAGGGCAGGGGCTGGGTTGTGGCTCCCGTTGACCACTTTCCTTGCATGTGTGAGGCACTGGGTTCAATTCTAAACACCACATATAAATAAATTAAGAAAATAAAGGTTCATCAACATCTAAAAAAAATAAAAGGAAAAAAGAACAGGGCAACATTCAGACCCAGCTATGTGCATGTATTATTATAAGGTGGGACTGGCAGTTTCACTAATATTACCATGTGATTGTCAGAGAATAGCCTGACCTTTTTATTCTAGTTTCTTACCTATTTCCTTTGCACTGTACTAACTCCTTCAGGGTAAACCAAAGGTCTAAAGCAAAAGCTCGAGTTGCTAGGATTCCTACTGTAGTAAAGAGAATATTCAAGGCTGGGGTTGTGGCTCAGATGTAGAGTACCTGCCTGGTATGTGTGGGGCACTGGGTTTGATCCTCAGCACCACATAAAAATAAATAAAATAAATGTATTGTGTCTATCTAACCCCCCCAAAATAATTCAGAGAAATTATTTGCAATAAACCCTGAGGTTGTAGCTTATCTTCATCTCCAAGTACGAGACTGATTTCCTCTTAGCTGCCAGCTTTTTCATGAAAGCCTGATTTCTTCCATGAAAATCTCTTTAGTATGTTACAACTATGTTACATATTTGTAATGTTATATTTCTTTGAGACACATGATGAATTTCTCTCTCTCTTACTTCACAAGGGCAAGGACTTAAGTGGCTTACCATTACTCTAAGCCTAAAATGTTGTAAACTTTTTTAAAAATTTGCACTCTACCATTGAGGTATATCCCCAGCCCAAAAAACTTCTCATAAGGACTATATGGCTTCTGGATCTGTGCTATTTGTTCAATCTCATCTCCAAGGAATTTTAAGACATAAAAATCTAGTTGAATTTAAGAAATATTTATGAATTCTACTTTGATCCATGTTCTCCTCTACGTGTCATTCCATTTCCTTGTAAACCTTGGCGCAAAACTATAAAAATCAGTAGTAGTCTTGTTGGCAACATCTCTGCTGATAATAGCTTATTAACATTTTGAATTTCTAATTGAAGATCATTGAGCATTTACTTTCAAGAAAAAAAGGTTTCGGGCTGGGGATGTGGCTCAAGCGGTAGCACGCTTGCCTGGCATGTGTGCGGCCCGGGTTCAATCCTCAGCACCACATACAAACAAAGGTGTTGTGTCCGCCGAGAACTGAAAAATAAATATTTGAAAAAAAAAAAAAAAAGAAAAAAAAGGCTTCATTCTCCACTAATAGCATTATTTTTCTTTTTAAATTTATTTATTTTAAATTTATTTTTTAGTTGTGGGTGAACACAATACCTTTATTATTTTATTTTTATGTGGTGCTGAGGATCAAACCCAGTGCCTCACACACACTAGGTGAGCACTCTACCACTAAGCCACAACCCCAGCTCTATTTTTCTTTTTTTAGATGGAGTCTTGCTATGTGGCCCACAGTTGTAATCATCCCCCTCAACCTCCTAAGGACTATAGGAGTGTGCCACTGAACCTGGTTGATATATTTATTCATACTGGCCCAAATTTGGGAGGTTTTAAAAATTTTTTGTTGAGATAGTGTCTCTGTTTCCCACACTGGACTGAACTTAAGTGATCCTCCTGCCTCAGCTTCCTGAGTAGCTGGGACTAAGAATATAAAAGTTTGTAATGATTTTTGAATTTAATTAAAAAAGATTTCACTAGGCCTTGGAAGTGGTTTCATAATTCCTCACTCATTCTCCTTCTCTTTGACAGGGCTTGTTATTCTGAAAAGATTCTAAGGAAGCTCCAACTTCTGATCTTGAGAGTACAATAGTCATAAGTGGGATGTGCCAGCCTGAGGGGGAGTCCTGGCATTCACTGGGGTCCTGGGGGACATTGCCAATGCTCTAAAGTGAGTGACACTTAGTATCTTCAGTTTCACAATAAATTCTTGGTATGGGTAGGAGCAAATCCAGCTGCAGAAAACTTGAAGCTGGCAAACCCCACCTTGCGGGTATTCCAGTCATGTGACTGACTATGCTTGACTGACCAATAGAGAAAAACATCTGTGAAGCATTTGAGCTAAACTAGACAATTGTGTGTAAAATATATGCTAAAAACAAATTATTTGGGGCTGGGGTTGTGGCTCAGAGGTAGAGCGCTCATCTAGCATGTGGAAGGCCCTGGGTTTGATCCTCAGCACCATATAAAAATAAAATAAAGATATTGGGTCCAACTACCACTAAAAAAAAATTATTTATATAACCAAACATAATGACCTATTTTTAGTTGCCTGATTATGTTTTTAATTAAAAAGAAAGACAAAGTGGGCCTATCTTTGTAAACATTTATTCTCTTGAACTGAAAAAGGCTTGCATCAGCACACATTGTACAGCCTTGCAAATTACACAGAAATTGAAAAGAAGGTTCCTTGTTCATAAGTGCAATGAATCTTTATGTCCAGTTATCTGCTGCAAACAATGAAAAATTTTGAACCACTCAAGTTTCCAGCACTCATCAAATGTATTTCCTTAGGTGACAAAAAAATCCACGAGGAGGGGAATGCAGATAAGTGGCATTTAGTTATTGGAGTGACACTTATAAAAGAAAGTGGAAATATTTTCCTGCCTAAGATGATTCCTATTCCCCTTTGAATCTAAGTGGTTTGCTTTAGAGGCATCAAGAACATAATTTACTTTACACTTAACATTCATACTATCTAAGTGAATAAGGAAGGGACCCTATAGGAGAATTCTGTATTTTATGGAAAATGTTTCTGTGTTTAGAGATTCAGGGGAAGAGAAATCTATTTGTGGGCTCTCTTTAGCACCCTCAGGCTCCCAAAGGGATAGTACATGGTTTTGGCTTGGTTCTTCCATTCCTGCATTCTTTTCCCCCCAAATTCTAAGTTGGGTCATACTGTGCTGGTTGTAAAAAGAAATACAGGTTGCAACTGGTTATAATCATTTTGAATAATAATTTGCTGTACAATAGAGCTTTGGATCTGATACAAGAATTCAGAAATATAAAACAAAATAACTATAAAAGTTAGGAGGCATATGACAGCATTTCCTTAGAAAAGCTGCTAACTCTGTATCATTCTGGTGTGGATTCCTATAGTCAATAGGGAAAATGTGTCTTTCTCCCCCTCTCATTTGCTGGAACACTGGCCTTTCTTCAAAAGCTATAACACCATGACCACACATCCTAGGAGACTCTAAAACGTTAACAGAAGCTCCAAATACCAAGCCAATCAGATATGTGAGAGGGAAGGGGAATCATGGAGGTGAAAGGTTCAAAGGTGGCTCTGTTACTGAGAACTTGCCCTTTCCAAAATGTGAAAGTCATAATGCTTCTTGCTTGTTCTCAGCTTAAACTTGTTAACTGAATTAATTTGTTTCTTCAATGCATTCTGTGCAGCTGAAATGGAGGGAAACGTGGCTAAGACGGTGTATGTAGAGGCCAAGTCACTGGGTTTAGAGCGCTCAGGGTTGACAGTGCTGTCCCCGCTGCCACAACAAAGGGGGTGATGACGTGGCTGGGACTGAGGGTCCCGGAGCCATCGAATCTTGGCGCCAATTTTAAAGAGTTCTCCAAAAAGCTTCTCAGCTTCCATGCGAGTTATTCCATCGGGTAGCTCAGTAATTTCTAAGACCTTCCCAACAACTAGAATGAAAAAGGTAGAATTAATATATCCCTGTTACCAAAAAAGTTAGATAAAAAGTACTGCAGACCCAAAGACAACATAGGTAATGAAGAAAATTTTCTGAAACTATTCAAAATCACAAAATTATAATTGACATGATATTCCTTCATTTATTTACTTATTTTTTGGTATAGGGGATTTAATATAGAGGCACTCTATCCCTGATCTGCACTCCCAGCCCTTTTTCATTTTTCAGTTTGAGACAGGGTCTTGCTAAGTTGTCCAGGCTGGCCTTGAACTCACGATCCTCCTGCCTTAGCCTCCAAAGTCTCTGGGATTACAGGCATGCACCATAATTATGGCTATTATACCATTATGGCTATGGCCATCTTTTAAATCATTCCTATTCACCACTTAGGCCAGGGGTATGGAGCTAATAGTGCTTAGCTGCTGATCTCAAAGTCCTCACTGATAGTTTCACAAGTACATGCAACACTTTTCTAAATCAGGAAATCTCAGGCAAAGCTTTTATTGAATTTCATGTTTCCACTGTAAAATAAAGATAACCCTTGCCCTAACCAACCCAGGCTGTTGAGTAGAAGATTAAAGTATAAATGTGAAAGCACTACACCACAGAAAAGCCTAAATGGTTCATTCAGACAACCCCTTTCTCAAACAACACAGAGGCTGCTGAACTCTACCTGCTTCTCTCAGACTCCTCTTCTCTCTGTTGCCCCTTCATTGCTCCTACACCCACCTGCACTTTACTACACATATTCTCCCATCTAAAATGAAGCAGAGTTAAAAGAACATATTCAAGAATCCTAACTTGGAGATTGCATAATTTCCCGGGACATTTTCTATGGGATTATAGGAAAAAGAAAGCTCATTTCTGTGGTGTGATATATTTTAAAACTGTCACCAATCTGTAGCACACATTCACTCGCCCCTCAGGGACATACCTGCTTCTCCTGCTCCAAGGTCTGTGGATGCAGCTTTCTTAGCTTGTCTCCTTCCTCTGTTTCCATGCCTGCTGCCAGACTGACCCTGGAAGCCCACAAATAGTTGAGAAATAAGTTTAATAATGCTGAAAAATGTATTTGTAGTGCTTAAAAACATAGCACCTAAGTTTTAGGGTTTAGTAAACTTGATTAGGGTTTAGTATTCCTGCAGAAATAAATCAATCCAAGGCTCTCTGGATCCTGCTCCGCAGCAATGGTATATGATTGCTCACTTGCTGACTCTTTCATAAGCAAAGGTGCCCCAACCCTTAGCCACCTGGCCCCATTTTTGGGTGGTACTAGTGAGCCACTGCTCAGCCAAGTACCACTGCCTTCTCTTGCTTTTGCTCTCAGAGCTAACAGGTATAAATCATTTGGCTGAGACATGCAGCTCTTTTTAGGCAGTACCAACAGGTGTGTTCAGTGCCCCATATCTGACAAAGGAATATGGGATTCTGTGACAAAAAGGTTATAGAGCTGCCTTTCATACCTGTTGGTTTGGAATGTGCCCATGCAGAACAGTAGGAGGGTTATATTGCAGAGGTTGGCCGAGTAATGGATACCTGGCATCTCCTGAAAGTCAAAAACATTTTTACAGTTTTCTCTCCTCAGTTATAATGCACTTCTCAGTTTTCTTTTCTCCCCCTCCCCACCAGAATTTTAGAACTTGTTCAAAAAATAAGATACAGAGGGGAAACATATTTGATAGAGTAAAGCAAGTATAGGTAATTCATGTATTTAAAAAAAATTCCTTTAAAGAGCTGGGGCAAACTTCTAAAAGGATTATGATTAATAACAGTAGTTATGCTGGGCGTGGTGGCACATGACTGCAATCCCAGCAGCTTGGGAGGCTGAGGCAAGAGGATTGTGGGTTCAAAGCCAGCTTCAGCAATAGCAAATGCTAAGCAACTCAGTGAGACCCTGTCTCTAAATAAAATACAAAATAGGGGTGGGGATGTGGCTCAGAGGTTGAGTGCCCCTAAGTTACAACCCCAGTACTCTCCCACTGCAAAAAGAAAAGAAAAGAAAAGAAAAGAAAAATAACAGTGCTTATGAAGGATGAGTGGTAGGAACTGGGTGGCAGGAACAGATGGGAGAGAAACTTCTCTATATACTTTAAACTATTTGTTGTTATTTGAACCATGTCAGTGTATTATCCAATCAAAAAAGTAAGTAAAATTTTAATAAAATTTAAATAAATTTTCAGGAGATAGCTTCATAACACAGAAAAGCAAGGCACAGACTTCTTGCCACTCCATGGACTCCTTTGGTTGAACAGGTCAAGATTGTTGGGTAGCTCCTGAAAAGGACACACCCATGACATACTCTAAACTCTTGCTGAAGGGCAGGTATAACAAGGGACTAGCACTGAGATCAGAGATGCAATGTTAAATTTTGGAGATGCATAAAACAATAACTATGAAGAAGTCATAATTGAGTGTTACAATAATGAAATTGAACAATAAGGCTTAAAATTTAAAACAGAATAGAGAGAAAGATGCTTAAAAATTCTGGTACCTCCTAAATAAAGATACCCAAGATTTACTCACATGTAGCGATATTCTTTTCAAATATGTTAAGTTGTGGTCAGCAATAAACAGAGACTCTTTCTTACAGGGTGGGTGAGGCAGTCGTCTGGGGTATTCATACTAGATCATGTATACCACCATATATGCAGAAATGCACTTAGGCCATTCATATCAGACTATATGACACATACCATTTCATTTTTTTTAATGATAAGCTTTCTTTTTCTAGAATATTAAATATTTGTAGAAAATTCGGGAATAGAGAATTACAAAGGAGAAAATAAAAGTGTGTGGCTCATTTTACATGCAAGTACATTTTACAATTCTTTAAAAAACTGAGCTAACTAACATGCAAAATGCACATTTTAATTATTAAATTAGGTAAATTCTAACAATTGTACAAGTCTGTGTAACTGCCTGGCATGGTGGCGCACACATGTAATCAGCAACTTGGGAGGCTGAACTAGGAGGATCACAATTTCAAGGTTGGTCTCAGCAATTAAGACCTTCAGAAACTCAGGGGGACCTTGTCTCAAAATAAAAAATAAAATAGGGTTAAGGGATATGGCTCAGTGGTAAAGCACCCTAGGTTAGATCGCCAGTACCAAAAAAATCTATGTAACCATGATTCCAAAAAGATAAAAGGACATTCCTATTTTCCAAAGAGTTTTCTCTAGTTCCTTTTTGGTAAATTCTCCTTATCCTTTCCTCCTTGGAATTCAACTCAGGGCGCTATATCACTGGGCCTACATCCCCAGCCCATTTTAATTTTTATTTTGAGACAAGGTCTTGCTAAGTTGCTGAGCCCGGCCTCAAACTTGAGATTCTCCTCCCTTAGCTTCCAGAGTCACTGGGATTAGAGGTGTGTGCCACTGTGCCTGGCTCATTCTTGTTTCAATATTTATTTCCCTAATGACGAACCACGTTGAGTACCTTTTCAAGGGCCTAACAAACATGCGTACACCTTTTTTGAAATGTCCATGTTGTTTTTTAAAATCGCTTAATATATTGTGAGTAGTTCTTTTTATTTTAAATATTTATTTTTCAGTTATAGGTGTGTACAATATCTTTTTTATTACTTTATTTTTATGTGGTGCTGAAGATTGAACCCAGGGCCTCAAGCATGCTAGGTGAGCGCTTTACCACTGAGCCCCAGACCCAGCCCAGTAGTTCTCCTTTAAATGATTCTTTAAACCATGAATTTCAGACAGTTGTATAGTATTTCTTCTTCTTTTTTAAAAATTTTAACATTTTTTATTTTTTTTTTAGTTTTCGGCGGACACAACATCTTTGTTTGTATGTGGTGCTGAGGATCGAACCCCGGGCCGCACGCATGCCAGGCGAGCGCGCTACCGCTTGAGCCACATCCCCAGCTCTGTACAGTATTTCTTGTACAGCTATATTATAACTTATTCCTCACTGTTGAAAATTTAGGTTGTTTTTTAACTTTTCTGCTATAGAAAAAATGCTTTTGTAAATAAATCATTGTGTGCATTAATCTTTTTTTAAAAAAATATTTATTTATTTTTTTAGTTGTAGTTGGACACAATACCTTTATTTATTTTTATGTGGTGCTGAGGATCAAATCCAGGGCCTCTCATGTGCTAGGTGAGTGCTCTACCGTTGAGCCACAATCTAGCCCCTGTGCATTAATTTTTAAGATAATTTCAGGAAATAAAATGAATGGTCTCTATATTGGTTTAAAATTATCTGCATGCAAGTCTGTTCCTCTAAGTAGACCTGAGGGAGAATGATGTTAAAAGATTTTTTCCCTATTCATCACTGTATACCAGTGGCACAGTATGACTTCAACAAACATTTGTTGAAGCCAGGCACAGTGTGGCATGCCTGTAATTCCAGTGGCTTGGGAGGCTGAGACAGGAGGACTTCGAGTTCAAAGCCAGCCTCAAAAGCTAAGCAACTCAGTGAGATGCAGTCTCTAAATAAAATACAAAATAGGGCTGGGAATGTGACTCAGTGGTTGAGTGCCCCTGAGTTCAATCCCTGGTACTCAAAGGCAAACAAAAATGTTTGCTGAATACATTTTTGAATTAAAAAAATTTTTTTGGGGGGGTGGTATTGGGGATTGAACCCAGAGGCCTGAGACCCTCCATTACTTATTTAATTTTTATTTTGAGTTAGGGTCTCCTTAAGTTGCTGAGGCTAGCCTTGAGTTTACGACCCTCCTGAATCAAGTTGCTGGGATTATAGGAGTACACTATCATGCCTGGCTGTGAAAGTATTTAGCAGCAAAAACAAGGCTAGAAGAGTGTCTGGTAAGAAGCAGATTTGCCTGAGGGAAGGTGAAAATGCAGTTTTGTGGGAAACAGAAAAGTAACAGTATCAAGATAAATTACCAAATGATTGGGATTGGATGCCTAAAATTCTCTGAAGCTGTGATTAGTTTCTGATGCACTTACCCTGCCCAGGGACAAAAGGTCTAGAAAACTGGGGCATGATGGAAAGTGGTGGTCCAGAGGGACGTATGGTTTTCAGGGTGGACAGCTGAGCTGGTGCTGGCGACTGAGCTGGTGAAATAATGGGACTGCTGAGTTGAGGGCTGTGCTGTAATTACAGTACATAGAGAAAACAGGTCAGCATTACTGGGGCATGCTTTTTGCAAATTTCCTTTTGGACAAAATTTCTTCTTCCTCTTGAGTATAAATATGTACTTGTTTAAAAAAACCCAAACATATCTTCCGACTCCCAAAGATCAACATGAGTAACAGACCATTTCTATACATATGCATTCATATATCCATTTTTTTACTAAAATGGGAACAGATTAAATTTTATTTTTGAAATTTGCTTTTATACATTGGCAATAATATTGTTGATATTTTTGCAAGCAAAAATACATATACTTATCCCAATCTTTCTTTCCCCCATTAAAAAGTTTAACCTCTCATAAAGAATTCCCAGATTTCCTAAATGATGCTAAAAATTTATTGCATTTGTTTTGTTTCTCCCTGTAAAAATATTCATCAGTCACTTAACAATGGGGATTATCCTGAAAAATGTGTTATCTGGTGATTGTACTGTTGTGTGAACATCCTAAGAGTTTGCTAAGATAGCTAAAATGTCATTAGGTGATAGAAATTTTTCAGTTCCATAGTAATTTTTTTTTTTTTTTTTGCTTGCTATGCTGGGGATTGAACCTAGGGCCTTGTGTATGCTAGGCAAATGCTCTACCACTGAGCTACATTCGTAACTCAAAACTTTAATGTATTTATTGTTTTGGCGGTGTAGGATGAAGCCTAGGGACTCAAATATGCTAGGCAAGTGTTTTATGTCATATCCTTTTCCATTATAATATAATATGACCAATGTCATATATGCAGCATGTTGTTGACTAAAACATTGTTATGTGGCACATGACTCCATGTGTGTGTATATAGCATATGATATATGTGTGTATATATACCCACACCCCCCCATATACATATACATATATATATTTCTGAGAATAATTCGAGTTGGATACTTTTTCTTTTGCTGAAATAATTAGTGTCTATTTCCTAAAAACAAGGACATTTTCTTATATAATCACAAAACCAGGAAATTAACAATATCTTTTTTATGTTCCAAACCTTGAAGCCTAATCCTGTATCCTCAAGACCCATTTTATACTTCCTCTGCACAAATCTTGGCAACCATTATTTTTCTGAGGAGCTCTGGTTCTTTTAGTAGACAATGGTGTTTTGTTTTTTTAAATTTTGTTTTTTAGTTGTTGATATAACTCTGTTTTTATTTATTTATATGTGGTGCTGAGAATCCAACCCAGTGCCTCACACATGCTAGGCAAGCACTCTATCATTGAGCTACAACTCCAGCTCCCAACAATGGCATTTAAAAAAAAATATATTTTTAGTTGTAGATGGACACAATACCTTTATTTATTTAGTTTTATGTAGTGCTGAGGATCAAACCCAGGGCCTCTTGTACGTGGCTAGGCAAGTGCTCCACCACTGAGCTACAACCCCAGCCTGATAATGGCATTTTAAAACTACCATCTGGGTAGTAGATATAATCTTATTCTTTTTAGTAAATACACTTAAGGGTATTTTTCTACAAGGTCTGGCTCTGGTTCAAATTTTTTGATAAAAGTATTTCAGTGGTGATGATGTTATGTATTTCCTCTTATACAATATCAAAAGGCAAATAATGTTTGGCTGATCCACTTTTACAGCATTTACATAATGCTGTAAATGATCAGTGAGTATAATTGATCAGTAGGTTCAATGTTGTTTGCCTAATTCATCTACTTTAAAGTCTTTCATGAACTTTCTACCTAAAAATGATTTTAATATTGGCTAATGATTTTTTCTTGATTCATTATTTTTTATTTGTTCTAATTAGTTATACATGATAGCAGAATGCATTTGAGTCATTATATACAAATGGAGCACAACTTTTCATTTCTCTGCTTGTACATGATATAGAGTCACACTACAGGTGCAGTCATTCATACATATATCTAGGGTAATAATGTTCGCCTCATTCCACCAGCTTTCCTACCTGATCCATTATTTTGATAGGGTTCTAAAATGTCAATTTTTCTGATTCTACCATTGTTTTTGTACTTATTAACTAGATTCTTCTGTGAAGAATGTTTGTTCATTGACTATCTGGTTACACTAAAATATAGCTCAAGGGGGAATGGTAGGGTAAGTGCTCAATTTTTTTTCTTTAGAAAACTTTAGATCTAATTTATTTGTTATTTTTTTTTCCTGAGCTGGGTGGGCTTCATGCATACTAGGTAAATTCTCTACTACTGAGCTACACCCCTAGGTCCTTCTGATTTTTTAAACTTTATCCAGAAATTGGCAAAAACTATTTGAGTACTGAAATAAATGTCTGGATGTAGAAAATGTTCAAAATTCTCTGTCTGAAAGAATTCCAGATTCAGTGTCAAGGCACAAGTTGATCTTACATGATTAAAAAAAAAAGCAAAGTTTTAAAGTGATAATGAACAAAAGCATCTTACCTGGACAATATTGTCTACATTGGTAAATTCCACACACTTCTGCCCTCTCTGGTGGTCACAGTAATATTTATTTTTTTTCCACTGGGGAGGAGAGTGGGCACGAGACTGGGGATTGTTTGGTACGCTGAGCTGCATCATCACCATTCCTCCACCAGGTGGTGGTGGTGGCATGGCTGAAAATCAAAATTAGGACACTACAATCAGTATATTAGCTGGTATCTCTGATCATTAGGATAACAGCAATGATTTCACATTTCTGAAAATAATTTTACTATTAGATATGCAAGCCAAATTAAAGGCTTGTAGCTATGCTACAAGCATTATGTGTTTCAAAAGACATTAAAATGAACACTCTAGGGCTACACAACTCACTTAACCTAAAAATAAAGGCCTATATTACTTAGGAGAGCCTAATTACCCCAACAGGATCTTACGTACAGTACAACAACATACATGATCTACAAAAGTTGCTAATTTTTCAAATAAATTAAAAAATAGGTATTCTAAATGAAAAACTTTGCAAAAATTTAATACTCTTAAGAAACATGGACAATACAGCATCATCTGTATAGAGAATGAATTAGCAGAAAAAGTCTGGGACATGAGGTCAGAGAGCACAATTTTAGTACTCTGAAATATCTTTGGACTTCAAGAAAATTATTTCATCTCTTTTCTCACCTGAGAAAGGAGGCTAGGAAGGCTTCCCTGGATGACTTCATAGAGTTGTGAGAATAATGTGTATGTTAAAACACTTTGCCAACTGTACATTAGAGATAATTGAATTATTATATCTGTATCTCCCTATCCTTTTTTAAAGATTTTTTTTTAGGTGTTGATAGACCTTTATTTTCTTTATTTATATGTGTTGCTGAGAATTGAACCCAATGCCTCACACATAAAAAGCAAGTGCACTACCGCTGAGCAGAGCCCCAGCCCTATCTTGATTTATGTCTCTAGTGGACAGGTACTGTAGCACAACTGGTATCAAGCAAGTACTTCACCTGATGCTGACCATAGATTTGTGAGTTAGAATTTCATGTCCTGACACCAGAACATTAGTTTGTACTGTTGTGACCATAAAGATGATTTCCAGTTCCCTAGATATAGAACTAACTTGACTGTCTAAACAACTAGGGGAAAGGTTGCCTCCTTCGAGACATCTCAAGGTTTTCCTCGGTCAAAGTGGTTTATGCCAGACATAGCCACTATTAGTCATTTACTGATGATCAATATTTATTGCTTATCTGTTTTTCAGAAGCTTATATTTGTCAATAAATCATTACATAAAATCCAATATAAAGATCTGTTTAAGTTTCCCTAGAAGCAAGAAAAAATTTTCTCAAAGACTGGGAAAAGCCCTTGTAAAAAAGTGTGTTTTTTTTTTTTTTTTTGAGTCAAACTTTAAGGATGATTCTTAGTTAAAAAAAAAAAATTGCTGTGAAAGATTCAGGAGTAAATTATATTGTACTTTTGTGTGTGTGGTGCTAAGTATTCAACCCAGAGTTTTAAGCATGCCAGGCAAATGCTCTACCATTGAGCTATATCTCCAACTCTCAAACTTTAAGGATAAGAAAAGACTTGGGCAAGCAGAGAAATATGGTGAATGGGCAACAGGGCAGAATGATGAACAGGTGCAAAAGTACGTTTAGCAAGAAAACAAAGTTTTGTATGACTTGAATGTATATGTATAAGTAGGAGGCTTGTTTGAGAGGGAGTTTACATTGGGAATCTACTCAGGTTTTTTGTTCAGAGGATGGCATGAAGAAATTTCTGTTTCAAGACAATCATTTTTGAAATTCCTGGTATGTGTTTTGGGGAGGAGGAAAACTTGGGAGTGAGGAAAACATAAAGTAAGTAAAACACTTAAGAGTAAGAGATTACTGCAAATAAGATATGGGGGATGGGGAGAATAAAACCGACCACTTAGCAGTAGTGGGGAAGGAGAGAAGGTATCAGGTTTGAGGAAATAATGACTTAATGGGCTGGGGATACAGTTCAGTGGTAGAGCATTTGTCTAGTATGTGCAAAGACCTGAGTACCATGTCAATATAGCAAAAAAAGAAAAGGACAGAAGACAGTAGAAAAAAAAATAATTATGATTCTGAAATTTCTGTTTGGTCACTAGTTGGAGGGTGAGGTAAAGTATGTAAAAAGAAGAAAATACTGAGTCTAATGTGTCTTTGACATACCTGGGTAGGATGTTCAGTAGGCAGCTGGCTACATGATCTTAGCAGAAATAAGATTTGTGAATTGTCAGCAAAAAGCAGACACCTTTGAGTCTCAGGGCTGGTTAGATTATCTAAGGAGAGCTTGGAAAGTAATGAGAAGAGGGCCTAGGAAAGGATCCTGGAGAATGTCAATCAGGATAGCAGAGTGATAGCAGGGGTCATAAAGGAAGGCGTGGAATACATGCCGTAAGTTTGATTCAGCATGGCACTCAAACATCCAGACTATATCCAAGCACAAGTTGAGAACATTTTTGTAGAAATACCAAAGGATATTAATTGAACTATTTCTCAAACAGACAAACTATTACCTGCTTTTTTCAGTAATCTATTCATACCTGTACACTGGTGGCCTTGAAGCTGCTGGGAACTGCATGGTGAAGTAGTTTGAGGAAACTGTACTTGTTCTGATCCTGGATGTTGTAAGTAGCCTACTGAAGAGCTAGGGATGGGGGGAGAACCAAACACAAAAACAAAACACAATGACAAGATGATGACTGAAGAGTCTTTGAATAAACAATCCAACTAAAAATATTTTCAAATTGGTAGGTAATAAGTCAAACCCAATTTTAATCTTTTCACTGTAAATTATAATTACTTTTTTGAATAAATATTACTGTATGCTTATGGTACTGATTTAAAAATATCCAACTCCTAAATCTATTACTCTTATAGCTTTATAAAAATTATTCTAAATGTCTTTTGTATTGTTCAAATAATTATTTTAAAAACAGTAAACTTTAATAAACTTTAAAAAATAATGTATTTGGATCTCACTGAGTAACTTAAAAGAGAATATGCAATTTAACACTATTCAGACTCAAAAGTTATTTTATTTCTTGGAAAATGAACCAAGAATAATGGAAGCAACAGAACATGTTCTAATGTATTCTAACATAAATACTAAAAATAATAAAATGCAATTAGTATAAAACCATTAAATTTGGCTATACTTTTGAACAGCCAGTCTTTGAGACTCAAATAAATAAGGTTTGTCATAATATGTCTCTATACAGTTTCCTCTTTTCAGCAAATTCTTTCAGGATAGTAATTTAAAGTTATAGAATAGTATATAATTTGCAAATTATCAGGAAACAATATATATCTAAATCCCCATTAGCTATATCTTTTTTTCAGTCTTCTCTTTTTACTAAGGGAGTTTTTATTTAATAAAGCAGCATATACTTTTGCAATACTAGCGATTGAATCTAGGTGCATTTTATCATTGAGTCATATTCCCAGTCCTTTTTATTTTTTTGAGACTAGGTTTTACTAAATTGCTGGGATTAGAAATGGATGCCACTGCCTGGCAAAAACATTATTTCTTAACCAACTGAGATATTTTTTGTACTTGTATCTCATGTAATTGAATTAAAAATTCTATTTTAGATCCCTCTATGAATGAAATACACAGAATATAGGGAGACATTTCAAATGACACCATGATGATGCAACCAGTCAGATTGAGGTTATGGAAACTCTAAGACAAATGTTTAAGAACACAAGCAATACTTAAGGGATATGTTTGATTTAAATAAGATATTAACTGCAAAATGTTTTAGGATGTGTCATAGTATATTTAGGGATACCTATACTGAAATACTTATGAATGAAATAATAGGATACTTGGAATTTATTTCACAATAATATGGGAGGGAGAGATAAAGATTTAAATAAAAATAGATTAGTCATTAGTTGATAACTGTTGAAACTGTTAGCAGCTGGGGGGGGAGGTCAGTACACTTTCATTCTTTTTTGTTTATTTATTTAGGTGGTGCTGGGGATTGAACCAGGACCTCACACATATACCTCACACATACTAGCCAAGTGCTCTACCACTCAGCTATATCCCCGTTGACTTTCCAACCCCTGTTCATATTTATATATGTTTAAAAATGTCCAGAGGTTGAGGGGTATAGCTAAGTGGTAAATCATATGCTTAACATTTCTAAGGCCCTATGTTCAATCCTTAGCACCATACATAAAATAAAGTCCATAATAAAAGATTAATAAAGAATTGTGTAATTCAGGCCAGGTGGACAATTCCCCAATTAATATGAATTAAAAAATTTTGCTTGGAGCTGGGGTTGTGGCTCAGCAGTACAGTGTTCACCTAGCACATGTGAGGCCCTAGGTTCAATCCTCAGCACCATATAAAAATAAATAAATAAAATAAAGGTATTGTGTCCAACTACAACTAAAAAATAAAAAAATTTTTAAAAAATTTGCTTCTCTCTCTCTTTTTTTTTTTGTTAAAGTGAGAATCGCTCAGTACAGTTCAATAAAAGGGAAAAAGAAATGTAAAGGAAGAATTTTATACAAAGTGATTTGGGTACTGAATATGAAAACAGTATTTTCTGAATTTGATAATATTATGATTGGAATATATGAGTATTAGCTACCAATGGAAATAATACAGCTTGAGAGTCTGAGAATGTGCTCATACTGAGGAAAACAGACAGTTCTCACTGGGTAAAAGGTGTTTTTTAGTTTTTTTTTTTTTTCCCCCCAAACCATGTAAACAGCTCTGTTGGGCCAGTGCAGAGTCCCTTACTCTGATTTTGTTCTCTAGGAACATGCTAATATGGCTTACTCAAGTTTGAGACATATGGGGTGACAGGAAACCACCCAGAAAAGAGAAGAGAATATTCAGGTCACCGAGGTGAACAATATAATCCATATTACTAAATTATAGACTACTATTTCAGTTTAGTGCTTCAGTAGGTTTTCATTTTAGTTAGTGTAAAACATTTTTTTATATGTGTGTGTGTGTGTGTGTGTGTGTGCGCAAAACTGCAAATAAAGTGTGCAATCTGATAAATCACCAACCCTGAAAATTTTGTTCATTGGTAATCCCACTGTCCCTTTTCCCCCATTGACTCTTCCCAGGCCCCTGGCACCAGGCAATCACTGATCTGTTTGCTTTCACCAGTGATTAAATTGCATTTTCTATCCTTTTTAAATAAATGGAAAAAACTGGTATCCATATTATCTTTTTAAAAAATCTGTCTTGTGGGATTCATTCATCCATTTTGTTCTTATCAGTAGATAATTCTTATTTTTTTGGTACAGGGGATTGAACTCAGGGGCATTCGACTACTGGGACATATTCCCAGCCCTATTTTGTATTTTATTTAGAGACAAGGGTCTCACTGAGTTGCTGAGGTTGGCTTTGCACTCCTGCCTTAGCTTCCGGAGCTACTGGGATTAAAGGCGTGGGACACTATGCCCAGCTTAATTCTTATTATAAAGAACATTCTACTGATAAATGTAACAAATATAATTTGTTTATCCATTCACCTGTTGTTGGATGTTTGGGTTGTTTCCAGTATCCATTTGTCTTGTTAAATACCTAAAAGTGGAATAGTTGGATCAGGTAGCAGGTATATATTTAACTTTTTAAACTGTTTTCCAAAGTATTATTAAGTTTTGAGAATTCTTTTTTTAAAATTATTTTTTAGTTACGAATGGACACAATGCCTTTATTTTATGTATTTATTTTTATGTGCTGAATATCGAACCTAGTGCCTTACACATGCTAGGCAAATGCTCTACCACTGGGCCACAATCCCAGCCCCTGGTTTTGAGAATTCTTGATATATTCTCCACAGAAGTCCTTTATCAGATACTTTGATTATATAGCTAATTTCTATTTGGAATTGTCTTCCTCTTAAAACTTCCTTTAATATTTCTTGCAGTATAAGTTGGCTGGTGATTAGTTAGTTCTTTCAGTTTTTGTGTGCTTGAAAGTATTTTACCTTTGTTTCTGAAAAACATTCATACTAGTTCAGAATGCTAGTTTTTTTTTTTTTTTCACTTTTCTTCACTATTTCAAATGAAGGTACTACTGCTCCATTGTCTTCTGGCTTAGATTGCTTGTATTGTTTCTAACTAGAAGTCTGCTGACATTATTATCTTTGTTCTTCCATATGTAATATATTCCCTCAATACCTGCAGCCGCCCACCATGGCTTTTAAAGTGTTTTCTTTTTTTTTACACTGGGGATTGAACCCAGGGGTACTGTACCACTGAGCCCTCTCATTCTTGGTGCTTTCCCAATGGATGCCAGGCTTTGGGAATTTAACCTTGCTGGGTGTTGGACACTCTTATATTTTATAACAATATTTTAGTTTTGTTCTGGACTACAGTTAAATTACATGAAAAAGATTTAATCCTTTCAGATTTTTCTTTTATGCTTTTAAGGCACAACCAGGGCAGTTTTTAATCTAGGACTAATTTCCCACCACCACCTTTTAAGTATCCTACTTGTGTTGTGTGTTATGAGGTTTTTGACTCTGACTAATAGGAATACAAACTATTCCTGCCCTGGTGATCCTTTTGAGTGCTTCTTTTCTTGGCACCGGGTAGGTTTTGTGCACTTATGTGTGCAGGTACTCAACTAAGTCTGAAGAGGGTCCCTCTGTGAGTCTCCAAAAATCTCTCTGTAGCTCTCTTCTATTCCTCTGCCCTGTAAACTCCAGCCATTTGGCTTCCTTGAAGTCCCAACTTCATCCCCTAATTTAGAAAGACTGTCTGCATGGGTTCCCCTTCTTTGAGCTGTAACTGAGAAATTACTGTATAGGTAGTGAGCAGGGACCAAACATAAGACAATTCTTTTGTTTCTTTTTCTGTTTGTGTCCTTCACTGCCTAATAGTAAATGCCTGAAAACCACTGTTTCATATACTATTTTGGCATTTTAGTTAGGTAGAAGGATAAATCCAGTTCCTATTACTCAACTTTGTCTCAAAACAGAGGACAGGAGGATGTAGGTATCCTTCAACATATCTCATAATATCACTGACTCCAAATAAGATAGAGAAAACAGTCACCTACCATGCCCCAGAAATTATTCACAAAATAAAACATTCTCAGGAAATGCCAGAGAGAAACTTCCGACATAGACCCCCTTCTACTTCCTAAAGTAGGCTGAATTATCTCAGGGGACTGCTTGTTATTTAGGTTACCTGTGGCCTGAAGAAATATCTAACGAAGGGCAAGTTTGTGAATAGTCATTCAAACTCATGGGCAGTAAAGGAAAGTCACTGTGGATTAAAAAAAATTTAGAAAAGCTTAAAATTTACTTGAGTGATAGAAGCTATAAAATCCTAAATTGAAGAATTCAACAGTAGAAAATGATGATTTAGAGAGTTCTTTTTTCCTATTTTTTTTAAAAATGCTTTTCATTATCCCATTACATACTTTATGAATAAATTTTTTCTTCTATTTTTCAAAATAGTCCTCCCCCTGCCTCACTCCTATTCAGAGGGTGCTTTACCACTCAGCTGCATTCCCAGTCTTTTTAGTACTTATTTTGAGACAGGGTTTTGTTAAGTTGCTCAGGCTGGCCTTCAACTTGTGAACCTCCTGTCTCAGCCTCCCAAGTTGCTAAGATTATAGGCATGGGCTACCATGTCTGGCAGTAATTATAATCTTTTACCCATAGACTCGAGGAGCTGTCTAATTTGTTATTTTCTTCTTAAGAGTCCTTTACTTTTTACATACTATCTCAAAAATTACAAATGACATCATGTGGTCATATTCATTTTTTTCCCCTTAATGATCTTCCCCCCAACAACATCTGACTGTCAATCTTTGAAATCTCTTTCTATGTTGGTTTTTATATATCCCTTTACTGGTGACCATATCCCTTTGATCTGTTTTTGTTGGCTGTCCATCATCTAGTATAGGAGTGGGCAAACTGGCATGTGGGTGACATCCGACCGACTGCCTTCTTCTGTATGGCCTAAAAGCTAAGAATGGTTTAACAGATGAACATTTGATGACAGGGAATGCTGGCTTTGAACAACAATTAAGAAATATTATCTGCCATTGAATCCATTCTTCTCATTAGCAGTGCTGGGGACTGAACTTGGCTTCATACATGCAGGCCAGCATTTAATCAACTGAGCTACAACCTAGCCTAGAAAATAAAATGCTCAATAAAAATAATTTCTCTTGAAGTTCATATATATGTGTACACTGAAAACTGAGTGAAGTACACTAAACCTATCAGTGATTATCTCTGGGTGCTGAGGTTATAGTTGATTTGCTTTTTCCCATAATCAGAATGACCCAAAAAGGCAAATAAAGAAAAGACTGTTTTAATTAAGAAACAAAATACAGAGGTGCAGGAGAAATACTTTGGATATTTTCATCAATAGAAACTCATTTGAAAGGCTGAGGAAGTATCACAAGTACTTTAAACTTATGCATAAAATTGAACAGCTTTTTTGCATGAAAAGGCACTTATCCTTCCTCTTCTTTAAAGGTAATTACTTAAATAGTATAATTTAAATCCAAAATACTACTGTTCTCTCATTTTTGGTGAGTTCATAAAAATGAAGTAGATATAGTACTGTCTTCCTCTCCTTCTCTACATTGTTTTTTGTTAGTAAAACTTTACTAATGAATTCTGCTAAAAATACATCTATTACATCTATTAAAAATTACATTAAAAAGGAAGTGAATGTTTTGAAAAGAAAATGTTTTAGCAAAGTGACTTTTTATTTTATTCATTCAATAATTATGTATTTCTTCATCTATTCTGTAAGTGCTACAAAATTATATGTAGGTTATCAAGACAGGTACAACGTAGTATATACTGGTTTGTTCATCCAAAAAAAAATTTTTTTTGCGGGGGCTAGAGAAGTAGCTTAGTGGTAGAGTGCTTGTCTGGTATACAAGGCTCTGGGTTCAATCCCTAGTACCATAATGAGTGGTTAAAAAAATTATTGTGATAAGAACAGTTAACACCACACACACACTATTATTATTATTTTTTTTCCTTTTGCAGTGCTGGGAAATGAGTCCAGGACCTTGTTTGCACTAAGTATGCACTTTACACTGAGCTATATTATCTCCAGCCCTAATGTTTTATTCATTTATTTTTTTTGTCAGGGTGGGGAAATTAGGGTGCCAGGGATTGAGTTTAGGGGTACTCAACCACTGGGCCACATTTAGAGACAGGGTCTCACTGAGTTGCTTAGCGCCTTGCTTTTGCTGAGGCTGGCTTTAAACTCACGATCCTCCTGCCTTAGCTTCCTGAACCCCTGGGATTACAAGTGTAGAAAATAGTATCATCATTCTAGGTACCATTTTTTTAATTTTTATTTTTTTAGTTGTATATAGATACAATACCTTTATTTTGCTAATTTTTAAAGTTTTTTTTAATGTTTAGTTTTTAGTTTTAGGTGGACATAATATCTTTATTTTTATGTGGTGCTGAGGATTGAACCTAGGTCCTCATGCATGCTAGGCAGAACTCTACCACTTGAGCTACAACTGCAGCCCCTAGTTTGCTTATTTTTATGTGGTGCTGGGATCAACCCAGTGACTCAAGCATGTTCGGCAAGAGCTCTACCACTGAGCCACTGTACCCTCTAGGTACAATGTTGTACAGTACATCTCTAGAATTTATTCATCTTACATAACTGAAATTTATTCCTTACTACATTTTATTTCTCTAGGCTAGTTGTTAGAAACTTCCTTTTTTAAACAACAAACAGAGGTGAAATTCACCAGAAGATATGGTTCATTCAGTTTGACAGATTTTATTGTTAATAATTATTTCAAAGGAGAGCTGAAGCAAACAAAATACAAAACTGGAAGCTTAGAAATAAAATGAATTCAAGAGAGGTATCAGAAGTAGGACAAAGGAAGCACTAGGGGAATATTAGGAATATAAAAATGAGGAAAAACACATTGGAGAGAAAAACAGGAAAAGTTTTAAAGGCAGGATTTCTTTTTCATAAAGATTCTATAAAGTGTTTTCTTTAACAGAGTTCTAAGAAATAAAGGTTAGTCTATTTTCAAGTTATTCTCTATATGTTAGGCTAGCGCTGTGAGATTAGAGATCAAAGACAAATATATATTATTCTTTTGAGTTTCAAGATAAAAATGGGAAAATAAAAGGTAAAATTGGGGAAAAGACACTAAAACTGAGAGCATTTTGAAGATATCTTATTTGCCTTTTTTTTTTTTTTTTTTGGTGGTACTAAGGATTGAAGCCAGGGTCTTGTGCATGCGAGGCAAGCACTCTGCCAAATGAACTATAGCCCCAGCCCCTTGTTTGCCAGTTTTGAGGTCTCAGCAGGTATCAAAATAAATTTCACTTTATACTAAAGACTGAGAAAAAAAAAAGTCCCTTAATGAGTTGTTGTAAAACAAATGACCCTAACTAGTACATTGCTTGCTGAAAGTGACTGGACATGTGACTTTTATGGGGCTGTGCTCAGCGCTCCTATTGACATGTAAAAACACAATCCAATCTAAATACAAAGATTCCTCTGTGATAACTGAAAGCAAAAATAATAATTTAAATTATACCTTTTCTGCACAAGGAACCTTTGTAAGAAAACAAGGTTGCTAAGCAACCAAAGCTAAGTAAAACATTTTTCAAAACAAAGACTTGATTGGTGTTCTTATAGGAATCTTACTTTTGTATCCTAATAATAGAGCAAAAGTTATTTCAGTCCATTTAGTATCCAGAACATAAAACTGTTTGGATCAGACCCTATAGCTTTGAGTTTAAGATATACTTTTAATCTAACAGAGACAGATTATATTGGTTGGAATGTAGCCATTTATACAGTATTGTTAGGACACTGGGTTTCAGATGAATATCTAATAATGGCAGAGACATTATGTCTTTACTACAAATGCATAAATATCACTGAGCTTTAGCTACTTGTGGACAGCTGAATTACAGATGGAAATAAGACTATAGAGGGCTGCTTACTGTAGGTTCAGTGGATTTCAATTCTGAATGTCTGTTAGAATCACCTGGGGGGCTTACAAAAATAAGGTATTCAGGCTTTAGATCAGGTGAGACTAACTGAGAAAATGCAAGGTGGTGGATATAACTGGTAAATTTTAATAACTCCACAAGCCATCCTAACATGCTGCCAAGATTAAGAATAACTGAGCTGAAGAGCTAGAATTCACAAAGTAGGAGTTCAGGCCTCTGGGTTAATCTTTTTCTATGCTTCATAGTTTCTACATGTAAAATAAAAATAAACACATACTCATTCTTTTTAGGACACTGTGGTAAATCAGGTTTTAGAAATGTGAAACCTCTGGGCGAGAAAATTTTGAAGAAAGGTTCCATTTGCATTTCTAAGCTTTCTGTAGTAAAAGTACCAATTTTGTAGGAATAAAACTGCAGGTGGAGAAATGTTGACTAGGCAGGTAGGGTCCAAACTATAATTCTAATGTTTTATACCACACAGTTAACAAAATGCTTAGTGTCTGGGCATAAATGTTGTTCCTTACTACTTTCAACTTAGCCCTTTCTTATATTAATTTTGCATTATTTTCTGTTTCATATGCATATTTAGCTTTCAAAAAAAAAAAAAAGAAAGAAAATGTGTAGCTACCCAAGGACAAGATTATATCCTATCTTTCTTCCATGCTAAATATACTTAAACATGTAAATTATTGCTGGATTAAGTTTTTGGTAACAGAGAGAAAGGCAAAGTTTCAGTGTTGTAAAAGATAAAAGCTATACTTACTGAATTTTATGTTCTTTACTTGAACACCGTTTTTTAATAAGATCTGGCAGACTTTAACAGTGGAAATGATTAAAACTCAGTAACAATATAAACTCTAATATCGTTAAAGCAATGTGTATATCTTTATAGTATCTAATGCTGGGTTAGGTACAAATTCAACCAATTCATGTTATTTGCAGCAATTATGCTCTATAAAGTTGTATGTACACTGATTTAGTAAATTATGAGCCATTGTTCCTATAAGAAATTCAGTTAGGTTCTGTAAGGCTCAGGTCATGGTATTAAATCAAATGATTAATATACAACCTTGTTTTTATTTAAAAACATTATTTTTTAAAAATATTTTTAGTTGTAGATGGACACCTTTATTTATTTATTTTTATGTGATGCTGAGGATAGAACCCAGTGCCTCATACATGCAAGGGAAGCACTCTGCCCCTAAGCCACAATCTCAGCCCTAAAAACATCTTAATAAATACATATTTCCTATTGCAATTAATTATAAGGAGTTTTTTCTTTTTTTAAAATATTTATTTATTTATTTTTTTTAGTTTCCGGCGGACACAACATCTTAGTTGGTATGTGGTGCTGAGGATCGAACCCGGGCCGCACGCATGCCAGGCGAGCGCACTACCGCTTGAGCCACATCCCCAGCCCATAAGGAGTTTTTTCTTCATAACAAAACACTAATTGAGGGGCTGGGGATGTGGCTCAAACAGTAGTGCGCTCGCCTAGCATGTGTGGGACACTGGGTTCGATCCTCAGCACCACATAAAAGTAAAATAAAGATGTTGTGTCCACTGAAAACTAAAAAATAAATATTAAAAAATTCTCTCTCTAAAAACAAAACAAAACAAACAAACAAAAAAACCCCAAAACACTAATTGAGAAATATATGTTTTCCTGACCCTGGGAACTGTGATTGTAAATTTATATGGCTCTCAGTCTATAATAATGCTGAATGCTATCCTTTCCTAAATAAGTCTATCATCTCATGAATCCCAAACTTAGCCACCTTTCCATTTTTGCCATAATTTCTGATGCATTTTGAATGTGACTTTAGCATTGTTTAGAAGAACCTCACATATACATCTGTGAATTTCTTCTTCCTTTTTATAGATGTATTATATGTTGGATAACAGTGATATAATTCATGCTTCAACACACAGTAGTTTTTTGTGGTTACGAACACAAGACAGAACTTCAGCATTCTACGTGGCAGTCATTTTGAGTGGTGAAATCACCACAAAGAGCACAAAATGTGTACATGGCACTAAAAAGACAGTAAAAAAGATGAATGTTTACAATGTGAGAACGGAGGCAGGGTGGGGTGGAGTGTGCCTTGTTTGACTTCAGCTGGAAATATGTTGTATGATGACTCAAATTTTTTGTCACTCTGAATGTGTCCATAAATATACAAGAAAGTGATGCAAATACTGATTTTGGGCTTAAAAATAAATTTTAGTAAAGAGGCCAAAATTGGCAATTATAAGGGCAACAAAAGATCCACTGTACATACTTTAAGTATTGCTGAAGAGTAATATGATATAGTTTTAATTCCTAGCTCAGAGCTCTTGTAAAAAAAACCCAGGCTTTTCAGTGAGATAAACAAAGAGATAAATTTGAAGAAGTATTGATTTGGCACACCAGAAATGAATGACATAAATTGAAGTCATATAGAAAACAAAGGTAAATCAGTGGGGGGGAAAATGTCACAGTAAAGAGATTCACCTCTTACTCTGTTTAGTCTAATTGGGAATAATACCCAAAATGAAAATATTTGCTGCTTTAAGCAAATAATGATATCCTATTATATGCTTTCTTCCAGATTTCATATTTGCCTTTGGGGGAATTTTCATGTTACCCAATAATCTGGAACAGAGCTCAGAACCAGGTAAGTACTAAAGACGTGTGACCTATAAAAAGAGATGTCAGAAATTCCTGACAGCTTTTTTTCACTATAATATAGATGTTTAACAAGAAATTTATCCTCTTAACAAAATTTAAATGCATAATATAATACTTAACTATATGCATGTTGTACAGCTGATCTCTAGAACTTATTCATCTTGAACAACTTTAAATCTGCTCATTAAATCTTTATTTTTTATTTTTTTTTAAAGAGAGAGAGAGAGAGAGAGAGAGAGAGAGAGAGAGAGAGAGAGAGAGAGAGAATTTTTTAATATTTATTTTTTAGTTTTCGGCGGACATAACATCTTTATTTGTATGTGGTGCTGAGGATAGAACTTGGGCGTGCGCGCACGCATGCTGGGTAAGCGCGCTACCACTTATGCCACATCTCCAGCCCCTGCTCATTAAATCTTGATTACCTGTTTTCTTCTCACTTCTTTCCTGAAAACTACCCTTCTATTCTCTTCTTCTTCTTTTGATTATTTTAGACATACAAGTGGAAATAGGCAGTATTAATCCTTCTGCTGAATGGCTTACTTCATTTAGCACACTGTCCTCAAGCATTCATTCATTCATAGTGATACACATTGTAGGATTTCCTAGGCTGAATAATGTTCCATAATATGTCCATGCCACATTTTCTTTATCTATTCATGCATGGGTGGACATTTAGGTTGTTTCTACATCTTGGTTATATGATGTGAATAACACTACAATGAAGTTGGGAATAAAAATACCTCAGGTAGATACTGATTTCAATTATTTTGGATAAAAAGAAGAATGTGGGATTGCTGCATCATAGAGAGGTTCTGTTTTTAATTTTTTGAGGAACCACCATATTGTTTTTCATAATGGCTGTACTAATTAATATTCCTCATCAATAGCATATAAGAGTTCTCCCCCACATTTTTTATTTTTTAGTTGTTGATAGACATTTATTTTATTTATTTATTTTTATGCGGTGCTGAGGATTGAACCTAGGGTCTCACACATGCTAGGCAAGCGCTCTACCACTGAGCCACAACCCCAGCCTGAGTTCCCTTTTCTTTACATCCTAGCCAGTACTAGCTACCTTTTGCTGCTTTGATAATAACTATTCTAGTAAATGTGAGGTGATAGCTATGGTTTTGATATGCCTTTTCTTTTTTCTTGGTACTGAAGATTGAACCCAGGAGCACTTAATCATTGAGTCACATCCCCAGCCTTTTTATTTTGAGACAGTTACCTATGGCCTCAGTAAATTGCTAAGGGTAGCTTTGAACTTGTAATCCTCCCACTTCAGCCTCCAGAGCAGCTGGGATTACAGGTATGTGACATCAAGCCGGCTGATTAGTGATACTGAACATCCTTTCCTACACTTAGAGGCCATTTTTATATCTTCTCTGAATAAATTTCTATTTAAGTTCTTTTTTTTTTTTTTTTTTTTTTGTCGTGCTGGAGATTAAACCCAGGGCCTTGTACATGATAGGCAAGTCTTCTATCACTGAGATACCCAGCCATTGCCCCATCCTTTGCTTATCTATAAAAAAAACTTGGGAATATAGCTCAGTGATAGAGTGCCTTGTCTGGCATGTGTGAGGTCTTGATTTGATCTGCAGCACTACTTAAAAACAACAACAGCAACAACAACAACAACAAAACCCCACAAAAGCCCAAACCAGTTTTCTGCTACTGAATTGTCAAGAGATTCTTATATATTTTGGATATTAACTCCTAGTCAGACAACATAGTTTGCAAATATTTTCTCTCATTTTGTAGGCTGTCTTTTCACTCTGTTAACTGTTTTCTTGGCTGTGCAGAAACTTTTTAGTTGGATGTAGTCCCACCTGTCTATTCTTGTTTTTGCTGCCTGCCACAATCTTTTCCATAGTGGAGTCCTCTAGATCCAGGATCTGACTGACTTTAAAAAAACAAAAAATAAATAAATAATAAAAATTAAAACAACTCCCCATTCCAGTGACTCCACTACAGATGTAACAGTTAAATTGATAATTAATGGCAAGAAAAGTCATTAGACATGTCACTAGACATGTAATTTCTGAGATCAGTCCTTTGAAGTATTATTCTAATCTTAGAAATGAGAAAACTAAGATACAAAGAGACTAAGGTCAAATAAACTTGAAGGCAGGTGTGTCTGATTCCAAAGCCCATATTCTTTCTAACCACATCATGCCACTCAATTAATGCCTAAGATTCTGATAATGAAAAATTAGCTTATTTAGATTAACTCATGCCTGGATCAGATTTGAGATTCCATGATAAAGAGCCTCAAGGAATACTGACATACATCTGAGAAAATGGCAGAAGACTGACCAATCAAACGATACAGTTATGATGAAATAAACAAAAACATGAGGGTTGGCAGAAAAAAAAAAAAAAACAACAAAAACTTCAGCATATCAGCTGTAATACTAAACATGAATGGATAAAAATTCTCTAACATGTCAGACATAAGATGGCCATATTAAGGGGGAAAAAAACCCAAGTTGAAGACATTAAAAAAAAAATTTTTTTGTAGTTGTAGATGGACTGAATGCCTTTATTTTATTTGTTTATTTTTATGTGGTGCTGAGGATCGAACCCAGTGTCTCACGCATGCTAGGCAAGCGCTCTGCCACTGAGTTACAGCCCCAGCCCAAGTTGTAGACATTTTATACGTAAGATTATATATACATAAACACTTAGTTTCATATTTGTGTGTTAATGAATCTTGCTTATGTTTCCACACCATATTTGTTAATGTATGATTAAATTCAAGGAGAAACTTAAGATATAAACAAGGAGAGAAACATGGCGTAGTTACCTAGCATGTATGCCATGTGGGAGATGCTCCAGATGGCAGGGGTGGAGAGAGAGAAGGAAGTTAGAACACCAACAAATAACTATCTGTATGACATGATCTAATTTAAATAAATTATAATTGTGAAGAAATTAGAAATAAAACAGAATGTTTTAGACTAATACTTATATGGTATGGGAAAAATGTAAGACAATCTGTATTTCACTAAAATCTACTACCTAATTCCTATATGTGTGCATTTATGCATGTACTGTATAGACAGGAGGGCCAATGCAACAGAATGCAGACTAGCTTGTGAATGCTGGTGATCTGGGGATGATGGTGGAGTGAGGCATAATTAGTTTCCTTTTATACATCGTTGCATTCATTTATGTCAACACCACTAATATTTTTATAATTTAAAAACACTAATGAAAAACTTAAAAAATATATAGAGGTAGAGAAACAAAATATAATTAAGGTCAATAATTAATTGCCTCAGGTATATATACATATGTGCAAGCTAGCCTTTGACATTACAGGAATGTGTTCATTCAGTATAGATTTACCAAGTTCCTTTCTATTCTGGGGCCTGTTCCACATACTTGGGTATTTGGACCAACTTCCTCTTTTCATGTAAGTAGAATGGAATATGTCTGATAAAATATAATTTATATAAGCTACTAAATATAGATTTATGAAGGAATGGCTTCTACATTAGCCACTAGATGGTAATTTAATTACTGGATCAATAAGAAATAGCCATGTTGAACTTTAAGTGATGGTTCCAAGTAAATTTGAAATATTATAGCAATTTATCTATTAAATATTTTCCAGAAGCAGAAATGTTTTTTTTTTTTCACCCAAAGGTATCCTTAATTAATTCCATACATGAGTAGTTTCATACAAGTAACTACCACATGGTACCTGGGTACAAGTTTGACAGAATGCATATTCCCTGCTTTCTGTACAACCTACTCCATTTCATAGACTGATAATCTATAGGTGGAACAGATCAATGCCAGTTTGTTATATGATGACAATCACTACTATCAGCTTGTAGCTAGCTTCTTTGAAGTTTGTCTGCCTCATTTTGGGTCATAGCCATAAACTTTAGTGAGGGATTCCACACTTTTTATCAAGATTCAAGTTGGAGATTGTTGGGGAACCTCATTCATCTCTCTATTGTTGTGCTCTAGGATATTCTTCAAGTCAGATGCTCTCCACAGTTTAATTTTCTTTGCAGAAGCAGGCCCAGGGACTAAACCTGTTGTTCTTTTCCAAGTATAGTCATCAGTATTAACTTGACTACTTTTGGAGTCTGCTGTTATGCCTGATACTAGGCTGACTGTAGAGATGGGTACAGAATGCTCTCTTGTGTCTATTCACACTTAGGATAAACTCCCTCAGAAGTCAAGAACAGACAATCATTTTTGTTTCAAGGGATTGACAAATAAACAAATGGCAAAAATTTAAAACCTAAATTATCCCCTTTAGGTTCCTGTAAGCTTATCTTCTTCCCTCATAAAAGACCCTCTTCCCAGCATAAATGCCTACAGAATTAACTTAGAGAAATAGGTGTCTTTTGGTCTCAAGTGAGTCACTGGATTAATAGTGTGTACCTATTTCTTTCAACCTCTGCCCTACATAGGGATACTTACTTTGCTGATAATTACTTTCACTGATAAATAAAAGGTTACACCTTGGTTCAAACAAGCAGACAATTTACCAACTTTCTAACCCTTCATTTCATCTACTTTACTATAGAATTCTGCCTCTAATTGACATTTTATAAACTGAATTGGCATTCTAGATCCCGAACTTAAATTTGTACATGTTAGAATAAGGGGATCAGATTGAGTCTTTTCTCCTTATTTATAGAATTTAAAGTCATAGGATAAATATGAATTTAAAAAAAAATTTTTTTTAGTTGTCAATGAACCTTATTTATTTATATGTGATGCTGAGAATCCTACCCATTGCCTCATACATGCTAGGCAAGCACTCTACCACTGAGCCACAACCCCAGCCCAATTGTTAAATTTAACCCAATACACACTTCTAAATTTTTATTGTAGCAGCTCTACCTTAAAACTCCCAAGCTGCCTGCAAGATTCACAACTAATTTGCCATTTAAAAAGTCCATCCTCCTCAATCACTCAAATTAACACTGGTAGCCAAAGATACAGAGACAAGAAAAATTTGAGTTCTTCCTGTGGAACTCCTGCGAGGTCCTGACAACAAATAAGGTTAGAACAAGTTCCTATTTTCCTAGGTAGATTTCAGTGAAATAAGGAATGTCAGTCCCATTTCCACCCTAAATGTCATCTGTTACTATAACTGGGTAGCAACAATCTCTTATGATTGATTATAACTTAGGTTCCCATTCTTAAAAAGAGATCAGCTGTCTCTCTGGTAACATCATGGGGATGTTATTAGAGTAAATAAAATACATTTTGAAAAACAGACTAAAGGTACCCAATTAAAGGGAAGATTACTATTTTTTCACACATTAGGCTTGTCAGAGAAGCTTCTGATCTTCCAAGTTTAAATAACAGATGAAATATTTCACGACTTTTTAAATACAGACCTATTATCATTTACTTTTCTTACATGCCTCTTTCCTCCTACTGACGAAAAAAGAGTATCCCAGAGCCTGAAAAATTTCAGTAAGATATTTTGCAGCTAAGTTTATCTACGGGAAATACAATCTTCCCAAACTACTACAAATAAATCATTAACAAATAAATGCTCAAAATGCCAAGGACTATGAATAACTAGTACTCCATTTGGATGAATAAAGGGCACAGTACAAGAGAGATTTGATTCTGGTTCTATATGGAATGTTTAGCTTATATGGATTATGTTTTAAAAATATTAGAAAAACAGACTATCATACTTTGTTTCATCTACATCAGGAAAATGATTTTAGTCATTTAGTCAACTTTAAAACTAGCAATAGACAATAATCTTGGTAAATAAAGAGAAGCCAGAAGATTAGGTTTCTTAGTCATACTCACCTTAAATTATTTTGTTGGCCAGGTGGAATGACACTGTAGTAAACTGGCATTCCTGTTGTGGTTATTGATCCTTGATTAGACTGATTAGGGAACATAACAGGCTGTTGGTAAGTTTGATGCGCAATTCCTTGAGAACCTTGAGGCAGTGAAACCTAAAATTTGAGACAATTTAAAGGGAAAAAGATTTTTTAAATCTTGCAGATGTTCATAGTCTCCATAAACTTTAAAAATGTGAGCAGTTAGGATTAAGCCAACATAACACTTTTTTTTTTTTCTGTTAAGTTTGCCACAGTACTGTACTATTTTTATTGTGTAGCAGCTCTACCTTAAAACTCCCAAGCTGCCTGCAAGATTCATAACTAACTTGCCATTTAAAAAGTCCATCCTCCTCAATCACTTAACCTAACACTGGTAGCCAAAGATACAGTGGCTCCTCAGTCCTTTATCTAAAAAGCTAGAAATGCCGCCTCCAACATAGGGAGGAGTTTTATCTCTATTATAAGGTAGTATATCTAAAAGATCTAGTAAAGTGAATCTTTCTTTTTTTTTTTTTTTTAGATAGAGTGAGAGAGAGAGAGAGAGAGAGAGGGAGAGAGAGAGAATTTTAATATTTATTTTTTTGAATTTTTGGCGGACACAACATCTTTGCTTGTATGTGGTGCTGAGGATCGAACCCGGGCTGCACGCATGCCAGGCGAGTGCGCTACTGCTTGAGCCACAACCCCAGCCCCAAAAGTGAATCTTTCAATGCTTTGTTTTCTATATTATTTACAAGAAACCAAAGGGACATAATGGATTCTTCAATTCTCTATTTCCATTATCTAGTTTCTAAAACAGAAATCACACAGGCATCATAATTTCTTCATTTATAATATACCATATTATAGTGATTTTGTTAAACGAAGCCAACATAAAAGCCTGTGACAACATCAATGGGGTGATGAGGATTAACATTACTGGGTACTTACTGCCATGTATCAGGTTCTTTTGTAAGTGCTTTATGTGTATTATCTCATAAAGACATCCTAACAACTTAAGAAGGTATTTTCATTAACCTTATTTTGTAAATGGGTAAACTGAGGTTAAATAAGTTGCTCAAGGTTGTATAGTTAGATAGTAAAAAGGTCAGGATTATCATGCATTCCCTTTTTCTTTAAAACCACTTCCTATTCTCCATCCTTGGCTTTGTGAATTAAAAATTAATGATTAAGGGGCTGGGGTTGTAGCTCAGTGGTAGAGAGCTTGCCCTGGGTTTGATTCTCAGTACCACATAAAGATAAATAAATAAAATAAAGGTATTGTATCCATCTATAATTACAAATGAATTTTAAAAAGTTAATGATTATCTTCTAAGTCTTACTTATATAAAATTACTTACTTATACAAAATGCAATTAGTGCTCTCAAAAATAATAATAAACTGGGCTGGGGCTGTAATTCAGTGGCAGAGCATTTGCCTAGCATGTATGAGGCACTGGGTTCAATCCTCAGCACCATGTACAAATAAACAAATAAAGGCATTTTGTCCATCTACAATTACAAAAAAAATTTAAAAAAATATATAATAATCTCTTGATTATTTTCCCTTTAGCTCATTAATCCCAAAAGAAAATTATTAGTCCGATTTATCTAACTATATACTACAACATATTTCCATCTTTTTATCTGTTGAGGCAGTGGAACATTCTGAGATTCTCCTCTCCCTCCCGCGCCCCCCCCCCATTTCTTTCAGGTACCTGGGATTGAACTCAGGGGCACCTCGCCACTGAGCCTTATTTTGTATTTTATTTAGAGACAGAGTTTCACTGAGTTGCTTAGCACCTAGCTTTTTTTTTTTTAAATATTTTTTTAGATATTGATGGACCTTTATTTTATTCATTTATTTATATGTGGAGCTGAGAATTGAACTCAGTGCCTCACACATGTTAGACAAGCGCTCTACCAGTGAGTCACAGCCCCAGCCCTAGTGTCTCGCTTTTGCTGAGGCTTTGAATTTACAATCCTCTTGCCTCAGCCTTCTGAGCCCCTGGGATTACAAGTGTGTGCCACCACACCTGGCTCTGAGATTATTTCTAATTGTATAAATTAATACATATGCAAGACAGATCTGAGAAAAATGACACAGCTTAATCTAGATGATATAACCAGGTAAAGAAAAAAGTGTGAGGTATGAAAAGAGAAAGAGAATGTGCAGGCACAGAATTCATTACTAAGAACAAAGGACTTTTTTGGCTTATTGTTCAGAAAACAGTTTATCACTACCTAATCTGTCTACCAAACATACTAGGAAGCATACTGTAAAGCACGCTGCCATTCACTGCTGGTTAGAACACTTCCTATAATCATTCACCTAGTGTGAGAATTATGAGATAAAGAGAAAATAATCTACAACTTGTAAAAAAAAAAAGCATGCTATAGAAATTAGAAGAATTATCTTAGCTCTAGAATAGCTCCAATATTTAAGCTCCATATGAAAAAATTACACTAACAATGCTGTGATTTATTTAAAAATGACAATTCTCAAAGGAAAAATTTCACACTGTTGGTGGGACTGTAAACAGTACAACAACTATGAAAATCAGTATGAAGGTTCCCCTAAAGTCATCATACTATAGTGAAACATGTATACCCATGTTTATAGTAGCACAATTCACACTAGTGAAACCATGACACTAGTCTAGGTGTCCATCAACAGATGAATGGATAAAGAAGATGTGGTATATGTACACAATGGAGTTTTATTCAGCCATTAAAAAAAGAAATTATATCATTTGCAGGAAAATGGATGGAACTTGAGATCATTACATTAAACAAAATAAGACAAACTCAGAAAGTCAAGGGTCCTATATTTTCTCTCATACGTGAAAGAGAGAGGAAAATGGAAAAGAAAAATGGGGGTGGGGATCTAATGAAAATCAAAAGGAGATCAGTAGAGGAAAGGATCAGGACTTAGAAGGAGGTAAAGGACAAAGGAAATGCTGGGGAATGATACTGGTCAAATTATATCGTGTGCATGTATGACTACAAATTCCATCATTTTGTATAACTATAATACACCAATTAAAAAAAAATAACATTTCTCTCACTAGACTGTGAGCTCCTAAAAGTCAAGGGCAAATCTTTTATTAACTGAATCTTTAACACCCTATGCAGTGCCTGGATGTTTAACAGATGCTCAATGTAGACGATTGACAGTGAGACCTAACTCCTTGAGAAGGCAAGTGTTCCTGGACTGGTGTTGCTCCTATCTAATGTCTATGGGGAAAGTAGAAGAAGGGCAATGTTTTTTTAAAAAAAAATATTTATTTTTTAGTTATTAGTGGACACAACATCTTCATTTTATTGTTATGTGTTGCTGAGGATCGAACCCATTGCCCCATGCATGGTAGGTGAGCGCTCTATCTCTGAGCCACAACCCCAGCCCCAAAGAAGGGCAGTTTATGTGCCTATACTCAAGCATGGACTATCAGGAGAAAAAAGCATGGGGGATGTGAAAGCAAAAGAAGTAAAACCTAGTTTCATGAAATATCTCTTTTGTGTTATTGCTTTCTGTTATCAAGGGGCTTCAAAAGTAAACACACTCCCTTGACAAATTCCACATTTCATACTTTAATTTCAACTTAAATTTTCTGAAATTATATGGAATGTATATACTTGCTCTTTGTTTAGATCCTTCTCTGTCCCCAGAATATCTTCTTAACTAATCCATGTTTATAATTTAAGGGAATAGTTAAAGGTTTCTATCTTCTGAGCAGGCATTATTATCAAGATACCCTGTTAGATGGAATATATCATTAATATATTCCATCTAACAGGGTATCTCTATTTTAAACTGTTTATTGCTTTATTTCATGATCTCCTCAGTTATGGTTTGTATTCTGTCATCTATTTCTTTATATATGTGTATATAAAATATGAACACATTTTATCTTTCCAATTAGATTATTTTTTCCTGTTGAGATGAATGAAAATGGTCTTTGAACATTTTCCTTCAGTTAGGCTCAGCTATGAAAAACTACAAGGCTAATAAAATAAACCTGCTTACAAGTTATTCTTCTAAAATTTGAAGAGTTTTGGAAAATGTGTCATATTATATTAAAGACACCTGCTTATTTATGGAACAATAGATATTTCTGTCTTAGAACTATAAATTAGTTCATTCCTCATCCCTTTTAGGGATTGAATTGGGGGAAAGAATGAGTTCTAGCATGAAAAAACTGCACACACTTAACTATTCCATTAAATTCTGATTTATGGTCTATACTATCTATTTCTCACTATTTCAAATACCTACCCTTTACTCTATTTTTTCTCCTAGTACTCTCTTTCCACACAGGCGACTTTCTAAGGAGCTGAAGAACAGAATAAGACACTTGTTTATAAATCTATAGTTGGAAATACAGACGGTGTCAGGCAAAATTTACTTGCCAAAAATAATGTGTTGTTGCAGATATCTGAAATATTAATGAAGTGAACAAATAAAGCAAAAAAAAAAAATCAGTGTAAAACAAAGACACTATTACTAATAAAACTTCTAAGAGGTGCTGGGTTGTGGCTCAGCAGTAGAGTGCTTGCCTAGCATGTGCAAGGCCCTGGGTTCGATCCTCAGCATAAAAATAAAGATATAAAATTTAAAAAACAAACAAACACAAAAACAAAAATAAAAAAACTCCTAAGACTATCAAGTTGTATATTACAGAAACATTTCTCATATATTAAAGAAATACAGAAGATACATTGTAGATAAGACAGACAAGAGAGACAATATACCTGATATGATGGCACTGAAGGGTAGGGGATCACCACTCCTTGAATCTGATTTCCAATGCTGTTGGGTTGGCCTCCAACTAGGCTCTGACTCTGGGGTTGCTGAACTCCAACTATTCCTTGGTAGTTTTGCTGCTGGTTGGAGATAACTTGAAAACCTGTAAAGGCAAAATGAGTTAAATTCTGTTTTGAGTTTAATATATTCCATCTAACAGGGTATCTCTATTTTAAAAAAGGACTTCTGTGTTCTAAACAACAGAATTTTGTTTTAAGTAGCAAATTGCCAAAACCCTCTAATTTGAGCAACATTTAAAGTGTTTACTAATTTTAAGTAGAATCATCTACAATTTTTCCTTATTAAAATACATTCAAATAAAATATGTTTACAAAAACTTCTTATATAGAAAATTATAGGGTAAAAGACTTTGTTAACATAGAATAATCACTATTCACTTTATATTACAATCTTTTACAACAACCATTTCTTGGGTATCAGGGCTGCCGACATAATTCATGAGGCCTGGTCCAAAAGAAAAAAAATGTAGCTCCCCTTGTTAAAACAGATTAAGAATGTCAAGTTGGTAAGAGCAGAACAATAAAGCAAGCATAAGGCCCCATGCACTGCACTGGTTGCAGGCTCATGAAACTAGCCCTGCGAGGGACCAAAAAAAGTGTGTGTGTGTGTGCAGGGAACCATTATTGTAGAATGGCTGCATGTTTAAAAATATCACACTAAGACACAAATCCTTATATTAGGACTATGTCAGACACAGGCAAGTAGGCTTATTCGTTAATTTTTTTTTTAGATTATTTACCTATTATTATGGTCACTTAGCAAAGAAATATAATTAAATAGCTTAAGTAATTTACTTGATTCAATCTATACCATGAAGGCATTATTGGTAATTTCAGTAGTATGTTAACATTAGAAATTTACTTTGATAAAGTGAACTTGTCACTTAGCTTAATTAAGACTATATAATTTAAAAGTAGAGTCGTGAATGTCAGTTGTATTTTGTTTCTTGATCCTAAGAGGACTCACTCAGGTATACCAATTAGCTCAAGGCTCATGGGAACTACAAAATGCTACCACAAATTCTTTTTTTAAAAAGAAACAAGATAAAAATAACTTATCATTTAGTTTCAGGGCACTGAAGAAAAGTTTTTACAAAAATGAACTGAATTCTAGTACTGCTTATATAAACTCCAACAGGCAAAGTCCAATGTTTCCCCAGTAACACCACAAACACATTTTGCTCTCTTATATCAGTTTTCATTTCCATCTTCATTTATCTCAAAATCAAGAGAAATTGCAAAGATATTTTAACTATTGGCTACAGACAATAATATCACTATAAACACTTAGAAGTCTTAAGGATTCTGCGTAAGGATTAAATAATTGAATGTACTCTAGCATCCACTTTCTTTAAAGACACAAAGTTTATCTGGTAGCTAAACAATATATTAACCACAACAATGTCAAAACCTATAGCGAATCTTTTAACAGTAAAGGATTTTTGTAAAATGATGCTATTTCTATGGCAATAGTACTACATAGCTATGTTTTGAATGACTTTTACCAATCTTACTTTGTACAAAAAAAATGTATATTCTAATTCCTCATCTGTCAGAAAACAATTGATAATAAGCTGTCTCCTAAACTATTCTCCCTTGTGTATTTCCTGCATACTACTACTTAAACTTGGAGGTAGGCAAAGGGAGAGAGCAGAAGAATCTTCTTCCTCACTTAAAAAAAAATAAAAAATATATATAATTGTAGATGGATACAATACCTTTATTTTATATATTTATATGTGATGCTGAGGATCAAACCCAGTGCCTCACCCACGCTAGGCAAGCCCCCTACCATTGAGCCATAATCCCAGCCCTTCTTCCTCACTTTTTGTTAAAAACTTTTTTTTTTATAGTTGTAGATGGACATCATACCTTTATTTGTTTAGTGGTGCTAAGGATCAAACCCAATGCCTCACCCATACTAGGCAAGTACTCTGCCACCGAGTTACAGCCCCAGCCCTTCTTTCTCACTCACTTTTTAATCTAACAATTAACATTCAACTCTATTTTCAGTTCATCAAATGACAGTATTTCAAATTCGTATAACAAATTGCAAACATCATTGAAACATAGTGACATATCTTCGTATCCTAGAAAAATAAAGGACAGGAATAAAATAAAATACAAATAGGATATCTTGTGTTGGAAACGCCACCTCTCAATATATACACACAAGCATATATCACAGCATCAGAATCTGGGCTCAATTCTGTACATATTGGGAAAATGACAGCTAACAAGGAATTGGATGAATTATAGTCTACTAACAAACAAAACAAACAGTGGATACCTGGCAGAATTCCCTGTAACATAATCAGAATTAAAATACTTTGACTTAAATAGTCACATTCCCTTAAGAAACTTTAAATGTTTTGTCTATTCCTTTTTTTTATAATTTTTGGGTAGTGCTGGGAATTGAACCCAGGGCCTTTTGCATTCTAGACATGCACTCTTTCACTGAGCTAAATCCCCATCCTGCATATTACTTTTGTAGTTTACCAAAAATATTCAAGGTTATAGGCTGTCTTAGAAGCAGCTTTGGGAAAAAAAAAGGCCAATTTAAGTACAAATGTGGTTCTCATTTTTAAAATTACCTAATTTTGGAAGACTCATCTTAGAGGTACCCTATCTAAAATTCTCTTATGAAGGGAATCTAATTTTCATTAATTCACACTTATTGCCACCCACACATACACATATCCATATAAATACCATGCATATTTTGAAAATGTGACAACATAATGTGAAATCTGATACATCTGACCCCAGCACCTGGTCATTCATTACAGAAGGTAGTAAAGAGGATACCATTTGCCCGCTGGGTTGTATAAAGTAAGTGTGACAGGGTTCTTTTCTTTGACATAAGGATTCTTAGAATCACAAGATAAGCAGTATAGCACTGTGAAAATAAGAAGGAGAAATTATTCCTGATATCCATGGAGATAGTGAATTTGTGCTTGGACTTAAAAGAACATTCCAGCCAAAAGCAAAGGTCTGGAAAAAATAAAAAGTAAATAATATGTTTGAAGAATAGAAAATACTCAGGAATGACAGGATATGGTACGTAGAGTGAAAAGCAAAAGATTAAAAGCAGAAGAGTACTGATGGAGAAGCAAAGTTTTACAAGCAGGAAGAGTGGTGAAAATACCAGGAAGTTCCAGATTTTAAAGATTATGAAAGTAGAAAAACCACTAACATTAGTACTTCACTAAGAAGACTCGAACATGTCTTTGAGTAAGAGTGTAGATACTAAAAATAAGAATGCCAAGCACTTTTAAAAGAAAATACCATCCTAAAAAGCTCTTGTCCATTTCTTCATAACTGTTCATTGCCTTACATCATTATCTATTGGCAACATAAACTTTATCCTGCTAATTCTTCCCTCATGGTTTGTGTACACTTCTAAAAAATAGAAATGATATGCTTCTTTGGAGTAAAGAAAGAAATTTAAACACCATTACCCTTTTAAGAAAAACAATCCGATCTATATTAGCTCTCACTCAGCTAGGCCAAAATGTGGACATTAGATATTTTCCCTTAGGGAAACAATGGGGGAAAACATATTAATAGACTAGAACCCAAATAATATATGCTTCTACATAAAACCAGTAGTTAATGTGTGTGGACAGGTTAAGTATGGCCAGTTTCTCAAGTCTTCACATTTAGTGAATGGTTTCTGATAGCAAAAGATGAATTTAAGTTTTAAGGCAACATTACTTGTGCTGGGTTCTGTCCTCAGCACCACATAAAAATAAAAATAAAGGTATTGTGTCCAACTACAACTAAAACAAAATATTAAAAAAAAGACATAATGAATATAAAGCACATCAGTCTGAAATAAATGGATCGCCCATAATAGCTGAATCATAGAGTTAATTAACCTCTAGGTACTTATTTGATAAGAACATAATAAGCCATTATTTACATCTAATATATTAAGTTTAATGGTATTATTTGAAAATTTCTGAAAAAAGGTGGACACTGAAAACACTTTTTCAAATAATCTTTTTTTTTAAATTTATTTAAAATTTTTTTTTAGTTTTAGGTGGATACAATATCTTTATTTTACATTTATGTGGTGCTGAGGATCGAACCCAGTGCCTCATGCATGCTAGGCGAGCACTCTACCACTGAGCCAAAACCCTAGCCCCTCAAATAATCTTATTTGATCATGAAATAGATATTCATGGAAGAAAATTTGGAAAATACAAAAAAAGTTGCTATAGAAAAAAATCATTTATAAAACACTTTTAATCACCATTTATAACATGTATGGCTAGCCTCATTTTCTACACATATGTATGTTTATATATATATTTATATTCATTACTTAAAGAAATGGGATTATATGATTACTGTTTCAAAACCTTTTTCTATGTAATGCTTCTGCATCTGGTTAATAGAGGTTTTACAAATTATGTGAAGGAAGTATTTAAATAAATTTTCTTAAAATACAGACCTCAAGTTTAGTAATCAAAGAATAATAACTCAAAAGACAAAATATTTTAGGACAAACTTTGTTATCTTCCTGTGATCAGGATGGGATTCGACCTAAAATTCCTTTGTTTTTTCATTTAGAGTACTATATAGTTATCATTGCCTCAATAGCATCACAAGGTAATGTTAATTGCTAACACTCACTACATTTATTAGGTTTCAGGTACTGTTTTGAGTACTTGCCATAAAAATTAACTCAGTGCTCATATCATGAAACAGGTATAATTATTATCCCTTCTTTGGTATAACCCCTTCTTTGGATAAGAAAATAAAGGCATAAAGAGATTCATACCTTGCCCAAGGTTACTAGCTTTTATAGTGTAGTTGGGATCTGCACATAGCAGTCTGATTCTAAAACTTTTAGGGACAAATGCTGAAGTAGATAGAGTATTATAGTAATATACAAAGAAGTAGGACCTGACCTTAGATGATAGCTAATGTGAATTTAAGGGCTAAAACCACACCATATTTAAAAGTTTAAATAATCAGCCCACAGTGTCCTCTATCTGTGTGTGTGGAGACTGTCCTACATTTTGCCTACTACTCCCAAGATGCACAGTTTGAGACTTGCACTTTAAAGTTACACTTCCTTATTATAGTTATATTTCACACATATAAAACAGTGGGGAAAGGGAAGAAGAACTCAAGTCATTAAGTATTTAAGGTTCCACGTCCCACAGATTTTTTTTTTCCTTTTGTTTCTCAGACTGAGTTATTTACATGTCAATCTCCAATATTCCTCTTTGCCTCAGAGGCTGTTTTTGCTCAAAATATTTATTCTGTTGCCAATTCCAGATGAGTCTAAAGAATTCTCTAGCAGAATTTTCACAGATGGTGGCTGTCTTCTCTACAAAGTCAGGATGCTTTGCCAAGAAGTCAGACTTTACACCCCTGGCATGATGCCAGCTTTAACCTGGACATCTTGTGTGCAAGGGGAGCAGTCTGTTTCACAAACGAAGTCTTGAAGTTCTGTGAAGTAATGCCTTTTCCCCATCCACTGAGTACATTCATTCATTTTTACCTTTGATAATAAGAAAACATACCAGGCTTCAACCACAGTGGGAGGGAGTAATCAGGGCCTGAGGAACCTAAGACTGTGGCAATTAAAAGTATAGTTAACATTTGATGCTCTGCATGACTGGTAATCGGGAGGGAAATTTTAGGGGCATTAGGACATGTATCTGAGCTCTTCCTTCAAAAGTCTTGATGAGATGTTTGACCACTGTTCCAATAATTTTAGCAAATTATTGCTAAAAGTATATAGTTTCAGAATATACTTTCTAAAGAGTAGGATATTCAAGGTTATTAAAAGATTATTGGGGCTGGACATAGTGGTGCACACCTGTAACCCCAGCAGCTCAGGAGATTGAGACAGGAGGATTTCAAGTTCCAGGTGAGTTTCAGTAATTTAGTGAGGTCCTAAGTAATTTAGTGAGATTGTCTTAAAAAGGGGCTGGCAATGTAGCTCAGTAGCAAAGTGTCCCTGCGTTAAATCCCCAGTACCAAAACCAAACAAAAAAGCCAAACAACTGGATTTCTCTAATGCAAGAAGACTGTAGGACCCAAGATTGGGTTGATTGGCTCAAGTTATTATAACTGTAAGCAAAACTAGAACTATTTAGATGCCAAGCACTAAAAAACTAAAACCAAAAAACTCACCCCCAATATTGTTGTTCAATTCTAATCAAAGATAAGAATTTCACTGTTATTTATGTAAGAAGAAAATCATTAATAATGTAATTTAGTATAAACATAAAGAATCACTAAATTACAGGCATGCCTCAGTATACAATTGCTTAATAAAATTTTATAAGAACTGTCACAATTCCTCTGAAACTTTGTTTAAACAAAGCAATTTCAGGCTACTGAGGTAGGTTGTTATGGAGTAGCACCTATTAAAGAGACACTTTCATTCAGGTCCCTTATGTAATTATTCAGACAAAAGGAAGAAGGGAAAATAGTTCTGATAGTTTCAAAAGTATAGTCTGAAGACTGTCAAGTATGAGAAAAAAATCCAGTGATCTGGAAAAGAGGGAGAAGGTTGAGGATTAGGAAGGAGAAGTAGATTCCTGAAGAATGAAAAGTTCTATTAGGTTAAAAAAAAAATAGAGTACTTTCAGTATTCTGACATTTAATATATCACCAACTTAGTTACAATGTCAATTATTCTTTCTTAATTAAAAAGTATGTTTCTGTCAAGTGCACCAACTTCTTTGAACAAAGAGAAGCACTGTTTGGTATACAATTTTGATTTTTACAGAGATATGAATTCTAGTCAAATAAATAATAATCTCATTTACCAATCCAATAAATAATCTCATGTTAACAACAACAACAACAACAAAAGTATGTTTCTATATTATAGACTTTAAAAAAATTCTGTGATACAGCTGGATTTAACCTGGAAATTAAAGGAATATAGGATAACTTTTATAGAAATGTTTGTCAATCTTGGGAGAAAGTATCTACATTGTAGAGCATGCAATACCAATAATAATACCAAATGGAATTAACATCTAGATCTCAACACAGGTGCTTGTTAACCCTACCATTTTCCTTTGGTAAAGGAATGCATAGTTGCAATAATATCCCATTTCTTCCAGCACTTTCAGAGGAAAGCACAATCAATTCTGCAAGCTGAGAGAACTAGGACAATATAAATTGATGGCTCAGGCACTTCCCTGGAGGGCCCCAAAGAAAATTCTATTTTAAACTCTATTTCACTTTAACAGAGAAGGGAGCAAGAAAGAAATACAGTGTTCAGCAAAAAAGTAGACTTTAATAGGCTAGTTTTATTTTATATAAGTGACCTGAGCTAGCTTTTGTGTTAAAGGAAAGCATTCTTAATAACAGATTAGATACAATCAGAAAGATAATAGAAGAAATGAAGAATGACTTAGAACAGCCATAAATCTAAGGTTATTTCCCTTAACAGTAGTATTAAAATTTTTAAGTCTGAACTTGTACAGGAGCAGCACTGTGAAAGTAGCTGGTTTTTTATTTAAAAAGATGAGCTATTTTGCTAAATCTAAATTTATTTGTAAATTAGAAGAACTATTTCCAAATTATCAAACTCTCAGGCTTATAATCCCAGTCATCTTTCTATTTGTGGCATTATTTTAGTGGGCAGGCAAGTTCAATTAAGGTTAGTCCCTCAGGCATATTTGGAAGGGGATAGCTGTCATCATACTTCACTATTCTTTCTCTCCATCATTCTCTGTTCTCCTACCTTTGTGCCCCAAATAAACATAAATACAAAACAAAAAACCCCTCAATTCTAATTAAATCAGCTACACAGATGTTTTAATTCTCAGCTGTTTAAATGACTATCCTATTGAACAACTCAAGGAAATCTCGGGGTACTTACCAGATATATTTGGCTCCAGATTTCAGTGGCAGCAGATTAATGGAGAAGGGAAAAGGGAAATAGGTGGATTTGTAGGTATTACAAAATGTCTGATTCTGTGCTGCTCACAATGCTAAGAAATGCTCAGAGAATCAATGAAAACATAAGGCTAGCCAGGGCTACCACCTAGTAACACAAATACAAAATTCCTTTTACCCGGTAATAGTGTCAAATAAAGAAATTATTGACTTTCCTGTAGTCTCTATTTGACACAGCTGAATATCCTATCAATATGTTCCCTCCTCTGCTCACCTAAAGTGGTATTTCTTCCTTGCTTGCCTTTAAACTCAAGTTGCTCTTAAATTTATGCCCTGCAATTCTGTCAGTGGTCTGCATGTCTTATGCTATTTATCCTAAATCATGTTTTCTATAGTGTAGTTCATCATGATCTGACCATAGTTTGCTGGTAACAAACCTTAATAAATTTGGAATCACATGGTTGAGTTATTGGAAAGCTGACTGAAGGTATAAATTTACTGATATTTGCCAACTGGTTGCAAAACTAAAACTATATTTAGTTTTACAGAATTATTTTCTCATAGGCATGCAATAATAACCCAGTTTGAAAAAAAAATGAATTATATCCTTGGCCCAAGTAGCTTCAAATGCATTTAGGTATCTTAGGTCCATTTGAAGGCATGCTTTAATTTATAATGTCCCTAAAAATTTGTGTAGCAATAGGAAAAAGACATATTTGACTTCTGCTAATGAGTTTGGCATGCTTAAGACAATAAACTTTTTTTGATAAGCTCCAAACCATACTGAATCTGGCATTCAAATCTGCTTTGGAAAAGAAATTAAAGCAATAGTTTTCATGAATTTTTAAAAGGTAAATTATATTAAGCCAAGGTTATCACTTAAATTAAATGCTTATTTCTGAGTATGATGCATGATTAAAAGGCAGTTACAATTAATGGAAATTATAAACAAATGTTAATAGCTCAGCATTAAAAAAAAAAAAAAAAAAAAAAAAAAAAGCAAAAAGCAAAAAGCAGTGGAAATCTGAGTAAAAAGAAGCCAGGAAGCAGCTGAAAAAGAGACCGGTTCACTGTGAGAAATGTAAGCCTCTCAGACAGTGCTACGGCCCCGAATCCAACAGCTCAGGAACAAGGCCAATTATAGCAAAATATTAAACATGTATGGTGAAGCTGCAAACTTTTAAAAAGAGTTGTAAGAATGAAAGCAGCTGCCTATAAAAGAACCAGGGCTTCAGAAACCTAAAATTTTTGCTATAATTACTACCTGCAGAAGAGTTTTTCTATAGCACACCAAACTCCTCACATGCAGTGTACTTTATAGTATTCAAACTACACATTTTAAAGGGTTAAGATAATACATCTACTATCCAATAGGCAAGTAACATTATCTTCTGAAACAGTTGCTTGTATGACTCTAATTATTGACAGTAAGTTGCTAAGCTGCCGCAAATCAATTCTCTAATACTCATCTTTCTCAACCAGAAATGGCTCACAGGAGATACAGAGAATCATGGAATTTTAGAGTACACAGAGGTTCAATAGACAATACAGTAAAACTCCCTTACTTTTGCAAGTGAGTAAACTAAAACTCAGAGGCTTTAAGTGATACAGCTAACACCAGTTAAAAATGACTAGGAGCCATCAGAATTCTGACTCATAGTTTGCCATTTTTTACACATTATACAACGGACTGTCCAGAATTTCTTCTGTTTCTGTAGATGGGATAACTCAATCTTATTTCAAATGATCATGCTCAGTAGTTTCACATTTTTAATGACTAGTGCATTCATTTCTCAGCAGTCAAATTAATACTATTTCAATTTGGTTTCCTTAATAAGTGGAGATTTATTGTCAGTGAGATCAATGTAACTTCCACTGGCACACACTTGGCTTCCAAAGCATTTCATTCTTGAGAAATCTTTTCAAACTTCTCTCTACCTTCAAAAGGGAAAAATAATAGAAAATTCTGATTTCTTTTCTACTGCCATACCCTACCCAGCCTAATAATAATTGACTCAGCTGGGTTTGTTAATTTGGGCAAAATTTCTTAAAACTCACATATATACATTTAACTATTATTTGAGCCACAGTGAAGAAAATTTGTTCCAAGTTTACCAATGCTTTCATTATTTCATTGAATAATTAGTTTCACCCTTTTATGTAATAAAAGAAAACAACATGCTTCTTGATATTTGTAGGGTATGCAATCGTTGTGTGGCCAAAAAAAAAAAAAAAAAAAAAAAAGTAAAGGATGTGGTAAATTTCTCATTTTAATCAGATTGAGATGGTGAAATAAATACAAGTAGGGGTTGGGGTTCTAGCTCAGTGGTAAAGTGCTCGCCTCGAATTTGGAGGGCACGGGGTTCGATCCTCAGCACCACATAAAAAATAAAATAAAGGCATTGTGTCCAACTAAAAAAATAAATACAAGGATTAAAAAAACTCTAAAAAGGAAATGCTATTGTTTAACTATAAAAAATTCCTTAGACTACATATTTTTATAAGAGTTCAAATTCCTACTAATTCTATAAAAAGATATAATGTAATCATCACCATAGTATCTGCTGGGTAGATTTGCAGGGAAATTTTCTATTATACTTATTAGCATAACAAAAATTCCTCTTAGAAAAGAATGCTTTTCTTTTTTATTCTTCAAACTGAATGAGATAAAACTAACTTAAGCTGTAAGAGGCTACTGCATAAAACAACTAAATGGACAAAAGTAGTTTAAAAGTGTCACATTATGTCTAAGTTGTAATAGTCAAGCAAAGGGTCCAAAACTATTCAAAGACATGATTCTCTTTTCTGTGCCTGCATTATCTGACTTATTGTTTCCTTTCCTTTTTTTATGACTAGGCATAGAGAAAACATCACAATTAAAAACATCACCGACAATATGCATATGCTAAAATATCAGATATTTTGGTTCTTGTCTAGGAATTTGTAATCATTTTCCATTAAATGAAAAATTCTTTTGCAGAGATGCATTTGCACTAGCACATTAGTCCCAATTTGTGATTAAAAATTTTTATTTTGTAGGCAGTTTGATTATGAAAAGGATTAAAGATCTTGCCATGGAAAAGAACAAAACTAAAAGACTCACACAATATAGAAAAAAAAATAGTTGCTTGCCTCATTAACAGGGTACAGTAGTGAACTGAATTAATTTGTCAAACAAAAGGTGCTAGCATGAGGATAAATTTCTTTTCTTTTTTTAAATATCATGACATCAATTATAACCAATGTTAGTTTTGGAAGAAAAATCAGACAAAAATATTAAAGAAAAGTCATTCATCTGAGGTCCAGGAAAGTTTAGAAAATAATTTCTATTAGAACAAAACAACAATGTATTTTGTAAAGCATGAGCAGTATCATGACCAATGGTACCATGTATAAAAAACAACTTTTGATATCTTTTGAAATTAGAATATATACTAATTTATATTATTTGACATGGGCTGTATTATTAAGCTTCAGGTAAACCTTAAACTAAAAAGAGTCATATTTGAGACAGAGAACACATTCTCACTTGGCTAAAATGGCCTGTTTGTACTCAACATCCTTTGGAAAACATTTGTCACACGTACAATACAAGGCTAATAATATACAGAAAAGGGAAGAACCTGCATACTAGGTACAGAGGAAACAGGTTAAGGATGTGAAAGTTCTGCTGCAGAATTATGCTAAGTATGGTTTTCATCTGATAAAGGAAGTTGATGAATCATAATGATCACAGGAGCCTGCACCCCTAAGAAGTAAGAGTACTTCTCACCAGATGGGCCAGGCAGAGATGTTTCTCCTGAAGTGGAGATAAGCCCCAGAGTCATACATAATTTCAAGAGCAGCAAACTTCTCAGAGGAGGTGATGGTGCCTCCATGAGTCACACAAACAGCTAGAAATTCTCTAAAGAGACCAACAATAAAATTCTACTTCAACCCCATAGAGTTATGAAAGCCCTGATAAATACCTTATTAAACAATTGGGACATAAGAATACAACTAGTGTGAAGCATATTGTTACACTAATATTACAGCTGTTTTCACAGAAGGCTTGAAGAAAATTTGAAAGAGGGCAAAAGGAAAAGAATGCTGAATTTAAATATATTTTGTATGTCTAGTATTAGACTGAATTTGTTTTCTTTTTCTATATAATCAAGAACGGAAAACAATACACTGAAAATACACATAAAAACATTCCTTTAAGGCATTTTTAATGAGACTAAGATAATAAAATATCATCCCTCAGCTAGAGTTCTCAATCAAATTTAGGTGGTCTTGGTCTTTGTTTCTGGTTAGCCCTTAAGAAGACACTTTGCATTGCCTTGCCTCTCTTTGCTGTTTTGAGGCTGCAGAGGGCTTCTATTACCATAGCAGTGAGGACTAGGCAGCTGCACACCACATTCTTAGCCTGGCAGAACCTTCCCATTGTGGCTCTCATCCCTTTAGAATACAAATCTGACAGTGTGCTGGTTTCTGGAGACTTCTAAGATATGTTCACTTTTTAAATCTCACTGGCTTACATACTCATATGTATGTACATATTTAGATCCTTGAATGTGATAGTATCTTAATTAATTTTGAAATTTTATGAAAAAAAGCAATATCCACAGCTAATAATGCATGACATCAGAAATGTGACTCACCTGTCTGCTGTGCAGGCTGTGGCAGTGGTTGGTTTAGATGTGAACTGTAATGGACAGAAGGGACAGGGCGATACTGAGGCTGATTGGAGTGATAGTGGCCTGGAGCACAATAACAGGCTGGCATCTAGGATTATAAACATTGAAGACAAAAATCAATTTCATTTGCAAATTTCCCCCACCCTTGTGAGGAACATTAGAGTATATGAATAATAATTCTTTCCAGCCATCAATCAACTGAAACCCGATTTTCTAATTTTTACATTTAATGGAAAAAGTTAAAAAATTCAAACATACAGTATACACTAATGTGCCCACCAATCATTATTTATTTCAGATTTCCCTCTTTTTTAAAGCCAAATACTACTGAAATAACAGGATCTTGTAAGTTGCTGAGGCTGTCTTTGAACTTGTGATCCTGCTGCCTCAGCCTCCTGATTCGCTGGAATTACAGGTATGTGCCACCATGCCTGGCTATAGTTCTATAAATGTCTTAAACTTTTACTATATATCTACAATCTACACATATATTGTTGAGTGTTTAAAAATGTTAATTTGTGGTACTTTACTATATACAACTTCATGAAACTTATTTTGCGATTAAAATCGTTTATGAAACTTATCTTCGTTGAAACATGTACTGCTAGCTCAGTTAACTGCTGAATATCATTCACTGCATAAATAAACCAGTTTATCCACTTCCATACCAATACACTATTGCACATGTCACTTTTTACTTTTCCTCACATTTCCTTTGATTTATTGATTTATTTTTCCTTTCAGAGCTATTCATATCAGTTGTGAATTTCTCTTAATTTGACCTAGGATGAGGTGAAGAATAAATAAATAATTCAGTGGAGCGTAAGTAGGCTCATTTTAGAGAGGGCACAGGCTTCCTCAGGTTCTGTTCTTTTGATTAGATTACTTCTAAGAAGATCAGAGATCTGTGGTGATCTTTAAGGGTACCCATCTCATCTGAAAACCAGCCAAGCATAAAATTCCTTTACTGGTTATAGTCTGAAAATCTCCAAAGTTCATGGCAGTTTTCCTGCCTATGATACACTAGAATAGATGTTAATATATATGGGATCTCTTCATTTACTTTTTTTCCTAGAAGTATCAGCAAGTAACTGGTAAAACCTGAAATCATCATATTCATCATTATGCTTTCTTTTATTCCTTGTAATTAAAAAAAGACATCATATTTATTTAGTTGTAGTTGGACACAATATCTTTATTTATTTATTTTATGTGGTGCTGGGGATCGAACCCAATTCCTCAAGTATTCGAGGCAAGCGCTCAACCACTGAGTTACAATCCTAGCCCCAAGACATCACTTTTTAAGGCAAAAATTGTAACATTATTTTTGTTTTTACAATGCATACAGATGCAATATATATGACAACAATAACAAAAGATAAAGAGAGGGTAAATGGTATTATACTGTACATGACTGCTATACTTTCAAAAGTCACTCGAGGTAGACTTTGGTGAATTAAAGGTACATATCATAGTCCCTACAAAAACAAACATTCACAAGTTTCATAGGGATGTAGATAAAAAGACAGAAAATGGAATATTTAAAGCTCAAATCAAAAGGCAGGAAAAGAAACAAATAGAAATAAGATATATATAGGAAATGGAAAACGAATAGCAACATGGTATATCTAACTATGTCAATAAATATGTTAAATCTAAAGGGTCTAGTAATACTTCCATCAGAATGGATAAAAATCTAAAACCCAACTATGAAATAGACATAAGACAAGCTTTAAGTGAAAGGTTAGAAATAAAAGTATAAAGAAGAGGACACACCATTTAAATGCTACTTGAAGGAAAGCTTATGTCATATTATCTTCAATCTCAGGTAAAACAGAATGCAAAACAAGAAATACTAAAGAGAAAAACATTTCAAAATGATACGAGTTTATTTATCAGGAAGATATAATAAAAATAAGTTGCCTGACACAGATTCAAATACTATAAAAAATGGACAAAATTTAATGGAGAAACAAATTTAAAACAAAAAACAATATGAAAAAAATGAACAATTTAAGTACATATAAAAACATGATGTTTATTAAGAGTGGAAGACTTAAGATGGCAATGATGTCCGAAGAGATCTATATGTTCAGGATTATATCTATCAAAATTCCAATGGCCTTGTTTGCAGAAATGGAAGTTTGTTTTGAAATTCATGGGGAAATACAAGAGACCTGAAAGTCAAAATAATCTTGAAAAAGCGCAAACTTGGAAGACACATAATTTCCATTAAAAAAAATTAATGTACTAATGATATGAAGACAAAAATATAGAATAATGAAGTAGAGTCAAAACAAAACACAAAAGCCCCTTATAGCTGGGCACAGTGGCACACGCCTGTAATCCCAGCAGCTTGGGAGGCTGAGGCAGGAGGATCTCAAGTTCAAAGCCAGCCTCAGCAAAGTGAGGTGCTAAGCAACTCAGTGAGACTCTGTCTCTAAATATAAAATAAGGCTGAGGATGTGGTTCAATGACTGAGTGGCTCTGAGTTCAACCCCTGGTACCTACCTGACTCCCCAAAACCCTTACATTCAAGGTCTATTGATATTCAACAAAGTACCAAGACTCTTCAAGGGGAAAAACAAAGTGCCCTCAATAAATTATGACAGAATAATCAAATAATCACACAAATACTTTACAAAAGAATGAGAGGTGCCCTTACTTCATAACACAAAAATTAACTCAATATGGATACATGACCTGAATACAAGAGCTAAAGTCATAAACTTCTTAGGAGAAAACATAGTCAAAAACCTGCACGGCCTTGTTTTGGGAATGGATTCTTAGATATGCTATTGAAAGTGAGCAACAAAAGAAAATACAGATGATGTAGACTTTATTAAAATTAAAAACTTCTGTACATCAAAGAATGTAATCAACAAAGTGAAAAGACAACTTTATAGAATGGGTAAAAATATTTGCAAATCATACATCTAATAAAGGTCCTAGGGGCTGGGAATGTGGCTCAGGCAGTAGCGCGCTCGCCTGGCATGCGTGCGGCCCGGGTTCGATCCTCAGCACCACATACCAACAAAGATGTTGTGTCCGCGAGAACTAAAAAATAAATATTAAAAATTCTCTCTCTCTCTTTAAAAAGAAATAAAAAAATAAAGGTCCTAATGTCCAGAACTCATAAAGATTTATTATAATTCCACAACATAGAGATCAACATAGGCTATACAATGATTCCAAAGATATTGAAAGTATGATATAAGGGGGATATTAGGAACAACTTTATGCCAAAAAATTTGTAACATAAATGAAATGGACTCAAATTATCAAATCTGATCCAAAGAGAAACAGGAAATTGTAATAGCTCTAAGAAATTCAATCTGAAATTTAAAAATTTTCTTTGCAAAAAGCTTCAGGCACAGATGATTCAATGATGAATTCTAACAAAAAATTTAAGAAGAAATAGCAAAATTCACACACAAAATCCTACAGAAAATAAAGGAGGGAGAATAATACCTAATTCATTTTGAGGCCAGTATGGTACCACCCTGATGATAAAACCAGAGACATTATAAGCAACTATAGACTAATATCCTTCATCAACACAGATGCAAAAGTACTTTATACTAACAAATTTACTCAGCAAAATATAAAAAGAATACTCTACCATGACTAAATGGGTCTGCTCCAGAAAATAAAAGTAAGTTAAACATTGAAAAGTTAGTCAACCTCAACAACTGAATATTTCAAAACAATTGAGAGGATAATGACTGTTCCCAACAAAAAGAAATAACAAAATATCTGAGGGGGTAGATATGACAATTACCCTGATCTGCTCATTACATACTGTATAAATATACTGAAATGTCACATTATACCCCAGAAATATGTACAAATATGTTATTTCAAAATAAAAAAATTTAAAATAACCAGTCAAAACAATTCACCATATTCACAGAATTAAAGGAGAGAAATCACAAGATAACCTCAATAGATACCGAAAAATCACTCCAAAAAATTTAATACTCTTTCATGGTGAAGAGTCTTAACAAATTAGGAATAAAAGGGAACTTCTTCAACTTGACAGAATATGTTTAAAAAGCTTGCAGATAAAACCACACTTAATGATGAAAGCCTGCATTCCTTCCCCCTATGATTGAAAACAAGGCAAGAATATGTACTTTCAAAACTTCTATTCAAGTTGGGAGTGGTGGCATAAACCTGTAATCTCAGTGGCCTGGGAGGCTGACACAGAAGAATGGCAAGTTCAAAGCCAGTCTTAGCAACTTAGTTAGATCCTGTCTCAAAATCAAAATAAAAAAGGGCTGTGGTTTAGTGATTCATCACCCTTGGGTTCAATCCCTGGTACCAAAACAACAACCACCCCCGACCCCCCAAACCTTTACTTAATATTGTATTGGAGTATTTCCCTTGTCAATGAGGCAAGAAGAAGAAAAAACAACAGGCATACAGATTGGAAAAGATCATGGAAATAATCTTGGGTGTAGAAAATTCTAAGCTGTCTACAAAAAAACCTACTAGAATAACTGAATACAAAGGCCACAGGAGAGCAGGTGTAGCTCAATGGTGGAGCCTAGCATATGGGAGGCTGTGGGTTGGATCTGTAGTACTGCAATACAAAACAAAACCACAGAATACAAGATCAACTTATTCCTATATTTGAGATACTAACAATTAACAAATAGAAAATTTAAAAACAATTCTCTTTAGAATAGCATTTAAAAACATGAAAATAAAAACTGTATAAAGAAAACACTAAAATACTGCTGAGAAAAATTAAGATCTTAATTAAGAGAAATTATTTGTTCCTCTATTGGAAGTATCAGTATTGTTAAAACATTAATTCTCCCCAGAAATGGTCTCTTCTTTTTGAAATGTTATTTACATTTATTGTGTTTTCCTTAAGCTAATTAAAAACAAAAATACACCCACATCTCTCTCAGGATCAGAAGGAAATTCAGATTATGTAGTTAAACTCACCAACATTTACCTGTCAATGTGGGTGTCCAACATGTGCTTAACTATCTCCAGATGGGAGAAGATAAGTTTATACACTGTAACAAATTCTTTCCATAAGAATTTAAAATCAGGTCTTTGAAGTGAAAACTGATCGTAAATGAGAGGTTCCAATAAGAAAGAAAAGATGAAAAATCAATGTACCTGTGGTGAGGGCTGCTGGATATATCCCTGCTGTTGGAGCACAGGTTGGCTGACAGGATGACCAGAGGCAGAATAGCCAGCAGTAGGGACTGGCTGCCCAGGTGGTATGGGGGGAGGAGGAGGAGGTGGTGGTGGAGGAGGAGGAGGATGTGGTGGGGGTGCTGCTGTCACAATAAATCCAGACTGCTGCGGAGACTGAAGAACAACAGTGGACTGGTACATGGTGGCATGAGGATCAGAACCATCAGCAGATGCCTGGCGGGCAAGACTCATGTGGCTGAACTGAGAACCAAGGTTATCCTGCTAAAAAAGGGAAAAGTTTGCAATTAATAAGCCTTTTACACATGGTCTGAGCTAATCCATGAAAAGTATTTTATACAAAAAAGAAAAAAACTTCTATATAAAAAAAGTATCTTATACATTTTTAACTGAGTTGCAATAGTATATATTATGGACATCAAACACATCTACAACAGATCTGATTTAACAGAAGAGCACTTTCAAGAACATGAGAACTCTTAAAGCGGAAGGCAGGGCTATTATAATGGCATTATTACAGTTATTTATAAAATATAGCTAATGAGAGCATGCAGAAAAGATCAAAAAATGAAAAGATGTTTATTTAAATAAAGATTAAATACATATTAGTATGTTTAAGTAAAATTGGACATTTTTATATTATACATTTTCTGAAAGTACTTCAAAGACCAGGTAAAGAATAAAGTGATGAATACTTTTTCCTAGAAGGCAGGACTCCAGTTCTGTGCATTTCTGTACCTCAACAATCAAAATCCAATCACCCAGCCCCTCTCTCTAATCTCTTTGATAATAATTTGGTCTTCCATTCTATTCTTCCCTAGTGCCACTAAAGTTAAATGTTACATAAGTGTAATCCAAATGACAGTTTATGCTGCTTCTGCACTCACCTAAGACATTATTATGATTTATGTGTCATCTGACCCAACAGTGTTAAGGACCACCTTCTACTGGTCTAGAAAAATACCACTAGAATAGTATGATGTTTAAATAGAATTATCCTTCTTCCAGGGAGCCACAGATAACAATATATACCTCATTTTATTACAAAGCCAATCCTGAAAAAAAGTGATTTACAAAATTGTGGCAACTGAGTTGCCAAATTAAAGCTGGCATATTTGCAGTTTCTAGTCTGATGGTTTTTAGAAGTAAATTAATGCTATGGAGAAGAAAAAGGATTGCAAATGGGGAACCTGATTTCAATAGTTGAAAATACATAGTTTTACTCTTCCCAAGTAATCTAGTGCCATTACACTAATTCAGTGAATGGATTTGATAGGAAAGAGCATACCTACTGAACATACCTGTTAGCTATACTTAAATAAGTAATATGGTAAAGTATTCTTAAATGAGATACCATATACAACAATGTCAGAGACACACTGAAAAGTCATTTTCTAATTCTAGTGAACATTTCCAAAACATGTTTGAGGCTTTTTGCTATTCTTTTCTGAATATTTTTAACACTATAAAAATTTCTTTTTTTTTTCACACTGGAAGTAACTTTTGGAAATAATTTAGAGCTAAGGCTGATAAATAAGGTTGTCCTAGCTCCAAACAAAGTCACCACCAACAAAACAAAATGTTTCCAAAAAGAGTTGGGGATGATAGTCAGATATAGTTAGTAATCTGACTTGAAATACAATTTCAAAATGTGATGGTCAATATAGTCTAAAAAATAGCAGTATTACTGCAAAAAAATATTAAGGCTGTTAGTAATTTCATTTTAAGGAAAGGAAACTAATGTTTACTTAAAATATACTTCATGCTAGGCATTATGCAGAAGGTACTTTACATTGCTGCTTCAGGGTCACAGCTAATGTGGCAGTGTACTTTATACACTGAGAAGTATAATTTGGGGGCAGACTTTGGATTAAAGGAGGTCCCGTTACTTTATAGTTAGAAATAAAATATCTAGAGATCTTCAGAAAGATACTTAGAAGAGGTCCTCTGAAGCTCTAAGCCACAATTTATTCTAGTAACTGGTACTGAATCTTCTGGACTCATAACACTGGGGACAGAATAGAAAATCTGAATCCAGATAAAACCTGCCATCCTACAACTGCACAGATTCTATACTGATCTCTAAGAGAAACAAAGCTAAAACATTTTAGAACTAGAATAGTCAATCTGAAAATTATCTCATTATGAAAAAGTAGGAAAACATTAGTTTAAATTATCATTATAATAAGCCAATATTACCACTATTTTATGGAAGAGAATTATTACTAACAGATTAGAAAACACTTCCTTTAATACAAATGCACCCCCCTGACATTAAGAAAAATCACAAAAGGTCATAATACACTGATCCCATTCCTGAGTATCTATCACATATCCAACATAAAGAAACAACACAGGAGGTGAATAGAGATATAGTACCACGGAATATTGCTGGGTGGGTGAGACTGGCAGGAGCGGGGGTGGGTAAGGGGCTGTAGAGCACTGAACAGGCTGAGCAGAGGACTGCAGAGGACGAACAGGCTAAAGAATAATAGGTTGGCAAACAATGTTAATGTCAGAATAAAATGCTAGAAGAATTGCATTAAATGGAAATTAATAGTTTTGGGCAACAGCTTTAACATTTACAAAGTCATTTAAAATACAACAGAGGAAACAAAACAATACCAAATGAAGAAACTACACAGTGAAACTTTTGAGAACATTCTATGCCTAAATTTACTTCACAACTAGAAGGATTTTTTTTTGTGATAAAAATACTTCTTTATTATAGATTAATGCAAATAGGTAATTGAGCCATTTTAAATTCTATTATCTAACAAAGACCCCTGGGTTAAATTAGTAAAAGCAAAACTATTTGTACTTTTTTCCTCATTTTTATGGAGGAACTGTCCTATTTAGGTGTATAACACTAAATTATAAATGAAAAAACTTCATTCTTATTATCAGAGAGTAATAACTTACACAATGTTTATGCAAATTATCCTATTTGATAAGGCATGATCAAATACTCTTTTAGGGCCAAAGTTCCTAAATTTTAGCAATTTTGTAAGAAAAATGCATTGTGGGCAACATTAATAGTAACAACTTAAAATAACAACCTTAGTTAACAATACATACATATGCACACACACAAACTCTTTAAAGTAAGGAAGATAAATAATTCCCTTTTAATTAAACATGTTTTATTAAAAGAATACACATTAGGAGCTGAAAAATGAGTTACTAGAAATCTTTATCCACTAATGAAATACTCCTGAGTTCTAGGAAAGAGTTTTTATATGTTTCCTGGGGGCACTAAAAAACAGGTATTCTGAAAAATTAAAAAAAAAAAAAGTTTTGATCATTTGAAAAATTGGGGAATATAGCTGACCATTTATACAATAACATTAGTATATGATTTCATCTCAATCTTATATTTATAAATTTGATTATAAAGGGGATAAGAATACATATAGGCTTGAACACTACTGTGATCCACTTTACAGGTGACAATCAGAACAAGGAAAAAGAAGTGATGTGTAGAAAGTAAGATGCACAAGCAGATGCAGAACCTGGGTACTCTAATCTGTTATTTTTGGTGAAAATGTATATTCATAAAATCTTGCTTTGGACAATAGCTCTGAAGAGAATGATTTAAAAATGTAAGACAAACTAAAGGAATGACTGCTCAGGGAATAATCTAAATCAGGAAAAATTCTGAGGACAACTAAGATTTATGAGTTGCCCTTTTTCAGTACAAAACCAACACTATGGTTTCTAGAAAGCAAAACAAAACAAAAGGTTTAGATTAGTATAGATTCCAATAAAAATGCTAGATTAAAGTGAAAGCACAAAAAGAAAAAAAAAAGTAAATGCTGAACTATCTGTAGAGTAACCTGAGTAACCTCTGGTTGCTCACAAACCTCTGGACTAGAAATGAGCAAGCTTCCTAGAAGATGACAGTGTATATCACACTAATGAGGCACAGTGGCTTTAGAACTTCTATTCAATGTGTTATCAAGACAGATAGCCATTAAGATACAACTTTGAGAAAACTTGACCTTCTATAAGTATCAGATGCAACAAAAATTTTGGTCTTTTTGAGGATAAAAGAAAGAGTACTATGAGAATCAAGAATATGGATTAATGTCTCCCAGTGTCAGATGGTAAAGAGCGAACTGTGGGCTAAAAGACTGATGGATCAAAGTGAAATTCTAAGAAGAAGAGCCTTAGCACTTCCTTTTCTGACTTTGCACTACCTGAAAAACAACATCCATCTAAAGTAATTGGTTTTACATTATATGGTTAAGAAATTAGCCCATTTGGAAGGTTTGGAAATCACAGCATTATTTTGTTTGTTTATTTGAAATTCTGTGAATGAATGATATCAGTGTGCAAAAGATAGCTATTGACATCATTTGATCATTGAGACTTTGCTTTTTTATCTGATAATGAATACCGGAAACACTTAAGACAGTGCCAGGAAAATCAGTCATGGAGTTTGATGCATGCCTCAAAACCTCAAATTATAGCTCAATAAAGCATGTTTTTATACTTTCTTTTAGGATAATCTCTTCTAACTACATCAAAGTTATTTCTGAGGGATAAAAATGTAAAAAATATGATTACAGATAAATCCTCAGAATTTTCTGAAGCTGCCACACTGACATTTTCCCACAAAATTAAATAAAAATGAACTGGATCAAAATCACTCTTGTGAAGCTCTTGTGAAATACATAGCCTGCAAAGACAATTACATGCTAGTAAAATAAAGAGCAAAAATGAATGAAGCCAAGAAAAGAAGTTTTATGTAGTCTGAGTGTGTGTAACCAAATGGAGTTTGGGAAGGAGATATAAGAGTGTCTGGAAGGCACTCTCCTCTACATATATGAATTCATTTGCCTGATCTTAGAAGTGCCTCAAAAACTTTTAAGTTCAATTTAAACAAACATATAAAACAAAAAACCCAACTGCCTTGCCCAAGAGTCTTAATTGGCAGAGGCCAATTATTTTCATGACTTTCGTACTATTTGATAACACAATTAAACTGCTTGTGTATGTTTTTTATCCCCAAAAAACAAATGATATGTCTTGTGAGCAAAGCTAATGAAATTTTTATGCATGGTCTTACATACATTAAAATCATCTTGCAGGGAAAAAGAGGTATAAATAACTTTATAAACTGCTTTTTATATAAATAAATAAACAAAAAATCTTTAAAAGTTAGAAATGAAAATAAGAGTTTAGATTGGCATAATCAAGTTCTCCAAGGATGAAGAACACATCTTTAGGGGAAAAAGATTGAATGTGAAAATATATGTGCAAACACTGAATGTTTAAGCAAATTGAAGAAATTATTAAGAGTACTTCTGCTAAGCAGCTCAGTAAGATCCTGTCTCTAAATAAAATAAAAAATAGGGCTGGGGATGTGGATCAATGGTCGAGTGTCCCTGAGTTCAATACTCAATACCCTCCTATTCCCAACAAAGAGTACTTCTGGGAATTCTCCCAATCTCTGTCTCACTTTCTTACAGGGTAGTTGAATGGAAGAATACCTTGCAGAACTAGAGCAAACCCCTTTAGTCTCTTCTGTTTGATCTGCTGGATCTTACAACAATTTATTTTGCTCACTGAGCCAATAAACAACTTTTATTTTGTTTTAATTTCTCTTTTTGTCCATTTCTTATTGTTATAAAATAGCGAAAAGTAACAGGCATATGAGATATAACCATTCCCTTCTTTCCAAACTATTTTTAGTATTTATTAGTTGAAAGCCCTTGAATTTAAGGCTCACTGTGAGTAATGAGTGGGACATCACTGGTGGCAAAATATTAACATTTTAAGACTTACTTGGGCTACCTTAATTATACTTAGTAAATTTTGTTTCAATATGCAAAAGAAAGTGAACTTGGCATTAGGTAATCGTGGATATGTGCACCTGTGAGAAAATGTGATTAGCTGCTGGTTGTTGAGGTGGTGGGGGTGGCAGAGGTGGCTGTGGAGGTCCAGGCACTTGAGTTCTAACTGGCTGTTGAGTCATAGGAGGATTATACACAACTGGACTTCCATCTGGGTTTATGAAGGGCTGACCTGAAAAATTAGAAAAGGAGAAAAAAGACAATTTACAGTGAAGATTGAAAATAAGTCATTCTACTGACAATTTACAAAACATGTCCACACATTCCTTATCTCCAATTCCAAAACTCCTACTTATAAAAAAAACAAACGATTTTCTTACACTGGGAAATAGACTGATTTGACATGAAGCTATTAAAGTCTTTATTTTTCCTACTTAAATATTCAAATGTTTTGTTGCTGTGTTATTGTCCCAGATCTTACTGAGCTTACTTTATAATACACAGTATTTTCTGAAAAATTCTGAATCATGCAACATATTTTACTCAGTTGTAGGACTGTGTTCCTGTGTGGCTGGCATACATTTTAAAGAAAAAATGCTTGACTATAGGATAATAGATTATTATTCATTAATTTTTATTAGTGGATGAGAAATATTTAACTTAGAGGCTGTGCTGAATATATTTCATTAATGAAGGATAAAATTAAGATGGTTGACAGCTTTAAACTTCAAATTTTGAGTTTGATGGCAGTGTCCTTATTTCATAATTTCAAATTTGAAAAAGTTGTAAGTAATTTATTTTTAATTATAATTTCTAAAACAACTTCTTTTTACTTCCTATGAGCCTTATTCACTGGTAAATGAAAAAGTCAGAGAGAACTTTGGTACAATACTCTGTATACATGTGTTCTAAACAACTCTTTCTTATTATATAATGTAGCATTTCATGTAAAAAAATAGTTAATAGAAATAAAAAGTAAATAAATCTCCCATAATTTTATAGCTAATATTTTGTATATATTCTTCTAGACTTTTATTTGATGAAGCAATAGAGAGATTCAAATATCAGTGTTTTTCTTTACAAGGCACTGAGTTATCATAAAAGAAGAACAATAATTATGTCAAAAACTGTTCACTGGCTATGATACCCTTTTAGTGAGAATACAGAGGAATAGAGATAAATTGAACTAAGAATAGAGATAAATTGAATACATTCTAAAGAGAAAATTAATATTTTCATTTTTAAAAAATTTAAAACATGAGTTAATATGGTTTTGGTGACATGAAAAATTAATTTTTTTAATGACATAAAAAAATTCTTGGGCTGGGGCTGTAGCTCAATTTAATATTTTCTTAAATTGCCTTTACATCATCCTTTCTTACATATTAAACCACTCTCCATTTTATTGTATTTTTTTGAGGAAACTTATGGCATATAATAAAATAATATTCGAGAGAAGACTATACTCATCTATTGCTACAAAATAGGAAAAGTCCACCAAAGTAAAATAATTTCATCAGTTAGCTTCCTGATAATTTATGTGACAGTTATAGACAACAAAAACAAGTCAGGCAAGATATCTGTTGACTGCTAAATAATTTGGAAAAAATAGAAAACAAAAACAAAGTGGTAGAGCACATTTGGATGACAGCTGGATCAGAAGTTATTTAAAGGCTGTCTGCAAAAAGTTAGATGTACTACAACACTTCTCAAAAATCGAAGAAATCATATTTGGACTCACTAAAAGTATATATAATTGATCAGTTTCTCAGTCTATCAACACATAAGAAATTTAATTAAAATTTTTTTTTTGTAGTTGTAGATGAACAGAATACCTTTATTTTTATGTGGTGCTTAGGATTGAACTTAGTGCCTCACATGTGCTAGGCAAGCGCTCTGCCGCTGAGTTACAGCCTCATGTTTTCATGCCACCAAAACCATATTAACTCATATGTTTTGAATTTTTAAAAAATGAAAGTAATGAGTTCTAAGCCATGGTTTTCTCTACTACAAACAAAAGGAAAGGGCAAGGACACTAGAAAGATCTGACACTTCCACTTTTATGTGGCCTAACCACTGCCTTTATGACTACATCATCTACATCCTCAAATTTTAAAGTAAAGGTATCAAAAGACCCAAGATTGCTTTCATTACCTTTCCAAATAATTTTAAAATTAAAATTTCTTTGCATGTTCTCACCAGTGGAATATTTGAATGGTCTTGCAAGAAATAAGAGATATAATTAACTGAATAAATTGCTTTTGATATATTAAATAAAATTGGAATGAAAACAATACATTGGATTATCATAAAAGAAAAACAGAATCAACTATGTGAAATAAACTATTCGTTGACTATGATACCCATTTAGTGAGAATACAGAGGAAGAGAGAAATTTAACTAAACAATATTTTCTTAAATTACCTGCATAACATCCTTTCTTACACAATAAACTGCTCTCCATTTTTCTGCAATCTTTTAAAAGATCATGTTTTCTCTCTATAAATCATTTTTTGTCACTCAACATAGTGAGATATATTATAAGTGTGGTTTATATATCTCTCTGAGATTTAGATTCCTTCTCTATAAATGGGGATTTCACCTACCTAACAACGTTGTTATAAAGATTATAAATGAAGTATTCAAAAACACCTAACACAGGATATGGCACAAAGTAAATGCTCAATAGATGTACTATTAGTTAACTGCAAAAAATAAGAACATGTATGGTCAATACTAATTCATAATGACTATTCATTTTCTTTCAACAAATTATGTCTCAGAGCTTTTCCTCTGTAGAAAACAACCACCACATTCTCAGCAGAAATTAAGTATGGGATTTTTTTCCACTTCATTTTATATAATGATTAAGAGCTGTTTACTTGGTTCTTCTTCATAAAATACATACCCAGAATTTGTTTTATTGAATGAAGCTCTCTCAAAGGTGGCTGTCTCATTTCTAGGAAATGAACTAATCTTTAATTGTAGTTAGGCCATTATTTAGCCTTGAAGATTTCATAGATGTCATAGGGGAAAGTGCCTTCTGTTTTTTTCTTTGACTTTTTTTAAATTGGAAAGTGCTTTCTGATTTAAATGTCTTAAAATTTTCTAGGGTAAGTTTTTTTTTTTTTCTAAACACTGTTCATCTTTTTATTGAATATTCTGGTAAATATTTCACATTAATACAGGCTACATTTAGTAGAGCCATTAAGGGTAAGTGTTTTTATTAAAGTTCTTAGGAAAATGTCAGTTATTTGTGAAAAATAAAAAGCTGTCAAACACTTGCACAGATAATACATTTACAAAGTATCTTTTATTTTCAGATAATTTCTACTATCTCAACTGAAATAAACAACTTTTTCTGGATACCAACCTGTTTGTGGGTTGATCAGAATACTGCCAGGTGGTATGCCTGTAGCTTCCAAGGGAAGCAAAAAGAAGCTAGTGCTAGGAGATGCGACTTGCCCATTTAGGCCACCATCAAAGGAAAGAGAACTATGAGTGCTGACAGTTGGATAGACGACAGGTGCGCCATGAGAAGACTGGCTGAGAGCTGTACCTGGAAGAGGCTGCTGGATGTGAGAAAGAGAGCCCGTAGATGACCCTACACTACCAGAAGACTCAGAACCTAGGGGAGGAGTAATGAAAAATATGGATTTTTTAAACTTTATATAAAAACATAGGCTTTAACAATGTTACAATAAAATTCACATTGCATAACATGCAGTTATCACATAAAAGCAATGGCTATTTTTGATTTACTGTTCAATTTGCTTACCCTCCCCCCAACACAAACAAGTTTAATAAGCAAACTGATCACATTAAGTTGTCAAAAAGTCATAGCCAAAGCATGCAACTTAAGCAAGTTTATAATAACATCAGCCACGGACAGCCACAAAAAGCACATTATCCACATTCCCAAAAGGACAAAGTTATGTGCATTTTACCTTTTAGATTAACACCTAGGAATATACAGATTACAATTTTCCCCCAGGAAAAAGAACTTAGTACGGCTAAATGCCGCAAACCTCTTATATCAGAAACCCCTTATCTATAAGAACACAGAAAGATTAAGAATAGTGTAGGAAATAACAGAAACGATAAATTCTCTATTGAGAGAAACTGTCAAGTTTCACTGCAGAATTTCATTTCTCAGCTTACAATCATAGCATTTCTATAATGTAAACTCAACTTTCAATTTTCTTATCAAGGGACAGAGATAGCACCAAATATATTCCAAGTACTTACATTTAGCATCAGCTTAAAATTTATTTCTCACTAAATTAATAAACTAATTTGATAACTGAATCTGACTGCTTTTATGCTTGCAATCTATGTAATCTCTACCACAGAGATGGAAAATGGCATTGACTTCCAGCATAATGGGTAACGGTGGACAATGAGACAATGAAAGAATGGAAAATATTTGAACAATGCATATAGTTAGATTAGGTTTTGAAAATGAAAGTTGACTTTGGGATAGACAGTCTTTTTTTTTTTTTTTTTTTTTGGCATTGGGGACTGAACTTGGGGCACATTACCATTGAGCTATATCACTAATCTTTTTTATTTTAGAGATAGGGTTTTGCTAAATTGCTGAGGCTGGCCTCAAACTTTAGATACTCCTGTATATCAGCCTCTTGAGTTGCTGGGATTACAGGCATGTGCCACTGCACCTAGTGAGTTGGAGAGTCATTAATGAAATGAAATAAACCACTATGATGAACCATATAGACTGCCTTAGGAAAGACAGTTTCTATTTTGTATCAAAATGGCTCTTGACAAGAACTCCATCAATTTATCCTAGGAATTAAAAAAATCATTTTCCCTATTAAAGGATTAAGTAATATTTATTTTCACCTTTGAAGATAACATAGACTGTTTATACTACATGTTCTCAAAATGTTTTAATTTGGCTCTTTTTCTAAATGACTTTCTCATAATGCAGTAATAGTTCTTTTTTAGAATTGTAACCATGAAGTGGCCATTTTAAAATAAATGCATATTTGGTACATATGCTGATTTTTTCATATTCATAATATTTGCCTATCTTTAGCAAGACATCATAGTCACTAAGATATTTTTAATATATCCATATTTTAAGTTAAAAAGGTGGCAATTGAAATTCACAAGTCTTAAACATTTAAAGCACTGGCTATAGTCAGGTATTTAAAAATTTGGTTATCCTGAAATGTACCCTTCAAATCTTGCCTGCATAATGCTAGGTATCTATACTAATCCCCCAAATCCAGGGAGAAACAGCCATTTCTGAACTTCCTGTTTATTGGGGACGGGGGCGGGGGGTGGGGGAGGGATAAATATCTACAAGGGTCCTAAAAGGATACATAAGCTTCTTTTGTATTGAAGTCGACTAGTAAAATTGTAAAAAGAAAAAGTTATATATCAATGTATTCTAAACACAAAACAGTTAAGAGAATGAGACTATTAAAATTTCCAGCCATTGATAACAGTTACATCATACTATTTTTCCTTGGTTTTTAAATTTCTTAAAAACTTCTAACAATTTTATTCATTTTGGAAAGGGAAATATAGGACTTCATGAAAAATATCAATCAATACCTGACAGTATTAGCTGAAAACCCAGTGTTAAATAATTGAAGGTAAGAAATCATGCTTTCCAAAAAGAAATAAGCAATGAAGAATTTTCAATTACCTCTGGGCACCAAGAGGTGTGCCATTAAACCTACCTAATTTTGTCACAACAAACAAAAATTTTTATTTTGATTGAAATTTGTAAACTATCTCTAAGAATGAATTCTAATGTTAGTGCACTACAGGTAGCAATTTTACATTTTAGATAATCAAAGCCACATAATAAAAAGTTAAGACAACATCAGGAAACTAATATTTTGATTAGATAGGATTAAGCAGATATTTATACCTGTTTTAGAAAGCCTGCCTATGCTTTTGCTGCTTCCAGAACTATCACCTCTTGTCAGGACCGAGATTCCACTAAAACTGCTGGCTTTGGTTACAGCAGGCTTCAAATTTCGCAGGGAACTATCTGAATCTGTGCTGCTCCAGGGCCGTGGTTCTGAGTATTTCAACTCATTCTCAGTGCTGCTTTGATGGCTATTGGTTGATCTCCCTGAAGCATCTTTATTAACTCTGTAATTTAGAAATAGAACTTTGAAAAGCTAATAGGGGAAAGAAAAGAAAGAATAAAGAAAAAATGCTTTAATTTTTCAATACTGCATTGAAAACATGCTTCCAATACCTAAATATCTGGCGCCTCTGCTGGGTACTACTAGCATCCTCGTCTTGGATTCTGTTGGCATTTGAATAAGACATTTTAATTTTTATTAACATCAGTCAGATATTTACCAAAATAGATGTCAAAAATTCTCTTACCTTTTGTCAATAATGTAATTCTCTTGGGAACATAGGGACTAGAAAGAAAGGAGAGAGATAAAAAGTTGAGCTTTAGTCAAATACATAATGCCACTTGTAAACCAACAATGACAACAAAATTCACACGTAATAATATTTAAAAAGTATCCCCACCCCCAAAAAACCTCCAAATTGGTGATAAGAATAAGGATACACATATAAATTATAATGGAATTTTTTGTGGCTTGGAGATACTATGCTTATTTTTATTTTGTACTAGAGACACTTTGCCATTGAGCTACACCCCCAGCCCTCCTCATTTTTTATTTTGAGCTGGTCTCACTAAATTGTTTACAGCCTTGCTACATTGTTGAGGCTGGTGTTGAACTTGCAGTTCTCTTGCCTCAGCCTCCTGAGTCACTGGGGTTATAGGTGTGTTCAGGTACTATGCTTACTTTTTTTTTTTTAATAGTTGAACATAATACCTTAATTTTATTTATCTATTTAATTTTATGTGGTGCTGAGGATTGAACCCAGGGCTTTGCACATGCTCTACCACTGAGCCACAACCCCAGCCCCAACTACTATGCTTACTTTTAATAGCTATGTATCTTGATGCCACTGGTTGTATGGTCCAAATTAATTTGAAATTCAAATATTCTCTTCCAAACAAGTGAATGCATTTTTGTTATATATTCAAAATATATACCAGTTTACTGATTCTGCTTCATTCCCTTAATAAATATTTGATTAACAGAGTGAACAAACAGCTATGCTTTTATGGAGTTTATAGTCAAATTCCTCTGGTGCTATTAACTGAAGTCAGGCAACAATCACTTTTGTTTGTTTTATTAAAACCGTCTTCTGTACAGTTTTCTAGCTACCAATTTTTGCCTTTTTCATTCAGTTTATACAAGAGGAGCCAGGGCAATTTCTATCAAAGGTCATTGTGATTATACTTCTATCCTTCATGGATCCCTGCTTTAGCAGAGGAGTCAACAAACTATGGCCAGCCACTTATTTCTGTTAATAAAAATTTTTATTTAATTTTTTTTAGTTAAAGATGGACACAATACCTTTATTTATTTATCTTTATGTGGTGCTGAGGATTGAACCCAGGGCCTTACACATGCTAAGTGAGCAATCTACCACTGAGTCACAACCCCAGCCCTGTAATGAAGTTTTATTGGAACATGACTACTTATTTATGTACTGTCTCACTAAAAGTCAGATTTGAGTAGATGTGATGTGAGAAAAACTATATGGTTCAAAAAGCCTAAAATATTTATTATATGGTCCTTCATAGAAAAAGTTTTCAGACACACACACACACACAAACACATACACACACAACCACCACCACCACGACCACCACCACCTGAAGTCCAGATACTTTAACAAACTTCCAGGGCTCAAGTCACCTGGTTCCTGTTTTCTCTGACCTAAACTTTCTATACTTCCTATGCCAGCCTGGCTATAACCCTGTCACTGATTTTTCGAGTTCTTTATATGACAGTTCCCCCTTACCTCTGGGCCTATGCATATACTAACCATAAACTTTTAACTCTTTACTCCAGTAGATGTCCTCTCAGAGGATAATTCTGTCACTTCCTACCAAATTCTGGTTTGTGGTTCTTCTACACTTGTCCCATAGTTTGCAGTACTTCATGGCTATGTCCCCTATTTTACCTTCATATCTCTATACAAACCACACAATAACAACATATTGTTATTATTTATCGGGGCAGACCTCATTTATGTTACGAGAGAAAAGTAGATCTAATGTAGGTTCTGCATTCAGCAGACCTAGACTGAAATCCCAACTCTGCTATTTTCTAGCTGTGTGAATTCTGGCTATTTTGCTTTGCCTTCTGGTATCTGAGTTTCTCTATGTATAGCATAAAAACATTGACAGTATTGATCACACAGGGTTGTTTGGGGATAAATTATTACAAACTGACAATGGATATGTTCTTCAGTGCCCAGCATAGTACTAAGTAAGTAATCAATGAGATTTGTTAAATTTATAAATTCTTTTAAAGAATGGTCTGAATTTTAATGTTATTTCATCTTTTTCTTTTAAGACACAGAAAATTTCTGTATGTAGCAGTGTTAGCACATGTTTCATACATTTATATATATTCCTTGAAGAGTACTGAGTACTGCAAAGAAGAGGTGCTTAGCAAATGCTGGTAAAAACAAATTGATTCTCCGGCTGGGGATGTAGCTCAGTGGTAGAGTACTCGCTCGCATAGCATGTACAAGGCCCTGGGTTCAATCCTCAGCACCACAAAAAACAAAAATAAAACAAATCAATTCTCTTCTGACAAATATGTATAAAATAATTAGTCATTTATAATCACTTATAAAGTTAAAACGATTATTAATAAAAAAATTAATTAGAATATTTTAAAAGAAATAATAAGTTATTTATTAAAGCAAGTCTACTACAATCAAATAGGATTTATAACATATGACTCGTAGACAGTTACCAAAGTTCTAAAAATTTCAGATCTGTCAGAAGTCTGGAGAAAAAAACTACAAACATATACTAAGTCCAACAGTCTCAGTGACTCCTGTCATTTGCTTCTACCTTTTCTGAAATTTTACATTAGTGCTGCAATGTAGTATTCTGTAAACTATTAAATTATTAACATAAACAAAATGTGTCAATATTTCTAAAAGGTGACCTTATGTGTAAAATAATAAACATAATCAATAAATTAAAGAGGAACTGAGACCCTACAATGCAATTAGAATGTATTCTAACATAAAGTCCTAAATATTGGTACATACATCTTGGGAAAATATTCGGTCTCGAGCTTTCTGGTATTCTTCTTCTCTTTCTTCTATAGATTTGCTTCTTCTGTCATCTCTCAAACGTATTCTCATCTAAAGAAAAGAGAACAATTAATTCTTGGGAAAATGAATGTTGTGGTTTAGATATGGTGTTCCCCCAAAGCTCACAGTTCAGAGGAGAAATGATTGGATTATAAAAGTCTTAACCCAATTAGTGAATTAATCCCCCAATAGGGATTAACTGAGTAGTAATTGAAATGGGAGAGGTGGGAATTGGGGTGTGGCTTTAGGGTATATATTTGTATCTGACAAGTAGAGACTCTCTCTGCTTTCTGATCACCATGTGAACTGCTTCCCTCTACCACACTCTTCCACCATGCAAGGAGGAATGGAGCCGGCTGCCTTTGGACTAAGACCGTGAACTGAAAATAAAACCATGAAGCTCTTAAAAAAACCTTTCCTCCTCTACAATTGTGCTGGTTGGGTCCTTTAGTCACAGCAGTGAAAAAGCTGACTAAAACAATGAACTACTGGTATAATAGGTCTTGCATGTATAAAAATGCCATGTTTGCTCTAGGTTACCTGGTTATCATCTTTGTCAAAACTAGAGTTGTCTCTCTTAAGGATATATCGTTTCTGAAAGTCGTCACCTCTATCATCCTTAATATGTTCATTAAATTTCTGATCAGGTCTAAAAAAGACAAAACAAAACAAAGGAACAAAAAAGATAATGCACAGTATTTACAGAAAAATCAAACATAACATTTAATGAAAAGTAATAAGTTACTTATTAGTGCCGTTAATAGACATTTATCTCACTTTTTCCTCATAATTATCTCACAAGAAAACACTAACTATCCCATCTTACAGGTTCAAATATCAAGCTTTAGTCATGGAAGTGGCTTTAGGACTTGCACAAGTTACTTAATCTATTTCCCAGTTTCCTCATCTATAAGATGGGAATTATAATGTATCTATCTCACAGAGTTGTTCTAAAGATGAAATGAATTAATACAGGAACAACATTTAACATGGTAAACACTCAGGGGAAGTTTGTTATTTTTATAAATATTATTGAGAAAATTGAGGTTCAAATAGCTTAAGCCAACATTCAAGGTCAAAGGACAAGTACATGACTGAGCTATAGATGGAGTCCAGAACAGTCTGACAAAAAGCCTACATATCTTCTCTCCATTGCCACCTCTAAATATATAAGAAAATGTGGTACATGTAAGAACATATAGCACTATAGCGTATATATTACATTCCTATATTACCTAGTCTTCTGTTATATAACTGGAAGTAATCAAATATTTTGGGCTGAATTAACTAGAAACTTAAGAGACTATTTCAAAATGTACCCAAGTTACTAAAAATTCCTGAGAGTGTGTGTGTGTGTGTGTGTATAGGTAACTAGGGATTGAACCCAGGGGTGCTTAACCACTGAGTTACATCCTCAACCCTTTTTAAAAATGTTTTGAGACAGAATCTTTCTAAGATGCTTAGGGCCTCACTAAGTTGCTGAGGCTGGCTTTGAACTTGTGATCCTCCTGCCTCACCCCTCAAAGCTTCTGGGATTATGGGCCTGAGTGCCTGGAACCAAAAATTCTATATTATAGCAGGGCATGGTTTTGTTTTACATTAACAGGCTAGAAAAGAAGTTCTTTTTTGGAGGTGAACATTGCAACCTAAAATAATGAATATGAAGTCCTAGAATATATTTTATAGCAGATTAGTCTTTTCAGACTAGAAATGTTGTAAATTCCACTGATACTAGAAGACAGACATATGGTTCTAGCCTTTGGAAAATATAATTATGAAATTTCATCTCCCCAAATATATGCTCAGCTTCAAATATTAATTCAATAAAATTCTGGGACTTAATGTCATCCTATTCTAACAGTGAATTTTTCTTTTAAAATATATGATATAGACAAATAGATCTAATAGTCACAAAATCTTAATGAATCTTATTAGTTTTTAAAATCAGGTTCAAATATATATAAATATATACAGATATAAGTAAATATATATCTGTATATGTACGCATGTTTATTATAAAGGTACGTAAGTATGTGAATACTCTTAGAAAATTCCTAATCATAATCCCAAATCCCCCATTTTCAGAAACTAACATTTCATTATATATAGGACCCAAATAACACTGCTGAATATTTGTTGTAATGTGAATTTTTAATAAAGTACTGACTCCTGTAAATTATGCAGAAGATTTAAAAATGAGAATAATTTAAACAAGCAAAAGAAATCTCTATTATAATAATAAACAGATTTAGATGTGTGAAATGGAGTAGATATCTGCATAAAGCTATATAAAAAGTAAAAAGGAATACAAACAGCTTTGTAATCAAAATTATGGGAAGAATGCTTTCCTTTGGGATTTGGAAGATTATCTATTTGGTTCTGACAATGGCAGTATCTTGTTTTTGTCATACGATTGCCTCATTTACTAATGACATCTATTTTAGTAGTTGTTCAAACTCACATTTTCTTACTCAAGGAGATTGTAGTTGAGTGAAAGATTGTTATTCCAAAGTGAACTCTAAGGTTTAACCAAGGGCCTGGCAACTTTTCTAAGAGCAGCTGGATTCCCCACACCAAATAACATTGGCAGGCATTTCCGCTAACCTTAAGACTGTCTTACCTCTTTGTTTTATAGATGCCTGAATTTACTGCCCTGCAATCGCCAACTTCCCGCTCCATTGAGACACCCCAGTGGACACCGGGTTGTTGACATCCACAACACCACTGGTTCAAGGCTGGAGCGGGTAATCTCCCTATGAGGAAAAGGTAAGTTTGTTTTTATTCAATGTGGAGCAGATCTCTAAGGTTTTCCGATTTACAACCTTCTTCATATCCCAGAAGATATAAAACAAAAATACAGTGTAACTTCAATGATCCGAAATGTTTAGTAGTAATTACGTTATCAACCCAGACTTCTTTAAGCACATCATAATTAGCTCTGCTTAGCTAAACTACTAATTACCATGATAAAGAGAACCCTAAAGCTTTCTGATGTAATTCATAGAATTCAAATAACTGAGGTTACACTGTATTGAAAACCTTAGAGTCATCAGTCAAAATGTTAGTCAAAATGCCTGCTAATGTACATGTGCTTAGGAATCCAGCAGCTCTGAGTAATGTTGAAAGGTATTGGTTAAATGAATTTGGTTAAGTTAAAAATTTTGTTCACTTTTAGTTCAGCTCATATCTTAATGATTAATATCCTACTTTAGCCATTATATAACTAATTGGAAAAAGACTAACTGATAACAATATTTTAAGAGCAAGGAGTCAACAGATGAAAATTAAATCAGATCCACATTTTTAAAATAATCCCTAAAGAGAGGGCCTTTCACCCAAGACAACTATGTTTATTAATTTTACTTGTAGGAATGATTGTTTTAAAAATACCAAATGTATGTATTTAGTTGACAAAAGACTATTTGAAATGGAAGAAAACCAATTTAGTTCCAGTAAGCAATATGGTAGCTATAAAGATAAAGGTCTTTATAGCAGAAGGGACAAAGATGATTTAAACTTAAAAGTGCAAACTACATGGTTCAAACACAAGACTTTGAGAAAAGTCCGATTTCAGGAAAGGCAGAAAAATAATGGATTAAAGAATATTTTTTATAGCATCTGAAGTCAACTGCTGCTTATTACTATTGTCCCATGCTGCCACATATGAAATTAAGAAACAAAATCCTTTTGAAAGGCAGATACCAAATTTAAGGTGAACTTAACAAACTGCTTTAGGATAAGACTTACAAATAGAATAGGTGCTATGTACATGTAATAACTTGAATGTCTCTGCACGGGGCCTTCTACTTGCAATATCAGCACTGATTATCTACCAATACTATAAAACAAAAGCTCCTCCTAACCATTTAAAAAATTTCCTCAGCAAGTTTTACATACATAGCCCAGGAAGGGAATGTAGCAATATGGACGATGCTATATTAACCAACAGTCACAATTTCTTGAGGTCTGCTAGAGGAAAGGAGCAAAAATGGGCTTTTGGAAAGGGTAGTAAAGTGATAGACAGGAGATAAATTAAATGTGAAAATTAAAAAAAAAATTGTAAAGACAAATTCTGCTCATTAAAAACAAAAACTAAAACTAATTTGCCTGAGGCTGGCCATGGCTATCTAAATTATGTAAATTAAAAAAATCTTTAATAGAGAGTAGCTAACAAACATGGCTGATATTATATTCTGAGTTAATTATTCAAAACACGTGTCCCGGACTCATCTTTCTCATTTCAGTCCAGGTGGGTCCATTTTTTCCTAGTGAGCTAAATGTATTTGTAGGTAATATCACATACGGTTATCATGACATTTATTTAGACTGCTAAAACATGTGGAAACCCTGAGATGAAAGATGCTCTGGGAAGGTAAGTATTAGTACATAGACATATAACATGTACCTACATCTCTTGACACTTACATTCTTGTATTGCTAGTTTTGTTTACTATGACAGACTTCCCACTCTGATCAACATTGTGGTCTAATCCAAAGTAAGCGGCTACTCTGTGTAATAGCATCCTATGGTAAGATGTCATTGGGGGGAATTTTTTACGTGGAGACCTAGAAGTAGAAGAAAAACCAATTTAGTAAGTCAAGAAGAACTGTGATGATAATTTTTTTCTTGTTAAATGTCAGGACTTACTCATTATTACCAATGAAATCTAAAATTTCTTGTTCCAATTTCAGCAGCATCATTCTGTCCCTGAAACAAAGTATGAAGACTTTTGTATGTAAAAGCTTAATCATAAATGCCAACAGGTTATGAATTTTCATAGCTATTTTCCCTTTTATACATTCAGAACTATCATAAGCTTGATGTGAAAATATTTACATGCTTTCTAACAAATGTTTTAAGAGACTGAAAAATGATTTTTTTTCTGTTTAAATTTTCATTATGGAAATTTTCTTTTTTTGTGTGCTTTTTTTTATTGGTTGTTCAAAACATTACAAAGCTCATGATATATCATCTTTCATACATTTGACTCAATTGGGTTATGAACTCCCATTTTCACCCCAAATACAAATTGCAGAATCACATCGGTGACACTCTTTCATTTTTATATAATGGCATATTAGTGACTGTTGTATTCTGCTACCTTTCCTATTCCCTACTATCCCCCCTCTCCCCTCCCCTCCTCCCTCTCTACCACCTCTGCTGTTGTTCAATTCTCTCCCTTGTTTCCCTCCCCCTTTCCCCTCACAACCTCTTATATGTAATTTTGTGTAACATTGAGGGTCTCCTACCATTTCCATATGCTTTCCCTTCTCTCTCCCTTTCTCTCCCCCCACTCGTCTTTGTTTAATGTTAATCTTTTCCTCATGCTCTTCCTCCCTGTTCTGTTCATTATGGAAATTTTCACACACAAATGCACACCTGTGGAGAGAGTGTGTAATATACACACAACTTTAACAATTACCAAACGTGGCCATTCTTAAATGCATTCTGTTCTGCTAAGTATCATTATGCTATAGTTTGCTCTTAAAATATATGGAGTAGATTAGTTTTTCTTCCTCATTCAATAAAGCTGAGAGTTAGCAGGAAAACAGCCATCTTTAGTTAAGCTCATGGCTTTGTTACCATGCTGAACTCCATAGAAACAGTACTCTGAAGAACCTGTATTGCTAATAACAGGAATACTCCTAAGGGAATATAATGCTAGTATGCAGTTGGGGCTTTAGCAGAGAAGTATAAACTACATTACTAACTATCACAGAAAAGAAGGACTTTTCAATCATTCTGTAAATTGCTATTGTGTACTTTTAAGGCTTTGAGAACTATTCCCAGAAATATCAAAGTAAAACCAAAGATGTCCAACATATACAACAAATTAGCACTCCAGGGTCCTATTTAGTACAGTAAGGCTGTAACAAATTAATGGTACCACTTCACAAAGGTGCACAAAACAAGAACATTGCTCTAGTTTTTCTATGCTCTCTGGAAATTTCATGTGCATGTGGAAAAACAAAACAAAACAACCCCTCTTCCGCCAACCTAACATAACCTTAAGGGTAGAAGCAAATCATTCAGTTCTGTCTTCCAAATTTTAAGAATAAGAATTAAGAAATGATGGGCTGGGGATGTGGCTCAAGCGGTAGCGTGCTTGCTTGGCATGCGCAGGGCGCTGGGTTTGATCCTCAGCACCACATAAAAAATAAAGATGTTGTGTCCACAGAAAACTAAAAAAAGAAAATGAGATCAAAGGGTTAATGGCTCTCTAAAATAAACACTATATAGGAGAATCTTTTCAAATTTTAATACAGGAGTTAACAGATCTGGATTAGGTCACCTAAAAGTCTACGCATCAATCATGAGTTTGATTCTCTCTGTACACTGCAAAACAAGTTTCATAAAACTAACATGCTGAATTCCATAGAAAGTTCATATATTCAACAACTATTTAGTCACATTTTTCACTAGTTTAAAAAGTCAAGAGAAAACTATGTCTACCTGGTAATTTCAAACCCAAAAGCTGAGAAGAAAATTACATTTTAACACAAATTCTAGCAACATTCAATTTTGCCCTCAGACCCGATTCTTTCATACTCTCTATCTTAGTACCACCTCATACCCAGTGTGTCATATTAGAAGCATAAGAATTTCAGGCCTGTACCATTCTTTTTCTAATTCTCCGACTCTGTTAATGTCTGCTAAAAATTTTGTCTGCCTTTTATTTTTTCCATTGCATCTCTGGCTTGATTATTATAACGGTAGTAAATACTCTCTCCCTGTATATTTCCTTATTTTTTCCCAATCTATTCTTTATGAAGCATGGATAATAATATATAATATATATGATGTATTATATAGATTTTTTGGGGGGTGTACCAGGGATTGAATACAGGGGTGCTTAGCCACTGAGCAACATCTCCAGCCCTTTTTATTTTACTATTTTTGAAGACAGGATCTTGTTGAGTTACTTAGGGCCTTGTTAAGTTGCTGTGGCTGGCTTTAATTTGTGATCCTCCAGCCTAGCTTCTAAGCTGCAGGCATGCGCCACTGTGCCCAGCTGGATAATCTTTTTAAAAAATTTGTTCTAATTAGTAATATACAATGGTAGAATGTCTTTTGACACAACATACATAAATAGAGTATAACTTCTCATTTTTCTGGTTGTACATGATGTAGAATCACACTAGTCATGTAATCATATGTGTACATCGGGTAATAATGTCCGATTGATTCTTCTATCCTTTCCACCCTAATACCCTCTCTCCCCTCCTTTCACTCCCCTCTGCCTAATCCAAAGTACCTCTATTCTTCCCTAACCCTCTCCCCCTGCCCCTTATTATGAATTAGCATCCACATATCAGAAAAAATATTCAGCTTCTGTTTTTTTTGGGGGGACTGGCTTATTTTGCTTAGCATGATATTCTTCAGCTCCATCCATTTACCTGCAAATGCCATAATTTCATTCTTCTTTAAGGCTGAGAAATATTCCACTGTGCATATATGCCACATTTTCTTTTGGATAATGATCTTTTAAGAATATATATATGTGACCATGTATTCCCTTGCTTAAATCTGCTATGGGTTTCCCACTGCTCTTAGAACTGAATTTCTGTAACATGGCCTACAAGAACAGGCATAAACTGGTCTTCATCAATTTCTCCAGCCTCACTGCCTGACCTAACTCAATTAAACTATTTGTATTCTTGCTTATCTTTGTTTCTTGAATATGCTCTTCTCTTTGCCTAAAATATCCTCTTAATATGCTTTTCTTAAATTCATTTCTTTTTTCAATAGCATTTATCACAATTATTATCTCATTTCATCAGTACTGTTAGTTATTTGTATTATATGTATATAAAAAACCACCAAATATATTTTTTGCATGGAATAAATTAATGAAATTATTTTATCCAGAAGGTCTTTAAATATCCCTCCTTAAATTTTTGGGGAAGGATGGGGATTTCTATTTCATAAATGTTTCCCCCAAAGAATGTATTTGCTTAGCATAAGACCTCTTTTATTAAAATATCTTTATTTTTATTTATTTTTATGTAGTGATGAGTATCAAACCCAGGGCCTCACATGTGTGAGGCAAGCACTCTACCACTGAGCTACAACCCCACCCCTATAAGATCTCTTTTTATCTCAGCTTTTAGGGTTAATTTATTTTGAGATCATACAATTTTCAGTAATTTTTTTGATATATTTTATACTATTTATTTATTTTTGGTACTAGGGGTTAAACCCAGGGTGCTTTACCACTGAGTCACATCCCAGCCCCTTTTAGTTTTTATTTTGTCTCAAATAAGTTGCTAAAGCTGGTCTTGAACTTGTGATCCTCTTTTGCCTCAGCCTTTTGAGTTGCTGGGATTACAGGCATGCACTTGGCTTATACACTCTTATTTTTTTAAAAAAGCATCTGAAGCAGGCAACTCAGAGTTCCATTGTGAAAAAAAAAATTCTAATGTCTCTATGAAAGAAAACAAAATATAAAAATTGTGCTCTTGACACAACAGGACTTTCCCCCTTAAAATTTAGATATATGAATTGCAGGGGATTTTCTGTTATTATCTGGGCTGCATACTATTTAAATAAAAATCCCCTGCTTTTAGTAGGATTTGCTAGGCAAATAAGAGTGATAACTCAGCTAAGGTTTTAAGTTTTACACCTTCTACCTTTTATTCACAGTGCTTAGTTCACAATTCCAAATTTTCAAATCTACTATCAAGGTTAGGTCTTTTGGTTATTGACATAAGTTAAAAGTTAATAATTCTTTGTAGGAGTATTATATATAGGACTAGAACTAATGGGTACACAGTTGCTTTTCTTAAGGCATATTAATGTTTGGCAGGTGAATCAAAACCATCTAAAGGTAGACGTACTTACTGAAATCGCTACTGTATAAGTTTTAAAAGGAACAAATACATAATAATTGTTTAAGACACAGTAAACACATTTATTTCAATTAAACTGATTAATAAACTAGTATTTAAAGTTAACACAAAGAGGCAACAATCTGTTAGTTTTCAGTGTTCAAGTCATTGTACCAGAACTAACTTTAGAGAAAGTGTGTATAGCTGGTGTACCAGTAGCAAATTAAAAAAGCAGAAAACAATAAAGCTTCTATCTGAACACCTTGTAATTCACTATTTTATATGCCCTGGGTCAAATCTCTGCAAAAAGTAAGAAATAATTTAAATATCACCTCCAATAAAAGAAGTACATATAAAACCTACACAACATGGCTATAAAATACAAAAACAGGAATAAAATTAGTAGTATAATCTCTGTCAAAGTGTTCTTCAGGTATATAGGTTCTAATTCAGTAATGATTGTACTTAGTGAGGCCTCTGAAAATATTTCTTGCAAACAGAAATTCCAGATAACTCATTATTCAACAGTTAAAATTGAGTTTATTTATTGGGCTAATAACAAAATAAAGAAGATTTAGTGGTATGAAGAAAAATTTCAAAATGCAAATGATCCAGAAAGGAAAAATTGTTTTGAATTGGGGGTCTTGCTAAGTTGCGTAGGCTAGCCTTGAGCTCGCAATCCTCCCGCTCCAAATTCTTGACTTCCTGGGATTATAGGCATGTGCCACCATGTCTGGATTAAAAATTGACTAAATTTTCATATCAATAAAAACAAATCTAGAAATTACCAGGCAATATTTCATTCTGAAAACTTTAGTGAAAATTTGCTGTACTTACCACTAATTGTGGGACATTTATAACTGGCAATTAGCCATCTGCTTCATTGAGAAAATGAGCCATTTATTAAGTAAACTTTATTTTCCACAAAACTTAATATTAGCTTCAACTTCCTAAACCCACACTGATATTAGTAAAAACAATTTTTTCATTGTTCATTAGACATCACGAGTTGTTAACTTTTATATACTAAAAAAATGCAAAGAAAAATAAAGTACTAATGCATGCTACAACATGGATGAATCTTGAAAACGTTATTAAGTGAATTAAAGTCAGTCATTAAAAAACACGTTATATAATTTCATTCAAAGAGATGTCCAAATCGGAAATCTATAGGAACAAAAACCAGATTAGATTATAATAAAATAATAATTTCATTATTACTATTAGCATAGGGATAGTTAGAGGTTACTGGGTTCATTTCAGGGTGATGAAAAAGTTCTAAAACTGTGATACTTGTGCATACCTGTGAATATACTGAAAACCATTAAATTGTACATTTAAAAATCTGTGCAGCCAACTTAAAAACTTTTGCATTTGTAAAGGAAAACAGAATTTCACAATATAAAATCAGGAATGTGTAAAAATGGATTCCTAATTTTTGTCCCTTGCTGATATTTTTTTTGTATAGATTCAAAGGAAAGAAGAGACTCTACCTGTTGTTAAGAGTCTGTTTTTTTAAAAAAATTTTTGGAGTATTGGGGATTGAACTCAGGGGCACTCAACCACTGAGCCATACTCCCAGCCCTATTTTTGTTTTCTTTAGAGATAGGGTCTCACTGAGTTGCTTAGCGCCTCACTTTTGCTAAGGCTGGCTTTGAACTCATGATCCTCCTGCCTCAGCCTCTAGAGCTTCTGGGATTATAGGCATGTGCTACTGCACCCAGTTTAGGATTCTATTTTGTTTTACTAACATTAGCTACGTATTTCTTACCTTCCCACTTATTCCTCCACCTACTAATTTCGATTTGTACCAACCTACTCTAAATAAAATGACTTATTAAAGCAGCCAGTACTTCCTGATTTCCCAATCTAATGGACTGTTTTGATATTTCTATTTTCATCTACCTCTGTTATTTTATTTTTGGTGAAACTGTTTCCCTTTGGTTGACTTTTAAGACAAATGGTCTCATGATTTCTTCTGCTATCTTTAGAACTCCAGTCTTTATCTTCTCATCTACCTTTTAAGTCTGCCTTTTCAGAGAATTTTGTCCTAGCAACTTTCATCTTTACTGATGACTCTTGAGTCTATTAACTCAAGCCTCATTCATTCACCTGAAAACCAGAGCCTTTCAACTGACTATCTCCTTGATCTCTGTTGGGTACTTTAAAATATACCTAAGGTATATCCCATTCCATTCATGCTTGCCTCTTATTTACTTTCACAGTTAACAGGACCAGTTACTAGCCAAAAACATAGGGGCTATTCCTGTTATCCTTGCATATACTAATAATCAAGTCCTGCCAGGCTATTGCCTGAATATCTTTCAAATGTGTCCTTTCCTCTTTTCTTCTTCATGGCCTCCTAATACCTCCCTTACTTACCATCCTTTTTGCCAAAGTAATCTTTATAATGTCAAAGTAACATTTAAAACACAAATTTCACTACGGCATTATACTGTTTAAAAATTTCTTTAGTTACTCCTCAACTTGTACACCAAAATCTGTATTTCTCAACTGGCACACTATTAGCATTTCAAGTAAGACAGTTTTTCATTGTTCATTGCTGTTTTACCGGTCTTTTTAGCACTCCTGACTTCCCAATAGCATTCCACACTCATTGGGACAATAAAAATGATCCCTGCACACTTCCTCAAGACCTTATGGTGTTGGTACTCTTAGGTTGAGGACAATTAGATATGCTTTGTGTTTCTCATCTTACCACACCTTTTTCATCACTTTCTAGAATCATTTACCATACTCCTTGAGTCACAGGGCTCAAGGTTGTCTAAAGAAAGACATAGCCTTTCTTCCAACCTACTATTATGCCTGGGCATTTCAGATAGAAAAGAACATTTCTATTTGAAACATTTGTATCTGAAACTCTGAATCCAAGACTCAGGCAGACACTACTTTTCTTAAAAAATTATTTTTTATAGTTGTAGACAGACAGCATGCCTTTATTTTGTTTATTTTTATGCAGTGCTAAGGATCAAATCCAGTGCCTCACAAATGCTAGACAAGCACTATGCCACTGAGCTACAATCTCAGCCCCAGACACTACTTTTTCAGTGAAGTCCTCCCTTTCCTTTCAAACAGAGGTTGGATCTCTCTCTCTCTCTTTTTTAAAAAATATTACCTTAAACACTTCCTTTACATTTTTTCTAGTTTATTTATCATTTGTCCTTTTTTTATTTAAAAATTTTTTTCTTGTACTTGTAGAGGACAGAATGCCCTTTATTTTATTGGTTTATTTATACATGGTGCTAAGGATTGAACCCAGTGCCTTAAACATGCTAGGCAAGTGCTCTGCTACTAAGCTACAACCCCCGCCCTTATGTGTCCTTTTCTAGCACAGACATAGTGAATACTTCAGGATCAGAGATGATACCTCATTCAACTTTATATTTACAATGTTTAGGTCAGTGCTTGGTATACCATAGATACTCAATATATGCCTGTTTCATAGATACATTTTTTTTTTTTTTTTTGTGGTGCTGGGGATTGAACCCAGGGCCTTGTGCATGCTAAGTAAGCACTCTAACAACTGAGTTATCTTCTGTGTGTTCATACCTAAGAGCATTGTTTTATTTTAATTTTACTGAATGTCAAATAACTATTACATTGGGAAGCTCACATCTAGATGAGGGATTCATAACCTTGGTGCCTTTTACCTCATGAAAGTATTGATGAGATGTTTTGTGGATAGCTTTTTTTGTGGAGTTTTAAAGCAGCTTGAAAACCTGACAAAAAGTTAAAAACTACTCACCCAGTACCATGACAAAGTATTCACTCAAATAAGCACTTTAAAAAGCTTTGGGGGCAGTGAGCTGGAACTGTGGCTCAGCAAGTACACTTGCCTGGTATGTGTGAGGCACTGGGTTCGATTCTCAGCATCACATATAAATCAATAAAATAAAGGTCTATTAACAACTAAAAAAAAAAAAAAAAAGCTTTGGGGGTAAACTGGAGTTTTTTTTTTTTTTTTTTTTTAAAAAAAAAAAGCTTTGGAAGTAAATGTTTGCCAACTCAGCAATAAAGAACAAAAATTCTGCATTTAATTACCTTTAAGACCTCATTATAAATGAATACACTGAATTCTTAATTTGGTTGGGTGCACTATGAGAAGCCATATATTTTTCTTTTTTTCTAATGACTAATACCATCTCTCAATTTCACATCAGAGCCTATCTTGGTGATTTTGTATTTCCTCAAATACCTAAAAGTTATGAATTTTTACATCACGATAACATGCATAATGCAAAAAAATATTTATACATGTGCATACAGTAGACCAACAATATATGAGCCCTAAAAAACTAAAATGCCTTTGGGGTACTTCAAATATCTGCTATCTTACTTTTAATACTCTAACTCAATAATGAAAATATATAGCAAAATTATTGTACTCTAGAAGCAATATAAACCTTATAAATATAATTTTTACCTGGGATTGTTTTTTAATGTATTTACTAAAAATTCATGTAGATCTATGCCAGTTGAATCAGTGTATTCTTGACTGGAATCTAAAAAACAACAACACAAAAATCCAGTATAAAGTTGTTTGATAACAAATCCTTTTCCCTTTTACATATGATGTATACTTTAAACGAGATGCCCCACATTAAAAAAAAAAAATTGACAATGTAGGAAAAGAAATTTATCAACTCAAATGATTATAATTTTTCTACTCTTGTATAATGTGCATGACATGGGTTTATATAACTACATGGACATGCATATTCTTAAAAAAAATGATTCTCTCACACATGTCAGAATGATTTACTCTGAATTCTTTTAAGATTCTCTTACATACTCACCACACCCTCATGTTAAAAAATACAAGTTCCTTAGGTAAAAAACTCAAATGATTTAGATAATTAACCATATTTGTATCAAATTAAAAGTTCACCTCACTTATGAAAGTAAGTGGAGACAGTAATTTTGATGTAGATAAGAATTTTAGTTGTTCAAGAATAATTTTACGTATTTAGAATTCTTTCATGTCTATTAGCAAAGGCTTGCTTTCAAAATATTTTTTAAAGTCATGTTTCTTTCCTTTAAAATATAATATCCTTATGCAGTTTATAATACTCATGAACATAACTGAAATGATGGTGAAGACTTTCAAAACTTTTTATGAAAGATAAACATTCTGGGTTTCTAAGAATATTCTTATGGGGCACTAAATATCATGGCATCAGTTCTTTATATCATAAGGAAATTAATGAAATATATGCATATATGTATATGTATATATGTGTATATGTATGTGTATGTGTGTGTGTGTGTGTGTGTGTGTGTGTGTGTGTATATATATATATATGTAAAATAAGTTGCTAAAGTCTCACTAAGTTGCTGAGGATGGCTTTGAACTTGCATTCCTCCTGCCTCAGCTTCTGGAGCTACTGGCATTACAGGTGTGCACCATCACATCCAGTTTAACATACAAATTATAATGATTTCAGTATTTCAGTATGAAAGACAGACAAGCAAGATCAAGTTGAGTATCTTCCTTAGTGATGAGTATGTGCTGCCTGCCATTTTTGGCCAAAGCATCTAACTGATGTACAGAAGTATGTTAGACCAGATTAATAAATACTACAGGGTCTCTCTCCAGTCTGCCTTTTTTTTTTTTTTTTAAATTTTGTATTGGAGACTAAATCCAGGGCCCTTTCTCACTATGACAAAGGGCCCAGTACTTCTCATTTTTTATACTGAAACAGGGTTTTGCAAAGATGCTAAGGCTGGCTTCAAACTTAAGATCCTCTTGCTTCAGACTCCTGAATTGCTGGGGTTTCAGGTGTTTGTCACCATATCTGGGCTGCTCTGAGTTGTTTTTAATACAGTTTTATTATATATAATTATTGAGGGATAAAGGATGAAATTATTGAGAGTGAAACTAAAATTATGTTAAAAAAATTGCAAACCTCTTGATAACATTTTTCTGGGCAACTTATCACTGGCCTTTTCTTTTTCTGCTTCATCTTTCAAGGGCTTCTCCTCTTTTTCAAATGACTGTGATAACTGGATCTGAATTTTTTCCTGTTGGAAGGCAAAATCAGTTATCCAATGAAAATATAAAGCAATTCATATAATACTACAAGGTTATATTTTCTGAGCAACACACAATTGTAGAGGAAGGAAAAATATTTTAATTTTACCCAATTGGAAATTTCACACTAGAAAATAACTTAAAAGTATTTATTACTTTTATCAATATCTTGAGAAAAATGCTAAAATAATGTTTTCATTGGAAGACATCTTAGAAATTATTTTGGACAAAACAAACATTTCCTATTAAGTGTATCTGTTTTTACTTGTAAGCCCCTGGAAGGTCGGAACTAAGGTTACCTTAACCTATTTTTTCATGCCAAGCAAAAGCATGGTAATTATCATCAGTCATGACAATGGAAATGCATGAGTGTTGAGTCAATAAAACTTAGGTTTCAGAGTACCTGTTAAAAGCACACATTTCCTTCATTCTCCCACCACAAACAAAAATACACAATTTCCAAAATCAATGACATATAACTTAAAATGATTATTTCCCATTTAATATTTATATATCACTGTGCTTCTTTCAATTACCACAAAGTTGTTTTAGAAATATTTCAAAGAAATATTTCCTTCAAGATATATAATGCTGAACTGTAAAGAAAACCACATTCTATAAAACTAAAATGGAACACTTTATATTTTATTTTAAAACAATCTCACTCCATGCAACACAGAACCCAATGGAATTACTGGAAATTAATTCATACAGTCTGAAAAGGGTAAAAATCATGTTGAGCTTTCTTTATTTGGACAATGTTATAAAGAAAGCTAGGATCTATTCCAGACCATTCGTACTAAAGATAAAAGTTTAGTCTATTGAGTACTAAACTAAAATATGTACTAAAAATTAATATTAAAAAAAGTTCAGTGTATTTTTAGACTAAGTTATAGTATTGTTCTTTTGTGATGAAAAACATCAAGACAATTATCTAGCTTTTCTGGATGGTGGTGGTGGCAATAGAAGCAGTAAGTCAGTATCAAAGAGGATATAAATTTCAGGGTTTTCAAATTTGCAGCTAGTGGAATTTTTTTACTTATATATCTATTCCCACAATAGCCTTTACAGAATCTTGATCAAACACATTTTGCTGTTTTCATCTAATTTTTGTTCTTTTAATCTATTCCCTCCTAGTTTGTGCTCAGAATATAGTGTAAATGCTGTGTACTGGCAATCTTCACCTGGATGACGAACATTTGCTTTATCCTCTGTTTTGCTTACCCAAAACACTTGGCTACTTATTACATTCATCAACCAGTTTGTCATATTTTTCACTGTGATTAATTTCTAAGGCATTTTCCTTACTCTTTCTGTAATTGTAAAGCAGGCATTTGGAAACAAATTTCAGAACTATTTTTCATAAGTAGAACATTTAGGAGTTTTCCTGACTTGCAGCTTCTTGTTACAAATCCAGATGGGGAAAAAAAATTTCATATTACCTCCTCTTAGACAATCATTCAAAGGCTTTTCCAATGACTAGCAGATTTCATTTCCAATACTGCTCCTAAAGCCATACATTTACATTCTAGATATTGAATTATTTAATCAAAATGAATGTTATTAAAAAAATCTAGTAGACTTAATATGAGAGGATTTAGTCTTCAGTTGGCCTTCCCCCCGCCACTAGTAAATAAACAAGACATATTTTAAATGCTGAAATCCTTATATATAAATTTTTCTGACCACAAATAACTAGAGCATCATAAAAAGCTGTAATTCCTTTATTCTTTACTGTAATTGATATCTTTATTGAGGTCATTACCCTCTTATAATCTCTCATCAGACATAAGTGACATTTCTCTTTTGATTGCCTCTCAACTTTTTTTCATGAGTTTTATTCCAAGTTAATTCCTCAAAAATATATCAAGCATATTAGTTGAAAAGTATCTCCAGCATCAAGGATAAGATAGTAGCATATTTCGTTTATTTTCCAGTATTTATTCTGGTGCCATGTGGTTAACTCAATGCTTGAAAAATGTTCTATAAAAGAAATATCTTTTATGCAAAGAGGTAGTAATAATAGGTTAACAACTAAAAAGAAAAAATTATGTCTGAGAATATAAGGAAACATTATATTAAGGAGTAACTAAGTTCTGACATAAACATCTCATTCATTATCCACATGATGTAAACCATTTTTAAAAACTGTTAACACAAAAATTATCAACAATGTATACATTAAAATACATTATATATCCCTGTTATTTTTTTCTCACATGAATTTTCATTAGTCAGATTTATTGAGTACCTTAAGATTTTTTTCCCTTCAATGTGTTTCCACATAAGGTAAAATACATTGAAAAATAAGAAAAGATGATGATACCATTCTCAAAAATTACCCACTTTTTCTGCATTAATACACTTACAAATGCACAATCTTTCTCATGCCCTCAATCTCCTTTGATTATTATACTATGAGGCTGAAATGATATAGAATTACAGTAAACAGAAAGAAGAAATGAATTTTCAAAGAACACTATACTGTTTATTGCTCCATTATGAATAGGTGCATTCTTCACTCTCATTTGTACGAAAGAACTTTTAAAATTTGCTTTTCAAAAAAACATTTTGCTGAGTTTCTTCTTTTTTCTTTCAGAGTATGTCATAATTGTTCAGATTTAACAACCATGCAAAAAGCTAAAGGTATATATTTGAAAATGTTCTCCAGACAATATTACTTAATAAAATATTCTGACTATATTTCTGCTTTTTGTTAGAAAGTCTGCTATTTTATTGCTAATATGTATCTATTTTATCAAGTTAAAACATATGTCTATCTCCTAAGGAGCTAATTTAAAAAAAAATTACAAAGAATTTTGAATCTGATATTGACACTTGAACAAATATCAAAGAAGAAAGATTTTTAAGAACATTTCATTAACAACTGATTTTATTTTAAAATTTTATTTTCTTTAAATCCTAGAAACAAAGTATGGTGCATATTCTAAATGTGTGCCAACTATCTTTAGTATCTATAGTATGCTTTTAAGAGCATCATCTGAATAAAGGCAAAGTATAATTTTCACTTGAATCACCAAATACATGTATATTTTTTAAAAAAGATGTGCAAAATGGCATGACATTTTCATTTTCTTTTTTTTTTTAGATTAGTCACAGCTTCTTAAATAACCACAAAGTTGCCTCCATTGTTTGGAAATGGTTGGGATACAGGAGCATTTTAGGTTGCTAGAACTTTTATAAAGTAGAACAAACCACTAACATCCCAAGTTATCACAATGATGAACAGTGGTGAAAAGTCTAAAAACATTTATGCACAAATGTCCCAAATGTAACATGAGACAAAGATCAATCCACAGCTGAAATTAATAGAAAGGTAAAATCATAGCATTAAAAAGAATGTAACAGGAAAACTGGATTATTTGCTTGAATCTCATTATTCTACATTTTTTAAGTACAGATAGAAGAATTAGAAGTATGAGACAACTATTAAAGAATTACATTAAAATAAAAACTGGCTTTACCATGCATTCATCTTAAGTCAAATAATGTATTAAGCTAAAGTCCCGGGCAATTTCTTTTCAAAGAATTAATATTATAAAAATTTCTCAAACTAAAAAGTAAAAGGACAAATTTCATCATAATAATACTTGCTGAAAATACAATTTAATATTTTATAACATTTCAACAAAAATTTTGTAATTATCTTTAAGTTAATAGTCCCAGTTATTATATGATCCCAAAGTTTTACCAAAAGAGAAATCATTATCTTAAGCCTTAGACTAAAGCAAAGAGTTTTTCCAGCTTTTCTTATGTATCTTGGTTTTTTTTTACTTAGTAAAAACAAAACAAATAGAATACACACACACACACACTTAACCATATGAAAAATTTCTCCAGTTCCACCATGTCTTCAAATAACAATTTTTGTTTTGCTTTGTTTTGTTTTTACCTGGTTCTCCTGTGATATCTCTGCTGCAGGAGGTGGTGGAGACTCTTCACAAACTGCAAGGCTCCGAACTAGCTTTAACTTTGAGCTTGACTAGAGAGAAGTATTTAAAATTAACACTACATTTCATAAGTCTAGGGCATATCCAAAAGCCCCCTGGAGTGAGTTTCTAAATTTCTTTATAGTTTTTGCCATGTATAAAAATAGATGAAATGTACAAGTCAAATATATCATTAAGCACGTCTAAAGCCTTTTGTTAAGAGAAAAAGCAAACAACTGCAGTTTGGAAAATTATAGCAATAGCAAGAATGGGAATAATTCCAACTTCAAAACCCAAGAATGGTGAGAAAGCAATTTCTCTATAGATAAAAAACCATCCAAGATAAAAAAGCAATGCACAAAAGCAACTAGGCAAGACAAAAAAGCCCCAAATAAAACAAAACAAGCTTTCTGCCCCAAACAAAATATGAAAAAAAAAAAAAAACTAAACTGAATGTAGTGCTATATGAAAACAAGGATTCATCAAGCATGAAGGAAGGCCCTTGGCATGCCAGCACACCAAAATATTTACTATACCTTAGACCTTTTTCCTGTCTGTCCAAATGACTGCAGTGGTCGCTGAACATACAACAAGAAAGATTTGTATTAAATTTTATACTGAGACAGAAAATTTGCTTAATTCATAAACCTAAAACACAGAAAAACTGTGCACAAAGTATGCAAAATGAGGAAATCAAAGTTGGTTTCAGAGAAAGAGTATTGATTTCTCCCAGAAGCACACTTGAAGAAATTTCTCTAAAATCCTTCTGTGAGTTGGCATTTTTCTTTAAGTCAGCAAAGAGCCATGATTCTGTATTAATTGAACTCAGTGGAACTTACAAGGTGATTTTATAGCAAAATAAGATAGACTTCTTCAGTATTTTATATTTGCTTTATAGCTAAGTTTGGGGGCAGGGAACCTCCCAAAACAACTCAGCAGTTTTAAGTAGCTGAAATCAGAAAAGTTCCCATCTTACTAAAGAGAATGTTTCAAATGCAGAATCAGAGTCCAACCACACATCTATTGAGCCTTTTGGCAATGTATGAAGCACATCACCAGTTTATTAGTGACAGAATCCTGTTCACCAAGTCTGGGGTAAAGCAATGAAGCAGAGATGAAAGAAAGAGGGCACACTTACAATATGGATGTTTAACATGACAGATTACCAGTCACATAACTGGAGAACCCACTGAGTCAACTAGTTCTAGTTTGTGATATCAGGCTTTGATTTGGGAAAGCAGTCAAAACACCTATGCATCAGAACCAGATAGATTTTTAAAATAGACTTTCTTCCTGCCTCCTTCCTATCTCCCACTCCAAACCCAACCCCAACCAGCACAGGGTCCAGGCATCTACCATTTATCCTCAGTAACATCAGGGAGCCAGTTTGGTAACAAACGCAAAACATATGAAACATCCTCAAATCTCAGACTTATACATGTCACACAAGAAAGAAAATGGCGACCATTTTATGCTGACATTCAAACAAAGCCATTTTTTATAGAGTCAACAGAAATAGGAGTCTATAGCAGCAGTACGTCATTCTTCCTATTTTGAGTCCAAAGATCTTCAAAGATAAGAGCATGATATTCTTAGGATTTTGACTCCGGATCACCAAATCAATAATAAAACAAAAGAAAAATCAGGACAAAATTAAGAAAAATGACTTTGTTTCTTATAGAGAATAAAATTCTATGTATGTGTACACATATACATGTGTTAATGCTGCCTAAGAGGGCTTCTGCATGTTGGTACTGTTTTCTGTTTCTATTTGCTCTCTTCTTTAATCTGGTTAAAATAAAAAAAAAGTCTGTAACTTACATACTAAAAGAAAGAAAAGAAATTGTACTACCACAGAATCAAGGCTTGTAGGAACCAAAAAAAAAAATGAGAGAAATCTAATAGATGGATACCAGGAAAATGCACGTGACTAGAAGAGTTCTAAGAAAGTATAAAGGAAATTAATTTGTGGCTTACTCTTGTCCTATGCTTTCAACCCTTGGATTATAAGTACTAGTAGTATAAACCTTCTATTAAAAATGTCTAAAATAAAAGATGATTAAAAGGCAGAAGAGCTGGACTTAAATTTCTGACTGCTTCTTTACTAGCAGGTGACCCTGGTCAAACTATTTCAGTTTACTCTTATCTGTATAAAGTTTACACAGTTTAAACTAGTTCACAGGGTTCTTGAAGAGATTCAGTGAAAGATTAAAAAAAAAAAGGTGGCTTTGGTATCAGAAAACCAATGTTCTATCTCTGTTTATTGGCCATGAGGTCTTTGATAAGTTACTTAATTTATCAGATGCTGCTTTCAACCTGTAAAATAAAGATGATGCTATATATTGTTCCTATAGTACTGCTTTAGAGTATTCAAAGTCTTACATGTGTATTGACTATCTCAGTTTTAATTTGTAAGGAGCCTTTGATGATGCTGAAGAAAGATGAGGAAAGACACAGAGAACTAAAATTATCTTAATTTAACATCATGTAACTAACATGTTCTTAGTTTCTGCTATACACTAAACTTTGTGCCAGGAACTGGAGATATGAAAATAAATAAGACATAGGACCTGGTATTAAAGACTGCCCAAACCAGAATGAGCTACTTAAATAGCCAAACAGAACACAAGAGCTTCACAATCTTAGTCCTGTGCCCTTTACATTACACCTATAAAAAACGTTTTGGTTGTGGATTACACATACACCTGGTAGACAGAATTCTAAAGATGACCCCCAAGAGGACTCCCAATCTCTATCTATTTAATTGATTACTAATCTAGGTACTGGTATGAAGGGATTGTACACAAGTAACTGAGACAAGTCAGTTGATTTTAGGATACAGATTTAGGATTCAGGTGAGTCTGACCTATTCAACTGAGCCCTTTAAAAGCAAGGAATTTTCTCAGGTAGAGAATACAAGAAAAAGTCAGACAGATTTAAAGAATTAAATACACCATTGTTGGTTCTGAAAATAGGACAATTTGAGAAGTACTGACTAGCCTCCTAAAAGCAGAGAGCCCAACAGCCAGCTTGGAAACCAGGACCTCAGACCAACAGTAAAACCTCAGACTAACAGTAAAAAAGTGAGTTCTGCTAACAACTGGAATGATCCTTAAAAGCATGTTTCCTCAGAAAAGGGCTCAGTCTCACTGACACCTTTATTTTTGGTCCTGTAAAACGCTAAGCAGAGAACCCAACTGGATCTACTATGAGCTGATAAATGAGTGCTCTTTTAAGTCTATAAGTTTGTGGTAATTTGTTACACAGTAAAACGAATGCACTACTCTGTAAGTAAACTATAAACTGCCTAAGTGGCATTATTCAATAAAATTAGGTATTATTTCAGTTCAATAGCAAAGAACAAAAGTTATATAATGTATTCTAAAACACTGCCATACACACATAACAAAGCACAGAAAAAAGTTCTGTTTATGAAGTTAATATCCTTTATTTCATATTTGTTATCAATCTGGCAGTTAAATTTGGCTTAAAATAGGAATTCTCCAAATTTGGTATATAATTATTTTAAAATCAGATTTTGTCATTTACAGCATTTTTCATTCTTAGCAGAATTTTGCTGTCAGAAAAAATGTGGCAGCTAGTTTAACAGATCTTAACTAGTTCAAAGGGATGCTAATTAAATTAGAATTTAGATGGTTTAGAGACAAAGCACCAATTTATAATTTACACTGTTCTACAACGAAGTATAGGACAGGAACTAGGCCAACAAGTGGGTACAGAATATGCAACAATGTTAGTAGAATTTCAGTTTGAAACTAGTATTTAATGTATGGACAGAGCTGTCAGCTACCAGAATTTGGAGAATTGGGAACCAGAATAATATTCCTGGCTTATACAATGTTAACATAAAAATAACTGCCAATCTAATATCATTGAATTAAGAGGAAATGTGACTTAATTCAAAAAAGGGATCATTTTCCTTTATAATTAATAATTATTATGAAAGAAATTTTAATTTTAATGAAACCTTTAACTAAGACTCTTAACAGATCTTGAAGAGCTTATTCTCACCATTTTTCTGGATGGTAATAAGGGTTTTAATGGTAATTATGTGAAATAATATAATGAATAAATGTCTAGGCTAAAGGTCAGAAGCAGTAAAAACAAAAGACACCATGCTGCCATTTGAAAGAGAAAACAAAGTTTTTGGAGTTAAGGGAGCTAACTTAAAAAAAAAAAATCAGTAAACCAACAAATTAACACAATCACTAGTTTATTTTTAACACTTAACCTTCAGACCATAGAGCACAGGGTTGAAATCCAAAGGTCAAAGTCACACTATAAGGAAAAGTTCCCAGAGAAAGAAAGAGAAATAGACTTTCTGGTTATCTATATATCAAATGAAGGCAAAGAATCTCCTCATCCTATTGGTGATATACATGAAAATCATCCAAGGAAGTAAAAATAGTATATAAAAACATTTCTACACTTACAAAGTATGATAAACATCTTCATACATGTCATAGTAAAGTATTGTGAAAAGTGAACATATTTATAAGGTTTGTCATATATGCACATGACCCAGGTTCAATAGAAAGAGTACCAAGTTCTAGAAAGAGATTTAAAAAGTAAATTGTACCATGGGAAGTGAAGCAAGAAGTTCTAAAAAGAGAACTCATTCAAAATTAATAAAAGACAATAAAACTATAGCATATAAATAGGGTTAACAGAAACAATAATTATTACACTGAAATTTTAGGGAGTTGTGTTAAGAAAGAAGTTTTACTTTTTATTTTAATATTAAAAAAATCCATCTTGTATGATAATAAAGGGACAAATTTGAAAAGCCATTTAGTTGTGTTGTAGCTCATAAATAATTACTAATAATTATGATGATTATAATACTATTGTTAATACTATCTCCCATTTGTTAGGCTCTCTGTGTTAGGTACATTATACATCCTTTTTAAAAAAATTCTTTATACATTTTTCATTGGTGCATTATAGTATATAATGATGATATTTGTTTTCATATAATCATAAATACACACAATATAAAAATATACTTTGGAAAATATCACTCCCAAGCACTTCACCCCTTCCTCCCATCTCTTGGTCCCTCTCTTCTACAGATCTCCTTTTGATTTTCATGACATCCATCCCCACCCTTTCCTTTTTTCTCTCCAGCACTACATTACACACATCCTTTTTAATCTCTGCATGAAAAATAGAAAAATGATTTGCACGATTTCACATAGAGGCTTTTATTTGATGGCTTAAAAAGAAACATCTTTGTATGTTTCATCAATTAAGGAATTTATTGCCTACTCCTTTGCTCTCAATATTGAAAAAGTGTGGCTTTGTGCCCTGAATTTTTTTGAGAGCCTTATTAGAACACCATTGCTTTCTTTCCTCTTATCTTGGTCTCTGTTCCCTTTTAAAGAAATGTCTTGGAACTAATTTGGGGAATAGAAGACATAAGAGTCTCATCTTGATTATCAAAAGGCTTACTAAAGGGCTGGGGTTGTGGCTCAGTGGTAGAGCACTCCCCTAGCACGTGCAAGGCCCTGGGTTCGATCCTTAGCACCACATAAAAAAATAAATAAAACAAATGTATTGTGTCCAACTACAATTCAAAAATAAATTTTAAAAAAAGGCTTACTAAAGAAACTGGGAATGTATTCAACCCTACTTTAACTGAGTCTGTGTGTTGAAAATTCATTCGTATACATTAGAAGCTATTCATGCATTCTGACAAACAAGGCTTGCTTAGGTGATAACAAAAATCAGCTCTCTTCTTCACTCCACAACAAAGATTACCAACACAATTTGGATTGGCTATCCTATTTTAAAAAAATAGTTGACAAGGTATTGGGGAGTAGGGAGGCATTGTTTGAATTGTTCCAATATGTTTTGGATTGTGTACACACAATCTTTACCCAGTACCTTAGAGGTATCAAAGGAAGATAAAATGTTTAATAGTGTTAGAATAGGTAACTCCATACTAATCAGACTTTTTGTTTGATCCTCAGTATCATACCACACATATTAATAAAACACACAGTTCCTTGTTGATGCTGAAACAGATGACTTTCACATTATTTTTTGTAAAAACATAGGTAAAGTTACTTTCTAGTTTTATCTACTTCCATCCCCAATTTCTATTACTTTAGTCTCTTCTGTGCATTCATTTCAACTGTTGTAGTCCCCTTGCCAGGTAACTCTGATGGAGGCATCTTGAATCCCAGAAACTCAAAACAGAATCAATTTTTCATACAGTAAATGCTAAATAAACATTTGAAGAAACAGTAAAGATCGTACTTGATGAATTAACATAAAATAAATTCTCACTTTTTCCTCTTCCAAGTCTTTATAGTCACCATGCTATATGGAACATGAGATCAAAGACCTTGCCTGTTTTTGTTTATTATATTTCCTTGGCACAGATCAGGTTTTCTTTTCTTTTTTGGTGCTGGGGATTGAACCCAGGGCCTTGTGCACGTGAGACAAGCACTCTACCAACTGAGCTATATCCCCAACCCCCAGAACAGGTTTTCAATAAATATTGGGATTGGGCTGGGGTAGAGTTCAGTGGTTTTTTGGAGTTAAGGGAGCTAACTTAAAAAAAAAATGTGGTATAGTGCTTGCCTAGTATGCACAATGCCCTGGGTTTGATCCTCAGCATCATACCACACATACTTGTGCACGTGTGCACGCACACACACATACACAAAAGAAATAAGAAAAAAAATTTCCTGTATTACCTGTACAAACAACTGAGCCATGATGCAATAGTGGTCATAAGAATGTTCTTATAGGGCAATACTTAGACATGGTAGGAAACACAATAATACAAGTTAACCATGTGTTGTTAAACACAACCTGAAAAAGTGTGTAGAAAAGAGACTAAAATGAAATATAATTTTAATCACAAATGCAATAAAATTTGAGCAGATTTTCTCTGATACAATCAAGATACTGGCATGCTGCCATCACTGCAGTGTACTAATTACAGGGATGAAAATTTTTTGTTATTTTAAAAAGTGCTGTTACTAAAAATGACTGGAAAAAATGTGCTATTCCTAATTTCTTTGATAATTACTACTTGACTATGCTTAATCAGTGGGAACTAAGTACTTTTTTATAGATGTAGAAGTTGGTATCTGTCTAACATGGTGTGTGGCACATAACAGGGAGAAATAGTTTTTGACTGAATAAAGGAATGAGATCATCTTTAAAGGAGCTTTCTTTAATTGTCTTAAGAAAATGGTGAAGGTAGAATTTTTGGCTTGCAGACCTCAAAGTCTTTAGGAAACAGAAAAAAAATGATAGAATAGTTTTTCTGTTTTAGGATAAATTTTTGTGGTACATTAAAGAAGGCTAAACTCTTTCCTACCAAGAGATTGGATCTAATTTTTCATCCTATGAGCTGGGGTTATTGACATGTGTCATCAAAAGACAGTGAAACAGGGTAGGATGTCCAAGCCTAGTTCAAACCTTTGTTTGGCCTGTTGGAACATTCTCTCTGGGACTGCTGAGGTGCTACATAAGAAGTCTGACTATCTTGGATTGCTACATTGGAGGGATCATGGATGGATGCTCCTAGGTCCACATGAGTCCAGCATTCCAGCCATTCCTACCAAGATGCCAGACATGTGAAGGGAGCAATCCTGGATCTTCTAGGCCAGCCCATTGTCCAGTTAAATACCAGGATCTTTTTGAACACCTTATAAAATACAAAATTTCACTCAGCCAACTGCTGCATCATTTCCTGACCCACAAAATCTTACTAAAAAAATTGTGGGGCTAGGGTTGTAGCTCAGTAGTGGAGCGCTTGCCTCACAAGGGTGAGGCACTGGGTTGGATCCTCAGCACCACAGGAAAATAAAATAAATAAAATAAAAGTATTGTGTCCATCTACAACTAAAAGTATTTAAAAAAATTGTTAGCCTGTCATTTTGAGAACAGGTAATTGAAACACCTTGAAAAAGAATGAATACTGAAAGTACTACTTGACACAGTTTCAACCTATATTGAATCTAGCAATATAGCAACTGAATTTAGCAACTGAATTTCTAACTAGGCCTGGAATTAAAAGTCTTGTCAATGGTTATTCAAAGTTAACACTGAATGCACAGCATCAAAAGCATCAAGTGACATTTTTTCCCCTCACCAACCTCTACTTAGTCATGGTTGACTAAGAAACCCAGGGAGGATTGTTTTTGCCAATAGATCTTCTGCAGGTTCAATCTCTCTAGCTCTCTCTCCTCTAAGTGCTCTTCAGTTACATACTGAACTTTCACAGCATTGATAGGGAAGAGTAGAATATAAAAGTAGAAAGCCAATAAAACACATTGGCTACATACAAATAGAATTATGTTATATGACATATACAAATCAAAGAGCTAAGACTCAGCAAGCTAATCCAGATAACTGAAAAACCAGCTGGGAAGCATGTCCCAGAGGGTCAACTTACCCATTTAGAATTCTGAAAAGTGAGTTTTGTATGAAGAGAAGCATAACTACATATTGAATATTAGGTAATTGTAGCAACAGAGAAAGTCCTGTTTACCTGCAAATCAATACTGTTGTCAATACAATGTTCATTCTTTTCTGCCAAAATCTTCCCATAGTTTTCTGATTTGATAAGATTTTCAACTCTGGTTGTATCTTTCATTTCTGCCTCCAAATCCTTCATTGTTTCAGTTTCATCTTTTACAGTAACAGTATCAGACATCCTCATTAGTGAAGGTTATTTTAGAATTCTATCGGGAACTTGAAGCCTTAACAAGAAAAAAAAATTAATTCAGTTTGAAACATTTTTTACATTCATTTAATACATGATATTGACTGTGTACCTTGTATATTACAATATATAATACTGAATGTACATAGAAGCAAAATTTCTGCTTTTAAGGATTATATTATTTTGTGGTGGATATGTTTTTTAAAAAGCCACAATACAGGGAGAAAAAAGATGTAATAAAGATACAAGTTGATTTAATTGCACATACTGTGAAAGTTTTTAAGAAACAGTAAGGAATGAACCACATCAAGATGGAAGATAATAGTTAGATGGTTACATATGCATATTTTGATGACCTTAAAAATCTTTTTCTTGCTGGAATGGGATACTACAATCCCAGTAGCTCCGGAGGCTGAGACAGGATTGCAAGTTTGAGACCAGCATCGGCAATTAGCAAGGCCCTAAGAAAATGAGTGATACCTGTATGGAAACAAAACTTTTCTCTAAACGCATACTATATTACCCGGTAGAAAAATATTTTCTTATCATAACTTTCATCTGTATTCTTCAAATTCCAAATTTCTTAAATTATCCTGATTTCAAAAGGAAGTAATTTTAAAAAATTAAAAAAAAATCCTATGCAAAATATGCTTGTGGTTAGGGTTCAAAATGAACCCAGGAAAGCAATGAAACTCTGACTTATGTGATTCAATGCAAACAACATGTTATTATCAGAAATTCTAGGAAATGGAATCCATAGGGACCAAATACAGATATAAATATATCTCTAAGTCAATAGTGAAGAAAATACTGCAAACTTTACACTATATATCAAATATAAATGTATCAGAGATTAAACCTAAAGAAAGATAGCTGTCATTTTAGGACATGTAAAAAATGTATTAAAACCAGCAGAACAATTTGCTCTTTTTTTTTTAGAGAGAGAGAGAGAGAGAGAGAGAGAGAGAGAGAAGAAAAAAGAGAGAGAGAGAGAAGAAAAAAGAGAAGAGAGAGTTTTCTTTAATATTTATTTCGGTGGACACAATATCTTTATTTTATTTTATGTGGTGCTAAGGATGGAACCCAGCACCCCACGCATGCCAGGTGAGAGCGTTACTGCTTGAGCCACATCCCCAGCCCCCACAATTTACTCTTATTCTTGATGTAAACAACTTATTTTGAAATGCATCAAAAAATTTAAAATCAATGGATAAATACAGAGTTGAAAATAGGTTAAAGCAAGTATTGTACAATGTTAATGGCAGAATAAAGGATGATTATATAAATGTTCACTGTAAAATTCTTTCCTCTTTTCTGTATTTTAACAAATTTTTAAAATAAAACTTGATGAAAAAACTGTATAAATGGTTTTCTTTGTACAATTTGAAAATTTGTTCAAGAGTTTAGTGAAATAAAGATCTACAATAAAGTACCTGTAGATTTTAGAAATCTATAAATGTTTCTAAAAAAAAAATGCCAAAGAAAAATAGATTCTAAAATTACAGGTATACTACACTGAATAAAAAATGCATCTTCTATTGGTGAGGCACAGTGGTTCAAGTCTGCAGTCCCATCTCCAAAACAAAACAAAACTAAAACTAAAATGTAGGGCTGGGGTTGTGGCTCAAGCGGTAGCGCGCTGGCCTGGCATGCGTGCGGCCCGGGTTCGATCCTCAGCACCACATACCAACAAAGATGTTGTGTCTGCCGAGAACTAAAAAATAAACATTAAAAATTCTCTCTCTCTCTCCTCTCTCTTTAAAAAAAAAAAAAATTAAAAAAAAAATAAAACAAAAATGTCTTCCTTAATTAGAATCCATACCATAAGTTAATTGGGTCATTCTGAAAATAATGTTGCAAAATGGGAAGATGAAAGGGAGGCTACTGAAAATACTCTGGATCTTTACTTTTTACACATAAGATTTTGTTTGTTTTTTTTTTAGTGCTAGGGATGGAACCCAGGGCCTCAAACATGCTAGGTAAATACTACACCAATGAAGTACATTCCCAGCACTATAGTAAGATGTTTAAAGAAAAAGGGATATGGGGCTACGGTAGTAGCTCAGTGGTAGGACGCTTGCCTAGCATGTGCAAGGCACTGGGTTTGATTCTCAGCACCACATAAAAATAAATAAATAAATAAATAAATAAATAAATAAAATAAAGGTATTATATCCATCTACAACTAAAAAAAGAAAAAGGGATGTGTTTTTCTGAAGGGACTGGAGAGTGTTACCTGATGTGTACTATGGATCTGAGATTGTGGTGTTCCACAAAAATAAAATAAAATAATCCAAGGTTCCTTTTCACAGCTGTCAGCCAGGATGTCAATTGTATTGAACCATCTGTATTCTGGCAGGAGGAGTCCCATGTCCTTGTCACCACGGTAGATTCCTGGACTGAGATGGACTGTCTTGGATCAAATGTATCATACCTTTCAGTGGCCTAAAATTAAAACAAAAGGACACATTTTAGCAAAACAGTAGGGGAAATGGAACACTTCATAGCAATTTAGAAATTAAAAATACTACCATTAGGAGTTTTATTTTCTTATCTTAAACAAGAGTAAGGACACTTAGTTACAACTAATTCACACATATATTAGTTATGTAAACCTGAATAAGTCAAGGAGGCCTGGAGAGCTTATCAGTAAGAAAGAAGAGAGAGTAGAGGGAAGGAACTTATGTAAAAGGAGAACCTGCAATATGGTTAGTGATAAAAGGGAGACAGAAGCTCCACTTTATAGTAGGGAGTGGGGAAAAAAAAAAGACTTGCCTAAGATCCCAACCAGGAACACTTTAACTCTAAAAACTATGATTTTTAAAATAGCTTTTTTCCCCCCAGAGCTATAACCCTATGAACTTAAGATGGTAATTTTGAATAATACATCCTAGAGTTTTAAACATACAAATGAACAAAAGGTTATAGTAGTCAATTAACATTTTCAAAGAAACCTACTTTGTCTGTTAAAAGAAAATGTCTGTAAAGGGTAGAATGACAATTTTTAATAACATCTGAAAAACTCAGTGTCAAAAGTCTCTCCAAGTCATATCTCTCTCTACATATTTTTGGTACCAGGGACTGAACCCAAGGGCGCTGAGCCATACCTCCAGTCCTTTTTTATATTTTTATTTAGAGAAAGGGTCTTGCTGGGTTGCTTAAGGCCTCACTAAATTGCTGAGGCTGGCTTTGAACTCACAATCCTCAGCCTACCGAGCCACTGGGTTTACAGGCGTGCACCACTGGGCCCAGCTCCACGTCATATTTTTTATAAAGAGAGAGAGAGAGAGAGAGAGAGAGAGAGAGAGAGAGAGAGAGAGAGAGAGAGAGAGAGAGAGAAAAAATTTTTAATATTTATTTTTTAGTTTTCGGTGGACACAACATCTTTGTTTTGTATGTGGTGCTGAGAATCGAACCCCAGCCACATCCCCAGCCCATCCACGTCATATTTTTAAAGTCAGTTTCATTTTATATTTATGTAGTTCAAGCAAAGACCTCATGGCAAGCAAATAATTCTAAAAATACCATATGATTCTTCCATTTTCCTTTGACATTTATGTTGTCAATAAGCAGAATTGTACCATTTAAGGTAAAACAACTGAGCAAAATGATGTTAAAGTACCAAGAAATCTATTACACAGCTGTACATGTATAAGAGAACATTTTATATCCCATGTTAATTCTTTAAAAGATATTTTGAAATATAATAATTTAGAACCCTGAAATATCTTCAGATTAGTTTTCACATCTCCATTAACTAAGGGCTAATAAATAGAAAGGGGAGAATCATAAACAAATGTCAGGTTTTTTTGTTTTATTTTTTTAAATGGACACTATATCATCTCAATTTGATCAAGCTTCTCTGGCCACTAAATGGCTGTTTTTTAAGTTACACCAATACCAAACACAAACAAAAATTCCTTCAATATAATTTTTCTCAATTTTAACTTTTTCTCTCATAAAATGATAGACACAAGATGGCAGCACTCACTAAGCCATAAAATGCTTTACATATTTCTTGTTAAGTGACTGATAAAATCATGAATTCCTTAAATTTGAGATTCTGTAAAAGCAAGGTTCAAATCCACTAGGAAGCAAATATGGTACTGGCAAAGGTAACAGCTACAAGGGGAATAAGAAAGGAGAATAACCTGAAGAGATGGACATCTCAGAAGATCCCCCTTAGTCTCTGGAGCCCTAAAGAATCTCAGAAGCCACTATCCCAGACCCTTCTCTTACTGATATTTAAAAATGGAAATTCTCAGAATCTGTTTTAACCTAAAAGAGACAGATAAATTCTTCCAATGTTTATCCAAAGGGTGATACCTGTCTGGAACTATAAACAAAAAGGAATTACATATAAAATTAAAGATCATATCCTAAAAAAAAGTAAAACTATAAATGTACTAGGATATATAGTAAATCTTTTTATAATTATTAGGTGGGTTCAAACCTCAGCACTATAAAAACAAATAAAATAAATTTCACAACAATTATAAGAAGAATATCTTATTATTATCTATGTTTCACAACAGATAAAGAAACTAAAAGCACTGAGAAATTAAGTAATTTGTCTAAGATCACACTAGTTAAGTCTGAGAACCAAGGATTTAAACCAGGGTTGATTGATGCTACACAACTGTTATATCATCATTCATATGTACCAAGAAGATGGACAATTTGCATTTAAAGAGCCTTTATTTTAAGACTAATCACAATATGTACTAACTCCTTAACATTAAATTTAAGATAGAAAGTAAACTTATTCTTTTCTCAATGACAGGATCTATGAACTTGTGTGTGTGTCTGTGTGTAGAGGAACAGAATACTACTAACTTTGTAATAATAGTCCTACTGACTATTTTCTACCCAACTCTCACAACTCCAGTAATATACAACCATCTAACTTCTCTAAATCTCCTGTCTTTTGTGATGAGAATTCTAACTGCAAACCTGAGCAGCAAGAAGGCTAAGGAACAATGTGAAAGCAGTTCACAAATGATAAAATGTAGAGTTACGGACCTTCCTTGATGTAACAAAGAATGGTGGGATTAGGATCAACCATATTTGAAAAGGGAGACTACAATAGATATGCAGTCTACGGATGAATAGATTCTCCAGTGAAAATTTCAGATGGAATTTTCAGCAATAAAAAATGCAATATTGATACTGATAATTAAAAATATAATTTTGCTATGCTTAGGGCCTAAGTTTTGGTTTCACTACATAAAAGAATTGAAAAGTTAGGTAACAACAACAATAAATCCCATTAATATTTAACAAAAACAGTAGTTTATTCTAAGTTAACAAATATTTAAATATCACTTATACTGAGGGGGAAAAAGTTACACTATTCAAGTCATTTGAATAGAATGTGGCAAAGCACAGTACATTGTTATTTCCTTATGACTATCCAGTTCTTCAGTGCCACTTCATCTGATGGTTACAATGCTAAAAAATATAGTCAGGCCATCATATTTAAAAAGGAAATAAAAATGCCCCAAACTAACACATGTTAGCTTCTCCCTAATATTATAAATTGGGGAAACTAACTGGTCAAAGGTCTCCAGAAAAAAAGACAAAACGATATAGTTAGAAATAGTGGAAATTGACTCTCAGTCACTGGTCATCACTTGAACAAGAATAAAAACATCGACATTTGCTAAATGTCTATATGGTTTACAAACAGTTACTGACATTAAAAAAAAATTTACTGAATAACCATAGAAAATATTGAACTTCAGTGAGTACCAGTTTTGTTTAAAAAGAGTGAAGAGAACAAACTGTCTTGACTTGAATGAGTTTGTTAAACCCAAAAAAAGTTTAGCAGTGACATTTATTAACAAACAGATAACGTCCCCCACCCACTTCCCCTGGGTGGGGATGAAACCTAGAGCCTTGTGAATGTTAGGCAAGTGCCCTACTACTGAGCTATAATCTGCCCCCCTTACAATCATTTCAAGAGGGTATTATAAGAGAGGGGAAAAGACTTTCGATAGTTTTAGAATGGGAGGAAAGAATTTATTACTGGAGGCTTACAAGACTGCAAGACAAATTGCCTTTAAGAAAAACTTATATGGAAAGATGGGAAAAAAGAATTGAAATAGAATGTAGGAAAAAGACCACTTAATTAAAACAAAATGTATGAACTGAGGTTAAAGGCAAAAAAATTGATGATGGTAAAGATGGGGGAGCAGGACTTCTGTATTTTAAGTCCACTTCAGAAAATAATGTGATACCAAATCAAGTTTAAGTTTCAGATATCCTAAAATTTTACATCTGAGATATCAGATTGAATTTTAACATTTCACATCTGCATTGATTTACAATCTAAGAAGACTCACATACGCACACAAATATATGGAACAAAAATATTTACCACATTGACTTAGAAAGTCAAAGGTTGAATGTTTTCTCTTATAAATGGACACTTGAGTGAAATACGAGGGAAAAATGTGGGGGAAGAGATCCTGTGAAAATAGAAGATGAGTGGGTTTGAGGAAGGAGATTGAGGATGAAGGGGGAAGAAAAGGAAGGAACTATCAAATGAAATTTACCAAATTATGCTATGATACATATAAATATATTCTAGCTTTATTATCAATGAAGCACCAGTGTGTGGGGGGGAAATCAGGGGTGGGGGGGTCAAAGAATGGGAAAGGTACATGGATGGGAAAGGTATTTTATGTTACTAATTACCTCTAGAAAAGGAAAGGATTAGAAATACAAAAAGCTTGAATAACAGGTTCATATTTTAAAAAGAAGCCACAGGGAATGATTTTAGCTACAATATAGACATAATTTGTTCTAGCAAGCAAAATGCTTATAGTTGTGATGAAAAGTAACTAGAGTTTAGATGAAGGATTTAAAGATAAAAGCTGAAAAGGAGAAGAAATTTCATTCATTCTTATCTTTGGAATGGATCCTATATACTAAGCACTGTTCTAGGTATTGGGATTATAGCAGTGAATCAAGAAGACAGGCTCCCAGAACCCAAGGTGCTTAAATTCTAGTGTGGAGATAAAATATAATGATTGAAATATGTACCTAAAACCAGTAATCTCGGGGTTGGGGTTGTGGCTCAGCAGTAGAGTGCTTTACCTAGCATGTGTAAGGCACTGGTTAGATTCTCAGCATGATGTATAAATAAAATAAAGAAAGATAGAAAGACAGGAAGGAAGGAAGGAAGGAAGGAAGGAAGGAAGGAAGGAAGGAAGGAAGATAGGTCAGTCGGTTGGTCAACTGACAATTAAAAAATATTGGAAAAAAACCCACCCTAGTAATCTCTTAAATACTTATTAGTCACTTAGCACTATTTCAAATGCTTTAAGAATATTAATTCATTTAGTCCTAAAAAATCCCACATTGTTGGGTTCTCTTATTATCCCCATTTTGTAGATGAGGATATCAAGACAGAGAAACAGCTTTTCCAAGGTTCCAAGAATAAGAAAGTGCAAAGTTAGGGTCTAAATTCAGGTAGTTAGGCTAGAGCCCCTTGCTATTTGCCACTACCTATGTTTTATCTCTAGAAATGAATAGGTTAATTTAACAACTATGATAACTAGGGAAAGACAACTCCACATAGGAGTGGTCAGAGAAAAGGTTAGAGTTTAACAGTTGAAAGAGTTATGAAAGAGTACTTTGAACATATAGATAGCATCAAAAGGATCTTGTGGTAGGATAGTTATTTCAGCTTTACATACAATAAATTTAAGTTGTCTTCAGGACATTCTTAGAAATATGACAGGAAATTGAATATACAGAGCTGAAGATCAGAAAAGCAGTCAGGGCTATTTATGTGGAAGAATCACCATCACAGATTAAAGTTTTAAATTATCAAAGTACACAAAATTGCCCATAGGAATAAAAAAATAAGGGGGTTAGGATAGAGCACCTAAAGAATGTTGAATCCTTAAGAAATGAGTAGAAAGGTGGAGGAACAAGGTTAGCAGGAAATTCAAAATTAGGGGAAATCTGTCAGTATAGAAAATATGTAGGCTAAAGAATACAGCTGAGAAAGGAGGGAGAGGGATTGGGGGGTTAAGAATAAAAAAGAATTAAGAAGGAAAACACGAACAAGTGTGAAGAAATGAAGAAGTGGGAGTTAGAAGCACAAATGGAAGGATAACCCTTAAAAGTATTCACTGTCCTTAGGAACTAAAGGGATGTGAGAGGAAATTGAGGGGATTTTTTTCTGTTAGTGAGGTATTAGTGATGGTTGTAGGGGTTGGAAAGAAGAGAGGGTGAGGATAAATACTCAGTGAGTCACTAGGGGGAGATTCATTGAGGTTTCATCAATATCCAAGATTATTTAGGTATTTAGGTATAATCCTTCTATGGAGAAGTCTGCAGACTCTAAGACTAAAGGTTTCTCTAATTCTTAGATTCTCATTGTAATGAGAGTAATCTAAATGAGCTCAAGTGCTACTTGGCTGTGGAATGGGCTAACCATTCTTTCACAACCATTTCCAGACCTGATGCTCTATCACTACATACCATATAGTAGCTTAAGAAATGCCAAATCAAAATACAAAAGTTGGAGATAGGGAATGCTAGAGTACTAAAGAAACTTTACATTAAGTCCTAATGTGGTAGGGATTCTAGTTTGAGTTAAAGTGAAAAGTAAAGAAAGTGTTTTCATTATGGAGGTACAGATGCAGTATAAGGGCCTGCCTTACTTTTCTGATGATGGCAAGGTACTGGTACACAGAAGATTCTAGAGTATATGGTACCCTGAAGACTAATGATGTTTATGGCAGGGACATGAACATATTCAAGGCAAAAACTAGCAAAACTGGAAGTGGGCTGTGGGCCTGAGAAGAACAAAACTGGAAGATCTTGAAATCTCATGGGAGAGACACTGGGAGAATCCTGGGGACAACTTGGCGAGATTCTGAAGGGGTTTAGAAATTAGTAGAAAGCAAAAAAAAAAAAAAAAAAAAGCAATGAAGTCAGGTCCATTATTGTAACTTTATACCTGAAATCTGTATCATTTACTTCCTAATGTACTACTAGTAAGGACAAAATGTATTTTGCCTTCATTTTGAATCTGTTGTAGTTGAGGTTAATGAAATCTCCCTATGGAAATGTTAAATGCAGAAATGAAATAAATAAATCAGGTTACAATACAATCTCTTGACATATAATAAAATCTCTTATAAGGGAGGGGGCAGGGAAACTGGTGTTACCATCTGATCAAGCTTTAGGAAATAAAGAACAAAGAACATGGAAAAGATTCAGATTTCTAGAAGGTGAGCTAGCTATAGATAAAGTACATTACTTCTTTAATAGAGAACATCAAAGATATTTACCAGTTTGAGAATAAGATATTGTATAATGAAGAATTTGGCTGGCTTTTGTCCTTGGTAGGCAACCTCTAAGTTCTTGAAATTTCTAGAGTGATGGAAGTGTCTATCATTAATAGTATGTCTTGAAAGTTTATTCTAATGAGGTGACTCACAGTGGGCCTTTACTTAGTTTATGTTAAGGAGATGACTTAAGATGGGAACTTGGAATTAACTGGAGAGTGAATACAATTATGACACCAGTAATTTAAACATAACTATATCAGAAAATCCTACCAGGTAGGGTGGCACACATCTGTAATCCTAGTGACTGGGGAGGATGAGGCAGGAGAATTGTAAATTTAAAGCCAGCCTAAGCAACTTAAGGAGACCCTGTCTCAAAATAAAATAAAAAAGGGCTAGGGATGTGGCTCAGTGGTTAAACGCCCCTGGGTTCTATCTTTGACACCAAAAAAGAAAATCCCAATAAAAACTAGCTTGGGTCAGCTTCCAAGGTAGGCAATTGTCTACATATTATGATACATCAATCTGTGGGAAAGATAACAAGTCTTGTGCCTGTAGTGAGAAGATGGGGGAAACTTTGCATTTGGGATCCTCCCAAACTTTGCTCTATGTCTCTTTCCTTTTGGCAGGTTCTGATTTGTATCCTTTTGCTACAATAAAACCATAGTTTTAAGTGTAACACTTTGCTGAGTTCTGAGTCAATTCTAGCCAATTATCACTGGGAAGGGGTGGAGTAAATTTGTAGCCAGCTGCTCAAAAGTGATGGCAGCCCAGTGTCTGACTGAAGCGAGGACAGTCTTGAACGATGTGTCTGGCCTAACCCAGAGTTTGTTGATGTGAGAAGTTACTGCAGGTGTTGACCTTTTTGCAAAGTTTAGTCTCATTCACAACATTCTTTACTCATGTATTCCATGCTAGGTTCATAACATTACAATGTCTGAAGTTCATAAATAAAAGTAAACATCATCCTGAGCATTATCTCAGTTTCTTTTTTCAGTTATTCCTAATGCCATTAATGAGTAAGCATATGCTTTACACAGACTTAAAACTGTCACACCATCCTTTAAGAAACCTCACGGTAGTTCAGTTAAATGTGATGTGGTTGGCACTCCATTCACTCTTTCAAAATTCTATTTCACTTGATATTGTTTTCTCTGTACTACCAAAATAACTATAAATTTATCTCTGTGTACTTTTTACCTATGACTAGCATTTCATTCTTAACACAGTGTCACAATGAAAAATCCTTTGAGGGTCTGTGATCAAAATACCTGGACAGAACAGCTTAGAGGAGGAAAAGTTTATTTGCCCTCACAGTTTCAGAGGTTTAGTCCATGGCAGCTGATTCCATTGTTCTGGGCCCCAAGGTGAGGCAGAGCACCATGATGTAAAGGCAGGGCAGAGGAAAGCCACTCAGCTCACAGTAGCCAAAAGCAGGGGAGGAGCCAGGGGGAAAGTTATAATAATTCTCAGTGGCATGCTCTGAAAGACCTACTTCCTCTAAGACATACTCTGCCTGCCTATAGTTGTCACCTTAATCCTTCAAATAATGAATCTGCCAAATGGATCAATCCACTGATTAGGTTATAATTTTCAGAATCTAATCATCTCACATCTGCACACCTGCATTAACACAAGAGCTTTTATAGAGAAGACTCAAATTCTAATAGGGTCTTAAAGGTACAAAGCTCTATCATCAAAGTAAGACTCATGCTGGGCTCCTGACACATTTACTTAATCCATCTTATGATTCTTTGATGGCTTAATGTATTTTATTAACACGTGGAACTTTATATTGTCTAGTGTTAGAATCATAGACCTAACATGATCTAGCTCCTTCTCAAGCACAAAATGTTTGCTTTATAGGATTTTAATTTAGGTTATAATTGGCAGCTATTCTATTTTATAACTACAAATGTACCTCACTTTACTTGAATTACCCACTATATTCTTTCTAACAAAGGATCACAGGCCTCTCTCAAGAAATCACCTGGGGATTATGTTAGGGAAAAAAGGCTCAGAAAGGTTTTCTTTCAGTCAAAGAGTATTTCATGGACAGTAAAACAGCTAAAAACAGCTTGAGGTAGTACAGGTGTTGTCTTTAAGATGCCATCCTCCTACCCTCATTTTCTATAAAAGGATGTATACAAAAGTACAACAATTTTACAGCTCCTGGGCATGGATCAACACTGCTTGAGGTCTCTAGAAATTCACACTAAACACTGTACATGTAGATCTAGAAGATATAATTTCTCTTTAAAGTACCCATTGTTCTATCCAACCTACTTGGCTTAACGACCTATGACTCTGAATGAATGAAGGGATTCGAAGGGTCTAACACATTTCATATTTGGTTTCTTTCTTTTTTTTAATAAGTATTTTTAGTTATACACAATATCTTTTTTTGCTTATTTATTTTTATGTGATGCTGAGAATCAAACCCAAAGCCTCACATGTGAGACAGGCTCTGTGATACTGAGCCACAACCTCAGCCCTCAGATTTGGTTTCTTTAATGGCTTTCCAACATTTCCTAGCAGTCTACCACATATAATTATTTTAGTAGATATATCTTGATAATTTTTTTTGCTTTCCTTTATAGTTGTCTCATAAAGTCTTCAATTATTGTTGTTTACTTTCTACCTGTTCAGGGAAGGTGCTTAGTACTTTGAAAGCACTGGGATGAAAAAATGTTTTGTTAACTCTTTGGCAATCCATATGGAAGTTTAACATCTCTTATGCTCAGTTATCGGTCACTGCATATTTGCAAATTATTTGAAAAAAATTCCATATGATATCTGTGGAAGTGCTTATAACTTGTGGCAGGAGGCAGTCACATACTTTTTTAAGCATTTGAAAATAAATGATGACAGAAAAGTTAAAATTAAAAGAAGACCGAGTAATGGTTTATAAGCACAATAGAATAGCATTCCTGTTTTCTGACCTTAAAAAGATTCTTCTCAAAAATTTTACTAAACCCAATCATTTCTTCCTCAGAAATGCAGCACTTATACATGTGCTTTTAGGGGTTTCTTGGTTCTCTAGAAGCCTATACATGAATCCATTTAAGAGCTCTTGTTTTATCTCTCATATATATATATGTTAAATGTAAATGTGTTTATATATGTATGTTAGCCATATAAATATATAAAATACATATGAATATATGTACATAACAAAATGATACATAATTATGTAACTGCCAGATTTGCATGACACATATTATATAATGATATTCATTTAAATATAATACATAAGAGTTATAAACTAGGATATATATATGTATGTATGTTTCTGGAGAACTAAGAACCAGAAATACATATTTGTATTTATAAAAACTTCTCTTGTGAATTGAGAAGGTGGGGTTGGGTGAAGAGAGATTAATTGGGTTTCACACATTTCTGTATTTACTGAAGTACCTTTGTGGAACTCTGGGTCTTAGAGGAACTCAGAAAAAATAAAAACCATTTTATTTGTTGAGCATCCCTTGTTCAAAATGCTTGGGATCGAAATAATTTTTATGCTATCTGCACATAAATAATGAGATATCTTGGGTATGGGAATCAAGTCTCTACATGAAACTCAAGTATGTTTCATACCTTATGTACAAAGCCTGAGGTAGTTTTATTCAGTATATTTAATGTGCCTTTATTTTGACTGAGACCTGTCATATGAGATCAGGTATGGAAGTTTCTATTTGTGGCATCATGTTGGTACTCAGAAAGCTTCAGATTCTGGAGCATTTTGGATTTTGCGTTTAGGAATGTTCAAGCTGTGGTACCTGTATTAAAAATATTATATATCAATTAGAATGGGGACTGGTCAGCTATGAAGGTATGACAAAATTTACAAAGACAATGATTTATTTCACCTCCAACTGGTGCCTCCCACAATCAACGATCTGATCGTATAGCAAGAGAAAATAACCATACAAAGTAATAGAGGCACCAAAGAATGTAGAAACAATAATTGCTACATATCAGAGGAGGGAGAGGTATATGTGAAAACAGCATTTAACTCAGCTCTGAAAATATTTTCATCTTATACATCTTTGCTTCTTGAACATTTTATTACATATATAACTTGTTACTTATAAATTTAATTTTCTTCCTTGATAGTATTATGCTAGTTCAGAAAGCCATAGTACTATTAAAATATACTATGCCTTTAACAAATTGTTGCATTATTTGCTTTACAAAATAGAATGGCAGGGCTGGGGATGTGGCTCAAGCGGTAGCGCGCTCGCCTGGCATGCGTGCGGCCCGGGTTCGATTCCCAGCACCACATACCAACAAAGATGTTGTGTCCGCCGAGAACTAAAAAAAATAAATATTAAAAATTCTCTCTCTCTCTCTCTCTCTCTCTCCTCTCTCACTCTCTCAAAAAAAAAAAAAAAAAAAAACAAAATAGAATGGCAATATGATGTCAGGTGTGAGGTATTTTTAAAAAAAATTTTCTTTAGTTGTAGATGGACATAATAACTTCATTTTATGTATTTTTTTATGTGGTGCTGAGGATCGAATCTAGTGCCTCACATGTGCTAGGCAAGCACTCTACCACTAAGCTACAACCACAGCCCCAGTTGTGAGGTTTTTGATCATGTAAACAGGTCAAAGCTCAACGAACCTTTGTTCTTCAGTTTATTTTAAATACTCATACACAAAACCTTGAGAAAAACATTTTTAAAATGTTAAAACTTTAAGTGAAACCACCCTGGGACCTCTATTATTTTTATAACTTCCTCTCAATCTATAATTCTTTCAAAATAAAAGTTAGAAAAGAAGAAAATCCCAGCATATATCCACTGTAACAATTATAAAGTGTGAGATTATCTTAAGTATCCTGAAAAATGCTTTGTAAAGACCTAAAGAATTAATAGAAAAATAAGAGAAAAAAAATTCCCTCTAGTGGTCTAACATGCATATTTTAGGAAGACAAACAAAATGGTTTACATAATGATTTCAATGTGTGATAAAGTACAAGGCCTCAAACATAAGTCTCTAAAAACAATACAGAAAAAAATTGGACAAATTCTTTACCTCATAGTTTCTTTTACAAAGCACAGGTTTAACATAAATTAAAATGCAACCAGTAACTGGTATTAATTAACAACAACAAAAAAAAAAAAAAAAAGAAAAGAAAGTTAAGTACAGATCTAGGTTCCAGTGAAAACTGAAAAACTGCACAAAAGAAAACTTGGAATGTATTATGTGAATGTATCTTGGACAGGAAAGAAAGATCTAGGGGCAGAGAACAGAGAAATCTAACAGAAAAATCAGCAGCCAGGGAGGAAGGGGCCTGGTAAACATATAATTATAGTCAGAGAGGAAGGGAGAGAAAACAGCAGATGAAGAGGGTGAGAGATGGAGAAGGAAGGGATAAGGTGCATCTAGAAAGGAAAAGGAAGGGGCACACAAAATAAGAGACAAAGGGAGAGGAAAAGATGGACAGACACTACCAGAAAGGGAGAGAAAAAAAGAGGCAGGGAAGGCAAGACAGAGAGGAAAGAAAAGGAGAGAAGAAGAGAGAAGCAGGGACAATGTAGGGGAGGAGAAAAGAGAGACTGACTCAATCAGAGGAGAGAAAGAGACACCAAGTAGACAGAAAGAGTGAAAGACTGAGACAAAGTGGGAAAGATAAAAGGAGAGGGAGAGATTAGTGGGTTGGGGGAGGGAGGAGTGAAGAGAGGAGATGAATACTCAGGAAGTCAAAGGGAAGGATGTGAGCAAGTGAACAAGAACCAGAGAGCCACAAGTAAAAACCTAAAGGAAAGAAATGAAGAAGAAAGGTATTAAAAAGAGCATGTGGAATGTGATACATTCAGTTGAAGGAAAGAATTGAGAGCATGTGCTGATTATTTTCATTTTAAGTTCTCAATATAAAATTAAAAATTTGAAGCTTTTAAAAAAGTAATGATGGTGAAATTCTCCTGGCATTAGGCTGAAACAATGCACCTGATAAAAGACCCTAATTTTAATAATAGCTATTAATATTTTCATGACCCTAATTACTCACACAGTTGGGAATCAGAGACAAAAGAAAAGCAATGATATTCAGTGTTGATAAAAGGCCATTTAGTGATTTTCCTACTATGTCCTTTAAAAAGGAAATGAGTTATTTAAGAACAAAATAATTATTTCAAATGGGAATGGGGAGAATGCTTGAAAATATCAGAGCAATTCCAAATCCAGCTCATTCAAGGTAAAAAAAAAAAGCAGGCAAAACTTGAAAAAATCTTATGAACAATTCAGTTAATGGACATTCTTTCATTATATAGTACCAGGTATATGGTGAGATTTCAGGTTTGAGGAATCAAAATGACAAGGTAAATGCCAAAGTTTTCAGACTATTTACTAGAGATCAGATACTCCTAAAAAATTACAGTCTGATTAGCATTTGCTCTCGTTTGCAATGTGATGATTGTGCTAATCATAAAAATGACATATCTAGGTTTTGCACTGTTATAAACACTTTAAAAATTGCTCTACCTCTTCCTCAGAAAAAGAGTATAAAAAATTAACAAGAATTTTAAAAGTTCTTCCTTAATTTTCAAAAGAATCTCATTCATACTCTATTTGCTCCATAAGAAATTTTAAAAATCGAACGTGCCACACAGCATGTTTATTTTAAGATGAACCTAAAAGAGAATTATCAGGATCTAACAGACCATTTGTTTTGTTTATGCAAATACCAATTAGCACAGCAGTAAATCATTGTATCGGCAAGGTTTAAGAAGTTACAGAGAATCTGAGGGGCAGAGGAGAAGAAATTGGTGCTATAGCTGAGAAGTAAATGACTCCTACTCTTTATTTTATCAAGCTAAATACACCTTTGCAAAACTAAATAAAAACTATTTTTCAAATGCTCTCAGTTTAGATACGGTAATGATTTCATCACACATATCCCTAATTAAAACTGGTCTCAAATGAACAAGGATAATTCTTTATATCTGATTACCTTTTGTACACATTCAGCAAATAAATTAAGAGCCACATACCTTCATTGTATTGGTATTTGCTTCATCATATAGAGTTAATGAAGATGTACTTTCCATAGTATCTGTAAACTGATGCTCTGCATTGCTTCTCTATAGAGCTCGGCACACACACACATCCAGCTGATTAGTCAGGCATTGGGAGTGCCTGCTAGAGCAGTCTACAGCACTTGCCGGGGACTCAGAGACAATAGAAAGTCAACAGCTGTATGTTGTGATGTCAGTAAGACTCTAGCCAGTCACCACCCAGAATATCTGAAATGCATCAGAAGCTATATTGAGCTCTTCATTAGCAATTCAGAAGCAATGATGCAAAAAGCCCATGAAACTGTGAATGTGCAAAGATTGCCAGGATTTTTGAGATTTCTCACTATTAAAATATCATTGCATAATGATGCCCGATCAAACTGGTACAAAAAGTTGAGATAATTATATTTTCCTGTAATTCCCTAAAGAACAAAACATAAGGAATCTCGGTATTGTTCATATAGCAATTTATAAATAACTCTTTAACTCTTTAAAAACCTTAGAAAAAAAGACAATCTGTCTATAATACTTGAAATCCCATAATAGTTTTGCATTTTTAAACTGACTTTGTCACAAAGAAAGAAAATGCATTAGGAGTATAATTCCTTGTTTCTTAATTTGTGCTTACTCTGGCAAGAGCATTACTTCTTCACACCAACAGATGGAGACAGTGATAGAGCTATGATTCTGCCTCCTGTCAGATGCCTGTTGGCTATATCAATACAAGTGGAGAACCTAAAAAAAAGGAATCAACCTATGCTGAATTTAAAAAACTCAATATTTACTAATTATGGGAAGTCAAATAAAATAAAATGAAAACAAAATTTGTGTCTACACAAATTCAGTGTTTACTCAACACTGAATAATCAGAAGTGTGTTTTTTGGATTCTCATGTACCTGTTTCCCATTTTGTTAAAGAGCATACTTTCCATAAGCTTGCAGAAATGCTGGAAGAATCCTATCAGAAAATGCTCATATATTACCATACTATCTAAAGAAAGATGTGTACACCTCTACGCAGAAATACTACTCTTCTCTTCTCTGTCATTAAAATGTTACCTCTTCTAGGGTTTATATAATCTTACAGCCTAACAGATTGGACTGTTCTTAATAACAATTTGGCAAACACAAAAATAAAAGTGTCTTTATAATATAATCTTAAAATATATTATTGCTTTTGTAAAGTTAGGTTCAATTTCAGCTTTTTAAGTAGAGTTAAGTTAAGAATATATACAAATCCACAAAATCACTGACTATTCAAAGGTGAGAAGGCAGCTAATAGTAAATCTTGTCTGAGAGGTTTCCCAATAATTTGCCTAAAATTTCCTCAAATTCCTATTTCCCCAGCATATAGTTCTTTACCATACCCTGCCCTTTTCACTATCCAGATACTTTTGAAAGGTTAAAAAAAAAAAAAAAATCGAGAGCTAAGCTAAGTATCCAAATAAACAGAAAAAACAAGTATTTAACTCCTTGACTTTTCTATAAATATTTGTTGATTCTACCAAAGGGTACAAAAGATTTTTCTTAGACAATTTTTTTTTTGCTACTTAAGAGAAATATAATACCAAGGCAGTATTCCTTAAAAACTTTAATAGAAACTCTAGTTATCAACAGATGGATAAGCTGAAAAGGAAGAATAATGAAGCAAATCACTTATGTTTTGACAGGAACTAAAATGAATATTTCTATTTCATATTTCTCTTTAAGCTTTGGAAATTGTTAAGTTTTACAAATTCAAGTAATTATGAATTAAAAAAATCATAATTAAAAATATTTTAAAATATAGTTTGAGTACTGTCAAGTAAAGGCCTTTCTCTAATTCTGAAGGGAAAGGAATAAGCTGTCAATAGTAAATTCCAGTAATGATAAACCTTACTTCAGGCCTAGTCATTGAGATTACAAAAATGCACCACCATGCTCAATTTATTGTTCTTTTTCATTAGCCTTTGCTCATGGTAGCTTTCTCTTGTGTGTTCTTCACCCATTTTAAAATCATAAGTTCATATTCAACTGTAAGTTCATATTTTAAAACTTAAATGTAAGCTTGAAAATAGTTTTGAGCCTGGCATGGTGGCACACACCTGTAAACCCAGAGGCTCTGGAGGCTGAGGCAGGAAGATCACAAGTTCAAAGCTGGCCTCCACAACTTAGTGAGGCCCTAAATGACTCAGCGAGACCCTGTCTCTAAGTAAAATATACACAAGGGCTGTGGATGTGGCTCAGTGGTTAAGTGCTCCTGGGTTCAATACCTGGTACAAGAGAGAGAGAGAGAGAGAGAGAGAGAGAGAGAGAGAGAGAGAGAGAGAGAGAGAGAGAGAAAGAGAAAGAGAGAGAGAGAGAGAGAGAAAGAGAAATGGCAGAATAGAGGAGGTCGTGTTCCTGGCTGTTCCATGGAGTGAAACCAAGAAAACTTACAGGTAGCTTCTCAGCAAGGTGGTGAACAAAAAAAAGCGGGAGGACTTTAAAACTGGATATTCAAAGCAGATTGGGGACTGAGGAGTTAGGATGTAATAAGTGAGAAACATCCAGTGGCACAGCTGCTGCCACAGCTGGGCCAGAAGCTCCCTCCATGGCACAGCAGAGGTTAAGAGAATTAAAGGAGTCTTGGGGAGACCCAAGGCATGTCTGAGTACAGAGCATTTAGAGACCAAGTATGTTGCCCAAAAAACCTGAAGGACTGCTACAAGAGACCTGGGGGGGGGGGGGCGGGGAGCCGCCTTCTCTCCAGGAGGCATGCAGATGACAAAGGAAGGAACCATTTTGTAGCTATGGTGTAGGGCTGGCAACAGAGGAAGCCAATTCCTGGCAAACTGTTTGGCCCCAAATATAGGCTTAGTAAACACATACTGCAAAACAGTGTGTGCTTAAGTGCCCAGGAAAAAATTAAACATGGAGAGAGGTTTACACAGGGGACAACTGGTCACAGAAACCAACCTGGTTCTACTTCACCCCCTCCAATCTGACTGCTTGCAGGACCAGCAGGGAGACAGGAGCTCAGAAGGGTGGAGGCCTGAGAGATTGCTTGGAGACTGAACCAGGAAATATGGGGTCTGCAGAGGAATAAGAATTGGGTCCCCCACAATGGGAGTGAAACCCAAGTGAGATCCCTGGGGTAAAGTCTTCCAGCTTAGGCCAGCAAGTTCTGGGCACTGGAAGTGCACAGATTTAAAATCTCCAGACTAACTGGCATTCAGCAAAGAGCCTGGAGCCTGCCTAAGCCTAAATCCTGCCTCCAGGAATTCTGCCTACAAGATTACCTCTCTGACTCCAGCAATCTAGAGAGTGGACCATTACGCTACAGAAGACCCCACCCAAAGCTGCAAAGGGAAGCTGAGAATACACTGAACTTGAATGGAAAGAACTCTCTAATGTTTCATCAAGATTTCTTTTTCTTTTCTTTTTTAAAAATTCTTTTTCCTTGACCTCAGAAATACCTATAAATGTGCCACTTAGAAATAATTGATGTGGGGGTGGAGTTCTATGATTTTTTATGTAAAAAAACATGCAGAAAACAGTCTGCATGATTTCAAATTTAAAAAAAAAAAAGGTAATGGAAATGCTTTTTATACTGATTGTATTGGTTACACTGAAAAACCAGCCTCTATCTCAGAGCAAAGCCTGTCCAAGGAAGGGACATGACCTTTGTTTTTGCACTCCTAGGCACATTCCCACCCTGCTAAGTTGTTTATCTACAAATAACAGGAGAGATCTGCTGTGCCAGGTGTCTCTGACTCAGTCAGGCTAGGTGGGGATCCATAACAACCCCCTGGCGGCCACCAATCAGCATGAGACAGGGAAATACCTGGGATGCCAGATGACCCTCCCAGTAGTTTATGGTGGTTGATAATGTGTAGGGAAACCATGGAGTTCAGCATGAACACCCCTTTTGTACTGACCAATCACCCTTACCCAACTTGTTCCCACCAGTGAATGTGCTAATTATGTTTAGAGTTGTTATTTGATTTTCCCGAAGTGTGTGATGATTTGCTAAGAGATGCTATGATGTACGTGGGGGTCCCTGCCTTCTCCAAAGAATGTATAAAACTGCTGCAAACCCTGGGCTCGGGGCCTCTCAGCGTCACCAGTTGCTGTGTGTGTGCGCAGAGAACCAAGCTAGCTCGCAATAAACACCTCTTTGCTGTTTACATCGATCTTGGTCTCTGGAGGTCTTTTGGAGGTCCTGAATTCGAGCATAACAACACACATCACAACTGATCAAACTGAATGATTCAAATATGTGCATTTTATTGTACTTCAATTTTACCTCAATAAAGCTATGGGAGGGAAGGAAGGAAGGAAAGAAGGAAGGAAAGAAGGAAGGGAGGGAGGGAGGGAGGGAGGGAAGGAAGGGAAAGAAACCCAAAAAACCTTAATTCAGGAAAAATCTGCAACTTGCTAATAAGACAGAGAACCTCATCTTCAATATTCTTGGATGCCACAATATAAATTGCCTAAGTTGACTCTGCCTCTACCCTACAAATGTTTAATACAAAATCAAACAAATTTTGAAAGGTTTCCAACACTTCATCATGGCCAGATGCTATGAGAAATTTTCAAAGAACAAATCCTCAATAAAAGAAACCTGAGTTAATTAGAATTAACTTTCTGTCTGAATCTTAAATTGTATACGGTACATGTTAGAATATCCAGCAACTTCCTCTGCAAAAATAGAAGCACAATGACTCTATTAATTCAGGATTTAAGAGTAGTTATAAGGTAAAAAGATAATTCCCAACTGAATTATAGAAACTGGGGCAACTCTGTGACTAATAACAGAAATTTAATTGTCTAAATCTAATTACAGACATTACTGATAAACTTTGCCTTAATTTTTTGTGGCTCTTTAGCTCTTATGGGACTTTCATAGTGTTTGACTTTTAAAGGTGAAAACAACATTTGAACCCAATTCTCTCACATATTTTTTAAGACACTCAAAATAAAAAATAAAAATAACATTCAAAATAATTACTATTACCAAGGGTTCCCCTCATGGAAACAATTTAAAAAAACAAACAAACAAAAACCAAATCTAATATCTCTCTTACTAGTAGAAAATCAGTACTTGACAACCATTAATGATACTGATTCTGGTGAAAATCATAAGTAGATGATAAAAGCCTGTTGGATGAGAGAGTGTTGTTGAACAAGATATTCTTTGGTTATTGATAATTTCAAAAGTATGTTTATAACAAGAAGACTCCCATTTCAACCAAGTAAGCAAATTAAACATCACCAATAATTAGAGAGGCTAATAGTTCATGCCTCCTGAAGTAATGTCATGAAAATAAAGTCACATATGCTATATTCTTCTAAAAATATTTAATCTGAATCTAATGATAAAAAATCTAATAAATTATGGATCAGTCTATAAGACAGCTATATTCTAAAATATCACTACGTGAAAGAAAAAGTTGGGGAAATTAAGATTGGAGAGACTTATCAACAAATCTAAACTGTTTTAGTTGATTGGGTTGTGGATTTTTAAAAATTATGAAGGATATTTATAGAATAATTGAGGTGGCATGGACATGGTCAGTATATTAGATTATTATGTTTTATCCTATTAAATTACTTGGGTATGATAAAGATACCAGAGAAAGAGAACACACACAAATGTGCCAAATGTTAAAAAGTGGTGTGTCCAGAATGCTAATTGAGCATTCATTTTACCACCTTTAAACTTTTCTGTGTAGCTCTTTCCAGTAAGCCTCCTTCCCTTAAGACTAAGTCCTATATTTATTCTTGAGACTAAGTCCTATACTTACTGGGTTATTTATTAATTTATTAAGAATTTAAAACATATTTAAACTGTGATGGTACTTTTGGTAGGCCTCTCTTTCTCTTTTTTGTGCTGCTAGATAGGAATTGAACCCAGGGCCTCACCTACACCTTGATAAGCAAGCACTCTATCAATGAACTACACTTTCAACCCAGAATGATTATTTTATCACAATGGCAGGGGAGACAGGTAGGGAGATTTATATATAGCAATAATACTCTGCTATTAGTAAATATATTACATTCACCTTTTAAAATACATTTGAAGTAAAAATGCTTCACTTTGAAGTATAAAAAACAGGATGCAGAGGATATTATCCTATTCTGGGAAGTTTCTTCTTACTAATCCATGCCAAGCAGCATGGGTTTCTGGCTCTCTGGGCACACCCTTCCATCTCCCTAAGTTAGTATTCTCTATTAGAGACACGCTGCTGAGAACCCAGAGGACAACCAAGGCATCTGAATCCTGGAAATTTTTCCTCATTTCCTTAAAGAGTATGCTGCTTTTACTGAACATGACATTACAACACCCTACAAGGAAGTAAGAAATAAACTTCTTGTGGGTCATTTTTTTTTTTTTCTTGTGGTGCGGAGGATAGAATCCAGGGCTTTGTGCATGCTAGGCAAGTACTCTACCAAAGTTACACCCCAGCCCTTTTCTTCAGCCAGGATAAATGCTCAATAAAAATACAGATTCCTAAGAACTGTCAATAAACAATAAAACAATAAAAGTGTCAAGTCTTGATCTTGGCTTGGTGAGATACTTCCATTTATAACACATCCGCAGTAAGATGTTTTCTTTGACTTGTAAAATGACATATTAACAGAATTTTTCAGTTGGAAACCACCTCAGAATCACTCTAATTCACACCTTATTTTATAGTTAAGGAAAGTAAAGTTCAAAAGTGATGTGACATGATACCCGACTGTCTTACTGTCTGTTTGTAGTCAATTAGATTCTGTAACAAGTCTCTGCCTCACATTACTTGGAAATGTCCCAAACATAAATCTCCCCTAACATGTTGGCTAGAATGCACTTGCTGAATTTGATGAACTGAAAAGATGGATAACGTAAACATGAAGGGATTATTACCCATGTGGGATGGATTCCTTTTGCCCTGTGAACCAAGAAGTTCATTCCCAGGCTGTGCCCACTCACCCCCATTCTGTTGTAATGAGTCTCCAGCTGTCTTATTACTTACATTTACATGTCATAACACTTTTTTCTTTTTAGTTTTGATGTTGGGGATTGAATCCAGGGCCTTGTGAATGTTAACCAAGTGCTCTATAATGGAGCTCTCCAGGCACGTAGATGCAGCATTTTTAACATGTGCTGTGCTGAACTTAAAGAGTTTCACCTCTAGGTAAAAGTACTTTATAACTTGTGTTTCTAGCCTGGGTAATGCATGTGTGTAGTTACATTTTTTCAAAAATGCACTGAGTGCTTGACTATTGATCACTCAATAGATTAATGTTTATAAACCTTTCATTTGCTAACAATGTCATAAAAATATGTCACATAGAGAATGCTAGGTAGTAAGTAGTTTGAAAATATAATTAGTACTTCTAACAGTAACCCCAGAAGAGACATTATCTGTGTTTTAAAGTTGAAAAGACAGAGATATAAACAGATGAAGGAATTTTTCCTGGGTCATCACTTAGATCCAATATATGAGGCTGGATTCAAATCATACAATTTTTACTCTTAATTGGTACACTATTCTGCTCTATCTAAAAAATGAGGCTAAACAAATGTAAGCTCAATAATTAAAGACATTTTAAAAATACGAGTGTTTAAAATGAAAATATCTAAAAGAGGAGGGGCCAAATCAGTAACTAGAGGATATGAATTTAGCAGTCACCATATAACCACATTTAATATTTTCAATTCTGAGGAAAAATTCAAGATAATTTGACATCAATGGTTAGTTAACATAATTCTTGTGAATCCAAGTTGAGATTAGCGAGGCAAAGAAATTAAGAAAATAAACTGAGTGATTCTTATAATAATCTGGATATAAAATGTCAAGGATTGGAATTAGAGCATTAGTTGAGAAAGAAAAATGATGATAGTAGAAAGACACTTCCAAACAAAACTTGAGAATTTTTGGATGACTGATGAAATAAAAGAGAAGGCTAATTTGACAATAATCCAAATACTTTAAAATCGGTGTAACAAAAAGAAGGTTGATACCACTAAAAGAAGCAGGAAATGTGGCATGGGAAAATGGTAAAGGGGCAGAAAAAAAATCAATTTTTCATCCACTCCTGCCCTCTACCCATCAAAAGCAATTAAGCAAACATACATAAGCTAATAATCAACCCCAGATCATCTTTTATAATTCAACATATTCCAAAGGAAGGCTCTAGAGTTGTAAGGAAGGACTGAGACATTCCTTAGTGAGATGAACTCAATTAATCAATATTCTACAACCAAAGGGGTATCCAAAATTCCAGCCTCAGAGACTCAAATAATTCCAGAAATAAGGTGTTGAGACAGTTAAGGGTAAAGAGAAATGTTTCACAGGTAGAAAATGGAATTAAGTCACAAGACAAGATCGGTGAGAGTTCTCATGCTATGGATCTAGAGGCAAACAGGATAAATTACTCCCAAAGATCTTACAACCTATTTTCTAAATATCTCTAGACTCCATTCTCACTGCCAATAAGGTAAAATAGACAACCATTGTTTCCTGCTTGCATTTCCTCAAGAGGATTCTCATTGGTCTTTAGCCAGATCTTGCTTTCGGGTAACTTTTTGTACCACAGAAAGTCTAGGGCACAATACAAACATCAACACAAATATGGTAGGTACTAGAACAGAAGAACTAAAGGATGCTTGAGATCTAAGGAAAGATAGTCTTGGAGGGCCAAAGAATGCCTGGAAGAATAAGTAATACTTAAGCTATCATCAGAAAGAATCAGCCAGGCAAAAGAGTAAGACAAAAGAAGGATTTAAAACAACAACAACAACAACAACAACAAAAAACACAATATAAGCAAGACTCAAATGACATTAGGATGAATGGAATTGAGAGTAGCTCAGCAAGGTAAGAAAGAATAGCTTCAAGTTCAAGGAAGGATTTACAATGAAGCTGAAGATGTAAATAGGAATAAAATATGCAAGTCCTTCTAAGTGACATTCAAGAGTTGGAACTTTTTCTTAGACTAATTAGGGAGATAATGAAGATAATTAGGGGAGTGACAAAAACAGATTTTTTTCACATAAAGGGAGACTATGACAGCCAAATGAATGGATGAGGAACAGTATGTAAAGGGAATAAAGAGTCAATTCAATGGTTGACTCCTGAAGAATAAATTCTGCTTAGACCAAGTTTTAATAATATTGCAACCAAAATATGAATAATCAAGCATCTCTTATGAATGCATTCAGTCTTAATTCAAATAAGAGTTCTCACAGAAAAGATTACTAAGCTACCAAACTATACCTGGATTGTGTTCAGATAGCAAAAGTACAGGAGGCAACAGATGCCAAGCTAGGACATATATAGATACGTATAACACAGGGATAGGTGCATATTCATGCATCTTTATTTCTGTTCTTACATATCTGCATATATGTATTTCATGAAATCATTACTTTATATGGATACTTTCAACCCCAGTCAAAAAACACTGGGTTCATTCTAGCCTACTCCTTTATCCAACATGAGAAATTTGAATTTATCTGAAAAATATTCACTTACTTGTTCAAGTAAGTATACATGAAGCACAGCTGTAGAATTCCTAAGCAATATCTCTGTGAGAAATACATTTATTCTTTGGAATGCAATTTTTTCCTGTCTTTTTGTATTTAGGATATATAATCAAAATATTGTTTTCCAAAGTTACTTAGTTTTTTCTTCTCTACTCAAGTTGGTTTGGTTATTATTCATTTGCACTAAAGTAAGCTTCATTTGTTAGTGTTTATATTCTGTTTTGGGTTCCATTCTCCATAACCCCGTACAACCAGGTTGATTTTATATACTTTTATAAGCTATGTGAAAATGACTAAGCTTCTAAGAGGGGGGAAAAAAAGCACAGTTGGAGAAATGCTGCTTCCTCCCATTACGAGTATTTCATTCCCATTATTCCCATCTTCCTGCCACATTCTCATTCATTCGTTAGTTTCTAGTTTATCATTTTTATATGAAAAGAAGCCTACTAAAGATACTTTGTACAAGGTTTAATTAATCGCTCTCTAGAAGTTCAGAGATCTTCCTCTTTTCTTACAGGGGCATAATACTCCATTGTGTGACTATACTATCATTTACTTAATCATTCTCCTGTTTGGACTGTTTAGGCTGTTTGCAATATTTTACAATTACAAATGCTCCTAAAATTATTAAATTTGTATATATGGAGGTATATCTTAGAGAAGATCCCTAGAAGTGGAAATTGTTGGGTCAAAAGTTATAACCCAATCAACAAATGGGCCAAGGACCTGAACAGACACTTCTCAGAGGAGGACATACAATCAATCAACAAGTGCATGAAAAAATGCTCACCATCTCTAGCAGTCAGAGAAATGCAAATCAAAACCACCATAACATACCATCTCACTCCAGTAAGATTGGCAGCCATTCTGAAGTCAAACAACAACAAGTGCTGGCGAGGATGTGGGGAAAAGGGTACTCTTGTACATTGCTGGTGGGACTGCAAACTGGTTCGGCCATTTTGGAAAGCAGTATGGAGATTCCTGGGAAAGCTGGGAATGGAACCACCATTTGACCCAGCTATTGCCCTTCTCGGACTATTCCCTGAAGACCTTAAAAGAGCGTACTACAGGGATACTGTCACATCGATGTTCATAGCAGCACAATTCACAATTGCTAGACTGTGGAACCAACCCAGATGCCCTTCAATAGATGAATGGATAAAAAAACGTGGCATTTATACACCATGGAGTATTATGCAGCACTAAAAAATGACAAAATCATGGAATTTGCAGGGAAATGGATGGCACTAGAGCAGATTATGCTTAGTGAAGCTAGCCAATCCTTAAAAAACAAATACCAAATGTCTTCTTTGATACAATGAGAGCAACTAAGAACAGAGCAGGGAGGAAGAGCAGGAAGAAAAGATTAACATTAAACAGAGACATGAGGTGGGAGAGGAAGGGAGAGAAAAGGGAAATTGCATGGAAATGGAGGGAGACCCTCATTGTTATACAAAATGACATATAAGAGGTTGTGAGGGGAATGGGAAAATAAACAGGGAGAGAAATGAATTACAGTAGATGGGGTAGAGAGAGAAGATGGGAGGGGAGGGGAGAGAGGATAGTAGAGGATAGGAAAGGTAGCAGAATACAACAGTTACTAATAGGGCATTATGTAAAAATGTGGATGTATAACCAATATGATTCTGCAATCTGTATTTGGGGTAAAAATGGGAGTTCATAACCCACTTGAATCTAATGTATGAAATATGATATGTCAAGAGCTTTGTAATGTTTTGAACAACCAATAAAAAAAAGAAAAACAACAACAACAACACTGCTAGATACTGTTGCTCCTTTCCTGGTGCCAGTTAACTCACTTTTTACTCTGAAAAAAATGAAGTTTTTTTGTGGTGATGGTCGCACAACTGTATGAATATACCCAAAAAACCTCACTGAATTAGACACTTTAAACAGATTGTCAATCCTCAGCACCATACACACACACACAAAAGAACAGATTAACTAGAAGTCATTTGAGCAGCCATCTTGGACCCAGCTGGTTTTAGCTTATTACCATGAAGAACATTTGAGCATCCTGCTAAAAATAAGCACAGTTAGGTCATGGTAAGTAAAGCAGGGTAGGCAATGCAGGCTGCATAGATAGTGTACTAGATAACAGGTGGAGGAAGTGCCATTGAAGGGTATATTCTGTCCCTGGCCCAATCCTCTTTGTGCATGTGTGTGTTTTGCCTCCATGCACTCCCAATCCCCACCATGATGTTCTGCCTAACAACAGGCCTAGGAACAAGGGAGCCAAATGACCATGGACTGAAATGTCTGAAATTTGAGTCAAAATAAACCTTTCCTAACTAGACATTGCAGCACATTTAATGAAAAGTTCATTGCAGGGGTTGGGGTTGTGGCTCAGTGGTACAGCGCTTGCCTAGAATGTGTGAGGCACTGGGTTTGATCCTCAGCACCACATAAAAATAAACAAAAATAATAAAGGCATTGTGTCTACCTACAACTAATTAAAAAAAAAAGTCCATCGCAGTGACTTGAGACACCATTTTTATTATTCCCATTTGTACTTGGGTCTGTTTCTGTGCTTTCTTTCACTGTTCTGTTTATTCATGAGACAGTAGCACACTAATTTAATTACAGAATTGTTCTATTAGTATATGTTTTAATGTCTTTGTAGGACTTAAGTGCCCCTTGTTAGTTTTTCTTTTTTTAGTTTCTTCTTGGCTATTCTTACATGTTTGTCTTCCCATATAATTTAGCATCAACCGTTCTAATGTCACTAAAAAATGGTAGCAGGTACTTTTATGGGGATTACATTAAATTTAGAAACTAAGGGGAACTACTACATTTATAATGTCATCTTTTCAAGTCTACTTTTGTCATTTCTAAGTATCAAGTTTGTACATTTCTTTTTACATTTATTTCCAAGCATTTAATCTTCTTTGTTCCTACTGTAAATGAAGCTTTCTTCATCATTTGCTGCTAATCAGTTACTGTCTACATATATGAGGCTACTCCTTTTTAAATTTTATATTCTGCTACTTTAAATGGTTTTTATTGCTTGGATTATTTACAGTGATCCTAGCTATACTATCATACGGTATGGAAATGTAATTTTATTTCTTCTTTATCTATTCTTAAACTCTAATTGATTCATCTAATTGCATTCGTTAATACCTGCCTTATAATTCTGAATAGCAGTGAAGAGTTATAATTCCTATTTGAGAGAAAGACTGTGTATATGTATTTTTATATGAGTGGATAGACTTTCAGTATCAATGTGATATGATTTTCCTTGCAAACTAATATGGAGCCTGATATTAATAGGTATCCCGATATTGAACCATCCCTGCATTCCTGAAATAAATCTCAAATGATCATGGTATATTTCAAGTCTATCTAGTCTTTGAATGTTTGGTAGAATTTACTCTGTGAAACCATGTGGGCTAATGTTTTCAATGAGATATTTCTAATAAAATTCTTTGGTTCTTCCATGGAAAGGTCAATTTTGATAATCTGTATTTCCCTAATCATTCATTTCATCTAGGTTTGTAAATTAATTGCAGTGAAGTCGGCTACATAGTCTATGATTTTTAAAAATATTTTTAAAAACTCTTCTCAGCAGCTATTTTCCTGTTTCTCTTATTTTGCATATTGTATTTTATACCTTTCCTTCACATGATTAAGTTACTTAGTGGCTTGTCTATTTAGACAATTTAAAAATTTCAGAATATAAATTGGGTGAGGTGGCACCCACATATAATCCCAGAAGCTCAGGAGGCTCAGGCAGGAGGACCACAAGTTCAAAGACAGTCTTAGCAACTTAGTGAGGATCTAAGCAACTCAGTAAAACCTTGTCTCAAAATAAAAAGTAATTTAAAAAAGGACTGGGGTTATGGTTCAATGGTTATGTACCCCTGGGTTTAAGCTCCAGTACTAAGGGGAAAAATCAGAATACAGACTTATTAATTAGGTCTGTTATCTATTTGTATTTGATTGGTTCTTTATGTACTCTTAACCTTCCCTTCCTCTTTCCTTCATTTTACTCTAGCTTCTGCATATGAGAGAAAACATTCAACCTTTGAGTTTCCAAATTTGGTTAATTTCACTTAGCAGGATATTCTCCAGTTCCTATTGATATTTACAAACAGAATTTTCAGACTTAGACATTTTCTTTCTAGCTAAATGTTTAGTTAAAGCTAAGCTTCCCAATGTGTTTTATCCCTACTTTTCTTTGCTTATGCTTGCCACGAAATCTTGAGGTAGTCAGAAGCCAAATAAATATGTGCAAGATTATATTGGGTGAATTTTCCCTTTTTATTTACAGTTATTATGAAATAACTTAATAAGTTATTATTACATTATCTTAAATTATACTGTACCTTCAAATTTCCTTCTTACTGTTGCATATCTTTTAAATTAATTAGTGAGTTCTAATTTGCTGTCACGTCTTTTGGATTAAAAAATTAGGAGGCACTAGCCAGACAGATGACCATTACTACCAGATTATCATTACTGGAAGTTACCTTCCAGATATCATCCACTTGTCTAGAAGTCCTTTGTGATAATTTTTTTGGTAGTAGCTTGTTGACATAATTCACATACCATATAATTGCTTATTTAAAGTGTAGAATTTCAAGGTTTTTAGTACATTCACAGGCTTGTGTAACTATCACAATAAATTTCAGAACATTTTCATTATCCATAAAGAAACACTGTGCTCTAAAGCCTTCACCCTATACCCAGACAAAAGAAATCTACTACCTCTATTTTACCTATTTTGTACATCTCATATAAATGGTATAATGTGAATTTTTTCAGTACAATGATATCAAAGTTCATATAAGCTACAGCATATATTAGTAATTCTTTTTAATAGCCAAATAACAGTCCCAATATTAGATGAATATACTATGTTTTGTTTATCCATTTGTCAGTGGATAGACATTTTTCCATCTTTTGGCTAGTACAAAATGTACTGTTACAAAAATCCATGTATAGTTTTTGTGTGAACATGTGTTTTCATTTCTCTTGGCTATAAACCTAGAAGGTGAATTGTTGGGTCAAATAATGACTGCTTTTCCAAGTGGTTGTACAATTTTATGTTCCCCCCAGTAGTGTAGGAGGGTTTTAGTTTCTCTACACTCTTGTCAGCACTTATTATCTGTCCTTTGGATTATAGTCACAGTAATTGGCATTAAATGATATCATTGTTTTGATTTGCATTTCCCCTGATGTGTTCATCAGTTTTTGGTTGCTGTAACCAGATACCTGAATCTAATAACTTGGAGGAGGAAATATTTATTTGGGCTCACAGATTCAGAAGTTCAGTCTGTGGATGGCCAGCTTCACTGCTCTGGGCCTGAGGTGAGGCAGTACACCATGGTGGAGTAGCATGGTGGAAGAAAGTTTCTCACCTCACGGAAGCCAGGAAGGAGGAGGAGGAGAGGAAAGTGAGAGAGAGAGAAAAATGGCGGGCGGGGGGGGGGACAAGGAGCACAATATATAATCCTTAATGGTGGAGGGTGACCCACCCCCTCCACCATTTAACACCTACAGTTACCACCAAATAATCCATTTCAATTATTAATCCACTAAATGTATTAAAACACTGACTAGGTCATCACTCATAATCCAATCATTTCACCTCCTACATTAACACAGGAGCTTTTGAGATACACCTCAAATCCAAATCATAACCCCTGATGGCTAATAATGTTATACTTCTATGTACTTACTAGACATACGAATTACCTTCTTAGAGAGATGTCTATTCAGATCATTTGCCTATCTAAAAACTGGGTCAAGTGTCTTTATTACTGAGTTACAATTCTTTATTTTGTGTACAAGTCCTTTATCAGATGAAGTGACTTGTAAGTATCTTCTTCTATTCTATGAAAATATTTCACTCTTTTGATGGTATCCATTAAAACCAAAGTTTAATTTGGTAAAATTCAATTTACCTATCTTATATATTTGAAAAACAATTTCCAACAAACATTTTTCGTTAATGAAAAAATATGTATTAACTCTAGTACTAGTCTGGATATACTTTATTTATTTACTTTTTAGTACTGGATATGGTATACAGGGGTATTTTACCACTAGGCTATATATCCCCAGTAGTTTTAAAATTTTCTAAGACAGGGTCTTGTTAAATTGTCAAGGGCCTTGCTAGTAAATTACCTGAATCACGATCCTCCTCAGCCTCCTGAATCACTGGCTTGGACATGTTTTACAAAAACAATGTACAGTTATCTTTGGGTTTAAAGAGAAAGAAGATATTCATAAAGGCTAATAAGGTGTCTATGGACTTTTCTGAGATTAAAAACAGTTAATTTTTTTAAACTCAGTCCTTAGTACTTCCCTTTTCCCTTCCCTCTTCCTATTCCCTTCCCTCAACTCTAGTGATATTCTATTATAGTTTTTTTTTAAACTATTGTCTTATGGATATACACAATGGGGAGATTCACTGTGGCATATTCATATACGAAAGTTAGGTCATATAGGAAAGTTAGGTCAGATTCAATACACTGCCTTTATCATATTCCACTTCCTTTCCCTTCATTCCCCTTTGCCTATTCCACTGATATTTCTTTTGCTGCTGCTTAGTTTTCTAATGCCCCCTCATTCTGGATTAGCTTCTATCAGAGAAAACATTCAACCTTTGACTTTTGGGAACTGGCTTATTTCACTTGGCATGACAGTTTCCAGTTCCATCCATTTACCAGCAAATGCCTGGTAATATTCCACCATGTTGTAGGTAAACCACATTTTCTTTACCCATTCATCTGTTGAAGGGCACGTAAGATGGCTCCATAGCTTGGTATTGTGCACTGTGCTGCTACAAACATTAATATGGTTGTGTCACTGTAGTATGCTGAATATAAGTCTTTTGGGTATATAACAAAGAGTGGGTTAGCTGGGTCATGTGGTGGTTCCATTGCTAGATTTTTTAGGCATCTCCATACTCCTTTCCAGAGTGGTTACACTAACTTGCACTAATAAAATAATGTATAAGTGTACCTTTTCCCCCATATCCTTATCAAGGTTATTGTTATTTGTATTCTTGATAACTGCCATTCTGACTGGAATTAGATGAAATCTCAATGTAGCTTTAATTTGCATTTCCCTAGCTGCTAGAGATGTTGACCATTTTTCCACACATTGGTGACCATTTTTATTTCTTCTTTGGGAAGTATCTGTTTAGTTTTCCTATTTATTGATTGGTGTGTGTGTGTGTGTGTGTGTGTGTGTGTGTGTGTGTGTGTGGTATTAGGTTTTTGAGTTCTTTGTATAATCTTGATATTAATGCCCTGAGGAGCAGGTGGCAAGGATCCTCTCCCATTCTGTAGGCTCTCTCTTCACACTCGTTTCCTTGGCTGTGCAGAAGCTTTTTAATTTGATGCCATTCCACTTACTGATTTTTTACTTTATTTTTTGAGCTTTAGGAGATTTTTTTTTTTTTTGAGAGAGAGAGAGAGAGAATTTTAATATTTATTTTTTAGTTTTCGGCAGATACAACATCGAACCTGGGCTGCACGCATGCCAGGCGAGTGCGCTACCGCTTGAGCCACATCCCCAGCACCCCTTTAGGAGTCTTGTTAAGGAAGTTAGTTACTGTGCCAATATGCTGGAGTGCTGGGCCTACATTTTCTTCTAGCATTTGAAGAATTTCTGGCCCAATTCCTAGGTCTTTGATCCACCTGGAGTTGAGTTTTGTGCAGGGTGAGAGAGCAGGGTTAAATTTCATTCTAGTATGTATGGATTTCCAGTTTTACCAGCACCATTTGATTAAAGCTATCTTTTCTCCAATGCATGTTTTTGACAAAAACGTTATTTTTTTCTAACAATTGTGTAAATTAATCTCTTCACAATTATGCCACAAAAGATACATATACTGAAAATAGTTTTGAAAATAGGACAACAAAACCAAAATCAAAGGCGAAAGACCTAGAATAATGAAAATGTGCAATTGATGGCACAGAAAAGTAACAAGGTCTTTGGTAAATTGGCAAGACACTTTATTATATGTAATCTCTGCAATGTCTGAGAATTAATTTCTTTCTTTCATGCTCACTTCTACAACTTTGGGAGAAACAGTTTTTATCCTAGGTGTTCAGATAGGGTAAAGGGAATTAAACTCTTGTACTAGGTGTGGGATGTATGATATATTCATTTTTTTTTCTAAAGCTTCTGTCCATTTGGATATATAAAAATTTTCCCAGTGCTGATCATCTTCCTTGTTGATACCCAAGTTACACAAAATGGATTTCTGAGAGGTTAATGGTTGAAGGTTAATAATTCTGATGCAGTCATCTAATTACCACAAATGAAAATTCTTTTGCAAGTATATGGGCGCAAAACCAGAAAGCAGTATTTGCTTATGCATCCTTAGAGATATCATCACAAAAGTAAATAATACTTTACAAAAATGCTTTATTACATGACTCAACATTGAACATTTAACTTGTGTAGGAAATAATTAAAGTTCAGAGAATTATTCTAGATGTAGCCTGGTGGAACACAAGCTTAAGTGGCAGGGAAAAGGTAGAATTTATTTGCTTAAGTTTTTTCCCCATTTATTTTATAGTGTAGACTTTTGAAAATTTGGAGGGAAAAGAGTAAATTTAAGAGAGTTCCCTACAAAAGTATTAGAATAAATGAAAAATAATGCACGAAAAGCAAATGGCACCCATCATGTATTATATGATTTCACTGACTCCTCAAGATTCTGGAGGAGTTAATAGCTACTGCTCCCTTTCTGCACATGTGGGTGTACACTTTAAGTCATTTGGCCTTGGGTGATACCAGGCTGGCTCACAGGAACACCTTCTCCACCTACATAGCGTGGTGGGCTGGAACCAGGAGCCCGAGCATTTGCTTAAATCTTGAAATGACTCACATCAAATATACTATTAAATAAAAGAATCATTTATACTCAATAGTTAGATTCATATTCACCAACTTAGGAAACAGATTTTTCTTTTTCTCTGGTACCTGGGGATTGAACTCTAGGGCACTCTATCACTAAATAATATCTCCAGCCCTTTTTGTTTTTATTTTGAGACAAGTCTCCTAAATTGTCCAGGGTGATTTGTGATCCTCCTTCCTCAGCCTCCAAAGTAGCTGGGATGACAAACCTGCACCAAGGTACCTGACAGACTTTTGTAATTCTTGAATACTAACAACTTTGGACCCAAACTAACACTAATAAAGGCGTTAGTGTGTGACAGGTATATTTTAAGTGCTTCCAATGAAGCAAATAGCACAGATCTCCTTATTTTTAAGTTGAGAAAACTAAAACACAGATTAAATAAACTAAGGTCAAACAAGTAGTGAACAGCAGAGTGATGATCTGAAATGAGCAGTTTAGCTCTAAAGTCCATGTGCTTAATCACTTTGACATAAAACACAACCTATTCTCTGTAGTACAGAATTTTTATAAAACGTGTCTTCATTCTTAATTGGTTTAACTGACAGTAATTACCATCTGATCTGATATGTTCCTTCCTGTGGTAGAGTAGGGCAAGTTTGGTCCTTGCATTATAGAACACTAAAGCAGTAGTAATTAAATAAGCCATAGTAAAATCTGCAGGATTTGGTAAGTGATTGGGTTGGGGGAGATAAGACAAAAAGATAAATATGAGTGACTGGATATGCAGAGACAAGGTTTAAGATCAGGATGCCCTGAGGTAGGGGGTGACAGAAGGGGCAGTTCCCTTGCACTTTCTTTGGCTTTCAGGACAAAGACATCTCAGGATTCAGTGGTTAGGTCTCATCCATTTGAGCCTATCTCCTATATACAAAGACATCTCAGGATTCAGTGGTTAGGTCTCATCCATTTGAGCCTATCTCCTATATGGAACTATTCTCTTAGTAGCCAAATGATGACTCCTTATTTTCTTCTTTTAAGAGGTCACCAACATCCCCTTTGAATAGGGTTTCTTTTAATGAAAATCTACAAAGTATTATTAAACTTGCATTAATACTGAACTCCATTTCAAAAGGGAGGGGGAGGAAAAGAAAAATGACATCTAGGAATAAACTCTAAAATTGAGACCACCAGGTGATTCTTGGGCATGGTTTAGCCCTTCAATGAATAAAAGCTGTTATGAATACCATGTGAGTGTAGACATTTAATTAAAAATAAATTAGATTTAACTTTACTTTTTAAAAAACATCCACTTTAAATTTTTTTTTAGTTGTAGACAGATACAATATCTTTATTCTATTTATTTATTTTTATGTGGTACTGAAGAATGAATCCAATGCCTTACACATGCAAGGCAAATGCTTTACCATCTCCTCAGCCCCTAACTTTTACTTCAGTACGTGGGTGTATAATCCCCAGGAGTGACCAGAAATTAATCATACTAGGCCTAAAAAGACCAAGTCAGAAGCTGGACTGTTAAACTGCATTAGGGACTCCCAGACCACAGGCTGTAGACTGCTAGGGTACTGCTGAATTACTGCCAGGGATTCATACATCCTAACCACTACTTCTAACCTTTATGAAAGTAAAAAAAAAAATCCTTTCACACTTGACCATGAACCCAGGTGGTAGAGCCAACAATGTAAATTCCAGCAAGATAAAAGCATTTCATTCAGGCTAATAGATATGATTGTTTCCTTTTTTAAGTCCTACCAGACCATTCATCAAATTTACCCTGATCTGAACTCCTGCCCACCAATATAGTCTTCCAATTATAATTTTGTTTTCCATGCAGAGTAACCTGAAGAGAATGTACTGGTAATGCAGAAGCAGTACTCAACTCTCACAGTAAATTCATCATCTGGCACTCAGATTTGTTCAGTCTCTGCAAACTTCATTAACATAGATGACCTAACATTTGCTTTACTTTGTGAGTTCACAAACTCAAAATTTTGAGTTTTCAAAGCTGAAGCCCCAAATACTAGATTTCAGCAACATACATATCATGTGGGGTCTCCTGGCAGTACCATTCTTAATCCACTACTCATACATATATGCTAAAACATTTTAGTATTCTAAAATAACTGCCAAATTCACAAACACAACAAAACTCATGTTCTATCTACTTAAATAGGATGTGCCTGTCTCATGAAGGGTAGAAATTGTTTAGGGTATATAATCAGATAAGAGTGATATCTGGATCATAAATTAACAATGTTTTTGATTTTATCACATATATGATCACCATCTTTTAAGTTCCAATTTGTACAAGACACTATTGAGTTTATTCTTATTTTTGAGAATGCAAAGAATCTTTAAGGTTAATGCCAAGCAGTGATTTCTAGTAATGAAAATTTAATAGTTTACTGAAAGATATGTAATTTTCAAGAACACAAGAAAAAGATAAGCATACCTTTAAGATATAGTCAGTGAAACAAGTAGGTGTTCACAGAAAATAAATTAAAACTTCCCGATTAAAGAAAAACAATTTTAAAAAGACAGCAAAAGAGAAATTTGCCAAGTGTAACAAGGAGAGCCCGGACAAATGTGCATTCCCAAATTTTTGATGGGAGTAAAAATGATCCAAAGTTTTTGGAGGTCAATTGAGGAGTATATATCAAAAGCCTTAAAATGCATATACTCTTTTTTTTCTTTTTGCATATACTCTTTGATCCAAGAAGATCACTTCGAGAAATTTTACTCTAAGGAAAAAACTTACAACATATGTCAAAGCTATTTTTTTTTTTTAAAGCACTCTTTTAAAAGACTGAGAACTATAAACACTATAGGATTAGAGTGTAAATAGAAATATACTGGCAGCCAAGATGATGATGCCACTTTAGGTGAAAGACCAGACCTCAAAATGGTATGTATGTATGGTTTGATCAGACCTTGAGTTAAAAAAGAAAAAAAAAAAAAAAAAAGGAATACCAATGAATTCATAACAACAATCTGTCAGGGAATATGGAAAATATATTTTTAAGTTTAAATGAATATAGACCATGTTAACATTAAACAGCAATTTATTAATGGCTAGTTTTCATATTTTTGCTTATCTATACTTTGTCTTCTATAAATGTATATATAGTACATTTATTTTTAAGTACATATTATTAAAACATCAACAGAATCTCTAGCAATAGAGAAATGGAAATTAAAACTAAGATTTCATCTTACTCCAGTCAGAATGGCAATTATAAAGAATACAAGTACAGAGCTGGGGCTGTAGCTCAGTGGCACAGCACTTGCCTAGCATGTGAGGCACTGGGTTCGATCCTTAGCACCACATAAAAATAAGCAAATAAAATAAAGGCATAATGTCCATCTAAAATCACAAAAAATTAAAAAAAATACAAGTACAATAAATGTTTGCAAGTATGTGGTGGAAAAGGTACACTTATACATTGCTGGTGAGACTGAAAACTGGTGCAACCACTCTGGAAAGCAATATGGAGATTCCTCAGAAATCTTGGAATGGAACCACCCACCATTTGACCCAGTTATCCCACATCTCATACCCCAAATCAGCATACTACAGTGATGCAGCCATATCATTGTTTATGGCAGCTCAATTCACAATAGCTAAGCTATGGTATCAACCTAGGTGCCCTTCAACAGACGCATGGATAAAGAAAATGTGGTGTGTTTGTGTGTGTGTGTGTGTGTTTGTGTATACACAACAGAATATTACTCAGAAAAATAAAATTATGGCATTTGCCAGGAAATGGATGGAACAGGAGAATATTATACTAAGTGAAACAAGCCAATCCCCCAAACCGCAAAGGTCAAATGTTCTCTCTGATACTGGATGCTAACACAATGTGGGTGGGAGGAAAAAATAAAAATTCATTGAATTAGACAAAGGGAAATGAAGGGAAGGGACAGGAGATGGGAATAGGAAAGAGAGTAGAATGAATCGGAGAGAACTTTCCTATGTTCATATATAATACAAGATCAGTGTAATTCCACATCATGTACAACCACAAGAATGGGAAGTTATACTCCATGTATGTATAATATGCAAAATATATTCCACTGTCATGTATAAAAGAAAAAAATTAACAAAAATGTAAGTGCTAGGACCATACTTGTAGTAATTGTGACTCTTTAAGACCTATCTACACATTTTTCCTGCAACACTTCAATCTACCATTTGCAGAACTAAATTTTCATTCATCTCATTCTAAGCACAATACCTTGCAAATATTAAGTAAGCAACTGCTCATAACTTACTGCTTACACAGAGATACAAAATATAAAGGATAATATTTAAGAGCCAAACTGTAAATATGAAAACTTATCTTAAGGTTGGTATTGTATAGCTTATCTTTAGTGACTGGCCTATTTCCCAAATCAGTGTTTCTGAAATGTTCTACTGAGATTTAGTTACTTATTTTGGCCAGCCCAAATTATTTTATAAATAATGATACTGACATTTACTGAGGGCCAAAAGGTACCTTTTATATCAAATACCTTATCCCAAATTTAAATGGCTTACAAAGAGCCAAAGAATATGCAATAAAATCACATAAATTACCTTCACCAAAAGGGAGTCATATAGCCTGGGGTTGTGGCTCAGTGGTAGAGCACTTGCCTTCCATGCGTGAGGCATGGGTTTGATCATCAGTACTAATAAAAATAAACAAACAAACAAAACAAAATAAAGGTATTGTGTCCATCTACAACCAAAAAATTAAAAAAATAAAAATAAAAAGGAAGTCATATGCTAATCAAAACAGTTTATACAGATACCCAACAGAGAACCACATTTTGGTATGGTGTCACAGCAGCAAAAGCAAAAGGGGAATAAGGTAGGCACACAATCCTCATTCTCAAAAACTATACATCAAAGTTTTTAGAACAGAGAGGATTTTTCTTTGCCTTAAAATTCTTAAGTTGCTCAGGCATCACATAAATAAAATTAAATGCTGCATAAGATGGCATACAACTGCATGAATCATTGCCCATTTTATAGATTTCAAGTGTCTAAGTATCACGTAAAAGAGACTTGCTGCCTAAAAGGAGGAAATAAAGGAATTACGTTGTTACTTCTTAAAGAAAACACTTTCATAAAAGACATTTCTGCTAATTATTGCCAAAAGTCAATGATAGGGAGGATGGCCATATAATTCACTGTCTAAACTGGGAAGCATTATTATTTTTGCTGGGCAACAGAAGCAAAATGGTCCAAATGGTGAACCCTAGTTATCAACCTGACAGCAAATCCTAAAGGTAAGGAAGTGAAAGAAATGAATAGATCATTTATTTTTCATGAGAAATAAAATGAAATGAATAGTTAACATTTACTGAGGCTGAAATAGGAAGCTTATCTTTCCTAAAGCTGAATTTGTTATAGCCACAGGAGGTTGGTTTACTTAATATGTTAGCTTTAAAGAGAAACCTGTTAGATGATTAAGATAGGATGAAAAGGAGAAAGCACCTAGCAAACTAAAATCAGTTGTCTACTGTTCAGGCCTTCATGAGCCTGAAGGTATGAACAAACCTGAAAAGGAAAGTTTTATACAAGGAAGAAGATATATTTTTTCAGAAGTCTAGATCTTGGCAAATAATCTAAACTGCAACAAATGATGTAAAGATTGACATTTGCCTGTAAATGGAATGATCTGAAGACTATCATGCTAAGTGAAATAAGCCAATTCCTAAAACCAAAGGACAGATGCTCTCCCTGATATGTGGATAACTCACAATGGACAGGTAAGTGGGGAGCAGACAGAAGTTCAGTGGATTAGACAAAGGGGAATGAGAAGAAGGGAGCGGGGATAGAAAAAGGTAAGACAGTAGAATGAATCTGACATAACTGTCCTATGTACATAAATAAATATATCACATATATTTCATATATGTCCTATATACATATATGAAACTGTGTATATTAGGACTGGGATCCTAACTAGCATAAGATATATTCCATGTTTGTACAAATATGTCAAAATAGACTGCTGTCATGTACAACTAAAAAGAACAAACAAAAAACAACCTTAAAAATAAATAAATAAATATGATTCATTACTTGGTTAATGTGATGCCAGTTCCTGCCAAAATTACAGACTAGATTATTAGTAGAAAAGCAACCAAAAACAACTGCATCATTACTAATTAATAAGAAATAGTAATGATAGAATAAATCATATAATCTAATACTGAACTGCATATATTTTAGACGTACTATGTGGCTAGCATTATAGACTATATGCTATATTATTTCAGAAAATTTCTTGTCCAAATATCCCACAGAAGTTTTGGACACACACTAGAAGATGCTGAATATTCCATATTAAACCTCACAACCTTGAAAATCTCATGATATCAGTCTCACCCAAAGTCTGGGTGACCTTTTGACTCATTCCTACAAAAAGCCATTAGTTAACAGCTGTGAAAATAAAGAAAACTAAGCCTACAAGTCAATTAATTTTTAAAACATTATTATTATTATTATTTTCTTTTGGGTACTGGGGATTGAACTCAGGGGCAGTTGACCACTGAGCCACATTTCCAGGCCTATTTTATATTTTAATTAGAGACAGGGTCTCATTGAGTTGCTTAGTGTCTCAGTTTTGCTGAGACTGGTTTTGAACTCGTGAGCCTCTGGGTTAAACATTATTTTTTAATACTGAATTGATAGTCCTTTCTCATGTACAAAGAGTCAAGCATTCTTCCCATTTGTGCAACTGATTCTTCTAAACTTAAATGTAGTTTATAATAGTCTAGTTAATATGACTTTTATTTTCAGCCTTTTAATATTTTTTTTCTTAAATTAAGAGCCCAATTAGAGACCTGAAGACTATCCTGAGATAATAAAAATCTCCATGAAGTATAATCATTATCTATCTCCTGCCTCAGCCTCCTGAGCTGCTGAGATTACAGGTGTGTAGCACTGCACCAGGCTATAGTCAATAAATCTTAATCTCTCTCTAGCTCTTTCTACATACACACACACACACACACACACACACACACACACACACACACATCACAGGCTCTGTTTCTCTGGAGAACCCTAGCTAATATACATATCAAGCACACTGGGGAAAGTTTTTTTTTTTTTTTAACACTTTTATTGAGTTGTAACTGACATACAATAAACTGCACATATTTTAAAAATGAAGTTTTATAAGGTTTGATGTATGACTATACCTGTAAATCACCACTATAATCAAGAATGAGCTTAAATAAATGATAACTAGGCTATTAACAATGTTCACCAATATTACTATGAGAAAGCAACAGTCAGCTCCACTTTTTAAAAAGAGAAAAGGGCTCTGTCAGAGCACACTTCAAACATTCTTGGAGACAGACTGATACTTCAACTAACTAGTGATATGATAAAACAAACCAATAAATAACTCTAAAAATTACAGATAGCAATTTTTAGATGGGTAGATTATAGTGTAAGAGACAGGTAATGAGCAGGTCAAAGGAGTTCAACACAAGTATCTAAGAACAGACAGTTCAGCAATTAAAAGTATATAAAGCTGCTCTGAGTCAAGAGTTGATGGAAAAAAAAACTATAAAAATCAAAGAAATACAAGATGAACCCAGCGATTTTATAATATCTCAAAGCATTTCTGGATGTAAAACACCAAATTAGTATTTAAGAATGAAGAGTGACAGAAAGAAGAATGAATTATGTTATTGTAGGAAAATGGATGGAAATTGAGAACATCATGCTAAGTGAAGTAAGCCAAACTCAGGCCAAATTCAGGTCATATGTGGAAGTTACATAGGAAAAACGAAAAGAATGAAGGTGGTGGGATCTCATGAAAATCAAAGGGAGATCAGTAGAACAAAGGAAAGGGACCAGAAGGTGGGAGGAGAGGAGGGAGTGGGAAAGTGCTATGAAGCGATATTGGCCAAGTTAAATAGCATACATTACTAATATATAACAACAAATCCCACCATATGTACAACTATAATGCACCAATGAAATAATGTGAAAATAAATATAACAAGGGGAAAAATGCACGTGCAAGGCCTGGGTTCAATCCTCAGCACCACATAAAAATAAATAAAATAAAGGTATTGTGTCCAACTACAACTATAAAATAAATATTAAAAAAACAGCGATAAAGATATCTTAGTTTTAAAGTTTCATTAAACAACTAAAACATGGGAGCACAGGGTACAAAGTAGTAAACTCTATGTCTTATTTAAGTCTATTTAGACTTTTAGAGAAGAAAATCCTATACAAAAAGCTCTGCTTAATGATGTCAGTTAGGCAATAGGTATTACAGGCAAATAAACTTAAAATATTTTTAAAAATATGGCTGCAGACAGTGGTGCATGCCTGTAATCCCAATAACTTGGGAGGCTGAGATGGAAGAATCACAAGTTCGAAGCGTAGCCTTAGTCAATTTAGCAAGGCCTTCAGCAACTTGGTGAGACACTGTCTCTAAATAAAAAATAAAAAGGACTGATGGTAAAGTGCCCCTGTGTTAAATCCCCAGGAAGGAAGGAATGAAGTGGAGGGAGGTAGGGAGGGAAGGAAAGAAGGAAATAAAGGAAGGAAGAAAGAAAGGAAGGAAAGAAGAAAAATTAAAAAATAATTAAAAACCAATTTTCATTTTAAAGGTTTAAAAACACATTAAGCCATCTTAAAAATGGAAAATATTAATCAAATCACCATGAACCAAGAACATTGTCCTTGGTTAGATAAAAAATTTCCTCATCTCCCTTGGGAACCAATTTCAAAAGTTGACAACAATTGGTACTAAAGTGTTTGTCGCTAAATCTCCCCAATCTACACTTTAACCCAATTTTCTGTACACAATATAATAATACACCCACTATCAATAAATGGCCCAAGTGTTATAGTTCCAAATATATTTAATAAAAAAAACTGCAACTGTTGGGTTATAGGTCCTTCATTTTTTTACCTCCTCTTCTAAGGTGGTGATATCACAATGCAATAAAAATAATAATGACTAACACTTACGTGCTAAATGCCAGGGGAATACCAAATACATTTACATAAATCAAGTCATTCAATTCTCAGAATGATCCATCTATCTAAGTATATACTTATCCCTATTTTACAGAGGGGGAAATGAGGACAAGAAATGTTTTGTAAGTTGCCCAGTACCTTAAAACTACTAAATATAGATGGTAGGATATCAACCAAGTTACTTCAATAAGAAGGCTACTAGTCACATATTTAAATTCAGTTGTACATTTCTCAGTAGTCATATTTGGCTAGTGAATACCATGTTGGGAAGTGCAGATATGGAAGATTTCCATTACTGCGGAAAGTTCTATTGGGCAGTTTGACAGAATGGCTCTAGGATCTTAATCACATGTAATATACCTTACCTGTATGTGAAAATTGATGTGTACATTTATAAAACTTGCATTACATTTAAACAAATAATAGTTCAATATTTCCAAAGGTTTTTTTTGTTTCCCCAAATTCATTATCATTTGTCATAATTCACCAAACTGTACCTCTTAAAATACTGTACTTCTCTAGAACTATGGGTTAATGTTTCATACCTAATATATTCTAAGACCTAATGTCAAAAATCTACTTAGTACATTCTTTTGTACATAGGTCCACTCTGTTTATAGAGTATCCCATTCCTCTATTTCTGGTAATAGTATCAGTCTGGTTATCAGCCTTGTTGGGCACTTTGACTCAGCTTCCATTTCCAGCTTCAAGAGAACATGACCCAGACATAAATTATACTCTAGTCCCTGACCACAGTTCAGGCTTGCACACAGGAGAAGTAGGGTCATTCAAAATGTGCCATGAGATCAGATTTTCCTTGTCACTGACTTGTTTCTATTTAGATCAGAGCCATAAAGATTCAAGTAAGCCAGGATTTTTTTTTTTTTTTTTAGTTGTAGTTGGACACAATACCTTTATTTTATTTATTTATTTTATGTGGTACTCAGGATCAAACCCAGTGCCTCGCATGTGTTAGGCAAGTGCTCTACTGCTGAGCCACAACCCTAGCCCTAAGCCAGGATTTTTAGCAACCAATTTTCCCAGGCAACACTGATACAGCCATCTACAATATGCATGCAAAGAATAAAAAGCCATACTATACCATTTGAGGCCTGGACCTGTCTCTTAATCTCTCATTCAAATCATTAACAAAGTTCCCTTTTGTTGAGTTACTATGCTTTGGATTCTATTAATTACGATTAAAAAAAAAAAGCAGGGGTAGAATTATCAAATAAAGAGTTCTAAGCCTGTTGGTCTTGTTTGGGAGGAAAAACAAGATACTAAAAGTATATTCATGTTAGATATATGTGGTTAAAAAGGGCAATCCCTAAAAATATTATAAAATAAAAGTGCATAACTTCCAAACTAGTAGGGGAAAAAACCAGCAAAACTACATAAAATCACTATATTGCTAATGGCCACTGTAGAATAAGTGGGATAAAAAAGGGCACTTGTCCCAGACTCCCAGTTATGGATCTCTCAACCAGAATCAAGTAGGGTGTGAAAGTCAATGATTAAGAAAAAAAAAAAAAAGGCACAATAATCCTGAGATTCAGTCTATGTCTTATGCTCTTTAATCTTTAAACAATGGCACTTTTACTACAAATAAGGGTAAACACATTTCTAAAGGAAGCTAGAGTAATGTAATCTAGGTATATAGGGAGTTGATACCATTTTCAGACCCAAAGAATCTAATAGAAGAATTTTAATAGTTTTCCTGTTTGAATTCTATTATTTCAAAGTGACAATCTTGATTTTCGTTTTATCAAGATTAATGATTCTCTTTCTCCAAGACAGAACTTAAGCCTCTTAATCATCTCTTCATACTCGGTATTTTACAAAGGACCTGATATATACCACATGTATAATAAATAACTCAATTGTTCCTCCTAATAGGTCTATTTGATTTTTAATTTTTGATCACGTGTGGTGTTTTTGTAACTGCTGTATTGAGATATAATTCACATGTCATAGAATTATATATTGAGATATAATTCACATGTTGTAGAATTATACATATCACTGAATGGTATAAAACTCATTTAACGGCTCTTAGTATGTATATTCATAGAATTAGTGTAATCTTCACCACAACTTTAGAACATTTTCATTATCCTAAAAAACAACCCCACTGTCCTCAGCCACCAGTTGTACATCTATTGCATTCCTGAAGCCAAGGCACCAACTATTCACTCTGTGGCTCTATAAACCTGGAGATCACATAGTAGTTGGACCTTTCAACTAACCTCTTTTATGTACCATGTTTTCAAGGTTCAACTATGTTAACACTATTTCATTCCTGTTTACAGTGATGTAATATTACAATGCATGAAAGTATCACATTTGTTTATCCATTAATCTTTTAACAGACATTTGGGTTGTTTCTATTTTTTTTTTTTTTTAAAGACAGGGTCTTGTTAGGTTGCTTAGGTTGACCTGAACTTGTAATCATTCTCTCACTGCCTCCTGAGCTGGGATTATGAAGATATGCCACATGCCTGGCCCTACTTTTTCACTATCATGAGTATTATAAGCTTGTAAATTCTGTGCAGAATTTAGGAGTAGAATTTCTGGGTCGTATGGTAACACACTCATTTTTTTTTTTTTTTTTTTTGGTGTTGCTCCTGGTGTTTTTTTTGGTGTTGAACCCAGGGCCTTGCACATGCGAGGCAAGCATTCTACCAACTAAGCTATATCCCCAGCCCGGTAACTTGTATTTAATGACTTAAATTTTGAACTATCTGAGGAGCCAGCAGACTTATTTATTTATTTTTAAACAAGTGTACCCACTCTATACTTCCTCATTGTAAATAAGGATTCCAATTTGTCTACATCCTTGTCAAAACTTATTATTATCTGTCTGATTATAGAAATTACAGTGAGTGTGAAATGTTATCTTACTGTGATTATGACTTGCATTTTCTTGATGCCAAATAATGCCTATCTGATTTTTAAGATTTTTTTCCCCTGATTGTCATAAACATAATATTTATTATGTCATCAGCATAAACAAGGAAGTTTGTCTACTTGCTGGGAAAGAAAAGGTATGGGCCACTTCAATCTGTTTGTATTAGATGTTTAGGGCTCTGGTAACAAAACATGACAAATGCGGCAGCTTCAACAAGAGCAATGTATTGTCTCATAGTTCTTGGGGCTAGAAATTCAAAATCAAGGTGGTAGCAGGGTTGGTTCCTTATGAAGGTTATGAGTAATCCATTCTCTCTTCTTGGCTTGTAAATGGTTGTTTTCATGTTCTTGTGGTGTTTTCCTGTATGAATACTTGTCTTCAAATGTTTCCTTTGGAGACAGGTATTCATCAATTATATTGAATTAGGGATCTAATCTGCTGCACTATGACCTCATACTAACTAATTACATCCTCAAAAACCCTATTTCCAAATAAGGTCACATTCTTAGGTACTGAGAGGTTAGGACTGCCAAACATATAAATCTTAGGGGGACATAATTCAACCTATAATAGTGTTACAAAAATTATAGTTTATAAATGGTAATGGCAGAAGCAACAATATAACCCTGTTTTAAACATCTTCTTTTAAAGATGTTTAGATCTTTCTCTGTCAAAATGTTTTTTTTCCATGCTAGGATTCTTTTTTTTTTTTTTTTTGGTGAATTTTAAATCCTGCCCCTGCCAAGTAGAAACACCTTTTAAATATTTATTTATTTATTTTTTAGTTGTAGTTTAGGACACAATACCTTTATTTATTTTATTTATTTACTTTTATGTGGTGCTAAGGATCGAACCCAGGGCCTTGCACTTGCTAGGTGAGCACTCTACTGCTGAGCCACAACCCCAGCCCTAGAAAACACCTTTTATATAGCATTGTTAGAAATAAAATAGTGAAGACTGGAAATAAAAATAAGATTTGAAAAAGAATGTTGAACTTATCTGATATATGCAGATGAAAACACTTATAAAACAGTCATTGACATGGGTATAGAATTTTAAGATCTGGATACTTTTAATCTTATTGATACTTTTAATCTTATTATGACTGAGTTGTAAATTTGGGGAATTCAAATTGTAATAAATTTTTGGAGCTCACAAACAACTTCATTAATATAAAGATAATTCTAAAGTAAATTATCTTTATTAAAGTAAACTACTAGAGTAGTTCATTAATAACTGAGAACTAAAGTTAATCTCCTGAAATTAACATGTTTATTTTTGCATATGTCTCAGTCCTTTGAAAACATGTTGAAACCATATAATATCTAATTATACCTGTGGTAAATAGTTTTAATTGTTGCTAAGAAAAAAAGATACCAATAATCTTCATTACATGACTACTTTATTAAGTATTCGATATTTAGATTTCTATTTATATGGATAGCACATTTCAACATAGTTAATAATAATAATAATGTGATCTGATTTTTTGAAGTATTGTTAAAACTTAAATTCAACAAAGTTATGATTAAAAACAATAACAAAAACAAAAAACAATAAAACAAAAAAATCCTACAACAATAAGAAGCCAAATAACCCAATTTAAAAAATGACTGAAGAGTTGACTACAAATTTCTTTAAAGAAGATAAACAAATGGCCAGCAAGCATATGAAAAGATGCTCACCATTACTAATTATTGGGGAAATGCAAATTAACTCCACAAAACAATACTAACTTACAACTATTAGAATGTCTTTTACTATGGGGCTGGGGTTGTGGCTCATCAGTAAAGCGTTTGCCTAGCATGTAGGAGGCCCTGGGTTCCATCCTCTGCACGGTATAAAAATAAATAAAATAATTTTTTTAATATTTATTTTTAAGTTGTAGTTGTGTCCAACTACAACTTAAAAATAATATTAAAAAAAGAATGTCTTTTACTAAAAATGTGTGAAATAAAAGTAGTATAAGGATGTGGAAACACTGAAATCCTTCTGCATTGCTGGTGGTAATAAGTAGCTACTATGGGAATCAGTATTATTGGTCTGCAAAAACTTTAAAATATATCACAAAAACAAACATATTATATGATTTCACTTATTTGAGAAACCCAAGGTAGTCAAATTCAAAGAAAATTGAATGTTGGTTGCCAGGAGCTCTGGAAGAAAGAAATTAGGGAATTACTGTTTAGTGGGTTTACAAGATGAAAGAGTTCTGGAGATTTGGTTGTCCAACAATGTGACTGTGCTTAATGCTACTGAATTCAATACTTACAATGATTAAGGTAGATCAAATGGTAATTCTATTTTTTTTGAGAAAATTTCCATACCAATTACATTTCCATCAACAGTGTAGAAGGAACTCCTGTGCATCTTTGCCAACAGTTATATTTTTGAAAACAGCTATCTTAAGTGTGAGGTGATATTTCATTGTAGTTTTGATTTGCATTCCCCTGGTGATCAGTGACACTGAGCATTTTTTCATATACCTGTTGGACATGTTTTATTGTCTTTGGAAAAAATGATCTATTCAGATTTTATTTTCCTCAGTACTAGGAAATTTTTAAATTAAGAGGAAAAAAATATATACTTTTCCTGCTCAGTCCTGGAGATCAAACTCAGGGCCTTGTGCATACTAGGAAAATGCTCTACCACTGAACTATACTCCTGGACCAATAAGAATATTTTTTTTCTTTCTTTTTTTTTGGGAGGGGGTGTTACCGGGGTTTGAACTCAGGGGTCCTTGACCACCGAGTCACATCCCCAGCCCTATTCTGTATTTTATTTAGAGACAGGGTCTCACTGAGTTGCTTAATACCTTGCTTTTGCTGAGACTGGCTTTGAACTTGTGGACTTCCTGTCTCAGCCTCCAGAGTCGCTGGGATTATAGGTGTGCACTATGACTCCCACCAAAAATATTTTTCAATCAGGTTGTTTTTCCTTTAGAGTTCCTTACATATTCTGTAATATTAACCCTTTAGGTGTTACAGTTTACAAATGTTTTCTCCTATTCCATGGGTTGCCTTTTAAATTTTGTTTCCTTTGCTGTAACTGAAGCTTTTCAGTTTGATGTATTCCCATTTGTTTTGCGTTTGCTGTCTGTATTTTCAGCAAAATATCCAACAAAATCACTGACAAGACTAATGTTTTTCCTTTTTTTTCAGGCCATATGTTTAAATGTTTAATCCATTTTTCGTTCTTTTGCATGTGGATATACAGTCTTCTCAACACCATTTATTGAGGAGAATTTCCTCCACTATGCATTCTTGGTGCCACTGTCAAAAATTAATAGATCATATATACATCGGTATATAGGCAAGATTTGGAAACAACGTAAGTGTCACTGGATGGATAACAGATAAAGAAAATGATATAGAAGTGGTCTACTGTATCCAAGGGTTTTGCATCTCTGGATTCAACTGAAGATCAAAAATAAAAAACAAACAACAACAACAACAAAACAAACCCCCAAAATAAAACAACCCCTCCCCACAAATTCTAAAATGCAAAACTTGAATTTGCAACATACATTGAATCCATGTAAAGAGATGTGAAGGTATTCTGCTGTAGCTATTCCCCATTTCACAGACCCCAAGTTTCTCTCTAGAAATTGTTTGAGAATGGCTCATATTACCATTTATTTACATACTATGAAGTTAGGGCTATGATGATTGTCTGTAGTAAACATAGACATCTTTTTGGTCATTATTCTCTAAATAGTTTATACTCTATTAAGTTTTACAAGTAATCCAGAGATTATTTAAAGTTTGGGGGAGGATGTACACAGGTTATATACAAATACTAAGCCATGGTATATAAGAAATTTGAATACCAAAATCCATATGGGGTCCTGGAACCAATCCCTCCGAGGATGCTAAGGGACAACTATATTCAATACAAGGTACACAGTAATAAATGTTATTCAATGTCAAATGTACAGAGAATATGGAGAAAAGAACTTCTGAGATATATCTTTAAAAAGAAAACAAGCTATCAGTAAGAAAGAAAATCAATGTAGTAAAGGAAGGGGAAGGGGGAAGGAGAAAAGGAGGGACAGTAGTACTGGGACTGAAATGGAACAAAATATATTTATATGCATTTATGAATATAAATGTGTCAAAATGAACCCCATTACTAAGTTTAAGTATAATGCACCAATAAAAAACTGAAAATAAAAACTATCATTTAAGAACTGGTTATAAAAATATAATGGGAAAGGAAAGACTGATAAATGGCTTATTTTAGTTAGAAAAAATATGAACAAAAGCTTAGAACTGGGAAATATCTTGAGTTTTTTAGGGAATGCTAAGGTTTCCCCCCCCCCCTTTTCTTTGAGCTGGGCAAACTCTTTGACTTAAGAAATAGCAAATAAGAATAAAGATAGGATATTGCTGCTTTTGATTAATCACATACTTCCATTGATCCAGCATGTACTTTCTTTCTCCACACACTCACATATACACACAATTATTTTAAACATCTAAATTGGTTTTATTTTTCATTCTAAACTTAGGCAATACTTCATTACATAAAAATAAATGTTCCTCTTCATATTTTTTTTCAATTGAACTTACATGTGGCATTTGAATGCCTTGTTAGATTATTGCTCCTATTAGAATAAGCTCCTCTGGGGCAAGAGTCCATATCACTGATTGTCACATTTATGAAGTTGGGGCTGGGTACATAGAAAGTGTTCAGTAAAATGATTTCAAGGAATGGTTGACTGATTCATGAATGAACAGTATAATAGAACCAGATCAGAGGGCTTTAAATGCTCACTCTCTTATTCCATAGTAAATTAAATGAAAATAATATATGGAGTGTCACATTTGAGTAACTGTTAACTCATACAAAGTAAAAAAAAAAAAACAACAGTAGTAAATAGTGACAGAAAATGATAAAATTAGCTTAAAGGTCTAAAAATATTAAAAGTACTCATAACTCAATGTAGGCTGAATTGCCTTACTACTAAAGGGAAATGTATTATTAAATTCCCAAACCCTTTAGAACTGGGGATGTAGCTCAGTGGTGAAGTTCCCCTGAATTCAATTCTCAGTATGGGGGAAGGGAGAATATTTCCATTATTTAGGGTTATAAATTTGACTTTAAGATAAACAGTTTAAAGGCATTTCTTTATATTTTAAATACAATTTTGAGAGCGATGTCACAGGGAATTGAACCAGGGGCGCTTAACCACTGAGCCACATCCCCAGCCCTTTTTAATTTTATGATGGGAGTCTCACTAAGTTCTTAGGATATTACTAAGTTGCTGGGGCTAGCTCTGGACTTGCAATGCTCCTGCCTCAGCCTCCCCAAAACAATATAATATCACCTCTTAAGGAATTAGAAAAAGAACAAACTAAGTACAAAGTTAGGAAAAGGAAGGAAACAATAGATTGGAGCATAAATAACTGTAATAGAGATAAGAAAAACAACAGAAAAAACTAAAAGTTGTGTTCTTTTTGAAAAGAATAAACTAACAAATCCTTGCTAGAGTAACTAGAGGCTACTCATAAATTCAGAATCAAAAGAAGAGACATTACAAGTGACAGTACTGAAATACAAAGTGTCCTAAGAAATTACCATAATTATACATCAACAAACTGGATAATCTAGAAGAAATGGATGAATTCCTAAACCACAAACAACCCACCATGACTAGATCATAAAAAATCAAAAAGTCTGAAAGTACCAATGATAAGTGAGGAGACTGAATCAGTCATAACAAATAAAGCCCAGCTTAACTGATAAATTCTACTAAACATTAAAAGGACTAATACCATTTTTTTCCTCAAACTGTTCCCCCCAAAAAGCAATGTAGAGAGACTCATGAAGCTAATATTACCCTGATACAAAAGCCAGACAAGGACACACAAGAAAAGAAAATTACAGGCTAATATCCCCGATGAACATAGATGTCAAAATCCTCAATAAAATACCAGCAAACTGAATTCAGCAACACATTAAAAGAATCATTCATCATTATCAAATGGGATTTATGCTTTGTATGGAAGGATGGGTCAACATATACAAATCAATCAATGTAATACACAACATTAAATAAATGAAGAATAAAAAATACGATCATCTACAGAAACAGGATTTGACAACAGTCAACAACTTCTCATACTAAAACCTCTCAACAGATTACATATAGAGGGAATATACCTCAATACAGTTAAGGCCATATGTTACAAACCTGTTAGCTAACATCCTTGGAAATGATGAAAAGTTCTTCCTCTAAGATCAGGGGCAAGGGCTGGGGATATGGCTCAAGCAGTAACATGCTTGCCTGGCATGTGCAGGATGCTGGGTTTTGATCCTCAGCACCACATAAAAATAAATAAAGATGTTATGTCCACCGAAAACTGAAAAATAAATATTAAAAAAAAATCAGGGGCAAAACAAGAATATGCATTCTCATTAATTCCTTTTTTACTTTTATTTGAGTTGCTGATGGACCTTTATTTTATTTATTTATATGTGGTGCTCAGAACTGAACCCACTGCTTCACGCATGCCAGGTAAGCGCTCTACCACTGAGCTACAACTCCAGCCCTCATCAATTCTTTTCAACACAGCAGGGGAAGTTCCAGCCAAAGCAATTAGGCAAAAGAAAGAAAAGGAATCCATACAGGGAAGAAGTAAGTGAAATTGTCTCTGTTTGCTGATGATATGATCTTATATACAGAAAACCATTAAACTCCACTAAAAAACTGTTAGAATAAATAAACAAACACAGTAAATTTGAAGGATGTAAAATTAACAAAGACCAGCAGCAGTAAATTTGAAGGATGTAAAATTAACAAAGACCAGTAAATTTGAAGGATGTAAAATTAACAAAGACCAGCAGTTCACTAATGAACTATTTCAAAAAGGAAATTAAGAAAATAATCCCATGTACAACAGCAACAAAAAATTAAATATGCAGGTGCAAATTTAACTAATGACGTAAAAGACCTACACTAAAAACTCTAAAACACCGATAAAAGAAAGTGAAGTTAAAAAATAAATGGAAAGTTATCCTGTGTTCATGGATTGGAAGAATTAACATTGCAAAATGCCCATACTATCCAAAGTGATCCATACATTTGACATAATCCTTATCAGAATTCCCATGTCATTTCACAGCAATGGAAACAAAAATCCTTAAATTTGTACGGAACCATAAAAGACCCTGAATAGTCAAAACAACTGTAAGCAAAAAGAACAAAACTAGGTACATTACATTTCCTGATTTCAAAACAAATTACAAAATGATTAAAATCAGGGGCTGGGGATGTGGCTCAAGCGGTAGCGCGCTCGCCTGGCATGCGTGCGGCCCAGGTTCGATCCTCAGCACCACATACCAACAAAGATGTTGTGTCCGCCGAGAACTAAAAAATAAATATTAAAAATTCTTTCTCTCTCTCTCTCTCTCTCCTCTCTCACTCTCTCTTAAAAAAAAAAATCAAAACAGCCTGGTACTTGCATAGAGAAACATGCCAATCAATAAAACAGGACAGAAAACCGAGAAACAAACATATCTATTTATAGTCAACTGATTTATGACAAAGGTGCCAAGAACACACTATGGGGAAATGACAGTCTCCTCAATAAACGGTGAAAACTGGTTAGCCACCAGCAGAAGAATGGAATTATGCCCTTATAGCATATATTTAAAAAAATCAACCCAGAATGGATTAAAAATGTAAATCTAAGACCCCCAAACTATAAAACCATTAGAAGAAAACACAGGGAAAACGTTCTGACATTAGTCTGGGTGATTTATTTTTGGATATCAAAGTCATCAGCCACAAAAGCAAAAATAGACAAATGGGATGGTGTCAAATTCTAAAGCATCTACACAGCAAAGGAAACAAGTAACAAAATGAAGAGACAACTCATAAAATGGGAGAAAATACTTGCAAATGATAAGCAGTTAGTATCCCAAACATTCAAGGAACTCGATTCAGTAACAAGAAAACAAAACCTGATTAAAAATTGGACAAAGGTTCTGAACAGACATTTCTCAAGACAAGTGGTCATATAAATGGTCAAATGGAATGTGAAAATGGCTCAGCATCACTAATTATTAGGGAAATGTAAATTAAAACCACAATGAGATATTATCTCACATCTGTCAGAATGACTATTATGAAAAAGATGAAAGGTAACAAACAAGTGGTAGAAGGGATATGGATAACAAGAAATTCATATATTGTTGGCAGGAAAGTAAATTAGTACAGTTATTATGGAAAATGTGGTATGTAAGTTCCTCAAAAAATAAAAATAGAAAAACCAGTAATCCCAAATTTGGGCATATCTGTATTGGTCAGTTTTTCATCACTATGGAAAAAAAAAAAACAATAAGACCTTTGGGCTCATAGTTTCAGAGGTTCAGTCTTTGGTTGGCTGACTTTACCACTTTGGGCTGGAGGTGAGGCCAACCACCATGGTGGAAAGATAGTGGAGGAAGAAAGCTGCTTATCTCAAGGTGGCCAGAAAGCAGAAGAGGGAGGGAAGGGACTGCAGGGAAGATGTGCCCTTCTAGAGTATGCCCTCAGTGACTAGTGACCAGTGACCCACTTCTTCCAGCCACATTCTGCTTGCCTACAGTTACTACCCAGTGGGTCCATTCAAACTAGGATGGACCGACTGGGTTACAGCTCTCATAATCTAATCATTGTATCCAAAAACTCCTGCATTAACAAAGAAGATTTTTGGGACATCTCATATCTAAACCATAACTATATCCAAAAGAATTGAAATCAACATGTGGAATATAAACACAAGGGAATACTATTTAGCCTCAAAAGTTGAGGTTGGGGGGAAAAATCATCTGCTACAACATGAATGAATCTGGAGGACATTATGCTAAGGGAAGTAAGCTAGGCAGAGAAAATGCATGATTTCTCACATGGAATCTGATAAAACTGAACACACAGAAGTAGAAAGCAGAACGATGATTATCAGAGACTGGGAAATGGGTTGTTGATCAAAGGGTATGAAGTTTCAGATAGACAGGGGAATATGTTTTCAGATCTCTCAAACAGCTAGGTGACCAAATAAAAAATAATGTATCATATATTTCTAAATAACTAAATGTCAAATGTCTCACATAAAAAATTATAGGTAGGTAAGGTAATACATGTTAATTTAACCATGTCACATTATATAACTATATCAAAACATTACACTCTATCCCATAAATATGCACTTATTACTTTATAATAAAAGATAATAATTTTTTAAACATAATTTTCATTTGTATTCCTGAGCTAAATCAATAAACAGTGAAATGAGAAGAGAAAAATACTCATGGGATTTTGTTATTCTCCCCTTAAGCCTCCATTTTCACCTCTAGGGATTCTTTATGACATTTTAAGAATAAGATAAAATTCTGAAGTTGAATTTGCTTTGCTTCTCTAAAACATTATTTAAAAAAAAAAAAAGTCTGGGCTGGATTTGTGGCTCAGCAGTAGAGCACTCGCCTAGCATGTGCAAAGCCCTGAGTTCAATCCTCAGCACCACATAAAAACAAATTAGATAAAATAAACAGATTGTGCCCAACTACAAAATAAATAAATAAATAAATAAATAAAAATAAAGGTCAAGAAAATAATGACCAGCATAATATTGGACCATTACATACTAGAAGGGCCAATATTTTTGATCTTTCAAACATTATTGCCCAGTATTCATTTTACCTGAAAAGTAATAATATTGACGATACCTTTTTATAAGATCTGCTATTATCAAGACAAGTTTTGATAATATTGAGAAAAATAAGGAGGTAACACTTTGAGTATAAAAGAACTTCAAAATCAATTTCCTCATAACCACAACTAAAGTATGAAAGGAAGATTAATAGCACAGTATACTGATATCATAAATGCAGCCCTACTAACAACTTTAATCAAATAATGAAATCTGTATCAATTCTACCTTGCTCCAAAAACCCTGTATCAATTTCCTTTGACTCAAAGGACAGAAATCCTTTCGATGGACACTTAAAACCCTGAATAATCTTGCCCAAACCTAACTTCCCACTGTTACTTTGCCTCATCCACCCTAGACTGCAGCCAAGCTAGAACACTTACCTTTCATCACCTGTGACCTGCTTTCTAGAATGCTGTCTTCAACTCATTTCTGCCTTATGAATCATAATTATTTGCTATGCTCCAGCTCAAACTCCAATTCACTGTTTCTTTTATCAGTCTTCTTTACCTATTTCATGATCTACTTTCTTTCTCACAATTTTCTCTACCCCTCCAGTTGTGTCATTCCTTGTTCTTTTGGACTTCTCAAGCATTTGCTATCCCACATGGTTCATCTGAAATGTAACTGTTTGTTCTCACTGTCTCTGTACACATAAAAATACACCAGCTCTTACAAAAATTTGCAAAGAAGAGTACCATCTCCATAAATATGGAGAAGTCTAAACAACTCAATGTAAATGATCATTGTGCGGATAACTTGTGACATTATTTCAAGTTAAATTAAGAGCCTCTTCACTTCTCCATCCACATATTACTGCTTATAAGATAAATTATAATGTTAGATGTGCCACTGTATCAACTAAAAAAAAACTTCTTCAAATGTACATTTTTGAATACATGTAGCTCCTAGTATCAATTATACCTCAATAGAGCTTTTAAAAAAGATTCCTCCCTGATACAAAGAGTTTATTGTCAAGATAATTATACTTAAGTCTTAGTATTGCTTATAGTAGTATAGCATATAAAAGAGTTGGCTAAAATTTTTGGCTAATGAAGATCATGAGCCAATGATCATGATTCTAGTATGAACAATGCTGGGATATAGATAAATTTCCACCTTTCTTGCCATTTCTTGTTATTGCTATGTGTCATTAGTTCTACAAGGTAAGCAAGAGTTTAAGTGTGAATGGCTCACTACAAATCCTGCCACAAATAACTAGTGCATTTATGATTTTATTTATGCTAAATCAAAAGCATTCTCCTTCATCTTAAAAAAGTTATAATATAATCACCACATAAAATAAAAATTAAAAAAACTCAAAAAACCTAAACAACCTGGAGAGACATATGACACCTCTAGACAAACTTAAGTAACTTATAATTGTTTGACTTATAAATGATCATGAGGAATTATTATGAAATTCTACTGACCTCCAAATAAAAAATAACAGTAGTACCATCCCATATTCTTCCTTTTCATATGGCCCCACAATCTAAAAATACACTTTCTTCCTCCTTCCTTCTCCCCATTAAGTCTTTTTTTAAAAATTTGTCAATGAACTTTATTTTATTGATTTATATACAGTGCTAAGAATCAAATCCAATGCCTCACATATGCTAGGCAAGTGCTCTACCACTGAGCCACAACCCCAGACCCCGCCCGCCCCCCCATTAAGTCTTGCTTCTCATTCTCAGATATAAGGAATATCTTTAAATTCCTCTCCATTAGACTTGATGGGAAATATAACCAAGAAATTGATAAATATTACTAAGAAACTCACGTTTACTCATTGCTTTTTACAAAGTTCCATCCTGAAACCACTCTATTTTCAGAAAGTTATTCCAGTTTCCTTTGCCTGTCCAACATGCCTGTTAAATATTCTTCTTGTGTGAGGCCCAGAGTTCAACCCTCAATACCATAAGCAAACAAAACACTGTTCTTCTATCATAACTTTAAGGATGGATAATGCTAGGCAGATTATTCCTTCCCAATTTTAACTTAGAATTCACTGTCCGACTTAAACAATGATAATGGATTTTGGGTTCTAGAGTAAATGAACATTCTGCTAGAATGATACATTACAAAATGTGTTTGACCTTTAAACTGCTAAAAACATTTCAACTTTTCTGATTTAGCAGGTAGTAAGTGTGCATTTAAATAAGTACCCCAGGTGATTACCAGTAGGTTAGCCCCAACCTTTATTGTCCAAATTATGGTACATTTCAGAGAAAGTAGGTACTATTAAAATTGGGAAAAGGGTCTGGGACTGTAGCTCAATGGTAGAACGCCTGCCTTGCACGTGGGAGGCACTGGGTTCAATCCTCAACACAAGAAAGAAAGAAAGAAAGAAAAGAAGAAAGAAAGAAAGGAAGAAAGAAAGATATTTTTTAAAAATTGGGAAAAACAGGAATCAACTGAAACTGTCCCAGGCAAACTATGTATCAGTTAAGTTTAGGAAACACTGATAGATCAGTAAATCTGCAATTTAGCTTTAGAGTTAACCCTTTGATGTTTTCATGAAAATGTGTCCAAGAATGTTTATAAGCAGTAATATTCAAAACCCAAATATCAATAAATAGATAAAAGAAATGTGGTATGTCTACATAATGGCATATTATTTAGCCATAATAAAAATAATCAAGTATTGACTAATTCTACAACATGGATGAACCTTGGAAAACAGCTAAGTGAAAGAAGACCACACATTTTATGATTCCACATTATGAAATGACCATAACAGGTAAGTCTGTAGAGACAGAATGTAGATTAGTGGTTTTTCTAAGGCTGGGGAAGGAGAAGAACATGGAAGGTATTGCTGATAAATATGGGGTTTCTGGTCAAGGTAATAAAAATATTCTAAAATTAGATTATGGAGATGATTGCTTAACTTTGTGAATATAGTAAAACCTAATGAATTATATATTTTAAATTCATGAAATTTATGGCATGTTAATTTTATTTCAATAATGCTATCTAAAAAAATTAGAAGAAAATTCACTGACCAATTTAAACATAATTTATATGTTGTGTTATACACAAACTCTTAAAAAAACCCATATCATATTTTAAAATCTTCTTATAGGCACTTTTATGAGTGCTAATCAAGTATATCTCACTGGCTAGGTGTGGTGGCACACGCTTGTTACCCAGCAGCTCAGGAGGCTGAGGCAGAAGGATTTTGAGTTCAAAGCCAGCCTCAGCAAAAGAGAAATGCTAAGCAACTCAGCGAGACCCTGTCTCTAAATAAAATATAAAATAGGGCTGGAGATATGGTTCATTAGCTGAGTGCCCCTGAGTTCAATCTCTGGTATTTCCATCCCCCCAAAATACAGCATCTGATTGATCCATGTTCAAATGTCTGCTCATGAACAGTAATAATAGTCTGTACCTGGAATATCACCCAAAAAAGCACATACATTGAAAGCATGGTCCCCAATATAGCAAGGTACAGAGGTAGGACTTTGGGGAAATAACTGGCTCATAACCTCATCAGTGAATTTATCTAATTTTTTTATGGTATTTTTAGTTGTAGATGGACCCAATACCTTTATTTTGTTTATTTAGTTTTTTTTAATGTGGTGCTGGGGATTGAACCCAGTGCCTCAAGTGTGCCAGGCAAGCACTCTACCAATGACCCACAACCCCAGCCCAGTGGATTTTATTTGATGGATTATTAATTTGAGTGATATAAAGGCAGCGGATGGGACATGGCTGGAGGAAGTATGTTGGAGGGGGTGCAGGGCGGGGCATAGCCTTCGGAACTTGTATCTGTCCCTCTTTTGCTTTCCCTTTCTTTCCCTGCTGCCAGGGGCTTAGCAGCTTTCCTCTGCCATAACATTTCTGCAACGTAGTCAGCTGAGTAAGAACTAAGATCTCTGAAACCATGAGCCAAAATAAATCTTTCCTTCTCTAAGTTGTCTTGTAAGGTATGTTGGTCAGCGATGAAAAACAAACTAACAGACACCAAGCTTAACTCCTCTTTACCTTTAGGATCACAGTGATCTGTTGCTCTTCAATCTCATATCTCATTTCCTGCCTATTTCTCCCTTCAGGGTGATGATTTAGAATCATTATTGTTAATTTATATCTGTTGAAAATTTATACAAATTACTGCTATTTGGCCTTGCCATAGTTATTGATACTAAAAAGGAAAAAATTCTCATTTTATAAAAAAAGGAATCAAGTATTACATTTTATTTCAGTGTAAAATAAACTGAAATTCCTCCAGTTTAGAAAAATTATTTCCAAATATAAAGAAAAATTTCACAGGGAACTAAGAAAAATGTTCACAGAATGAATTTTAAGCAATGTTAATAACAAACTAGTTATTAAAATGTTTTACTTCATAAAACTTACTTCATTTAAAAAATACACTTTGGAACTCGACAAGGTGGCGGATGACTGCAATCCCAGCAACTTGGAGACTGAGGTGGGAGGATCACAAGTTCAAGGCCAGTCTCAGCAACTTAGTGAGACCTGGTCTTAAAGAAAGAGGAATGATGTCAAGAGCCACTGTGGCCCTTAAGTCCTGAGCAAGAGATACTGAACAATTATTGTGCCCTGCAATAACTTGGGCTTTACCTCAGCTTGGATAAGGCATGGCTTCAGGAGTAGGTGTCCCGTGGTGGGGTTGAATTACACTTACCTGTTCCTTTGTAATCCTATCCCTTTGCCCTTTTTTGGGATAGAATGTTCCATGGAACCTCTCCTTGTGTGTCCCCTATATAAGAATAAAGAATTCCATTGGCTCTCTCTTTCTACAGATCCCTAAGGTTGGAGAGCCGCCTTGGATTTTGAAAAGGTACTTCTGTGTGTTTGTGTGTTTTCTTCATTGTTTTCTTAAGGTGTAGGAATAGTCAGATTTGTGAACCCAGCATAGGTCGCGAGCCAGGATAGATGGCAATAGGATGAGAATGTGATCCAGTGGTTAAGCACCCCTGGGTTTAATGTAAACCCCTGGGTTTACGTTCTAGTTTACAAAACTACTAGAAATTGTAAAATAGAGGCAGGGGACTAAGGGGACAAGAGGAGGGGAGGAAGGAAAAGAAGTGGGTCCACCATGCGGCCAGCGCAATGGTTTCATTAATGAGGTTCTTGGCATAAAAGTTAGCTAGAAGAGATCGAAAATAAACACACAGACTCAGTTACCTTATTTCTATTGCCAGGTCCGAGACGGCTCCCCTCTCTGGTTCCCTCCTCTAACCGCCCAGCAGGGCAGCAAGGATTACTCAGGGCTAGCAGGAGAGAGAGAGAGAGTGGACAGCCTGGGAGTAGCTTTTTATTGGGGAACAAGAGATTCAGGGGAGAATTCCATCCAATGAAGGTTGAGGGGGGACCACACTCCAAGGTCAGGGTCAGTGGTCAGTCACACCCCCACACGGACGGGTTCTCTCATAAGGAAAGGGCCGGGAAAGTTCCGACACAGCCAGAACGCCTCAGACCCTTAACGGGAGCCACCCAATCACGTGTCAGAATGGCTTCCCACAAGTGGGGAATGAACTCGACCAAATCATACTATGTGCACATATGATGCACTCCACTTTTATATATAACAATAATGCACAAATTGAAAATAAACAAATAAAGAGAAGGAAGATCACTATGGTAGAAGAAGGGAATCTGGAGGAAGGCGGAAAGAGAAAGAAGTACTAGAGCAAACTAGGTTTTATACATTTATGAATATATCAAAATGAACCTATTATGTATATATAAAAGCACTAAAACATTTTATAAAACAAAAACTGGACAAAAATACTAATTTAAAAAAAATTACCTTTGGGGTATTTTAATACCCCAAAATTATAAGAAATTATTTATTTTTTAAAACTACTTTCTTATCAAGGTCAACTTCAACAGTAGTGCTAAGTGATGATCTGCATTTTTTTAAGATCCCACATTTCTTTATTCACTTCCTTCAAAGCTAGCCTTAATCAATACTCCATCCAAATACAGCATTTTTGTCATGAAAAAGTAGCTGGCACCAGCAATCAGAGTGTCATTTTCAAGCTACTTCTTTCCTAAATGTTATAGTATTACATATTTTTTTACTATTAAAATCTCATGATGCTGACAACAAAATTCTTTATAGAGCACGCATACACATAAAAAGACACCTTTACTGAATAAACTGAAATTGTTTTTCAGTCAAGTTCTGGACAATTTATGCTAACTTCAATTTTGCAATTACCAGATCCAGCAATTCAGGGTCATGTACAATCCAGTCATAAATATCAGCACCAACAAATGAGCCATCATTTTCATATGAAAACAAACATTTGTCTTCAATGTAATAATGAGTGAAAATCTAAAGTTTAATGAATCAGATAACAAAAACATTTTCAAATCAGTTTAACAATTATTTCTGACATGCCATTCAAATAATTCAAAAAGGCATGGAAAAAATACATTCTCTTGAACTCAAAGAGCAATCACTCCAGGAATTCCATTGAAGAGTTTGTCTAATACCTCACAATGCAAAAGTACAAAATGGTAATTACATGTAACTTGACTAAGGTGCATCTGAAATAAATACCAGTGCTTACAACAAAAATATATGATTTAACTTTAATACACCCTCCATCATTTGATAATATCTTAATTACTTGGCATAATCAAAAGAATGAGTGAATTTTGTAGATGATTTGCTTTTTCCAATGTTCTTAAAAACAGGGTGTTAGGAGCTTGGGTTGTGGCTCAGTGGTAGAGTGCTTGCCTCTCATGTGTGAGGCACTGGGTTCGACCCTCAGCACCACATAAAAATAAATAAATATATTGTGTCCATCTACAGTTAAAAATATTAAAAAAGGGGTGCCATATAATAATATACATATATATATTTTGGTAGGTCAATGGACAATTTATTCCTACACTAAATGGGCCTAAATAACTGTGCTTTTAAACTATTTGGTAAATGTTTTTTATGGTACCATTTCCTTCTTTGATTTCAGCTGTCACTTCTTGCTGTTAGTGCACTGACAATACGCTGCTCTTCCATTTCTAATTTTTATTTCTTGTATGAGAAAAAAACCGGCTGGTCTGGCTAAACCTTCTATTATTAGTCATGGTACTGGCTAGATAAAATTCTTAAAGATTGTCAGGGATTCCTAATCTATTCCTAGGTTTACTCTTAAAACTATGATCAATGAGATCACCTCAGTCATCTAGCTATTGAAGAACTCTATTGACACTATGCGTCCCGGGCACTTGTTCACCAGTAAGGTAGATATTTAAGGTGACTTGAATGATTGAAGTGTTAAGTGAAAGGGGAAAGTCTTAAGTCCCTAAGTAATTATCTGTAAGAAACTGTCAATTTTTTTCATTTAAAAAATTCATCCTATTATCATTCCTACCCCCATAACCTCACCCTCCCTCCAATCATCTCTGTCTAATCCAAAGTATCTATATTTTCCCTAGCCCCCACCCCCATTGTGAATTAGTATCCACATTATCAGAGAAAATATTCTGCCTTTGGTTCTTTGGGATTGGCTTATTTTGCTTAACATGATATTCTCCAGCTCCATCCATTTACTGGCAAATGCCAAAATTTCAGTCTTAAGGCTGAATAATATTCCAGTGTGTGTGTGTGTGTGTGTGTGTGTGTGTGTGTGTGTGGGTGTGTGTATCTCACATTTTCTTTATCCATTCATCTGTTGAAGGGCACCTAGGTTGATGCTGTAGTTTAGCTATTGTGAATTGAGCTGCTATAAACATTGATGTGGCTGCATCACTGTAGTACGCTAACTTTAAGTCCTTTGGGTATATGCTGAGGAGTGGGAAAACTGAGTCAAATCGTGGTTTCATTCCAAGTTTTCAGAGGAATCTCTATATTGCTTTCCATGGTGGTTGCACCAATTTGCACCATCAGCAATGTATGAGTGTGCCTTTTCCCCCACATTCTCACTAACATTTACTGAGCAACTGTCAATTTTAAGAACAATATTACACTCTTTGAAAAACAAAACATGGAGTCTAACTGTAATATGCCTGACAAGGCCATTTATTTTTAAATCATGTTTCCACTGAACTCCTTGGTAAAGAAAAGCACATTAATTGACATGATTAATGATTAAAACAATTTATACTTGGTACAGCATAATATTAGACCTGGAGTTTGAAGATCCACATTTAAGTCACATGGGGCATTAACTGTTTATGTTCATTTTGGGTTAATACAGCAGTCCTCCCTTACCTGCAACTTTCTGCAGTTTCAAATATCAAAGTCAACTGTGGTCTGAAAGTATGACATGGAAAATTCCAGAAATAAGTAATAAGCTTAAAATTGCGTGACATCCTGAGTAACATGATGAAATCTTGCACTGTCCATTCTCAGTTCCACTCCAGACATGCATCATCCCTTTGTCTAGCATATATTCATGCTATATACACCACCAGCTCTAGGCTCATTGGTCATTTAAAAAGAAAGCTGCTGCTTTCTCAGTGAGCTGATTGACTGCTGAGGTACCACAGTTGTCTATGTTCAAAATAACCCATATGTAGTCTAATGCTGTATCACAATGCCTAGGTCCTTCACCTTATTTTATTTCATCCCAAGAAGAATGAATACCATAGGATATTTTGACAAAGACTACATTCATATAATTTCTATTACAGGATATTGTTATGAGTGTCCCATTTCATTGTTATTGCTGTTAACTCCTTAGTGTGACTAATTTATAGGTTAAACTTTATCACAAATATGTAGGTATGGGAAAAGAACAGTATGTATATATATTATGGTTCGGTAATATTTCAAACTTTAGGCATCTATTGGGAGTCTAGAAATGTATCCCCAGCAGATAAGTGAAGACTACTATAATTTAGTATCTCAGAAACATAATGTTAAGGGCAACTAAGCAAGGGAACTTGCCTGGATCCAATCAAATTCAGTCACCTGCCTGCATAAGAAATAAGAAAACAAGGTAAACAGGAAAAATGAATTTTATGCAATTTAATCTAACTGGGGAGAAGTAGCTAGATGTTTCTCCTCAGGTCCTAAAGAAGTCCTTATAATTTACAGAAATAAAAGTCAAGTGATATACATATGTAGATTTATTAGGCTATGCTTAGCCAGAGAATATTGTTTAAGCTGTTTTCAGCACCTCTCCTGGACATAAGGAAGTTTGGTAGAGCTCTGTTTTAATACTAAGTGAGGAGTTGTGTGAGAAATGGGAGTAAAACAAACTTGTTTTAAATTTTTAATTAAGAAGTTCAATTAATAATTAGCTGGCCATCGCTACAGTGAATTTAGAAGACATAAATCCCACCTAATTCCTAGGACCTCATATATTTAATTAAAAAAGACCACTCACTGAGTTTTTTGCTTATGCTTTTTCATGTCCTTATTTTTCTTACCCTACCTTCAAGCAAATTTATGTGAAGATGAGAACAAATAGGAAGATAAGAAAAAAGGAAGTGGAAGCTACAGCTTATAATATTCAAATTAAGTCCTGTCTTTAAGGACAGAAACAATTAGTAGTAAATTCTGCTATCTTAGTTTGACTTTTATAAACATTATCCCTTATTTAGCACTAGCACTTCTGTAAACATTTTTACAAATGCTACATAAACAAACAAAAAGACATAACATGAACAAATTCTTTTTTAAAAGTAATATATTCATGTTAGACATTAATAAAAAGAAGTTGCATTTAACATTTCAGTCAAATCTCTTAAACTGACTCTTATTTTTAAAATTCATTGGATTCTTCATCTCAGTGGTAAGGTAAGTAACAAAAACTTGGTACAGCTCTGTATGCTGTTAGGAGAATCCATAAAATAACTTTCATATGCCACCAATACAGCCTGAATACTTGGCTAGAAACCCTCTTTATTATTTTCTTGCCTTAATTACATTTCAAAATAAGTATATATTAAAAAGTAAACCAACACAAAAGCTGTCGAATATGCACATTGGATAATAACAATAAAATCTTTTCTGTAGAGTGACAACCAGAAAATTTAATTCTTAATTTATCATATGAACTTAACAAAACTTTAGAGCTAGAAAAGGCCATGCACATCATGAATATAAGATTTTAAACCTGGCTCTTGGATATATAAACTGCCATTCCAAAAGTTATGACAAACAAAAGTGACAATAATCCATATCTAAAAACAAACAAAAACTGATTCAATGCTGAAAAAGTCACACCTCTTTGAATCAAGGTTGATTCGTATATAAAGTTAATGTCAGCTTAACATATTCCTTTCTAAAAAATCTTGATGAAAATAACAACAATTTTAAAGATACAGTTTAGTAGCATTCAGTGTATTCACATTGTTATATAGTAACTAGCTGTCTCTAGTTTCAAAACTTTTTCACTGCCTCATACCCATTAAGGAATCATTCCCCATTTCCCCTTCTCTTCAATCCCTGGTAAACCCTAAACTAGGAATTTGTATATTCTGTCTCTAGGAATTTGTATATTTTGAATACTTGGATAAAAAGATCAAACAGTATGTGACTCTGCAGGCTTAATGTATTATTACGATTTTTTGATACTGGGGATTGAACCAGGGGTGCTTTGCCACTGAGCTACATCTTTTTACTTTTTATTTTGAGGCAGGGTCTCTAAGTTGATGAGGCTGGCCTTGAATTAGTGATTCTCCTGCCTCAGCCTACCAAGTTGCTGGGACTCGAGATATGTGCCACCACAACTGGCTGTAAGCTAAACAATCTAACTATTCTTCTTCAAAAATCCAATGGCTTTATATGCTGCAAATGCATTCTAGGAAAAATACATACTCAATCATACCCAATGAATACCAATACCTAATTACCTAAAGTCAATGGAATAGGAAAAGCAGGTTAATTCTAAAGTTTCAACAAAAATATTCAAAAACCTTAAAGAAAACTTAAATAATTTTTGTGTTATAACTGCTCTTTATTAAGAACAGCAAGAAATAATAAGAGTTTCTAGTATTTTCAGCTAAATTATGACAATTTTGTATTAACAAGGGACAAAGAAAATATAGCAAAATGTTAACTGCAGAATTGAGTTATAAAATGTGTATGTTTGAAAAATTTCAAACTATAATGGAAAAATTAGACTGGCAGCAGATTTCTCAACAGCAATCCAGATGTTAGAAGACATCAGAATCATGTCTAGGTACAAAAGTAAAAGGATTTTGAACTTTTTGTTCTATACTATCAACTATGTTGATATCAGAATAAAGGCTTTAGGCATATAAGGTCTCAAAAGGCCTGTAAGGTTCCTAAGCAACCTTTCTTTGGGAAAATATCAATTTATTATCTAGCAAAAGTTGTGTATAAAACAATTCAGAGGAAGGATCCACATAATCCAGAAAACGCTTCATTTCACCAAAGAGGGCAGTGAAGGGATGAGAGCTCTGAGCAGAATATAAGATTTGAAGAGAAGAATCTGTGGGGAAGAGCACCCCATGAAACAGAATGGAAAATCTTGAGAATATGTTGTCTTATTGAATGATAATCATGAAATGTGTTTGTTTCATTTCCAAAAGATGTACAAGTTGTCAAATTACCTGAGCAAAAATACTTAAATCTGAGCATATTTTTTTTTCCCCCTCAAATTACCTTGCATGTTATCAACATGGTCTAAAAACAGGTCTTTAAAATGTCTTTTGAACTGTTTCTTTCCTGTGGTTACATTACCTTACGACAAAACCTAAAATTACATTATAGTCTAGTTGCCTGGTTCAGTGACAAAATCAAAGGCCTGGATCTAGCCACTTAGTAACAATATCGAATAAAAACTGGTAAGGGTAATGATGGTGTCAAACAGCCAAGGTGTATATATATAAAGGAGATAAAAACCTATTGGGGGTGTTGATAGGATTACACCTTCACCCTTTCTCCCTTTTTAGGACAATCTCTGGAGGGTCTTTGAATTAGGCAAGTAAAATCTCCTATCCCTATCCACACCTTAGTTTCCATTCTTTAATTGGGAGCAGCAGAGAAGGAATAGGTAAAAATAATACTGATGCACCTTTATAATACATGTGTCCAGTGCGAGTTTTAGTTCCTGTCCTCCATCAACTCCCTCCCTACATTAAAATAGAGAAGCCTGGGGATGTAGTTTGGTCATACAGTGCCTGTTGCGCATGCATGACACTCTGGGTTCCATCTTTGGCAATACACACACACACACACACACACACACACACACGCACGCACGCACGCACGCGATTAAAAAAAGTGATTATTTTGTGTTAACCCTAAAAAGTCAGGAAGTCCTTGATATATGGAGATTAAAGGTTTGTGTTTAAACTTTCCACGTGTCTCCTAAATCTACATTTAGGATGAAGAGGGTCTACTGCAGGACTAACTTATTAAGCTAACAAATACACCTAGCAGACAACCCTTCCTGTACTCAGAACATCCCTGAGCTTTGCTAAGTAATATTACTATTTTCATCCAAGTATGCTCCTATTTCATGGCCTTTGTATTTTCTGTTCCTCCACCCAGAACTTTATTCCCTTACATATTTCATGGCCCTCACTTCATTCAGGTGTTTTAAGTTGTTATCCTAACTACTTTTGTCTAAAATAGGCCCTACACCCCATTCTATCATTTTCTTTTTTGCCCCATGTGCAAAAATTCCTACCTATTCCTACATTTTATATATATTTAATTTCTTTATCTCACTAGAAAATAAGATCTACAAGGGTAAGAGCTCCCTGTTATATGGCTGCTTGCCTTACCACGCAGACTCTAACTTCAATTCCAGTACCCACAACCCCAAAGGTTTAATGTAATGATGACTGTATAGTTTTAGAACTTTATATGTTATCTGGCATTATGGTTTAGACCTGAGGTGTCCCCCAAAAGTTGGAGAGAAGGCAAGAAAGTTTACTGATGATTTGGTTATGAGTCTTAACCTAATCAGTGCATTAATTCACTGATATGGACTAATTGGGTGGTAACTGTTAGTAGGTAGGATATGGTCGGAGGAAGTAGGTCATTGGTGGCATGCCTTTGGGGTTTATATTTTGTCCCTGCTGAGTGGCGCTCTCTCTGCTTCCTGATTGCCATGTCTGAGTTGCTTTTCTCCTTCATGCTCTTCTACGATGATGTTCTACCTTATTTTGAGCCTAGAGCTATTGGAGCCAACCATCTATGAACAGAGACCTCTGAAATTATAAATCCCAAATAAACTTTCCTTCCTTTATGTTGTTCTTGTCATGTCATTTGATCACAATGACAAAAAAAGCTGACTAAGACATCTGGTTCAGCATTTATGGAATCATGAGGATTTGAAATAATATTTAATTTCATTAATTTTAACAGAGAAAACATACACACCAACTTTTATTTAAAGCAGAATTTTTTGTAGTTTTCTTCAATGATTGCAGGATTGGGGCGAAGTGACAAATGGTTTTAAAGGAGGCATTAATTTTACTCCCTCCTTTCTGAGAAATTTTTATAGCTTTTTTGGGAGTCCTTCTTGTTCACTACCTTATTTTACTTAAAAGGACCGAAACAGAAAACAAAATGAATGATAAAAAAAAAAGAGCTCAGCTCTTTTTTTAAAAAAATATTTATTTATTCTTTTTAGTTGTAGTTGGACACAATACCTTTACTTTATTCATTTTTATGTGGTGCTGAGGATCAAACCCAGGGCTTCGCACATGCTAGGCAAGCACTCTACCACTGAGCCATAACGGCAGCCCCAAATACAGCTCAGCTCTTTATCGAATACTACTAAATGAACCCAATTTACATGAAGGTTATAGTTAAACACCCACTGGGGAAAAAATTAGCTAATTCATAACAGAGAAAGCCTGACAAATATAAATGAAAGAATGGTAGTTTCTATATAACAAAACATTTATAGGCATCATCTTGTTTCCTCCTTAAATCTTAAAAAAGTGTGTCATTTTTTCATTTTATAGCTGAAGATTGAGAGGCTAAGAACATGACAGCTGCAAAGTGATAGAGTTGTGACATTCAACCAGGCCTTTTGAGTTTCCAGATATATTCTGTACTTTTTTCCACTGTACAAGTGATGCTCAAAGTGTGTGCCAATGTGGGGTTGCCAAAATCCTTTTACAGGGTCCAAGAGGTCCTTCCTTATTCATCTCCACGTTTGTGTGTGGCCAAATTGTTTTCTTAATATTTCCACCAAAACCACATAACTGACTGCAAAAGCAGATATGATAACTCAAACATCTTCTGATAACTCAGATGCTAAGGAGATTTGCAAAAAATGTAAAGTAATGCCAATTTTTATTTTTAAAAGCTATTCTTCATAAAATAAGGTATTTGTATTATCATACATTGAGGTTGTTTTTGGGTACCAAGGATTGAACTCGGGGCACTCAACCACTGAGCCACATCTGCAGCCCTATTTTTTGGTATATTATTTAGAGACAGGGTCTAATTGAATTGCATAGTGCCTTGCTTATGCTGAGGCTGCCTTTGAACTTATGATCCCTCCTGCTTCTGCTTCCCAAACCACTGGGATTACAGGAGTAATCCACATGGCCAGCTTTATCATTCTTTTTAAATGAACCATTATATATTTAAAAAATTTCTCTAACTTAATACTATTAAAATAGCAATACTATTCAAATTGACCTACGTATTTGATATAATCCCTATCAAAATCCAAGCTGGATCCTTTGCAGAAACTGATAAAGTGATTTAATTTTTTTTTTTTTTTGTAGTTGTAGATGTACAGAATGCCTTTATTTTATTTGTTTTTTTAACGTGGTGCTGAGGATTGAACCCAGGACCTCATGCATGCTGAGCTATAGTCCCAGCCCTGGTGAAGTGATTCTAAACTACATATGGAAATAAAAGGGACTCAGAATAGCCCAAATAAACTTGAAATAGAAGAACAGAGTTGGAAGATTCACACCCCAGTTTCAAAATTTACTACAAAAGTTAATTAAAAGTTACAAAATCAAATAGTATAGTCCTGGCATGAAGACAAACACACAATGGAATAGAATGGAGGGTCTAGATCAACTGATTTGAAAATCACAGTACCACGATAATTCGATGGGGAAAAGCAGTCTTCTCAACAAGTGGTGCTGAGATAAAACTGGACAGCCACTTATAAAAGAATATGGATCCTATTCACACCATACACAAAAATTAAATTGTAACAGGTCATCTGTTTTAGTTATTATAGAAAGCATTATGCTCTCCAAGTTGGTGGACTCTTATTTTCATCTCCTCATATCCTTCCCTCATTGCTTTAAAACATCTAGTACTTTTGTATTAGAAAAGACATATAATGAAAGCATAACTTAATGAGCATAAAAATTTCCCTTTCCCACCCAAATTAGTTCATCTGCTCATTTGTTTACTTGACATATTTGTACAAGGGAATAAAGTCTATAATATCATCTTACGGAAAATTAATGACTAAAAATAATTGAATAATGCATAACCTCTTGACAAAAAATCATATTATAGCAACCAACCAATAAGTAATTTAGATGACTGACACCAGATTCTAGTTTATTTGCAAAGGGACTAGAACTCAAACTAAAGGATGAGAAAAGAACTGACATTTAGGGAAAACAAGGCAAAGAATGTGAAAACAGACTGTACCTTGGATATGTTTGATGTTGGGTTTTCTATTGTGCTCAGATACATGTGAATATGGCTTAGTTTTTATTAATTTTTTCATTTTGTTTTAACTACTTTGTGTCATTTAAATGAAGTGTACAAAATTTACAAATGGCATTTTGCAGAGGGCATTTGTTTAAAAATAGATACTACCCCCAATATTATAAAACAGGACGTATGTGTAACAGAAATTTTTGTACTTAACTTTCTAATTTTTAATAATTATATATTCATGGGAAGTTGCAAAGTTCTATGTATCCCTCATCCAGTTTCCAATGATAAGAATATTTCAATATCAAAATAGAAACTAACATTGATACAATAAATCCAAAATTTATTCAGATTTCACTCATTTCTGTTTTTTTCTTTCCTTCCATCCTTCTACAGTACTGAGGATTGAACACTGGGGCACTCTACCACTAAGCTATATCTCCAGCCCTTTTCTTTTTCTCTTTTTTTTTAATATTTATTTTTTAGTTTTCGGTGGACACAACATCTTTATTTTATTTTTATATGGTGCTGAGGATGGAACCCAGCGCCCTGTGCATGCCAGGCGAGTGTGCTACTGCTTGAGCCACATCCCCAGCCCTCCAGCCCTTTTCTTAATTCTTTAAAATTTTGAGATAGGGTCTTGCTAAACTGTGAAGGCTGGCCTTGCATTTGTAATATTTCAAGTAGCTAGGATTACAAGTGTGTGCTATTGTAGCTGACTATGTGGCTTTACCTACACTTTTTATAACATGTATAAATTTATGTAGCGACCATCACCATCACCAACAATATTCACAACCCTTTCATTAAAAAGATCCATGTTATCCCTTTACAATCACACCCATTCTGCTCCCCTCAAACCATCCACATAGACTGGTACCCACCCTCTGTTCTCCATCACTATAATTTTGTCATTTAGAAAATGCTATGTAAATGGAACCACATGATATGTAGTCTTTAAGATTTTTGTTCTGTCAGCATAATTCCCTTGGGACTTAGCTAAGCCTGGGTGTGTACTGATAGTTTGTTCCTTTTTACTGCTGTATAATATTCCATGATATATGAATATTATAAAGTTCAACTGTTTACCCAGTGAAGGACATTTCGGTTGTTTCCAGTAAAACAAAATAGAATAAAAACCAAAGATACCTTGTAAAATTTCTTAGTTGTTGATGGACCTTTATTTTTATTTATTTATATTTGGTGCTAAGAATTGAATCAAGTGCCTCACACAATGTAGGCAAGCACTCTACCTCTGAGCTACAACCCCAGTCCTGATGCTTTTTTTTTTTTTTTTTAGTGCTGGGGATTCAATCCATGGCCTTGAATGTGCAAGGCAAGCACTCTATCAACAGAGCTAAATACCCAGCCCCTGATACTAGAAAGATTTTTAATTTAACAATATTAAAACCTTAAAAAAAATTCTAGCACTTCCCTGTCCAATGATGGCCAAGGCAGAAAGATAAATCTTCAGTTGTTAAAGCTTCTACCTCTGACTATAAGGTGATATTTTACTTCAGTTACGAAACCTCTTTCATGTAGAAGATGGGTTAGTAAGTTAATTGTACAACTAGCCCACAAAAGTAATTTCTGTCATTCACCTAAAGTTGGCAGAAGTCCAATCACAGTACTTTAAACCCTTAAATTATACAATACCAAATTACTGCCTTTCCATAAGAAGGAATAAAAACAAATGTAATTTCTCTACTTAATTTCTTTTGGAAGGAAGTAGATACAGGAAATTGTAGATGAAAACATGAGTTGGGTAGGCCATAAGAGGTATCATTTAAATATGTCAAGTGATCTAGTATTTATAAAAAGGTTCAAAAAGATCTTACAACTTGCCTAGAGATGTGAGCTTACAAGTAGAAATTTTGAAAGAGCAATAAATTTACAATTCACAATGTAAATAAACAAGAAAGATCACAAAGCATAGGCTTTCAAAACTCATAGGAAAAAAATTAAAGTTAATGGGTAAGAAGAAGCAAAATACTAAAGGATAAAATCTGGAACTAAGAAAACAAATTGCTGGAAAATTAAGGTAGAGAACCAGTTTTGAGCCATGACTTAGTAAGTCATCTCTTATTCAATCCTCAACTCATGACTTAGATAAATTAAATTTTGGAAATGATACATATTCCTATGCAGGCTAAACATTTATCAGGTACGAGCAAATTAAATTACATAACACTTCATTATTTGGGAAGCAAAGTTAACAATAAAAATTTTATTTTGATATTCCTATATTATTGGTAAAGATAATGGGAAATCCCAGGGATTAAGTGGCAGATGATTTAATATTTTAAAAAATTTACTATTGTACTGGGAAAGACAGATTACACATTCCTTTTTTGATAACTGATACCTTGGTTTAGTTATGTAAAGTTGTAAGAAATGCATTATTATCCCTATGTGCAAGTGTGACTCCAAAGAACAAGTATTGATTCTGTGATTTGGTTTTCAAACCACTGTAAGAGAGGTTTGAAAACTTCACGGTCATTTGTAACTGTACCTCTCTGACATGTGACTGCCTGACATATTTGCAATATATTATAGAGAATGAGAAAATAGAATTTTTTTTCTTCCAATAGCAACAACTTATTACAAACCCATCAAGTTTTAAGAGTTGATTTTTGTAGCATTTTTAAGAATGGAAAAAATAAAACTTACTGACTCTTATTGCTTTTCTCTGTGTATTAAAACTTAAACATTAAGTTTTATATTGGGTATTCTCAAGTACCAGTTCAAGAAAAATCTTTTTTTATTATTTCTCAAACATAGCAATGCATGCCTCCTAAATAATGAGCAAAAAGAAACTTATTTCAATTTTACAAAATTTTATACTGCTGCTACCCTGAAGGGCTTTCTTGAAGGAGCATCCAACTGTAGCAGTTTCAGTAACTTGAGAGGCGCACCATAACATTATTCACCTCAGTTCATTATTCAGTGAAAGGTATAGTTGCCTTGAACCCTGGGGCTGGGCATTACTGTCAGATACATTTCATAATCAAACTGTTTTTATGTTAACCTTAAATTGATTTAACTGTACAAACTCCAAGGGCACTTTTATGTTTTAAGACATAGTGTATTTTCAAAAGTACCTAGGAATAGAAAGGAACAGTGTGTCTGGTAAGTTGTTTCATAGAAAAGAAACATTCAATATTGATAAAAAATAAAAATTAAAAGAGCACAAAACCTATAGTGTGGTATGGTCACATGAATTCAAATGATCTGCTTAATCTAACTCCATTAAAAGCTCAACTACTGGGTGTGGTGGCGCATGTCTGTAATCCCAGTGGCTTGGAGGCTGAGGCAGGAGGACTGGGAATTCAAAGCCAGCTTCAGCAAAATGGAGGCGATAAGCAACTCAGTGAGACCCTGTTTCTGAATAATACACAAAAAATAGGACTGGGAATGTGGCTCAGTTGCTGAGTGCCCTGGAGTTCAATCCCTGGTTACCCCACCACCCAAAAGGTTCAACTGTCATTTGCCTGCGACCTGGTAGCACAATAAATAGGGACAGCAACTACATAAACTGGATCTTGAAAAATACATCAGCTAAATAAAATTTTGAATGATGTTTCAATAGTTTATTACAACAATGTGGAACCATTTAATTCCTGATAATTCACTTGAAACATATTCCTAACTACTTGTATTTTAATTCAAAGACAAAAAAACTTCCATATCCAATGGTCAATTTCCAGTGTACCTTTTGCTTTAGAAATGACTAACTGCAAGTTTAATAAATCACTATATAAATTAATACTCCCACAGCACTTCTCAAAACCAGAACAACTTCTGAGGCTGCAACAATACCCTGTGCGTATGAACAACAAGTGCATTCTCTAAATATGCATGAAAATAACTATAGTTAATATTTAATTGCACCGTTTGTTTCTTACACAAGGCTAGTGGCTTTACATACCTAATCTTTAATCTTCACAACTCCATAAACTGAACATTATCATCCCATTTTACAAATGAAGAAACTTCAATGAGGCTCAGAGGGATCATACAGGTACTAAAAGAATGTAGAGGCCTGCTGTATTTTCAGAAATCAGCCTTTTCTGCATGTAAGGCACAAGATATAAAAGCATCAACTGCCCAATTTATCAAAAAGTCATCAAGGTTTGAAAAATATCATGTCCAGTTATGTATGCTGTGGGTACTTACTGGGGAACTAAAGGGAATTCCCTTCCAAAGCTATGTATTACATTTTTATATTAACACATACCCAAATTTCTTCCTGGTCTTGGATATACAGATTTATTTAGATTCTGTATCTGGATGTAATAGTTCAGGGGTACAAAAGATCACTAAACTAGTCTTTTCAGACCCAGAGGAAATGATCTAACAGTTAAACCTTCTATATTTTTTCAAACCCAAATTTACTAAGACTCAGAAATGGTTCTAGAATATGTAAAAACAAATCCCACTATGTATATTTATAATGAATACAAGAAAAAAATAAAATGCGGTGGAAAACAGCAAAATAACAACAAAAGAAATGGGCCTGGAAGTTTATCTGTGATTATGGGCATGTTACTACAGACTACAGAATCCATTATTTAAATTCATTCTCCCAGGTAAAACAAACAAACAAAATCCAGAGTGTATATTTAAAGATGAGCATTCAATCAAAATCTGATGAATTATGATAGAATACTCGAAGATACCCAAATATGCCAAATCTTGAAAATTGATGTGTGCCCAACTATTTTGGTCAAACTGGCAGCCTACTAAATATTTCATGGGTGTTATTGATTCAAATATTATAAGTAGGTGGACTTTTTCAGTTTTACTTTAAACAGCTTTTTATTAATATTCTTGTAACCAATGAATGACATTTAAGCTAAAAGCAAAGAGGTTTTTTTTTTTTTTTTTCAAAGTTACAACTAGGCAAACTACAATCCTAGATATACATAAAAATTTTCTCGGGAAATTTTACAAGAAAAATCATTTGCTATTTACTAAGCTTATTTGGGGAAGCACCTCATCACCTTTTACTTAGTTGACTTGTTATCCCAGGACAATTACCCTTTCAGGGGCATGATATTCTCAACAATTTAAGTTGCTTTATAAAAGCAAGCTCAAATAGTGGCACTCCTCTGCACCTAACAATCACACAAAAAGAAACAGAAACAACAGCAAAAAGACTTCAAACACGTTGGGATTTGGGGCACAGTCTAAGGCTCAAGCATAATAGTGTGTGTAAATCTGATCCCCGGGGTCCGTGGCACTGACAGCCGTTCAACTTTAAAAAAAAAAAAAAAATTCCCAATGTGCATTTTCCTTGTACCACTGGCAAGATACACCTTTAGTTAACCAACTGGTGGTCGAAATGACTTATTTCCTTTTTTAAAATTCTCGAGTGCAAGGCCAGGGTTCGCAACTGTGGGACACCGGCGCCAGACACACGAGAGCAGAACCACGCACGGAACCCGCTCCTGGAAGGCCTGCTGTGTTGGTTCCTCAGTCCCTGGGGCTGCAAGAGCAGCTGCAGCAGCAGCAGCAGCCAGGGCAGGGATTCGGAAACCTTTCCCCTGCCTCCTCTGCTAGGCCTCGAGGGGTTTGCTTTTTACAAGGCCCCCGGGTGGGGGTGGTGGGCACAAGATAGTGGTTGCAACTGCAGCCGCGGCAGCGGGCTAGGCAAACCCCGCTCCTTCGGAACCCGACCTGCCAGCGGGCTGGCAACAGCAGGACGCAGCCGAGTCCGAGCTGGAGCGCCTACAGCTCGGCGAGGAAGGCCACCTTCTCACCCACCACATCTCTCCCCAGCTCGCCTCCTGCTCCGTTAGCGCTACCGGTTGGCGGGCGGGGGAGGGGAGCGAGGCGCGTTATTCCCGGGGAGGGGAAAGGGGGAGGGGAGGACATCTCTTACCCGCGTTACTGAGCCGGAGGAGGAGGCGGTTGGAGCGCGGCGCGGCGGGGCGACGGTGGGGCTGGGTGGGTGTAAGTAAGAGTCTTACGAAAGGGAATTAACCCCATCACCAGCCCGGACACCGGCTCCAGCGGCAGCCGCGGCGGCAGAATCCCGCCCCTTCCCACCGCGCACTAGCCCCGCCTCCCCGTTCTCTTTGAGGGACAGCACTCTCCATCATAGGCTATACATTCATGGAGTGACATGAAGATCACCCAATCATTCTTGTAAAAACTGCCTTCTCTCCACCCCTTTATCTCCTCCTGGGCCTCGGGAGAGCCATGCCAAGTCTTCCTCCACCCTCAAAGGAAAAAGAACCAATCCGCGGTTAGTAACCGCCCTTGAAGGACGCAAAAGTTAACCAATAATAAAACTAGGAGGACAGCCATTTTGCCCACTTGTAAAAGAGCCACCTTTTCCCACGAGTTGGGACCCTGAGGTGGGGGAGTTCCGGGAGTTTTACCAACTGGAAATATTAAAAATAAAACAATTATATTTTTTTCAGGGAGAATTTATAGTGATTTATAGGTACAAAGGAAAAATTTCATCCTTCTAGTGTGGAAAAGTGAGGCATGCTGCTTAGGAGTTTGCTCCTCCCCTTAGCGGTAACGGGTTCTAAGCAGAACACCTGGTTTCTGCAGCCCCAGTGGTGGAGGGCGGGGTGACTGCTTGGCCTGAGTGGACTATAGTTCCCAAGGCGCTTTGCTCCCACCAAGGCCCTGTCCTCTCTTTGCTTCCCGCGGGGCTTGACGGGAATTGTAGTTCCTGGGAGGTACCTGTGTTCTTGGCTGATAAGGAGGGACCAAGTTTTGAAGGATTTGGAAGTATTTTTCACCACTTTAAGTAAGGAGAGAACGCACACAAGAATGGTCAGGAGAATTTTCTCAGAACACTAGAGATTTTAGATTGTTGGTATTTGAACACGCCTACTTTCAGGTCTTCCCTTTAACGTCACTTCCGCTTAGGGGCGGACACAGCCTAAACCTGTGGCGGGAGTTGGAGGTTCTGCAGCGAATATACCAGGTGTGTTCCTCTATGAGTGGCGTGTCGGGCAAGTTGCTGTGGTAGAGGGGAGGTTGAACGGAGTTAACTGCATTTTAATAATGAGTAGGTGAAATTAGATGGGGGTAATTCCCAAGCCTCTACTGCAGTTTATCACCTAGAGTCTTCAATTCCGGAATTCCAGTTTTCTGGTTTCTCTGTCCGCTCACTATTAGATTGCACCTACATATTTGTATAGCATGCGTCTTTTCGCCTTTACCGCTATGCGTGAAACACGGCTTCACTTTGTCACCTTGAACGGAGTAGGAAGTTATGAGGCAACTCCTACTTTTGTTACCGCTGAATACCAGTGAGGAGCTCTTGCATCCTCAAACGCTGAAGTACAACACCTGAGAAGCATGCCAAGGCAAATGTAGCGTGGAAAGTTAAAGGATAGCAGAAAAGACTTCCTCACAGAGGAAGAAGGGGATCCGACAGGCAGAATCTGTGGAAGGGGGAGGTCTTCCCTTTTTTATATCTTAGGTCTTCTTTTAGTTCTCCCACATTTTTGTCCTTTGTTTCCCTTTATCCTGCAGTGATAGAATGCAGATGGGAAGGCCAAAAGGTGGGAGCTAGGTGGTCTGAGGGGGCAGGGAGGAATAATCTGGGCAGGAAGGGCCTAGGGTGTTTGATTAGCACTTCCCCATTTGCTGGGAGATACTTCATTAACAGTTCTTTAGTGTGGGTCCAGGCCTTGGGGACATTAATATTTCAATTTCCCCCTGGTTGTTCTGGTTTCCTGGACTGCATTCTCAATAATGATCTCCATTTTCTTTATCTTACTCGGTATTCGACCCAATTTACCTAACTAAGTTATCTTTAAATCTGGCTTCACCTTTACAAACACACTTATAAAAGGAGCTTTGAAGATGGAAAGTCAGATGGACTCCAGATGGATGATCATGAAGGTCCTATTACTCTTCTTTCTTTTAGTAACACATCCATCAGACAAGTAGTGAGAGAGTGCCAACTTTAATACTCTAGTGAATAAACGCGTCATTAAAAATACTTAGGAGCTCACTGCCTACCAAATGAGGCCTTTGTTTATGCCCCTTCAGCATGCCAGGTTGACTGTTTGTGCTAACGGTCCATTTGGGGGTCTAGAGAATGTAGCAAAAATTGGGAAAGGCCTTCCCAGCCCAAGCCCTGATGCCACTGTCTTAAACTTTTCTCCCTTCTTTTTTACTGAGACCTTCGTTTATAAATATTTACTGAGAATTTACACTCCTAGGCACTATACCACACTTTGGGTGTAGAGCTGATACCTGAAAGATAAATTCCTTGTCCAAAATAGAGAAAGACCGAACTAAATTAATGGTCATGTCACATGCTTTTTCTTTCTCCCTTAATTCTGTCAAGCCTTCCTCGATCTTCTGTTTCCAATCGACCTTTACATTAAAATAAGCATATTCTTTTTCATTATTTTTGCTGAAGCACCAATAAGCGTAAGTTCAGTACTAATAAGTGTTTTGTTTGTTTTGTTTTCTGGTACCAGGGATTGAACCCAGGCGCGCTTAACCAGTGAGCCACCTTCCCAACCCTTTTTTATATTTTATTTTGGGACAGGGTCTGGCCAGATTGCTGAGGCTGGCTGTGAACTTGCAATCCTCCTGCTTAGGCCTTGGGAACTGCTGGGATTACAGGTCAGCGCCACTGCACCAGGCTCTGAGGAGTGGTTTTTATATATCAAATAGATGATAAATTACTTAGGAAATCCTAGATAGAAGAATATGACCAATGTTTTAGCTATATAGTTTTTACATCTACCAAAGTTTTACTTTTTAATGAAATTAGGATATTTTTTGATGGTGGTGGGGGGTGTGGGGAGTCCTGGGAATGGAACCCTGGGCTTCCCACATGCTAAGCATGAGCTCTATCACTGAACTACATCCCTAGCTCCCAGTTAGAATTTCTAATGATAATTTAGTAATAGAGTCTTGTATTGAAGCTTAGTTTTGTTTTTCATAAGTCTTTAAAATGTGAATCAAGTCAATAAACAGGATTGATGGCCATCATTTTACTGAGTGTTTCTTTTGAGCAGAAATAGGGTTATATGTATTTAGTATCCTTGTGTCCTTGCCACAATCTACAAATATTTTATATATATATTTATGGGTGCAGGAGATTGAACCCAGGACCTCATTTATTCTAAACATGTGCTCTACAGCTTACCTATATACCAATGCCCTGTTTTGTTTTATGGTTGAAGAAATTAGGGCTTAATGAAGGTAAATAAGACTTTTAAGGCCTGAGATCCCTTATCAAAATATTTGTAGCAGAGATTCATATCCAGATCTGTCTGATTTTTGAACTCTTAATAACTGCTCATCCAACCTCTCAAATATTTTACTACTTTCCCAATATGTGCCAAACACAAAGAAAGATATAAAATTATATACAAAGTTTCTGGAACCATTGGTGGCAATGGTTTCTTCTTTTAAGCCATCTTTTGCCATGTACATAATACTCAAAGTATTTAAAAACATAGGAGAGTATACAAAAGAAAGGTGATCTGCAATCCTATTATTCAGAGACATCACTATTTACAAATACTGTGCTCTTTACTTATGAGGACAGGCACATCTGATTGAATCTTACTGCTTTACTTTTTTTGTGAGGGGTGATACTGGGGATTGAACTCAGGGGCACTCAACCACTGAGCCATATGCCTAGTCTTATTTCCTATTTTAGAGAAAGGGCCTCACTTTTGCTGAGGCTGGCTTTGAACTTGTGATCTTCCTGCCTCAGCCTCTGAGCTGCTGGGGTTGCTGGCATGGGCCATGGCGACTGGCTCCAATATCTTTTTTTTTCTTTTTTTGGTACTAGAGATTTAACTCAGGAGCGTTCAACCTCTGAACCACTTCCCTGTTGCAACACACAGCTAAACCAGTCAGGGTCACTCTGAGTAAATTTGGGGAATAAATAAAGACACAGACACAGAAAGTACCTTTTCTTTGGGTTCAGTGATCACTCCTCAGCTGAAGCTCCCACAAGCGGGGCAAGTCAGGCAAGGAAGAGAAAGAACACACTTCAAACCTGAGTTTTATTGGGGAAGGCTGTTTCATGGAATATTCTATCCCCAAAAGGGCAAAGGGGTAATATTACAAAGGAATATGTGAGTGTAACTCAACCCTAGTGGTATGATGCCTACACCTGGAGGCATGCCTTGTTATCCAAGCTGGGATAACACCCAAGTTTCTGCAACCTGGCATTGCCTTGCCAGAAGGCAATAATTGATCAGAACCCAGTGCATCAGGACTTAAAGGTGTCTGCATCCAGGACAGCTCCCGATATATCCTCAACCCTATTTTTATTTAGAGACAGGGTCTCGCTGAATTCCTTAACACCTTGCCATTGCTGAAGCTGGCTTTGAACTCTTGATCCTCCTGCCTTGGCCTCCAGAGCTACTGGGAATATAATTTTTGATAGCTGCTTATATTTAACTGTATAGCTGTAACCAAGCCATTCTCTGCTGATAGATATTTATCTTGTGTTCAATGATTTTTTTCATTGTGGTGAAAACATAAAATTTACCATTTAACTATTCACAAGTACAGATAATATGGTTGTGTTAACTGTATACACCTTGTATGTTATAGTAGTATATTTTTTTCTTTTTTACTACTGGGAATTGAACCCAGGGGCACTTTACACTGAGGTACTGAGTCCTTTTTATTCTTTTGTTTTGAGATAAGGTTTTGCCAAATTGCTTAGCCCTTACTAAATGTCTGACGCTGGTTTCAAATTTGTAATCCTCCTGCTTCAGTGTTCTCAGTTGCTTGGATTACAGGCATGCACCACTACACCCTTTCAGTGGTAAGGAATTGTATATAACAGATGTCTGGATTTTTTTCATCTTTCAAAACTGAAATTCTGTACCCACTAAACAACTTCCCGTTTATTCTCCTTTTTTTCCTGGTAACCGTCTTTCTGCTGTTGAGTTTGACTTATCTTATGAAAGTGGAATCATGCAGTGTTTGATTTTTTTGTGACTAGTTTTTTTTTTACTTAGCATAATATACTCAAGGTTTATTCATGGTCTGGCTTATGACAGGATTTACTTTTAGAGATGAATTCATTGTATGTATATGCCACATTTTCTTTATACATTCATCTGGTGAGTACATTTGGGTTGCTTCTACCTTTTGGCTTTTGTGAATCATGCTACAGTGAGAAGGGTAGTCCAAATATATTTTCTAGATTCTGTTTTCAATTATTTTGGATGTAAACTGAGAAGTGGGATCTTTGAATTGTATATTAGACTTTATAAGCAAGACTCATAAGCATTTCTTTTTTGTATACCTGTCTGATTATCTCTTGAATCTTATTTTTCAGAAGTAGAATTATTTAGCCATGAGTACCCTGTAATTCCAAAATTGTTCTCGAGAATGGATGTGCCATTTCATTATGACTATGTTTGAGAAAACCCATTTTTTATCTTTTACTCTCTTTAGTCTGATTGTAAAAAGTGAAAGGGAAAGGAGGAAAACTACCCCATTTACAATAGCCTCAAAACAAAAACTTGGGAATCAACCTAACAAAAGAGGTGAAAGACCTCTACAATGAAAGCTACAAAATGCTAAATTAAAGAGATTAAAGAAGACCTTAGAAGATGGAATGATCTCCCTTTTTCTTAGATAGGCAGATCCAAAAGCATTATGCAGACTTCATGCAATTCCAATCAAAATCCCAATGACATTCCTCATAGAAATAGAAAAAGCAGCCATGAAATTCATCTGGAAAAATAAGAGACCCAGAATAGCTAAAGCAATACTCAGCAAGAAGAGTAAAACAGGTGGCATCGCTATACCAGACCTTAAACTATACTACAGAGCAATAATAACAAACATGTCATGGTGTTTGTTACTAAACAAACCAAAACAGATTGGTAGACCAGTGATACAGAATAGAGAACACAAAGACTAACCCACATAATTACAGTTATCTTGTATTAGACAAAGGCACCAAAAACATACATTGGAGGAAAGATAGTCTCTTTAACAAATGGTGCTGGGAAAACTGGAAATCCATATGCAACAACATGAAATTAAACTCCTATCTCTTCACCATGCACAAAACACAACACAAAGTGGATCAAGGACTTAGGAATTAAACCAGAGGACCTGCATCTAATAGAAGAAAAAGTAGGACCAAATCTCCATCATATAGGATTAGGCCCCTGCTTCCTTAACAAACTCCTATAGCGCAAGAATTAAAACCAAGAATTAATAAATGGGATGGATTCAAACTAAAAAGCTTCTCAGCAAAAGAAACAATCAATGAGGTAAATAGAGAGCCTACAGGTTGGGAGCAAATTTTTACCACTTGCACATCAGAGCACTAATCTCTAGGGTATATAAAGAACTCAAAAAGTTAAACACCAAAAAAATGAAAACAAACAAAATAACCCAATCAATAAATGGACCAAGGAACTGAACAGACGCTTCTCAGAAGATGATATGCAATCAATCAACAAATATATGAAAAAGTGTTCAACATCTCTAGCAATTAGAGAAATGCAAATCAAAACTCATCTCACTCCAGTCAGAATGGCAGCTATTAAGAATACAAACAACAATAAGTGTTGGTGAGGATGTGGGGAAAAAGGCACTCACACATTGCTGGTGGGACTGCAAATTGGTGCAGCCAATGTGGAAAGCAATATGGAGAATCCTTGGAAAAGGGAATGGAACCACCTTTTGACCCAGTTATCCCTCTCCTTGGGCTGTACCCAAAAACAGCATACAACAGGGACACAAACATATCTATGTTTATTGCAGCACAATTCACAATAGCAAAACTGTAGAACCAACCTAGATGTCCTTCAGTAGATGAATGGACAAAGAAAATGTGGTCTATATACACAATGGAATATTATTCAGCAATAAAAGAGAATAAAATTATGGCATTTGCAGGTAAATGGAAGGAATTGGAGAATATAATGGTAAGTTAGCTAATCCCAAAAAACCAAATGCCAAATGTTTTCTCTGATATAAGGAGGCTGATTAATAGTGGGGTTGAGAGGGGGAGCATGGGTAGATTAGATGAACTCTAGATAGGGCAAAGGGGACAGAGTTGAATGGAGGGGGAAAAGGGGTAAAAGAAATGGTGGAATGAGATGGACATCATTACCCTAAGTACAGGTATGAAGACACGAATGGTGTGAATATACTATGTATACAACCAGAGATATGAAAAATTGTGCTTTATATGTATAAAATGAATTGCAATGCATTCTGATGTCATATATAACAAATTAGAATAAAAAATTAAAAAAATACCCATTCTCTAATTTCTGTAACTTTATGTTTTAAAATCTAATAGGTAAAATGTGCTCCCTCTCTTCTTTTTAGACATTTTCTTGTCAGTCTCAAATTTTCTCATATTCTATTAGATTTTGGAATCATTTTGTCAAGTTAAAAATAAATCTCTGCACTTTTATATTTTAACAAAATTCAAGTTTGACATTTAAGTAGATTTTGAATATTACCTCTTAAAGGAAGACAAGTACTCTATATTAACAGTAGAGAAATTTTCATAGATAACATAGAAATCAAATGTGTCATTCTGTACTTTTTGAAAATGTTTTAGTTACAGAGTTGGATCTAAATGGTTACAGTTTAAGAGCACATTTCATTTTAAAAATTACATGACTACTTTTTTTATATGCCTTTTATGAGTGACTTCCAGTTGAACCTGGAGACTTCTGAATGTTTATCTGTGACTTATAATTGTTTATCCCTCTGTAATTCATAGCCTTCTCCAAGTGTTTCAAATTCAACATGCCCCAAATCTTAACCCACATATTCATATTTACTCCTAAATCTGTTTCTCTTCTGTATATACTTTATCTTATTTATTTGGTCCAGAAATTTTTATTATGCATCCACCAAGAGAGTTACTGAATAATCAAGAAGATGGGTCATTCAGCCTGTGTTTGATTCCTAGTTGTGGCCATTTACCTGTTTGACTTGGGGCAGATTAGTTGATCATCTGTGTCTCAATTTCCTTATTTCTAAAATTGAGATAATTGAGATTATATGACTACCTTCCTCAGAGGTTTTTATGAAGATTAAATGACAGTATATGTAAAATGATTTAAAAAGTGTCTGGTATGTTGTGTGTGTTGTTTTTTTTTGTTTTGTTTTTGGTGTACTGGGGATTGAACCCAGACAAGGCCTTGCAAATGCTGAGAAAGCACTCTGCAGGTAGATGTGGTGACACATGCCATGAATCCCAGCAACTCTGGAGCCTGAGGCCAGGAGGATTGCAAGTTTGAAGCCAACCTCAGCAAGTTAGTGAGAACCTCAGGAGACCCTGACTCAAAATAAAATGTAAAAAGAGCTGGGGATGTGGCTCAGTGGTTAAGCACCCCTTGGTTCAAACCCTGGCACCAGAAGAGTTAAAAAAAAAGAAGAAGAAGAAGAAGAAAAGAAAGAAAGCAGTCTACCACTGAGCTGCATCCTCAGCCTGTGTGTTGCTTTTTATTAGTATTGATTCTGTTGATGAGGGTGATGCTAGATGTGAGTCTGCTGAAGTAAAACAACAAACAAGGTAGTCTTTCGTGCCTACCTTTATGAAGACATTTTAATAGGATTTTATGGAGAGATAAATTTTTAAGGAAACATAACAATAATTGCCAATAACTAAGAAACTAATTGATATTAAGGACAATGTGGGGGAGTCTAGTTGAGAGTCATTGTAGTATTTTAGTTGAGTGGCAGGGATGTTTTGGGATAGATGATGGCAATGAGATTGGGGTGAAATAGGTAGATTTCAATATATTTGGAGAATAATGAATAACAGGTGGATTCAATTCAGCAGTTTAAGGAATGGCAGGGATCAAGAGTGAAATCCTGGGCTGGGTTTGTAGTTCAGTGGTAGAGTGCTTGTCTAGCACAGGTGAGGAACTGGGTTTGATCCTCAGCACCACATAAAAACAAATAAAAGATAAAGTTTAAATTGTTAAAAAACAAGAAGGAAATCCTGGTGGCCACTTTGAGTGACTTACATAATTATATTACTTAATGAGAAACTGGGTACGGATTTTGGTAGAGAAATCACAAGTTTGGTAGAGAAATCAGGACTTTGGTTTTGGACATTTAAACTAGAAAGCTCTGTGAGACATCCAAAATGTCAGGTAGGTAATTAATTAGATGTAGGACTCTGAAGCTGAGAGATTATAGATTGTATTACTGTACTATTTATGGTAGTCTTCTAAAAGGTTAGCCCTGCTCCTACATCCATTCTTTTAATCTTGACATAATAATCTTTAGAAAATAGCAACCTAATTAAACTGTAGGAAAGGCAGAATAAAAGAATAAAAGCCCAACCTCTTTTAACATAAGAGGACCTGCCTGACATGGCCTATTTTTTTTTTTTTTTTTTTTTTTTTACTTTTTTACCACTTTTTATGGGTGGAAAGCACTGGGGATTAAACCCAGTGGTGTTGTACCACTGAGCTACATCCCGGTTCTTTATATTTTTTACTCCAAGACAAGGTCTTTTTGTATTTCTGAGACATGAACTTGAAGTCCTGTCTCAGCCTCTCGAGTAACAAGTATGCATCACCATGCATGGTTTTTGTTTTATATTTTACTACTTTTTATATGCATTTTAATCTTTAGCTGTGTTAAACTGCTTAGGATTTTCAAACCTTGTACATTTGCAAATATGGCTTCTTTTCTCCTGAGAATATTCTTACTTGATTCTCCATCTGTAAACTCTAAACTTCCTTCAAGTTTCAGCTTGTGGCATATATTAGGTATTAAATAAGGTGTATTATGTGCCAATTATTTTTTCTATATGAAGCCTTCTTTGATTGCTTGCTGTCTTACAGAGTCAATGTTTCCAGCTATGTACAGTACTTTATATATACCTTTTTCATAACACCACATTGTATTGTGATTATATATGTATAGCTCTCCCTTCCTTTCTTGATCAAACCCAAAGGTGAGGCTACAATAGCACAAATTTATCTTCACATCCTCAGTACCTCCTGCAGTGTCTGACACATAATAGGCACTCTGTAAGTATTTGTGGAGTGATTTAGAGAGGCAGTGTTATATAGCTACAAAAATCGAGGCCTAAAAATTAATCCAATCTGTGTTCCAGGCTTAATATTACCAGTACCTAACTGTTAAGCCTTGTGTAAATTTTTTAATATCTCTGAACTTCAATTTTCTTGTCTTTACTGTGATACGAACAATACTTTGTGAGTTGTTTTGAGAATTACAGGAGGTTTTCTAAAATTTTCTAGTATACTGCCTCATGGAAAGAGGTTAACTAATAAGTGGGAGTTATTTTATCACTATTCTGAAAACAGTTTTCTGTGGAATGATAGATTCTAGTGTCCTTGCTTGTAAAGTATTTAAATATTAGATATGGCAGTTTTAAAAGCCCCATAACAAATGAATTCAAAAATGTTATGTAATTTTATACTTATTGAAATTGATCTATTGTCATTTTATAATATTCAATTTTACTGATGAAACCTACTTTCAATTTATTAAATTTAGGCTGTAGTTCACAAACTAAATGTAATGTAGTTATATTTACAAGTGTAGTATATCAGGTATAAATATTGATGTAGAATATATACTGTATATATGAAATAGGCACATTCTCAACTCATGATAAATTTGAAGAGTTAATATTATTGAATATATGACTTTTGTAAAAACACCTTAAAATATTATAGTAGATTATTAATAGATCTCTTTATTGGCTACCTTTTCACCTCATAAGCACAACTGATTTGTGTTTGAGTTTGTGCCTTCTGGAATCCATATATTTTAAAGGTGGAGTGTCCAATAGATTTCCTGTATTCAAAACTTGTAGAAACTGCTGATTTACTTAAGCTAAATTTATGTTTCTAATAAAGAACTTATAACTACTTATATTTCATGTTGTGTTTTTTGTAGTAGTACTAGGGATTGAACCCTGGACCTTATGCATGCTGCATTTTAACATTGAGCTATATTGCCAGCCTTTTTATTTTATTTTGAGACAGGGTCTAAGCTGTTGTCAAATTTGTGACCTTCATGCCTCAGCCTTGTAGTAGCTGGAATTACAAGTATGTGCCTCCATGACTGAAAAGTAAATACTTTTGTACTGATTTTACTTAACTCTGGGGAAAGATATTTACTGAGGTTACTAACTTGTAGCCCCTCTCTTCCACCTCTGTCCCACTGCCTTCTATTAGTAATGTTTGGGGCAGGTTAAGAAGGAATAGTTAAATAATCTATTCTTAATATCATAGTTCACCCAAGATTTACATAAGATATTTCATTTTTACACTTATAGTTGTGTCTCTGTGGCCAAATTGCCATAGTGTTTAGGACATTTCCACTGACAATTTTTGTTTGATTAGGAAGAATTCATATAATTTAGATATCTAAGCTGGGTATGTTGGTGCATGCCTGAAATCTCAGTGACTATGGAGGTTAGGCAGGAGGAGTGCAAGTCTAAGGCCAGCCTCAAGGAGACCCTGTCTCAAAATAAAACCTATGGGTGTAGCTTAGTGATAGAGTACCCCTAGTATCATTTCCCAGAACTGGGGGAGAAAAAAAAGTTATCTAGATGAACAGAAATTTTCTATCTATCTATGTATCTATTATATATGTCTCTCTCTATATACATATGTATATATATGTATATTAATCTACAGTACATATATAGTAGAATAATAGATCTTTTTATTGGCTACCTTTTCACTTCATAAGCACAACTGATTTGTATGTTTATATATATATATATATATATATATATATATATATATATATATTAAGTTGTTTATAGACCTTTATTTATCTATTTTTTTATTTATATGCGGAGCTGAAAATCAAACCCAGTGCCTCATGCATGCCAGGCAAGTGTGCTACTGCTGAGCCACAGCCCCAGCCCCCAGAAATTGTTTTTAAATTGGGCATAAGATTTGTTTGATATTATGGTTTAGGAAGAGTTTTTCATATTTAGCGCTCCTTCTTGGAATTTTCTAGGGTATTCTTTGGAACCATAATTCATATTTAATAAACATCCCTCTAATTTTAATCACTCTGGAAAATGTGCTGCTAATTTCCTTACTGTATCTTGAACTTGGTTTAAATTTGTTTCTTTTTAGAGGGACTTCTACATATGAATGTGCCTTCCAGCTGACACATCATATAGTTTTTTAGTTTCGGTACTGTTATGTCTCCTGGGAACTTTATTTCCATGCTAGTTCAGCCATGCACTCCTATGGCTACACCTTATACCTTCTCATCCCCAGGAACTATTCTACCTCTGGACTTGTTTCATGGTCCCCTGGTCCTTTGAAACTTTAATATAATAATATTGAGTGTTTGTGCCAGGCACTGTTCTGTGTGCATGGAGAACACTAGTAAATAAAACAGATAAAAAAAGTCTCTACCTCAGTGAAGCTTATATTCAAGATGGGAGAGACAGTATAAGTAAATTGTGTGGTACTTTATAAGTGATAAGTGCTGTCCAGAAAGAAAATGTCACTGGGTGTGTTGGCACATTCCTGTAATCCTTGCTACTTAAGAATCTGAGGATCACAGGAGGATCACAAGTTTGTTTTGTCATCAGCCTTGGAAGCTTAGTAAGACTCTGTCTCAAAATGAAATTAAAATGGCTGGGATGTAGCTTAGTGGTAGAGCACTTGCCTAGTATGCAGGATGCCATGGATTCAGTTCCATACTATCGAAAGTGCTATGCAGATTTAAAGAACTCCAATCAAAATTTCAATGACTTTCCTCATAGAAATAGAAAAGGCAATCATGAAATTCATCTGGAAAAATAAGAGACCCAGAATAGCTAAATCAATCCTTAGCAGGAAGAGTGAAGCAGGTGGCATCATAATACCAGACCTTAAACTATATAACAGAGCAATAGTAACAAACACATCATGGTATTGGCACCAAAATAGGCTGATAGACCAATTGTACAGAATAGAAGGCACAGAGACAAACCCACATAAATACAGTTATGTCATTCTAGATAAAGGTGCCAAAAACATTGGAACAAAGATAGCCTCTTCAACAAATGGAGCTGGGAAAACTGGAAATCCATATGCAGCAAAATGAACTTAAGCCCTTATCTCTGACTGTGCACAGTACTCAACTCAAAGTGGATCAAGGACCTAGGAATTAAACGAAAGACCCTGTGCCTAATAGAAGAAAAAGTAGGCCCAAATCTTCATTATGTCGCATTAGTCCCTGACTTCCTTAACAAGACTCCTACGTGCAAGAAATGAAATCAAGAATCAATAAATGTATTCAGTTTTTAGTAATTCAAGAAAGAAAGAATGAGAGGAGGGAAGGAATGAAGAAGATAAATAAGGCAGGGAAGAGACTTAGGGAATTGCAATTTTAAATAAGGTGGTCATGTTAAGTTTTCTTGGAGAAAGTGACATTTCAGAAAAGACTAAAGAAAGTGGGGGAGATAGCCTTGCAGATCATCTTGTGGGAAGCGTGGTGTAGGCAGATGGATCAGTTTATGCAAATTTCTAAGGCAGGAACATACAGGGACATCAGCGTGATAAGTAAGGTGGAGAGGTAATGGGAACAGGATACAGACAGAGTTTATAAGAAATTGGAAGCTGTTAATAGGACTTTGACTTATATCTGAATAAAATTGAGAACCACTGAAGAGTTATTTTTTCTTCTTTACTGTTTTTTTAAAATATTTTTTTTTCAGTTGTTGATGGACCTTTACTTTATTGACTTATATGGAGTGCTGAGAACCGAACGAACCCAGTGCCTCACACATGCTAGGCAAATGCTCTACCATTGACCCACAAGCCCAGCCCCTGAAGAGTTGTTAAAAGTGATATGACCAAATTTCTTCCCCCCCCCCCGGAGTATCTCGTGATTGCTCTATGAAAGTTGAATGTAGGGGGAAAGGTGAAAGTGGTGGGTGAAGGGGAGGTGGGTATCGTATTCTTGGAGAAATTCAGGCCACAGTTGATCGTTGCTCAGATCAGGCATGTGATTTGGAGGTGGTAGGAAATGGTGGGATTCTGAATATATTTAGAATATAGAGCCAATAAGAGATGCTGATAGACTGATGTGCACTGTGAAATAGGAGTAAAAGTGTTGGTAGGAGCAACTAGAAGAGTGAAATGAGTAAGGCCATGAATGGAATAGAGTTTGGGGGAAGAGCTGGAATTCAATTTTAGATATGTTCGAGACATCTATTAGCCAAGTAGCAGTGTCTGGTTTGATACATGTATCTGAAGTTCTGGAGAGTTTTCTCTATGTAAATGGAAATCACTGGCATAGAGGTAATATTTAAAGCCAAGAGATCAAAGAGATCACTAAGGGATAGAATAAGGCTATTAAGAATTGAGCCCTTGGTCCACTCTACCTTAAAAGTGGATAAGGAGATGAGTTTGGAAGCCCAGGCTCATAATTCTAGCAATTCAGGATGCTAGGGTAAGAGGATCACAAGATCAAGGCCAGTCGCAGCGTTCAACTTAGTGACACCTATCTCAAAAAATTAAAAAGACTGTAGTTGTAACTCAGAGTTAAAGCAACCTTGAGTTCAATCCCCAGGACTGCAAAAAAAAAAAAAAAAAAAAAAAAAAGAAAAGAAAAGAAAAAGATGATGGACCAGCAAAAGTTTAAGGAATAACCAGTGAGGTATGGTGAAAACCATGAGAAGGTAGTGTCCTTAAATCTAAGTGAAAAAAGTGATTTAATGAGGAGGGAGTGATTTACTAAAAGATCTAGTCAGATAAAGATTTGAGAATAACTTCCTATTCTGTTGATTTACCTCCAGTGCAGGGTCTTTGTATGGATTATAGCCTCTTCACAGAACACTCTTGGATCCTTTAATGTTTGGTTAATGTCTTTTTTATTTTGGTCTCAACTTTATATTTGTATAAATTGTATGTTTATCTAAGAAGTCTTCTAAACTCCCAAATCTGAAAAAAATGAGTCCTAATATAGTCTCTTTTTTTAATAATAAAATCATTTTATTTTTTTCAACATGGCAAATCTGTTCTCTTTTAAAAATTTTTTTAATTTGTTTTAATTAGTTATACATGACAGTAGAATGCACTTCTATTCTTTGATGTATCATACATAGATGGGGTATAATTTCTCATTTTTATATTCTCTCTTAACACTAGTACTTCTGCTATATTTCTTCAGAACTGGATTTATACTTACTATTATATATCCTGAACCTAGCCCAGTGTCTCCACATGTGAACCTCCAGATACATGTGAACACCCAAATCTATTGAACGCATGACAGAATGAAATGCAGGGAATTGGATGATTATTTTTAACTATAATTCTTGATAGGACAATAATTTTGATACTGATTAGCCCTGAATCAGAATGTACCACCATTGGAACTTTCTTGTGGTGCAAAAGGAGGAAAGACCTAAAATTATGTTTTACTTCTACTACTGGCTACTGATCTTGGAGTTTTTCCTTTCTGGACCTCATCATTCTAAACTATTTTTTCCATTTTTTTTAAAGTCAAACTTTTTATTGTGTGATTGTTGTAAATTTACAGGCATTTGTAAGAAATAATGTACAGGGGGAGTGCCTTTTACCTACTTTCCCTTAAAGGTAATATCTTGTAAAAATAATACAATATCTCATTTAGGATATTGATATAGTCAAGTAAAGAACAATTCCATCCCTCAAGCATCCCTCATGTTGCCTTTTAATAGCCACAACCCCTTCTATCCTGCCCCACCTTCATCCCTGGCAACCCCTAGTTTGTTTTCCATTTCTGTAATTTTGTGCATTTATGTTGAATGTTCTAGTTCGTTTATTTTTTTGTGTCTCTTCTCCAGTAAATTGATTGCTTCCAGCAAATTATCATTTTCAAAAATAAAAATAAATTTATCTCTTCAAAGTACATAATTTCCCTGACCATCCATTTGCTTATTATTTTCACAGTAAATTTCTTGGTAGTATATTTTAACAATATCTGATACTTCTCAGTACAACTCTACTATTTATTTAAGAGTCAGTGAATTAAAATTGAATTTATTTTGTTCCAAATTGATCACCATCTTGATCTTAGAAATTGAACATAAAAACTTAGTGCAGTGGTGCATACCTAGAGTCCCAACAACTCTGGAGGTGGCTACAAGAGTTTTGCAAGTTTGAAGCCAACCTCATCAATTTAGTGAAATTCTCAGCAACTTAGGAAGACCCTGTCTCAAAATAAAAAGGACTAGGGATGTAGCTCAATGGCAAAGCATACCTGTGTTCTATCATCTTTAAACTGGCCTCCATAAAAAAAGATTGAAAATAAAAACTTTCCTTCATTTCCAAGTGTTGCTTATTAAGAGGTTAGAAAACGAGTTTGACTAGATTTCTCTTTGACTAAATTTCCCTAGCTGATAGTTGTTTTCCTAATTTTAATAGCATGGTATTAAAAATTATATTGCTGGTTCCCTTTTGATAGCCTTCTCTCGTCTTTAGTAAAAGTAAATTAGTATACATTGAATAAAATCTTTTTTTTCCCCCAAATTGCTGAACTAAATTCTCCAGTTTTCATGATTGGAAAAGGATGTGCAATTATTGTCACTGTTATTTTATTTTTTTTATTTAAAAAAATGACAGCGGAATGCATTACAATTCATATTACACATATACAGCACAATTTTTCATATCTGGTTGTATATAAAGTATGTTGAGACCAATTTGTGTCTTCATACATGTACCTTGGATTATGATGTCTATCACATTCTACCATCCTTGCTGATCCCCTCCTTTTCTCTCCCATCCCTCTCTTTCCCTCCCACCCCTCTGCCCTATCTAGAGTTCGTCTGTTCCTCTCATGCTCCCCATCCCTAACTTGCCAAGGCTGGCCCAGAATTTATCACATCTGTCTCAATATCTTGAGTAGCTGGGATGACATACTTGTACCACCACCCAGGCGATAATATAATTTTAATAGGTTGGATAGTAGTATAAATGGAAAAAAGCATTTAAATATTATTTTATTTTATTATTAACAAAACATTTATGTTCTATTAAATATAACATAATTTTAGTTTTTTAAATTTTTTAAAAATATCTTTATTCTGCTTATTTATTTATTTTACGTGGTGCTGAGGATCTTACCCAGTGCCTCACAAGTGCTCTGCCACTGAGCCACAACCCCAGCTCTTAGTTTTGTTGTTGTTGTTGTTGTTTTTTTAATACATCTGGACACGTGTTTGAATCATCATCAGCAAGCCACAATATAATCTGAAACTCAATTGAAATTTTCTTTGAACATTTTCATACTACTTTAGACTTCTTTCGTCTTTGTACTGAATAATTTAAAAAAATCTTCTTTGTAACTTTTTTTTTTTTAAGATAGAGAATTTTTTAATATTTATTTTTTAGTTTTCAGCAGACACAATATCTTTGTTTATATGTGGTGTTGAGGATTGAACCCCGGGATGATCGCACACCAGGCGACCGCGCTACCACGTTAGCCACATCCCCAGCCCCATTTGTAACTTTTTTTTATGGTAACTTTAGCTTCTTGTTTATTTTTACAAATGTAGTGCCTTAGCCAGTCCTTACTACATAAATTGTACTGATTACAAAGAGACCTCAATGTAGCAGATATTTTTCATGTAATGTCCATGAAAGTTTTTACAAAGTAAACAAAGCAAAAAGTAGTCTTCTTGAACAAAGATAATAGACAGTAAAATAGTTTTTTTTTTTTTTTTGTATTTTTTAAGCTTCCTTCTTGTTGTATCTTATATCTGATTGATTCTGAATAATGCTTCTGAACTCTTACTTCTGGAAAGTGGACATGACTCTTTATCCTGCTGTTACCTTGCCAAAATGGATTTCACTTAATCTTTGCTCCTTTGAGTTTTGACTTTTTCTGTTAAAGTTCAAAATGGACACATCTGATTAGCAAATTCATTAGCTATAAGGCTGACTGATATTTCTTGTGTTAAGCCTCCATGACTTTCCTATATGAATTCTAGTTTCATAGATTTTTTTTAAGCCTACTTGATATTTCCTTTTCATATTTTGTAGTCTCTCAAATTTTATGTATTTCTAAAAAAATTATTGATTCCTCCAATTCATTTCTTCTATAGTCATTGTAGTGTTCTGTATCACTGACTCCATTGCTGTTGTGTACATCTTGATCCCACATTTTTCTTATTCTCCACATGTACTCTATCACCAAGTCCCCTTTGCTTTATGTCTGATACAGTTCCCAAATCTCTCCATTTCACTGATAAAGATCATTTTATTTAAATTTTTTTGTTGTTGTTGAGCTGGGCATGGTGGCACATGCTTGTGATCCCAGCAGCTTGGGAGGCTAAGGTAGGAGGATCGTGAGTTCAAAGCCAGCCTCAGCAAAAGCTAAGCAACTCACTGGGACCCTCTCTCTAAATAAAGTACAAAATCGGGCTGCGGATGTGGCTCAGTGGTCAAGTGCCCCTGAGTTCAGTCCCCAATACCAAAATAAAATAAAATGAAATGAAATAAAATAAAAATAAAAAATAAAAATTCAGTTATAGATGTACACAATAGCTTTATTTTATTTATTTATTTTTATGTGGTGCTGAGTGTTAAACCCAGTGCCTCACACATGCTAGGCAAGTGCTCTACCACCAAGCTACAACCCCAGCCCCAGTAAAGATCATTTTGCCTTGTCCTTTGTAACCTGTAATAGGTTTTTTGCTTCTATACCTTCCCCTTTTTGAAACATTATCTGTTTGCTCAGTTTTGTTGTAGGTGTTGTTGAGAGGGTTCTAAGAATGTCCATGTATTGGTGTTTATGAAGATAATTCATATAGACCTGAGTCATATATATATATATAAAATTTTCAATTCCACTTGCCTACTGAAGCAGAGGGAGCCTTGGTGACTGACCAAATCCTGTAGGGACATTCATTCCTTGCCCTCCTATTGGTGTCTTTGTCCTCCACATGTAGTTTTTGAAATTTAAGACCGACTGTGGCATTCCACTGCTTAAAAATCTATAGTAAGTGCTGTCCAATAGACCTTTCAGTAGATAGAGATGTTCTCTATATGCACTGTTTCATACGGTAGCTAATAGCCACTGTGACTGTTGAGCACTTGAAGCAACTAGTATAACTGGCCTGAATTTTTATTTTATTTAATTTTAAATAAATTAAAAAAAAATAAAATAAGTAGCCACATGTGGCTAATGATGTATTGAACAGCATATTTGCATTCCATTTATTCATTCTCTCTCTCTTTTTTTTTTTTTTTTGCAGTACTGAGAATCAAAACCAGAACCTTGCAAATAGTAGACAAACACTACCACTGCCCCAACCCACTTTACTTCATTTTTTTTTTTTTTAAACTGGGGCTTAAACCCAGCAGCTTGTAACCCCTAAGCCACATCCGCCATCCCTTTTCATTTTTTGTTTTGAGTCAGGGTCACTTAAGTTTTTTAGGGTTTACTAACTGACTGACGCTGTCTGTGAACTTGTGATCCTCCTGCCTCAGCCCCCAAGATACCAGAATTACAGGTATGCACCACCATGCCAGGCTTCCTTTCTGTTTCTTGAAAATATCAGGCTCTTTCTTGACTCAGGGCCTTTGCACTAATGCTCTCTGTCAGGAGTGCTTTTCTCTTAATTTTGAACCTGGTTGACTTTTACATTCTTCAGACTATAGGATAAACCTTACCTCTTAAGATGGACCTCTTCTGCTCAGCCTTCCTCAGATGGCTGTTTGCATGTTAACTTCCCTGTAATATTTCTGCTATGATATAATTAATCATCTTGTTTATTTATTTACTTTAATCACTCCTTCAAAAATGTAAGCCCTGTGATGGTATGAGCCTTAATTCTTCAGATCATGGAATGTAGTACCTATTTGTTTTTAGTAAATAAAACTTATTTAATTCTTAAGATTCTTAGTAGAGTTAGAAATTAGTTACGTTTGAGGGAGGAGAGGACTTAAAGTTTTACAAGTCTTTAAGTGACCATCACATGAAAAGCAAGCTTCTTTAAAAAGTTGAATGAGATTATTTATAAACAGTGATGCACCTGAATATGAAATATTATTAGAGAAGCATTATAGCATAGTGGTTTAAAAGGACTTTGTCTTTCAGAGTTCTAAGAATTTACAGATATATGAAATTTTGATATGGTAGAAAATTATATTTGTGGACACCCAGTGAGTGAGGAAGGTGCTAATCAGATTTTATACTGTAAAATTAGCTGACTAAAAAGAATTAATTTTAATTTTTAAAAATAAATTTCATTTAGCAATGTTGAATTAATTTAATTACTATAAGTTTGGAGTTATGGTCTTTGTATTTTATAATTTTTAAATATAGATTTGCCCCATTCTTAGAATATCTAATATGATATGAAAATGTATATGTATAAAAGAGTCAATTATAAAAGCAGTATTTTATAGTACATTTATTTTTTGTTTTAAAAATTATTCAATTTGTAAAAATCTAGTTGATTTTATAATTTTTAGAACTTTTATTTTATGAAAGAGGGGTATGGCTATATTATGGCTCAAGATGAAACTGAGGGTGCTCAGTTTCTAGCAAGTGCAAGTAATTGTTTTTTAACTTAGTACTTTGACTTTTCTTTTCTCTGGAAACACAACCTAACTTTTCTATATCTATGTAGATGGTATATCAAAGCTATTTGTAAGTACCATAATATTATTACCCATGTTCGATTCTGTAGTAACACTTAGTAAATCTGTTTCCCCTATCCTTCCTTTTTTTGTGGTTTCTTTGTTTATAGGATCATCATGTCTAAAGTTCAGAAGATAAAAAAGTCTCATAATCCTCAGATTTCTTGCTTAACAAATGAATACTATCAACAACTGGATTTTTTGCCTGAGAAACTAAGAACAAAACTGCTTCCATTCCAGAAAGATGGCATCACTTTTGCCCTCGGAAGACAGGGCAGGTAAAGTACTTTTTCAGACATGCTAAAAATGTTATATTCCTGCCAAGTGTAAAAAACAAGCTGTGTTCAAACTATTTTTTTCAGGTACCCATAGTCTTTCTTTAATAAAATTGATTCTGAGTAAATTAGCTTCATCCATTTACTATGATTGACTTATACTCAGGTTGGAAGATACTGAATGTATTCTAAACTCTAGAAAATATGTTTGACTGGATGTTGTGGTATCCCTGTAATGCCAGTAACTTGGGGGGCTGAGACAGGAGGATTGCAGTTTTGAGGCCAGCCTTCTCAAGTTCAAGGCCAACCTAGGCAACTTTCTGAGACCCTGTCTCAAAATAAAAAATAAAATGAGTTGAAGATATAGCTCAGTGTTAAAGTACCCTGAATTCAATCCTTAGTACCTCAAAAAAAAGTATGTTTGGTTACCTTAACCCATTAAATCCCAAGTTTTTAATTCTGAATTTCAAAATAATTGACACAGGTGCATTAAAATAAGTTAGAAATCATAATTTAGAGTTTATTATTATATTGATATTACAATTATAGTATAATATAGTTCTATGTCCAATTTTCTATTTTACGTAGATACACAATGTAGTATGTTTAAGTTTTTGTGTTCTACATGTGGGATGATGGGACAAAACAGGTTAATTATTTGAATTACTAGATATTCTCAGCATCACATATATTAACAGTTTTCTAGAATGTATTACTTTTTTATATTTACCTAGTCTTCATTACATTTTTGTTCATTTCATTTTTCATCTTAAATTAGCAACCTCTGCTTGTGTCTTGCTAGTACCTTATATTACTGCCTGTATTTCTTTACTTTTTTCAAACTTGAAAATAGGTGTATATCTCTTCCATAACATTGAGATATTGCATGGTTTTCTATTTTTTTAATATTTAGTTTTTTAGTTATAGGTGGACACAATATCTTTATTTTTATGTGGTGCTGAGGACTGAACCCAGTGCCTCAACATGTGAGGCGAGCATTCCCCCTCTGACCCACAATTCCAGCCCCTGGTTTTCTATATTTTTAAGGATAGTATTGTCATAGTTCTATAGTCACATGTATTATATTCTTTCTTCTCTATATTTTATTCATTTATTTTTTAATATGCCTATTTCCTTTATTACATCACACGATCTTCAAGGAAAGAAACTTGTTTTTACTTTTTTTCTAGAATACCTAGACAAATAATTGGCCCTTTAATAATAACAAAAGGAAACAATTCTGACTGAAAACAAACTAGATTAAAAGTTTAGGGGTTAGGGTTATGGCTCAGTGGTAGAGGACTCACCTAGCACATGTGAGACACTGGCTTCAATCCTCAGCATCACATGAAAATAAAAAATAAAATAAAGCTAAAAAAAAAGTTTAAATGACTGTTATAAAAGCACATTTTACTCTATAGCCTGATAGAACATGTACCTTTTAAAGCTTTATAAGAAAAATGAAAATCTATGACATACACACAACTGTGCCAGCTGATTATCACTTCCCCAGCTGCCACTAATAATTGAAGGATCTGCAAAGAGAGAAGGAAACCATAAGCTTAATTTAAATTATTTCCACTGGGAGTCAAAATCTTTGACCCTTCCAAAATTAATGCTAATTAGTATAGCATCTATTACTGTGGTGTGTACTCATGTTCACAAAGTGCTTTGTAAGTATATTATATAATCTTCCCAGGAACTCCAGAGATAAATATCATCATTCTCTTTTGGAATGTATAAAAGCTCAGAACACTTTTACACTAAAAAATTACTAGGACCTCTAGGACATTTATTTATATAGATTATGTCTACAAATAATCATTGCATCACAAAAAACCCTAAAAAGTTACTTATTGCATTTAAAATAACCATTTGCTCATTTTATGTGAACCTATTTTATAAAACTAATTCTTCTACCAACAAATATGTTTTGAGAAGACTTCCATTATTTTATATTTTGGTTAGTTTCTTTAATGATTGACTTAGAAGACTGATAGATTCTCATTGATTTTGCTTTCAATTTTTTTTCAGAGTTTTAATGAAGCCTTTGGGAAACTCTGCTCACAGAGGTTTCAGAGGTTCAGTCCATGGTCAGCCAAGTCCCTAACTCTGGGCCCTAGTAAGGAATAACATTTTGGCTGAAGGGTACAGCAGAGGAAACCAGATCAGGACATAATAACCAGGAAGCAGAGCTCTCCCCAATATTTATGATGAAAATTTTAAACATTAAGCAATGTTGGAAGAGTAAACATTTGGGGCTGGGGCTGTAGCTCAGTGGCAAAGGGCTTTGCCTGGCATGTGTGAGGCACTGTTCAATGCTTAGCACCGCATAAAGATAAACAAATAAAATAAAGGCATGCTGTCCATACATAAGTACCAAAACTGCTTTTTAAAAAAAGTGTAGACATTTGGTAGACCATTTATCTATTACTTTATCTTTTTCTCAAATCATTTCATCTTTTTTTTTCATTTTATTTGTGTATAGTAAATTGTACACCTTATGTTTCCCCTAAATACTTAAGTGTGTGTGTGTGTGTGTGTGTGTGTGTGTGTATATATATATATATATATATATATATATATATATGATTGATTAATTTTTTTTTTTAAATCTTTATTTTATTTTTATGTGGTGCTGAGGATTGAACCCAGTACCTCACGCATGCTAGGCGAGTGCTCTACCTCTGGGCCATAACCCCAGCCCCATGATTAATTTATAGTTCATATTTATTTAGTTTTTTATTGAGGTTAAATTAATGAAATGCACAAACCTTGACAAATGAATATACTTGTATAACTCAAACCCACCATCATATAAAATTTTCCTTGCTTCCTTTCACCAATACCCACACTTATATTCCACCATTGATCTTTGATGTTTTTTGTTTTTGTTTTTCTGGTGCTGGGGATTGAACCCAGGGCCTTGTGCATGCAAGGCAGACACTCTACCAACTGAGCTATATCTCCAGCCTCCATCTTTGATGTTTTTTAAAACAGGTTTGTTTTACATGTTCTAGAATTTCACGTGAATGGAATGATACAGTATTTCCTGTTTTTGAAAGACGACTTCATTCACTTAAATCTTATTTAGATTAATCTGTTTTTTCATGTATTAGTAGTTTGTTATGCATTTGTATTTACAGATATTAATTGATACCTAAGGTTATATATCTGGTGCTTTTCATCTTTCACCTGCATCCTGCCAATATTTCCATCCTAGATATCACTCTTGTAGATTCACTTTGCTTTTGTGGAGTTAGAACATTCTATATTTACAATATATGTAGCCCTCAAATTCCTGAAGATTTCAGTCACATATGGCATCTTAAACTGTTACTTGACAGCCTTTAGCTTCTTTAGGTAGTTCATACTTGTGTCTGTGGGATTGTCAAAAAGACATAAGAAACAAACCAGGTTTTAGGGTTAAACAGACTTTATTAAATTGTGGGTCACTTACTCTCTTGGATGTGTTGGTCATGCTCTTTAACAATTTATACTTCAGATTCAGTTGAATTAAGATTTTCATGATTCTCAATAAAATGTCTATTCTCTTTTTCTTAATCTAGTTTTATTCATTTCTAAACACTTGTACTTAGACAGTTAACCAGTCCTAACAAAATGTGAATATATGTAGCAAAACGGGAAAATAAGAAATAAGCTGTTTATAAAGCTAAATTAATTCATTTTAAAGAACTTCCATTCATTTGATCTTTGTTTGGGTTAGAATTGTTATTTTTTTGGGGGGAGGGGGTACCAGGAATTGAACTCAGGGGCACTTGACCACTGAACCACATCCCCAGCCCTATTTTGTATTTTATTTAGAGACAGGGTCTCACTGAGTTGTTTAGTACCTCGATTTTTGCTGAGGCTGGCTTTGAACTCATGATCCTCCTGTCTCAGCCTCCCAGCTGCTGGGATTACAGGCAGACACCACCTCGCCTGGCTGTTATTTCTTTCTTGACAACATGATAGTGGAGATTTTTTATTACATTTTTTGGCAAATAATGCTGGTAAATGGATGGAAATGGAATATAATATGCTAAATGAAATTAGCCAAACTCAGAAACACAAAGGTTGAATGTTTTATCTCACATGTGGAAGCTAGAGTAAGGAAAGGGGGAGGGAAGGATAGGAATATATTAAAAAACTAATAAAATACAAATTAATAGCAAAAGAATGTTGAGTAGAGGAAGGAGAATGGGAGGGGGTGAGGGTGGAAGGGAAAAGGGGAAGGGAAAAAAAGGAATCATGAACTGAACTTGATTTCTATGCAGGAATAAGTTGTTAGGATGAACCCAACTACATGTATAATCATTAAACTCTAATAAAAAAATTATAGATACACAATTTGAAAAGGAGTGGTGAGGGTGCTAATAACCATGTCTTAACATTAGTGCTAGATCAAGGGTTGGTGTCTTAATTTGATATAATAAAATATATATTTATGTACACATTTTTATAATGTTTATAGTTAAAAAGGGAACTAAAGAATAATTAATAATAATTTTAATAACTGAGAGAACAGAAAGGAATTGAATAGAAGTTAAATATTTATATTTCATAATAGAGGCAATAAAGTTGCTATTTCAAGAAATAGCTTATTATTTAGTTATGTAATTTACCTACCAAAGATCTATAATATCATTGAAAATAATTTCTTCTGACTAGGGTAGAACCATTATTATTATTATTATTTTTGATGGGACTTTCACATAATTTCAGGGTAGATCTTAATTTTTAAATGGTATTTTAGTTGGTAGTTCAGGTCTGCTTTAATAGTTATTTTTTTTCTTAGCACTTTGAAAATTGTATTCAACTTTCTTCTGACTTTCATAATTGCCAAGTGTGTTTTTGGTCTCAAATATCACCCTATATATTTTTTTCTTTTTTGGTACTGGGGATTACCCAGGGGCACTTTACCACTGAGCTATATCCAAGTTCTTTTCATTTTTTTGTTTTGAAACATGATCTTGCTCATTTGTTGAGGCTGGCTTTGAAATTGTAATCCTACTGCCTTAGCCTCCCAATTGCTGAGATAACAGGTATGTATCATCACACCAGCCTCCTATAGATGGTTTATTCATTATAAAGGAAAAAAAATCATAAAATTGTCAAAGTTGGCATTGCTAATGGTAGGACAACCACATGCATAATGCAGTGCGCAGGAGAGACATAACATTATCTGTGTGTCATTCTTTTTTTAATTTTTTTTTTGTAATTGTAGACGGACAGCATACCTTTAATTAATTAATTAATTTATTTTTGTGGTGTTAGGCATTGAACCCTGGGCCTTGTGCATGAGAGGCAAGCACTCTACCAACTGAGCTAAATCCCCAGCCCCTATGTGTCATTCTTAATGGAAATATTTGACTTGATAATCATGAGATAATAGTTCAATCCAATCCAGATTGGAGGACCTTTTTTTCAGGACAACTGACCTGGACTCTTTAAAGGATTCAGTGTCCTTAAAAAAAAAAAAGAAAAAAAAAAAAGAAAAAAAAAAAAAAAAAGGAAACAGTGAGTATATTGTAAATTGAGACAGACCTAACAACTACAACATCTGAAAGTAATATACAAATCTTAATTAGATCCTGGATCACTAAGCAGAAAAGCTTTACAGAATGTTTTCTGGATAACTGAAAAAGTTTAAATCTGGATTCTATTGTGATGATATTATTAATGTTGTCTATCTTAGATGAGGTAACTGTGTTGTGATTGAATACAAGCCTGTTCTTGAGAAATTCATGATAAACAATTTTGGGATGAATTATCATACTACATGCAGTTTTCTTTCTACATTTTTCCTAAAAGAAAGACATGTATATATTTAAAAAAATTTTGAGTGATAAGCCAAGATGTTAATAGTGTAACTCTGATGAGTGGTATGATCTGATGACTATATTCTTAGTGAGGTAATCTATGAGGGTATTAATTGTTTAGCAGTATAATCTGGTAAATGGTATAATCTGGTGAATGTATTTAGATGATGATGATGATGATGATAATTATTATTATTTTGGTATTGAGGATCGAATCCAGGAACACTTTACCACTGAACTACACTCCCAGTTCTTTTTATTATTTATTTTGAGTCAGGGCCTTGCTAAGTTTCAGAGGCTGGCTTCAAACTTGTTATCCTCTTACCTCAGCTTCCTGAATCAAAGGGATTATAGGTATGTGCCATCAGGCCTGCTGTTTAGTGTTTTCTTTTTGGGTTTTCTTGTGAGTTTAAAAATTTTCAAACAAGTAAAAGCAATCCATCTAATTTTTGCTCCTTCATCTGACTTTAAGATTTTGTCTTTGAAGTTCTACGATTTCACTATAGTTTATTCAGTCTGGTTTTCTTTTTACTTATCCTGTGTAGGATTCAACCTGAGATTTTTGTCTGTTGATTCTAGGAAATTCTCAGGTATTAACTTTTAAAATATTATTTCTTTCCTACTTTGTCTTTTTCTGCAATTTCAATTAGACTTATATTTGTCATTTTTACTCTATCACATGCTTCCATTAATGTCTATATCATCTGTACATTATGCTGTTTTTAAAGTTGTCTATTATAGTTCATGATTTGCTGGTTTAATCTGCTGTTTAATCCACCTATTCAGTTTTTAAAGTACTTTTCATTATTAATGTATAATTTACATGGAGAAAGATATACAGATCATGTATGTATAACTTGAGGAATTTTCATAGTACAGCCATTATCGAAATCAAGAAAGAGAATGCTGCCTGGCATGGTGATACATGCCTGTAATTTCAGTGACTCCAGAGCCTAAGGCAGGAGGATTGCAAGTGTGAGGCTAGCCTTAGTAACTTAGGGAGGCCCTATCTCAAAATAAAAATATAAAGGCCTTATAGATGTAGCTCATTGGTAAAGTGCTCCCAGGTTCAATGTTTTTTCAAAAAACAAATATAAAATAAAATAAAATAAAATATAAAGAAGAAGAACATTGCCAGCATCCCAGAAACCTTCCTCTTGTCCTTTTCCAATCACTGCTACTGCTGTTTCCCTCTTCTGCAAAGGACCACTATCCTGAATTCTATCACCACAGATCACTTTTGCCTGTTCATTGCAATATGTTGTCACCTGCTCTTTTGTGTGTATCTTCTTTCACTCATCATCATTGTGAGAGCAATCCTTGTTATTGAATGTGGTTGTAGTGTATTCTTTCTCATTGCCTTATAAATATCATTGTGTGACTATACCAAAATTTGTTTATTCATTTTACTGTTGATGATTTTGATTGTTTCTGGTTTTAGGTTCTTAACAAATAGTAATGATATAAGCATTCTTATACAAATATTTTGGTAAATACACACACACACACACACACACACACATATACATATACACATATACATATTCTGATATTTGTCTTACCAAGAAGAAGAATTGCTGGATCATAAGGTCTGCATATATTCTACTTTAGTTGATAATGCTTATATAAATTTGCTAGGGATGTTATAAAAAGGTACCACAACCTTGGCTTGTGGCTTAAACAACAGAAATTTTTCTGTTCTGGAGGCTTCTCAAGGCTGTGAAGGAAAGATCTTTTCCAAGCCTCTTTCTTTGGCTTATAAATGGCTGTCTTCTTCCTATTTCTTTTCATATTGTCTTCCCTCTATTTATGTCTTTTGGTCCAAATTTCCCCTTTTTTTGTATGGATAGTAGACACTGGTCAAATCCTAATGACTTTATCTTAACTAATCACATCTACCATGATCCTATCTCTAAATCAGGTCACATTCTGAGGAATTAGAGTTTTAATTTTAACATAGGAGTTTTGTGGGGATAGAATTCAACCCATAACACTGCTATAAACATTTTCTACTATGGTTATACCAAATTTATACTTGTATCAACAGTGTATAAGAATTCTGATTGCTCCTTATTCTCATCAGTGCTTTATATTATCTTTATTTTCATTTTAATTTTTTGATAGGCATGTAGTGATATATGATACACTTTGAGGTTTTTTTGTTTGTTTTTTTCCTCTGAGAACAAGCATCATTTCATATGCTTATCGGTTGTTTGTACATCCTTAAATGCCTAATCATGTCTTACCCTTTTTTCTATTTGATTGTCTGTTTTTTTCTGTTTTATAGAAGTTGTTTGTCAGATTTATATTCTAGATACAAGTCTTTTGTCAAGTATATGTATTGCAAATAAATTTTCTGAGACTGTGGCTTGCCTCTTCACTCTCCTAATGATGTCTTCTCATTAGCAGAAGTTCTCAATTTTAAAGTTGTTTCAAATAATTGTTATTAGTATTATTTTTATGCTTGACACTTTTAGCATTCTATTTTAAAAATTGTTGTTTACTATAAGGTTATGAAGCACATTTCCTGTTTTCTTCTAAAAGGTTTATTGTTTTAACCTTTTATACTAATTAGACTTAGAATCCACTTGGAATTGATTTCCGTATATGGTATAAGGTAAGGGGTCAGGATTGATTATCTGTTTTTTAAATTTACTTTTATGTCCAATTGATCCATCACAATTTATTGAGAAGACTGACTTTCTTTTACTGCATTATAGCATCACCATTGTCATAAATCAAGTAATGTTATAGTACCTCTTTCAAATCAAATGCTGTCTAATGGAACATTCTGCCATGATAGAAATGTTCTGTATATGTATTGTTCAAATTAATGCTATTAATTACATGTTGCTGATGAGTTCTTAAAATGTGGCTGGTACAATTAAGGTCTGGATTTTTAATTTTGACTAATTTTAAGTAATTTAAATTTAAATTTGAAGAGCCATATATGTCTATTGGCTACAATATGGGATGGTATAGTTTTGAATCCTTTCTTTATTTTTAATCTTTGTATTAGCACCATACTTCTCAGTTACTGTAGCTTTGTAGTAAATATGTTAGCATCAGGTAGTATAAATTTTTCAGGTTCATTCTCTTTCAAAATTGTCTCAGCTAAGTTTGTGAATCAAAATTGTATTACATCTGTAATAGATTGGATAGAGTTGATAATTTGTGAACATGAATTATTGTTTCATTATTTGTTCTTCACTTACTTTATTTAAGTTATTTCTCCACTATTTAATTTTTAATAAGTTTTTGTGGTTTTCAAAGAAATGATCTTACATATTTATTATCAGATTTATTCTTAGGTATTGAACATATTTAATTCTAGTATAATGGTTTCCCCGATCCCAGATGTTTTTAAATTTTATCTTTATCTGACTATCCAAAAGTTTTACTGTGATGTGCCTAGGTGTGATTTTTCTTTGCATTCATACTTCTTGAGATTGTTGGTTATTATTAATTTTTAATTTTGGAAAAATTTTAGTTTTTATCTATTTCAGTGTTATTTATATTACATTCTTTATCTCCTTGGACTTCAGTTATTCTTATGTTAGACCTTTTTTCAGTGTCCTGTATCTCATCTGCTTTTTTTGTGTTTCCACCTCTCTCTTTCCCTTTCTCTATCTGTGCATGTGTACTATCTGTATATATTTGTATATAGATTTCATATATAATTTAGGTATTTACACAATGTGCATATATATATATGTAGTTTACATATATATTATATATCTATTTTGTCAGCTATATTCCAGTTTACTAATACTATTTATTTTATTTGCAGCTAATTTATTGACTTCTATTAAGGAAGAGACCATCACTTTATATATATATATACATATATATATGTATATATATATAAGAAACTAAAAACCACCCAATTATTATTCTTGCTGAGCAAAGGAGAATTGTATTGTTAGACATGGCTCTCTAAACAAAACAGATTTGCTATTGCATTAGGCTCTGGGGGAGCCCTGTGGCTTTAAAAAAAAAAAAACAAAAACAACAGGAGTGCTTAGGGATTGGCTGAATTTTTGTGTATAATTTAGGGATTAGCTGGCTAATGTCAAAGAACAGTCAGTCCTTTCCTTTCTTGAAATTGGAGAATAGGGACATTTTGTTTTCTGTTTTTAATTTCAGATAGTGTATTATTAAGTCCTAGAATATCCAACTCAAGTCTGCCTGGTTATATATCTTATTTCTTACCATGTTTTAATTCTGTTCTTATTTATGTAAATATTTAGAACATTCTTATTTATATATCTATAGTCCTTTGGAGGCTTATTTTACTTTTAAAAAATTTCCTATTGTGTTTGCTAATGTATTAAATTATGTTTTAATAATTAAGTAATCTTAACATGTGGGAACCTTAAGAGATTGAAATGAGTGATAAATTCTCATAGGGAAGATTCACAAAATTAAGTTCTTCTTGGCTAGGAGTTTCTCAGATTACACACGTAACAAAATCAAATCTCAAATTCCTTTTCAGAGAGGCTTATAATTATGAGTTTTGATCAGTTTTCACCTCATGATAGATTTACGTTTCCTTCTTGGATTTAAAAAATTAGGTATAGTTTAATTTAGTAAAATGCATAGGTTTTAGGGTATATTTCAGTGATTTCTAATAGATTGTACTATGGTGTTTTCAAAGATACAGAATAAGATGGAACATATCCATCAGCCCAAGGCAGGCTTCTTTTTTCATCAAGCCTTCATCTAAATTAGGCAACTACTTAACTGACTTCTGTCACCAAAGTTTTTCTCATAGTTACCTTGTACTCTTATTTTTTAAAAATCTGTTTGTTTGTAATTTCAAACTTATAGAAAAGTTATGAGAAAAATATAAAAATAACATATCTTTTACATAAATTCACCAATTTTTAACATTTTGCCACATTTACTTTATTATTCTTTCTCTCCATACAAGGTCACAGAGTTATACTCATCTATGTTAGTGTTGATACTTTTCTAAAACATTTGAGAGTAGGCCACTAATGTCATGTTTCTTTAGTCTGCAATACTACAGTCTGCAAATATGGTTTGTATTTTTTTAAAAAACAAAGGTAGTCTCTTACATAGCCACGATAAAATTATCAAATTTAGGAATTTTTACTTTTATTCGTTTACTTTAATGTTCCTGATAATCTTTCAAAAAGCACAAAAGAGGCATCAAATTCAGGAACTTTATTTTCATAGAATAACATACTTATATTTTGTTAATTGTCTCAGTATTGTCCTTTATGAGACACATTTCTTTTTCCTTTTACCATGAAGATGCAGTCCAGAATCACTTTTTGCATTTAGTGATTTGTTTCTGTTTTCTTTAGTATGGGACAGTTTCTTAGTCTCTCATGACACTAGCATTTTTTAAGAATATAGTTCAGTCTATTTTATAGAACATGCCTCAATTTATGTTATTAATGTTTCTTCTCAATGACATTTAGATTACACAGTCCTTCTTGAATTAGTTCTTAAGTAAGATTGAAATACAGTCCTTCTCAGGGCATTATTTTGAGCTCTTCAACCCCTTACTGGCTATATTGTTAATTTTGCTTGCTGGTCAGTTTTGATCAGTTTCTCCACCATATAATCACTATTTTCTCCTCTCACAGTTGTTGACTGTGTAACACAACTAATGAGGCAGTTTTGATGCCATGCAAGTATGCTGTTTCTTATCCATTTTTTCTTCTTGGATTTAGCATCCATAGATGATTTCTGCTCAAACCAATTTTTTGTCTTGATGGGAATAAAATACTGATTTATTGATTTGCATTTTACTCTAAGGAAGAGCCCTCCGTACTGCCCTATTCCTCCGTCCTCCCTGCCCCCTTCTCTCTGTCTCTATTCATTTATCCAAATATCCATCCATTCTCAGTATGGACTTACGGGTTTCTATTTTATTCAGCAGGTTATAATCCCTTATTGTACCACATATTAATTTTTATCTGTTTTGGACTTTAAAAATAGTCATGCAGTTTATATGTCTGACTTCTCTTGTTCAACATAAAGTTTTCATTTACGTTGTTTTATCTCTAAATATATCACAATTATTTTTGTTCATTCATTTGCTGATGGACACTTGAGTTGGCTCTATTTTAAGGCTCCTATGATTTGATATTACTATTCTTAGGTAAGTCCTTTTGTGGACATGTTTTCAGTTTTCTTGTTAGTTCATGAGGAAGCTGTCTATTTAATTTAATTTTTAAAAAAGTGCCCATGGGGAAGCTATTTCTCAATTTCTTACACACTAGACTATGACAGATTGGTGGGTAAGAAATTCCTCAATCCCACTTTCTTTTATTGCTCATGTAGGTTGTCTGAGAGCTGCCAGTTTTTTCCCTCCTTAGTACTGATCAATTCTTTTTCTCACTACCTATTTTGGCATTCTAGGAGTAGCATATATCTTGGTGTTGACACTTATATGTCTCTTTTTCCTGGATGTGTGTTTTGCATTTTTCCCTTTATTTCTAAAGAATTTTATTTAGGATGGTATTTAGTTCTTTTAGTTTGGTTTTCTTCTCTGAAGATACCAAGTATGCTTATATTTGTTGATTTGTCTTGGCCTATTATCTCTCTTATTTTTATTTTCTTTTTCTTCTGTGACTTATTTTTACTTTAAATCTCTTGATTTTTTTTTGGTCATTCTTTTGTAGATTTCCTTTTCAGACCTATGTGTTTTTAGTAGTTGCTATTGTCTCTTCTGCTTTAATTTTGTCTTTGTTTTAGTGGTTTTTATTTATCCATATTTTTTATTTCTCTGATCTATCAATTTACATTTTATTTCTTCACTGTTTTTGACTGTAATTTCCTGAGCTCCTACACATCTGTCTTATTTTTGTTTGTTTGTTTGTTTTTCTTCAGATTTTAATTTTATTTGCTTCATGGTAACCTTTTTTTTTTTTTTTTGGTTGTTTTCCTTCTTATTTATAGCACTTAAAGACTTTTTCATGGCTTGTTAAATCTAGTCAACTTTTTTGTCGATGCTGTGACCAAAAGACCTAACAAAATCAATTAGAGGAGAAAAATTTATTTTGGGGCTCATCATTTCAGAGGTCTTATTTTATAGATGGCCAACTCCATTCTTTGAGGCCAAAGTTAAGGCAGAACATAATGGCACAAGAGTGTGGCAGAGGAAGGCATCTCAGGACTTGGCACCAGGAAGTAGAGAGAGAGAGAGAGAGCTCTGCTAAACAAGGACAAAATATACCCCAAAGGCATATTCCTTGTCACAAGATTAATGCACGGATTAGGTTAAGACTCTCACAACCCAGTCATTTCACTTCTGAACTTGGGCCATTGTTTCACACATGAACTTTTGGTTGATAGTGTTGAAATAGCAATGTTCTAGAATAATATCTATTTTTTAATACATAATTGATTTGTTTTGACTGTTATCTCCTGAGTCAAAAGAAATTAGCACTGCAGGATATGTAACTAGGTAGAATCTCTCATCTCTTCCTCTGTCTCACTCTATTTCATAAATGGTTTGTTATTGAGTCTTGCTGCTTCTGCAATCAGACTGGACCATGGAGATACTCTGCCACTACTCTCCCTATCCTCTGTGCTGTTGTAAGGATTTATTAACTTAGCTACCAGAATGTCCCCCTCACTTCGCAACTGTCCTTTTGAATTTTGTATTTTTGTTGTTGTTTCCTTGACATGTATTGTTTCTTGGGAAAGAGCTTATTTTTTAAATATTTAATATTTTTGGTAACCTATCCTCTTGTTACTTAGATATTTAAGATATCTCGGTTTTTTCAAATATTATTGATAACCATGCACCACATCCCTGTGTAGATGTTGTTCTCAAAGTGTATTTCATTTCCTGTGAAATTCTGACAGAAAATTTGTTTTGATTATCTCTCTCCATGGGGAAGAAAAGACTGTGGTATTTAAGGAATTTTCAAAGAAGATAAGGGAAGATTTTATAGTAATTTGTATTCTTTAAATGTATTACTGACAGCTTAATTTCTTCCATTGTTTTCTTTTCTCTCCTAAAATTGAAGAGTTTTCTATTATATTACTTACTCATTGGGATATGCTGCTTTTTTATAGTGTTAAAATTCAAACTTATTTGGCTGACGGTAGATTTAAATTTCCCATCAGTGAACAAAAACTTTGACACTCCTGGTGATTTTGCTACAAAAAGATTCTTTGTTAAACCATTTTAATATTAGGGCATAAATTACTATGCTAATCATCTCAATTTTATAAGCTAAGAATAATTAGTTGAAAGTATGAATGAACCTCAAATATGGGTGTAAAAACCTGAGAGTCATAATTTACAAAAATGTACTAATTATATTTAACCTGAGTCATCTAATCGATATGAAACCAAATCTTGGCATTCCAGACAATTGAATTGTAGAATAATGCCATTGTTTTGCCTTTTCCCATAACAGTAAGGAACCCTGTCTGAAGGTCTAGAGAGAGAACTGGCAGCCTGTATCTAAAAGTGTCATTGATGCTTCTATCAATATACTTTTTAATAGTTAACCTTATCTGTGTTAAACTTTTAATTTATATAAACCTATAACTTCATGAAAATTTTATCTACAATTCTATAGCTTATGAGATTGAGGAATAATATTAGGTTGCATTAATAAACATGTATACTCATTTCCATTAGATATATGTAAGAGCAACATAGGAAACTATTACAGTCACCAGAATGGTGATATATATATATAGATATATAGATATATAGATATATAAATAAAATATATGCATGTGTGTATATATGTGCGTGTATACATATATGTGTGTATACATATATGTGTGTATACATATATGTGTGTATATACATATATATGTGTATGTGTATATATATGTGTGTATATATATACATAATTAAGGATATGAAACATTTGTAACAATTATGTATAATATATACATAATTAAGGGTATGAAACATTTGTAACTTATTGTATAGTTTTGTTAAAAGGGAAAATTGGCACAACTACTTTGGAAAACTTGTCAATGTCTCCAGTAGATGAACAAATGTATTCTGAGACCTGTTAATCCTTTCCCTGGTAATATAGGTACATATATATGTTTACTACAAGATTGCTTATAGCAGCAGCACTGTTCATGATAGAGCCCCAGTTGTCGATCAAATGTAGAATGGGAAATAATTGTATTATATTACATAATGGAAAACTTATCAGTGAGAATGGGCAAATTACTAAAACAATTTGATGAATCTTTGGAATATATTATTTCCTGAAAGCCAGACATAGAACACATTGATGTACATGTTATACATACATATATTAATTGTATATGTCCACTTTTATAAACATATATAAGATACTAGTTTATATTAAGCCACTTACATTAATTATATATAACATACTAATCTATGGTGTTAGGAGTCAGGAAGTGGCTGAGCTTTGGTGGGGGGGGGGTGGTGTTGTGACAGAAAGAGACCAGAGGGGAGACTTCTGAGAGTGTTTATAATATTCTGTTTCTTGAACTTGGTGTTCTTTACATGGTGTGTTCACTTCATGAATATTCTGAAATTTTCTGAGGCTGTACACTTTGAGATTTACATAATTTTCTGGGTTTTTTTTAAGAGAGAGAAAGAGAATTTTTTTAATATTTATTTTTTAGTTTTCGGTGGACACAACATCTTTACTTTATTTTTACGTGGTGCTGAGGATCAAACCCAGCGCCCCACGCATGCCAGGTGACTGCGCTACCACTTGAGACACATCCCCAGCCCCTCTGGTTTTTTTTATTTTGATAGCAAGTTTTCCAAAAAATTCAGTTTTTAAATATTTGTACATATTTGTATATACTTAAACATATATGTATATATATTTAGATATACTTTGTTTTGAAATATGTACATACATATGTTTCTGTATACATATATATGTATATAATACACACATGTCTATAATATCACATATCTTCATGATTTGTGCATGTGTGTGTGTGTATGTATGTGTGTGTGTGTTTGTATTTGTGTTTGGTGATACTAAGGGTTGAATTCAGGCAAGTGCTCTATCACTGAGCTGCACCCCAGTTCCTAATACTCTCTTTTAAAATTCTCCCTCATTAATCAATTCTGAGTGAGGGCCTATCACAGAGGTTAAGAGAGCCAACAAATAGTTTGAGCCACTAAGAAACCTGAAGTAAATAGCAGCCTGTCATGAACATTCCTGGATCTAAGAGAACAAGGGAGCCCTGCAAGCACTGGAGCTAAGGAAAGCAGGCAGAAGGCAGCACCTTTTGGTTTTAGAGGGACCTGGCCACTATCAGATCTTCCTCTACCATTTTCTCCTCTTACTCCATAATCTCTAGCTGGTACCTTCTTTGATCAAACCCTGTTTGAAATCAATCAACAATGGGGTAATCTGTAAGAGGGAGCAAATAGAGACTAATCAGTACAACAAATTAGACTTAGGGAAACTGCTTCCAAAGAGTTAATATAGAATGTTTTTTCTGCCTGTAGTCACCTTCCTCTCTAAAATTTCCATTTTGGGTAATATTCATGTTACATGTACATAACTATCCTCTCTCTCTCTGTCTCTAAACACACACACACATACCATACTGCACAGCAAGAAAAATGAAAATTAATACTAAGTTTAAAATCACACTAATTAAGAAGTGATGATTTATAAACAAATATGATGATAAAGGCTTAGAACACAGTAATAGAAATATGGAGAGCTAAATATTTATTGAATTTTTAGGTTTAGCTTAGTTTTACAACACAGTTATATAATATTGTATACTAGAGAAAAAATTTTACAAAGTACAGTACTTACTGCCTTTTATTTTTTCTAAAAATGTTATGGAAAATTTCAAATGTGTACAAAAATATATAGAGAAAAGGTAATGAACCTCCATGTAGTTATTACCCAGCTTTAATAATTATGAACATTCTGTTATTTATTGATTGTTCTGTTCCTTGTTCCTATCTACAAAATTCTTTCTCTCAAGTATTTTAAAGTAAATTAAAAAACATGTTACTCACAAACACTTCAGATTTTTTCTTTTGGGTACGGGGGATTGGACCCACTGGTGCTTTGCCACTGAGCTACACCCCCAGCTCTTTTTATTTTTCATTTTGTGAGAGGGTCTTGATAAGTTGCTGAGGCTGGCTTTGAATCTGCAATCCTTCTGTCTCAGCTTCCCGAGTCACTGGGTTTTCAGGTATGTGCTACTGTGCTTGACAGAACACTTCATTTTTAAGTATCTAACAAATAAGGACTTTTTCATAATCATGTCATCATTATCATAGCTAACAAAATGTAAATTCCTCATTGTATCTAATATTTGGCCCATATTAAAATTTTCCCACTTATATCAAACGTGCCTTTTGCTGTTGGCTTATTCAAATCGAGATCCACATGTTGTATTTTGTTGTCTTTAACTTTTATTAGGTTAGTACACTTATAAGAATATAATATTTAAATTTTTTTTTAATATTTATCACTTAGAATTTTTCTGTGTCAAATTTAATATCCACAAGACCTTTGTTTTGTGTTATTGTGTGTGTATATGTGTATGGGTGAGAGAGAGGAGGGGGGGAGGGAGGAAGGAAGAGAAAGAGAACAGGCAAGCATTTGCACTCAGGGAGAGAATTCTGAAAATAACTGAATGAAATAAACTTAAGACTTTAAAGTCTGGCCTTTCTGGAGACTATCTGTGTCCAGATAAACACTTAATAACATAGGGATAGAGCAAAAGGAGCATGGGCTTTGGCCAAATTGAATTCAGGATCTATCTGTTTCATCTATTCTAACATTACAATTATGGGCATAGTCTTGAAACTGTAAGTAAGTCGTATAACAACATAGTGCCCAGTTCAGAAGTGATACTGAGAAAGTATTAGATTTAATTATTATGAGTTAGTATTTAAATATTTATGAATAGATGAATCAACTTTGGAAATTTCAGACTTTCAGAATGACTGCAGAAAGTGAAAGAGATGGAGGACAGAATGGACTCTTTCTAACAGTGAAGACATAGTAATTGAGATCCCAATGTTAAGTAAGGACTGTATGTATAAGGACAAACTGCATAAGAAATGTCGCCCCTGTCCTTTTTTTTCTATTGGGAAACTAAAATTAGGGAATAAGAACAAAGTCCATCAAGAGGAATATTACTGTTTCTAAATCCAGTTAAAATTAATCACTGTATGAGTGAATGGTTAATTGCATCCTTAGAATGTGAGGAAGTCAACAAATGTAATGAAGGTAAAGTGATCCTTTGGTCTGTAGAACAAAAAATGCCACAGTTCTTAGGGGCTCATGAAGGCAGAGATATTGGCAGATGGCCAATATCCCACAGTGTATGAATGGGATTGTGAGAGTGGTGTGTTTCTGGACAAGAATAATGCTCTTGAAAGTTGCGTCTTGTTTTCTGGGTCTATGGTACCTCACTGGTATGTATATAAATCCTTGCCTATTTTTTTTTAGAGGTCTATAACTTAGAGCAAATAACTTCTGACATCTAGACATTTATTTAGCTATAAGTTTTTTTAAAAATATATATTTTTAGTTGTTAATTGACCTTTATTTTATTTATTTATATGCAGAGCTAAGAACCAAACTCAGTGCCTCACACATGCTAGGCAAGTGCTCTGCCACTGAGCCACAATTCCAGCCCTAACTATAAGTTTTTTATGATTTCTGAACTATATTTAAACTAAATTATAGATATTCTTGAAACTATTTCAGGATTTAGTCAAATCTTTTTAAGAAATTTAGGGCCATAGCTGGTTGTCAAACACGTGATAGCATTCCATGAATTCATATTTTTAGTTAAAACTGAGATGAAGCTACATTATTTGTTCATGATTGTAAAATTTTAGATTAATTTTTATAAGTGAATTTGTCTATGAGGCTATGAGGTTCCTTTATAAAAGGGGTTTTTAAAAATTGTGTAGAAATTTTTGTCTACTGCTCTGGGCCACACTGCCACCTGGGGGTCAACAAGAAAGACTACTGGGATGTCACAGGCCATGCCAGAAATGTTTGACATTGACCTTGGTACTACTAAGACAAAAACAAGACACCATTATCTTTTTGTAGGAACCAGAAGAATGCTCTTGGCTTACAAGATGTGGAATGATATAATATTATGAAAATGTATTTAAAAATTAATTATGTTTTCACATTACTTCTTATCTTTCTCTTTTCCCCTATTAAAAAATATTTTAAGTTGTAGATGGACATGATACCTTTATTTATTTACTTTTATGTGGTGCTGAGGATCAAACCCAGTTCCTCACTAGGAACTAGCTAGGCAAGTGCTCTACCACTCAGCTTCAACCCCAGCCCACTTTCTCCCCCTATTTTAAAGAATGTTGCCAGTTGCCTTGAAACAAAGGTAATAGACATTGCCTGAGTCCTTTTATATGTATAAAGCTATTTAATAGTTATAAAAATATTATGTGGGAAATGGTACTAGTTTCTATTTATAACATAAAATTGATCAGTAAATGAATGTACTTTTTCCAGTCCCAATTCTTTGCCCATACATAAAGATTTTATACTATTATTATATGTTTATATATTTTAGTTTTTGATGAAAAAAGGAATTCTGTTACTATGTAGGATGCCATTGGATTATTTGACACAGTATGTAATTGAAGACAAATATTGTTTGATTCCCCTTAGTGAAATATAGAATAGTCGGACATTTATAGAAACAGAAAACAGAAGGTTGTTACCAGGGGTGATGGACTGAGGGTTATGAAAGTTTTTGTTATAAGAGTATAGAATTTCAGTTTGGGATGATAAAAAGTTCAGAAGATGGATAGTGGTGATAGTTAGACAACAAAGTGAGTGTATTTAATACCCTTGAACTATATAGTTAAAAATGGTTGAAGTGGTAAATTTTATGTTATTTATATTTTGTAAATATGATAATATTGAATGTTGCACTCTGTTAGGGTTTAGGAATAAGTGATAGGTGAATTTAATCCTCAAAAACACGTGTGTTTAAAGCTTTACATGTATAAGGCTACACCTTAACAGATATTACTAAGTATTTAAGTCTCTTTTACCTGTTAAGAAACTAAGGCTTAAAGATGTTCATGTATGGTAAATTTGTTAACAGCCTTCTCTTTGCTCAACTTGTAGGATATTATGTTTAAGGTACATGATTTATATGTTAATGAAAGACAGCTGAGATTTGGGTCTATTTCAGCTTGTCTATTTCTATTCTCTTGCTCTGCTTTCTATGAGAAGATGGTAGCTTCATGTAACAATGAAATACTGACATGGCAATCTTTTATACCAGAGACTCTGACAAGTCATGGTTCAATACCAGAGTCGTGTGGGAGGAGTCATGTAGTAGTGCCCATTTGAGTACACTGAGATAATCTCAGTATCTGTGGGCTTTAAACAGGTCATGTCTAATTTGAGTAGAATGTATAAGATGAAACTGATTAATGTACCAAGCTGTTGTCTACTACAATAATTTTTAAAATCAGTTTCTCATCAGATACAAAGTTGGTGCTTTTCTTCATAATGCCACAAGTCTCTAGAGTCTGTAAGAGATGAATTTTACTTTTGTATGTTTGCTTTTTTAAATCGAATTCCTTACTTCTGTATGCTTTTCTTTCTTCCTGTGGGAGACTTCCCTTCCAATGATAAATAATAAATGGAAAATGTCTCAGTGTAATAATAATTTCCAAAGTATAGTCATAGAATGACTGATTTCCATTAATGCCTTAAGCAATAAAGCTTTAGCATAAGCAGCAGAAAAGATCTGGATATTCACTTTATATTTGTGGTAAACTGATTTTATATATACCCTTTGGAAATGGAGTATTTGATATACTATGGAGAAAACCAAGTCAGTCTTACTTTTCTTTTCTTCAGCCCAACTTCTCTTGAACCCTGTTGTTTAACTATATTTAGTGGCTATGAAATAATTTCCCAGTTAAATATGTAATTACTAAGTTGCTCCTATTTGATTTTCTCTACATACCCAAATAACCAGTATTCATAAAAAATCTGTATTTTAAAATGAAGTTAGAATATTTGGTCACAGTGAAACAATCTGCATGTCTTATTAACATTTTCCCCTGGGGTTGTGGCTTAGTGGTAGAGTGTTTAGCCTAGCATATATGAGGCATTGAGTTCCATCCTCAGTACCACATAAAAATAAATAAATAAAGTTTTGCCTCTGTCTACAACTAAAAATATATGTCTATATATTTTAAAAATGATTATAGTACTGAAACATACTGAAATTATTTGGAAGCCAAGGAAACTTGTTGCTGACATAGTAATAATTTGGTTATTTGTACATTTTGTAAAATACTATAATGTTCCAAGTTACCATGTTCTTTAAATAACTCAGGGTAAGATGTTATCTCTGAAGTATTGGCTTGTAAGTAGGAAGGAAATTATACATTACTGTGTTATATAAAACTGACTCATATGAGTGGGTGAAAGATCCCAAGAATATCAGGACACCCACACTAGAAAAAGCCAATACGTGCCAATTCTTTTTAGACAATGTTCTAGGAGGCTGCTTAATGGAACTGTATTCATTAAAGAAATTTCTTTCATTGTCTTGGTGAATATTTCCTGTTAAAAAGAATGAAATAACATTTTCATCTTTTTTGAAAAAAAAATCTTTGTTCATGGGAGAAAAGACTTGATTCAATATTTGAAGTAATTGTGCTTTAGTTTTTAAAATTCATTTAAATCAAGAGAATAAAACACACCTACATTTAGAGTATTTTAGAATATTTGTTAAATCATAAAAATACAGTTAAATAATCTTTTAGCAAGTAGTTATTTCAAGTCTTGATAAACAATACTGCTTTACTGAGAAAAGCAGTATATCGTATGGGGATGGTCTCATCTCAGATTCAGTCTGTTTGAGAGTTAAATTTTAATAAAGGTACACTTTTACTTTCAGTATTAAATATTCTGAACTATATTTGTTTTATCTTTCAAAATGTTTTGGATGAATATCACAAATTAGATTGTTTGTATAGATGATTTTTTGTTGGTGTTTGGGTTTTTTTCTCTTAAATTTATTTTATTTTATTCATTTATTTATATGTGGTGCTGAGAATTGAAATCAGTGCCTCACACATTCTAGGCAAGTGTGCTACCACTGAGCCATACCCCTAGCCCTGGTGTTTGTTTTTTAAAGCATGTTTCTTAGAGTCTCTCCTATGCTAAGTGTTATTGTTTTATTGGAATTCAACTTTTATGTTATGTTTTGGATGTGAGGATATCCCCAGGATGAGAGTCTTCACCCAATTCATGAATTAATTTCCAATAAGGATTAACTGAGTGGTAACTGAAGGATGCTAGGGTGTGGTTGGAGAAGTGGGACATTGAGGGCATGGCTTTGGGTATATATATTTTGTATCTGGTCAGGGGAGTATCTCTCTCTCTGCTTCCTGATCATCATGTGATCAACTGATTCCCTCTGCCACACTCTTCTGCCATGGTGTCCTGCCTCACTTTGAGCCTTGAGCCCTGAGGAATAGAGCCTGCTGTCTATGGATTGAGACCTCTGAAATCTTGAGCTCCTAAAAAAAATCTTTCCTCCTCTACAATTGTTCTGGTCAGGATCCTTTAGTTACAGTGGCGTAAAAGCTGACTAAGACATACATTTTTTTTTTTTTTTGGTGTGGTACAAGGGATTGGACCTAAGAGCACTCTACCACTGTACCAGTGAATTACATCTCCCTCCCTTTTGTTTTATTTTTAGACAGTTTTTTCCTAAATTACTGAGGCTGACCTCAAGACTTGTGATCTGCCTGACTCAGCTTTCCAAGTCACATGGATTATGGGTGTGAGCTATCCGTAATCAAGCTATTCGTGCCCACTGACCCTTTGTTCCCTCAACTAAATTATTGATTGCAAATATGACTGTCAGATTTGTCTAGCAGATTTTTTTAACTTTATCTTTTTAATGATAAAAACGCAAGCTCTGTAGGAATGATTCTTCTATAATAATTCCTTATTAGAATGATATTTTCATATAATTGGACAGTGTTTCTTGAATTAGGGTAAAAATACCTTGTTTACTTTCTGGAGCCAGTTCAAATAATATATAACTATCTATGTATTAGCAATAGAGAGGCATTTGGAATGCAGAATTGAGTAACATGTTGTTTTTTATTTAAGAAATCTGTTGCCCAGTAGCAGAACATATATAAAAGTATTTTATTATACTATAATAGATGTCACAGTGGAAGTATGTTCAAAGTACATAAGGCATACTGTTTGAGAATGGAAGTGTGAGATAAAAATACTTTGGGACTAATTCTCAGGGGACTAATCTCTAAACTGGGTTTTGAAGGTCAAGTGTGCTTTTAGGAACTAAATAGGTGAGTTATATGGGTAGAGAATTTTGTAAAATCATTTCAGGCAAAAGGAGCATAGTGTTTAGGGAAATACCATGTAGAAGAGGAATACACATATTATTCTAGAAGATGCTCTGTATGTTTCGTTTTGCTTTTTTTTTTTTTTTTTTGTATCAGGGATATAACCTGGGGCACCTAACCACTGAGCCAAATCCCCAGCCCCCCCCCCTTTTTTTTTTTTGGTACTGTGGTTGAACTCAGGGGCACTTAACTACTGAGTCACATCCCCAGCCCTATTTTGTATTTTATTTAGAGATAGGGTCTCACTGAGTTGCTTAGCACCTTGCTATTGCTGAGGCTGGCTTTGAACTTGCTATCCTCCTGTCTCAGCCTCCGGAGCTGCTGGGATTACAGGCATGAGTCTCTGTGCTGGTGCTCAATCCTTTTTTATATTTTATTAGAGACAGAGTCTTGCTGAGTTGCTTAGGGCTTCGCTAAGTTGCCGAGGCTGGGTTTAAACTTGTAATCCCCTGCCTTAGCTTCCTGAGTTGTCTTTTTGCTTTTTAAGTAAAACTTTGTTATAGAGCTTTGATCAACAACTACTTGTACTTGTATCTGAGTTTCCAGCCATGTCCAATCATTGCTAAAGTGTTAATGGTGGCACTGATGAATAACAATAACTGAAAAGCAGGTACTAAAAGGGAAATGAAAAAAATACTTGGGTTGTCTGCAGGTGTATAATGAAAAATTAACCATATATTTTCAAATGTAAATTATGCACAAGATTCATTTATTCAACATATGTATTAAGCTGGTGTTCCTGAAGCTGGTGGCTTGTCTGAAGAGGTAGAAAAGAGTAGCTGTAAGCTAGAGAGACAAAGTAAGGATTAGGGCTAATAAAAATTACCCATCAAAGAGAGTTTTGGAAGTTGGTAATGAAAGAAGAGATAATCAATACTGAATGTTTCTGTGAATATAAGAGGGGGATGGGATCTAGAACACCAATTTAGAGTTTGGCAGAAGGAATGCTGCCTAAGGGTAAAGGAGATGAGCATAGTACAAATGTAGAGCTAAGGTTTATATTGGGAATTAAGAGGTGGTTAATTTATCTAAAGTGTTAGCTCATTAGGCTGTGTACATTGCCTTTTAAGTGATTTCTGGTATGCAGTAATGCCCCCTTTATCCAATTTCTCTCTCTATAGTTCTAGTTATCCACAGTCAACAATGGTCTAAAAATCCTAAATGGAAAATTCCAGAAATAATTCTTAAGTTTTAAATTATAGGCCCTTCTAAGGTAGCATGATGAAATACTATACCTTCTTGCACTGTCCCACCTGGGATGTGAGTCATCCCTGTTCCATTGTTTTCACACTGTATACACTGTTAGTCACTTAGCAATCATCTGGATTATCAGATACTGTCACAGTATTGCAGTGCTTGTGTTGGTAAGTAAACTTGAGAGAGTGAGACCATATTCACATAATTTTTACTATTTGTTCTATTTTGTTATTTTTATTTTAATTTCTTCCTGTCCCTAATTTATAAACTTTGTCATAGATATGTACATATGGGAAAAACAATTGAGATAGGGTTTGGTTCTATCCAAGTTTTCAGGCATCCATTGATGGTTTGAGAATGTAATAGCATCAGCTTGAAAAAAATCTAAATTTGTTCTAAGTGTTTTTATGTGCAGTAACTTTTCAGATTACAGAATCTTAGAATTCTGGAACTGAAGGATCTTTTGTACTATTACTGACCATTTAATAGGAGAGAGAACCTGTAGTTAATTGATTTATTCAAAATCCCAAAGACAATTTTCAGTGGCAAGGACAGAATTTGAACTGTAGGTTCTTATTTCAGAGTTTACTGTTTTTTTTTTTTAGTTGTAGATAGACACAATACCTTTATTTTTATGTGGTGCTGAGGATTGAACCAGTGCTTCACACATGGCTAGGCGAGTGCTCTACCACTAAGTCACAACTCCAGCCCCACTTTACTATTCTTTTAATCACACCATGCTGCCTCTCAGTTCAGCAACTTATTAAAACCACTATTACAAGGTTTTTATGTATATTACAAGATTGCTGTCATGCCTGATCTCACCTCTCCAAACATTTTTCCTCTATAATGTTTATTCAGCCATCATTCTTTTTTATTATCATTTTGTTTTATTTTTTCTAATTAGATATATATGACAGTAGAATGCATTTTGACACAGCATACATAAATGTAGTATATCTTCTCATTCTTCTGGTTGTACATGATGTAGAATTATACTGGTTGTGTAATCATTTATGCACATGGAGCCATCCATCCTTCTTACATTGTGGATTTCAGATTCTTTACCATCCTAGTGACTCTTCTGAGTCCTCACCGTTTTATTACTGTTTCTCTTCAGATATCTTAGACTGTCAGCAACATAGTCTGCACAGTATTTGTTAGGTGAAACTGTCAGCTTCATTTTATTGCAATAAACATTTATGATGTGGTAGGATAAATATTCTCAATGAATATGCTATTTCCTTACATTTTGATTATCTTATTTAAAAATTATATCAGAGCATCCTTTTAAATTTTTAATTTTTCTTCATTTATAAATGTCTTCATGAAAACCTTTTAAAGTCTAAAAATTCAGGTCAAGTGACTTCATTATCATTCTCAGAATGTAATCAGACTAGCTATTCCACAGGGAATTTGGCAATCAAATGCAGTAAGAACATTTCATATTTTTCTGAATTCATGTTTTTTCTTTGGTGGGTTGAATCAGTTTTCAGAATTTGAAACTAAATATGTTTGTGAAGTTGAAAATAAATGTTTAATAACTCAGACTTGCACTGCTGGATATAGATTTCATTAAGTTGTCATAGGAACCAATTGTAGGCTGATGACAGAATTAGGTAACTGTCAGTTAAGATGAAATGTTTACATGAACTTAGAGACAGGATTAGAACTAAGAATTTCTGAATCTAAGATACTTTGCCTGTTGTCCTTTGATAAGTCTGCTTAGGATGTATTCTTTGTTGATTGAATCAAAAGGCTTATCTGTGCACAAGAATTATTTGCAGAATGCCTACCGTGTACCAGGAACTGGGGGTTACCATTCCAGTTCTACACTTCTTCACTTCTACTGCTCTCTTCTGGAGTAAAATTTCTTCTCCTTCTTTAGTTTTAGTTTCTCTGAGAGGTAGTGTATACTTTAGGCTGAGGCTAGTTTTTAGTTTATTCTGTCTGTGCAAGCTATAAATGCTTCTAACTAGGTGACTTTGGAGTACCTTATATAATTTATTCTTTTTTTCCCCATGGAAATTGCTTTCTTTTTATTAGAGTATTATTCATAGTAGTCAGGTTCATTTTGGCAAAATTATACATGCATGGAATTTGATTTACTCTATTTCAATTCCCAGTCCCTGCCCTTCTTTCTCCTCCTTCCTTCCCCATTGTCTCTCCTCTCCTCTATGGATCTTCCTTTTATTCACTTATTTATTTTTTTATGATTGGTGCTTTATTCATATACATAAAGATGGAGCTCACTGTGGTATATTTATATATGCACATAGTGGGATTTGCTAAATTCATTCTGTATTTCCTCCCCTTTCTCATCCTTCTCTCTTCCCTCTTGATATCCTCCTTCTACTCCACTGATCTTCCATATGTCTTTGATATCTGACTCCTCCTTTATTCTTATTTTGCTTGTTTCCACATATGAGAGAAACATTTGACTCCAATTGATATTCTCCATTTCCATCCATTTACTAGCAAATGTCATAATTTCATTTCATTCTTCTTTATGGCTGAGTAAAACTCTACTACACACACACACACACACACACACACACACACACGCACACACGCACACACGCACACACTGTATTTCCTTAATCTGTTGACAAGTATCTGCTGATTCCAGAATTTGAATTGTGCTGCTATAAACATTGATGTGGCTGTATCACTATAAGTATATGATTTTTTTCTTTTTAATAAACACTAAGGAGTGGGATAACTGGGTCATATGGTGTTCCACTCCTAGTTTTTTGAGGAAACTCTATACTGTTTTCCAGAGTGGTTACGCTAATTTGCAGTACCACCAACAATGTATGAGTGTACCTTTCTCCCCATATTCTTTCCAACATTTCTTATTATTTATTTTCTTGTAATTGCCATTCTGACTGGAATGAGATGAAATCAAAATGTAGTTCTGATTCACATTTCCCTAATTGCTAGAGATGTTGAACATTTTTTCATATTTTTGTTGATCATTTTTATTTCTTCTATTTGAAGTATGTCTGTTTAGTTCCTCTGCCCATTTATTGATTGGGATGTTTGTAGTTTGTATTTTAGGTGTTAAGTTTTTTGAGTTCTTTGTATTTTCTGGATATTAATACCCTATCTGACGAACAGGTGGCAAAGATTTATCTTCCATTCTGTATTGTCTCTCTTCACCCTCTTAATTGTTTCCTTGGCTGTGCAAAAGCTTTTTAATTTGATGCCATCCCACTTATTGATTTTTTTTGTTTTATTTCTTGCACTTTAGAAGTCTTGTTAAGGATGTTGGTTCCTGTGCTAATATGCTGGAATATTGGGCCTATATTTTCTTCTAGCAGTTGCAGGGCTTCTGGTGTAATTCCAAGGTCTTTGATTCACTTTGAGTTGAGTTTTGTGCAGGGTGAGAGAGAGGGGTAAAACTTCATTCTTCTACATATGTTTTTCCAGCACTATTTGTTAAAAAGGCTATCTTAACTCTCTCTATATATATATTTGGCACCTTTGTCTAGTATGAGGTAACTATATTTATGTGGGTTTGTCTGTGTGTCTTCCATTGGTCTTCATGACTGTTTTAATGTCAGTACTGTCTTATTTTTGTTACTGTTGCTCTGTAGTATAATTTGAGGTCCAGTATTGTGATGCCTCCTACTTCGATTTTCTTGCTAAGAATTACTTTAGCTATTTTGGGTCTCTTGTTTATCCAAATGAATTTCAGAACTGCTTTTTCTAGTTTGTGAAAAATGTCATGGGAATTTTGATGGGGATTGTGTTGAATCTGTATAGCACTTTTGGTAGTAGAGTCATTTTGGAATCAGTTTCTTAAGTGAAGAAAAGAAAGGATAGAAAGGCAAGAGAAAGTTTGAAATATTTAAAAAGCGAACAGAGGAAAGGCAGGACATAGATAGCAGATGGTGGATATAAAGGAGAAGTAATAAAAAATAAAATTAAAGTAATAAAAAAGAGAGGAAACAGGAAAATTTGTCCAGTAGTGGAAGAAGAGTAAAGAAGGGACAATAAAAGGACAAAAACCCAGGTACGAATAAACAAGTGTAAGATCAAAACAACTCAAACCCACATACAATTTTACCTCACCTAAATCAAACTAAGTCTAAGAATAATAAACAGGTGAAGAAGAAAGCAATTAAAATGAAAGTAAAATTATATGAGTGTATATCTGTATTTTTAAAATAATTTTTAGTCATCAATGGATCTTTTATTTATTTATTTACATGTGGTATTGAAGATCAAACCCAGGGCTTCACAGGTGCCAGGCAAGCACTCTACCACTGAACCACAATTCTAGCCCCTCTGTCTATATTTTTTAAACTTTTTCACACAGTGAGAACACACATACGAACACACAATCACACAGAATGGAAAATATAGTAAAAAATAATGTCATGAAATTTATAAAACAAAATAAAATTAAAAAAAATTAAATTGGGGGAATCTAAAAAACAACAGCAACCAAAAAAGATAAAATTCTTAATGAGAAGTTTATCTTAAAGATAAAAATTCTTAATTTTTTTTTTAGTTGTAAATAGAACAATACCTTTATTTTATTTATTTTTATGTGGTGCTGAGGATCGAACCCAATGCCTTATACATGCTAGGCAAGTGTTCTACCATGAGCTATAACTGTAGCCCTAAAGGTAAAAATCCTTAAGATAAAAATTCTTGTTTCTGATTAGGTGCTCAAAACTGTTGGCAAGGATGGATTTTCTTTTTTTGTATTTATTAAGTCCAATGTATTTGTGTTCCTGACCTGGCTGCCAGCCTTTGTAGCTAGGAGCCAAAGCTGGTTGTAGTAGCTCTCAGCTTCCTGTCTTCTAATATAGGATGGAATAGACTGGGGAGTGCTGACAAACTGTGTACTTATTTAGGGGAGGTGATACAGAATTCTAAATTTAAAGTTCCTGCAGTTGAGATTTAGTCTGACCTTTGGAATTTTTCAGTAAGTGTTTGAGATCTGATCCACACCCCTTATTGCTGGGCGGATGTGGATTTCTTTTTCTTTTTTAATAGAGAGAGAGAAAGAAATTTTTTTAACATTTATTTTTTATTTTCCGGTGGACACAACATCCTTATTTTATTTTTATGTGGTGCTGAGGATCGAACCCAGTGCCCGAGCATGCCAGGCGAGCACGCTACCGCTTGAGCTACATCCCCAGCCCAGATGTGGATTTCTTTTCTTTTCTTTTGGTATTGGGATATTTGACCACTGAACCACATCCCCAGCCCTATTTTGTATTTTATTTATAGACAGGATCTCACTGAGTTGCTTAGTGCCTTGCTTTTGCTGAGGCTGGCTTTGATCTTCCTGCCTTAGTCGCTGGGATTACAGGTGTACATCACCTCGCCCGGTCCAGATGTGGATTTATACTGGATGTCTGGGCCTGAGTGCGTCCCATAAATTTCACTTTTAGGATGCAGGGTCTAAACTTTTACAGGTTTTGTACTTACCACTGTGGATATGATTTACCCAGTGTCAGGCCTGGAGTGTAAATGCCCCTTTCTGGCCATTATTGGCTCTTATGGGACTCCAGCAACAGAGGGAGCTCTGTGTCCTTGGTATTTGGAATCTGGATACCCTAGGCACAATTCTATTTGAGCCTATTTTAGTCACACTGGTCCAGGCACACTGATCCACGCCCACCGTATGCTGAGTCAGTGCCGTAGTCTGGCTGGGCACAATTCACGAGCCACTTGTCAAGCAGAAATGAACTTTATTTTTAGAACACACACACGCCGCACCACATGAGCTCTTCAGGAATTCCCTCAGAGCCCAACTGCCACCACTGGCTTCCAGCAAGCCTCTCAACTCCCCTCCTCCCAGCTCTTGAGGCTGATTGGCTGGGTCGCTTGGGCGAAGCCAAAAGAGTCCCCCAGAACTCCAGTTTGGCTATCCTTACATCTGCAACAGTGGTTCTCCCACACCTGGAGGCTAATGAAACCTGGATGCTTTATTTATTTATTTATTTATTTATTATTTATTTATTATTGCCCTTTCCCACATCATGAAGTTCTATTTTCTTTTTTGAGCTCATACAGACCTAGGTTGATGTTTTGCTGATCAGTTCTATTTTTTGACTATGGAGTTTTTAAACATTGCAATGGAGATTTTACCTGTAAAAAGTTACAAGGCCTTTACTATTATGTTATCTGTTGTATGTATTATATTATGTGTGCACACTTGTGTTTTGTGTTGAATGCTTGTATGTGCGTATGTCCATATATCATATATGATGAGCGCTCATGAAAAAACTGATCCAAATATTTTGTTTATTCACGTGATTTAAATGGTTTAATTAAAATTGGGTAAATAGCTGTTGAGGATTGTTTTAATATGTGAACAAAAAAGGAGGTTAACAGATCTATTTGTTTACTTTCACCTTTCCTTTTCATTATATTTAATAATTCTGTTCAGAATAATGTAAATTGTTCAGAAAATTGGGTTTTTTTAGTGCCTGCTGGAATGTTACATAATTTTTTCTTTAACCATTATTGCCAGAATTTCTATCTTCATCCCAGTGCCAGCGAAGACTAAGATAAAACCAAACTACAGCTTCTGCAATAGTTATCACTGAACTGCTTGCTGAACTTGCCTGGACTATGTATCACTTGTGTGCATTGTGAACTATCTGTTGGTGCAGCCACTTGTGGTAGTGCCGATGGTGTCATTGGTGGTACAATTTTTCCAAAAGGAGCCATCAATTGGTTTGGTGTATCCTCCTCCCTTCTGCTTGTGATTGTTGTTCAGCTAAAATTTGGGGGCCAACAGAGGTGAGGCAAAGAACCTCATCCCCCCACTGGTACAAAGGCCTATCCACAGGTGTGGCTGTTTGCTGGACCAGTAGTCAATGATGGGTAAGATCCAATTGCAATGGTACCAACCTAAGACAGGAGGCTGACGCCTTGAGGTCAGCTCATCCGATGATGGGTAAGGACCATATGTATTATTGGACAACCTAAGGCATGCAAGGTCCCTAAGCCACATGATTGTTGTTTAATTAAACAGAGAGGCGGAGATGTTGAGAGCCACAGCCGAAGCAGCCCCAGCAAACTTCCAGCTGCCAGCTGATTGACTCCTCTGTGGTGATGCTCATTGGGCTGTTTCCCTGCCCTTTCAGACCACGGAGCTGCTCATTGGGGGACTCTTTTGGCTCTGCCCACGAGACCCAGCTAAGAGTGGGAGGAGGGGGGTTGAGAGGCTCACCAGAAGCCGGTGGTGGCAGTTGGGCTCTGAGGGAATTCCCGAATTTACGAGCCACTTGTCAAGCAGAAACGAACTTTATTTTTAGAACACACATGCCGCACCACAGGAGCTCAGCCAGCAAGTGACAGAAACCCTATTTGAATAAATTTTTTTTTTTAACCTTAGTACTAGTGTACTTTCCTCATAACCCTGTGCTTAAGATCTTATTCAGAGCTGATTAGTCAGTGGAGGTGCACTATTTTCTGTTTGGAAACTCATAATGTTAGACCCATACTTGTAGTACTAAGCTATTGAGTGTAATAATCTATGGCAAGTTGGGCCAGGGCCATATGGTTATAGTCCCACCTATTTGATAGGGTGAACTGGGAGGATCATTTGAGTCCAGGTCAAGGCCAGCCTGAATAATGTGTGAAGTCTCAGATTATAGCAAAAAAAAAACCTGACAAAACTTGTTACCAAACCTATCTTATAGTTATGTTGTTTATCAGGTATTTGCTTGTAAAGATCAAACCAATAGAATAACCTGCCATCCTTTCTTATGGTTTAATAAATGGATGTTATATTGAGCTATCCAGGAGTGTTGAAAATAATCATGTAAAATTTTCATACCATCCCTAATTTCCTCTTATCAACCTCAATGATTATTTTCAGGCCTATTCTGAAATTGAACTTTATGTGATAATAGAAATATTCTACATCCACAGATATTTAATACTGTACACAATAGCTGTTGTTGATATTGAGAACTAAAGAGATGGCTAGTATAATCAGAAAACTGATTTAATTTTTATTTTCACTTTAATCAATTTATTTGCATTTAAATCATTATTTTTTCCCATTTTATTGGTGCTCTATAGTTATACATAACATTGGGATTTATTGTTACCTATTCATACATGCTTATAAAATAATGGTATGATTTGGTCAATTTAGATTTAAAATTAATTAGCCATGTGTGATTAGTGGCTACCACATTGGACAATACAGCTCTAAAGAATAATAACTTGTATTAGTTATAAGTTATAGCTATTACATTTTAAGGCATAAATAGAACACTTAATTGGATTTGAGTCTGAGGATCTTCATGGGGAAAGAAGTGTAATTTATTTAAATTCAACTCCTAATATCTTTCAAGAAATTGAGAACACTAACCTTACTTAGATACCATAGACGCATGGAATAAACTTACTTGGTTTATTTCATACAAAAATGTCATCAAGACAAAAGCTAGAGATATTATTTAAGTGATAATGTTTCTTTATGAGTGGGAAATTTAAGGTATTAGCTGCGCAGTCAATTTACTATGTAAGTAGTAAAGAGGAAAACTAAAAATTATTTTGTGGCTACTTATGTAAAAAACAGTATGTAACAGCAATCATGAGCCAAGTTAGCTGAGACAGTTAAAAATTTCATGCACCCTGGTCCTCTTCATTCCCCATTTATCACCTTATTACCCTCCAAATATTCATTCTAACATTTCCCCATTCTGTGTCAAGTGAGAAATGTTACTGATAGTAATGAGGTGCCCATGAAGGAAGAAGGTTGGAAAAAACCCTTGAGAAACAGGGTTTTCGATTTTAATGTTTGGGATGAATAAACAAAAGAATTGTTGTAATTGTTTCTATTTTTATTTTACAAAATCTTTTGGTTACTGTCAAATCCGTATAAATTAAATCAACCTGAAGATTTCTTTTTCTAAGTTGTTTTCAGAGATGGCATTCCAAAAGATTTTCTTGTCATTCTGAATAGATGCTTTTTAAGTTGACTACATGTGCTTCATAAGGAGAATTTCTCAACATGTTAACCCTGGAAACTGGATGATTATTTTTTATTGATGTTGTTTATTTAGATCTTACTTTTTCAGATCTTTGCTTTTTTCAAATTTTAAAAGGCAGGTAGAGATACAAAATAATTTTTTTTCTTTTTTTAATAGAAGAGATAAATATTACTCCCCGGTGGAACAAAGGATTCTGATTTCTTTGGGCCTCTCTTTGACAGAATGATAATAGGACATTAATAATAAAAGAAAATTATAGTAATACAGTGTTCATTCTTTTCTGGGCAGGATGATTCTTTCTTTTCCCGTTGATTTGAGGCTCAGCCTTTACTGGATAAATTGGGCTTTATCTGAATAAGCAGAAAATATATTAAAACCAGATGAAAGAGGTGAATTTTATTAGCATATTGATGGCACCATAGCCCAAAATATCTCACATTTATGAGAATAGTTTTATGTTTTAACAGAGAAAAGAATGAGGCAGAAGGAGTTGACCAAATAAAATAGGTTTTCTGCATAACTACTAATATCATCATTATAGTGTTAGGACTCTCTGACCTGAAAATCTAGGACTCTTTCATATGTATGAGATAATCATCATCACTTTCATTTTTTTTCCTCTAAGTTACTCAAGAGAAGATTATATATATCAAGGGTGGGTAAAGAGTGTTAAGAAACCTAGATTATATGTCTTTTAGATTAGAACTTATGAGACCTATGTTCTAGTTTTCATTTGAATATTAATTAGGTGTCTTATCTTGAGCAAGTGATTTAACCTGCCTTGACCAGTGTCTTATTTTTCCCTTTCTATCTCTTTTTTAAAATCTGAAAATACTTAATGACATTTAAATTAATGTATTGAAAGTATTGTTTCTAATAAAACATGTATTAGCTTTCTATCATTAAAATGAAATACTTGAGCTAATTCAATTATAAAGAGAAATGGCTTATTTTTGCTCACTTTTGAAGGTTTTAGTTCATGATCAATTTGCCCTATTGTCTTGGACCTATGTGGTGAGCACATTTTGGCAGGAACATGTGGTGGAGCAAATCCCTTAGTTCATGGCCAGGAAACAAAAGAGAGAGGACAGGGGTTCCTAATGACCTTAAGGCCTCCTAGTAGGGCTCACCTCTCAAAGATTCCACCATGTCCCAATAGTACCACCTGGGATCAAGCCTATAACTCATATGCCTTTGGGGGCTATTATGGATCCAAGTATAGGACAGTAAAATCATAAAATTAGCATAAATCACCCTGTAACTCAGTTAAAATGTATCAGTGTTGCATTGGGTTCAGAACAGGGGTGGTTTTGTTTTTGTTTGTTTTTAAATTAAGGGATTAAGATAGATCTCTGAGTACTTCCTAATTTTACAGTTTTCTGATTCTAAATAATTTTTACTTTCCTTGGTATCACTTTTTTCTGTCATCAATAGAATTCCGTATCCTTGAGTATCAAATTCGTAAGTGATTGACATAGTGTATAATAAATGTAATCACATCTTTCTGAACTCCAGACTTCTTAACATCTCTTTTGCATGCCTAATAGACACATTATAAATGTGAGATGTCTAAAGTTGATAAATACTACAGATTCAATGTAATCCTCATCGTGATTATATCTTCCTTTTTATAAAGGAATTGACAAGCTGATCCCAAAATTTATGTAGAAATACAAATATGTAGAATAGCCAAAAGAGTTTTAAAAAGGAAGGACTCATTCTTCCCAATTTTAAAACGACTACAAAGCTACAGTAATCAATGAAGATTGTATAATACTGACATAAGATGAGCCATGTATATGATCAGTGGAGTACATTTGAGATCCCAGAAATAAATATATATATCTATGATAGATTGATTTGGACAAGTGTGCTAAAGTAATTTTCAATGGGGATAAAGAATAGTCTTTTCAACAAGTAATACCGTAACTCATTTTAGTCTATGTGCAATTCACAAAAATGAAAATGGATCAGACTTAAGCATAAAAGCTAAAACATAGAAGAGTACATAGGTGTATATCTTCATGAGTTGGCAGTAGGCAATGGTTTCTTACATATGCACGTAAAGCAAGCAACCAAATTAAAAGTAGATAAACTGAATTTTTTTTCATAATAAAAACTTTTGTGCTTTAGTGGATAACATTAGAATGTGAAAAAACAAGCTACTGAACAGGAGGAGCAAATATTTGCAAATAATATTTCTGATACAGGATTTATCTAGAGTATAAAACTTAAAATCAGTAATAAAAAGATAACAATTTAAAAAATGGGTTATTGACTTAAATTAATGTTTCTCCAGAGACCATATATGTATTGGCAGCGAGTTCATGAAAAGGTGCGCCACAACTTTAGTCTCTCTAGGATGGCTATAATTAAAAGAGAGACAAGAGTAAGTGTTGGTAAGGATGTGGACTAATTGAACTCTTTATACATTGCTGGTTGGAATGTAAAAATGGTGCAGCCACTTTGGAAAACAGTTTGGTACTTCCTAAAAAATGTCTATTATTATATGATTCAGCACTTCCATTTCCTTAGGTGTTACCCTAAGAAAATTGAAAAGGTTCATATCAGTAATTTTTATGATATCCAAAAAGTGGACATCATGTCTTTCAACTGATAAATTGATAAAACAAAATGTGATATATCTATATAATGGAATGTTATTCATTTGTAAAATGGAAGGAAGTGCAGTTCCAGTATCTGAAATGCTTGAGATCAGAAATGTGTCAGATTTTGGAGTTTTTTTTTTTTTAATTTGGAATATTTTCATAGATTTTATTAGTTGAGCATCCCTAATCCAAAAATCTAAAATCTGAAATCTGAAACTTTTTGAGTTGTACCATGACACCCAGAAATCTTCAGATTTGGGGGTATTTCAGGTTTTAAGATTAGGGATTCTCAACCTGTGTTAATAAATCTACAACATGAATGATCTTTTAAAATATTATTTTGAGAGAAGGAAGCTAGGTAGAGAGGGCCACATATTATTTTGATTGCATTTATGTGAAATATAATTAGATGGTTGCCACAATTTTGTGAGTATGCTAAATCCGCTGAATTGTACATTTGTAAAAATATGTATTTGATGGTTTGTGAATGATATTTAAAAATATATTGAACTTAGTAATTTATTTCCACTCCCCCCACCCTCGCCCCATCTTCTTCATCTCAGGTTAGGAACCATTTGAAGGGTGTCTCATTGTCAGAGATGGCAAATTATGTAATCAGAATGAGATACAGAAGCAATCAGTGAAGTAATAATTTGAGTTTTTCTAGGAATAGAATGTTTAACACCTCTCCTGAACTTCCTATTCACCTAAAATTTATTTGAGTACTTGTTAAGTAATGCAACAGTTTGACTTCACCTGAATCACTGAGTGGGTTTTACTGAAAACTTTGGGGAAAATCACCAAAGCTGTCAGGTGGCTAGCATTCCTAGTATGAATGAGAACTTCCTCACCCATAAGATTATGAACAGTCTGGCCTATAGTACTTCCCATGTCTCCTAAGAATAGCTTGTTGTAAATAGTGCTTTACAATGGCTATGATGAGACTATTAGCTATTCACCCCAAAAATCTGTCTCTTCTTACAGTTGAGTGTGTAGTTATTTTTCCTTACCTTTCTTCTGTGCGACTAAGTTCTAGTCAATGAAATATTAGTAAAAGACACTTCCCACCAGTATTTCTTCACCTTCCGCCTTGGCAGCTAGTCAGTCTCTTCTAGAGCCAAGGCTTGTACCTATCTAAATTACTTTATGGCCAGCAGGTGGTGTTGGTATTCTTCTAGCTTCCTGTTAAACCTTACTATCAGTCCTTCATCACAATACAAGTCTTTCTTTTGAGGCTAATGACATTAATTTTTTTTCAAGGCATTCATTTATGAACCCTTTGCTTACCCCTATATGTTTATGGAAGACATTAGCAAGTGGCATAAAATCTTTATTTATTGTTTGTATTTTGCATGACTGCTCATACTGTATGTTGTAGTGAATGTCTGTTTCCCAACCTTCATTCAATTGAAACACTTTTTATAACTTTCCAAGGAGAATGAATTCCAGATTGATTTGATTGAAATTTCTTCATGAGATTACTTATGAGATTTTTCGTAATAAATATATGGAAATTTAGAGAAATGTCGATGTTTCTTGATTTCAACAATTAATTGACAAGAATAGTTTTCATTCAAATTGGTATGCACCTGGGAGTCTAGTGATTCTTTGTTTAAAAGGGAAAGTGTTAGTTTCAGAATCATGATGCTTAATTCTTTTCCAATAAATGTTTTTGAGTATTTGCCTCCCTTTTAATATCTTGTTATGGGCCAGCAAACCTGGAGATTTGGTTAAGAATAAGAACTTTTAAAAAATTAATTACATTATAAGAACTCAAATATGTCCTTTTCCTTTGTAATTTAGTGTAGATTTGGGGTTTGAGATCTATTTCCTTTCTAGGTGGCAAATACAAGTAATCCTTTACCTTTGTATGGTACTCCAAAGGTGATTTAACTAAGTAAATGGGCTTTCTAGTTAAATAAATTTTCAGCACAACAAAAAGAATATGCCTTCGGGTACAAAATGGCAGATTCTTCCATAGTTATCTCCCATCCTTCCCTCTTAAAAATCTCAATTAAACATCATTAAAGGTATTTAAAACAAAAACAAAACAACAACAACAAAAATACCTGTGAGGGTGAAAAGGAAGAAATTGGTCATTTACAGATGAAAGAAACCCTATAAAGTTCTGGAAGATTGCTGACAACAGAGCTGAGGAAATTCCAGTACAGAGTACAAAGCAGGAGAGGACTTAATGGATGTTGCAGGTGATTTTATTATATCCCAAAAGCAGAGGGATATATGCAATATGTGTTACCTTGAATCATAAATTCACCCCTTCATTCTTTTAATAAATGAACCACCAGTGTTCATTCCATAGGAGGCAAATGAGCATCTTGAAGAAGAGAGGAAAGGAAAAACAACCAACCCACCCTAATTTGGTGTGTGTGGGGGAACTATGACAAAGAGAAATATAGAGAATGTTGAGGGTGTTTATGAAATGAGAAATGGCTATGAAAAAGGAAGAGCTGGAGAATAAGGAAGAGTTCTTATAAATCAAAAGTATGTTTCCTTAAACCTTAATAAAGGGATGAAATATAAATTCAAGGAATGCCAAAAAGCAGAAATATAAAGGGAAAAAAACCCCATCCAATCCAAGAGGTTAAATACATAGCTATGAGGCACTTCATAAAGAGAAAACAACAAAGCGAGGAAATTATCAAAGAAATTTTATAAGAAATGTTTTCACTTCTTACTTTTCGGCTCATACCCCTTTTGTCATGACTTCAACAGTTCTTCAACCCTACCAAGACCTACAATCCATTGATCTGTCACATGTCATACCTTTTCACTGTTCTCATCGCCTCTTCTTTTCAAACCTAAATTAGATTTCAATAGTTAATCATTATAATCATTTCCTTAAAGATACCCTCTCATTTCTTGTACTCATCTAGCTAGGACAGTTCTGTTTAAATTCAGCTCATCAAGCCTGTGCTATATACCTTTATAGCTAATTGTGGCTGGGGGAAAAAAACCCAAAACACCTGCCCATTATTTTTTTATCTGAAACTCATGCTTTACTTGGCAGTACTACTATACTGCCTTGCCCATTCTTTTTCATTATTCTTTTTTTTTTTTTTTTTTGATTTATTTTTTTTTTATTGTTGGTCGTTCAAAACTTTACATAGTTCTTAATACATCATATTTCACAATTTGATTCAAGTGGGTTATGAACTCCCAATTATACCCCGTATACAGATTGCTGAATCACATCAGTTACCCTTCCATTGATTGACAAATTGCCTTTCTAGTGTCTGATGTATTCTGCTGTCTGTCCTATTCTCTACTATCCCCCCTCCTCTCCCCTCCCCTCCCCTCCCCTTTTCTCTCTCTACCCCTTCTACTGTAAATCATTTCTTCGATTTGTATTATCTTACCCCTCCTTTCCTCTTATATGTCCTTATGTATAATCCTGAGGATCGCCTTCCATTTCCATGCGATTTCCCTTCTCACTCCCTTTCCCTCCCACCTCTCATCCCTGTTTAATGTACATCTTCTTCTCAAGCTCTTCGTCCCTACCCTGTCCTTGTTTACTCCCCTTATATCAAAGGGGTCATTTGGTATTTGTTTTTTAAAGATTGGCTAGCTTCACTTAGCATAATCTGCTCTAATGCCATCCATTTCCCTCCAAATTCTATGATTTTGTCATTTTTTAATGCAGAGTAATACTCCATTGTGTATAAATGCCACATTTTTTTTTATCCATTCATCTATTGAAGGGCATCTAGGCTGATTCCACAATCTTGCTATCGTGAATTGTGCTGCTATGAACATTGATGTAGCAGTGTCCCTGTAGCATGCTCTTATTAGGTCTTTAGGGAATAGACCGAGAAGGGGAATAGCTGGGTCAAATGGTGGTTCCATTCCCAGCTTTCCAAGAAATCTCCATACTGCTTTCCAAATTGGCTGCACCAATTTGCAGTCCCACCAGCAATGAACAAGAGTGCCCTTTTCCCCACATCCTCTCCAGCACTTATTGTTGTTTGACTTCCTAATGGCTGCCAATCTTACTGGAGTGAGATGGTATCTTAGGGTAGTTTTGATTTGCATTTCTCTGACTGCTAGAGATGGTGAGCATTTTTTCATGTACTTATTGATTGATTACTTCAAAGAAAGAAAACTACAGACCAATATCGCTAATGAACCTTGACGCAAAAATCCTCAATAAAATTCTGGCGAATCGGATTCAAATACATATCAAAAAAATTATACACCATGATCAAGTAGGATTCATCCCTGGGATGCAAGGCTGGTTCAATATACGGAAATCAATAAATGTTATTCACCACATCAATAGACTTAAAAATAAAAACCATATGATCATCTCGATAGATGCAGAAAAAGCATTCGACAAAGTACAGCATCCCTTTATGTTCAAAACTCTAGAAAAATTAGGGATAACAGGATCATACCTCAACATTGTAAAAGCAATCTATGATAAGCCACAGGCCAGCATCATTCTGAATGGAGAAAAATTGAAGGCATTCCCTCTAAGATCTGGTACAAGACAGGGATGCCCTCTCTCACCACTTCTGTTCAACATAGTCCTCGAAACACTGGCCAGAGCAATTAGACAGACGAAAGAAATTAAAGGCATAAAAATAGGAAAAGAAGAACTTAAATTATCACTATTTGCAGATGATATGATTCTATACCTAGCAGACCCAAAAGGGTCTACAAAGAAGCTATTAGAGCTAATAAATGAATTCAGCAAAGTGGCCGGATATAAGATCAACACGCATAAATCAAAGGCATTCATGTATATCAGCGACAAATCCTCTGAAACGGAAATGAGGAAAACTACTCCGTTCACAATATCCCCCCAAAAAATAAAATACTTGGGAATCAACCTAACAAAAGAGGTGAAAGATTTATACAATGAAAATTACAGAACACTAAAGAAAGATATAGAAGAAGACCTTAGAAGATGGAAAAATATACCCTGCTCATGGATAGGCAGAACCAACATCATCAAAATGGCGATATTACCAAAAGTTCTCTGTAAGTTCAATGCAATGCCAATCAAAATCCCAACAGCATTTCTTGTAGAAATAGATAAAAGAATCATGAAATTCATATGGAATAATAAAAGACCCAGAATAGCAAAAACAATGCTAAGCAGGAAGTGTGAATCAGGCGGTATAGCGATACCAGACTTCAAACTATACTACAGAGCAATAGTTACAAAAACAGCATGGTACTGGTACCAAAACAGGCGGGTGGACCAATGGTACAGAATAGAGGACACAGTAACCAATCCACAAAACTACAACTATCTTATATTTGATAAAGGGGCTAAAAGCATGCAATGGAGGAAGGATAGCATCTTCAACAAATGGTGCTGGGAAAACTGGAAATCCATTTGCATCAAAAAGAAGCTGAATCCCTATCTCTCGACATGCACAAAAGTTAACTCAAAATGGATCAAGGAGCTTGATATTAAATCAGAGACACGGCATCTGATAGAAAAAAAAGTTGGTTATGATCTACATACTGTGAGATCGGGCCCCAAATTCCTCAATAGGACACCCATAGCGCAAGAGTTAACAACTAGAATCAACAAATGGGACTTACTCAAACTAAAAAGTTTCTTCTCAGCAAAAGAAACAATAAGAGAGATAAACAGGGAGCCTACATCCTGGGAACAAATCTTTACTCCACACACTTCAGATAGAGCCCTAATAACCAGAATATACAAAGAACTCAAAAAATTAGACAATAAGATTACAAATAACCCAATCAATAAATGGGCCAAGGACCTGAACAGACACTTTTCATTATTCTTAACAACTCTTTCTTACTTTCTCCTCCATTCTCAAGTTTTTAAGACCTCTTCTTGCATCTCTGTATCAGCTGATATCTTGCTTCCTGTTTCCAAAGAAAGGAAACTGTCAGATAAGAATTGCTATAAGATCTCTGTATTTACTCATTTTTCTGCTTTATCCCATGCTCTATCCTCTCTCCTGTCACCTTGGATAAACTGTCCTTCTATTCATGCTCCCTATAATTCCAGCCATTGTCTCAGTATATCACTGGATTACCAGTGGTAATCTTCTATTACCCATTCAGGAACATTGCCTTGGCAATTCTGTAGATTTTGTATCATGTCACTTTCCATCCTGTATTACCATGTAAGCACAATTTTTATCATTTCTTAAAAAAAAAAAAGAAGCAAAGCACAAACCTTCTTTCCTTTTATCACCAACCACCACTCTTTTTTACTTCTTTACTGTAAAACTACATATAATAATTACCTGTATTTGCTTTCTCCAGTTTCTTAGCACCAAAATAACCTTCACCAAGGCTACTAATAATCTCCAGTGAGACTAAATCCAGAAATCATTGCTTTTTTATTTTGTTAGAATTATCAGCATCATTTTGTGTTATTGATGCTATTCTTCTGGAAACAATTCTCTTGGTCTTCAGGACATTTGTTTTCTTCTTATCCTCCTTATTGCCTCTCCTATTTAAAATAGCTTATGGTGGTGTTACATGTGAAAAAACCAACACAGAAATACAGAGTGTGATGAGTTTTAATAATTGTTATTAGAATTCAGTTTTAGAATTTCCATCTCTCCGAAAAGTTTGTGCCCCTTACAATCAGTCTTTGCTCTCACCTCCAGACCAGTACAACCACTGATCTGCTTTTTTTGTCTTTAAAGTGTGCCTTTTCTAGACATTTCATATAAATGATATCATACACTATGTTATCTTTTGTTTCTGGATACTTTCATTTAGTATTGTGTTTCCAGGTTCATCCATGTTGTTGTATGAATTAGTTTTTTTACTTAGTATGTCATTGTATGGCTATACCACATTTTGTTAACAATTTATTGATTAATGGACATTTGCCTTGTTTCCTGCTTGGAGTTATTATTCATGTAGCTGTTGTAAATAATCACATGTAAATATTTTGGGAATATAACATTTTCATTTTTCTTACATGGCATACCTAAGAGTAGGATAACTGGGTTGTATGTTAAGAGTATTTTGTGAAAAATGTCAGCCAGACTGGTCAGTGAATGTAATACCAGTGACTAGGGAGGCTGGGGCAGGAAGATTATGAGTTTGAGGTCAGATTCAGCAACTTATTGAGATTGCCCAGCAATTTAGCTAATCCTGTCTGAAAAATAAAATGGCTGGGGATGTAGCTCACTGTAAGAAAAAAAGAGAGGGAAAGAAAGAAAGAAGAGGAAGAGAGGGGAGGGATGGCGAGCCATCAAGGTGTGGGGGCACATACCTATAGTCCTAGCTACTCAGAGGCTGAGGTGGGAGGATCACTTGAGCTCATGAGTTCTGAGACCAACCTGGGCAATGTGGTGAGATCCCATCTCAAAATCTGTTAAAAAAAAAAAAAGGGGGGGGGGAAGGAAGGGAGGAAGAAGAGGAGGAAGGAAATGCCAAATAGGGGGTGAAAGTGTAGCTTAGTGACAGAGTGTTGAGGCCCTGGGTTTAAACCTTAGTGCCAAAAAGAAATAGAAGATGTCAAATTAGTTTTCTAAAATAGCTGTAATTTGGTTATATAATTGATATAGTTGTCAATGTGTGTTTCAGTTTCTCCACATCCTCATCAGTGGTTGGTATTGTCTTTTTGATTATAAACGTTCTAATGGATGTATAGTGGCATTTCCCTGTGGTTTTAATTTGCATTGTCATGTAACTAATGCTGTTGAGCAACTTTTTCACATGCTTATTTGCCATTATATATCTTCTTTGGTGAAGTATCAATTCACATCTTTTGGCCCATTTTTAAATTGTATTGTATGTCTTATTAAATTAAAAGAATCCTTCATGCATTCTGGTAGTGAATGTGTGTGTGTGTGTGTGTGTGTGTGCGCGCGCACGTGCGTGTGCACGTGCGTGCACTTGTGTATACATGTGTTACTGGGAAGTAAATCCAGGTCTTGAATGCTAGGCAAGTACTCTACCACTGAGCTATGTCCCCAGTCCGTGAATCTTTTATCAGATAAAAAAGATTTGAAAATATTTTCTCCTAGTGCGGAGCTTGTTGTTTTAGTTCCTTAATCTAATACCACATTTAATTGCTGTGTTTCCTTATTCTCTTCCAATCTCTGACAGTTTCTTAGTTTTTTCTTAATCTTCACAACCTTGATGCATTTGAAAATTATTGGCCAGTATTTTGTTGAAGGTCCTTCTGTCTGGATTTCTCTGGTATTGTCTTATTGCCCCCCCCCCCCCACCTGCCTTTTTTACTGTGCATTTTAGTTATATATAATGGTGGGATTCATTGTTACATTTTCGTAATGCACACACCGTAACAATGTAATTTGGCCAGTATAATTCTCCAATATTTCCCCTTTTCTTCGCTCTAACTTCTCACTAGTCTACTAAACTACTCCTCTACTCTATTGAAATCCCTCCATCACTTTTTCCTTTATTTGATCCACTTTGAATTGACTTTCATGCATTCTTCTACATATGGATAAACAGTTTTCCCAGCACCATTTGCTAAAAATACTATCTTATTTCAAGGATTCGATGACTGTATCTGTGTGAGTTTGTTTCTGTATTCTGTACAATTGGTCTATGTGACTGTTTTTATGCCAATATCATGCAGTTTTTGTTACTATAGCCCTGTATTATAATTTGAAGTCAGATATTGAGATTCCTTCCATCATTGCTTTTTTGGCTGAGAATTGCTTTGGCTGTTCTGGGTATTTCATTCTTCCAAATGAGTTTCAGGACTCTTTTTTCTAATTCTATGAAGAATGTCATTGATATTTTGATGAAGACTACGTTGAATCCATGTATTGCTTTGATAGTATGGTCATTTTAACCATTAATGCTTTCTGTCCGTGAACATGGAGGTCTTTCCATCTTCTGAGGTCTTACAATTACTCTTTCTTCAGTGTTCTATAGTTTTCATTGGATATCCTTGTCATGTTCTTGATTTTAAAGAAAATGCTTTCAGTTTTCCCCTGTTCAGGATAATGTTGGCTTTGGGTTTGTCATATATAGCCTTCGTGATGTTGAGGTAAGTTCCTTCTGTTCTTAGTTTCTTCAGTGTCTTTACTATGATTGAGTACTGAATTTTGTCAAAGCCTTTCTCTGCATTTATGAGAAAACTGTGATTTTTGTCCTTAATTCTATTTATGTAATGAGTGACATTTATTGATTTGCTTATGTTAAACCATCCTTTCGTTCCTGGGATAAAAATACCTTGCTCAAGATGTACAATCTTCTTAATATGTTGTTGAATACAATTTTCAAATATTGTATTAAGGATTTTTGCATCTCTGTTCATCAGGGATATTGGTCTTTAGTTTTCTTTCCTTAATGTGTCCTTACCTGGTTTCAATGACTGTAGGGGTGTGTGTGTGGGTAATATGGATACTGACTTCATATAATTAATTTGGAAGTATTCCATTCCTTTTTGTTTCATGGAATTATTTGAAGAATATCGGCATTAGTTATTCTTTAAAGGTCTGGTAGAATTTAAATGAGAATCCATCTAGTCCTGGGCTTTTCTTTTATGGAAGTCTTTTTATTATTGTTAGTTATTGTTCTGTTTAGACTTTCTATGTCCTTTTGATTCAATTTTGGCAGATCACATGTGTCTTCAAATATATCCATTTCTTTTAGATTTTCCAATTTATTGGAATATAAGTTTTCAAAGTAATTCCTCATGAGTTTCTGTGCTGTCTGTGTTAATGTCTCCTTTTTCATCTCTAACTGTATTACTTTTGGTTTTCTTTTGGAAAGTTTTGGTTGAGCTTATCAATCTTGTGGATCTATTCAAAGAACTAACCATTTGTTTCATTGATCCTTCTATTACCCATTCATCCTTCAGAAGTGTATTGTTTAATCTCCTTGGATTAATATTATTTCTATAGTTTTTTGTGTGTTGATTTCTAATTTAATTCCATATAACCAGATAAGACACAAGGAATTGGGCTGGGATTGTGGCTCAGCGGTAGAGCGCTCGCCTAGCATGGGCAGAACCCGCTTTTTTTTTTTTTTTTTTTTTTTAAAGAGAGAGTGAGAAAGGAGAGAGAGAGAGAGAGAGAGAGAGAGAGAGAGAGAGAGAGAGAATTTTTTTTTTTTAAGAGAGAGTGGGAGAGATTTTTTTTAATATTTATTTTTTTAGTTCTCGGCGGACACAACATCTTTGTTGGTATGTGGTGCTGAGGATCGAACCCGGGCCGCACGCATGCCAGGCGAGCGCACTACCGCTTGAGCCACATCCCCAGCCCCCCAGAACCCGCTTTTGATTCTCAGCACCACATAAAAATAAAGGCATTGTGTTGCATCCATCTACACCTAAAAAATAAACATTAAAAAAAAAGATTCAAGGAATTATATCTATTTTTTTTTTTTTTGTATTTGCTAAAAGTTGCTTTCTGGCCTAAAATATGGTCTATTCTGGAGAAGGTTCCATGAGCAAAAGTGTATTCAGCTGAAGTTAGGTGAAATTTTCTATAGATGACTGTTAAATCCATTTAATTTATAATATCTTTTGGGTGTGAAAGTTTTTACTGAGTCTAGATGACCTATGTATTGGTGAGACAGGCATGTTGAAATCACCCAGTATTATCATATTGGGGTCAGAGTCATTAATTCAAGTCATGTCTTTATTATGTAATTAAGTGGTATCATTATATGTCCTTGTTGAATTGTTCTGTTTACCAGTATAAATCGACTTTCTTTGTCTCTTTTGATTAATTTTGACTTGATGTCTGCTTTGTTGGGTATAAGAGTAGCTTCCTCTGCTTGTTTTCAGGTTCTGTTTGCATGGTATATAAATGCCCCTCCTACTTTTAGTATGTAGCTACCTTTGCTTGAAAGGTGAGTCTCTTGCAAACAATGTATAATTAGGTCTTATTTTTATAATTCATTCAGCTAGCCTATGTTTTTAAATGGTTATTAAAGAGAATTGCTTATTAATTCCTGCCAATCTGGTATATTTTTTTTATGTTTAAATATGCCTTGTTTCTCATTTGCTCAGTAGTTCTTCAAATGAGATGTGTCCATTTGTTAGTTATGGGATTGTTTCTGGTTTTTCCTGTGTGAACTTTTTGTTTTAAGTATTTTCTGTAGTGCTGACTTCAGTTTCTGGTTTTCTTTTTTTTTTTTTTGAAATATTAACATAGATTTTAATGTGCATATTGCTCTACGATCATTTCTTTTCCCTTTCTGATGAAAAGTGATTATTTTCTGGAGTATCTTAGACTCTCTGGGGACAGGAGGTTCGGATCTACCTCTGCTTAGACAACAGACCCATGCCATGTGACGAGTAATGGCTAATTAGCTAAGGCACTTGGCTCAGGAAAGAATCATTAGACTCCAAATAAATAATGGATAGAAAGAAAGCAGGTTAGGGTTTAGGGCGGATGCCCAGGAGAATTAGGCTAAATGACTGTATTGTAAGGACTGGAGGGAATTCAGAGACTAGTGAAGCCAGTCTCTATGGCACAGCAGAGAACCCGGAGCCACAGACACTGAGGAACTTTTCCAAGACCCTCAGAGGCAAAGCAGAAGCTGCAGTCGGAGTCTGGGGGTTCTGTGGGCTTCCATTTTCTGCTCCTGGCCTCCTGGAGGTGGGGAGGTAACAAGCTGCACACAAGCCAGAGGCACTCAGCTGGGAAAGTCAGAGGCTTTCCTTCCTGATCTCTGCTTCAAGGCAGGAAACCACCACTTACATCCCACTTGAGAAAGATTCTGTAGTGACAAAAGCCCCCAGGTTAATCACCAAGACAGGAAGTGACAAGCAGGGTCCACAGTCCTTGACTCGGGGTGCTGAACTCAGCATCTGGGACGGATTCTGATTGGTTGGTGAGCTGGTTCGCTGAAGCCTGTCTCAGGGGCCGTCCATGCAAAGTGAAGTTCAAATTCTAGAAATCTCTTGGTGTAATTTAGAGAAAGAAAAGCACAGACAGAAAATATTGGAGTACCATTACTATGTAAAAACTAGCTACTCCCTAAACACTTTCTGAGAAAACAAAAAAGAAAGTTTCACTAAGTCTTGAAAGAAAGAAAGAAAGGTAAAGAAAGAATTTGAGTAGCTGTTGTGAAGACCAGGGTACATGACGGAGGGCACTGAAAAGAATGGCCCTGTTTTTTTTTTTTTAATTTTTTGTTTTTAGATACATGGTAGTAGAGTGTATTTTAACACATTATACATAAATGGAGTACAACCCATTCCATTTAGGATCCCATTCTTGTGGGTGTACATAATGTGGGAGTTATCCCTGTCATGTATTCACATATGAACAAAGGAAATTTATGTCCAATTTATTCTAACATTTTTTTTATTCCTATCCCCTCTCCCCTCCCTTCATTCCCCTTTGTCTAATCCAATGAACTTCTATTCTTCCCTTCTCTACCCTCCCTTGTTGTGGGTTAGCATCCACATATCAGAGAGAACAGAGATTGGCTTATTTCAATTAGCATGATATCATATTCTCCAATTCCAACCATTTTCCAGCAAATGCCATAATTTCATTCTTCTTTGTGGCTGAGTAATATTCCATTGTGTATATGTAGCACATTTTCTTTATCCATTCATCTATTGAAGGGCACCTAAGTTGTTTTCATAGCTTGGCTAATGTGAATTGAGCTACTGTGAACACTGATGTGGCTGCATCACTGGGGTATGCTGATTTTAAATCATTTGGGTATAAACTGAGAAGTGGGATAACTAGGTCAAATGGAGGTTCCATTCCATGTCTTCTGAGCAATCTCCATACTGCTTTCCACAGTGGTTGCACCAATTTGCATTCCTACCAGCAACGTATGAGTGTGCCTTTCTCCCACATCCTCGCCAACGTTTATTGTTGCTTGGATTCTTGATGATTGCCATGGAGGGGCTTTCTTGACATCACTGAAGATCTGGGGGCACTGGTCACTGAGCTTCACCCATCTGCCAGAGGCAGTGGGCGTGGCCACCAGAATAAAAATCCTTGTAAGGGTCAGTTTCTGGTTTTCTTGGAAGGTTTTTTTTCGGGGGGGGGGTACTGGGAATTGAACTCAGGGGCACTTGGCCACTGAGTCACATCCCCAGCCCTATTTCGTATTTTATTTAGAGACAGGGTCTCACTGAGTTGCTTAGCACCTCGCTTTTGGTGAGGCTGGCTTTAAACTTATGATCCTCCTGCCCAGCCTTGGGGGACTGCTGGGATTATAAGTGCACCACCATGCCTGATAGAGGTTTTTATTTTTCCCTTGACTCTGGATTTAGAAATCTTGGTTGACAGTTACTTTCTTTTGGGACTTGAAACACATCATTCCAAGTCCTCTTGCCTTTTAAAGTGTGTGCTGAAAAATTGGAAGCAATTCTGTTTGGCTTGCCTCTAAAGGTGACCTGATATTTTTCTTTTGAGACTTTTAAAATTCCATCTTTGTTTGCTGTGTTAGGGATTTTAATTATATGTTATGGAGAGGTCCTTTTTTGATCTTATCTATTTGAGGTTCTGAATGCCTCCTGTATATGGATATCTCGTTCTCAGGGTTTGGAGCATTTTCTGTTATTATTTCCCAGAAGATGTTATACATGCCACTAATCTGCATATTACAGCTCTTGTCAGTTTCAAAAATTCTTTAATTTGGTTTCTTAATATTTTCCCAGAGTTCTTGTATATTCTGGTCATGGTTACTTATTTTCTTTCTTTAGTACTGTCTGAATGTTCAAGGTTGGCCACTTTGTTTTCCACCTCTGAGATTTTGTCTTCAGCCTGGTCTACTTTATTAGATTTTTAAATGAACATTTTATTGGATTCATTGTGTCTTTCTTTTCCAAAATTTCTGCTTGGTTCTTTTTCAATATCTCTATCTTCTTATTGAATTTCTCATTCATATCCTGTCCTGACTTCTTTAATTTATTCAATTGTTTTTCTATATTCTCTTTTTATTCCTTAATCATGTTTTTTCATGCTTCTTATATTCCTGTGTTAGGTTTTATGCATCTGTTGTGGTGGATTTCTCCTCCACTCTAATGTGTGGGCCTCTTTAGGGCATAAACTTCACTTGCCAATGTATCCTAGAGTGATCTATATTGAGAACCTTTGTAGGTGTGGTATCCAAAGCCTTTGTGTTAATTCTCTGTTCTTACTATCAGAGTGGATGTCCATGAGTGGGACCTAAAGTCTCTTCCTATTCTTTCCTACTTGGGGCTTGATTGTCATTTGGGGCTTTTTTTCTTCTTTTTTATTTTTCATATTGTATCACTGATGTTTTGGATTAATTTGTGTATGGGGCAATGTACACTGTCTCTTGTCCAGGTTTAGTTCAACAGCAGAATCACTTTGTAAGATTTCTGTAGATTACCAGCATTTCACAGTAAAGGGGGAATAAACAATAGCAACAACCAAAGTAAGCAACCAATAGCATTAAAATAAATATCCAATATCTACTATAACATCTCTAACTCTAATTACCACAAAAACAAGAATGATGGAGTCAGCAATTGCCAACAGCAAAAACAATAGATAGCCATGAACTAGATCTAGTATTAAAGTAAACATCAGGCGTCAACTATGCCATCCACATTACCAGTATCTGCAAGAACACAAGTGGTCAGGGTAGGAGTTATAGAAACCAAATAGTTCTAAAAGATGGTAAAAATATTGTTTATTGAGAGAAAAAATATGATAGGGAAGTTAAAAGAAGGGTAGAGTATTCAAAATATGAACAGAATGCAGAAAAGATGTAAGAAGTGGTAGATATAAAGAAGGGAAGAAAAATAAATAGAAAAAAACAAAGTAAATAGAGACAGAAAGCAAGAACAAGAGAATTTGGCTATTCATGGGAGAAGAACGGCAAGAAAGAGAAACAAACAAAGTAAAACAAACAGAAACAGAACAAAACCAAATTAAACAAACCAAAAATTGTAACCCTCAAAGACAAGGAAAAGTAACTATTATTAAAAAATGCTAAAAATGAGAAAAATAGAAACAAATATGTGTGTATGTATATATGTGTGTGTATCTCCATGAATCAATCAGCACAATTAGACTCTCCCCCCCCCCACACACACACACGAAGAAGGAGAAGGAGGAGAAGGAAAAATGCTTTTAAATGAACAATGGAAAGGATTATTTCCACTGATGTAGTCAAAATTATTGGCAGGGACAGATGGTCACTGCTTATGCCAGTAGACTGTCCTTTCCATTTTTTCTTGGGCTATATTCTGGGGGTGGGTGGTGCTTGTGAGCAAGGGCTGGAAATTGTTAACCCCTTTTTCTTATTGGGTTACTCACTGAGCTGTCAGCCTGAGTGGCTTAAAACTGAAGCTGATCAAAATGCTTTTAACATTCCTTCTCACCAATATAAAGTAGGATGGAATGGAAAGTAATGTCAATTGGAGTTTTGTCTGGACAGACCAGATCCATCCATTCCCAAGGTGGGACTGCTACAGAGTTCTAAGAGGGGAGTTCTGGCAGCTGAAACTTAGGTTTAATCAGGCCTTAGGGACTTTGTTTGGTGGTATCTGCTTTGGAGAGATTAGATTAATACACCCCTAGGGTTGGGCAGATGTCCATCTTTGCTGGGAGTCTGGTTCCCAGGAACCTCACAAGAATTTACTTGTGGGGTAAGGGAGCCAACCTTCCACAGATCTCACACACTGTACTGCCAACAAATATGGCCTCCCCAGGCTTAGTTCCTAAGTATGTTTACATCTGCCTGTTCTGTTGCTGGATCCTCTTTAGCTGGTCACATGAGCCACCAGACTCAAAGGGAAAGTGATTTGTACTTCCCTCCATATTTCTGGCTTGAATACCTCTAGGTACAATCTTTTGTGTGCCTCTTTCACCTGTGTTCTACTAGGTACACCATAGGTCACAAGGTAGATGCTTGCCAGGACAGTCTGGCAATATTTGCTGTGGTCTCCTAGGCTCCTGCTGCAGCAAGCTGCTGCATGGTATCCTCAAGATGGCTCCTGGCCTCAGCTCTCCATTTGCCAGTTGAGAAACACAGAGTACTTTTCAAATACCAGTTTTCTGTACAGCCTCTGGATCAGCCAAGTTTTTCTGTGCTATACTTATGCATTGTGTTTCTCTCTGTGTTATCCCTCCACCTTGTAGTAAGCCAGTGTTTTTGCTGCTTCTACAACCGGTTTAATTCTAATGTACTCTTTCTTGTGCTTTGCTCAATGTACCCAAATTTCTGAGTCTCTAAGACACTGACTGTCTAATATTGAATTTCTTCTCTTACCTACCTACCTGAGAAGGTATCTTGGTGGCTGCTTGAATCCCGAGCCTCCAGACCACTGGAAATGCAGTCTCCCTCTCATTTTCTCATTTTAGACAGAAGTTATGGACTTTGGGAAGAATATCACAGAGGTGATATTTATTTTTCTTCATTCTTTTGTGTTTAATGTTTTTTGCATACCAATAAGTCTTTTTTTTCCCTCTCAGAGACACAGACAAACGTTTATTTACTAAAGCAGAGACACATTCAAGGGAGAATGTGTACTCTCTTAAGAGTGAGAAGTTTTAAGGGTAAATAAGGAATACATAAATTCAAGGGAAACTATGTGCTATCCCCTGAGGAAGAGACAGCCCCAATATAAATCATCAAGTTCACTAGTTCTTTTTTGTTATATATGCTCTTGGTCTCTACTTGGTTTTCTAATAAATTACCAAAAATTTGGTTGCTTAACACAATAACCATTTATCATTCACAGTTCTATAGGTCAGTACTCTGGCATGGTGTAGCTGGGTTCTCTGTTTAGAATATCATGAAGCTGAAAATTAAGGTTACCAGTTATTTTGAATTTTCTTCTGAAGGTTCTGAGGATAAATGTGCTTCTAAGCTCTTTCTTTTGTATGTGTTCAGTGCTGGGATCAAACCCAGCACCCTGAGCTTGCTAGGCTAGCCCTATAGCACTGAACTATACCTTCAGCCCTTCCAAGTTCATCTTGTTCGCTGATTTCATTTTCTTACAATTATCAGATTGAAGTCCCTCTTTGTTTGCTGGCTGTCAGTCTGGGTCAATGTCTGATCCCAGAAGCCATCTACATTTCTCTACTATATGACCCCCTCTAGCTTCAATCCACAATAGCAAACAACATTCAGGCCTACTTGGATAATCTCCCATGTTAAGATCAACTGTACCATGTAACATCACAGGCATAAAACCCATTATATTCACAACCTCAAAGATTATGGGGGCTTATGTACAGAAGGTTGAGGGGGTATCTTGGTGGGCCATTTTGGAATTCTGCATGCTACCAGTCTCTCTAGGAATTTTTTACTTATTGTACTTTTTAATTCTAGAATTTCTATTCAGTTATTTTTAATAGTTTATATTTTATTAAAATTTCCTTATACTCATATTTTTCTTTAGTTCTTTGAACTTATTTATGATAACTACATTGACTACTTTGTTGAATTCAACATCTGGTCCCATTCAGTTTTTATTAACTATCTTTTTCCTATTTATTTGCATGTCTGGTAACTTGACTGGAAAGGGTACATTTTAGATAATCTATGATATTAGATCTGTAAAATTTTTTTTTAACCCACGGTATACAGCAAACAATATCTCTGCTCATTGTTTTTCTTCATAATTTAATCTTTTCAGCCTAGTTTCTACAGTGTTACCTTTCTATAGCATAGTTATCTGCTGAGGATTTGGGCAGAAATTAAGTTTGAACACCTGGAGCCCTTACACCTTTCACTTTCTGCCTACCAATGTATGTGGGTTGAGGAGACATTCAACACTGCAGTTGTTTCTCAAGCTGTTTTTTATTTTTATTAACTTCTCAGTAGGTTTTCCCCTGGAGGCATGTCTAGTTTCCCAGTCAGGCAGAGATGTATGGACAGCTTATTTCAGCCCTCTGTGATTCTCTCATTTCCAAGAGTTTCCATTAAATTTCTGGGTCTGCTGCTTGCCCCTAGTGAGACTGTAACCTTGGATGAGTAGAGCTGTAGATGTTCCCTGTTTATGTTTATTTAAGTCTACTATTTTTTCACCTATATTTTATAATAGGGTAATTTACTTTCTTTTTTTTCTTTTTTTAAATTTTTTTTAAAAATTTTTAGTTATCGGCGGACACAACAACTTTGTTTGTATGTGGTGCTGAGGATCGAACCAGGGCCGCACGCATGCTAGGCGAGCGCGCTACCGCTTGAGCCACATCCCCAGCCCCATGGGTAATTTACTTTCGAGGTAGAATGCCAACATATTCTCACATAATTATTGCCTAGTTTAATACTCTAGTGTTTATTCCAATGTATTTGTTATACAATGAAAACTTTAAAATTTGTTTTTTTGGTATGTAATTTTATATCCCAATCTGTTACTTGCTTAAAGTTTAATAACTACTTTAATGTAAATCTACCACTTCTTAAAAAAACCAGGACCTCACATGTGTTAGGCAAGCAGTCTACACCTAAGTTACATACTCACCTCTTTTATTTTGAGACAGGCTCTCAATAAATTGCACAGGCTAGCCTCAAACTTGTGATCTTCCTTCCTCAGAGTCCTGAGTTGCTGGGATTACAGGTGGCCATGGCAACTAGTTTAAGTCCACCACTTTTAAGGACTAAAACCATGAGTGTTTCTTTTTTTCCTCCATCTCTAAATGAGGCCAATTCTTCTGGTGGCCAAGTTGTTACTTTTCACTGCTAACCTGAAGGTTGTAAAACTACTGTTCTTAGAGTACTAAATGATGGTTGCCTAGAGATAGGGTTCTGGGAAGTGGGACACTATTGTTTAATAGATATAGAGTTTGAGTTTTACAAGAAGAAAACAGTTCTGGAGATTGCTTGCTAAACAGTATGATTGTACTTAACACTGCTGAACTGCACACTTAAAGATTGTTAAGATGGTAAATATTGTGATTTATATTTTACCACAAAGAGTGAAAACAAACTATTTTTCTTTACCAGAAAGTTGAGAGGGAGTGAGGTTCAGATTGGACCAGTCCTCAAGCAAAAAGGCCAGATTTCTTTTGTTTGTAACTGAAGCTGTAGCAGGTTTTCAAGGGTTAACATTCTTGAGAGGGGGCAGGGTGGTAGCTCAGTGGTAGAGTACATGCCTTACATGCACAGGCCCTGGGTTTAAGTCTCAGCACTACAAAAAAAAAAAAAAAAAAAAAAAAAAAAAAAAAAAAGAAAGAAAGAAAGAAAAAGAAAAAAATCTGAAAGAATAAACATTCCCGAGTTTGTTTTCTATATCAATCTATAGCTCTGAAATGGTTGTTTTGGAAATTCTGTATAGTTTAATAGTTACTTTTTGTAGAGAGGAATCATAGATCACTAATACCACCACAATTGGGGTATCACTTCCTTGCTGCTCTTTAGTCTCTTCTGCAAGTGCTTACTATTGATTCCTTCTCCTAAATGATCAGTGTCCCAGATCATGCATGGTCCTTGGACCTTCTGTCTTTTTTCTTTTTATGCTTTCTCTAGGAGATTTCATCAAGTCTTGACGTTGAAGATGTTATCTGTATACTGATGTATCCCAAATTTATAACTCTAGGCCAGACTTATATCACCTGTATATCCAATTGCCAATTTGATATTCCATTGAGATGTCTAATAGATTGCTCAGACTTAAAACTAAAACAAATTCTGCCAGAAACTAGCTGCTCTCATTGCCTATAATTTTGGTTATTGATCTTTATTCTTTCATTTCCTCAGGCTAGTAACCTTGGATTGACTTTTATTCCTTTTTTTCATACTGAGGGTCTACAGCACAGTATATCCTGTCTATCATACCTTCAGCATATAAACAGTTTGATCTTTTTGCACTATCCTCAGTGCTACAACCTATTTTAAAACCATCACTATCTCTACCCTAGATTATTAAATAGGCTTCTAAATGTTTTCTTCCAACTCTTCTTTTCTCTTATAATGTGTTTTCAACAGAACAGTCAGAATCATCCTTTTAAACATTAGTGATCTCATGTCCCAATTGATAGTTCTCTGTCTCATTTAGAATGAAAGCCAGAGTCCTAACCAAGATTCACTAGACCTCATCTCCTGTGCTCCCTTATTCATTTCCCTTTGCTCCTCCAGACATGCATCTGTCTCCAACCTTTTTTTACTTATTTTTTTCTTTGTCTAGAATGATGTCCCATCTTCACCCTTATCCTCACCCCTCACTTCTTTGCTCACTTCAGATCTTTAACCAACTTTCACCTATGAGAGCTTCCTTGGTCACTCTGTGTAAATTTTTACTCTTTCTTCCCCAATATTTAGTATTTTGCTTTCTTGCTTTGTTTTTAAACTTTAACCCATTTTAAATTATCTACTGTACTATACCTTAAACTTAAAAAAAAAAAAAATTGAACTCAGGCTGTCTTACAACTTTCAATCCACCTGCCTCCGCCTCCCACTAACATTATTTTGTGTACTGTGCCCCTCATTAAAATATTTGTCCCATGAGAGCAAGATTTTTGTTAATTTTGAATATTACTATAATCTTAGATCTATAATAGTGCCTAGTACATACACATGGAATAAATATAGAATATTTTTAGTGGAAGATACAGAAAGACAGGAATTTCCAAGTTAAAAAGTCTGAATACCAGACAGAATGAAGGAAACACATTCTTATGAAATTTGAAAATATCACCAGTGGCGCAGTGGTGCACATTTGTAATCCCAGTGGTTCAGGAGGTCCAGGCAGGAGGATTTCAGGTTCAAAGCCAGCTTCAGCAACTTAGTGAGGACCTAAGCAACTTAGTGAGACCCTGTCTCAAAAAATAAAAAGGCCTGGGTTTGTGGCTCAGTGGTTTAATATGTCTGGGGTTCAATCCCTAGCATTAAAAAAAAAGTTAAAATACTAAGATTACAAAGAAGATCCAAAAAACTTCTAAAGAAAAATAATAATTAAAAACTATAAAATAGCAAATATGACTTACAGGCCAATGGGGGCAGTTATATCAAAATTTTGAAGGAAAATAAATTTCAACTGAGAATTTGAAACCCAAACAAACTGTCCACAAACTGATATCAAAATAGCCATTTTTCACATACAAAAATGTGAGGAGATAAATGATGAGATAAAGGCAATTTATTTTGGGGATAGTTGAGGATTAAGCAAAAACAAAGATGAATACAGAGTGGAAGACTTAGGATACAGAAAAGAGCAAAACTGACCCAAAAGCCCATTGAGTAAAATCTGTAGATAACATCTCTCCAGCAGGCAAAAAAAAGCAATTAGATCATATTAAAATATGAATTCAATTGTATCCAAGAACACGGGGATAAAAATTTTAATTAGAATTAATTAAAGTTAGGATAATATTGGGCCCTAGTAAAACAGACATGCATCATATCTCAAAAAAGATGGTTAGAAAGCTTAGGAAAAACAAAAAACAAGATAAGAAAATCAGGGTCTAAACATTAGGTGGACTAAAATAAATATGATTTTGAGAAGTTAATTGAGTGTAAAAGAGACTTCTTCTGATCTTGACATGAAATGAGGAGGAAAGAAATAAAACCCGAGAGTGCTGCTTGGTTCTGTTCTAACGTTTTTGTAAATCCCAAGACTGTACATGATATGTTTTATTCTAATATTTTTTTTTAGAATTTGCTTTATATTCAGAGTCTGGCAGTATTATTATTATGAAGTATAACCTAAATTTTGTGAACCTGAAAAAAAATTTTTCTCATGTTTTTTTTAAAATTTTTTTTAGATGTAGATGGACATAGTATCTTTATTTATTTTATTTTTATGTGGTGCTGAGGATCGAACCCAGGGCCTCACACCTGCGAGGCAGGCACTCTATTACTAAGCTACAGCTCCAGTTCCTGAAAAACGTTTTTTTAAAAAATAGAAATGATGGAAATTGAGAGGCACAGGAATGGTTGCTACTATGAAAATCTTCATTCTACGTAGGAGTTCTCAACCTTTGTTGCATATGAAAATTTCAAAATCTTAATGCCCAGACTTCATCAAACTGCATCACACCTTTTTAATCAGAGTGTGTGTGTGTGTGTGTGTGTGTGTGTGTGCATGTGTGTGTGTGTAATGCTTGCTCAGGGGTGTTTGTGTATGTATAAGGTATCAGTTTATTATATTAACTGCCAGGTGACTCCAGTATGTAGTTATATTTGAGAACCAGTGATCTGAAGTTCACAGAACTAACATTAGAAGCTTAAATATAGCCTCTAAAATTATAAATGTGATGAGTGGTAGTATCATTATTATAACTGGAAAAAGGAGGAGGTAATGTAGGAGGGTACTTGAAGTGAACCAAGTGTTCTTTAGTAGGAAGCCAGATCTTCTTTCATAATTGGATGTGGTAATAAATCAAGATTTTTCATTTTGTTTCAAAGTTAGTCTGTTAGTCATTTTATCTTAGTTGAGAGAAGGAAATGTCTCTTTAGTCATGATCCTAATTTTGTGAGAATCTACCATCTTTTTCTATATTATTGAGGTAATTAGAGCTAGATCAATGAGTTCATTATGAGGTCATAATAAATTATTATCTGAAAGTTAAAATCAACTTTCTATGGCAAACAATTTATTTATGAAAAGATACAGTATTTTATAAAATATATTTTTGTAAATGTAGTTTCCTTTGATAAGCATTTTAGATACAAGTTTATATGTTAATAGACTTTGGAACTATCAAAACAAAACATGGAGCATTTTGGTAAAATTATTTTGTCTTCTTAGCAAACAATTTAATCAAGAACTCAACTTTTTAAATGCACAGTGCAAAATAATTATGGATTTGTTTTAACAAACATGGAGGGAAATGAATTACAGTAGATGGGGTAGAGAGAGAAGATGGGAGGGGAGGGGAGGGAGGATAGTAGAGGATAGGAAAGGTAGCAGAATACAACAGTCACCAATATGGCAGTATGTAAAAATGTGGATGTGTAATCGAGGTGATTCTGCAATCTGTATTTGGGGTAAAAATGGGAGTTCATAACCCACTTGATTCTAATGTATGAAATATGATATGCCAAGAGCTTTGTAATGTTGTGAACAACCAATAATAAAAAAAGGAAAAAAATAAAAAATATTCCTATAGGGATTACTATAAAAAAATTTCATAATAATAGGAAAGTAAATGTATTTCAGTCTTTTTCTTCTCTGATTCAGTCTGTACCAGCTTTGATTGTGTATTGGAATCATCAGGGGAACTTTGAAAAATCAATCTTCTCCTCTTAAAAGTTCTTCATAACAACTGCCATTTGGAGCCCAGTACTCTGGCCTCAGATTTTTTTTTTTAACTCAGGCTGAAAGTAAAGAACATGTGTGTATGATTTTCTGTTTCCATGGAAGTCAATAAATAATATCTGTAGTTGATGAATAACAAAGTTGAAGTATAAGTCTATTATTGAAGATTATCAAGGTTGCCTTCAGGAATAGTATTGGAACTGGAGGTGAGGAAGGATAAAGGTAGAGTGATTACTCTTCATTCTAAGCTCTCCTACTCTGTAGCCTTTTAAAAATTAAAACTATGGTCATGCCAGGTGTGGTGGCATACACCTATAATCCCAGCTACTCAGGAGGCTGAGGCAGGAGGATCAAGAGTTCAAAGGTAGCCTTAGCGAAAATGAGGTGCTAAACAACTCAGTGAGACCCTGTTTCTAAATAAAATACAAAATAGGGCTGGGGATGTGGTTCAGTAGTTGAGCGACCCTGAGTTCAATCCCTGGTACCCAAAGGTGGGCGGGGGGGGGGGGTGGCGGGAACTATAGTCAATGAACCATGTTGATTTTAAAAAATTAATGGACATGAAAGTATTATTCCATTACTCAGGGTTTTTCTAGAGAAACAGAACCAACAGGATAGATACATTAATAGATAGCTAAGTAGCAAGATAGGTAGGTAGAGATTTATTGTCAAGTGTTGGCTCATGCAGTTATGAAGGCTGAGAATTCCCCTGATCTGCTGCTAGCAAGCTGGAAGCCCAAGAAACCCAGTGTTATAATCCAGTCCAAGTTTGAAGGCCACAAAATCAGGAGCACAAATGTCCAAGAGCAAAAAGACCCATACCCCAGCTCAAGGAGAGATCAAATGAGCCCTTGCTCCACTGTTTTAATTCTTCTGTTCATGCTCTGCAGGGATTGGATGATGTCTGCCTACATTGGTGAAGACATATTTCCTTACTTAGTTTTCTGATTCAAATGCTAATCTCTTCTGACATCCCTTCACAGACACACCCAGAATGTTTTACCAGTTTTCTGGATATCCCTTAGCCCAGTCAACTTGACACAAAATTAATGACATTCTCTTATATTTTATAATATTAAGATATTCTTTATAAGTATCAAAATATATGAAACCACTGTTAGGATGTGGTTATTTTATGTGAAAAAATAATATGAACTTAAACCTCCTTTTAGGAAGTCTCTTCTGATTTTTTAAAGTAAATTTTTATTAAAGTATATCATGTATAGAAAGTGCTCTGTGAATTTTTCACAGGGGAACACTCCTGTATAACCAGCATCCAGATCCAGAAATAAATAAATATTGCCTCCTCCAATCACTATCCCCTCCTCTTCCATCTACTCTTCTTACCTTGTACACCATACAGTCATGGGTATGATTTCTGTCTCTTCAGTTTTCCTTTTCCAGACTGCCCTATAAATAAAATCATAAAGTATAAAACATTTTTGTTTGGCTTTCCCAATGTTATGATTGATCTGTATTGTTGCAATATGTCATTACCTTTTGACACTCAGTAGGTTTATATGGATATACCACATTTATTAGTTGATGGACAGTTGGATTGTTTAAGTTTTTGATGATTATGATTAAAACTATTGAAAACAGTCTCATGGAGGTCTGTGAACATATTTTTAGTTCTCTTAGGTAAATATTGAATGGGATTATGAAGACATCTGATAAATTTATGACATAAATAAGAGACTACTGTGTAAATTTTTAAATTAGGTATATGTTTTTCATTTCCAACAGCAAATGCTTAAGAATTCTAGTCACTGTATTCCGGCCACCATTTAGCATTTTAAGTTCTTTTAATTTTAGAGCTTCTGTTAGGTTTGTAATGGTATCTCATTGTAGTTTTAACATGGAATTTTCAGATGACTAATAATATTGACTACATTTTTTTGTGCTTACTGGCTATTTGCACATTTTTGTTGATGAAACATCTGCTCAAATATTTTGCTCATTTAAAAAAATTGCGTTATTATTGTTGAGTATAAAAGTTGTTTATATATTCTGGGTACAAGTCTTTTATATTTTCTCCAAGTCTGTGGCTTGCCTTAAAATGTCTCTAAAAGATACATTTATCAGGGCTGGGGATGTGGCTCAGCGGTAGCGCGTTCGCCTGGCATGCGTGCGGTCCGGGTTCGATCCTCAGCACCACATACCAACAAAGATGTTGTGTCCGCCGAGAACTAAAAAATAAATATTAAAAAAAAATTCTCTCTCTCTCTCTCTCTCTCTCTCTCTCTCTCTCCTCTCTCACTCTCTCTTAAAAAAAAAAAGATACATTTATCAGTTTTTCATAGGTTTTGTTTCCAAAGGTCATAAGATATTTTTCCTGTTTTCTTCTACAAGTTTTATAGTTTTGCTGTGTGATACATTTCTACTTAACTTTTGTATGTGATATAAGGCATGGGTTCAGGATTTTGTTTTGTTTTTCCATACGGAAGTCCAATTATTCTATTACCATTTGTTAAAAAGTTTTAAAAAACTGTCCATCTCTCCAGTTACTTTGGCACCTTTGTCAAAAATCATTTGATCCTATATAACTGGATTTATTTTTCAAGTGTATTATGCTCTTTGCAGGGAAATGGATGGCTCTAGAGCAGATTATGCTAAGTGAAGCTAGCCAATCCCTAAAAAACAAATGCCAAATGTTATCTTTGATATAAGGAGAGCAACTAAGAACAGAATAGGGAGGAAGAGCATGAGAAGAAGATCACCATTAAACAGGGTCAAGAGGGGGGAGGGAAAGAGAGAGAGAAGGGAAATTGCATGGTAAAGGAAGGAGACCCTCATTATTATACAAAATTACATATAAGAGGAGGTGAGGGGAAAGGGGGGAAAATAAGAGAGAGAAATGAATTACAGTAGATGGGGTAGAGAGAGAAGATGGGAGGAGAGGGAAGGGGAGGGGAAGGGGAATAGTAGGGAATAGGAAGGGCAGCAGAATACAACAGACACTAGTATGGCAGTATGTGAAAAAGTGGATGTGGAACCGATGTGAATCTGCAATATGTATATGGGGTAAAAATGGGAGTTCATAATCTGCTTGAATCAAATGTATGAAATATGATATGTCAAGAGCTTTGTAATGTTTTGAACAGCTAATAATAAAAAAGTGTATTATGCTCCATTGCTCCTTACCTATTCTTACGCAAACATTGTGTTGTTTAGATTATTATAGCTTTATAAAAAATACTAATATTTAGATTATTCTTTGTTCAACCTCAGGATTGCAAATGCCCCATCTAAACTGTTTACTGATCCCAAAGGACAAAACTTGGAGGACTCAACAGAGAAGTTTTAGACTATTTATTACTTATTAACTTGGCAGCTATGGGCTGGGATACAGTGCAGGACAGCACTATGCCTATACTTTGTAGAAATATATATATGATAGTTTGCATGCCTGCTGCACAGGTAAATTTCTTCAGGTGTTTTAAGAGTACTTTCCTTTATTTTATAACCAAGGCCATTCTTCTAAGATTTGGAGGTAAGGGAAGTGTCCAGGTCCCACTCTGTATTTCCCTCATTACCACATTCTTTTGGAAAGCTTTTTTGTTGTTGTTGTTCTTAGACATACATGAGGAGAGTGTATTTTTACATATTATACATACGCAGCGTATAACTTATTCCAATTAGGATCCCATTTTTGTTGTTGTATATGATGTGGCGTTTCACTGATCACATTTTTGCAGGGGCAGACGAGACAAGGCACCAAACATAGCAGTAAACAGTTTTATTTGGCTGCAGCCAGGCTCAGAGGGCACAGCTTTCGCTATAATCTATCAATCCTCTGTACCCTGAGTTCAGGTAGTTTCAGAATGTAAGCATGTAAGGAGAGGGACTCTAAAGTTTACAGTCTGCAGAAGACCACATAAAAGCAATTTTTTTCTTTCACTGTTCTGGGCAAGTTAATCCTTCAAGAACTTGGGAGAAGGGGAAAGCTTCTTTTCTCCTTTCTTTCCTCCCCCTGCCAGCTGTTACGATGGAGCCCAATTGGTAACTTCTTGTATCTTAGAAATGTAGACATCTCTGTGAAGCCCTAGCTTAAGGCCAGAGGCCTGTTTACACATTTCTACAAACTACTATACTAGATACATATTTGTGAAAAACTAGTAAGAGGCTGTGCAGCACCTGAAGTGCTGATTTCTTCCCCGCCAGTGGCCAAGTAAAACAGGGCAACACGAAAATTGGAAATTTATCTACATTGAACTCTTTAGAGACTCTTTTGCTGACAGTCCTAAAATCGGCCTTGGTGAAGATTTCTGGAGAAGCCCAGTTAAGACTCTTTTGTGGAGAAAGGGGGTGCCACTACAGTATATTCATATACGAACATAGGATAGCACATCCATCTTTCCTATTGCCATCCCACCTCCTTTCCCTTCCTTCTGTTTGTCTAATCCAATGAACTTCTATTCTTGTTTGCCCCATACATCGTTATTGTGTGTTAGCAACCACATATCAGAGAACATTCATTCAGCCTTTGTTTTGGGGGGCCTGGCTTATTTCACTTATCGTGATAGTCTCCAGCTCCAAATATTTACCAGCAGATGCCATAATTTCATTCTTCTTCAAGGCTGAGTAATTTTCCATTGTGTATATATACCACACTTTCTTTATCATTCATCTGTTGAAGCGCACTTAGGTTGCCTTGATAGCTTAGCTAATGTGAATTGAGCATTTTTTCATATATTTGTTGACCACTCATATTTCTTCTTCTGTTAAGTGCCATTCAGTTTTTTTGCCCATTTATTAGTTGAGGTTTTTTTTTTAATTTTTATTTTTGGGGTTAAATATATCCTGGAGATTAATGCTGCATCAGAGATGCAGGTGACAAAGATTTTTTCCCATTCTGTAGACTCTCTCTTCACGTAATTGATTGTTTCTTTTGCTGAGAAGAAGCTTTTTAGTTTGATTTCATCCCATTTGTTTATTCTTAATTTTACTTCTTGGACTTCAAGAGTCTTGTTGAGAAAGTAGATTCCTAAGTCAATTGCATGGAGAGTTGGGCTTACATGTTCTTCTGGTAAGCACAGAGTCTCTGATCTAATGCCTACATTGATATACTCTGAGTTGAATTTTGTGCAGGGTGAGAGATAGGGGTTAAATTTCATTTTACTACATATGGATTTCTAGTTTTCCCAGTACCATTTGTTGAAGAGGCTACCTTTTCTCTAATGTATGTTTATGGCATCTTTTTCTAGTGTGAGGTAACTATTTATGTGGTTTGTCTCTGTCTCTTCTATTCTATTCCATTTGTTTTATCTCTCTGCAAGATTTTCTCAGCACTGATTAGTGTTTAACCCAACATTCTTATAATGAAAAAAAGTGTAGTATTGACCTAAAAGCCATATTCTTATGTATCCTTCTAGAGGTGTATTAATTTATAAACATATATGCATGTAGATCAGAAATATAGTAGTTTAAGTTACAACCACAAAATTAGTTTTTAAAACATTTCAACAAGTGACATATTAAGTGTGCTGTCAATTAAAATTCACAGGTTTTAAATATCTGAACTCTTGTAGGAAATAAGATCATAAACTCCAGGTTTAGAGTAATATTTATTTACTATGCTATACCTAGAAAGGAATGAAGGTGTGTGCATATGAATTAGAGTTGGTTGACTGTCACATCTCAATTCTTGCATTGACTTTTTATAGGCATGCAATTTATATTCTTCAAAGAGGGACATATACAGGTTTAGTGGACTTTCTCTTTGTTAATGCATTTTAACTGTACAGACTAATGGGTTTCATTATAGAATATTCATACATCCATATAACATACTTTGATTATATCCACTTCCCCATTACCTCTTCTTTCCCTCCTTTAGCCCCTTCCCCTGATCTTTTCTTCATCTCTAATAGTCTGCCTTCTAATTTTGTGTTGTCCTTTTTTCTTTATTTTATTCCACATATGAGAGAACATTTGATACTTGTCTTTTTGAGCCTTGTTAACATGATGATCTCCAGATCCCTCCATTTTCCTTAAATTGACATCATTTCATTTTTCTTTATGGCTAAATAATGCTGTATTTGTGTGTGTGTGTGTGTGTGTGTGTGTGTGTGTGTGTGTGTGTATTTTCTTTATCTGTTCATGTGTTGTTGTTACCTACGGTTGATTCCATATCTTAGCTATTATGAATTGTACCACCACAAACATGGCTATGCATGTATCTTTATGTTATGCTAACTTTAATTCCTTTGGATATATACTGAATAATGGAATAGTTGAATCATGTGGTTGTTCTATTTTTAGTTTTTTGAGGAATCTCCATACTCATTTCTCTAGTGGCTATACTAATTTACATTCCCATCAACAGTGTGTATTTTTTTCACCCCCTATGTAATCATTATTGTTTTTTTATTCTTGATCATAACCATTCTGACTGGGGTGAGATGAAATCTCAGTATAGTTTTGATTTGCATTTCTTCATAGCTAATGACATTGAACATTTTTTCATGTAATTGTTGACCATTTGTACTTCTTCTTTTGAAAAGTGTCTGTTCAGTTCATTTGCCCATTGGTTGGGTTGTGTTTTTGGTGTTAAGTTTTTAAAATTTTATATATTTTATATATTCTGGCTGTTAAACTTCTGTTGGAAGATTCCCCCCACCCCACCAGAACCTATCATGTCATTCAGTTGTTTCCTTTGCTGTTTTTAATTTTATGCTTTTCCATTTGTTGATTCTTGCTATTATTTCCTGAGTTGTTTAGAAAGTCCTTGCCTGTGCTTGTATTTTATTTTGTTTCCCCTGTTTTCTTCTAGAGGTTTCATCTAGAAGATCTTATATATAGGTCTTTGATCCATTTCATGTTGATTTTTGTACAGGGCAAGAGATAGAGATCTAGTTTCAACCCTTATGTACATCCACCTTTCCCAGCACCATTTGTTAAAGAGGCTGTCTTTTCTCCAAGGTGTGTTTTTGGCACTTTTGTCAAAAATCAGATGGCTGTAGCTGTGTGGCATTGTCTCTGTGTCCTCTATTCTAATTCATTAGTCTCCATGTCAGTTTTCATGCTAGTATCATGTTTTTTAAATTACTATAACTCTAGTATATTTTGTTTTTTCTAAATATATTTTTTAGTTGTAGTTGGACACAGTACCTTTATTTTTATTTATTTATTTTTATATGGTGCTGAGGATTGAACCCAGGGCTTCATGCGTGTGAGACAAGCGCTCTACTTCTGAGCCATAGCCCCAGGCCCTTATAGTATATTTTGAAATTGACTATCAGGATATCTCCAGCATTGTTCTTTGTGCTCAAGATTGTTTGGCTGTTCAAGGTCTTTTGTGCTTCCATATGAATTTTAGGATCATTTTTTTTAGCTCTGCAAAGAATGTATTGGTATTTTGATGGTGATTTTGTTGAATCTGTAGGTCATTTTTGGTAACATGGTCATTTTAGTCCTTTCCATATTTTAGTATTTTCTTTAGTGTTTTATAATTTTCATTAAAGAGGCTTTCACTGCCTTGGTTAGATAGGTTTATCCCTAGGTATTTTATTTTTTAACTATTATGAATATAATTGTTTTCCTGATTTCTTTCTTAGTGAGTTTGTTGTTGGTATATAGAAAAGATATTGATTCTTGTATGTTTATTTTGTATTCCACTAGTTTGCTAAATTTATTTAATATACAAGTCTTCTGGTAATGTCTTTAGAGTCTTCTAAGTATGGGATCATATGTAAACAGGGAGAATTTGATTTCTTCTTTTCCTATTTGTATCCCTTTATGTCCATCTTTTGCCTAATTTTTCTCACTAAAATTTCAAAGATGATGTTAATAAGAAGGGTAAGAGTCTACATTTTTCTCTTCTTCCTGATTTTATAGGAAATGCTTTCAATTTTCACCCATTCAGTATAATGATGGCTATGGGTTTTCATATATAGCCTTTATTATATTGAGATATGATATTTCTTTATCACTTTTTTCATGAAAGGAACTTGAATTTTGTCAAAGTCTTTTTTTTAATTATTGAGATGATCATGTGATTTTTTTCTTGATTCTGTATATGTGATGTATTATATTTATTGACTTGTATGTTGAACTGTCCTTGTATCTCTGGAATGAAATCAACTTAATCATGATATGTGATCTTTTTAATGAGGATGGCACATTTTTCTTTAGGTACCTAAACTGTAAGATAATTGCAGATATTACAATGAAATATTACATTTATTATTGTTTTTCTTATTCATTTACAATTGAGTTATAATTTGAGTGCTATATTTAAAGAATGGTGATAACATGTTTTAAAAGATAAAAAACTATTTCACTACTTGGCTAGGGAAAGTGTAATACAAGATTCTATCAGTTTGAGACTACTTTTTCTCTAACTGGTGATATCTGTGATCTCGAATCACTTTCTTTTATGGGATCTGATTTATTTTTCAATGGTTATATTCTATTTTCTTCAATTCCAACCTTCTACTAGTTCAGTTTTTATACTCAAGCATGGTAATTTGAACTTACTCCTAATAAATTACATCCTATTGGTGTGGGCTGAATATGTTCACTGTTCTGATAAAAACCTCATTTTAGTTCTTCATCTAATTTAAATAGAAAGTTTTTATTTATTCAACCACAATCATAACCTTTAAGTATTTTAACAGAACTTCATATCATTAATTTTTAAGAAATGGTTTTGATATATTAAAGGGCAGAATTGAAAAAGATTTGCTGATAATAAATATGTTAGGTCTTATAGGTCATATAGTCTGTATCACAATTACTCAGTTCTGTCATTCTACCACAAAAGCAGTCATTGCCAATATGTAAATGATGAAGAGAATTGTATTTCAGTTAAACCTTTACTTACAGAAATAATTAGCTGGATTTGACCTAAGCACAGTTCCACGCCCCCTGTAGGGGATGCTTGGATCAAATCCAGGGCATTGGTCATGCTGAGCATGTGCTCTGCCACTAAGAGTTACATCCCTAGATCCATAGGTAGTAGTTTTTGAACTGTTGTTTTAAAGATCTTGTAATTCTGTTTGCTCTATTAAGTGTTCATTTAGAACTAACATTAAAAATATATTAACACGAAAATATTCATCTGGACAACTACTTTAAATCTTGGTACAGGTGGTCTCTTTTGCATGAAAAATCCCTCCCCACACACCCACATTATTTACTTCTTATTGAGTGTTGCTGAATGAATAAAACATTTTTATAATAATTGGAATAGAGAAAAGTAGAATAATTTGAAAACTTACCTGGCATTTTGGGGTGCAGGAATTCATAATACCATATTCCTATTTTTTAAAAAATTTATTTATTTATTCTAATTAGGTATATATGAATGCAGAATGCATTTTGATTCATCGTACACAACTGCAGCACAACTTTTCATTTCTCTGGTTGTACACAATGAAGTGTCGTACCATATGTGCAGTCATACATGTTCCATCTTTGCTGCATCATACCCCCTCCCCTCCTCTGACTCCCCTTTGCCCCATCAAAGTTCCCCATCCCCCCCCCATTATGGATCAGCATCCATTTATCAGACAGAACATTTAGCCTTTGGTTTGGGGGGATTGGATTACTTCACTTAGCATGATATTCTCCAACTCCATGTATTTACCTGCAAATGCCATAATTTTCTTCTCTTTTAATTCTGAGTAATATTCCATTGTGTATATTTGCCACAGTTTCTTTTTTTCTTAATTTTTTTTTAGTTGTAGATAGACACAATGTCTTTATTTGTATTTATTTTATTTTTATGTTGTGCTGAGAATTGATCCCAGGGCCTCATGCATGTGAGGCAAGCACTCTCCACTGAGCTATATCACTGAGCTATCCCAGCCCTATACACAGTTTCTTTGTCTACTCATCTATTGAAGGGCATCTAGGTTGGTTCCATAGTTTAGCTATTGTGAATTGAGCTGTTATAAACATTGATGTGGCTGCATCACTATAGTATGCTGATTTTGTACACAGTGAAGTGTCATACCATATGTGCAGTCATACTTGTTCTTTTGGGTATAGACCAAGAAGTAGGATAGCTGGGTCAAATGGTGGTTGGTTCCATTCCAAGATTTCTAAGGAATCTGCATACTGCTTTTCAGATTGGTTGCACCAATTTTCAGTCCCAGCAGCCATGTATGAGTGTGCCTTTTGACCCATATCCTCACCAACACTTATTGTTGTTTGTGTTCTTGATAACTGCCATTCTGACTAGCATGAGATGAAATCTTAGAGTAGTTTTGATTTGCATTTCTTCAATTACTAGAGAACTCATAACATCATATTTCTGAGGGAACCAATTTGCCTTTTCAGCTTCCAAACTTTAAACATAATTCATTATCAGTAACTGTGATAATAAACTATGAAATTAAGAATTTTTCTCTCCCCCCCCCCCCCCCCGCAGCGGGTGGATACCAAGGATTGAACTCAGGGCCACTGGATTCACTGAGCCATATCCTCAGCTCTGTTTCTGTATTTTCTTTAGAGACAGGGTCTCACTGAGTTGCTTAGTGCCTCACTTTTTCTGACGGTGGCTTTGAACTCGAGATCCTTCTGCCTCGGCCTCCCAAGCCCCTGGGATTACAGGTGTGTGCCACCATGCCCAGCAGAATTTTTCTCTTCTTGATTACATAGTTTGATATCTATTTGATCTAAATTTCCATAATACCCAAGAGCTGACTTGATCTTTATGTGATAGAGTTGGCCATAGTGCTTAAAATTGGCCTTGAAAGTTGAGGCAGAATTTACTATTACTTTTCCATATTCCTTTGTTCCCTTTTCACTCACTAAAACACCCTGTGGGGTAGTCTATTTGACCAGCTGAAACTCTTCTTTTCTAGTCTCCCTTTCAGTGAGGGGGTGATTGCATGATGTGTGTGGCTCAGGAGGCCTTAGGAGAAGTCCCAAAGTAGTGACTCTGGGAAAGCTTGTTAAGATAGGGTTGACTCTGTTGGCACATGTTCTTTTGTTCTTTTCCTTTTTCCCACATCAAATAGTGCGGCCAAATCTTTAACAGTAATAGCTATCTTATAATGTACCAGGCAGGAAAGGACAAGGTTACAAAGGTATGTGCCTCACATCCTTGTTTGATGCTCTAGCCATGGACTGTCTTAACCTCTATATCTACTGTGGGGAGGGGTGTAAATAGTTCTGTCTCTTTTAATCATTATTATGTACAGCTGAACTCAGTTTCCCATCGTTTAAAAAGTAAATGCAGGCATGAATAATACTTAAATATTAAATTGACATTAGGTTATTTCTTTTGTTGTTAAACTCAGCATCCATTTATTTTCTGTAAAATAACATCATCATATTAACTTCATAGTATAAAATTGAACTGTATTTTGTGATTTGTTCATCATATGCAATTTTTAAAATATCTTCTCATTTTTTAAAAGCTGTAAGTTCAAGGAATTTGTACCTAGCTTGAGTTGTACATTTAACATGATAAATTAAAAAATGGAATTTTTGGAGAATATTTTTCATTTGAAAAGAGTTTGATGAACATTAGATAGGGCAAAGGGGAAGGAGGGGAAGGAAGCGGGCATTTGTTAGGAAAGATGGTAAAATGAGATGAACATCATTACCGTAAGTATATACATGAAGACACAAATGGTTTGACTCTACTTAGTAAACAATAAGAGACATGAAAAATTGTGCTGTATATGTGTACAATGAATTGAAATGCATTCTGCTGTCATGTATAACAAATTAGAGTAAATAAACAAATTTTTAAAAAAGGAAATAAAAGAGTTTGATGATGACCAAGAGATGAGGACCTGCCCTAGTATGGTGGTTTAATCTTGAATTCAACCAATATTTTAATGTTTCAAATATGTCTTTCTCAGTGTAATTTTTATTATGTGTCTGAATAGAAGTGACTACTCCCTTCTGCCTTAGAACAAACTTCAATAGTAATATCAATAACAGTTCATATACTTATTTGTTTATATGTTCATTTCTTGCTCAGGGCTTAGTACTATGATTGATGCTCAAAAGTATGTTTGGTGAATGAATAATTAAATAATATGTACTTGGTAGCTATTGAAATTGAAAAACACATTTTGATATGTACTTGCCCTAATTGATTTCCGTATCTCCACAAGATAGAGACTAAGAGAAATGCTCAGTTTTTCTTAATATTCAGTAAATTATGAAACTATACTAACAAGCCTAATTAGTAAACCAAAGAAAGATTAGTATCCTATAATATTATGAGAGAGGCTGTCAGTTTGTACTAAAACAACTCAACTTATTCCCTCATTTATCTTTCAACATTTAAGTATTGTTATGTCCATGTCTTTATTAATAAAGTGAATTTAATATGGTAAATTATTTTTACTGCTTATAAAATCACTATAGACTAGATAAAGCAGATCTAACTTACTTCTTTATTGCTTTTTTATATAAATTATATTTTTGTTTTGAACTCCAAAATATTCTAATTAATATTTTATCTAATTAAGCCCTAAATACTCTCCACTAATTGCTATAGGAATAATCAACTTTTTTTAAAACTTGTATTTCTATAAACAAGAATAGATAATTGTGTGAAAATTAACATGTGAAAAAAATGGCTCAGTGGGAATCATTATGCATCCTGAAAGCAATAATTGTCTCAAAACAGCAGAAATACACCTTCCCCCACCTGAACCATCAAGTAGAATGCAGAGATTATTTCCTGTTTTGTTCTTTATTAGTAAAAAGTTATAGGGCAATTTTGTGCTAATGGAGTCAGACTAATGAAGCATAATATTTTCAAGATATTATCAAGCATTAGAGACTGGTTTAATTTTTTAAAACTCATGAACAGAAAAAGCAGTTCTTTTTAAAAATTCATTAGATTTTTGGCATATACAAAGAATTTATTTGTAGTACCTTGCATCTCTTATTTAACTTGTAATTATATTAGCCTTTTATGTCTTTCCTGTACATGTCTGATGTTTCCTAATGGGTGAAAAGAGCTAAAACAAACAAAACACATTTTGACTTGTTTTTCTAGGTTATAACGTTGAAACAGATGTTAGGTTTTTCAGCTAAAGCCTTTCTCCTGCCCCTGTTAACGGACTCTAGAAGTCTTTGGGTATACTTACCTTCTATGTGTTTCTGATACTGGTGGGTAAGAATAAATGTCTGAAGCTGTTAAGAATGGCAAAGGAGAAAGGTGACATGAGTAGGCTACTGAATTACTCAGTCCTGGAACCATCCCACTCTTGTTACGAATTATGTGATAATAGTAATTCCCTTTTGTGATAAGAGTCATTTTGTTCTTGCTCTGCCTCCTAATGGAAAACCATGGTTTTGGTTTGTTTGTTCATTTGTTTCTGGTTCATTGTAATTATATATAGTAGCGAGATTCATTATGTAAAAGCAGTTTCAAAAGTCAGCCACTATTCCTTCATTTATAATACCTAAATTTGAAGCTACCATCCTCTGCTACTCACTCATATCTGTTGTGATTATTTCTTCCAAGAGTGAACAGTTTATTTGGTTCATATTGAATAGAACTGTTATCACCATTCTAATGGCAATAAAGGTTTTATGGTACTCTTCCATGATCACAGCTTGATTTACTTGGTTTAGGTTTTTTCATAAAATGGATGACATTAAGACACTGTATGAATATGTAGGACATTTATAATTATCTGCTTGTACTTAAGAGCAATGCTTTAAACTCTTACAGAAGTGCTATAGACTGATTTGGTATGCAATCAAAGTAAATTCTATTGTTTTTTTAGTTTTCAATATGAAAATTTATGACCAAAGAGTAAGAATTACAGATTCAAATCCATTGTTTAAATAATTTCTTTAGATTTTTTTTAAACCTAGGGTTTATTCAGTTTTAATTTTAAGTATCAACATGAAATTGACAGTAATAATAACTTCAGAATGAATATCCAGGGGGAAAATGCCCCAAAGCAGCTTTTTCGGTATATCTGGAGCATATGCTAATAGCCTAATGTACATTTAAGACTTGTGTATGAGTGTACTTAAAAAATATGGGAATGTGTGATAACCTCAGGAATTTGGGGAAGATAAGAAGTGAAAATGACAAAGGATTGAGGACCAAAAAGGTTGGGAAAATGAGAGGTACTTGGGAAAGAGGCAGATATGCCACTCTCCATGGGTAGGCCATGGGCATAGCACATTTGAAGCTGTAATACTACCACATAGCCACATGCCTTTGCCATCTGGAAAATCATATAAAATCAGAACTGGCCCAGGTTTCCTCTACATTTATAAACATCTCTTTCTAGCCTGGTCCTTAAGTATTTGTCAACATTTTATGGTAGTGTCTCAAAGAGTAGAGCATTTCTGTTCTGCAAGATGAAAAGAGCTGTAGAGATCTGCAAGATGCATATAATTAACATTACTGTGCAGTTAAAATGGTTAAGATGGCAAATTTTATGTTTGTTTTAAGATGATTGATTTGATAATTAAGAAATTAGGGACTGGGGTTGTAGCTCGGTGGTAGAGCACTTGCCTAGCACTTGGAGGCACTGGGTTCTCTCCTCAGCACCACATAAAAATAAATAAGTAAAATAAAGATATTATGTTCATCTACAATTAAAAAATGTTTAAAAAACAAGAAATTAATTTTTTAATTTTTTTTTCAGGTGTATGGTGGCTGATGAAGTAAGTATTTTCACATCTTTTATAAAATTATACAACAAATTTTTAATGAACTCTATTTTCCATAGTCACTATTCTCCTTTGGTTTTCCATGATTATATGTGTTTATGTAAAAAGAGAGTGATGAGGGAGAAAGATATGCAGGGTGGTAGAAGAAGAAGAAAGAATGAGTATGTATTAGTGTGTTTGTGTGCCGGGGTGTGCCTGGGTGTGTATGTGTGTGTTTGCAAGGCATATATCTGGGAAATATGTTAATATTAGTCACCCCCAATTTTATATTGTTTCCTGGGATGCACAAATGTGTTTTGAAATGTAGCCACTCGAAAACTGAACTCTTCCTTTCATAGTACTGCTTGAGTAAAACCTGAATTTTAATTATTTTGTTTTAAAGGTTATTGTTAATGGTTTCCTATGAATATTAAATAGTGCTAAAATCCATTTTATTTTCACTAAACACGTTTATACAATTAAATGGCATGTACTTATCTCATATATGTCCATTTTAATGTTTTCTTGGTGAAATTGAAGCTCTTGTTACATGAACTATGATACTCAAGTACTTTCTGAGAATATTATAGTACAAATCAAAGTAATTTTAATACCAGTTTGAGAAATGTATTGCTGTTTTCATGATGTTTTTAAGAAAAATAGCAAAACATACTTTTCAAAATACATTAGAAATGAAAGAACAGGAAACAATAAAAAATAGAAGTGGAATCTAGTTTTTAACTCTTCTAATTATTGTGTTTTAATCTTAGTTAAATATAAACTCCCATCAATATTTCATCTCTACAGTCTCTTTTTCAGGAAGAAAATGAGCAAGAATATTTGTGAATACTATGTAAAAAAGTTGATGTTGGGATTCTCTGTTCATGCTGACTTGTAATTACCTAACTTTTTAGTTTAGATTTTTCATTCTATTTAAACTAGATGTTATTACTGGAAAGTTAATCATAGCCTATGAAGGATTTGAGCAATATAATTGGAGAAACAAGACACAGACGTTTAGAAGCAATTAACAGAAATTTCTCTTTCAGAATAGCAAGAGTTTCAACAGGCTCTCCTTAATTAATTTTAAGAATCCAAAATGACTTCACAAGGCTTGTGTTTTTTAGTACTTGAATATGTTTTCATGAAAGAATGTAAATTCATTTTTCAAAACCTCTAAGCTAGTCACTCTAACCATTTTCTCTTACATAGTATCTATGTGTCAAATATGTATGTGATATATATGTATGTGTCTGTGAATATTATTTCAAAATAGTCCAGTTTTAGGGGAGGTACTGGGGAATGAAATTGACCAAATTATGTCACATATGAATATATAACAACTAAGTCCACTATTATTTATAATTTTAATGCACCAATGCTGTGTGGTATATGTGTGTGTGTATGCCACTTTTATGTCCACAGAAAATATAAAAGTTAACACCATTATTGATGATCTTCACAAGTAAGTCATGAGGAAATTTTAGAGGTCTTGATACATCATTGGTACCTTGGTCTTAACTTGATTTTCAGAGATTTGAATAAGCCTTTAGATTAAAGGCTTATAGATTACTATGGAATCTCTCATTAATTGAGAGAAACATTTGGTCAGCACCTTAATCCCTGTTAACATTTACATAATTCTCCAACAAACCCCTCTTCTCCTCAGTGAACATTATACTTGAGCATGCAGAGTTCTTGATGAATCCTTAGCCAGCATATCTTCATTATATTGATTGCTTTTCATCACTTTTTATCATAGCATCTTTCACATGTTGAATTATTTGTCATCTTTCAAAACCTTATTTTTTACTTTAATAAGTTTAAAACAGCCTTTTAATAGTTCCACAATTGCATTTTTCATAATGATTTTCACTAGGATTTTAAAGACTGATTCTTTGCCACCTAAGGGACTTAACAGGGTTTGTGATGTTAAATTCTATTAATAATATTAATTAAGAAAACTTTCTCACCTTTACACATTAGTATGAAAAGCAGGCTATAGAAATTAACAGTCTAAGATCACAACTCTTAACCACTAATATTCTCTATTTGTGATAGATTTGAAATGCAATTTTTTTGGAATATTACTGAGTTGCTGTAGATGAAAGTAAATCAAAAGTGCTGAAGTAGAAAGAACGTGTATATATGTAAATTATATGAACTTCAGTTTGACCTTCATTTTATTTCCTATACTGTTCTCCTTTTGCTCTTATCATAAAATGGTATGAAGTTAAAGAAGGAAATGCATTCTGTAATTTGAAGGTCAACCACTTTTTGATCGTTAAATTCAAAAATATATTTTGATAATGATGAGTATTTGACTCATCAAATAGCTGGGAGCCTTAGGAAAGCAATTTTACATCTGTGTTATTGAACCTACTATTTTTTAGATGCTTGAATACCCACTTGGAGTATTGTGTAATTTAACTGTCTGCTGTGATGTTTCTTCCCTAGATTTAGAAACACATGACTTCCTTCACTGGTGTTACCCACCGCTTAGTATCTTTCCACTATTATCTTTTTTTTAATGTTTAGTCTTTGGAGGACTATATAATCCACCTTCTTGATGTCATTAGTTTAAAATTGAAATGATTTAATTTATTTAATTGTGTGATCATGTGTTTCAGTTGTAAAACTACTTCTGATAAGCAACAGTGCTGCAACATTTAATAAAATGAACTTTTTAAACTTAGCTTAAACTCTTAATTATTTCTTTTTTCCTTTCTCTTATTTTAACACTATTGTTGTTTCAAGGACTGTATAGTGAATATACAGAAACACTTATGAATTTGCATTCCATAAATAATAGATTCAGACAATAGTCTATAGTCAGGATTTTGCAGCATTATATTATACATTTTTTTTTTTTTTGTACCAGGGATTGAACTAAAGGGTACTCGACTGCTGAGCCACATCCCCAGCCCTATTTTATATTTTATTTAGAGACAGGGTCTCACTTAGTGTTTCACTTTTGCTGAGGGTGGTTTTGAACTTGCAACTCTCTTGTCTCAGCCTCCTAAGCTGCTGGGATTATAGGTGTGCGCCCATGCCCAGCTTCACGTTGTTTTTTTTTTGTGTGTGTGGTGTTGGGGATTGAACCCAGGGCGTTGTACACGAGAGGCAAATATTCTACCAACTGAGTTATATCCTCAGCCCTATATATTATTTTTTAATAATTATTTTTAAGCACTGTTCTTGTTTTTCATTTGAGAATTATTAAAAATGTTCATTCACAAATAGATAATGTAAACATGAAAAAGTTTCACATTAACACAAACCAGGTAATTCAGTTGGCTGGTATCTGAGGAAAAGTACTAAACCTACATATTTTCAAAATTAATTTTTTAAAAAATAAATGACAGCGGAATGCATTACCATTCTTGTTACACATATAGAGCACAATTTTTCACATCTCTGGTTGTATATAAAGTATGTTGACACCAATTCATGTCTTCATACGTGTACTTTGGATAATGATGTCCATCACATTCCACCATCCTTGCTAACCCCCTGTCCCTCTCTTTCCCTCCCACACCTCCGCTAGAGTTTGTCTATTTCTCCCATGCTCCCCATCCCTACCCCACTATGAGGCAGTCACCTTATATCAGAGAAAACATTCGGCATTTGTTTTGGGGGGATTGGCTAACTTCATTTAGCAGTATCTTCTCCAGCACCATCCAGTTGAGTTTGAAAAACTTTATCAGATTTCTTTGCAGACAGAAATCTGCAGGTATCTGGAAATGCTGAAAGAACCCCTTTGGAAGGTTCTTTCTGCCCAGAAAACTTTAAAATTGAAATGGTGATTTAGACTCTCCCAATATTAACTTTATAGTTGTGAGGACTAAGAAATTAAATTTAACATGAAGTTTTAGTTTTCCTTTTATATGAGCCTACCCGTGTTTGACAAAGCAAGCTAAGATTGCAATTTTTATTTTATTGTCTTCTATAGTTCCTAGTTTTCTTTCATCCTGCCCTAGTTGAATTTAACATGCTCTTCTTTTTGCTCTTTCTATTTCCAGTTCATAACTCTTCATTTCAGCCCACGTTTTCTGAATGAATGAATAAGTGAAATAACTGATTAAATAGTTTATACTTAAATCTCACATGGCATGATCTGTCCTAGTGCTTTACATGTATTATTTAATCCCCATCACAACCTGTGGGTTTGTGTTATTATTATTTGTTCTCTTTTTACATACGAAAACTGAGGGATAGTAAATTAAGTAGATTGCCCAAGAATATCCATCTAAAATAGCCTGGGACTTGGTATTTGACCTGAAGTAATCTAGTACCCAAGTCTATCAGTTACTTTTTACTTATTTATTTTATTTTTTTGCTATTGGGGATTGAATGCAGCAGTGCTTAACCACTGAGCCCCATCCCCAGCCCTTTTTTTAATATTTTATTTAGAGACACGGTCTCTATAAATTGCTGAGGCTCTTTGAACTTCATCTTCCTGCCTCAGCCCAGCATGTTTACTGTTATATATAAAATTTCAGGGTACCAGACTTTACTTCTTTTCTTTTCTTTTTTTATTTTAATTTTATTTTTTACAATAGTAGGGATTGAACTCAGGGGTGCTCTGCCACTGAGCTATATCCCCAACCCTTTTTTATTTTTGTTTTCAGATAGGGAGTCACCACTAAGTTGCCAAGCCTGGCCATAAATTTGGAACCTTCTGCTTCAGCCTCCCAGATTGCTGAGATTACAGGCACCCAGCTTGTTTTAACATATTTTTTTACTTTTAGCACTATACTGTGCTTCAGACTCATCTCATATGTATTCTACCCCAGTTCTAAAATCAGTTATTTCTCCAAGAAAATTAATTTGTTTTATTGAAGAATGATGCTAGAATGAGGATCTGGGTACTGCATGTGCTTATTTTTACTGAGGCATCTTTCCTTCTAGGTTCTATTAAGCTGACAGAAAAGGAGATAAATGTATGTATATGAACTTTCATATATTTATACTCAGATATTTGTAAATATTTGTATCCATAACTATCTGTAGCTCTAATAAAGTTAAGTATGAGTTTATACTGATATTCCAACTCGAATCCATTAACACATTGATTTTTCTTGCCTCTTCCACTTGTTTGTCTGTAATTCCCCATTCAAACAATGAGAATCTTGACTCCCACTATTTGCCACCATTAATTATTTCAATTCCAGTGTACATGTATGGTAGTTAAATGGTTGACCTGTGTCCTTATGTGAGATAATTTTATTAACTAGAGTACAGTGCTTTACCAGATGATTATACAGAATAGTTTTACTGTCCTACACAATCCTATGTTTTTCTCTTAATTCCCATTGGACCTGAATCTTGGCAACCACTGATATATTTAGTGACTGGAGCATCATTAATCCTAATTATAATTAATGATTCTAATTTTATGACAATAAAGTTTTTCATGATGTTTCTATTCATTTAGTAATATTCATTAAAGTGACCTCCATGTCTTTTTGTAGCTTGATAACTTATTCTTTTTATCATTGAATAACACTGCATTACATGGATATACCACAATTTGTTTTTCTGTTCACCAAGGTGAAGCAACATCTTGATGACTCCCAGTTTTTGACCATTATGAATAAAAACTTGAGCTTTTTGTGTGGACACAAATTTCCCAGTCAGTTAGGTAAATATCTAGGAGTACCATTGCTGTACTATATGTTATATTAGTTTTCTAGAACCACCCTAAGAACCACAAATTGATGGCCTAAAAAGGTTTTTTTGTTGTTGTTGTTTCTATTACAATTCTGGAGGCTAAGATTTTGAAATAACTGTTCAGCAGGGTTGGTTTCTTCTAAGAATTCTGAGGAATAATCTGACGCCTTTCTTCTAGTTTTCAGTGAGGGCTAACAATCCTTGACAGTCTTTGGCTTGAAGATACATCACTTCATATTCATTCATATTCCCCCTACCTCCACAAAGACTATTCATTTCCAGAATTACTTAGGTCAGTACCTAAGTAATTGTGTGTGTGTGTGTGTGTGTGTGTGTGTGTGTGTGTGTCTGTGTGTGTGTGTGTGTGTCTGTCTTTTATTAGGAAACTAATCCAAATGAATTTAAGGCTTACTCTCCTCTACTATGACCTCATGATTAATTAATTTATATCTGCACTGAATTTATTTCCAAATAAGTTCATATCCTGAGGTACTAGAGGCTAGGATTTCAACATATCTTTTGAGACAGAGCATCAAATTCAACTCAAAATCTGTGGTATGGCTGTTTACTTTTGTTAGTTAACTGTCAAAACTGTCTTGCATATTGGCTATACAATTTTGTGTTCCCACTAGCACTGAATGTGAATTCCTCTTGTTTTGCATCCTCACAAGCAGTTGGTGTTATAGTTTGGATGTGAGGTGTCCCACCCAAAAACTCACCTGTAAACAAAGCAAGAAGGTTCAGAGGAGAAATGATTGGGTATAGCCTTAGTGTAGTCCGTGAGTTAATCACTGACTGAAGTGGTAGGATGCGGCTAGAGGAGTTGGGAATTGGGTGGCTTTGGGATAAATTTATACCTGGAGAGTGGAGTTTCTTTTTCTGCTTCCTGATCACTGTGATGTGAGCCACTTCCCTCTGCCACACTCTTCTACCATGATGTTCAGCCTCACCTTGAGCCCTGAAGAATGGAGCCAGCCTTCTATGGACTAAGACCTCTGAAACCATGAGCCCTCAAATAAACCTTTTCTCCCCTATAGTTGTTCTGGTCAGATTCTTTAGTCACAACAGCAAACAAGCTGACTAAAACAGTTGATATTGTCATTTTTCTTTCAGCTATTCTCACAAATGTGTAGCAGTATCTTATTGTTGTTTTAATTTACAATTCCCTAAAATCTTTTCATATACTTATGTGTCATCTGTATATTTTCTTTGATAAGTCTCTGTTTTAGCTCTTTGCCTTTTGTGTGTATGTATATGTTTTATTGGATTGTTTGGGGTTTTTTTGCTGTTGAATTTTGAGAATTCTAGCTTTTCTCCTGTTATCTTCTAAGAGTTTGTTTCACATTTTACATTAGTCCTATCATCCATTTTAAGTTAATATTTGTGAAAATTGTTACATTTATATCTAATATTTTTTGCTGATAGATACCCTGTTTTCCAGTGCTGAAGCACCAATTGTAAAAAAGATTATCTTTTCTCTGTTGTCTTCCTTTGTTGAAGATCAGTGGCCATATTTCTGTGACAATACCACACTGTCTTGATTACTATAGCCTTATAGTAAGTCTTGAAATTGGGTAGTGTTCATTCTCCAACTTTCTTCTTCAATATCATATTCTGTATCCTAGGTCCTTTTTTACTTTCCTTACAAACTTTAGAATTATTTGTCATTGGTATTTGCATTGGGGTATTACATTCAGTCTAAAGATCAAGTTGGGAAGAATTGAAATTTAAAACAATTTTTTTTCTAATTAGTTATGACAGCAGATTGCATTTTATTTCATTGTATACAAATGGAGCAAACTTTTCATTTCTCTGTACATGATGTAGAGTCACACCATTCGTGCAATCATACATGTACCTAGGGTAATGATGTCCTTCTCATTCCACCATCTTTCCCACCCCTGTACGCCCCCCCTCACTCCTCTTTGCCCAATCCAAAGTTCCTTCATTCTTCCCATACCCTCTTCCCCCATTATGGATCAGCATCCACTTATCAGAGAGAACATTTGGCCTTTGGTTTTCGGGGATTGGCTTACTTCACTTAGCATGATATTTTCTAACTCTATCCATTTACCTGCAAATGCCATAATTTCATTCTTCTTTATATACCACATTTTCTTTATCTATTCATCTATTGAAGGATACCTAGGTTGGTTCCATAGTTTAGCTATTGTGAAGTGAGCTGCTATAAACATTGATATGACTGTTTAACTATAATATGCTGATTTTAAGTCCTTTGGGTATAGTCCAAGGAGTGGGATAGCTGGATCAAATGGTAGTTCCATTTTTCTAAGGCATTGCCATACTGCTTTCCAGAGTGGTTGTACCAATTTGCAGTCCCACCAGCAACATATTAATGTACCTTTTCCCCCACATCCTCGCCAACAGTTACTGTTGCTTGTGTTCTTGATAACTGCCATTCTGAGTGGCATTTACATTTGTCCTGTCATCCATTTTTTATTTGCATTTCTCTAATTACTACAGATGTTGAACATTTTTTTCATATATTTGTTGATCGATTGCATTTCTTCTTCTGAGAAGTGTCTGTTCGTTTCTTTGCCCATTTGGGTTATTTGTTTTTGGGATACCTAGGTTGGTAACGCAGTTTAGCTAGGAAGGAAGGAAAAAGAAAGGGAGATAAAGAAAAAGAGAAGACTCTTTGTGTCTTATTGATTTGTTGTTTTTGTTGTTGAGTTGAAACCGTGTGTATTAATTAAGAAAGATTCACATTTTTTTCACTGTGCCTTTATAATAGTAGTTCCAAGATTTATTTTAAAGATTCTTTAAGATTATCTATTGTAGGTAGTCATCATCTATTATCTATTGTAGGTAATCATCATCTGCAAATGGACAATTCTTCCTTTATAATATGTAGATCTTTTATTTCTTGACTAGAAAATAAAGTTGTCTAGGTCTTCCAGTTCAGTGCTGTATAGGATTGATGAGAAAAGACGTGCCTGCTTTATTCCTAGTCTTAGGAGGAAAGCATCTTGTATCTCACTATTGAGTGTGATGATAGCTATAGATTTTTAAAAGATGTTCTGTATCAAATTGAGAAAGTTCCTCTCTATTCATAGATCATGGATAGCTTTTGGATTTTATCAAATGCTTTTATTATGTTAATTTATATAGTCATTTGATTTTTTCCTATTATTTGTTGATGTGATGAACCACATTTATTGAATATTCTGTCCTTTTCTCAAGCCCATTTAAAGTCATCATTCAAAACCTTCTCTTGGCACTACCTCTATACCACCATCCTTGTTTGCCTCTTAGTACCCTTTTATTCTCTTTTCTGCTGCAGTTTGAGTCATGTTCTGCACCCTTTATCTTATTTTCTCCACAGATCAGAATTCCTAGGTGTAAAGCCATGTCTAACTAGCACAAATATCTGGGGAATAGTGTATTTTCAGTTAATACCTTCTGAACAAATTAATGAAGGAAGGAAAAAGAAAGGGAGATAGAGAAAAAAAGAAGACTCTTTTTGTCTTATTGATTTGTTGTTTTTGTTGTTGAATTGAAACCGTGTGTACTAATCAAGAAAGATCTTTTCACCTGGATAAGAAAACCGTCTTGTATATTGGTCACCAGTACTTTAAATCAAGTCCATGCTTACTACCATCCACCTCCAGTTATTTCAGACATATAGGTGATGAAGACAAGAATCCTTTAAGTGGGTTTGGGGGTTTGGGGATTCTTGTTCCTTTGGGCTGATATAACAAAACTACCATGGACAGCAAATATTTCTCATAATCCTGGAGGCTAGGAAGTCTAATAACAAAGTATTGATGGGAGCCACTACCTGGTTCATAGACAGTGTATTCTTGATGTGTCCTTACATGTCAGAAGCAGCAACAGAGCTGCCTGAGATCTTTTTAAAGAGGATACTAGTCTTATTTATGATGTCTCCACTTTTATGACCCAATCACTTTGCAGAGTTTCCACTTCTTAATACTATCACACTGGGGGTTAAGATTTTAATGTATGAATTTTAAGGGTAAAAAATATTCAATCCATGACAGGGATCTTTAGAAATATAAAAAAATGTTAAATGTCTGCTATAGAATCTTCATGGTTTCCTAAATAAATTCAAGTTATGCTTCAATCTGATAATTTTTTTTCTTTTGCAGTACGGGGAATTGAACCTAAGGATGCTCTACCACTAAGCTATATCCCCCAGCCCCAACCCACACCCTTTCTAAGCATTATCTAAATATTTATTTTTTATTATATGTTCGTTCTCTCTCTCTCTCTCTCTCTCTCTCTCTCTCTCTCTCTCTCTCTCCCTCCCTCTCTCTCTCTCTCTCTCTCTCTCTCTCTCTATATATATATATATATATATATATATATATATATATGACAGTAGAGTGTATTTTGACATATACATATATGGAATATAATGTATTCTAATTAGGATCCTATTCTTATGGTTGTACATGATGTGGAGTTTCCCTGGTGGTGTATTCATATACGAACATAGCAAAGTTATTTCCGATTCATTCTACTGTCTTTCCTATTTCCATTCCCCCTCCGTTCCATTTATTCTCTTTTGTTTAATCTGAGAATCTTTTAAACCCCAGCCCTTTTAATTTTGAGACAGAGTCTTGCTAAATTGCCCAAGCTAGAGACTCAAACTTGTAATCCTCCTGTCTCAGCTTCATGAGTTACTGAGTTTACAGGCTTACCACTGTGCCCAGCTCAATCTGAAAATTTTTATCTTGAATGCTATTTCTGACGTAATAATTTATTTGAAAAATGTTTATATTGCTTTGAGAAAGCTTAAGAACTGCTCTTTTTTAGATTATTAGATTTTTTTGTGTTCTCTTTTTGTATATTACAGTGAAGTAAGTCACGTACTTTTCTTAAGCTTTATCTAATTTTACTCATCAGTGACCTAAAAGTGTTCCGAAGAATGATTCAATCTTTGGCATTTTGTGCAAATTCTAATCTTCTCATCTTCTTTCAAACTCTTTAAAGCTGATTTAGAAAATTAAAACTAGAATCTATTTTTTAATAATGATAAGATTTTACTGTATTTTGAAATTTTATGTATTTAAGCCTATGAGAAATGAAATATTTCTAGAGTCAAAGATTTTAGGACAGCCAATCATTCAAAAGAAAATTTTTTAACTATAAAGATTTTGTAGGAAATATTTTTTCAATATTTCTGCTTCTTTCAACATTATACTCTGAGCATAATTTAACCTTTTTTGTTGCCTTAACAGAGAAGGTCAACTACTGAGATAAATGAGGCTCTTTATATTATTAATATTTTAAGCTGTTTTAAGGTATGTGTCTACTCTTCATTTTTGCAACTCCAGAGCCTTTTTCTTCCCAGTCCTAAGTGAGTTGCCAGCCAAAATAAAATGGCTCTTTTTTTTTCTACTTTTACAATTATTGATCCTGAGGCTATTAATGATAAACAGTTTTACAATAGATAAGTAAACAAATACTATCTGCTGAATATGCTCATCACTTTTCAATACATTTTTGTTTGAAATCTATATTTTAGGTTATTTTATAATATATCAATAGCTCAGAGATTAAGTTAGCTATCTTACTTTTTTGTTTCAACATTAAATCCTAGCATTTATAACTTAATTTATTCCAACATTTTCATGATATTTACTCTAACTTCTTAGTTAACTATAAGTTTAATGAACTATTTGTACTATTTTTAATATCACTACTATCTCATTAAAATAAAATCAAGGGACTAGGGTTGTGGCTCAGTGGTAGAGCACTCACCTCACACGTGTGAAGACCCTGGATTCGATCCTCAGCACCACATAAAAGTAAATAAATAAAACAAAGGTTAAAAAAAAACCCTAATTTAATTTCTATTATTTATTACTATAGTCATTATTGATTTGCAAGTAACATTTATTTTTATTCCTAACCCAACTTAAATTTTATTTCTGAGGAAACTTTTTAAAATAATATTTTCATTAAATAATATTAGATAATATTTTCATTAAATTTTCTTGAAGTCCAGATGTGTTACATTTTCTTTCGTCATCTGGTTTTATAAAACTAGAATCAATTTTTTTTAATTTGACATGGCTAATATTCAATAAATTAGAACTGTGACTAGCATATAATGAACTTATAATTTTGACATATCTCATTTCTTTTTATAGATTAAATTTGAACTCGTTAAGTAATAATTGATGGATTCTGCAATTTTGAGCCTATTCTGTACATAGATTAAGAAATTTTATACCATTATTAATTCTACTAGAAGACAGTGAAGAGAAAGAACACAGAAATTATTCAATAATATCTTTGGTCATAGTGGGAAAACAAAGAGATATCCCTATCCAGTAAAAATATCAGAAAACAAATATATTTCCCTTGCTTTAATTCTACCCTAGAGTTCATGATGACATTGCATTATAGGAAAAATTAGGCTTAACTATGTCTAATACAGAAGTAACCTATATAAACTCTATCCTAGAGAAGAGAATTGTATAGTTAGGACCCAGGAAATAGTTTCTTTTTAGACAAAAAGATTGTCTGTAAAAATACATATAACATTTAATTCTTAACTATAAGTACTTTAAAAGCAACGATAATTTTCTGTTTCTTATTGCTTAATAATCCTACTTTTTTTTCTGTATTACCTAAATAGCAACTTTTATTTTTAGTAGCATTCCAAGTCTTTTTCTTAGACTAGCAAAATTGATGTAACAACCTTATTTGCTTCACATTCTTGTTTCCATTTCTGCAGAAATGTTTCCATTTCAGCCTAATCTCAGGCTTTTGGGTCCTTTCTTTCTGTTTTATTCTTTAAAAAGTATCTACTAAACTCACTAGGATTTCATTTTGTTATCTGTGCCATTTTGGCAACTAGTAGTTAATTACTAGCAGTTTCTTTTCTTGTTGCTTGTTTCCTTTTTCATTTTATATAACCATTTAAGCAAATTAATTCTTAGTTATCTTTCTAAAAAACTTTTGTTTTGTTTGCTTGTTTGTTTCTTACCAAGCTTTCCTTTTTATTTCCTTGGTGATATGTACATAATAACCATTTTTAAATAGCCTCATTTCTGAAACTAAGTAGGGAATCTCTGACATTGCTTAATTAACATTTTTTAAAAATACTGAATTGAGATGTAGAGTTCGTTCTCATGGTTCTAAAGTGATTGCTATGTGTCAATGCATAAATTGACAGATGAATCCAAGTAATTGTTCAACTGAAGCATTCCAGTAACCTTGCAAAAATTATATCTCTGGAACTGTTGATTGATTTCCTTTGGATTGATTTGCATTTGATTGCTTGTTTTGAAAGCAGAAATATTTTTCTTTTGTTACAAATAAGTAGTGGCTTGTTTATTTACTTAACTGTAATTGTTATATGTCATTATATACCCACTGAAAATATTATTTTAATATACTTATCTGAATTTCAATATAAGACTAATTGTGACTTCAAATTATACTGTTGCTACATTAGAAAAAGGATATAAAGCATTGCACTGTAATTATGTACCTTGCTAAGCAAGAGATTTACTCATGATCTTTTATAAAATAGCTAGCTGAACTGATCTGTCAATGACAATAGTCAGGTTTGCCAAATGCAAATTCTCACAGTATGCCTTTGTTTCCTAGACCTCATATTGATAAACTTTTGAAAGAACCTTTTATTTATATTTGTGATCAATTAATTCAGTTTCATTATAAACATAATTTGTATTTTTCATTCTCTTAAAAATGCATTATACTTCATTTCTTTATCTGAAAATTTCATTGATATAAATTATTTTGCATTTGTTAAGCAGTTAAGTTTAATCTTTGATGCTTAAATATAGCACATCGATTAACTGCCTGAAATAATAAATAATCAAATGGATTTTTAAATTAGTTTTTCTTTCAGAGATTTTATCAGACTTCTAAAGTTAGTCATTTTCTGTTAAATGGCAAGTTCATCTAAATAGATTATGAAGTTAGAAGCCAAATTCTGCTGTTGGTAAACTTTTTCTACATTCCGTATGGCAAGATAGAAATCACTGTGTATTTATTGTTGTTGTTGCTGTGTGGTACTGGGGATCGAAGCCAGGGAGGGCACTCTGCCACTGAATTAAGTATGTCATTTTTTTTTTAGCCATGTCTTATGACTAAAATTAAATGTGAATATCACTAAAAATTTTGAGTTAGAATAGAATGCTGCCTATGTTAGAGATATAACTTAATCTTTAGAAAACACATTAAGCTATGTTCAGTAATTTCTAAATTTTGAAATTTACAATATTGAGATTGGTATTTTTTATTGAGTGAAACTTTTCTCAAGAAACACATAAATTGTATGAAAGATGATTTATCAAGAGCTCTGTAATGTTTGGAACAATCAATAAAAAAAAAAAAGAAACACATAAATGATTTTTATACATTTTCCTACTTACGTCCTTGAAATGAGTAATATATAGTCTTCACATTGGTAAAATGAAAAATCCAAGTATTGAAAATCCTCAGTTGGAAAAGTAACTTACTCTGAGTCTTAACCTAATAATGAGTAGAAGTATTCAGGATAAAAAAGAAATTGTTGGGACAAAAATCATGCAATGCTAGGCTTTTTCAGTTTTTACCTGTTCATTTTCCCATGTGGGTTTGACTGATATTTTTAAATTACTTCTTTCATTCTAAAATATATGTATGTTTAACTTATGCACCTCTGTTTTTCGTTCCTTCTCCCATGTCCCTCTTCTTTTATCTCCAGCATCGGAAAACATTAGAAGACTGTATAAGAAGCTGCAGTCTAGATGTTGACATAAAACACCAGTTTAAGGCCCAGAAATTTAGCCTGGTGTGGTGGTGCATGTCTGTAATTCTAGCAGCTTGGTAGGCTAAGGCAGGAGGATTGCAAGTTTGAAGCCAGCCCTTGCTACTTAATAAGGCCCTAAGCAACTTAGCAAAATTCTATCTCAGAATTTAAAAATAAATAAATAAATAAAGACCGAGGATATGGCTCACTGGTTTAGTGCCCCTTGGTTCAATCCCTAGTACCAAAACAAAAAACCCCAGAAATTTACTACTCTTTCAAAGAAGCTCCCCCTCCCTCACCAACCCATCCTTTAGTGTACCCTGTTTCAGAGTAATGTTTCAGAAATAGATATGTACACAGCATGAAAGACTTAATGAAACTCAAAAGTCTGAATTTCCTTCCCTAAAACCCCTTGAAGTTACTGCCTGTAATGGCAAGACTAATAACCAACCAACCAACCCTCCCTCCCTTTTTCCCTCCCTCTCTACTTTCTCTCCAACCCTTTCTTCCTTTCTGAGTCTTTTTTTATATCCTTCAGTCATTACTAACTGGATCAGATTTACTATTTTTCTTTTCAGTATACTATTTTTCAAATTGTTATTTACTGGTTGTGTTTATCAGTTTTTCATCATCATGACCCAAATATATGACAAGAACAACTTAGAGAAGGAAAAGTTTATTTGACTCACAGTTTGAGAAGTTTCCCAGCCATTTTTTTTTTTTAATTTTTAATTTTGAGACAGGATCAATTGCCCAGGTTGGGTTTGAATTCGTGATCCTTCTGCCTTAGTCTGCTGAGTTATTGGAATTACAGGGGTGTGCCACTGCACCCAGCTTAAATTCTTAAGTTAATACTTAGGTATTACTAATATTAATACCATTTTTTTCTCTGGATTCCTTTAGGTATCTTAGTATTTGATCACATTATTTGTAACCAATAGATTTTTTTTTTTTGGCCAACTCTTTTTTAATATTTTTATCTTTCAGGGATGCAGATGTAGCTCTGTGGCAGAGTACTTGCCTAGTGTGTGCCAAGTCCTGGGTTCAATCCCCAAAAAAGAAAGAAACAAAAAAACTAAACAATATTGTATCTAAATATATCTTTAATTTCTTTCTCTGGCTTTTAATATAAATGATAATGCTTTTTTTTTTCTCCATTAAGCATGGAATATCCTTTGGGGTTAAGATATAGACTTTTTTCATATGGAGTTATTATCTTTTTTAGTAATTGTTCATAATCTAGGTCTTTTTATTCCATACATTTATTGATTCATTATAATTACACAAAATGGTGGAAATAATTGTTACATATTGGTGTATGCACCCAGTTTGGCCATTGTCATTGTCCAGTATTTCCCCTTTCCCTTCCCCCTCCCTTTCCCTTCTCTGTTTGCTCTACTTTCCTGATCTCCCTTTAATAATATAGAGCTTTTAAAAATAATCAGGAATGAAAGTTAAATTTAAAGATTATTATTTGACATTCTTCCTTTGATCTATTAGTATCATGAATTATAGTAACAGATTTTCTGTTACTGTCTGTTCTTGGACTTAAAACTCCTCTTAGTTATTATGTATTATTTTTTTAAAAAAACATTTTTTAGTTGTTGATGGACCTTTATTTTATTTATTTATTTACATGTGGTGCTGAGAATTGAACCCAGTGCCTCACACTGAGCTATAACTTCAGCCCCATTTATGTATTCTTTTAATATTCTACTAAATTGTCTTTTCTAAGAGTTTACTGAAAATGTCTATACCAGTACTCACACAGAAGATTGATCTTGATCCTTTTTGCTGCCCTTTATATCTGGCATCCATGTTATGTTGACTTTTAAAAATATTTTGTAAAGAATTTAGAAATGATACCGGTAGACGTTAGAAAATCGGGAGCGCACTCTAACTTCTGGTTTCCGAGGGTGGACTCCGACTTTGGTCTCTGCACTGAAGATTGGTGTGATCTTCTGGGAGCTGCTGGAAGACAGGTGGGGGCAGAGCCTGCTATCAAGAGCGGTTTGGCTGCAGAGGTGGCTGCTTGTGAGGGATCCACCTGCCAGTCCAAGCAGGAAATTATATTTTCCTTAGAGGAATCTTTTAGGAAGAATTTTTCCAGTGCTCCAGAATCTAGTGGACAGATTTCCTTCGTGCGAAGTTCGGCTCTGAGAGCTCCATTTCCCCGCACGGAGGGTCGCATAGCCTGACAGGCGATCGCCCGGAGGCTGGAGTCTGTGGCGCCCACCGGGGAGCGGCAGGGTGCCGGAGCGGGGGAACAGCGATACGGATCCGGGGGGGCTCCCGCCAGTGGTACATCGGAGCCCTTAGCGCTGAGTTCCGGCTTTGAAACAGAGGAGAGAAGAGGCCCAGTTTGGCTCCAGACACTGGTCGGACCACAGTGGAGAACAGCAGCCGCCATTTCGGAGAGATGATGTAATCATCCCCGTGTTCTACTGATCTCAGCCCATTCAACTACGAACAGGTGATATCAGGCTGGTATTTGCCTGCGTCTAGCAGTCAGATTTCTTGCTCAGGCTCGGGGCGGGGGTTCTTGTGGAGAATACTCCTAGAGGCTCGTGCCCGGCAAGGCGTGCGCCGGGCACTGAGCAGCTGGATTCGGGTTCCTGGGGCTAACCTGGCCCAGGTCTGAGGAAACTGCGGAGACTGCCGGCGGAGGCCAGCTCCAAGTGGAGCGTGCGCTGAGCTTGGGGCGACTGGGTTCTAACTCCTGGAACAGTTTTGGCCTGGGGCTGGGGAACCCGTGGGGGTCGCTCCTTGGAGCCAGCTCCCAGCGGAGAGTGTATCAGATCGGAGAGGCGGGGTTCCGGCTACCTAAGCTGCTTTGGCCCAAGGCTAGGGAACCGGCGGTGACTGCTTCTCAATCAGGGTCCGGCGGGGTGTTGTAGGGACAGAGTGGATCTTCCTCCTGCGCCCAGAGCAGGCCAAGTGACCCGCCGGCGTGGTGCCATGACACCCCAAACGCAGCTGGGGCTGAAGAGAGCAGCCGCCCACGCCTAGAATAGGACCAGCGATTCCGCGGCGCAGTAGCCAAGTAACCTCATTTGGAGTAGGGGCTGTGCGGAGCTGCCATCCGAGCAAGCAGGGCAGGCAGACCTGCCGCCAACTGGCAAGACAGGCCAGGTAGCTTGCCAGCGGGGTGGACACGTAACACCGAGGCAGTCGCGTCACACTGGTTGGAGTGGGGGTGGAGCAGGGTCGCCGCCCGGGTCCGGAGGGGGCTCAGCGACCCGTTGGAGAGGTAGTTAGGTACCCCCATTGGGAGTGGGGGCTGTGCAGAACTGCGACCCACTGGCCTAGAGGTCTGCCAGCGCGGTAGACTCGTCACACCAATTGGAGCGGGGGCCCAGCTGAGCCGCCACCCACATCCAGATCAGGACCAACGATCCCAGGGCGTGGTAGTTACGTTACCACAATTGGAGTGGGGGCAGAGCAAAGCCACCACCCGTGCCCGCAGCGGGGGCAGACCTGCGACCGATCAGCGGGGTAGACAGACCACCATAATTAGAGGAGGAGCACAGCCAATACCCGCCCTGCAAGGGAGACTTCCCAACTATACAAGAGCAACATAAATAAATAGGGGGTAAATTTCAAAAACACAACAGTGGCACCAAGCAGAAAGAAACGTCAGCAGTATGAAAAGACAAGGAAAGAAAGGACCACAAGCAATGCAGGTCAACTCAACTTTAGAAGAGGTAATAGCTGCAACAGATGGAATGTCAGATAAAGACATCAGGATTTATATGCTTCAGATGATCTGGAGTCTCAAGGAAGACATGAGACAGCAAAATCAGACAATGAAAGATCACATTGACAAACAAATCCAGGAAGTAAAAGATCAATTTCACAGGGAGATAGAGGTAATAAAAAACAAACAAATAGAAATTCTAGAAATGCAGGAAGCTATAAACCAACTTAAAAACTCAATTGAGAATACTACCAGCAGAGTAGATCACTTAGAAGAGAGAACATCAGACAATGAAGACAAAGTATTTCAACTGGAAAAGAACATAGACAGCTCAGCAAGTCTGCTAAGAAACCATGAGCAGAACATCCAAGAATTATGGGATAATATCAAAAGACCAAATTTAAGAGTCATTGGGATACAGGAAGGCACAGAGCTCCAAACCAAAGGAATAAAAAGTCTTTTCAGTGAAATAATACGAGAAAACTTCCCAGACTTGAAGAATGAGACAGAATCCCAAATCCTAGAAGCCTACAGGACGCCGAATGTGCAAAATCTTAAGAGATCCACACCTAGACACATTATAATGAAAATGTCCAACATACAGAATAAGGAGAGAATTTTAAAAGCTGCAAGAGAAAGAAAGCAGATTACATTTAGGGGTAAACCAATCAGGATAACAGCTGATCTCTCAACACAGACTCTGAAAGCTAGAAGATCCTGGAATAACATATTTCAAACACTGAAAGAAAATGGGTTCCAACCAAGAATCGTGTATCCGGCGAAATTAAGCTTCAGATTAGAAGATGAAATTAAAACCTTCCACGATAAACAAAAGTTAAAAGAATTCGCAGCTAGAAAACCATCTCTTCAAAAAATCCTTGGCAAAACATTACAGGAAGAGGAAATGGAAAATAATATTGAAAACCAACAATGGGAGGTAGGACAGTAAAGGGGGGAAAGTAGTCAAAGAGGATAACAAATCAGGTTTAGTAACATCAATAAACAAATATGGATAGAAGAACAAACCATATCTCAATAATAACCCTAAATGTTAATGGCTTAAACTCACCAATTAAGAGACACAGGCTAGTAGAATGGATCAAAAAACAAGACCCAACAATATGCTGTCTACAGGAGACGCATTTGATAGGAAAAGATATACATAGACTGAAGGTGAAAGGTTGGGAAAAATCATATCACTCATATGGATCGCAGAAACAAGCAGGAGTGTCCATACTCATATCTAATAAAATAGATTTCAAGCCAAAGCTAATCAAAAGGGATATAGAAGGACACTTCATACTGCTCAAGGGAACCATACACCAACAAGACATAACAATCATAAATATATATGCCCCAAATAATGGTGCAGCTGTGTTCATCAAGCAAACTCTTCTCAAGTTCAAGAGTCTAATAGACCAACATACAATAATCATGGGAGACTTCAACACACCTCTCTCACCACTGGACAGATCTTCCAAACAAAAGTTAAATAAGGAAACTATAGAACTCAATAACACAATTAACAACCTAGACTTAATTGACATATATAGACTATACCACCCAACATCAAGTAGCTACACTTTTTTCTCAGCAGCACATGGAACCTTCTCAAAAATAGACCATATACTATGTCACAGGGCAACTCTTAGACAATACAAAGGGGTAGAGATAATACCATGCATCTTATCTGATCATAATGGAATGAAACTGAAAATCAATGATAAAAGAAGAAAGGAAAAATCAAGCATCACCTGGAGAATGAACAATAGGTTGCTGAGTGATCAATGGGTTTTAGAAGACATCAAGGAGGAAATTAAAAAATTCCTAGAGTTAAATGAAAACACAGACACAACATATTGGAATCTATGGGACACATTGAAAGCAGTTCTAAGAGGAAAATTCATTGCTTGGAGTTCATTCCTCAAAAAAAGAAAAAACCAACAAATAAATGATCTCATACTTCATTTCAAAAACCTAGAAAAAGAAGAGCAAAACAACAGCAAAAGAAGTAGAAGGCAAGAAATAATTAAAATCAGAGCTGAAATTAATGAAATTGAAACAAAAGAAACAATTGAAAAAATTGACAAAACTAAAAGCTGGTTCTTTGAAAAAATAAATAAAATTGACAGACCCTTAGCCATGCTAACGAAGAGAAGAAGAGAGAGAACCCAAATTACTAGCATACGGGATGAAAAAGGCAATATCACAACAGACACTTCAGAAATACAGAAGATAATCAGAAATTACTTTGAATCCTTATACTCCAATAAAATAGAAGATAGTGAAGGCATAGATAAATTCCTTGAGTCCTATGATCTGCCCAGATTGAGCCAGGAGGATATAGACAACCTAAACAGACCAATAACAATAGAGGAAATAGAAGAAACCATCAAAAGACTACCAACTAAGAAAAGCCCAGGACCGGATGGGTTTACAGCAGAGTTTTACAAAACCTTTAAAGAGGAACTAACACCAATACTTTTCAAGCTATTTCAGGAAATAGAAAAAGAGGGAGAACTTCCAAATTCATTCTACGAGGCCAACATCACCCTGATTCCGAAACCAGACAAAGACACTTCAAAGAAGGAAAACTACAGACCAATATCTCTAATGAACCTTGACGCAAAAATCCTCAATAAAATTCTGGCGAATCGGATTCAAATACATATCAAAAAAATTATACATCATGATCAAGTAGGATTCATCCCTGGGATGCAAGGCTGGTTTAATATACGGAAATCAATAAATGTTATTCACCACATCAATAGACTTGAAAATAAGAACCATATGATCATCTCAATAGATGCAGAAAAAGCATTCGACAAAGTACAGCATCCCTTTATGTTCAAAACGCTAGAAAAATTAGGGATAACAGGATCATACCTCAACATTGTAAAAGCAATCTATGATAAGCCACAGGCCAGCATCATTCTGAATGGAGAAAAATTGAAGGCATTCCCTCTAAGATCTGGTACAAGACAGGGATGCCCTCTCTCACCACTTCTGTTCAACATAGTCCTCGAAACACTGGCTAGAGCAATTAGACAGACAAAAGAAATTAAAGGCATAAAAATAGGAAAAGAAGAACTTAAATTATCACTATTTGCAGATGATATGATTCTATACCTAGCAGACCCAAAAGGGTCTACAAAGAAGCTATTAGAGCTAATAAATGAATTCAGCAAAGTGGCAGGATATAAGATCAACACGCATAAATCAAAGGCATTCATGTATATCAGCGACAAATCCTCTGAAACGGAAATGAGGACAACTACTCCATTCACAATATCCCCCCAAAAAATAAAATACTTGGGAATCAACCTAACAAAAGAGGTGAAAGATTTATACAATGAAAATTACAGAACCCTAAAGAAAGACATTGAAGAAGACCTTAGAAGATGGAAAAATATACCCTGCTCATGGATAGGCAGAACTAACATCATCAAAATGGCGATATTACCAAAAGTTCTCTATAAGTTCAATCCAATGCCAATCAAAATCCCAACAGCATATCTTGTAGAAATAGATAAAAGAATCATGAAATTCATATGGAATAATAAAAGACCCAGAATCGCAAAAACAATACTAAGCAGGAAGTGTGAATCAGGCGGTATAGCGATACCAGACTTCAAACTATACTACAGAGCAATAGTAACAAAAACAGCATGGTACTGGTACCAAAACAGGCGGGTGGACCAATGGTACAGAATAGAGGACACAGTAACCAATCCACAAAACTACAACTATCTTATATTTGATAAAGGGGCTAAAAGCATACAATGGAGGAAGGATAGCATCTTCAACAAATGGTGCTGGGAAAACTGGAAATCCATTTGCACCAAAATGAATCTGAATCCCTATCTCTCGCCGTGCACAAAAGTTAACTCAAAATGGATCAAGGAGCTTGATATTAAATCAGAGACACGGCATCTGATAGAAGAAAAAGTTGGTTATGATCTACACGCTGTGGGATCGGGCCCCAAATTCCTCAATAGGACACCCATAGCGCTAGAGTTAACAAATAGAATCAACAAATGGGACTTACTCAAACTAAAAAGTTTTTTCTCAGCAAAAGAAACAATAAGAGAGATAAACAGGGAGCCTACATCCTGGGAACAAATCTTTACTCCACACACTTCAGATAGAGCCCTAATAACCAGAATATACAAAGAACTCAAAAAATTAGACAATAAGATAACAAATAACCCAATCAATAAATGGGCCAAGGACCTGAACAGACACTTCTCAGAGGAGGACATACAATCAATCAACAAGTACATGAAAAAATGCTCACCATCGCTAGCAGTCAGAGAAATGCAAATCAAAACTACCCTAAGATACCATCTCACTCCAGTAAGACTGGCAGCCATTAGGAAGTCAAACAACAATAAGTGCTGGAGAGGATGCGGGGAAAAGGGCACTCTTGTTCATTGCTGGTGGGACTGCAAAATGGTGCAGCCAATTTGGAAAGCAGTATGGAGATTTCTCGGAAAGCTGGGAATGGAACCACCATTTGACCCAGCTATTCCCCTTCTCGGTCTATTCCCTAAAGCCCTAACAAGAGCATGCTACAGGGACACTGCTACATCGATGTTCATAGCAGCTCAATTCACGATAGCAAGACTGTGGAACCAGCCTAGATGCCCTTCAATAGATGAATGGATAAAAAAAATGTGGCATTTATATACAATGGAGTATTATTCTGCATTAAAAAATGACAAAATCATAGAATTTGGAGGGAAATGGATGGCATTAGAGCAGATTATGCTAAGTGAAGCTAGTCAATCTTTAAAAAACAAATACCAAATGACTCCTTTGATATAAGGGGAGTTAACAAGGACAGGGTAGGGACGAAGAGCTTGAGAAGAATATTTACATTAAACAGGGATGAGAGGTGGGAGGGAAAGGGAGTGAGAAGGGAAATTGCATGGAAATGGAAGGCGATCCTCAGGGTTATACAAAATGTCATATAAGAGGAAAGGAGGGGTAAGACAAGATAATACAAATGGAAGAAATGATTTACAGTAGAAGGGGTAGAGAGAGAAAAGGGGAGGGGAGGGGAGGGGAGGGGGGATAGTAGAGAATAGGACAGACAGCAGAATACATCAGACACTAGAAAGGCAATATGTCAATCAATGGAAGGGTAACTGATGTGATACAGCAATTTGTATACGGGGTAAAAGCGGGAGTTCATAATCCACTTGAATCAAACCGTGTAATATGATGTATTAAGAACTATGTAATGGTATGAACGACCAATAAAAAAAAAAATTTAGAAATATTTCTGTTTTGGCATTGTCTGAAATTGGTTATCATTTCTTCTTGACTACTCCTTTTGACGATTAGTATAGCTTTCTTGTCCTTTCTCTAAGCACAAGTGATAGTAGTTTGTAGAATGGTGACTTTCTTCTTTTCAGTTGTTTATTTGGAAGTTATTTTATCGTTATAGGACAGTTGGAAGAACATGAATAATATTTAAAAAATCCATATACTCTTTATTCAGATTCATGCAGCCTTTCTGTCCAATCTGGAACCTCTTTCCTGCTTCGCATTTGCTATCCTCCACATGTGCTTCTCTCTAAGCCCAGCTTTGGACTACAAAGCACAGCTCAATGTCTTGTCTTTAGAGAGAGAGAAATGTTTTCCTCCCATCCTGCTATTCTGCAACTCATTTCCTCTATAGCTTTACTTTTTCCCAATGCATTTTCTACAGGAGAACGCCTGCTCCAGCCAATGAGAACAAGGCAACCATGAGGGAAGTGTTACAGCAAATTTCCTAAATTTCCAAATTTAGTCTCGAGTAAAGAGAGAGAAGATCAGACCTCGATGCATATACTTGTGGCCTTTTCCCTCTCTTAGTTTCCCCTGAGATGGGAATACATTACTGAAACACATACTTAGACACACAATGTTCTAAAAACAAAAAATACTGTTCACATATGCCATCTAAAGCTCCCTAAAGAACAAGGAAATATTTCTGCTAAAACATACACCACCACCCCTTAATAATAATAAATAAGAGAATATAGGATTTCAATTTGACATTTCCCTATATGGATTTCCTAGCTTAATTTCAATCCTAAAATTTTAAATCCACATATTTATAGGGGTTTTCCAAAGGAGCATCTTCTAGAACAAATGGGCCACCTATCTTTAAGAGAAGCCCACCTCATATTTCCACAATGAAAAGTTTTAAACTTTAAAACTGGAAACATTTTCAATTTCAAAAAATTCTCAATCAGCAGTATGTTCTATAATCTAGAGGTATAAAAATTGCTACTTTAAAAACAATCACAATATATAAAATTAAAACAAACTGTGTTGAGATCATTGTTACTTTATTGCTCTTAATAATTTTATGGAATAAGACATTCAGAAAACATTAAATTATTCTTCTAAGTAAAATGGTAATTACTATTTTCAAAACATGGATAAATTGTACCCCTGAAGTTAGTATATTCTATTTAATTCTTATATAGACATCCGTGCTATTATTGATTCAAGGCTTTGTCTCTTAATAGTGATTTAGTCTTAATTGTGATGAAACACTGGAGGGTTCCACTTTAACAAATTCCATTGCAGTTAGAGCCAAGGGCTTTAAACCACCTATTGAGTGTAGTTATTTCTGTACATTAAAATTACTTGTAGTGTATTATTGCTTTTATAATAGACTGTTATGCTATTTTAAATTCTTCTCAACATATTGAAATCTAAGAAAATGTGTTAAAAGTTTATTTCCGAGGAAAAAGTAGTCCTAGACAATCATCTTCCTATTTGCAAATGTTGTCTAAAATATGGTAGTTTATACTGTTTTTAATTTCTTTCCTTAATGGGAATGTGAGCTTACCTTATATACTTCTATCTTGTATGTCCCTTTTTAGTTTGTCCCATCAAACTTTATCTACTATTATAAGATATCCTAAAAATGAATTACCAACAACAAATACCATAAAAGTTGGTGACTAAATACTTTATGTTGATAAAAAATCTTTCTAATTTCTAGGAATTATCTGTTATCATTTAACTATATGATCTTTTAACTAAAGAAATAATTAAATGTTTAAAGTTGTTACCAAGAAAGATAGATTGATAAAAACATATGTAAAAGTAATTTTAGGTGAATTCTCTAATGATGAAGGATATCATCTTCAGGTGGATTAAGAAATGGCCAGATTAAGAAATTAATTCTTTTTGATGATGCCAAGTTAACCAAATTCTGAGATTTTTCCCTAAAGCTAACAAGATTCAACGAAATCTTTTCATAAGAGTCATAATGCCAGTTATAAGTATTGAACAGTGATTTTCCCTGCGTTGTGGTCACCCTGAAGAGACAGAGAGGACTCTTCCACCCAAAATTTGGTTCCAGTGTCAAGAATGAGGATGCCACAGATGCTGGGAGGTTATGAAAAAGTATATTTATTAGTGGTGTAATAAGACTTCCTGGGGAGAGCAGATCAGGCTCCCAATCACATATGAAAATGCCTTGAAAGAACAAAGAAAGGAGACTGATTTGGTTTGTTATTAGGTTTACAGGGAGAAGTTAGAGTGAAGAGTCACACCATGTGGGCCAGGATTTACATAGTTTTCATTTCCCACCAGTGCCAAAGGAAGTAGCACCCACACTTTGTTATCAACTTGCTCAGAATTGGGGCAAAACTGGATAAGGGGCTTGAAGACATCAGCCTTAAAAGTCCTACTTTTTATTGCATCCTTTTGGTTTTTTTTCTTCCATTGCTGAATCTATCAGAGAATGTTCAGTTCTTTCTTCTTAAAACCATAGCATTGTGGTTAAAAACAGGCTGCTTTCATCTGTTTCTATCAGAAACTGTTCAGATTCCCAAACTGTTTACTGTGCCATTTACACATGAAAATAAAACCTCAGAGGATAGGTAACTTGGGAGAAGAATCCCCCCAAATCTTCATACACATTACCCTGAAATCATTGGCCATCTCCTAAACTATACATACATCTCAGGAATTTGGAATTGGAAGGACAAAGCACTAAATAAAATGTCAGCAATATTGTGGTGCTAAGGAGACCAAGATCAGAACTGAACCTTGCTGAGGTTGCAAATTCTTGATAAGTACCCTGTTTGGGCTTCTCCTGATCTCCCAAGTAGCCACTTTCTAGAAATGAATACCAGGCCCTGGAAATAAGGGCACAACTGAAATAAACCTGCCTTTAAAAAGCTTTACACCAAGTATTGGGAGTGAGATATCTACTTGTACTCTGTCTACCTGCTAAAAGAAAGCTTAACCTAATTTCTTTTGGAGGAAAGTAATACCATCCAAGGTCTCTATAATTTTTTTCATTTGTGCTATCTGGAATTAAATAAGAAAATATGAGGGGTATTAGAAAGGACCAAAAGACTTTTACTTCCAAAATTCCATTTAATATATTTCTTTTTGGTGGTCTTTTATCTAGCAAAAGAATATTTTACACAGCAAATCCATACAGTTTTCTTATTAATCTTTGAAGTTTCATTTGTAAAATGTAACTTTTCTTGAATGATTGTGATTTTTTTGTTTTTCTTAATAGTAGTAATTTAAAAAAAATACATAAAACAGGTTTTCATAATAGGGACTTTTTGAAAAGCCAAGACCACCCTTTTCTCTTTTCTTTAATCTTGCTCATCATTTAAAACTCATTGTTTTAGTTTTCTTTTTTCTTTTTCACTTTAAATAGACATTAAGCAGAATCTCTTTTAGTCTTTTTTCCAATTGTTCACTATGGCAATTACTTTTTTAAATGTTAAGGATTATTGAGATATAATTTACCCTTCTAGGTAAGTTAACTTGTATTTTTTTAAACAATATTTTTTTAGTTGTAGATGGACACAATATCTTTATTTATTTTTATGTGATGCTGAGGATCAAACCCAGTGCCCCACATGCAAGGCAAGCACTCTACCACTGATCTACAGCCCCTGCCCAGTTAACTTGTTTTTAATATACAATTCTATGAGTTCTGCAAATGCAAGCAGTCATGTTGTTAGTTAGTAGAGATGAGCAATTGGTTACATAGCAAATCACAGGTTTACTCTAAGTTACTCTTAAAGTTTTCCTTAAATTACTACTAAGTCTTGTAGCAGATAACTTGTTAAAAAAAAAAAAACAAAAAACAAAAAACAAAAAAAAAAAACATTGGTACACAGATGTTGAGAGTAAGCAAAGGAAAACAAAAGGAGCTAATTTGGGGAAATGCATCAAAAATGGAGCTAACTCTTGACAAGATTCATTGAGGTTGATGTTAAGGTGAGCTAATAGTTAGGGCTACAGGTATCTTCATGTCTTGGAAGGGAAATTCCTTTAGTAGCACTAGGATAACTTATGATAGGTTACTGACCCCAGTGCCCACATTAACATGGTGTTGACTTGTAAATGAAGCCCCACTGAATGGAAAAGACACAAGAGACAATTCCTGGAAGGATCAGTCAGGGTCAGAAACTCAGATGCCTTGTGGGAAAGAGGAATTGAATACCTGATTGGCAAAGAGTATAGAAGGTGGTCCCCACCTCCCGGGTCAAACATCAAACAGCAATAATCTTGGAGACAGCATTGTTTCCTTCTCATTCTTGCTCAGAGAAGTCGAACTCTCTCCCTTGAAAATGCTCTGTGCTTGAGCCTGACTCTACTTTTCACCCAACTCTCATTTTGCTTCCACTGAACCTTCACTTGTGAAAGCAAAAATAACCAAAATGGGGAACAGGACTTCAACAGATCAGCAAGCTTTCTATTAAAGTAATGGAATGGCACATTTTCAGGAGAGAAAATGGAAACTGGTTACAAAAGGGGTCTGATTTTTATAGGGGTTAAGTGAGAGTTAATCGTAGAAGAATATTAGTGTGACTTAATCATTAGAGACTTAATTAAAGCAGAAAGTGTTGTTGAGCAGTCAGGAAAACAGTTGTTGAACCATTGATTGTGAGAGTTTAGAGCCTGTTGTTTTCCTTCTCTCCCAACCTGTTGACCTACTTTCTTGCTGGGGTTTTTTGTTTTCCGAATCCTTCAACTTGAATAAAATTCTCTTGCTTGACTTTCAGTGTCTGGCTTTAAATTTTCTTTCCTCTGAACAGAGGGACTGAGGTTTGGAGCTTCAGCTCCCTGCTCTTCTGTGATAATGTCACTGCCACTAAAATAAAAGTGTAGACCAGCTATATATCAAAAGTTCCTTATGTTGCTCCATTCCTCCACCACTAGTCCTTGGCAACCATTGATCTGCTATCTGTCCCTGTTGTTTTGCCTTTTCCAGAATGATATTGAAATGGAATCCTATTATATAGAGCAAAAGCTTGCACCTTTTGGTGGTGAAAGGTAGTGCTGGGATTGAACCCAGAGCTACCATCATTCTAAGCATGCAGTCTACCACTGAGCTATGCCACCATTCCAGTTTGCACCTTTTTTATTTCTAAATAGTATTTCATTGTATGAATATGCCAGAATTTGAATATCCATATGCCAGTTGAAGAACATTTCAGTTTGTTTCAGTTTCTGGCTTTTACGAACCAAATCACAATAAACATTCATTTAGGAACTACTTTTTAAAATAGGAATTGCTTAGAGATGCCCAAGAGTGATCAATTGGGCAGTGTGATAGTATGGAAAAAGACTGAGTGGAAAGACATCATAAAACATGGAATCTCATACCAATTTTATATCAGTTCTCCATGATTCAGAGAGTTGAACTGCTCTTTGCCTTTTTTTTTTTTTTTAAGAAAATGTGTATGATTTAGGGCTTATTCTAGTTTTAAAATAACATGATTTTGTGCTATATAGGTAAGGCATTTATTGTTGTTTTTTCTGAGAAATTATAAATGATCATACTGTAAGCAAAAATAACCAACATGGTTTTGGCACCATAATGAAAATACAAATAACCGAGACAGAAACAAACCTCAAATGGGTCACCCAGCTTTTCTTTATTCCCAAGTGTAGTCAATTAATCAGGCATGGAAGGGCTCGTTTTCTGGGTATGGAAATGGCCTGCAGGTTACAGAAGAAGTCTGAGTTTTATAGTTTACAATAAGAGTGAATTAATTATTGGAGACTGTAGATGTGCTGTTCGGACAATCAGAGACCTAGTTGTGCAGGTTAAGATTTTAACTTAGGAAGACAGTTGTAACAAGTTTGAAACTCATTGTCACTGGGAAAAGCTGAGAGCTTGTGTTCCCTCCATATCTTCCTTCCTCTGGAACCCATTGTTACCTAGAGCTGCACTATTTGCTTTTCTCTCTAGGACTCATTGGCAAGTTCAGGGCCCAGCGGTTCAGTATCTACTTCCTACCTTCAGGACCCACTATGGTTGGGAAGGGGTGTTTGCTTTCGGTGGAGGTGCTGGGGATGAACCTAGGAAGAAATGAAAGTTTGCTTTTTCCCTTGGGGCCCATTGTTACTAAGAAAGGATATACTGGGAGAGGTTTAATGTTTGGCTTATTTCCCTCTCTCCTCCTGAGCCACACTATGTGTTTTTCCTCAGGGGCTGTCTTGTAGGAATATTATTTTGCATAGTCCTTCACACATATTTTATAAAACTAAATTCTGTAAAATATGTATAACCAATATTTAAATTTAGGAGTCATTTTGTCTCTAAGTCCAATCACAAGTAGTTTGAAAAATAACAATTTGTTTAATGAATTTTAAAGGTCCCTATAGTTAATCTTAGGCTTTTTATTAACTGTGTGATCCAACTGATTTTGCATTGAAAAGTTATTTTGATAAAAGTTTTTGGTAAATGTTTCTTTCAAAATATCTTAGACTTTATTTTTGATACTTTTTTTTTTTTTTTAATTTAGATGGGTCTAGGAAAGACAATCCAGGCCATTGCAATTGCTTACTTCTATAAAGAGGAATGGCCTCTTTTAATTGTGGTGCCTTCATCCCTGAGGTGCTCATGGACAGAAGAAATAGAGAAGTGGATTCCAGAGTTAGAACCTGAAGAAATCAATGTTATTCAGAATAAAACTGATGTTGGGTAAGAACAACTTTTTAATCTTTAAGGAAAATAAAAACTTTTTGAGTGTATTTAGTATATTCTTATGTTTTGAATGGAATATAACCTATAATTAGATCATCATTTAACAGTAAGAGAGTAATGTAAAGAATTTGACTTTATATTTTACAATTTGAATTATTTATCTAAAATACACTAACATATTTAATCTAAGTTCCCTTATACTTTATTTTATTTATTTATTTATTTATTTTTGGTACCAGGGATTGAACTCAGGAACACTGAATCACTGAGTCACCTTCCCAGCCCTATTTTGTATTTTATTTAGAGAGATGGGGTCTCACTGAGTTGCTTAGTGCCTTGCCTTTGCTGAGTCTGGCTTTGAACTTTCAAATCCCCGTCTTAGCCTCCCGAGCCACTGGGACTATAGGTGTGCGCCACCATGCCCAGCCACCCCTTATATTTTAAAAGTAAATATAAAATACGTATACTTCTAAAGATATATGTATTTACTTTACATATACCTTAAATATGCTTAAAACTCTTTTAGGTTTCAAAAATAAAGTTTACAATTTTTCAAAGATTAACTTGAAACTGGATGAGCTTTTATGTTCAGAAACCATGGTGAATTTTGCTTTCCAAGTTGTTAGTTAATACACAAGTTTTATGTGATGCAAAATTAATATTAGCAAGTTCAATTTTATTCATATTATTTTATAATTTTGATAATTTATATTATGAAAACATTAGCTTAGTGAATATTAGAAATCAACATTCTAAAAATCTATCATAGAATTGCTAGGATATTTTCTCATTTTCTTTATAACCATTGGGATAATCAACTGATTTAAAAATTCATAAATTAAATTTCATAAATCAAATTTACTGATTTAAATTATCATTTTCAAAGATTCAAATTATTGGTTTTGAAAGCAGCACACAAAGTTTAAAAGCAATACATCTACCTAAAATAAATATCTATTAATACTTGGACTTTTTAATGTGTGTGTGGTATTATTGCATTGTACTATCTTCTATAAGACTCTTGGTATATAGTGTAAAAAGCTTTGCCTTCATGAATGTGGAAAGAGTTAACAGAGAATAGGTTTCAACATTGGAACCCTAATTCATTAGCATATGTGTTTATGGGTCCAAAGAAATTTGGCCACTGTTTGCATGAATAAATTAAAATGTAGGCAATCATTATGCATAAATTTTTCTGTTCTCCAATAAAACTGCATCAAATTGAAAAGACAATAATCTAGATGATATTGAATGTATTAAGAGGATTCCTAAATCATTTTCTTTTTGTTATACATTATTTAAATGTCTGCATTTAAATATTCTTAAAAATGTCTCCTCTGCATCTTTTTTAAATAATTTTTATTATTAGTTGTTCAAAACATTACATAGTTCTTGACATATCATATTTCATACATTTGATTCAAGTGGGTTATGAACTCCCATTTTTACCCCGTATACAGATTGCAGAATCACATCGGTTACACATCCACTTTTTTACATACTGCCATACTAGTGTCTGTTGTGTTCTGTTCCTCTGCATCTTTTATTGACTTTAGATCACCTAGTTTTATTATCATTTCAGAAATATACTCTCTTGAAATTAAATAGTGGCTAATACTTTTATTTGAATAATATTTGGGATATGTTAGATAGGACTACAACCCCAGTGTATGTTTTCTGGAGGATATTAACTAAGGGCAGAAAAACTACCTAGTCTTTCAGATTCTTAATGAACTACCTTTAGGTACATACCAAACTGTGCCAACATGTGCTTATGACAAATACATATATTTTCCCTGGCATATTATGGCAGTTATGCCTAGACTGTGCACTGGTTAAGACATGGCAAGATAGAAGCCACAGAGGCTCCTGCATTGGTCTTCAAAGCTTTTTTCTTAAGTATTATTATAGTATACCTAAGTTAGTAATATTAACCTTATACTTTTTTCTGCAAGCTCTTTTGATGTTTGAATACAGTAAGAGAAGCATAGGTCTCTGTATAAAGTAGATTTATAGAGGGCTTAAAATATAGTTACCATTTAAGAGCTCTGATGTTCTATCAGAGGGTAGAGAATGGCCCTCTGTATTTTTTCATTGGTGATATAGAAAATGCAAAAGTGATATCTTTTAATGTTCACGAATTTATTTATCTCATTCCAAAAGTGTTTATTGGTAGCAAAGCACTGTATATACAAATATCAATAAAACTCATGTTCTACCTTTAACAATCTCATTCTACAGTAATGGAGATATATAAATATAAAATATGTAAAAATATGTAAATGAATAAAATATTATAGATATGTGAATTATGGAGATCAAAAGATCAGGATTCTCTTTTGCTAACTGATTCTCTATATAAGATAGTAAGCTCCTCCTCTTCTAAAAATACCCTTGAGCCAGAGGATGACTGAGGGACTCCATTGGCGATTTATATATATATATATATATATATATATATATATATATATATATATATATATATAAATTAAAAAAAATATATATATATATAAATATATTTTTTTAATTGTATTTGAACACAACATCTCCATTTTATTTATTATGTGGTGCTGAGGATCGAACCCAGGGCCTTTCACATGCAAGGCAAGCACTCTATCGCTGAGCCACAACCCCAGCCCCTCCATTGGCCTTTACTGGGTAGCATCAGGAATATGAAATGGCCTGTAGTACAATTGTATAGCCCTGTTTTCCTAAGTATTATGATAAGCACAATACTAATATCGCCCAGGTTAAAAAAAAGTGCTGTTCTATTTGTAGGAAGGTTTCATTGAAGATTCAATTAATATTTGAATATGCACTTTTTGTATGATCCTAGGTGCACGAAAATGTTGTCAGAAAATAATTTTCTTATCTTAGTAAAATGTGGCTTTCAGAATGTTCAGGTATTCCAAAGATAACTCAACCAGAATTTTGGTTTTGCCTACCAAAATTTTAAATATTGGATCTTGGTTTTTAATCATATTTAATAACTATAAAATCTTAAAGAGAAATTGAGTTTCAGCAGTAACAGTGGCCCACTTCACCTTTTGAATATTACCCTTGCTGCTTATGGACATGTTTTTCTTTTCCTCTTCTCCCTCTCCCTTTCCCTAACCTGGGATCAGGGAATAAGATTACCTTGAGTTATCTGTTTTCCATAGGAAGGAGATGTAACCTGAAGATCTAGGAAGTGACTATCTCCCAAATTAAAAAGTGAATTTCAACATACCATCAGGGCACACCTGGAACGTAGCCTTTGAAGAGCTTCTTTAAAAGCCCTTTCTTTTCCCTGTTGGTCAGAACCAGAGCCTCTGGAACAAGAATCCCCTGTGCTTCTCCTTTGCTAGCAAAGCATTAAGACTTCTTTTTCTCAAAACCTTTTCCTCCTTATTGGATTGGCATCAGGGACAAGGACTTTTGGTAACAATACCATCTCCTCCTGCTTCTCCTCTTTTCTTCCTTTTTCTTATGATTTTTTCTCCAAAAAGTTATATGTTTATGATAAATTAATCACTGGATTTTCTTTTCTAGGAGAATATCAACCAGCAAAGTGACAGTTCTGGGTTATGGTCTTTTAACCACAGATGCATTGACTTTGATAGATGCACTGAATAATCAGAACTTTAAAGTAGTTATAGTGGATGAATCACACTACATGAAGTCCAGAACAGCAACCCGCACCAAGATTTTATTGCCAGTGGTACAGAAATCAAGACGTGCCATTCTTCTTACAGGAACTCCAGCTTTGGGAAGGCCTGAAGAGGTATTAAAATATTTATTAGCTGGGCTTTTTTAAAAAAAAAAGAAAAGGGAAATTAAATCAGTCATCTGTTTTGCATTTTTCATTAAAAATTAGATGCATCAGATGTCAAAGATTACATTGGGATTTTCTAGTCAGCTATTAATCATTAAATATATCTTTTATTATGGCTGTTTTATCTGTTTACATGTAAACCTTAGCTATGCTTGTGTATTAAAAAAAATAGTGTATGTGTGTTTGTTTTTGAAACTGGGATTGAGCCAAGGGGCACTTAACCACTGAGCCCCAGCCCTATCCCTTTTAATTTTTTATTTTTGAGATAGGGTCTTACTAAATTGCTTAGGGCCTCACTAAGTTGCTGAGGCTGGCTTTGAACTTCTGATCCTCCTGCCGAGCTGCTGGGATTATAAGGCGTGTACCACTGCACACTGCTTTAAAAAATAGTTTTAACCTTTATTTTAAGGTTTCCATATTTAGTACAGATTTGTAATATTCCTCACACAAGTACATAAGTGCCTTAGGGTTGGGTTTGAATCTAATTCATTTCTTTTATGATTACATTGCAGAACTTGTCTCTGTTCCTTTTGTACTTTAAGATCCACATTTGGGAAGGTAGCAACTAGAGCTTGTCTGTAGACCAATAAGCTGTCCACTTAAATGGAGGAGTAAGGCATCTGTTTGATACCCCATTTAATTTTACCACTCTAAGAGGCAGATGGGGTTTGGAGGGGTTACAGGTTTAGGAAGAAGAAACAGTGGATGCAATTTTCATCATTCTTTAAAGGTCAATGTTCCCTAAGGAAGCCCTGTCTTCTAATGAACACTGAGCCCCAGAATAAACATGGCTTGTTGTCTCATAGGGTTGCTAGGATAATTAAAGGAGTTATTGTTTTGAACATACCGTAGCCGTTTACCCGGGTAGATTATAAGCACTTAACATATGGTAGCTATTATTCATTATTATGCCAAACCTGGGTGACAGCTATTATCATTGTATCTCTAGTATGACCTAGGCTCTACTTTTAAGTTCTCTCCCTGGAAGTCTTCTGGGATACATATAATGCTAAATACATAGTGCGGAGAAAATATTTAATTTACTCTTGGAAGTGGCAAGAGTGGCAGTGGGAAAGTAAACTCCTAGTAACTTACTTATGTTATGTTCCAAAATTATGCCATTGAATAAATAGGAATGAAACAAGGTACAGTGGCATATACCTGTAACCCAACAACTTGGGAGGCTGAGGAAAGAGGATCATGAGTTTGAAGCCAGCCCAGATAATTTAGTGAGACTCTGTCTCACAATAAAAATTAAGAGATGTTGAGGACAGTAGAATCAATTCAGGGATAGAACACTCTTAGTTTCAATCCCCAGTAACACAAAATAATAATAATGATAATCGTAATTATAATGGTGACTATACCTTTAAAAAAATCATGAAATGTATTAGTACAAGAAAGAGAATATGTAACAAACATCTATTTAAAATAACAAAAATATAATGAATACCATCTACTTATTATCTAGCATGAGAAATAGAACATTGACAGTATAACAGTGCCCCTGTGTCCCACTGTGGTCATGTGTCCATAGTTTCACCCTTTACCCAATGTAGCCACTGTTAAAGCAAGGGTGATAAATGTAAAGTTTGTTTTCAGGACTCTCTAAGAAAAATAATATTGGCCAGGAATGGTGGTGCATGCCTGTAAACCCAGTGGCTTGGGAGGTGGAGACAGGAGGATTGCTAGTTCAAAGCCGCCTCAGCAATTAAGTGAGGTGCTAAACAACTCAATGTAACCCTGTCTCTAAATAAAATACAAAAATTAGGCTGGGGATGTGGCTCAGTGGTTGAGTGCTCCTGAGTTCAATCCCCAGTACCAAAAAAGGAAAAGAAAAAGAATATAGATGACAGGTAACATACATGTGAGAAGGGACTGTGGCAAAATGGAGGAACTATGTTCTTCTGAGAGAGACAATCACTTTTTTCCAAGGAGTGGATGCCATAAGGAGGGGGGAAAAAAAGGAATATAAGATTTCAAATGATAAGTTAGGGATTTTGATATGGGGAAGTGTGAATCCTCCAATTTTGTTATTCTTTTTTTTTTTTTTTTAATGTTTTAGTTGTAGATGGATACAATACCTTTATTTATTTATAAAGACAAATAGTCTTTATGTGGTGCTGAGGATTGAACCCAGTGGCTCACACATGCTAGGCAAGTGTTCCACCACTGAGCCACAACCCCAGCCCTTGTTATTCTTTTTCAAGATTATTTTGGATATTCTGGGTCCCTAGAATCTTCTTATAAATTTTGTTTTTTTATCAGGTTTGTCAGTTTTTGCAAAGAATTCAGCTTTAATTGTTACAAGTACCATGTTGAATGTATTGATTGTTTTGGAGAGTATTTCCATCTTAACAATATTTAGTCTTCAAATCTATGAGCATGAGATATATTTCTATTCATTTGTAAGTCTTATTTATTTTTCCCCAATAGTACTTTGTAATTTTCACATCTTATGATGCTTCTGTTAAATTTAATCCTATTTTTTTTATTTCACTATAAATGAAATTTTTCTCAATTTCGTTTTTGATTGTTTATTGTGGTATAGAGATAACAATTTAATTTTGTGGATTTAGCATATACCTTGCAAACTTGCTGAACTTATTTATTAGTTTAATATCATTTAAGGTTTTCTATATAAGATCATGTCACCTATTGAGAGTGATAGTTTTACTTCTTTCTTTCCAATCTCAATGATTCAGCCTTTTACTATAAGTATAATGGTATTTGAGTTTATCCAAGATTCAAGTTGAGGGAGTTCCTTTCTAATTCTTTTTTACTGAGTATTTAATTCTGAAGGGATATTAAATTTTATCTAGTACTTTTTTGTATCTATTAATATATCATGCAATTTTTATCTTTTTCTTTCTTCGGAGGTTGAGAAAAATAGTTCAAAAGATAGTGGTGATTAATGCACAACTTTGTGAATATACTAAAAGCCATTGAATTGTGTACTAACCAAGTATGAACTTTACATTTATGAGTTATATCTCAATAACACTATTTTAAAATAACAATATAAACTACTATGTGTAGCCTATCAGAGTTGAAAAATGAAAAAAAAATGACATTATTAATGTGAGGATGAATTGGGATAGTCTTCATGGGCCAACAGGGTAACATCAATCAAGTTTTTTTTAAAATATTTATTTTTTAGTTGTAGTTGGACACAATACCTTTATTTTTATGTGGTGCTGAGGTTCGAACCCATGGCCTCGCACATGCTAGGCGAGCGCTCTACCACTGAGCTGCAATCCAGCCCAATATCCATCAAGTTTTAAGACTGTTTTTTAATAATCATCAAGAATACAAATAATAAAGCTGGTGAGGATGCAAGGGGAAAAGGAACACTTACAGAGTTATGTGGGATTGTAAATTAGCATATTTGTTATGGAAATCAGTATGGAGATTTCTCAAAAGACAAGGAATGGAACCACCATGTTACTCAGCTATTCCACTCCTCAGTATTTCTCCAAAAGAACTAAAGTCAGCATACTATACTAATACATGCATACCCATGTTTATAGCAGCACAATTCATAATAGCCACGTTATGGAACAAACCTAGGTGTTGTAAACAGATGAAGGGATAAAGAAAATGTGGTATACATACACAATGGAGTTTTACACAGCCATAAATAAAAACTAAAGTCATTTCCAGAAAAATGGAAGGAACTGGAGAGCTTCATGTTAAGTAAAATAAACAAGACTCAGAAAGTCAAAGATTATTTGTTTTCTCTCATATTATGTGGAAGACAGAGGGGGAAAAAAGGACAAAAGAAAAGGATTTTCATGAACAAAGAAGGGGGACCAGTGGAATAGAGGATGAGAATCAGGGGGAGAGAAGAGGGGAAGAAAGGGAGACGTAATGGGCACTGAATATGACCAAATTATATTATGTGTGTGTGTGTATAAAATACTTAATGAATTCTACTATTTTGTAAAATCATAAGGCAGCAAAGTAAGTAAATAAATTTATTAAAAATTAAAATTGGAAAGTGAAAAACATGGCTTAATTTCAACTTTTCCACTTCTAAAAACATATTCCACGAAACTCATCCAATAAAAATAAAGGTAGGCCAGGTATGGTGGCGTATGTCTGTAATCCCAGAGACTGGGGAGGCTGAGACAGGAGGATTACAAGTTCAAAGCCCACTTCAGCAAGTTTTAGTGAAGCCCTAAGCAACTTAGCAAGACTCTGTCTCTAAGTAAAATATAAAAATGGCTTGGGGTTGTGGCTCAATGGTTAAGTTCCCCTGGGTTCAATCCCTGGGACCAAAATACATATACAAATTAATAAATAAATGTAGATGGATAACAGATAGATAGTTGATACATATACATCCACAGAATTTTATGATGTTATTAATTTTTGTAATTACATAAAAACTAGAAATAGCTTTTATATTCAATGTCAGGAATCTGTTTAAATATTAACAATATGTATACTTAATAATGGGTGGCTATTTAACCTCTAAATAGTACTTTATTATCATATTGCATTGGTTATATAATTTTTCAAACCAAATAAAAATGTGTATGTACTTTACATGTTTAGGGGACATAAAGATATATTTGGGGGACAAAATTTTATTTAAGTAACAATATGGATAATATGATCCTCTTGTAATAAAAGAGTATATATATACATATATATATATATGCCATGTAGGTATGAAAAAATGTTTATGTTTAAGAAACACATAACTGTTGCTCCTGAAGAATGGATGGGTGGGTGGAAAGAGAGAAGAGGTACTGAAGAAGAAGTAGTAGATTTTATTTTATACATTGTAATATTTTATTAACTTATTTTATCACCATAATAATACTTGAGAATATTTCAACTTATTGAGTATATTGTATTGTTACAGCTTTTCATGCAGATTGAAGCTCTTTTTCCACAAAAATTTGGAACATGGACTGACTATGCCAAAAGATACTGTAATGCACGTATCAGGTATGACATTATTTTCATGAGTTTTTATCCTTCACATTTCCTGTGAACTTTAAGCTTCATTAATCATTCTTTGTTCCAGTGTTTTCCAAACTTGTGGTACTTATGGAGTAATTCCTTCAAGTAAAAGCTTGTGTGGATGAACTATATCTAAAATAAATAGATAATGGCAAAGTAGTTTTTTAAAAATTTTTGCTTTATACATTTCACTTTTTTATCTTTTTAAATATTTTTATTGACTAGATCTACATGCATATATATAAAATTAAAAAATGAGTGCTTTTTCCTCCGTGGTCTCCCAGCCATATAATAAGTTCCCCCTTTTTTAAAAATATATATTTTTTAAATATTTAAATATTTTTGTCAGTGGACCTTTGTTTTATTTATTTGTTTGTTTGTTTGTTTATATGTGGTGCTGAGAATTGAACCCAGTGCCTCACACATGCTAGACAGGTGCTCTACCCCTAAGCCATGACCCCAACCCTAATTCCCTTTCCATATAACTGATGTTGATAGTTTTTTGTATACCTTCTGGAGATAGTCAATGCCTGAGCAAGCATTTATTTTGCATGTATAATATATATAATATTGCTCCATGTATGTACATTATATATACATATATATTATTGTTTTGCTGTTTGCTTTCTTTACTATATATATTGGCAGTCCTTTCATTTCACTTCCTGAAAGAGCTTTGATGTTTTGACATTCATTTAAAATGCTATGTGTTTTCTACTGTTTGGAATTTACTTATACAGGTCACTCTTAATAGGCATTTGTTTGTCATACATAGCCAATGCAATTATAAATATCACTGTTCACATTGAGAAGTAGCATATTATAGTTGTTCAAGAATATGGAAATCCAGACCTAGGCCACCTATATTTTATTTTCACACCTTGTTTTATTTAAGGAAAGTACCTTTATCTCCTCATACCTAATTTCTTAAGCTCTAAAAACAGAATGATTAGGCCTGCCTCAGAATTATTAGACTTATATTTGCTTATACTTATGAAGGGCTTGAATTTAGATTGTACGTAGTGAGCACTCAATACTTATTATTTTAATATTTCACTTCAAATACATGTGAATAAATCTAAGAGAAGTTTATGAAAATGAAATTGCTGGTTCAAAGGGCATAAATATTTGAGATTTTCCCAAATCATTCTTCACAGAAGTTAATCATGGAAGTTATGTGTATAAGGTTCTCTCTTTTCCCATACCTTGTCAACAAGGGGAAATATAACTTATTTTATTCTTGCCAACCTGATCTGATAATAATTTTAATGTACATTTGTCTTATTATGTTATTAAATGCAATTGAGCATTTTTTATACATATATAAGTCATTTATATTTTTTCTATTAATATATGTTCTTTGCCTTTCTGCTTATTAAATGTATTGGCTTTCTTCTTATTATTATGTTGGAATTCTTTACATATTATAAAAAACATCCCCTTGTATGTGATATGAGTCTTTCATGTATTTTCTCAGTATGTATTTGTTTTTCTTTTTTCCTTTCTATAGTTCCTTCACATACTCCTAGATGGTCATGGTATTCTTATGCTTTTTAAAGATCTGTAAATTGTGAAGATTCCTTCCCAGATTGTTTATATGAGGGCAGTCTAATATTGATACCAACATCAGATAAGATGGTACAGAAAAAAAAACAGGGATTATTTCTACTTATGATTATAAATGCAGAAGTCTTCAATATTATAGACTTGGAGAATCTAGGATCTCATTAGAAGGCCTATTATGCTGATTATATATAAATGAAGAGTTTTTATATCAGGAATATAAGCATAGTTTATTTATTTATATTATATTCATTTTATTTATTTATTTTTCAGTCAGGGTCTTGCTGTGTTCCCTAATGTGGGCCATGAACTCCTGGGCAGTAGCATTCCCCTGCCTCAACCTCCTCATTTGCCCAAAATTTAAAAGCCCATATCCTGCACTTCTTCAGTGCTATTATACATAACTGTCATGGTTATGGTTTTATGTGTTGTGTTATTCACAATATATGTATATATAGGCATACAAAAACATAGGTATATATACATACATATGCACATGTATGCATAATTAAAATTGCATAACTATTAAATAATAAATTAATGAAAATGATCAGGTTGTAGAGGATGTCGTAAAATTACAATTTTATACTATAAAATGGAAAAGAATGCAGTTTTTGAAAATAGTGATGCAAGTCTATATATATTGATAACAAAGAATTTACAAGACATATTATTAAAAGAAAATGAAATATCAGAAAAACTGTTTTATTTTTGAAGAGTGAACACACACACACACACCCACCCACACACACACACACACACACACACACACAGAGATTTTTTTCTGGATGTCGCTCTCGTGGCCTCTGCCCTAGCTGACAGCCACTGATGCTTTTCAGTGCCCTATGGAGTCCCTTTACATGTGGTTAGTTCAACTATTCAACCTTAGTGTGAGTACTGAGCTACCTAGAGATTTATAACAGGGGCCAGTATGTGATCAGTGTGGTAGGGAATATATCCTACCTTGGGTCTTCCATGGAGTGAGTTACCAACTAGAAGCTCCATGAGGACAGAACACTTTTCTTTTCCAGTGTTATAGTCCCATTGTATAACATAGCATCTGGCGCATGACATTTAGTCTTTATTGAATCCTTGAATACTAAATCTTTTGTTGTTATTTTGTTCCCATGGAACTTCTGGACATGTATAATGTTATTTGTCTGCTAAATTCCTAGATGATCTGAGCTGATGGAATTGTTTAGAAAATTGATGAAGTGTTAAAAAAAAAATAAGAAACACATTTTTCTAGGAGAAGCATTTCTTTCCTTCCTTCCTTCCTTCCTTCCTTTCTTCCTTCCTTCCTTCCTTCCTTCCTTCCTTCCTTCCTTCCTTCCTTTCTTTCCCTTCCTTCCCTTCCCTTCCCTTCCTCCCTCCCTCCCTCCCTCCCTCCTTCCTTCCTTCCTTCCTTCCTTCCTTCCTTCCTTCCTTCCTTCCTTCCTTCCTTCCTTTTTCTTTCTTTCTCCACAGATTTTTTTTTCTTTTTTTTTTTGGAAAACAAATACACATTCAAGGGAGAATGAAGACTATCTCAAGTGAAAGACATCTTTGGGAGTAAAGCAATAAATATGCATTTAAGGGAGAATATAGGCCATCTGGAGAGGGAGCAACTTTCGGGGTAAAGCAAGAAATTCGTATTCAAAGGAGAATGTAGGTCATCTTCAGAGGGAGAGACAGCCACAGAAGTATTTCTCACAATGTAGATATGGAGGTCCCTGAATAAACAGGGGTGGACTAAGTGATTTGGATAATCTTTCCCAGTCCCAAATCTGACTTTCTTCATATTGATTTTAAATAATGAGTAAAACACCAATTCTTCCTTTAATCAGTGAATTACTAAAATGAGTTCTTATATAGGTTACACCAACACTTTATTATTTCTGTGCAAACAAATAGAAAAACTAGTACCATTTGGCTAGTTTTTGTTAAGAATTCTAAATTGATTTTGTTTATAACTTGAAGTGAATGGTTATATATTGGCACAAAGGGCTTAATTATTATACTACAGCCTTAATTCATATACTAAAGTGAGTTTTGATTAAACTATGCATCCTTTTGGATGCTAGTTTGAACAAAGAAATAAATCTTTAGTCTTTAACAAGTTTTTGGGGGGGGGTTGGGGGGATACTGGGTATTGAACATGGGCGGTCAACCATTGAGCCACATCCCCAGCCCTATTTTGTATTTTATTTAGAGACAGGGTCTCACTTTTGCTGAGACTGACTTTGAACTCTTGATCCTCCTGCCTCAGCCTTCTGAACCACTGGGATTTCAGACATGTGCCACCGTGCCCACCTTAATAAGTTATTTTTTTCCATTTTTTTTTTAGTTGTAAATGAACACAATACCTTTATTTTTATTTATTTATTTTTATGTGGTGCTAAAGATTGAACCCAGTGCCTCAAATATGCCAGACAAGTGCTCTACCACTGAGCCACAACTCCAGCCCCAAGATATTTTTTAAACAGTGCATATAAATGAAAATGAATGATGTTTTGCTGACTTGTAGATTGATTCTACAAATTAATGTTTCTTCTACTTAAAAATCAACAGTAACATCTATTTTGAATATTGTTAGTGTTCTACTATCTGTCTTCCTATCGAACATAATCTTGATTTAGTTTAGATATATATATATACATATAAACTTAGGTATTTACTCAGAGGAAATTTGCCCTGTATACAATTTTGCTGATGGATTCTGGTTATCTTAGTTATGATTCTTGACTATAGACAAGAAAAGTTCAAGAAGCTGAGGCAGGAGGAGCATGAGTTCAAGGCCAGCCTTGATAACTTACTGAGACCTTTTCTCAAAATAAAATGAGGTTGTGGCTCAAAGGTAGAGCACTTGCCTAGCATGGGACACTGGGTTCAATCCTCAGCACCACATAAAAATAAAATAAAGATATTGTGTCCACCTATAACTAAATAATAAATATTTTTAAAATAAATAAATAAAATGAAAAGGTCTAGGGATGTAGCTCAGTGGTAAAGAGCCCCAGGGTTCAATCCCCAGCCAAAAAAAGAAAAAAAGAAAAGAAAAAAGAAAATTGCCTATGTAAAACAAACCTACTAGATTTGCTTTGAGAGAACTAGAAAAACCTAAGTGTTCAACAAGCATATCTTTCTGTTGTTTTGTTTAGGACTTGACAATGAAAATGTATACTTGTCCTTTTTTTAATTAATGCAAACACTGTTTCAAAGAAAGTTTCATCTTTATGAAGTGCTGAATGATTGTATAGATTGTGTTCTATTTTTCTGTTTTCTAGAGAAAGCCATTTTAAGATTAATATCATGCTTCTCAAAAGTGATTTTCTTCCAGGTTCCATCAAAAGTTTTGCTTTTCCATTACTTCTTTACCTTGAAAGCTCTGTAGTTTCATAGACTCATACTCAGATCAAGGCATTTCCTGGCATTTTAAATTAGTCTGTGCCATGCTGTATTTTTTCTGTAATGTTTTGATTCTGTGAAGGTGTCATTTTCACACTATAATTTTGCAGAATGCAAATCATGGTTAGTTATTCTGTTCTACACACATTTTATATTCAAAATGTCATGGCTGTGTTCAAAATAAAGTTAGGTTTAAGCAAAATGTTACATTGCCTTTATAAAGTTTATTAAATACCTAAGTAATGGCAAACAGAAGCATACCAATGCAAATGTGATTAGAGAGAAGTCAGGGTCTAAGTAACTGTGTACCTAGTTTGATTTGAGAGGCACAGAGCAAAGGATTACTTAACCAGAAAATCCCCTATCCAAAATGCATTACATCATTCAGTTTACTGAGTTATATTTAGAGTAAGCTATAAATACAAATGTGACTTGAAGATTTTGAATGATCAATTGGTCGAGCTAGAAAAGACTTTAGAATTCATCCAGTATCCCTCTGTCAATTTATAGGCAACTTGTGAGGCTAAATTGCTTGTCCTATATCTGATTTTTTTCTTACTCCCATCCCTCACCCACATATACTTTTCCTGGCAGTAAGACTTAAGAAATGGCAACTTTAATAAATATTACTTTACATAGAAAAAATACCCTGTTATAAGGAGGTACCATTAAAAGGTACACTGTGGAAGACATACCTGTCCTCTCTAATATTATGCTTAAAGATTAGCATATCCCAAGAAGAGCTGGAGATATAGCTCAGTGATAAAGTGCTCCACCTAGCATGCACAAGGTCCTTCATTCTGTTCCCAATATAATAACATCAAATTTTTGCCAGTTCTTCTTAGGAGAATTAGTTGTCTAAATTTTTATGAGAGGGAAGCTGGGTGATAATATACATTAAAGGTATTTATAGCCATTCCCAAAGAGTGTTAATTAATGGGTTACGGTCACCTTCAGGAACCATCTCTTACGGAGTTGTGCTGTACTTTTTCCTCAACACTGTCTCATTTAATGTTCTCGCCCATGTCTAAATAGAGTTGATGTATATTCCACTTGCAAATGGCTCAGATCTGAGAAAAGTTAATATATGGGATAGCAGAAATAGTTTGAAGAATAATTAGAAAAAAGTTAATAAGATAAATTCTGCACTTATGCTTGGAAAAGTTGGCTTTTGTGAAAGGTGTTTGATAACTTTCTGTACTTCAGTTCAAAAAGACTTCAGTTTTGAATAAATCTAGACTAAATTGGAGTAAGGGATGGCTCCACTCATTGCTTATGGTTTGCTTATAATTTAATCATTCATTTAAAAAATATTTTAGGGTACCTGTTATATGCTATGACATGTGATAGCCATCAAGTATTCATTAGGAAACAAGACGCACATGGTCCCGGCCTTCACTGAGTTTTCAAGTCAGATACTATCCAGGTAATTACAGTTGTGACAAGGCTCATAAAAAGAAGTAAAAGATGCTATGGCAGAGTATATCAGAGTGAACTAATCAAGTCATAGAGGCCAGAAGAAGTATCCTGTTAGAAATATTTTTTGCTTCTCAGGCACAGGCCCAGATCAAGAGAAATTGCTGTACCGTTGAGCTACTAAAAATAGTCCTATTCAGCTGAATATTCTAGAGCTATAAAAAAAGAGAATCAAGAAAATGGCAGAGTTAGGTAGATCTCATGTTATACAGAATCTTGTTCTTCATCCTAACAACAATAGGAAAGCATTGTACAGTGTTTTGGTTTTTAGTTGTCACTATTGTTGGGGTTTTTATTGTAGTAAAAGAGAACAAAATTTGCTCTTTAACCATTTTTAAATGTACAGTTCAATAACTTAAAGTACATTTACATCATTGTACCACCATCACTACTACTAAAGTTCCATTACTAGAACGTTTTTATCATCCCAAACTAAAACTCTGTGCTCGTCATACTGTGCTTTCTATTAGGTTTCTGCAACGTGAGGTTTTAAAGCATGGAAGAGATGTGCATGATTAGATTTATAAGTTTTGGGGTTGTTTAAAGACAATAATTTCACATGGTTCAAAATTCTAAAATTCTATAATCTAATTCTAAAATTCTATAATCTCGTTCATTTAGCTTCTCCTCTCTATAGGCAATTATATGTAGTTTAATGTTTCTTCATACAACCTGTGTGCATATTCAAGCAAATTCATATTTTTGCAAAGATGTTAGTGTATTGTAAACATAATCAATGTTTTGTATTTTTTACCTTTGTCTTTTTTCTTACATACATAAATAGCTTCATCCTTTTTATGAGTACACAGTATTATATTATTTAGAATATGCCATATTTTATGGGGTGGTAGGGAGTTGAGACAGTTTGTAGCTCAAGTCTTATTTTCTCTATGAAAGAGAGATGCAGTGGTGCACTCTTGTAATCCCAGCAGTTACCAAGTCTGAGGCAGGAGGTTTGAAAGTTCATGGCCAGCCTCAGCAGTGTTGTAAGGTCTTAAATAACTTAGTGAGACCCTATCTTAAAATTAAAAAAAAAAAATGTACTAGAGATGTAGCTCAGTGGTCAAGCACCTCTGGGTTCAATCCCTAGGACTCTCCCTCAACCCTGAAAAAATAAGGAGAGGACAGTCATAAGTACCAAGAAATTAAAAAGTGGAGCATTAAAATTTTTTAGAGTTGATATGGTTTGAAATTTTGTCAAATGAGGCAAAATAGTGAGATTCATGTGTAGTAGGATTGTTTGCAATATGAAGTAACTTTTGAGGTCAGTAACTAGATTTGCAGTGGATCCTGTATTTTCCAATATCTGATTTCCCCAGTAACACCCAGGAGCCTGGCATAGGTACTGTGTGACAAGAAAATTTAGGCTATCTTATTAAGAACAAAGCTAATATATGAGCTCAGATATCATAATAATGTATGGGAAGAGGACAGATGAGGACAAGAAGGATATCATGATATAGAGAAACTAGAGCAGTCAGTTGACTGACATGTCCTTATGAGATAGTAAAGATGAGTATAAATGAGCAGATACCCTAGAAGGATGGGATGTATAGGGATTAGTATTTCCGAGTTTACCAGATAGAGCTATTTTTCAGGACCAAGTTATAGCTGTGTAAGTGAATGCTTGAAGTAGATTTTAAAAGGTCATTGAAGACAAGAAGTTCAAAGAACTAGAAGGGAATTAAAAATCATATTTTAAGAAGTATTTTAACAAATGAAAACATATATGAGAAAGAGTGACCAGAATGAGAGAATTTCATATTTAGCTCCACAAATGCTTAACATTATTGATTGCCTACTATATTTAAGACATTATTTCAGAGCTGCCCGTGATACAAGGATGAGTAAGACATAGCACTTGATCTTATGAAGTCTATAGAAATTTCAAAAAGAGAAGACCTTAGGGGGATAAGTCTTAAATATTTAAAGATCTGTCATGTTTTAAAGGAATTAGACTTTTGTCTTTGTGGCCTCTAAGGGCAGAACTAGTTTCAAATAATGGAACTTACTAGGGAGGTATATTTTTGTCTTAATGTAAGAACTTTTAAAATATACATTTAAAAGATGTAGAAAAAGAAGTAGAACAATGAAATCAAAAAAGGAAAAGTACCATATTTACTTTTTTTTTTTTAAAGTTTTCGGTGGACACACATCTTTATTTTATTTTTATGTGGTGCTGAGTATCGAGTGCAGCGCCCCACGCATCCAGATGAGCGCGCTACCACTTGAACCACATCCCCAGCCCTGATTTCACTTTTTAAAAATTTCTACCCTTGTCCGTATATATAAAAAGTATAACAGTTTATATCTAGCCTGCCTGTAATCCCCTCAGCTACTAATTTCATTTAGTATCACCTTGTCCAAAACTTTACCATTGCTTTTGTAAGTCGTCTTTTTCTTTATTTTTACTAACTTAAAGATTATTGCTTTTGGGCTGGGGATGTGGCTCAAGCGGTAGCGCGCTCGCCTGGCATGCGTGAGGCCCGGGTTCGATCCTCAGCACCACATACAAACAAAGATGTTGTGTCCGCGGAAAACTAAAATAAATAAATAAATTCTCTCTTCTCTCTCTCTCTCTCTCTCTCTCTCTCTCTGTCTCTCTCTGTCTCTGTCTCTCCCCCTCTCCTCTCTCTTTAAAAAAAAAAAAAAAAAAAGATTTGCTTTTGGGAAAATGATTCATACCTATTTTAATAAATCAGGGAAAAGATTTTATAAATAAGTAAAATTTAATCAACTGAAATCTCTCTGTCCAGATATTACCATTACTAATGTATTTTGATGACTTTTCCTGTAGATAACTTCTCTGTTTAAATATAATTATGGGTGGGTAGATGGATGGATGATAGGAAGGTAGGTAGGTAGATGGACAGACAAGCAATTTTATATAGATTATACATACTTCATAATGTGCTTTGTTTCATTTCATATTTTTAGGACATCTTTCCATATCAATAACTATAATACATCATTTATATTTACTACATATTACATTTTATATAGAAGATACTATGTTGTTTGTTTTATATATATTATTTTTAATTTTTCCAACAGTTCTACAAGGTAGTGGTATATGTGGTATTTGATAAATGAGGAAACTGATTTTGGAAAAATTAAGTAATATGTCCAAGTCAAAGAACTAAAAAGTGAATTTAGTCACCCTTTGCCACCATTTTATTCTTTTTTCTAATATTTGGATTATTTTTAAATTCAATGTATATCTTTATATTATTGACTAAATAAATGGACTAAATAAATTAATGTTGTTCTCTAATAAATCAAGTAATTGATTACTACTTTCTTGGGAAACCTTTTTATTTTATTATTAACTATTTGTTTTTCTCTTTCAGCTTGGTCTTTTATATAGCCATTGCTGGTTTTTTTTTTTTTTACTGAAATATTTCAACAGACCTGTCAACTTCCAATAGGTCTTAAAAACACATTGATTTTTTTTTTTCTTTTTCCTGGTGGCTTCTCTCCTATAGCTCTAATACTATTATCATGAATTTTCCTTTGCGGTTAAGTTCTTTTGGATCCCTACATTTTTGGATTCCATGTTTTTTTGTTTCTTAGTTCATTTCGAAGATTCTAGTATGGGAAAAAATTCAATGTATACAAAAGTAGATGCTATGGTATAATGAACCCTCCTTCCCCCATGCGTTCATTACCCAGCTTCAACAATTATCAGTTGGTATAATTTTTTCCTTAAGTGTTGACAGAACTCAAAGTAAGCCTGGTTCTGGTTCCTGGAACTGGCTCTTTCTGTTTAATTAATGGTTCAGTGTCTTGGGATTATCTGTTTTGTCTTGTGGGTTTTAGGAGATTGTGATTTTCAAAGAATTAATCTATTTCACCTATACTGTTGAATTTGTAGGCATAGCATAGAGTTGTTCAGTCTATCCACTTATTATCCTTTTAATACCCAGGGGTAGTGGTAGGTACCCTCTTTAATTTCTGATATTAGTGATTCCTGTCATATCTCTCCTTTTTCCTCTCTCTCTCTCCACTCCAACCCACCTCTTTTTTTAGGCTAGTACCTTATTTAGTTTTTTGAACTTTTAAAAGACTAGGTTTTCATTTTATTTTCTATACTTATTTCCTGTTTTCAATTTCTTTGATTTCTGCTTTCATTTTTATTATCTCCTTTTTTTTACTTAAGACTTAATTTGCTTTTTCTTCCAGTTTCAAATGGAAAAGTTTATTGATTATACATCATTTTTCTTTTTTATGTGTGTTTATTTATTTAGTGGTGCTGGTGATCAAACCCTAGGCCTTGCACATCCTAGGCATGCACTCTACCACTGAGGTACACCCTCAAACTTCATTTTTTAATATATTGATTTAGTACTAAAAATTTCATCTTAAGCATTACTTTTGCTGCATCCCCCAAAAATTTGAAAATGTATATTTTCACTTTAATTTAGTTCAAAATATTTTTTAACTCTTCAAGATTCCTTTTTTTGACCCATATATTATTTACAAGTGTGTTATTTAATCTCTCAGGTGGATGAGGTTTCCCAGCTGTCTTTTCATTAATGACTTCTTGTTTAATTCCTTTGTGATTTGAGAGAGCCATTATATGATTTCTATTCTTTTAAAGTTGTTATAGTGTATTTACGATCCAGAATATGATCTATCATGATTACTGTTCATGTAAACTTGAAAATAATGTATAGGCTGCTGTTGTTAAATGAAGTGGTCTTTAGATGTTAATTATATCTAGTTGATTGATGGTGCAAGAGAGATTAGGAAGGTAAGAAATAGAGTAGTCCATAACTACCACCATGCTCTAGGATATACCCTTTCAACTGAAGAGAATTTGACTTTATGAGAAATTCAATTTAATATCATTGTTAGTTTTTGAAATTTATTTTTTTATACTTTATTTACATTGATAATAATAACTATGTCATCTTTGTGGCTATACATTCACTTCAGAATGTTTATTGTTTCCTAATATAACACTTTTAAGAGGGCTAGGGAAGTAGCTCTCTGGTAGAACACTTGCCTAGCATGTGCAAAGCCCTGGATTGGATCCCTAGCTTTGCCAAAAAAAAAAAAAATTAAGATCTTGTAGTTAAGATCTTGTGTGGGCTGGGGTTATGGCTGAGTGGTAGAGCATTTGCCTAGCATGTGTGAGGCACTGGGTTCGATTCTCAGTACCACACATAAGAACATAAATAAAGGTCCATCAACAACTAAAAAGAAAAAAGACTATCTTAAAGTAAAAAAAAAAAAAAAAATATATATATATATATATATATATATATATATATATATATATATATATATCTTGTATATTCAACTTCCTGGAATATGTTTGTTGTGGCGGGAAGGGTATTGGTCTTTATTGTTCTTTTTGGCTTTTTATGTATTGACTTTGTTTTAAAAGAATGAATTACAAACATATTAAATGTCTTTACCCTCAGAATTTACTCTTATGTATACACTGCATAATAGCTATAAACAAACATGAGCAATTAAGGAAAGTAGTCATATTGTAGAGTTCAATCCTAGGAACCTAAGGCCACTTTTCATAATAAATGTATGATGCTCCCCTTATTATACTGAAATAGAATTCATAGACATAGTAATCAATGACCACATATAATTTCAAAAAAATCAATAGGACCCCAGCATAACAGAGAAGAAAAATAAAAATTAAGGAACCTATAAAATATGTACTTTACTAATGTAAATAGGTGAGTGACTACATTACAACAATTTAAAATAAGAATGAAATAAATGTTTGTATATTGGGTTGTTTGGAATCTAAGACTCCATTGATTATAAAATGTACTGTTACTTAACCACCAAGGTTAAGACTCCTATGTTAAACTAATAAATATCTGTGAATTTTAAATATATTAGATGGGAGAAATGTGATCATAAAACTGAAGAGATTGGTAAATGTATAGAATCATTATGAGTACCTCTTCTGCAGATGCACACTAATTAGAGGAGTATGTTTGCAGTTCAGCTACCCCAGAGCCATTAAGTGTCAGTAGCTTAGATTTTCCAAAGTGGCAAACCACTCAGGGTTAAGTTTCAAACACAACAACACACAATATCCCTTTGAGTTAACATCATTTGTAGTTCCTGGAAAATTCATTCTGTATTAAAAACTGTATAAAAATTACTTTGTTGCAACAACCCTGAGTTCTTGGCTCTCACTGTCTGTTTTTAGACAGAGAACAAGCAGATTGATGACTTCACCACTGCTCTCTTTACATTTTTTGTTCTATTTCTGGGCCAGAGAGACGTTTATCTTGTCTTTGTGCCCAAACATGAATTTTTGTTTTCTCTTTGTATTTTACCCATCCCTAAGCAGGGAGCATATATCAAAGTCTGAACTTACTGCTCCACATTGTATGGAAGCCTTTTCATTTGGTTTTTTAAACTATGTGTAGGTATATCCTTGATAAAAGTATTCTTTAAAAATATAATTCTAAGATTTAAAAAGCAGCAATGTAGTCAAAAGTAAGTTCTGAGAGGCTGGGGCTATGGCTCAGCAGTAGTACACTTGCCCAGCATGTGTGAGGCACTGGGTTCACTTCTCAGCACCACATATAAATAAATAAAAAATAAAGGTCTATCAACAACTTAAAAAAAAAAAAAGTAAGTTCTAAAAGCTAGAGATGTAGCTCAGTGGTGTAGCACTTACCTGACATGGAAAAGGCCCTTGGTTCAGTCCTCAGTACCACAGCCCATCCCCCTCCAAAAAAGAGAGAGAGAAATAAAGAGGGAAAAGTAAATTCTGGTGGGAGAGAAATAAAGGGGGCAAAGTAAATTCTGGTGGGCTGGGGTTATGACCCAGCGGTAGAGTGCTTGCCTAGCATGTTCAAGGCTCTGGGTTCGATCCTCAGCACCACATCAAAATAAATAAATAAAATAAAGGTATTGCATCCAACTACAACTAAAAATAAATATATATTTAAAAAAGTAAATTCTGGTGACTACAACAAAAAGTAGTGGAAAAATTTTTTAGCTTTTTTCTCCCAAAATTTGTGTCATTCTTCCTAACATGAAATATGAAAGCAACCACTTCTACTATAGTAATGTACAAGTTAAACATTATATACTTTCTTTTATTTTATTTATTTTTGGTCCTGGGGATTGAACCCAGGGGCACTCAATCACACTACCACATCCCCAGCCGTATTTATTTTTTATTTAGAGACAGGGTCTCACTGAGTTGCTTAGGCTTCACTAAGTTGCTGAAACTGGCTTTGAACTCACGATCCTCCTGTCTCGAACTCCCGAGCCACTGGGATCACAGGCGCATGCACCAGCATACCTGGCAGATAACATTATATCTTAACATTTGAAATAAATGGTAATTTAAGCAAATAGGAGTTTTATATAGGTATGTTAATTAAAATTTATACAAATTATTTTGTATACCTGTTTTTATACTGTGTTGTATCATCATACTTTGGAACTCAGAAATTTCAGTAGATTTACATCAGTTCCTTATATTTAAAGAGATCAAGGATTTGGGAGAAATTTTAGTAGAGAAAATAATAGAAATTATTCCTAGGATGGCAAAAGCAAAATGCTTTTCTTTCCTTTTCATTCTTCCCTTATTACTGACGAGTTTCAACTTTTTTCCTGGCTTTAACTCTTAAAACTCATGGTGTCTATATCTACAGACCACTTCCCCTAAAGCCCGAATCGATTACAACAATATTATCATGCTAGAAATCTTCATTGTACTTATATAGCATAAGTACGTAACAGTCAACATTTTGAAAATCATACTTACTTTTTCCCCTTGAAAGCTGTTCTTAACCCAGTAGATTCAATCTGGGATGATCAAAATTCAGTCCTATAAGTTAAAACTTAGAAGTATAATTGCTGCTGTACCTTACTACCAATATGCAGTTATCATGTTCTGTGGACTATTACTTTAATTGTGTGTGCATGTGTTTGTTTGTGTGTGTGTTGCTGTGGATCAAACTTGATGCCTTGTGCACACCTAGGCAAGCAATATAATCACCAACTCCCTCAACCTGATGAAGGGCATTTACAAAAATCCCACAGATAATGGTAATTCTTAATTGTCAAAACCCAAATATTTTCCCCTAAGATCAGGATAAGACTGTCTTATTGCCACTATCATTTGTTCAGTATTGTACTAGAAGTTTTAGCCAGAGCAATTAGGCAAATAAATTAAATAAATAAAAGGAGTTCATTGGAAAAATAGAAGTAACTTGTATTTTCAGGTGACATGGTCTTATATATTAAAAATCCTAAGGAATCCACTAAAAAACTCTTAGAACTGAAAAACAATATCAGCAAAGTTACAGAATACAAGATCAGTATACAAAAAGCAATTTGATTTCTAAAACTTTCAATGAATAATCCAAAAACGAAATTAAGAAAACAACTTTATTCACAATAGCATCAAAAATAATAAAATATGTACAGATACATTTAATAAAAATGTGTAACACTTTTACTCTGAAATTATAAAATATTGTTGAAAGAAATTATAGATGTAAGTGGGAAAACATTCCATGTCCATAGAATAGAAAGACTGGTAAGAAGATAATATTCCTCAAACTTATTTATAGATTTAACACAATCCCTATCAGAATCTTGGCCAATTTCCTTTTTACAAATCAATAAAGTAATTCTAAAATTTATGTTGAGTTGAATTGCAAGGGAACTAGAATAGCCTAAACGTAAAAAGAAAAACAGGACTAAAGGGATGGATTACAGAGCTAATCAAGAGAGTGTGGTCCTTACATGAAGATAAATATCTAGATCAGTGGAATAGAATTAATAGTCCAGAAATAAACTCATTTACAGTTAACTGATTCTTAACAAAAACAACAGCATTTAAATGGTTCTGGGACAACTTGATAGCCACAAAGAAAGAATGAAATTAAACATTCACCTCATACCATATATAAAAGTTAACTCAAAATGGAACAGAGAGCTAAATGTAAAGACAATGTTTTTAAAACATTTTTAAATGTTTTCATGAGAAAACATAGGAGTGAATCTTTATACTCTGGATTTGTTAAGGCATTTTTAGATATGACACTAAAAGCACTAGCAACAAAAAAAAAACTAGACAAATTGCACTTCATTCAAATTAATAACTTTTTTGTATTGAGGATTGAACCATAGAGCACCTAACCACTGAGCCACATCCTCAGCCTTTTTATATTTTATTTAGAGACTGAGTCTCACTGAGTTGCTTAAGGCCTTGCTAAGATGGTGAGTGAAGCTGGCTCTGAACTCATGATCTTCCTGTCTCAGCCTCCTGAGCAGGTGGGATTACAGGCATATGCCACTGCGCCCAGCTCAAAATAAGTTTTGTACTTCAAGATATACCATAAAAAAAAATGGAAACACCACCCACAGATTGGGAAAAATATTTGCAAATCATATATTTGATAAGGAATGTATATGTAGAATATGTGAATTGCTCCTATAATTCAATAATAAAAAGAAACAATTCAAAAATTGGGCAAAGGATTTGAGAAGACATTTCTCAGAAAAAAAAAAGATAAACAAATGACCATCAAACACATCAAAAAATGCTTGACTTCATTAGTCATCAGGGAATGCAAGTCAAAAGCATGAGATACCACTTTGCACTCATTAAATTGGCTAGACACAGAGTAAGTATGGCAAGGGTATGGAGATATTGCTGACAGCAATATAATATGGTAAAGTCATTTTAGAATCCTCATACACTGCCAATGAGAATGTAAAGTAATCCAACTGCTTTGCAATGATTCTTGGCATTTTCTCAAATGATCAGACATAGAGTTAACATATGACCCAGTCATTCCACTACTAGACATTACCCACGAGAAATGAAAATATATGATCATACAAACTTGTACCTGAATGTCTGTAGTAGCTTTATTCATAAAATACAAAATTGGGAAACAACCCAAATGTCCACCATTGGACAAATAATAAACAAATTTTGGTATATTCATACAGTGGCATTTTATTCAATCTTCAAAACGAATGAAATACTGATTTATGCAATCACATGGATGAACTTTGAAAACACTATGCTAGCTGAAAGAAGGCAGTCATAAAACACCACATAATGTATGATTTCACTCATGAAAGTTCAGAAAAGGAAAATATAGATAGAAAGTAGATTAGTGATTGCTTAGGGATTGGGTGGCAAGACAGAAAAGTTGGGAAGAGTCCAGCCATTTAGGGGTGACACTCTAGCCCCCTTGCCCTTTTTATTTCCCCTTCACACTCCAAAAATGAGACTGGGATTCCGACAAATGTGGTGTTGCCAGCATTCTTTAGAGTAAATGCTACCTCTAGCATTCTGTGTTTCCACTGAAAGAGAAATGGTGGAAGTAGAAGGTAGCAAGAAATACTTTTTCTAAACCATATTTAATACCAAGAGTATGGCTTATGACATATGGGTAAAATACCCAGGGAGCAACTAGTTAAATCTTCTCACCATAATGTGAAGCTTACTAAGAAGTGAAGAAACCTCATCTTTACATACCTAACAGTGTACTGTATTCTGACTACAAAAGAGATCTGCACTTATAAAGCACAGGACATAAGTGCTCTTCAGAAAGCAGGTGTGGCCTTAGTGGTAGATCTGTTTTAAGATACCTTTGTGCTCTGTGCTAGCATGTAGCAATTATGCCCAAAAAAAACCCTCAAACTAGCATATTGCATACTTGCAGGGTATGTTGTGTAAGTGAAGAGTGTGCTTAAGAATCCATTTTAATGGAAGATCTTTAATTCTGAAGACAAAACCAACAAACAAATCTCTTATCAACCTCTTTTTTCTGTTATTGGCAGTTTGGAATGTTAGATTTTTTTAAACTGCAATTCAAAAGGTTCCTAAGTATATGAATGGAAAAATAGATAATGGAATTAGATATTGACAAGTATTTTTCCATTTTTATTAAAATTTTTAATATAAATATGAGGAAATAAAATATTAATGAAGTAAAAATATTTTAATGGAAAAGTTTCAGCAGTTCAGTTTATTGTGAATATGCATAAACCCATTAAACTTTTTGTGCAATGGCAGCACTTAGATTTTTTTTTAAACGAATGAATTTCTTGTTGATGACAACTAAATGGTATTTTCATTTTGTCATACAGTACATTCTATCCATTTACTACAGTCTTCTAATCAAATCTACGGTGCAAGCATAATTTTTAATGTAAATTGTACTTTTCCTGTATGTTTAGTTTGACACATTAAACAAAAATATTTTAATATTTGTAAGCTCCAGCTTTCTCAAATTGAGATCTATTTGTGCTAAAATAGGCCCAAACCCCATGAAAATGGATAATTACTTAAATTATCAGTATTAGGAATCATAATACAACTTAACAGGAATTTTTCCTTATTCTTTAACAGCTATTTTTAATAGTGGGTAGTATAAACCCCTAAGAGATGATTGGGAATTTTATGTGTAGTAATTGTTGTCACAGTGATAGGGGGCCAGCTGTCCAGATGTAAATTCAGTAGTTTCCCCAGATTACAATCTTTGTCTTAACACTTGCTCACATTACTTGGTACTTCCAATTCCTGATCTTCTCAGGGATCTAGAGAATAATTTGCCTTTTGCAAGCATTTTAAATTATTGCTTGCTTGCTTTTGCTGCATCAGTTACCACTTGTTCATCTACATTGTACCTTCTAAATATTTCTTTAAGTTACATATCCTCTGATATCTTCTCTCTCACTCTCTCTTTCATGATAGTTTTGTGTCTTTTTTTTTGTTTGTTTTTAATTCCTCTGGTGTCAGTTCATTGGTTTCAAAGGAAAAAGAGAATACCAGATAATCTGCTATGCTTAACAGTTCAAGTGGAGATAGTTGATATGAATAGAGAGTAGGGGAAATGTTTGAGATGTTTTGAGTAATAATAATGACTGGCTAGTGTACTGACAGTTTATTTCCACTCAGGGCTAGATCTGCTAAACATACTGCCATGTATAATCCCAACCAAATGCCAATAATGCCCCCATTTAGAAACAATGACCTAGTCCAATTCTGCATTACCTGTCCATCCCAGCTTTAACTCAGTGTAAATAGTGTTTAGACAGTAACTTTTCTATATTTGAGTAGTATGTAAGCTTGTTAATTAACATTTCTTACATTAAGCTTTTTGAAATTAATTTTCATCAGAAATAGTGAAAGCAACATCATGGCTCGTTATCATTAAAAAAGGAAGAACGTAGACAGGTAGGGTAGCACACACCTGTAATCTCAGTGACTTGGGAGTCTGAGGCAGGAGAATCACAAGTTCAAAGCCAGACTCAGCAACTTAGAAGGGCCGAAGCAACTTAGTGCAACCCTGACTCAAAAAGTGTTGGGGATATGGCTCAGTGGTTAAGTGCCCCTGGATTGAATCCCAATATCAGTTTTTTTAAAAAAGAACATATCAGATAATTGTTTTCTTACTCTAGCATTCAGCTTTGCAAAATGTTTTTACTTTCTATTTACAGATATTTTGGTAAAAGACCTCAGTGGGATTATAGAGGGGCATCAAATCTTAAGGAACTTCACCATCTATTAAATGACATAATGATTAGAAGATTAAAGACTGAAGTTTTAACCCAGCTGCCCCCTAAAATCAGACAGCATATTCCATTTGATCTTCCCGACAAAGCAGCCAAGGTGAGAACCTTCATTTGATTGAAAGTCGTTGTAAAATCATTTTAAATTATACTATTAAAGATTGTACATATTTCACAGAAGGAAAAGCCTGCTTTCTTAAAATAGGTTTAATTAATAGAGCATATGAATTGATTTTGTATCTTTTCAGGAAGAATGTGGAAGAATTTAATTTTAATTATCAAATATGTGAACAGATATAGTAACCTAGTGATTAAAAATATTTATGCTGAATATAGAAAAAAGTACTTCAACTGGAACAAAGATTTAGCAGTAAGAATTCAAAATGTCTATAATGTGAGACCCAATAATAAAGAAAACTGTTTTTCTTGCTGTAGAATTTTTTTAAAGTGTGAATAGATGTCTTTGAGAATACCGTAAGTGTAACCCTACTCTTGAAATCCTCAAACTCTGTAATTGTATTGTAAGATGTAGCATTCAACATAGCAGAAAGCCAAAAGTGTGTTTTACCTAAACCTTATGTGTATTTACTTTTGAGGAGTGCAATGTTTATATATTCTTTAAATTTTGCAAATCTGGACATGGCTTTTGGGGCAAGGAGCTTTTTTTGAAAACTTAAAGTAAGCATTTTGCAAATATGGAGCAATGTGTTATTTCTAAAGTAAGAATGATCCAATTTTCTTTACTCTTTTAGCATTAGAAAGAAAAAATAAAATGATACATCAACTTATGATTATATTTTATTTTTATTCTCTAAATCTTTATGCTTATTTAAATAAAATCTTATCTTTTTGTAAGAATATTTTGCAACCATATACATTTTAACCACCTGCTTTCCTATGTGTTTAACTTTTTATTTTCACTTTACAAAATATTTGTCCTTAAGATTGGTTGATTTATGAAGCTAGCAAAGGACTTTGTTTTCACTTGTATCTTATCTTTCTTTTTTTAAAATATTTTTAAAGTTTTGGACGGACACAGTATATTTATTTATTTACTTTTATGTGGTGCCAAGGATTGAACCCAGTGCCTCACACATGCAAAACAAGCGCTCTACCACTGAGCCACAGCCCTAACCCTGCATTGATGTTTTAAAATGAACACATTGACATCTATAAGAATTTTCCTTTTGTTTTTCTACACAGAAGAGGAAAGAAGTAGGACATGATTCATGATCACATTAATTGTTATTTTTTTATGCTATATTCCTAAATATTTTTATTTTATCCCACATAGGATTTGAATACCAGTTTGGAAGAGTGGAAAAAATTAATGAGATCTCCAAATCCAGGTGGCACAGAGACTGTTCTGGGCTTGATTACTCGCATATTTAAACAGACTGCTATTGCCAAGGTACCTCATTGTTGTGCCATCAAACATAAATTTTTAATATATTTTAATGTTATTATTAGATAGGTTTTTATTAAGTAGGATCTACTGTTTTGGGAGTGGGACAAGAACAAAAGCTGTCTACCCTAAGGTATGGGCATCAAACCCTATTGGAACTCAGGACCTTGACATGATATGTGGGAAAGATCTATTACAGCTGGAGGTGGAGCTAAAACTTCTTCAGGACCATCCACAGTGACGAGACAGTTTGGGTGGGGGTGGGAGGCAGAAAAACCAAAAAGTAACACCTGTAAGGCTTAGCTGAGTTGGTACCAATAGGTTCGAGATCTCCTGTGCTCCACCATGAACTCAACACTGAAATATCTTCATAATCTACCACTGGAGGAGAAAGAAAGCCTTCTATGCAGGGCTGCTGAAAAACTGACAGTGCAATTATAACACACTATCACAAAGTAGAAACATCCCATTGCTAGGGACTTTGAAGTTCATGTACTAATGGTAAATGTAACAACAAGAGAATCTAAGCAGCATCCAATTTTTTTTCTTTTTTCTTTTGATTTGTTCTTTTTAGTTATACATGATAGAAGAGTATATTTTAACATACTTATACAAACATGGAGTATATCTTATTCTAATTAGGATCTAATTGTGGTTGTATATGATGTGGAGAGTCACTGTGGGGTATTACATATGTACATAGGAAAGTTAAGTCAGATTGATTCAACTGTCTTTCTTATTCCTGCCTCCCTCCCTTCCCTTCATTCCATTTTGTCTAATCTACTCAACTTCTATCCCACACCCCTTGTTGTGTGTTAGTATCCACATATCAAAGAGAATATTCATCTTTTGGTTTTGTGGGGGGGGGGGGATTGGCTTATTTCACTTAGCATGATTGTCTCCAGATCCATCCAATCCATTTTCTGGCAAATGTCATAGAGTCATTCTTTCTTTGGCTGAGTTCTATTCCATTGTGTTTCCATACCACATTTTCTTTATTCCTTAAATCTGTTGAAGGGCACCTAGGTTGGTTCCATAGCTTAGCTGTTGTGAATTGAGCTGCTATAAACATTGATGTGGCTATACCACTGTAGTATGCTGATTTTAAGTCCTTTGCATATATGCCAGGGAGTGGGATAACTGGGTCAAATGGTGATTCCATTCCAAGTTTTTAAGGAATCTCCATACTGCTTTCCCATAGTGGTTGCACCAATTTGCAGTGTCACCAGCAATGTATGAATGTATTCTTTTACCTATATACTCACCAACATTAATTGTTAATTGTATTCTTTTTTATTATTATTAGTTGTTCAAAACATTACAAAGCTCTTGACATATCATATTTCATACATTAATTGTATTCTTGATTGTTGCTATTCTGGCTGAAGTGAGGTGAAATCTCAGTGTAGTTTTAATTTGCATTTCTCTAATTGCTAGAGATGTTGAACATTTTTTATGTATTTGTTGACCATTCATATTTCTTCTGTGAAGTGTCTGCTCAGTTTCTTTGCTTATTTATTGATTGTTTTGTTTTTTTGAGTTCTTTATATATTCTGGAGATTAATGCTATATCTGAGATGCAGGTGGCAAACATTTTCTCCCATTCCGTGGGCTCTATCTTCATGATTTTATTTCCTTTTTTGTGAAGAAGCTTTTTAGTTTGATAACATCCCATTTATTGATTCTTGCTGTTTAGGAATCCTGTTGAGGAAGTCGACATGATGGAATGTTGGGCCTATATTTTCTTCTATTAGGTGTAGGATTTCTGGTCTAATGTCTTGGTCTTTGATCCACCTTGAGTTGACTTTTGTGTAAGATGAGAGGGGTTTAATTTCATTCTGCTACATATGGATTACCAGTTTTCCCAGCACCATTTGTTGAAGAGGCTTTCTTTTCTCCCATGTATGTTTATACCACTTTCATTTAGTATGAAATAACTGTATTTATGACACCTCCCAGTTGACACCACACTTACTGCATTGACTCAACCCCCTACAGTCTTATACTGTCACCCTAACAAAAAGCATGACCAGTTCCACATGTAACTATCGTTTACTCAGTGTGCACTGTTCTTCTATGTATAATTTCGAGCATTCAATAGAAAATGTGAAATAAATGTAAAAGCCACTTAAAAAAATCCTAATCTATTGTCAAGAGATAAAACAATCAATGAAGACACATGCTAAAATGATCCAAATGGTAGAACTATTAAACAAGGACATTAAAATAGCTATGAATGGTATGTAAAGAATCTAATAGAGGCTGAGGTTGTGGCTCAGTGGTAGAGCAATAGCCTAGCACACGCAAAGCACTGGGTGTGATTCTCAGCACCACTTAAAAATAAATAAATGAAGGTATTGTGTCTACACACATACACATACACACACACACACACGTATGTGTGTATATATATAATATATATATGTATTTTTTTTAAAGAATCTAATAGAAGCCAGGTGTAGTGGCACACGCATGTGAATCTCGGTGGCTTGGAAGGCTGAGGCAGGAGGATCCCTAGTTCAAAGCCAGCATCAGCAATGTCAAGATGCTAAGCAACTCAGTGAGACCCTGTCTCTCAATAAAATACTAAACAGGGATGAGGATATGGCTCAGTGATTGAGTGTCCCTGAATTCAATCCTCGGTACCTAAAGGGAAAAAAAAAAAAGAAAGAATCTAATGGAAAAGAATGGAGAATTACAGAAGTTGCATGAAAATATAAATTCAGTAGAAGAGAAATGCTTGAAATAAAAAACAGTATCAGAGATAAAGAAAATGTATTCAATCAGCTTATAAGCCAACAGTAGAGGGTGAGGGAGGAGGAAAGGGAAAGGAGAAATACTAGTTAACAATATTGGGATTCCAAGATGGAGGGCTGGAGGGAGGCAGCATCCTGTATTGCTCCATGACTCAGATCTCACCTAGTCGGAATACTGCATCTCAGAGAGTGTAAGAGAACCCCTATACAGCTGATTTCCTCAGAAATCACCAGCACTGTGACTCCCACGCAGGGCTCAGAGCCTCAGCGTTTGAGCAGGACTCCAGACCCCTGGCTCCCAAAACCCAAAGCCCACGCTCTGCTCCCACTCAGGTCACTCGGCTACTACCTACCCACAGCACAATGCCATCACCCAGCTCCCCCCACCTCACCAGACACCCTCGAGGTGGAAGTAGACTGACTCCATCTTGGATAACCTTTCTCACCATATTTGGTGGGGACAGCTCTCAGATCGGATCTCCATCTGGCCAGGTGCCAGGTATCCAACCCCTTCTCACCCCCCACTCCCCAGTGGTGAAAACTCGGCACAGTGATTACTCAACACAAAAACAGCTTCCAGTTGGCAGGTGTGCAGTGCCACCAGGGCGCCGCCCACCTTGTATGAGCCTGGGTGTGAGGGTCCCGCAGGTGGGAACTGATAAGTGAGAGGGAATGGGACTAAATTTTGGAGTCTAACAGAGAGACCAGGAGCTGGGAAATCTCCAGGCAAGAGAGGGAGACAGTACTGGGCGCTCAAGTCAGACAAGCGGTCCCAAGAATGACCCGTGATGTGCAATCTCTCTGCAGGGACTGGCAGGTGGCACTCCACACTTCCAGATGCCCTACACCAGGACCAGTCTTCCCACCCTGGTTACCTACACCATCCTGAGGGCAGAGACACTAGCTTCAAACAGACAAGCCACCTATTAGATGAGAAGAGAAACAGAAAAGATACAGATCTCTAAAACTAGCAACAACCCTGGTTTCTTCTTTCGAGTATTTTTTTTTTTTTCTCTTTTCTACCCCTCTATCCTCTGGCCCTCACATCCCCAACACATATGAAACCAAGAACTTTGCATGAAATAGGATTTTGAGGACTGAGTCCTCCGAATAATATAATATATAGGTGTTGTATATGCCCTTTGTTTTTCCTCTTTTTTTCTTTCGTTTTTCTTTCCTCCTCCAAATTTTACTATTTTAACATCTTGTATTTTTCTAAATACATATATGTGTTTGTTTAATGTACTCTACGGTCTTCCCATGTACTTGTCTACTCTAAATTACTTCCTGTCTATTCTCTTGCTACTAACTATCTTCATTAGATTTCTCTTTCACATTTCCTAAGATTTATTACCTCTATGTCCTCACATCCTTCCTCCTCACCATATCGTCCTATGCCCCACCCTCAGTTCATTGTCCACCGTCAGAAACTGTAAACCTTTTTACAAAACTACTGATTATATTTTAGATTATAATTGAATCCAACATTTCGGTACATTGAGACCAAACTGTAAACATCTTAATAACAACAAATTGTTCATAGGTGATATATTGTTGATATTGGGATCTGTTAACATTGTCCTTCCTCACAAAGGAGGGCTCTCGGAACCCTACAAGAGCACTACAGACCTATAGGGTAAAAACAATAACACCCAAGACCCATAGAGCTGGAAAGGAAGACTCATGAGCAAAATGAAAAGAGAAGAAAGTACCACAAACAAATCAAGCAAGACACCACATCATTAGAATCATTGGCAGCCACAGCAGAAAAAAAAATGACAGAGAAAGAGTTCAGGATATACATGGGGAAGATATAAGAGAGCAAATACAAACAGTGAAAGATCACTTCAACAAGGAGCTACATAAACAAATCCAAGAAGCAAAAGATCACCTCAACAGGGAGCTAGAGGTTCTAAAAAAACAAACAAACAGAAATCCTTAAAATGAAAGAAACAATAGACCAAATTAAAAGCTCAAATGAAAGCATCACCAACAGAGTAGACCACTTGGAAGATAGGACATCAGACAATGAAGATAAAATATATAATCTTGAAAAGAACATAGATCACACAGCAATAATGGTAAGAAACCATGAGCAGAACATTCAAGAAATATGGGATAGCATAAAAAGACCAAATTTAAGAGTTATTTGGATAGAGGAAGGCATAGAGGTCCAATCCAAAGGAATGAACAATCTATTCAATGAAATAATATCAGAAAACTTTCCAAACATGAAGAATGAATTGGAAATCCCTATTCAAGAAGCCTACAGGACGCCAAGTGTACAAAATCACAACAGATCCACACCAAGGCACATTATAATAAAAATGCCCAACATACAGAATAAGGAGAGAATTTTAAAAGCCACGAGAGAAAGGAATCAGATTACATATACGGGAAAACCAATTAGGATAAAAGTTTTCAAAATAGACCCTGAAAGCTAGAAGATCCTAGAACAACATATATCAAGCTCTGAAAGAAAATGGGTGCCAACCAAGAATCTTGTATCCAGCAAAATTAAGCTTTAGATTTGAAGATGAAATAAAAACCTCCCATGATAAACAAAAGTTAAAAGAATTTATAGCTAGAAAACCAGCACTACAAAACATCCTTGGCAAAATATTCCGTGAAGAGGAGACGAAAAACAACAATGAAAATTAGCAGAGGGAGGTAACACCCTAAAGGAAAAACTAATTAAAGAAAATCAAGTTAAATAACAAAAATAAACAAATATAGCTGGAAATACAAACTATGTCTCAATAATAACCCTGAACGTTAATGGCTTAAACTCACCAATCAAAATACATAGGCTAGCAAACTGGATTATGCTGCCTACAGGAGACTCATCTGATAGGAAAAGACATACACAGACTGAAGGTGAAAGGTTGGGGAAAATCATACCACTCACATGGACTGTGAAAGCAAACATGGTTTCCATCCTCATATCAAATAAAGTAGACTTCAAGCCAAAATTGATCAAAAGGGATAAAGATGGACATTACATACTGCTCACAGGAACGGTACACCAATAAGACATAACAATAAGACATAACAATCATAAATATATATGCCCCAAACAATGTTGCAGCTATGTTCATCAGACAAATTTTTCTCAAGTTCAAGATTCAAATTGACCACAACATAATAATCTTGGGTGATTTTAACATACCTCTCTCACCACTGGATATATCTTCTAACAAAAGTTGAATGAAGAAACTATAGAACTCAGTAATACAATCATTAACTTAGACTTCACTGACATATATAAAATATATTAACCTGCATCAAATGGATACACTTTCTTCTTAGCAGCACATAGATCTTTCTCTAAAATAGACCATATAATATGCCACAAAGCAACTCTTAGCAAATACAAAAAAGTAGAGATACTATCATGCATTTTATCAGATCATAATGGAATGAAATTGGAAATCAACGACAAAATAAAAAATAAAAATTTCTCCACCTGGAGACTAAACAATACACTACCAAATGAACTATGGGTTACAGAAGACATTGAAGAGGAGATTTAAAAATTCTTAGAGGTAAATGAGAACATAGACACAACATATTGAAATCTCTGGGACTCTATGAAAGCATTACTAAGAGGAAAATTCATTGCATGAAGTTCATTTCTTAAAAGAAGAAGTCAACAAATAAATGACCTCATACTACATCTCAAAGCCCTAGAAAAAGAAGAACAAATCAGCAGCAAAAGCAAGAAATAATCAAAATTAGAGCTGAAATCAATGAAATCAAAACAAAAGAAACAATTGAAAAAATTGACAAAACAAAAAGTTGGTTCTTTGAAAAAATAAATAAAATTGACAGACCCTTAGCTACACTAATGAAGAGAAGGAGAAAGAAAACTCATATTACCACCATAGATGATGAAAAAGGTAATATTACAACCAACACTACATAAATACAGAGAATAGCTAGAAATTATTTTGAAAACTTATACTCCAATAAAATAGAAGACAATGAAGGCATTGATAAATTTCTTAAGTTGTACAATTTGCCCAGATTGAATTTAAACAGACCAATATCAAGTGATGAAATAGAAGACACCATCAGAAGCTTACCAACCAAGAAAAGCCCAGGACTGGATGGATATACAGCCAAGTTCTACAAGACCTTTAAAGAAGAACTAATACCAATACTCTACAATTTATTTCAGGAAATAGAAAAAGAGGCAGCACTTCCAAACTCACTCTGTGAGGCCAATATCATCCTGATCCCAAAATCAGGCAAAGACAAATCTAAGAAAGAAAACTTCAGACCAATATCTCTAATGAACATAGATGCAAAAATTCTCAATAAAATTTTGGCAAATCGAATATAAAAACATATCAAAAAGATTATGCACCATGATCAAGTGGGATTGATCCCATGGACGCAAGGTTGGTTCAACATATGGAAATCAATAAATGTAATTCCTCACATCAATAGAATCAAAGATAAGAATCATATATATGATCATCTCAATAGATGCAGAAAAAGCATTTGACAAAATACAGCACCCCTTAATGTACAAAACACTAGAAAAAACTAGGGATAACAGGAACATATTTCAACGTCTTACAGGCTATCTATGCTAAGCCTTAGGACAGCATCATTCTAAATGGAGAAAAATTAAAGGCATTCCCTCTAAAAACTGGAACAAGACAGAATGCCCTCTTTCATCCCTTCTGTTCAACATAGTTCTTGAAACACTGGCCAGGGCAATTAGGCAAAAGAAGGGATATGTATAAGAAAAGAAGAATTTAAATTAGCACTATTTGTTTATGACATGATGCTATACCTAGAAGACCCAAAAAGCTCCACCAAAACACTTCTAGAACTAGTAAATGAATTCAGCAAAGTAGCAGGATATAAAATCAACACCCATAAATCAAAGGCATTTTTGTATATCAGTGACAAATCCTCTGAGAAAGAAATGAGGAAAACTACCCCATTTACAATAACCTCAAAAAAAAAATACGATACATGGGAATCAATTTAACAAAAGAGGTGAAAGATTTATATTCATTGTACTACAGAACCCTAAAGAAAGAATACTTTAGAAGATGGATAGATCTACCTTGCTCTTGGATAGGCAGAATTAATATTACCAAAATGACCATACTACCAAAAGCACTATACAGATTTAATGCAATTCCAATCAAAATCCCAATGGCGTTCCTCATAGAAATAGAAAAGGCAATCATGAAATTCATCTGAAAAAAATAAGAGACCCAGAATAGCTAAAGCAATCCTTAGCAGGAAGAGTGAAGCAAGTGGCATCACTATACCAGACCTTAAACTGTACTACAGAGCAATAGTAACTAAAACAGCATGGTATTGGCACCAAAACAGACTGGTAGACCAATAGTACAGAATATAGGACACAGAGACTAACTCACAAAATTACAATTAGCTTATATTAGACAAAGTTGCCAAAAACATGCATCAATGATTATAGCAGCACAATTCACAATACCTAAACTGTAGAACTAACCTAGATGACCTTCAATAGATGAATGGATTTTTAAAAATGTGGCATATATACACAATGGTATATTACTCAGCAACAAAAGAGAATAAAATTGTGGCATTTGCAGGTAAATGGCTGGAATTAGAGAAGATAATGCTAATTGAAGTTAGCCAATCCCCCAAAATCAAATGCTGAATGTTTTCTCTTACATAAGGAGGCTGATTCATAGTGGAATAGGGAATGGGAGCATGGGAGGAATAGATAAACTCTAGTTAGGGCAGAGTGGTGGGAGGAAAAGGGAGGGGGCATGGGGTTAATTAATGATGGTTGAATGTGATGATCATTACTATCCAAAGTACAGGTATAAAGACACGGATGGGTGTGAATATGCTACATATACAACCAGAGATATGAAAAATTGTGCTGTATATATGTAATAAGAATTGTAATGCATTCTGCTGTCATATATAAATTTAAAAATTACATAAATATGTATTGAACAAGTTATTATTAAATCATGTTTGTACAAATATGTAACAACAAATCCCACTATTAAATATAATTATAATGCACCAGTAGCAAATATGAAAGAAAGAAAAAATAAAACACCACAAGGAAAATTTTTAAAACAAATACGCCAATGTCCTGGTTGTTTATGCTACAGAAAGAAAAATATAGATTCACACAAATACTGTCACAGAAATTTATTTATAATAGTCATATATTTGGAAATAAATGACATATCCTTTAAGCAAATTGTGAAGGTAGATGTGTAGATGAGTTCATAAATAGAACTTCACATGGATTTCTAGTTGCTTTGTTAAGAAAGAGGACAAGAAAACTCAATGGGGAAATGATAATCTTTCCAACAAATGGTGTTGGATGCCTGGATACCTATTAGGGAAAAAGGGAGTCTTTACTATTTCCCACTATACATAAAAATTTACTTGAAGTCAGTCATACTTCATATACTTAAATCCAAAAGCAAAAATTTGGAAACTATTAGTAGTATACATGCATAAAAACATTTCTATCCTTTAGGTAGAGCAATTTGTTAGGATAGAAATGTAAAAACTTCAGAGAAAGAAAACAGAATTCAAACATTAGAACTTATAATGATCTTAAAAAATCATATATAAAAAACACATAGATTGGGAGAAAATACATTCCCCCTGCTCAGTTTTCTCATATTATTTTATGGTTTAAGCTTAAGTTTTGGTTTGATCAACATTCATTGTTCACCATATAATGACTCTGTTAAACATTTCACACTTGAGCTATAATTACATTTCTTTTCTTTGACAAGTATTGTTTTTCCTGGAGTTAATAACTACCTTTTTCCTCCATTTTTCTCCTTTTGATTGTTTGCTTGCTTGCTTAGCTTTCTTTGTACTTAATACTGAGTACAGAATGTTTCCTTAAAGAGAAAGAGAAACTTATACATTATTTCTTGTCTGTGGTTAGAAACCCTGATTTGAAATCAGAAGTATTGACAATCAACAGGAACTGGGAATCTTGAAGAAAAAGGAAAGAGATGAAAAGTTAGTTGTCCTCAAAAATTAATGTTCTCAAAAATAATGGCAGCAGAAGGCCAAGTCCTGCCACTTAGTTCCCTAGAGATTTTAGTCATTTTTCATTCTTTCCATACTAGAATCTGTCTTTAACAATGTATGTAAATTGTAACTGTGTTTTTCTATCCCCGGGCTGCAGCCAGAAATAATTAGTTACTGGAATTACCAAATTGGAATTCTTAATATATCTTCCCCAGATGTTATCAAAACCCAATATTTAGAGTCTATAGTAACCATAAATACAATTATCTACATAATGGATTAAATAGTCTTTTCAGGAGGCAACTGTATAGTTATATACATTTAATATTGTTCCTATTTAAAAAAATGTGTTTCTGAGTTCTCCGAAACCAATTTGTAAATGAGCTTAAAATATCACAAATTATAATTTAGTTATTATTTTGTATTCATCTGAGTAATTGCCTGATTAATTCAATAGATTATTTAGTTGCCTGAGAAGGTGCTAGGAAAGTACACTGTCTTATCTCTCAAGGTTCTATAAAGTATAAACTAGATAATAGTTTATAATTTATCCTAAGGATTTTTAGCCCTTCAGGTACAGTGTTGTGGACCAACATGATCATATTTGTAGCTATGAGGAAAATGGATTGGAAGGAACAAATCTATAGAAAGATAATTCATTTGAGCTGTATCACTGATAATTTAGGTTAACAGTGTTGGTAATCTAAACCAAGATGTGTCTGAGCCTACATACATAATGGATTAAATAGGCTTTTTCAAGATTTGGCTGAGCCACATCTTGACTGTAAAGAAAGAAAAACTTCAAGATGTATTAATACATACAATCAATAAACATTAATGATTGACAGAATGTAGAAGGAAGGGAAAAGATAGAAACTAGATTCTTGCCAGGTCAGCTGGATTGATGTTTGTGCCATTTACTGATACTGTGGGTAAAAAATACAAGATACATTTTGTGTTGAAATATGTTTGTTATTATGAAGTATGATCTGTGTCAAACTTAGCAAGGCACATGCTGTTAGATAATAGAAGTTTTTTTGTTTTTTTTTTTTACTCCACAGTATCATTTTAGAAATACTTTTCTTTTTGTTGACTCATTCTAACAATTCTGTTGAGGAATTTAAACATATTTAAAACCATCTAATGATAGTTTGTCTAAATTTTGAAAAAGTTGATAGGACTTAAAATAATGAGTTTTTGATATCACCATTTTAAGGGCATGTGTGTAAGTATTGCTTGCAGTAAAATAGATTACTCGTCTGTGGTATTCAATTGAAAAAAGACTAAAACTCCATAATAAATGTATTAAATTAGTATGTAAATATTAAAGTTTTATTCTTGTTAGATATTCTGCAAAAGCAAAAACTTTATCCTTTTATGTATTGACAATTTTAACGCTGTTCACTAATTGTAATAGAAAGTATCTCAGGAGATCATTTCCTCTTCTTTTGTTGCAAAGTTATACCTAAAAACTTTCAGAAAAATTCATCTCCATTCATACTCATTTTATAGATATGCAGAATAGAAATTTCTTTCTCTGCTATAACCTTTCTTTTCTTCATAATCTACAGTGTGTTTTTGGTAGACAGGAATACAGTGCCAAGTGCTTCAAATTAGGTCATATGGACATGATAAATTTTCCTGTATACAAGGCTATATATTATAATATTATGGTGTTGACATATCTTATCCATATGCCTATAAATATTTGTACTTTTCTACTTGTTCTACTTGTTCTTCTTAGGAAGACAGAAATATGTTTTAAATATGTTTGTTATTATCTCCTTAATGTTGCTATTATATTATCAAGATCTGTTTCTTTTGCAAACTATTTTTGTTAGCTTTTTTTACCACTGTGACCAAAAGACCTGACAAAAACAATGTAGAGGAGGAAAAGTTTATTTTGGCTTATAGTTTCAGAGGTATTAGTTCACAGATGGTCAACTCCATTTCTCAGAGCACTAGATGAGGCAGAACATCAAGACAAAATCGTAAGGAAAGCAGCTCAGGACATGACACCAGGAAGCGGAGAGAGAAAGAATACGCTCCACTCTCCAGGGTCAAAATACAAACCCTATAGGCACACCTCCAATGACCTGCTTTCTCCAGCTACACCTTACATACCTATAGTAACCACCCAGTTAATCCATATCAATGAATTAATCCAGTGATTAGGTCAAGTTTCTTATAATCGTCCACCAATTAGGTTAAGGCTCTTAGGCAATCATTTAAGTCTGAAAATTCTTGCATTGTCTCACATTTAAGCTTTTGCGGAACACATCATATCTAAACCATAACAAATACTTCTTAATGAAAATAAACAAAATATGATAAACAGGAAATATTAGTGATAAATAGCAAACAAAAAAATGAACTTAATGTTAAAAGTGCAAAGTCAATTAGTGGAAGAATTTCAGATAATTGAGAGAATTATACTTTTTCTTTTCTTTCTTTAAATTACTTGTAATATTTGTTCAGAATACAATGGATGCAAATTGACAGATTCTTCAGATTTAAGCTCAGCATAATATACAGGTAGGAGAAAACAGATATAAGTGGTATGCTTGCTTTAGCCAATTCTCAGTTATTTGGGAATATATTGCAACTACATCTCATTTTTAAAGAAAATCATTTTGAGAGAAATGCCAGTTTTTATAAAAATGATTAAAACCAACCCCTAATTTAAAATTTCCTGTCACTTTGGTGATGGTAGCATTCCTTAGTACTGAAAAAAAACTTTGCAGAAGGCAAATTGCTTTAAACATGTTCCCATTATGCACAAAGTGTGTTTCCTCTTTAATTGCCTCAGCCGCTTAACACGGGTGGAATCCTATTTATAAAATGAAGTAAACTATAATGAGGACACTACAATAATCCCTGCTGTACAGGGCCTGGAATGATGTGAGTCTGAAGAGTCCCTCTTCTTTTGCTCTCTCTGTGATTTAGGAGTCTCTACGCTCTGAACCAGGGATAGCCTGCCTCCTGTTCATTAGTAAGAGATGGTCAGCAATAATCAGTTAAGTGCAAATAAGAAAATAATACTATTAAAAATGGGAAAATACTCACTTGACATGGAAGAGTGGTTTTAAGGTTTTTAAGATGGCAGGAGTGGGTAGTTTAGAATCAAAGGTAAAGTGATTCGCCTTAGAGAAGTAAAGAAATACCTCTCTTGTTCCAAAAGAAAAGGAAATTAGAATGAGTGAAGATAAAGAAAAGAAACAGAATTCTAAGATGATGATTCTATTTTCTCTAGGCAGTGAGGGCATTTGAGAACCAATAGTCATAGTTCTGATTTTGAAGCAAGTTGAGAAGGTTGAAATTGTTCTTTCAGTTCACTAGAAAAATATGTTAATACTAAAAGCTAATATGTTTATAATATTTCTTGTGTGCCAAGCACTATTCCAAGCATATTTAATGCATGGCCTCATTAAATTCTTACCACAACACTATGAGGTTTAAAGAACTTTATCTACTTTTATAAGTGTGAAAACTGAAGCACCGAGATTAAGTGACTTGCTTATTCTCTCTCATACTTTTAAGTGTTGGAGTCAGGATTTGAATCCAGACAATCTAACTCAAGAAGCCATAATTTCTCTAGGATAGCTGAATAAATTTAGTATTTGTTAATGATCGTGGATTTGGGTGGTACCTATTTTCTTATTAGAGACTTTTCAGCATCTCTGTATAGATAGAAAGAAGATACAAAATTAAAAGTCTATATATTCTGTGTATTACAATTTTAACACCCAAATAAGTTTTATTCATGCTTATGGTTTAGTAGTAAAAGTTGATTACCTGGACCGGGGTTGTGGCTCAGTGGTAGGCACTGGATTCAATCCTCAGAACCACATAATTAATTGAAGTGAAAATAAAGATGTTATGCTCATCTACATTTTTTTAAAAAAAGTTAATTACCTTACTGGTATGACTAGTTGATGGAGTTTATAAAGAAATCAAAATTTTAACTGATGTTAGTTTTTTTATTTATTTTTTTATTTTATTGGTTGTTCAAAACATTACAAAGATTGCAGAATCACATTGGTTACACATCCAGATTTTTACAAGATGCCCTATTAGTAACTGTTGTATTCTGCTACCTTTCCTATCCTCTACTATCCCCCCTCCCCTCCCCTCCCATCTTCTCTCTCTACCCCATCTACTGTAATTCATTTCTCTCCTTGTTTTTTTTTTCCCCATTCCCCTCACAACCTCTTATATGTAATTTTATATAACATTGAGGGTCTCCTTCCATTTCCATGCAGTTTCCCTTTTCTCCCCCTTTCCCTCCCACCTCATGTCTCTGTTTAATGTTAATCTTTTCCTCCTGTTCTTCCTCCCATTTTCTGTTCTTAGTTGCTCTCATTATATCAAAGAAGACATTTGGCATTTGTTTTTTAGGGATTGGCTAGCTTCACTTAGCATAATCTGCTCTAGTGCCATCCATTTCCCTGCAAATTCCATGATTTTGTCATTTTTTAGTGCTGCGTAGTACTCCATTGTATATAAATGCCACATTTTTTTTATCCATTCATTTATTGAAGGGCATCTGGGTTGGTTCCACAGTCTAGCTATTGTGAATTGTGTTGCTATGAACATCGATGTGGCAGTATCCCTGTAGTATTCTCTTTTAAGGTCTTCAGGGAATAGTCCGAGAAGGGCAATAGCTGGGTCAAATGGTGGTTCCATTCCCAGCTTTCCCAGGAATCTTCATACTGCTTTCCAAATTGGCCGCTCCAATTTGCAGTCCCACCAGCAATGTACAAGTTACCCTTTTCCCCACATCCTCGCCAGCACTTATTGTTGTTTGACTTCATAATGGCTGCCAATCTTACTGGAGTGAGATGGTATCTTAGGGTGGTTTTGATTTGCATTTCTCTGACTGCTAGAGATGGTGACCATTTTTTCATGTACTTGTTGATTGATTGTATGTCCTCCTCTGAGAAGTGTCTGTTCAGGTCCTTGGCCCATTTGTTGATTGGGTTATTTGTTTTCTTATTGTTTAATTTTTTGAGTTCTTTGTATACTCTGGATATTAGGGCTCTATCTGAAGTGTGAGGAGTAAAAATTTGTTCCCAAGATGTTTTAATCAATGACTTTTATAATTAAACTTTCATGAAATTAATTTTTTAAGTTATTATACTATATTGGCTTTGCTTTCCAATGATGTCAAAATTTGAGTAATTTTTTAAAATATTTTGTTTTAGTTGTAGTTGGACACAATACCTTTATTTTATTTCTATGTGGTGCTGAGGATTGAACCCAGCACCCCGCATTACAGGTTCTTTTATAAAATTGTGTTGATTAAGATATTAAATTGGAGTTGCTTACTCCACTTGTCAATGGGCTGCGTGTAGAACTTAGTGTCAAAAGATTAAATGTATTAGGGATGTTAGATTACTATTTCAGATATATTGATAAGGAACTAAAATGTGCTTGGAGATAAGAAAATAATACATAGTTTATCTGAACCATCATTTGAACTAAAACTTTGTTTTTCTGTGAGAAAATTTTTACATGGCGCTTTGTGAAAATGTCTCAAGTCCTTTTATTGTCGCATGGAACTATGAAGATTCCCTGAAGCCCATGTTCTACCAGATTCAAAAATCCTTTTTGAAGTTGCTGAAATAGTTTCTAATTTAAGAATCATGAGCAAAGAGAAGAGATGGTGGAAGACAAATTTTTATCCTCCCTTTTGTGGTGGGCTGCAGAAGCCAGGCATGGGGAGGGTTGTGTATTAACAGTACCTATTCTCCTTTATTATGGTATTTCTTTTGATATTTGAAATAATTTTAAAGGATAAAAGCCAAATCACTATCAATATATAAATTTAATGTGAAACAGTATAAGGTAGCTGGATAAATGAGTAAAAACAAGAGAGACAGGGTATCGAATGGATAAATTAAATGCACATATTTGTGCAATGCAGTATTATTTGGCATTAAAAAAATAAATTAAGTAATTTATTTACAACGTGGATTAAAAACATTGTTATGTTAAAGCCAATCACACAAAAACACATTGGATGACTTTAACATATATGAAATATACAAGATGGTCAAATTCAGAGGGACACAAAGTAGATTAAATGTTTACCCAGAGCTAGGAGTGAAGGGTAACTTGATGGTAACAGCTGAAAGGTAAAGGGATTCCTTTTTGGGTAATAGTTAAAAGAAACTCTTGAATATACTAAAAGCCATCGGAGTGTTCTAAAAGGGTGGATTTTATAGTATGTGGATTATATCTCAGTAAATCCATTTTTTTAAAAATCTAAGATAATGAAGTCAAATTCTTTTGTCTTTCTGCTCTAGCTATCCTAGTTCGCTGCTTCCTCTCATTGTGGCCCCGGATGACTGCTATAAAACAGGATGTCAGATTTCCAGTTCAGGCCATCATGTTCAAAGCAAAATGGTGATCTGAGAATCCCTTTGTCAGTGAGGATGTTTGTTGAAGCCTCCAGCAGAATTCCCAGATGTCTTATTAGTCAGGAGGAATAGAAGACTAGCTTAGACCAATCATAGTTCAACTCTGGTTGATTAAGAAGGACAGGAAGAAATCAAAGCCAATGGCTATCAGATATCAGAGCAAACTGCCATGTAGTGTGGGATCCAATGACCTCAGCACTTTATGGGAAGCTTCTTTGGAGGTTATGGCTATTAATGGGAAAATTATTCTGACATTTGTTAGAACAGTAAGGAAGAAGACTTTATTTGAGACTGATAGGAGTTGCCTCTGTTGTAATAGAGACAGATGAGCTAGGTTCCAAATACAATAAGGACAAGTAAGGATTTATAGCCAATGAAGAGGTTAATAGATGGAAAACTAGAGATATCAAGTATAAGGGATCCTTGCAAAACTGACCTAACAGAATTCTTGCCAAAGACAGGTCAAAGACTTACACATCAAAAGTGGGGAATGAGGAACTTGCTTAGTTATCAAGGATAGGGAGATTCTTGCTAAGATTGAGTAATAGAGGTCTGGCATGGACAGGAGACCACATAAGGACAAGGTTAAGGCTTAGTTGAGAAGAGAGCTCAGAGAATCCTGGATTAAACTTTGATCAAAAGAGAAACCTGTCTTTACTCAGGTTTAACGTTTTCCTTTTTTTTTTAGCATTTTATTAAAAGCTGACAAGTTTAAATCAAATAATTTTATCTGCTCTTCAATGCAGTATAGGTTGTCCTCCCCCCCCCCCCCCCCCCCGCCACTGCTTCTACTTCAGAAAGTATGATGTGCACCTCTTCACTTAAACAAATCTGGCCTGGGATTGTAGCTTAGTGGTAGAGCACTTGCCTAGCACATGTTAGGCACTGGGTCAATCCTCAGCACCACATAAAAAAATAAATAAAGTAAAGGTATTGTGTCCATTTATAACTACAAAAATTATTTTTAAAAATTAACAAATATTACAATATATTATCTTCATTTATGTTTTCTTTAAATAAGATATAGTGTATAATCTTTGTTAATTATGGAAATCAGACCTTCATTTAACAGGAACATGATAAATTTCAGTAAATAGTATAATTTTGAACACATGCATTTTTTGTAACTTCTAGAAAACCTGAACCCACCATAACCAAGACACTGATTATTACCAGGACCTGGCATTTCACATACTGCTCAAATAATTTAAAATCTAACAATGTGGTTACAATTTTGATTAGAAAAAAGTCAAGATAGTTAAAATGCATGTATAGCACATTTTTAAATGCAAATCTATGCAATTCCTAACTTAAGAACCTAAAAGAATCCTAGAAGTTCATCTGTTACATAGATATTTTGGTACTCTGAACACCTTTCCTCCTAGGAATCAACATCATAATGATGGTTTTTTATCTTAGTCTCAAGAGCCTGTTTAGCCAGTTGTGTAATTTACCTTTATAATATTAATAGTAACCACAATCCTTTCCAAAGCACTAACTTCGAAGAATTGGGGAGCTAGGAACTTGAGCTTTGGCATAAGTGGTTCTGGTAGTGATGGGAAGTTGGGTGACATCAGTGGAGGGAACAATGGCAGAAATGGCTTGCTTAGGAAGAGAAAGGGAGTGCATCTTAGACTAGGGATACAGTGATCTTAGTTTATGAATCCAAACTGGATAGTTGTAAATGCACCTTAAAAACACTTCAACTTGACATGTACTTTTTGAAAGCCTTATCACAGTAAATATAGCTCTTAAGGCAAACATGTACTTTATTAAAGTGATTCAGTTGCCATGACAACACATCCAGAATTTATAGCTTCTTGTTTTTGAGAGGGCTCTATTTCCACTTTGTGAGGCACCAAAATCCAAGGCTAAAGTTCTTACCAGCCTCTAATCTCATTGTATGAAGAACTTCTGTTATTTAGAAAATTTAGGCATACAAAATATAGCTTGCAAAATCAGTCTTGTCACATTACAGTCATATGCATTAATTTTAAATACATATTTTTCAAATTTCTCTCTCTCTCTCTCTCTCTCTCTCTCTCTCTCTCTCTCTCTCTCTCTCTCTCTCTTCTTAAGGTCAAAGGAGCCGTCACAGCACCCCAAAGAAAGTATTTCTGTCTCTTGTTTGGTTGTTTCACGCAGCCCAGTTAGCCGAGTTCCCCTGAAGTGACACCTGAGAGTTTTAGTCATGAGCAACCTGGCATTCCGCCTGTCATCTCTATACAAAACATTTAAGTAACTAGCTTTTAACAGTTAGAATATACTATATCCATGTTTAAAATTAATTTATCCTATCCACTTTAAATTCAATTCCTATTTAAGTCACTTCATGTTGACTTCTTACTCTTAGTATGTAATTTTTCCTAAAGTTAACTGATAAAAGCATATTCAATCTGAGCTTTCATGATTTTTCATTCTTCTACCACACAATTTCTTCATATTTCCCTCTGTTCTTTCAGACATTCCTCCTGTACTCTTGATCCTGTCACTCCAGGCTCTTCTGGAATCTTCTCTACCTCAAAAAAAGCCAAATGCCCTTATTTTCTATTTCTCCTAGCCTGTTCTCTTCTTTAACTGCCTGTTAGTAAGCCTACTAAGTTCCTTAAGTTAAAAAGTAAATAAACCCGGGCTGGGGATATAGCTCAGTTGGTAGAGTGCTTGCCTTGCATGCACAAAGCCCTGGGTTCTATCCCCAGAGTCAAATAAATAAATAAATAAACAAACCCACCCACCCACCCATCTGAGCAAGGTGGCACATGCCTGTAATCTCAACTATATGAGAGGCTGAGGCAAGAAGATCAAAAGTTCAAGGCCAGCCTGGACAACTTAATGAGATCCTATCTCAAAATTCTAAAAAGCGGGGCTGGAGTTGTAGCTCAGTGGCAGAACGCTTGTCTAGCATGTTTGAGGCTCTATGTTCAATCCTCTGCATCACATAAAAACAAATAACTCAAAAAAAAAAAAAGTAAAAAATGGTTGGAGATATAGCACAGAAGAAGAGTACCTCTGGGTTCAATCCCTAGTCCTATCAAAAAATAAACAGGCAAACAAATTTTCCTTAAATCTTAACTTCAGTCTCAGACTTCTTATTCTTCTGCAGTCTTTCCTTTAAAAAAAAAAAAAACATTATTTTAAAAAAAAAATTTTTAGTTATAGATGAACACAATACCTTTATTTTGTTTATTTATTTTTATGTGCTGCTAGGATTGAACCCAGTGTCTCACATGTGCTAGGCAAGCGCTCTACCACTGAGCTACAACCCCAAAATACCATTTTTTTAAAAAAATTTTACTTTCTGTTTTTTCTTTAACTCTACACAGTCTTCTTTAAGACTTTTTTGAAAGTCAACTTCTAAGCAAAACTATCTACCCCTTCTACCACACCCTGCTTGACTAACCCCTTTCCATGTTGTGCTTTATTTTCTTTTTCTTTCTAATTATTGTCTTGTTCTTGTTTTACCTCTCATTTCTCACCTCTTCTCCCTCTTTTTTTCACATGCCCCTTACATATTGACTTCTACTTCCTTATAGAAAGTAGAAGAAAGCAGCTAAAAGTTGTGAGACCTACTGATGTTAATACAGAGACTTGCTGATTTTTGAGGCATTTTTTTTTTGCTTTAAAAATGACATGATTCTTAAATAAAATTTTTATGACATTAATATAGTTTAACTTTTAATATTTAGGCAGGTGCAGTAAAGGATTATATTAAGATGATACTTCAGAATGATTCACTTAAGTTTCTGGTTTTTGCTCACCATTTAAGCATGCTCCAAGCTTGCACAGAAGCAGTCATTGAAAACAAGGTATGTTGACTTTGTTATGTAAAATAATTTTTAGAAAGCAAATTTGTACTATTCTAAAAATTACTTGTAGTCTCATAATTTAGGTAGGATATTCCCCCCTTCTTCAGATGTTTTATAAAATTTATTATTTTAGAAATAATGTATTATTAAATTTTTTTTCAAATTATACAAATGCTATATTATTATGATGTACTATTTTATCTTTCATGCCAATTTTTAAATTTTCCTTTGATAAATTTATTTGAATTCATTAATCATAGGTTGCTTGGAAACAGTAATGTGAATTCTGTTTTTTTCCTAGATATACCATTTGAGAGTAGTATGTTCTTTAACAATTAAAAGTTAAAATTTTTGTTTATCTGCATGGTGTCCTTTGAATGTGGGTTATGTAGACGAAAAAAGGAATCCAGCCAGTATTATCAACTAAATACTTTTACACCTTTTAAACTTCCAGGCAGTATAGTCTATAGAAAATGATTGATAAGATTTAGTATAGATGAATTTGAAACAGATGGCCCATGTGACTTACCAGATTAGTGCCACCAAATAAGCTGGCTCTACCACATTTTCTTCAGTCAACCTTAATTTCCAATGGTTCTGTCAGCGACAGCATCATCCATTTTTTTTCCCACATTTATACCTGCCATCTATTCTCTTTAAATGATGAGAACTTCTAGAGATGTTCAGAAATGGCCTAAAGAAATTCTCTGACAAATATGTAAGCTTGCTAGACATGCAACAACAAAGCCACTTGTCATTATAGGTCATTTTTTTAAAATCAGGAATAAAGCCATGTTTTTAAAAAAAAATCTTTATATCAATTTTTTTTAAATGTTACTCCTGTGTCATTTATTTATTTATTGTGGTGCTGGGGATTAAACCCAAGACCTTGTGCATGTGAGGCAAGCAATCTACCAACTGAGCTATCTCCCCAGCCCCTTTGTATCGTTTTTTAAGAATTAACTATTATGTTCATTAACATTAGCCAAAGAAGTAGTCCTAGTGTTTCCTCCATAGAGCACATAGAGAACAATGTAATAAAGTGTTATACATTAAAAGGTACTTTCTCATTGATTATTCTATAGTATCTATACAACACCTTGTGAGGTGTTAATTAAACTTAGAAATAATTTTTAAGTGATAGAGCACTAAAATTAGGTTCATAATATTTTCTTATTCTAGAAAATTATTAGAATCTATTCCAAGTATAACGGTCTGCCTCTTTTTCCCACATTCATTTTACTAGTATGTTTAGAATCTCATTTAGCTTTACTATATTTTACTAAAAGTTAAAAATGTAGGTACTCATGGGTTAGAAAGTGATTTTCTCCCAAACTTTCTTATAAACTGTGTATTTTTTTTAGAAAGACCCTTAGAAGATTTTATAATCTCTCTTAATGAATAATAAATGGATTTTTAGTTTTTTTATTATTTGCTTTCTGGAGATAAAGTTAATAGTTGATATTCTATTTGATATTAACTTGAATTATTCTCTTTTAAAAGTGAATATTTCTATGTCTCAACTATGTAAGGCCATACTTTCTGTAGACGTGCATATTTGAATGAGACTATTTGAAATTTAAGGCTCATAGTTGTTTTTATGAAGGTGGATTATTAGTTATTTTTAGCTTTTCAAACACTTCTTTGTCACAACTGAAATTATTCTTAAAGACAGCACTGTTCAGTTTAATAATATTTCTCAACTTTTAAAAAAATATATGTGGGTATCTTATTTCACCACCTGAATGGAGATGACCATATCATATTTTTCTTTGCATTTTAACATTGTGAAAAAAGAGAACTCAAGGGCCATATTTCCCAGTTAATATTTGAGCTGTATTTCAGTGTTACATTCAGTACTCTTCTTGAATCCTTGCTATGTGTGCAGAGTCATCTTTGTTCTAGCATGTCTGACTATGCTTTTACATTGGAATCAGTGATTCTATAACTTTAAAGTTAGTCTGATCCATTGTTTAAAGGTTGCATATCAATTTACATAGAATTTTTTTTTCTTTTTTGGTACCAGGGATTAAACTCAGGGGCACTCGACCACTGAGCACCCCAGCCCTATTTTGTATTTTATTTAGAGATAGGATCTCACTGAGTTGCTTATTAGCACCTTGCTTTTTTTTTTTTTTTTAGTTCTACATGGACACAATATCTCTATTTTGTTTATTTAATTTTTTTATGTGGTGCTAGGATCAAACCCAGTGCCTCATGTGTGGGAGGCAAGCACTCTTCCCCTGAGCTATAACCCCAGCCCAGCACCTCCCTTTTTGCTGAGGGTTGCTTTGAACTCACAATTCTCCTGTCTCAGCCTCCCAAGCCGCTGGAATTACAGGCTTGCGCCATCGTGCCCAACCAGTTTACATAGAATTTTACTAAAAATAACCATTACCTTAATTCAAAAAAGATGTGTGGAGCTCCTGTTGTATACAAGGCATTTTCCTTGATAGTGATGATATAAAGATGAATTAGATGTAGACCCTATCTTTAAGTAGGCTTTTAATTAAAAAATAAGACATACACTAGTATGGCAGTATGTAAAAACGTGGATGTATAACCGATGTGATTCTGCAATCTGTATACGGGGTAAAAACGGGAGTTCATAACCCACTTGAATCAAATGTATGAAATATGATATGTCAAGAGCTATGTAATGTTTTGAATAATAAAAAAAGAAATAATAAAAAAAGAAAAAGAAAAAAAAAGAAATTGGACCTGGGGATGTGTCTCAGTGGTAGAACTCTTGCCTAGCATGTGTAAGGCACCGAGTTTGATTCTCAGCACCACATAAAAATAAGTAAATAAACTAAAAGTACTGTGTCCATCTTCAACTAAAAAAAAAAAAGTTAAAAATAATATAATAATATAAGAAGCTATAATATAAGAAGCTATTAAGAAACTTGGTAATAGTTTTTTTATAAAACATTTGCCAACCTGTCATCTTAACTAATTTCCATTATTTTGTATGACCATAAAATAAGCAGTACAGTTTATAATATGAGAAGGATGCATACGGGCTTGACCTAATTTTGCCATTTATCTTGTTGATGCCAGACTCGCTACATTAGGATAGATGGAAGTGTTCCATCTTCAGAAAGGATACATCTGGTTAATCAATTTCAAAACGATCCTGATACTCGTGTGGCTATTCTAAGCATTCAGGCTGCTGGTCAGGTAAGAAATTTCAAGTCTCAATTTGATATGAAAATGTCACTGAGATAATAAAAAGGCCATTAACCATAATTTTGGTTTGTAAACTATAGTGTAATTTTTGGTTTGTCACTGGTTTTGCTATAAGTAGCTTTATATCTGGATTCTAGTTTTAATATTTATTCTATTTTAGAGAATGCTAAAAAGTATAATAGAAAGAAGCCTCAACATTTTTGACTCAAATCTTCCTAAATTTTCAAGTAAAGAATTACCCAGCAGAGTATAGTTAATTTGATTGTAGTGCTTTACTATGACCTTTTTTCCTTCCTTTGAATTTTCTCAAAACTTTGTTATACCACTTATCTTACTTGGTTATGTTTCATTGATCTGTGAGACAACATGATCTGGGAGGGAGAAATTCTTTTGTCCAAGAACTTGTTATAGAGTGCTCTGATGTGTAAATAAATAAAAACTCAGATTAAGAGTGACTTAAACATTAAAAATTTCATTCTCTCTTAGAGTCCAATCCTAGAATGGTGGTTCCACAAAATCCTTAGGACCCATGCCTCTTCTGGCTTTCTGCTTTACCACTCCAAACAAGTATCTGTAGTCTAAGAGGGCTGCTAGAACTTCTCCATCATATCTGTAATTCAGGCAATTGCCTGAAGGAAGACCCACTACATCTTCTCACTGGCTTGTAGTTAGTCCCATGGTCACTTCAAACTTACAAGGGAAGCTGGAAAGAGTAGTCTTTATTCCCAGTACCCCTGATAAAATCCAGGTGTTATGTTATGGAGGAATAAGAGAAGAATAAATATTAGGGAAAGCAATGACAGTCTTAGCCACACTATATTGAGGGGATCTTTCTGTACTTTTTTTCTCCTATATTCTAAAATATTCCTACGTAAGTGTTTTAAGTCAGTACATTCAACATACGGAAAACTGATTGAGAGTACTTCTGTGCCTGCAACCTAATATATAGCAAAGATCTGCTTCTACTCAGCTAAATGATTTAAATAAAATTGTATATATAGGGCTGGGGTTGTGGCTCAGTGGTAGAGTGCTTGCGTAGCATACATGAGGCACTGGGTTCGATCCTCAGCACCACATAAATGTAAAATAAAGATATTGTGTTGATTAAAACTAAAAAATAAATATATTTTTAAAAATAAAATTGTATATATATAAATTCTGAGGATGAAGCATTTCTGGAACTCACAAGGATATTCAAATTAAAGGGAAGGTTATCTCAATACTTCTGTCATGTTGCATTGTATGTCCAGTAATCTGAGCTCAGTATCTGTTAATAGTATTCCAGATATAGAAATACTAAGAAAAGCTTAAAATTAGAAATGGAGTATTTATAGCAAGGTAGGTAATACGTAGGAGAAAACCAGGCAGGACAGCCTGGGACTTTTTCAAATTAAAAATACAAATAAAAAATAAATGACTTTTTGAAGTTAAGAATGTACAAGTCACTCCCAAATTATTCAAAGCTGTGCTCCTGAAGACCTGTTATAATTCAAGACTCTTATACTTTGAAGACTGATATCTTCATAGGAATAAAGGAAAGTAGGAAGAGCTTTGTTCTTAGCACTGAGAATCTTACATTATAGGTTAACAGCTCTCAGGATGATATACAGGGGTTGGGGATATAGATCAGTTGGTGGAGTGCTTGCCTCAAATGCACAAGGCCCTGGGTTCAATCCGCAGCACCACCAAAAAAAAAAAAAAAAAAAAGATGCCAGTGATCTTGACAGCATATTTTCCTTTATTCTTATATGGTCATGTGATCCTTTTTACAAGTTTAAAGGTATTCCTCTCTAAATGCTGCTTCTTATTTTTCAGCATCATCTCTAATATTTGGTAGTACATTTGGTCCTAAATAGCAGTGGATTTCAACATTGTGTTTATTCGGCTCTATCCAATTTTATAAAGTGACTGGTTTTCAATGAAATTTTCAGCTTGAGACCTAGTGCCCCATTAAATGAATCTAATATGAGTTTGTTATATGACACAAAAACATTTTAAGTTAAAATAATATCATCACAAAAACTACTCACTCATAGAACTTTCAATGCATGTGAACAACACCATGGATTATACCATCTTCCTAAAGGTTGGTAGATTTTCTGACTACTACCTAACATCGTTTACTACTATATGGCCATAGTATAAACATTGTTTACATCTCATTCAGTCTACCAACTTTAACATCATGCATCTTTGACACAATTTTTATTTGAGGAAATTTGCATTATTTCATATTGTTTATACAATAAGACAGTTCATATTTTTATGTCACACTATTTCAAATTCATGCAAAATGCAATTACAAAAAAATGCTGTTGCATTATATATATTGAGACATAAAGCACTAAACTTCAGTGTCTTCAGGATGTATCATGAGAAATTTCACAGGTAGAAAAAAGTATCACTGAAGACATGATTTTCTTACTTTATAGTACTGCAGTTTGAATTAAATGAAGAGGATGTCGATACTCTCTGCCTAGTTGCTATGGATACCATGTGTTAAAAATTATATTCACCTTTATTATATATTTTATTAGATTTTCCAGTGATAAAGTGAATCCAGTCTTCATCAAAGAATGAAGTGATTTTGTTTATGTATATCCATCAACCTGAAACATTTTGAAACATCAAAATGTCTTTTAAACATATTTTTTGTAGTTCACTTGGCTGCCTTACAATAAGCAATCTTTTAACTTTTTTGAATCTTCTTAATTTGGCTTAAAATGAACAACTGATTTGTTTCTAAGTCCTCTGATGATCTCCATTTAACATATTCAGAAAGACTTTATTGTATATGACTGTTGTGCTACAATTTTTAATTTATTTGCATCTCAGTTTCTTCACTATCTTTTGCTTAGGGTTTAACATTTACTGCTGCAAGTCATGTTGTATTTGCTGAATTGTACTGGGACCCTGGACATATAAAACAAGCAGAAGACCGTGCTCACCGAATTGGGCAGTGCAGTTCTGTGACTATTCACTACCTTATTGCAAATGGGACTCTGGACACCCTTATGTGGGGAATGCTGAATCGAAAGGTAGAACTTGCATTTAAACCAAGTTACTAACTTGCTTATTATGGTCTATAGCCTGAATCAGTTAAGAAGCTGAGGTTTGGGCTGGGGATGTGGCTCAAGTGGTATTGCGTTCAACTAGCATGTGTGAGGCACTGGGTTCAATTCTCAGCACCACATAAAAATAAAATAAAGATATTGTGTCCACCTTTAAAAAAAAAGCTGACATTTAATGTCTTCAGGCAAAGTATACCAAGGTAATGATAATAGAGATCATAATGCTTACCACTGATTCTACTGCTTCAGAACTAGAAGAATAGGATCAGCTAGCAAGGAACCTAATATTTGAAACTCCAAGTTCTTTTTGTAGCCTAAGACTAAATCCTTTCCAGAAAGATTCTTGAGTTCTGATCTAATATTAGACAAAGGACATCCTTACCCAGACCCTAGAAAAGTTAGGAATGAGCTGAATATGGTGGCACACACCTGTAATCTCAGGGACTCAGGACATTGAGGTAGGAGTATCACAATTCAAGGCTAGTCTGGGCCAGTTAGTGAGACCTTGTATCCAAGTAAAAATAAAAAGAACGAGGGATATAGCTCAGTGGAAAAGTATACTGGGATCCAATCCCCAGTACCCAAAATAAAAAAGAAAAGTTAGGAATGGCATTCTTTGCTCTGTTCTCTAAACTATCTCTTCTCCCTAATCTTGAAGGATGTTTATAGAAAGGGCTTGACTAAGTATTAGAGGATTTCTGTCTTAATAAGTGCTGTTGTAACAAAATACTACATACTGTTGACACAAGGGCAATAGAAATTTATTCCTCACAGTTGGGGAGGTTAGAAGTTTGAGATCATGGTGCCAGCATGGTTGGATTCTGATGAGGGCCCTCTTCCAAGTTGTAGTCTGCCAGCTTCTTGTATCTTCACATGATAGAAAGAGAACTCTCTGGGGTCCATTTTATAAGTGTAGTATTCCCATTCATGAAGGCTCCACCTTTACCACATTATCACTTCCCAAAGTTCCAGCCTCCTAATATCATCACATCGGGAGCCAGAATTACATCTTAATGGATTTTGGGAGGCAGCATAAATATTCATTCTGTTGTAGTATTTTTCAATCATTGAGTATAGATATTCAAAATGGCCTATTATCTCTAAGTTAAAATTCAAAGCATATAAATATTAAAAGCTTTTATGAGAAAAGCAAATATTGTAATGTTTCTAGTTAGATCTTTCCCTCATTAAGCATAGAAATCATTGAGATGGTAATTTGGTTGTAATTTTGAATATATCACTAAAGTTGGAATAGTAATATTCTCTTAGTGGATAACTTATGGTTTAAATGCAAAATCAAGTTACTACTTAATGAATGTCATCTGCGAGATAAACTGTTGTAAAATTCATATGTTTTTTCATCTTACAGGTCCGGGTCACTGGGAGCACATTAAATGGTAGGAAGGAACAGCTTCAGGCTGAAGAAGATGATAAGGAAAAATGGGATTTCCTGCATTTTGCTGAAGCATGGACTCCAAATGACAATTTTGAAGAGCTCAGGAAGGAAGTTTTGTTCACTCATGTAAGATGATTTGACTTGTTCTTTTCTACTTTTTTTAATATCCTGAAAATATAACTTTATCTTATATGGTTTTAAGTAGTAACTCAATTATTCAATGCTCTTAAAAGGGGTCTTAAAGCTGGAAAACCTCATAGAACAAAAATTAACATTGATCAGAGGCTGCTACAGTAGCTTTTATTTTCTAACATTTCAGCCTTTACAGTTCAGCTCATTAATTAAATAAACTGAATAGGATCCAACTTTCAGAAGAAAATATGGTTTGGATGTGAGGTATCCCCTAAAAGCTCACATGTGAGACAATGTAAGAAGGTGCAGAGGAGAAATGATTGGATTGTAAGAGTCTTAACCCAATCAGTGAATTAATCCCCTGATGGGGGTTAACTGAATGGTAACTGAAGTGGTATGGTATAGGAATTGGGGTGTGGCTTTGGGATATATATATTTGTATCTAGCAAGCGAAGAACTCTCTCTCTGCTTTCTGATCATCGTGATGTGAGCTAGTTCTCTTTACCACATACTCCACCATGATGTTCAGCTTCACCTTGAGCCCTGAGGGATGGCACTTGCCTTCTTTGGACTAAGATCTCTGAAATCTTGAGCCCTCATATAAATCTCTTCTCCTCTGTAATTGTGCTGGTCAGGTCCTTTAGTCACAGCAGCAAAAAAACTGACTAAAACACTTTATGACTGAAAATAGGGGAAAGTAAATGAAATTTGCCTCAAAATGCACAAATCATAAAGGAAATGAGAGATGTATTTGTCTATATCAAAATCAAAACTTTCGTTATAAAAAATGTCCTACAAATAAGTTACAGTCTGAGTAAAGACTTTCAAAATACAATATCCAAAGTATATAAGAAATTTGTACAACTCAATACAACACAAGAAAATCAACACAAAAATAGGCAAAGACTAAAGAGAAGACCTTCCTAACCAATAAATATAATAATTTCCACCTTACTAAAATAAGGCAAATTCTAAAAATAATTTTTTTCTTTTGCAATTAGCAAATAATATTTGGTGTGATAATTTCAAATCATGTGTCCATTCTTTCCCCAAAATCTTTCATCCAGTGGTTTTAGCATTCACTGATGATTTTTGACTGAAACAGTTTCAAAATAGTAGTTTTCTAATTCTACCATTGCTTCCATATTTATTAGCTGTTGTTTTTCTACAAAGAAAAAATTTATTTTTCCTCCTTTAAAAAAATATCACTATAAAGTTGAAGATTTTTTTATTTTTGTTATTAATATTTAATGCATTATAATCCTTCACTTTTTTTTCCTTTTTATCTTTAAGCTTAGATCTGTCCTGTGAACGCTCCTTTAAACTGTTGTTTTGTTTTGTTTTGTTTCTGTAAACATTCCCATAATTCCTGAGAAGTTCTTTCTCTTTTTCTGGCACACAAAATATTCCAGATTCACCTTGAGTTTTCCCTTGCCCCAGGCTTGGAGCTGACCATTTCTTTAATGAGCCTTTGTTGTCTTTCCTATGAAATAATATTTACAAATTAGGATTTTTTAAAATTCCTTCTAGGTATCATTGCTTCTAGACTCTTTTCAGTATACAGAGTTACATTCATATTTGCATGGAAAAATAGATATGTATGTATGCATGCATTTTTAAGTCATAAAATCCTACTAATAGCTTCAGTTAGAATCCAGCATCACCAAGTTCTTCTTCATCTTTTCTATCTGTCTATACAAATAAAAATATTTATATTTTCCTTAGCCAACAGTGAAAATTCTGATTCTTACCATCATCAACATATTTACTCAATAGGTGAATAGATACATAAATTGTCATAAAGTGCTATTTAGAAGTTAATGTGAATCAAATTAGATTTATATGTATCAACATTACCACACCTGAAAATCAAAATGTTATTTTTTAAAGGCACAGCACACACACACACACACACACACACACACACAAGAATACTTACATTTATGTATATGTATAATAAAACATGTAAACATGAAATTTACAAAATTGGTTTCCTCTGGGAGAGGAGGAAAGTAAGTCTAAGAAAGAATAAAAATGTGATAGCAACTTCAAAGAAATGTTTTATTTCTTTTACTATAGAAAAGGATTATAAGGGGCCAGGGTTGTGGCTCAGTGGCAGAGTACTTGCCTAGCATGTGTGAGGCATTGGGTTCAATTCTTAGCACCACATATAAGTAAATAAAATAAAGGTCCATGTACTACTAAAAAAATATTTTTAAAAAAGAAAAGGAGTAGAAGTAAATATGAAAATGTTAGCATCTGTAAATTTTGTATAGTAGGAGTAAGGATGTTTGTGATACTCATGCTATTGGAGGCCATGTATGACTCAATACTAAATACTGTATTAGAGAAATTTATAATTTCATGCTGTTTTCTGCCTCCTAGGCAATATGGTGCAGAGTTATGAAGAGTTTATTTTTTTGTTGTTGTTTTTCTTTTTTTCTTTTTTCTTTTTTTTTTTTTTAGTTATCAAGAGGCCTTTATTTTATTTATTTATATGTTGTGCTGAGAATCAAACCCAGGGCCTCACACATGCTAGACAAGCACTATGCCACTGAGCTACAACCCCAGCCCCCGAAGAGTTTACTTTTAATTTTCCAAAGAATCAATCAGAAATTGTAGGAACAAAATTAAAATATTTTCTTATAACACAAAGTTAAAATTTTAATGTAAAATTTAGTTCCATTAAACATTTTTATTTGGAATCATACCAAGTTTTTAAATGTACCTTATTTGAAAAGCTAATACGTTTTTTTCCTTCAATACTAGAAAGCCATTCTGTTAATTCTTGCTAAAAATTAGAGGGATGATTTCTAAGTTTTTTTTAGCTTCAGAAACTACTTTCTTTTAACAATGTTATTTATTTTATAAATAAATCAGTAGAAATCTTAGGTCTTTGCAAAATATATAAATAAAACTATGCTCATGGCTGCTTTTTTCTCTAAAGTTCCTTAAATTTCAAATTATTTTTAAGAGTTCATTTCTGTGCTCTCTTCAGCAGGCAGCACATATACTAAAATTGGAAAGACACAGAGAAGATTAGCTTGGCCCCTGCACAAGGATGACACACAAATTCGAGGAGCGTTCCATTTTTTTTTTAAAGTTTATTTCTAAGATAACTAAGCATTTGAAATGTATCTTCCCACATGTGTACATATTTATTGTTTTTTAAAGTTTGTCTGAAAAAAACTATCTACATACAAGGTGAAAGAAAAATTCATATTTACCAAATCTTACTTTCTTGAGTTACATGTATGTCTTCCCTGGTCTAGTGTTATCTTAACACAGATTTTCCAGTGCATGTGTTTATACACACATGGTTTTATATAAATTGTATCTTAAAATGTAGGTATCCTGTGTTTTGAGTTGGTCTGCTTTGATTGTATTTAGTTGTTTGTTGTTTGGCCAACATGCAAAATGTGCTTTGGTTGACTTTAGGTGGGCAATGACCTCTCTATCTTTATGCTCCAGCCTTGTGCATTTTAAGAAATGTTCAGTTTTTGAAAAGCCTTAAGGAATTTAGTGTACCAATGAACATATTTTCTTTCTTTATATTTATATTTATAACTGTCAGAACTTCAGCATTTCCAATGGGAATTTTTCTATTTATGCTGATTTCTTTCTAAGCCTTCTAAAAAGCCTTTAAAAGTTTTTTTCAGCATTAGCATTTTTAACTTACTTCCAGTTTTGTCGTTTAAATTTCACCAAATTAACCAGACTTGCCAGTTGTCATCAAAAACTTCCTTAACTACAAATTTATAGCAGTTCTAATTGGATGTTTTTTAGTAGCTTGTGGATAGTTCTGTGATATCAGTCAGCATTTTAAGAAATGTTCATTTCATCTCTGTCCCAGCTCCCTGCAGCTGCAACTGGAGGGAGCTGGAGCAAAGAAGAGTGACCTTCTTCTATAGGAAGATAAATTGACTATGTAGTTAGTACATGACTCAGCTCAACTTGTCAACCCAGAGATGGGAAGACTGAGAAGCTCAAAGAAGATTAGACCAAGAGCAGAGAGTAAACCTGAGGAAAAGAAATGGTAAACTGAGGGCAGAAAAAGAGTCCAGAGGTCTAGCACCTTGCTTACCTGGTTCCCTATAGTCTTCTTACCTCTGCCAATTAATCAGATTCTAAAAGCTACAAACCCTGTAAATAATTTCTAGAAAACCAGTGAATTTGGCAAATTGATCTTCATTGAATTACATTTTAGGTGTATTTACTTTTTAACATGTTGGTTACTGGGCAAATAGCATATGAGATTTTGGCAAATTATTTTTCTGAGAATTGACCTAGAGCATAATATTGCTGATTATGATTCCTGGGAACAGGGAGATCTGTGATTAGGAAAAGGAGAAGAATGAAATACTTTCCTAGACACAAATTTTGTATTTGTTTTGATGTTTCCTGCCTTCTTTCTCTTTTGATACTGTGCCCTTCAAAATTACATTATCTTTTTTTTTTTTCTCTCTCTCTCTCTTTTAATCAGTGTCCTCTTTCTGCCACATAACTCACCTAACTATTGAGACTGAAAGAAAAATACATAGAACCAATACTGGGACTCCAGTACTGTATACTAGTATAAATGTACTTGTGTAAGTTTTTAAAATATTGAAATATTTTGGTAATTTTTTTAGCCATTCTTCAATCCCTTCATTTTACTCCTTCAACTCACCACTAGGACTTTCTGGTTCTCGCCATAATCAAGCATCACTTGGACTTCTGTGACTCTATTTCAACCCAAGCTTGGCAGATACCTCTCCTCTACCTATTGTTAAGCATTGGTATTTCAGTAATCCACACAAATTCATGAGTCACAATTCTTTGCCCATCCCAATATGTTTATGTTTTTAAAAGAAATTATTTATTAGCTCAAATAAAAGCCAACTTGAAATCCAACTCAGATGGAGAAAACAGATTTCACCTCCATGAAGAAAGATGCCTCTGCACATTGTGGTTGCCAGTCCCTAAGTAAGCAGTCCTATGTGGGAGTCATTTCATCCCAGGGTACTGTCTCAGATGGAGTCAATTTTCTTTCCACTTCTTCCTTTTTTCATATTTAAAATTTTAAATTGGGGCAGGGGGAGGGGGTCGTGCTGGTATTAGGGATTGAACCCAGGGGTGCTTCTACTGAGCTATATCTCCAGTCCTTTTTTATTTTTTATTTTGAGACAGGGTCTTGCTAAGTTGCTCAGGGTCTCACTAAGTTGCCAAGGCTGGCTTCAAACTTTGATTCTCCTGCCTTAGCCCCCCAAGTTGCTTGTATTGCACCATCCCAGGCTGAGGGGTTTTGATTTTCTTACAGTGGTTTCCATTGAGTTATAAGGTTGGTTACCTCCAGATGGAAAGAAAGGTATAGATAACATTAGAGTATACTATCAACTTCCGAGTGATAAAAGGCTGTTTCTACATAAAGTAGACTGATAGGGAGCTGCTGCTTCTCTCTAGTTTTCATTTGGCTATCATCTTCTAAGGGCTGTTCCTTCTTTAGCTGTAGTGTGGGGAACTTGGTTCCTTCTCTTAAACCTCTTTAAGGCCTTTCCATATTCTTTTTCTCCTTTAGATAATCAGAAACATAATATATCCAGCTATTTAAAGCCCTAGATTACTAGATGGTTTCTAAGTTCCTTTTCATCCATTATACATAAGTTAAAAAGTATCCTAAGGGAAACATGGGGCATAAATGATAAGTGGGTTGAGCAAAAAAAAAGGATTCAAATTTAGTGTGGGTAATGAATCTGACTTCCACTTAGGCTGTGACTCCTTCTTGCTTGGCTTCTTTTCTTCCAAGTTCAGTAAGCCAGAACTGATTCCATTTTGTTACTTCATATAGTAATAATCTTTCCATTGTGAAACAGATCTCAGGAAATTCCTCAATCAGCCAGAACAGCTATTCCCAGTCATTTCTTGCTTCGACTGTACTGAAGTCTCTAGTTTTCCGTATCAGTTGTTTTAATTTTATGCATTCTTAGTTCAATATTCCCAGTTTTCCTTTCTCTTCATGAATCTCTTCCTGGTTGCCTCCCTTCTTTACCTTCCCTGTCTGCTGAGAGCTTTGGCCTGCCTCATCACAGTTGTCCTCAAGTTCCCTGGTCTTTGTCCTCATAAGCTTCTCAAACACTTTTACCCAAAACAAAATTACACTTCAAATACCCATATTTACACTAAAAATATATAAGATGATGGCTGGTCTGCTGCAAAAAAAATAACTGTAGTTGGGAAGGAGAGCTCCTCAGTATAACTAAAATTTTAAAATATACTCTCAAAAATTAAAAAACAAACTGCATTTTTTTTATCAAATGCAAACATTGTATGAAATGTTTGTCTTGTAGGCTAAAAAGTTCAAATAAAAAATTATCTCATACATAAAAAAATAACCTTTTTACCATAGTATAATTGTCTAGTTAAATAAATAGTAATAGTGGAAAAAAAGTTGATCATAGGGGCAGTAGTTTTCATAAAGTCTAAATCTGTCTTGTCCAAAAATCTCATTTATGAATATGTTAGGACATTGTTTTCTTGGGGCCAACACATCTTAAATTAGAATATTTATTTAGTATACATTTTAAAAAATCAAATAACCCTATAAATACTATGTGATTAGTCTGCACAGTAGCCTAATAATAAGAATCACAGTGTAGCCTCATTATTATGGATATAGACATAAATACCTGATAATCATAACTTTTCATATTGTGTTACTTTTGTCTTGTTTATCTTTGTGACTTAAGTGATAAGAATTAACCTGTATGGAGAATTTATTCTATGTAGCCACTATGCTAAACCCTTAACATTCATGATCTTATTTAACCTTCGCAGCAACACTAAGAGGCAGATAGTTATCATGCCCCACTGAGTTCAGAAGGGTATTGCAATCTGCCCAAGTTTGTACAAACAATAAATAGCAGAGCTGGGATTTGAACCCTGGACCTTTTGCTGCAAAGTCATCTCTCATACCTTTGCCACACTCTAGTAGATGCTTTAGAGTTAGCACATTGTGAGCCCTCCATAAATATTTGAGAAATATACAAACATTGAAACACTTTGGTTTGGTTTTGCCAGTGTTTATGAGATGTGTACTCTGCACAGGCATTCAAAGATCATCATATAAACATTGATTAAGATTATATGGAATGAAAATCAAAACCACAATGAGATACCACTTCACACCCACTAGGATGATTAAAATTTAAAAAGAAAACAAGTATTGGTAATGATATAGAAAAATTAGCGCATTCATGCAGTGTTTGTGAGACTGTAAAATCCTGCTGCCATTTTGAGAAAGAGCCTAACAATTTCTTAAAATGTTAAGCATAAAATCTGTATGACCCAGAAATTCTGTTCTCAAGGGAATTGAAAACATATGTCCTCACAAACACTTGTACATAAATATCACAGCGGCATGATTCATTATAGTCAATGAGCTAGAGCTATCCAAGTGTCCATAAATTGAGTTGATGAACAAAATGTGGTTTATCCATACAATGAAATACTTTTTGACCTTAAAAAGGAATGAAGTCCTGAGAATATCATACTAAGTGAAAAACAAACAAAAAGGTTACATGTTGTGTGGCTCCATATATATGAATTGGCCAGAATAGGCAAATCCACAGAAACATAAAGTGGCTTGCCGGGGGCTTGTGGGAGGGAGGGATGGGAAGTGATTTCTACCTAATGAGTATGGGGTTTCTTCTGAGGGTAATGAAAATGTTCTACAATTAAACAATGGTGATAGTTGCACAACTATGAATTTACTAAAAGTCATTGAATTGGACATTTTAAAAGGGTGAACTTATGGCATATAAACACTTTTTAAAAATTACATCTCAATAAAATTGTTTTTAAAAAGACATGCTAGTCTCTGAGGATGCAAGGATGAGGAAAATGGCTAATTCTCCTTTGGAGCCCACTCTTTAGTTGGGAGAGGTAATTATAAACAAATCATGTAATGCAAGATGATAAATGTGAAAAATTGAGGTACGTAAACCAGACTCTGGGAACACAGGACAGAATAAATAACCACTTGGTGGATGTGGGAAAGTTTCCATAAGGAAACATCTAAGTTAGATTTAGAAGGATGAGTTCAAAGGGAGTGAGTAGGTCCCATTTCAGGCAGAAAGAATACCCAAAGCACAGCTATGTGAAAAGATATCAACTATTTTGGGAATGGGAAGATCATATGAATGTGTGAGTGTAAGGCACACAAGAAGTGTCAAAGGAGAGAAGAAGCCTAAAACTTGGGTACTAACCAGATGGAGAGGAGCCCATACATGACATGCCTAGAAGTCTGACTTTATCCTGGAAGAATGTATTGTCATTGGAAGAGTTTTGTTTGTTTGTTTTTGTTTTTCTCTTTTGTGGTGCTGGGGATTGAACCCCGGGGCTTGTGCATGCAAAGCAAGCACTCTACCAACTGAGCTATATCCCCGCCCTCATTGGAAGTTCTTGAGCAGATGAATGACATGATTGGATTTTTGTTTTCAAAAAATAATCATAGTAGCAATGTGGGAAAAGAGTTGGAGGGAAAAAAGACAGAAGTTCTTGAAGGCAGTGTTATTGGGAAATGGATTATTTCTGCCCAGATTCCCATCCAGTTTCTGCCTATAGGGAAAAGATTTTTCTTTCCCTCCACTTTCGGGCTTTTTACCTTTGATTTTGAACTGTGGTAGCACTCTTGGTTGGGCTACCACAGTTAAAATGGGTGGCTTGCTGTGATTCCCCAGAGATATGCCCCTCTTATGCTTGCTGCTTCTGCCTTGAGTAGAGTTAAAGGGCATGCCAGGGCCCATCTCCTCTGCTGCTAAGGTAAGAAATAGGAAATCTAATTTTGGCCTTGCATTGTAACCAGTTTTTATAATGTACCTCTTACCCACCCCCCCAAAAAATTATGGTGCTATTAGGCATTTACAGGTCTATTAGTTAAGCCAGTTCCTTTGTCAGGGATTCAGAGGGTTATCAGGAGCCCTCAGTTCCACCCTAAACTCCTAATAATAGAAGTGATAAGAGAGGAGAAGAAACAGTTCATACGTTTCAGAGTTAGAATCAACAAAATGAGGCCTAGTTGGACTCTTTTCTAATACCAACATTTGTAGAGAGAGTAGAAGGAAGGGATTGAAGCAGGCATTTAAGGGAAATGCCACAGTAAAATGCATGCAGGTAGATAAGAAGAGGACAGATTGAAGCAATGGGAAGAGATCCAGTTTAGTCAAACTCGTCCATCACAGAGGATTTCATAGTTAATGTGTAGCAAGCTGTTAAGAGCGCAGACTGTGACAGTAGGAAAGGCATGGCTTAAAGACAGAGATGAGGAATTCATTCCAAACATCCTGAGTTTGAGGTGCTTCTGTACCTCACCTGAGGTCCTAGGTCAGACCTAGAGTTTAAAAGAGAAATTATGATACAAATTATGATACAAAGACATACACTAAACATTGGTTGAATAATTACACTTTCTGAATTACATTCTAGTGATAGGTACATTATATGATATTTTGCTGTAAATTCTAATTGTTCTTATTAGAATAGACAGCCATTTCAGAGACATTTGCATGTACTAGTTTTGATGTCATTGATAAAAATAATTAATAACATTTTATTTTATGCCTTTTTTAAACCAGAGTAAGTTTATTGTTCTATTTTCTCTAGCCTGCAGAGAAAAACCAGTTCTACTTTAAAGTAGATCAGATCACTGTTAAAATTTTATTCAATTACTTGGGAATGGACAATTTGGAATATCTTTTTTTAAAATTTATATTTTAAGTTTTGGGTGGACACAGTATGTTTATTTGACATTTATGGGGTGCTGAGGATTGAACCCAGCACCTTGCGCATGCTAGGCAAGCACTCCACCACTGAGCCACAACCCCAGCCCCAGAATATCTTTTTTTTAATATTTAATTTTTAGCTGTAGTTGAATACAATACCTTGATTGATCTTTTTCTTTTCTTTTTTTTTTTTTTTTTTTTTTGTGGTGCTGGGGATCAAACTCAGGGCCTCACATGTGCTAGGTGAGTGCTCTACCTCTGAACCACAACCCCAGGCCTGGAATATCTTTTTTTAAAAAATCTGTCATTTCTTTTTTAAGATAATTTAAAGGTTTGTTTTTTTTTTTAAGTTAGGTGATTAAAACCCTATTTCTTCACTCTATATCCTTGAAAACAGATTCTTTTTGGCTTGTTTACAAATATTAATGAGAGCTCTTTAATTACAATTCTAGTCATTAGTTCCCTATCCTTCAGGAGACCAGCATGAAGTCCCAATCATCTGTTTGTAAAACAGAGGCTTATTAATTCTTTTAGGATCAAGAGCTAGATGACAAGAGGTAGTAATGGTTTCTACCAGAGCTACCCTTTGATCAAAGTCTGTTAAACCTGACATCAGTGCTTTGATTGGTGGCCTGTGCTTCACTGGAATAGCACCAGGCTTTGAAATGCCTTATTGTTTTTTATGAGTTTTACTAAATTTCCTTTTCCTCTCTTTCAATTCTAATAACTGACTTTTAATCCTATCATATGGCCAGGAAATTTGTCTCAAAAGACCAGTAATTTACCATGGTACAAAATAGAGCAAATAGATTAGGTCCCTGTGCTTTCCAGATAAAAACGTGTGTTGCCATCTTGAGCATTTAACAATTTTTATTCCTAGCACTTCTCACCAAAGGCAAGATTTTTCTTTTGTTTTTCAAAAATAATATTGAACAAAAGACAGGAACAAAATGGCTAGTGTCAGCTATTTAACTGAAGAGAGGAGTATATGTTCCTCTGTCTCCATTCATCATGACATGGGCATGTTGCCTTGACTACATTTTTCCATGAGTCTTGTGATAAAAATCACTGTAGGCTCGGATCACATCTCAATTTTAGAAATATTTATTTTTAAGTTCCTTATTTATCACACATTTAAAGGGTTATTTTCTCTAATCATTTCTTTCTAAGGACAAATAGTCATGGTGAGTTAGGATGTTTGTCTATAACTTATTACTGTAATGTCTTTTCTAAGTACAAGAATATTGTTATAAAAGATAAAAGACTTTTTAATTAAATCTTGCTATGCAGTAACCAAGCTTTACCAGACCATCAGATAGAGCACTAATCTCCAGGATACATAAAGAATTCAAAAAACTTAAAAACACAACAACAAAAGTAATCCAATCAATAAATGGGCTAAGGAACTGAACAAACACTTCACAAAAGAAGAAATACAGTCGATCCACAAACATGTGAAAAAATGTTCATCATCTCTAACAATTAGAGAAATGCAAATCAAAACTATTCTAAGATTTCATCTCACTCCAATCAGAATGGCAATTATCAAGAATATAAGCAATAATAAATGTTGGTGAGAATATGGAGAAAAAGATGCACTCATACATTGTTGGTGGGACTGCAAATTGGTACAACCACTATGGAAAGCAGTATGGAGATTCCTCAGAAAACTTTGGAGTGGAACTACCATTTGACCCAGTCTTCCCATTCTTTGGTTTATACCCAAAGGACTTAATATCAGCATGCTGTAGTGTCACAGAAACATCAATGTTTATAGCAGCTCAATTCAAGAGCCAAACTATGGAAGCAACCTAGGTGCCCTTCAAGAGATGAATGGATAAATATTTGTAGTACATATACACAATGGAATATTACTCAGCCTTAAAGAAGAATAGAATCATGGCATTTGACGGTAAATGGATGGAACTAGAGAATATCATGCTAAGTGAAATAAGCCAATCCCAAAGAACCAAAGGCCAAGTGTTTTTTCTGATAAGCGGATACTGATCCATAGTGGGGAAGTAGGGAAGAATGAAGGAACTTCAGATTGTGCAGAAGGGAGTAAGGGGAAGGGAGAGGATATGGAAATGGGAAGGACCATAAAATGAGACAGAATTATTACCCTATATACATGTATGATTATACTACTGGTGTGAGTGCATTACAGCAAGAGGAAGGAGAAGTTGTGCTCCTTTTGTGTACAGTATGTCAAAATGCATTCTACTGTCATGTATAACTAATTAGAACAATTTTTTTAAGGCAAAAAAAAAAAGTTTCTTCTATTATTAATCAGCCATGTCCCAAATACCAACTGAAACCTGCTTGAGGATTTAGTGGTAATATGTCTCTGTCTCAAAACATCTAGGGTTGTGTGTTTTGTTTTAAGCTGACCTAGGTGATATTCAAGTCTTTGAGTCCTGCCAATATGATAAATTTTTAAAATATTTTTTAGTTGTAGATGGACACAGTATATTTATTTTTATGTGGTGCTGAGGATTGAACCCAATGCCTCACATGTGCAAGACGAGCACTCTACCAATGAGCTACAGCCCCAGCCCCAGTATGGTAATTTCCTAGCTATTAGAATCCCTGTGCTTTCTTCTCTTCACCTCAGCAACAGTTTTCCTCTTTTTGACTGTGCAAACACTTTAGTAACATGTTTAATGCCTGCATAGGAGTTACTCTCTATAGGTATTCATCAGTTTTGAAAAATAATCATGAGAGAAGCCAGAGGGACTTTCATGAATTATCTAAAAGACTTCATGTTTTTCCTTTAAAAAAGTTAGATTTACTACCCTTGTGTATATTTGACATGTGATTTCTCAATTCCTCTTTACCTTAAATAAATGAGGAAAGAAATGGAGCTTTAAAACCACAAGTACATTTTGAAATATTTTATTCTATTCTCATAATCTTAGATGGGTCTTGAATCCCTTTGAGACTATGGAAAAAAAAGAACTGCTCTCTCAAAACACATGTGCAATGTACACAATATTTTATAGTCAATTTCAGGGGCTCACAGAAGGCCCTCTAAGGTCTTGAGAAGCCCATGGGTCACAAGTTAAAAACCCATGTTTTAAAAACCCTTTCTTTATTTCCATCTAGCGCATATTATTATCTTTAGGATGTAGCAAAGAGGTTTTCTCACTTGATTTCCTATCAATCATAGCTGCTAAATGTAAAAGAAACCTCATCAATGAACTTCCTGCCGAATTGCCCAAAGGCTGTAATCAGAAATCATAACTAATGGTATGGATTGGATTTCTCCCTGCTTTCCTCAGAGGAAATCTTTATTCCTATTAAGTCTTTTAGCTTCTGGTAGCTCTGTGGCCAAGATACTAACTTATAGGTTCACTACCTGTAACAACATTCATTATTGTCCAACTTAGCCAACATCATTGCAAATCTTCCCATTTGCTAAAATTATATTCTTAGTGTATCCTTTGGTCAAGAAATTATTAGAATAATTTCTACCCACTCCTTTCTTTTCTGAATTTGACATGCTGAAGGCTCAATTTATTGTTATCCAAGTGGCATGCATTTTTAGAAAAGTACCCATGTTGATCACTCCCATGCACTGTTAGTAAACTCTCATAGTAGCAAAGGTAATTTCTGTAAGTCATTCCTAACCTTTCCTCCCAACTGCTTCTAATACATAATAAAAATTTCTCAAATGCTGTTTTCCAAAATTAGTCATTGCTTAAGTTGTAAAAGTTCTTTTTAAAAAATAGCTTAATTAAATAACTCAATTAAGGAGCTCAACTCTATTTGAAGGCCCTGAGAATTCTCTTTTTAGGGGAAGATTTCTTTCATTGTTTGATGTTGTTGAGAAGATTGCTTTTGTTTTAGCAAGTCTTAAACAATTTTATTTTATTAGTGGAAAGGTGAAGAAGTAAACCTTTAAAGAAATAAATGATTTAAAATGTAGAATGGAACAAAGTTCTGAAATTAAACATTATTTAGTAGATGTAACAGCAGTCTATTATATATTTTATGTGTATAACTATACTGTTTTATTTTGCTCTTCTTACAAAAATGTTTTTAAAACAATGTTTAGGAAGAGAGGCAGTTGAGGGAGTAAAGCACTAAGTGGAAAATAAGCAGATTAAGCCAAAGACTACTTAATTAATGGTGATATCATTATCATATTTCTCTTATCAGCTCCCTGGTGGCTAGCACTTTATCCTCCTTGAAAAGCCTTACTAGATTAAGAAAAAAATGTATTGAGACTGTTAAGTGATCCCCCAAGAAAACAGTCAGTAATGACTATATAGGAAGTCTCCCACACGGAATGTTGCATAGCATTTTAGGGTCTTACTCTTAAATAAGTACACAATGAAAGATCACCAGGCATGGAGGAAAACCTCTCATGAAAAGCAAATGTGTAAGATAAGAAAGGCAGTAAAACAAAAACTATAATTAATAACCACAGAGAAGTAAAAGGAAATATTTTGCCCATGAAATGAGTAAGAGAAAGGAAATTATCAACAAACAGGTGCATGCTCTTAGAAATTAAAGTTATACTATCAGCAATTAATAATTCATTAAGGAAGGAAAAGAGATGCTGAGGAAATCACCTAGAAATAACAAATGGAAAATGAGAAAAGACAGAGGAAGGAAAAGTAACATAAGAAAATTTCCCCAAACCACAGGATGCAAGTTCTAATTGAAAATATCTACCAAACACCTATTGTGATGACTGAAAAACCATATGTGCTAAAGCCTCAGCCCCCCTGATCTTTTAGTTTTATTTTTTAGTTTTCTTCTGGGTTACTCTTCCTCAGAATGTTGTCTCCCTGTTTGCTGTCCTTTTCTTTAACTTTTTTTTTTTTTTACTTTTCTCAAACTATTTGTGTCATGACATCCAGTCCAATAACTGTATGCAACTGTATAGGGCAGTGGTTTCTGAATCTCAAAATCCAGTTGTTTCTTTCTCTTGGACTCCAGACCTGCCTTAAAACTTTCCACCATGGTATCAACCTGTTCTTACATGTCTGAAAGTAAACTTTTTTTCTTATTTCCTCTTTTTTCTCTTTTTTGCTTTCTGATGAATCACTTATCTTCCTGTGTTTCCTGTTACAGCAATTGAAAATATCCCTACCATGTTGCAAGTCAGAAATCCTCAGGACTCTGAGGATTACTAAGGACACAAACATATCCCCAACCTCTCACATTCAATCAGTGGTGTTATATCAAATCCTCTTGGTGATAAGCCTCATGAGTCCTGAGTGCCCAGGCCAGCCTGCTATTCCTCATTCTTAATATGAAAGGCAACCAGGGTCATTGGATATTTTAGGAGGAAATCTATAGCATGAACAGGGTAAACAAATACTAAAACAGATCCTGAAGATAACTTTCTAAAATCTTCTAATTAGTAGCTTCAGATTTATGGTGATACTGCAAATTTAAATAAAACCAGAATACTATGAAAAAAAAAATCAAGGAACAAAAGGATGTTAAAAGTATGACGGCCAAATTAAAATAATTCTATAGAAGAGTTGAGAGAGAAAAACTCCAAGTATTTATGGAGTAAAAAGACAAAAGAGGAAAATATGAGAGTCAATAAATAAGACATAAATGTATAGATCCAATACTATACTAACAGGAATCCCAGAAAAAAAGAGTAAATGAAAAAGAAAAAAAATTATCAAAGAATCATAGAAATTTCCAATAGCTAAACTTAATATTATTCAAAATGAATAGGCACATGTAAATATAGATGATACAGATACATATAGATCATTATCAAATTTTAGAACACTAGTGATAGAAGTTCCAGAAAGCCTCTAGAATGAAGAAAAAGTTTATAACTTACAAAGGAATCATATCATCAACATTATCCAGTGCTGGAGGAAATAGTAAAAATTGTTAAAGATTTGTATGCCCAGCTTTGAGCAACGATGCATGCCTATAATCCCAGCTGAGGCAGGAGGATCATAAGTTCAGTGCCAACCTCAGCAACTTAGTAAGACCATAAGCATAAGACCCCATCTCAAAGTAGAAAAAAAAAAGGGCTGGGCATGTGACTCAGTAGTTAAATGTCCCTGAATCCAACCCCCAGGACCAAAACTAAAAAATAAAAGGGATTCGTATGCCCAGCGTGACCACTAATGATGAGGGCAAACTTAATTCATTTCCAGACAGGCATAGACTCAGAAAGTTTACCTCCCTTATAAAGTCAAATGCTTTAACTTTATGTCTGCCAAACATTTGTCAGTATTTTCAAAATCCTATAAGCTCTCTTTGCAGTTTTATTGTATAGAATATAATATTTTCTTTAAATGTTTAACTGTCTTTATTTTTACCTTTTTAAAAGAAATGCCAAGCTCTATCTGCTAATCTGTCTTCTTCACCCTTTTCTTTTGACATATAGTATACAATTTCTCATCTGGTTGTTCATGATGTGGAATTTCATTAGTCGTGTATTCATATATGAACAAGGGGAAGTAATGTCCAATTCATTCTACTAATTTTCCTCCTCCAAATCCATCTCCCTTCCCTTCATTCCCCTTTGTCTAATCCAAAGTACTTATTTTTCCTTCTGTTCTTCCCTATTATGAGGTAGCACATGCATATCAGAGAGAACGTTTGGCCTTTGCTTTGGGGGATTAGCTTATTTCACTTAGCATAATAGTCTCCAGTTCCATCCATTTACTGGCAAATGCCAAAATTTCATTTCTCTTTATGGTTGAGTAATATTTCATTGTGTGTGTGTGTGTGTGTGTGTGTGTGTGTGTGTGTGTGTATCACATTTTCTTTTCCGTTCATCTGTTGAAGGGCATCTAAGTTGGTTCCATAGTTTAGCTCTTGTGAATTGAGCTGCTATAAACATTGATGTGGCTATATCACTATAGTATGCTGATTTTAAGTTCTTTGAGTACATCCCAAGGAATGGGATAGCTGGGTCAGTGGTGGTTCCATTCCAAATTTTCTGAGGGATCTCCCTACTGCTTTCCATAGTGGTTGTACCAATCTGCAGTCCTGCCAACACTTATTGTTACTCGTATTCTTGATAATGTCCATTCTGACTGAAGTGAGATGAAACTCAGTGTATTTTTAATTTGCATTTCTCTAACCCCTAAAGATATTGAACATTTTTTCATACATTTGTTGATGAATTTTATTTCTTCTTCTATGAAGTGCCCGTTCAGTTCCTTTGCTCATGTATTGATTGGGTTATTTGGGGGTTTTTGGTGTTAAGTTTTTTGAGTTCTTTATATATCCTGGAGATTAATGCTCTATCTGAAGTGCAGGTGGCAAAGATTTTCTCCAATTTTGTAGGTTCTCTCTTCATGTTCTTGATTATTTCCTTTGCTGTGACAAAGATTTTTGGTTTGATTCCATTCCATTTTTTGATTTCTAATTTTATTTCTTGCATTTTAAGAGTCTTGTTAAGAAAGTTGATTCCTGTGCCAACATGATGTAGATTTGGGCCTACTTTTTCTTCTTTTAGGCACAAGGTATCTGTTCTAATGCCTAGCTCCTTGATCCACTTTGAGTTAATTTTTGTTCTGGGTGAGAGATGGTGTTTAATTTAATTTTGCTACATATGGATTTTCAGTTTTCCTAGCACTTTGTTGAAGAGGCTGTCTTTTCTCCATATATGTTTTTGGTGCCTTTGTTTAGTATGACATAACTGTATTTATGTGGATTTCTCTCTGTCTCTTCTATTCTGTATCATTGGTCTACATATGTCTGTTTTGGTGCCAGTACAATTCCATTTTTGTTACTGTGGCTCTGTAGTATAGTTTAAGGTCTGGTGTTGTGATACCTACTGCTTCACTTTTCTTGCTAAGGATTGCTTTGACTTTTCCAAATATTCAAAAGCAAATGAATTTCATGAGTTCTTTTTCTATTTCTGTGAAGAACGTTGGAATTTTAATAGGAATTTTATTAAATCTGTATAGCACTTTTGGTAGTATGGCCACTTTGACAATATTAATTCTGCCTATCCAAGAACATAGGAGATCTTTCCATCTTCTAGGGTCTTCTTCAATTTCTTTCTTTAGTATTCTGTAGTTTTCATTGTAGAGGTCTTTTGCCTCTTTTGCTAGATTGATTCCCAAATTTTTATTTTATTTTGAGTTTTTTATAGTTTTCCTAATTTCTCTTTCAGATGATTTACCACTGATACATTGATTTTGGGGTGTTAATTCTATATCCTGCTACATTGCTGAATTCATTTATGAGCTCTAGAAGTTTTCTGGTGGAGTTTTTGGTCTTCTAAGTATAAAATCATGTCATTGGCAAATAGGGATGTTTTGAGTTCTTTTCCTATTTGTGTCCCTTTAATTTCTTTCTTCCATCTAATTGCTCTGGCTAGAGTTTCAAGGATGTTGTTGAATAGAAGTGGTGAAAGAGGGTATCCTTGTTTTGTTCCAGTTCTTAGAGGGAATGCTTTTAATTTTCTCCGTTTAGAATGATGTTGGCCTTGGGTTTAGCATATGTAGCTTTTACAATGTTGAGGTATGTTCCTATTTTCCCTAGTTTTTCTGTTGTGTTAAACATGCTGTATTTTGTCAATTGCTTTTTCTGTGTCTGTTGAGATAATCATGTGATTCTTGTCTTTAAGTCTATTGATGTGATGATGAATTATGTTTATTGATTTCTGTATGTTGAACCAAACTTGCATCACTGGGAAGACCCACCTTGATCATGATGTACTGTCTTTTTTTAATGTTTTTGTATGTGATTTGCCAGAATTTTATTGAGAATTTTTGCATTCATGTTCATGAGGACTATTGGTCTGAAATTTTCTTTCCTTGATGTGTCTTTTCTGGTTTTGGTACCAGGGTGATAACTAGCTTCATAGAATGAGTTTGAAAGGATTCCTTCCTTTTCTATTTCATAGAATAATTTGAGGATCATTGGTGTTGATTCTTCTTTGAAGGTCTGGTAGAACTCAGCTGAAAATCCATCTGGTCCTGGGCTTTTCTTAGTTGGTAGGTTTTGATAGCATCTTCAATTTCATTACTTGAAATTGGTCCGTTTTAATTGTCTATGTCCTCTTCATTCAGTTTGGGTAGGTCGTATGTCTCTAGAACTTTGTTGTCTTCAAGATATTCTATTTTATTAGAGTATAAAATTTTTCAAAATAATTTCTGATTATCATCTGCATTTCAGTAGTGTCAGTCATGATATTTCCTTTTTCATCACAAATTTTATTTGAGTTTTCTCACTCTTTGTTAGCTTGGCTATGTGTTTATCAATTTTATTTATTTTTTTTTTCAAAGAACCAACATTTTGTTTTCTCAATTTTATAAATTATTTCTTTTGTTTCAATTTCATTGATTTCAGCTCTGATTTTAATTTGTGTCTTCTGCTTTTGGTGATGATTTGTTCTTCTTTTTTCTAAGGCTTTAACATGTAATATTAGATAAATATTTATAATATATTTATAATATAATATTAAATAAATATTTGGCAATTTCCTATTCTTTTAATGAATGAGTTCAATGCAATTAACTTTCCTCATAGAAGTGTCTTCATAGTGTTGCAGATAGTTTGATATGTTGTATTGCTATTCTCATTTACCTCTTAAGTATTTTTTTTTAATTTCATCACTGATTTCTTCTGCTATCCATGGGTCACTCGGTATCATGTTTTTTAGTCCCCAGGTGTTAGAAAAGCTTCTATTTTTTATTTCATTGTTGATTTCCAATTTCATTCCATTATGATCTGATAGAATGCAAAGTATTATCTCTATTTTTTTATTTGCTAAATGTTGCTTTGTGGTCTAAGATATTGCCTATTTTAGAGAAGGATCCATGTGTTGCTTCTCTGCTAAGAAGAAAGTAATTCATTCATTGATGGATGAAATACTCAATATGTCTGTTAAGTCTAAATTATTGATTGTATTATTTAATTCTATCATTTCTTTATTTAATTTTTGTTTGGAGGATCTATCCCATGGTGAGAGAGGTATGTTAAAGTCACCCAGTATTATTATGTTATGGTCTATTTGATTCTTGAAATTAAGAAGGGTTTATTTGATGTATGTATGCTCCATTTGTGGGGCCATAAATATTCATGATTATTATACTTATTGATGTATAATTCATTTAAGCAGTATGAAATGTCCTTCTTTGTCCCTTCTGATGAACTTTGGCTTGAAGTCCATTTTATCTGATATGAAGATAGAAATCCCTGCTTGTTTATGAGATCCATGTGAATGATATGTTTTTTTCCCATCCTTTTACCTTCAGTCTGTGGATGTCTTTGCCTATGAGTTCTGTCTTTTGGAGACAGTATAATGTTGGGTCTTTTTTTTTTTTTAAGAGAGAGTGAGAGAGGAGAGAGAGAGAGAGAGAGAGAGAGAGAGAGAGAGAATTTATTTTTAATATTTATTTTTTAGTTCTCGGCGGACACAACATCTTTGTTGGTATGTGGTGCTGAGGATCGAACCCGGGCCGCACGCATGCCAGGCGAGCTCGCTACCGCTTGAGCCACATCCCCAGCCCTGGGTCTTTTTTTTTTAAATCCAATCTGGCAGTCTATGTCTTTTGATTGATGAGTTTTCTTCAAAGTTATTACTGATGTATTATTTTTATTCCCTGTCATTTTGATTTATTTCTCGTTTTTAATTTGAATTAGTTTCTCCTTTGATTGATTATTCCTTTTGTGTAGTTCCTCCCTTTGCTGGTTTTCACTTTAATTTTTTATGAAATATTTTGCTAAGATTGTTCTGTAGTGCAGGTTTTCTAGTTGTGAATTCTTTTAACTTTTGTTTATCATGAAAGGTTTTTTTAAAAATATATATATATATATATATGTAAGTTATAGTTGGACACAATACCTTTGTTTAATTTATTTATTTTTATGTAGTGCTGAGGATCGAACCCAGGGTCTTTCATGTGCAAGGCGAGCACTCTGCCTCTGAGCCACAACCCCAGCCCTATCATGAAAGGTTTTTATTTTATTGTCAAATCTGAAACTTAATTTTTCTGGGCATAGTATGCTTGGTTGGCATCCATTTTCTTTCAGAGCTTTGTATGTATTATTTTAGAACCTCCCAGCTTTGAGGGTCTATGTTGAGAAATCAGCTGAGATTCAGACTGGTTTCCTTCTAAATGTATCTGACATTTTTTTTCTTTGGCAGCCTTTAAAAATTCTATCCTGTTAGAATAGGCATTTTCATAATAATGTGCCTTGGGGTGGGTCTGTTGTAATATTGTACATTTGTGGTCCTGTAATCCTCCTGAATTGGATTTTCCATTTCATTCTTTAGGGTTGAGAACTTCTCTGATATTATTTCTTTCATTGAAAAAACACTAAAGTACATTCCTTTAGTGTGTATCTTCATGCCTTCATCTATCCCGATAGATCTTAAATTTGGTCTTTTAATGTTATCCCATATTTCTTGGAAGTTCTGTTCATGGTCTCTTAACATCTTTTCTCCATGGTCTATTTTATTTTCAAGATTATATATTTTGTCTTTATTGCCTAAAACTCTGTCCCTTTTCTTAAAATTTCCTTAGTGCACTGTTTGAAAAATCTTGTTTCTTTGTTAATGATTTCATTTTATATATTTTTCATCGAAATTCTATAACTTCTATAGCTAATTAGATAACTTTTTATAGTATTTAATAATGTACAAAAGTAGTTGTTCTACATTATTAGGAATGCGGCATGCTTGTCCCTATAATAATACATGTTTTACTTTTTTTTTTTTTTTTGGTGTGTGTGTGTGGTGGGGTTTAATATTTTTATTGTAGCAACACAAAATTTGCCATTTTAACCATTTTTTGATATGCAATTTAGTGGCATTATATTCACAATGTTGTGCAGCCATTCCTGATACTTCCAAAACTTTTTCATTACCCCTCATGGAAGCTTTATAAACATTTACCAACAGCTTCCCATTTCCTTTCTCTCTAGCTCTTGGTAACCATTAATCTTTCTGTCTCTATGAATTTGCCAAATCTCTGTTATACATTACTATTAAGAAGTACAGATAATTCATTATGTAAAATATCTCTTTATAGTTACTTGGTTATTTGCTATTATTACCCATAGTTTCTTTTTTATCTATTCCTCTTTAACCAATTTCTCCACAACTTAGTGTCTTTGAAAAAATCATATATTATTTCTCAGGTTATCTGTGAATGCACATTCAACTAGAGTACAACAGGGATGATAGATCTACTCCATGATAACTGTGGCCTTTACTAGAAGATTTTGAAACTAGGGACTAGAATGTCTGAAAGCTTGTTCACTCATATGTTTGGCAATTGATGCTGGCTGCTACCTGTAGGCCTTTCTGGGTTATCCACTGGAATATCAGCACATGGTTTTCCCATGTGGCCTGAGCTTCCCCATAACATGGTGACAGGTTCCAAAGGCAAGCATTCCAAGAGAGAAAGGGAAAGTGAGAGAGTGGGCCAGCATGGAGGTGGAGGTCATATTACCCTCAGTGACCTGGCCTAAGAAGTCATACAGTGTCACTTTAATTGTATTCTAAGGGATATGACAGTTACAGAGGTCTACACAGGTTTTGGGAAGAAGACCATAGACTTTGCCTCTAAGTGGAGCCACATTAGTGGAGCATGTGAGATGGGATAAGAATTTATGTGGTCATCTTTGGAAATACAGTCTGCCACAATGTGTGTCCAGCATAGTTCCCAATTCAGTCCATAGCAGGACTTCTCTAAAATTAACACTTTACCTCAACTACTAACTAATTGATCATGGAGATAGTTATACTTTCTCTCAGTAGGAAGTTGAGATTTATGCATTAAAAAGAAGATGAAAAATATAGATAATGCTGTAAGGGTTCTTAGACAAAATAAGTATATTTCTTAGAAATAAGCTAATTATTAAATATATTTCTTAGAAACAAGATAGTTATTTAAATGTTTCTATTAAAGAAGCAGTTAATAGTTTTACTGCTATTTTCAAATGTTTTCTGGTCAGGGTAACATTTTACTTTAAGTAACATTGTTTATGAATACTATGTTTATAGTTTGGGCATGAAAGTACTTTTCTAGGTTCTTTTTTTATGGGGCAGGTTACTGGGTATTGAACCCCAAGCACTTTGCCATTGAGCTACATCCCCGGCCATTTTCGTTTTTTGTTTTCAGACAGGGTCTCACTAATAAGTTGCTTGCTAAGTAGCTGCAAGTGGCCTTGAATTTGTGATCTTCTTGCCTCAGCTTCCTGGGTCATGGGAATTACAGGCTAGGGTTACTGCCCACCTTAGGTTCTTGATTTATTTGAAGTGTTTAAATAAATGATTGCTTTCTTTCTCTGACATACATCTGGCTAAGATAGTTTATGAAGTATATTTTTCATTGCATAGCTTATCTAACCATATTACCTAACTAACCTTTCTAAAATTTTAGTTGCCTCATCTAAAATATGGGAATAATAATAGTAGCTACCTCACAAAACTGGCATGAGGACTAAGTGAGTTAATAGATGTAAAGTGCGTGACACATAGTAAGTGCTAAAAAAAAGATAAGAAGTACATGAATGTCATAATGGTGTTATATATGAAAAATCATAGTATAATTTAATTCATTTCCAAAAAGGTTTTCACAGGATAATAGAATATGGTTAAGCTCTTTCATTTAGGAGAAATGATTGTGGTTTTTTTTTAATGATTGCTTCTTAATTTAATATCTGTTTGATTTTCCTAGTTTGAAAAAGAAAAACAGCATGATATTCAATCATTCTTTTTACCAAAACCTAAAAAGAGACAGTTGGAGACCTCCTGTGATGAATCAAGGATATTTCAGGAGAAAAATACCATAGTGGCATCGAGGGATATCATTGATTCTGAACATAATTTTGAACCTGAAACTAAAAGATTGAAATCAGTCACCACCCATGACTGCAACAACCTACCAGAGGAGAAACCATCTAGGCCTGGACAAACCAAAGCCAAACTCATGGAACATGTCCATAAGGCCAAGTCCCCGACAACCACCCCAACCCCTCCTGGAAAGGATTGGCAGTGTGGTTTCTGCACCTATATCAATAATTCACTGTTATCTTATTGTGAAATGTGTGAGAATCCTCAAGGCAGTGCTGGTGAGTATGTTGGAAGGTGACTGTATAGGTGGGGACTGGAGATAACCTGTGCTCTTAGAAACTCCTGTGAACAAAGGTTAGTGTGACTCAGCACTGACTTTAGCTTTTAAAATGGATTAAGAACTTCACATAGTGAAGACTGTGAATCTGTCATAGAATGTGAAAAACTCCTATTTTTATCAAGAATTCCCAAGCATCTATGATATGACATTAATTTGGCACAAATGGACATTTCTGATTAATGTCAGCAGGATGTGAATTCAGTGGGCAGAAATAGAAGCTCTGTTGCTATGGTAGCAAATATGCCTTATAGTTGTAGACCTTCTGCTTTCTTTCCTGTTTAGATACATTTGTTTTTAAAGAAATTATAGATTATTTTTATGTTTAAGTAGCAAAATAATTCAGTTCTTTACCTACTCGGTATACATTGGGCCATTTTGTTGCTTGACAGATAATTAAAAACTCCTCCATAGAGCTTTTTTTTAATATTTTTTTTTTTTAGCTGTAGATGAATGCAACACAATGCCTTTATTTTTATGTAGTGCTGAGAACCCAGGTCCCACCCATGCTAGGCGAGCGCTCTACCACTGAGCCACAATCCCAGCCCAGCTTTTTTTTTTTTTAATATATTTTTAGTTGTAGATGGACACAGTATATTTATTTATTTATGTGATGCTGAAGATCGAACCCAGTGCCTCCATAGAGCTTTAAAGAATGTGTTTGATATATGTTTTATGAGTTTATTCTTTGGTAAAACATGTTTTTTTTTTCTCTCTCTTTTTAGTACAGAGGGTTCAACCCAGGGTACTTTACCACTAAGCTATTTCCCAGCTCTTTTTATTTTTTATTTTGAGATAGAGTCTCATTAAGTTAACGAGGGCCTCACAACATTGTTGAGGCTGGCCTTGGACTTGGGATCCTCCTGCCTCAGCCTCTGAAGTTGCAGGGATTGTAAAACATATTATTTTAAAGTTAGAAATTATAAACATACCTCAAGTATGTTTTCATAGCATGTTATGTCATTTCCTGATGTTTAGTTTCTAATATGGTTATCAATGCCCCTGATTATCATAAGAAAAAGATCATTAGTATTCTTTTTTTTTTTTCCAATTTTAGAGAGCATTTTTATCCAGTGAAAAATGCCAAGTTGAGCTAGGCTTGGTGGTCCACACCTGTAAACACAGTGGCTTGGGAGGTTGAGTCGGAAGGACCATAAGTTCAAAACCAGCCTCAGCAGTTTAGCAAGGCCCTAAGCAGTTTAGCAAGACATTGTCTCAAAATAAAAAATAAAAGGGCTGAGGATGTGGCTCAGTGGTTAAGCACCCCTGGGTTCCCACCCCCCAAAAAACCAAGTTAACATTTTTTGGAAACTAGAAATGCTCATTTTATTTATCAGTGGTAATAATTATTTACATCTAATTTTTCATTATATGATAATTCTTGGAATATTATCATTAACAAAGATTCAATTAAGATATAGACTCTGATATTACAGTACTTTTCTTCCTAGCCAGGCACAGTGACACATGCCTGTAATCTCAAGTGACCCAGGAGGAAGAGGCAGGAGGATTGCAAGTTTAAGACCAGCCTCCACCACTTAGGGAGACTCTATCTCAAAAAAATTTAAAAAGAGCTGGGGATGTAGCTTCGTGATAGAACGCCACTCAGTTTAATCCCCCATACCACAAGAGAAAAAAAAGAAAAACATTTTTTTCCTTCCTGTCTTGTTCTCCTCTCTTAGTTTTGATGTAATCAGTGGCTAAGCCTTTCCTCTTTTACTTATGGGTGTTCCTACCAAAATTGACAAGTCTGCCATCTGGATGGTTATATTTGTTATGTGGGCACCTGTCGTCTGTGAACTAAATTGGAACTACAAGCTTATTCCATATAATATCCCTGTCATAATTAGCATGACTCCATGCAATTTGCAACTGGTATAGGCAATAAAAATAAAGTATATTGTGACTATAAAATAATGTCAGTTCACATTAAGTATATAAGTTAATTGATTTAGCAAGAAAAATCATAGTTTAATATAGTTCTGATTTTTTCCTTTGTGATACCAAGAACAACAATGAAATTCCTAGACCTAAAACTTAATAAGCAACTTCAAGAAAACTTCCTTTGTGAAGATAAACTACCTTTTGTGTTATTTTTGTTTTGGTTTAGTTTGGTTTTGTTTTGGTTTTTACTAGGGATTGAACCCAGGGGTCACTTTACCACTAAGCCATATCCCTACCCCTTTGTATTTTTTTATTTTGAGACAGAATTTCACTAAATTGCTGAAGGTCTCACTAAATAGCTGAGACTAGTCTCAAACTTGCAATTCTCCTACCTTGGCCTCCTGAGTCACTGGGAATACAGTTGTGCACCACCATGCCTGGCTGAACTATCTTTTGTGAATATGAAAGTCTTTTAGAAAGAAATAAGTATTCTAAGTAACAGTGGTATTATCATAACTTAAAATTGAAATTATTCAAATTACTATAATTTGGCATAATTATTTCTAACCTTGATTTTGATGGGCCCCAAAAGTATTAAAAAGGAGAATCAATTCCAAATCATCTAACTTTTTAAAAAATGTGTGTATAATACTGAGGGTTGATCCCTGGGCCTCCTGCATGCTAGGCCAGCTCTTCACCTCTGAACTATTGCTCAAATCTTTCATCTAATTTTTAAAAGAGTGCCTTCCATCTAACTCTTTAAGGACATGGTGGAATTCAAGAAATTACAGGAGTAATATTAGAATATTATAATCTGTAGTGGTTGCTAATACAGTCTCTACCATATTAAAGAATGTGTGGTATAGTAAACATTGATTGCCAATATTTATCAATATGCTCTTTTCTTGTGCTTTGTTCTTAACATCTGTAGTTTATAATTAATAATTTACAGTTCACATCATCCAAATTTATATCTCCTACTTGAATTTCAGACTGATATATCCAGTGGCTTATGTAACATCTTCACCTACTTGTCTAATGGAAATCTCAAGCTTAACATGTCCAGAATAGAACTCCTGGCTAATCACCACTGTCACATCAAATACCCAAATTTTCTCCCCAGTCTTCTCTATATGCTAAAAACCTATGTAGATTGAGCTTTCCATAATTGATCCATTAAGTAACCTCTAAAATAAATCTTGATTCCAGCTACATTCTCTTTATTGTCACCATTCTACCCAAAACCCACCATCATCTTTGTCCCAAACCTCAGGAATCTCCCTTCTAGTCACCCCCTTGGGATCCTTTTATATAAAGCAACCACAGTGTCCTTTAAATAATGCATTATTATTCCTTTGCCTAGAACTATCTAATGGTATTAGATACACTTAGTATCTAATCCAAAAATGCAAGCCCTGAGCTAGGCTTCTAGGTTCATAACCAGCTCTCAGATCCAGTGGAATTCCTCTGAGAACTTGACCCTGACAACTTTTGCTCTATGTAATTTTTTAATATTTCTCTTTAATGTTTTTCTTTTTAATTCCAACATTTTTTTTACTGCCTTCCCCAATCTCCAGTGCCTGTACTCACAAAGACTCAGTTTGGTTCTCTTTATGTGAAGATACACTATTTATTTGCTTACATTATTGTCCGTCTCCAGCACAATGGCCTATGTAACATCTTCACCTACTTGTCTAATGGAAATCTCAAACATAACATGTCCAGAATAGAACTCCTGGCTAGTCACCACTGTCATATCAAATACCCAAATTTTCTCCCCAGTTTTCTCTATATGCTAAAAACCTATGTAGATTGAGCTACCAATAAATTGCTACATGTGCTGCCACCAAGCCTGTTGCTCTGCCTCAACCAAACCTAGCCCGTTCACACTGGGAGTGTGTTGTTTTGATTTTGGATTTATCTTTCTTATTCCTTATTGTCTTTCCAGCCTAGTTCTGGGGAAATAGTAGACTGCTGGTAAACATTTTGAAAGAATGAACAAACACTAACTAATTTTTCTTTGTTTAAGACCTAGCTATAACGTTTTTAACTACACTTTTAAGTATAAATTATTTTATCTTAATAATTCTTCAAATAGACAGCCTCAACCATATCCAGGACAAAAACAAAAATGAAGAAGATGATTCTCAAATAGACATCTCCAAAAAAGTACAAGCTAGCTTAGACTGTGACAAACAAGTCATTGCACAGTCTGACCCTAACCAGTTGGCTAATAGCAAGGAAGAAATGTCAGAAGTTGAGAGGGAAGACAAGCTCATGGCCCAATCAGGTAATGGTAAGTCCTGTTTCTATTTACAGTGTCAAAATAATAACCATATATTTTAACATAGTATCATTTTGGATTTGTGATTGATGCCTTATTCCAAATGCCTTTTATTCCCTTTTACATTAAAAATGCCAACCATTCATAACCATATTCTTAAACACCAGATGATTGGAAGATCAGAGTGTGTCTTTTGGCATTCATATACTACACATGGAGCAAAACCAATAAATTGCTACATGTGCTGCCACCAAGCCTGTTGCTCTGCCTCAACCAAACCTAGCCTGTTCACACTGGGAGTGTGTTGTTTTGATTTTGGGGTGGTGCTTTTGGAAAAATAGTTAAGATTGACAGATAAAGAACTCCTTAATAAATCATTAATTCTTTATATATGGAGGCTTTTAAATGGCTACACTTAATTGGCATTTTTTTATTTGAGAAATTGTTTTTAAGGTATGTAATTTTTAAAACTCTATGAATCATAACTACACTTGGAACCAACCATCTAGTGTTTCAGATGTATTTATTTGTTGCTTGATTCCATTCATTATTTATAACTGTGATAGTTAGCAAATACCAGCCTGTAGTCATACATCACTATCTTTTATGCACCAGCTGGCAAAAATCCGTGAGCACTTTTTGGTTGTTTTTCTTGTTACTCATTTAGGGACCACAGTAACCTACAGATTGATATTCCTATTAAAACCAACTCAAAATTGTTGGGATGAGACTGCTGAAATTTTTATTCTTTGTGGTTGTTAAACACTGATATAATTTAGAATCAGATTCATAGCTTTAAAATGAAATGTTCATTAAGGAATTTCTGAGCTCAAATCATCCTCTTTTCTTCCTTTGCTCCTTCAATTCCTTCAATTCCTCAAGGGCTTTCCAAGAATATATTGAAGTGAATCCTGCTTAGGTCTAATTTTAGCAGCCTTTAAATAGACAGTATAGACTCAGGTGGCATATACTCTTATGTCCAGGTTCCTTGTTCCTGCTGCAAATAAAACCTTAAGTGCTGATGAAGCTCTGGATGTAGGACAGCATATAGCTTAGTGGACTATAGAGTAGCATCATCATCTGGCAGTTATCAACTGGGCCAAGAGTCTTCATCTTTGACAGGGAAACATTGGTTTGTTAGCTATAAATTGGTCTCTTGATGGAGACATGTTTTAGCTTATACTGACAGTACTTTTTTTTTTTTTATTGGTCGTTCATAACATTACATAGTTCTTGATACATCATATTACACGGTTTGATTCAAGTGGATTATGAACTCCCGCTTTTACCCCGTATACAAATTGCTGTATCACATCGGTTACCCTTCCATTGATTGACATATTGCCTTTCTAGTGTCTGATGTATTCTGCTGTCTGTCCTATTGTCTACTATCCCCCCTCCCCTCCCCTCCCCTCCCATTTTCTCTCTCTACCCCTTCTACTGTAAATCATTTCTTCCATTTGTATTCTCTTGTCTTACCCCTCCTTTCCTCTTATATGACATTTTGTATAACCCTGAGGATCGCCTTCCATTTCCATGCAATTTCCCTTCTCACTCCCTTTCCCTCCCACCTCTCATCCCTGTTTACTGTAAATATTCTTCTCAAGCTCTTCGTCCCTACCCTGTCCTTGTTTACACCCCTTATATCAAAGGAGTCATTTGGTATTTGTTTTTTAAAGATTGACTAGCTTCACTTAGCATAATCTGCTCTAGTGCCATCCATTTCCCTCCAAATTCTATGATTTTGTCATTTTTTAATGCAGAGTAATACTCCATAGTGTATAAATGCCACATTTTTTTTATCCATTCATCTATTGAAGGGCATCTAGGCTGGTTCCACAGTCTTGCTATCGTGAATTGAGCTGCTATGAACATCGATGTAGCAGTGTCCCTGTAGCATGCTCTTGTTAGGGCTTTAGGGAATAGACCGAGAAGGGGAATAGCTGGGTCAAATGGTGGTTCCATTCCCAGCTTTCCGAGAAATCTCCATACTGCTTTCCAAATTGGCTGCACCAATTTGCAGTCCCACCAGCAATGAACAAGAGTGCCCTTTTCCCCACATCCTCGCCAGCACTTATTGTTGTCTGACTTCCTAATGGCTGCCAGTCTTACTGGAGTGAGATGGTATCTTAGGGTAGTTTTGATTTGCATTTCTCTGACTGCTAGCGATGGTGAGCATTTTTTCATGTACTTGTTGATTGATTGTATGTCCTCCTCTGAGAAGTGTCTGTTCAGGTCCTTGGCCCATTTATTGATTGGGTTATTTGTTATCTTATTGTCTAATTTTTTGAGTTCTTTGTATATTCTGGTTATTAGGGCTCTATCTGAAGTGTGTGGAGTAAAGATTTGTTCCCAGGATGTAGGCTCCCTGTTTATCTCTCTTATTGTTTCTTTTGCTGAGAAAAAACTTTTTAGTTTGAGTAAGTCCCATTTGTTGATTCTATTTGTTAACTCTAGCGTCCTACTTAAAAAAAAAAAAATCACTAGGCTTAGAAATTCATTTCAGACAGTGAAATTTACATCGGCCTTATCCATTCTAGACAATGCCAGCATTTTCCCCTTTGCCTAGCCCTGTTTTGTTTGGTTTTGTTTTTGACTTTTCAGATCACTGGGATGATAATTCCACATAAGTCATAGGCTTCACATCTTCCCACTAATGTGAATTAGAAATAAAAAGAAGACAATAAAGGCACACTAAGTTAAAATGCTTATTCTTCTGATATTTGCTGTTTTAGAACCAGAGTAATACTCTGGAACAATAGTTTTGTTCTAACTGGAATTCCTGAGGTCTGGAATACATCATCTGTATTTTTGAATCATAAAATTACCTTTCATAAGAACACTGAAAAGAGAAATATATTCCTGTAATGTAGTTGTCAGCTACCAAGAATGAATATCAACTGATTTGGGGTTCTTATAATTCTTTTTCTCAAAGAATGACTTCTGATCCTTGAGCATAGTTTATCAAAGTTGAAGACACATTAATTATTAAGACACATTACTTATTTTATGGACCATTAAGAACAAGAAAAACTCTGCCAATTAAACTATGACAAAATATGTTTATGATAGTCTAGACCTGGCCATACCATCATCTGTTCATTTTGACATTTTTGTTCATTTGTTTACTTTGGGGACGTGGCATTATCTCATGTCTCCAGTTGCTTTGCTTGGCATTGTAAGAGGCAAACCTTTTGAACATCTCAGTAACCACATGTAAGACAGCTTCTTCTATTTGAAGGCATCTCTTTTTCTTAGATCCCATGAAGCATTCAGTCACTCTTTTGCAAGAAAGTAAGAAATTGAGGTTATTTCCCTAGCAATACATATTTGCTTTTTAAATATCAAACCTACATTCTCCTGCTCTATATTCAAATTTTTTGAACTATGCTGACTTTTCATTTTGATACCAAATCATAGTGAAATTTTTTGAAGACATCTTGAAGTCAATTAAAATCAATATACATAGTAATAACAATGCATGTACCTCATGTGCAGTTTTGAAGTGACAATAGTATTATAGTTCTAACTAAGCTCATACATGCTTAGGCAATGATACCAACTTCACAACTGCCACCTGGCCAGCAATGATTGTGAGAAGCAGATATTATTATTATAGACTCATAAGACACATCAATTTCAGAGTTATTAAAGTACATTTTTAAATTTATGAAGTATAGGAATAAGCCATAAACCAAATTTGTGAAATGGCCAATGCCATGACATTACCAAGTGGAATGGCAGACAAATCATACACTTCCAGATCTGGAAAGTAATTAAAAGGTTACTAAGGAAATCTGGCTGAGTTAAGAGTACCAGCTCTAGAGTGAGATTACTGAGTTTACATCTTCTTACTAGTGATGTAACCTTGGGCAAGTTAATATGCCTTGGTTTCTTTCTATTTAAAATGCACTATTGCCAGGTGTGGTGGTGCACACCTGTAATCCCAGCAACTCGGGAAGTTGAGTCAAGAGGACCACAAGTTCAAGGCAAGCCTGGGCAACTTAACAAGACCCTGTCTCAAAATGAAAAGCAAGAAGGGTTGGGAATGTAGCTCAGTGGTAGAGTATTCTTGGGTTCAATCCCCAATACCACCAAAACACACAAACATACACATACACACATACACACAATCTACAATGCACTATTTATTTGTGAGAGATGTACTGAGGACAGTACTTAGAACAGTGCCTGGTACATTGTATGTTCTTGATAAGTATTAACTATAATTATTATTTAGACCTGATCTGATAATCTTCTCTCCTGCAGAATATTGGACAGTGGGACTGAGAAAAGATTAAATAATTATCAGAAAATACACTTTTATAACTCATCTCTTCTTGTGAATATGAGGCACCAGGCCATAGGAAATCAGGTATTTAGCTGGCCCTCAATCTAGTGTATTGCTACCAGTAATCAAAGTGGTGCCCATTCAGTCTCAACTTCAATATACACTAGCAAAAGGAATAGATTTAAAATTCCTTCAAGACTGGTAACAACTCCTGGTGGCAAGAAAGTGTCCCTTATGCCTAACTTTTATCTTTTCAGCTAATTCTGAGTTTGCTTCTTGTTGAGTCATTAGCAAAAATGAAAAGCAAACAGTTACCACAGATGCTGATGTTTGGATGACTTACCTTGGGAGTTTTACTTCAAGCCTGCAAACATGTTCTTTGTAAAATATGTTGATATTTTTAATATAGGCTATTTCATCATTCTACCCTGTAAAAGTTTTTTTTTTTTTAAGCTATTTTAGGTAGAGGGCAGACAAGCCTTAAGATTTTCTTTCATTGTCTTTATTAGAGCAGTTGAAGAGTTCAGACATTCTGCCAGTATATGATACCTTAATGTTTTGTGCAAGTAAGAATACTGACCGGATTCACCTCTATACTAAGGTAAGCATCATGCAGAATCTGTAGCTTGAAACATAAAAATGGCTTCCTTTTTAAATTTTTCAATGGAGATATTTAATTTTATTTACAATAAGGTAGGCAGCTAGTTTTTTTTTTCTCCTTAAAGATAGTTATCAAATTCCTGTGTTAAATCTAAAGACAAATCAAAGGCAAAATTAGTCACTAAGAGCATTTACTTCAGGATAAGGCTGTCTCAGTTCAAATCTTTTACTGTCATCTTGGACACTTAACTGCTCTGTGCTTCAATTTCCTCATCTATAAACTTTGGAGGGGATTTGTTTCAAGGATAAAATGAGCTAAGTCCTATCAAAAACCTAGCCCATTGTCCAATCCTCATGAACTCTGAATAAGTTTATTCCTGCACAGATCATTTGAAGCAGCCAAAGCAACTACTTCTTTACAGAAGCCTAACTCACTTCTCCATACAAAATAAAGGTGGAAACTTTTGTATATGATTGTTCAGATTCCTGCCATAGCCTATATTAGTGGCACTCAAACGTTTTGGTTTCTGACTCCTTTGTACTCCTTAAGTTTGTTGAGGGACTCCAAAGAGCTTTTGTTTGCATTGATATTTACTGTATTCAAAATAAAAATGAAAATCAAATTCCTTGCATGTATGATTTTGTCAAAATGAACCCAACTACTAGGTGTAATTATAATGCTCTAATTAGAAAAGAAAGGGGAGGCAGCCTTAGCTCTAACACTGTAGTGGATCCCAAAGGTGAAGCAGCTGGAGGCTGGCAGGTAACTGCATTCTGGAAGTTGAATGGAGATTCTTTTTTTTTATTTATTTTGGTACTTGGCATTGAACCCATGGTGCTTTACTACTGAACTATATCCCCAGTCCTTTTTATTTCTCATTTTGCGATAGGGTCTTCCTAATTGCCTCCAAAAAAAAATTGAAATGAAGATGCTTAAAAATATTCACTTATTAATCCATTTAAAAGTAATGACAGTAAACCCAGAAAAACTTAAACTGAAAGTTTGGTTAGCACCAACGTAAGTTATCATTTAAAAAGCTTTCTTTCAACAGAATGGACCATGGCTTTAAAAAGTTATGAGTATTATTACTTTTTAAAATATTTTTATATATTTATATAAGTAACATGTTTTATGAAAAATAATTTATATTTTCCAAAACAGAAAAATATTGAGAAAAGAGGTACTTTTTTCACTGTTGGCAGTTCTCTCTAAAGTCTCAATAAAAAATAATGGTATTCTTATATCTGCCTCTGCATTTGTTTTGTTGTACTATATCTTGGTAGCTGCTGGGAAACTTCACCATCTGATAAAGATATAATGAGAGTTTAAAAGGCAAATAATATCCTACTTTTATTACAACTGCACTTGTGTCTTTGTGGACCCCTGAGAGGGTCTTGGAGACCACATAGGAATCTTTGTCCATATTTGAGGAAAAATTCACAGAGTTTTTAAATACTTTTATTAGTTCTACAATTTCAAATTTCTAATCCTTGTAAATTAAAATAATATTCATGGGCTGGGGCTGGGGCTCAGCAGTAGCACACTTGCCTGGCATGTATGAGGCACTGGGTTCAATTCTCAGCACTACATATAAATAAATAAAATAAAGATCTGTTGACAACTAAAAAAAAAAGTAAATTTTTTATAACTTCTACACCATATTGCCTATGAAGCAGAAGACAGAATGAATTATAAACTTCTCTAATATAGTATTTTATATTGAGTCATACATAGCCTCCAATAGCATGAATATTACAAACATCTTTATTCCAATAAATAAATAAATTAAATAAAGGTCTATCAACAATTTAAAAATATTTTTAAAAGTAATACTACTCATAAATTTTTTAAGCCATGGTCCATTCTGTTGAAAAAAAGCTTTTTAAATGATAACTTATGTTGGTGTTTAACCAAACTTTCAATTACAGTTTTTCTACTAAACCAAATACAGATAGATAGTCAGATAGATAGACAGGCAGAGACACCAAGAACCAACCTAGGTAGTAGTCAATGTTCCTCATGTAAGCATGGACCCAGGCCTACCCTGTGGATCGTCTAGAAGTGGTGAGCTTGGCAGGGGAGTATCAAGGACTCCTCTGTTCCTTTTCAGACATATTTAAGTTTCTAAGCTACCCTCATCCCTTGTGATCAGGAGCTCTAAGCTGTGCCTCTCAGAACATCATGTGAGAGGAACACATGATGATTTAGAAGCCCTTAAATTCTTTAAACATTTTATTCTATTACAGTGAAAGCTCAGCTTCCTGGACAATCTGATCACTGGTTTTTTCTCTTTGGAGTGGAGACAGGGAGAGTAATTAAAATTCCTAGTAGAGGCTAGACTGTGCCTGCTATCAACCAAACTGCAGTGATGGTTTCACTCTGCCATCTAGCTTGTGTAGCTTGGCCTACTTCACCTTCTTGGCATTTCTGTCAGTAATCTCAAATATATTTTTGTGACTCTTTTAGGTGCTTACATGTCCTTAAAATGTATCATTAGGGCTGGGGCTGTAGCTTAGTGGTAGGGCACTTGCCTTGCATATGTGAGGCACTGGGTTTGATCCTCCGCATCATATAAAAATAAATAAAGATATTTTTAAAGTTATTAAATTGCTATAATTTTCTAAACATGAGACACTGTGCAAATAAAATGCTAACACGTCTTTTCACAGCTACAGTTGTTTGAAATGAAACCTTTCCTTTTTACCTTAAAAAAATAAAGTAACATCTACCAGTAGAAATTTGACTTAAAACCCTAGTTCCCTACCTAAGAGTATACCCCTTAAAGACAGATTGGTAACAGATATGTAGCATTCTGTGCCATTGTGTTCATTTCATTTATAATCCCAAATCTAGGATTTAGAATTGTATACTACATATCTGAATTTAGACTTATATATTAAAATTACCTTACAAATTGCAATTATGTATCTAAATTTTTAAGAAGTAAGTACTTTGTTTTTTTCCAAAGTGATTGTGGGAGCTATAACATTTCTTTTTGGCTAAGATTAAGAGACTTAGAATATGACCTCAATGTTATTGATATAATAGATTTTTGTATAAGACACTCTTCTTCCCCTTTAAAAAAGAAATAACTTCTATTTATGTTCAATTGACTATGCCCTGTACATGGTTACTTTTTACCCTTAAAATTTCAGCATATTGTGCAACTGATTATTGGACTCTGAATTCAGGTCCACTTATTCTCTGGGTAGTGCCATTGACTCAGTCCTCATGAACCAACATTGCAACATTGCTTTAGGGAAACAAATGTTTTAATAATTTCTCTAGAATTTCTCTATTTACTTTCTCATTCCTGTAACAATAGATATATATATATCAACCCATCTGGGGAAGGCTTTTTAGATTATTTCTTAGTACCCTTCTTTAATATGAGACATATTTTCCAATGATTGTAAATAAGTTTATTTGTGAATTAAAAAGTGTTGCACTACTGTTGACTTCAAGGAAGTGATATTGTTCTGAATCAATTGACAATGTACAAATTTCATTGTTTTGGTATATATTTCCAAGATTAGGCAAAAGAGAAGAGTAAGACAGGGCAGTAAGCACAGCATCCCTAGCTGAAGGCAGCAGGCCTGGGCTAGGTGTGGGCAGCGTGGACACACACTCTCACCTTTCCATCCTTCTAAGGAGCCATGTGGAGTAGACTCTTGAATGTGCCACCAAGTAATCTTTTAGGAGTTTAGACATACTACACCATAATTAATTATTTTCTAGCATCTATGATAAAAATGAATTAATAATGTCTTCCTAATCTATAATTAGGATGGAAAACAGATGAACTGTAATTTCATTCCTTTGGATATAAAATTAGACCTTTGGGAAGACTTACCAGCAAGTTTTCAACTGAAACAGAATCGCTCACTGGTAAGAACAGTTTTAAATAAAATAGTTATATTAGTTTTAGGAATTTTAGCAATCATTTTGAGTTTAGTAAAATAGTGCTTCATGGCCTATTGCAGAATCAAATTGCTGGTTGCATTTTTTATCAATCTAGGCAGTGTCTATTAATTGCCCTGTGCTAAGAATAAATGTGAAATCTGTTTCCTTGGCGAGCGATCACACCTAGAGCTGCTGTTTCTGTAGATAGAATCATCCTCGCATCATTTAATTTCTCATTCACAGGATTAGCAACTGTGTTATTTGTATCTGTCAGAATCACATTTTATCTTTTAAAGTTAAGTTCTAACAATGACAAATTTTGAGAGCAGGAATAATCACACATTGGGCAACTCTTTTTTTAATATTTTTTAGTTGTAGATGAACATGATACTTTTGTTTTATTTTTTTTTTTTTAATGTGGTGCTGAGAATCAAACCCAGTGCCTCACATGTGCTAGGCAAGTGCTCTACCACTGAGCCACAACCCCAGCCCCCACATGGGGCAACTCTTGATTCATTGTCAGAAGCACCAGCATGAAGCTCCAAGCTAGGTAACTGCCAGGGAGGTCTTCTGCTTGTTTGTGACTGATTTGCCTTCACTGCTAATGGTCATCATGTTGTAAGACTGATCCAGCATGCAATCTACCTTTATTACTATTTTTTTAAACAGGAAAATAGTGATTTTTTAAACCTTTTGAATGGAAATGAAGCATTACCCAGTGGTCAGCTATACCTGTTATAAAGGAAAAGGAAGCAACAAGCTATTTTCTTGATAATATATAATCCTGACTCTCAAATTCACCCTACAAAAAAATAACTAGTTACGTATGATTGACTAATAAGTAAGAGCAATGCTGATAAAAATGTCCCAGATTTTATGACTTCTTTTTCCCCATAGCAACTCAATCATCAGATACAAAATGATTCTCGGATGCTATATGATCGCATTTTTTAGATAGAATCATTTTCTTGCCACCACTGCAAGACCTACTGTCCATAAGACCAATTTTGCCTTGGCTGCTGCTAGGGTATGTGCTTCTAGATTTTTCTCAGTGAGCACATTATCATTGTTGATTCCTGTGTATATTAATGATATACACCAGGTGTGCTAGTCATAGATAATTTACAATAAAGGTATAAAAACTGTATTAAGCCAAGCCTTAAATTGTGGAACTCAAAAGCCTGTTTCAGGGATATAACAAGACATCAATTTTCTCGTGTTGTTAACAGCCTTATTCTGAAAGGAAGATGACCAGTGAGCTGCTAACTCTTTTAAAATTATTTCATTTTTCTGCCAGATTTTGCGGTTTGTTCGAGAATGGAGTAGTCTAACTTCCATGAAGCAAAGGATAATAAGAAAAAGTGGGCAGTTATTTTGCAGCCCCATCCTTGCTTTGGAAGAGATCACAAAGCAACAAAACAAACTAAATAGTACCAAACGGTATGAGTTCTTTTCCTTTTTTCTTTTGTATTGTATTATTTTTCATAGTTATTTCTATAAGAGATCTGTGACATCTTATGTAATCACTATTGAAATCTTGATGAGTTAAGAAAAGTCTATACATAAAATCCAGCAACATAATTAGATATTTAATGAATTTGCTAAAATTCACTGGAAAAGATCAGGTTGGGGGCTGGGGTTGTAGCTCAGTGGTAGAGTGCTTGCCTAGTATGCGTGAGGCACTGGGTTCAGCCCTCAGCACTACATAAAAATAAAATAAAGGTATTGTGTTCACTTACAACTAAAAAATATATTTAAAAAAACAACAACATCAGATTGTCCAGATCTAGCTCATCATGGGTCCCACTCATCAATCGAGAGGCCAGAGTCACAGGTTAGTGCAACCTGTGACCTGCTAAGCCTATTAACGACAGGAAGACAATCACTCTTAGAACATCAGCATGATCTTGGCCCCATCTCTTTTGCCTTGCACTCATGTGGCATGAATTGCAGGTGCCATGCATTAGGGTAGCTGGTTTTATTTGAAATACCATCACTTTCAAAGTAACGGAAGGTTAACTACCATGATTGGAACTGAAATAAAAAGGTTAGCTGTCACACATTTGTTATCATTTGCCTTTATCATTACAGGACCCTTTCTAATCCTTTGTACATCTACTTTCCTTTCATGATATCACAATAATTTTTGTCTCACTCAAATATCTTTTGGTGTGATCTGAAATCCAAATTCTTTATATTCTTTTCTTAGCATGAAGCAAGGATTATCAGGAAAAGTAGTTATCTGCTCTCTGCACTTTGGAAGAGATTACAGAACAATAAACCAAACAGTAGCAATAGCAGAGAAAGCCCTTCATTTCTTGCTGTCTCTATACACCTGTAACATATTCCTATCCTTACATTCCATCACTTTACAGATGAAAAAAAAAAAAATCAATGGTATGGGGCGTGGATGATTAAATAAAGATAGCTCCATTCAGTGAAAATGTCTTCAACTGTTTCAGTGCATGGCATCAGGTACATCTATATGTCATAACAAGGAATGATATTTATGATAAGAATAAAAATAAGTATTAAAATAATGATAGAAATACAAACACCTACTTGCCAGTTTTGACCTGGAAATTCTCTGGAAGGACACCTTAGAAACTCACTAGAGGTTTCTCTAGAACAGTGGTTCTCAACTAGAGGCAATTTTGCCCCCCCCCCCACCAGGGTTGCAATTTGTGGAGACACTTTCAATTGTCATGACTACAGAGTGCAACTAGGGATTATCTTGTGGGTACAATTCCAAGATGCTCATGAAAATCCTTCTGTAAATAGGTCTATATCCCTAAAGAATTTTCTGTCTTAGAATGCCTATAGTGCTACTGTTGAGAAATCTTTCTTTAGGACATAAAGTTAGGTAGTTTGTGAAGGTGAGAGTCACTTTATGTTTTATGCCAGAATTACAAATTCATGACTAAAAACAAAACAAGAACCTGAATGAATGAATAAGGTCAGGTTTAAAACTAGAAAAGGATGACGTTGGGGCTGAGATGGTGGCAAATTGGAAAGTGCATAACCCATCTAAAATCACTTAAGTTCAGATTTAAAAATAAAATACTTTCTAAGCCAAATAAAACCCTCTGAATGATTGGGTTTATCCATAAGTTGTCAGTTTTGGCTTTGTATCTAAACTCTTCTGTACTAGTTGAATTTTCCCATACTTTATATAACAAATACAAATGAAATGTATGTGTATACATTGTACATATATGTACATACATGCCAACCTACAAAAGTATATATACACACACACTTAATGTCAAAAAACATTCCTATTTTATTTTTTTCAATATTTCTTCCAATCCTCTCCACTTTTCTCATTTTTGTTATTTATCTTCTCTTTCTTACATGATTGTAATTCCCTTCATAACTGAATTTACAGCCCACTCCAACCATTTTTAAATGTGCTATATTGTTTCTTTATCAGATGACCACTTAAAATACTAGCTGAGAGAGATGACTGATCATGTGTAAAAGGAAATATGAACTCATAAAATCAATATAAACCAAGCTCAGACCCACCACATTTTATAAATGGCATTTATGAAATTAAATATAGATGATATGTTTAAGCTGTATCTTGTAGTAGCAAGCATCAGCTGAAATCATTAGATTTGTATCTGTAAGAGCTCACTCTGGCAGCAGTTAGGAGAGTAGATTAAAAAGGGCAAGACTTGAAGTGAGAAGACAAGAAACATTTATTTTCTATTACTACCATAACAAATTACCACAAATTCAGCATCTTAAAACAACACAAACTTGAGGCTATGGTTATGGCTCAGTGGTAGAATGCTTACCTAGCATGTGTAAGGCATTGGGTTCAATCCTCAGCACCACATAAAAATAAATAAATAAAATAAAGGTATTGTGTCCATCTACAAACAAAAAAAATTTAAACACATATTTTTTATCTCACAGTTCTAAAATAAGTCAGCAGTCCAAGTTGACTCTTGCTGATTTTTCTGCTCTGAATTTTAGGCTAAAATCAAGGTATTGACCACATGGACTCTAATTATTAGGCTTGGATAAGAACCCATTTCCCAGCTTATTCAGATTGTTGGTAGAACTCAGTTCCCTGTATTTGTAGGACTGAGTTCCAGTTCCATCCAGGCTGTCAGCTGGTTGTCACCATCAGCTCATAGAAGACTCTCTCTGGTCCTAGCACATGAGCCTCTGCATATCAGGGCCATCAACAGAGTGTCACATTGTTCTCTGCTTGGAATCTGTCCTCATCTTCTGCTTTTAAGACTTCCAGTGATTATATTGAGTCCACCTAGTAATCTCCCAGTCTTAAAAATCAGCAGATTAGAAACCTTAATTATATCTGCCAAATCCCTTTATAGCATTACCTAGATGAATTTATTGAATAGCCTGAGAATAGAAATCTTAAAAACTTCCTAAATATAAAATCTTAAAAATTCTCTTACAAGCCAGGCATGGGCAGCACACATATTTGTAATTCTAACAACTGGGTAGGCTGAGACAGGAGGATTGAAAATTTGAGGCCAGCCTGGACAACTTAATAAGACCCTATCTCAAAATTTAATAATGCAAAGGTCTGAGGATGTAGCTAGTAATGACAACAACAAAATTTTATCTGCCACCCCAAATTAAAAGACTCCTGATGAGGCTCTCTATTAAGGCATTAACAATGGGAATGGAGGAAAAAGAATGAAGAGAGCTATTAAGGATATGTATCTAGAGCCCTTGGTGTCTGAATAAAGAAATGCAAAGAGGGAGGCCTCCAGGGAAATCAACTTAGCAGAGCCACAAAATGCTACCCCCACAATGGAATGTATACACATGCAGAGGGGAGGTATAATCAGGAGCACTCTGATTCTTATAGCAGAACCTCAGTAAGTCTCAGTATTTTGGAATAATCATATATCTCAAAAAGCAGGTATGAAAGATAGGGCTGAACAACAGAAAGTCTGTATGAGGAGCAATTAGACCCTGGATCTCTTATCTCTCTCATTACTTTCTAGAGAAACCAAACTAGAGAGCCTCCAGACTTGGCGATAAGGAGAGAAGCATTATATTGAAAAATGAAACCATACTATGTATATAACCAGAAATATGAAAAATTATGTTCTATATGTGTAATAAGAATTATAATGCATTCCGCTGTCATTTATAAATAAATAAATAGAAAAATGAAACCCCTTAGACCCATTTCTTCACTTAGCTTCAAGAATACCAGCAACCACATTTTACTTCCTAGGCAGCAAGGAGGAGGATTCATCTCTTTAAAATATTAAGTGGCTTTAAAAAAACAACAACAAAAAAAAGAGGTAGGTACAGAGTTTGGAAATTCCCCCAAAAGCTATGGTTAGGTCTCCAAGATTATTCTTCTATGATTCCACTAATTTGCAGGCCTCAACCAAGCTGAGGTAGCTTCTGGATGACTCACTCTTAGATGTGAATGGAAGCCAAAGCCACCAGCCATTGTTGTTCCAGAGATAGGTATGATTTAGTAGGAGAGCAGTTATTATTAGAATGCCAACTATTTATCCTCTACCTATAAGTGATCTGTAATACAGGCCAGCAACCCAGAACCCAGGACTCTATCCATTAGTGTGGACCACTTTCCAGTGCACAATTTTCTTGTAAAAGATTGCCATATTCCACTCCCATCCTTATTCAGGAATTAATTTAATTGATGACATTCTTTCTTCCCTATTTGCAAAAAATGACAAGTTGGAATATTTACATGGACTTCCTAGCAAACATTAATGGAAAATTAAATATTGGCAACTTGCAACTGGGTTTGAAACATTGTCAGCTTCCTTCTTTTGGGTCTATTGATCTGTTTCTTATGGTTTCCAAAAACTTACGCTTAAAGCTTAAACGTTTTATACAAAAGAAAGAGGTTATTTTTGGTTCCTAAATCTCTGGCCAGATTTCTCAGCATCTTATAAAGTTACTGAATTAGGTTTCTAATCTTTTAAACATTGAATAATACTTGAGGCAAGGCTTAATATCCTATTGCCCCTCAAAGCTAGGAAGGTTTTGAGTACATTTAAAATCCACAGAAAAACTTTAGCAAAGAATTCTTGTCAAGGGAATAAAAGGGTTGAGAAAAGATACCTGTACTCTTATAAAAGATAAACACATTTAAAGTCATAAGGAGATACCTATTACTATTAGCAGAGATTTTTTTTTTAAGAGAGAGGAGAGGTGGAGAGAGAAAGAGAGAGAGAGAGAGAGAGAGAGAGAGAGAGAGAGAGAGAGAGAGAGAGAATTTATTTATTTATTTTAGTTTTTTTCCGGTGGACACAACATTTCTGTTTGTACATGGTGCTGAGGATCGAACCCAGGCCGCACGCATGCCAGGCGCACGCTACCGCTTGAGCCACATCCCCAACCCTAGCAGAGATTTTTTAAGTGACATGGTTGCACTAGTGAAAGTGTGAGAAAACTTCCTTTTGTTACTGATGGAGATGTGCACTGGTACAGCCTTAAAAATACTCAACACTTTTAACCCAGGAATTCTATTGTGGAGACTTATTTTACATATACTTTATGTGTATAAAACATACACACACTTACATATACACACATTGTTGTGATAACAAAAACTGAAAATTACTAAGAGCCCATTAGATATAATGGTTTATCCAAATAATTGGCTAACATGGAACCATTAAAAAGAATAGAGCAGGGCTAGGGCTGCAGCTCAGTGATGGAGCCCTTGCCTCACATGTATGAAACACTGGGTTCCATCCTCAGCACCACATAAAAATAAATAAAGGTATTGTGTCCACCTACAACTAAAAAAAATAAAAAAGAATAGAGCAACTCTGTATGTACTGATACATAAAGATCTCTGAGGTGTAGATTTCGGCAAAAAGAGCAAAGTGAAGATTAGTGTCTACAGTATACTATCATTGATTGCTAAAACTAAAAAGTGTAATGGGGAGGGAGTGCTCGTAGACATAAGTTTCAGAAGTGGGGAACTGGATGAAAATGTTCTACAGTCAGTGATGATGGTGTCACAACCTTGTGAATATATTAAAATGCAATAAATTGTAAGCTTTAAATTGAGCAAATTTAATAGTATATGATTATAGGTCAATATAAATGCAAAAATAAATAAAAAGGTACACACATATACATAGAAAAAAATTAACTGTTTCCAAAATACTTACCAAAAACTGACAACAGGGTGAATTCTGGGATAGAAATGAGAGGAAAATTCACTGTTTACCATGTAAACTGCTGTATGCCTTTTAAGTTTGAAACTATGCCCATGTATCACCTAATCAAAAATAAATAAAATAGTTTATAGGAAAAGGGAAATCTGTTTATCATTAAATCATCCTTAATAAAATAAAGACAGATTTCTAAAATATTACCTATAACTGCACAATTCCATTGTGATTTAACTTTAATTTTATTGTTAAACTGCCAAATGAAGATCTACTCAAATATAAAGAAATTCATATTTAATTTAATTTTCTAGAAATCTACAAAAAATAGGTACAAACTACAGAGAAACTGGGCCGAGCTAATTAGGAGGAATTAATTGGGTAATTGTATTTCACCTACTTAAATTCCCCCATGACCTTTATTTAGAATTACTTTCCTCTTTACTTTCAGTCCCTAAACCATTGTGTCGTATTGACAGTGCTGTATAATAAAGTTCTGAATCCCACATTACTGGCTTTGTTTCAGTAAAGTTTCCATAAACCTTGTATGAGCTAATACTAATGGGAATAACCTTGAGATTGTAGGAAATGTGATAAAACTTGGTTAACTTTAAAAAAAAAAAAAAAAAACACGGGGCTAGGAATGTAGCTCAATTGGTAGAGTGCTTGCCTCGAATGCACTGGGTTTAATCCCCAGCACCACACACACACACACACACACACACACACACCAAAAAAAAAATTACTTTACCCAAAACACTGATAAAGTAAGATTTGGGGAAGCCTTGAAGAGAAGGTCAAGAGGGAGGTAAAAAAAATGCACTTGGAAAGTTTCTGCACAGCCTGGCAAGCAGTTTTCTTCAGGCTGTCAGATATGCATGTATTTGGTCATTTCTTATCCTCACACCCACTTCTTTTTTTTTTTTTTTAAGAGAGAGAGAGAGAAAATTTTAATATTTATTTTTTTTTTAGTTTTCGGCGGACACAACATCTTTGTTTGTATGTGGTGCTGAGGACCAAACCCGGGCCGCACACATGCCAGGCAAGCGAACTACCGCTTGAGCCACATCCCCAGCCCATAAATTTTGAAAATTGATCCAAAAGGTAGTGAATGACTCTTGAATTTCTTAGAAAAATGATTCTTGAGAAAATGAATCTGGAAGAGAGATGTTTTTCCCACATAATGGTCAATGTAAAGGGTGAACACTACATTTCCTAATTCTAGTATTAACACAAAAATAGAATTGTATCTTGCTTTTGCTCCTACTGCTTTTGTAAGGGGCATCATGAACATGAAATAGAGAAACGTTTATGTGAGGGATGGGAAATCTACTTAACATGTAATTGTTCTAGATATATAACCAAAGAAGATGTTGCTATAGCCTCGATGGACAAGATGAAGAATGATGGGGGCCATGTCCGTCTGATCACAAAGAAGTCTGGGCCGTGCGTCTATTCCACAAAGTAAGGACATAAGTACTAAGAATAGTAACTTAAATTTATACATTAATTTTTGTAATAATACCTCACCTTTGTGTGGTCACTTTAGAGGTTACAAAGAGCTTTCACATTTTAGTAGCTCTTTAGTCCTTCTAACAACACTGTGAAGCAATGAATTCATTATCTTAGGATTAGAGACAAGGAAGAACTCTGACACCAACTGGCCTAAGTGGACTGTCTCAGACCTGGATGGGAGATGCCAGGAGACATGAGGTCAAAACTGGATTCTGCCCCTCAATCTTGATGTCTTTCAACCTTAAAAAGCTTATCTTTTTAACCTTCTGCCGCAAACTACCCGGTCCCGGGCCGGCTGAGTCCCGCTCCTGCTGCCGAACACTGCCTGCGGCACCCCTGCTGAGCGATTCCCTGCTGAGCTGTCAGTGCACGCGGGCTTGCAATCTTGCAACCCGGTTGGGCACAAGAACACAAGCCAGTCAAACTGAGACAAAGTTTTATTTAGAGAGAGGCCGTGTGCGTCCCCTAACAGGTGGGTCCGCCACGTGTGTGTTCTACCTGAGCCGGGGGGTTTCCCCTTCCCCCGGAACACCCTCCTACCATCCTTTCCCAACCAATGGGAACTCTCCCATTACAAGAGTGACATGAGTAACCTGAGTCCTGAAAATGGGCCCAGCTAGACAGCATGAGTCCAATTACCATATGAATGTGAATTGCTGGCTGGCAGTCATAAAATCCAAAGGTGCCTGTATCAATATTTTTGCTGTGGCTCCTAACATCTGCCCCCTTCTGTTTAAATAAACAACAGGCAAATGTGGCTAGGGACCGTGCCTGTTAGGTATGTCCAATTCACATATGGTTCTTACCCGTCATGGGAAAACTGACCTTATTGCGTCAGTCTCCTGGCTTAGGTTGATACCACTGTAACCGAATCATACCCGTCACTGACTACCGGTCCAGTATATAGCCATACCTGTGTAATAGGCCTATGCACCAGTGGGGGGGTGAGGTTCTTGCCTCACCTCTGTTGGCCCCCAAATTTAACCTTGGTGCCAGTGGGGGGGTGAGGTTCTTGCCTCACCTCTGTTGGCCCCCAAAATCAGACCATCACTAGCAGAAGGGAGAAAGACGCAGAATTGCCACGACACCAAGCCAATTGACGGCTCCTTTGGAAACATTGGTGACACATCGGCTAAGATATAGCACTACCAGTTCGCTGTATCAACAAATAGAGCACAATGCATACAGGTGATACATAGTCCAGGCAAGTTGTGTAAGCAGTTCAAAGTGGAGGAGTCTATCAATATGTCCATTTCCTCCCAAGGTAAATTAAGTCCTTGATTGAGCAGTTCAAATTGGAGGAGTCTATCAATATGTCCATTTCCTCCCAAAGTAAATTAAGTCCTTGATTGAGCAGTCTTATTGAGTTATTTTGATTGATGTATCAGTTTATACAGTTTATAGTGATAGCTATCATAAAAGTTGTAGTTTGGTCTTAGTCTTCACCGGCACTGGGATGGAGATGGGAATTATGGCCATGTTGCTAAAGAGACATTATCCTGAACAGAATTATGAAATATAATGAAAAGGAAAGGTGAAAGTAAACAAACATATCTGTTAACCACCTTTAAAAACAAAATTTAATAACAGCTGTTTACCTAAAGTAAATTAAACCATATAAGTCACGTGACTAAATTTTTTTTTTTTTGAATACTTGTATCTATATATACATGAGCGCTCCTTATAAATGAAATATGGACATACACACATACAGACATACAACACAAAACAGCATACATAACATAGAACATATAAGACAATAGTAAATAAAGGCCTTGTAGCTATAGCTAGGTGAAATCTCCATTGCAATGTTTAAAAACTTTACAGTTAAAAAATAAATAAATAAATAAAACACAGTCAAAAAAATAAAACTGATCAGAAAAACATTAACCTAGGTTTGTATGAGCTTAAAAAATAAGGTAAAATAAAATAAAATAAAATAGAACTTTATGATGTGGGAAAAATGCAAATAATAAAATAGATATTGAAAAAGGCACCGTGGTAAATCACTGTCGCAGATGCAAGAATAGCCAGGCTGGAACTCTGGATATCAGCTGTTATGGATTTGAGTCAAATCATCTTCTTTTTCTGTAGAAATTGTTTTAGTTAATCTCTCTGGAATCCAAATTGGTTGCTGTTCCTCCTGTGGAAAAACACAGACGGAGCCCCGACTCCAGACTATTACTGGGTCCGGACCTTTCCATTGTCCTGTTAGAATATCTTTCCAAAGTACCTTAGGCTTATGTACATTTTTCGGATACATATGTCTTTCCGCAGCACTAAGTCCTGATGAATCCAAATTTAGAAAGTTTAGAGTAAAAAGGGTTATTTTAAGTTTATCTTTGGGGGATATATACCCCTTACTAATTCCCTCCCTTTGCTTTAATAAGTACATTTTTATAGTTTGATGAGCTCTTTCAACTATGCCTTGTCCCTGTGGGTTGTATGGGATTCCTGTTATATGAGTAATGCCAAATGATGAGCAAAATTGTTTAAAAGACTTGGAGATGTAACCAGGACCGTTATCGGTTTTTAACTGTTTAGGAACACCCACAGTGGCAAAATTTTGTAAGCAATGAGCTATAACATCTTTAGTTTTTTCTCCGGGATGAAGGGAGCCCATCAAAAATCCAGAAGAAGTATCAACTGTAACATGTAAATATTTTAATTTTCCAAATTCTGGCAAGTGTGTGACGTCCATCTGCCAAATATGGTTAGGTATCAGTCCTCTAGGATTGACTCCAAGATTAACTTGTGGCAAAAATGTCACACAATTTTGACATTGTTTTATTATATGTCTGGCTTGTTCTTTAGTTATTTTAAAACGTTTTTGTAAAGTATTAGCATTGACATGGAACCTTTTATGAAAATTTATAGCTTCTTCTATTGTGGAGAAAATATGTATGTCATGTGTAGATTTATCTGCTAGTTCATTACCCAAACTAAGGGCTCCAGGCAATCCTGTATGTGCTCTGATATGTCCTATAAAGAATGGATCCTTTCTATCCCAGATTAGACTTTGTATAGCAGAAAACAAAGAGAAAACAGTAGAGGAAGGAGAAATCCTACCAGCATCTTCAAGAGATACGATAGCATTAACTACATACTGACTATCAGAAAATAAATTAAATGTAGAATCTTTGAACATCATAAAAGCTTGCAATACTGCATTGAGCTCTACCTTTTGAGCTGATTGTTTGGGTACTAAAAATGTAAAAGTTTGATCAGGAGTAACTACTGCTGCTGTACCATTGTTTGACCCATCAGTGAATATATTTGGAGCATTTATGATAGGGGTTTTTCTTGTCATTTTTGGAAAAACTATAGGATGCTTAGACCAAAAAGACAACAAAGGATTAGATGGCAAGTGATTATCAAATGCAACACTAGATTTACACATGATTATTGCCCAAGTATTTAACTCATTAGCTAACTCATCAATTTGATCCATAGTATATGGAGTAATAATTTTATTGGGAGAAATCCCAAACACTCCTTTTGCTGCCTTTATTCCTTTGAGTATTAATTGCCCTACAGCCTCAGGATATCTAGTAAGAATAGTATTAGGAGAATAAGATAAATGTATCCATAATAATGGACCTTCTTGCCAAAATACCCCTGTAGGAATATTTTTTGTCGGTAGTACAATAAATAATAAAGGCAAACTTATATCAATTCTATCCAAATGCATATTTTCCATATATGTTTCAATGATTTTTAATGCCTTTCTAGCTTCAGGCGTTAACATGCGGGGTGAATTTGGATCTGATGGACCTTTTAAAATATCAAATAAAGGTCCTAATTCTCCTGTTGGTATGCCTAGATAAGGCCTTATCCAATTTATATCTCCCAATAACTTTTGAAAGTCATTAAGTGATTTGAGTTGATCTACTCGTATTTGAATTTTTGGTGGACGGACCATGGTTGAGGATAATAGAACTCCTAAATAATTAATTGGAAGATTTAATTGTACTTTATCTATTGCTATCTCTAGATTATAATTTTTTAATAAGTTTGTAAGCGTGGCATAACATTCTAGCAATGTGTTTTTATCTTTATGTGCCATTAACACATCATCCATATAGTGAAATATCTGTAGTTCAGGGTTTTGAATTCTAAGTGGCTGGATTGCTTTATCAACATAAATTTGGCACAAAGTTGGGCTGTTAGCCATCCCTTGAGGGAGTACTTTCCATTCATATCTCTGATCAGGACCTTCATGATTCAGTGCAGGGATAGTAAATGCAAAATGCGGACTATCCTCGGGATGAATTGGAATTGAGAAGAAACAATCTTTAATATCTATAGCTAGAACATGCCAGGTTTTTGGTAGAGCAGACAATTGGGGAATCCCTGATTGAGCAGGTCCCATAATAACCATCTCATTATTGATGGCTCTTAAATCTTGTAATAATCTCCATTTACCAGATTTCTTTTTAATAACAAAAATGGGAGTATTATGGGGAGATACGGAAGGTTGTATATGTCCTTCCGCTAATTGCTGTTTGACCAGATCATGGGCTATTTGTATCTTTTCTTTAGTTAGGGGCCACTGAGGAACCCACACTGGTCTTTCTGATTTCCAAGTAATTTTGATTATCTCAGTGGCCCTTTTTGAAAACCCAATCCATGTTTATCTATCTCTTGATCTACTTGAATTGGTGCTGTTATATCTTGTTCTTGATCTCTTAATCTCTTTTCTTTTCTAAAGCCTTGTTTTGCCCTAGTAGTGGGCGCGTTAGGATTGACGTTATTTGTTAATGTCAATCCTAATTGATCTAGGACGTCTCGTCCCCATAAATTTATGGGGAGATGGTCCAATACATAGGGCTGTATAGTTCCTTCACATCCTTCAGGATCCCTCCAATCTAATACCATTGCACTTCTATGGGGATTAGTTGCCACTCCTAGGCCTCTAAGCGTTTGGGTCGCTTGCTGTAATGGCCAATGTTTAGGCCATTCCTGGCGAGATATGATGCTGAGGTCAGCGCCTATGTCCAGCAGTCCATTAAAATCATGCCCTTGAATATTTAATTTTAGCATAGGGCGAGAATCTAAATTTAAAGATAGCATAGCCCAATCTACACCTGTGGAGCCTAATCCCTTGGAACCTCTTTCTACATTACAACTGGAAAATTTATCATGTAGGCTTGGTATTATTAATAACTGTGCTATTCTATCTCCTGATGAAATTACTGATATACCTCTTGGAGAACTAGCTATGATTTTTATTTCACCCTCATAATCGGGATCAATTACCCCAGGACTTATCATAAGTCCTTTAAGTGTAGAAGAACTGCGTCCTAATAATAAGCCTACTGTTCCCTGGGGAAGAGGTCCTTTTACTCCTGTGGGAATGATTTGAACTCCCATCTCTGGAGTTAATACTGCTCTGGCAGAGGCACAGATGTCCAACCCTGCGCTCCCTCTAGTCTGTCTGATGAGGGATCTGATGGATAATGCGTCCTGGGCACCACCTTGATGGTGCTGCTGGGTTCCTCCATTGCCCCGTATATTTGTGGTTTTGGGCCCCGGGGCATTGGGCCCTCCAATTCGTTTTTTGACAACGGGGCCTGATGCCTTTCTCCACGATATCGTGGGTAGACACTTGGTCTTTGTCCATTTTTTGATAACGGAATACCCTCTATGGTGGTTTGAGAATGGCATTCATTAGCCCAATGTCTCCCTCTATGGCATCGTGGGCAAATACCCGGGATTCTACTCTTTTGATACCTAGCTTTGTTAAACCCTCCTCCTATGGGGCAATTTCTTTTAAAATGCCCTTCTTGATTGCAATTATAGCATGTTTTTGGCTTGGTACTTAAAGCCTGTTTTACTTCAGCTGCCATGACTTGTCCTTGTTCATTAATGTCTCTACATAATTTAATATATGTGTTTAAATCTTCCTGTTTCCACGGTCTAATGACCTCTTTGCAGCAACGATTTGCTTGATCGTAAGCCAGCTGTTTTATAAATGGCATTGCCTGTTCTGTATTTTCAAATGTCTCAGAGGCTGCTTCAATAAGTCTAGCTACAAAGTCAGCATAGGGCTCATTAACTCCTTGTATTATCTTAGATAGTTGACCTTGAAAATCCCCTTGTCCCTTCAAAGTTTTCCATGCCTTAATTGCATTTATAGCGATCTGAGCGTATACGCCAGGATCATATCTGAGCTGTTGCATTTGTTCTTGAAACTCCTCTTTTCCCAGTAACATCTTCAGGTCTCGTTCAGGGTAACCTGCTTCTGCATTTCGCCTAGCTGTCTCCTTGCAAAATTCCTCATTGGCAATTTTCCATAATAAATACTGTCCTCTATTTAGCACAGAATTACACACGTTAGCCCAATCTGCTGGTGTTAAGTTCCAGCCGGTAATAGATTCGACCATACTGACTGTGAAGGGAGCGGCCGGGCCGTAGGCTGCTACAGCTTCCTTTAATTGCTTTATTATTTTGAAATCTAAGGCACGGTAAACTCGTTCTTTTTCTTCTCCCTGCTCAACTACAGGGCATGCTAGTTTTTGGGGTCCCGCCTCAGGATTCCGTTCATCATCTATGGAGGCAGGTAAAGCTGTTGGTTGAACTATGCCCTCTGGTGGTGGAACGGAGTTAGTAGCAGCCTCCCTATCTGACGACCGTTTTTTCCCTGAGCTTGCCTTGTTCAAATTTTCTTCTATCTGACTAGCTTGAGAGACCTTTTGTTTTGCTTGACCTAATATGTTTTCTGCCATGGCTTGGACCTCTAACAATTTACTTAACAGTTTTTCAGTTTGTTTTTTACTAGATTCTAATCTACTATAAAGGTAACGTAACCCAATAAGATAGGATAGAAGAAAGCCAAAACAGAATGAAACAGAAACGGAGAGGAGGAAAATGATTATGTCAATTTTCTCTCTCTCAGGGCCGAATAACTTCAAACCTTGAGTTAACCATTTATCCCAACTCGTCTGAAAAAATTGTAAGGCTAGAGAGCCTGAAATAAGAGCAGAATAAATCAAAACAGAAATACCCATTCTGTCGCCTTTCCTTAGGGGCGAGCGATATTACTCACCTTTAAGTTTTGGGCGTTCCCAGTACAGGGCCACCAAAATGCCGCAAACTGCCCGGTCCCGGGCCGGCTGAGTCCCGCTCCTGCTGCCGAACACTGCCTGCGGCACCCCTGCTGAGCGATTCCCTGCTGAGCTGTCAGTGCACGCGGGCTTGCAATCTTGCAACCCGGTTGGGCACAAGAACACAAGCCAGTCAAACTGAGACAAAGTTTTATTTAGAGAGAGGCCGTGTGTGTCCCCTAACAGGTGGGTCCGCCACGTGTGTGTTCTACCTGAGCCGGGGGGTTTCCCCTTCCCCCGGAACACCCTCCTACCATCCTTTCCCAACCAATGGGAACTCTCCCATTACAAGAGTGACATGAGTAACCTGAGTCCTGAAAATGGGCCCAGCTAGACAGCATGAGTCCAATTACCATATGAATGTGAATTGCTGGCTGGCAGTCATAAAATCCAAAGGTGCCTGTATCAATATTTTTGCTGTGGCTCCTAACAACCTTCCAATAACCAACCCTGAAAAATAAGCAAAGCAATTATTGTTACTTCACAGTGTAGGACTCTGCAACACAATCGAGTACTGTGCCTTTCCTTTGTTTCTAATAAATTGAGATGTGTCCCATCATGTTTCATTTCTAATTTTAATTTGATCAACTCTAAGCTTTCCCATAGGAGACATGATGTTTAGCAAGTCCTTTGTTCTAATTCCTGTCAGCACTATCAGCTACATCACTCCATCACTTTATGGTTATAAAAATTCACTACATCTTGTAAGCCAGCAGATACTAGACAAGTGTTAGTATGACCTCTTTGGCCTAATGAGGTATGTGACCCAACATAGTTAGATAGCAGGGTAACCACTAAACTTTAGTTGGTGTTTCTCATTAGCCTGTTCTTTCCCAGCCTAAAGAAGCATTTCTTAACTTCTCATTTTCCAACTTCTCCAGATGTTTCAAAGTCCAGTTGTTTAACATAGAAGCATCTAAATTCTCAAGAGAGGCAGCATATATCAAATCAATTTTTGTAATACACCACTCCTCTTTGCTTGGCATGGCATATAGAGAGCTGACTACAGCTATTTCATCTCCACACTGAATCACAAAATGTGTGGACCCTGTATTACTACTTATCAATGTAAAAACTAAAAGCCTTTATTTGAAGCAATAACTTTGGTATATACATTTGTTGGTTACCTATTCAATGTTTTGTCCAATTATAGAAACCTTCTTGAAGATGGATCCTGTGTCCCACTTCCAAATCCCTCCACAGCACCAGCTGATCTCAGTATAGCCAAAGGCTATTTGCAAGCTGTGGATAATGAAGGAAATCCTCTTTGCCTTCACTGTCAGCATCCCACTTTCCAAACTAAGCAAGAGTGTAAAGCAAATGCTTGGGATTCACGGTTTTGCTCCCTGAAATGTCAGGAAGAATTTTGGATTCGATCTGATAACAGTTATATGCGAGCCAAAGTATTTGAAATTGAACATGGTGTGTGTCAGCTATGTAATGTGAATGCACAAGAACTCTTTTTATGTCTGAGAGATGCACCTTTAAGCCACAGGAAGAATCTTCTGGATGCTACCTGGACCTCAAAGCTCCCATTGGAACAGGTAAATTGTAATCAATTAACAGAAAGTATCTTTGTACTGAGTGATGACTATTGGCTCGTTAATTTTATTTTTTTTAACTTTTTAACATGGGCATTTTCAAGTATATATACAAAAGTAGAAAGAATAATGAACTTATGTTCCCATCATCTAGCTTTAATGGTTTGATCCACATTTGCCATTCCTTTCTTACCTTACTACTACTACTTTTTTTTTTTCTGAAATATTCTAAGGCAAATTCCAGACAACAGTTTGTTATTTTCATTGTGTATCTCACAGGTACAGACTTTCCTCTTTCCTTTCCTCCCTTCTTTCCTTTCTCTCCTTTCCCCCTTTCTCTTTTTTCCTTCCCCTCTTTTTTCTTTCCCCTCTCTTTTTCTCTCTCCCTCCCACTCTTCTTTTTTTAAATACAATCCCAACATGAGTTACAACACCTGACACAATTACAATTCCTTAACTATAGAGAGTTTATGTTTGGTTTCCTAGATTGCCTGAGAAATGTTTTTCTATAGTTGCTTTATTCACATTAGGATCAAAATGTGGCCCATCTATTGTTTTGTTTTTGGTTTTTGTTGTTGTTGTTGTTATGTCTTTTATGCTCCATTTAATCTATGAGAGCATCCCATCCTTTTTCCTATATTGAAGAAACTTGATCATTCGCTGAGCATGGTGACACATGCCTATAATCTCAGTGACCCAAGAGAATAAGGCAGGAGGATTGCCACATTGAAAGCCAGCCTCAGCAATTTAGCAAGGCCCTGTCTCAAAATGAAAAATAAAAAGATCCTGGAATATAACTCAGTGGTAGAGTACCCCTGGATTCAACCCCCAGTATTGCAACACAAAAACAAAAAAGAAACTGGATCATTTGCCTGTAAGATTTCCTACATTCTGGATTTGTCTCCCTCCCTCTATTCTCATGGAGGTGTTTCATATGCTCTTATATCCCCCCAATTTTCTGAATGTTGTTTATAAGATCTAGAGACTTGATTAGATTCTAATTCAGTTACTTTTGGGAAAAGATCTTAACAGGTGATTCATTGCATCCAGAGGCACCTAAGGTCTAGGAGTTCCACATGTTCATAATGTTAATATTGAATGACAAGAGGCAAGTGGATAACACAAAACGACAATGAGGAGGCCATATTATATATGCATTTACATATGTAACATACATTTAGGTATATTCATTCCATTGTGAAATGTACTTTTAAGCCAAGCGCAGTGGCACACACCTGTAATCCCAGCTACTCAAAAGACTGAGACACAATTATTGCAACTTTGAGGCCAGCCTCAGCAACAGCAAAGCCATCAGCCACTAAGTGAAAGCCTGTCTCAAAATGTCTCAAAATAAAAAAAATAAAAAGGGCTGGGAATGTGGTTCATTTGTAAAGCATCCCTGGGTTAAATCCCTAGTACCAAAGAAATAAAGTATTTTTAATAAAGCAGTTTATGACAAAATATTGTTTGTAGCACACTATCATCAATATTCATTTTGATTTTCAAAACTCAGTATGATTTCTGATCTTGTTGCTTGACAATTCTAAATTTCAGACTGAAGTAAAATGTGTAATTTTATAGTGTGCTTAATTTAAAAGGAATACTCCTGAGTCACTGTTTGCCTACTAAAGTTTTGGATGAATTCCTGACAGCTAGACAAATTATTTATTTTTATTTTATTTACCTAATATTACCAAATCATAATAGAACTAATAATCATTTCTATAAAGATAAATTAGTGTCTTTGAGAGCTAGAGAAATATAGTATTTCTCTAATGACATCCAGAGTTCTTGAAAGATCCTTTGGTCTAACCAATGAGGGACATATTATACCCATTCCAGGGATATCAGCCAGCTCTAGTTACTGTCCACTGTGTCAATGTGAAGCTTCCAGAAGATATCCAGTGAAATCGCTAAGGCCATTTGAAAGCAACCTGTCTAAAAAGGCAGAACTAATATGGTAGACATCTTAACAAAAGTGCTGTAAGGATGAGGAGCATAGGTGCTCAGATTGGGGGAGACCAGTTAGAAAGGGAGTGATTTTTTTTCAAAAGATGAATTTTGGATATTGAAGAGTAACCCCAGTTGCTAGGAAAAAAATTAAGAGGCCCCTTTTGAATTATCAAGTCTGTATGAGTAAAAGCTACTCAGAAAGAATTGGTTACAAAAGGCAAAACCAAAGGAGATTTTTTTTCCCCAAAGAATATGACATTTGCTTCATGTGCAAGACTGCCATTTGTGGTTGCTTCTAAGAATACCAGTGAAAACAAACATCATTATGTATCTTCTAACAGAAGTTGGGAAGTTCTGTACAGAAGAGAAAGTAAAGTAAGTAAAACAAAGGTCATCTGGACAAAGTTTACTGTTCCAAATGCTGCCTCTTGGGGCTCCTCACAGGTCAGCACTATAGATCAGGTCACTGTGCCATTGGAGGATCTGACTTGCTTTCTTCAGAGTGCTTTAGAAATAATCTTGTGTTCCCATCACCAGCAGTCATGAAGTTAATTATACTTTCTTCCTTGTCCAAGACCAAGAAAATTAAAACAATTGTCATACTTGTCATGGTGATGTTTAAAAACTGCACTGCCATAGTGTAAGCTGGTTTTACTAACTCAAGTACAATGTTAAACACATCCCATTTTTTAATGTAGGTCATCACTGGTTAAATATTAAGTGTTCATATTTGGACTGGCCTACACAGTGACTGTTTTAAGGGGACATCTTTGTTTATTTCAAATATGCAAGTTTAGAGGTTCTAAAAATTTAATTCCAGTCCATGGAAGTTTTCTGGTGAATAACATAAAAGTAAGGGTGAAAGCTATTAATATGAAACTGCCATTGATATAGTAACTAATGCATTTAGGTGAACTATTAAAGATTATTTGAGTCAGTAATATTAAGGAGTTTTTAATTTCCAGTCTGTTCTCACTTTTGGTGTAGTGAATATATAAACTAAAAGGTACAGAAAAGACAAATCTGTCAGGAGTCTTGGTGTTTTGTGCTTGCTTATAAGTTTTCAAAATGGATTAGATAAGAGGAAAAAACTTTTTCAGAAACACATTTTATTGCTTTCAAATTGTTAACCAAGAGAGTTTTTGTCAACTCACAATAAAAGCTATAAAAAACTACACTAATGTATTTTTCCCCATGATTCCACTATATAAACATGATTACACAATGCAAAAACCAACAGTTCCTGCAGTGTATGTTCAAAATTGCTGATCTTGTGTTTTATTGCAGCTAAATGAAATGATAAGAAACCCAAAGGAAGGACATTTCTGGCAGGTGGATCACATCAAGCCAGTGTACAAGGGAGGGGGACAGTGCACCCTAAACAACCTGCAGACTCTCTGCACAGTCTGTCACAAAGAGGTCAGTGGAGCTCACAAGCAGCTTTGACTCCATCCTAGGAAATCCAAAAGAAAATATGCAAACAGGTGTAGGTGATTATGTGGATAAGTCTGTACCCCTGCTCTAAGATCCAAGATGCATTTTTTTTCCTTTTATCACTGGACACTTGCCCTTCTTCTTGAGGCCTATATAAGTTTTCAGTCACAGATGCAACAGAAGCAGCTTCCCTCTTAATTCATTTTAGGACCAAGACATGTCACCACTATCTAGAAAAACATGAATACAACTTATTTATTTACAGTCTTGAAGAGAACCAGACCCCAAAACTGAAAGTTTTGTGAATTAGGGCAGTGATGCTTGTTTGCATATGACTAAGAATGTCCTAAAATATTGAAGAAAATTCATAAATTATCTCTAGGACTAACTCAGCTCAACATGAAAGATATTATACTGCTAGTTTAAGTATGAAACCCATTATACTAGGTACATCTTTGTACAACCTGTTGCTTAAAATGGCGGTGTAGGGGATGGTATATTGTTATCTACCAGGATGAATTTTTAACACACAGTCCCACAAAATAACCAATTATATTTATGGTTTTTAGAACCATTTGGATCTTTTGCCAGTGTTCATAAATGAACTCTTTTTAATCCTTCTTTTAATATTTTAGATTCCACAATTTCTTCATAAGTATAATTTTTATATAAATGGGATCATATCACACAGGCAGGTTTTGTTTTTAGTTTTAACCTTCTTTTCTTTTCATCCTTTCTATCTGGGTACATGAACTTCAATTGGGAAAAATGTCATCTGATTTCTCAGCTGTACAAATTAATAGCAAATTCAAAACTTGTAAGAGAATTAAGAAATAGCCAAAGAAAATGTAACCTGTTCTGTAATTATTTTTTCAGAGTCTCATAAATATTTTATTTGTGGGATTAGTAGAAGAATTGAGTTGTGGTCTGGCTTATTTTATTTTCTACATTGGGTTATCTGTTGAGTTGGGAATGGCTTCTGGGACCTGAGAATAGGAAGTGGGAAGGCCTACTCCTTATCAGATCCTGGTAAAGCTAAGGCATTAGTCAGAGCTGCTGAGGTACTCTGCTTTGTGGTTTGGAACAATCCCTAATGGCTAAGCACTCGGTATAGGGGCAATGTAGATTTCATCTAGACTAAAAATACAGTTTTTGAGCTTCTGTAGCCAATGCTTTTTTGCTAATATGTGCACTTACATTTGTTACCTTTTAGAAAACTGCTAAACAAGCCAAGGAAAGAAGCCAGATGAGAAGACAATCTCTAGCATCAAAACATGGATCAGATATAACACGATTTTTGGTAAAGAAGTAAAGTAGGAAAAAATATATGAATGGATGAGAAATTGTCTACATGTGGAAGAATTTTTTTAAATATTTACTTTTTAGTTTTTTTAGGTGGACGCAATTATCTTTATTTTTATGTGGTGCTGAGGATCAAACCCAGTGCCTCATTCATGCCAGGCAAGCATGCTACCACTTGAGCCACATCCCCAACTCCACATGTGGAAGAATTTAATTTAAAAAATTTATGTCTGTCTGATATTTTCAGAGTGAAAATTTTAGAACATAAATCAAGAATTTAAATTCCGGTTTTATGCTAAAATACTTTTAGTGTTAAATACTTTTTGAAAGTACTTAACCAGAAACTTAAATATAATGCTAAATATTTCCATGGTATTATATGACTTTATTTCTCAATTATGTTTCACCAAGATTTTGCTAGCTTTTGTTTCTCCTGCAATATGCCTTAATCACTGTATTTAACATAGATAAGTGTTTTAAAAATATACTTTTAATTACCTGAAAAATGCTCTTCTTGACTATTATTGGTTCTGGACTATCATAGGTGTAAATGGAATACTGCAAAACAATAAGACAATTTCAGAGGTAAACCATCATAATTTAGGAATTCTGAGCCAAGCATGACCAATCTACTTAGTATGCAAAAGAGACTTATTCATTAAATGCCTCCAAAATAGGGCTAAGGAATATATTTTGGCTTTACCATTTTTGCTTTATCTCTCAGACAGTCATCTTTATTAAAAAGATAACTTTTAAAAATAAGCTAATCATATTTAATAACGTTTGTGGATTATTTGGGTATTCTGGGTAACTGTTAAAACTAATAAACAACTGAAAACATAAATGCCCCTTAAGCCTAATTTTTTAAGGTTTTTTGTTGTTGTTGCTTTTATTTTTAGCATGTACAACTAAACTTATTGTCAAATACCCTTTGATTCTTGATTCTCATTTTTGGTTTTTTAAATCTGTATTATTAAAAGTATATTTCTGGTACATCTTTTAAAAAGAATAATTATAAAACACTTTATATTAAAGCATAATTGGATGGTTATATGTATTTAAAAATATAATGATAATATTAAAATGTAATTGACATTAGAAACAGTGATAATGAAACAAACACAGGGCCTAATCCCACTATATATCATAATTGTAAGAGGAACAAGTTAGAACCACACAAACTACAGGTTCAAGGAAGGATTACATTCCCCAAAAGCACCTGTTTGTAAATACCACTTGGATATAAACATCATTATTTTAGCATTTACCAATTTTAATTAGTAGATGTCCTTTTAAAACTTGTTTTTAGAAAAAATATACAATCATGAATTTACCTTCCTGAATTGTCATTTAAGATTATGGCTGTTTCATTGCATGAGATCAAATAGTATTGTTCCTTTTATAAACTAGGTTGGGCTTTCTTTGGTCTCTTTTCTGCTTTGCTGGTCAGGCTCTTTACAGTTTTCTGCCTCATTTCCAGGTAACCTAGGTTTCAGTTGACAGTCTAGCACAGCAGGCTGCCTTTTCTCCAGCATGAGGTGTTTGCAAGTGCGAGTTTGGTCTAAGTAGGTCAGATTTGCGTGGTGCATGCTCTTTAGATCAAACCAAGGTGGTGATTCTAAGGAGAAAGTTCTCAGATGTAAGATCTGTATGATGGTTTGAGGTGAAATGATCCATGAAGATGGTTTCTGTGCCACATTTCAAAATTCAGATCAATTAAAAACATTGTAAGGAACAATGAGCATTTGCTACACAGCACATTGACTGGCTCACCCCATCTCTTCCTGACACATCTCAGAGCTGCCCTGTCTTCCCTGATTTTATCTGCTTTACTCTTGGGGCACATTGAGATGAAGACTTTGGGACTGAAAATAAAGGCAGAAATTTATCTAATAGCCAAAACCTAAGGCACATCTTAGGGAGGCTGTTCTTTCATCCTCACAGTCTGAAAGAGAAGCTGCGCTCTATGGATTCCAAATAGGAGGTTCTGACAATAGATGCAGAAAGTGTCAGGGCTAGCAGCAGACCTTGCTTGCAGAAAGAAGTACAAGGGCCCCCTGGGGAAGAAGACAACTGTGACCACACATGAAAGGGAAATGAAATGAAACTCTGAGGGCGGGTTATGGGAGTATAAAGAAGGATGGACCCAGCTCCGAAAGCACTCAGAGAAAAGAAAGCAAAGGCTCTGGACCTTGGGAATAGAACCGGGACATCATAGCTGAGAAATGAACCAGTTTACAATATAGAAGCATGTGAGACTATGCGTAGGCTGCACCTTTGCTTGGCTCAGAAGCACAGCCAATGTGGGGATGCTGTGGGCTTTGGGGGGGCTTCTTGAGCAAAGTGAGCACATTCACCCTAATCATGAACCCCAGTATCATCTGCCTACCTGTTCCTGTCACAGAGGCACATAAATTCCAGATACTCTCTGATGACTAATAAAGTTGCTTTGAATAGCCCTCCGGAGACCAGAAGAAATTCATAAGAAATTTTCAAAGAAGCCCACTTTCAGAGTTAATCCCAGCCTAACATACATTTCTTGTGGAGATCTTCCTGTAACAAATGAATGTCCTTCTGCATTTTCTTATTTATGTATGTGAAAAGGATTTTCTGCACATCTATATTGCTAATAAATTGAATCTCTTCTTCAGATCCTTAAATGAAACTTTTAAAATATAATTTATTTAGAAATAAAAGTATGATGCAAGTCAACACTCTTGAGATTAAAATGGAAAGATTCTTTTTACTTACAGGGTTCAGAATCATGGAAATCAAACATCCAATATAGATTATAGGAATAATATCTCATTTTCTATTGCATATTATTCACTTGTCTCTCATTCCCCATTTATTCTTTTGAACTGGAAAATTACAAGCTCTTTGTCCATCCACCAATCTGAATTTCCACACCAGAAAAACATTCCATCTCACCCCAAGGTTGTTGTTAGTTGTTTTCAATAGTTAAGGGTGTTTTGCCACTGCAGCTGTGTTTTTGCTTACCATCAAGAAATGTCACTGTTGCTAAAATATTCTAGGTTCCAACCACCTGCCTTACCTCAACAGTTTCTCGCCTAGCTTTATCAAGTCATGGAATAGAATTTTTTCTATAGTAGATAATACTATTTTCTGGAAACTGGCCTTTGAAACACCTTAAAATATTATTACTTATTCTGCATTTGTTAAAATGTTCATATTTCACAGTCTCTCTGTTTTAGACATCTATCTTCCCTACAACCAAATTTCTTCATTAGACTGCAGAATCTCTAAATATCTATAAATGCATGATAGCTATGTTAGTCAGCTTCCTGACACTATAGGAAAATGCATGAAATAATCAGTTTATAAGTAGAAAATGTTTATTGTGGTACAAGCTTTTGGAGGCTCCAGTTCATGATTGGTTAGCTCCATTGCTTTTGGGCCTGTGTCAAGGCAGCATATAATGGCAGAAGCATATAACTGAGCAAAAGCACTCACCTCATCAACCAAAAAAGCAAAGAGGAAAGGACTGGGGTCCCACAGTCCCCTTTGAGGACATCCTTCCAGTGCCTAAGACATCCTACAGACCCCACCTATCAAAAGTTCCACAGCCTCCCAATAGCACCACCCTGGAGACTAAGCCTATAAAACGCAGACATTTGGGAGATATTCATTACCCAATAGCTAAAGTCTGTATAAGAATAATACCAACATAGTTTTGACTCTACGAACAAAATGAGCTCAAGAAAGCTCCAGTGTGATACCTGAACCTAGCAAGTTTACACGTGAATGTGACACTCTTAGTTCAGTCTTGGTTGTAACTCCGTATTGCTACCCTTCAGTTCTAGAACCACTTCTGCACTCTATAAAATGTCTTCTGCTTTCTCTATAATATTCCTTTTCAGAACTGTGACTTCATGCCTTAGTATTCATCAATTGGATGTTCTTTAAAAGATACACATGAAACACTGCTGTGCTGCTGTTTTGGAAACTGCCATTAGGATTTTTAGGGAAGATAATTGCAAATGTCAAACTGGAAAGTAGTTGAGAAATGAAACACAGGAGTCATCTGAAATTTAAAATATCATTTTTTGAGGCTAATAAAGTAGAATTAGAGATCATGTCATGGTTCAGCAGCCACAGTCAAGCTTTCTAATGTTGGGGTGTCCTATGTTTAGCTGGGGCAACCCCCTACTGCAAAAGAACAGGAGTAAATTTTTATCGTGGAGTAAGTACCCTTACTCCAAAACCCAGACCCACAGCTACTTGTCTTTTTAGGGACAATGAGAGAAAGATTCCCCAGGCCTAACTTTAGGGCCTGCATCCTTAGCACATAAAGGTGGTCTGTCCTGTAGACAAGACAGGCTGATGAGAGAGAAATGGCAAGTGTTTCATTCTTCATGCCTTTTCCTAAATGTACCAATGGCATGAGTCACTCTGCCTCGTCTGTGGACAAGGAAGTCAGGGAACAGAGAGAGTCCAAAAGTTTCCCCTTGAGATATGAGGAAAAGGTAGTTCATATTTCATCATTGTATGCCTCTTTCCTATGTAGCACAATGACAAAACTAGTTCCTAATTAAATAGCATAGCTCAAATGTTACTCTGTCCCCAGCACTTGGAAGTATTCAGTAGTTTCTTAAATTCCCACTGGACATTAGAAGCCATCTTTTACCCTGACAATTGTCTACTCTAATGTGCATGCTTGTCCTTCATCTAGCCTAATGTGCATCTCTGAGACCACTTGGTTCCCCATGCCTGGACCAGCTTGTAAGAATGATTCTCTGACTTGGTGTGCTATATTATAGTGTGGTTTCAAATTAATAGGTTAATAGAGGTCAAGCACCTGCATTTGTTAAAATCCCGCTGAAGTTTTGTTTTTAAAGATGATTTGTGAATTATGACTATTAATTATCTACAAAACATGTTGAGCTTCTAGACCAGTGCCATCCAACAGAAACATAAGCTAAGAGTACCGTTCAGTGTCATGAAGTATATTTACACTGTTGTGTAACTACTACCGCTATCCAGCTCCAGAAATTTTTGATCATCCTATATTGAAATGGTGTACCCATTAAATAGTAACCTCTCATTACCCCCATCTTTCAGTCCTTGGTAATTACCATTCTACTTTCTGTCATTATATATTTGACTACTCCATGGACCTCCTGTAAGTGGAACCATGCAATATTTAAATATTTGTCCTTTTGCTTCTGGCTAATTTCACTTTAGCATCATGTCTTCACTGTTCATGTTATAACATGCATAGGAATTTCCTTCCTTCCTTTTCTTAAACTAACTAATATTGTATTTTTTGTATCACATTTTGTTTTTCCATTTCTCTCTCCTTAACTTGAATTGTTTCCTACCTTTTAACTATTGTGATTAACGTCTAATGTGAACATGAGTGTACAAGTATTCTTTAGGATATATGAACAGCAATGGAATTGCTGGAACAAATGATAATTCTATGTTTAATAATTTGAGAAACTACCATAGTGTTTTCCATAGTGGCTACAGCATTTTATATTTCCACCAAAACCACCAAAGAGTTCTCATTTTTCCACATCCTTACCAATACTTTTTGTTTTATGGTGGTTTTGTTTGCGTTTTTGTTTGTTTCTGAGACAGGGTTCTTACTATTTGAAGTAGTATCTCATGGTGGTTTTAATTTCCATTTCTATAATGATTAGTGATGGTGAGCATCATTTCATTTGCTTCTTGGCTATTGAATACTGCCCTTGTCCAATTTTGAATTGGGTTATTTGCTATTGTTGTTTTAGGAGTTGTTTATGTATTTCTGGATGTCAATTCTTTATCAAATAGGTGATTTGTAAATCCCATTCTGTGGATTCTTTTTACTCTGTTAACAGCACATAAAAGTTTTCAGTCTTTTAGAAAAGTCTTATAGAAAAAGTCAAGGCAAACAGTAATCCAGAGAGTGGGGTGACTGTATTATTTTCAGACAAAACAGACTTTATATTAGACAAGGTTATAATACACAAGGACATTACATATTAATAAAAGATTCTACAGAGTAATAAAATATAACAATTATAAACATGTATGTATTTAATATACATAAAAATGTGAAGCAAAAATTGTCAGAATTTAAGGAAAAAACAGTTTTAAAGTAATAGGTGGAGTTCTCTGAGCCTTAGTGCCATCTCTTGGAAACCTCTGTGTCACAAAAGTGAAGTGGAGGAAGAAGCAAACGTGTAGGCTGAAGTGCAAAAGAAGAAAGATGAGGCAGAGGTCCAGGTAAACTAGCAATTACACTGATAGAGTTTGATTTTTCTGTTTTTTTCTTTTTTCACTTTTTTAAAAATTCATTCTTTCTAGATGTGACAGTACTGTCATGTGACAGTAAAGTGGTTTTTGACATATTGTACATACGTGGAGTATAACTTATTCTAATTAGGATTCCATTCTTGTAACTATATATGAGGTGGAGTTTCACTGATCCTATATTCATATATGAACATAGGAAACTTATGTCCAATTCATTCTGCTGTCTTTCCTATTTTCATCCCATTTCCCTTCCCTTCATTCTGTTTTTTTTCTTTTGTTGCATATTCCTTTGGTGTCAGACCTATGAAATCACTGCTAAGTCCAATGTCACGAAGCTGTCTGTGTTTTCTTGTAAGAGTTTTATAGTTTTAGTTTTTATGTTTCAACTTTTGATCCATTTCATCTTAATTTAAGTATATGGTATTAGCTAAGGGTCTTATTCCATATCTTTACATGTGCCATCACCATTTGTTGGCAAAAGGGTCCTTACCTCCACTGAATGATCTTGTCACCATTTTTGAAAGTTGCTTCAATATATTAACAAAAATATATTTTTAGGCTCTCTGTCTTATTATAATGAACTGTCTTTATAGTCAGTACTATGTTGTTTTCGTTGCTGTCACTTTGTAATAAATTTAAAATCAGGAAATAATGAGAGTCCCAACTTCTTTTCATGACTGTTTTGGCTATTCAGGGTCCCTTGAGATTCCATATGAATTTTAGGATGGATTTTTCTATTTCTTCAAAAAACATTTTTTGGAAGTTCAGTGGTATTGCATTGAACCTGTATATTATTTTTGATAATATTGACATATTTACAGTATTAAGTCTTCTAATCCATGAACATGGGATGTGTTTCCATTTATTTATGTCTTTAATTTTTTAAGCAGTGTTGTAATTTTTAGCTTTTATTTCATTTTTCTTGCCTAATTGCTGTGGCTAGAACTTCTAAGACAGTGCTGAATTGAAGTCTTAAAAGTAGGTGTGCTTTTTTTTTCTTTCTTTTTCTTTTCTTTTTTTTCCTGATCCAAAAGGAAAAGCTTTCAGTCTTTCATTTTTAAGTATAATATTAGCTGTGGGCTTTTCATATATGGCCTTTATTATATTGAGGTTCTTTCTATTCATTCCCAGTTTGTTGAATGTTGTTAATCTTAAAAAGGTATTGAATTTGGTCAGATGCTTTTCTGCATCAAATGATATGATCATGTAATTCTTGTTCTTCATTTGGTCAATTTTTACATATTGAACTATCATTACATATTGAGTTTATTCCAAGAATAAACTAATCTCTTTAATATGCTGCTAAACTCAGCTTACTAGTATTTTCTTGTGCATTTTTACATCAGTGTTCATAAGGGATATTAATATTTTCTTTTTCTAGCTTTGATATTAGGACAACATGGACATCATAGAATGAGTTAGAAATTATCTCTCTCTTTTGATTTTTCAAGAGAGTTTGGGAAGGGTTGGTACTAGTTTTTCTTTAAATATTTGTAAGGATTCACAAGTAAAACCATCAGATCCAGGTTTTTCTTTGTTGGGAGGTTTTTATTACTGATTTAATCTCTTTCCTAGTTATAGCTCAAGTGAGGTTTTCTATTTTTCTTGATTTGGTCTTGAAATTTTGTGTCTCTTTGAATTTGTTCATTTTATCTATTTAGCATATCAATACCTTTTTAAGATAACAACACTCAACAAACTGGGAATGAATAGAAAGAACCTCAACATAATAAAGGCCATATATGAAAAGCCCACAGCTAATATTATACTTAATAATTAAAGACTGAAAGCCTTTCTTTTTGGATCTGGGGGGAAAAAAAAGAAAGAAAAAAAAAAGTACACCCACTTTCAAGACTTCTATTCAACACTATATTTGAAGTTCTAGCCACAGCAATTACGCCATAAAAATGAAATGAAAGACATGAATTTAAAGTTAAACCTCTGGGGCTGGGATTGTGGCTCAGTGGTAAAGCACGTGCCTAGCATGTGTGAGGTACCGGGTTCGATTCTCAGCACCACATAAAAATAAATAAAGGCCCATCAACAACTAATAAAATATTTTTTAAAAATAAAATTAAACCTCTAAAGACCTTTTTCAAGTTATTGGTGTGCCAAGTTATAAAACCTGAAGGGTATCAGTTCCTTGCTGTCTCCAAACTCTCCTAGTCAGTTGTTGGAAGCAGCTGACAAAAACTGATCATAGAATCACCTTTTTCAAATTCCCACCTCCAAGCTTCTACACAGCCCATAACTTGGGCTCCTTTCCCCAACAGCCTTTTCTTCAGGCCCTACCAGTTCTTCCTAACATTCCTGATCCTGCTGGGAAGTCATACCAGTTACTAATTGGTGTTATTCTGGGTGATGGCTAGCATAAAATGCTCCCGGTTATCATTTCATAGAACCATACTTTGAGAAAACTTGTCAAGGATCATCTAGTCCAATCCCTATTAAATAAAGGATAAATCAAGTCCAAGGAGGGAAGGTGAGTCCCTGAAGACAAGGGCTGGTGTTTTCTTCAGCCCCTGCAGGTCATGCCTGGCACAGAGAGGGAATAATTCCATCACTTTGTCATCTAAAGAGCACCTTCACATAGTCTCTCCATGTCGAAGCTACAGCACAACCTTGTTGAAGTGAGCAGGATAGGTAGCCTTCATTTTGCAGGCACACTATCTGAAGGTCAGCCATACTAAGGCCTAACAAGAGCCAGGATCAAAATACAAATAACCAGATACAGGCCCTCATCCCTCATGTATATGGTAAATAAGGGACAATTTGATCAACTCGTGCAAATGCCCAGAGCTGCATACATTTGGCACTATTTGGCAAAAGATCAAATACCCCTGAACTGTTCAGAAAGTAAGTGCCAAGCCTACAGGCTGTGGACTGATTACAGCCACCGATTCTGTCATGTCCAGCATTACTAATGCCTCAAAAAAAGGCAGGCCATGGGGCCGCTGCTCAAGCTTAGTGGGGCAGAGGGCACAAACCCATGCTCCTTCAAGTCCCATCAGCCTTGTGTAAGTAAGCACATGCTTCAGAGTGTTCGGGGGAGGTGGTAACCCCTGCATGCTTCTTTGGAGCTGATTGCAACTACTATCCTCATTCCTCACTGGCCTGGGCTCTACAAAGGGGTCCAGTGGTGTTCACAGTTCTCAGTGCTGCGTGGTAATAGAGCTGAGATCCAGAAGTAAGATGAGAAAGAGCGAACTCTGGCAGAAATTCCCACGGGGGAGGTTGTGGGTGGGAGTGGGATTTCAGTAAGCATGGGATCAGGCAAGTAGAGGGCCAGGAGAAGCCTGTGGAAGGGTAGAGGAGCCAGTGTCTAATGTATAATTAACAGGTGGGAAACCTGTGAGAGGAAAGGGCAGTCCACTGAGAGCAGCACCTTTAGTTGAACTTGAGAGTTACTGAGAATAATGATAATACATAACATACATCAGGATCAAATTTGGCACAGCTATGCTAAGTGTTTTTCATAAATCGTTAAAACATTTTAGAAGCACAACAATAATACAGTACTTGGAACATACACAGTTGTCTCCCACTGCCATAAAATCCCATAGACAGTGTGGCTTAAACAATACATTTATTTTCTCATAGCTCTGGAGCCTGGGATGTTCAAGGTCAGTGTGCCAGGTGGTTCCCGGTGAGGGTTCTTCCTGGCCTGCAGATGGTCACCTTCTTTCTGTGTCCTTGCATGGTGAAGAATGACCTTTTCCTTCCCTCTCTCATTAATCTAGACCAGAATCCCACCCTATGACTTCATTTAACCTCAATTACCTCCTGAAAGTCTTATTTCTAAGTATGTTCACATTGGGGATTAGGAGACCTCAATACGTGAAATTGGAAGGGAGACACAGTTCAGTCCATAGCAATAGTTTATACTCAACAAGAAAATAATGATTAGTAATTGAAGACTAAGAAAGCAAACACACATGTACCTGAATTAATATGTACCTGAAGATACTTTCACAGATCTTACCCACTTAGCGTAACATTTGCTGTGCTGCAGTTGCCTTGGCACTGGTGAGGAATTCTAAGGAGAACTTGGTGGGAAGGTCATGATTGTACTTCACACAGCCCACCTGAAGAAGTCTAAAAAAGTGATACCAGATGTCCCAGTATTTCTTAGTGAATCTGCCATTCTCAGATTTATCTAAACCGTCCTTTAACTGCTTGACTTGTGCTTCTTTTGGAATAATGAGATTCACAATTATCACCGGCAAAAAGGTGAAATAATAATATTTGTCTGTATTGTTTCTTATTGTCATTCTAAAGTTTGGTGACCCAGTCTTTCTCTCTCTTTTTTTTTAAGTTGTAAACGGACACAATACCTTTAATTAATCTATTTATTGAACTCAGTACCTCACACATGCTAGGCAAGCGCTCTACCACTGAGCCACAACTCCAGGCCCAGTCTTTCACCCTATGTACTTTGGTAGGAGGAAGAGTCATGAAATATAAAGCACAAGGACTTGGAGTGTGGCAGAGAGTTCAAATCCTCTGTTCAGCCACCTACAAGTCACATCTGATGAAAGAGTAACTTAAAACAAGGCAGTGTGTATGGGAGATGGGGGTTGACCATGATAGGGTGACTATATAGAGGGAAGGGAAGTGATCTGAATCCTAAATATTTACTTGTCATCTCCCAGGCAAGAAAAGCAGCAATTGCAAGGCCCAAACTGATTAGGTCAGGCTGGGTGCCTGACCAAACAGGCTGTAGGCTGAGCAGTGATCTATTTTAAAACAAAAGGTGATCCTAATCAGAATTTTTTTCCTTTAAATTTAGAATTAAGAAACATGCAAAGGATTTTTCCTTAGTAGTGGAAGTTCATGTTAAGTGGTAGAGGGAGCTAGAAGAGCCATGTTCAGGCCAAAGTTTCGGGAAAGCAGAACAATGAGTAAGCCAAGGAAGGTCATCTGGCATGGGGACTGAGGCTTCATCTGGCATCCCACTAAGCAGGGGAATAATAAGCCAGGGTGTTTACTTGTTGGTGAGTTTCCTGGAGCTGTCTTGAAGTCTGAGCTACCTTGCAGTTCTGCCTGCAACATGTCCCATCCTCCCAACAGCCTGGGTCCCAGTTCTTCACAAAATTAATTAATTTATCTATTTATATGTGATGCTGAGGATTGAACCCAGTGCCTTGGACATGCTAGGCAAGCACTCTACCACTGAGCCACAACCCCAGGCCCAGTCATTCTCTTTCACCCTATGTACTGAGTTCTTAGCGTCTCAATGTGCATCATTTTCTTAAATCTCCCTTTTGTTTATGCTTAGTTACCTCCCACAACCAGGTAAACTTGGCTAAAGCAGAGGCAAAGAGACCTGGGTTTGAATTCCTGATTTTTCTCTTGTTAGCTGTGACTTTAAACAATTATTTAATTTCTTATCTTCTTTTTTTCTAGTGTTAGAGATTGAAAATGGGGCCTCATGCATGCTAAGCAAGCACTTTACCACTGACCTACATCTGCCAGCAATAATTCAATTTCTGTAAGCATCAGTATCCAATAGCTGTACCCTTATGGTGTTATACAGATTAAATAAGATAATTAAAGGGCCTGTCGAATATTTAACTTGTGGCAGGTACTCAAAATTTGTTAGGCTCCTTTTTTTTTCTTTCCTTTGTGTTTTAAAATTTTTTCAATTATGTGCCTCACTCTCAGTATTAAATTTGTCCTGTTTTTTTCCTCTTCTCTCTCTTTCTTTCTTCCCTCCTCTTCTTCCTCCTCCTGTTCCTTCTCTTCTTCCTCCTCTTCTTTTTCTTCTTCTCCTCTCCCTCTCCCTCCTCATTTTTTTTTTTTTTTGCATCATCCTTCTTGTAAAAATCACTCCATCTGAGTAGTCATTTTATCTGCCCCTCAAATATAACTAGGTAAACATCCTGGAAACTGGCCTTTCCTTCATAAATGGATTGACACTGTCTAGTCTTATTGAGGCCAATGTAGCAAAGATGGGTTCTAGATTTATTAATATTAATAAAATGGGTTTTAGACTTATTTTTATTTGAACTTATTTGGTAGAGATGGGCCTGCCAAATAACTTAAAGAAGTAATTTCCAAAAAGAGAGGTGTGGGAACAATGGTAGAAGAGTCAGCTCTCCAAATGGTGATAAAAGGAAGAAAGGGTATGTAAAGACTATCTCAGTAAAAATTAGTTTCTGAAGAGAAAAAAAAGGTGAAATAAACACGGAGAACAATTCTTAGACCTTGGCGAAATGGGAGAAATGGGAAGTTGCTACAGCCAGAGCTCAATGACTATGAAGAGAGTTCTCCAGTCTGGAACCAAACAAAATGCTTCTTCCTTAGTTCCTTTTTCCTCCCTCCCTCCCTCCCTCACTTGTTTCCTTCTTCCCTCTCAGGGCCTCCTGCATGCTAGGCAAGAAAGCTCTCATTTCTTAACTTTAGACCAATATCCCTGAAAAACATAGATGCAAAAATCCTCAATAAAATTCTGCCAAATAACATACAAAAACATATTTAAAAGTGCATCATGGGGCTGGGATAGTAGCTCAGAGGGAGAGCGCTTGTCTCACATGCATGAGGCACTGGGTTTGATCCTCAGCCCCACATAAAAAATAAAATAAAGATTATTGTGTCCACCTATAATTAAAAAAGTAAATATTTTTTAAAAAAGGATAGTGCATCATGATCAAGGTGGGTTCATCCCAGGGATGCAAGGTTGGTCCAATATATGGAAATCAATAAACATAATTCATCACATCAATAGACTTAAAGATAAGAATCATACGATCATCTCAATAGATGCAGAAAAATTTTTGACAAAATACAACACCCCTTCATGTTTAAAACTCTAGAAAAACTAGGGATAATAGGAACCTTCCTCAACATTGTAAAAGCTATATATGCTAAACCCAAGTCCAAATCATTCTAAATGGAGAAAAATTGAAAGCATTCCCTGTAAGAATTGGAACAAGACAAGGATGCCCTCTTTCACCACTTTTGTTCAACACTGTCCTAGAAACTAGCTGAGCAATTATACAAAAGAAAGAAATTAAAGTGATACAAACAGAAGAACTCAAACTATCAATATTTGCTGATGACATGATTTTATATATAGACGATCCAAAAAATTCTACCAGAAAACTTCTAGAACTAATAAATGAATTTAGCAATGTAACAGGATAGAAAATTACCAACCATGAATCAAATGTGTTCCTAAATATCGTGATGAATCCACTGAAAGAGAAATTAGGAAAACTACTCCATTCACAATAGCTTCAAAAGAATGAGGAATCAACCTAAAAAAAGAGGTGAAAGACCACTACAATTAAAATGAAGATGGAAAGCTCTCCCATGTTCTTGGATAGGCAGCATTAACATTGTCAAAAGGCCATACTCCCAAAACTGTCATATAGATTTAATGCAATTCCTATTAAAATCCCAATTACATTCTTCATAGAACTAGAAAAAGCAATCATAAGATTAATTTGGATAAATAAGAGACCCAGAATAGCCAAAGCAATCCTTAGCAAGAAAAGTGAGTCAGGAGGCATCACAATACCAGATCATAAATTATACTACAGAGCAATAGTAACAAAACTAGCATACTATTAGCACCAAAACAGAGACTTAGACCAATGGTACAGAATAGAAGAGACAGAGACAAACCCACATAAATATACTTATCTCATACTAGACAAAGACCAAAAACATGCATAGAGAAAAGATAGCCTCTTTAACAAACAGTGCTGGGAAAACTGGAAATCCGTATGTAGCAAAATAAAGTTGAACCCCTATCTCTCTTCCTGCACAAAATTAACTCAAAATACACGGAGGACTTAGGCACTAGAACAGAAACCCTGTGCCTAGTAGATAAAAAAATAGGCCCAAATCTCCATTATGTTGGCTTAGGAACTCACTTCCTTAACAAGACTCCTAAAGTACAAGGAGTAAAATTAAGAATCAATAAATGGGATGGAATCAAACTAAAAAGATTTTTATCAGCAAAGGAAACAATCAATAATGTGAAGAGAGAGTCTACAGAATGGGAAAAAAATCTTTGCCACCTGCACCTCAGATAGAGCATTAACCTCCAGGATATATAAAGAACTCAAAAAACTTAACACTAAAAAAACAAATAACCCAATTAATAATGGGCAAAGGAACTGTACAGACACTTCATGGAAGAATAAATACAATTGACCAACAAATATATAAAAATATGTTCAACATCTCTAGTAATTAGAGAAATGCAAATCAAAACTAAGATTTCATCGCACGCCAGTCAGAATGGCAGTTATAAAGAACACAAACAACAATATTGTTGGTGAGGATGTGAGGGGAAAAGGCACACTCATACATTGCTGGTGGGACTGAAAATTGGTGCAACCACTATGGAATGCAATATGGAGATTCCTCAGAAAACTTGGAATGGAACCAACATTTAACCCAGTCATCCCACTCCTAAAGGACTTAAAATCAGCATACTACTTCCATGTATAAATAATAAGAAAAAAAATTTTAAAGGAAGTTCTTATTTCTTTTTTCCCCCACATTTTTTATTGGTGCATTATAGTTGTACATAATGGTGGGATTTGTTGTTACTTATTAGTCCACGCACACAATATAACATTATCCTTCCCTACCACTTTCTCCCCTCTCTCTCCACCTCCCATTCCCTGGTCCCTTTCCTCTATTCTACTGATCTCCCTTTGGAAAGGCCTCATTTCTTTTTATAATATTTATTTTTTAGTTATAGGTGGACACAATATCTCCATTTTATAGTGCTGAGGATCGAACCCAGTGCCTCATGCATACTAGGCGAACGCTCTACCTCTGAGCCACAACCCCATCCCCTAGAGAAGCCTTATTTCTTGAGGCCAGAAAAATTATTAGGGGGGCAGCTCTGTACTAGAAATGGAGAGTAGGATGAAGTAAGAAGCACATGAAAACTATCTGTAAAATAACGCTATGTATATTCACTGGTGCCTGTTTAACAAGCTGTGCTTCTAATTCTCTGCCCGTGTGCCATGATTTTATAGGCCTTCATGACAGGAAGCAGTTTCGGCATCATGCAACTGCTGCATTGCAGAGACTTGAGGGAAAGAATGCTGCCAAAGTGATCACAGGCAACAGCCTGAATCCCAGAGGTACCATCTTCAGGAGGAAAGCTCCCAGGCTTTCATATGGGCATTAGGAAGATATCCAAGCAGCAGTGAAATAGCAAGGGAGATTCAGTTCGGGAATTTCCTGGGTGTGTTCTGCTATTTCTGAGAAATGTCATTAGATATATTGCATGATTCTAGTGCAGCATCATGTGAATATACAAATGATAGACCATAGTCTCTGCTTACAAAAAAGAAAATGTATAACACAAAGAGAAATTCTGTGACAAGCAGATAAGCATGGAAATGGTTGTTAGGTTCCTCCGCAGATTCCAAGCCATTTCTTGGCTTATGAGAAATCCACCATTCTTCTTCCTATTTTCTTCTCCTAGGACCATGGCTTATAAAGCCCAGGAAATTGGTGGCATCTATTTCCCTTTTTACCCTATTACTTCCAAAAAGACTTCATAGTAAAGCCATACCAGATGTGGAGGGCTGGCAAGATTGGGATATTTGAGAGTCCAGCTGGCATGGTAAATGTGACTAATGAGGGACTATGATTAAGACAACTTGCAGGCAGCCCTACTTGCTTTTGCTGCTTGCCTATGCAGATTTTCATGGTTCGAAGTTGAGCATGTAGTGCCTCAGTTTAACTTTGTAAGTAATAGTCACTTCCTCTATTAAATAATTAAACACAGATCCAGGGTCTGGGGGGGAAAAAAAAACTAAAGTAAAGGCAACCAAGAATTTAAATGGTTGTGGAAACCATTGCTGAACTTTCAGATAACATTGAAAATTTCCAGATTTCTCCAGGCACACAACTGCTTTGATGTTGAGGAACACGGAAATGACTTTGGCTTTTTCACAGATTAAATATATTTAGTCTCCAGGAACTAGGTTACTAAGTGCCAGAGGGATCCAATCGAGGGCTGCTAATGTTGAACATTATAGAGCTGCAGTGAGTGGTTCCCAGCTTCTCTCCTGCACTTTATATGATACTTTTATATCTCGTACTATGTGATGGTATAATGTCTATTACAAAAAAACACATGAAGGTCCCCTAACTAGGCCCACACCTGCTGGAACATAAGGACCTGTGGTCCTCATTACTCTGTCCTTGTCATCTAACAGAGCATAGCAAGGTTGGCCCCTAGGAGGGGCTTTTTCACTTTTTCACTTGCTTTTTCACTTTTTCTTTGTTTTTCCTAAATGAGGTCTCCCTAAGTTGCCTAGGCTCTGGAACTCCTGGACTCAAGTGATTCTCCCACCTCAGTCTCCCAAGTAGTATGGGTGGGTACCACACCCAGGCTTCCATAACAGGCTCTTAACATGTTGAATCAATTAAAAGACAGTGATTCATCCCTTTTATCTCACTCACTGAGGAAATGCATCTCCTTTATTTGAGATGACACACAGGTCTCCTGAGATAGGATTGTCAACTCTGTTTTGCCTTCAAATACAGTGAGTGGGAGGGAATAAGTGCTACCAATGAGCAGAATGGATCACGACAATAGTGTGTGTGGTTTTGGGGGATAGTATTTTTTTGGTTTGGGCTTTTTTCTTTTTTTTTTTTTTTTGGTGGGGGGATTGAATATAGGGATGCTTCACAACTGAGCTACATCCTCAGCCTGTTTATTAATTTTTTAAAAAAATTTGAGACAGGGTCTTGCTAAGTTGCTAAGGCTGGCCTTGAAACTGCTGGCCTTGTACCACTGTGCCCAGCTGGCATTCTTATTTTCCAATAAAACCCAGTGCCATGTGACTTCTTCCCCTACCAACCCACTGAAGTATTTTGGGGAGTGAGTAGTGTCTTTCTAATTAATAGATTTGGCTATTTCAGGTCATTACTTAACCACTCATAATGTTTGATATTGTTGAACATATCCTCCTTTTTTGTTTACAGTAATTTTTTAAAAAAAAATTAAATCAAATAATAATTTATGTCATTAAAGAAGTCAGATTTATCAAACAATTTCTTGGGTAGGCACTTTCAGTTAATTGAATGGTTTGTTTTTCGTATATATATTTTTTATTGGTGCACATTGAATGGTTTCTTAAGAAACAGACTTGCATAGCCTATATCTAAGCTATGAGCTTTTGCTACCTTATCTTGATTTATGGTGTTTTGTTGCTGGTGCCTTCCTATTATGATAGGTAAGACAACTCTCTTTTTTCCCTCCCTGGCCCCATCCTTCCAATATAGTTACAGGTTTATAGTCTTTGCTAAGTTAAGTAGTGTTTTAATCAGCTTTTCCTCTGCTGTGACTGAAAGACCCAACTAGAACAACTGTAGAAGAGGGAAAGTTTATTTATGTAGAGGAAAAAACAATTGTAGAAGAGGCTCGTGGTTTCAGAGGTCTTAGTCCATAGAAGGCAGGATTCATTCCTTGAGTTTTGAGGTGAGGCTGTACATCATGGAAGAAGAGTATGGTGGAGGGAAGTGACTTCAGACCTGCTACCAGGAAGCAGAGAGAGAGATTCCCTTCACCACTAGACAAAATATATATCCCAAAGTCACATCCCCAATGATCCACCTCTTCTAGCCACACCATACCCACCTTCAGTTACATACTCAGTTAATTCCTATCAGGGGATTAATTCACTGATTGGGTTAAGACTCTCATTTCTCCTCTAAACCTTGCATTGTCTCACACATGAGCTTTGGGGGGACACCTTGTATCTAAACCATAACAAGTAGTATGTTATAATGGTGTTTTTTTCTGCAAACAATATATTTTGATTTTCTAAAGTTAATAATTGCCTTTTAAAATTGTGTTTCATTTTTAATATACTTATGCCAGTCTCTCCCACACCATTTAGTGGCTTCTCAGAAAATGACTTTTAGTCTGCTTAGGCTGCCATGACAAAATGCCATAGACTGGATGACTTAACAGAGATTTATTTTTCACAGTTCTGGAGTTTGGAAAGTCAAAGAGCAAGGTTCTGGCAGGGTTTGGGTTCCAAGAAGGGCTATCTTTTTGACTTGTAGATGTTTGCTTTCTCCCTATGTCCTCATGGAGAGGTGAGAGAAGGAGATCTGTGGTGTCTCTTTCTTTTTACAAAGATGCCAGTTTTGTGGGGTCAGGGCACCACACTTACAACTTCATTTAAATTTAATCACCCCCTGAAGACTCAGACTGCAATACAGTCACATGAGGGGCTGGGTTTCAGATATGAATTTGGGGGAACATAGTTCAGGCACAGCAATCACAGCTCCAGTTTTACCCTGGAAAACTCCTTCTAGAAGCTTTTGTCCTTTCGTCTAATCTGAGTTAGTAGCTCCTGAGATCCACTTCACAGCTTTTCTGGGGAAATCCTGGATTTCCCATCCTCTTTTTAAAAAATCAACTTTAAGTATAATTGACATACAATAAAATGTAACACTTTTTTGGGGTGTGACACTGGTACTGGTATTAACCTCAGCACTCTACCACTGAACTACACCCCAACCCCCAAAATGCTTGTAATATACCACTTTTAAGTCCACAGGTTCTGTGAGTTTTGACAGATGTAAACATTCATACAGCCATTACCACAATCAAGATGCAACACATTTCCATCACCGCCCCCCCCCGAAGTTTCTTTGCTGTTGGTCCTTGCTGCTCCTCCACTCCAAACACCTAGCACATACTGCACCCTCCCTCCAGCCCCCGAGAGTTATTAATCCACTTTCTGTCTCTATAGATTAGTTTTCTTTCTAGAACTTCATAAAAAAGGAATCATACAGTCTATATTCTTTTGTGTGTACTTGTATGATACCCTTTTACTCAGCCAGCATGATATTTTGGGAATTCATCCATGTTGTTACATATGTTTTTCTTATTATTTATTTGTGTGTGGGTCGGATTCTGTGTTTCCTAGATTCCATATATTCCTGGTTGATTTCCTTATTTTGGTAGAGCACATTCCTGAGAAGGGTTACATAAAAGGTAAGTATTTGAGGGTTTGCTAGTCTGAAAATATATTTATTCTGCCTTCTCATTTGATTGATTGACTTTTATTTTTATCTATTTATTTATTTTTTTGTGATGGTGCTGGGGATTGAACCCAGGCCTCACACATGCTAGACAAGTGCTTTACTACTAAGCCACAATCCCAGCCCTTCATTTGATTGATATTGATAGTTTGGTTGGGTATATAATTCTAGCTTGAAAATAATTTCCATGATTGCTGTTGAGAAATCCAGTGACAGTCAACATCTCAGTCCTTTGTGACTTGATCCTATTCTTCTCTAAGTTTTCTGGATCTTTTCTTTATCCTCTGTGTTCTAAAATCTCATTTTGATGGACCTGATATATGTGTGCTTGAGTTCCGGTCCTGAGAACTTGATAGTCTCTTTAAACCGGGGGTTGCTACCTTTCAGTTCTGAAAGATGTTCTTATATTTGACAACATTCTTCTTGCATTGTGCCCCCATTCATTGTGTTTTAGATCTCCTGGTTAATCCTGTAGTTATATTTCTTATAATTGCCCTTTTCTTAGGGAACCCTAATTTTTGTTTGTTTGTTTGTTTTTATTTTACTTTTAGTTGTTGATGGACCTTTATGTTATGTTATTTATTTATTTATATGAGGTGCTGAGAATCAAACCCAGTGTCTCACACATACTAGGCAAATGCTCTACCACTGAGCCACCACCCCAGCCCTGATTTGTTTTTGTTTGGATTTGTTTTTGCTTTAAATTCTATTCTCTGGATATTTTTTCCCTTTCTTTTTGTATTTTATTGTCCAATGTTACTATTCAGGTTATATCTGCTATCATATCTTTGTTTTTTAAAACTTGTCCTTATTCTCTGATCTTAAAATAGTATCCTATTTATGTTTCATGGAAACATCTTTCTGTTATATTGGCATTTTGAAGCTCCCCCCCCCCCGCTTTGTCTCTTTTTGTGTGTTTTCTGTTTTTCCCTCAGTCTCAGTGATAACATTCCTGTGTGTTTTCTTTTTTTTTCCCTCAGTCTCAGTGATAACTTTCCTGGGATGGGTGAACTTTGGTGGTCTCCTGTTGGTGTTTAATGACTGGAACTATCAGGCTGATCACAGTGTCTACACCACAGGCTAGCCTGTGGCAGTCTCCTGATATGGATAAATCTGTAGGTCTTCCCCTGAAGCCACTTGGTTTCTGTGGGTAAGGCCCCTCAAAACTCTTGCCTTGGAATTCAGGCCTGACAGGGTATCTGAGCGTGCTCAGGAACTGGCCTGAGGAGCTGGTTCCCCTCTATCTGCTCTAGTCTGGCCTTCCTCCTCCCTCACTGTGTATGTTATTCCTATGTCTGCAGGTGTTATCAAGGGGTTCTGCACCTCTGTGTGCCCAGGCACAAGCCCAGCACTCCTACAACCAGGCATTTAGAATGAATGAATTTACTTGGCATAAATTTCATAACTGTTCTACATGGTATGGTACTTCATGAAATAATAATGCCCAAAGCTAGATGTTCTGTGACTATTATATTAAGTTTATTTTATGACTGAAGTAAACATTTCATTATACAGATTTTTTAAAATTGGTATGGGAAATTAAACCCAGGAGCAGTTTACTGTTACACCCCCTACCCTTTTATAAATTTTTGAGACAGGATCTTGTTAAGTTGCTGAGGTTGGCCTCAAACTTGCCATCCTCCTTCCTTAGCCTCCCAAATCACTGGTGCTACAGGCATGCACTTTATAGTCTTTTAATAGGCTCAAAGCCTATATTTTTTAAAAAAAAATCCTTTTGCAATGCTGGGGACTGAACCAGCGGTCTCACACACACTAGGCTAGTTCTCTACTACTGAGATACATTTCCAGTCCCCTCCACCTACAATTTTTATTGTCTTGTTATAGGATATAGAACTGTGGGGCCTCAGTTGTCCTTTAGTCTTTGTGTTAAGAGAGCATCCAGGATTGATTTTGGAAGATAAATTTAACCATTCCCTCAGGAACTTCCTCAGTTCACTTTCAAGAGGAGGGAAGAGGCTCTGTAACCAGGTCACTGATGCCTGTCCCAGTCCAGTGGCAGCTAAAGCCTATGGCTCCTCATCTCACAGGCAGCACAGAATGGTTGTCCCTGGATTCTGCTGGGAAGTGCTGCCCAGAGCTTGCCATAAGTGTCTATCCAAAGCTGAGAGAAATGGTACATTTGGCCTTTTCTAAAGCTGTGTGATCCAGCCACTTATCGAAAGTATCATTCTGGCATGAGAACTTTTAAGATTTTGGTGGGGTCTGATAGATGCCATGTCTCAAAATAATGATAATTTTATTATAATTATTATTATTATTACTACTACTGCTACTACTTGATAATGGCAAAAAATATCTAACTCCAATTGCTCACTTATTATGTACCAGGTATTCTTTTTTTTTAATATTTCTTTTAGTTGTCAATGGACCTTTATTTATTTATATGTGGTGCTGAGAATCAAACCCAGTGCTTCACACATGCTAGGCAAGCACTCTACCACTGAGCCACAACCCCAACTCCTCATGTATTCTTTTGATCCTGCTGTAGCTATTAACCTTTATGTGTATTAACTAAGTTAATGCTTGCACCAACTCTATGAGGAAGGGATCTACTATTATCATTCCTTTTTTTGCATATGTGGAAATGAGCCTTGAGAGATAGCCAGAGGATCAGAGCTGACAAGCAGAGGAGCCAGGATGTAACCAAGGTAGCTTGACTATGGCATCTAATGCCTACCCTTTATTTTGTCCATTTTCCCACACTATGCTCACAGGCTGTACCCACAGTGCACCCAACCTGGAACAGGTTCAAAACCCTACTCTGGATACTTGGGGATGCCTCTGGGCTGAGCAGGTTCAGAGAGCTGACTACCTGAGCAGAAGGTCTTGGTCCTCCAGATACTTACTTGAACCACCTAGGACCTTAGGAGCAGCAGCCTATAGGACCCACTGCAGTCTCTTCTCTAGAAAAATTGTGTCAGTTTACAAAGCTCCATAACAAAGTCCAACAGACTAGAGGGCTTAAAAACAGGAATCTATTACCTTGCAAAATATGGAGGCTGGAAGTCTGAAATCGAGGTGTCAGCAGGGTTGGTTCCTTCTGAGGACCTGACAAAAGGATCTGTCTAGGACCCTCTTCTTGGTGTATAGATGGCCCTCTTCTCCTGTGTCTCATCATTTCTCTTCCTTCTGTCCATGTCTGCATCCAAATTTCCCCCTTTTGACAAGGATGCTAGTCTTTAAGAAGGACTAAGGTCCATCTTAACAGATTAAACTAATTACTTCTATAATGATCCTACTTCCAAATAAGGTCAGATTGTGAGATCCTGGGGTTAGAACTGCAGCATAGAGATTTTGAGGGGATATAATTCAAAACATACCAAGGATCCACAGGGGAAATTTCTGATCTTTAAATTAATAATACAGTTTCAAGAGCAATTGGTTTGCTTTAAAAAAAATTAAACACTAGGAGTCATGTGACTGATCAAAATATAGCTGCACTTCAGTTTCATTGAAGCTTAGAGACAAGTATATCCCCCTTGGCAAGTATATGGGATTTCATACTATGTAGTATTAGGCCTTAATTCTTTGGGGCACTATTTATGTAATTTCTTACCACTGTCTAATTATGTTAATTTGCACTATTTATATATAACCTGATAAACCACTTTAAATTTTTTTTAGAATGGCCAGCTATATAATTAGAAGGAATTCTTTCCTGCTTCTTAAGCCCAATTTTTATTTCTTCCTTTCCCTCCTTTTATTAGCTAATATATTGCTAATTCCCTTTCTTTCCTCTTCTTCATAGTCTTAGAGCATCCTCTAATTTTTGAAGCCCTTATTAACATGGGGGGAGTCATTAGGGAAGCTTTGCTTTTTGCCTCCATTTCTGAAGGTCATTTTTCCTTCTGAGGGAAAAGTTCTTAACTCTCATTTGTAGGGCTCATGACCTTGAACAGAAGAAACATCGAGAAGAGACTGTTTCCTGGAACCTGCCTCCTTCGGTGATGGGAAAGACCTGTCCTGGTTTCCCTCTTCTCCCTACCAAAATGAGCCCCTGAAAAATTAAACCTGATACCTGACGCCTGATGGAGGACTGGACTGGGTTCCCCAATTTGTGAAGAAGAAAAAAGAAAGTGACTTGGTAGAGCAATAGAAGGTGAGACCTGGGATAGGTGTGATGGCCCACATCTGTAATCCCAGTGACTTGGGGGGCTGAGGCAGGAGTATCACAAATTCTAAGCTAGCCTCAGCAACTTATTGATTCCCTGTCTCAAAATAAAAAATAAAAGGGGATGTGGCTGGGTGGTTAAGATTCCTGGATTCAATTCCTAGTATAAAATAAAATAAATTTAAATTTAAAAGTTGAGATCTGGGATGGGGTGACAAAAAATGGGAGTGATCAAGGCAACAGTTTCCATGATTATTTTGGATTGATTCTAAGATTTAGGTATTCCATCTTCTCTGTCTTTGCATGGCCTTTAGCCCTTACAGCAGTTTTCTTGAATGATGGTGCTCTTTGCTGTCTTTTTACAGCTATTGTCAACAGGGCTCCCTCAGTCATTACTCACCTGGGTTCCCATTCTTTACTCATCTGAGAAAAGAACCTAATTGTTGCCATTGGCAATGTGGTTCAGGGGCTGCAAACTCAATTAAGGAATGAAAAGTGAAAAATGAAATGAAAAAAAATGATGGGCCTCCCCAGCTTGCCTCCTTTCCTTTCCAGAAGTAAGAAGGCCAGGGAAGGGATTGTGATGGAAAGTGAATCGTTGGGAGGGAGAATACAAGTTTCCTGTGCTGATCAACAAGGCCAGACCTGAAGAGATAGAGGATCTGGCGAGGGGCTGTGGCAACAACCTTGGAAAGTCCTGGTTTGAGTCTTCGTTCAGCTGCCTCGCCTTCTAGGAGGAGCAGGCCTGAGGAGGAAGTGAGAAGAGCACCCACAGCAGACCTGCCACATTCTGCAGCCCAAGTGTGCAGCCAAGCATATGCTTCGGTACGTGACATCAGAGGGTCTGGTATCTTAGGGAATTGGGGTGTAGCTCAGTGGTAGAGTACTTGCCTAGCAAGCATGAGACCCTGGGTTCAATATCCAGCTCTGAAAAAAAAAGTATTGTTATTTGGTACATATAACTTAACTGTTTCCTTGCTACTTCCTTTAGAAGAGGGAAAGGAGGGGAGAGGGGAGGGGAAGATGGTAAAATTATTGGACATTACTACCCCTGTGTATGGGTATGATTGCACATTCTACATCATGTACAACCAGAGAAATGAAAAGTTGTGCTCCATTTATGGAAAAAAAAAGTTGCTCCATCTGCTTCACAACTTTCTATTGATAAAGAGCTTCCAATCTACAGACTCTGTGGCTCCCCAGGCCCAAAGCTTGAACTCTCATTGCTATCTTTGCAGGCTGGGACAGGCCCCTGGAGAGGCCTGTTGCCCCAGAGCACCAAGGCATAGCCGTTCTGGGCCATAGATTCCCATAGAAGCTGTGATGGAGGAAGATAGAGGTGGGGCAAGCTAGAGCACCCTGTCCTTTGACTCCCTTATGGCAGTTTCTTTTCTTCCTGCTCATATTTTCATTTGTATGGAGTGCAGTGAGGTATATATGGCTCTGACACTTCTCAAATTTAAAAATACCTGGATTTGGGGCTGGGGTTGTGGCTCAGTGGTAGAGCACTTGCCTAGCATGTGTGTGGCACTGGGTTTGATTCTCAGCACTGCATATAAATAAATAAAATAAAGGTCCATTGACAACTAAAAAATATTTTTAAAAATACTTGAATTCATTCAAGCCTTCTGATTTCTATTGAAAGTAGGTTTCCTTCCTCCTATTTTTCTCTTTTTCTCTCTCCTCATTCTCTAAATCTCACAATAGAGAATATCTGGCTTAGCCTCTGTCTCTCCCTTTGTGGGGATGTGTGTCCTCTGACATGCTCTCCCCAGCTAAGTGATCTTTGCCATGCTAAGATCAGCATTCAGGGGCAATAGCTTTTTTACGGCCACCAAGCTCTCTAAAGGAGTTGGATTAGAGGCTGAACCTGACTAATGGGAGGAGTTGCAGCTGTGGGTATCCCTTTGAACTTGTAGAGTTGTGGTGGCTTGGGTAGTCCCATGGCCCCTGGTAGATGAGAGGCATGTGGGATGATGTTACCTTGCTTCAGATGTATGCATTTGCAGCCACTCCCTGTTCCCTCAGGCTCTTGGGCCATGGTAAGATTCAAAGTGCAGAGAATATTTTGGGATGTTAAAGTCCCCTCTTTGAAGTTCCCTACTTATGACCAGATTTATTATTGTAGTTGGGTACACTCCCAACTGACCCAATTTGTGCACAAAGTACAGAAGAGGAACTTTGGCAGGGAAGCCTGCTTGGCTCCCTCAGCTCCTGGCAGGTACGTAGAGGCAAGATGGCCCAAGTGCCATCTTGTTCCTGTCCCCATGCCTTTGTCTTTCTGATCCAGACATAGAAGGACAGTGGTTCTGAGGCAGGATGAATAATGGGAGCACAATCCCTTCCCTGGCCTTCTTCTGCAAAGGAAAGGAGGCAGGCTGGGGAGGCCCATCATTTAACCAGCACAATTTGTTGATATCTTTCTTTCTCCTGTCTTTGTGTGAACTAACACATGAAAACCCCAGGTTCTGTGCAGCTTATCAATGACTTCTTCACGGAGATACAAAGAAACAAACGCTGTAGGCATCTGGACCATGTGTGGCTGAGCAGTTCAGGGAAAGGGGGCAGGGAGGAAGGGACAGAAACACTATGGTGAGGTCAGGCCAGGGACACGGAGATAAATACTATAAGTATCTTCAGTGGAAATAATGGGACAGCAGGCTTTGGTTCCCTCCTTAGTCCCCTTCCTTGGAAAAGAGTATTTCAGCTTTCTAGGCCAGTGTCAAGTCCTAGTCTCTGATTTGGAAATGGTTTTACAGTCCCCTTGTGGAGAATATTAAATACCAGAATGTTCTGATGAGACCCCAGTAAGCAGTGCTTGGACAAGTCTTGGATATGAGGTGTTCCCCAAGAGCTCATGTTTAAGACAAGGCAAGAAGGTTTAGAGGAGAAATAATTTGGTTATGAAAGCCTTAACCCAATCAGTGAATTAATCCCCTGATGGGATTAACTGGATGATGACTGAAGCGGTAGGGTATAACTGGAGGAGGAGGGTCATTGAGGGTATATATTTTGTATTTGGCAAGTGGAGCTTCTCTCTGCTTTCTGATCATCATGTTTCCCTCTACCACACTCTTCTGCGATGAGGTTCTGCCTCAGCTCAAGCCCTGAGGAATGGAGCCTGGGACCTCTGAAATAGGGATTCTCCAAATAAACTTTCCCTCCTATAAAATTGCTCTGGTCAGGTCAGCTGAAAAAAAAAACTGACTAAAATAGGTTTTATAGACACTGCCACTTGGGAACAGGTCTAGATGTTATCATATTCACTTTTGGCCCAGAGACTGTCATGGCCCTTCTTGTCTTTGCTCTGTACACCTGTACTACCAACAGAGAAGAACACAGATAAGGAAGATAAGCTGAAGAGAAGGAGCAGGAGATCCAGGCTGCCTTCCTCTTCTACATCCTCCGGGACAAAATCTTAGTGGAGGCGGAGGATCTGGTGAGGGGCTGTGGCAGCTACCTGGAAAGTCCTGGTTTGAGTCTCCTTTCAGCTGCCTCACCTTCTAGGAAGAGCAGTGGAATTTATTGTATATTCATATATGCACATGATATAACAATGTAATTTAGCCAATATTGTACCCCAGTACTTGCCCTTTCCCCCTCATCCTCCTTCCCCCTAGTCAAGGATAGAAATTTAAAAGAAAATGTTTTCAAGAGAAAAACATCAGGTAACACTTAAAAGTAAGCCAATCAGAATTACTTCTTATTTCTCAGCAGATACTCTATAAGCCAGAAAAGTAATTTTCAACCAAGATTGCTATATCCAGCAAAGCTATCTTTCAGAATTGAAGAAAAAATAAAAATCTTCCAAGAGAAGCATAAACTTAAAGAATTTATGACTGCTAAGCCAGCACTACAGAAAATGTTTATCAATATTCTTTTAACTGGAAAATCTTTTTAACAACACACAAAGTTCTTTTTTATTTTATTATCCCCAATACCATTCCTCCACCCTCACTTGGGATAGAGTTTATCAAATCCATTTGGCTGATAAGGAAACCAAGGGACAGAGAGCTCAGACAGCTTTTTCAGAGCCACACAGCTGAGAAATAGCAGCTCTACAACCAGAAGCTAGGGCTGCCTTATAGTCTATCAGTGGTTTTCACTGTTGAAAGGAATCATGGAGGCCTTAGAGACTACCTTGGGTGTTGAGATAAGACTCAGCAGCAGGGATTCCACTCTCCTCCCTTATCCCAACCTTGGTTCCTTCTGGAATTAGGTCAGTTCTAGTTTTATGTGTTTCACATACTAAACATCCTACATAAAACACCTGAGAAAAGTACTAGTATTAAGCTGTAGCTTCTTCTCTTGAATGTCCTATGCACAGTCCAAAAGGAAATAAATCAGTTCACATCAGGATTTAGCTGGATTGAGTAAGTTTGCTACAGGACAAGCCTCAGCACTACTCCTTCAGCTGGTAGTGCTCTCCTACCCAATGCTGTTGTCCATGACCACCTGGCAGGGCACAGGCATCCAACTGCAGGGCTAGGTGGTCATCACTGAGGAAGCACACAATCAGATCAGTGTTGTCAGGGATATCCAAAGCATGGAGGTCAGCAGGTCCCAGTTGGGTGGGCCTCTCCCTACCTGGGCCTGCCATAGGACAGAGGTACATAGTCATTCTTCTAAATATCTAGACCAGGCTGATAACACCAACCTGTTTGAGGTAGAAGCCATCACCTTTTGATATTAACACATCAAGTTTCCTTCTTATCACCACCTGTGGGCAGACAGCACATTTAGACTAAGGAAGGAATAAAAAGCAAATTCATTCTGCCCTCAAGCAGTCCAAGGCCTGAGGATCTAAAATGTATACATATGTGATTACTTAAATCAATATATCAGCAAGAACAAAATGATCTTCCGTTTATGGACAGGGGTTACAGAGCTTTACAACTCAGGCACAAATGGATACTCTCAGTTCTTCCCCAGCCTTTTCCATCTCTCTTCTGGCACAATCTTTCCTGTGGGCTTTTGGACAGAGGATTTTGTGTTTGAGACCCAGGTTCTATATTGGGGCTGAGCAGGGTGAACACTTAGCTGGGTCTGCTTAACTCTCCGCCATCTTCCCACTGGTGCCTTGGTTTGGATGGCAGCTTCAGACCTTTGCATACCTGGTTGTATGTAACCAACACTCCCCATGATGGGGTATGGCCTCTGTCACTGGAATCACAGTCTAGTAATTCTAAATTGATAACTATAACTGCCTACGTGGATGGAGTACTTACTATGGTCTGAGTGCTGTGCCATTTGAGAACAAGGGAAACTGAGACTCAGGGAGATTACTTGTGCTTACAGAAACAAGCTACCCACCAGTGCACCAATGGTGAATGGCAAAGCCCATGTTTGAACCCGAATGATTCCTCACCTTCCTGCCTGCTTTATTTCCTCAAACCAGCTTTTTCCAACTTACCCATTTTGGTCATTGTCACTGGCATTATCCCCTTAGACTGACTGGAAATGTGAGTCATCCTTGACACCTTTGTCCCTTTTGTGCTCCACATCCAAACAATTGCCAGACCCAGTGGCCTAAAATAGCTCCTGAATAACCCAGCTTTTCACTCCCACATCTACAACTTCTGTGCAGATCTTTTCTTTTGTCCCCCGCCCCTTCTTCTTCCTGGCTGCCTCTCTCCCTTTCTTTTAATTTCCTTTACAAAGGACAAGTGAGTGAACCTTAACTGAAGATGTCCTCTTTGTAGAAACCTTTATAGGCTCCGGTCTCAATGTTCAGAGCTAAGCTCAGGCACTGAGCTCCTCATATTGTTCAAGCCACTAAGTGCACTCCAGCCTCCCCCATAGACAGCCCCAGACCTCAGTCACCTCCTTTTTGCCTTTGCTTGTAGGATTTTTTTTCTTTTTAATCTAGCAGTTAATTCTTCAAGGCCCAGTTTAGATGCTGTCATGAGGAAGGACAACAAAGGGGATGTAACTTCTGTTGCACAACCTTAGAGAGATCAGAGCCTTTGAGATGCATTTGTAAGGAGGCCATATCTGTGAGGCTTGCACCATGGGGGAGCACTGTGTTGTGAGGAAGGTGGCAGAGGCAAGGAGTGGACAAGGCTACCTGCTAGGAGGCTTTGGGCTCCTCCAGAGGAAGCAGTGAGCCATGCTCCCAGGGTGATAGAAGGTGGCTGTCTTTTTCTAAAATTTAGATTATAGCTGCTTCTTTTTCACATGTGCCTGTCACTGCCCTTGGGTTTGCAGGTGCAGTGGTACTGTGAATGTACCCAGGAGGGAGCCAACTTTACCCTGTCCTGCTGCCTTCACTGTTTCCCTGGGCTGGGGCGAGTAGCTGCGGGCCCTCTGGGGTCTCCTGCTCACAGTTTTTTCTTATTTCTCTCCACTGCTCCTTCTCCTCCTGACTTAGCTCTTTGGTTTAATAGAATGCTAAGGAGCAATTCAAATGAGCTTGGTTTCAGCACTTCCTACAGAACCTGCAGCCCAGGTGGCCAAGGGTGAGTCAGGAAGGTGGGAAGGAAGAACCCGTCCATGGGACCTGGGGAAGAATGTGGATCTGGCCTCAGGGAGCATCCTCCCCATCCTGTTCTGAATGGCTCTAGCAGCCCCCGTGGAGGAGGGTCAAGTCAGGGCCCTGTGACCTGTTCCCCTGCTTATGCACATTGAATGCTTCCTTTTAACTCTCACCACTGCCACCCAGGATGGCAGGGTCATCCTAAGTCATCAAAGTAATTAGCTACTTACCCAGCCTGGCTCACTTCCCTTTCTGGACCAAGGGGGCCAGGCCTGAAAGGGCTCTCTACACATCCTGCACCTGCCTGGGTTAAAATGAGGAAGCATGAAATGGCTGGCCTCCAGGGTCTGGGGCAAGCAGTGGCCCTTAGAGAACAGGATACATAGGTGCAGGGACATCTCAGGTACAGTCACTGGAGGACAGTAGCATCAAGGTTAGGTGGTCTTGGGTTTGGTTCCAAGTGTTGTGTAACTTGGACCAGTTTTGGTCTCTGTGCTTGAGTTTCCTCATGTGGAATGGGAAATTATAAGACTATCTACCTCAGAGGGTTGTTCTGGAGGTGAAAGGGGGTTGATTTAAACAAAAAATGCAAACTCATGTTCCTTCTGCCTGGACTCAACTGGAGACCCCTGTGCTCAGGCTGGACCCACCCCTTCCCCATGTGTTTGTCCCTTCATTCAGGCAGCTTCAATTAGAGCAGCTTCAAATTCTTGCTTCTGAATCTAGCTGTGCATTTTGCCCAGGTGGTAAAGGAATGTCAGGCAGTGGTCATTGCAGGTGGCACCGTGCATCCAATAAGGACACGAGTCCCAGGCTCTTATACCCCATTTATTGCAGTGGGACAAGGGAAGGATGCAGGAAGTGCTATCGGGCCTCTTTCCTGTCTCTTGGGCCTCCAAACCAGGAAAGGGTCAGCTTGGGCCAGCCCAGAAGTGTCCACCAAGTGTCCACTGTGCGTCTCCCTGCCAGTGACCTTCAGGCTGGTGGGGGGCATGGGCACCCTGGCTGCTTGGGTCTTTCTGCAGCTAGGGGATCCGATTTCTCCCAGAGAAAGACTCTCAGTTGACTCCCTGTCATTCCTTTCTTCCACCAACCAGAGAGGGATCAACCTTCTCTCACTTGTATCATCTTAAATTGTAATATGTATTTAAAAAAAAGAATTATATTCATCGTAGGAAGTACAGACAAGCAAAAGTGGGAAAATAGATTATAATTTCACTAACAGAGGATTCATGTTGGTATATATCACTGTAATAGTCTTTCTACACATAATTCTTACATATGAGCATATGTATTTTAAAAAACAAAACAAAATGGTATTATCTCTACATGCTATAGTAATAATTTGCTTTTTTGCTCAGTTACAAAATATCGTAAATCTTTTCTCCTGTCAACAAGTATAGATTTATTCTACCATACTCTGTTTTTCTTTGTTCTAGAGAGTTCTAAGATAAATCTAACGGAATCTCTGCCCATCGATCATTTTCTCAGTCTTCATGTCTTGAAGTCTTCACTGGTTGACATAAGGTTGGAATCCTAAAAGCAGTAGTTTCCAACTTCAGATGCTGGCTAGAATCACCCCTGAAGCTTTCCTATATTTCTGTTTTTCTATTTTGTGTCTAGATTCATGGATTCTTATCCTTTCAATGTATTAAAGTTGCTTGTAGTCTTTATTGTTTTTGATGCTCAAATCATCCCAAACTTGGCCCATAGGAGCTGCCTCCCATCCCCACCACTGCTGCCTCTGGTCCTTTGTACAGGATCCCCACAGTCTTGATGCCTTATTACTTTCTGAAACAACAGAATGTCTCAGATTGACGTGCTTGCCTGGCTCCAGAGCTGGAACATTCCTTTCTCCAAGTCCCTGGTTTCTTTCAGTGGGGGAATATGTTGAGATCTGGGTGTTAGTGATCCGAGGACTCCCAGATTGTTACTGTTTATGGGGCATTTCATAGTCCCATCCAGGAAATGTGTTTTCAAAAGCATGATCCACAGTGCTAATTCTGAATCAAAATGAAAGGATTAATTTATTTGACCTTATATTGTATCTCTTTTTCTCAGTGCAGTAGGAGTATGGTGGAATAAACAAATGTGTACTTACTGACAAGGAAAACATTTATAATGTTTCACTGTTGGGTGAACATTGACTTATTAACATTAGTATAACTATTTATTTGCTTTATCCTACAATATACTTTAAAATAATTTTGAAATTATAATACAATGTCATTTCTAAAAGTAAGTCTACTGATTGACATTGCATTTCTTTGCCTTTATTTATTTATTTATTTATTTTTGCCCTGTAAGAATAAAAGTCATCTGAAATCAGGGATTTCTCTGGGTGCTTATATCGTTCATAGGTAGCTGGGGTTTTGTTTTTGTTGTTTGATTTTGCTTGTGGTTTCAGTTTGTTTTCTTTTTTTTTTTTATTGGTCGTTCATAACATTACATAGTTCTTAATACATCATATTACACAGTTTGATTCACGTGGATTATGAACTCCCCCTTTTACCCCATATACAAATTGCTGTATCATATCAGTTTCCCTTCCATTGCTTGACATATTGCCTTTCTAGTGTCTGATGTATTCTGCTGTCTGTCCTATTCTCTACTATCCCCCCTCCCCTCCCCTCCCCTCCCCTTTTCTTTCTCTACCCCTTCTACTGTAAATCATTTCTTCCATTTGTATTATCTTGTCTTGCCCCTCCTTTCCTCTTATATGACATTTTGTATAACCCTGAGGATCGCCTTCCATTTCCATGCAATTTCCCTTCTCACTCCCTTTCCCTCCCACCTCTCATCCCTGTTTAATGTAAATCTTCTTCTCAAGCTCTTCGTCCCTACCCTGTCCTTGTTTACTCCCCTTATATCAAAGGAGTCATTTGGTATTTGTTTTTTAAAGATTGACTAGCTTCACTTAGCATAATCTGCTCTAATGCCATCCATTTTCCTCCAAATTCTATGATTTTGTCATTTTTTAATGCAGAATAATACTCCATAGTATATAAATGCCACATTTTTTTTATCCATTCATCTATTGAAGGGCATCTAGGCTGGTTCCACAGTCTTGCTATCGTGACTTGAGCTGCTATGAACATCGATGTAGCAGTGTCCCTGTAGCATGCTCTTGTTAGGGCTTTAGGGAATAGACCGAGAAGGGGAATAGCTGGGTCGAATGGTGGTTCCATTCCCAGCTTTCCGAGAAATCTCCATACTGCTTTCCAAATTGGCTGCACCAATTTGCAGTCCCACCAGCAATGAACAAGAGTGCCCTTTTCCCCACATCCTCTCCAGCACTTATTGTTGTTTGACTTCCTAATGGCTGCCAGTCTTACTGGAGTGAGATGGTATCTTAGGGTAGTTTTGATTTGCATTTCTCTGACTGCTAGCGATGGTGAGCATTTTTTCATGTACTTGTTGATTGATTGTATGTCCTCCTCTGAGAAGTGTCTGTTCAGGTCCTTGGCCCATTTATTGATTGGGTTATTTGTTATCTTATTGTCTAATTTTTTGAGTTCTTTGTATATTCTGGTTATTAGGGCTCTATCTGAAGTGTGTGGAGTAAAGATTTGTTCCCAGGATGTAGGCTCCCTGTTTATCTCTCTTATTGTTTCTTTTGCTGAGAAAAAACTTTTTAGTTTGAGTAAGTCCCATTTGTTGATTCTATTTGTTAACTCTAGCGCTATGGGTGTCCTATTGAGGAATTTGGAGCCCAACCCCACAGCATGTAGGTCGTAGCCAACTTTTTCTTCTATCAGATGCCATGTCTCTGATTTAATATCAAGCTCCTTGATCCATTTTGAGTTAACTTTTGTGCACGGCGAGAGATAGGGATTCAGATTCATTTTGGTGCAAATGGATTTCCAGTTTTCCCAGCACCATTTGTTGAAGATGCTATCTTTCCTCCATTGCATGCTTTTAGCCCCTTTATCAAAAATAAGATAGTTGTAGTTTTGTGGATTGGTTACTGTGTCCTCAATTCTGTACCATTGGTCCACCCGCCTGTTTTGGTACCAGTACCATGCTGTTTTTGTCACTATTGCTCTGTAGTATAGTTTGAAGTCTGGTATCGCTATACCACCTGATTCACACTTCCTGCTTAGTATTGTTTTTGCTATTCTGGGTCTTTTATTATTCCATATGAATTTCATTATTCTTTTATCGATTTCTACTAGATATGCTGTTGGGATTTTGATTGGCATTGCATTGAACTTATATAGGACTTTTGGTAATATCGCCATTTTGATGATGTCAGTTCTGCCTATCCATGAGCAGGGTATATTTTTCCATCTTCTAAGGTCTTCTTCTATGTCTTTCTTTAGGGTTCTGTAATTTTCATTGTATAAATCTTTCACCTCTTTTGTTAGGTTGATTCCCAAGTATTTTATTTTTTGGGGGGATATTGTGAATGGAGTAGTTGTCCTCATTTCCGTTTCGGAGGATTTGTCGCTGATATACAGGAATGCCTTTGATTTATGCGTGTTGATCTTATATCCTGCCACTTTGCTGAATTCATTTATTAGCTCTAATAGCTTCTCTGTAGACCCTTTTGGGTCTGCTAGGTATAGAATCATATCATCTGCAAATAGTGATAATTTAAGTTCTTCTTTTCCAATTTTTATCCCTTTAATTTCTTTCGTCTGTCTAATTGCTCTGGCCAGTGTTTCGAGGACTATGTTGAACAGAAGTGGTGAGAGAGGGCATCCCTGTCTTGTACCAGATCTTAGAGGGAATGCCTTCAATTTTTCTCCATTCAGAATGATGCTGGCCTGTGGCTTATCATATATTGCTTTTACAATGTTGAGGTATGATCCTGTTATCCCTAATTTTTCTAGAGTTTTGAACATAAAGGGATGCTGTACTTTGTCGAATGCTTTTTCTGCGTCTATCGAGACTATCATATGGTTCTTATTTTTTAGTCTATTGATGTGGTGGATAACATTTATTGATTTCCGTATATTGAACCAGCCTTGCATCCCATGGATGAATCCTACTTGATCATGGTGTATAATTTTTTTGATATGTATTTGAATCCGGTTCGCCAGAATTTTATTGAGGATTTTTGCGTCAAGGTTCATTAGAGATATTGGTCTGTAGTTTTCTTTCTTTGACGTGTCTTTGTCTGGTTTCGGAATCAGGGTGATGTTGGCCTCGTAGAATGAATTTGGAAGTTCTCCCTCTTTTTCTATTTCCTGAAATAGCTTGAAAAGTATTGGTGTTAGTTCCTCTTTAAAGGTTTTGTAAAACTCTGCTGTATACCCATCCGGTCCTGGGCTTTTCTTAGTTGGTAGTCTTTTGATGGTTTCTTCTATTTCTTCTATTGTTATTGGTCTGTTTAGGTTGTCTATATCCTCCTGGTTCAATCTGGGCAGATCGTAAGACTTAAGGAATTTATCTATGCCTTCACTATCTTCTATTTTATTGGAGTATAAGGCTTCAAAATAGTCTCTGATTATCTTCTGTATTTCTGAAGTGTCTGTTGTGATATTGCCTTTTTCATCCCGTATGCTAGTAATCTGGGTTCTCTCTCTTCTTCTCTTCGTTAGCATGGCTAAGGGTCTGTCAATTTTATTTATTTTTTCAAAGAACCAGCTTTTAGTTTTGTCAATTTTTTCAATTGTTTCTTTTGTTTCAATTTCATTAATTTCAGCTCTGATTTTGATTATTTCTTGCCTTCTACTTCTTTTGCTGTTGTTTTGCTCCTCTTTTTCTAGGATTTTGAGATGAAGTATGAGATCATTTATTTGTTGGTTTTTTCTTTTTTTGAGGAATGAACTCCAAGCAATGAATTTTCCTCTTAGGACTGCTTTCAATGTGTCCCATAGATTCCGATATGTTGTGTCCGTGTTTTCATTTAACTCTAGGAATTTTTTAATTTCCTCCTTGATGTCTTCAATAACCCATATGTCACTCAGTAACCTGTTGTTCATTCTCCAAGTGATGCTTGATTTTTCCTTTCTTCTTTTATCATTGATTTTCAGTTTCATTCCATTATGATCAGATAAGATGCATGGTATTATCTCTACCCCTTTATATTGTCTAAGAGTTGCCCTGTGACATAATATATGGTCTATTTTTGAGAAGGTTCCATGTGCTGCTGAAAAAAAAGTGAAACTACTTGATGTTGGGTGGTATAGTCTATATATGTCAATTAAGTCTAGGTTGTTAATTGTGTTGTTGAGTTCTATAGTTTCCTTGTTTAACTTTTGTTTGGAAGATCTGTCCAGTGGTGAGAGAGGTGTGTTGAAGTCTCCCATGATGATTGTATGGTGGTCTATCAGACTCTTGAACTTGAGAAGAGTTTGCTTGATGAACACCGCTGCACCATTATTTGGGGCATATATATTTATGATTGTTATGTCTTGTTGGTTTATGGTTCCCTTGAGCAGTATGAAGTGTCCTTCTTTATCCCTTTTGATTAGCTTTGGCTTGAAATCTGTTTTATTAGATATGAGTATGGACACGCCTGCTTGTTTCCGCTGTCCATATGAGTGGTATGATTTTTCCCAACCTTTCACCTTCAGTCTATGGATATCTTTTTCTATCAGATGCGTCTCCTGTAGACAGCATATTGTTGGGTCTTGTTTTGTGATCCATTCTACTAGCCTGTGTCTCTTAATTGGTGAGTTTAAGCCATTGACATTTAGGGTTATTATTGAGATATGGTTTGTACTTCTATCCATATTTGTTTGTTGATGTTACTAAACCTGATTTGTTATCCTCTTTGACTACTTTCCCCCCTTTACTGTCCTACCTCCCATTGTTGGTTTTCAATGTTATTTTCCATTTCCTCTTCCTGCAATGTTTTGCCAAGGATTTTTTGAAGAGATGGTTTTCTAGCTGCAAATTCTTTTAACTTTTGTTTATCATGGAAGGTTTTAATTTCATCTTCTAACCTGAAGCTTAATTTTGCCGGATACACGATTCTTGGTTGGAACCCATTTTCTTTCAGTGTTTGAAATATGTTATTCCAGGATCTTCTAGCTTTCAGAGTCTGTGTTGAGAGATCAGCTGTTATCCTGATTGGTTTACCCCTAAATGTAATCTGCTTCCTTTCCCTTGTAGCTTTTAAAATTCTTTCCTTATTCTGTATGTTGGACATCTTCACTATAATGTGTCTAGGTGTGGATCTCTTATGGTTTTGTACATTCGGCGTCCTGTAGGCTTCTAGGATTTGGGATTCTGTCTCATTCTTCAAGTCTGGGAAGTTTTCTCGTATTATTTCATTGAATAGGCTGTGTATTCCTCTGGTATGGAGCTCTGTGCCTTCCTGTATCCCCATGACTCTTAAATTTGGTCTTTTGATATTGTCCCATATTTCTTGGATGTTCTGTTCATGGTTTCTTAGCAGACTTGCTGAGCTGTCTATGTTCTTTTCCAGTTGAAATACTTTGTCTTCATTGTCTGATGTTCTCTCTTCTAAGTGATCTACTCTGCTGGTAGTATTCTCAATTGAGTTTTTAAGTTGGTTTATTTTTTCCTGCATTTCTAGTATTTCTATTTGTTTGTTTTTTATTTCCTCTATCTCCCTGTGAAATTGATCTTTTACTTCCTGGATTTGTTTGTCAATGTGATCTTTCATTATCTGATTTTGCTGTCTCATGTCTTCCTTGAGACTCCAGATCATCTGAAGCATGTATATCCTGATCTCTCTATCTGACATTCCATCTGTTGCACCTATTACCTCTTCTAAAGTTGAGTTGACCTGCATTGCCTGTGGTCCTTTCTTTCCTTGTCTTTTCATACTGCTGGCGTTTTTTTCTGCTTGGTGAAACTGTTGTGTTTTGAAATTTTCCCTCTATTTATTTATATTGCTCTTGTATAGTTGAATAATCACCCTTGCAGGGCATGTAGTGGCTGTGATCCTCCTCCAATTGGTGTGATCCGTCTACCACGCTGGCAGGCCCTAGGTCTGCTCTGCTGGTCGGTCAAAGGTCCGCCTACCCAGCAGGCACGAGGGGCACCTCTATCACTCCGCAGGTTGCTGGGCCTAACCTCCCGATGGGTCGAAGGTTCGCCTAGCTTGCAGGGGGCTGCTCCCGGAGCGAGAGCTAGGCCTCCCGGGGGAGCCCGGATGGTGGAGGCCGACTGCCGGTTCAGGCGGGGCGGGCCAAGCCGCACTGGGTGCCGGCGGCTTGCAAACGCGGCTGGTATCAGCAGGACTTAACTCCTGCACCCGCTGCGGGGGCACCTTTATCGCCGAGTAGCTGCGGTCGCGTGGTTGGGAACCGGGCGGGTGGGGCCGCTTCTCCCAGGGCGAGAGCTGGGCCTCCCGGGGGAGCCCGGATGGCGGAGGACTGCCGGTTCAGGCGGGGCGGGCCAACCCGCTCCGGGATCCCGCGGGTTGCAAAGGTGGCTGGCGTCTGCAGGACTTAACTTCTGCACCCGCTGCCGGTTCGGGCGGGGCGGGCCAAGCCGCTCAGGGTTCCCGCGAGTTGCAAAGGTGGCTGGCGCCTGCAGGACTTAACTTCTGCACCTGCCACGTGGGCACCTTTATTGTCGAGTAGCTGTGGCTGCCTGGTTAGGAACCGGGCGGGTGGGGCCGCTTTTCCCTGGGCGAGAGCTAGGCCTCCCGGGGGAGCCCGTATGGGGGAGGACTGCCGGTTTGGGCGGGGCGGGCCAAGCCGCCCAGGGATCCCACGGGTTGCAAAGGTGGTTGGCGTCTGCAGGACTTAACTTCTGCACCCGCCGCCGGTTCGGGCGGGGCGGGCTAAGCCGCTCAGGGTTCCCGCGGGTTGCAAAGGCGGCTGGTGTCTGCAGGACTTAACTTCTGCACCCGCCATGTGGGTACCTTTATTGCCGAGTAGCTGTGGCTGCCTGGTTAGGAACCGGGCGGGTGGGGCCGCTTTTCCCAGGGCGAGAGCTAGGCCTCCCGGGGGAGCCCGTATGGCGGAGGACTGCCGGTTCGGGCGGGGCGGGCCAACCCGCTCAGGGATCCCGTGGGTTGCAAAGGTGGCTGGCGTCTGCAGGACTTAACTTCTGCACCCGCCACGGGGGCACCTTTATCTCCAGGTAGCTGAGGCCACCTGGTTAGAAACCGGGCGGGTGGGGCCGCTTCTCCCAGGGCGAGAGCTAGGCCTCCCGGGGGAGCCCGTATGGCGGAGGACTGCCGGTTCGGGCGGGGCGGGCCAAGCCACTCAGGGTTCCCGGGGGTTGCAAAGGTGGCTGGCGTCTGCAGGACTTAACTTCTGCACCGCCACGTGGGCACCTTTATTGCCGAGTAGCTGTGGCCGCCTGGTTAGGAAGCGGGCGGGTGGGGCCGCTTCTCCCAGGGCGAGAGCTAGGCCTCCAGGGGGAGCCGCCTGCCGGAGCGGCTGATGGTTGGGGGACTAGACCTCTGTGCCCGCGTGGCCTTCCAAGATCCACTTCTCTGGGGCAACCTGTCACTTCGAGTAAACCTACCAGTTCACGGCAGCTCTCCTCTTAAGGAAGTTATGCTAGAAGTTCCTCCGTAGCTAGGCTGCAGCTGTTTCGATGAGTCTTTCATATCCCGTTAAAGTGGAGACGTTGGAGTCGCTGCTTCCTCGCCGGCCGCCATGTTGGATCTCAGTTTGTTTTCAACCTTAGGATTTGCTTTCTTCCTTTTTGACTTAATTCTTCTGTTTTTAAATATATAAACATTTATGTGACTCAAAAGTCATCATTATACAAAAAAGATATATTCAGGAAAGTCTCACTCCTATCCCTTATCAGCCTGCCCCACTCCCATAGTTAATCATCTTTATATAGTTTGTGTTCTGTCTTTCCAGTGATTTCCCCCTACAAAAAATATAAGCAAATATATTCCCTTTCTTTTAAAATTGACATCAAAATTGTTGAGATTAGTTTCTCCTTATGTATGTTCCTATAGAGCACTCACTCTTAGCATGTAGAAAAAGCCCATGTGCTCTAGCTGGCTCTCCAGTACTTTGCTGAGTAGTATATTTCATGTAGCAAGTCTTCTCTGATAACAGTCTCACTATTACAAATAATTTCCCAAGAAAATTCTTTCCTTCAGTTTTTTTTTCTCTTAATATTTATTTTTTAGTTCTCGGCGGACACAACATCTTTGTTGGTATGTGGTGCTGAGGATCGAACCCGGGCCTCACGCATGCCAGGCGAGCGCGCTACCGCTTGAGCCATATCCCCAGCCCCCAAGAAAATTCTTGCACACCTATTAATTGGTATTTGCAGGCTGTATCTTCATGGTAGACTCCTAGATATGGGATTTCTGGGTTAAAAAAAATGAAACTACATCTAACTTGTTAAATACTGTCAAATTCAGGGCCTTCCCTTGGGGTTGTGATTATTTCGTATACTACCAGCACTAAGAATTTCTGTTTCTTCACAGAGTGCTTAAACTTTAGGGTTTTGCCAACTTGTTAGATAAATACCCCAGAGATTCATTCTTTCTTTCTTTCTTTCTTTCTTTCTTTCTTTCTTTCTTTCTTTCTTTCTTTCTTTCTTTCTTTCTTTCTTTCTTTTTCAAATTGTCCTCAACCTTTTCTTTCTTTCTCCTCCCTCCCTCCTTTCTTTCTTTCTTTCTTTCTTTCTTTCTTTCTTTCTTTCTTTCTTTCTTTCCTTCTCTTTTTTTTCTTTTTCTTTTTGGTACCAGGGATTGAACTCAGGGCACTCCACCACTGAGCCATATCCCCAGCCCTATTTTGTATTTTATTTAGAGACAGGTTCTCACTGAGTTGCTTAGTGCCTCACTGTTACTGAGGCTAGCTTTGAACTCATGATCCTCCTGCCTCAACCTTTTCTTTTAGCTTTTTTTTGATGATTGCTGCCTTCCAGCCCAGACTTCTCTCTCCCCTGCCTAGCTAGGCCCTCCCATGAATCTCTGAGAGGTCACAAAGCCTTGATGTTGTGGCCTGCAGGTGTCTGACTTTTGGGAGCAGTTGATGGCACATGCAGGAGTGGAGGCTGTGTGAGTGGTGTTTTCCTGGGGTAAGGATCTGGTCTGGTAGGCAAGCACATACCCACACACTGGCTGCTGATGTCTTGGTTTAGCTACACACTGGGCCCTGGACTGAGGAGGCCACTGGATGGGAGCCCCTCCCATTGCTGTCTGGCTCACCAGCTCACTTCCCTGCTCTCATGCTCTGTGACCCAAGGTCTGCATTGCTCACTTGTATTGTGTCAGGACCGCAGTGGATGTTGTAAATTGCCACTTCTGATCTGGGGACCTGGGTGGGGAAACACCCTTCCTTGACTCTGCCTTGCAAAACAGTGCTTCCAGTTCTCAGCCTCTCCCTAGGTCTTACCAGGTATCCCTAGTCTCAAACCAGCAGCTGGAATTCACTTACCAGAAAAGAGAGCTGGCTCAGATTGTGGGTGCCAGGCAGAAGCCTTCCCACAGCCCCTCTAGGGCAAGGGAGAAAGCTCTTGGGTTGGGGGCTCTGGCCAGTCCTGGCACTAGGGAGATTGGTACTGGAGCATCACCAGCATCACAGCTGGTGCAGGTGAGTAGTATTTGTGTGGATGTTTACCAGGGAAGGTATGAGCTATCCCCACTCCTTAGCTGCTAAAAAATTTCTTAAAATGTACTAGGGGGTAAAATGGCAGCAACTCTGAATTTGGCCCTGTGGAACATGGGCAAAATTAGGCAGACCAGGGCATTATGGCATGGAGGGTGCCCATCAGGACACTGGGAATTGGGAAAGGGAGGATTCAGTAGCATGTTAGTAAGCTTCTGGGGTGCTGGCCTTTTGACTTGGGTGCTTCCACCCAGGTATGTGGTGATGGTGGGCAGGCTCTACTCCAGCATCAGATTAGTCCTCAGATTAAGAATTCTTGCTTGGATCAGGCATGGAGGCTAGTGTTTGTCGTCTTAGCTACTCAGGAAGCTGAAGGCAAGAGGATCTCTTAAGTCCAAGAGTTTAAGGCCAGCCTGGGCAATATAATGAGATCCCATCTCAAATTTAAAATAATAATAATAAAAATTGGGATTGAGGGTATAGCTCAGTGGTGGAGCTCTTGATTAGCAGGCATGAGGTTGAAGAGAGATTTTTGCTTTAATTTGTTGTACTTTATGCCTTAGTATGAAAAAGGGATCTAAGAACTAGGTTAAGCCAGGATGGTGAGGAGGGCAGTAGATGCCTGCAGGGAAGTGGGATTCTGGGTGAGGAGGGTTCTGAAGAAATAAAAAGCACAATCAAATGAAGCAGGGTGAGCCAGGATACCTGGGTTTGAACTTGACATGCTGGCTTGAGGCCCAGTGCTGGTCAGGAAAGGCCTGGCCAGAGCGGCCCTGCCTTCTTTTCAAAAAGCCACTCTCTGTGTGAGGGAGTTTCTAAGGAGTTGTCGTACAAGATGCCCTATTTTCTATATGGACAAATAATCAAAGTTCTTGCAAGTAGCTGGGTGCAGAGGAGCACACCTATCATCCCAGCAACTTGGGAAGTCAGCCTGGGTAACTTAGCATGACCCTGTCTCAAAATAAAAAAATAAAAAGGTTGGGAATGTAGCTCAGGAGTACAGTGCCCCCTGAGTTCTATCTCCAGTACCAGAAAAGAGAAGGAGAGGGAGGAGGAGGAGGAGGAGGAGGAGGAGGAGCAGGAGGAGCAGGAGGAGGAGGAGGAGAATTCTTATTCTAATTTCCAAAAAGAATGCCATCTGATCATATATAACTTACTATCAAAAGAATGTGAATACAAGGGAATCTGGGGTATGTTTAAGGGTAGGTCATAAGTAGGAACAAATTGTGTGCACAGCAAACCACATCAGGAGGTAGATAAATTAGGGTTCAATATGATGGAGAGAGGAAGGCAGAAGGAAGAGAACCAGTGTAGTCCAGCCTTTGCCATGTACCAAGCACAGTGCCAGGTGCTTCTTCTAGCCAGGCCTTCCACCTTCCTTCAGGGCTTTTTAGTGAGTATTAAATGAGAAAATGTGAGGTGCTTAGAACAGTTAGTTTTAGAGAGGTTTATCTGATTGCTGCCTGCAGGAGTGAGTTTCCTCTCCAACCAAGTGTTACATGAAACTCACTGTGTGCTTAGTACAGTGGTAGGCAGTGAGGACACACACGTACCTAAGCCATGGTCCCTGCTCTCAAGGTACTCACTGCTGGCTATGGATGAGGCTGTTTTCACAGTGAAATACTGCATGACAGTACGTACCACATTACCAACACAGAGCATGGCAGCGTATGGGGATGCAGAGAAGAGACTGATTTGGGTAGCTGGGATGGGCTTTCATGTCAGATGGGTCTGAAACAGAGAGAAAGATTTCAACAGCGGGTCAGCAGAGGGAATTCACATTGAAGAAGAGCGAAGGTTGAAGTTCTAAAGGATGAGATGGATGGAAGGTGGAGAGAATTGCTTGACTGGAGAGGTGGATCTGTGTGGCCAGTCATGGGAGCCCAGAAGGAGTGGGACTCAGTTGCCAGCTGGGTGCAAGTATTGTTGTAGGCCACTTTGAAGTCTAGGTGGTTAATTTCAGGGTGCTTGGGAGGCATAGGGATGCTGAGGTCTCTCCGGATACTCCATTTAGTCTTCACTAGCATTCTTCCCATCTCTCTTGTCTGTCTGCTAAGCAACAGAGGAAGAGGAAGAGGAGTTTCACCTCCAGCTGCATATGTATGTTTTCCCTAGGGCTCTCGACAGTTGAAACTGAAGAATGAGGCGATAAATTCAATCACTGTTTTGATCCAGAAGAATTACAAACCAGTAAGTGGAAAGACTGCATACTGGTGCTGGGAGGGCAGCTGCTTTCTTGAGACCTTGAGGTGAGAGGGGAAGGATGATAGGGAATGAGAAAGAGAGGTTGAGACCACCGGCAAACCGGTTCTGGCTTCAGACCCCTGCCCGTGGGGTATAGTGGAGGATCTTCAAAACCTGAGAGGGGATTGAGAGTAGGCAGGTGCTTCCAGCCTGACTTTTTCTGAATCTTTTCTGTGGGCATCACTGTGGTATCCCAAGAGAGGACATAGAGCTCTGAATGACACTAATTCAGCCCCTTGAGAACATACATTTGAGGGAAAGAGTAAAAATACATCATGTCAGATCCCATCCCAGTATCATGTGTGGGATGGGATCTGACATGATGTATTTGTAACCAGCTCTGCTACCAGGGTTGGAGGCAGCAGAGACTCCTAGCAGTGACTGGAGCAAGGGGGTAGTGGTTTGGAGTGGCAAATGGAGGACAATGACATCATCAAAAAAAAAAAAAACAAATGGCCTAAATCCCCATAAGGATGATGGGAATGATCCCTCAGGACTTGGAAGATTCACCCCGGGGCTTTACCTTTGAAAGCCAGACCATAGGACCTTCCCTTCACCTGGATTCCTTCCTTCCTTGATACTCCTGCCAATTTTATTGTTTTATTTTTTAAAAAAATATTTTATTAGTTATTGATGGATATTTATTTATTTATTTGTTTTTATGTGGTGCTGAGAATCGAACCCAGTGCCTCACACATGCTAGGTAAGTGCTCTACCACTGAGCCACAACCCCAACCCCAATTTTAATATCTTTGGAGACACAAAATGCTCAGCATTCCTAGGAGAGGATGGGAATTGAAGTGGGTTGGAATCTCAGGTCAGAATACAGAAGTAGTCAGGTTCAGGTGGTCTTATATAGCCACAGGGTTCAGAAGAGTCACAATGGACTTGGAGTTGGGACATGAGTTCCCTTAACATGCTGTGGTCCTCTGGGTCCTCATCAGGAACATGAGGGGCCTTGATGGCTCCCTGAGATCATTCCATTCTTGCATATGATGGTCATTGCCCCCACAGGTGCAGATGGCCCCCCTGAAGTTCTTGAGACATTGGGCCAACATGATTACTTGATCTTGTCCCAGAGAAACCTCATTATTGACCATCTCCTCTCACTCAGCCAGTCTGACCCTTCAGTGAGCAGGAGCTAGGGATGAAGGAAGGCACAGAGCAGGGAGCAAACTCTGGGGAGGCAGAAAGAGAAAGCAGGGTTAGGAGCAGCAGGGCAAGAAGAGGAGAGAGTAGCTGGCATTGTGGGAGGGGCTTGGGCATCTAACACCCTCATCAGTGAATGGACAAGGAGAGGTCTTGTGCCAGAAGTCTCGGCTAGCATTGGTTTTAGACTTTAACTTTTCCTTTTCTTACTTTAGAATAAAGAGGGCATCTGACTAATGTGCTCCAGAATACCACAGATGGTACAAACATCGGGGACTGATGGAACAGAAGGGACCCCTGTTTCCTCCTCTACTGGTTCCCAGATCACTACTCTGACCCCAGTCTGCCCTTCATCTTCCCCTTTTCTTCAGTCTAGCCCCTGGTTCTGTCTTTCTCATCCCTCTCCATCACCTTCTGTTCCTACTTAGAGCCTGGGGCTCCCTAAAAAGTAACTCAGTGGAACAAAGAAGGTCATTGGGTGGTGAGTCTGGAGTCTGAGCCTCAGTCCTGCTGGCTTGTAGCTGTAAAATCTTGAGTAAATTGCACTCTGGGCTGTGCATTCTCCTGTAATAAAAGGGGAGTTCATCTGCCCAGCATGCCACAGCATCCTCTGAGGATTCCTGGAAGCTCACAGGAGCTGACATGGATCTCAACTGAGCAGAGGCAGTCAGAGGGAGCACAGCTGTGGTTCACACTCCCTCCTGAGCTGCAGCCAGCCCCTCTTCTGCACAACCTGCTCTGTCTCCTGATCTTTAGCATTTTTTTCTACCTCTGAAATGTTTTCCAGTGAAAGCGATTACAAATCACACAGGTCCAAATGTCAAGAAGGCTTTCTATGTAATCAAGTTCTTCTTAGTGTAATTTTTGATGAGGACTTGTTACATTTTACTGATGAGGGGCAGACCTATCCGAGCCCTTTGGAGAGAACATCACTATGCCAGATGCTGGATGTGAGCTATAGGATTTGTTTGCCCAGATGGATTTTAGTTTTTCTTTGGTCCCATCCCTTCTTTCTGTGCCCTATTTCTCCCCTTTGGAATGAAAATGTTTACTCCGTGCCATTGTATATTGAATACATGTTTTGCTTTTGGTTTCTTAAGGGGCTTACAGCTAAAAGTTTGCCTTGAGTCTCAGATGAGATTTTGAACTTGGACTTTTGGATAATACTGGAATTGTTAAGAATATGGGGACTCTTGGAAGCGGACTAAATGCATTTTGCATTGTGAGATGGATAATTTGGGGGCCAGAGTCAGAATGTCATGGTTTGGGTAGAGATGTCCCCCAAAAGTTTATGTTTAAGACAATGTAGAAATGTTCAGAGGTAACATGATTAGATTACATTATGACACCAGTAACCTGATCAGTGGATTGATCCATTTGATGGATTACTCATTTGAAAGGACTACTGTGTTGGTGGTGATTATAGGCAGGTAGGATGTGGTTGGAAGAAGTAGGTCACTGGGGCATGTCTTTGGGGTTTATATTTTGTCCCTGTCTAGCACAACTAGTGCTCTCCCATTCCACCCCCCTCTCTTTCTCCCTCCCTCCCTCCCTCCTTCCTGGCTGTCATGAACTGAGCAGCTTTCCTTTTCCATGCCCTTTAGCCATGGTGTTCCACCTCACCTTAGGCTCAGAGCTACAGAGCTAGTTAATCATGGACCGAATCTCTGAAACCATGAGCCAAAATAAACTTTGCTCCTCTAAGTTGTTCTCATCAGGTCTTTTGGTCACAGTGACATAATGCTGACTAACACATGGCAGTGACCCAACTGCCATAGTTCAGTATGGTGAATGCACCAACATGAAGTACAGTGGGATTCTTAGAAGAGCAGTGGGTTAACTTGGCCCCCACGAATTATGAAAGGTACAGCAGAGGAGGTGACGATACAGGGCATTTTGGAGAACATGTTCAACAAGTAGAAAAAGAGTGGGGAAGTCTAAACTTCAGCTCTTCCCTTCCATGGGTCAGAAGCCCCAAGAGTACAGGAGTTGGGTGTAAGCTAAGGCTTACATGCTAAGGCTCTTACATGCCCTGAATCCTGTTATCAACTCAAGTGTAGGCCAGCTGTGGAAGGAGAGCCCCCAGATCCTGGATAGTATGGGGTTGGCTGGGAGAATAGAAGAATGGAGCTGGGAGGGTGGGGCAGAGTCCAGAGGGGAGGGAATCCTGAGATGTAGGATGGACACCCCCCACGACCTAACTTCGTTCCTAGTATAAGGATACTAGTCCCCACCTAAAGGCTCTACCACCTCCCAGCACATCATTGCTGGGAATTAAACCTTCAACATATAAACCTTTGGGGGACTTTTAAGATCCAAACCAAAACAGTTACCTAGGAGCAGCGAAAATGTCATAGCATCTTATATTAGCTCAATATTTTAGGTTTTATCATGTGTTTTGCTCTCTATGTTCTTAATTGAACCTCTTGGCTCCTCCTTAACAGAGTGAAGCTGGAAACTGGGTATAGTAGAAAGATTATAGACCTGAAAGTCAGAATTAAATAAGTTAATTCAAACAATATTCAAGGACATTGCATGTCTTGAGGACCGTGCTTGACATTGGGAAACCAGAGGTGGGTAGGAAGGGGGATAACCTTCCCTCCTGGTGGCAAAGACTGGTGTCCCTGTCCTGGCTGTTCCAAGTGTTCCCCACACCAGCTGTCTTAACCTCTGTGAGATCTTGGTTGCCTTACTTGGGAAGTGGAAAAAATAACCTCTACCTCCCAGGAGGGTTGATGAGGATCAGAGGGTGCTGGGGAAGGTGCTTTTTGTTAACTCAAAAGGCTGAGCTACCTAGTAACTGTTACTGTCCCTATAAAGAAACAAAATACAGGGGATTTGGAGTCTTAAGCATATTACTGATATAATTGGCATTTGGATTCAGGTTTTTTTTTTATTATTTTTATATCTAATCTTGTTTTTCTGTCTCTGAGCAACACTTTATTTGCACTTAGGAATCCCCAGGCAAGAGAATTTGGTTCTAAGAGTCGAATTATTAGCAAATATTTACAAAGCCCCAGTGATGGGCAGAGTGATGTGGACAGTGGCTTCGAGATACAATGTGATGCAAGCAGGGATTCTTACCTTACAAATTCAGTACTTAGTACCCAAATGACAACAGGAGCCATGCTGGTTTCAGAGTCCTCATGGGAAAGACACAGCATCCCCCTCCCCCTAGGAAATTGTTATCTGCTTGAGCAAGGAGGCAAGGGAATGGCAACTAGAGCAGAGCTAGACTGGACAAAGAGGCTTTCCTGGGGATATCCACTCACCATCTTGCTTCACTCAAGACTGTCCCTGTATTAAATGAAAGTTTAGAGTTCCAGGAAGGGCCTCTGTCTTGGGGGAACCTGGAAGATGGGCTTCCCTACAGAGGAGTGAGTGACTCTGGGAAGATGACAGTAATTGGTAGCTAAGCCAAGAAGCTGGTGCCCGAGGTCAGGCTCTGTGGAAGCAGGGCCTGGGTAGAGAGTCCTGGGCAAGTGATGTAGCACGTGAGGTGGGGATTGTATTATGAGTGATTTCTAGAGGGAGTGCTCTTCAGGAACTTGGAATAGAGCAAAGGAGCAGGATGGGGAAGGGCAGAAGCTAGTGAGGATGGAGGGATCCCTAGATTTAAATTGCACTGCAGAGTCTTTCCTATCTGTAGATCAGTGAGGAGACTTTTCTGCCTTGGCCCCCACTTCACCTGTCTGTCCTTAGCTCCAGACTCCATAGTTGGCATGAGGGATGGTGGGGAGGGGAGCAGGGAGGCCTGGATTGACCTGGGAATGCTGGGAGAAGGCTGCAGTTGAAAACTGTTTACATAAGCCTGCAGCCAGTCACAGGGGAAGATGCTGCCAGGTCTCAGGCAGTCAGTTGAAACCAGGTAGGACATTCACTGAACAGCAAGCAGGTCTGTATACCAGCTGTTGAGGCCCTGTGTGGGCACCTGCAAGACAGAAAGTGCCCCTGAACTTTATCTGGTCAGGAGTAAACTGAACAAAAACATAAACAGGATCCCTAGTGACCATTCTGAAGTTCTGAAAGAAAGGGGCATGATGGGGCACCAGTGGGGAACTTAGGTGGTCAGGGCAACTCAAGAGCCATCATCTGAAAGAGGAGAGTGAGACAGCATTTTGAAGCCGCAGGGAAGATTGGACCCAATGAAGAAAATAGGAGATGCAAAGACCCTGAGGTGCAAAGGGGCCAGCACACACTAGTAAGCAAGGACAAAGATCGTGAGATGCAGAGGAGGGAGAGATTATGTAAATGTGCCTTTTCCATTGTGCAGTTTTGATTTAAACAGTGTACAGATTTAAGGAACTGTTTTTGTTTGGCAGCTAGAAGTGGGAAATATTTGGACCAAGGACAGTTTCTCAGGGTAGAATAATCTCTATGCTAAGAGGTTGAGCAAGGAGATGTGCAGCTTTCCTTCTCCTCTTGCTCAAGCCCCTATCCTATCAGATGGCTTACCCAGACCCCCTCCTTACCCTAGGACCAAGAGGACAGGTGGGGAGGATAGGACAGAGGAGGGGAGTGGTGGCTGGCAGTTCTAGTTCTAGTCTCCATACATGGCTATTCCCTCCGATACCCTGACCTCATTTCAAGCTCTGATGATTTCCTCCCACCTAGCCCAGGCCTTTCCCGTATGGATCCTTTGGCTTCAGCTTGAAGACCTCAAGGAATCCCAAACCTGTGAAGATTGTGCTCTTGTCTGTCTTGAACACTGTCCATGGGGAATTGCAGGAGATAGTGGTGAGATGGAAAAGTGGGGGGCACTTTTCATTTTAGAGGCAGCATGACCAGGTAGCTAAAAGCTCATATTTGGCAAGCCAGACCACCTGAGTTGGAATCCCAGCTCTGTCATGTACAAGCTCTGTGCCCTTCAGTAAGTTTCTGAATCTCTCTGTCCTCCTGCAAAATGGGGCTATGGTGCCTTCCTCAAAGGATATATAGATAGATAGATAGATATATGGATATATGTAGTACTAAGGATTGAGCCCATGATGCTTTACCACCTAGCTACTTTCCCAGTCTTTTTTTTTTTTTTTGAGACTGCGTCTTACTACATTGCTTGCTGAGGGTCTTGCTCTCACTAATTTTCTGAGGCTGGCTTTGAGCTTGTGTTCCTCCTGCCTCAGCCTTCTCTGTCACTAAGATTACAGGCATGTGCCACCATTCCCATCCTCAAGGGATAATTTTCGAAAGGCTTGTTTTGAAATGTTTTTCCACTTACAGAAAAATTACAAAAGAAAAATAAACACCAATTCAAAGAATTTCTGTATACTCTTCTTCCAGATTCCCAGATTCACCCCTGTAATGCCAATAATTGGGATACTGAGGCAGGAGGATGACAAGTTTGAGGGCAGGCTAGGAAACTTAATGAGACACTGACTCAAAATTAAACAACAGCAACAATAAGACAAAACAAAAACAAAACAAAACAACAACAACCAAAAACATAGGTCAGTGTTAGAATACCACTACATGAGTACCACAAAATAAAATTTAAAAGAAAGAACAAATTCCTCAAATCTTAACATTTTCCCATGTTTGCATTATCTTTACCCCAACTCCTCTCTTCAGTCATACAAACATAATACTATTTTCTTTTTTTTTTAATAAGAGAGAGAGAGTGGGAGAGAGAGAGAGAGAGAGAGAGAGAGAGAGAGAGAGAGAATTTTTTAATATTTATTTTTTAGTTTTCAGCGGACACAACATCTTTGTTGGTATGTGGTGCTGAGGATCGAACCCGGGCCGCACGCATGCCAGGCGAGCGCGCTACCGCTTGAGCCACATCCCCAGCCCCAATACTATTTTCTTTTATGAATCATTTCAGGAAATTGCAGCCAGGATGCTCATTTACCTCTGAATACTTCAGTATATATTACCTAAAACTAAAGGTTTTCTCTTAACTAACCATAGTATAATGATCAAAATCAGGAAATTAGCATTGTTTCAGTACCATCATCTAGCTTATAAACCTTTTTCAAAAATTGCCAACTGTCCCACCAATATTCTTTCAGCAAAAGAAAAAAAAAACATTATTCTGGTCCAGGATCTAATTCAGAATCAAAATGGCATTTAGTTGGCATTTCTCTTTAATCTTCTTTAATCTAGAACAGTTCCTTAGTCTTTATTTCTTATGGTTCCAACATTTTGAAAAAGTACAGACCATTTATTTTGTAGAATGTCTTTCCTTTTTGTTCTGTCTCCTATTTCCTCACAATTAGATTCAGCTTCTGTATTTTGGGTGGAATTGCACTAAAGATAGGTGTGTCCTAGGGTTTTGAGGATTAAAGATGTGCAACAGCTGAGAACAGTGCCCACTGGGCACCCTCTAGGTGTTGGCTACTGGCAGCATGAACATTAATGCCCCCAGGGGTCCCCTCTCCAGTGACCCTCCCTGCCAGGTTCGCAGAACACCTTCCACCACAATCTGGGCTATTATCAGATATTTACTGAGCCAAGTTGCAGATAATATCATTGGGGAGATGTGACCTGTACAGGAAGAACAGCCAACTGCACGGAGGAGATGTCGTAAAGGCTGCATGGTGGTCCCTGAGACTCTAGGTGCTTGGGCTATTGGGACTAGTGTAGAAGGAGGGAAGCAAGCCCTGCTTGACAGTCATAGTCCCAGCTGAGATTCAAGAGCACAAACCTTTGGGGCAGGTCTGGACAACCCTCAGTGGTCTGGTTGCACTAGAATGCAGAGATCCTTGACTGGGAAGCAAACTGGAGCCTCTGCTAGCATTTAGGGACAGACTAGATTTAGGGAATACAGATAAGAGGGAGAAAGATGCCCTGATGGTTTATGGTGTGCCCAGTTGGAAAGATCATAGCATTTTCCATCAAGGCATAGAATCCATGAGAAAAGGGAAAAGATGATGTGACATCCAACTTTTAACAGAAGGGATTCGTTGCCCCTGGTACAGCCAGGTGGGGATGTCCAGTAGCCAGGGAGACCTAGAACTCTCATCTGGGCTGGACATCTGGATTGGGAGCCATTTATATTTTCCTATGTAAGATAGGATGGTAATATCTACCTCAAGGCTTTAGTGTAAGAACGATATAATGTGCATATGGCAGGCACAAACCAAGTGCTGGTATGGCAGAGCAAGTGTCCTGATGATGACCAGGATGAGTGGAAGCCAGTGGCTAAAGGAGGGCCTAAGAAGAGAGTCTGAGGAGAAGCCCTTCAGGTGCTAACCAGTTCCTGGTCTCCAACTAGAGAGGAACTGCCCTGTATCCAAACAGAAGCCAGTGGTCTACAAATCCCACTAACCCCTCACCCCTTCTTGAGGATCTGAGTTCTGGGGTGAATATTCCCTGCAACCCCAACAGCCTCCTCCATTCTGCCTCCTCTTACTTCCAAGTCTTAATGGCAGTTGTACCCACAGGGAGAATAGAAAACCTAGCTTGCTGATGGATAGCTGGCACCTGCAACTTTGTGTTGGGCCTTCTGGTAGCTCTGTGTTCGTTGATCCATGTTGAGTGACCTCTAGGGAAAGGCTTGGGTGATAAACACTCAAATCAAAAGACCCTGGCAGGAGGCAGAGGGCCTTGAGTTAAAGACTCAAGGCACACCCCCCCCTGCTCTTTGTACTTCTGGCTCCCACTGAGTAGTCAATTCTTGGATCCATGTGCCCAGTCCCAACTCTCAGACCCCTCAGTCACCAACATTTTCTCTTAGTTTTCTCACCATTAAGTCACACACTTCCAGAGCTCACTCTGTACTCCCCTGTCCCAGACGGGCCCCCTTTCCCATCTTTTGATCAGTCTCTCCTAGACTAGAACTCTTGGCATCATCTGTAAGTTTCCCCACCTCCATCTCCTCTCCTCTAATTAGCCATCAATCCTCAGCATCACATAAAAATAAACAAATAAAGGCATTCTGTCCATTTACAACTACCAAAAATAAAAATAAAAAACATATGTATTGCCAGGATGTTTGGTTCCCCAACTGGATTTTAAACTTCAAGCCTAGAGGACCATGTTTTTCCTCCATTTCTTTTCTTTCCCTTTCTTCTCCCTCCCTCTCTCTAATCCCCTGGTCCTGGGGAAGCACAGTAGGTGCTTAGCACACCCTAAGCTATGGCACTGTACCTGCTGTAGGGCATTGCTGTGGCACTCAGCATCATGCCCCTGCAATATCTGAAGATAGCTCCAGACCATCTGCAAGTTGATGTTACCATACTCACCAACCAGGACAGGTCGTACACCCTCAACCTGGTGGCAATACCACCCTCCAGAGCTAAAAACTGTAGGCTTCATTGTTTCAAGTAGCACTCAGGAGGGAGAAGGGAAGGAGGAGAGGAAAGGTTCCCTAGGAAACCATTATGGGCTCCTAGGCTAGGCCTGAAGGAAAGAAATCCAGGTCTTCAGTTTCTTTTTCCTACCTTAGTCTCTCTTTCTTTTCCTCCAAGTGGGGGTAAGCACTGTGGGGCTAGTATGATAGGGAGTGAGAGAGATGCTGTCAATCAGAGCCCAATCACTGGAAGTCCCTGAAGGTTTTATGTTCCACTGGGGTGAAGGAAGAGAGGGAGAAAGGAAAGAAGATGCCTTATCATCCTCTTGATCTCTGTGCATGGGGACATGGGAGATTGTCATCGGATCTAATAAGAGAGAAGCCAATGAACTGTCTCTCTAGCTTTACAAGGCCAAAAATCAGGAACATTCTCAACTGACTTCAGGTAACAGTGTGCCATCCCTCTACCTTTCTTGATCCTTGACCTTATCTTGTCTTGCTTTCACTTCTTTATCTCCTAGTGTTGCAGGGACAGACGAGGCAAGGCACCGAAGATAGCAGGAAACAGTTTTATTTGGCTGCAGCCAGGTTCAGAGGGCACAGCTTTTGCTGTAATCAATCAATCCTCTGAACCCTGAGTTCAGGTAGTTTCAGAGTTTTATACCCAGCATGTAAGGGCAGGGACTCAGATGTTCACAGTCTACAGAAGTTCATATAAAAGCAGCTTTTTCTTTCACTGTTTGGGGCAAGTTAACCCTTCAAGGACAACACCTGAGAAGGGGAGAGCTTCTTCTCCCCTTTCTTTCCTCCCCCTGCCAGCTGTTACCATGGAGCCCAATTGGTAACTTATCTTAAAAATGTAGACATCTCTGTGAAGTCCACTTAAGGCCGGAGACCTTGCTTGCACATTTCTACAAACTACTATACTGGATACATGTTTATGAAAAACTAGTAAGGGGGTGTGTGCAGCACCTGGAGTGCTGGTATCTTCCCAGCCAGTGGCCAAGTAAAATAGGGCGACACAAAAATAGGAAGTTTATCTACATTGAACTCTTTTGCAGAGACTCTTTTGCTGATAGTCCTAAAATAAGCCATGGTGAATATTTCTGGAGAAGCCCAATTAAGACTTTTCTGTGGAGAAAGGGGGTGCCACTTCACTAGTTCCTTCCCACCTCTCAGGTTCTGCTTTGCTCCAGTATACTGGTTCCCAGGTAGTAGTAGATATCTACTGGACGATGTTATTGCTAACCTCTAGAAATTCAATTGAAGTTTGTGAGTTGAACTTATGTTACTTTAGAATTTTTTACATATGTGTATATTCATTGGGATTTCACATAGGAATAATTTTTTTTCAGAGAGAGAGAGAGAGAGAGAGAGAGAGAGAGAGAGAGAAAGAGAGAGAAGAGAGAATTTCAATATTTATTTTTTAGTTATCGGCGGACACAACATCTTTGTTGGTATGTGGTGCTGAGGATTGAACCCGGGCCGCATGCATGCCAGGCGAGTGCGCTACCACTTGAGCCACATCCCCAGCCCTCACATAGGAATAATTTTTAAAAATTGTTATTAATTCTAATATTTTTTTAAAAAATTTAGTGGGCTGAGGATATAGCTCAGTTGGTAGAGTGCTTGCCTTGCATGCACAAGGCCCTGGGTTCAATCCCCACCACCACAGTTGCTGAAGGACAAAATATCATTATTTTATTTATTCATTTTTCATGTGTGCTGAGAATCAAACCCAGCGCCTCACACATGCTAGACAAGCATTCTACCACTGAGCCACAACCCCAGCCCTTCCTCTCTAATTTTAAACCTTTTATTTCACTTTAAGCCTTACTGCATTGGTAGGACTTCTGGTATAATGTTGAATAGGAATGCTAAGAGTAGACATCCTAGGGCTGGGGTTGTGGCTCAGTGGTAGAGTGCTCAACTAGCATGCATTAGGCACTGGGTTCAATTCTCAGAACCACATACAGGTAAAATAAAAATATTGTGTCCACCTAAAACTAAGAAATAAGGAATCTCTCTGTCCTTTGGGTGCCACAGTTGCTCTGAATGGACAGTCATTTTTCTCTTCCTCAGAGTTGTGGCTCCTCCAATCCTATTGGGAGCCTGCTTAGACCTGCTGCATTAGAGTCTGGAGAAAAGAAAGAGCAATTTGGGATTTCTCCACTTTTTTCAAACATTTTGAATTCCCTTCTTGGCCCCTTGAGCATTAAATGTAGGGCTTTTCTTGCATCTCTGTCCATGGCCCACCATTGCTGGCTCTTACACATAGGTCTCTGGGTTATTGAGACCAGTAATTCTACCACCCTGAGAGGCAAACACTTCCTTTCTGGCCTCTGGGTTTTTTTTTTCCTTCTTAATTTCCTGAAAGATCAACTACAAATTTCAAAAAAATATTTTTGATATGCTATATGTGGTATTTAAAGACATCTATAGGAAGTAAGTACAAGAAGAATGTTATCTTCCAAATTGGAAGAAGTTTAACAACGTTTAAATTTTAATCTCTCATTTTTCCCCCCAAATAACTGATCTAGTAAATGTTACTAATTAATGAATTAACTATAAAATTTGACATTCGTAAAATGTTAAAAACAATAATCTAATTTGAAAACTTAAAACATCTCTTCTGAATGCTGGGGCAAGAAGAACTCACTTTGATTTGCTAGATAGATTTAGGAACTAAGAAATAATTTGCTGCTAAGGCATGTAGACAAAGAGAAAAGCTGGGAGGAGTGTATTCAGGACTCATTGTGAATGTACTTGTTTACGTTAATTTATATGTTTAAGTAAAAAAAGTCAACTGTTGTCCCTTTTCCTACTTCACTTTTTTGCCTTACAGGAGCGAATGGATGTATTTAAAAGAGGAGTATTTGGCATTACAAAAAGCCAGCATGTCTTCTTTAAAAAAAAAAAAAAACTATATCCCAAATAAAATCAGAATCAGGAATGGAGACAGAGGAGTTCCTAATAACTCTGAAATGAGAAATGAAAAAGCTCACAGTCAAGAGAATCACCCTTAGGAGAAGGTTAATGCTCTAGGACCACAGTTTGTGAGTGGAGTGATTGTGAAGATCATTAGCACAGAACCTCTACCTGGCAGGAAACAAGTTCGGGATACTTTGGCCGCAATCTCAGAAGTTGTTTATGTTGATTTGTTAGAAGGAGATACAGAATGCCATGTCAGATTTAAAACTCCTGAGGATGCTCAAGCAGTTATGAATGCATATACTGAAATTTAAAAAAAAGCACTGCTGGAAACTCGAGGTCCTTTCTGGTGATCATGAACAGAGGTATTGGCAGAAGATTTTGGTAGACAGACAGGCCAAACTTAACCAGCCTCGGGAAAAGAAAAGAGGCACTGAGAAGTTGATCACCAAAGCTGAAAAGATCAGACTGGCAAAGACTCAACAAGCAAGTAAACACATTAGATTTTCTGAATATGATTGAAAAAATTAAAGTTCACCTCTTAATTTCACTGGATACTTAAGTGATTCTAGGAAAATCCATTTTTATTATGGTAGTACTACATAATGAATGTATTTCTAAAATCTGCATTTAATTAAAAAACTTTGTTCCTTAAAAAAATAAAATAAAATAAAGACGTCTATAGTAGGAAGGTTGTTATCTTTTATATTGCTAGACTTGGAAGTCAGGATTCTAAGACTTATCAAGAAATATGAGGTGCTGCGGTTGTGGCTCAGTGGTAGAGCACTCGTCTAGCACGTGGAAGGCCCTGGGTTCAATCCTCTGCACGACATAAAAATAAATAAGTAAAATAAAGGTTTTAAAAAAATATGAAAGGGTCATGATCTGCACAGTGGTAGCCTGGTGATGTGGGAAGAGTGCAGTGCAGAGCTTCTGAAATCTGGGCACCCAGCACTGCTTGACCATTTGCCAAGTCATTTGAACTGAGGCCACTCACTGAAGTAAAGCTCTCTAATTTTATCATCCATAAAATTTTCTTCTATTTTTAAATTTAGTATGTCCTCTTTTCTCTGTTACAGTACGTGCAATGTTTTTGAACTTATTCTCCATGTTTCTTAACTTTTATATTTCCCATCTCTTTGTCCACTTCGGGAGAATTCCTGGGCTGACTCTCCTCTTACAAATGTGCCTTTTTGGCTGTGGTTATTCTACTATTCAATCCATCAAATGAATTTTTACTTATTCATTTATTTTTGTTATGAAACAGGTGCTCTCTATTTTTCTCTTCTGGTTGATGGTATGATCCCATTAGCTATTTCTTTATCTTATGGGGATCCTGCCTTTCCTTTGTCTATATTTACTTTTATATCAAAGTTTGAATTTCTGAGCACTTTAAAAATGAACTCAATATCTTTTTTAATAAACCTTTCTGGAGATTCAATTATACTCTCTCTAAAGTTTTGTTCAGGTTGTATTATTAACTGTCTCCATGAATGCTAGGTTTTTTTGTTTTGTTTTGTTTCTGGAATGTGGCTCCTTTATTTTTAGCGGTAGCTTTCCTAGATATGTGTTGATTCTTGGTGATGCTTTCTGGCATTTTTTACACTAGAGATTTCTCTGAAAACGATATCTATTACTACAACCGGACTTCGGTAATTGTGGGAGAACATACAGTAATATGTGAACAGTCCAATGTGTCAATATTCCGTCTTTTGAACAGGGGGCCCTCTGCTCTTCCTGGATATGATCAGACACCAAGGTGTCTGGTCTATAAACTTCCTGTTCTGTTGAAGTAGTCACTTGGTAAAGGGGAATATTAGGAAAGCATGGTGGAAGGAGAAGCTCAATCCTGTGTGGCTGCTGAGGGTCCCCTCTGCTCCCTATATTCACAGCCCCAAGCTCAGAGCGTTCCCAAATCCATTGCCATCTCCTGGAGTAGTCCTTTCTGCCCCATACTGTGGGCTGTGGTTTCTACTTTGATTCCCATTCTACTGGCTATTTGTCTTTCAAAGATATGCTAGTCCTCAGGGGCAGCCCCATCTAATATTTCAAATCCATTATGAATTTAGAAGTAGATCTCTACTATTTCTTCTAGTGTTTCAGACAAGAAAAGATAACTGAAGTAATGCTCAATCATCCATCTTGAGTTCCTCTGCATGTAATTCTTTTTCTGTTTTTTAAGTTAAAGTACTAACATGGAATCATTTTTCTGATTAGTTATTAAGCTATAATGTCTACATTCAACTTTTTGAACTGTCTGCTCTTGTGTTCAGTCCTACCACATCTTTATTACTTAGCTCTGTGGTCAACACTTAGTGGGTGATCAAAATATATTTGTTCAGCTAATATGCAATATCCTCCAAAAAGTGTACAAAGCTTAGCTGTTTGTGATAATTATTAATTAATACAAGCTAATGAATGTCTAAACAATTTTATTCCCAGGATAAGTAGGAAAACTGTATTTTGAAAAATGTGGCCTTCTTCAGCTCTACCTTTAGAAGGAAACAAAGTTAGAAGCTGTTGATCTTACATAGTAGTGTTATGGGGAGCCACTTCAGAAAACACTTTAAGTCCGAATTCAAATCAATGAGAGCTTTATTTACCTGGCCAGGGTCTGTCACCCATCTGTAGAGACTGAAGCTCTGTGGGAGAACAGCAATTTCCTGGCCTGTCCCCAGGATTGGGGACTTAAAGATGAAAACCACAACTCGGAGGCTTTCCTTAACGTCATGCAAGCAAGCCAGTCATAGAAGCTAAGACAGCAATTAGCACAGCAACTCACAATTGCATCTTGGGTTCGAGCAGGTGTTAGACAACCGCATCCTGAGTTTGAGCAGGTGGTTAGCGGGTGCAAGAATCTACTTCAAAGTCTTGGGTCAACAAGACCACCATATCCTGGTTGAGTTCATTTTGTGGGGTACAAAGTTCAGAAAACAATATATTATAAGAAAACAGCTCATGTAACAGGTTTTTTTTTTCTTAATAGAAGGCAGCAAAATGGAGTCTTAGGCCTGTCTATGACAGTTTTTGCTTTATAATTGTCTTATCTCACTTATCAAAATCTTATATCTATAATCTATATTTTTTACTAATCCATAACCTATAACTTACATTCTTGATTTTATTTATCAGTTCACACCACAACAGTAGAACTGAAAGGATAACCTTGGTCTCCCTAGCACTGTGTCTTATCAACTGGCCTCCTAGCTCTGGGAGTCTAAAGAGAATTATTGCGACACACAGCTCATATTGTCTTTACAGGATATAAACACAATGCAATCAGCTTGCTTTGGACATAAAGAATGAGGTGTGGGAGGAAGTAGGCCAGGCAGGGCCAGGAAACCACTGCCATCTCATCTCCATTTTGTGCCTCACAGCAGGAGAGGAACCAGGTGAGGCTAGAGCCTCCATCTGAAAAGAGATTTCCACTTTTCTAGTCCCACTGCTACTTAGCTTTCAGGATAATATCAGGGTGGTGAAGGTCCTGGTCATCTCTGTCCTGCCACCTCCAGGCCTAATTCATCCCTTTTCTGCCAGAGCACAGACCCCTTTCCTTTGGCTCTCTCTTCATGAGTCCACCCTTGTCTGTCCATTCTGCAGCCACCGCTTTGGCATTACCCTCTGGGCTGGCCCAGGCACTTGGAGCCCTCTTCATGGTTTTCCTACTTGGAGAGTCACAGGATTGGAGGTTGGGATTCCCTTCTCTCCATTCCATAGGCCGATGGAGGGGCCCTGACTGTCATGATTGGCTGGTCATCAGTCACACAGGTGTTCCCACATACCACACTCAGTGATCACACCCAGGAAGTAGAAGAGACTTCCTGGTGAATGAGTCCCTGAGGAAGCTTGGTCACGACATTCACATTGGGGACTCAACAACAGGCTTGGGGGGGGGGGTGGGCAAAGAAGAAAGAACTGGCAGAAGACAGCTTCCTTCAGCCCCTTGGTTCTCATTGTTAATCATTAGCATATTCTGAAAAGCCATGGCTGGAATGCCAGTTTCTGGTTCTCCGTTGTTGATTCTCCCAACTTTGTAGTCTTTGCCTCAAAGGCTGGGAGCTCCTGCCAGGTTACTGGATGGTGACAGGACTGAGGTCTTCGGGTTAGAGTGGGAGGAAGAGTTGTGGGCAGGAGGTGGCAGAACTTTAGGTCAGTTATCATGATGTTAAGGGCTTGTGGCTCTTGTAAAATCAAACACAGGCCAGAGATCAGGAATCCCTGTTGAAAAGTAAGCGATTGAGGGCTTCGCAAATTGGTTAGGAGCTACCACAAGTAATCCTAAAACAGCATTTTACAAAGCACTCTGACATCCATTACGCCATTGAAGCCTTCAATTTTGTGAGGGAGAGTGGGGAGGTTTCATTTATTTTTTCTGCTTTGTTTCTGGCTGCTGGGAATGGAGCCCAGGGCTTTGCTTGTGCTAATCACTGGCTTACCACTGAGCTGCACCCCCAGATTGTGGTTTGTATTTCAGCCCTACAGATAAGAACAATGAAGCCAGCAAGTGTCACCGCCAACGTCCCAACCTGGGTCTCCCTTATCCTATTCTTGTACACGAGGTCTCCACTGAGTCTGTGATGTTGCTGGGATGGGAAGTGTAGGGGCATCTGAATCTGCATGTTCAAGCCCTTGAAGCTGGCTGAAGACACACTGCTGCTGCTGTGGATGATGTGAGCAGGCATGGCTGTGAGGTCTCTAGAGGAGTCCCAGGGCCACCCTCTCATGGTCAGCATCGCCCATCTTTGGCTCTGCAGGTATGCGTAGGCAGACATCTGCTGGTGGGAGAGTTACTGTCCCAGAGCTTTGGCTTCCCAAGATGCCCCAGCCCTGCCTCAGAGCAGTCAGTCAATTTCATAAAGTAAAGCAGTTGCCCTGCAGATTCCCCTCTCCCCTCTTCAGCAGGGGAGCCCTCTTGACCTGCTCAAGAGCAAAGCCACAGCCAAGGTGCGACGGAGCTGGTTGCCTCCTTTCCTGGCCTTCATCTGATTAAAGAAGTTAGTTGCTTGAGGAAGGCTCAGAGGAGGCAGAGGAGGCTCTGTTCCTGTACCCCATCTCTAGTGGGTCCCCCTGGCTGTCTGAGCTCTGCTTTGTGGGGAGAAGGACTATAGACGTTTTTGAAGGGAGAAGAAAACATCGCTGCCACTAGAACCTAACTATGGATTTTCCAAATTAGTTTTGTTTCAGACTACAATAGTGATATTCATTAATATTAGAAAACCTAAATAATTCAGATCAGCAAAAAGAAGAAAACAAATAATGCCATTATGGTGGAAAACAAATTCCACCATTTGGATTTAACTACTACTAAGATTCGAGAGTTGTTTTTCTCCCCTTTTGTGGGACTGGGAATTGAATCCAGGGGCCCTATACCACTGAGCCTTTTAAATTTTTTATTTTGAGACAGGGTCTTGCTAAATTGCTCTGGTTGGCCTCAAACTTGTGATCCCACCTCCTCCCAAACAACTAGGATTAGAGATTCATGCTTTAAATTACAGGCATCCATTTGGAGTTTTTCTCTTAAGAATATTCTACATACCCAAACAGGCACATATGCACACACACGCACACATGATTACATAAGCACTTTCTAAAATTGTAATTTTGTATAGTTTTTCACTTTTGTGGTATAAATACATATGATTATATATTCTTTATTATTATTATTATTATTATTATTATGGTACTGGGGATTCAACCCAGGGTGCTTTCCCACTAAGCTACATCCCCAGTTCTTTTTATTTTTTGTTTTGAGATAGGGTCTTGCTAAGTTGCTTAGGGCCTCTCTAAGTTACAGAGGCTGGATTTGAACTTGCGATCCTCCTGCCTCAGCTTCCCAGACTGTTGGGATTACCCATGTGCCACTGCACCCAGCTTAATATTATTTTTAATGACTGTGTAATATTAATTCCATTGTATAGGTGGATTTGTGAAATCATTTATTTATTTATTCATGTATTCATTCATTCATACCAGGGATTGAACCCAGGGACACTTAACCACTGAGCCTCCTCCTCAACCCTTTTTATTTTTTATTTTGAGATAGCATCTCTGCAAATTGGATCTCACTAAGTTGCTTAGGACCTCACTCAGTTGCTGAGGCTGGCTTTGAACTTGTGCTCTTCCTGCCTCACCTCCTGAGATGCTAGGATTACAGGCATGTGCCACTATTCCTGGCAAAATAATTTATTTTAATCACTCCATACTTTTCAATATTGTGGCTCTGTCATTTTTATTGATTCTTTTTAGTTATATATATAACACTAGGATATATTTTGACATAACCATAAAAGCATGGAATACAATTTGCTCTAATTCAATTCCAGCACTTCCCCCCCTTCTCTCCCCGCTTCCCATTCCTTGACTCTACTATTCTTTCTGCAGTTTATTTATGGTTTTTAAAATTAGTGTTTTGTGGATATGCTTGATATTGGGATTCACTCTGTATATTCATGTATGTACATATGAAAGTTTGGTCAGATTCATTCCACTGTTCTTCCCTTTTCCTATTTAGCCCTCACCCCCAATCCCCTTCCTCTACTCTGTGAATCTTATTTTGATGAAATTTCCTCTCTTTTTTTTTCCTTTCTCTCCACACCCATTTTGATTAGCTTCTGCATATCAGAGAAAACATCCAACCTTTGACTTTTGGGGACTGGTTTATTACACTTAGCATGAAAATCTCCAGTTTCATCCATTTACCAGAAAATTCCACAATGTTATTCTTCTTTATGGCTGATTAATACTCAATTGTGTATATGTATCACATTTTCTTTATCCATTCACATGTTGAAGGGCACTTAGGTTGGTTCCATAGGTTAGCTATTGTGAATTGTGTTGCTTATAAATGTCGATGTGGCTGTGTCATGATAATATGCTGATTTTAGATCTTTTGAATAAATACCAAGGAGTGGTATAGCTGGATCATATGGTGGTTCTATTCCTAGTTTTTTGAGGAATCTCCATGCTGCTTTCCAAAGTGGTTGCACTAATTTGCAGTCCCACTAACAATATATGAGTGTACCTTTCCCCCTACATCCTCCCCAACACTTATTATTATTTGCATTCTTGATAACTGCCATTCTGACTGAAGTGAGATGAAATCTCAATGTAGCTTTGATTTGCATTTCCCTAATTGCTAGAAATATTGAACATTTTTTTCATTTTTTGTTGATCAGTTGTATTTCTTCTTTTGAGAAGTGTCTGTTTAGTTCTTTTGCCCATTTATTGATTGGGTTGTTTGTTTTTGTTTGTTTGTTTGTTTGTTTGGTGTTAAGTTTTTTGAGTTCTTTATATATCCTGGAAATTAATGCCCTGTCTAAGGAGCAGGTAAGGACGATTTTCTTCCATTCTGGAGGCTCTCTTTCATGTTCTTGATTGTTTCCTTTGCTGTGAAGGAGCTTTAGAGTTTGATACCATCCTACTTATTGATTTTTAATTTCATTTCTTGCAATTTAGGAGTCTTGTTAAGGGAGTCAGTTCCTGTGCTAATATGCTAGAGTATTGGGCCTAAATTTTCTTCTAGCAATTGCAGATTTTCTGGCCTAATTCATAGGTCTTTGATCCACTTTGAGTTGACTTTTGTGCAAGCTTGAAGTGGTTAAACCATCATGATTATTTCATTAAGATAAATTTCAAGTAGAATCAGTAGACCCAAAATGTATGCAAATTTTTAAGGATTTTAATGTTTATTGCTCTCTAAAAAGGTTGAATCATTTTCTGCTCCCACCAGGACTGTATGTGAGTATCATTTCTATAGACACTTGCCAACCTTGGGTAACATTTTAAAAATCATTACCAATTTGATATGTGAAAAATTCTCTCTTATAATTTTGATTAATAATATTTTTAAAATCACCAGCCTGGTTAAATTTTTTTTCTATGTTGATTGGGAATGAATATTTCACTTTTGCAAACTTAATTGTCATGTTTCCCTTGTCCATCTTTCTGTTGGTATGGGAACCCCATGAAGTTTAATACACTGGGTTCATGCTTGACTTGTCACCTGCTGACAATGTTTTTTGGGTCACAGATGCTCTAAGGGTTGTTCTCTTATTAAGACACTGACATCTAGGTTGCAAGGCATCTCTTAGATATATTCCTTGCTAACTTTGCCTTACAAATGTTCTTGTTCACTACTGAGCCTGGGAAAAGGGATGGCCCCAAGGCTCAAGAATTCTGGAAGGATTTTAATTGTCTGATTTTTAGGATTAACAACTAAGAACATAAACATGAATCACATACCTGAGGATGACATGAAGCTGGTACAGGATAGTGAATCTAGGCTTTGTATATCCACTCTGGGTTTTACAAGGGGTTGCAGCAAGAGCAAATGGAGGATGGGGGCATTTCTTAAGGGCATGTTTCATTATTTTAAAGTTTTTTTTTTACCATATAAGTTTAATATAAGAAAAACAGAAATGCAGGAAGAAACAAATTATTTGTTGTCCTACTAGTAAGATAAAAACACCACTAACATTTTGGGGACATATCTTTGCAGTCACTGAACATTTACTGGGTGCTACAGGTGCTTGTGCTGTAGCAGTGTTCAAAGCAGACACAGTCCTGCCCCTACACAACTCTCAGCGTTGTGTTCTTTTTCATTGCATTGAAATAATAATAATAATTCAATAATAATTTATACTTATAAAAGAAATACATGAATATAGTGTCTTTGCAAAAATGGGGGAAAGGGTTCATTTTGGCTCATAGTTTCAGTCTATGGCCATATGGCCCTGTTGCTTTGGGCCTGTGCTGGCCCACTCTTGCATTATGGCAGGAGTGAATGGCGAAGAAGGCCTGCTTATCTCACCGTAGTCAGGAAGCAAAGAGAGAAATGGCAAAGGGCTAGGGTCCCAGTGTTCCCTTTAAGAGCTTGCCCCCAATAACTGACTTCTTCCTCTAGGCTCCTGTCCTAAGTTCCACCACCTCCCAGTAGCACCACGGGCTGGAGACCAACCCTTTAACACATAGGCCTTTGGGGACCGTGGAGACCTAAATTATAGCATCTAACGTATAGGCCTCTGTTCTAGTTCTCTTTTTTAAACTCAGAAACTACATGCTATGATTGTCGTTGTTGTTGTGTATGAACTCTTTAGATTTACACACATTCCTTACCAATCCTTTTTCTCTGCCCATCCTTTGAGCACCATTTTTCTTTAACTTGGAGCATAACTTCTAGAAGTTTTGAAGTTTCTTTGATACTAATGTCTAGTTTTTTTTTTTTTTGTTGTTGTTGTTGTTTTTGTACTAGAAATTGAATTCAGATGAACTCTACCTCTGAGTTACATCCCCAGTCTCTCTCTCTCTCTCTCTCTCTCTCTCTCTCTCTCTCTCTCTCACACACACACACATACACACACACACACACACACACACACACACACACACATATATATATATATCTATGAGATATTTTCCTTGCTAACTTTGCCTTACAAATGTTCTTGTTCACTACTGAGCCTGGGAAAAGGGATGGCCCCAAGGCTCAAGAATTCTGGAAGGATTTTAATTGTCTGATTTTTAGGATTAACAACTAAGAACATAAACATGAATCACATACCTGAGGATGACGTGCAGCTGGTACAGGATAGTGAATCTAAGCTTTGTATATCCACTCTGGGTTTTACTATATATATTTAGTAACCTCCTCAAATATATATATATAATATAATATATATATATATATTATATATATATATTTGAGGAGGTTGCTGCTCAGCCTGGAAGTACAGAAAAACCAGGGCTTCACACCTTCATCTGATTTTTCCAGTGTTAGGTCTTCAGATCTATCAGTCTACAGTATTTAGACTTGGGGTGTGGGGGAGCTGGGCTTAAGCTGTAACAGAAAAGATGGCAAAATTTTCTCTTTTTTTTCCAGTACAAATATATATAAATATATTTAGACAGGGTCTCACTAAATTGCTGAGGCTGGCCTTGAACTTGGGATCCTCTTGCCTCAGCCTCTCCAGTTGCTGTGATTACAGGTGTGCGCCACAGATAGTGTGCTTTGTTTGTGCTTAAGTATCGGTAAGTATTGTGCTTTGTTTGTTTTCAAGTAGTGATTGCTATTCTTGAAAGATAGCTTTACTGGTGACACAGTTCTGCACCCACAATGGCTTTCTCTCAGTGCATTGGAGATATCATTACTAGTGTTTCCTTGCTTTGTTGCAATTTGATAGTTTGTTCCCATGGCATCTGTCCCCTTTGACTTGAACCCTTGGTATGTAGTGACACAAGGAGTAGAGAACAGCAGTGGGGCCAGAATCAGCTGGGTCTTCCAGCCATGGTAAAGATTTCAGATTTTACTCTGAATGTGGGAGCTCAACAGAGTACAGTTCTTTGCCCCGTAAGAGGTAGGAGTGGGCATTGGGGTGTTTGGGACAGTTGGTGGAACAGTTCCAGCTATTCTAGTACCAAATGGAAATGAATTTTTAGTGATTTGCTCTTTACTATGTTCCATGTCGCAGACTCCTTCCTTTGATTCAGAGACAAAATTAAAAGAATGTTTGCATTTATGAGTAATGCTTCTAAATCCTTTTGTGTTTAAGAATGTGTGTGTCTATTTGAGTATCCTGATGTGGATGTCACAGGCTTGCTGTCCTTGCTGTTCTAAGTGTTTGAGTACTGATCCCCAGGGTGTTGGCTTTCTAGTTTGAATGGGGCTAGAGCGCCCCGGGGCCTGCTGGGAGATGACATTTTGGATGTGCTGTTTTAGGATATAATAGCTCAGAAGAAACGCCTGGCAGACAACCAGGGATGGCCAAGTTCTTGTTTCTTTTATGGTTTGCTCTCAGAGAGCAGCCGTGTTATGTCAAGGACTCTAATAACTAAAAAGCAGTGTCTGTCCCCTTTGGCTCTAACCCTGGCTGCAGTTCTGACCCCAACAGGTCACACAACTGATGCTCCTTTTTGTTTTTTTTTTTTCAAATGAGGTCTCCACTGTGTAGTAACCTCATTTTCCCAACCCGTCAGTAGTCTCAGGAAAGTATATTCAGGATTGAAATCCTCTATCCCTCAGTTTCTCCTTGCCTTTCTTATTGCACCAAGCCTCCAGCTTGGAAATGAATTTTCAGTTGTTTGCTCTTTACTATGACTATTTACAATGACTGTCCATGTCACCTAGGCAGCTGGACACTGTTCCCAAGGACGTGGTCCTAGGTATGCTTACATCCATATCTAGTGCCCAGAACTTCTTATGATCAAGAAATTTTGGGGGTCTGGGATTGTGGCTCAGCGGTAGAGCGCTCACCTAGCACAGGCGGGACCCAGGTTTGATCCACAGCACCACATAAAAATAAAGGCATTGTATTGTGTCCATCCACACCTAAAAAAATAAATACTAAAAAAAAGAAATTTTTGCCATCTTTTCTGTTACAGCTTAAGCCCAGCTCCCCCACACCCCAAGTCTAAATACTGTAGACTGATAGATCTGAAGACCTAACACTGGAAAAATCGGATGAAGGTGTGAAGCCCTGGTTTTTCTGTACTTCCAGGCTGAGCAGCGACCTCCTCAAAGCTTCTGACATCACAGCCCAGAGAGGAAAAAATGCATTTTTAAGACTGTCAAACAGCAAGACAATAATGGTGACAATCATAAAAAGAAAATCTGGACTTGGTTCCAAGGTTTTCCAAGTTTCTTATGCAGATGGCACAATGAATGTGTGGGAAACACTGATTATAATCTCCAACTTATACAAAAGGTCAGAGGAAACACAAACACCAAATCTAAAAGTCCAACTAGAGAAGTTGAGTCTGTCTAAAATACAGCCTTAGGAGTCCCTGGGAATATTTAAAGATGAAATCAAAGCTCTTTCTAGATGTTTGTCCAGCAGTTCTGAGCTTTTCTCCACAGGTGTCCCTCCCACCTTTCTTACAGCAGGATGGGTACTCTGGATTAACTTTACGGAGCCAGTTTTGGTCTTGGAAGACACATTATGCTTCTTATCCTTTATCTCCCTAGAGGAATGTTGGATATCAGCATTTGTCAATAAAATGTATACTCTCATTCTAAAACAAGCTGGCTTCCATCATAGTTCTCAGAGATTGGAGTAAGCCTGAGTGATCCGGGCAGCTCTAGAAGCATGTCCTTCAATGTTCAAGGACAACAGAATGAACATGGGGGGGTTGTTTTTATTTTATCTTTTTTGTAACTTCACACATACTGGATGAAATCCCCATGCCTGATGCCATTCCACAGGCATGTTCCGATTACAGGTTGGAGCATAAAAAGGACAGCTGTGGGCATGTACAGTGGAATGCCAATAACCCAGCCCCCTGTCACTCGATTGCCACTAAGTGACATTATTGTTGAGAAAACTTGAGTCCATTCTAATGTATTTTGTTTTATTTTCTATTGACACCTTTTATTCAGTTTTTAACCACATCAAGGAGAATCAAATGTCAAATTTTCTAAATGGCAATTTTTCCACATCAGAAGATTGTCATAACTCTCAAAGAATAAGCAAGTTGGATTTTTTTCTGCCTCCAAAATGTTTATCAAATACTGTATTTCTCACAGGCTTTGAAACACTTAGAAAATACTTAAGAAATATTCCAATGAACGAAACATACCAAACGTCAGTAATAAGCAAGACATATTCCTTTGGGGAAATGGCTGTTTAAAAAAAAACACAGTGTTCATTTTTTTCTTCTTTAAAAATTTGTTATTCCTAAAATAGCACACAACTGGAAGTGAAGGACTAGAAGGCCAGGAGAGGAAAGGAGAAGGGATGGAGCACACACCATTAACACAAAAAGAAGTAAAATTGTACAAACATAAGCAGTTTATAAGACTAGGGTCATCTTATTCTAAGATAACAAGACTGGTTGAGAAATTTACCATTCTGCAGAAGGCAGGGATTTTATGAAGATCAGTGAAGATTAATTCACTGCCTTGGAGCAAACCCCTTCCCTCTCCAAATCCTGGTTTCTTCATCAAGTCTCCATGGGCAGGGCTTCTCATTCCACCACCCTGCCCACCTCCAGGGCCTCCAGGACCTGGCAGGAGATTATCTCGACAGTCCCCTTCCCTGGCAGCTCCAGTCTTCTTTTCCACATTCAGCAGGACTTCACCTCTGAACGTGGTGGGCCTGTCACTAAGGACCTCTGAACAAGCTCAGGATCATCAAACACAAGAAAACCAAAATTGGGTAATTTTCCACCACAGTTTATGTGTAGCTCCATGACATTCCCATAATTTAGAAAGAGATCCTTAAGCTCTAATTTGTTCACCTCATGAGGCAGGTTGCCATTTGAAGAGATGGTGACCATCAGGGTGTCTCGTAGTTTTTCGGTGCTCAAGATCACCTTACTCACCAGCCTCACAGATTGGTTTGGGTTCCCTCTGAGGAGGAACATCTATTCATTGTTCTTATCCTCTTTGATCTCTCTGAGGCCTCTGTGGTAGAATCTGAGGTTCAGGCTCAGGCTCTGGATGGGCTGTGAAGCTGGTCCTTTAACAACAGAAGGTGGTGTCCCAGTAACAGGAATAGATCCATTAGGAAGAAGGTTCTTACTGGTCACAGATGACCAAGAGCATGTCTTCAAGTCTTCCTGTCCTGTCTGAGTTGGTCTGTAGGTCCTGGAGAAGGACTCCTCTGAGATCCTCAGGAGCGGCTTCTTCTAATACCGTCTGACTTTTCCTCTTGGATTTCAGATTTCAGATATTACTCTGGTTCAGGTTCAGGATGACGCTCTGGTTCAGAAACAGTCTCCTCTAAATGTTCTTCCAAGTCATTGCTGACAGTCTGATGGTAGAACGTTCCAGAACCATCAGATGCCACCTCAGGTGTCTGCTGCCTTTCTGCAGGTTCCTTTACTTCTTCTTGATTCCTCCTAAGTCTTGGTGACAATACCACCAAAGAACTCATGATGGTCTCTAAGGTATTATGAGCACAGAATTTATTTGCAACAGAGCACTTAGGAGCAAGGACAAACGTCTGCATGAATCTCTACAAAGCCTCCTTGTTGTTTGATAGCCTCCCCATCACCTGGACCACCACACCATCATTTAGAGTAGCATGGGTATCAACATGGCAAATGTTGGTGTGGACATTGGTGAAAGTTTTGTGACATCACTTTCCTGTTGTTGGGAGCCGGCGACCGCACCCTGAAAATGGCGCTGGCTTCCTGCTTCTGATGACTTAGCGGTTAGAGTTGTTAGAAGTAAACAACTCCTTGTAAGGCTGTGGGCTGGGCTCTGGCCTGCTTCCACTGCGCTGTACCTACTAGACTCCTCCACGTGGTTCTAGTTCATTAGCGAGGCTGGGTACTTAAGCTAGGGCAGACCGACCGCTCGCTCTCTTTCCTCTCTTGTTCCTGTTTTCTCATCATGATTCAAAGGTCCTGAGTAAACTGCTGAAAGAAGAATCCTGTCTCGTGTTTCCCTTACTGGCGAGGGGTCGAGACATCCTGTGACTTTCTTTCTGTCCAGAGACTGCATCTGCTGGCTTTCCATTTGAATCCAATTCCCCATGGACATGGGAAGAGTTCTTTCCATAAAACCTATGTAGCATGTCTAGGGCCTGGATTCAGCCATGTGTAATACTGTCTCATAGATTCCCACTTGACCAACAAGGGACTCTGCTTCCTATAACCATTGCTTTGGTCAATTCAACTTGTGCAGCTGAGCAGAAGAGGAACAAGCTTTGCCCCACAGCACAGAAGGTGGCAGAAATCCCCTATGCAAGTGTGTCTACACATTCTAATATATATATTTTAAAGAGAGAGACAGAGAAAGAGAGAGAGAATTTTTAAAATATTTATTTATTTATTTATTTTAGTTTCTGCAGACACAGCATCTTTGTTTGTATGTGGTGCTGAGAATCGAACCCGGGCCGCACGCATGCCAGGCGAGCGTGCTACTGCTTGAGCCACATCCCCAGCCCCTCTAATATATTTTTAAAAATCATTCTGATGGGCTGGGGTTGTAGCTCAGTGATAGAGCACTTGCCTAGCATATGTGAGACACTGGATTCAATCCTGAGTACCACATAAAAGAAGTAAAATAAAGGTTTTATGGACATCTATAACTAAAAATATTAAAATAAAATAAAATAAAATCATTCTGAAACTTTGGTGCAAATCCTGTTCACTCTATCAGTTAATGGTTTAGGGTCCCTGGTTTCTCCCACTTTGTCTTGACCAAGGAACACAGGGTACCTCAACTATTCTGTGACCTGTTCAGCTACTGAGTTTTGCAGCAGACTTGAGCCAGCCCCTATTTTAGACTGTGACTCAAAATGAAAAACAAAAAGGACTGGGGATGTGGCTCAGTGGTAGAGCACCACAGGGTTCAATCTCAAGGACCAAAAAAAAAAAAAAAAAAAGAAGATATCCATCAATGGCTGTAGCATATACATACAATTGAAGATTTATTTAGTCTTAAAAAGGAAGGACTGATACATGCTACAATGTGAATGAACCTTAAGGATGAGTACCTTATATGTATTAGCCAGGATTCTCAGTTAATCTCATAAAAAAAAAAAACCACCTTCACAGAAACATCTGGAATAATGTTTGGCCAAATATCTGTGACCCAGGCACATGGACATAGAATTAACAATCACATTATGTTGAGTAAAATAAGCCAATCACAGAGAGACACTGTATGAATCCACTTATGTGAGGTCCATACAGTTGTCAAATTCATGGGGACAGAAAACGGAAGGGTGGTTGCCAGGTGGGCAGGGGGAAGTAGAGAGATAGGTAATGGGTACAGAATTTCAGTTTTGCATGAGGAAGGGTGTTCTGAAAATGGCACAGCAACATGAAAGTACTTACTGAACAGTATGCAAAAGAGGGGTTAAGATGGCAGGTTTTGTTAAGGTATGTTTTACCACAATTAACAAGAGAGAGAGAAAACAGGGAATGTTCACCTTTAAGAAATGCCCATATTTGGAGGTGGGGAAAGGAAGATGAGCAAGTTTAATCAAAAAAGTAGAAAGAAAATTACCCCTGGGATCAAGCCCCAGAACCCAAAATAAATAAATAAAAATAATAAGTAAAAAGGACTTACTTATTGTTTTGGGTTCTGGGGATTGAACTCAGGGGTGCTTGACCACTGAGCAACATCCCCAGCCCTTCTCATTTTTTTTAAATTTTGAATCAGAATCTCACTAGGTTGCTTAGGGCCTTGCTATGTTGCTGTGGCTGGCTTCGAACTTGTGATCTTCCTGCCTCAGTCTCCTGAGTCTCTGGGATTACAGATTTATTTTTAGATAGGGCCTCACTATTTTGCCCATGCAGCCCTGAACTTGCCATCTTCATGCCTTAGTCTCTGAAGTAGCTGGGCTTGGAAACAACTCCATGATCATGAAATCGACACCTGTGCCAATTGATTCATTATGATAAATGAATCAATTGGCACAGGTGTCGATTTCATGACCATGTTCTGAGGGCTGCAAGGACCCTGGGTGGTAGCATTCAGTCCCTTTGACCCTTCTGGGTCCCCTGCTTCTCATCCTGACCCCGAACTCAGATCTGTGTTCATGGACCTAACTTACTATTCTATTCTGTCAAATGTGAGCCTTCTGTGAAATAATGCCTGCGTGGCTTTGCCCTGAGAAACCTGCTGCCCAGTCACCAGGCCTGGCTTGTGTCACAGACACAGAGATCTGCCAACATCCCAGATGGCAGGGTCTCTGACCAACCTCCTGACATTGAAAAAGGCTGCTAGGAAAGGTCTTTTGCTGGGAGGGCTCATTAAATCCTTCTCAGGGTGGTCCGCCCCAATCCTTGCATAAATACCTCCCTTGAATGTTGTACCTGAGGGAGAGACACAGCTCCAAAGCAGAGCAAACCTTCCTTAGCTCCAGAAACCTTGAAACCCTCTTACCTGCTCTGTGCAGTTGTAACCTAGGCACAAGCAATTCAACAGCCAAATGAGAAACAAACTATGAATGCCAGAATTTTCCCCCAGCACTTATCTACCAGTGACTCTCAGTAGCAGCCCCAGGTAATGTGCTCTCAGGGGCCACAAATCCGCCTTGCCTTCCTCTAACCTGCCTTCCATACAGCCACCTGAGTGGTCATTATAAAACATCAGGTGAGCATGGCCCTGTTCTTCCATTATTAATATCATTAGGATACTCAAGACCAGTTGCCACATTGGGGGAAATGCCAGTTCTCCACACCTTAAAATATAAGTTTATTTCTCATTCATGGAAAACCCTTCTCCATCTATTACCTATATCACATGGAAGGAAGGTGTTCCTCCAGGTCGGTCACGGAGGGAAACAATGGCCTTTGACCACTTTGTCACTTTTACTTGCAGTCCATTGGTCTATAACGCCATGTAGCCAGGGGGCAGTGGAAGTGTTTTGCAAAATTTTCTACCCAAGTTCAGCACCTCTCATGGCAGAGAAATATAAAGGCAGTTTACCCCCAGAATGTCTACAGGACTATCCCAAAGGGGGTTCATCAAGGCCACCCTTTCTTAAAAAGTACTCAACAGCTCAGACTTTGCACCCTGCTCCTGGTTACATCCATATTTGTTTTAGTATGAAAGTCTTTGTAACTTTTGGGAAATACCACCTGATCCATTGGCTCTGGGGAAGCACCCTCAGGTGCTCTGAGTTTCAGTGCATGGGGCTGGAAACACAGATTCAGGCAGTGTTCCTTCTCTGCCTGAAGCCGTGATGTGTGGAAGATCCAAACTTAACCAGTACGTGGTTTCAGAAAGCAGGTTTTCTCCATGCTGGATGATCTATTTCAAATCAATTCCTGAGAGAAACCCCATGTTCACTATGAGGGGGTGGTAATACCTTTTGCTTCTGGGAGATGTTCCTTTAAGTGGGTCTGATTGCCGAGAGGCTAAATCTCCTCTGTCCTATGACTGAATGACCTATTCATCTTCTCTCATCATTTTAGGGAAATGTTTAAAGTTTTTTTTTTTAACATATATAGAGAGATAACTTTCCTAAATGTCTCACGTGTGAACTAAGTCTTTAAAAACTACTGTTCACAATAATAAACATCCTGTCTTTGTTGGGATACATATGTATGTGTATGTGTATATAAGATGTATTTAGTAAGACTTCACTATAATGCATTGCACTGTGACAGGAGTTCCAATAACTTTAGGCTCCACCCACACCTGGTGGAAGCTCTTATCCTGGGTGGGAGAAGAGGAAACACGGAGGGCAAGTGGCAAAATGGTAGACAGGGTGGTCTCTCAGGGTGAGAGGCAGAAGGTAGGCCTCTGCTTTCCCCAGTCTGACATAAGATCCAGAATTGTCCCAATCCATTTCTCAGTTGGATCTCATGGCCAGAGCCCTGGGCTGGGCTGGGCCTGCTGAGCAGCTTTGCTGAAGTTAAGGCCATGACTTGATGATGCCATCCTACCTTAGCCAGGATAGAAACTTCTGCTGGGCTTAGTTGTGTGAAAATGTACTTAAAAAAATCAAAATCAACAGAAATATACCTACTACCTAGTTTAAAAAATAGAATACCCCCTATCTTTAAGTCCTGTACATTCTAATTACATCTTCTTTCCTTCTGCAGGAACACAGCCACTCTCCTGAATTATATGCGAAGTTTCCCCTTGCTTCTCCACAGAGCAGTACTGCATTTGTACATATTCCTATAAATTACGTTTTGTAGGAGGCCATGAACTTGGACTGAGCACCTGTACTGGGCACAACAGACAAAACCAATGTAGCTTAATCATAGTAACTGCATTTTAGTTGGTCGTAGAAGGTCCTGTAGCTAATTAACTCATTAAGTTGTAAAGCACTGACTAGTTAAGCCATGACCATCTTGCTGGTTGATTGACAAGCCTGCAGCCAATTAAGTTGTTATCAAAGTCTCTCCTCTCTTTCTCTATAAATGCTATCTGATCACTGTGTGGGTTGGAGTTCTCAGGATCGCTCAGGAAGTGGTTTGCTTCGTGGGTCATTTTTTGTTTTGCTTGGATAAATTGTAAATGTGATTGGTTTAAGGAATCGTCCCTCAATAGGTAGGTAATCAGCAGGATCCAAAACAGAGTGGCAGTGACTCCCAGTAGCACCAAGGAACCAGGAGTCGATCCCTCTGGGCCCAGAGTACTGTCTTCTTGCTGCATCTGGGAATGGTGGGTAAGTTTTCTCCTGGATTCATTTCCTGAGCTGTCTGGATTTGTTTGAGCAAACTTCTTGGTCCGGACGGGTTGGAAATTTGTGACAGAGACAGGGCCGAATCCTGTAGGGAAGTCTCAGGTGTCTAAGTCAGATAGCAAAGGAACTGTGTTCATTAGGAACAATACTGGGTCTTTTGAAGAGGCTTTGTGTGTCTGACTGGGCTCAGTAGGAAGGAAAGTTTGCTGGAAAACAGGAGTCGTGGCTCATCTGGATCCAGGGAGTTTAGAACTCTGAATTCTGGAGCTCTACCCAGGGTTAGCTTATGGTGTGAGAGTGCCTATCCTTGGGTAGCACCAAGGATTGGTTTGTGGAGGAGAGGGCATGTGACCTTCTGAGGGTTCATGATGGTTGCAGAGTCAGGAACTGCACTCATTTAGGCCTGCGAATGCTTCCATTTGAAACTCTGCCCAGTTACATGCATAAGAATTCCCAGAGCCAGGCACAATGGCACACGCCTGTAATCCCAGTAGCTCTGGAGTCGGAGGCAGGAGGATCACAATTTCAAAGCCAGCCATAGCAATTTAGCAAGGCCCTGTCTCAAAATAAAAACATAAAAAGGACTGGAATGTGACTCGGTGATTAAGCACCCCTGGGTTCAATCCCCAGTACAAAAAAAAAAAAAAAAAATTGCCAGAAGTTGTGCTATTTTAGAAAAATGGGTAAACCTTACCAGAAATAATTTGGAGCATTTTCTTTTCTTTCTGTTGGTGCTGGGGATTAAACTCGGGGTCTTGGGCACGCTATCTAGAAATATTTCAGAAATACAGTGGCCACAATGAGTGCATTTTTTTAAAGGGTACATTAGAAAAGGAAGGACCAAAAATTCTACAGAAGCTGGGCATTGTGGCTTCTGCCTATAGTCCCAGGTACTGGAGAGGCTGAGGCAAGAGGATCACTTGAGTTTTATGCTATTCACAGAAATAATGGGATGCATTTTTTTTTTCTTGTGGTACTGGTGAAATCCAGGGAGGCTCTACCACTAAACTATACCCCTAGTCCTTTTCATTTCTTTTGAAACATGGTCTCACTACATTGCCCAGGCTAGCCTTGAACTTGCCAAACTCCTGCCCCAGCCTACCAAGTAGCTGCGATTACAGGTGTGTGCATGGGGCACAGCTGGGATGCATTTTCAAATGATCACACACAGGCTTTTAGAAGCCAGAATGGGAAGCGCTGTGGAGGAGGAATCACTTTTAGAAGGTGAGCTCTTAGGCCATTGGGTTTGCTTCTTTAACCGCCTTTAGGCCCTGGTTAAGATCTTTTATTAAAATTTATTTAATAAAATAATTTTTATTTTAAAACTTGTTCTAATTGGGTATACATGACAGTGGAATGCCCCTTGACACACTGTACACAAATGAAGCACAACTTCTCATTCCTCTGGCTCTACTCTTCAGATCTTAAGCTTGGAATGATAAGGAGAGGCATCTTTGTCTGGCATTGGAAGTGCTTCGAGTGCCCTGTCGTTGGCAGCCCTACCTTGAGCTCGCTATGTTGGGTAATATTGGCTGGGCTGGGAGCTGCCTGTTTAGTGATTGTGAGATGTGTCTTTAGTGAAGTAAACTTGACCCGTGGAGAAAGTCTCCCTTTGTCAGGTGGTCTCCCTCTGCACCTGGAGGAGAGAGAGAGGCGGGGGCTCAGGTGTGCGAGGGGCCCCTCCTTTGACCCTTCTGTCCCAGCCAGGCTTCCTACCTGGGCTTTTCTTGTCTTGGCAGGTAATGGTGTTCAGGCCTGAAATCTCATTTAGAGTAACAATTAGGTAAGAAAAGGCACGGACTTTTGACTCAAACCCCTTTCTTGAAATGAGTAAATGGTCAATGGTAAAGAAAATATTCTCAGAGCAAATGGTTTTTGAGAAAGAAAAACAGGCCCTAAGGAAAAAACAGATGGTTCGTAACAAGATCCGTCTGGTGGTGGACTCTCCATTCCTGTGAGGAGTTTATCTTCAGAGGATTGACAGTACCTGAGACCCTCTGCAAGAGAATGCAGGGGAACTCGAAGCCTTGTATTTTGGTGTTTTTTCAAGTGCCTTTAATCTCGAGTAATCATTACAATTAACCCAATATATTTTGAAGTGATATTTCCCTTTGTCCTTCAGTGTGCGTGTATGTGCACATGTGTTGATAATCAAACCCAGGGCCTTGCTTGTGCTGAGTGTCTTCTACCCCTCAGCTATGCCCCCAGCCCCGTGTGCAATTAGAGTACAATTAAGAACAAGTAAGTCAGGTGAATGTAAATGATGGATATTTGTAGATCAGGCATCTTTTTCAGTAACTCGAGGTTTTAAAGTTATGTTGAATTAAGTGGTAGATATTTATAAAATGTCTGAATCACTTTTAAGAGAATTAAAATGCTAAAACTTGTAGAATCTATGTGATTCTGACGAATAGTGGATTTCCTGATTACCTTTGTCAATTCGGTTAATTAGGAAATTACGGAAATCTAGAAACTTCTGAAGAAAACTATCCATTATTTTTATTTAGGAAAATATGGAATGTATCCTGACTAGTTACAAAACCTTGAGTAATGACACAAGGTTGACTGAAGCTGATGACAGTGCCGGGCACTTAGCAGATATTTGGCCATCTTTGTATAGAATATTCTAAAAGAGCCAGGATATGATGATCAAATGCAGATGTGGTTCCCTCCCTCATGGAGTGTCATAGGACAGACAGACACTTAGCAACAATATAAGAAAGTAGAAGGAATTAACTCTGAGCACTACCAAGAGGCTTACCCACACACTGGGCCCCGTCTCCACATAGATGGATGGTTGGCTTGAACTCCTGACAGCCATTTTTTTGTTGTTGTTGTTACTGTTTATTTAGTACCAAACATAGTGCTGGTCTCCGTTTGATGTTCAATAGTGAATAAATTCTGCAAGTAGAGAAGTCTGTGTTCGTGCAGTATAGAAAGCTAGTTGTATCGGGGTCTCCAAAAAATGAAGGAGTTGTATTAAGAGGAAACATGTTTCTAAAGGTTACAAGGTGTTTGTCTACAATGTCCTGTCAGAAAGCAAGCAATTTTGAACTGTTTTCCCTACAAAATAAAGTTATTAATAATTAAAATAATTATATAGTGATTAGAAATAGTTCCTTATGCAAGGAAAGGAAGCTTTGTCAGTTTAGCTTCTTTTCTAAAAGCACTTGGAGTGAGATACAGTCCAAGATATTTTTTTTGTTGTTGTTATCTTGGAGACGGTTAATGGGAAGGACTCTGACAAGTATGAGGGTTTTTTTAATAACTTGGAGATCATATCATTGGAGTAGGTAAGAATTCTTAGAACTCTAAAGGAGATTGATTGTTCATAAGACTGCTAATCCAACATCAGGCAGAACAGGAATTGATTGAATACCAGGAAAATGCATTCTCAGAGTTTTGTGCTGGGTTAGCCAAGGCTAAAATAGGGGCAATGGGCCAATCAGATTCCTTAAGCTTGATTCAAATCAGAGTGCCCATGGTGGCCTGTTTAATGGACAGTACTCAGAATGGGCTCTTCTACCCTATTGGAAGGGACTGGAACAAGTTCTTCCTATTCACACTGCACAAGCTTTGTGATCTTGAACGTTGGTTCAGTATCTTAGAATATAAAGGAACTTCTCTGGATTCCTGGAACTGTACACCTGTTGGAGAATTTAAGGTAAAGTTCACCCAGGAAAAACTTCCTCAGAAGCAGATAACATCTTAAGATGTGGACAGCTTTCCTCAGACATTGAAAGTAGGCCTCTCATAATGAGACTTGTAGACCTGTTTTTATTTTTTCCTTGACGGGACTAGACTAGCAACAAGATGCGTTCTCACTCCAGGCTTTAATTTAACCCAGTTATAGGATGCTAGATTACTTACTTGCTGAATAGGTAGGGCTCTGTGCAGTTGTCAGTAATTTTTGTTACACATGGGTGAATACATTAAGTACTATGGAGAGTTGGTTTTAAAAACTGGTTATTTAGTTAAAGCAGACTCCTCATCTAGCTCATTCTATGACAACTGGGTTTTGGTTGGCTTGGTGCATGAGGACCCTGGCTAAGGCACATGCTCCAGACCCTTGGTAGTAGCCATAACAGCAATCTTCCAAGTGTGCTGTATTCTCTGAGGCTTCAAAGCCAGGGCACAGACATCTGCTAAATGCTAAGTGGTGTGTCTCCAGCTAGAATGAAGAACTCAAATGAGTCATGAGGACACAGTAACCGTGGATGATGCGTCATCCCGGATGGTGGTGCTGATGCCCTGGGTTTTGGTCAAACTCCCACTAGATGAGAACATGACTGAAGGGGGTGGGGTGGGGATGGGGATTGTTATTGTCATCAATGGACAGCCTGGGTGACTAGGCTATAGCCGGTGACATCATTCTCTCACCTGTCTTCTATTAATTCTTTCTCATCATGTTGGGATTTCCAGAATCTGCTCTGGTTCTGGAAGTTGCCAGATTCGCTATTTGGTTTTGTTTTGCTCAGATAACCTGATTGGTTGAAGGCATTTTCACTTTCAATCTCTCTAAACAATCTATTGTTGAGAGTGGCCTGTCCCCAGTGAGGTGAATGAACTGACACGGCATATATGTCCCCATGACAAGGTTCTTCCGCTCATGTTTGTTTCACCTATTTTCATTGTGCCCTGGATTTGCCAAATGATCTCTTCTACTGTTGAATGGCATCAAGGTTTCCAGCCTGTGGGTTTTTGTACAGTGTTGTGTGATGAGGGATGCTGGTGTCTCCTGTGGCCACAGGTATGAATGCTTCTCTCAAACTTGAATATGCATCACCTGAGAGGCTTACTGAACAGATTGCTGGACCCTGCCCCAGATTCTGGCTCAGTGGCTCAGAGGGTGGGTCTGGGTGGCTGGAGAATTTGTTTCTAACAAGTATCCAGGTGATGAATGCTGCTGGTCTAGGGACTGCCCTTTGAATGCCACTATCCTAAGGACTCACTGGGAACATTTACTGGGATGTAGTGTATGTGTTTGTTCAAACTCTATCAGGTAATGCACAATTATTTTCCAAAGTTGTACCAATTTATACTCCTGCCAGCAGTGAAGTGTTCCTTTTGCTTGAAATCCTTGCTAATACCTGGATATTGTTTAACACTGGCACCCACCTAGTATGTGTGGAATGGTATCTTGTTGTGACTTTGATTTGCATTTATCAAGTTACGAATGAGGTTGAACATCTAAGTGTTCATTTCGATATCATCTTCTGTGATAGACCTATTCACAGCCCTTTTGCTATTAGGTATCTAGTCTTACTGAGTCGAGGGAGGAATCTTTAAAATCTGTCCTGAGCACTGGTCTGCGTTGGCTAGGCATGTGCTTTCCCGTCTGTAGCTTGTTTTTTTTTTTCATTCTGTAGGATGCTTGTGAACAGAAGTCCTCAACACTGACGCAAACAGGCTTATCAGCATTTCCTTTATGATTCATGCTTTGTGTCTTATTTAAGACTTTCCCACTCTGAAATTTTAAAGTGACTTTCCCACACAGTATTCTAAATGTTAACGTACTTGCCTTTTAAGAAATTGGTTTTTGAGTAGGAGTGATATCAAGATCCAGTTTCACTTATTTTCCATCTTATGATACAAGGATAAACTCTTATCAAGCACTATTGGATATTCTACTTGCCGTCTCAAAACTTTTCTTACTGGTATGAGTTTGTTTCTACTTAAAGTGATCTAATAGAACATTCTACCAATTAGCATAGCATTGTGCTGCCTTAATAACTTAGAGTAACACCTCTGCCTTACTCTTCTTTAGGAAGAGCTTGACCGTTCATGAACTTTCACTTCTCCATACACATTTTAGATTCAACTACTCTAGTCCCATGAAAAACTAACACATCATAGCCTTTGGATTTGTTTAGATTATGCAGATTGTTGTGGGGAGAATGGGCATTCTCATGATCCCTCGATTACATAAGGACAATGGTAAACTGGCGCACATTTCAGTTTGTCTTAATTTTCAATAAAGTTTTATGATTTTTTTCTCCTTTAAAGACTCTTGCATATCTTTAGCCAAATTTACTTGTTTTGCTGTTAAAAATTATTTTTAATTAAAATATATGCCATATATATTTTTTAAATTTTTAAAATTTAGTTGTAGTTGGACCCAATACCTTTATTTTATTTTTATGTGATGCTGAGGATCAAACCTAGGGCTTTACACATGCTAGGCCAGCACTCTACTGCGGAGCCACAAACCCAGCCCCTGCAGTATACATTTATAAATCTTTTAAATATTTTATGCACTATTTTAGTTACTATGGGTTTTATTTTATTTGGTATCTAGGAGGCCATTTTCTTTACTGCAAAACTTTGCATGACAAACATAGACAATGAAGTATCAGTAGGTCTCTACCATGTCAATTCAAATTTGAAAATAAATTTCCTAAATCAGTTTTATGATCATTTTGACAATTTTTTTCCTGAGAATTGGCCCAAAATAGCTTCCCCTTCCTTGTCAAAACAAAAGGGAGGAAGCAAAAGTAGAGTCATTCAGTTTTTATTTGATGTAGATTTACTAAAAATCTAGGCCTAGAAAACCAAATATCAATACTGGTTGAATCTGGGAAAGGAATGGACAGAACTTTTTAGAACTTCCTTGTAATTTCTTCACTCTAAATCTGAAATAACTTCCCAAGAAAAAGCTAAATCTTCAGGAATGACTCAAGTCATGGATACCACATGCAGATGGCTGCCTCACCTTCTAAAGGATTCCTTCCTGCTCAGGAACGTGTCACATCCATGACTATTTCCCAGCCACAGTTGGTGGGGTGACCCGAGAAAGTGAACGCGTTGGCCGCCAGCAGCCCACCATTCACAACCAACAGGGCTGGACAAACGGCAGAGGCTGGTATTGGGAGGTGGTAATGTGGGAGGCAGGAGGAGCGGCCATGTGGGCCCTGAGCACAGTGCAGGTGTAGAGGCATAAACCAAGAGCAAGCAGAGGAAGCCTACTGGCACAGAAACTAGGGGCCTAGAGCCAAGCCACATTTGTATTCATATGTGGGGTGAGACCCGTGGATTCCTGGAGCTTGGGTTCCCTTGAGCTGATTGAGTCCCAAATCACCTCCAGCCTCTAGAAGTCTTGAAGTCAGGCTCCATAACAGTTTTCTTTCACGGCCCTCAATACTCCCCATGAATCCTCACCAAACTAGTGGGTCTTCATTCTGCACCATCAAGTCACCAACTAAGCCAGGCCTGGTTGTTCATGCCTACAGTACCAGCTTCTTGGGAGAATAAGGCAGGAGGATTGGAAGTTTAAGGCAACATAAAAGGCAAGACTCTCTCAAAATAAAACAGAAAGGAATGGGGATGTAGCTCAGCGGTAGAGTGTTTGCCTGGTATGCACAAAGTCCTAGGTTCAGTCCCCGGGGTGTGTGTGTGTGTGTTTAAAAAAAAAAAAAAAAAAAAAAAGATTTCCTAAAACCAATAATTTCCTTATAAAACTGGAAGCTATGTGTGATCTTTAATGATTTTGTAAATATATACCTAAAGTCATTCATAAAGTTCTGCCACTAAGTACTAGGGATATTTGCTGTACGTAACTATGTTGCTAACCAACCAAAGATTGGAAAAACCGTTCTTTCATTTTAAACCATCCCTTTATTAAATCTCTTCTTTTCCCTCTCTAGCTTTCTTTACAAGACCAAGTTTTCATGAAGAACCTAGAGCGCCCACCACAGGCAGATGATGGGTGGTCAGCTAGATTCACTCCCACCTCCAGGCATGATCTAAACTCAAGTCAGCCAGATGGCAAATGACTCCATGTCACAGCTACCATGTGCTGCATCCTGGGTGAGCACTTGAACAGAAGCGTGATGGTCCCTGCATCTGCCCTGCTCTTCGGGGTTTGAGCTTCCTACAGGGGGTTTGGCCTCTGAGTTGAGAGCATCTGAGAGGTCATTACTTGTAGTCACCACCCCCAACCCCCAAAGAAACTGTAGGAGTAAAGAGAGACGGTGAAGCCTGGTCCAGGGGCTCATACCTGTAGCCTCAGCTTCTTGGGAGGCTGAGGCAGGAGGATTGCTTGAGGCCAGGAGCTGGGGCAAGATAGCTGGACTCCATCTCCTTGTTTGTTTTCATCTATCTTTCAAGACTATCTCTTGAAAGGCAGAAATATCTCTAGGCTCTGGAATCGGCCACTGGTAATGTGAAAGGCCTAGCAGAGAGGAGCCTATTCCCATGGACAGGGCCTGCAGGGACGGGTCAGGCCTCAGCACAGCCAGAGGGCTGGGCCTCCCCCACCACCAGGCTTCTCTGTGAAGTTAGGGCTTCAGTCCCAGAATAGTTGGGAACGTTTGGGAAATTCATGCTCTAAAAATATTTCCTTTCTTCACGTAGGCAAGATAACACGAGAGTGACAGTGGTTTGCTAAGAACATGTTCTGCCTTATGTAACAGGGGGAGAAAGCCTTCTCATCCCAAAATAGGGCCGAGAAAGGAATGTGAATAAATAGCTCCAACAAGTCATTATTTACTCAAGGTGCCAAAGGCCTGGAGAACTTCTTTGTTCGGAGTCCTATCAGTTATTCCTCAGGTCTGACTGGCCACTGACAGGACCATGTCCCTCTCCTGACAAAGGTTGATCATGAGCAGAGGTGTAGGGGCCACGGCCCAAGGGCAGGCAGGCGCAGAGGGCTCCTCCCGTTTTGTCCGTCTATGGCACCCTGGCTACACTGGATGGGTGTCACCACCATCTTGTGCGTCATACACTGAACAGGGTGTGAGTCCTTCGGAATGCAGATGGAGCCGCTGGGCACCCAGGGCGTCATTTCTCATCTCCCACCTCCAGTCCTTCAGAGAGTCCTGCCCTTGTCACTTGCTCACTCCGTCTCTCCCTAGAATTGTTAAGGGGGGAGCCCACTGCCCCTCACTGGGAGGGCTGGTGGCTAATGGTCAGTGCAGTCCTGACCTTTCCCCTGCTGAAAACCTTCCAAAGTGCCTCTGCTTTCTGGGAACAAGGTCTGGACTCTCTCACCAGGCAGGTAAGGCTCCCACAGAGCCGGGCCGCCCAGCACCCTGGTGCCCACCTCCTCCTCTCCAGCTGCGCTGCCCCCAGCCCTGCAGGTAACTCCAGTCTGGAGGGCAGACGCTGTTCCCGGAAGCCCCACCCTCCCTCTGCCTTTCTCAAGCCCCTTGCCTTGGGTGTCACTTCTTTCCTGAAGCCTTTGTGACCCAAGAAAGAGAAAGGGGGGTGGGGGATAGAAGGCAGCCCATTTGAGGTGGCAGGAGGTTTGGGACCAGAGTCTCTGAATGCTGGATTCATCCATGTGTCCTCACGTTAAACGGAACATACATCTGATGACTAATCATTCATCTATAACTGCTACTTTGTACAATTTAAACAATTTATGTTTATTAAGCAATTAAGTACCCTGTTGAGTACTTTTTAAACTTATTATCTAATCATAATTTTTTTTTTTTTGAGATGGGCTCTTGCTGTGTTACCCAGGCTGACCCTGAGCTCCTAGGGTCTAAGTGATCCATCCTCCTGCCTTGGTCTCCTGGGGAATAGTGGCTACAGGCATATGCCATTGTGTTTGACTTTAATTTTTATAACAGCTTGTTGGGTATATATTGTTGTCCCCATTTGGCAGAGGAGAAAACAGTGGCTGGCTGGTAAGGAGGGCTGGGGTCTGAACCTGAACTTTCCAGAACCAGGACCCATGCTTTTATACATCAGGCTCATGGCATACAGCAGGCTCATGGCTTACACCAGCCAAAGATGGGCATCTGTCTGGCCAGTGGCTGCCCTACATCCATTTAAACAAACAAAAATCCTAACCCCTAGTATTTCGGGATGTGACCTTGTTTGGAAATAGGGTCACTGCAGACATCAGTGGTTAAGGTGAGGTCCTAGTGGGGCAGGTTGGGTCCTGAGGCCAACATGACTGGAGTCACAGGAGGAGAGATCCTTAATGACAGAGCGGAGCCTGCAGCACCTGCAGCTCCATGTGGGTGACCAGCGGAAGCTAAGAGGAGGCAGAGGGCTCTCCCTCTAGCAGGGAGCCCAGTGGACACCTTCATCCCACACTGGAAGCCTCAGAACCAGGGGTTGAGTGGGCCAGTTTGTAACACTTCATCAGGGCATCCCTAGGAACCTAATACCACAGCTACAATTTGTTCTCTTAGGAAATACCTCTTCTCAGTCTAAGCACCACAGACAAGAACCAGCTCACCTGCTCCAGCCCAGCTGGCAGCTCCTCTGGTGTGATCTAGCCCAGTCCCATCTCTGAACACCTCACCCACTCCCATCCCCACCTTGTTCTGGGTCAAGATGAGGACAAACCTGTAAACTGAACAAAACCCAAAGATTCCCATCTGGTTTTGTATAAGATAAAACCCATCTGGACCCAGCCTGACAGAAGAAGTAAGTGTGTGTGTGTGTGTGTGTGTGTGTGTGTGTGTGTGTAATTTTTTTTTAAAAAAAGCCTTCCTTATAGGCTCATTCAGCTGGCAGCAGCAGGGAGCCCCTGAGTTAAAGTGAGGTCTTGGCCAAGTGGGGCCTGAGGCCCTGTGCTGCTGGGCTCTGACCCTGAGGAACCAGAGCCCAAGTATGGGGCTGCCTGTTGGCTGCCTGCCTTGGCTGATGAGCTAGCCTGGGAACACTCCCTGCAGCACCTGTCAGACCTCCCAAGTGCTAGGGGAAGAGTGCTGCAAAGAGGTTTGTGCTCACATGACCCAGATTTAGTGTATGTTCCAAGTGGCCAAGTCCCACTCCCCAAAGCTGGAGAAGGGCCACAGCAGCTCTTTGTATTTAAGGAGCTGATATTCTGAAGTGTTCTAGTTCCTTGGTGCCCAGTGGCCCCAAATTAAAGGGGCTAGGAGATTCAAACACAGTAGTGGGCTTCTTTTTCCACAGAGGCATCCATTACAGTGTGCCCAGAAAAAAGGAGCTGGCAGCCAGAATAGGGGCAGTAGGTAGGATTATGTAAGAGTTTGAAATAGAGTGGACAGTGGCTTCCCCTCTTGCATATCCTCCCCACCATTCCTGACAGGGAACAGTGCACAACAAACAAAAGCAAGGAGTAAGCTTCAAGTGCACCTGCCAGAGCCTGGAGAGGGCCTAGGGCATGCCAAACTTGCCCCTTGGCGGCCACTTCTCTATCCTTTCCCAGTAAGAACTTCAGTTTACCGCTCTGGATTTCTTACTGAGTTACAGATATGTAACTGTCAATCTTCATCTTGATGTCTCCAGTGCGTTTGACACAGTTGATCGGCTCCCACCTTCTTGAAGTATTTTTCTCTTGGCTTCCAGAACAGCACACTTATGGTTTCCTACCCCAGTAGCCACTCCCTCTGCTGGTCCTCTTTCTTGTCTCTGACTCAAACCCCTGCACTCTTCCCCGTGAGATCACTTTTTAGGTGGTCTTAGACTGTCTCTTGCATGATTTATAACCAGCCATAACCTTTTCCTTAAACTCAAAACTTACATAACTAACCACTTGGGTAATAGTTATTTAGTGCTATGCAACAAATTACTCCCAAGTCTAGCAGCTTGGAATTAATATCCCACAATTTCTGAGAGTTGGCAATCTGGGAACAGTCTAGTCGAGTGGCTCTGGTCAGCAGGCGGCAATCATCCAGAGAAGATCCACTTCCAAGCTTATGCACAGGGCTCTCGCAGGAGTCCTTGATTTCCCACATGATGGGCCCCTCCCTAGGGTTGCTTGTGACAAAGCAGTTGACTCCTGCCAGATGAGGGAGAGACCAAAACAGAAGTAGCAGTGTCTTTTATAATCTGATCTTGAAGTGATATGCCCACATTTATTACATATTCTGTTGGTCACAGAACAATCCTGGGACAATGGAGGGTGCAGGGGTATTGCAGAGGCAGGAGGCAGGGACCACTGAGTCACTGCAGAGAATGGGTACCACAGGGGTCTAGTTGATATCTCATAATTAACATGTCCTAACTCACAATCTCAGATAAGCTCCAAACTTGCTCTTCCCCATCTTTATCTCAGTAAATGACAGTAACGCTGTGGTTTAGAACCCAAACCTCCAAGTCATCTTTGACTATTGCCTTTGTTGAACCCATAAACAAATTCTGTGCATTTTGCTGTCAAGACACATCCCACATCTGAGCACTCTGACCCCTCCCACTGCTACCACTCCAGCCCAAGCCGTCACCTCTCCTAATTTGCTTACTGCTTCCATCCCACCCAAGCAGCATATTCTCCACACAGTAGCCAAAGAGCAGGTTTTAAAAATTCACTAGCCCCATTCAGACCTTTGGTTGGCTGCCCCTTTCAGCTAAGAAAACAGACCCAAACGCCTAAGGTATGATGTAATCTGGACTTTGTGCATCTGTCCAGCCTTCTTTCCTCCATTGGTTCCCTTCACAGAGTTTGTGCCTGCTGCATAGGCCTCTCTGCTGTGCCTGCGCGACACCACCTATCCTCCCTGCTTAAGGTTTTACACTGCCATTTTCTCTGAAAGTAGCTCCCTGATCTCTCTTCATAAGGCCTGCTGCCTCACTTTATTCAGGTCTCTGCTCAAACATTTCCACCTCACAAGCCAACCCCTCAATCTGAAGAGTGCCCTCTCCTCTCTTTCTCAGGGTTTATTCTTGGCATCTCTCATAGTCACCCCCATGAGGGCAAGGCCTTTCATGTGTTCTGCTCATGCCAGTCTCCCCAGTACCTACAGCAGTATCTGGCACATAGGAGGCACTCAGTATTTGCTGGACTAATGAACGAAATATAAAGGCTTAGGGTTTAGTAATTCCAACCTGAATTATTTTGGTGGTATAGGGATCCTTAGGTGAAGGAGAGCCTCAAAGTGAGACCAATCCATGTTGGTCCCACAAGCATTTGTGCATCTCTTTGGGGCACAGTACAAAGCATATAGGAAGTTAAAACAATATATAATTTCTGTCCTCTTTCCAAGTTTACAATTTGGCAAAAGATCTGGAGTATGTATATATTTAACCTTTCCACTCCATTTGCTTGCTGAAGTGTTAAAATCCACCACTACTCCCCTACTTGAAAACCCTTCAGGGACTCAACACTGCCCTGAAGATAAAGCCTGAATTTCTCGCTAGGGGTTACCTGGAACTTCTTGATGTTGCCTCAGTTCACCATTTTCATTTCTCGCCCCTTCCTGCTCTGGACAGTACTCTCCACTGAAATGCTGGCTGCTTCCTAAACATGCACTTTCTCTTGTTTTAGGGTTTCTGCCCAGGCTGCTTCCTCTGTCTCTGCCACCCCCAGCCCTCCTGTCAGTTCACTGTGCTGCTTAACACATCTCCTGGCTCTCATCCTTGGGGGGGGGGGCTCTTTAAGCTGGTGGTCTCAGGTTCTCAATGGGAAGGCAGGCCACATGTACAAGTACTACTTAAATGTCCGCATGATCACACTTGCTGATGTCCCACTGACCAAAGAGAGACATGGCTAAGTAGAGATGGAAGGGGTGGAGACATAATCTTTACTTCTGATGGGAGCAGCAGCAATAATCACAGCGAAGTGGGGCAAGCACACCAGATGGGAGAATTACTGTGGTTCTTAGCAAAGCTTTCTGTGCTTCCCACTCCTTTGCAACTCCTACTTCTGATTTTAATCCAGAAATCACATTCTCTGGGAGGATTTTCCTGATTCTCTGAGCCTGAGTGAAAATTATTTCTCAGAATACCTTATACTAATCATGGCATGTCTCTAATGAACATACAAATGGATTTAATACACATCAGAACTCTCACTCACACCCTATGTTCTCCATTCTATGGCAATGTCTTCCCTATATAACAGGAAGGTCATAGAAAAGAGGGTATTGTAGTTTTTGCCTTAATGCCGAGTATGGTGCCTGATCCTTTAAAATGCTTGAAATAAAGAGGCACATAATGAAAATAAGGTAATCACCTTTTAAAAAGGCATAATGTTCTGAGACCATTGCTGGGTAACACTCAACAGGTTGCGTTTTATTTTGGGGGTGGGATACTGGGGATTGAACCCAGGTGCTTTCCTGCTGAGCCACATCCCCAGCCCTTTTTATTTTAACACAGGATCTCACTAAGTTGCTAAGGCTGGCCTCAAACTTGCGATCCTCCTGAGCTGCTGGGATTACAGGTATGTCCCACTGCAGACAGCAAGAGGATGGAAATCTTTTTTTTTTTTTTTCAGTTGTAGATGGACACAATACCTTTTATTTTTATGTAGTGCTGAGGATCAAACCCAGTGCCTCACACGTGCAGGGCAAGTGGTCTATCACTGAGCCACAACCCCAGGATGCAAATCTTAATGAAAGGCTTGACATGGCACAAAGCTAAATAAAATAAGACTGAAATGTTCCTCAGAAGGGAGAAACGAAAATTAGCCATAGAAACAACATTCTCCTTTTATTAGTTTCACAATACTGTTTTAAAACCCATCTCTCCATAAGAGTATTTAACATTCTTTGAAAGTAGACAAATTGTCTTTAAGAGAAATGTCTTGTACTTGGTCCAGTCCTGCATCTGTTGTTTGGCGGTAGCAACAAAATCTAGCATCTCAGAAAAGCACTGTAAAGGTTGGGAGGTCACCAACCATGCCATTCTTCTGTCCTGTTCACATAGACACATGTGTGCAATATATACTATATATTTTTGTGTGTATAGACTTTTTTTTAAAACAAAAATAACAATTTGCACAACTCTAGCAATCCTTTAAAGGTACACAGGAACAATTAGGCTTCAGTATATTTATTTTTACTTTGGATTAAAGTGGAAATTTTAGGCCTAAAAATAAGATTGCTAAACAAGAGGCCACATAGCATCATAGACTTAATACATCCTAGTCCTCACAAAACTAGAAATACAGTGGTGTTATCCTTAACCTGGGTGCTATACATCCCCAGAGATTATTTTCATTTTAACTAAAATGCAAAAGCAAAATAGTGCATTAAAGTAATCCTCTACTCATTACATTAGCACATATACCAAATTATACTAACTGCATGATAGTCTATGTAACAAGGCTCTATTTTTAGCATGTGCTCATCTCTACATCATTAAACACAGTGCCCAGCAGCAACCACCAAAGAAGACGGCATGCTGCATTGCAAGAGAAGGGAGAACTTTACAGGCTGGTAATTTGGGCAACCCAAAGGAGAACCAATGACAAAACATCTTTCACAATATATGCAGAACTAATGTACAGTGACATTTAATGTACTGTTTCACCAGAAGGAGTACATTTAGGTTACAGTTACATGGAAAAACGAAGTGAAGTTCTAGGCTTTCTCCTAGAATATTCTAAATGTTCATCAAAAGTTAATTAGTATAATACAGATGACCACCAGATGATTGAACAAACAGAATATGGACATGTATGTAGTGAATTAAACAGATTCTGGGACTAGAAGCTACCACCAAAATATCCAGAAATTTGAGTTAACAGATATTCTATCTTTGCATTCCTGATCCTAATAAATACAACCATTAACTGTTTACAGACTATGAGTGCAAGGTAGTGGCCCAGAGGACAGTCACAGAGGAGAATGAGATAAAAAGTATCCCAGATGAGTGAGGACAAAGAGCTTCTCCTGATTTTTGGTTTACCCCCATACTCAAAGTCCATTTCTTTGAGTCAGAAATCTTTTCAACAACTGAAGCCCATTCCCTCTGCCCCCATCAAGGTACAAGAGAGCCTAAGCTTGGTGCTGCAAAGTCCTTCGGATGCTGGTGTGATTCTTGATCGCTCAGCTGTGCAGGGCCACCTATGTGGGGCCTCTCGGGTTTTCCTGGCACTTGTTCCTGTGGAAGCAGGTGGCGGTGCCTCTGAAGCCCCACTGAGGTAATGCTTAGGAGACTCAGAAGAAGGAGGTATCTGACGAGAAGGCACCTGCAAGTCTAAAGTCCTCTTTGGTGAGAACACTGTACATCCGCTGAGGCAGAGCTTTGGAGTAGGGTGCGGGGCGCGGCACGGTGGTGCGTAAGATGAGTTCCCGGCCAGCAGGAGCAGGGAAGTCAGATACTGGGTTGTGCCTTCTTTCCTCTGGGCAGCCCACTCTCTTCAGTTCCTCCTCTGGTGGAGCCATGGCTGCAGCCTTGAATAGAATCAAAGGATTAACATTCGACTTGTTCTTGAGTTTGACTCGGGTACTTTTGAGGACAGATGAATGTGATATATACATAAAAATGTCCTACATTACTCAGTAATGCAGTTAGCTATGTTATGATTGCTCAAAATAAATAACACAGAAAATGCCAGAAGCTTGAAACACTGCATGAGCCTGGTAATAGGCAGAAAGGAAACGACCGCCAGGCAATCTGCTTTGAAAAGTGAGGGCTATGTTCAGACATCTTATGAAAAGGAATCATGGAGCTGTGCCGGTTTCTGTTTCTTGAAGCAATGACCCAAGTCCAAGTCAGAGTTCCAAGTTGGTAAGGAGCTATCTTCTCTCCAGAGTCTGGAAAGATTTTTATCTCTACCCTTTCAATCAATTCTTTGTAAGGTTAACTTACCAAATGAAAACCAGGGACATTGGTCTTGTTTGCTGGGCAGTTAATGCACTACAGAAGTGACAGAGGTCCATATAGCAATGGCCACAAAAGAGTAGATGATCTCAAAGGCATCAATTTTTTCATTATCATTGCACAAAATAAGAGCCTTTTTAAAAACTCTGGCCACTATACTTTCATGGTACCATTGCTTTGGAAAAAAAGAGTAATTGGTTTGTCAATGGAAACATGAATCATGTTAAGCTAAACACCAGCAGGAAAGTTATGCCAAATCCAGACTGTTAGGTGGTTAGTTTAAATGACCTTATGAAGTTAGAGGGATGGGAAGGAACAAGGAACTATGAGGGACAAAAGCTATTTTGTTACCTCATCAGAAGATTCAGTCAGCTTGAGAAAGAGTGAGAAAAGAAACAGTGATGAAAGGGAACAAGCAAGATGGTTTAAAAAGAGCTAGACAAGAGCTTTCAAGATTATTTCCAAGACAGCATGCACTACATTAAGAAACATGATCCTATCAAAAGAATATTTTAAGATGAATAAAGTCACACCACATAACACACCTAGCTGTCAAATAAGAACAGACACATCCCACTACTCATGCAACTGATGGTTCAACAGGTGACAGGGTGTCATTTAATGAGCAAATGATCTTAACAAAAGCCTAGCTCTTTCTGAATTTATTGCCTAAAGTGTGTACTGCTTGAAAAATAGATGTTCCAGTGAATGTGAATAAATGTCTAGGACTTGGCAAAACTAAAGCAAAAATCATTTTGTGCTGAATTCCATTTAAAGATGTACATACCTATAATTAAGTTTATAAAAATTGTAATTTTAAAGAAGTTTTAAATACATGTTATAGGCTGTAGAATTCTCAGTGAAATATCATAACTTTTTAAAAATGTTAAAATCTTGATTTATTTGTAAAATTGATATGAAGTGTCAATTATGAAGAATTCACATGAATAAACTTCAACAGTTTAGCCAGATATTTGAGCCAAGTTTAAAAATGTACCAACCAGATGCTTGTTATATGAATTATACAAGTCTACAAATTCTTTAAACATACACACTGCAGGGTCTACAAAATTGAAATCTTTTTTAAAAAATTACACAACGTGGGCTGAATTTATAATTGCAGTGTCCATTAAAGGGCATTAGCTATACAATCAGACACTGAAAACACATTGCTTTGTTTACTAATTTTGAAAGCAAGACTATGTTTAAATGTTGATAAGTTTTCCTACCCAATGATGTTTGTCATTTTTTTCTTTGTAATTTTCTGCATTGTCAAATTTAATAAAAAATGCAGTCTATGCATAGTTGGAGGAGGGAGAAAGGAGATTATTTTCATGTTAAATAATTTTGCTTTAGTATACAAAACAAGTAATTCTCCAACACAAAGTATAAACACATTAAATTTTAAAGTCTCAACAAAAAATTAAAAAAAAAATCAAAGTTTTGCTGAGGAAAATTCATAGTAATGATTAATAAGGACACAGGCCTGTAAAATTCTGCATAGGAAGCTGGTGAAGGATGTGAAAACCAATTCCACTCATTTTCATGCCAGAAAACGAAACAAAGCAAGCATCTATTGTTTTCGAGACTTTTAAAAGGAAACAAAATATTTGGTTTTTAACTTGAAATTATTAAATTTAGGGACCTACTCCTCAAATAATCTGTTAGCAGTTGCAAACAATTTGGATCAAAATATTTGACCATAATTTTGAATATTCTAACTAGAAGTACTCCAGACCGACTCAGCAGGGATTGTTCCATGTGTAGACCAATGAAAATCTTTGCTTACAAGAATTACACTCTCAACACTGAATCAGTTTGGTTTCCAGTGTCATCATATTCCCAGGTCACGGGAACCTGTATTTAGTGCACATCATAATACTTTAATAGTAATGCGCCCTGAAATAATTATTATTTGTGGGAAGCCAGTACCTGGTTAACAGTAACCAAGGTACTATGTAAGAATAAAAACTTTCTTTCACTAGTAGGTAATGATGACAATTTTTCAATTGGGCTTTCTTTCCGTGCTGAAGCCTAAATTTCCATAGTAGTAAAAAAACTTGAAATCATTGTCTTCCAGAAAGGAAATCTTCTAGGAAATCTCTAAATTTAGATCTCTTCACTGTTATTAGACTAGAGTTACAATTCAGACTGAATTATGAATTTGTTTTGAAGTATGTAGGGTTTAAAGATGGAACTCTAATTAAAGTTCCATCAGTCTAAAACTGAACTGTAATTTGAAAGTAGGAGGCTTTTGTTTTCCATAGCATAGTTATGTTCAGTTTCTATAACAATGGATTTCATACTTCTAGTTTCTGAAATTCAGTTCCTAAGATGTACTTATCTTACTTAAATATGTAGGAAACTTCTGAGTTCAGACTCAGAAGTCAGAGTCATTGTCTCTTAGCAGCTCAAAATGACATCTTCCCAAACAGAGGTCTGGTAAGATCACCATAGTCAGTAAGGAGTCTCACATACCCTCTGAGCATTCACAAACAACTTGTGAATGATCCTTCCAGCGTGTCCTCTTCCTGCCCCGGTGACTAACACTTCGGGCTGCTCCAACAGGCAACTCACAAACCTAGGAGAAAAAAGTGGTGAATGGATGGGGAGCAGCTGCTCAGGATACTGTTTGCATTGTCTCAGATAATTTGAGGACTTATCAATAAAATTTAATATTGGTTAAACTTACTAATGCCGGAGTGGAAATTTCATAGGCTAGACAGGACATTTAGAATTAAAATTAACTGACAATCTTACTGCTTTTGTTTTCCTACAAGTTCTAAAAAGCCTATCTCTGTCAATGTAAGAAATATTCAGTCTATTTGTTTCATACTAGAAATTTGGGAAATGCTATATTGAAGATCAGAATAAGGATTTTTAGACCATAGAAACCAAATTTTATTTATCTAGCAAAGCAATGATCCATATTTCTTTTTTTTTTTTTTTTAAGTGTGTGTGCTTAAAAATCTGTTTTTACTGGGCATAGCTGCAGTTGTAAGCTGTGCCACGATGTGCTAGAAACACTGAATTTCAAAGCGTGTCACAGTGTACAGTGGAACTAACAGTCGAAGGCACACAGCCACCAAGCAACACCACCTGCTCACTAATTCATACTGCTATTTCAGGAATGATTCCCTTGATTAGAGCTTGTTCTGCTCATTTAAAAGGAAGACATTTTCAAGAGTAAAGTAGGCTGAGAGAAATTTTCACTCAACAAAAGATACAAATTCAAACAAGAACTTGATAATATATGACAAAGCATTTACAATAGCTTTTATTTAACATCAATGATTTCTTATGAAAAACTGGGAAACCTTGTGTCACATCAAAACACTGTACTTTCAAGTAACAGGGGCAAAAATGGACAGAAGCTCACAGTGACAGACTCTACAGGTAAAAATGTTGTCTCATAAAGAGGGAGAGGCTGCCCCAATCATTTGCCTTATTTGGGACAAGCCATATGGTCACTCTTCCAAAACATTTGTAAGATACGTGCCTTTGCTATGACAAATATTGTTTAAAATAACTAGGAATAGTGAGTAGATGTATAGTTCCGGAACACTGTGCTATGGTCAAGGAACAGGGACTGCTGAGAACCACATATGGGACACTACAAATAATGGAGTTAACAGCTCTGCTACAGGAAACCTCAGGCACCACATCTCCAGGAGCAAAGGACCCTAGAAAAAGAGGCTCTGCTAGACAGTTTCTGAAAATGGAAGAAAAGGAAACACCCAGTAAAAGTTAAGAGCAGAGGTCAAATCCTAGGATAATTAATTCTCTCTCTAGTGAATGCTTGTTTCAAATAATGTATGAATACCACAAAATAATTTCAGTATTCTAAATTTTCTAAAGAGAATGGTGGTTAAAAGGACAAAACTGAGATAATTAAATTGTGATTACCTTTCAAGATCTTCCTTTTCCTCCTCTTGTTCACATTTTTCAGTTCCAAACTTGGCTTTCAGGGACCGGGCTCTAGCAATTATAGCTTCAACATTAGTAATTTGATGGATGATCTCCTAAAACAGGAAAAGGGAGAAGTACACTGAAAAACAGCAAAAAGCAAAACCATTTAAAAACATTTCTTTAAAATAATTATTGCCAAGTGGGATGAACATTTGGCAAGATTCTGAAACTATACCAAACTTACTTCCAATTTCTTGTCTTCTGGATTGGGGAAGTGCAAAACTTTACTGGAATGAGATATGATCTGCTTTATAATCTTCTTAACAGAAGAAATATTTTCCAGACTTTCTGGTTTTTAAAAAGATCAAATCCATTGTTAAATAAATTAAGCCTTATACACTTACATTTTAGAAATGAATTAATTACTAATCAAATAAGATATTTACCTTCTTCCTTTACCTTGAGTACAGCTGCATGAATCACACAAGGTAACAGGTGCCGAGCAAGGTCTGCAGGTTTCTGGAATGCTAGATAGTGTAGCACCTGCAGGAGACCCAACATTACATGATGATCACTACAGGTGCCAAAGCATGAAGCAACTACCTATCAAAGTACAGAATCTTCTACCTCAACCACATCCTGGCAGGAGAGAATGGATCTCTTCTCTTGCTACCTATCCCTACTCACCCAGGTAAGTAGCTACCACTCCCAAAGGTAAGCATGTTATCACTGAAAACAGTAAAGAACTTCAACTGTAATAAAACCAAAATATTTTCATTTTTTCCTGTTTCCATGTCATACATGTAAATTAGGAAAATACAAAGAAAAGGGCACAGCATTTTCATTCTAGGATTTTTTAAAGACATAGAATATATAAAGGACACTAGCATTAAATATGTATAATACTATTTTGTAAACTGTTTTTCTCAATATCTCTAAACATTAGTAGTGACCTTCTACAAAGTGTTTTAGTTGTTTTGGTACTGAGTTTTTTCCCAAGATGCAAACGCTATATTAAAAAAAAATAGTAGTAGATGGACATAGTATCTTTATTTTTTTCATTAATTTTTGCGTGGTGCTGAGAATCGAACCCAGTGCCTCAGACATGCTAGGGAAGGGCTCTACCACAGAGCCACATCCCCAGCCCGCTTTAATTCTTTTAATTATAAAAATACAGAGAAGTATGTTCAACACATGTACTCTACCTTATTCAACAATAAAAGCAAAGATTTCAAAAATAAACAAATATAGGGAAGTATAATGCAGACATTCTCCTTCCCAAAGACCAACACATCTTTTGTGTTTTTCTTCAGGTATGTTTGTATGCCAATTTAAACACAGAAATATAGATGCACATGGGATTTAGCATACTTATAGGTTTATATGCTACGTGTATAGCATGTATGTAGGTTTTTAGCATATTTATAAGATTGATTAATTATCACTATTATCTAAATCCAGATAGTTCCATTAGATAATTTCATTATCTAAGTTCATTCTGGAAGTAGTAGCCATTCCCTTCTGCCCATCCCCTGGCAACTACTTAAATCTAACTTTCTACCTCTCTGATAGCATACAAATGGAATCATGTGGTATCTGACTTTTTTCTTGGCTTCCTTCACTTAGCATAATGTTTGAGGTTCTTCCATTGTTGCAACATATATCAATACTTCATGTTTGAGGTTGAAGATTCCATTGTTTAGAGAGACTACATTTTCCTTCTCCATTCATCAGCTGATAGACACTTGCATTTGTTTCATCTTTTAGCCATTATAAATAATATTGCCAGGGCTGGGGATGTGGCTCAAGCGGTAGCATGCTCGCCTGGCATGCGTGCGGCCCGGGTTCGATTCTAAGCACCACATACCAACAAGTCCGCCAAGAACTAAAAAATAAATATTAAAAATTCTCTCTCTCTCCTCTCTCACTCTCTAAAAAAATAAATAAATAAATAATATTGCCAACATTCATATATTCAACTTTATCTGTCCTTTTCCTATTCTAGGATCCCATCTAGGGTATCATGTTACATTTAATAGTCATTTTCCTTGGCTCCTTTTGGCTGTGACAGTTTCTTAGACTTTCCTTATTATTGACCCTGACAGTTTTGAGGAGTTCAAGTTGGCTACTTTGTAAAAAAGTCCCTCAGTTGGGTTTTATCTGCTTCTCTCATGATGAGTTATGTATTTTGGGGAGGAAGACCAGAAAGTACCATTCTCTTCACATTGTATCAAGAATGCAAGTCAATGTGATTTATCCTTGTTAATAACCTTCATTACCTGGCTAAGATAATGTTCTGACAGGTTTCTGCACTAAAACTTTCTTCTTTATACCTGAATTCCTTAGAAGTTACTTTGTAAAGCTCATAGTTGAAGTAGTTAACTCTGCACAGATCTGTCTCTTCTGACCCATTTACTTATTCATTATTATTTTTTTTGGCGGGGGAAGTACTGGGGATTGAACTCATGGACACTCAAACCACTGAGCCACATCCTCGGACCTATTTTGTGTTTTATTTAGAGACAGGGTGTCACTGAGTTGCTTAGTGTCTCACTCTTGCTGAGACTGGCTTTGAATCCGATTCTCCTGCCTCAGCCTCTGGGATTATAGGAGTATACCACTGTGCCAGGCTTATTCAATTATTTATATCAGTATGAACTCAAGAATATTTATTTTTTTACTTTGAGTTATAATGTAATTACCACTGTACTTGTTGCTCACATTGCTTCTGTGATGGCCACTGGGAGCTCTGTTAGTTGGCTCCTGTGTCCCTTAACATACCCTCAAAATTATATGGAGTCTTTTTTTTTTTTTTTTTTTTAAAGCTCTTTTAAAAATAGAATGTTTCTCATTTTGGGTTTATCTAATGTTTCCTCATAACTAGATTTATGATACACATTCATGGATCAAACAGTACTCTAAATAGTGTTGTGTCTTTCAGAGTATCACACCTCTCATGTAAGTAATCTCCATCTGGTCTTTACTGTTGATGTTAAGTGTGATCCATCCTTTGAAAATATCATTCCATTTTGCCATGATATAGTCACTACTGCCTTGCAATGAAAAAACATCTTTAGGAAAACACTTTAAAACCATGCAAGTATGGTGCTCTTCACCCAAACTTTCACTTAGACTTAAAAGCTAATGATGACTCTTGCCTAAACCAATCTTCATTATTCATATAGTTGTAAAATGAAGAGTTTCCAACTCCAACATATCCTCCACCTTTACCAGTTATCTTTGTTCTATAAGAAATGCCCTCCCTTCTTCCTCATTTTTTAATATATCCAATTCATTTGTCCATTTTTTTACTTGGCAAACTGCCCCAGATGAGCCAGAGTCCCTTCAATCTAGGTCCTCATGAAATACCTTCCTCATTCTTAGAGTACTTCCTTACTTTCTAGCAATATTATGTTCCAGGCTCATCTTATACCTTCCTTGCTCCAGCCATAAAACCAGCGGTCTTTCTCCACAAAACCCCCTGACCTCTTCATTACTGGGGATTGAACCCATGGCCTCTTGCATGCTAGGCAAGCACTCCACCATTGAGCAATATCCCTGGTTTTTATATTTATCTTGAGACAGGGTCTTGCTAAATTGCCCAGGCTGGTCTCAGACTTGTAATCTTCCTGCTTCAGCCTGAGTAGCTGGAATTACAGGTTTATGCCACTGTACCTGGCTTGGCCAGTTATTTGAGGAAAAGCATGTGTTTTAGACAACAACATATGTCTCCACTATTAATGTGGTGCCAATGCTTCTACTTCTACATATACCTACTTACATATTTGCATACCCACCTATCTATCCATATTTTAGAAACCTATAAGTCTGCATTAAAACCTCCTAGTTTTAATTTATTTTGGCTCTTTGTGATATGCAAATTTCTCGCAGTTCACAAATATCTGTTTATCATTTGCTATTTGACTTGTTTTTCTTTGTCATCAAGAGTTTATTTTTACCCAAATTTTAAACTGCAGTATGGATTTTAAGTTCTAATTAGAAAACCTTTCCCTGGACTCAAATTAGATTTCATCCATGTTTTCTTCTAGTACTCACATGGTTTCATCTTCAGTCCATTCTTGTGTGTGGGATAAGAGATTGAATTTTATCTTTATCAACACCATTTATTTTTTTATTATTTTTTTTTTTTAAAGAGAGTGAGAGAGAGGGGAGAGAGAGAATTTTTATTTTTTAGTTCTCGGCGGACACAACATCCTTGCTGGTATGTGGTGCTGAGGATCGAACCCGGGCCGCACGCATGCCAGGCGAGCGCGCCACCGCTTGAGCCACACCCCCAGCCCCTCAACACCATTTATTAAGAAGGTGACTTTTGCCCCAGTGACTTGAGATGCCATCTTTATCATGTACTAGATTTCCAAATGTATTTTTAGACCTTCTAGTCTGTTTCAGTGGGCTATTTATATACCGCTATCACATAATTTAAACATAATGTATGCTTTAATATCTGGTAGGACTAGTATCTCCCCCACCCCCCACATAATTCTTCCTTTGCAATCTATTCTCAGATATTCTTGCATGTTTTCTAAAAATAATAATTCACTCATCTAAATGGTTTAAGGTATATTTAGAGTTGTACAACCACAACCATAATTAACTTTAGGATATTTTCATTACTCCAAAAAGAAACTCATTAGCAGTCACTATTCTTATCTATTTTTCCAAATGAACATTATTATAAACTTGCCTGACTCCATAATAAAGTCTCTTGGCATTTTTTTAAATTAGGAGTGCACTAAATTTATAACTTAGGGAGAATTGACCTTAATGATGTTGAGGCTTCCTAAAATCAACAGGTATCTATTTGTTCAGATATATTTGAGTACTGTTTTATTTTCCTTCAGATTTCAAACCCTTTATCCCCTCTTATAATGAAATTTTCCGGATGATTATTTATGCCTGTCAATCTAGTGAGTGCTGTATATTAATTTTATATCTTGCTATCTTGACATTCTTTTGTTTGAATTATTGATGTTATACATTTTTTTAGGTACACACACTGTCAACATCATTTACAGCATTCTTCTTTGTAATTCTATCTTTGCCTTCTCCTATCTAATTACATTGGCCATTACCTTTAGAATAATGTTTAATGGCAGTGGAGATAATAGGCATCTTTGTTTCATTCCTTAGTGATCTCTGGGGCCTCCCCTATATCAGATCTGGATTAAGGACTAAAATTCATATGTATTTTATCAAAGCCTTTTTTGGCACATATGAAGATAATGATATAAAGACCTATTAGTGAAATAAATTATGTAAATAGACTTCCAAATGATCATCCTTACATTCAGCCAACATGTATTATCTTCTAAAAGTTCTATTGAGAATCTGTCCACTTGAGATTTTTGAATCAAATTTCTTAAGTATTACTAGTCTATTTTAATATGCTACCCTGAATCAGGTTGGTTAGCTACCAGTGTTAGAAGTTGATTAAAAAAAAAAAAAAATTGGGAATTTTTTCTTCCACTTGCTATGTTTAAACAATTTATGGAGCGCTGGGACTACATGTGGATTTTCAATATTTAGTTCAATTTCTCTTAGCACTAGCCCCATGTTGCTTCTATTTTATGTGGTAGTTGATAACTGTTCTCTCTTTCTTCTACAGAAATTGGTCTCTTTACATGCCATCTTTGCTGGGGTTAGTTCCGGTATACTATATTTTCCTAGGAAATCACCCAGTTTGACTTGGTTTTCAAATTTATATACACAGATATTACAAAGTAGCTTTAAAAAAATTGTCCTTTTTGTCATTCATTTTGTGCATGTGCTCTTGTTGATTCAAAAGCTAATGGTTCTTTTTTTTTCTTAAAGAACTAGGTTTGTTAAATCTGCTTTTCTGTTTTGTTTAGGTTTTACTTTGTTCTTTTCCTAGACTTTCAGTTAGGAATTCATTTATTTTCATTCTTTTTAGTTATTTGCTACATGGTGCAGGGGGAATAAAACTTGGCCTTGCACATGTTAAGCAAGTGTTGCACCTCTGAGCTATATACCAGCCCTCTTTCTTTTATTTTTATTAGTAAAGATTTATTTCTCTTTGCTTTCTGAAAAAAATTTGGATATTTAGAAAGGTTTTCATTTTTATTCTAAAGAATATTCTTGCCTTAATAACTTTTGTGGTGCTATTAATTCCTTTGTATCTTTAACCCCTTTGTAATATAGTCTAACAATTTTATTTTTTAATTGTACACAATCTTTATTTTGTTTTTTTATGTGGTGCTGAGGATTGAACCCAGGGCCTTGCATGTGCTAGGCGAGCACTCTACCGCTGAGCCAGGACCCCAGCCCGTGTCTAACAATTTTAAATGGTATCCTATAATCTACTTTCGGTGTAAGACTCAATGATTTTACCCCCTCCTTTAGTACCAATTTTTTAAAAAAATTTTTTTTTTTGTAAATAGACAGCATGCCTTTATTTTATTTGTGTATTTTTTTTATGTGGTGCTGAAGATTGAACCCAGTGCCTCCCACCTGGAAGGCAAGCACTCTCCCACTGAGCTACAGCCCTTAGTACCAATTTTTTAAGTTATATTCTACATCCTCACCTTAAGTCTTAGCCCCAAATTAAATAAATGACATGTTCACCATCAGTCCTTCGCCAAAGTTTTCCCAGCCATCTTTTAAAAATTTATTCTAATTAGTTATATGACAGCAGAATGTAATTCATATTACACAAATAGAGCATAATTTTTCATGTCTGATTGAACACAAACAGGAATGGTCAGACCATTCCTGTTTTTTATACATGTACTTAAGATAATAAAGTCCATCTCATTATCCCTCCCTCCTCTATATCTAAAGTTCATCTATTCCTTCATGTTTGGCCCCACCCCCATCTCCATATCAGAGAAGACATTTGGCCTTTGGTTTTTTGAGACTGGCTTACTTCACTTAGCATTATCTTCTCTAACTCCATCCATTTACCTGCAATGCCATGATTTTATTCTCTTTTAATTCCCAGACATCTCTTAATTGAACAAGGTTCATCCTTCTATACTATATTACTCAATAAGGTTGTCAGTGGACACATACAGCCATTTAAAAGTTCCTGTATTTTGCTAGACAGATTTTGAGTACTCATGGAAGCCATATGGCTAGTGGCTACCATTTTGGACAGCATTTGGACATTTCTAATATAGAAATTCTATATATGACTGTACAACTCTAGGGGATTCCTTAGGAAGGGCACATGTATGTAGTACAGAAAATGTTTTTTATAATTTTGGTAATAGCTAGATATTTTGGCTGGATATAAAATCCTTATTTCACATTTTTCCTTATATTTCTTGGAAATGTTGTTCCATATTACCTTTCTTTGAGAAATCTAATGCCCTTTTTAAATTTTTTTGCCTGGAGGTCCTGAAGATTTTATCTTCGAGTTTATTTCTCCCTCTTCCTAGTGAACCCTTTTAATATGTAAATTCAGATTTTCTGGGAAAGCAGTTATAAATATTCTTAGGGTTGTGATTTTTTTCTTCAAGGAAACTAATAAAAATTGTTATTTTCTTGCCTTTCACTCCAACTCCTTTTCTCTCTCACTTTGATTCACCCTGGGCTATTTTCTAGCTTTCCTCAATGCCTTTGATTAAATATGAATCTATTCTCTAGAATCTCCTGTAACTTAGTCATTTTTGATAGGGTAGAAGAAAAAAGACAACCATGAGTTAAATTAGTTTGTTTCACTGGGTCCATTTCTACTCTTGGATTTAGTATTTCTTATTAAACATCCTCCATATTTGTTTGGAGTATGTTACAATTTTCTTTTGCTTTGTGACTGCTAAAATGATCTGCTTTGCATAGTTTGTATGAATGGGGTCTTTTTATATTCCTGGTAATGTCACAGTTTGAAAGTGCCCTCTTTGGCATGGCTTCTTAAATGGAAAGGGGTTAGGTAGGAGAAGCTAGTCCTCTTGTTCTTTAATTTCTGCACTATCCGTAATTTTCCCTTCTTATTTTCAATGGACATCATTCCTTCTCTGTATACAGTCATGCGTCCCTTAATGACAGGGATGTTAGGAGAAATGCATCATTAGTCTCTCATTGTGTATGAACATTACAGACTTACACAAACCTCAATGGTATTGCAATCAAGAGACACAGTAAACATGACATATGAGGTTGCTACCTGTGTAATATGGCTGTTTGCAGTAACTTTTTTTTTTAAAATAGTATAGTTGTAAAATACATCTCCAACACAGTGATCTATTTATAAAGTATTACATACTGCTTATAATTTACGTGCTATACAGGGGCAGCACAATTGGTTTGGTATTAACACCACACATGTGAGTAATAAATGCCCTGCACTAAAATGTTCTGATGGTTATAACACTAAGTAATAGATGTTTTTTGGCCCCATTATCTTATGGAACCATAAGATTGTTATACATAATTTATTGAAACCCCTATTTTTAGAAACTTCAGTTGTTTCATTAAAAGATCTGTCTATAAATGCTGTTTGACAAAGTTTATTTCTCACTAATAAATGACATGCCCATTTTTAATCTTATATATTTTAATGCAGTATAATGGTAAGCATTTCATATAAACTATGAATGTCTTTTCACTGTCCTACTTGCAACTAGTTTTAAACTTAAATGTGAATACTAGGTATATAAAAAGGCTCATTAAATTTCAATGCTTTGCTTGTCACATGTGCCCAAAGCTCTGTCTATGATAGTTTCTAAGGTTTAAGAATAATAATGAGCATGCTAGTATTGGAGACCCAACACTAAATTACCTTTTCTGCTTCACGTGTATCATCAAAGAGCCTTCTTTGCCTTCTAGCAGGAATTGGTTTAGCTGTTTCCCAGGCTTCTACCCACATATTGCTTGGAATTTTCATTCGGGCACTCAGCTCTCCTTTTAGAATCACATCACCTTTTTCATCAATCACCTCCTCTTCAATATAGTCCCGGGGTGAATACCATCTCACAAAATCTTCCAGAATACATCCTGGATTGGCTGCCTAAAATGAGGCAACAAATTCAGCAAAATCAAGTTAAAATCAACATTTACTGATAGCAGTGTGTATGTACATGAAAGTATGATTTTGCACACTAGCTTGAGCTTTAAACTGTCACTTTTAAGAGAGATTAGATAGTAAAAAATGCCTTTGGCACTTTAACATCTTGAAAAATCTTCATCTGAAGTGAAAATAATTTTATTAATCATGTTCTATAATACACAATGTGATCAAAAAATATAAAAGTTCTGCTCTTTTCCTCAATAAATTAATACTAGTGATGCAATAAATATCACCTAACCTCAGACAAATTCTATTCACACATCAAACTCCTGTGACTTATATAACAAATCACCGTCATGTACTAGAACACTAAGGATATGCATGAAAACCAACATGATGAGAATTGTTCTACATAGTTAGCCCAGACCAAACTGTTGATTTTTCTCATTGGGCTCAACGGCTACCAGTCTGACAATTCCTACTACCTCAGGGGATGCCCCTGAAAAATCAGAGGAAGGTCAACAAACTCCTAAGGGCTATATCACGATCCACGGCAGCAAAGAATTGCTGGGAGCTGTAGTGGGTCAAGATTATTTCATAATAGTGACTCAGGATTCCTGTACAAAGACTTGGATCTTAACCAGGCAACACTGTACCCATTTGTTTGAATGGAGAGAATAAGATATTTTACCCCAGAATGCTTCTTTCTGCTTGTCCTTACTATATCAAGCTGACTTACTACATAGCTAAAGTGAGCCTTCACCCTCTTTTAGTAGCTATGACTTAGTTTATAGGTATGTTCTAAAAGGGCCAGGCTCCAAAATAGGCCCTGGCCTTCTGGAACTATGAGGTGCCTTAGGCACATGTCAGTATTCATCTAACACTCTGAAGACTCTCCCAAGGACCCTAAGTCATACCTATATGAAAATTTTTCCTTAAATACATTATGTGCTTTCCACATGGGGCACATTGATAGGTTGGCTATTTGTTTTTATCAGAAAATAGATATTTCAATGTTATAACAGATTTGCTGGTGCCCAGTTAGCCCAAAAGAATTTAATGAACCATAGTTTTGGTCATAAATGGTGCTAAAGGATCTGTACAGAATCTTACCATGAAGAACTAGTGTGTTTCGAGGGGGGAAAAACTCTTATGGTTCCAATGTAGAATCCCTTCCTATACTTGTCTCTGCAAGGACAGATGGAAAACAACTGCTGTGTAGGTTAGTATTTCCTACTCTGTACACAAACCCTCAGCCAGTTCCACCCACCCCCTTTTGAAATCCTGTACTGAGGATTGAACTCAGGGCCTCTGACATGCTAGACAAGCCAAGCATTCTACCACTGAGCTAACCCCAGACCTTTTTGACATAGGATCATGCTAAGTTGCCCAGGCTGGCCTTGAGATCCTCCTGCTTCAGTCTCCCAAGTAGCTAGGATTGCAGGTGTGTGCCATCATGCCTGGTCAATTACCTTTCTGGTTTTCTATCTGCCCTGATAGCCAGCTGGCTTCTCTTTATCCACGGTATCAACCTTTTTTCCCCTCTTGGCAGAATAAAAGATTTTCTGAATCATTTTAGTCTCCAAGGAAAACATACAGCTCTTAAGAGGTGTTTACTGACGTATTCTTTTTTTTCCTTGAAGTAAAAGGCTCCCTTTTATTTTTACTTAAATCTGCTACCAGAGAATAAAAGTGGCAGAGCTACTCATGGTGTGTCTGTCTTAAAAGAAAAAGTATTTCAGACAAAAATCAAATTTGAGCTGGTCTGCACAGATACAGGACTTAACAGGGTGAGACACAGGTCATTACATGTTAAGAAGCAAAGTCCAGACCTGGGGTACAGTTTAGAATACAAGTAATAGCCCAGTGGGCTACCCATCTGTGGCCTTTTTATAAAATACAGATTCAGTATCTCTTATCTGAAATACCAGAAGTGTTTGGATTTTTAAGATAGACAATAGGAAGGGGAAAAGAAGATGGCGGCGAAGGGACTGCATCACCCCAGGGCGCCGCGTCACTAAGTGGGAGAAAGACGATGCAAAACGGCTGAAGGATATCTTTGGGAAGTTCAAGTGAAATTGAGGTGCTCCAGAATCTAGTGGACAGATTTCCATCGTAAGAAGTTTGGCTCTGAGAGCTCCATTTCTACGCACGGAGGGTCGCATAGCCTGACAGGCGATCGCCCGGAGGCTGGAGTCTGTGGCGCGCGCCGGGGAGCGGCAGGGTGCCGGAGCGGGGGAACAGCGATACGGATCCGGGGGGGGGGCTCCCGCCAGTGGTACATCGGAGCCCTTAGCGCTGAGTTCCGGCTTTGAAACAGAGGAGAGAAGAGGCCCAGTTTGGCTCCAGACCCCGGTCGGACCACAGTGGAGAACAGCAGCCGCCATTTCGGAGAGATGATGTAATCATCCCCGTGTTCTACTGATCTCAGCCCATTCAACTACGAACAGGTGATATCAGGCTGGTATTTGCCTGCGTCTAGCAGACAGATTTTCTGCTCAGGCTCGGGGCGGGGGTTCTTGTGGAGAATACTCCTAGAGGCTCGTGCCCGGCAAGGCGTGCGCCGGGCACTGAGCAGCTGGATTCGGGTTCCCGGGGCTAACCTGGCCCAGGTCTGAGGAAACTGCGGAGACTGCCGGCGGAGGCCAGCTCCAAGTGGAGCGTGCGCTGAGCTTGGGGCGACTGGGTTCTAACTCCTGGAACAGTTTTGGCCTGGGGCTGGGGAACCCGTGGGGGTCGCTCCTTGGAGCCAGCTCCCAGCGGAGAGTGTATCAGATCGGAGAGGCGGGGTTCCGGCTACCTAAGCTGCTTTGGCCCAAGGCTAGGGAACCGGCGGTGACTGCTTCTCAATCAGGGTCCGGCGGGGTGTTGTAGGGACAGAGTGGATCTTCCTCCTGCGCCCAGAGCAGGCCAAGTGACCCGCCGGCGTGGTGCCATGACACCCCAAACGCAGCTGGGGCTGAAGAGAGCAGCCGCCCACGCCTAGAATAGGACCAGCAATTCCGCGGCGCAGTAGCCAAGTAACCTCATTTGGAGTAGGGGCTGTGCGGAGCTGCCATCCGAGCAAGCAGGGCAGGCAGACCTGCCACCAACGGGCAAGACAGGCCAGGTAGCTTGCCAGCGGGGTGGACACGTAACACCGAGGCAGTCGCGTCACACTGGTTGGAGTGGGGGTGGAGCAGGGTCGCCGCCCGGGTCCGGAGGGGGCTCAGCGACCCGTTGGAGAGGTAGTTAGGTACCCCCATTGGGAGTGGGGGCTGTGCAGAACTGCGACCCACCGGCCTAGAGGTCTGCCAGCGCGGTAGACTCGTCACACCAATTGGAGCGGGGGCCCAGCTGAGCCGCCACCCACATCCAGATCAGGACCAAGGATCCCAGGGCGTGGTAGTTACGTTACCACAATTGGAGTGGGGGCAGAGCAAAGCCACCACCCGTGCCCGCAGCGGGGGCAGACCTGCGACCGATCAGCGGGGTAGACAGACCACCATAATTAGAGGAGGAGCACAGCCAATACCCGCCCTGCAAGGGAGACTTCCCAACTATACAAGAGCAACATAAATAAATAGGGGGTAAATTTCAAAAACACAACAGTGGCACCAAGCAGAAAGAAACGTCAGCAGTATGAAAAGACAAGGAAAGAAAGGACCACAAGCAATGCAGGTCAACTCAACTTTAGAAGACGTAATAGCTGCAACAGATGGAATGTCAGATAAAGACATCAGGATTTATATGCTTCAGATGATCTGGAGTCTCAAGGAAGACATGAGACAGCAAAATCAGACAATGAAAGATCACATTGACAAACAAATCCAGGAAGTAAAAGATCAATTTCACAGGGAGATAGAGGTAATAAAAAACAAACAAATAGAAATTCTAGAAATGCAGGAAGCTATAAACCAACTTAAAAACTCAATTGAGAATACTACCAGCAGAGTAGATCACTTAGAAGAGAGAACATCAGACAATGAAGACAAAGTATTTCAACTGGAAAAGAACATAGACAGCTCAGCAAGTCTGCTAAGAAACCATGAGCAGAACATCCAAGAATTATGGGATAATATCAAAAGACCAAATTTAAGAGTCATTGGGATACAGGAAGGCACAGAGCTCCAAACCAAAGGAATAAAAAGTCTTTTCAGTGAAATAATACGAGAAAACTTCCCAGACTTGAAGAATGAGACAGAATCCCAAATCCTAGAAGCCTACAGGACGCCGAATGTGCAAAATCTTAAGAGATCCACACCTAGACACATTATAATGAAAATGTCCAACATACAGAATAAGGAGAGAATTTTAAAAGCTGCAAGAGAAAGAAAGCAGATTACATTTAGGGGTAAACCAATCAGGATAACAGCTGATCTCTCAACACAGACTCTGAAAGCTAGAAGATCCTGGAATAACATATTTCAAACACTGAAAGAAAATGGGTTCCAACCAAGAATCGTGTATCCGGCGAAATTAAGCTTCAGATTAGAAGATGAAATTAAAACCTTCCACGATAAACAAAAGTTAAAAGAATTCGCAGCTAGAAAACCATCTCTTCAAAAAATCCTTGGCAAAACATTACAGGAAGAGGAAATGGAAAATAACATTGAAAACCAACAATGGGAGGTAGGACAGTAAAGGGGGGAAAGTAGTCAAAGAGGATAACAAATCAGGTTTAGTAACATCAATAAACAAATATGGATAGAAGAACAAACCATATCTCAATAATAACCCTAAATGTTAATGGCTTAAACTCACCAATTAAGAGACACAGGCTAGTAGAATGGATCAAAAAACAAGACCCAACAATATGCTGTCTACAGGAGACGCATTTGATAGGAAAAGATATACATAGACTGAAGGTGAAAGGTTGGGAAAAATCATATCACTCATATGGATCGCAGAAACAAGCAGGAGTGTCCATACTCATATCTAATAAAATAGATTTCAAGCCAAAGCTAATCAAAAGGGATATAGAAGGACACTTCATACTGCTCAAGGGAACCATACACCAACAAGACATAACAATCATAAATATATATGCCCCAAATAATGGTGCAGCTGTGTTCATCAAGCAAACTCTTCTCAAGTTCAAGAGTCTAATAGACCAACATACAATAATCATGGGAGACTTCAACACACCTCTCTCACCACTGGACAGATCTTCCAAACAAAAGTTAAATAAGGAAACTATAGAACTCAATAACACAATTAACAACCTAGACTTAATTGACATATATAGACTATACCACCCAACATCAAGTAGCTACACTTTTTTCTCAGCAGCACATGGAACCTTCTCAAAAATAGACCATATACTATGTCACAGGGCAACTCTTAGACAATACAAAGGGGTAGAGATAATACCATGCATCTTATCTGATCATAATGGAATGAAACTGAAAATCAATGATAAAAGAAGAAAGGAAAAATCAAGCATCACCTGGAGAATGAACAATAGGTTGCTGAGTGATCAATGGGTTTTAGAAGACATCAAGGAGGAAATTAAAAAATTCCTAGAGTTAAATGAAAACACAGACACAACATATTGGAATCTATGGGACACATTGAAAGCAGTTCTAAGAGGAAAATTCATTGCTTGGAGTTCATTCCTCAAAAAAAGAAAAAACCAACAAATAAATGATCTCATACTTCATCTCAAAATCCTAGAAAAAGAAGAGCAAAACAACAGCAAAAGAAGTAGAAGGCAAGAAATAATTAAAATCAGAGCTGAAATTAATGAAATTGAAACAAAAGAAACAATTGAAAAAATTGACAAAACTAAAAGCTGGTTCTTTGAAAAAATAAATAAAATTGACAGACCCTTAGCCATGCTAACGAAGAGAAGAAGAGAGAGAACCCAAATTACTAGCATACGGGATGAAAAAGGCAATATCACAACAGACACTTCAGAAATACAGAAGATAATCAGAAATTACTTTGAATCCTTATACTCCAATAAAATAGAAAATAGTGAAGGCATAGATAAATTCCTTGAGTCCTATGATCTGCCCAGATTGAGCCAGGAGGATATAGACAACCTAAACAGACCAATAACAATAGAGGAAATAGAAGAAACCATCAAAAGACTACCAACTAAGAAAAGCCCAGGACCGGATGGGTTTACAGCAGAGTTTTACAAAACCTTTAAAGAGGAACTAACACCAATACTTTTCAAGCTATTTCAGGAAATAGAAAAAGAGGGAGAACTTCCAAATTCATTCTACGAGGCCAACATCACCCTGATTCCGAAACCAGACAAAGACACTTCAAAGAAGGAAAACTACAGACCAATATCTCTAATGAACCTTGACGCAAAAATCCTCAATAAAATTCTGGCGAATCGGATTCAAATACATATCAAAAAAATTATACATCATGATCAAGTAGGATTCATCCCTGGGATGCAAGGCTGGTTTAATATACGGAAATCAATAAATGTTATTCACCACATCAATAGACTTGAAAATAAGAACCATATGATCATCTCAATAGATGCAGAAAAAGCATTCGACAAAGTACAGCATCCCTTTATGTTCAAAACGCTAGAAAAATTAGGGATAACAGGATCATACCTCAACATTGTAAAAGCAATCTATGATAAGCCACAGGCCAGCATCATTCTGAATGGAGAAAAATTGAAGGCATTCCCTCTAAGATCTGGTACAAGACAGGGATGCCCTCTCTCACCACTTCTGTTCAACATAGTCCTCGAAACACTGGCTAGAGCAATTAGACAGACAAAAGAAATTAAAGGCATAAAAATAGGAAAAGAAGAACTTAAATTATCACTATTTGCAGATGATATGATTCTATACCTAGCAGACCCAAAAGGGTCTACAAAGAAGCTATTAGAGCTAATAAATGAATTCAGCAAAGTGGCAGGATATAAGATCAACACGCATAAATCAAAGGCATTCCTGTATATCAGCGACAAATCCTCTGAAACGGAAATGAGGACAACTACTCCATTCACAATATCCCCCCAAAAAATAAAATACTTGGGAATCAACCTAACAAAAGAGGTGAAAGATTTATACAATGAAAATTACAGAACCCTAAAGAAAGACATTGAAGAAGACCTTAGAAGATGGAAAAATATACCCTGCTCATGGATAGGCAGAACTAACATCATCAAAATGGCGATATTACCAAAAGTTCTCTATAAGTTCAATGCAATGCCAATCAAAATCCCAACAGCATATCTTGTAGAAATAGATAAAAGAATCATGAAATTCATATGGAATAATAAAAGACCCAGAATAGCAAAAACAATACTAAGCAGGAAGTGTGAATCAGGCGGTATAGCGATACCAGACTTCAAACTATACTACAGAGCAATAGTAACAAAAACAGCATGGTACTGGTACCAAAACAGGCGGGTGGACCAATGGTACAGAATAGAGGACACAGTAACCAATCCACAAAACTACAACTATCTTATTTTTGATAAAGGGGCTAAAAGCATGCAATGGAGGAAGGATAGCATCTTCAACAAATGGTGCTGGGAAAACTGGAAATCCATTTGCACCAAAATGAATCTGAATCCCTATCTCTCGCCGTGCACAAAAGTTAACTCAAAATGGATCAAGGAGCTTGATATTAAATCAGAGACACGGCATCTGATAGAAGAAAAAGTTGGTTATGATCTACACGCTGTGGGATCGGGCCCCAAATTCCTCAATAGGACACCCATAGCGCTAGAGTTAACAAATAGAATCAACAAATGGGACTTACTCAAACTAAAAAGTTTTTTCTCAGCAAAAGAAACAATAAGAGAGATAAACAGGGAGCCTACATCCTGGGAACAAATCTTTACTCCACACACTTCAGATAGAGCCCTAATAACCAGAATATACAAAGAACTCAAAAAATTAGACAATAAGATAACAAATAACCCAATCAATAAATGGGCCAAGGACCTGAACAGACACTTCTCAGAGGAGGACATACAATCAATCAACAAGTACATGAAAAAATGCTCACCATCGCTAGCAGTCAGAGAAATGCAAATCAAAACTACCCTAAGATACCATCTCACTCCAGTAAGACTGGCAGCCATTAGGAAGTCAAACAACAATAAGTGCTGGAGAGGATGCGGGGAAAAGGGCACTCTTGTTCATTGCTGGTGGGACTGCAAATTGGTGCAGCCAATTTGGAAAGCAGTATGGAGATTTCTCGGAAAGCTGGGAATGGAACCACCATTTGACCCAGCTATTCCCCTTCTCGGTCTATTCCCTAAAGCCCTAACAAGAGCATGCTACAGGGACACTGCTACATCGATGTTCATAGCAGCTCAATTCACGATAGCAAGACTGTGGAACCAGCCTAGATGCCCTTCAATAGATGAATGGATAAAAAAAATGTGGCATTTATATACAATGGAGTATTATTCTGCATTAAAAAATGACAAAATCATAGAATTTGGAGGGAAATGGATGGCATTAGAGCAGATTATGCTAAGTGAAGCTAGTCAATCTTTAAAAAACAAATACCAAATGACTCCTTTGATATAAGGGGAGTTAACAAGGACAGGGTAGGGACGAAGAGCTTGAGAAGAATATTTACATTAAACAGGGATGAGAGGTGGGAGGGAAAGGGAGTGAGAAGGGAAATTGCATGGAAATGGAAGGCGATCCTCAGGGTTATACAAAATGTCATATAAGAGGAAAGGAGGGGTAAGACAAGATAATACAAATGGAAGAAATGATTTACAGTAGAAGGGGTAGAGAGAGAGGAGGGGAGGGGAGGGGAGGGGGGATAGTAGAGAATAGGACAGACAGCAGAATACATCAGACACTAGAAAGGCAATATGTCAATCAATGGACGGGTAACTGATGTGATACAGCAATTTGTATACGGGGTAAAAGCGGGAGTTCATAATCCACTTGAATTAAACCGTGTAATATGATGTATTAAGAACTATGTAATGTTATGAACGACCAATTAAAAAAAAAAATTAAGATAGACAATACCTTTATTTTATTTCTTTATGTGGTGCTGAGGATTGAACCCAGTGCCCCATGCATGGAAAGCAAGTACTTTACCACACAATTCCAGCCTCTATTTTAAATAACTGCATTCCATTGTGTAAAATTTTTCACTTGTGGTGGACTTGCTTTCAAATAACAACTAAAAAAGTCCTTTCTTTATTCCTGGATTTTTATATTAGAAAGCCAAATGTCACTATGACCTGAATCCTATGTGTTCTATATACAGACCTCAGCCTAAAATATTCTTTTCCAGGTAGCAAATACATACTCATCTAAAATGTGGACTTCTCTGAGAAACCTTTCCTTACCCACTCAGCAGTCACCTTTTTGCTTCCTTTGAAAACTCAATCATTTACACATCTTCTCCCTCAGACTATAACTGAGGGTAAACACTATTTTCTTATCTAATCATAGTTTGAGGCACACAGTAAGCACTCAAAGATGTGTTGAGTGCAGTGACCTACATTGAATCCTAAGGGCTTCTTAAAAGGCTTGAATTAAATTGGCTGAATATACACAGAGGAAGAAAGCATCTCAATACACAGAAATGATTCAATTCTCAACTATTAATAACAGGTTGGTTTTTTTTTTTTTAAACTTAAGAGACAAGTTTGACTATGTCCTTGGGGGAATGGAGGTAGGGTGTTATAACTATTGAAATCCAAACATTAAAAAAAAAAGACATTAGGCCTTCACACCACTTTGTAGAGTGACTTTCACAGTTTCAGCCCAGAATAGTTCAAAATAGACCCTAGAGCTTTGAAAGTCTGCCTCACCTTAAAAGACTCCATATCCGAGAGCAGACAGGCACTCTGCATGCGTGCTCTGAGGTGAGCCCCTTCTGCCGATGTACCTAATTTAGCTAAGACCTCAGATTGCTCTTCTAGCAGATCTTCTGTCATAGGTGCTGGTTCCTGTGAAGTATAAAAGGACAAAGCTCATGAACAGCCCTATTTAGACAAAGAACTATAAAAATAGAATAAAGACAATTACTTCTGCCCTAGTAGTCACAAGACATGTATTTGAAAGAATTCAGAGAAACGCGCAACATTTTTCAGAATCTTCATAAAAAAGGTAAAAAGGATAAATATGACTTTCATGCCCCCACCCAAGATCACCAGGTTTCCCATGACAAGTATTGAGAGCTAAAAGAGAAATCTGGGTCTATTGCATATTTTCATGACTATGATACAGAAATGAAGTTCTACTGATATTATATGTCATCAACTAGTTGCAACAATGTTTTTAAGTAATAGAAAAATGGGAATAAATTGCTCTACAGTGATTCATCTCTGGTTATGGAATGTGAATTCTTATTTTCTTTGTATAATGAATATATCAAGTACCAAGCAAGAATATCACACTGATACTCAGGGTAATGGATAATCAGTAAGGACCACATATGTGGCACAGTGTTAGAAGCCTGGGCTTCAGAGATAACATGCCCATCCCCAAATTCTAGCTCTGTGACCTTGGGTTATCCTCAACTTTTTGGAGACTGGGCTGTAAATAATAAAATCCTGGCACATGCTCAAACACTACCAATTAAAATACTTATAAACTTCATCCCCTTTGACAAAGGAGAAGTATGCTTATTAAAATACCTAAATTTTTTTAAAAGGAAAAATACTTAGTTAAGTTCACAAATTACATGGATTTCTGATTAATCACTACACTTAAGAACAGAGACAGTCATTCCTTCTATTAAGAAGGGGCTACTTTTAATAGCCCTAAATAAGAGAATGGGAAGGAAGCAGATGGTGAAAGGGTACTGACTATCTCTTCCTATCTGGAAATCTCAGCCTAGTACAACCAGAGGGGATAAAGAGAATTAGCAGCACGCAGCATGGGGAATACACATTTTCATATACTATTTGTGAATGTGATCAATGAGGGGATCAGACTAAGTGTAGTGAAAAAGGCCTTGCTCAAGTCGCAAATTGAAGAGACAATCATCCATGTGACAATGACTTTAAGAACTACTAAAGACTCTTCTTTTAGCTCTGTCTCTAGAATATTAGGTAAAATCTTTACTTTCCCAGCCATACATTTTAGGTTGATCTAAGTCTACATAAATGGAACACAGTAAAATATTAGTTTTTTTTTTTTAATAAAACAAGGACCTATATGAAGTCTAGTATTATTTTGGGCAGTGGGCAACTAATAGTCATGTTTGTCTAGAAAACAGAAAAAGAGGAAATACAAAATGACAAGGACATTATAAGAAAGAAAATTTAAAGGCTAGTATCTCTCATATATGGGTATAAAAATCCTTTTAAAAAAATAAAATTGAGCTTGGCATGGTGGGACACACCTGTAATCCCAATGAGTCAGGAAGATCTCAAGGTCAGCCTCAGCAATTCAGAGAGGCCCCAAGCAACTTAAAAAAAGTCCAGCTATATAAAAATGGGCAATGCCCAAGTGTGACTTCTTCCAGGGATGTAAGGATGTTTTAATCATCAAAAACCAATTGCTGCAATTTGCATTAAGAGCATAAATGAGAACAGAATATGAGTACCTCAATATACAGGAAAAGTATTAGATAAAATGAAATACTTATTCATGAACTCTAGGCAAACTAGGAATATAACTTCTATAATATGAATTATCATACACTTTCCTTCTAAGGTTGGAAGCAAGAAAAAGATATCTAGTATTCAACCCTAATACTAGAAGTGCTAGCCAGTGTAAAAAGTACAAAGACTAGCAAATCAGAATTGAACTGTCTTCAAACATGATTTTATATGCAGAAAATCCCATACTGCTGAAACTACTAGAAATAATAAGGAAATGTAGAAAACTTGGTAGATATGTCTCTCTCTCTCTCTGCATGTATATCTATATGTATATCAAGGGGAAAAATTAGAAAATGAAAAATTTTTACTACTTATAACATTTAAGAAATTAAATGCTTGCAGGACATCTAATGAAAAGAATGTAAGACTTTTACAGTGGAAATAAAACATACTTTAGTAAGACCAAAGAGTATTTCAAGGCCTTAATATTGCCAAGATGTCAATTCTCTATAAATGGATCCATAAACTCAATGCAATAAGAAAATTTATGCTGCGATTTTGAAATGTACCCGTACAGGGAAACTGACATAAAAATACAAAATCTTTAATAGCCAATATAGTCTTGAAGAACAAAGGAAACTGATACTATCAGATAGAAAGGCTTATTATCAAGCTGCAGTGATAATGATAGTATATTATCAGCACAAGCACAGAAAAACTAACGAAATATAATAGTCAAGAAACAGATGAACACATATAGTCACTTGACTTTAAACAAAACACCAGTAGCCACCCATTGGGAAAAGACAGATCTTTTCAATAATGGTGATGGAATAATTTAAAATAATCTTAACCTCTTCCTCATACCAATAGAAAGAACTAGCTTGAAGTGAATCAAACATAAATGAAATAGGGAAAACTATAAAGTTTCCAGAAGAAAACATGAGAATATTTTTAGGGTCTTGGGGTAGGTAAAGATTTAAATGGAACCCCAAAAGTACTCTACACACATCAAAGACACTGGCAGACCAGACTTCATTAAAATTAAGAACATCTATTCCAACAAAAAGCATCAAAAAAGTGAAAAGTAACAGACTACGAGGAAATATTTGTAATATAAATATCTAAGGACCCAGAACATATGAAGAATTCCTACAAAGGAATAAGGGGGAAAAAAATCAATAAACAACTACACAAAAGCCTTGAGTGGGAACTATATCAAGAAGACATCTAAATAGGAAATAAGAACATGAAAAAAATGTGTTCCACAGTAATATTCATCAGCGAAATGTAAAAACATGAAATACTATCTCATTCTTACCAGAAATACAAAATTAAAAAGATTTTAAATATCAAGTGTGCAGAAAAGAGTTAACAGCAAGCCTGAGACCACTATTCTCAGAAAGGGCTTTTTGCAAAGTTGGCCCTTCACTACCATCTGGGAACTTGGATTTTGGGAGGGTCCCCACCATTCCCAGAACTCATAAAAGTGGCTTACTATACCTACATGATTTGTGCAAACAAGATGGTTCATGTTGAACACTGCTTTCTTCCAAGAGTATTGAATTTTGGTAGGTACTAAGCAAAGGGTCCCTAAGTGACCAGCTCCTGTCCACTGTATCTCTAAAAGCTTCTCTGGTAGACAACATTTCACATACATAGTCACAGCTCATTGTTGGAGGAAATAAGCACATCTATGTGACTACACGGCCAAAAGATTCTTGGAAGCTTGTGCTTGGATTTCCTCCAATTTTCATCTCATGTGCCTTTTCCCTTTGCTAATTGTGCTTTGTATCCTTTTGTTGTAGTCAATGATAGCCATTACTACATGCTGAGCCCTATGAGTCCCCCCAGCAAATTGCACCATGGGTATGCCTTTTTAAAAATTTTGGTAACATATGTATCTATTTAACTAGCAACTTGGGATTGTTCTTACACCCTGACACATCAAGCAGAAAGGATATAGAATAACCATACTACTATACATTGTTGGTGGGGATATAAATTAATTCAGTCGCTTTAAGAGGCTGTTTAGAAATATTTACTAAAGCTAAACCATAATTCAGAAGAAAGGATGCCCAAAAAATACAGTGAAAGATATTTAGTTTTATTAAAAATCAGAGAAATAAAATTTAAAACCTTAGTATACTACTTTTGATCATCAATATTGGCCAAAACTTATTTTTTTTTTAAATATGAGTCTAAGAATTTCATTATCTAATTTGCTACTAAATTCTCAAGGTCTAGAATCATGGTTGGTATACATATTTATGAAGGGAAAAAAGTGAGGAAGGAAAGTTGGGAAGGGAACAGGTGCTACATTACTCAAGTACACAATGAGTATATCTTTTTAAAGAACTTGGTAATTTGTATATCTATTTAACTAGCTATTCTATTTCTCAGTGGAATTTATATGTGAAAATATACAAAAATATACACAACATACAAAAACTACACAGTAACATTTTCAAATAACACACCGTGATCAAGATTGAAGTCATTAAATAAACTATCACTCTTCTATGTCATGGGATATTATGTGGCAATTAAAAATTAATGAAATAGATCTACATGGAAAAATCTTCAAGACATGTTAAACAAAAATGTGCACACTAATGAACATGTTTAAAAGCAATCCATAAAACTACACATTAATATGTAAACATATATGTACATGAATATATTTAAAAATCATTAATAGCAGTTACTTTTATGGTTGGAAGTTGAATTGGTGGTGGCTTCTACTTTTTCTAAACTGAATGTTTCACAAAATTTATTTCACATATTATACAAAAACAAACCAAGAGAAACTATTCTTTCTTAGATGTTGCTATTCTACATCCTAATGGTATAAAATGGCTTCAAATTGCATGTTTGAACAATAAAAACTAGCTGTATAATTGAAGAACTGTTACTTTTATTTTTTCATGTTTTGGGGTTTTGTCTTTAAACATGTGAATACCCAATATTCAATTTAACATACTGCCTTATGCATGATAAGCTACTATCTATTTAAACTTCAAAACATTTTTCATTTTCAGAAATGGTAGACCTAAAAGCCTCCAGAAGATAATTTAGATTTCAAACCTTACATCTTTTAACAGACTTTAAAAAAAATTCTCCTACCCAAAGCAATCATTCCCTTCTAGAATGAAGTTAAAAAATAATAACAAAGAGAAACTGGCAGAGCCAGCACATCCTACCTGAGTGACTGGAATGTAGAGAGGTTCTCCATTATGTAGCAGTGTAAGCCTGCCATGCTGATGGAGACGTCCTTCTGGCTTTAAATTTACCATTTCCTTCGGTCCTCCTTTCTTGCCACTCTCTTGTCCATTTCCCTTAAGTTCTTCAGTATCACTTAGGCACTCAAAAAATTCTTCATCACTATCACTCCAGGAATCCCAAGATTTCCCCACCTCTCCCTTTTCCTTATCTGTATCTTTACGATGGTCTGGCCCCAACAGGTCTGCAGCTTTTCCAACATCCCCTGGATATGTATTTGTTATATTATCAGAGGTCTTTTTCCCCTCATCACGTGCCTTCTTTCTTTCAATACAACAATTTAACATCTTAAGAAAACAGAAATAACATTTATAGTTGAATTAGTTACAGAAAAATTAAAATCTAACCACTGCTTGTATATTTCCTTTTTCATTCTCTACTTCTCAGGACCTTTTTGTGAACTGCACTGACTATAAGCAACCTATAGTTGGGCTGGGGATGTGGCTCAAGCGGTAGCGCGCTCGCCTGGCATGCGTGCGGCCCGGGTTCGATCCTCAGCACCACATACCAGCAACCTATAGCAACATGATGAAAACAGCCTATGACCCACTATTTTATCCAGTATTAGAATAAAATCCAAATATACCAAGACCACATTTATATACTGCTATTGGGAAATCTTTACCTGTAGTTTCTGATGCAGTAAACAACATCTTAGATCTGGGGGTCCACCTGTTAACCTACCAAACAGTGAGAAAATAAAGTTTAATTTCAGTAAAATTGCTTCAGATCTGCCTATTTTTATATTACCATAATTTTTAGCTATATTGATAAGAAGTCAAAACTAAATTTCTACAGGTAAGGAAACCAAGTTCCAGAAGGCGAGCACATATGATTAAAAGATCAAATTTATTTTATACTCTTAATCCACAAATCACCAACAACAAACTACTAATAGCTTTCAGGTTAATTAGAAACTTAAAATGAGAAAAAGTCTCTAAATCCACCCCTTGAAGTAACTAGCATACAGGGTTTTGCACCATATAAAGTAAATCAATCTGTGTAGTCAGTTCTCAAATACTATGGTGAATTCTCACTATAAAAGATCTCCATTTTGCCAGTGCGATTCTAGATTCCCTCTAGTTCTAAACCACTGGGTTCTTGGCAATCAGCCAGAGATACTCCCTTATATTCAGTATGCCTCTGGATCTGTAATGAGTTCCAGAGTGAAACAGAAGCAAGAGAGAATCCAGCTAAATAGAGAATGACAGATGACTTAATAATCAACATTTTTGGATTAATCACCATTACATATCACATCACTATTCCTCTTCCCTAGCATGGATATCTGAGCACTAACTCACACACATACTAACTAAAATTAATTTGATTAAATGTCAATTTATAGGTAATGTTTGATGTCTGAACTTATAATGAACTTTAAAGATGTTTTCTATTCAGTAATAAATATGTTATAGAAAACTTAGGAAATACAAAAGAAGTATGAAAAATAAAATAAAAACAATTTCATACCTGGGAAAACTACTAATAACATTTGGAAGTATTTCTTTCCAATCCTTTTTTTATAAACACATATCGGCATAATCAAATGCATTCTGTATATTTAATACTATACCTGATTACAAATATTATAATACTTTATTAAAGATTCTTTGGGTTTTTTTTTTGGGGGGGGGGCAGGTACTGGGGATTGAACTCAAAGGAACTTGACCACTGAGTCACATTCCCAGACCTATTTTTTATTTTATTTAGAGACATGGTCTCACTGAGTCACTTAGTGTCTTGCCATTGCTTTGAACTTGTGATCCTCCTGTCTCAGCCTCAAGTCGCTGGGATTACAAGCGTGAGCCCGGCAAAGATTCTTAAAGCAAAATTTGTAATGGATCAATAACTTTCTATTTTTCTATTGTAGAGATAGAGAATTATTTATTTTTTTATATGTGGACATTTATGTTGTTTTACTTTTTCCCTATTATAAATGTGCTGCAGTAAACACCTATGAACATAAGTAATGTCCAAGTCTCTTACCATTTTTTCTGGGCAGATTTCCTAAAAGGAGAAAACTTAACAGTCAAAAGCCAAGTGTTGGCTAACAAGCAAAAAATGTACCAAACAACTAGAAACTGAAATTATTACCCTGGAATCAAAAAGTTGTTTTCCCATCTGAAGCGCATTTCAAGAACAAATTCCTGCCAGAGGTGTGCCACTCCTTTTAACCCTCCATGGTAGAAATTGATCATACAAAGACACAAAGCCAATTTATAGGTTAAACTGTCGGATGGTGCAGATTTGAACTGATTGTAGAGATTCTAAATTTAACAAAATGGAAACAAAGCAAAACTTATTAACAACATATTTATGTGCATAATCAAAAAGTTAAGAGATTTTAATATTAAAATTAACTTTACAAAAACTAGCTTTATCAATATGTCTCATACATTACTGCCTACACTGTTCTTAAGCAGATCCATATTTACAAGATTTCTACTAAGATCCAAAAGTAAAGCTATAGTTTAAGTGAAGTTAAAATTACAGCTTTCATTTTCTTCTTTGGAATCTTTAAGATGCATTTCAAATTTCATGTGCTGTTCAAAAAATATTTTAATTATAAAATGAGTACATACTTGTCAAAACAAAAACACAAAGTAGAACTGTATAAACTGAAAATATAAAAGGCTCTGTTTTTCCACTCTATGAAATCTACTTTTCAACAATAACTATTTAAATAGTTTGATCTATCTCTACATCTGTCATTTAAATAATCTCATTTCTCAGATAAGTAGAATATGAAAATTTTACTTCATTAGTTTCCATCTCACTGTCCAGTTTTGAAATATATACAAGAATCTGTTGTAAAACAAATTTAACAATTTCACAAAAACTCTAAAATGAGGGAAATCCTACAGTTAGGCACAGTATGTTTATGCTTTTTTTCCACAATATTTCCTGAAATTCTTGCTACTCCAAATATGTATCTATGCCAATGTTCTACAGGAAACTCTGCTCTCCATTCAATTTCCCAAAGATGATTTTTAAAATAAAAAGATACTTAGGCTATTAAACTAGAAATATATCCAACCCCAGTTAATTCAATGCAGTTAAAATGTTTTAATATTGAACTCCAACTTACATAGTCTTCACTCTCTGATGGAAGATTACTGTTATCTATTGAAGTAGTTCCATCTAATGTTTTTTCAGAAGCAGCATCTGGAAATAAGAACTGGGGCCAGGGGAAGGAGGGGATATAATTACATGAGACCATATTTCCCATTTTGTTGATTTTTATAATTCATATAAATACTATCTGACTTTTTAGGGGCTTTGCTATTTTAAAATGGAAATGTTCTTATTGTACTGGTCACTTGGTTCTATGGTCTCAAAAATTTTTTATATTTTTCTACAACAATACACCAAATTTCCATGACTAGCCAACTTTAGCAATCAGGTATCTTTCCACAAAAATAACCACCTGATTCTGTGGGAAGGACAATGAAAAAGCAAAACATTTCACTGTGATTTCATACTTATCCAATGCTATTAAAAAATTTAGAAGTATTAATACTATTAAATGCAAACAAAACCATAAAAGAATTTAAAGATATCTATCTATTCATGAGGAAATATAGAATTATCCACAGGTTTTTATATATGAGATAGTAAAGTATATTAAGTATATTAAAGACCTATAACTTTAATTTAGGAGATATCTGTAGAAAATGAAAAGCAGCCACAATTGTAATGATCAATGTTATTTTTTCTTACATGGTTTCATGTGTATGTGTGTGTGTGTAGGTAGGTGGTAAAAAAAAAATGGTAAATGGATGGAGTTAGAGAAGATAATGCTAAGTGAAGTTAGCCAATCCCAAAAAACCAAATGCTGAATGTTTTCATTGATATAAGGAGGCTGATTCATAGTGGGATAGGGAGTGGGAACATGGGAGGAATAGACGAACTCTAGATAGGGCAGAGGAGTTGGAGGGGGAAGGAAGGGGGCATGGAGTTATTAATGATGGTGGAATGTGATGATCATTATTATCCAAAGTACAGGTAATGAAGACATGAATTGCTGTGAATATACTTCGTATACAACCAGAGATGTGAAAAATTGTGCTCTATATGTAAAATAATGCATTCCGCTGTCATATATACATAAAAAAGAAATATATACATAAAAAAGAAATAAACCAAGTATTAAAAAAATTCAGTGTATATGACATCTGAGTTTTATAATTTGAATAAAATCTCTAAGAATATAATCTTCAGGAAGCCTTTTTGTTTTCACTCCTTTTATCAGAGTTCATTTTTAAAAACTGATACTCAACAGAATTTTGAAGATTTGAGGAACTACTAATGTGCTTAATGCCAATACTAGGCACACTTAAAACATTATCCTATTCTCATACCACTGTGAACTAAATATCACTGCCTATATTTTATAATGTACAAGAACTAAAAATTTGGCTAAAGAGCCTTGTTGAGGTAAATTGTAAGATGTCTACCAAGATTAACATGATGTTCCAAAGTCCGGTATTCTCATTACTTTTTAAAGTTTTCCCCAAGATTATCTTAATGCACAAACTGCCAGAAGTATAATTATAATTACAATAAGCATAGCTATAATTTATCTAAGAACTATTAAATGCCAGGCAGTCGAAGGTCCTTTAATTTTCATGACAATCTCGCAAGGTTTTGCTAGCCTTATTTGATATGAAGTAACTAAAGTGACTATTCCAAGTCATGCAGTAAGTCAGAATTAACCTCTATGTGGCTTCCAAGCTGAGCCCATTCCAACTGCAGCAGGAGCCACCTCAGCCCTCTACCTTCCTTCAATCCTCAGTATAAAGATTTCCCTAGACTGTTGTCAAAGTAGCCTTGCAAAAACACAGTTCTGATCATGCCGATCATCTACTTAAAATAATAATAAAATGTAAGATAAAGTGCAGCACTTCAGCATGGCAGGTTACCTGCTATCTCTCCAGCCTCATCCCTGATCACTCCCAAGGAAGCACTCTACAAAATACCAACTTTTGAACATGCTCTCAGGCCTCTGCTGTTGCTCTGCTTTAAAAGCCTTCTTCAATTCTCTTCATGAAGCATTCCTTAATTCCCATTGCCCAGAGGCAGAGATGAATCTTCTGTTATCTTGTCACTGCCCCTTTGCCTGACTTTTCACATACAACATGGGATTACAACCATTATTTACTTTCTTTCTTCCCAATAATAAGTGATAATTCTCCAGGGACTTTGTTTTATTCATGTTACATTTCCAATCTAGTGCTTGTCACATAGAAGCGACTGAATATATAATGAATAAATGTTATACATAGAGACATATAAAAATAAGACATTTCGTTACCAAAAGAATAGTATTGAGGACATCATTGTTCAATGGTGACTCTTCTAAACCTCTGTGTTTTCGTATTTTCTTCTTTGCTGTGTGTACCATATTTGAAACTGATAATTTATGAATTGGAACTGGTGTTGGCTCTGTCAACTTTGACAATGCATGAGTTATATCAGCAATTTCTAAAAAGAGTAGAAATGCATACATTACCAACCTTAGCAGGTTAGAGCAATGAGTAAATTGGTCAGAGTATAGAATATTTTAACCATTCTTTACTCTAGCATTACATGGTCTCAGAATTATAACATTTTAGTCCACACAGCTTTGTATGGAAGCACGAGTGGAAAAAATGTCACACAATTTATTTCTCCCTAGGAGACTTAATATTTGAAACCCTGATTTTCAAAATAGCTTATGTTTTTGGATGAAAAGAATTTATTAAATGCCCTAAATGTATTAAGAAGCTCTAGATAAAGTCTAGAAAGAAATGACAGCTGTCTAGTCCATCAAAACTTACTTTTCCAACTTAATTCCAAATAAGAAAAATAGATGAAAATCCAGAGAATGTGCCAAAAAAATAGGGCAGGATATTTGAAATTATGTTTTAAAAAGAAAAATAGGTCACCTCGTCCTTCTTCCTCAAATGTGGATCGTCCAAGAATCTCATCAGTTGACTCCTTTCGACGACAAATTTTAAAAAATTCAGTGACAAAATCACCTATTTAGAAAAAAATGTTACTCATGTCTGACACTTAACTGAAAGAAACTAGTCATATAAATTAAAGTACATGTCTTCTCATAAAAGCTATTAACTAGAAAACTAGCTATTAACTAGAAAAGAAACCCGTCTGTTTTCTTCCTGAAGAAAAAAAAAATTAATACTATTTCAAAAGTAGTCTTATTCTTCCTTCCTGTCTCCTCACCAGGATACTGAAAAAAGTTTTTCCTTAGAATTACTTCTAGAATGAAAGGGGGAAAAAAATGTACCAAACAATATTAAGTACTTTCTATATGCTTCAATGAGACAACAGTATCTATTATCTTAATTGTATAAGTACCAATATATGTATGTGCAGTACCAATATATGTATGTGCGTAGTCTTCTTTGTATCCTATAAGAACTATGAATCCATTAAAAAATATACATTAAAAAGAAACTTTCAAAAAGATATGTTTCTAGCAAGGCATGGTGGTACATCCCTGTAATCCCACTGCCTTGGGAGGCTGAAGCAGGAAGATCACAAATTTGAGGACAGCCTCAGCAACTAAATGAGGCTCTAAACAATTCAGTGAGACCCTGACTCAAAATAGAAAATAAAAAAAGGGCTGGGGATGTGGTAAACTGCCTCTGGGTTCAATCCCCAACATCCCCAAACAATGATATTTCTAGAGGATTAAGAAATCACGTGGGATAAAAATATTTTCACTTCTGTTGCATATTAATGATGTTTTATGTGTCCTTTATATAAGATGGTCGAAAGAGGTTTGAAAAATTTTAAAGAGCTGCAATGAGGTATGTTTACACCAAAAATTAAAGCTTAACAACAAGCTTTAATACTAAAATAAGGTATATATCTAAGTTTCAGAATTTATCAACTAGGTCTGAATAAATCTAGAACATTTTCCAGATTTCTTCAGAAGGGTAGGAAAATTTTATTATCTAGTCATAAAAGTTACTTAAAAAGGTAGGATGAAATCATGGAACAGTAATTTGAAATGAGAATACTTTGAATTCTAAGGTCTACTGTAATTATGCAAGTCAATCGATGAGAAATAATAAAATATAAGGAAATAATTTAGTAAGTAAATTTAATAATAAAATTAATTCAATGATTAAACAATATAAACCATTTATTGTACTGTTATTATATGAGAGGCACTGTGTTACCTGGGATACACACACACACACACACACACACACACACACATGATCTCATTTGATTCTCCCAATAATCCTATGAAATGTGCATTTCTGTTCCCTATTTTATTGATGAGGCTACTGAGACTTAAAAAGATTAAAAAAGTTGGCCAAACTGGTGGGTCCAGGTTGTAAACCTGAGTCTATCTAACTCTGAAACTCTTCATTTCAACTCTAAGTCTCCAAACTCACCACGGGCAAGCAATTTTCTTTACTATTAGTGAAATGACAATTGCTAATTATCATCTGATGAACACCATATGATAAATGATAAAGAGCTCAAAAAAGAATGCTTTAGAGAAATGCATCATAACTGTCATAAATAAATAAATATTTAGTAATTCTATCAGTTGAATGGTAGTATATAAGATAATATGTAGTTAAGGCAGCATGACCAAAAAGAAGACATAGAATATTTTTATGTGTACAAATATAAGGGGGAAACTCGGAAAGGTACATGGATGAGCAAGGTTAAGAAGTCTTCACAAAAGAGATGCACCAATAAAAAGAGAAGGAATAGACAATTCCAGACATGAAACCTGAAGAGCAATTACTACTTTTCAAAGTACCCAAACTTATTTTATTTCACTTAATTCTTCAAATAACCCCATGAGGTATAAAAGGTATATTTACAACTCTTTTCCTTTAAAAAAAAATACAGGTTTGTAGATGTGATACAATTCTATACAATTGCAGGCTGTTATCAATGCCCTATCATCACACACCACAGGTCCAGAAGGATAACAAAAGACAAAAAGGGATTTACTAACTAGGAGATGCAGACTAGGCCACAGAGAAAGGTAAAGAAATAATATGAAGGCATAAGAAAAATTAAAACAGTGATAAAGTAATGGAAAATTCTGAGGTATAGATGCATTAAAACTGAAAGACAATATAAAAATCCTGCTACTGATGTCAGCAAAGATTTTTTTTTTCTACATGGTATTAACTGAGAAGGTCATAATGTTAAAACATTTTTTGATAAGTGAAATAAAGTATAAAGAATGTATTCAGTAGTCCCAATTTGGAAAATAGGTAGATTGATGGCATTTCAGAAAAGGAACATATTACATCTTACCTAGCAAACACTGAGGATTATCAGCTTTTCGAACTCTAACAGACCAATGCGGTGCTTGAATAGGATCCAAATCACTAAAATGCAAAACAATAAGCAAATCCTAATTATGACAATCTGCAAGAATCATGAAATTATCAAAATACATTCTAATAAAAACATTCTATAGAAGGAAAAGCAGTTCATTTTGCTTCTCAACCTTACTGTTATTCAGACATATGGCCATTTGAATAAGTTTTTTTAAAGTAAAATCTTAATAAATCAAGTTCTTAGACGAAAACAAAAATTCCAATAAATGGAATACCAAAAATCAAAATATTAAAATATATAAAAACGGTTCTGAATAAGCAATTTACACTAATAGCCTAATAAGATAAATACTTTTTAAAAAATTTAATTTTTCAGCATAGTTGGACACAATACTTATTTATTTTTACTTATTTATTTTTATGTGGTGCTTAGGATAGAACCCAGAGCCTTGCAAGTTCTAGGCGAGTGCTTTACCACTAAGCCACAACCCCAGCCCCAAGATAAATACATTTTTAAAAGAATAAAAAAAGGAAGGAGAATAAAACAAGTATGCAGAATTGTATCAACCTGTTTATCATTATCACTGTTCACACACACACACACACACAAAGAGAGAGGTTACAAAAACCTGTACAAAATCAAAAGTACCCTGTTTTCTAAAGTTGATATGGTGGATCCATCTAATGGCATACTATGCAGCCATAAAAAAAATAAAGGATATAAACTTTAAAAATATAAACATTCAGATATTGTCTAATTTAAATAGTAGGACTGTAGTAGTTTCACTTTTTTTTACCACCTAAATGACCTAATTAAGAGCTTGCATATTACTTTGACCATCAGCAAATATACAAATAAATGTACTTCATGAAAACAAAGTGTCCTATCTCTTACTGTTTTGCATCTAAAATGAGAAGATACTAAGACTGCCTCCCTCTTTGGCTACATTCTTCCTGGAGAATATTTGCTATAATTTTCAAATTATTGCACACACAGAAATTAGGGCACGGATGATTTATTATTAAAAACATTTAATGATCAAATATTAGTCCCACACATTCTGATGATCATCATCTCTTCAAACTTATGAAATGCTTCTTATAAGAAAAATTCAAAAGAATTATATGCTGAATCTTAAACTTAGAGACATCTTTGCTAAAACACAGTAAGATTCAAGTTCATTATTATCGTTATTTTTTTGGTACCAAGGATTGAACTATGGGGCACTCAACCACTGAGCCACATCTCTAGCCCCTTTTTGTATTTTATTTAGAGACAGGGTCTCAATGAGTCACTTAGAGCTTCGCCATTGCTGGGCTGGCTCTGAACTCGAGATCTCCTCCCTAAGCCTCTTGAGCCACTGGGATTATAGGCATGCGCCACTATGCCTGGCTTCATTATTCTTAAGAAAAAACAGCAACAAAATGCTTCTCTAATCCATATTAACAGGTCTAAAAAAGCGACTATTAAGAATTTGAAAAACTTCAACCAACTTTATTAGAAACTAGTATAAACAAAAATGGAAAATAACTAACCACTTGGTAGTTGATTTATTCTACTGAAATTTTTAAAATATACTTACGAATAAACATCATTATCCACAATGATTCCTTCAGTCAAATGAGGCCACGTAGTTGCTAAATGGAGTTCACTTAAAATAAAGAAAACATATCAAAAGCTTTGATATTTATAGATATGTCCTCTGACTCAGCAATCATATTTCTAGAAATAACCAAAGGTATACTTATGTTAAAAGTGATGTTATGTATAATAAACTAAAAACAAATGGTAGCACAATGGTAGCACATCCATATGAAGTTAATATTTTCCAGATATAAAAATCATCTTATATATACAAAATAACCAAAAAGTACACATAACCCAAACATCTACCAACTGATGAATGGTTAAAAAAATTGTGGTACACAGTATAACCATACAATGGCATATTTATGGCTATAAGAACAACCAAGTACTGATTCAAGCTACAACATAGATGTACCTCAAAAACATCATATTAAGTAAAAGAAGCCAGATATAAAAGGTCACACAATGTATGACTCCATTTATATGAAATATCCAGAATAGGTAAATCCGTAGAGACAGAATAGTTTAGTATTTGCTAAGAGCTAGAGTGGGTGAATGGTTGAAGATCAGATGATAATTAAAATTTTTTTTTAAATTTTGTGATAATGAAAATATTCTGATTAATCAGTGATAACGGTTGCAAAATTCTTATAGATATCAAAAACACTTTAAAATGATGAATTAAAAAAATTTTATTTGTAGATGGACACACCTTTATTTTATTATTATTATTATTTTTGTGTGTGTGTGTGTGTGGTGCTGAGGATTGAACCCAGGGCCTCACATATGCTAGGCAAGTACTCTATCACTGAGCTACAAACCATAACCCCTAAAATGATGAATTAAAATTCATCATTTGGTGAATTTGGTAGGTGAATTCTCTCTCAATTTTGAAAAATCATGTTATAGTCAGGAGTTGGAAATCCTTTTCTACTCTAGAGAGTAAATATTAGCCAGGTACAGTCTCTAGTATGTTCTTTTGACTTTTTTCCTTTTATATCTCTTGAAAATACCAGGGGCTGGAGATATAGCTCAGTTGGTAGACTGCTTGCCTTGCATGCACAGGGCCCTGGGTTCAATCCTTAGCATCACTAGAAAAAAAAAAAAAATCAGAAAGTTTTCATGTAATATTATCAATTAAAGAAAACAGGGGTTAGTTCCCAATTTCCAGTACTATATTCATTCCAGAAGGCTACAATATCATAAAGCATGGTAAAATCAATACCAATATAAATTTAAAAATAATTCAAATTACAATAATTCAAATTATAATCTGAAATTCTCACCTAATAGGATCTTCACAGGCACCAAATGGTAACTTGCCAAACTCCAGGCCTCCAACTTCTCCTCCTACAAGTGCATCTATATCTAAACAAAATAAGTATTTTCCCTTCTTTGGTAAAAAATAGAGTAACAATGATTTAATCTAGTTAGGCTAAGCCCTTTGGAAGAAGCCCTTTGACAGCTTTAAAAGTACCTATAAAAGAATACACAGAATATGTTGTTTGCAAGTTAAAGCATGTTACAACACATACAGTCAAGTATTAAAGAATCTCCCTGAGAACAAGTAAAAAGATTCACTTATTTCCTATTCAGTGTTTCATTCAATCCATGCATTCTCAATTTTGCCCATTTGAAATATTCCTTAACTATTACTCAAGAGAATATTATTCCTATACTCTTTTACACATTCTAAGAATGCGATTTACATAATCTAAAAAGATTATCTGAGTATTAAAAAATGTAATCACCAAAGTACATTTGTCAGTTTTGTTATCAATAATTTCTGAATAACAAATTAGCAAACCTGTCATTATTAACAAAATATTTTGGTTGACAGAAATATTTGAAGTTCAGAAAAGAACCTTCTTCCCACTATGAATGCTCCTTGATACTGGGGAAAACTGAGGGTAAATCACCCTTCTCAGTTCTGTTCCTCCTGAAGAAATAATAAATGCTTCTTTAAAAGACATTAATATGGGCCTGGGGCTGTAGCTCAGTGGCTGAGCGCTCACCTCACATGCGTGAGGCACTGGGTTTGATCCTCAGCACCACATACAAAAATAAATAAATAAAACAAAGATTTTTTTTAAAAAAAAGACATTAAAAGGATTTAATTCTCTTTGAAATAACGCAGGTGATGGTTTTTCATTATTTACATTACACTACAAATTCCTAAATTAAAGTCTTTGATTGACTTATGAACACTTCCCAGATTTGCTTAATTTATCTTTGACAATTTCTATACCCTAAATTACTAAAAATTAGTCATTAATATGGTTTAATTAATTAAATGCTTCAGTACATTTTCTTAAGCCAATTCATTCCATTTTTCCCAACTAAAGAATGCTTACAATAATACAAATCACAATGACTAGCTTTATTGTAAGATATGAATTTTTAAGAGCTTCAAAATTATAAAAAGAAAAAAAGTGACAAGAAGCATTTTTATAAACTAGTGAGTTAAAAATATTACTAAAATATAACTGCACGAATGTATTAACCAAATTACAGATTGAGAGTAAAAAAATACAAGGGAATTTGAGTTTGACTAGTGGGTCAATGCAAACTTTATGATCTTGTGACCATAAGACATTAGGTTATTAACTCACTGTTCTTGACAACCTCTAAGAAACATAATTCCTACTTCATAGTTAAATGAGAATTACATAAAACATTATATAAAATGCCAAGCGCAGCATCTAGCCCACATTACATGTCAGCCTTCCCCTTAGAAAGTAAATATTAAGAATTTATATGGCCTTTAATCCTCTGAGGGAAATTATTATTTTTATTCCCAATTTTAAAAATCTTGGCAACAGAATATTAACAAAGACCTTACTGAATCAGAATTATAATGCTGAGATTTTAGCCCTTGGACTTCTTAGATCAGCAGCAGATACACCACCTCCCAAAAACTTTGTCTTTTTCCAGCAAGATGCAAGTGTCTCTGTGTGTGTGCCAGTGTGCAAACGCATGCAGGCACTAGAGAATAAATTCAGGTTCTTGTACATGCATGCCAAGCACACACTCCACCACTGAGATACACCCCCCCCCCCGCCTCTACCTTGGGAAATCTTTAAAAATGCTTAATAACAGAATGACCTTGGAAAAAAAGGGAAAGGAGAGCTGGAACGGAAACTTCCATCAAGCAATTGACTACAAATTGTCCAGTGGGTATTGTCTGGGAACTAAAATTACCAACATACACAGTTGGTAATTTAGTCTTAAGTAATTAGTCTTAAGACTAATATAATTCTAAAGCTTAGCTTTTATTTCCCTTTGCTATAGTTTAGATGCAGTTCTTTCACATTATCCCTTTCAAATATTACTTTTATTCCTATAAGTAACCAACTACTTGAGAAAATAATAAACAGGAAAGAATATTATTTCTCTTTGGGGAAAGCAGACTGAAAAATGTTTTTAAGCTAGTGAAGTCCTTATGATTACTTATAAGTTTGTATTAAATTTCTTATTAGATGAGCTTGAATATAATTAAACTCAGATGAAATACATATCCAGGAATCAGACTAACTTCATTAAGATGTATGTCCATCAGGCTGAGCTTTGCTAACACTTAGGCAATGTCTTATTTATATTTCTATAATTGATACAGCTTGGCCTATTAAAGGCTAATAATGAATGATTATTGAATGAATTAACTTCATCAATGAGTAAGCATTATATTTTTATAAAATGCAAGTAAAATTTTATTTTCCTCACAAATGTGTGTATATACATACATATTTTTCTTCTCTCCTTTCTTTATTTAGCACTCTTCAAACTATACTCTTTAAGGTTTTCTGCCTGCTGGTTTACAAGGATGGTTTCTCTCATTATACTCTAAAACAGACATTTTTTTAAAATCATTCACTACACAGTAATTAATAGCACATGGGGTGCTTTATAAATAATAGCTTTTGAAGACAAATTGTCAAATACAGAGTAATGCTAACTAGAAAATCTATAGAGCATTAAAAGAAAAAAATTATTGAAAGAAAAAAATCATAAAAGCAATGAAATCAGCAATATTTAAAATTAATTACAAGCCAGGTGCAATGGCACACACTTATTATCTCAGCGATTCTGGTGACTAAGGCAATAGGATCGCAAGTTCAAGGCCAATCTTGGCAACTTAGTGAGGCCCTAAGCAAATCAGCCAGACCCTGTCTCAAAATAAAAATAAATTAATTAATTAATTAAATAAAAAGGGCTAAGAATGTAGTAAAATGTCCATAGGTTCAATCCCCAGTACAAAAAAAAAATTACAAATATTTCCATGTAAAACACTGGAAGCATTGTTAAGTAATTTTAATTTTTGAATATATTTTCTTTTCCATTTATATTCAATAATTTAATACAGTTCTAAATGAACTCACCTGGAGGTTGCTGAGGCCAAAAGTATTGCTGCCAATCCTGAAGCACATAGGTAAATCGAATAGCAATACTAACTGGAGGCAATGGAGTTAAAGGACATCCCTAGGAGATACATGAAAAGACAATACTGGGTCAATGATGAGGCCCTTCAACATCAAAATTTCAAACTTATGGAATGGCTAAAATACTGCCTTTTGGAAACCAGTATTTTCAGCATATAGTATTAAACAATAGTGTGCATAATCCAGTTGTTAAAATGAAAAAGTAAATCACTCAAGTTATTAGACCAAAGGTGCAGAATTTAGGAAATCTAGAAAGAAGACTCCCCTTTCAGGTCTTCGTCTTCCTCCGGAGAGAAGTCTTTTCTGCTGTCCTTTAATAAAGCCTTCTACTTTCCACTCTCAAAAAAAAAAAAAAAAAAAAAAAGGAAGGAAGACCCTAATGTAAGGAACAGTACTGGCAAATGTTAGACCCGGTTTAAAAAAAAAAAAAAAAGGAAAAGTAAACTCTGCAAAGAATCACTGTATAGGGGCTGGGGTTGTGGCTCAGTGGTAGAGCGTTTGCCTAGTATGTGCAAGGCCCTGGGTTCGATCCTCAGCACCACATAAAAATAAATAAAATAAAGGTATCGTGCCCAACTACAACTAAAATAAATAAATGAAAGAATGAATCACTGCATATTTGTTCACATATTTGTGTATACAAGGATCTCTACAATTTTTTCATACTGCTTCCACAAATATTTTCATTTGATGAAAAGGCTGTGTAGCTATAAAAAGAGGGGGAATGCTTTAATGTGGGGGTACACCTATAGTCTCAGCTATTCAAGATCCTTAGGCAGGAAGATTGCTCAAGTCCAGTAGTTTGAGGCCCATCTAGGACTCAATGAGAACCCATCTCAAAACACACATACACAACACTAGGTTTTTTTTTTTTTTTTTTAAAGCCAGAGAACAAATTACTTTAAAATAAAGTTGTTTACACTTCTACCAGGAAAGGATATTAAGCAAAATGATCTTTCAAAATACCTTTTACAGTTTTTTACTATTCATTTCACATACTGACTGGGGGGGTGATCTGTTTTTTAAATAAGGTAAAACTATTTAAAAGTGTTAGGTTTGGGGAGATAGTCTTTCTTTTAAATGAGAATAAACACAAATTAAAGCCAGTCTGGAACATTTTGCCAGAATTTTAGACTAAAACAAACTAATAGATATTCATGCAAAATTGATAGGTCAGTGAATCAATTAATAAGATTTAGATTTATCTTTAATTCACTAAAAATCATAAAAATTAATACTATCTATTAATTTTTATAGAAAATTAATACTATCTATTAATACTATCCATGATCTCAGCTTCCTTTCATAATGTTTAACATACATTAGTAGAACTGGACTTAAATGGGTATAGCAATCACTGAGGGATCTTGTGAAAATACAGATGGAATACCTTTCTCAATATCTAAGTAGTTTACAAGTGCTGCTAATGTTTCTGGTCTGGAGATTTTAAGTTAAGTAGCAAAGTAAAAAGTGACATTTAGCTCAGCAGCAGCATCTACAAATGTCACAGGTAGCTTTAACTGAATACAAGCTCATTCTTAAGTCACAATATAAGGTGTCTACCCCCACTCCCCCCCCCAAAAAAAAAACCCAAAAAACCCCGAATCCAATTTTAAGCTGCTGTGTCCTAGACAAGCAGGGTAAGATGTCATCTTTTTAGTCAGGCCCAGATATCAAATGAACTTTGACCCATAATTGTTGGGACAAGTGCATGGAGTACTGCATACATGGCATATGTTAAGGGCGTCTGAGTGGCAGGCTGCTCCCCTCATGCTAGGCGTGTGGGCGGCAGGCTGCTTAGCCTGTAGGCACAGCCCTGGGTGTGAGGCCATGTGTTGCAGTCCCTGTGCTTCCTCCAAGGCTCACTCCTTGACTGGTCGCTGCAATGGCAGTTAGTAGAAATTGCATTGGTGGCTGCCAGTAATCTGCTTAGCTGCTGCCTGCTTCTATATACATGGTAACTGCACAATAAAATCAGACCTGCTTCCTGCTTGGTCTCCAAAGGTCTTGATTATCAAATATACAGTCACACTCTGATCTACCTGGTTCCGTGGACCTCCTCGCTGGACGAGAGAGCCCAAGCACATAATAAAGTGTAATTTGTCTAGAAACCATAACAACGTCACTTTGATAAATAACCTCTGCTCCAGTCACAAAACAATGTGGACAAATATAGAGAGGTATTAGCAAAGAAACAGCCAGGATTAGACATGACATAAATGTCTTTGTGGACTCTAGAAAAGGTACAAAAACCCAAGGGGATAGTGGGCCTCAAAGCACAAGCCTACTGAGCTAGAGGTATAAAAGAAAACGACAGCATAAGATACAGACTGCATTAGATGCAAGGAACCAAAGGACTATAACCAGAATAAGGGCATTGCATGCCTCTTTGCTTAAGTCAGAGACTGGGCAGGGTATTCCTACTTGGCACTGTGGCTTTATTAGAAGTTATGGACGTTCTCTGTGTGTGTTTGTGTGTGGAGGGGGAGTGGATTACTGTGTGAGAGAGGGAAAAGTCACTTTCACACATGAACAAACAATAGAAGATTCTAATGCTATATATGAAATGGACCCAACATCACTACAGAGCAAGAGACTCCAAACACCACTTTTGTTCTGAAATGTACTATGTAGGTAGGCAACAACCAATAAGATCATCAGATGGATATGAGTGAAAGTAAAAAAAAAATTAAATAAAACATTCAAAATGAGTCTACAAAATGTCCCCAGAATAGGGGAAAAAAATTGAAGTTTTAAGAGACAACTATTCAAATCAACAATCATGTTATAAAACTGAAATATGAGGAAATCTACAAGACTAAGTATTTAAGTTGAAAAAGATTTGAGTTTTTAATATCTAGAGTGTGGCAGAAGAGGATTAAAACTTGCCTTTATGTGACTACAAATAGAAAAACTGGGTCCCTCAAAAAGAAACCTTTTCTAAGAATTAGATCTTTGTGAAATGAAATAAACTGCCAATGAAGATGACTGCCCTGGGGCATGTAAGTAGATGTTAAAAAGCAGTGGGTTTTTTGTTTTTTTTAAATGGTACTGAGGATTGATCCCAGGGCCTTATGCATGCCAACTAAGCAAGCGTTCTATAATTGATCTACATCTCCAACCTGAAAAATACTTTTCATAAAGACAGTTTTATAAAGATAGTAAAAAAAAAAAAGTCACATACAGAGTAGCTTTAACTGTATAGAAAACGTCAAAGTACTCAAACCAGGTGTCAATTATTTTAAGCTCCATTCCTCTCAATTTTTTTTCCCCTGTGGTACTGAGGATTGAACCCACGGCCTTGTACGTTTCAGGCAAGAACTCTACCAACTAAATCCCCAGTCTCAAATCAATTAAAAAAAAAAAAAAAAATATATATATATATATATATATATATATATATATATATATATTAGTTATAACATGGACACAATACCTTTATTTATTTATTTATTATTTTTTATTTATGTGGTGCTGAGGATCGAACCCAGGGCCTCCACAAGTGTTCAAGTGTTCTACTGCTGGGCCACAGCCACAGCCCTCAAATTAATTTTGAGAAAGATTTCATATTAGAAGAGTGAATTTGTTTAAAATTCGGACAGATGATGTGACAACTAATTAGGAACACTTCTGAAAGTACAATCAGCAAATAGTCAAAATCTGAGTCATGCTCCCCAGATCAAGGTAGTCCCTATAACAAAATAAAAAAGTTGAACTATATAAAGGGGTGACAAAAAAGACCTGAAAGTAATGTTCATTAATGCTTTCTTAAGAGGAAGGAATAAAGTAATATTTGCATCAGACCAGAAATTTGACTTTAAAAGTTTAAATATAACTAATGATATCTGATGAAAGAAAGGGAAAACTGGGAGTTGAAATTAATGCATACTTGACTTTCCAAAAAATTTTCCAAAATAATCCAGACAGAATTCAGCAGTATTATATACTTCAGAGCCCAGAAAGTTTTTAAAAACAAAATTACACACATATCTGACATGTTCAAAAGCATATGTTGCTATGATAATTTTTTTGGAGATAATCACAAGAAACTAACAGTAGTTCTTTTGAAGAGAGGGGAGAGGGTAAAAGGAAGTTTTACTTAAGTTTCCTAACTTGGTACACACATTACATATTTTTAGATTACATTACATTTTAGATGGTGTAATCATACCACTACACTAAAAACACATTTTTCTTTTCTTTCTTTTTTTGGGGGAGTGTGTGTGTGCTCGTGCACGCGCGGGATAAAACCCAGGGCCTCATGCATGCTAGGTAAGTTCTAACACTGACCACATCTCCAGCTCAAATTCTAAATGTCTTTCTAACAAACAATAATTGCTAAAAGAAATTCCAGTAATCTTTTCACATTTTTTTCCTTTAAAAAATTTGAGAACCTTCAAAAAAGCAATATAATGAACACCATATGACTTTCACCAAGTTTTTCAATTATTAACACATATGCATGTGTGGTTTTTTTTTTTGGCTGAAACTTTTTAAAGTAAAGCTGTAAGGCATCATGACAGTTCATCCCCAAACACTTCAATAATTCCTAAGAACAAGGACATTACCCTACATAAACATAACACAGTTTAACATTGATACTATTTTCTAGTAGACTGTGTTGATTTTAAAATTGTCTCAATTATCCCAAATCAGGTCCTTAATGGCTATATTATTTTGATCAAGTATCCAGTCAAGAATCATGCATTGCATTTAGCTGTCATGCATCATTAATTTTTTTTAATATTTATTTTTTAGGTGTAAATGGACACAACACGATGCCTTTAATTTTTGTGTGATGCTGAGGATCAAACCCGGGTCCCATCCGTGCTAGGCGAGTGCTCCACCGCTGAGCAACAATCCCAGCCCCATCATTAATTTTTAAACAGCTCTCAGCTTTTATTTTGCCTACCACTGACATTTTGAAGATACTGACATTTTAGTGCTCCCTTCAAAATATGTCATGGTTTCCTCATTCAATTAATGGTAAACATTTTGGCAAGAATGCAACACAGGGGGCTGGGGTTGTGGCTCAGTGGTAGTACATTCCCCTACCATGAGTGGGGCCCTGGGTTTGATCCTCAGCGCCATATAAAAAACAAATAAAATGGAGGTATTATGTCCAACTACAACTAAAAAATAATTTTTTTTTTTTAAAAAGAGAATGCAACACAGGTTATGATGTATGCTGTTCAGTGTTATGTCAGGAAACACATATTAGTTTGTTGTTTTAATTAATTTTTTAACATACATAAAACATTATTGATGTCAATTTGTTAATCAAATTTGATCACTTATATGAGATGGTGTCAACTTTTAACCCTCAAAATCCTAATTTTTCCCCAAAAGCAGCATTTGCAACTCCTCGATATTTCTGTGACAGTGTTTTTATAGAACACGAAAGATATTCAGCACATCCCAGTTAGCCCTGCAGGTCTCAGTCATAGAATATAGAAGAGATTAAACCAAAAAATCAAATCACGACTTGAAAAAAATAATTCAGAACTCAAAGGAAGCACTCATAGTCAATGCCCCAAACAAGCAGCCACCTGAAGCCACTTAGCTGGGAAGACTGTCAACAACACTTAGAGGACAAGGAGTGAAACACAGGCAATAAATATTAACAGACTGAACAAACAAAATTAGTTCCTAATTGGGCATTTTATTTATTTAAACATACTCTAGTTTTCTTCTAATCAATTACATTATTGATAGTGTAGAGAAATGTTTCTATAAGTTCAAATTACTACCACTTTTATCTGGCTCTGAAGTAAGACCGACAACATCAATGCCAACTTACAATCTTTGATTTGAAGATATCCAGTAGACCCGATAAATGAGTGTACTGATTTGGTACTTTTCGAAGATGAACCATTTCAAAATCAGTTCGGATACCAGGACCTTGACATTCTCCAACATACATTCTTCGCCATTTATGATGAATTTGCACAAAGAGTGGTACTTGACTGCAGGTGATTAAATAGGAATAAAATACAAGTTCATTAAACATTGAATAACTCCTAAACCTTAAAATTTTTCCTGTGTCATTTTAATCTCAAATATTTAAAAGTAGATTCTCATTTACCACAAAGATACTTATAGTTCCTGTTCTCTTTACGCTAATAAACTGGAAACTATCTTCTAGTGGTACTTGAGTCTGAAACTTTTCTGTTTAAAAATGGGTAAAAGTCATAAAAACCAGCATGAAAAATTTCTTGAGTAACAGCAATTGTATCATATTAGTCTTTCCAATTTCATATTAAAACCTGATTCACAAGTATTAAACGATTCAAATTAAATCAACTTCGTGATAAATATTTCTCACTATCATGTAGAGTTGATCCTCATCATTCCGATTTTAATAATTGCAAAGTTGCCTACTTACTAAATTTATTTGTCACTCCAAAATCAATACTCACAGAAAATTTATAGACATATGCTGAACTTCAAAATTTTTAGTCACCTAACAATGCATATTCTCAGCTGAATTTAAGTTAATGTTCTGCCTTCTTGTTTAAACTGACTGTAAACAAGTATCCTTTTCATGATCTATTTAGTATCATGTGTGTGTTTGTTGATGATTTCAAATCTTTAAAATCCAAGCATAGTTCTGGAGGTATAGTGTTCCTAAGTACAAGAAAATTGTGATATGTATATGTCTATTTTTTTTTAGTTGTAGACGGACATAATACCTTTATTTTATTTATTTTTATTAATGCTGAAGATCTAACCCAGTGCCTCATATGTGCTAGGCAAGTGCTCTACCACTGAGCTACAACCCCAGCTCAGTGATATGTCATATAGACAGAATCACGTGTTAGGCAAGTTTCATTCTGGATGAGAATATAGGGATATTGGCTTCGAGTTCAATCCTACTAAATCAATAATTTGTATTATAGCAGAACAACTTACAATAGCTAAGCTGTGGAACCAAACTAGATGCCCTTCAACAGATAAACAGATATAGAAATTAGGATATATATACACAATGGAATTTTACTCAGCCATAAAGAAGAATGACTTTTTGACATTTTCTAGGAAATGGATCTGGAGACTATCATGCTAAGTGAAATAAGCCAATCTTAAAAACCAAAGGTCAAGTGTTTTTGCTGATATGTGGAAGCTAAACCACAATAAAATGGGGTGGGTAGAAAAGTTTAGTAGACTAGATGAAGGGGAATGATGGGAAGGAGGGAATAGGAATAGAAAAGACAGCAGAATGAATCTGATGGAATTTTCTTATGTACATCTATGAAAATATCTAAGTGAATCTCACCAAGAATGGGCTTCTAATTAGAGTAAGATATAATCCCTTCTTATATAATTTTATCAAAATGGATTCTACTGTCATGTATAACGAAAAAGAATGAATAAAAAAAAATAAACATAAATAAACAGAAAAAAACATAAAACCAGGTATTTCTCCCAGGAGCAATGGTTCAGGTTTTAATAATTCAGTGTGATTACTTTATAAACATAACTACCTTGAATAATAAGAACAGGCTATATAAATACATTCCCAAGTTAATATTGCTACGTTAGTAAATATTTTAGTCGTTCCTTTCATTTAGAAAAGTCTAGATTATTCCTGTAGGGTATACTATGAATTATATACACTCTAATACATTTTTTTTCTAGCAAGTTTACATTTTGAATCTTGTAGTATATTTGATATGCAAATGAAATACAATTAAGCAAGTTCCATGTTGTTAAATACTTCCATTTAAGAATAGGGTCTAAAAGCACTTAAAAATAAGTTTCTGAAAAGTTACTCCAAAACTTGTCTCAATTTATCCTCAAAATTTAAAATTAGATACTGAAGTACAATTTAATAAACTAAATTTGTGAAAGCAAAGCAAAAAACTAATATAATTTATTCTTCATTTCAAGTATGCGTTGAATACTTTAATATAATTTCCTTTAGAAATGAACTTTAAAAAGGTCTTAATTCTGTCCTTATATACCAAATTCCATTAAAACAATATGTAAGTATATATACTAGTTTTCTATTTTTAATAAAAAAGTATCATTTAGTCATTTACCTTCATAAATTATCACTAAAAATAGTTTTTAGCTTATTGTCTAGGTTTATCAAAATGTCCACTTACCAGCCAGTGTTTCCCAAAGCAATAGAAACAGAACTCAGAAGAAGGTTGCACTTAGATTCACTGAGAACTGCATCACTGTGTGCAGCAGGAGCAATCACCACAAACTCACGTAGGCCATACCTTAAAGAAACAAACACTGCATTAAGTAGAAAATTTCAAGATACAAAAATCTATTAACTGAAAAACATACAAAATTCTCCCTATAGGGAACTGAAGTCAAATTTGTACTAAAGCTACCCACCCCACTTCTATCCACCCACCTGAGGCAATTGAACCTGAATTTTCTTTAAGAAGCACTTTCATCATCTATCTACTAATCCTATATTTTTACAAATTAGAAGCAATTTGCTGGAATCACAAAGATCATTAAATAACATTTTTGTCTTAAAAGTTTACAACATAAAAGAAGAAAGCAAGCAATGAAATCTTGCTTTAAATAACTGACAACTGTGTCCATCAATGTGGAAAGAAAATAATTATCAGCTATGATGTACATGTGCTGTCTAAAAATGAGAACACAGTTACCAAGCATCCTAATTCTTGTATTCTTTTACTTGGTAACACATATTTCCCAGGAGTCACAAAATTATCAGAAAACAGCTTATTCTTGCTATGGCATCCAAATTAACAAAAACATCTTAGTTGCCAAGTCATTTAAAACCACAAATTTACTGTTACACTTTTTTTTAAAAATGTAAGGTCAAGTTAGTGACTGTTTTTGCCTACTGAAAATTCATCTCCTAGCCATTCCTCAATGTATTTTCATTTTATCATTTTTTAAATAAAATTTAAGAAATGCATTATTTGTTTGCCTGGTTTATTTTAATCTCTGGACATGTAGTTATAAAGGCTTATTTTAATGAATATTTTCCTTTAGAAATACTCCAAAGGGCAGTAAATCAACATTTTTAAAAAGTCTAATTCATAATCTACTTGATAATACTATGGTTTTCAGATAATTTGAGGGTATCCCTGAGGATTCTTATGTCAGGAGCTTGGTTCACAATGTGATACTGTTGAAAGGTGATAGGACCTTTATGAAGTAGGGCCTATTGGAAGATTCCAAATTGGTCCCTCTTTCCTACTCTGTTTCCTGTCTCTCCGTGTGATCTTTCCCTCTCACATGTGCTCCTACCATTGTGGTACCATCTACTGTAAGGTGATATGGTCTAGGGAACTCTCATTGAACTGGCATTATGCTGCTTGGACTTTCAATCCCCAGACCCATGAGCTAAACAAACCTCTTTATAAGTATCTAGCCTCAAGTGTTTATTATAGTAAAGAAAAATGGACTAATACAGATGAAAAAACATATTTTCATCTTCTCAGTTCACCTCCATCCTCCTACCCCTGACATCAAAATTATGTAGAGACAGCAATAAATAACTGAAAGAACCCAGAGCTGTGAATTATAAGCTCTATGGGTCTTTAAAAATAGTTTTCATTTCTTCAAATGTCCTTGAAGGAAAACATGCCATCCCAACACTAGTGTGAAACCACTATCAATAATTTATTGGCATTCTTCCAGAAATAGTCCATCTGCCCACAGCCATCCTGTTTCCAAGTAAGATCATACTATACATACATCTGTACCTTCTTTTTAAATTTTTTTTTAGTTGTAGATGGACTCAATTCCTTTATTTTATTTACTTTTTATTTTTATGTGGTACTAAGGATTGAACCCAGTGCCTCATAAGTGCCAGGCAAGCACTCTACCACTGAGCTACAACTCCAGGCCCTGTACCTTCTTTTCATAAAGAAACCAATCCCTTCTTCATTAGTACTTTATTTCTATTTTTATGCTGTTGCAATAACAATGCAGTGGATTATTTCCACAAATATATCTGTATGGAAAGTTGATGGATATAAGAACATTTGCATCTTTAACACTGATCGATACTGCCAAACAGTTATTACTGTTGCTATCCAAACTGAACTTTTTTTTTTTTTGAAATATGCCTTCTACTCCCTGTGCTTGTTTCCTCTGTTTTTAAGGCCCCCCTGCCCCCCCTGCCACACACACACTCTATTGTCATCACTGAATATCCAAATCCGAATCCTTTTTAAAAGATTTTTCTCAAATACTACCCTCTCATCCTTATTATATGTACTCCCTTCTCTGAATCTTAGTATCTTTTTCCTATTATTATGGTCTTTAAAGTGTCAAGGTAAGCAATTGATTAATTTTCATTCATAGGTCTATCTACTTGAGATCTAAGAGTATACTTGCATCAAATCAACAAACATTAGTAGAGGTGTTTTTCAAAAAAGAAAGCAAAGCCCTTAACAAAAAGCAAACAGCAAGATTTTAAAATGGACAAAGGACTAGAATAGACATTATTCCAAGGAAGATAAAAAATATGGCAAATAAGCACATGAAAAGATGTTCAACGTCACTAATCACTAGTGGGAATGCAAATCAAAGCCATTGTAAGATACCACTTCACATATATTAGGATGACTATAGTAACAACAACAACAACAACAACAACAAAAACCCAGAAAACAAGTGTTGACAATGATAAAGAGAACTGGCAAAATGTAACTTGCACTTTGTTGGTAGAAATATAAAATGGTACAACTGCTGTGGAAAACAATATGACAGCTATTTTAAAAATTAAACATGAATTATCATTTATTCTAACAATTCCACTTCTGGGTATATATTCAAAAGAATCAAAAGCAGACACTCTCATGCTTGGATTGTTCACAATAGCTAAAACAGAAATGCCCCAAATGCCCATAAACAAATGAATGGATAAACAAAGTGTAATATATCCACCCAATGGAATATTATTTAACCTTAGAACAGAATGAAATTCTGATACATGCTACAACATAATAGAATCATGAAGACATTTTGTTAATGAAATAGGCCAGTCTCAAAGAGGGCAGATATTGTATGATTCTAATTTTATGAAGTATCTAAAGGAATCTAGTTCACAGAGATAGAAACAGACTCACAGAATTGTTAATGAATTTTTGACAAAAGTACAAAGGCAATACAATGGAAAAAAATAAGTCTTTTCAACAAAGGGTGCTGAAACAATTGGGCATCCACATGCAAAAAACAATAAATCTGGACGTAGAACTTACATTCTACAAAAAAACTAACTCAAAGTGGATCACAGACTAAAAAGCACAACACAAAACTATAAAACTCCCAGAAGATAACAAAAGAAAATCTAGATGACCTTTCTTTGTCAATGGTTTTTCAGACACAATATTAAAGACAAAAATCCATGAAAGAATCAATAACATGGACTTCAGGAAAATTAAAAATTCTGCTCTGCAGAAGATACTGTTAAGAGAATGAAAAGGCAACCACAGTCAGAGAGGAAATATTTGCAAAAGACATACCAGAAAAGAACTGTTGTCCAAATTATAAAAATTTTTAAAAAGATCCTCCTTAAAACTAAAACTAAGAATATAGCAGCTCAATTCACAATAGTCAAACTATGGAACCAACCTAGGTGCCCTTCAACAGATGAATGAGCAAAAAGAAAATGTGGTATACATATACACAACGGAATACTACAGCCCTAAAGAAGAATGAAATTATGGCATTTGCTGGTAAATGGATGGAACTGGAGAGTATCATGCTAATTGAAATAAGCCAGTCCCCCCCAAAATCAAAGGCAGAATGTTCTGATATGTGGATGCTAACCCACAAGGGAGGAGAAGATCAGACGTTCACTGGACTAAACAAAGGGGAATGAAGGGAAGGGATGGGGAAGGGGATGGGAATAGGAAAGACATGAATCAGAATCTTTCCTATCCTGAAATATAAATACACAAACAATGTAAATCCACATAATGTACAACCACAATAAGATCCTAATTGAAACAAATTATACTTACTCTATGTCTGTATAATATTTCAAAATATATTCTACTGTCACGTAAAAGTAATTTAAAAAAAGAATATAGAACTGGGGTTATAGCTCAGTGGCAGAGCACTTGTTTAGAACATGTGAAGCACTGGGTTTGATCCTTAGCACCACATAAAAGTAAATAAATAAAATAAAGGTACTCTGTTCATCTACAACTAAAAAAATTTTAGTAAAAAACAAACAATTCACTTAAGAATATATCAAAAGCCAGGCACAGTGGCGCATGTCTGTAATCCCAGTAGCTTGGGAGGCTGAGGCAGGAATCGCAAGTTCAAAGCCAGCCTCAGCAAGAGTGAGGCACTAAGAAACTCAGTGAGACCTTGTCTCTAAATAAAATACAAAATAGGGCTGGGGATGTGGCTCAGTGTTCGAGTACCCCTCAGTTAAATCCCTAGTATCCTCCCCAAAAAATAGATCATAGACTTTAAACAGGCAGCTCCCAAAGAAGATATATAGATAGCAAATAAGCACATAAAAGGATGCTCTACATCATATGCTACGAGGAAAATGCAATTAGAGAAACAATTACACACCTATCAGAATGGTCAGAATCCAGAACTCCCCAATTCCACCAAAATGTTGGTAAGCATGTAGAGCAAAAGGAACTCACTCACTGCTGGTGGAAATGGTACAGCCACTTTGGAAGACAATTTGGCAGTTTCTTACAAAACTACACATTCTTACCAAATGATCATGTTCTTTGGTATCTATCCAAAGGAGCTGAAAACTAAAATACACACACACACACACACACACACACACACACACACACACACACCCTGCATCTTACTCTATGCAGTTAAAAGAGGCTGGGCAGCAGCTTGGCTTTGCTTAGAAATTTCTTTTACAAGATATACTACTTTGTCACAAATTATGCCTTCCATAATGTACTAGGGCACAGAAATAATTCTGCAAACTTATTTGCAACTATATAACAAGGATGGTTTTTATTCCAGTTTCTAATACCTTCTTCATAATTTCCATGAGGCCTCATCATGATGGCCTTTGTGTTCTTATTTTTATCAACACTGTTCATGACCACATAAGTAATCTCTAAGAAATTCCAGGCTTTTCTCTAGTCTTTTCTGGAGTCCTCATCAGAACCTTCATTAACATTCTGTTCACCACAATAGAAGATTTATAGCTTGTTTCTCCAAATTCTTATAGTTTCTACCCATTATGTAATTCCAAAATTACTTCCACATTTTCAGATATATTTTATAGTAATGTTCCACTTCGCCAGAACCAGTTTTCTGTCCAAGTCCAATAGAATACTTGAGACTGATACTTTATAAAGAACAGAGATTTATTTCTCACAATTCTGGATACTGTAAATTCCAAGATCAAGGTGCCAGCATCTGGCAAAGGTATACCACTGTGTCACAACAGGAAGAGAGTATCACCTATGATGAGAATGAGGGAGCATATAAGTCCAGGTCTCTCCTTTTAATAAATCCACTAACGCCACCATAGGAGCCCTACTTTCATGATCTCATCTGACCTTAATTACTTCCCAAAGACCCTAGCTCCAAATAATGATCAATGTATTAATTTGGGGATTGTTTCCAACAAATGAATTTTGGGGGACACAGTTGAACCATAGCACTAGCCCAGTAATTCAAATTTATTAGGAGCTCAGATGTATCCCCACAAGTAAAAATCTCACTATAATACTTTTAAATGAACTGTTTTATATAATATATTATACATGTATACTAAATTTAAGTATAAACATTCCTTAGTATACCATCCTTCAACAAAGAAAGATAAGATAATAACCATTCATTTTTGGTGTTGTTTGAAAATGCATTTTTCCTGCTCCACTAAAGACCCAAAGCAACAACTAAAGATTAACCAATATTGACATGTGTGTTGTTAATCTCACACAGGCAAATCGTAGCACCATACTACCTACTTTGAATGCTACCATTTTACAACCTTCAACTTTAGATATATATTCAAAGTCTCTTCAAATAGTACAAAGAATATATGCATAAATACTAGTATCAACAAAAATGGTGGTGAAAAACAATTTTTTAAAAAAACCTGTCTCTTAGACACAAATACCTAGAGCTTACAAAATTCCTGGGAAGTTGGAGTTATTCAGTAAACAATTCCTGTTTTTAATTGCATCTTGAGTGTTCTTTAAATATTGCAAAATGCATCTTTAACATAATCTGTTCAGGTTAATTCTGGTAAAATCAATAATTTTACAAAATACAGCTACATTTCCTCTCCTTTTTCCTCATGTAATATTAATATTGTCATATGCATTACATGTTATATATATGAAAGAAACCCAAAAATACAGTGCCATAATTATTGCTTAAGGAATCTTATTTTTTTAATTAAGAGAATATCTCTTTTGAATGTACATATTTCCAATGCTTTTCCTTCCTGTGGATTCAAGTTACCATCTTTTTCCCGTTAGTACTACCTATAGGCAGGTCTATCTGGAATAAATTCTTGCAGTGTTTACATGACATCAATATTGGATCTTTATTTTTGAAAAAGTGTTTTGCTGTATGTTGAATTCTTGGTTGACAATTTTTTCTTTCAACACTCAGAATATTGCAACACCCTCTAGCTTCTATTGTTTCTGATGGAAACTCAGTAGTATTATCTTTTGGATGTAACAATTTTTCCCTTGCTGCTTAAAATTTTGTCTTAGGGATTCAGCAGGGCCTATACTGTGCCTATGTGTGGTTTTCTTCATGTTATCCTACTTAGGATTCACTGAGATTTCTGGATTTCTCAAGGAATGTTTTCTATCAAATCTGGGAAGCCATTATGTCTTCTAATTTGCTTTTTCTTCTGGAACTCTCATTACTTGCATGCTTTGGGACACTTAACACTGACCCACAGATCTTTGAAGTTCTGTTCATTTTTCTCTACACTTTCTTTTTTCTTTCTTTTTGGATTGAATAATTTCTGTTCATCTTTCAAGTCTACCAACTTTTTCTCACTCCTACCATCTCATTTGTTTTTCAGCTCAACTGATCAAAGTTTATTTCAGTTATACTTTTTTAAAATATTTTTTTACTCAGAAAATGTTTATGGTAATGACCCTTTGCCCTTCATATAGAATTCAAAACCAAATAAGCTTAAAAATATATTGTGTATCCATGCATATATGTATGCACACAAATATGTACATAATAAGTAGCAATAATAAAATAATAATACTAATAAAGAAAGACAATAATAAGGTCAAAGTTTGAAACATGTTAAGGGACTTACACTTTTCAACTCTAGAACTTCCATTTGGTTCTTTATTATAGTTTCTACTTAATAAGGATTCCTATTTGACTCATTATTAGTACATTTTCAATTATTTGAGTATTTTTTCTTTAATATTTTGAACCTACTTATCATAAATGCTTTAAAATTATTGCTAAATCTAGTATACTGGCCCACTATTGTGAAAATGTATCCTAGGTATGTTACCATAAAGTGATCTTACAAGGCTAAAATCAATTGTCAGCAAGACTGCAGCAAAGGAAGGACCAAGATAACTTCTGCTATCCAGATTACCCCTCCTTCCCCTAAGGAATGTTGATTAGACTATAGGGAGCACAATCTCTTTCTTTATGCAGAGAATAAGTAGACCAAGTCAGCAACCAAATGGTTTAACACACCATCAGTGATTTTTTCCTTTCCCTTATTTTGCCCCCACAGGATAGAAGACTGGACAGGTGGGCACTGTAAGTGGGGAGATGTACCTGTTCTTGCTGCCACCCAAGTCTGCTTCATTAATTTTTCCTTGAATAAGACTGGTCTGCTTCTTTCTTCGGTCTGTGCTCTCTCTCTGCTTATGGAGGATGGTTTGCAGTTCCTGGCAGGGAGTTTCCCAAAACCCACCAAAGTCAGTTTCTATTGACTGCTTTTTCCACTGTGGGTCACTCTTTCCAGTTTAACTGTATATTTAGTAATTTGTAGTTGAAAACTATACACTGAGATAACATTTTGTCGCAAAATAAGGTTCTATTTAACATTTCTTAAGTTGTTAGGTTGTTTGTTTTTTTTTAATTTCTTTGTATTTAGTAACCTGTCTGGACCTGAATGCAGAAACTGCTTCCCCAACAGGATACAGCCTCCGAGTTCTCTATTCAGTTGTTTTATTCTTATTTTTATGTGCTTACATGGGAACTATCCCTTGTTTTTCTAGCTTAGTGGTAAGCCAATAATTGGGACAACACCTGAGCTCATTATGCTTTCACTTTTTGCTAGTGTGGGTTAAGGAATGCATTCAAAGTCACAATCAGTTTTGATGCTCGGTCTTCTTGGGGCTCGATGCACACGTGTAGTTTCCCTGACATTCAGAGATGTGAAGAAGTATATCTAAGCCCTTCTACAGCTCTCACATAGGATCTCCCCATTAAATTTGTCACTAATCCACCACTTTACTTGAATTGCGACTGTAAACTTTGCCTAGCAAAGGTATAGCTCTTCTCCATTTGTTCTAACCCTGTTGGCCATTTTTAGTTGGCAAAGTCACAAGTTTCTTGCTCCCCAGTTAGAATCAAGTCTGCCCACCTTGCAACAATGCCAGTGGTTTTCAAGGACAGCACACACTAAAAAGCTGCAGTTCACTAATATGGATAACAAAGAGGAGGAGACAGTGACAGAAACAGCCCCAGGAAAAGGGATCAGTAATGGTTGAGGTTTTTTTGTTTTGGGGGGAGGGGGTGGACAATTTTGTCCAGTTTTACACTTTTTTTTTTTTTTTGCAAAGAATAACCAACCACTTCATGACACCATTACTAGAAGTCCTCAGAATGGTAACTCTAAACATGATTCTTTTTTAAAGTTATAAGTATTCAGCTATACAGTTTGCAAGATTGTGGATTGTTCTTTAGTTGTTGCTGTTATTTCTTTGTGTGACTGAAGCTGAAGGTCCAAAGACAAGGCTGAAAAGGCAAAGCAATGAAGATAAAATCTGTACTCTTGTTAAATCCAGCCATCCTTCAATGTAGTTTTCTACTCTAATTAGAGTCTCCCCAGACATCTACAGCTTTCATGCTTCTACTTTCTGTATTAGTTTGTATTGCTACTATAACAAATTGGCATAACCTTGGTAGCTTAAAACAGATTTATTATCTTACAGTTGTACAGGTAAGAAATCTGACATGGATATACCAGGCTAAAATCAAAGTGTTGGAAAGACTATTCTTTCTGAAGGCAATAAAAAAGAATCCATTCCTTTATCTCTCCTTTTCTTTCTCTTTACCTGGGGGTCCTATTACATGTATGCTTTGGGACACTTCGCACTGACTCCACAGATCACTGAAATGCTATTCATTTCTCTTAATATTTTTTTTCTCTTTTTTCTTTGGACTGGACAATTTCTGTTAATCTTTCAAATATACCACCTCTGTTATATCTGATACCTGGATAGATTTTCTGACCTTTCCCAGGTTTAAAGATTACCCTCATTTCTGGGCTACTGACTCTTCTTTTATCTAAAGCCAGCAACACCAGGCTGAGTGCTCATATCACTCTGATACTGACTCTATTCTGTGGCCCCCTTTCCCATTTTTAAGAATTCTGTGACTACACTGGGTCTTCTCATAAACCATGATAAATCTTCCTATCTCAAAGTCAGCTGTTAGCTGACTTTGCTCCCTTGATTCCTTCTTGCCACTTAACCTATATCCATGCCACTTTACCTATATTCATGCCACTTAACCTACATTAGGGTACAGACATGTCTGGTAGTGGGGAAGGGAGAATTCATTGTTCTACCACAACTTCCTGTTAAAATATTCCCTTAGAAGAAATCTTATAAATTTACATTTATAAGTAATTTCTGCTACAGCTAAAGTCTGTGTTATTTCCAAGGCTACTTACTTAGCATTAGGAATACCAATCAAGAAAATGAATCTCATGATAGCTTTAGGAAACAAACCTTTAAAAGGTATTGAAAGAGAGATGGAGAGAAGTATCCAACAAATTACATCATTAAGATCAATTTCCTTAACTGATGATGCCCACATATCTTTTAAACACCCATTAAACAAATGTCCTTTAAAAAATTAAACAAACTGGGCTGGGGTTGTGGCTCAATGGTGACATGCTTGCCTAGCATGCATGGGGCACTGGGTTTGATTTTTAAGTACCATATACAAATAAAATAAAGGTCCATCAACCAAAAAAAAAAAAAAAAAAAAACAAAGTTAAAATAAACTGGGTTAGGCTGTGGCTCAGTGGTAGAGCACTTGCCTGGCACATGTGAGGAACGGGGTTCAATCCTCAGCACCACATAAAAATAAATAAATTTAAAGATATTGCGTCCATACAACTGAAAATATTTTTTAAAAAAGTTAAATGAACTTAAAGCTAATATGGGAGATCCTGGATATAAAAACTGAAACTAGAAGATATCAAAATAGGTACAGGTCAATACATAAATTTCAATTACCAAAACTGAGCATTTGAAATAAATGTCAAAATTCTATTTTAAGCTTTATTTGAGACAGGGGTGTACCTCAGTGGAAGAACACTGGGTTAGCATGTGTGCCACCTATGTTCAATCCCCTGTACTGGTGAGGGGAAAAAAAAAAGATAATTTGAAAAATGTAAATACATTAAATATTAGTTTTGTCTCATTTTGACAAAGTCAACCTATACTAACTACAGATGCATGGTATAAATTAGTATTTTTAAATAAAAACTATTCCATAACAGTTTTCAAATTTTTACTGTTGTTACTATAGTACTAACATTAATTTTAAAAGAAAATGTTTATAGGTGAAAACTTCTGTTGTTAAGAAGTATGATACAATTTGTTTCCTTGAAAATGTTAAAAACTGAATTTTTAACAAGTACAATAAAAAAACTACGTGTGTGTGTGTATGTATATATATATATAAAACAGAAGAGAAGATTATGAAACCTTCTTAACATGTCAGTTCACATTGAGGCTAAAATACTCAAGTACAGTGAAGTCCTTCTCATTTTTTGCTATTCTCAACCCTTTACTACTGTACACAGGCTTACTAACTACTTGCAAGTTTTTAAGTTCACTTAGGCATCATCACCTCTACTAATGTTCTATTATTTAATGCTTATTAAATAATAAAAGGAAATAAATGGGCTGGGGATATAGCTCAGTTGGTAGAGTGCTTGCCTTGCTTGCACAAGGCCCTGAGTTCAATCCCCAGCTCTGGGGGTGAAAAAAAAAAGGAAATACATATAATTTTAATACACTTAATTTTCAAATTATGCTCAAATGCTTGCTTGTTGGCTTTCTAACCTTTATGAAAGATCAAATGAGAAAAATCTAGAAGTAACTTCCAGCAATATAGCAGACTGACATGACTCTTCCTGAAAAAACACACAAAAAATACTTGATCACCTATAATGATATTTTTAAAACACACAGCTGAACTTCAAAGGATAAAAAGAAGATTGTTGGGTGACAGAAACAAAGAAGGAAATAAATGGCAGAAGAAAGCATACAAGGTGACTCTGAAGAATCTCAGGATTATCAGCTCTGGAAATAGGGCATGACAGCTAAGGAGTGGGACTGGGAACTGGGATTTTTTATAAGATAAGCTTTTTAGCTGCTGAATGTTTCTGTGATTCACAGAGGTGTCTACAAAACTGATTATGGGGCTGGGGATGTGGCTCAGCGGTAGCGCGCTCGCCTGGCATGCGTGCGGCCCGGGTTCGATCCTCAGCACCACATACCAACAAAGATGTTGTGTCTGCCGAGAACTAAGAAATAAATATTAAAAATTCTCTCTCTCTCTCTCTCTCTCTCTCTCTCTCTCTCTCTCTCCTCTCTCACTCTCTCTTTAAAAAAAAAATGTCTTAAAAAAAAAAAAACTGATTATGTTATGTGATGAACAGGAGGACTGAGAATGATAGAAGAAAGGTCTGCTTATTTCTGGGAATACCATGTTTTTAGCCCAGCAGTCATAATGAGAATCTGTAACTCTGAAATTGGTAAGGTGTACCCATCCCAGAGAAAGTGATCTCTAACACATATCCAGGCTAGGCCATGTCCAAGAATGCCCCAGCCTAATAATAAATATAAAAACTATGTTTCCAGAAGCATAATATCAGTCAGATATTGTCATCTAGGACTACAATCTCTTATGTGGCAATGATGTTAGGCCTATCTTTTAGATAAGTCAACAATCCCTCCACTATGACCTAAACACACTTGACTTCCTTCTGAATCTTTTCAATGTATTCAAGACTTCTCACCAATTCAAATCAGTATAAATGTTGTAATGTTTTGAATAGTCCCTCAGATAGATTGGTGTATTTGAAACATTGGAAGTAAGATTTCTACTTCAAGCCTCAATAAAAAGAGAACTCGGGGCTGGGGTGATGCTCAGTGGTAGTGCACTTGCCTGGTATGTGTGAGGCACTGGGTTCATTTCTCAGCACCACATATAAATAAAAAAATAAATAAATAAATGTCCATCAACAACTAAAAAAAGAGAGAACTCCAGGATCAGTTATTTTCAGTGGCAAATCCTAACAAACAATTTGTGTAATCAATTTTATACAATCTCTTTCAGAAAACAGAACACTTTCCAACTCACATTATAAGGCCAGCATATTCTGATAACAAAAGCAAAGTATGAGAAAAGAATATAATAGATCAATATTCCTAATGAACACAGACACAAAATTCTCAAAAATACAAGCATATCTAATCCAGCTATGTATGTGTATATGTGTATGCATATACATATATATATGCACAAATACAATGAATAGTTATCTTTAGAATGCAAAGCTCGTTATATACAAAAATAATTTTTAATTACTATATTTAAGAAATCTAAGGAACAGCTAGGTCCAGTGATTTAAATATATAATCCCAGATACTCAGTAAGCTGAGGTGGAAGAATCACAAGTTTGGGCTAGCCTGGGCAACTTCATGAGATCCTGTCTCAGCAATTCATTTCCTGTCCCAAAAGAAAAAAGAAAAAAGACAGGGGATATAGCTCAGCAGTAAACATCCCTAGGTTTAATCCCAGATCTTCCCTGCCCCCCAAGAAAGAGAGAAGAGAGAAATAGAAAAGATAAGCTTTGGTCTCAGACAGAATACCTGCAAATCACACATTCTTAAAAAGGATTTATATCCAGAATATATAAAGAGCTTTCTAAACTCCACAATTAAAAAACAAATATTCCAATGAAAAAGTATGGAAGAAAACAAATAATTCAATTAAAAAGCGTGCAAAAGACTTGGACACTTCATCATACAGAATACATATGATGGAAAATAAACATATGAATGATGTTCAAAATTAAAATTAGAATGAGAAACTACTACATACCTATTAGACTGGCTAAAATAAAAACACTGACAATATTAAACATCGCTTAATGTACAGCAATTGTAACTCTCATACATTAATGGGAATGCAAAGTGGTACAGGTAGTCTGGAAATTGGTTTGGCATTTTCTTATAAAGTTAAGCATACACTTAGTATATGACTTAGCAATTCTACTCTAGATGTTTACTCAAGTGAAATGTTTATCTGTATACACAAAAACTTATATGCAAATGTTTATAGCAGCTCTATTCATACTTGTAACTTCTACAAACAATCCTAATATCTTCCAATGAATAAGTAAACAAATTGTTGTACATGCTTACAATAAAATACTACTCAACAATAAAAAGGAATAAACTACTGATACACAGAATAATTTCAAAAAGACTCTCAGAGGTACCATGTTAAGTCAAAAAAGTCAATCTCAAATGCTTGTACACTACAAAGTTTATATTCCATTTATATGACATTCTTGAAAAAACTTAAGTCCAGTGACTGAGAACAGATCTGTGATTCCAAGAATCACAAGAATGTGTGGAAGGTGTGAATATTAAGAGGTAAGAGGTGTTTCTTAGAGGGTTATAGAACTGCTCTAGATTCTAGTTGTGGTAGTGCTTAAAAAAAAAATCTAACCAGTGTGATGGCACACACCTGTAATCCCAGCTACTCGGGGAGGCCAAGGCAGGAGGATCACACGTTCAAAGCCAGCCTCGACAACTTAACGAGACTCCATCTCAAAATAATAAATAAAAAGGGCTGGGGATATGGCTCAGTGGTTAAGTGCCCCTAGGTTCAATCCAGTATCTCCCCTCTCCCCCCCAAAAAAAATCTATATATGTTAAAATTCAGAGAAATATTCACTGGTCAGTTTCTCTGTAATTTAAAAAACAAAATTTAATCAAAAAATAAAATTATAAAGTTCTTTTTAAAGAACCAAATAAGTGGTTTTCATTAATACACAGAAAGATTTCATTTATTCATTCACCATGGACAATGAGTCAAAAAACAGTTTTGGGAAATATCTAATAAAAAGTTGAACAGAGCCAGGCATGGTGGTGCACCCTATAATCCCAGCAGCTTGGGAGGCTGAAGCAAGGAGGATCATGAGTTCAAAGTCAGTCTCAACAAAACCAAGGCGCTAAACAACTCAGTGAGACCCTATCTCTAAATAAAGTACAAAATAGGGCTGGGGATGTGACTCAGTGGTTGAGTGCCCCTGAGTTCAATCCCTGGTACCAAAATAGAAAAAAAAAAAATGTTGAACAGAAATTATATCTTAATGCTTACAATTACCCAAAAGGGTCTATGTTATTTATTATTCTGATTTTAACAATGTGGAAACAAAGTCAAGAGAAATTAAGTAATGTCCTAAAGTCTCAAAGACAGTAAGTATCTTAGCTAGAAATCAAACTTGTTTGTCTAATTCAGACCTGCCCAACAGTAAGTGATCAATTAATGGTGAACAAAGGCATGTGTGCATATATGCCCCTGCTGTCTTCTGATATATTTAGTCATGTTAAACGCACATACTCACATTTTAGAATATCAGAAAAGAATCTAGAAGGATTAAATTAAATGGATAATTAATTGTATTTATTAATTTCCTTCTTTTAGTTGTTTAAAGTCATAATTATAAAAGACTGTACCAAAACAGAAATATTATCCAGTTTATATGCATTTACAAATAGTTTTCTTTTTTCTTCTTTTTTTTATGTGTTACAAAGTATATTCCCTACTATAATTACAATGAAAAGAAAAAAAGAAACACAATTTTCCCTTCCCTTAGAAATTACTCTTTAGTTAAAAGAAAAAACAATCCATACAGTCCAAAGATCGATTCACACCAAACAAAAAAATTTTTAAGTGAGTATATAAACTTTCTTCAACTAGATATTTCCTTTCTTGACCGTACATTCATACTCAGGATGGTTTGTGATATATTTTAACACTAACATATTAAAGTTCAGAGACTCACTAATAAAAAAGATGAGACCTTGTAAACATTATGTGCCTCTTAATGTATCACGTTTATAGTTTATAGACATGTTGATTTTATCACATAACTGTTTGAAATCAACATTTTACTTCCAACAATACACATTAAATTTTCTATAATATTTAGGGGTTCTATGTTAGTCATTAGAAGTATAGTCTGGAACAACCTTAGATTTTGAAACATTGTGTGGGAAAAGTTATCAGGAGGCCTATGACTGTTATTCTTAGACAAGCCTGTTTCCAAGGTTGGCTCTTGGCTAGAATCCAGGAATCTGGATTTGGGAAGGATTCTCACCATTCACTGTGCTTGACCTGTTTATGCAAACAATGTGGTTTATACTCAACACCTGCTTTCCTTCAGGAAATCTAGAATTTTGATATATACCAGCCATAGAGTACATATCTGATCAGTCTCTGATTTAAAATCTTGAAAGCTAAGCCTCTAACAAGCTTGCCTGATAGATGTTTATCACAAGTCATCATGGCTTGTTGCTGAGGAATTGAGCATAACCGGTATGACTCCATTAGTAAAAGACTCTTAAAAGCTTCCCACTAGACTTGGCCTCATGTCTTTTCCCTTCCTGATTCTGCTCTGCACCCTGTTGCTGTAATAAATCAGCTGTAAGTACAACTAGATGCTGAGTCATGTGAGTACCTTTAACAAATCACTGAACCTGAGAACATTCTTGATTGTCTCCCTGACACAAACTAAAAGTCATCTGAATAAAATGTATACATACCATCTTACCAGGCAATGTGCTCTTGGAGGAAAGTCATTATTCATACATAGCAAATCTTGCATAGACTGTGGAATAGCATCTATAAAAATATTTGATAATGAAAAAGGATGTTCATGTTAAGGCAGATTTTATAATTTTTTTTGAGGAACTATGTCTTATTCGCCTGTGTAGTTTTGTAATGGCTCAAAGATTTATATCTAGGCTAGCTCTAAGATTTAAGGGGAGGAAAATCTGTCTGTCCATCTGTCTCTCCCCATCAAACAAAGCCAGCCCATAGAAAAAGATATATCATTCCTATGTTTGTTCATTTTTGCTTCTAAATCCTCACCCATTCCAGAAAATCTTATTTTAGTAGTTCTTCCTGATGTGCCCTTCTCTCTCTTTTCTTCAAAATTCTACTTAGAGACCTGTCAACTCTACATCACCTCTTACAGGCAGCCTTTTCTATCACCCTGATCTCTTAATACTTTTGTAAAACCTCTACTCAGTGTCTCACTCCTAACATATTCATCTTCCAGCAGCTTAATTGTAATTCATAATAAGATACATCAATTATCATTATTTATACTCATAGAATAAATTTAAAACAAAAAATACCTATGTTCATACAAATATTTCCTTTTGTTGGATAGCTATGTATCATTATTTAGCTAATTTATATGTTGCTAACTGCTAAAAGAATGGGATAGCATTAATGACTTGACATTATACCTAACCAAAAATAATAAGCAATTCCAAAACAAAAACAAAATTAAAAAAAAAGTGTTCAAAACTTCCGACCTCTGATAACATAGTTTTAAACTATGTATCTCTAAATTAACAGAGCTGATGATTTGCTTGTAACTTCCACCATTATTATAGTTTCAACCACAAATAAAAAGAAAACTGTATAAAACACACAAACAATAATGCCTTAACCATCTATTTGAATATTAACTGTAATTCATTCATCTCTTATATCATGGTACCCTTCATCTGTTTGGTGTTCTAGAAACACTGATTCTAAGCCTTCTTACTCTAACAGTTTCTCCTTTAATACATAATCTTTTCTCAAATTGACAGCACTTAAAATTTCTCTGTCTTGAATAGTTTCTTTCATTAATCTATGGAATGCTAGACCCAAAAATCTCATGGCTATTATCAGATCTCCTGCCAATTGCAAACATTTTTCTCTTCCCTTACTCCTACAGCATTCATATTTATATTCTGGTTTAATTATTTTATTTTGCTGTGGAATTATCTTACACATATGTGATATGGTCAATGTTCTTTGTCAATGTTCTTTGAATCTAAATGCAGACCCTATCTAATTGTTCTATTTCTAAGAATAAAATAGAAAAGGTAATATAATGTTATTCCTACACAAGAAAAGGCACAGATATGTAACTAGTACTAGTTTCAATCACAACCAAATAAAAATACTGTATAGTACATACACAATCAACAATGTCTTAACTATTCAAATTCATTCGTCTTCTTTTATACCATAATACCATTCAACTGTTCATCTCAGAAACACTGATTCAAATTAAATTAAATCTTCACATTAACCCTCTAATAGTATTTCTTCATTGAAAAAAAAATGAGGTAACCAAAGTTTAGAAAGGTCAAAGAACTAGCAATTACGAAAATAAGACTTTTAATCCACTCAGTCTGACTCTAAAATACAGAATATAATCAAAACACAATACTATCTAATAGACAAATTCCTCTTGTAATCTTTCAAAGCCCATCTTACTTGCCTATCTCTGATCTCTCCTGATTAAATGACCATTTCTTCTCTGAACTTCAGCAGACCTTTTTCTGTCCCTGGGATGTTATTTATCACTTTCTACCTCGTATTACTATTAATTAAATATCTTATTTCCCCTTCTGGGATGTACATTTCATTTAAGTTTGGGTTCAACAAGGTAGCATATATTAGGTACTCAATAAATATGTGCCGATTCAGTTAATTTTAGGATGAATGGCACTGTAATTCTTTCTCTACTTCAGATACAGTACCTCATACTCAATTCAAATGTGAAATGACTTCGCATTTTGTAAATTGTTTGAAAGGAGATTGCTGAATTATGAGAACTAAATTCATAATTCAAAATTATGACCAGTCTTAAAAGTCAAGATTTTAAAAATATGTTGTAAAAACTTACCTTCTAATATTTCATCCCTTCCTTCTTTATCAACGGATTCTTGTACAAGATAATGGTGAGTGACTGAGAACTTGAAGTCAGCAAAGGAAATTTCATCTGATTTTTCTTCCCATGTGCCAGAAGTAAATATACCCTGTATTTAATAATAAAATAGGAAAACATTCACCTTAAAGTATTCAATAGTTTCTATTATATTTATTGAATCACCACAGTGATTTTCCTTTTCCCATCTATTAATCTAAAAGTTCCATCATATGACTATCCTCCACGTAATGAAAAAAAACATGATTTACTACAATGGCTCTTTAAAAGTCTCCTACGGCCAACCTAGGTGCCCTTCAACGGCTTAATGGATAAAGAAAATGTGGTATATACACAAAATGGAATATTAATAAGTCGTAAGATTTTTGCCAGTAAATGGATAGGTCTGGAAACTGTCATGCTAAGGAAAATAAAGTCAATCCCCCCCAAAAACCAAAGATTGAATGTTTTCGCTAATATGTGGAAGCTAACCAATGGCAGGTGGATAGAAATTTAGTGGAGTAGACAAGGGAAAGGAAGGGAAGGAAGAAGGGACAGGAAAAGGAAAAACGATGAAATAAATCTGACATAACTTTCCTATATACCTATATGAATATGCCACAGTGAATCTCACCATCATGTACAACCATAAGAAATTAATTTTAAAAATCAACTACAGAAAGAAGTCTCCTTGGATATTAACTATCAAGTGACATATAAAAACTATAACTCTCAAATAATTTTCTTGTGATCCCCTATATAAAAATCATGAACACACAGTAAATTCCATGCCTCTTCACATGCAAATAAGAATCTCTTTACCAACAGCAGAATTTCTACTGGTTACTTTTAACTGAAAATGATTAAATTTTAAAAATCAGGAAAAATTACATATTATTAAAACACATTTTAATAAAAATCTTATACCTGATAGCATTTGTTTATTATACTATTATAGTTTTTTAAAATTATTTTTAGTTGTACATAACACAATACCTTTACTTTATTTATCTATCTATCTATCTATTTATTTATTTATGTGGTGCTAAGGATAGAACCCAGTGCCTCACACATGCAAGCCAAGTGCTCCACTGCTGAGCCACAACCCCAGCCACAGCATTATAGTTTATATGATCAATTATCTGATCAACTTCTGAAGTTTATCTGTAAATTCAACATAATACTAATTAAAATTTCCAGAAGACATTTTGTGGAAATTGACAAAATGATTCTTCAATATGAAAATCCAAAGGACCTAGAAGAGCAAATTTTGATAAATAAGTATACCACCTAATTTTAAGACTTATTTGGCTACAGTAATTAAGACAGTACATTCCTGGAATAAGTACAGACTAATGGATCAATAAAACAATTCCAGAAATACATCCATACTTATACTTGATTTTACAACAGAGGTGTCATGGAATTCAGTAGGGGAAAGATGGTCTTTTCAACAAATGGTTCTTGAGTAACTAGATATTCACAGGAAAGAAAACACAGAATATCTTGGGATCCTGGGAATCTCTGGATAGACAAAGATTCCTTTAATAGTATAATAAAAGCACCAACAATGAAATTTAAAATTGAGAAAATGAATTTCATCAAAATAAAACTTGTGCTTATCAAAAGACACTTAAAATTGGAGAATCCATGGACTGAAGAAAAAACTCAAAATACATACATCTGAAAAGGGATTCACATGCAGGATATATGAGGATAATTCTAAAAATTAACTAATTCGATTTTGTAAATGAGCAAAAGACTTGGGACACTTGGCAAAAGAAACTATGAATGACTCATAAACAGTAACTATGATGAATTACTAAATGATTATTCAATATCAGTAGTCATCAGTAAAATGCTAATTAAACCACAATGAGACAGCATTTCAGACCTAAAAGAATTACCAAAATAAAAATCTGACAATGTCAAGTGTCAGAAAGAATGTGGAGCAACTTAAAATCTCACATTGCTAGGATCATAAAATGATAAAATCATGTTAGAAAACAGTTTGGCAGTTTCTAATAAAACTGAACATGTAAATACCCCCAAAATTAGCAATTCTACTCCTAAGAATACATCAAAAAATTATCAAAGCATTAGCTCACAAAATCATTCACAAAAGCTTTATAATAGTCCAAAATGGACATAATTTAAATATCAACAGGAGAAAGGGTAAATATTTTAAAGTATACTCATAAAATAAAAAGAACTGATATATGTAACAACACAAAGTATATACAAAACGCAAAAGGCAAAATTACTATACAGTGAAAGAAATCTAAACTATAGAAACCTCAGACTGGAGAAAAAAAAGGAATCTTTCTGGAATATTTTGATTTGGATGGTATATACTTTTGTCAGAACAAACTATATACCAGAGTTCTGTATAGTTAACTGTGTGTAAATAAATCATAATCCAACAAAAAATCAGTAATACAGTGCTTTAAAAAGAGGTAAGAACAAAGGGGGAAAAAGGTTTTAATATCTGAGAAAAATTTAAGAGGGAAAGATAGATACTTTTTCCACAAGAAAATAAAGAAGATAATGGCAATTATGAAAGAACAACAGTATTAAATGCCATCAAAATTTGGCCCCAACAGTCCTTTAATTATCTGTCAATCTACTCAATAAACTTTAGGTAACTCAGATACATTCTAAACCAGGACCAAGACCTCAGCAAGATGGAAGATCACTCACTGCCTTAGTTGAAATGTTCACAATATCTGAACTAGTTTCCCAGCTTTCCATCCTCTTCCATATGGTTAACATCCTAAAATACAAATCTGATTTTGTTCTTCCTCCACTTAAAAAAACTTCAATGGCTTTAAACCCAGAAAATCAAAGGTCATATGCTGTTTCTTGAATATGGAAGCTACAGAGGGGAAAAGGAAAAGAAAAGTTGGGAAATCTCATGAAAATTGAAGGAAGACCAGAAAAGGAACCAGGAGGGAAAGCAGAGGAGGGAAAGGGGAAATACTGAGGAATGATACTGACTAAATTATATTACTAAATTATGTGCATGTACAAATATGTAATAATGAATCCCACTATTATGTATAATTATAATGTGCCCCAAAAAACGGGAAAAAATACCTCAATGGTTTTGTGTAACCTACAATAAGGGCCTCTCAGGTTTTTTAATCATGTATTCTATCAGTAAAATTTTTTGAGTTGCCAGGTGCAATGGTGCACACCTATAATCACAGCAGCTTGGTAGGCTGTGGTAGGAGGATAGAGAGTTCAAAGCCAGTCTCAGCAACTTAGCGAGTTCCTAAGAAACTCAGCAAGACCCTATCTCTAAATAAAATACAAAAAAAGGACTTGAGGGTGTGCCTCAGTAGTTGAATGCCCCTGAGTGCAATCTTCAGTACCAAGAAAAAAAAAAAGTTTTTGAGTACATACATACATATTTGTATTTCTAAATTGTGCATTTCTATATTTAAACATTATATATATTATGCATAAAACAAATATTTAACTTTATGGATTTAAAATGTAATATTAACATTTGTGTAATAAGAAACAAAATGTTTCATCAGAAGTACCTCCAAGAAAGCCAGGTATTCATACTGGTAGAACTACAAAGTCTCCCCCTTTCCAATTTTATCTCCCACAGCTATCTTCCATCTACTCGGTGCTACGATGATGCCTTAAGTCTTGTATTTCCCCAGCAGTATGCTTTCTTTCATACCTGTGGCTCTTCTGTACTTTATTCTTTTAGCATACTTTTACTCATTTTTCAAAATTCAATCTAATGTTCATTCCTGCTTTATCAAAGCAGTTTGTGATTGTTTCTCAGGATCTTGTTCAAATCACAAAAATCTGCACCTTATTCTTTTTGTCAACTTTTTAATCACATTGAAAAGCAAAATCTATGTTCTATGCATCTTTGTAGCCCAGTACTTACAGTACCTGCACACTTAGTAAGTACTTTAGGAATTACCTTTTCTGTTTGTTTTTCAGGATTCATAATAACTCCCGTAAGTTCCAAAGATGCTAGGAGGTAAACAGTATGTTTCTAATATATTACATATATTTATGACTTAGTCTAACAATTCAAAATAGCACATGCTCTAATCCAAAAGATATTCCCTATACCTTGAATATCTGAAACAACTGGGTATCCCTGTGCAAAAAAATGAAACTAGACAGAAAAATTAACTCAAATTGGATTGCAGGTATAAATGAAAGAGCTAAAATTATAGATGTTATTAAGAAAGTAAAGAACATCTCAGAATATACATATTATAACATGGAGAATGGGGGAAAAGTATTGCAAATTATATATCTCATAAGGAATTTATATTCAAAATATATAAAGAATTCATAAAACTGAATAATAAAATGACAACACCATTTAAAATGGGCAAAAGATTTGGGTAGACATTTCTCCAAAGAAGATATATTAATAAGAAATAAGAACATAAAAAAGTGTTCAACATCACCAGCCATCAGGAAAGTGCAAATCAAATGAGATACCACTTCACATCTACCATGATAGCTATAATGAAGATAAGAACAAGTGTTGGTGAGAATGTACAGATCCAGACTCTTATATTTCTGATAGAAATGTAAAATAGAGCAACCACTTTGGAAAAGCCAAATAGTTTCACAAAAAATTAAAATTACTACGTGACCCAGAAATTCTACTCCTAATAGACACTCAAATGAAATGAAAACATATATCTACACAAAAACTACCACAAAGTTAACAATAGTATTATTCATAGTAACCAAAAGGTAGAAGCAACCTAAATTTCCTATAATAAACAAATGGGTAAATCAAATTATCTATATCCATACAATGGAATAATTGTTCATCAACAAATATGAATGAAGTATTGATAAATGCTACAATATGAACAAACTTTGAAAACAGTTGTTTGAAAAAAACTAAATACAAAAGACCACATATAGTATGATTCCATTCATATGACCTTATCTGTATATATGACCTCATCTATATGTGTGTATATCTTATATGTGTATTCAAGGATTTTTTTTCAATTTCTTTTTTTTTATTAGTTGTTCAAAACATAAAATTTGTAACTGAACATCTTTTTTTTTTTTTTTTTGGTGGTGGTACTGGGGATTGAACCCAGGGCCTTGTGCATGTGAGGCAAGCACTTTACCAACTGAGCTATATCCCCAGCCCTGTATTCAAGGATTTTAATTAATCCAATTGCATGTACCTGAAGTCATTACAAATATTTTTAAAAAGTAAGATCACAAATCCATGCCTCTGAGGATAGAAATGAAGTAAGTGCTACTAAGCCAGATAATACATGTGTGCATACACACACACACACACACACACACACACAAATAAAAACCCTTATAACACTATAATGTATTAACCCCATTTTATAGAAAAGAAAAGATTAGGGCTGGGACTGTGGCTCAGTGGTAGGGTGCTTGCTAGTATGTGTGAGGCAGTGGGTTCAATTCCAGCACCGCATACAAATAAATAAAAAATAAAGGTCCACTGTCAACTAAAAAATATATTTTAAAAAAAGGTTAAGAGATTTAAAAACTTGCCTAACATTACCACACCACAAAGGGGTAAAGCTAGAATTTGAAATGCCATGGCCCTGTTCTTCTCACTAGGGGTTAAGCCATATATATTTACTCTATAGTACTTAGATACTACACATTCAATAGTTCATACAAGAACAAGTTAAGCCCGGTACAGTGTCACACACCTTTAATCCCAGACTCAAGGTCAGCCTCGGAAACTTCGTGCGGTCCTAAGAAACTTAACAAGATCTTTTCTCAAAAAAAGAAATAAATGGGGCTGGGGATATAGCTCAGTGGTAAAGCATCCCTGGGTTATATCCAAAAAAAAAAAAAAAGATAATCAGTGAGATCAATAGATTAGAATTTAAGGAGATGGTTGGGTAAATGCCAAATGAGCAAATGAGTCATGAATAGATTTGTACAGAAAATCAGATTTCAGTTTGCCTGTAAGTATGATAAAACTAATAAGAGCAGATAGGGTGCTGGTGTAGCAAACTGGATACCAAATTTACGGAACAAATAGCCTATTTAGCTGAAGCTTCCTTTAAAGGAGCAGAAGAGCAAAAAAGAGAACTGACTATGAAGACTAGAATATCAATTTAGGCTTAACCCTATAGACAACGGAAAATCACTGAAATCTTCTGTGAAGGTTTATAAAATGATGACAGCATTAGAATTCCCCTAAGCACACTGGAAGGAGAAAGAAGAAATGGAAAAAGCAAAGAAGATGAAAGCAGGGGGAGGAAATTAAAAAGACAGTGAGAAAATAGTGTATCCCAGTGATTATAAAAGGAAATCTGTATCTGAGGGCAGATTTCTTGGGTTCACAGAGCATCTTCCTTTTTTTAATTTTTTGGTTCAGCAAGATTGAACCCAGGGGCACTTAACCACATCCCCAGCTCCTTTCATTTTGAGACAGGCTCTTGCTAAGTTGCTTAGGACCTCCTGAATTGTTGAGGTTGGCCTTCAACTTCTGATCCTCCTGCTTCAACCTCCCAAACCACTGGGATTACAGTAGTGCTCCAACACACCTGGCACTCAGAGTACTTCTTATCACCTACTACCTTATTAATATTGAGCATATTGATTTTCTCTATGTGCCTCAATTTTCCATCTATAAAATGGGGATAATAATATTTCCTACTTCCTAGGATTGCATTTGAGAATTGAGATGATAAAGTACTCAGAAAGTGTCCTGTATACAGTAAATACTCAATAAATATTAGATTTTTTGGTATCAAAAATTCAGAAGTGAGGGCTGGGCTGTAGCTCAGTGGCAGAGCACTTGACACTGAGGTACTAGGTTCGATCCTTAGCACCACGTAAAAATAAATAAACAAAATAAAGGTATGCTGTCCATCTACAACTACAAAAAAATTTTTAAAGATTCAGAAGTGATGAACCAACAAAACTGAGTACTTATTAGAAGAAAAAAAGCAAGAACTTGGAAAAACGTTGCCAGAAGATATCCTTCTTTTCTTTAGGTGGTCCCCCACCCCGCCCCCGCCATTTGGTTAAATTTGGCTAAAAAAAAAAAGTCACAATTTAAAACTAAATGAATATAACTTAAGACAATCCTTGGTTTACAAATATTCTGCATGTATGAGTAGTTTTTAGTGGATAAAAATCTATTTTTAAATTAATATGGCAAAAATAAAACTGCAAGAGGGGCTGTGGCTGTGGCTCAGCGGTAGAGCACTCGTCTAGCATGTGCGAGGCCCTGGGTTAGATCCTTAGCACCTCATAAAGTAAAATAAAGACATTATGGGGCTGCAGGTGTGGCTCAAGCAGTAATGTGCTCGCCTGGCATGCAGGGGGCGCTGGGTTCGATCCTCAGCACCACATTAAAAAAATAAAAATAAAGATGTTGTGTCCACCGAAAACTGAAAAATAAATATTAAAAAATTCTCCCTCTTCTCTCTTAAAAAAAAAGACATATGTCCACCTACAACTAAAATAAATATATATTTAAAAATAAATAAATAAAACTGCAAGAAAAACTTGGAAAATAATGGGCTGACATTTGTTCTAATGGAATGTACAATAAATTTGCAGTACTTAAAATAAAATGCTAGAGCTGGGGAAGTACCTCAGTAGTACAGCATTTGCCTAAGATGCATGAGGCACTGGGTTCAATCCCCAGGGGGAAAAAAAAAGCATATTTATACGAACAGATAATATTCAGAATCCAGAAATCCAGAAACAGGCCCAAGTATATATGGAACTTATTAAATAATAAAGGAAACATACTCAATAGAATTAAGTTTGGGAAAAGACAGCTAACTACAGGAATAAAAGACGACTGACTCACTTTATTCACAAAAATTAATTCTATGTAGATATCTATATTTTAGAACAAAATAAATCTCTTTAAAAGAGTAAGTACTAAAAAAAAAGAACAAATTTATAATCTTAAGGTAACAAGATTACACATGATATGAAATCTAGAAGTCATAAAGTGCCTAACTACTTAAAAATATAAACTTGATACTTTATACCATACACAAAAATTACACTAAAGATCCAGTTTAAACATACAAGCTAAAACTATAAATCTCTTACACATGGAGGAAAAGTTCATTGACACTGGATTTCACAATGATTTACTGATACAAAAAACAGAGTCCAATTCATCTACTTTTTTCTTTTTGTCTATCAAAATTAAGTTTTGTGCAACAAAGGATACTATCTACAGAGCGAAAGAGCAACCAATGGGATGGAAGAAAATCTTTGAAAATCACATGTCAGATAAGGGATTAACATTCAGAATATTAAAGAACTCTTACAGCTCAGCAACTAAAAAAACAAATTAAAAAATAAACAAAGGACCAAGCATGGTGGTGCACACCTGTAATCCTAGCAGCTCAGGAGGTTGAGGCAAGAGGACCATGAATTCAAAGACAGCCTCAGCAAAAGCAAGACACTAAGCAACTCAGTGAGAACCTGTCTCTACATAAAAAATACAAAATAGGGGTGGGAATGTGGCTCAGTGGTCGAGTGCCCTTGAGTTCAATCCCCAGTACTCCCCCCCACAAAAAATAAAGGACTTGAATAGACATTTCATCAAAGTATATACACAGAAAAGCAATAAGCACAGGAAAAGATGCTTAACGTCACTAATAATTCAAAAGCACATTGGGATACTACTTTAAATCTGTTAAGATGACTATTATTTAAAACACCAGAAAATAAGTGTGTTGTACAGGATATGCATTGCTAGTGGGAATATAAAATGATACAGCCACAATAGAAAATAATATAGAAGCCCCTCAAGAAATGAAATGTATAATTTCCACATGAACCAGCAATTCCATTTCTGGTTTATACCCCCGCAAGGAACTGAAGCAGGAACACAAACACATATTTGTACACCCCTGTTCATAGCAGCATTACTCAAAACAGTCAAAAGGTAGATGTAATCCATGTCCATCGATAGATGAATGACTAAAAAATGTATATACATACCATGAAACATTATTCAGCCTTTAAAAGGGATGAAATTCTGACAGATGCTGCAATACAAATGAATCTTGAGGACATTATGCTTAATAAAATAAGCTAGTCACAAATAGGCAAACAGTGTATGATTCCTCTTATATGAGTTTGTTTTTCTTGAATGAGTATTTTTGTTAGGGATGATGAAAAAGTTTTGAATATGGATGGTGAAGATATTTGCACTACATGAATGTATTTAATGCCAATGAACTATATACACTTAAAATGGTAAATTTTATGTGATGTATTTTTGCCATAGTAAAAAATACATAAACTCTTGGGAAACAAAAACATTCAAATTAAGAAGAAAATGACTGAGAAAAATATTTGCAAGAGTTAGCACTCATAAAAACATTAAGAGTCCTTCTACAATTCAACAAGACAGCAGAAAATTGGTGAGTGTACATGATAAGCCATCAGAAAGGGAATTCTAATGTTTAATAAACACAAAGAAATGCTTAAAAGTACTCAGGGAAATATAAATACAAATGAGGCAGTTTTATTCTATCATACTAGTAAAAATAAAATGAATAATGTTGGAGGATTGGGGTTCTTGGTGTTTTTCCCCACACACATGTGAGAGTGTAAATACATTTAACCATTTTGACAGAAAACATGGCTATATTCCTTAAATATAAAAATCACATCCCCTCTGATCTAGTAATTTCACTTATAGAATTCTTTTTTAAATATATTTATTTTTTATTTGTAGTTGGACACAATACCTATTTATTTGTTTGTTTGTTTATTTATATGTGGTGCTGAGGATCAAACCCAGGGCCTCACATGGGCGAGGCAAGCACTCTACCACTGAGCCACAACCCCAGCCCTTATAGAACTCTTTATTACAGAAATATTCATACAAATATGCAAGGTATACACAGTCATGCTTACTACCTTATCATAATACCATAACTGCAAAAACTAGAAAGTAAATATTCTTCAATAGGAATATGTACAGACATTAGGATACAGTCATTCAATGAACTATATATAGTGCAAGCACTAAAATAATGATAGATGTTTTTGTCCTATGTTGCAAAAGTGCCAACAAGATAAAGTTTTTTTAAAAAGGAAGTGTAATAAAAGAATGTGATCATTTTCTCATTAAAAATGTAATATGTATACTTTTCTGTGTATACACAGAAAAGAACAAACTGTTAAAATTTGTTAGCTGTAGAAAGTAGATGAGAGGAAGTGATAATGCAAAGATTATCACTTTTTTAAAATACAAACATCATTTAGTTTGGTGACAATATTTTGCAATTAAAGGTATTTTAAGTTTTTCAAGTAAAGTAATTGGGACTCCAAAATAAAAATTGAAACAACAACAAAGGACAACGAGAACAGAATTAATTTTAGGAAACTGACTCCAAAAGAAAACCTTCTAGACAATTTATAGATCTCTTGCTCCAAAATATTTCTCCAAACAATGTAAAAGTGTTAACTTACTTGTCTTACATTTTTCTGTAATATCACAAGCATTCTTTTAAAAACTTGAAAACTAAATGGTGAAAAGAAATTCCGAGACAGGAGCCCAAAAGCAGTTTGGAGGACTAATTTTAGTCATTTAGATTAGGAACTCTGTGATTAGAAGCATAACAATGTCAATTTCATTTTTCTTTTTCCTTTAGTATTTTAATAAAACACAAAACCAAAAATAATTTGTGAGATTATTTATTATTCATTCAAAAAATTTTCCCCCAGTGCTGGGGGATGGAACACAGAACCTCATACGTGCTAGAAAGTGCTGCATCCCCTGCCCTTCGAATCTTTTAAATCAATTAATAAAACTATTTTTTAATGATGGAGATTAGCATACATTTGGCTATGGGAGTGAAGATGGGGTAGAAACCAGAAATGAAGGAAAGAAGTAGGTAATTTTGAGCATTTAACATTTAAGGGCTAGCAAAACTTGAAGCTTTTGGCCTCAGAGCCAAGATAGCAGAAATCAGTAAAAATGGCTAAAGACAAAAACAAATTTCATCAACTAAAAAATTACCACTTCTGTATATGAGAGAAAACTACGGCTTCTTCATAGCCTTGCAATCTCCATCATGCAAAATGTTCCAAAATTTCAAGTTCAAGTAAGACTTTGCAGAGGTATTCTCACCAAAACTAAATACATTAATTTTAAAAATAATAAAAACATACAAAAACTTTTTTTTTTTTTTTGGTACTGGGGATTGAACCCAGGGGCACTTAACCACTGGGTCACATCCCTAGCCCTTTTTTGTATTTTATTTAGACAGGGTCTAGCTGAGTTGCTAAGTGCTTTGCCAAGTTGCTAAGGCCAGCTCTGAACTCCCAATCCTCCTGCCTCAGCCTCCAGAGTCCCTGAGATTTCAGGTGTGTGCCACCATGCCTGGCACAAAAGTCATTTTAAACAGCTTTTATTTAACCTGTTTTGGGGTCACAGGCTTCTTTGAGTATCTGATGAATACTATGCACAATCTCTTAAAAAAGAGCTCACTATATATATATGTGTGTATACACACACACACACACACACACACACACACAGTGGTGATCCTTCTAACCACCAAAAGTTATAAATCCTTTAAACCAGCAGAACTCTAATTTTAATAGTACTATAAAAACCTAACTTCTACTGTAATTTTCTTAGATATCTGGTTTGGATTAATTGCCTGAACAGCTAAGAGTCTCTAGTTGTAACTTTCCTAGAAAGAGCAACAGAAATACTTACAACTGACGGATGAATAAATGACCATGGAGCAAAGGGAAAAGGATTCAACAATCTTGAAGTGAGGAAATGCAAAGGAAGAATGTTGTTTTGAGAAACACAAAATAAGGAAAAAATTTCTGGTACATAGTTGGCACTTTATAAATGAATAAATGACTGGGCTGGGGATACAGCTCAATTGGTAGAGAGTTTGCATTGCATGCACAAGGCCCTGAGTTCAATTACCAACACCACATTAAAAAATAAAAAACAAATAAATGAACAAAAGAAATAGCTTAAAAGAGGAAGACAATCTTAGAACATGGCCCCAGAAATAGGAGAAGAAATTTAATATTTTATGCCACCCTAAAAACATTTAAATATTACTCCATATGGAAAAATGCAACCTAGCTTCTAAACAACCACTTTTACAATATTTTAGAATATGACTCATCCATAAAACTTAACTTTGTAGTGAATATAAAATTAGAAAAAAAATAAAATTACTGTGCGGCCAATTTGGAAAGCAGTATGGAGATTCCTGGGAAAGCTGGGAATGGAACCACCATTTGACCCAGCTATTGCCCTTCTCGGACTATTCCCTGAAGACCTTAAAAGAGCGTACTACAGGGATACTGCCACATCGATGTTCATAGCAGCACAATTCACAATAGCTAGACTGTGGAACCAACCCAGATGCCCTTCAATAGATGAATGGATAAAAAAAATATGGCATTTATACACCATGGAGTATTACGCAGCACTAAAAAATGACAAAATCATGGAATTTGCAGGGAAATGGATGGCACTAGAGCAGATTATGCTAAGTGAAGCTAGCCAATCCCTAAAAAACAAATACCAAATGTCTTCTTTGATATAATGAGAGCAACTAAGAACAGAGCAGGGAGGAAGAGCAGGAGGAAAAGATTAACATTAAACAGAGACATGAGGTGGGAGGGAAAGGGAGAGAAAAGGGAAATTGCATGGAAATGGAAGGAGACCCTCATTGTTATACAAAATTACATATAAGAGGTTGTGAGGGGAATGGGAAAATAAACAAGGAGAGAAATGAATTACAGTAGATGGGGTAGAGAGAGAAGATGTGAGGGAAGGGGAGGGGGGATAGTAGGGGATAGGAAAGGTAGCAGAATACAACAGTTACTAATATGGCATTATGTAAAAATGTGGATGTATAACCGATGTGATTCTGCAATCTGTATTTGGGGTAAAAATGGGAGTTCATAACCCACTTGAATCTAATGTATGAAATATGATATGTCAAGAGCTTTGTAATGTTTTGAACAACCAATAAAAAAAGAAATGGAAAAATATGTAAATAAATAAATTAAATAAAATTACTAAATCAAAGTCAGAAGGAAAAAAGGAGAAAATTAATTCAAAAAGGGGAAAAAATAAAAACTAAAACCAAAACATAAAGAAAATACTTATAAAACTAAATACAGAAGAATTTAACTACATAATTATTTACTTTAAAATGTACCAGACATAGAAAAAAGACTTTCTGCCTTTTGCATAATGCTTAAGAAAATGCCATCATCACTATATTTTAACAAAATCTCTAAGCAACTAAATATAATCTGTTTATGCTGTTTATCTTTTGCAAAAGGAACATGACAAGTTCAAAGGATTAATCACATGTTCTGAGGAGACAACCAATTAGCTAATGGTTGATTACTGATGACGTACCAGGCAATGTGTCATGTGAAAGTAATAAATGAATCAGCAAATTAACTGTTATAACCAGTGTTACTAGATCATATCCTCTGTATGCCAAACTCCCTAAAAAAGGGTCACAGCACTGGAGATGTAATTGCCAATTGTAAAATGATCACAGCTTTATTTTTTGTAGCATTTGCAGTAACAAAATGTGATCTATACCAAACCAAGTGGTAAAATTTAAATGAGAATGTCATTTAATGAAATTAATTACTTATAAACAGCTCACATATAAGACTGATGTTTGCTATTTAGAATTATGTTGTAAAGACATTTTATTACATAAAATAAGTAAGTAAATGGTTTTGGCTAAGACTTCAAGAAAAATATTTATATAGTTATATTTATTAGTTTTAGTGGTATATGCCCCATATCAAATTTAAGTTCAACATGAAATTCATAATGTGTATTAAGACTTATCACACTGAAAATTTTACCAATCATATTTAGTTATCATGCTGTAACTAAATAACAAGCAAATCTTCAAAACTGTGCCAAAGAAAAGAATTAGGAAACGGTTGATCCAAAAATGTCTATAGAGCTCTCTCATTATCTTAAAACTAAACCTAAGCCTTCTCAGCCAGTATACTTTACATACCATAAAGCACTCCCCCTTCCCTCCAGCAAGGTGTTAGGTTTTTAATTGCTAGATGCTCTAAGGATTAATGAATAATTTTTATTTGCAAAAAAGGTGTTAAGTAATTCTACTTGTTTATATTCTCCTCTACAGCTCCTGGACACATGTGAGAGAGAGGGTTAAAACTAAGGGTTAATGCCAGCCGTGGTGATGCACACCTGTAATCCCAGTGGCTCAGGAGGCTGAGACAGGAGGAACTTGATTTCAAAGCCAGCCTCAGCAATAGTGAAGCACTAAGCAACTCAGTGAGACCCTGTCTCTAAATAAAATACAAAATAGGGCTGGGGATGTGGCTCACTAGCTGAGTGCCCCTGAGTTCAATCCCAAGTACTCGCCCTCCCTTCCCCACTTCAAAAAAAAAAAAACCTAAGAGTTAACATTAATTGGAAGAGCACAAAGCAAATAAACAACAGAGGTAAAATTCCATACAAGCAGTATGGCTTTAGTGCCCTCATTCATCACTATGCTATGCTGCCTCTTGAAGGTATCTCTTGCCATTTTTATCTTACAAAAATAAAAATTTTGACACTAACACCAAAAACTCCCCAAACTTTAAAAAAGAAATAAAATCAAATGTCAATTATTTTCTTCTGTACGATCTCCAAAGAAAAAGACACCATAGATACTAAAAGAAAAATAAAAATGGAAGGAAAAAAACAGACTATAAATTTATTATAGTCTTATTCCTTAAACATTGTGAGCAGCTAAATGTTGCTTTCATTTTATTCATCTCAGAAACACTGTATTTCCATCAGTGACTAGCCCAGAACTATCTGAAGTTTTCCCCAAAACTTCAGCATTAAAATTACTTTACTCCTCACTTTAATGATCCATAAAACACCCAAATGTTCTGAGAAAATGCAAATAAAGGAAACTTAACTAGTTATAAAATTTGTATCATTCCCAAGATTTGACTTATTGTTATAACTTAGCTTGAAAAGTTTTCAAACTAGAGAAAACTTATAGTCCAAATTTATTTTAAATTTGTTGTATGAACTCTAAGCACAGAAGTGTCATTTGATTCTGTGGAGTGGGTATAAAAAATCTGAACACATTTCAATACCTTCTAAAGTTAATGGTTTTTCTTCCATGAATTTTTCAGAGGGGAAAGAGCCAGTCACTGACTAAATCATTCTGTTACCACCAGATCATGACATACCTAAACTTAACATTTTATAAAAAGTACTTACAATTTTTGCTAGGTATATAAAATCATAAAATTACAAAGCTAAAAGGAATTTGAAAGTTTAATTCCCCTTTCCTTCAAGCAGGATCATACTTATACCACCAAGATTTTTATCTATCTTATCAAGTCCAAGATACTAAAATCTAAAACCTGCCTTAGAAAATCTTTTTTAATAGTGCTTTAAGTAATGCTATATTTACTTAAACTTCTGAAACCAGACAAGACAGAGCTGAGAAATCATGTGGGTTCTAAAGGCAAGTGAGACTTAGGTTAAATCCTGGTTATACCAACTACTGGCAAAATGGCTGGACAAATTGCTAAATGAACACAAAGCTCATTTCTCTAAACCAAACCAAGGATATACTGAGGAACCAGGGTTTACAAATTAAAAAGAAAGGGGCTGGAAGTGTAGTCCAGTGGTAGAGCATGTGTTTTAGTATGTACAATTCTTCTCCTGGGTTCAAACCAGGAAAATTCTTTTCTAATTCTTTTCCTGGGTTCAAACCCAGCACCCCCCATAAATATTAATTTCAAATGATAATGCGCTTGTTATATGTTAACATAAAGTCTAGTTGCCAGGAAAAAAATTAATAAGAGTAGCATTATTTTACATTTTGCAAATCTTTTTAATGTATAGGTTTTTCTTAAAAGACAACAGGATACTCATATCTGCTTCTGTATTCAATATTTCCAGTCTACTGTTTCAACTGAAATACTATAGGAAGAAAACTTGGCCTGACAAAAGTAAAGCAGTTGGAAAAGGCAGGGTCTTGACAACCCTTCAGAAGCTCTCAGGCACCAAGATGAATTCTTCAGATCACAGACTAAGAATTGCTAATCTAAGGGAATTCTAATCCATGCACAACTCAGGTCTGCACGATGATAAACTTTGCTAGATTTCGTCAACAGAGAATAGAGCTCAAGACTGGCAGGGCAATTCTAAAATTGAGGTGAAAACAATCTTGAAGGAAAGAAGCCAATAAGGGAGTAAACTTCAAAATGTATAAAACACTGCCCCAATAAGGGAGTAAACCTCAAAATGTATAAAACACTATCTATTAAACCATGCATGTACAATGGAGACTTGAGCACATTAAGAGCACTGCTGGCATCATTAAAAATGGAATGGAATTTTTTTTATTTATTTGGTCTAATTAGTTGTACATGACAGCAGAATGCACTTTAATTCACAGTACACAAATGGAGCACAATTTTTCACTTCTCTGGTTGTACACGAAGTAGAGTCACATCATTTGTGCAATCATACATGTACCTAGGGTAACAATGTCCATCTCGTGGAATGGAATTTTAAACCAGCTAAAATAAGTGTTTGCTGGAACAAAAAAAACAAAAACTCTTCAGAGGAATCCAACAGAAATGTTATGAGTCTTATGAATGAAAATTTATGCTTATATAATTCTCATAGGAACACAACAGAAATTTTATCAATGAAAATTTATGCTTACATAATGAAATATAGATTATATTGTCTTCACATTTCACTCATAATCTAAGCATAAAATTTAAAATTTACTAGATACACATACACACACAAAAAGCCAAGCAAATAAAAAACTGGAAAATGTGACTTAAAAGTTAACAGAAACCAATTCCAAGAAGACCTAGGTAATGCAACTGGCTTTAGACTAGCTATAATAAATATGTTCAAGGACAAAAGACACATATCTCCAAGATAAACTTTAATCAAGATAAGTAATCTCAGAGAAACAGAAATTAGAAGAACCAAATAGAAATTATAGACCTAAAAGGTACAACAACTGAATTGAAAAATACATCACATGGACCTAAAGCAAGTTGGAGACAACAAAAGAAAGAGTAAATAAACTCAAAATCACAAAAAAAGTATCCAACCTAAAAGAGAGACAAAAGGTCTGAGATTAGCAGAATGATAGACTACCTTTAGGAGCAGTATTGAGGTCAAACATAATTCAAGACACAGAAAAATAGAGGATGGGGCAGAAAAAAATAAACATTTGAATAAATAATAGCCTAAATTTTCCCAATGTCATGAAACATTATCTATCTTATCAAGTCCAAGATACTAAAATCTAAAACCTTAGAAAATCTTTTTTAATAGTTGCTTTAAGTAATGCTATATTTACTTAAACTTCTGAAACCAAAGACAAGACAGAGTTGAGAAATCATGTGGGTTCTGAAAACCTTATCCAATATTAAACCCAAGTAGAAAAAACACAAAGAAAACACATCTTTGTACATCACTGACAGAGAGCTCAAAGTTTCTTTAAAAAAATCTTGAAAGTAGTCAGAAAAACCCAAAAGTAGAACAAAAGTATGAATGATATCTACCATCTCATTCAACCATAGAAACAGAAGACAACTATATATGAAACTCTAGGACAAAGAAAAATGATCTATGGTGTATATAATAAAAACAGCAGATACCTGGGGGCATGGGGATTAACTGGAAAGGGTCACTAGAGATCTTTCTAATGGTGACAAAACATCCTTCATCTTGGTAGTAGTGTGAATACATCATCAGATTTGTTAAAACTAAGCAGTCACATTTTGTATATTACAATGTATGTAAATTCTATCTTTAAGAACTATTTAAAAATCTAGTAGGGTTAAGGAATTGAACAGATACTACAGCATAAGAAATGGCAGAATACTGTTAAAACTGGGTGATGGATTTGGGGATTCATTATACTATTTTGTCAACTTTACATATTATTTGAAAATTTCCACAAGTTTTTAAAACTTTTTCTTTTAATTCCTCTTCAGTTGGAAGAGGATTGGTAATTATTCTTCTTTATATTATATAAAATCTCTTATTACAACTTTATCTAAACTTTCTTTTCTGAGACATATAATCCCTGCCATTTATGCTTTCTTTAATCTCATTTGTAATTGTTTCTACAGCTCACTTTGAAGTCTAGTTGTGTATTCCACGTCTACGTACTACTATTCAGTAGGGAGAAAACAGCTGAACTAACATTTCTTAAGCCTCTACTACATGCTTAGTAGTATGCTACCTTCTGTAAATATAGTGACAATTTAAATCCCAGAATGAATTTAGAATTTACTATTTTAATCTGATCTATTTATTACTTCTTTCCCTCACTAGAATTTACCTTCAATGACAGCATGAACCTTATTTTGTTTACTACTTATTCCATGAGGCATATAGCAGTACTCAGTAAATGCACCTAAATCAAACAATTAAAGAATATTAGGGCTTATAAATACCTGGTTCAACTCTCTTTTTTGATAATGCAAATCTTTTCCTGTCCAAGCTATATCTACCCTTTAATCTTACTGGAATCTTTATCGATCGTTATGAATTTGTTTCAAGTGGAATAGGGCAAACAGTTTGAGAACTTCACATTTTCTCTTTATTAAAAAATTTAAACAGGGCTGGGGATGTGGCTCAAGCAGTAGCGCGCTCGCCTGGCATGCGTGCGGCCCAGGTTCGATCCTCAGCACCACATACAAACAAAGATGTTGTGTCCGCCGATAACGAAAAAATAAATATTAAAATTCTCTCTCTCTCCCTCTCTCTCACTCTCTCTTTGAAAAAAAAATTTAAACAAAAAACATTTAATATAGTAAATCAATTTACATAATCAAAAAAATCTTTATATCATGTGTGATTTCTATAGGTGGTGTTACTTTTTCTGCTCATATTCATATGGATAAAGAAAACATCCGAATGTTTGGGTTTTTTTGATAGCCTCAAGTTCTGTATTGCCACTCTAAGCTAAAAATCCCTACAAATATCTAGAATTGAGTTCTTTACAGAGTGTAAATTGCAGTTGAACTATTATTGAATTAATAATAGATGATAAAAAGAATCACTAGTTTTACTTCAAATGAAATTAACATACTAAACACCTACATAAACTTAAGATAAAATTGTTAGAATCCCCCAGTGAATCAAACAAAAACTAGGTTTGTTCCTCAGAGTTCATTCTTGAGGAAACATTTGGGTGTGGTTTGTGAATAAAATTATCAGTACTTTTGATTAGAATTAGAGTTCTACCTCAATATTGAATAATTTTTTCATTCTTACATAAAATTCTTAAAACAAGTTAAAATGGGTGAGGAAGTGGTTATCAAAACACAAAAATTTAATAAAATATCTGTTAATTAACCAAAAATTTTCCTTATAAACAAAATACACAGAAGTTGGTAAATACAATTTTTCTTTGACCAACTAAAAAACTTTGAAAAAAAATTTTTCTAACATTCCAAGGAATAAGGCAAGAGAAAAGTAAACTTTTGATGAAACAAAAATCACTCACAAAGAATGACATTTTATATATATAGATATAGCTTTATTATTTAAAAAACATTTCACAAATGTCTTACACATATCATTTGCCACAAATTCAAATTTTTCCAAAAGCCATTTGATATCTACAGATTATACATAACTTTAAAATTAAACATTTAATTCAAATGTGCCAAATATAGCAAAGGGCTTAAAAACAGAGGTTTCAAAGTAAATACTAATTTAGAGACAGCAGCAAATAGATCTAACCTTTTCAAGTGGCCTTCCCAAAGAGTTTCCAATCAGTTTCCAGTCATTCAAGACTTCTTCAACTTTAGAAATAAACCTAGGAAGAAGACAAAAAAGCTTTCTCTAAATATGTAACTTCACATTTTTTTCCTATTATATAATTTCTTTTAAAAGGTAATTTCTATATTTTAACATTTTGGTTATAAAAGGCTTGTAAGTTTAATAGGCTAATTTATGGATATAATAAAAGCAGAAATAATCTTATTTAGCTCAAGTTTTAAAGAAGTTCAAAGTCTTAACTTTTTTTCCTCATGAACTGTAAAATACCAGTCCCACTCTACAAACAGGAGCATAAAAGCCAAGAAACAAATTTACTACTTTGTGTTCTCATACAATTGTTTCCATATGAAGAACTAAAGGATTTAATATTCTATTTCAGGATATTTTAAATATTTAACCAGAGAAAAGTGATCATTTTTCCATTCAAAATACTGTTTTCTCACCCCACCCTCCTAAATTCAAATTACTTTTTTCTAACTACCTTCAAGATACCAATTTCAAATTCAACAGGCCCAAAACTGCTGTCACTTTGACACTTATTCTTTCAGGCAAGAAACTGCAGTTCCATGTTTGGTTTTCCCCACTCTCATACATATCAAATTCATTTATCTAAATCTTCTTTAAAATATCTTACAATTCTCCTTTGTTTTTCTCCAGTCCTCAAATCACCATCCTAACTATGAATCAAGTCATGATATTCACTTTCATTTTACCTCACCTGGCCATTCTAAAAATCAAGATTCTCTCACTACTTTTTTAAGCATTGGTTCTTTTCTAAGTGTGGTCTCCTCATCAGCAGGATCTGCCTTACCTGGGATCATGTTCTAAAAGCAAATTTTAGGATTCCACCTCAGACCTAAAGAATCAGAAATTCTGAGGTGGATCCAAGCAATCTATGATTCTAATGCACAGAAAAACCTGAGAATCACTGGTCAAAAGTATAGAATGTAGATTCCTTCACTTAACTTTGGAAGTTTTCCACAACCTAGTCTCATCTTCCTTATTAATCTTAATTATTTCCTGTCAATAGGAAACATTTCTTCATGAAGTCAGAAAGATTCATTCTCACCTGTCAGTCAGATGTCTAGCCCTTCTCATGTCTAACCCACCCCTTCCCAATCCGTCTCTTCTAGAGTCTGCTATCTTGCCCAGCTGGTCTTAATCTCCTGAGCTTCCCCATTAACTAGGACCATAAGCACCAGCACTAAGCTTCAACTGCCTATTTTCTCCCTCCCCCCACTTTCTATTTTCAAATCTGCTAATTTCTTAGCTTTTCTACAAATTATCTCCAACAATTCTAAGTCCAAAACATTATCCCTATTTAAACTACTATTTTTACAGTTAAAGTGCCAATTGGATTACATTTTAACTATTTGCAGTTTGGGTTTTTTTTTTTTTTAACATAAGGATTATGTGGGGGGCAGAGGGGTTCCCCTTGGCGTGACTCAGGACCCTGGACACACTACCTGATGAGTATAGTCTTGTCAGTGTGACTGGGGGGTCAGGGGAACACTGCAAGTCAAATCATTATTCCAACAGGGATTTTTAAAAAATATTTTTTTCCTATGCCATCTAATTACGTATTCACAAATTTTACCTCCCAATCAGAAAGATTACAAAATTTCAACAATCTAAATACTGACCTCAACACTGACAAAACTGAAGGGTTTCTGTGATACCGAACAGAAACCTTAATCTAAGCTATCACTCCTCCACAAAACTGGCTTTCCACTAATATCAGTGGTATAACAATTCCACTCATACAGCTGTTCCGAGTTTGTTAGGCACAGGAAGCCTGGCACATCACCCACTGAATTGTTAAAACTTAAATCAAAACGTTCCTAAGCCATATGCAGAATTTGTAAAAAGGTTATTCTGAAAGACGGGATGGAGATGGTGGGAGTGTAGCAGATGCACCATCATCAATACACTTGAGAAAGGCCTCATCCTGAAAATGGAATACCGATGTCCACAGAAGTAAAAAAATGCAGCTGCGAAGTTTATTGCTAATGATTAAATGAGTTAAACAAGAATGAAAATAGGAACGGTAGTGGTAGTTTCGGCAACTATTTTTGTGTGTGGGCAAGGGTGTAGTCAAAGTGGGCTGAAAGTAAACAAAACTTTTTCTAAAAGCCCCACGGTCAAGGGTTTGGCCGACGGGGGCGGGCCGGGACTTGTCAAGACGGGATGCGGAAGAGGTCTGTATCTAACCAGAAAAGGGATGACTCGGGACCTACGGGTATTACTTTTCTCACAGAAGCGGCCTCACAAGTGTTATGTTTGGGCTAGGAAAGTGGCGGGGGCAGGCCAGGGCCCAGAGTACTGGCAAACGGAGATGCGACTCACCTTTCCCATTCCGAGGCAGTGGTGAAGTCTGTGATTTCAAATACTTCGGACTCGGGCTGAGGGAAAGGAAGGGAAAGAAAAGAAAAAAACTAAGCTCCAGAGCGATGACGTGGAGGCGCGAACTTAGTGACATAAGATAGGAATCAGGGAACTCACCTCACTGTCAGCAGCCATCTTGAGGAGCGCCGGGTCGGGCGCTAGGACTGCCGGGAAGAAGAGCGCAAGAGGGAGGGGCGGAGGGCAGTGAGCGATAGTGGGCGGGGAGTATCGCCAAGGCCCCGCCCCTGAGGCCCAGCCTTCTGATGATGAATCTTCCTTAGGCTAGAGAATGCTCTTTTTTCCTAGGATAAGAATTTAGTATTCCCTACCTTAACGTCTGGCTGGCTTAATGATATTTGAAAATTTTCTGTACAGTAAATGATTACAGTAAAGTACCAGAAGGAAGGTAGAACAAAGTCCTAGATTCATGTGGATAAGATTGTATTAAAAAACCTAAAATACATTGGGTCTGTTTTCGTTTAAATTGTTTTTTGATTGCCAGGCCCTGAATAGGTGATAAAATCCCACCAATTTCTGTCACCATACTCCCTAAAGAACTTATCCAGTTTGGGTTAAGAAATAAAATAAAAATCATACCAGTTATCTGGTTTGGGGGAAGAGCAACATGCTGTTCAATTAATGCTTCACTTTTAAGCCATTAAGGAACAGAAGGGCTGCCAACTAACAGTTAAGAATTCTATTTCATACATACTGAAATATCCCAGATGAAATAACTTTTCTGAGATTTGCTTCAAAGTAATGAAAGGGGGAAAATGGGTGGGGATGGGAATGAAATAAAAGCTATATGAGTCAATAATTGTTTAAACCAGTGATACGTACATGGGTGTTTATTATACTATTTCCTGTGTTTCAGGTTTGAAGCTTTTCATAATTAAGTTGTTTAAAATTAAATCTTATTTAATGAAATTGGCAACCCACAGAAAATTTGGAGGTGGCAGACCAGTAAATGCAGCTTCCATCATAAAAAGACTTAAAGTTAGGGACATAAAAGATATAGTGGTATAGACAGAGTAGACGAGGAAACTAAAGGTCAGAAGAATTTTGACAACAATTATTGCCAATGCAAAATGTTGCACGCATGTCTCAGTTTCTGTCCAGTACAAAACTGAGGGGCTGAATTACTACTGCAGTAATCTGTCCCAAGAGGTCTCAATTTGCACCTTTATTTATTTACAAGCATTTATTAAACATCTATTACATGTCAGTCTTTTTCCTAGGTTCCAGGAATGTGAAGATATACTGTAGCTATAATCTCTGACTTCTAAGAACTCAAGGCCTATTAGGGAAGCTGGAAATTTGCTACACGAACAGGAAGAGGTGCTACCTGTGTCAGTATCAGCAACATAAAGGTCAATGGTAACCTTGACAAGGAGCATCTTGGAAGAGAGCTGAAGGATAGAAAGGAGGCAGCCATGTCAAGGGTGGGGAAGGATTTGAGCATGTCTAGAGATTGCAAGGTAGAAAAATCTGCTCTGTCTTTTGAACTGAACAAGGGTCTTGCAGTTAGAGCACAACTTCTGTGATGAAGTTGGAGAGAGAGGTATGGGCCAGACCAAACAAGGCCTTTTAAACCAGGGATAGATTTTATTTGAAGTGTAATGAAGGTCACTAGAATGTTTAAGCAAGAGAGCAATGTAATCTAATTTACATTTTGCAGAAGTACGGATGCCATGTGAATAATAGATGGGAAGGGGGCAAAAGAAGAAGTAGAAATAGCTAGAGACTATTAGAGAATTTTAGACAGAATGTGCAAAGGCTGTGACTAGGATGACGAGGTAAACAGATTTGGTAGGAATTTTAGAGATGGGATAGACAGGACTTGCTTATGGACTGAATTCAAGAATAAGGGAAATGTAGGAATCAATAATAATTTTCAGATTTCTAGCCTAAGTAGCCATATGAGGATAGTTTCTGCAATAGGGAAGACTGCAAAGGAGCCTGGAAACAAAGAGTTCAGTTCGGTAGATGTTAAGTTTGGCAAGCTTGTAAGATATCCAAGGGCAGTTATGGAGAAAAAAAAATCAGGTGAGGAAAACGACTCAGAGGCAAGACCAGGGGTGAAGGTATAAATTCATAAGTATTGGCATTTTCAATCACAAAAAACAGATGAGGTGATTTAAGAATATAGAAAGGGAAGAAAAGACCCTTTCATTAAGTTCCAAAGAATTTTATATTTAGAGAATGGATAAAGGAAAGGAGTAGCTCAAGAAATAGGAGAACAAAGAAAGAGCAATTGCACAGAACCTGAGAGAGGAGACCATTTGCAAATGGTAAATATTGACTGCTGCTGAAAAAGCAAGTGAGTGAGGAATGTAAAGTCAAGGATGATTGGTTGTTTCTTGGCTTTCTTTTTGTTCACCTTTTTGGCAGAGGATAATAGACATGTTTGTATGCTGATGGAAATGGTCCAGTAGAGAGAGTGATGATGAAGGAGAGATGGGAGAGTTGAAGGAGAACATTCTTAATAAAGTGAGAGGGGAAGAAATCCACAGAGATGGTGATCACAGAACTCCAGGGAACACCAACTCTTGTGTGTTCCGAAATCTGACTGTAGGAGGTGCCCCCTACAGAAAACACCTTGTGAATAGCGCCTCTTGGAGTTGTGCAGCAAGGGAGTAGGAGGAATTCAGAGCATGTGCAACAGGGGAAAATGAAGCATATGTAGTAAGGTTGGCCTTTTTGGAGAAAAGGAAGCGGGCAAAATCTGGATACAAACAGGGAGATTTGTATACCTAAAAGGAAGAGTTACTCACTAATTTTTAAAGATTCTCACCAAATGAAGTAAGTTCATGGCTTTTAGGATCAAACATATCTGGGTTCAGACATTTATTAACTGTAGGACTTTGGGCAAATTACTTAACTCCTCTGAATCTGTTTCTCCACTGGAAAAATGGGCTTTGTACCACCTAATACTACATAGCAGACATTAAGTTCTATGTTCATATGTTCAACAGCACAATGTCCTGGCATTCAATAGGTGATCAATTATAGTAGTAGCATTATGATGACTGTACTAGGAAAAACATAAAGTGCTACTCACATGTAAGGCATTACTTATTTCCCTCCTTGCTTATCCATGAAGAAGTTTCAGTACATACAAAAATCAGAAGCTAAAAATATCATGAAGATTTTGATGCATGAAGTCAAATTTTAGAAACTCTAGGAAGCAGCCTTACCAGGTTGCTAGGTAAAGTTTTCTTCCAGGATATTTTTGGCTTCTCATCTTCTCCCTGGAGAAATTTTTAAAATATGTTATTTGTTAAAGTGAAGTGTGAAGCCAGGATGCTAATGATGTAAAACACCCAGGGGAGACACACTTTTATTAGATTTCCACTGGTTCACAGAGCAGAAAAGATCTGTTTCTTCAGTATTAAGAGCTATATTGCTTCATGTCCAAAGGCAAGAGCTTTTCCTTGCAAGTGCATTTCCTCTCTGGTATAATTCAGTTATTTCAAGGTGTTACCAATAATGGCCATGGGGAGATATTTTGACGCATAGGCAATTTAAGAGATTAGAAGCCTGGAAAAATCACCCTCAGCTTAGTCCTCAGAGAAATGTGGGAGCATAGTGGTTTAATTAGGTCACAGTGATAGAGCAAACATTGTTTGTGAAAGGAGCAACAGCTGTGGGACTACACCATCCTCATCTGTCTTGATGCCCTGAGCAGAGAGAATCAAGAACTCTCCAAGATGCTGCCATGGAATAATTGCAATAGAAGGTACAACTTTGAAGAGGAAGGCACTATGAAAACAAGAAACTTCAAAGAGAAATTATCTAAGTAAAATTTATTAAACAGCATGTTTTCATTCAGTCAGTCATATTTATCAAGAGTCTACTGTTATGGCACTGTGGTCAGTCCTGTGGATGGATTCAAAGAATAATAATCCCTGCCTGCTGGGGTTTCACAGTCTGAGGACTGAGAGATAAGACGTAAGTAAGTATAATGTGGTTTAGAAAGGGATGCATGATGGTTATCCAATTTCTTAAAGCTCTTTGTAAAAATCAATAGTAGAAAAATATTCAAGTGACGTTTCAGAACACACACGTACTATCTTGCATTCTAAAAATTAGGTCCACTATTTTTCAAATCAGAAAGCAGCCACTCAGGCAAGGAATCTCCAGAGACTCCTTGAATTTTTTTGAACAGAGATTAAAAAAAATAATTCTGTCTACATTCACTCACCATTCATTCAGTCATTCCTTCATTCAATAAACTTTTGTTAAAAGCAGCTTCTGTATATCAGCGCTGTTCCAGAAACTAGAAACAAAAATAAAATATAAAAAATTTCTTGCCTCCAGGAAATTTTAAATATAAAGTGATTGAATTCTTCTAGGTGATAATAAATCAGGAATAACCAGTTCCAGTCCTTACTTTTGTTACTTGCCTGGCAGGTTCACATAGGACAATGCTTGCTGGCAGGTTGATCTAGTTAGCACAAGTTATGTGTTTTTATTTTTTAGATATTTTCATGGATCTTGAACTCAGAGGTGGGAAATAAAATAATTGAAAAAAGTCATAAGAATTGAGTACAAGTTTACACAACATGGGTTTTCTACTAAGCATCATGTTTGTGCACATATCTGTGTACAACTAGTTACTCTATTTTATACATGTATATTCTTATTTAATCTCCATTCTTCCCTTGCTTGGAATGGTAAAGTAGTCTTGTTACAAATGGTTAATAAATGAAAAATCTTAGATCTAATCCTGGCCTTCTTTCGTGTCACATTGTTCTGAAAGTAATGCTACTTTCACAGCAGTAACATCTCCCAGTGCCTAATGATCTTTTCCTTGGGATATTTTGAACATTCACTTCTGTCTAATACTCAAGAATTTCTATTTCTACAGCTTCTGCTATGTTTCTGCTGTTAATCTTGTATCTTCCATTTATGTCTGTTCTTTGGATATATTTATAATATATCCCCAAAGATAGAGCCTGGGAATCTGTGTTTTAATTTAGATTATTTAAGTATTATCCAGTGTGAGGAATGTCTTCACATTTTAAAAGGTTTAAATGATATGCATTAAATAAGTGACCTCCTTTACTGACCTTTTAATTCCAGTGTCCCCAAGATACAATCACTGGATACCAGTTGTGTTAATGCTTTCAGATTGTTCCATAAGTGTTTACATGCATATCTGTAAATAGAGAAATAGTGGGCTGCAGATATAGCTCAGTTGGTAGCATGTTTGCCTCACATGCACAAGACCCTGTGTTCAATCCCCAGCATAACCAAAAAAAAAAAAATAGATAGTTTTTAATCTCATTTTAATCCATGTATTTGCACAAATAAGATGGTATGTCACTGATATCTCACAAGAGTCCTATGAGATAGATAATATTATCACACATCTGTATTTAAAGATGAGGAAACTGAGGCAGGAGGAACATAGCTTATCAACTTACAAACCTATAAGTGGTAGGGCTAACTCCTAGGCATAGTCTCTGAACCTCCTCATCTCATCAGTATCACACTACATACATTACTTAGTAACTCACTTTTTTTTGCTTAAATATATGGATGGAACCCATATATTTTATAAAGCTCTTTTCTCCTTTTTTATACTGCTGAATGACATTCCAAAATTCAAAGTATGGAACCTTTTAACTACCTTTTAACAGGTTCCTATGGCTTGACACATAGACCATTTACTATATATTGCTACTAATAGTATTAGATGATGGGTGGATGGAATTTTATTATACTATGTTGTTTACTTACCATGTTTGTAATTTTTTCCATAGTGAAAGTTTTTCTTAACTTACTAGTGTAAAATTTCATTCTGCTGGCATCTTCATTATCATGTATAAGAATAACTTGAAGATAACACTGAAATGGAAATGCTGGGTTAAAGAGTATGTGCATTATAAAATGTAGTAGATACCAACAGATTGTTATATACAAAATGAGCTTTACTAATTTACATACTCACTAATAGCATACCAGAGTATGTCCCCCACAGCATTTAATATTCCCAATTTTTTATGTTTTTTCTAATATGCTAAACCAAAACCAAAACAAAAACAAAAACCCACCAGTGCTTTGATGTGTATTTCCTGAATTCCCAATGAGGTCAAACAATTTTACATGTGTTTTTTAGGCATTTGTATTCATCTCCTATAAAGAGAGATTTGAAATATTTTGTTTGTTTTTCTGTGAAATTGCAAGAACCTGTGTTTTTATAATTTTTTTTCAGATGAAGCTGATGGCCAACCATATTTGGAAGCCTGGCCTCCATGTCATAGAGTGGAAGACCTTTATGCTCATGATGGTTTTCTGAGTTGCAAAATACCTTAGTTAATGAAACCAGTAGCCATTCATTTAGAATAGCAGGAAGTCCTAGTCTCTTTCATATTTCTGCAGGCTGCCCTAACTCTTAGACCTTGATGATCTGCTTTATCTTTCTTTTCAGCCTACTGAGCTGTGCTATTTATCATGCCTCTTTCCTTCTATCGCTTTTTCCTTCCATTAACTTTCTGAAGATTTTGTTCTTTACAAGTAATGAATTCCTGAAAAATCTTCTACCTTTTCCCACAACTACAGTGAAAAGGACAAATAGGTCATGCTTAACATGCCAAAGGTACAGCTCAAATTCAAACCACTGCTGCCTCAGCAGAAAAGCTCTTTATAAAACTTTAAAATCCTTTAATCCTTCTCTACTCAATACACATTGGGGTGGTCCAAACATTCCAAAATTACTCACAGCGTTCTCTTACAGCTATCATTGGATTCAAAACTATAATTGTCATCACTTTCAAGCTTTTCTTATAGCATCTCATATGGCACTAATGTTTCCTGAAATTATTTCTCCTCCTCTCTACCCAGCCAGAATGTAATAAAAATATAGCTCTGCTGAGAACCTGAGATTTTCCTTTAGTGAGCAAAATATCCATGCATGAAATCCCACACTATTTCTTGAGCTCTCCTGGGCATATATTCAGTTCTAGAAACATTTACTGAGAACCTTCTATATGTAAGATACAATGAAGAAAACATAATTAAAACACATTCCTGGTCCTCCAGAAGCTAAAATTTAATGAAAAGATAACTCTAAAACAAGGTTGGCCCTGTTAAGGGTCATAAGGGAAGTACAGAATGACCTAGGAATAGAGTTGGTTGGAGGGAGTATATTGGCTCACAGAGGCCAGTGCAAATCATTACTCTCAACACTGAAGAAATACTAGATAAATGAGGTAGACAAGGTAAATAAATAATCAAGATATTATTAGATGATTATAAATGCTACCAAAAATTTAAGTGATGGAGACTGACAGTTGTGGTTAAGAGGGAAACTATCAGATTGCATGCTCATGGTATCTCTCACTAAGAGATAACCAATAAAAGAGACAGCCATCACTTAGATGAATGGGGAGGAGGATCAGAGAGTGCTAGGCAGTTGGTACAGGTGGTGCAAAGGCACTGAGGAATCTAAAAGCATAAAATGCTCACATTACAGAAAGAAAGAGGATGGGAAAGGTATTAGATTTGAGGTAGGAAGATATGAAGATGCCAGATTTTGAAGGACCTAACAGGCATCGTAAAGAGTTTCACTTTATTCCAAGTGAAACATGAAATCAGTAAAGCATTTTATTGAGGAAAACGATAGAATCTCATTTGATTTTTAAAAGATCATATCAATAGTTCTATAGAGAAAAGATTCTAATGCATAAGAATAGAAGTCAGAGGTAAATGTAAAAGTAATTGGTACTTGGTTTGCCATAAGCTCCTATCAATAAGTGGAAGTGTTCCAGGCCAAAAAAAAAAAAAAAGTAAATAACTGTTAAAAATGCTTTTGGTTGAAGGACATTCTTATTAGTACATTTTTATGGAAACCAAAGCAGAATAAAATAAATGGACTTGGGAAATGACTGTTTGCCTGAGGGTCTCTGTTACTTATTTGGCCCAAAGAAACCAATTATGGATAGCATTTTTACACAGTATAATTAAATATGCTCTAGATCCAAATTTCTAACACTGTCATGTCTCGTTCATTTTGACTATAGTTAAATATGGAAAACTACAGACTTAAGGTTTTTTCCTCTTTCCTATAGTGATCTGGCAATTTTATGGGAGTTATATATATAAATGGGGCCTGTTCACTTCTTTTTCAACATTTTTTACTTGTGCATGATAGTTGTACATATTGATAGGATTTTTTTGTTACATATTTGTACATGTACACAATGTGACTTGCCCAATATCACTCCCCAGCACGTTCCTCCTCCTTCCCCCTTTCCCATCCCTTCATCCCTTTCCTCTACTGGTCTCTGTCTGGTTTTTAGGAGATCCACCTTGCCTTCCTTTTCCTTTTTCCTTTCTAGTTTTTGCACATGAGAGAAAACGTATGACCCTGAACCTCTGAGTTTGACTTATTTTGTTTAACATGATGGCCTCTAGTTCCATCCATTTTCCTGAAAATGCCATAATTTCATTTTTCTTTACGGCTGAACAAAATTCCATTTTGAATATGTACCTCATTTTCTTTTATCTATTCATCCATTGATGGACCCCTAGGCTGATTCCATAGTTTGCTGTTGTGAATTGTACTGCTATAAACATGGGCATGCATACATCACTATATAAGATGACTTTAATTCTTCAGGATAAATACCAAGGAGTAGTATAGCTGGGTTATTTGTTGGTTTCATGCTTAGTCTTTTGAGGAACCTCCATACTGATTTCCAGTGGTTGTATTAATTTACAATCCTACCAACAGTGGAAATCATTTTTTATTCACTATGTAATACTGGCCAGGAGAGGCAGCTGGTCTGTGATCCATTTTTCTGTCATTAATGGATAGAAGTGGGGGCTCAGAAAGAAAGACAGAAAAAAAGAAAGAAGGAAGGTAAGTGATCCAATACTGTAAACATTTGATAACTGGACCTTGGCAAATATACTATATTATTTGCTAGGAGGAAAGTCCTTTTCTATGGAATGCATTTTTCAGGATATCCCCACCCTAGGGTGGGTTATGGTAACTCTATGGACTTAAGAAGCATGGCTTCCAGAAAAATGTCACATAAGCTATTCACATGTGACTATAAAATGGAAATGTTTCATTATAGAGAGCATGTATATGTCTTATAAGGAAGGACAGACCTGGGAGCTGCCCTTGGTATCTCAGACCTCTCCCAGCTTGCCTGTTCCTGTTGACTGACTGTATTTCCGAAATTACTAGTAAAGCTTGCTCCTAGGCCTGCCCTCTGATTATGTGTGATTTGATATGATCCTTTTTATGCTCATGCACAATTTAGCTACTGAATGCAATTATCTTTGCAACATGCCTTTAAACCTCCATCTATAAGAGATATAAGATACTAATAATTTCAAGAGAAAGAAGAAAAGATAAATTACTAAAGACAAAAATGATAACATTTTTGGTGAAAGGGGCCTTAGAATAGGAGTTAGGATCACTAAACTCTCACCCTTAATGTTATTTAGCTATATGATTTGTGCTTAGTTTTTCCATTTATAAAATAAAAGAGCTGTACAATATGATTTAAGAAGTACCCTCAGGTTCCAAAAATCTGGAATTCAAATTAGTAAATAAGAGGGCTGGGATTGTGGCTCAGCGGTAGAGTGCTCGCCTAGCACAGGCGGGACCCAGGTTCGATCCTCAGCACCACATAAAAATAAAGACATTGTATTGTGTCCATCTACACCTAAAAAATAAATATTAAAAAAATAGTAAATAAGAAAAATAATTTCTTTATATAGAAAAACTAAGAAATGAGAAACAAGACAGTGGTAAATCTTCCCTCGGTCGTCAAAATGTTCAAAGGCCCACCCTCAAATAGATTTACTCCCAGGGCTTTAGTAACTTTTCAGGTATTTCTTCAGTGCTCAGATTTGCACAAAAGACACTTAAGATACAGTGTTGAATGAATGAGTGGGTGAGCCCCTTCTTTACTTCAGGCACACTTTCAGGTAACCTCACCCAGTCCCATGGCTTGATGTCATCCATATATATGTGACTCTCAAACTTTTATCTCAGACCCAAATAACACCATTGAACTGCTTTATCCAGCTGCCTTACATATGGTATCAATTCTTAGAAGACTAACAAGCACCTCACACTTGAGTAGGTATAACATGTAACTCTTCTCTTTTTTTTCTTTTTGCCTCAAGCTTTCCTATATGGTTATCTGCATCTCAGTAAATGACATCCCAATTTATACATTTGGATAAGTCCCAAATTTTAAAGTCTTCCCTGATTCCTTTCGGTCTCTCAACTTCTAATTTCAATCTCCCTAACATATCTTGTTAATTTTACTTCCAAAATTCATTTCAAATCGTCTAGTTTAGAACTGGAACAGAAACCACTATTTACAAAGCAATCATTCCCTCACTCACAAAGAAGCTTAACTGCACCAAACCACAATGTGTGAATCAAACTCAGCTTAATGCAAAGGCATTAAGTGCACACCTTCCAAAACAAGTGCATATATTAATTTTGCACAGATCCATGTGTTCTAAAAACAAGTTGAAGTAATCCACTTAGTTTACAAATTCCCTGCCAAACCCCCCCTATAACTAACTCAGGCACCTAAAACTCCAAGTATCCTTTCCTAATGCCTCCTTTGGAGACATATCATTTCTTTGCTCTACAAATTTAACAAATTCAGCTCCTTTTTATGAGTAACAGTTTTACTTGGTGGTCTTTATATGAAGACTTCAACAATTTTTCTCTCCCTCCTCACCTATCACCTACACTTGCTATCACCTAGTGTACCTCCAGCATCTCTCTCTGGATTACCATTGAAGCCTTCCCAATAGTCTAGCTGCTTCTCCTATTGCCCTTAACCATTGTGTTCTTTCGATAGTGGCTCTTGCCATGGGACAATTTGTTTCTGTGTATGTGTAAGGGGGACAGTGACCTGTTTTCTTTTCTTTTTTAAATATATGTTTATTTTTTAGGTGTAGATGGACATAGCACAATGCCTTTATTTTTATGTGGTGCTGAGGATCGAACCCGGGTCCCGCCCGTACTAGGCGAGCACTCTACTGCTGAGCCACAATCCCAGCCCTACTTTATTATTTTCTTGCTTTTGCCCATTTGGGTTTACATCATTCTCTTTTTTATAATTTCCAGTAGATACATATACTGTATATATGTATCTGCTTCTAGCAGATCTAGTGGTAGGGGTTTTTTTTAGGTAAAAATGCTTCCTATTAATATTTTTTGCTCTAAAATCACTGATAGACATTGTTAGATTTCCCAAACACTTGAAATGAAAGTACAGAGTTCCCACATACCCCTCTCCTCAAAAAGTTTCCCCTTTTACTTATATCTTCTATTGATGCAGTATACATCAATTGATGAATCAGTATCAATATGTTATTATTAACTAATTACATAGATTTTAAAGTCCAAAGTTGACATTAGGGCTTACTGTTCACATAGGCATTAATGGATTTTGACAAATATATACCAACATGTATCCACCATTACTTTATCATTGAATAGTCTCATTGCCCTAAAGATCTACTGTGCTGTATTATTTATTAGTTCGAAGAAGATTTTTTTTGGACAATTCTTTTAGATTTTTTGCATAGACAATCAACCCTGCAAGGAAGATACTATTATTCTAACTATACAACTGAGGGCTCTGGAGGTCAGCAAGTAGGAGTGCCAAATTTTGCAAATAAAAACACAGCATACTTAGTTAAATTACACTTCAAATGAACCACAAATAATTGTTTAGGGCTGGAAATGTAGCTCAATGGTAGAGCACTAGCCTAGCATGTACAAGACTCTGAGTTCAAGCCTCAGTACCATAAATAATAATAATTATAATAATTGTTATTATATTTAATATTTTATTATTATTATTTTCTTACAAATATGTTCCAAATGAAAACTATTAATCATTTAACTTGGCACCCCTACTTATAAAGTTTATTTTATCAACTATTTGACAGATTGATAAATCTATTAGGAAGATTAATAAACAACTATGGAGCTAATGAAACCCAAGTCTGTCTATCTTGCAGGCTTGGGTTATTTTATCTCATCAGCTCCCTCTCAAGATAGATATTGAGAAAGAACATCTGAAATTAAAATGAGAAATTGGCCAAATAATTAAAATGCAAAGATTAGTTTCAATAATCATAGAGAATGAAAACACAACAGAAATAAAGTTTTATTTTTTGTAGTTATGTATGGACATCATGTCTTTATTTTATTTGTACACAGTGCTGAGGATTGAATCCAGTGCCTCACACATGCTAGGCAAGCGCTCTGCCACTGAGCTACAGCTCCAGCCCAAGGTTTCATGCTTTTAATGGCATCCTAAGAGTTACCAGATATAAATCTGCACCACCTCCAATTGAGAATATGTAATGTTACTGACATCATTAGAACAAAAACCACTGCACCTCTTACTAAGTGGCAGGAAAAAACCTAGCAACACACAAAGGTCAGATGACCTTATGTTTTAGAGTCCCCTGAGTCTACTTCCTTATGAGTATGTTTTTGTAGTCCATAGTCTTTTGCAGGTGGGTTTATTGCCATTTATGAGACAGACAAAAATGCAGACCACTTACTAAAGTTTTTGCTTCAGAATACCACAAGCTTGTCTAGCTTGTTCTAATGTAAGGATTTCCATCCAGTGGTGGCTTCTCAAGCATGGATTCCAGAACACAACGAGTTCACAGGCAACCTATTGTATTCTTGCTCTATAACATAGCCACAGATTCGGAAAGAGACCATATTGACACATGACAGAGATTACAAAACTGTACCATTCCTAGAGATAATCTCTGTAAGTAAGGTGATAATGGCAGTTGTGTCAACCATGGAGGTACACCAGGGCCCAACCTTTTTTTTTTTTTTTTTTTTTTTAAGCACTCACACAGCAACTTGAAAGAGTGTACAACTCTTGTTTTCCTTCCTAGATGAGATTGTCCTGCTTTCAATTCTCTAAGCTAAACACACGGTGGATGGTTGCCTGGGTGACAGTCTGTAAACTAAGCAGTCTCCTTGCAGCTAACTGAAGGGTTTGTGCATCCAGAACAAGTTTTAATTATTTTTCTAAAAAGTATTCAGGTTATGCAAACCGGAAAAAAATCAGAGAAAAAAATCTAAATCTATGCTGCATTTAAATGGATTATTAGTTGAAGTAGGGGTTGACAGCTGGCCTGGAAATCAGTACCACAGTGAATTAGGATGATGTTGGCTGCTGTTAGGCTTGGCAACTCTTCAACTGTGTACCAACTCCTTCAGCAAAACAAACCATAGGTAAGCCAGATCTCTACTTTTTTATCCCATTTTAGATAATACCATGTGTTGAAACTTTTTTTCTCCCCAAAGGATGTCCCAGAGGAAGAATAACAGGTAAATTGGTGGGGAAAACTAATATCAAATAATTATATCCTTAGAGTTTTAGTGAACTTTTTTTGACTTTTCAAGTATTGTGATATCCCTACCAATAAATGCAAACACCTGTAAACCATAGGCTAAATTAATAATTACAAGAAAAATATATTTAAAAAGCACTTGCTTCCATTGAATTATATGCAGAGACAATGATTTAATCACCTAAATATTTGTAAATTTTATGTGGCATAAGTTTTATAACTACTCAATATTACATACATATATTTCTTGAACACACTTTATTAATATAAAATGGAATTATCATCTTTATTATATAAACTTCCAACCAAAACATACAATATAATAAAACCTTTTGACATTACAAGTAGATAAACCAGGCATAGAGTTAAAACTAAGACTGGGCTTCAATAGAAGCTAAACCAGAAAGCCCTATGAAATGAAATATTATATAAAAAAATCCAGCTCAAGAAAGTTCTAAATGGGAAATTGAAAAGTTTTCTTAGACAGATTGAAGGTCAAAGGAGGAAATAGAGCTCACTGAGCAATGTAGGTCTGTGCATCATAATTGAAAGAGCAACATGTATAGGGATATTTCTGTGGGTTTGTTTCATTCTTACTGTCTTTCTCTGACCACCACTGAGCTTATGAGAGAAAGAATGACCAAATTATGACCATGTTGCCTGGTATTGTAGTGAATTGATTTGATAACTTTGGGATTGTGGTTTTGATAAATCTAAACTTTTTTTTTTAGATGGTAGGTACTACTTGTGAAATATTCTCAAAGATTGCCTGAGTTAAACCACAAACTTCATAGCATTTTCCCTAGGTAATAAACTTGGGGAAGATATTGTTGAGGTTTTATTTCTACTTTATGCATAAGCTAGTGAGATAAATACCTATTCTTATCTAGTTGTTATTCAAATATGATTTTTAGCTTTATTGACAGACATGTTTTAATTACCCTTTATTTCTGAAAGGACTTTTAGCTGAAATGATATTGTAAATACTTTTGCATTTTCAAAAACAACTGTGTATATAAATTCAAGTTGCAAAGCAATTTGTTAGGACAGATATTTGTACTGGTTTGAAATTTTTCTGTGGCCTGATTTTGAGTATATCATCTGCTCTCTCTGCCTGTAGCAAAGCTCCAAGTAATGACTAGAATGATGATTAAGTGGCAGCAATCAAACAAAGTTCTGCTTCTCTTAGAAGAGCTTAAAGGAAATAGACATTGCTGGTGGGAGTGTAAATTGATGAAGTCATTCTGGAGAAGAAATTGGCAGTGTTTAGTGAAATTAAATACCCTTGACCCATTCATGGCAGAGAAACTTTTGCCAGTGCACGAGAAGGCCCACTCTAGGTATTCATCACAGTATTGCTTGCTGAGTTCGGGGATGTTGGAGGTAACTTAGATGTCCATCACCAAAAGAGGAGATAATAAAATATAGTGAATGCATAACAAACAAACAAAAAACCCCAGAGACACATATGAGTGCAAGGATAAGCTTACAAACAAAGTCTAAAATTTAAAAAAAAAAAGTAACGAATTCTATAGTACAATATCATTTGTGTAAATTTAAAACCTGCTCCCCTACACACATATAATAGCACCATATACCTTCACATATCTGAAGATACCTCTCAGGTACACTAGATTGGGTTCTTGTGAACCCTGGAAGAAAGGGGGGCCAGAGGGGATCAGAGCTGAAAGGGGAAAAGACAAACAAAATAAAGAAAAGCCGGACCCAGTCCAGTGCTGCTTATGAGTGTGATGAATTTAGCACATCGAAGCTCCAAATGTCAAAAACGGGTCTGGGGGGCCGGTGGGTGCTGGGATTGTGGCTCAGCGGTCGAGTGCTCCCCTAGCACGGGCGTGACCCATGTTCGATTCTCAGCACCACATATAAATAAAGGCATTGTGTTGTGTCCATCTACAAAAAAAGAAAAAAGAAAAAGTAAAAAAGGTTATCTCTCTCTCAAGAAAAAACAACAACAACAACAACAACAAAACAGGTCTATTCTGCAAATGCTCCTTTAAATACTAATTCCATTAGATCTTTTGGGGAACTAGCACTTTTATCTGTTCAGTATAAGATCCCATTTTACTAAGACCTATACTTTATTTTCCTCATATATAAATAGAAAGAATAATATAATTTGACACTAACTTGATAAAATACATGTAAAACATTTAGAACAGTATGTGGCACATGGTAAGTTAATAAGCATTGAATATTATTGCTATTGTTAAGTTATTGTTATTATTATGTAACATCACTTTGGAAAAAAGATCTATTCTTGAGGAATTTATTCTCTACTTCAAATTATTCTTTGTTAGAAGTTGAGAGAGAAAACTAATATCTATCCTAGGACGGTTAAATGAAAAGTAATAACAGGTAATGATGATAGAAAATAAAAAGGTCTGCAAGAAAGAAAAGTCATAGGCTGATTTCTAATCATTAGGTCAGTTAGCAGTTGTTAGGAACTACCTTAATTCTTAATTTAAAGGGAAAAAAGATAGAGCCATTAGAGAAAATAAAAAGATGACTGGTTTCCAGGGGTCCATTGGGAGGGAATGAGGGATAAATAGGCAGAACACAGAGGAATTTTAGGGCTATTAAACTGTTGTGTATAAAATTGCAATAGTTGATGTATGGATACATATCATTATATATTAGTCTAAACTCACAGTATGTACAACACCAAGAGCAGACACTGATGTACACTATGGACTTCAGGTGAGGTTGCCGGTATGTAGTTTCATCAATTGTTAACAAACGTACCACTTAGGTGCAGGCTGTCGATAGGCCAGAGACAGGAAGGAGGAGCAGAACATAAACTGCTATGCTACTCAATTTTGCTGTTAATCTAAAAGTGCCCTAAGGAATAAAGTCTATTTTTAAAAGTATATTAACTTTTTTTTAAAGGAGAGTCCCTAGCCTTAACCCATACCTACTAAAGGAACTTGGAAATTGTTTGTTTGTTTGTTTGTTTATAACAAGGAGACAGGGGATTTTATTCTCAAGCAAATTTAGGAAACTGGAATAAGGAAAGACCACAATTTCTTTGAAAACCAAGGAGACAATACACCCTGTTTACCTACTGGCTCTGTTGATGATCTCATCTATTATTCTATAAAAGAAAGACTTTCCTCCTCCAGCATCAGGCCCTCCTCCGTTTCCAACCCTCAAACTCTTGAACTTATTTTTTCATTTTTCTATGGCCAGTGAATCACAATCCTATTGTTAACCATTGCTTTTAAATTTTTGTTTCTGCCTTTCCATTCTCTGTTCTAATAATCTTCTTAAAGTTCCAGTGGTCCTAAAAAGCACTGCTCCAAACTCTCCATGAGAAACTTTCCATTCCTCAACCTGTCTGGGAAAACAGTGTAGACGTCATCTGATTCCACTCTCCTCTCCTTGGCCCTGGGTATAGATAGGCCTTTGCTCAGCCTCATCTCCCTGTCAGAACTGCCTTTTCTCCTTCACTCTGACTCTCCAAATTTTGTCAATACTTTCTTTTCAGGGGCTGTTTCAGCCCATGTTGTCATCTCCATTCTCTGGCATCTGTAAAATTCATGAGCTGTTGCTTGCATTGACAATCATGTATTTTGCTTTAATTAATTTATGTTCCTTGCAACAGGTCAATAAAAGCTTCCAAAGGGCATATAGCTCTTCCTAATGAATGGATGAATTCACAGAATAATACTATTTCTGGAATGAAGTGATGTTCTTTCTTGAGAAAGAGGGCTTTATGTAGTTGCCCTATGAATTCTGAAGGCATTTGTGTGTTTAGAACATTGAAGATCAATTTTAGACTTTTTCTTGTTTATTTTTCTTAGATTCTCCCCCCCCCCCGCAAACACACACATGCAAAGCTATACTATGAGATGAGCCTCTTATTCTTTGGCTTTCAATCCAATGCCAGATTATTGCAACGAATTACACGTGACCACATACAGTTGACTATGGTGTCAGATGCAGAAGTAGAAATGTAGAGTCTGATTGAGGATTTTTGTTGTTTCTAACAGCAATATGCTCCATGGAAATGGGGTAGATTTTCAATATTGCAATTGTAATTTAAGAACTATTTTAAAGATTTGGAAAACTGAGATAGGATATTTAAATCTAAGACCTTCCTGGAAGATCCAGACTGGTGGCCTCCGAGTTCCTCAATGACATACAGTGTAGAATTATGGAAGCTACAAAAGAGAAAACATGGAATTTCCCTGCTGTAGAGGAGCTTATGGCATTATTGGAGAGATAGAAACTTCTGTAAAGAAAATTATAGGGAGGTTAATAAACAATACTAAAGAAAATAAAATTCAACAAAAATTCTCACCCATAAAATGTGCCAACCGGTTGTATGTGGTATTTCAGATCCTCAGAAATTTTTTGAATAAGGATCTATCATTGCATTTTGGAGATGAGAAATTAAAGCTCAGAGGTGAGCGATATGCCCAAGATCACACACTTTGGTGCTCTTTGGAGAAAGAATTTTAACCCAGATTCAGTCAGTGCTCTTTCCATTCTGGTATTTATCTATCCTTTCTTTTCCTGTATCACAGTAGATCTTCCAAAGAAATGGTAAAGTGATTGTTGTTCCTTAAAAATGTGTGGAGAACCATTCTTGGTGGAAATGTAGGGTTTTCTCCCTTTAAAAACAAAAAATTGTGCCGGGTACAGTGGCACATGCCTGTAATCCCAGCAGGTCAGGAGGCCTAGGCAAAAGGATCAAAAGTTTAAAGCCAGCCTCAGCAATTTAGTGAGGCCCTAAGCAACAGAGTGGAGACCCTTTCTCTAAATAAAATACAAAAAAAGGGCAGGAGATGTGTGCCAGTGGTTAAGTGCCCTGGATTCAATCCCTGGTACCTCCCCCCAAAAAATTGCTTTAAAAGCTGTTATAATATCTTTACATGTGAAAGAAACAGGTGACAGTAAAAGCAGAATATATTACATTTGAACCACCTACTGTTGGCTCTCATATAATTATGTCATTTCTTTTCTCTTGAAGGCATTATATGGAACAAACAAAATGAATAAAAATAAACTGATTCATGATTTCCTGGAATTTGTTTCAAGAGGTGATATGAAACTCATCTGTGATCATATTACTAAAGTCCATTCCATCCTGGGAAACCTTGACTTTCAGCACCCAAAGACTGGAAATACTCCTCTCATTACTGCAGCAGAAGAAAATTTAACAGAGGTACAAGGGGAGGGAGAAAGACAATGGTTCCATACCAATAAGCAAAGCATATTTACATTTGGTTTCCAGGCTTATGGCTCCTCCTTGTTGCTCAACCTAATGAACTTCCAGTATCTAGAGTCCATCCAAAGCCCTGTTCAGAAGGCAAGGTCATTATCACTATCTTTCTCAGCTTCAGGCACTGTTTAACATAGTGGTCACAGTCACATTACATTCTGGCTGGAATAAGCCTTTGATTAACACAGGCTTGTCCTGACTTTTTTTTTTTTTTTTAAAAAGGAATCTACTCCAGATCATTTTCTGTTCCATTATCATGATATATTTTAAGTTTTCACCTAGTTTAAATGTAACAGTTAGGGGAGTTTTCCAGGACAGTGGGGATAATCACATGAATTTGGATTTCTTTGGGTCAGTTTCTCACTCTCTGGTGGGTTAACTGCTAGAGTATTATAAACCTTAATGCAGACCAGGAAGGGCCTGAACATTCACCAATGCCTTATCGATGGTTTCCCATGGAAATTTATCTGTGTCAGGGAAATCTCCCCTGTAAGTCCAAACCACCCTTACCTAGAGCAGGAAACATCTATTATGAAAAATTCTGAGACCTTTCTCTAATCACTGAATGGATCCAAGGTTGTTATCAGGAAGTACTGTGCTATGAGACAGATTGTACCAATTTGATTTTCTTTAATAAGCACTATGCACCCCAGCACCCACCTCCCCAGTGAACCAGTCAAAGCTGGAAGTTTGGGGGGTTTCTGTTCATATTAGTCATGATTTTTTTTCTCCTTTTACTCCTTTTATCTTTTCCACTTCTTTCTATAAAGATGCATATCTCTGTAACTGTTGCCTGAAAGGGGGTAGAAGTTTTGTTCATATAGGAAGCATCTTGGTATTAGTTGTTACCATGGCATGAGCAACATGGATCTGAGGCTAACTGCCAGATTCGAGAGGAAGACAGCACCCACAGAAGAGTTAGCAAAAACAGGATACTGTTTGAACAGCTGTCATTGAATTTATTTCCTGGTACTCAGCCTGCATCTACCTCTCAGTTTATCCTCATTAAATCAATAAAGTGGAGAATACTTCTTATTTAATTGGCCGTACAATTTGGTCAATACATTTAATACCATTTCCCATGAACTTTCTTAAAATCCTATTAATTAGCCCACAAAGCCTTCATTCTTCCTCAGTTATTCCTGTCTCTCTTATTATCTAATCCTTTTAATTTTCTTTCTTTCTTCCTTCTTTCCTTTGTTTCTTTCTTTCATGTAATAAACTGTCAAGTGTGAAGAATCTGAGTCTTTACCTTACTTGGAAGTTACCTGACTGAGATTCATAGAACATGGCAGAAAAAAAGACTCCTAGGCCAGGGAAAAATCACGGTTCACTACTTTTAGTACTAGTAAGAGGCTGGGAATCAGCATTTCCTTCAATTTTCCAAGCCCCAATTTTCCCAGAGCAAATTGAAGTGGGCCAGGTGATATGAGTACATACAACAGGTTGCTTTATAGAAGAATCCAGAGTTCAAGGAACCTTAATCTTTTACAATGGACAGTAAGCATGTCTTTTTATTACTCCAGAGGAAGACCCTATTTCTATCTTCCAAGATTTTTCACACATATTTGATAACATAGTCTAGAACAAAGGTAGGCAGTGCTTCAGCTTTGCTCATGAGACCTGCAGAAACACAAATCATGGAGGATTTTTTTCCCAACAGCCACTCTAAAGAATGATCTACTGATGTACCCTCATTGCTCCACTTTCTCACCTATTTGAACTATGACATTCTGGCATCTTCTTTTACCATATTATTGAAATTATTCTGGTCTGTCATCTACAATGTCCTTGGTTCACTTTCAGCTCTTAGTAGCATTGGACACCAATTTTTCTTGAAATGTTTTCTTCCACTGGCTTCCTTCTGGTATTTTATCCTCCTTATGTGACAACTTCTACCCAATCTCCTTTGTGCATTCTTTTCATTTCTTAAATGTGAACATCCCTCAATAATATGGAGATGGGACCTGCTGTAACTCAAGTCAACATCCCTCACCTGAACTCCTGTATATATTATATTCAGCTTCCAACTGAATCTCTGCACTTGAATGGCACAAACATTCCAAATACAATATATCCAAAACTGTCTTCATCTTTCTTCCTGTACCCAATCCTTTTAAGGAACACCCATATTAGTGTTAATCATCTTATTATATAGCAAAAAATCTAGCATCTTAACCCATTCATAAAATATTATTTTGATAAGATCTCTTGCCCATAAACTTAGTTTCTATTGAAAGTGAAACACAACAAATGAGTAAACAATAGCCACTTAAATAAATTGTGATTAGTGCTTGGAACTAACCAATAGAACGACTCCCGTTTTTTTGATAAGGTGGTCAGAAAAGTCCTTACTGATGTGGTTACATTTGTGGTAAGATATAAATAATGATAAAGGACATTTAAAGAGCATTTGGGAAAGAGGGAATAATAAGGAAAGAGCAGTTGGGGAAGGGACAATAATAAGGGAAAAGGTTTTAGGTTGGGAAAAAGTGTGTCTATTTGAGGTATAGTAAGGTGTCTAGCACTTGCAGAGGAAGAGTGAAGAGTGGCACAAGATGAGACTGGAAAGATAGGCAGGGGCCAGATCATGCAGGGTCATGAAGGCATGAAAAGGGTATTTTATTTTATTTATTTGGTACTTGTGATTAAACCCAGGGGCCTTAACCACTGCATCTCTGGCTCTTTTTATTTTGAGACAGGATTTCACTCAGTTGCTTAGGGCCTCATTGAGTTGCTGAGACTGGCCTCAAATGTGCAATCAGCCTCCCATGAACCACCACATCTGGCACAAAGGCATTTTAAAAACATCTTTATTGAAATATGATTCATATACCACATAATTTGCCCATTTCAAATATATAATTCAATGTATTCTAGTATATTCATATGGATGTGCAATAATTACCACAGTAAATGTTTTAGAACATTTTCATTACCTCACAAGGAACACCATTACCCTCAAAGGAGGAATGCAACCTCTGTGCCCTTTAGCTGTCCCCAACTATCCTTTTCCCCAAACTCCCCACCTCATGCCTATTAATCTAATTTTTGTCTCTAGCTTTTCCTCTTCTGGGGTTTAATATAAATGGAATTGTATGTAGTCTTTTGCATTTGGCTTCTTTCACATAGCATAATGTTTTCAAGATTCATCCACATTGTAATACTTATCAATACTTTTTCAGGCTTTGATGTTTTATTAGAACAAAATTTCTACAAAAAGTGGCTTTTACTTACAGAATTTAATTTGTGTGGGGATGTATAACCCATTTGGTCCCAAGAAAAGAAAAGAAAAAGAAAGAGAAGCCTTTTTGTTTCACATTCCTAAAAATGTGAAATGGTAAATAAACCCTCCCTTACCTATTCCTTAATTAAATATACAAACAACTTCAAAAACACAATTTAAAGTGGTTTAATCTTGAAGTGTAACCCAATGAGACTGAAAACTGCACATTTCAAGACCTGTACCAAATAGTAAAATACTTGAAGGCCATCAGGATCCTTTGACTGATTTACCTCAATAAGAGAGCCTATTTTTGATGTGGTAAAAGAAATGTGTTCATCTCTAATGTCACCCTGTCAGGAGGAGACCACAGAGAATCATCTTCTTTTGTGATATCACTGTCATTAATACTTCTCTTCAGTTCTTCCATTACACTCTTATGTACATATGCCTCTTTCCTGATCATGACATCATTTTTGTAATTGCTGTTGTTGGCATATCTAGGTTTTCCATCTGGATGAAACTCGAACTCTAGAAACTCATGTCCAAACTTGCCCTTGTGCTCTACATAGTAGCATAGATAGAAATCACTAGCCATAGCCATTCTTGTGTCCCAGAAGCCTGTTGAAAGCTTGGCCAACATGCCACCCAGCACCTATTAGTCTCTACTTTTTATAGCCAAAAGATATTCCATTGTATGGATAAACCACATTTTATTTATCTACCATTGATGGAAATTTTGTTTTCAACTTCTGATGACTATAAATCACTATGAATAATGTTGCTATAAATGCCTGTGTACAGGTTTCTGTGTGGACATACATTTTCAGTCCTCTTAAATACCATACCTATGACTGGAATTCCTTGGTTATATGGTAACTCTATATTAAATCATTGGACAAACTACTAGATGGTTTTTCAAAGTGGTTATACAATTTACATTTTTAGTAAGACAAACAGCAGTATGAAGGCTCCTAGTTCTCCATATCTTTGCCAACACTTATTGTTATCTGAATTTTTTATGCTAGCCACTCTAGTTGGTTTCATTCAAAGACATCTGGAAATGGAAAGACCTGTGAGAAGGCCATTCCATTCATTCAGGCAATGAAGCATGGCAGTCTGTCCTGCATTGGCAGGTAGAGAAGACAGATAAAAGTAAACAGAAACCTGGAGTAATACTTGATTAATGGTGCATTATTCATTCCCATGTCTAATCAATGTCTATGTCCTGTCAATTCAGCTTCCTAAATGCCCCTAGATTATATCCACAACCACTCCATTTCCATGACTGGCTCCCTTTCTCAGTTGTGTTATCTTTCCATGAGGCTGCTGTCAAGGTATACTCACAGGATCTCCCAGTTATGCTCTTCCCCACATCAAACTAGTTGAGCATTCAAAGTGATTTTCTAAAACACTGATCTTACCATGTTTTTTCTAATAAAAATCTTGCATTATCTCCCATTTCTCTGAACACACACCTTTCACTCCTCACTGGGGTTGGTAAAGCCTTTCAGGATTTAGGGTTTTTTTTTTTTTACTGTCTTCATCCATATCTCCTTCCTTCCTTCTTGCCTGAGCTCCATCAGTATGTAATTCCTTCTAGAGTTTGAATGTTACTTTTTCTCTTATTCACAGTCCTTTATTCACATTGTTTCCTTTGCTTGAAACAATCTTTCTTCTGGTCTTTGTCTGGTTAAATGAGTCTAATTCCTGGGGTCTCAATTTAAATATCACTTCCTTCCACATTCTTCCTGGGCTTCCTAAGATAGCTCAATTGGTTTCTTCTAGGTGTACCCCAGTTCTGCCTCCTCTATTTGCCTCTATCATTACAATTATGTGTTGTAATTGCCTTTTCCCCACATTTTTATGGGTGCATTGTAATTGTATATAATGATGGAATTTGTTGTTACATTCATACATGCACACAATATAACAATATAATTTGGCCAGTGTTACTTCCTAGCACCTGCAATTTCTCTCTCTCTCTCTCTCTCTCTCTCTCTCTCTCTCTCTCTCTTTTGGAAATTTAAAAATTTGTTCTAATTAGTTATACATTACAGCATAATGCATTTCATTTCTGCAGTTTCCTTTTTATCTGCCTTTGTTCATCACTAAACTGTGAATTCATTGAAGGCTGGCTACTTGCTCACTGATAGAGGCTCAGCACCAAGGATAGTTCTCAACACACACTGGGCACCTGATTCATATCTGTTGAATATTTATCAATTAACTTTTTGGAATGCAGATTGACTTCTCCTAGAAACACTTGAAATAATATTTGCAACATTAAAGCATATATATATATATATATGAACATTTGAATTTTATATTCTAAATTATAGACTATTATAAAACTTCAATGTGGTATGTGACTTTAGCATATTATACTTACAGATTTCTAGTGTAACAAAAAAATTAGTATTGGGGTTGTAATTTTATGGCTCAATGGTAGATCACTTACTTGCCTAGCATGTGTCAGGCACTGGGTTCAATTCTCAATGCTGCATAAAATAAATAAATAAAATAAAGGTGCATCACAGCTAAAAATATTTTTAAATAGTACCCAAAAAAATCTATATGACAGAAATTTTTATTTCCCAAACTAAAAAAGGCAAGTAGTAATCATCTGCATCTAAATTAATCCTTTTTTCCCCCTTGTAGTGCTGGGAATTGAACCCCAGGCCATACACATACTAAGCAAGCACTCTACCAATAAGCCACACACCCCAACCTGCACTCCTCCATTTTTATTTCCTTCTAATTTCCCTTTCTTATTTCGTGAATCAGAGCCATACCCAATTCAGATCAGTTTACTATCCATATCTGAAGATACAGTTGGTACACAAAAATAGAAAATAAAAAATTTTCTTGTGCTACAGGTTATTGGATTTCTTCTGGAAAAGGGAGCAGATATTACCCTTTGCAATTATAGCAACCAAACTGCAGTTCATGTAGGCAACTGTGATATCCAAAGGCAACTCTTGGCAATCAGTGGAATCCAGGATCCCCAAATGAAACTTCTACAAAGTTCGTGGCAAGGTGATCTTGAAAAACTTCAACAGTTACTGGTTAGTTAAACTGATGTTTATTTCAGCCTTTAGGTGGGTATACAAGTGATAAGAGCACAGACCATATATGACTCCTTTTAAAGAAAAACAAGGTATTTTCAAATGGAATTTCAGAAAGTTCATGAAGGGAATATGAGAAAGAAACAGGATCAAATAGGATGCTGAGGTGGAAAACAAGATAATAAAAGAACACAGTCCTCCAGCAGAATGCTAGAAGAAGTCATGCAGCCCACTGGGAAATGATATGCTCCCAGGAAGCCTCCAGAGGACTACTGTCAACTTGCTCAGAGGAGTTCCCTTGACATCATTGCCATTTGTACAGTTGCTGTTTAGATCCCTTTGGACCAGTTGCAGTTATTATCTTTATCCTGAAAAGGGAATCAGCCAGCCTATGCCTTGCATAATATTTAGTTGTGACTAAAGGACTTCAGAGGACATATTTTTTTAAATGCTGTTTTTTGAGAGTATTAATCTCATTTAGATTTTCTACCTATAGATTATTTTTCCCAGAGAACTTTATGAAATCATATGCATAACTAAAGGACATTAATTATTGAAACTGGCAATTGTCTGCTCTTGGCATTTACCTTCAAAGATACTTGTCAGGCCCACGTGACCTTCCAACTGAAAGAAAATCAATTGCTGCTAGGAAACAGCTTCTTCTAATCCCTTATGGTAAAGACACAAACAGATAAAGAAAGAGTGAAAGATATTCCAGTCACGTACAGTTCAAGGATAGCTAGAACAAAACCAAAGGATACTTTAAATTGTTTTGTTGTACTAAATGATAGTCTGTGATGGTCTAAAATTGCCATGCACCATGGAAGGAGGCTTGGAAATTTTTCTTAAACACAATACATTTTATTTTAATGTTATTCTCAGCAGTTGTAACTATAATCCAATGTCTGTTTTCATAATCACATTTTTCACCCCTAAAGATTAGCAACCAAGCTTTAAGAGACTAGTGCCTATAACTGGATCTAGAGCTTAATTGACAGATGCTAAATTAATGTGCTTCTGCAAGATTATTCTCAGCTTAAAACTTTCATGTTGGTTCTAACTAATAATAAACATTGATATAAGAGGCAATTTCTTCTCAGAGACAGAAAAAAATATTAACTAATTAATTCCCACAGCACCCTGCTGAAGTAATATCATTATCTCTATTTTGTCCCTAGAGAAGCTGAGATAGAAACACTGACTATACTGATGGTATAAAGTGAAATAGAGATGGAAATTAGTGAGTTACTTTGATCTATAAAGTGAGCAGTTTGGATATTTTGGCCTTTCAGTAGCCAATTCAGTTCTGAATTGTGTCAATAAAATTTTACTTTCTTTAGAGCAACCAACAACACTAAACCCATTGTGTTTGACTATATAAATCCAGTTAAGGAAACTGCCTTATTATTGTAAATTATTAATTGTTTCAATAAGTGTTTATTGAATACCTACTATATGTCAGACACTTTGCTAAGTGCTTTTTATATTTTGTCTCTAATCATCAAACAACACTGCAAATAAGTTATTATGATTCCAACTGTATAGCAGAGGGTTCTGAAGGTCAGCAAGTATAGGATTGATAGATTCTGCAAATAAAGATACAGGACACCCAGTTAAACTGAATAAACAGTACATACATTTTTAGTATAAGTGTTTCCCAAATGAAAATTATTTGTCATTTAACTGGCATCTCTTATTTTATCAAAGGTTGATTTTATCAACCATTTAACAAGGTGTCTGTGATATAATCTGTCAGGGAGGTTGAATAACCAGTGAACAGAAGGAAGGCTGAAACCCAGGTCTGTGTGTCAGGTTTGTGCTCTTCCACCTCTTCAGCTTCCTCTCAGGATAGATTTTTTTTAGCTGTTGATGGACCTTTATTTTAATTATTTACATGTGGTGCTGAGAATTGAACCCAGTGCCTGCAACTGCCCCACCACTGAACTACAACACCAGTCCTCAGGATAGATTTTGAGAAAGAATAAGGCTGGGGGTGTAATTCAGTTGCAATGTATGTGCTTACACAAGAGAGGCCTTGGGTTCACTCTTCAGCACCAAAAATAAAAAATAAATAAAATAAAGTGAGAAGTTAACCAAGTAATGAAAATACAAAGATTAGTATAAACAGGCATACAGTAAAACACAATAGAAATAAAGCCTCATGTTTTTAAAGGCATCTGAAGAATTTCTGGATATAAATTTCCCAAACCAACATGGCTTGACTCCTCTGATGCTGGCTGTGAGAGATGTGGACCTGTTTGAGAGTCTTGACATATTAACAGTCTATAGACCTGAGGAAGTTCTGTCGGAGCTCCTTAAACATGGCGCGTGAGTATTAGTGGTCAGTCAGCACTAGTTGAAGAGCATCTATCTCGTTGTTATTTACAGAATTCACATGTAAACATAGACATACAGATGGTTTTCTCTTATATACATTAAATGCAGATGCATTGTCAAAAAAACTGACAATTGAAAAGGAATGTACAGATATTACATTATTATAGATATTATATAACTTATATTACAGATATTACATAACTGCCTATTATTCTTAAGATACCAAGCTCTTTGGGGTTTTAGTTGTTGCTGTGTTTTGTTTTGTTTTGTTTGCTTGTTTGTTTTGAGAGAATTTTGGGGATTGAACCCAGGGTCACATTATCACTGAGCTACATCTCTAGCCCTTTTTATATTTCATTTTGAGACAGGGCCCCAATAATTGCTGAGGCTGGCCTCCAATCCTTCTGTCTCAGCCTTCTGAGTAGATGGGATAACAAGTGTGCACCACGGTGCCCAGCCAGCTCTTCATTTGTTTAAGTACTTACTATTTTGGTAGTTACTGGGAATGTCAAATAATTCTTGATCATGCAGCTCTCTACCTCCAAGATGTCATTAACAATTTTGAAAAGCATTGTTGATCTATCAAAAGCAATTTATTATAGTGATTTCCAGTTATCTGAAAATAACTATTTACCAAATTCTCTTCTAGAAGTTGGGAGGTTGGCAATTAACTTTAAAAGGGAGAAGGGTTAATAAATAGTCTCTCATGTTAGAATTGCAGTTTCTATGGCTAATACCTAGACATCTTGTCATTGAATAAGAACAGATGGCCCAACTCTTTCTCAGTATTTCATATGAATTTTGTTTTGGAAAAAAAAAATAAGGAGCTTCAAGAAGAAAAGTATGATCAAGGATATGAATAATAATAAAAGTATCAGCACAATGGAATGAAAATGGAATTTTGAGACTACCTTAGACATTAGTGTTAAGAAATTGGAGTGATTGTTAAAAATGCAGATTACTGAACACCTTACCCAAGATAGTGTTCAACAGGTCTGGATTGGGACTTAGAATACAGAAGATTAAAGACCAGTTGGTGGAGAAACACTACTCTGACAGATGAGCAAACTGAGATTCCAAACAGAGTGACTTGCTTAGAGCTGCATATCAAAGCAGTGGCAGCCTCCAATTCTTGGTCCTATGCTATTTCTTTTGAATTACGACTTTTGCCAGAGAAAAGGCCACAAGAGAATACTGTGTTGGAGCTCATGACTCATTACCCTGTCCATCATGACAAAGAGACTTAAATTGAAAGGTTTTAGGTTGGAAACCATACTCAACTTGCTCCTTGTCCTAGAATGCAAAGAATAAAGAGAGTTGTTTCTCACCCTATATTTTGTTAATGAGTTCCCTTTGGTTCTCTGGAAGCTGATATCAAAAGCTAGGATTCAGTACAGCATGGAGAGGATAAGAAGATGTTTATACTGTTGTAAAAGGCCCTAATATCAGCCAGTTTAGCCTAACAGGTATGGGACTAAGGAAGGAGAAATGAAATGGTCATGTGCAAAGGGACACTTTAAATATTATAACAAGATGGTTCCACTCAACCATAAGCCTGTGAAAAAACCATAATAGTTTTGTTTTGTTTTATTTCATTTTGTTTTGTCATGCTGGGAATTGAACTGAGGAAACACTCTACCACTGAGCTATACCTTGGCCCTAGTTTAACGTGTGTGTGTCCTAGTTTATTTTTAAAGAGAGATTTTATGCAATTCCACCATTGTGAATGATGGAAGAGCAAGCTGTTAGCATTAGGAAAAAAACTAGCAATTAACTAAAGCATTGGAAAGGAAAAAATATGAATGCAGCTATTTAGGATGATAAAATAACAGTTTTATGTTTTCTTGATTTATGCACCATTAAATTATAAGAATTTTTGCCCAAAGTTGGAAATGTTCTACAAATCTTAGAATTATCTTTACAATGAGTGTGGGAGTAAGATATAGAGAATATTCCTCCTATTTTAAATCTTGAAAAATCATCACTCTCTGTCACATACATGCATTTCAAAATCATTATTATTATCCTCACTTTGTAATATTACTTTTTTTTTTTTTTTTTTTTTTTTGGTGGTGGTGCTGGGGATTGAACCCAGGGCTTCACATTTACAGGCAAGTGCTCTACCACAGTACTACTACTGTGTGACATCTCTAGTTCTGTAGGATTGCTTTTTATTTATTTGATCTCAATGTTTTTCCCTGCCATATTTGTTTTCTTTTTCAACAGATTTTACTAAATAATCTTTGATATTGATTTTGTTCTTCCTAGAGATCCTAAACTCTGTGATTCTAGTGGAAAATCAGCAGTACATTATGTATCACAAATAGAAAGTTTGAAGAAACAGCAGTTATTGGACATTCTAATGAATTCTATGCCAAAACCAGGTAAATATTTCCTTTCCACATGCATTATTCTCCAACTAAAAATGCCTGTTAGCAGTCTTTATTTTTCTACATCTTTTTGATGGATACATTTATATAATGACTCAATTGAGCAGTTACTACAAGGCCCAGAATTTGATGCTCTGAGAAGTGCTAAGAAACAATGTCAAATTGGGAAAGAGATTCCTAGGCAGACATGGGGAGAAAGTGAGAAGTCTCAGTGGCAGCCTGGAGGCAGAAGATATATTACAAAGAATAAATAAGCAAAATATGGTGAAGAAGTGGAGGGTCTGAGGGCAGGTCACATATTCAATTTTGTTTCAAGGTCAAGATTAACTGGAAGAGTTACTGGAAAAGGTTCATTTCATTGATAGAGTGCCTAGGGTTTTTTTTTTTTTTTTTGAAGATGTCAGGATAGAAGAAGTGGGATACATAAGAGAGCAATGTCCCTTGGTAACTGGGAGTCTTTGGTGCTCAGAACTCTATCAATTCAATGTGGCTTCATGGGGAAGTGCACTTGGAGTAGCTGAGTGCCTTTGTTCTTGGCAACTGTAGAGCAAATATGATTTCCTGCTCAGTGTTAGGGTTACACTTTGCCACTTTGCCTAAAACAAACCAGTGAACCCCGAATGTTTGAAGGGAGAACAGTGGATAACTATTTAACCTCATAATATCTCCTTTTCCACTCACCAAAGAAGAAAGTTGTGTAACCTGTTTTTAAAATTACAGGATGCTCTGTGAGTCCCTGTATTCTCAGTTTAATTGTTAGCCATGTTGTGTTGAGATCATCCTTATTCTCCATGAATGCTCCAGGGCAGTGTGGAGATTCAGAGAAGGAAAAAACAGTATCATCAGAACCAGCATGAAGTCTTCACTACTCTAATCCACATATGGAAGTGTCCCAGGGTGACTGGAATAGATGAAGAACTTTTTTTTTTCCAACCACCCACCAGTGGAAGTCCATGCAAGGGATCATCCTTGTGAAAGGTGAAGAACAGATGTTCTTCCTCTGTTCCTAGACCACTAGAAAAGAGGACTTCACAATCCTGAACCAAGTGCTGATGATTTGAATGGTTGAAAAGCTTGTCTTCATATCCTAACACCCCACAGAGGGGTTGCAATGAGGATGTAGACATTATATGTGAATTGGTTTGCATTATGTTGAACAAAAATCTGACTCTTGGTAACTTTAATTCATAGAATTTAAGGGTCAATAGGTATGCAGGTGTTGATTGATTGAACTTTAACTCAAGTATTTCACTTACTCAAAAACTCAAGGTCCTTGTTTATTTCTTTATCCTTGAATGATAGCAATTATCACTAAAGCCTTTAAAATTTTTTTGTAATCCACTTATTCTACGAATTCCTGTTGTTCCATATCTTTTCCTGTGAAAATTACTGCTAAACTTCATTGAGATCCCGGCCCATTACTTCAGGAAAATTTGACAAAATGAAGCTGATTTTAAAGGCTAGAACTAGTTCTTCCTGTGAAATTGTTGGAGATGAATCTTATCAAAACACAATATTATGTTTCATTTTGACAGAAAAACATGCTGAATCATTGCTTGACATTTGTCATGATACAAATTCTTCTCCAACTGATATGATGACAATTACCAAAAATCAAAACATAATCTTGCAAAGCATCAGCAGCAGTGAGGTAAGATACTCCTTTTAAAGAAACAAAATTAAAAAAACAGTCAACTGCACCATCTACCACTTCATTTGTGACACTTGGATATTTTGTAATAATCATATAATTGTATCTTAATATAATTCATTAAAAATGTAAAGCACAATTAGTAAGACACTCTTCTGAGTCTACTGTTAGAGTGGTAATTAGTCAATTCTGAATCTCATGTATAACTTGGGTATTGTGTATCTGTCTGTCTTAGCTTAACAAAGTGGCATAAACTGGGAGGCTTACAAATGATAGAAATTTATTTTCCACAGTTTTGGAGCCTGAAAGTTTAAGATCAGGGTTCCAGCCTGGTTGGGTTCTGGCGAGGGCTGTCTTTCAGCTTGCAGCCTGCCAACTTCTTATGGTATCCTCACATGGCAGAGAGACAGCTAGCGTGCCCTCTGGTATCTCTTTTATAAGTGCATAAATCCATCTTGAGGACTGAATTCTCATGATCTAATTACCTCCCAAAGCCCCACTTCCTAATACCACCACTCCGGCAGTTAGAATTTCAAAATATGAATCTTGGTGGGACACAAATGTTCAGTCTATCCAAAACTCTGTGTGTGTGTGTGTGTGTGTTTAATACCATAAAAGATTGTTGCAGCTGAATCCACACTAAATGCCACATAATTCCATTTATTGTATATTCTTCAATTTTTTTCAACAATATTTTATTATTTTCAGCATAGAAGTATTTCATTGTACCATATTTTTGTAGCTTGCAATTATATTTTTAAGGAATCTGAGGGGCTGGAAGTACAACTCAGTAGTAGACTGAGTTGCATGCTTAGCATGCATGAAGCCCTGGGTTTGATCCCCAGCTCTGCACCAAAAAAGAAAAAAAAAAAAGAAAAAGAAAAAAAAGAAGAAGAAGAAAAGAAAGAAATCTGACACCATTCTAGTTTCCAATTCTTTGTATATTCATTTTCTCTCTGTGACTGTATGTCTGTCTTTCTCTTCTTCTACTCCCTCCCTCCCTCCCTCCCTCCTTTTCAGCTTTTAGGATCTTCTTACAACCCCAGTACTTTAAAACTTCATAATACTTTAGGGGGACTTTTTAAAATCATTATCCTGGGAACTAGATGAACCCTTTAAATTTGAAAATTCATTTTCTTTGGTTCTTGGAAATTTTCTTTTTTTTTTCTTTATTTTTCCCAGCCAGGCATGGTAGTACACACCTGTAGTCCCAGCACTTGGGAGGCTGAGGTGGGAGAATCACATAAGCTCAGGAGTTCAAGATGAGCCTGGGTAATAGAGCAAGACCCTGTCTCAAAATAAACAAACTTATTTTTTCCTTTCATTTATTTGTGTTCTCTATTTCAACTGCATTCATTTTTTTTCTTTTTGTTGTGTTAATTGTATCTTTCACATTGAAGGTTTTCTTCAAACATCTGGAGATCTTTGATATTGATTCATATTTAAGGAGACACTAAAACCTGACTAGAAACTCTCTACCCACGGTGCGGTTTACCTATTGGTGGGCTTCGTTGGGATTGATTTGATAGTGAAATGATTCGGGGAGGGGGGACTAATATATGTCAGTATCTGTAGATCTATTCTCTGGGGTCATTAAATATCTTCAGAAAAGGATTTTACAAACTTTCGACTCAGGAATATAAATTGGCTGCAGGCTGTATAGGAGCTGGGTCAGAAAGGAGGATGAATACAGTGTTTCTGCCAATATTCAAACTTAAAGATTCTCTTCTACTTTGAAGCCTTGTTCCCACTCTTCATCATGCATCTTGTCCCTAAGTCCAGACCCTTCCAGTTCAAATAATTCCCAACTAAGTCTTCCTTCCTTCTTTGAGGGTAGAGGTGGAGCAGTGGTATGGTTACATACAGTGAAGTAGAATGTTGGAGACTTCCCTGTTCCTTACACAGACTTTCAACCAAACCATCTTTTTGCAACCTTTTACTAACTCCCAACTTTTGTAATACTTGGTGCTGCTTATTCCTGAGCTCTGCCATGTGGTACATCATCTTGTTTCTCATTGATGTCTCATCTGCAGATGACTAGGTTTTAACCTAGTTAATTACCTACTGCCTACTGCCAAATCCTTTACCACGTCTCTGTTCACTTTTTGACATCTTATATGATAACTTTGGTTTGGCAATGTATTCCACCATGTTGCATTTAATCTAAGAAACCACCTATTATAAAATAAAATATCATCAAATATACCACAAAAAATGACAAAATGGTGACCATGTGACTATGATGATTGTGGCATTTTGTTTTGTTTTGTTTTCAGTACTGAAGGTGGGGCTAGGGCCTTGCACATGCTAGATAAGGACTTTACCACTGAGCTACACCCCCAGCCCTGACTATGACAGTTGTAAGATGTGTGATTTCAAAGATGTTAAAATGCAAAGTATGCATCATATATTGATAGTAGCTAATTTGAAGAAAGAAGCTCAACAGTTTTTTTGTTTGTTTTTACATAAATGTATAAAAGTAATTCAATGGAGAGAAGACAGTTTTTGAATGATGCTGGAATAATTGAACATCAATATGCAAAAATATGTACCTCAATATAAAACTCTTACTTTATAGAAATTAACTCAAAGTGGTCGTAAATCTAAGAAGAATTCTTAGGTATAAGACCAAATTTATGATCCATAAGAGAATAAATTGTTTTTTATCAAAATTTTAAATTTCTGTTTGTTAAAAGATTAAAGGATTTAGAAATGCATGTCAAGTCTTCTTACTGACTGAAAGAAAATATTTGTGAGTCACATATCCAGAATATATAAAGAATTCTCTAAATCCAACAGTAAGAAATCAATCTATCCAATTAGAAAATGAGCAAAAGATTTAGACAATTTATACTAATAATAAATAAATAAATACAAGAAGAAGTGTTCATTAATCATGAGATGGACACAAACTAAGGCCACAGCAGACGCTACTACACACTTATTAGAATGGTTGAAATAAAAAATACTGACAGTACCAAATAGACCAATAGAAAGGAGGCAAAATTCTTGATCAGACACATAGCAAAAGAAGACATCTAAAGGCCAATAAAACACATCAGCTTTTAGTCACTGGATAAATGTAATGTTTAACCATATTGTGGTAATATTACACATCTACCACAATGGTTAAAAATTTTAAAGTTGTAAAATACCAAGTGTTGGCAAGTATGTACAGCAACTGGAATTCTTATGCACTGCTGCCGAGAGAATGAATTGTTGGAATCATTTTGGAACAAGCTGTTTGTTGGTGTCTATTAAAAATGAACATATGCATACTCTATGAACCAGCAATTCCACTTGTATGTGCATATCCAGTAGAAATATATACACATTCACAAAAGATAACTACTATAATGATAGAGTGGCACTAATCATAATAGCCCCCAAATGGAAACTACCCAAATACTATAAACAATAGAAAGGATAAATAAATTATGGTGTATTCACACAGTGGAAAACTATACACAAGTGAAAATGAATTCTTTTGCATGACATGCAACAATATAAAGGAACCTCGAAAATACATAGCTTAACAAAAAAAATCAGACATAAAAGAGTAAATACTAGATGATTTCATCTATATAAAACACAAAGGAGGCATAATAAATTAATGGTGGTAAATTCAGGATGAGATTGTGTAAAAAAGTGCTTTGGTTTAAAAAAAAGTGCTTTGTTTAGAAAATAAGTGCTTTGGTGATGTTGATAGTGTTCTTTTACTTAATTGGGGTTCTGGTTACATGAGTATTTTCAGTTTATAAAAATTCATGAATCTATACCCTCACGATATGTGCACTATTCTGAACATAATGTTATGCTTATAAATAATGCCTTCAGATTTCTGACAAAAGAATAGGATTTTCAAAATAGGATTTTATACCCAAACTAGCAATTAAATATTAGAGATGAATAAGGCATTTTTTTTCAGACACACAAATTCCCAAACATTTTACTTCTTTTTTTTTAAATATTTTTTTTTTAGTTCTCTGCAGACACAACATCTTTGTTTGTATGTGGTGCTGAGGATCGAACCCCGGCCGCACGCATGCCAGGCAAGCGCACTACCGCTTGAGCCACATCCCCAGCCTGACATTTTACTTCTTATACATCTTTTAAGAAAGCATCTTGGGCTGGGGTTGTAGTTCTGTGGTAGAGCTCTTGCCTAGCATGGGTGAAGCACTGAGTTTGATCCTCAGCACCAAAGAAAGAAAGAAGGAAGGAAGGAAGGAAGGAAGGAAGGAAGGAAGGAAGGAAGGAAAGAAAGTTAAATTCTTTTAAAAAAATAAAGGAAGAGCTTTCTTTTGACAAAAAGAAAGCTAAAAATGCTCTATTAAATAAATTAAATTAAGAAAGGAAAAATAGGATTTATTACTCAGTGGATCTAGGATCTAAAATGAGAGAGAAGAGGAAATCATTGATAGAGAATACAACAAAATCTACAAGGACTTCAACCATATAGCAGATCTAGAGAATAAAGAGCTCGAATATTGGCAGAGGTTGGAGAGGGGCAGATTAATGGAAAAGGGAAATAGAATGGATATATTATTTCATGTATTTGACCAAGTGGAGAGAACATTAGAGGCTGGGAAGAGTTAGGCATCAAATAAAGATATGCAAAAACAAATAAAATAAGTCAATTAGAAATTAAAAACAGGAGTTTAGGGGAAAGCAGGGGTGAGTAGGCAGAGCAGACAGAGTACAGAGGATTTTGAGGGCTGTGCAACTGCTCTATACGATATTATCATGGTGGACACAAGTCATTACACATTTGTCCAAACCCATATAATGCACAGTGTCCAGAGTAAATTTTAATGTAAACTGTGGAGCCTGGGTGGTACTGATGTGCTGGCAGACCTACCACCATGGTGGAGATGCTATTCATGGAGGAAGCTGTATATGTGTAGGGCAGGGGGTTATAAGAAATCTCTGTGCCTTCTCAAATTTTCTGTGAACCTAAAACTGCTCTAAGGACCAGTTTATTTGAAAAACAAGGGCTTTTGATTGTGTCCAGGGAGAAAACAATTATACTACAGTTGTACTAGTATATAATACAACACCTACATATTCCTAATTCCTAATAATTCTACTTTAACTATTGATTTAACAAAAAAAAAAGAGTAGATTTATTGAGAGGATGGGGGTGGGGCACAAGAATGCTAAATCAACTATAATTTACATCACCTGTGATGTCTTACTTTTGTATTCCACAGATACCATAATAATCAGCTAGAGATATGAAAGAAAATAAAAAAGAAATAACTAAAAGTCTAGAAAGGATAGGAAAGGCTTTGTTTGTTGATTTGTTTAAGTCATTTACCGCTACTGGATTTTTTAAAATTTTTGAAAAATTTAAACAAAATTAAAAAGACAAAAATGTTTAAATTAAGACTTTTCTGAGACATGAGGTAAGATTAATTAGAACAGGAACTTTAAGTTTTTAACACAATTTAAATATTTTAACTTGTCACATTTATCATCTTTCTAAATAGGTTAATCAACATCTTACCAAAGTGACTTTAATATCCTGACTCTCATGGGGAGGGGTGTGATTTTGCTCACAGGGGATGTCTGGTAATGTTTACAGACATTTTTGGTGTCAGAAATAGGGAAGAACAGAATGCATCTAGTGGGTAGAGGCCAAGTTCACTGCTTAGCATCTTGTAAGGCACAGGATGGCCCCATAAGGAGGAATTATCTAGCCCTAAATGTTAATAGCGCTGGCTGAGAAGCCCTGCTGTGGGGCTGCATTGATGTTTTGTTTATTTGTTTGTTTGTTTGGTTGGTTGGTTGGTTGGTTGGTTGTTGTTGTTGTTGTTTTAGTGCCAGGGATTGAACCCAGGGGTGCTTAACCACCAATCCACAACTCCACCCCTTTTTAAAATATTTTTTTTTAGAGACAGGGTCTCGCTGAGTTGTTTAGGGCATTGCTAAATTGCTGAAGCTGGCTTTGAACTTGTGTTCCTCCTGCCTCAGTCTCCAGAGCAGCTGAGATTACAGATGTGCACCACCACACTTGGCTTGCATTGGTTTTTGTTACTAATACTAAATAATAAAAGAAATAAAACACCTAAAGACCAATCTCTAAAGTGAATGTCATGCGTTAGAAATTAATAGACACAGCCAAGTGCAATGGCTCATGCCTGTAATCCCAGGGGCTCAGGAGGCTGAGGCAGGAGGATCCTGAATTCAAAGCCAGCCTCAGCAAAATCGAGGTGCTAAGCAACTTAGTGAGATCCTGCCTCTAAATAAAATACAAAATAGGGCTGGAGATGTGGCTCAGTTGTCAAATACCCCTGAGTTCAATCCCTGGTACCCTCCCCCAAAAGAAACTAATAGACATGTTTACTTTTCATTTGTTATGGTATAGTTCAACAATTTTTAAAAGGACTAAAAATCCCTTCATATTAGCACATTTTTCATGCACTTTCAAAGGTTTTATTGAACTTTCACTATATATGTATATTTTTTTAACTGTGGTGTTGAAATAAACTCCGAACTCATTTTTGAAAGTGAAATAGACTTTTTCACTTTGGACTTGCCTTTTTCCCCCTAGTGCTTTCTCTAGGTTTAAACAGCAAAACTCAAGGTCATCTTCATTTCTTTTCTTTGAATGGAGGCTTGCATCTCTTCTTGTTTGTCTGAAATAGGTTTTTATAATGTACAAATTCAAGTAGCTGCCTTGCTGGTAGGACTGCTTGTGAGAAGCTCTGTACAGACTCTCCCAGTCTTTCTTCATCTGAAGAGACTCTTTCCAAATTCATTGCCTATGATTCTGAGGCTGTTTTTCTCTTCTACTTGGTGATCCAGTATTTGCAGTTAGAATGCTATGCTCTATTTCTCTTCCATCTTGAGCCTCCTGGTTTGCTGTCAGTGGGTTATGAAATCCATCTGTGTTTGGAAGTTGCTAATGTTTTCTCTCTTTCACTCACTACTAGATGTCATTATTTCAATTCTCTTCCTTATGACCCCCAAGCATATCTTGAAACTGTTCATAATTAGCATTCTATAAGAAATTAGAGTGAGCTGCTTTGATATTAACCTTTTTTTTCCATGATCATTTTTCAGGTAGACTTTATTCCTAATATCTTTTTTGTTTATGATGGTTTTTTTGGTTTATTCCAGTGCAGAAACTTTTATTGGACCCTTATGGGTATTACACATCTTTCATTTTTTTTTGCATAACACAACTTCATTTTGTTCATTATTGATTCTCTTCTTTCTGTTCTTGTTGAAATTTTTATTTCAAACTATTCATTGTAGCAAGACAGTAGAATGATTACAAGCTCTGGAACCAGACTTCAGAGTCTTGATGTAAATCTTGGCTCTATAACAGGTAGCTATGTGACTTTGGGTAAGTTATTCAGCTTCTCTGGGTCTCGTGTAAAATGAAAATAATAGTTCCTACCTTTAGAGTTTGTTGTGAGAATAAAATTAGTTAATATATGTAAGTTACATAAAACAATGTCTGGCACTATATATGTATATGCTAGACATTGCTATGTATTTTGTAGATAAATAGATATGCTTACACTCTGCTGTCTTCCAACTCTTCCTAAAGGACCACCTGCTAAATGAACTGAGCAGTTGAGATTGACCAGAGTTCATTAGCCAACCTATAAACTTAGCATGAGAACCAGTAGTATATTTAACACTTTCAAATGAGGTTGCTATTTCCCCAAAGTTTAGCATAAAAATCTCACTGAGTCACTTCAACTATATGAAATGGTAGTAATATATTTTGTGGTCTCATCGAGTATTCTAGACTAAGGATCTGAATGAAAACCATAAATACTAAAAAAAATTATTATTAAGCATCTAAAACTATCTCTAACTTTCCTATTCATTAGTGTGTTTACATTCAAATAATAATAAGATAGCCAATCTTATATAGTACATTAATAAAATGAAAAGTGATTATAATTGATAAAGGAAGAAATGTAGTGGAACACACACACTGCTGGTGGATTATAGTAGGTGTAAGCTCTACTTTTAAAGTAGTGTGTGTAAATAAAGGTTAAGATTTTTCATGCTCTTTGGATTAATAGTTTCTTATCCAGGAATCTACTCTAAAAAAAATAATGCAAAATTGTGATTTGCATTGCTAAGATGTCCACAGCACTGTGTGTAATAATGAAGAATGAAAAATGTCCTAACAAGCAGAGGCTCTTATAGTCTAAGACTTAAGAGACTTATTACACAGGGACACTTCTATGACCTTCTGATAGATATTAATTGAAGAAAAATATTTAATTCCATTAAAATGATGTTTGCTTAATAAATTGCTTATAAATTTATGCTAATCGTTTATAAGTTATAAGGAGAAGAGGAGGTGTATTTAGGCTCACAGTCCTGATCCAAGGTCCAGGTCCACATCTAAAGATGTCCTTCTTGCTGGCAGAGGCAGTGCGGGGGATCATGTGGCGAGAGACAGGAAGAACTTATGCTCGACTTAAGTGAAAAAAAAAATATATATATATTATGCAAAAAAATTATATGATGCCGAGTGTGGTGGTGCATGCCTATAATCCCAGTAGCTCAAGAGGCAAAGGCAAGAGGATCTTGTGTTCAAAGCCAGCCTCAGCAACAGGGAGACACTAAGCAAGTCAGTAAGACCCTGACTTTAAATAAAATACAAAATAGAACTGGGCATGTGGCTCAGTGGTTAAGTGCCCGAATTCAAATCTGGTACCAAAAAAAAAAAAATTATATGATGCAACTAGATTATTAAATACTTAGGAAAAATATAAAGAAAAGATGTTTTCTATGTTAACAGAGTTTGCTTTTTAGTTGTCAGGTTTTAGGCGATTTTTTTCTCTTGCTTTTTAAAAAGATTTTTTTTGGTACGTACATACATTATGAAAGAGTAAAGTCCTCCTCTTTTGCAATTGAATGGGAAGGAGAGGAATTTGCCAGATTTGGTAGAATTTTTGAAATGCAGAGAAGCAATGAAATTGACAACAGCCTGAGAGCAAAATGAACCCATCTGCTACAGACAGCCAGTATGAGCTGAGACAGGACAGCTCAAATGTGCCAGGAGATAGACAATGTTTTGTAAAAGTAGGAACTGCAGCACAAAAGTAAGTGAGACAACTAAGTTATCATGATTGAATACTTTAAACTATTTTCAATGGCAGTATAAATGGAGGATTCTTACTTTTATTATTTTCTGTGATAATTATAATGAATAAAGCAAGAAAAATTTTCTAAGCTGTCTTGGGAATCAAAGAATAAAATATCAAAAGCTTTTGGGAAACACTACTGTCTGAACTGTCAGATGACAGGCACCTGAATTTAGGGCAAAGACTTTTCATCCAGAGATCCCTGAAATAGGTGATTCACCCAGATCATAGAAACGAAAGCCAGTTAGAACATTCAGGTTGTGATGGGATGTTTTAACTACTATTTGCACCTGTTGTAGTTCTAGAAATTGGGGGTGGTAGGGTAGTGGGGGGCAGGGTTCACAGGGACTTGTGGGGATTGAACCCAGGGCTTCTCACATACTAAGCACGTGATTCACCACTGAGCTACATACCCAACCTGGTTCTAGACATTTAAAAACAAAAAATCAACAAGAACAACTGTAATGAAGGAACCAAACAACAACTAAGAAAACATTTCCACTTTAGAGAGAGCTTTAAGCACTTTTTATAAATCAAGTTTGTTTTCAACTGTTTTTCAATATAATGATCATTTTCTAAAGGTTACAAAGGAAGTTTGAGAAGTTGTGCACCATGATTAGATCCCAAAGCCATCAGAGTGAAAACTCTAATCAGCTTTGCTCCTTCCTTCAGTCTAGGGTCATATCTGTAGCTTCCACAAGGGGCAGGGATTTACATCCTTGCCATTCGCCTATTCGTAAACAATGCCTCAAGGAGGCATTATACAAAAGATCATGTTCCTTTGGGGCTGTTCACTGTGACTGTGGCTGAAGGATTCTTTCCAGTTACCCATCCAGATGGAATTTGTGGCAGCTTAGTAGCCTGAATGCTGAAATGAGAAAGTATAAAATATTAAATCTCTATGTGTCCATGTGATTTCCACTTTGATCTTCGTTTTTGATTATGCAATTAATAACATCTGCGACTATCTGAGCCTGGTGCTCCAGGGGTAGATACTTCCCCATTATTTTAGTCCTAAATTCCTCATTCAATTTAAAAAGAATCCACAGTGTGAGACTTAGCCTCAGCATTCATCCTGCCAACAAAGTAGTACATTGAATAACTGTTTTTATTCTATGATGTTTCAGGAATTCGACCAAGATGAAGACTGCAGTCATTCCTTTTTGGTTAGTGAAGAAGGAGATCTCAGGGGTGAAGGAAAAGACTGGTCACCCAGGACAGAAGGTATCCAACTTCTGTCCTTAATATGTTTACAAAGATAATATTGATTATTTGGGTTTCTCCCCCAATTTCAGAAGTACTGAGTGTAACTTTGAAAATATAGAAAAGCACAAGGTGAAATAAAAACCACTCATGATTCTGTCCTTTGGTACATACCTGAATTAGTGAGTATTGGCAAGTTACCCCTATCTAAATGGGCAAATCTCTCTGGCTCCCTGCCCCACTTTGGTGCCAGGAATTTTAAACCCAGCAGAACTTAACTACCAGGCCACATCCCCAACCCTTTTTATTTTTCATTTTGAGACAGGATCTCACTAATTTGCTGAGGCTGACTTTGAACTTGTGAGATCCTCCTGCTTTAGCCTCCCAAGCTGCTGGGATTATAGGCCTGGCTTCCTGGCTCTTCTCTTTAGTCCATTCAACTCCAGTTCAGTCTACCATTCTCTGTCCCTTTCCTTTTTGTCTAATTTTGACATAATTTCCCCCGTTTCTTAACAGCTCCAGGAATCTGCCCTCTTCTAGAGCCCATCATTTCTCCATCAGCCGTGGTCCCTGAGCTATTGTTCCTTTTGAGGGGAAGGTGGGAGAGTGAGCCTGTGAGGCTTTATTTTTTCATAATAACACCTACTTCAAATATAATACCCTGCAATATCCCTATGTGCCCTTTGTAGACCACAGGTATTTGTAGATTCTTGCTCCAGAAGAGTCACCAACTATTTATCTATAACCTTCACAAATTAAATGATTATTTGAACTGCTCCAATTTCTCCCTGGAAATTTTCTGGTTTCTAAGTCTAACACTCCAGGGAAGCTGCTCTCTCTGATACCTGTTTTTCTCATCCCTTTGCATCTGAAGGCTGCAGCTCTTTCCTTGCTCCATCTCCTTCAATCCCTTGTACCTGCTGCCCTCTGCTGGTCTGCTTCCTGCCTCCCTCAAATTCATTTGGACTCTCAGGCTGAGGGCTGAGAAAAATTTTGCAATAGTTAATATATGAACACCATTAAGCCTGGAAGAGGTTATTAAAATAAGCAATTCTTGGTCCCCTTCCAAACAGTCCTTGTGGTCTGCCTTTGATGTCCATTGACTTCAAAACCAAGTCCTCAGAAGCCTAATGGTGTCCCAAGGCACCTTCCATTTATTCTGCTTAACTTGGAGAGGACTTGCCATTTATGGTAAAAGCTATTCTTTTCAAATTGATCTATAATACTTCCGGTTTCACAATGGAATCATAACACTTTGGCAGCATCTCCAGTGAGCTTGTGCAGTTTTAAGCTTTCATAAGTTGGGTTATAAATTTCCAAGAAATGATGATCTTTCTTATGAAAATTGAAAGGAAAGCGAGGAACCAGGAGACAGGCGTGCAAGAAATGAAAGACAGAGACCAAGCAGAGATACTCACGAGAGTTTATTTGTCAAAGCTGACCAATAAAGTCCATCTCTTCATAGTCAGAGAGAGGAAAATAGGCTTGGGGTTCAGGACTTTTATGGGGGAGGCTCAGGAATCAGAGCTGGGTGGGTCCTAATGTGGCCGTAAAGGGTTGGGTTGATATGAGGGAATGGTGAGTCTTTCTCAGAAATCCCCTTGGGTGGGAAAGCAAAATTTTTCTTAAAATGGAGACTGTCACTTAAGACAGACATCCAGATGCTAATCAAGGACATTACAAAAATTCTCCTTGGAGTTGATAGATTTTGGTTGAATTAGTACCTCTTTTCTGTCCCAAAGTCAGAATGAAGAGATTCTTTGAGTATTGTTGTGCATTTTTATCTTAAATGTCATGTATGTCTCTTTAAATATCAATTTAATCTCTTTAAATACCAATTACATGTCAGTTCTAGCATGCCCAATTATTAATGTTCAAAATGCTCCCATACTTTATGAACATCTTATACATACACCATGTGTCTGTTTATACATATTTAGTCATTTAATTCACATCTCTTCATCATATTATCCAACAAAAGGGAACATCATTAATTAAAATACATATAAACTCCTAAAGTTTGGATTACTTCATAGTCCTCAACATTCTGCATGAAAAGCTTTAGTAATTCTCACAGAATGCATTTGCTTTATTACGGGTTAGAGAGGATAACATGTAAAATACAATTTACAGGCAAAAATCCACCTTTTCCTTTATAGAAGAATCTACCTGCCTTTCTCAATCATATATTTTTTCCAGAAGATAGCATGCACAGACCTTGTAGACTAGAAATTGAGCTGTAAACTTACTGTTTTCATGAGAAAATAAGAACCTGTTTCCTAAAATTACTGACCTTAATTTAAAATCTTTTTTAGCCAGGCACATGTCTGTAATTCCAGTGGCTCAGGAGGTTAAGGCAGGAGGATCATGAGTTCAAAGCCAGCCTCAGCAAAATCGAGGCACTAAGCAACTCAGTGAGACCCTGTCTAAATAAAATACAAAAAAGGGTTGGGTATGTCGATCAGTGGTTAATGCCTCTGAGTTCAATCCCTGGTAACCATAAACAAACAAAAAAAAACTTTTTTTAATACGATATAAATATGTCAGGATTCTTAGTTTCAGGAACAGAATTAACCCTTAGTTGGATTAAAAAGTGGAGCTGGGGTTGTGGCTCAGTGGTAGAGTGAGCATGTGTGAGGCACTGGGTTCTAATCTCAGCACCACATATAAATAAATGAATGAAATAAAAGTCCATCAACAACTAAAAAATTTTTTAAAATATAAAAAAGGAAGAACTTTTTAAAGATGTGAGAAAGTTCATAAATCATTGAAAAATCAGAGAGAAATGTCTCAGTCCTCTCTGGCTGCCATAACAAAGTACCACAGTCTAGGTGGCTTAAATAGCATTTATATTCTCATAGTTCTGGAAACTGGGAAATCCGAGATTGGGGTTCTGGCAGGGATCAGCTTCTGGTAAGGGGCTCTCTTTTTCGTCTACAGAAAGCTGCTTTTCTCTCATGTGGTCTTTCCTCTGTCCACACAGAGTGAGAAAGCAGGAGTAGGAAGGAATGAGCTTTCTGGGATCTTTTCTTATATAGACACTAATTCTATTGGATCAGGGCCCCATCCTTATGACCTCATGCAACCTTAGTTTCTTCATCAGAGGCCCCATATCCAAATACAGCCCCACTGTGGATAAGGGATCAAGCGTATGAATTTTGGGAGGACATAAACAGTCCATAACAGGAAAACTCTGGATTGGACTATCAGGAAGAATTTCCATAACTATATTTCAAGCCTGGTGGCTATTGCCTCAAGTCATACTGCCTCTGCCATAGCCCCAAAGATGCTCCTACTACTAACCAAAGACTCTTCTCCCTCTACTGACGCCCACTTAGCACAGAGGATTTCCTGTACATTGTCATTTTCATGCAATCCATGTGCCCTAGTCTCTCAAGTAAGCTTTCTGAACTTACAGGAATGTGGAAGATAGAATTTTAAAATAATCTATGTTGAGATTCACAAATTGGGAAATTATCAAAACATGGAAAGAATGTGGAAGCATGTTGAACCTTAATACTCATAACCCAGATGGATATGTGCATCAATTTAAACAGAAAAAAGGAACATACATGGAAGTAAGACCTCTCTTGAGACAATAATTTTTCTGCATTGGAATAAGTTAGGCTGAGTTAGATTGCAAGTTTCTATTTTAATAAAAATGGCTTTAACAAAAAGTTAGTGATCATTTTCTGAGTTTTAATGAACATCATTTTCTCTTTTTCTATGAAGCAAATGTGTTTCTGCCTTTGTTGAAATGTTGCCTTTTAATTTCTCTCTATGGTAACATTTTCTGGCAAGTTAATTTACACTTCCTTATGTGAAAAATGCGCTTGGCCATGATAAAACAATCAAGTGCTTCATTTTAACCTATGACAAAACATCATCTTTCCTGACCTACTGGATAGGTTCAGAGGCCTTATTCATGGCTCCTTGGCCATTCATGATATTCAAGAAACAGATCCAAAGGAATATTCATATGTTTCTAAAAGACTTCAGAGTCAGTACATTTTTCCTCCTATTTTGGACCAATAATTAGGACAACAGCCATTCTCTTAACAATTTCTAAAAAGTCAGATATTTTCTATACTTGCTTATTGTATCTTTGTTCCTTGGTTTTAATAGGAAATCAGTCAATTGGACTTTTTGAGTACCTTAAATTTGCTTGAAAATGTTCTGGATTTATAAGTACATTTTAAAATATGTGCTCACATGAACACACTCAGTTTTCTAGCTTCCACAGTAAAGCACTGAGTGTGCCTAACCTTTGTCTCAGAACATCCTTTACATTGACAGTTTAGATATTTGGAATGTATCCTGTGTGTTTTTCTCACTCTAACATGTCAGCTAGGTTTTCACACTCGAGGATGACTGCAAAACTGTTATGAAAGACATACATCTTCCTTTCAAGTTGAAGAGTGACCTTCAGCATGCCACACAACTCATGGTTATCATTTTCATTGTCTCTAAAATGAAGGGCTTGGATCAGATGACCTCTAAATTCCTTCCAGCTCTACAATTCCAAGTCCTTCATTGGTGTGGTAAAAGGATCTTTGAAAAGTTAAAAAAAAAAAAAGACCCTTCATTTTTAGGGAGGCATTTCTTGCTATTGTATAATGTTAGAAAACACATAGTCAAGTTGTTCTGTCTGATTAAACATGAAGGAATTTAAAGCCAGATACATTTTGATGATACCACAAAATATATTGGATGACAAAGACAGTAAATACCATTATCATCTGCCTGATTGTAAGTAAAACTTTGTCCTTTGGAAAATTTTTACTTTCTTTTTGCATTAGTCTCATTAAAAGTCACAGGTATGAAACTGAACAATAAATATGCTGTCATGCGGAGTGTGGTGGTCCAACACCTATAATCCCAGCACCTTGGGAGACTGAGGCAGGAGAAGGACAAGTTCGATGCCAGCCACAGCAATTTAGAGAGACCCTGTCTCAAAAAAAAAAAAAATAAAAATAAAAATGAAAAGGACTGGGGATGAAGCTCAGTGGTAAAGCTCCCTTAGATTCTATTCTATCCTCAGTACAAAAAAAAAAAAAAAAGTCACTATGGTGGTTCGTATGCATTAGATAAATATCAAAAGTCCTTTAAAAACAATAAAAATATACTAAATGAGATGATGATAGCTATGAGCGACTTTCCAGGAAGTGGCAGAGGAGGCATGTTGACCCAGATCTTTCTGATGCACTCCCTTCCCTTATTCTCCTTGTGATACTTCATCCCTAGCATCCTCAGTCAGCGGAGCTTATAAAACAGTTGATTGTCAGGCATGCGCAGAACAAACACATGCAAAAGACTGAACGTGAGACAAGCCCCTCCTCACACTGGTACCACGGCACTGGCTATCCCTCTGCATTCTTTGCTTTCTTCTCATCTCTACTAGGGCCATAGCCCCATGTTGTTTATTTCTTTATCTTCATCTCAGAGCCTTGGGCTTGGCATATATTTAACAAGTCTGTCAGATGGGAAAAAGTGAATGATTGAACAAACCTTAAAGTACTGGTAAAATTTTAGAGTGATCCACACTATTTTTCCCCCACACTAGTTTTTTTACATAAATTTGCTAAACATGATATTGCAATGAGCATTGATTCTACAAGTTGAAACTTTCCACTTAAGGGTTACACTGAGAATCATTCTGTGGAATTAAATGGGAGATGAACAAAATTACTTTGGGGCTATATAAATTCTCTCAGTTCATTCTCCCAGCAGTCCTGGGAGGTAGGTGTCATTGGTTACACTTTACTGAAAACCGTGTTTTCTCCACCCAGGAGATAGTGCTGCTCATCATAAAACAGTATTTTACATCTGGAAATTTTTATTATACAGATTTTTTGCTTTTTTCAGTACTGAAGATTTAACCTGGAGTGCTTTACTACTGCACTACATTTCTAGTCCTTTTTAGTTTTTGAGACAGTTCTCCCTAAATTGCCCAGGATGGCCTGGCATTTTTGATCCTCCTATCTCAGCCTCCTGAGTCCCTGGAATTACAGGCATGTGCCACTGAGCCTGGCTCCGATTTTTTGCTCTGTAAGTAAGCATTAGTTTAGGACTTAGCATATGCTGGACAAGAAAGATACAAAAATGGCTAAACCTCAGACCCTGGTTAAAGTCTGTTCTTCCAATTACCACTGGAATTCAGTACTTTCTTTGATCGTACATCTCTATAGGTGTGGAGATTATTGTGACTTTTCCAAGAGATGTCAATCATCCCCAAGAAATGAGCCAAGAAGATTCGAAAGAATGCAGGTAAGAAATATCCTTTGAGGTGTTTGATTTGAATTTAAGTAGGAAGTGATGATATTTATGTGGCAACCTACAATTTTCAGTAATTCAATCCAAAACAATGCTCTAAAGCAAAGGTCACAATAACTATTATGTGGCAGGGGTCAAATAATAAATATTTCAGGCTTTGTGGGCAATTATTTCTGTGGCAATGATTCAACTTTGCAACTGTTACTTGAAGGCTGCTGTAGACAATATATTAAAAATGAGTGTATCTGTGATCCAATTAAAGCTACAAGAACAGGCTGAAGGTCAGACCAGGCCCCAGGGCAATAGTTTGTTGAACCCACTTCAGAAAAATGCTATCCGAAATGTGGGTCTTAATTGTACAACCAGTTCATGATAAAATCCGTATAGAACTTGAGGGTAATTATTTAAAAAGTTATTTAGCAATTTGACAATAAAATCTTAGATTCATTGATCAGATGATTTTTTAAAAATTGGGGATGATTTTCTGCAAGTTTTTTATTTTTCTTTCATTTTTGTAGTAATTTATTTTTATTATATTTTACAAAAGTATCGTTCCACAATGGATTGGAAAATTTAAAAATTGGTCCTTTACCAAAGACAGTTTGAGAAGCATTGATCTGGTTAATGCTTTTGGAGACAGAAAGCACAGCTCCTGCACCTGCCCTCTGGCTCTGATTTCTCTGCTTCAGGAAATAAAGACTAAGAAAAACTGAAGTGGACTGGAACTGAGTCCATTCAGGTTTTTGTTCTAGGTACAAAGGGTAGAGAAAGTGGGGAGTGGGTCATAGTGTGGAGAGACCTTGTCCTCTCAGGATACAGCCATTCTACTCAGCCACCACATTTGGAAATAGTTCTCCAAACTTTCCAGTAAGATCAGACTGGCCTGAGAATGGGAGTTCAGGGAGACATAATGACAAATACCGGAGATAATCAACTGAAAAGGAGGAAGCTATATCTTGGCTCTCAGCTTTAGAGTTTTCAGTCCATAGTCACTTTGGCTCTGTTGTTTTGGGGCCTGTAGTGAGGTAGTCCATCATGGCAGGGAATGCATGGAGAAAGGGCTACTCACCTCATGTTGGCTAGGAGGCAAAAATAAACATGTCCCCTCCCAGTGGCCTACCTTCTTCCCACTAAGCCCAGCCTCCGAAAGATTCTACCGTCTCCCAGTAGAACCATAGGCTAGTGACTAAGCCTTTAACACATGAGCCCTTGGGAGATACTCCAGAGCTAAACTATAGCAGTGAATGGATTCTAAATCAAACTATGTCTCCCCTTTTAGTCAGATAACCTCAGTGCATCAAGAATGGGCACAGGCAAATTCTGTTTCTCTCCCAAATGAAATCGAGATGGTGGACCTCAGGACAAAGATGCTGACCATGGAGTCTTTACTTCCAAAGAAAGAAGAAAGTTCCAAGGATCTCTGTGATGTGAACTTGGACTTTTTGTTGCCCAGACGTTGCTTAGAACCAGACATCTCTAAGACTATAACCAAGGAAAGGGCTCCTCATTTTCTGAAGGGGCAGCAAAGAAAATTAGAAGGTAAGTTAAACATTTAATTCCACATGATTGTTTTGTTATTTTGACCAATAAATATTTATTTATTATACCCAGAAATTATTATAAATGCTGAAGGTATAGCAGTAAACAAGACACAATAACCCTGTCCTTGTGCAATTCACATTCTTATGGGGGTTGGGTAGGAGTAGGGTAGACAATAAACTAGTAAACAAGTTAAATATATAGAACATTAGATGATGGTAAATGCTATGGATAAAAAGAAGTGGGCAAGGGGAATGTAGTCTGGGTAGCTTCTAAACTGACACATTTATTATTCTCAGTTCTAGAGACTGGGAAGTTCAAGATCAAGATGTCAGAAAATTTGGGGTCTGGTGGGGTCTCATTTCCTGATTCATAGATGGTACCGTCTTGCTGTGCCCGCTCGTGATGGAAGGAGCAAACAAGCTCACTTGGCCTATTTCATAAAGGCTAAAACCCACTCCTGAGGGCTTCCCCTTCATGACCTAATCAGTCCCCAAGGCCCACCTCTTAATGCTGTCTCTTTGGGAGTTAAGAATTTGAGGGGAACACAGACATTTAGACCATAGTAAGAAGTTTGACATTTTTAAATAGGGTGAATGAGGGATCATATCATTGAGAATGTAACTTGAACAGATAGTTGAAGAAGAAGAGGAAATGGGCTATCTTTATGTTTCAGGGGAAAATATTCCAGGGAACAAGTAGAACAGTGTAGCTGGAACAGAGTGAGAGGGGGTGAGTATGAGGAAAAGAGATTTGAACTGTAATGAAGTGGGTGCAGATTATATAGGGTCACCTAGTACATGAGAAGAATTATAAGTGACCCGGGGAGATAGCTGAGAGTGATCTAAAATGCAAGTTTAAACAGCCTTTTAAAAGATGCTTTTAAAATAGGTACAGCGTGACCAATTATATCTTATAGTTCTATCTTTGCTAAATTATGCACAGTCTGGTTATGAATCCCCAGTTTAGATTACATATTAGTACTTATTTTTCTCTCTTCTTTATCTTCTATCCTGGATTTCAAATTTTCCATTTCCTATTTTCTCTGGACTCCATTTTGGGTAATTCTATTTTTACAAGTCTTCCAATTCACTATTCTTCAGCATTACCTAATTCTTCAGCATTACCTAATTCTTCAGCATTACCTAATTCTTCAGCATTACCTAATCTGCTGTTAAATCCATCCATTGATTTTTTTCTCCAACATTTTATAATATTTTCCAAATATACAGCAAGTTGAATTTTTTTACACTGAATACTTGTATATTCATCACCTAGATTCCACATTTAACATTTTATTTTGCTTTATCATATATCTGATCCATCTTAATTTTGTTGCATTTAAAAGTAAATTGCAGATATCAGTATACTTTTCCCCAAAATGTCAGGATGATTGTTATTAATTAGAGTTCCATATATGTTTGAAGATTTTTTTTTTTCATTTGGAAGTATACATTGATGTGCTTTAATTGAGTATTTACAAGCTCATATTGTCTGTGAAACCCAAAGTCTTAGCAAGATATAGAGCATTAACATGAATCCCAAAATGTTCTCTCATGCTCCTTCCCATTCTATACTAAGCCATTACCCCAAGATAACTACATTGTTTTTTTTTCCACCACAGATAAGTTTTGCCTGTTCTAAAATTTCCACATAAATGGAATTGCATAGCACATATTCTTTTATGTGATCCTTTTTTCATTTAGCTTGACATTTTTGAGATTCTTCTAGATTGTTATATATACTACTATGAATTTGCCAGGGGATAGGGTAGCTATATGTTTAAGAAATGGCCAATCTGGGTGCGGTGGCGCATGCCTTCTGAGACAGGAGGATGTGAGTTCAAAGCCAACCTCAGAAAAAGAAGGCGCTAAGCAACTCAGGGATACCCTGTCTCTAAATGAATACAAAATAGGGCTGGGGTGTGGCTCAGTGGATGAGCGCCCCTGAGTTCAATCCCAATTACCCGCTGCCCCACGCACACACAAAGAAATGGCCAATATGTTTCTGAAGTAGTTGTACCATTTTATATCCTTGTGAACAATCAGTTGCTTCACATTCCCACAAACATTTTTGTTGCCTGTCTTTTTTTTTTATTATTTTTTAGTTTTAGGTGGACACAATATATTTATTTATTTATTCTTACGTGGTGCTGAGGATGGAACCCAGTGCCTCACGCATGCCAGGTGAGCATGCTACCATTTGAGGCACATCCCAATCCCTGTTGCCAGTCTTTTTAACTTTAGCCTCTCTGGTAGATGTAGAGTGGCATCTCATTGTGGAAGTCATGATATAAAATGGTAATCCTTTTTTTTTTTTTTTTTTGGTACCGAGGATTGAAGCCAGGGTCACTTAACCTCTGAGCCACATCCCCAGCCCTTTTTATATTTTTTAATTTAAGAGAGGGTCTAGCTAAGTTGCTTAGGGTCTCACTAAATTTTTGAGGCTAGCTTTGAACTCACGAGCCTCCTTTCTCAGTCTCCCAAGCCACTGGGATTACAAATATGTGTGCTACCACCCCCAGCAGACCCATTCATTTTTTAATTTAATTTTTAGTTTAACAATTATATTTCAATTTTTAAAGTTCCATTTGTTTCTTCTTCAAATATGCTTTGTTCATTTTTTGAGAGTTTCATTTTGATTTCATCTTTATTTTTTATCTTAATTTTTTTTCATCTTTAGTATCTTTAAACATTTAAGACATTGTAACTGTATTGTATTTGGTGATCCCCAAATCTGAAATCACTGAAGGATCCAAATCTGTTATTTCCAGTTTCCATTGATTTGAACTATTGTTGGCTCTTTTCTTTTCTTTCTTTCTTTCTTTTGAATACTTGAAAGTCTTTATTGTGAGCTCATATCTTATTGGCATTTTTCCTATGGAAATCTTGAGCGTCTACACTGAGGATGCTTTCCATGAAAAGGATATGAGTTTGTATCTGCTAGTTGCCAGGTTCCTTACTGACTTGAATCCTCTTTAGCCTCATTCCTGGATCCCCAAGTTAGTGTAAGAGTCTAAGAACAACCTCCAATTACATGGAGCCCCAAACTTAGTTACAAATATAGAAGCTTTCATGCCAACCTTTCCTCACAATGTGGAAAGGTTGTTGTCGGTGTTTGCTTACCACTGTTGTCCTAAACCCTTTAGCTAAACCACCAGGAACATAATTACCATCCAACAAGTTGCATTAATTGGCTTGTTGAAATTAGGAAGAATGCACTCCAGAGGAACTGTGAGGCATCTTTCCAAGTGAAGGGAAAAAAATATGAATTTTGGGAAAAGGAAGCAGTTTAAGTAAACTTTAAATAAGCGTTGCTTTAACTTTAAAAAATTATTGTGGTAAAATGTACATAACGTAAAATTTACCATTTAGATATTTTCAAGTGTATGGCTCAGTGGTATTAAGTACATTCACATTGTTGTGCAAACACCACCATGATTTACCCCCAGAATACCTTCATCTTGTAAAACTGCAACTCTGTGCCCTCTAAAAATTAGCTCCTTTCCACCTCACTCCTCAAAACCCTTGGTAATCACCACTCTGTTTACTGTCTCAATATAAATTTGACCATTTTAGGTTCTTCATATAGGTTGAATTATATAATTTGTACTCTTTGGGGTCTAGCATTTTTCATTTAACACATGTTGAAGCAGTGATTTGAAACGCTGTGTTTAAAGGTATGAACATCAAGTCTGGACCACAAAGTAGATTCAGAATCTTTTTCCTTGAAATCTACAAAGTTAGCTCCCCATTTGAGCAGCCACTCTTTAGCCTCATACCTTGCCACTTTTCCTCAGCATATGATAAACATTGGCACTACAAAATACCTTCCATTCCCAGAACAAATACTGTTCTTTCTGTTGGAATATTATGCCATCTTTTAGGTCTGACCTTAGATATCACTTCCTCTGGAAAAACTTCTGAGCCCCTCTATGAACAGAAGAGTAGCCATTCCTTTGAACTCCCACAGGGTCCTGATCTTACCAGCAATGTAGCACCCATCATGCTGAATTGTCACTATTTGTTTATGTGCCTGTCTTCCTCAAATTATAAAGGCAAGAATCATTGTACCTCCAAGCACCTCGCATCATACCTAGCACATAACTGTGTATTTTCAAAATGCATGTTGTACAATAATCATTTATTGTGTACCTATGATTGCAAGGCACAAATATCCTCTAATATTATTAAAATCCTATATTTTAGGAATAAGGAAACTTATTCCTAAAATATAAGTGTGTGTCCAGGACTCCTTGTTAGTGAGCTACAGAGGCTGGGTTCAGACTTGGGCTGCCTATCTCTGAAGCCAGTGTGCTTTAGCACCGTGCCAACTTTGTACAGAGTTCAGCTTCTACTTTAGTAGTGATGGGAAAAAATAAGAAGCATATTTAGTCTCAGAGTGAAGATGAATTCAAAGAAAAGGAGGATTAGTTGGTGTAGGCACAAACTGGAGGGGGAAAAGAAAACCTTGAATTTTCACCATTACCCATCTCTACTCCCTTCTTTGCCAAATGCAAAGACAAGTGTTCCTTTATCCCATTTGTGTAATCCATATCAATCAGGACTCTTGACTGCAAGCAAATGAAATCAACTTGGTTAAGTTTAAGAAGAAAAGGAGATTGTTGAAAGTCTTTTAAGCCTGTCAAGAATTACAAAATATTTGGAGAACCAAGCTCATAAAATATGCAGATACTAAGGGAGGTTAGGCAATTGAAGCCACAGCTAAGGCCACACCACAGGAACTGCTGCCCCCTGCTGGACACTGCCACCACTGCCAATGGACATGATCACCAGACAGAATAAATTCACTTGCCCTGGCTTTTGTATCACTTGCTGTTGATTAAAAACCAAATGCTGAGTGGCCAAACTTGGGGTAGGGAGAGCAAGGGTTTAGTGTAATTTTTAGACAGAGGATAGGCCCTGCCTCCACCAGGTTCCTCCAGAAGATTGCCGAACCTAGGAAAATACCTAACTCCTTGTTCTAAAGACATTTACTTACATTTCAGAGTAAAAGTCTTGGTCAGGCCAATATGCCAACCACTTTGTAATACTACTGGAGTTGCATTTCAGGGTTCCTTCCTGTGGTTGCACCCCCCAATACATAAACATCTGGTAAACATATGCCTCTTATCACTTCACCCTGTGAGGAATTTGGATGCTGGGAACTGGTATTTTGATGCACTGTGAGTAATAAATGGTCTTATCTCCGATCCAGAGATATTGCATTTCAGTCAGAATATAGATACAAATATATATATAGATATAGTAGTTATCCCTTATCTATGGGGGAATCCATTCCAAGTCTCCCAGTAGATACCTGAAACAGTATGTATACTGTTTCTTCGTATACATACATACGTATGATAAAGTTTAATTTATAAAAGAGGCACAGTAAGAGAGTAACAATAACTAATAGTAATATAGAACAATAATAGCAATATAGTGTAATAAAATTATGTGAATATGGTGTCTCTCTCCATATCTGATTGCACTGTGCTCACACTTCTTCCTGTGATAGTGTGACATGATACAATACTTATGTGATGAGATGAAATGAGGTGATATGATGTAGGTGTTGTTACAGGACATTAGGCTACTACATCAGGATTACTTGAACACAAGAACTGTGACAGTGTACCTGATGACTGAGATGGCTGGGAAGTGACTAATGGGTGGGAAGTGTATACTGCATGGATGCTGTCCTGCGCAGGACAGAGTATGACCCTGTGAGATCTCATCACATTACTCAGAATGGCATACTATTTAATGCTTATGAATTTTTTATTTCCAGAATTTTCCATTTAATGTTCTCAGACCTCTGCTGACCAGAGAGAATTGAAACTGGGGAAAGTGAAACTGAGGACAAGGGTGAACTACTGTATAAAATAACCCCTCCTGGTGGCAGTTGTCTAAAGTTCTGTATTGTCATTCCATACCCACTTCCTTGTGGATTACTCAGGGAAAAGCTCTTAATTTCTAACACTTTTCTCAGACTTTAGGGTCTAAATTACTCCACTCCCAAACTCTGGCTTATGACAGTGCATACTCTATTACTAAGAATATCCAATTATATTTTTCCTTCTTACAGAGTTTTCTACCTCTGATATGAAATACAGTAGCGGAAGAATCGAGGTAAGATTAGTTTTAGCATTTTTGACTTAATTAAAAAGCAAAGAACTTTGGTTGTTAGGGACAAACTATCAAACAATTCAGAATCAAAAAGTCAGCAATTATAGCTTGGAAAAATAAGAACTCTTATAAATTATAGATTGGCAAATCATTCCTGAGAAAATTATCTCCTTCCTTATACATTGCTTTTCCAAGCAGTTTCCTGTCCTCAGCATAATGAGGCAAGAATTTTTTTCCAGAAATATGTAACTTATTTTTATGAAAACATAAAATATGAAACATAGTACAAAGTTAAAACGATACAAAGGATATACTGTAGAGTGAAAGATCTCTTATGTGACAAGAATATTTCTTTCTTAAAATATTTTTTAGCTGTTGATGGACCTTTATTTTATTTATTTGTATGTGGTGCTGAGAATGGAACCCAGTGCCTCACGCATGCACTCTACCTCTGAGCCACAACCCCAGCCCCAAGAATATTTCTTATACACATTTTCATTTGAAGTAATTTAACCTATATAGGAACTAGGTAATTTTTTTTCAGTGGTGGAAAGATGTTCTAATTCATAAGTAAAGCTTTTGAAAAGATATTTCAATTCTCAAGCTCCCTCACCCTTCTGTATCCAATGAGCTTTTCAGAAAATACTTATATATCAATATTGCTTAGTGTCTTAAAAAGGATCTTGTTTGCCTATAAATTGAGTGGCTGTTACTAGGAAGATATTTAAGCACTGGGAAAATCTGCCTGTATTTCCTAAGTTAATTTTGAGAAACGAAAAAAAAAAAATCCAGACAATAAAACTGGGACCACGGGGCGGGGGTTGTGGCTCAGAGGTAGAGTGCTCGCCTAGCATGCACGAGGCACTGGATTCAATCCTCAGCAACTTGTAAATGTAAAATAAAGATATTGTATCCACCTAAAATTTAAGAATAAATATTAAAAAAAACAAAAAACTGGGACCACACCGCATCTCACCTCCTCCTAATGCCAAAGTCTCTAATCATGTTCCTTTCCCTTCCTTCCTACACATAGGTGGTAATAGAATGAAAATTAAATTCATAGTCTCAGGTTCCACACATGATCCATGCCTATAAATACCCTTATACAATTAGATGTAGAATCTGTATACATGGGAGAAGATCACAGCAAGAAGTACTGAATATTATAGCTTCATGACTACAGACAAGTGTTACACTGACCTCTAGAGGTTGGTAATAATAAAAAACTAGCTTAGCCTGAAAATGGCAAAAAGGAACAAAAAGTTGTCCAGGTTGCTAACATTCAAGTATGAAGCGTAGCACATTTACAAACCACTCTCATAAAAAAAGAAAAAAAAACTCTGCAAAAAAAGATTGACTATTTGTGTTCCATATACAAACTTTGAGTTAGTTAATAATAAAATGATCATTGCTAAAATAGATGCAGCCTCAATTTCTGGCTATTCTCCGTGAAATTTAAAAAAAAACCTTAATTCTTATGGAAAGTAAGAAGAGAACAGAAAATGTTTTAAGAATTAACATTTTACATTGTTGAATAGCTTTCCTTTAAAATGCATAACCGTGAGTCTTTAATTTTTTTTTTAAGTATTGTTTTACTTTAGATCTAAAAATAAAAGCATTGGAAATGAGATTTTAGTGTTCTGGTTTTGCTGGCTTTGATGCTAGGGATAGAACACAGTCCTTATACATTCTAAGTATATCCTCTGGCACACTTCTGGCCTGAGGTTTTAGTTTTTAAAATTGTGATCTCTAGGATAGATATGTTTGTACTTTAAAGGCCTTCCTTAAAAGAGTATTAGAATCTCTACACAAGTCTTTAAACAAGTTAACATAATATTTATTTATGTTTCTACATTCATTATTTTTTTTCTTCTTTTCTTTTAGTTCCCTCTGCCTCCACTGTCACTCTTGCCCATGAGATCTGGTGTCCTCACTCTCCCCCAAAGTTACAAGTTCCCAAAAGAGAGAGAAAGAACTATTTCAAGCCTTACGCCTTTCATACCTAAACTCCCAGCATCGGTCAGTTCATCTGATGAGTTTAGTCCAGCAAACCAGCAGCAGGAAGCCCCACTGAAAAGGTTGGTGGATCAGACTCTCAGGTTTTCTGATAGCTCCATTTGGTCAAGAAACATGTGCTCTTTTCGGAAGTCTGATCATCACAGACAACACCTGGAGGTGGAGGTGAATTGGAAATCCAAGGAAAGAGAAGGATGGGACAACATGGAAATCTCTCTCTTTGAAAAAGGGAAGTCTTTGGTGTCCTTTGAGAATATTAAGGAAGGCAAACTTTCTACAGATAGGGAAAAGGATATTGAATGTCATGGTCCTGAAATGAGAAAAGCAGAAGAGAACCCTCAAGATTTTTCATCAAGAAAGAAAGAGGATTCAGCAGCCAGTAAATCTGAACAAAATGCAGAAACTGTATGTACTGTTCCAAGCAAGCTCCAAGAAGCTCAGCATTCAGAAATAACACCAAATGAGGATGAAGAAGTTAGACATGACAAAATTGATTCAAAAAGCTCTTCAGTATATAAGGGTGAAACAATGAGACCAAGAGATATTTTAGAAGAGTTTACAGCACTTCAAAGCTTGTCCAGTGTAGTCTCCGATGGCCCCTTTGGAAAGCTTCCAGAAGGTCATAATGACATGGGGACAAATGTAAAAATATCAGTGGCAGAAGCAATGAAACCAGAGATGAATGGGCTGGTGCCTCTTATCCACATCACTTTCCCTGGAGATGGAGTCCCCAAGGAAACAGCGATAACCAAGCCAAGCCTCCAAAAAAGGAAGAGCTCTATTCATAACAACAGCTTCAATGTTCTTGCACACCAAGAAAATGACAAACGTAAGATGAAGACCCATAGAAGTAAGTTGGATTCAAAGACCAAGATAAACAACAGGACACCTCACAATTTCATGATTTCCATTCAAGCTTCTATTAAGCCTAATATGCATAAAACTAGCATAAAAACTCAGATTTTCCCTGCATTGGAGTTTGTTGACTCTGGCCCTCAGCAATCATCCAAGTTTCAAAGGAGAATGCCACCATTAGAAAAGAAGCAATCCAGCTATTGGACTCAGAAAACTAAAAAGCAGTCATTTCCTTGCATATGTAAAAATCCAGGAATAAAAAAGCCATGTGTTCCTCTCTCTGTTCAACCAACAGAACCAAGACTACATTACCTAGATCTTAAATATAGTGACATGTTCAAGGAAATCAATTCAACTGCTAACGGACCTGGAATCTATGAAATGTTTGGGACCCCTGTTTATAGTCACTTGCGAGAGGCTGAACGGCATGAAAACAAGTATTACCATGAGATATGTTCAGTTCCATCAGGCAGATGTATCTCCAATAAATGTCGATCTTCACACAGTGAGAGGAACAGCAATAGCAGAGCAAGACTTTCTCAGAAAAGACCACATATTAAACCTCCAAAGCCTTCACTTGGCCTTAAACAAAAGCATAAAAGTTCAATTTCTAAGGAAAAGGGCTGCAAGGCTATAGGTAGCCACTTACAAGACATTGAAAATAGTAATGGTATTTCAGATGCAGATTGGCAGATACACTCTTCAGGAAATGTCTTTCTATCTTCCAAAGATGAAGTTCAGACTATGAACTTGGACCAAACTCCTGAGCAGGTCCCTGAACAAAATGAGTTTCTTCCTGCCCTAGATATATCTATAGTTGAAGAAATATCTATGGAAGAGTCTACGGATGAAGGTGACATTTCCAATAATCAAATCCTTGCCACAAGTCTTAGAGACCTGCAAGAACTTGAAGAGCTACATCACCAGATCCCATTTGTCCCTTCAGAAAACAGCTGGGTCTTGCCCAGTGAGAAGAGTTCTAACAAGTATGCATTTGAAGAAAATAATAATAATGCACCTCTTCATAAAATAGATTCCAGCCAAATGTTAACAAATTATCTTGAGTTTGATAGTGTTTTGGATAACCCCAAAACACTTGGGGGTTTCTCTTTCCAAGAGGAACAAGAAAATGCATCTTCCCAAACATATCAACACTGGGCACATTCTTTGGGTTATGATAGTTTAGCAAATAAGCCAATCACGTATCAAAAACTTGGAACAACTTCAAATGATGCAAATTCAATTTCCCAAGAAATTCTGGACTCAGTAAAGAAAGAAGAATTGACAGATGAACTATTAGGTTGTCTAGCTGCAGAACTGTTAGCTCTTGATGAAAAAGACAATAACTCTTCCCAAATGATGGCAAATGAAACTGATCCTGAGAACCTAAATCTTGTCCTCAGTAGGAAAGGAAATACTACCGAAGAACTGGGCAGAGAGACAACAAATGTCAGAATACAGGTTGGTATAACTAAAGATTCACCAGGGTGGGAAGAAACCTCAGAGACAATCTGGTTCAAACCCTTTATTTTCAAAAGAGGAGTCATAAACCCAAGACAACTAAATAGTTTCTTCAAGGTCTCATTGTTTGGTTGCAAGGTTAGGGTCAAGGTCTCATCCCCTAGGCCAATATTCCTTGCTTCTAGAATTGAGCTTGTCACTACAATGAAGTCACTTGGGATAAGTTAACATAGACAAACTATTTATTTAAATAATGTCTATATTTTACTCAAGAAATATTTTATTCAATAAATAATCTGTACCAGTGAAGCAGCTCACTGCTTCATTCACATGAAGAGTCCCTGCACCTGAGTACTTGCTTTCAGATTGTTCATTCATTTATCACTGATGCCTACTATATTTCTGGCACTGGGCTAAGAACTATGGAGATAGTGGTATCTAATACTCAGCTATTGCTCTCAAGGAGGCATAGCAAAAATACTGAAAAAGAAATTAAAAATTTTACTCAGTATGGGAGTTAACGGTGGAGGGGAGGAGAACAGAATATCAATAGATAGTCAGGTCTTATTTGTTTTGGCTTTAAAGACAGAAACAGTAGATTAAGTTAAAATGCTTTTTACTGAACACTAAGACAGGTTATCTTACACTGTATCCACACTATATCAGCCACTTACAAGACATTGAAAATAGTAATGGTATTTCAGATGCAGATTGGCAGATACACTCTTCAGGAAATGTCAGGTATATTTATTTTAAAAAGCTGAGCAGAGGAACAAACAATGTAAATACCATAGCTAGGTTTATTAATAAGTTACTACATGAAAGTCAGGCACATTGTATTCTCTCATTTTTATGCTTCATAATAGCTCTATAAGTATTGTAGGTAACAGTGCATCCCCATATTGAAGAAACTGAGGTTTAGAAAATCATGCAGCTGGTATATGGTGGAGTCAGGCTGGTTCCAACCCCAGAAGAGATGAAAAAGAAGCATTTTTGGTCCCAATCAGCCCAGTGGAAAAGGGGTCTTAAGTTCTTCAGAGGGATGCTTGTCTCCTGACTTCAGGGGCAGAAGCTCTCAAGGTTTACTGTGAATGAACGTCATTTCTTGGGAATCCTGTTAAAATGTGGATGTTGATTCAGTCTGTCTGGGGCCTAACAGGCTTCCAATAGTACCAGTGCAGCTGGCCTAGAGATCCTCTTTTGAGTGGTAGGGTCTTCAGGATTGTGGGTCTTCAGCTTCTTATGGCTGGTCTTGGACACTTGAATTCCTGTTGAGGCTGCCTGCATATGCACGCATATGTGTGTGAAAGAGACAGAAACTAATGATAGGTGTTTGTGTGTAAATATGTGTTTATATTAGTGTATGTTTGCATATGTGTGTATATTAGTGTATGTTTGTGTACATATATGTGTGCTTGAGTGTATGTGTGCATACTGGAAATAAATGAAGAACACAAAAAGGCTATTTATTCAGAGTTTGCTGTATCAAGGGAGTCAACCACTATTACTTGACAGAGACTCAAAGGCAGGCAGAGGAGAGGGAAGGATTTATAGTGGCTGCAGGTGTGTCTCTCAGTACATATGTGTCTGTGTACATGTGCTATATATGCATGTTTGTATGTTTATAAATAATATAAGACATCCTTCTACAAAGTCTATGAGACAAAATGTGTGGAGATGTGTATAGTTAGTAAGCCTGAAGCATAGAAAGAAGATATTCTTTGTGGTTAGTTTTGTGAAATCTGTGTCTAGAGGTTACCCATGAGCAATGAGAAGAGCTATAGTCAGGTGTGTTTGAAAGGAAGACTCCTCAGTACTCTGCATCCCTTCTCTCTATCCCAACACTCAGAGTTCAATGGTGTCTTTTTGTCTCACTTTCCAGAGGTATAGAAATGGGTTCGGGATATATGACAGGGAAGAGAAATTTCTCAACTCAAATGAAAAGAAGACATTTTCTGAAAATAGTTTAAAGCATGAAGAACCTATCCTGTGGACTAAGGGTGAGATCCTTGGCAAGGGAGCCTACGGCACAGTAAGTTACCATAAAAACTAGAAATCAGAACTCCCTGTCCCTCCTCCACCCCTCTCTCCTCTAACCATCTTCCCCAAGTCCTCCTGCTCACACTCTTACTTCAAATTCAAACACTTTCAGTTGGAAGTAACAAAAAACCAACCCAAACATGCTTGAGGAAAAGGACATTTATTGCTTTATGTATCTGTAAGGTAAGGGGTTGGTCTGGCTCTTGTCACTGGTGATTTCAGGGGTCAAACCATATCATCAGGATCTGGTCACTGTCTCTCTGTCCACCAGGCTCCATGTGGTGGTATAGTGGCCATTTAATTTCTAGCTTTTCATTATTCCACATTCAAGCCCAGGGGAAAGAAATGTCTTCCTTCATTAGTTCCAGATGCTACCAGAAGTTGGCAGAACTCATTGCTGGGTGGAAAAACGAAAAGGTGTTCCTTGTGGTTTGTAAATTTTATAAAAATTTACAACATTTTTATAAAATTTAAAATCTTAGTGGTCTAGATAGTATTTACAAAGACTGACCCCCAAATAAGACCTGCAGAGTCTCTAACTGGGGACATTTCAGGAATCAGTGAGAAGATGGAAAGACACAAAACTCCCTGATATCACATCATGAGGATGACTGCCAAGTCCTGTGTCCTCTCCAGGGAGCTTTAGATCTGACCTAACCCAATTATGTCTATTCATTGAATAGTTTTACCAAACCACCATAGGATATAATCATCATAGACATCTTTAAGGTAAGTAATTTTACTTCAGTTTTACAGGTGACCAAAAAAATGAAGTCAGAAAGATCATACAACTTACTCAGGGGCTGAAAATATAGCTCAGTTGTTAGAATGCTTGCCTTGCATGCACAAGGCCCTAGGTTCAATCCCCAGCACCCCCCCAAAAAAAAAATTACACAATAACAACTTACTCAAAGTTACATGGCTGGAGAATGGTGAAGCCAGGATTCTAGTCAATCCTAGTCATTATGATGTCCATTGTCATGCTTCTTGCTCATCCTTCTCTTGGCTCAACTGAAACAGAATTTGCTTAAATACTCTATATTTAGGTGGAGATGTAGCAACTTAGAAGAACACAAGCTTTTGGAGGAGATGGGAAAGTCAAATGTCACATGAGGCATTTTGTAAACATGCCTTTATGTCATTTAAATTTAATAATCAAGTATTGGTTTGCTTTTAGGTATACTGTGGTCTCACTAGCCAAGGGCAGCTAATAGCTGTAAAACAGGTGACCTTGGATACCTCTGATAAATTGGCTACTGAAAAAGAATACCGGAAACTGCAGGAAGAAGTAGATTTACTTAAAGCACTGAAACATGTCAACATTGTGGCTTATTTGGGGACTTGCTTGGAAGAGAACATTGTAAGCATTTTCATGGAGTTTGTTCCTGGTGGCTCAATTTCTAGTATTATAAACCGTTTTGGACCATTGCCTGAGATGGTGTTCTGTAAATATACAAAACAAATTCTGCAAGGTGTTGCTTATCTCCATGAGAACTGTGTGGTCCATCGAGATATCAAAGGAAATAATGTTATGCTCATGCCAACTGGAATCATAAAGCTGATCGATTTTGGCTGTGCTAAGCGTTTGGCTTGGGCAGGTTTAAATGGCACTCACAGTGACATGCTTAAGTCCATGCATGGGACTCCATATTGGATGGCCCCAGAAGTCATCAATGAGTCTGGCTATGGAAGGAAATCAGACATTTGGAGCATTGGTTGCACTGTGTTTGAGATGGCTACAGGGAAGCCTCCACTGGCTTCCATGGACAGGATGGCAGCCATGTTTTACATTGGAGCCCACCGAGGGCTGATGCCTCCTTTACCAGACCACTTCTCAGAAAATGCATCAGATTTTGTTCGCATGTGCCTGACCAGGTAAGAAACTGAAAGTAGGAAGAGAGAGAGAGAAAAAAAAATACCCAGAGATTCCATGCAACTGACACTGGCCTTATAATTTCTGACCCATTAAAAACGGTTTCATTTATGAAATTAAACAGGGAATGATTTTGTGCTGAAAGTAATCATGACTGAAAGGAAAGTGACCACAACACTTGGAGTGACCAAGAGATCTTTATTGCAGCAGGGCAAAAAAAAGCAAGAGAGGGAGAGCAAGAGAAGGAAGAGAGATCAAGAGAGGGAGACAGAGAGCAAGAGCAGGAGAGAGGGGCCCGGCAGGAGGGAGTTTTTATAGCCAAAATCTGATGGGGTCTCTGGGTCTGCAAGCTGCCTTGTTGGCGTACAGTGATTGGATCATACAGTAGTGTCATATTCTGCCAGGCAGATTGGGCAGGGGTCAGATGTGGGTTTCTGTTGCACCAGACTGGTGGGGGTCGAGTATTCAGCCTTGAGTGGGGTTGAGTGTTCAGCCTTGACACAAACAGGTGATAAAGGACCAGACAGAGGGGGATTTGAGTGAGTGGATTATCCTGTAGCTAATGTTTGTTTAGCCTGCCCTGCAGACAACTTAGCTCAGCCTGTCCTGCACCTAACAATGACCATATTGGGTGACTGTCATTGTTGTCTCTGGGTATAGGGGGCAATCTGTCTGCCAAGAAATGTGCCCATCTCCCTTTCCCAGCACATATTTATCAGCCTATCCTGGTTGAATTTTAGGATGAGCACATGGGCCAGAGCAAGAACGTATACCCTAGGGGGTAGTTCTGGCACTGCTAGATGCAGATTCATGTTAAGTATCCCAGTGTAGGTTTTGTGGACAGAGCCCCAGGCACAGAAAACACACACACACACACACAGTGGTGCTGGGAATATCATAGGGAACAGAGCTAGATGTGGAGATTGGTCTTTGCTTTTACAATTACTCTAGTTGCTTTGTGTGAGTTTAACAATTACCTATTATTGACTCAAAGCTAGAAACCTCATTTTCTTTCAGTTTGTCATTGTGTTTACATACACAGTACACATACAAAGCACTTTAAAAGGAGTGGAATCTTTTATGGCTCTCCTTTTGAAACACTGGTTCATAAACTAAGCAAATACACAACTCATACCACTAATAATAAATTAACAGAGTTGTGAAGTGAAATGGTGTGTATAAATTGTGTATGGGGAACAGAATTAAGACCCCATGTTTACTAACCATTAGGGAGAACACTAACGCACCTAATTAGCATCATAACATACATATAATTACCTCCTGAAATTCTATGGCAAAACCCCTAAAGACTCTAGCATCTCACCTGATTCCTATAAGGATATTCCTTAGAGGTGTGCATGTAAAGGATGAGACAGTCTTAAAGACTCAGGAAGAGAGGTGATCTGGTACAGACCAGGAGCAAGGCCTGAACAGGACAGAAGTGGACCTGGGAAAGTGGTAGGAAATAAATTGGATGAGGGTACTGCTTTTAGCATTTAAAAATTTAAAACATTGCAGTAGCTGGGGCATCACTTAGGGATAGAGTGTGTGCTCAGCATGTTTAAGTCCCTTGGTTTAACCCCAGCACCAAACAACATTAAAAAAAATGATTAAGTGTTGACAGCTGTAGCCAAGAGGAAAATATTTTTGAAAGTGCTCACGGAGGAAACTAACAGAATAAGCACAGCGTCAAGTCTGGTGTGTAACTGGAGAAAGGAGGGGACAAAGGGAAGGAGGTAAGGAGTGGAGTTGCCTGAGGTGGGGAATCAAAAGCACAGTTCCTTCTAAGTCTAAAAGGAGACAGTTTCCGGTAGGAGGGAATAGTTAAGTATTTCAAATGCTGCAGAGACAAGAAGGATGAGCTCATTAAATCTGTTTAATATCAAGAGGATAAATACTACAGGACAGGGGGCCAAATGACTAAGTATTTAGGGGAAAACAAATGTTGCAGGGGGGAACTCACTAAGCTTGGATATGTTAGGAACATGTGGGATAAAAGAGGATAGCAGTTAGATGGAAAGGGAAAGATTTTTGAGGAGTGATTTCTATTTTGAAGGCAGGAGAAAGGGCCTCTTATGGTGATTTTTATTTTGAAATGATATACAAAAAAAAAAAACACCTAAAAATAGTTTATTTCTATCTTCACCTGAAAAATGATGTGGTGGTCATTTTGCTTTCAAATTATCAAAAGCTAGCAAAAGAATGCCTTTGGTATAGCTCATTGCAGCTAATGATTGACTATTTCAGTAGTGTGCCAATTTGCTTATTGAGCAGGAACATTTCCAAAAGCTTTTAATTTCTTGAAGAAAAAAACCCTAAATCACAATAGTACTCAGCAACCGTTTCCTTTTACTTTATGTTCATTTAAGAATGCCCAAAGTGGGAGCTGGGGTTGTAGCTCAGTGGTAAAGTGCTTCTTAGCACTTGTGAAGACCTAGGTTCGATCCTCAGCACCACATAAATATAAATAAAGTTAAAAAAATGCCCAACATGGTATTATTGCAATTTATCACCAAAATGTACTTTGTGTCTACTTTCAAAATTTTTTTTCAGTTCTGGATTCCAATGCTAATTTAAAGTACGTATTGCACTATATCCATGAAAGTGTGACTTTTAACTGTGTGTAAATCATACCCCAAAGAAATTGAACAATAGAAAAGAGGGGATTTTTTGGTTTGAACTACTACAGGTCTACCATTTAAAACCCAGATCTATGTTATTTAAGGTATTATTATTAACTCAGGTATTATTATTAACTCCACTTCACTGATGAGGAAAATCTGAGTCATTTAAGATTACATAGCTGAAAACAGGAGTCTGGACTCAGCCCAAGTCTGTTGAACAGTTGGTGGCTGTACTTCTATCTTCAAAGACTGCACTGGGTGAAGTGTATCTTACTGGCACATTACTGGGTGCTGCTTCTAATGTGTTTTCCCTTCTTAGGGACCAGCATGAGCGACCTTCAGCTCTCCAGCTCCTGAAGCACTCCTTCTTGAAGAGAAATCACTGAGAACACAAGATTTTCTCCCCAGGCCAATGTAGATGCGGTTATTGCTTAATTGTGGGGAATGATGGTTAAGGACCTTTGTTTTCTTCTTGGAAATTGTCTACCCCAACTTAACCAGATCCTACAGTGTTACTAACAGCAAATTCTAGGTACCTATTAGCAGCCTCAAGTTTCAGGCATGATTATTCATGTGTATAAGAAAGGTTTCCTAAATAACGATCTATTCCAGTGTTTATGGTTTTGATTGTCCAGGAATCTATTGTTTTATGTATTTCCTTTGATTTTTGGCCTCTCAATTTTAATTTCATAAGTATACAATAAATTTAAAAACATTTACCTTGTCTTGGTGAGTAGAGACTATTAATTCTTGTAAAGGAGTCTACAAGAAAGTGGGGAAATTAAGTCAAAAGAGATGCTAAGACTGTTTACTTTGGCAGCAATGCTAACCTTAGATTCTAGGAGCCTTGAGGTCTACCAGGAGGTAAGTGCCTTGATGTTCCATCATGAGAGGGTCCCGAACTCCAAGTTGTTGAATTATTTAAGGTAGAGTCATAAGACTTTGGCTGCTTTCTCTGTAATTAATGCATAATATGATTTGACAGTTCTGCCTACCACACCTAGAACTGGCTAAGCCTAAACCAGCTGGCAGAACAAAAGCTAGATCTGGTAAGAGAATAAATCTACAGCATAAATTTTTCAGAGAACTTTGGTCACTTCACTTGAGTTAAAGTTATCCTTGCTGAGGTCCCTTTTCTTTTGGTACCAGGATTGAACGCAGGGGTACTCTACCACTCTACCACATCCCCAGCCCAATTTTGTATTTTAAGGACAGGGTCTGGGTTGCTTAGAGCCTTGCTCTTGCGGAGGCTGGCTTTGAACTCACCTTACTCCTGCCTCAGCCTCCCAAACTGCTGGGATTACAGGTGTACCTGGCTACTTCTCAAACATTTCTATTTCTGGGAAGAACTGTTAGAATATTTCAAGTCCCTTTAAGTTGGCGGACAATTTTTGACATTTTTTTTTTTTTAATTACTGTGGGTTCATCCACTAAATTTCATCGACACTTGTTTTAGGCTATATCCACAGAATCTTTCAGGATGGCACAACTATAAATTAATTGCAGGTGCCTTCTAACAATAGTATCAGGGTTTGCTAAAACCAAGCTGCTGCTTTAGTTTTTGAGAAATATATGTAAAATGTAGCCCATGTGAGGAAAAAGCAGATTTTGCTTTGACCAACATATAACATTGAATGAAGTCTTTGAGTTTACTTCCCTTCTCTCAAGCTTGGACAGTTTTTTTCATATTTGAAAACCTTATTTTTTAAACTAGTTCCTTATTTTACTTACTTGCATATCAACATGACCAGAAATAATGTGATTCTGTAAAGGTAGGGCTTAATTCTTTTCTCATTTTGGAGATTTTCAGTCTTCTTTAAAATCTTTTAGGTCTGGTGATATAGCTCAGTGGTAGCACCAAGCCTACACAAGGCCTGGAATTGATTCCCAGGATGGATGTAGAGGGGATTTGATTATCATACTGAATATTCAACCCTATTACACCCGTGAGGAAAGGGTAGAGAACGTTTGTGTACATAGACCATGGTAATGAACGTATTAAGTTGGTAAAAATAACCTACTCCTTTTCTGTTGATAAAGAAAACTGAACACAATTTTGAAATTAAAAAAAAAAAAACCCTTCAAAATAGGATTCAGAGGTAGTTTTCTCAAGATTACCAAACTGGTAGATGGTAGTTGGGATTGCTACCCAGATATATTCAACCTGAAAGCTCTTTTCCTTGCAGTCTTCCAGACTCAACAGTTTTAAAATACCAGTTACATTTTTAAGTTTTGTTCAAAATACCAGAAGTCTAGAATGTATTCTGAATACTTTAATGGTGTGCAAAGCTTTCCATTCTACACTTAGCAGTTATACTGCCTTCCAATCCATGAGCATCACTATTTCCACCAAGAACAACTATCCAAGTTTTCATACCATCACACTTTAAAATTTCATTTTGTTTTGATCTCTTTTTATGTTCTAGGTCCAAATTCAAACAAAGAAATTTTAACTCCCAAGTAAATCTCTAAAATAAGCAGTCCTCTGATCTCAACTTTAACCTACATTAGGCCTGATATTGTGAACCTTTCTCAGTTGCTGAATGAGGTGGTGACAAGGAGAGCGAACTCTCTAGCATATGGGATAACATATAATATCTGCTCTCTACTGGAAGACTATAGCAATTCTGGGCCTTCTGTAAAAAAAAAGCAGCCTCAAGATAAAAACCCACTTAATCTGCTCAATGAGCAACTTAAATACTCCCAACACTTGTAAAATTGCCTTTTTTTCTTTTGCTCTATTTTAAAAGTAGTATTCAATTTAGACAGCTACTTGGGATGCAGAATTCAAAGTTTGAGGCCAGCCTGGGCAACTTAGCAAGAACCTGTGCCAAAATTAAAAAGGGGCTGGGGTCACAGCTCAGCACTAACACCTGCGATTGATCCCCAGTTCAAGTGGTGGTGATAGTTATACAGTTTAAAGCATTTATTTAAAAGCAGAGAACTTGTCTTTAAAAAAGCTTTCCAGGTGATTCTGTAAACTTTAAAATCCTGGATGTGGGTAACTATCTTTACTGATGTGAGTACAGAGGAATTTGGAGGGCAGATTTAAAAACTGACTTTACGTGGAACCAAATGAAGACACAAAATCAAATATATCACCTAATATCACTGTATTAAGCAGTGGGGCTGAGATTGGAATGCAGACCATCCAATCCAAGGCAGCATTCCTTCATGATATATGTATAGTTACTTGGATAGTCAATTGTAGTCAGGCTTGGTGGGCACATGCCTGTAATCCCAATGACTTGGGAAGTAGAGGTAGCTGGATTGCAAATTCAAGGTCAGCCTCAGCATGTTAACAAGGCTCCACCTCAAACTAAAAAATAAAAAAAATGAGGACCGGGGACATACATAGCTCAGTCCCTGGTTTCAATTCCAGTACCTCCCCAAACAATCAATTATATTAGAGACCACATTTCCCAGGGACTAAAAATTATTTAATTCACATTGATTTAACAAGACATGTTACAGCCTTGGATTTATGTTGTCAGTAAGCAAATTTTATTAATTCCTTACATAGATACTGAGAAGCTGAAATTCAGTGACTAATTCATGACAGTATATACATACTCCTGTTTTGGATTTTTCTATCAGCAAACATCCCAATTGTCCTTGGGAGAGGGTGGGGGTTAACTACATTCAGAAAATGAAATCCCAATAGCTGTTTACAATGAATGAGTATCCGTTTTGTTTTTCTAACTAAGTGAAACTGCTTGAAAAACACACCTTAAAAACAGGAATGTATTCATTACTAAACAAAAGGCAAATCAAAGTACTAAGTGGAAGTGTCAATACGCAGAATTTAAGTGAGGCTTCCTCATATAATTTGGAAATAGAAATTAAACAGCTTTCAGAATTTACTTTTTGAGATTAATGAATAACAGTGAATGAGAACAGAACTGTTCTTAGCTATGCAACCTTTAATACATCTTATCAACCTACCTAAAAAATTCAAGCAGAAATGTGGATAAATTACAGAAAAGAAAAAGAGAAGTCAAGAAGCAAAAGCCGGTGGGGTCCAAATCAACACTGGATTAAAAAAAAAAAAAAAAAAGAAAACATAGTATCAGAGCTAAATAGTGAGCACTGGCAAGTTTACTTCAATTGTAAAGATACATGTTTCAGGCAAACTTCTTATAAAACAAGCAAACTTCTGGCTTGGCTTACATCTGTGAACTTATAACAATCAAATTGTCCTTCAACTTTAGATATAAATGTAGCCGCAAATTCTCAAATTAACATACTAGTATCATAACAGTAGCCTAGGAGGACAGGGGCATAATGTGCTTTTCCAGTGTTTAAAAACCAGCCTCTCTTAAATATATGGGCACATAAAACTTAAACTGTAACTTCAAGTTGCCCCAGAGGGTTGCTGATCCTTCCTCTGTGTAATTTTGGTTAGTGAATTCCTACTGTCTCCCAAGGAAGTCGGCCGAGGGAGAAACTGCTAAATCAAGAGAAATACTAAGTCAAGGATCCTTTATAACAAGAATTTTCAAAAATTGCTTAGCAAAAAAACCCTAAAAATCACATAGCAAGTTAAGCACAATAGGTGAGAAATATTGCTTTTCATTTAGATAAAACTGGGAACAGTGAAATCTAATGAACATAATTGTCTTCCTTTACAAGTTACCATGTTTGAAAAGATAAAAAGTATTTCCAAAAATGAAAACCACTAAAATCTCTAAGAATATGTATTGTATAATAATATTCACGACTTATAAGCAATGGTTTATTTCTAAAGTTGGTTAAGGAATAAATACCAGCAATTTAAATTCTCAAATATAAATGAAAATGTGCTTGAAACCTTTTAAGGCAAGGTATTTGTTAACTAACAAAAACATCTCACTCTGGTTATCTAAAGTGGACCTCAATAAGTAACTTCTTTAATTCAAAGAGGATAGACAGGTCCCAAAGATAAGGTATCCTATATTATTAAAATCTGTTGGTACAAAGTAACATAAGCATCCCCTAATGACATCCAAAAAAACATACATCCTGTAGAAATTTTCTTTCAACAACTGTGAATAACCTGAACTAATTCACACATGTTGCAAATGCTTTCAAAAAGAAAACCTAGGACAAATGCCATTACTTTTCAGGATTTAAATACAGGCAACTCAGAGACTCTGCAAGGTCTCAATCACTAATGAGTATTACCAGTGATTTTATAATGTAGGCCTCTGAGATGTTATTGACCTACCTAAAGAGTATGTCAGACACTCCTGAATATGAACAAATATTCCTTTGCTTTGGTTCTGAAAACACCATAAAGTAGCTAAGGCAAATATTCATGGGGGCACAGAACAATATTGGAAAACTGGGTCAGAGGTAGAAGTAAAGCTTTTGTTTGTAATGTGCTTTTGTATAAAGGTAACAAATCTGTGATCTGGGGAAAACACAACTTAAAAATGAATCACTCTTATATAAGATGTTTGAAGATAATGCTTTTTAATATTTCAAATATTTTTAAAAATTTCATAAAAAACGTATCACCTTAACAGTACTTTGCACATGTGGAATTCATACCTAAATCTGATACTATTTTGGTTTATTTATGGCTACTTACAAGAAGACTCATGGTATTAATGTCCATTTGTCTGAGTCTTTTTCTTTGGTAGAGCCTAATGGGACCAGGCAGATGAACTATTTTATGCAAACAATTTGGTTAAAGCAAATTCACGATAATATGAATTATAAGATTTTTGTTTAATGGAAATAAACTTAAAAAGATTTCCACATTTATCCCCATTGTGGTTCTGGAAGCTTAATATCCTGTTCAGAGGTTAAAGAGTTTCAATAGCTCACACGATCCTGTAAAAATCACAACCGGCTGCCCTTTAATAAATAAAGTCATTGTAAAGAATTACATTTACAGAGTGAAAAGTAAATACATAGCATTTCAAATTCAATTTTGGAAGTACTAATAAGTACTGACCCATAACAATATACACTAGCTATCTTTTTAACTGTCCATCATTAGCACCAATAAAGATTCAACAAAATTACCTTTATTCCCACATCTCAAAACAATTCTGCAAATTCTTAGTGAAGTTTAACTACAGTCACAGACCTTAAATATTCACATTGTTTCCTATGCTATACTGAAAATAAATTCACTACTTTTCTGGATACTCTTTACAAAATCTTATTAAAATTCCTGGTTTTATCCCCAATTATACAGTAGCACAACCACCCTATGTCATTTCACATGATAGCTCTGTAGAGGTTTCACATCTAAAATTACCAAGAACAAAAACCCTTCCCTCCCTCATCTTGCACTCAGCTTAATTCTATACTAGTCCTTGGATTATGTACCACTGTAAAAGTATAACTGTATCAAAATTACCATGTTTATGGATACAATATTATGCCATACAGAGCAACAAAGTTACATATAATGACAAAGATTACTAAAGTTATGCAAGACAATAACAAATGTGGACATGCTAGCTAGGCAAAGTCCCTACAAAGAGGCTGCTAGTTTCCCAAGTTCAAATAACATTGACAAAAATAATTAACAATTATCTTAAAAAAATTATAAGCTACTGGCAAATAAGGTAACTGCTAAATAAAAGTAGAGCACAAGATTAAACTCTTAATATTTACAACCACAAGATTTTTGAGTAAAATTACAATTGTGCACATATCAGTGGCTTTGTAACAAAAATAGTTCATATACACAGAGGAAAAATTAAGACAGTTTTCCATTCAACAGAAGTTGAATCCAACCCATCTCAAAGATACTAAACAGCTCGAAGGTATACCACAGAATAAATTCAAGATTAGCCAATAAACAAGAGCCATACTACTGGTGTTTTAAGACAAAATTTAACCATGTTAAAGTCTATTATTCAATCAGGAGTCAGATGACTGTGCAAACTTTACCTCAACAGGAATATACTGAGATGTGCAAACAAATATAAAACCTCCACTAGAGTGGTTTGACTGGAGACTGAAGTTTTTTTTCTTTTTCTTACAGAACTTTCTGATAACAATCATAAGCTATAAGTACAGGTACAATGCACAGTCAGTGATCTTTTTATTGTTAGAATATAAAATAATTAAGAGAGCATAGGTTTCATTTCATTTTTATAAGGAAGACTGCATTTACCTGAAAAAAATATGGCATCACACACAGACACACTTTAGGGGAGGAGTATATTTAAGAATATGGTGTCATTCTGAATGCTAAAGGAAAAGTGATCCTTGTTTACTGTTAAAATATGTAGTGTTAAAAGTTCTTTAAGGAAAAACTTCTTCACTAGGTAAGTTTTTGTGAATCTAGTTTTCAAATCACAGTAATCCACATATCCATTATTAATAGCTGTTTTGTAGTACTGCAACAAGCCAACAAACACTTAAATGCACTTCACATCAAGAGTATGTAAACTTTATTTTTTCCTCTTCAAGCCTTCAGAAAATTAGGGGTTATTTCAGCAGCCAATCTGGTCAGAACCTCTGAAGGCAAAAAATTGAGTGCCTCACAGTGTAGACCATCTGTGGCACTGCATACCATCCGGTAGTGAAGTGTCCCCCTCTAATGGCTTCCAGTAAGGCCTAGAGTTTAAGGTTAACATGAAAAAGTGCCACCTTTGTTTTAGGTTAGTGATGGACTCTGACAAGAGAAAATAAAGTTATTCTGTATATTGTTATACTTACAAGCAGCTCCAATCCTGAGTATTTATGGTAATATCTAAACATACAAAAATGTATGTACATTTTTCTCCACTTTCTTGTAAACAGTTGTCAGCATACTGTTTTATCCCTTTATCATTGAAACATGCAAATCATACATACAGTATAAATACACAAAAGAAAACAATTTACACTCATTCAAAAGCCAAGCAACAAAAAAATAGCTACAGTATTCAAATTATAAATAATGGATGCTTGAGGCATCTTATATTCCTAGAAGCAGCCAGCCATTCATCCTAATGTTCTTAGCTGCAATTGTAGAAATACTGAGTTTTGCACCTTCCATGCTTTTACAGTATTTATAAACACTATCATATGTGGAGATAAAGACTTGTTTACTATAATCTCTTCTTTTCAGAATGAAGAATAAAGCAGCACTTACAAATATTGAAGCAGTGGCAGCAACAGCAGGTGTTACCACTGCTAGATCAGGAGGAAGTTTTCCACTTTAACCATTTTTAAATTAAAAAAGTAAAGGAAAAATTGACCTAAACAAATGATTACATGTTCATTCCTTGGGCACTTAACAGCGAGTCCAGCATGTCGAATGTGTCTTTGTAGTCCATATGCTGGCTGTTTGTACTGTACTCGTGATTGGCATCAGGACCGTTGGTCTCCACTGGCTTCTTGTCCAGTTTCACGAGGGTGCTGAGATGTCCGTAGCCCACCTGGTATGTGACAGGGGGAGGAGGGGGTAAGGGATGGTTAAAAACAGAGTTGTGAGAGGATATATACTGCTTAACAGAGGAGGAAGAACTAGATGAACTACCTGAACTTTTGGAACTTTTGCTCATTTTGGAGTGATGGTTGTGAGAGGCATCATTGATATGCAGCTTCTTCCTTGAAGAACTGGAACTAGAGGAAATGCCATCACTGCTCAGGCCAACAGGACTCCTCAAAACAGTGGGTGGTATTCCATCAGCACTGTGTTTACTGCCACTGCTGCTGCTGCTGCACTATGTAAGTGGGAATGCTTGTGACTGCTTGCATGGTGACGGTTTGCAGGATGCTCCTTGTGCTTTTCCTTATGGTCTCTGCCAATATGTGGGCTTGAATGTTTGCTCTTCCCACTGCCTTCATCAGAAGAGCTGTGTCTTTCTGAGGATGAAACTTTTATCTTCATCTTCAGTTCTTCCTTACTAGTGCCTTTATCAGCGGGTGGTATTGGAATCCGTAATTTTAGTGATCCACTTTTTTCCTTTTTCTCTCCTATGAATTTTTCAGGTTTTTCAGTATTTGTGATGGGAATTTTCATTTTAATAGGAGAAGTTACAGAACTGCTGCTGGCTGCCTGTGATTGCATGTGTTTGTGTTGCTGCTCTACCTGGGCAGCTATATAATGATCCCTTACATCAAGATCTAGAGTTTCTAGCTTGCGTTTTTCTCTATATTTATCTAAAGACATTTTCTGAGGAATTACTCCAGGAGTAGCAGAAATAGGCCCATGGTGTTTACTGCTCCCTGCTTTATGAACATATTCTTGCTTAACAGAAGAATGATCAGAAATTTTGTCAGTTCTATGATGTAATCCTGAATGCAGTGATATTGAAGGTCCCTGCTGAAAGTTGATGTTGTATTGGCTACTAGACAAAGATGTCTCCTGTTTCTGTGAATAAATCGGTTCTGTCCTTGTCGATTCTTGATGCTGAGGCCATTCTTGGTGTGATGACAAACCATATGAGGTACTGGGCATTCCTGATGCTAGCACTGACAGATTATCAGATGTATGGCTGTCCTGAACAGATATATTTCCTGAATTTAGAGGTACCGGTGCAGGGAATGCTGACGTAGATGGTTTCTGAAAACTTGGGTTTGTAGGCACACCTGTGACACTATCTACTAATATTGAATTCTGGACCAAAGATGAGCCAAGAAGTGGTGTCTCTGAAACTTGTCCATCTACTTTTGGTTTCTTAGCCGCCTGATTAGCCTATTTACATAAAACAAAAGAAGCAATGACAACGAAGGAATATAAATTTCTTTGCTTATAAAAGATGACACGAGATATATGTAAATAAAATCACCTGGAGTTCAAGGTTTTCTGTTGCCAATAAATAAATGTTTTATTTGGAGATATATCAAAAGGCTATCAAGTTGAAAATACTAGTTTTAGAAAAAAAATTAAATCTTAGCTCATCACAAGACAGTAATTTATCTATTTGAACAATGAATACTTTCATTGTAATCAGTGAGAATTAAAAATAAAAAGTATAATGTACTTGAAAGACCTACACCAGACAAAGTAGTTGAATCAACTATGAATCTATGTAGCTTATGGTATGTCTTAATTATTTACAAATACTGGAAAGATGATTAACCATATCATTTCAAACTGGTTAGCTATGTAATAGTTAAGGGACAAACTGAAAATCTATTAAATCCTGCCAATTTTCTTACCCTCCAGTTTCGAATCCTCTTCAACCTACTAGGTGTTTTCTCCAATATTTGTAGAAACTCATGTGTTAGCTCTAAAAATAAAATTTAAATAAAAAACTTAGAAGGTGTCTTTAGGATTTAAATTACTTTCAAGTGGGCAATATTAAAAAAGAGATCCTAAGAGTTAATCTCTTTCATTGTTAAACTCCTCTTCAACCTTCAACAGAAGTTGATACAATTCTGAACTGGTATTTTCAAAGCTGACTAAGCAGAGTTGTTGTTGTTCTTCTTTTAAAAAGAATATCCCCCACCCTCTGTGGCCACTATTACTTGCTTTAGAATCTCTGTAAAATTCTATAGTGTGTATATATATATATATATATATTGTCCCTCCCCACAAAAAACTTCATTAGGCAAGAAATATAGTAATATTTGTTGAAGGCAAGATTCATCAATAGATCTTTCATCAATGAATTCTTTTAAATTAGTGGGCAAAAGTTTTGAAGGAAAGGATATTTATATAATCTCAATGTATGTTCTCCAAGGTGTTTTATTAATTATAAAGAGAAAAATAGTAATTTGACAGTGGAGAAACTCAAGCATTACCACCTTAAGTGCTTATCCCTAGTGAGATAAAGCATACTTCTGCAGTTTTCTTGCCAAAACCAAATAATTTCCATCTAATTATGAAAAAATACTGGACAAACCCCAACTAGGAAATGCTCTGTAAAACAACTAACCATTATTCTTCAAAGTGTCAAAGTCATGAAAGAAAGATTAAAGAACTGTTACAGACTGGCAGACTTAAAGCAACACGTCAACTAAATGGAACATGGGATCTGGGAAAACCTGGAAATAATCTGTGGTTTAGTTAAGAGTATTATACTAATGTTAATTTTCTGTTTTTGATGATATTGTTACATAAGATAACACCACCAGAGATGCTGGGTGAAGGGTGTACAGAAAATTCTATACATTCTTTCATAATTTAAGTTTTAAATCTTTTTCAAAGTGTTGAAAAGGTAAAAATAAACAAATGGATAAATTCCCCCACTTATACTTTCTAGCAACCAACACTATTTATAAATAAATAGTGTTAATAAATAGTGATAATTAGCAAATTATCCTGGCCATAATTTTATCCATTTTCTTAAATTTAGGGTGAGAGTGAGATGACCCACTTTCCAAAGTGTTGTGATTATAATAAATTATCACTTCATACACTAAAATAGCATCATTAATAGTGGCCACTCTCAAAACAAATAGATGAATTTCACTGCCAAGTGAAACACAATAGTGGGAGGGAACCTCTGTCAGGAGACTACAGATTCACTTATTTTTCAGTACAAATAGCATGTTTTTGTGTAAACTATTCTAAGCAAACATTAAGATTGACAATGAAAACACAACACAGAATGTCTCAAAAAAAAGCAGAATATACAAAAATTTTGCATTAGCATGATGACTATCCAAAACTAGCCTACGACTAACATGCTAATAAGCACCACATGAATCAAAGTATCTAATAACTTTTCAAGATGTAACCTTCTTGACCATTTTATAACTGTTCTGTTATTTTCATGAGTTTCTGATCAAGTATGGATAAAAAAGCCTGGACTTTCACTTCTTTGTTCAAAGCCAACCCAACCAACCAACCACTTTTCTGCATGACACTAGAAAATTCAAAATACTTTTGGGTCCAATATTAATGAAAAATTGTTTTTTGACTTAGCTTCTTTAACAACTTTGTTGTCAAACATTAAATACACACAATATTTCCCAGTCCAACACCTGGTACCCAGCAGACAAAAAACATAAGCTTTGTTTTTCATGTGTATCCTACTCCATTAATTTTTGGGGGGAGGGTACTGGGGATTGAACCCTAGGGGTGCTTAACCACTGAGCCATTTTTTAAAAAAATATTTATTCTTAAATTTTAGATGGATACAATATCTTTATTTTACATTTATGTGGTGCTGAAGATAGAATCCCCCAGTGCCTCGTGTATGCTAGGTGAGCACTACCACTGAGCCACAATCCCAGCCCCCATTTTTTGTATTTTATTTAGAGACAGGGTCTCAATGAGTTGCTTAGGGCCTCGCTAAGTTGCTGAGGCTGGCTTTGAACTCTCGATCCTTTTGCCTCAGCCTCCGAGCCACTGGGATTACAGGTGTATCCACTGAGCCTGGCTCTATTAAATTTTATAACAAAGGAACAAAGAATCTGTTACATAATCTGTTAACATAAGTAACTGGTTACAGTCACAAAAAACACTGTACAATGCTTAAAAATAGAGGCCTTTGTTTTTCAAAGCTAATACAAAAATATATTAAGGACCCTGGATATTGTGGCACACACCTATAATCCCAGTGACCAAGGAGGCTGAGGTAGGAGGATCACAAGTTAAAAGCCAGCCCTCAGCAACTTAGTGAGACTGTCTCAAAATAAAAAAAAAAGTCTGGGGATGTGGTTCAGTGGTTAAGTGCCCTTGGGGTTCAATCCCAGGTAACAAAAAATGTAAGGGTTCAGAGAGTAGCTCAATAGTACTGAATGATTTGCCTAGCATTCTAAAGGCCCTGAATTCAATCCCTTGAACTCCATATAAGGGTCTATTAATCTGAAAATATATACAAACACCCCAAAAACCTTACAGTTAGGCAAAGTCTAAATCAATGTTGTTTCTGGAACACTGTCACTAAATTAATTATTTTAATAAAAAATAAGAATATTTAAGTACTTAAGACTTTATGAGTGAAAAAAGAAAAAAGAAAATAGCTGCTACATGATATGCTAAAAATCTTATTGTGTTAAATTTCCTAGATCCCTATTCAATCACTCTCCAAATCAATATGAATGTGAACTTTTCCAGAATTGAAGTGGAAGAACATTTAGGTGGCTCCTATTGTTTTAAAAAAAAAAAAAAAAGTAACAACTTACCTGTGACCTACAAGCAGGATAGAAGACAGATTACTTACTTGTGAGCTTTATTTCCACAATATGTATATAAACCATTTTTATAAAAATTATGCCTATTTAATCTATTGACTGGTAAGGCAGGGATATAGGTAACCTTATTTTTAAGCTACAGAACAGATGAAAACATTATTAAAAACCCTTATTGTTTTTTTTTCTTTTTTTCAATTTTTAAAAATCTGTTTTAATTAGTTATACATGACAGTAGAATGCATTTATGCACTTTGATATATCATACACAAATGAGATATAATTTCTCATTTTTCTGAATGTACATGTTACAGAATCATATTGGTCAGTCACATATATACATAGAGTAACAATGTCTGTTTCATTCTACTATCTTTCCTATCCCACATCCCCTCTTATCCCCTCCCATCACTGCCCTTTACCTAATCTAAGGTAACGTTATTCTTCTCTAGTGAATGTTACTTCAACACACTGAAGATTTTCTTTCCTCTGTATAAACTTAAAACCTCTAACAATTTAAGAAAAACAGCATAATCAGGGGTTAGTAAGCATTAAGATATATACTCTGGAAAAAAAAATTTTCAAGAAGGAAAAAAAGGGGGGTGGGGGGAAAAAGGAACCTAACAAAGCCAAATCTTATAATAGGAATATGGCCGGTAAACCAAATATGGCCTTACTGTCTGTTTTGTAAAGTGTTTTACTGAACCACAGTCCCACATGTTCATTTATGAACTGTTTACAGCTGTTTCTGAGCTACAACAGTTGAGTTGTATAGCTGTAATACAGACTTTATAGCCCATGCTATCTAAAATAACTACTCAGGTCTCTAATTTTATGTAACAGATATCCCCAACAGTAACAAAAATGATCTTGTTTTCTCATTAGCCTATTTTGAAGAGAGCTGAGAAAAGTCCCCAAAAGAGTAAGTTAGAAATCTGACATATCATTTTTTTCATCTTTAAAGTTATTTAAAATTATCATCTATTTCTTTTCTGAAATCTGCAATATCTGGTTAAAAATGTCCTAACCCTAATTCCAGGTCTGTAATTTATAGAACTCACTTAACCAGTACTTAAGACTCTTCACTTTTTTCTTAAAATATTTTTTTTAGTTGTCAATAGACTTTTATTTTATTTATTTATATGCGGTGCTGAGAATCAAATCCAGTGCTTGTACGTGCTAGGCAAGCGCTCTACCACTGAGCCACAACCTCAGCCCACTACTCCTCACTTTTGACTACAAATGTCCAATGGGTAACTAAAAGGATTAAAAAGTTGGCACTTTTGCCTACATTTTGTATCTGTCACCTATATTCTGTATCACCTTAAATTTTAAGAATAACAGATCTGGATTTATAAACATCTTGTGATGACTCAAAACTAACCCCAAGGGAACAGCAATTTTCTGATCCTGCCTGAGCAATCCTAAGATAAAGATGGACCAGACAATGCCTGATCAAGACAAGCTGCTTTGGCAGCTGTGTAAATCCTGCAGCTATGAAAACTTCCAACTCCTGCTCTCAATTCCCTTTCTATAAAATCTCAGTCATTTTCAGACCCTTGTAAAGGGCTGAGACTCCTGGTCTCACTTTGCCTTTTTCAAAAGGGTCATACTAAATTAAAGTTCCTTTCCTGTTTTTCACCATTACTTTTTTCCCTTTGGGTTTTCCAGTTGGTGACTAGACCTAGTTTTTTGGACCTCAGAGGCAAGCTTCTTATAGCCTAGGACTCTGATAACACTCATATCCCCAATTTTTCCTTGTCTATTCATGTTTAATAATTCAAGACCACAATGGCACTATAGAGCAAGGAATGTTATCCTGAAAAATCCCTCTAGCTTATCGATTAACATCTTATACAATTATCTCACACCCAGCTTTGAGTGTACACCCTTTTTTGGGTGGTACTGGGGATTGAACTCCAAGCCACACAAGTTAATTAAGAACAATATATAGGGATCTATAAACCCACTTTTACACCAAGTCCCAGTTTACACACTGAAACAAGATTAGTGTACCTTAGATATTCTTGTCCTATCAAACCCATAGCATTTAAAATCATATTTCTTAAAAAAGTCTGAAATAGCTTTCCATGCTCATTGGTGGTTAATATACATCATATTTTCCCATTAGGCTAATGAATCCTTATTTTCATCCTGTTCACTTGATGATGTAATTATATCTTTAAATTCCATTATCCAATTACTAAAATGGATTTCTAAAGTACTTAACATCTGAAACAGAAATATTAATAAATGAAATGATATTTGGGATTAGCATCAGGATAACTGTGGTATGTGTGTTGAATTGCCCAGAATCAATCAATGTTCAATAAATGTGGGTAGTGCGTAATATAGAAATTTACTATTTTAAAAATCTACACAGAAATACAATTTTTCCACAATAAAAAGGTGAAAAAAATATTTTCAATATAAAAAATATTTTTTTCTTTACTTACCATCTAGTAATTCTAGAGTAACTGTAGGATCCACATATTCCCACCAATGCTTTCCATCTGTTGACACAGGAATCTCCCAATTGGACCATTTGCAAGCCAAATGAATGCATACACATGCTATCACTGTTGGTTTGTACTGAAGACAGAAGGTCGTAAGATGTAGACTGTTGTAGAGCAGGTTTGAAAATGCAGAGCCATAGAAATTTAAATATGTAAAACAAAGAAAAACATTTACCAGTAAGATTAAAGCAAAAATAACCGTATGGAGGTTTTCTTCTGTAAATCTAGAGTATATAACCATATTTTATGAAATTAAAAGCTAATATATCAATAAAAATTCTAATATAAAAACCTATAGATTATGAAATGCTTTCATCCTCACTCCCCATAGCATATTAATATTTTATCAATGCTAATAATTTTTTTGAAATGTTTTTGTATCTAAATTCAAAGTATTTTTAAAAAGAAGAGGAAGATAGTATATTTGCAATAATCACTAGGCACAAATAACATTTTAAACTTTTGTGGCATTTTTCGTTCTTTTGTAATGTCATGGCAAAAAATGTAAAGAAAAAAGACGACTATTTGTAAAAGACAGATGAAGTAATTTCAATGTCACATTATAATCAAGGATTGTTATCATTTGATGTGGCTTAAAAGACATAATTGTCTAATAAAGAGAATTTAACACTTATTTTGTAAATCTGTGCTCTTTTCAGCAAAGCCCCAAAGAGAACTTACCTTTTGCCAAACAATTTAATGGCTCAATGTTTAATACTACAAAAATACTACCTCTCTCCTCCTACTATATATCAAAACTTGGGCATGACAAATGCCTTTCTGACCAAAGTTTTAAATTTAAGTCTACTTTTCCCTCAGATTTCCTAATAACAAAAGTCAAATCCCAATAACATATATCTTAGAAAATTTTAAGTAAAACTTATCAGTGTCACAAGAAATTAAGAATCACCACAGAGCTGACTTGGTACCTTTTTCCCCAACAGCCCACCAAGAAGACAAATCTATATCTTTAATATCAATCTAGAACAGAATTATACATTACTCTTCCAGTTCAGTTTCAGAATTTATGAAATGTTTACTATTAGCCACAACCACTATTTTTTACTTTATATAAACTAAAAAGGAAGCAACTTTTTAAAAAAGTAGAAATTCTATTTATGTAAATCCAGGCACTGATAAGAATTGACTAGTTCTAATTTACTATTTGTGAGTATTATCTGGAAAAAAGAAACCTAAGTTATATAAATTTTATTTATTTATGTATTAAAAAAACTTTAACAATTATTTTAAAATTAAGAGTGGATCAATGTGAAATTTTTAAAAAAATTGTCATTTAACTATAATTGTAAACTAGAAATAGCTTTATACTTACCAAGTTGCTCGAATTTCTACGTTAAGTTTAGCTCTTTGTAATCTTTAGCTGCTATTCAGGCTACCAATTTTAGACTTATGCACTCACAAATCGAGAATATGTCATCAGAAAGCACCACTACACTTCACATTGTGCATTTAACCCCTCTGTGCCCAAAGTCCCTTGTACAATACACCGCAAAGCAAACAGGAAGGTACCACCACAGTAGATGGTCCAGTCTCCTGTTGCAACAAGGGTAAGAGACACATTGAGGGGGCCCTGCATTAAAGGAAGCTATAGTGTGCTACAACAGTGCAACAAAGAGGGTCAGGATAACAACCTGTTGGTAGCCATGAAATAGGATGTCTGTGCCAAATCCTTGCTTGCTGTAAGAAAAGAAAAAAAGAAAAGACAATACTATCAGCTTTAACATGCTACCATCAAAAAGCTCTCAACACAACAAAACTTCAAAGATTTGTACACAAAAAGTAAATTTTACTTACTACTTACAAATATCACAAGAGCGCCATCATTTTCTATACTACTGAAAATCTTCAACAACATTCACTCAAATGTTTCTTGCTATCCCCCAAAGATCTGAGAAACAAGCCGATTTGCTTTTAGCTAGCCAGTTACAAGGGCTAAACTTGTTACTAAGTTAAGCATCTAGTCAGCTAAAAGTTGAAATAAAGCATTCTCCTGGATTTAAAAAAAAAAAAAAGAAGAAGAAGAAGAAGAAAAGATTTTTGAAGTCTAATACAAAATACAAAGAGTTGCCTGCCAGACTTAATCTTCAGTCATCACATTTAAGTTGGCCTTAATACTTCCATCAAAACAAAACAGAACAAAACAAGTCCCCACCCCCCAAACTCAAGAGCATAAACTGCTCAGTTTTTTATCATGCTAGTAAGCATCAACAAAATAAACAACCTAGAAACATCATAAGGATGTAGATACAGGAAGCGCCACTGTATTTTTTTAAATTATAAAATGCAATTAGAGGTAACACTTAGAAAAGATCTGAGAACTCTGGGAGGAATCAGGATGCTTTACACTGGTTCCCAACAGAAAAACAATTTTTAACTAGCTTTTTAAGACACTGAAAACAGTTTACCCACCCCTTCTGCCTGGTATTCTTCACAGCAGGAAGGCCCTTGGTACAGTTTCCCTATTTTCCCCAATTACATTCATAATCACTGCTTATCTAGGATCAGTTCACCTGAACTCCACCCCTCTCTAACAGGCCTCAAATTCCTCCCCCCCTCCTATTTTTTATTCATGGCACCTGTAATCCCTGCTGCCCCATGTGGATCATCAACATAAGGGTTTTACAAAAGGGATTTGGGTTTGGCAGAGTTGTGCTAAGGAAGAGTGTCAAAGCATCAGATGTCTTGGAGGCAGTGTGACTTAAGTATGTCATTCTTTCCTGGTGGGGAGGGAAGGAGAAATCACAGAAGTGAAAGGTCCCTGTAAAATGACAATAGCCAATTTTGTAGCAAAGTAGTATAATATCAACTCTCTCATCTCCAGCAGGGAGAAAAAGGAGTTTACAGAATAAAATTTATCTACCCCTCCCCGCAAAAGAATCAAAACATACAGAAAAGGAAAAATAATTTTGAACTGCCATAGCAGTTTTCACCTAGAAATGTATGTAAATTAAATAATCTATAAACAGTCACTATGCAACAAAGAAGAATGAAGGGGAAATGTTCTTGTTAGCTGAAAGTTGTAAGAGTGAAGAAAGACACCAAACGTGGAAAAACATTTTTTTTTTTTTTAAGTGGAGCAAGACTAGGTTAGTCAGACAAAATGAAGCTGAACATATATGGATGGTTTGTACTCAAATTTAGGGATGACACATTTTAAACATTAACAAGAAAAATGAGATTTAAATGTTTTGTTTTAGGTGTTATAACAAATTTGTAGTTTTTGAGAAAATTTAAAACCCAGTTTTATTTTCTGAGTTACTATTATACATAAGTAATTTTTTAAAACTTACCATAATATATTCCTTTAATATCTTTAAGCTAGCTTCATTAGGCTCTTAGAGCAGGTTTTATGGTTCTCTATCATTCTCATAAAGCTTAAGTTTTCAAGAAAACAAAACTAAGCTTTTTTTTCCCCTTAATTCAACATCAACAACTAGTTATCTATCTATACTACAATTAGTACAGAGTTTTCTGTACTGGGGATGAAAATATACTATAAAATGTATTTGTATAATTATGAAGAATAGGAACCTAATTATATTCTAGTTTACAAAGTGATATAGTAATAACATATGCTATTAGGTTAAAAAAATATGAGACTTTTATACGTCTACTTCCATAAGGACATAATCAGGTTACAGGCATGTTTTTCTTTTTAATGCATCCATTAACATAATGAAATGTTATCTAGGCATAAAACAAATTCAATTTAGAATGAATACAATGTAAGACTATTTAGGTAAACTCTAAAAACAAGGCCATCAAAAAAATCTGACCCATCCTACTTAGAATAAGCCTAAAAAATAAAAAAGGCTGTGGGTCAAAGAATGAAATAGCAAAGCTTCTTTTTCAAAAAAAAGAAGAGGAAAAAGCACACTAAAGGTCCCAGCTGGTTGCTGTGAGTATATAACACTTCAAATAGGAAACAGGAAAGAAGAGGCACCACAACATGCAACCGTGTAAAAAAGTATTTCTAAGACTACAGGAACGTATATATATAGGATTTATTAATAGGAGTAGAAAAATGTTATACCACATGCTTTACTCAGAGTAAAGCAAATACTATAAAAACTTCATATTCCCATTTATAAAAGGTCTAACAAGCATATCACAAACTGTATTTACACATCATGCTTCATAATGATTTCCCCATTATACACAAAGAAAAAAACACTTTTAGAAATGCTAAAAAAACTTCAACAAATGGACTAAATCAATTTTGTTTAAATAAATATGGGCAAAACCCTTCCAAAAATGACAAATAATAAATCTGCTAACAAAGACAGATTTTATCAGCAAGACTTGAGATTGGTCTCAGAATTCTTAAACTTTTTATCACTTTTCAAGAAGTCAATGAAAATTTGAAATAAATCAGACATTAATACTACTTTTTGCACCCATGTACTAATAGTATACATCTCAAATATTAACGGAAATGGCACTGGCAGAACCCAAAGGGGGAGAGAATTACTACTAATATTTGGAAGTTCTCCAATTTTTTTAGCGAACTGAAATTTATTTAAGCTTAAAGGAAGCTAACACACTATGTAGAACCATGAAAGTAAATAAATAGGTAGATGTAGAATGTTAAAAAATAATGCTTCAAAATGACTTTTACCCCATTTTAATAAAACACAGCAGAAGGCTAAAAGAACAAATTAGCATACAAACCAATTATAGATGATAAAAAGCATTAATACTTATCGATCACTTACCTCTTACTAACTGGGTACATTTCACCACATCTGTGTGTGGGTGTTCAATGGTGATCTCAAAACCTGAAATGATAAGCACTTTTTTTCCCAACCACTTATACCACTACCAATACTTGCCTGAGAAATGTCATTCATTACAACTACAAATGTATAATACATTCGTCCATGTTAAAAAAAATCCAAACACTTAGAGTTTCTTATCACTGACATGCTCATTACAACTCCAAAAATGAGAAGTACTTAATTTCTTCTCAAATACAATGTCTCAAGACAGTTATTTCAGAATCAAGGATAATTATATTCAAAATTTTAAGTTATAATTAATTTGGGTTTACTATCAAGTTCGAAACAAAATCATGGCAAATGACAATGACTAAGATGGTAATTTAAGCAGGGAATTTAACAAAATATTGTCTTTGGGCGCCAGGTTCAGTGGCACATGCCTATAATCCCAGAGACTGTGCGGGTAAGGCAGGAGGATCAAGTTTTTGACTAGTCTCAGCAATTTAGCAAGACCTTATCAAAATAAAAAATAAAAGGCTGGCAATATGGCTCAGTGGTTAAGCGCCCCTGGATTCAATCCCCAGTACCAAAGTACTATCTTTCTTAATATTCCAAATATTTGTTTCAAAAGATGTGAAAAAAACATTTCTCATAAATGTCAATGTTGGGCAACAGTGGTAGAAAAGAACTTTTAAATGATACAGTCCTTAGTTTCTACTGTGGTACAGTGAAGGGTTTCAACCAGTTCACTTATAACTACACTAATAATCAAAATCACACAGCAAGCAAACTACGTAAGTCTCATAATTCTTGAAATCACAATTTAAAGAATTAAAACTAAAGATAAAATGTTGAAAGCTTCCAATGTTCAATCCTTATGTAGGGTAGCGTTTTTACTTTTATAAAAAGGGTAGGTCACATTTAGTATATTTAAAACTCTTTAAGTGAATAAAAGTATAACAAATGGACAATCTTAATTATTTTAAAGTTGTTTTAGGTTTTTATTTATGTATCTACTATAAAGTATGCATAATAATACTTTACTCCTTTAAAATAATGCTATTCATTCTGTATACTTAAGAATTTGTCACTGGGGCTGGGACTAGGGCTCAGCAGTAGAGTGCTCGCCTAGCATGTGTGAGGCGCTGGGCTCGACCCTCAGCACCACATAAAAATAAATAAAACAAAGGTATTGTGTCCAACTACAACTAAAAAAATATTGAAAGAAAGAATGTAAAAAAAAAAAAGAATGTCATAAGGAATACATGTTACACAATGACTTTAAAAATTTTTTTTATGGTGCTGGGGATATAACACATGTTTTGTGCATGCTGGGTGAATGCTCTACCACTGGGCTACACATTTAGACCCTATACAATGCCATTGTACATTAAAGTAACTTTACAGTAGTCTACAATACTTTTTAATTTTAAATTTTATTACAAGTATTTATAATTACCCATAAGTTTATGTAAATTTATATAACAACATGATAAAAAGCCATTATATCTGCAGGGAACAACACTTGTATCTTTTGATAAAAAATGAGTTACATGCATCTCAAACAAGTTCATTTTATAATAAAGAGACTGCTACAAGTAGCTATAACTTGTATTTCTATTCAACGGCTGGGAATAAAGTAATAAATAAAACGAAAAATGACAAATTTGTAATGTAACACACGTTCATAGAATGAAGGTGTAACAGAAAGGAGCTTTGCCCGTGTTTATAAAGAAAGTCAGATGACTAGAGATTTAAACTTAGATCCCTATTAAGTCCATAATTACCCTACCACATGCTGCTAAGTTCTTCCATAAGGAATTCATGATTTTTTTTTTGGGGGGGGGGGTGACTTTTAAAAATTTTTTTTAATGTTTTAATTAGTTATACATGACAGTAGAATGCACTTATATACTTTGATATATCATATATAGATGGAATATAATTTCTCGTTTTTCTGAGTGTACATATTGTAGAATCACACTGGTTATACAGTCACATACATACATACAGTAATTCTACTATCTTTCTTATCCTCATATCCCCTGCCTTCCTGTCAATTTTAAATAAGTCACAACCTTTTTAGGACTCAATTTTATTTAGTCCTAAATAGTCTGCTGTGAAGTTAAAAAAAAAAAACTAGAGTAAATAAACCTTAAACAAAGATTTAACTTTTTAAAAAGGATGATCACTTAATTACTATATCACATTAAAAATGATGTGATATAGTCATTACATACTGACTATGAGCACTGGGAGAGTTAGGATTGCCATGTATATTTGTATACATCACCATTATATGCAACAATCCTAGAGGACTCTCCAGGGCAAATCCACAGTGAAGCATTTTGCTTCACCTATCTGAAAACCCAAGAAATCATTATAGTTGCCTATGTTTACCATTCAATTAAATTATGTCAAATGAAATTAAATTTTAGAAAAATAGTTTCTTTACTATTAGGCAATACTTTTGTGTGGTACTAGGGACTGACCCTAGGGCCTTGTGCATGCCAGGCAAGCACTCCACTCCTAAGCTATACCTCTAGTACTTTGAACACTTCTGAGATAGGGTCTTGCTACATTGCCCAGGCTGGCCTTAAATTTGCAATCCTCTTTCTTGCCTTACACTCCTGTCCTGGGACTATAGGTCTCTCCCGTAGCTGGGAAGACAGGTGTGTGCCACCACACCAAGCTGGGCAATACTACTATATTTTAAAATAACTTTCTTCAATAAAATTATTCTAGGAATCTTTAATTTAAAATATTGCACTGAAGAACACAAAATAATTGACATTAATACATACCTAGTGTTTGTAGCATTATGGTTTCAAGTAAAACCAGTTCTTGAGTCTGCTGAAGGTAAGCCTGGCAGATAAAAATAATATTAAAATACTTAAGATTAAACAACACTACTAAACTACTTAATACTTTACATCTCATGAGAATTATAGATCAATTACAAAAGAACTAATGGAGTTTGCAATGTGGGAAAAATAAACTGAGAATAATGGAGAACACTCATTTTTTTTTTTTGTGACAAGCCTAAACTGAATCACTTTCCAGTTTACAAAGTGTACAAAGAAAAAACAAAAAGAAACAGAAAAATCCTTAATGATAATACAGGTTAACTGAGAAAAGATCTATACAGTGCATATAGTTAAAACTTTTACCGAGGCATTTCTGCCTCAAGACACATTTACAACAGAAGCACCAAGCTAAATAATAACATCAAACTCAAACCAGCATTTAAAGAAATGTTAGCACTCTTTAGGAAAGACAATCAAAACAAAACCTCAACTCTTTAGATTAAAAGAAGAGTTCAGATATAAAATATGAAAACAATGTATCATACACCCCTGAAGACATAAATGTCAGAGAACCTTCTCCCTAAACTTCAAGAAAGTATTCTCCATTGTAATACTATAAGAACTTTCTGCCACATTATTCTTAGATCATGACAACTAACCTGGGTGATAAAGAAGTACACTTAATTTTATTTATGCTCCATTCTCAAAGGTCATTTGAGTTAATTTTTAAAACATGGTTTTCTAGTATTTGAGCAATACTATCAAGCATTCATTAGAAATAATTCTGAGTTTGTACTATCTTTGAATAATCAAAAATTCCTTACTATTTATTTAGTAGGTACATTTTTCCATTAAATCGAACATTTATTATAAAGTTTATTATTAATAAAATCAGATATACTTCTATCAGAGCTTTATCTGGACTTGAAACTTGACCTAAATTAAACAAAATTAATGTAATTCTTTAGTCATTTGGTGAGGAAAGGTTTCTTATTAAATAACTCATATATAATAAAAATAGTTAGAAAAAGGCCTACAATTCTAGCTCCCACTTTATTAGAAGAAACAGCTCTCTCTCTCTCTCTCTTTTTGGTACTAGGGAATTGAACTCAGGGGCATTCAACCACTGAGCAACATCCCCAGGCCTCTTTAAAATATTCTGAGACTGGGTCTCGCCAAGTTGCTGAAGATGGCTTTGAATTTATGATCTTCCTGCCTCAGTTTCCCAAGCTGCTGGGATTACAGGCATATGCTATCACACCTGGCAGGAACAACTCTTTAAAAAAAAGACTAATTACTATTCTAGAGGTAAATCAGAGTTTTTCTATTTCTTCATCTGCTAATAACATAAAAGAGTTCTTTATCTTCTGGTCAAGGACATCTACAAATATTACTTATCCTCTTACATAATTCACAGGTTTGCTTTGAGGACAGACAACATGTGAAACACTTGAAAGTAACTTTGAATCAAAGCTTTATATAATTCAGAATGACATTCAAATTCAGGAACATATCTGAAATGTTTCTGTCAGATGTGTTCCTGGTATTATGTTTCTCAGTGGTAATAAAAATAAGCAACATTTGGTATTCCACACTAACTCTATTAAGCCTAAAATATAAAAAAGTTTCAAACTTCTAAAGAAAAACTCTCCAAGCACTTTAAAAAAAAAAACAACGTACATCACATTTTGTATCCAGCAGTGGCTCAAGAGGATGAAGACAAGCATGTGCCACTTTGATAACATGTTCAAGTTTTCGAGCTTGTTCTTCCACTTTTGCAGCCAAAAATAATGCAGTAGGTGATATTATCTGTAGAAAAGAGAAAAATTTGATGATTTAAAAACAAATCTTAGGAAATTTCTCTACTTTGTAAGGGGGAAGGTGTGCAAGGAAAGAATGCATTATTAATAGTATGAATTGTACACTGGTCTATGGAAAGATTGATGAAAAAGTTTTTTTTTTTTAATTTTTGGTGCTGAGGATTGAACCAAGTACCTTGCACATGCTACGCAGAAGCTCCACCACTGAGTTATATTCCCAGCTCCAATGTGAGAGCTTTAATCATGTTATTCATTAAACAGAACTAGCTGTCCACTGACATAATGTGTTTTACTTGGTTTTCAGACAGAAAAGCAAAAGGGATAAGAGAAAAGATTTATACTTCTGCTAAAGAGGGAAAGTTGAATATTAATTTATAAACTGTGGAAGTAAAGGAATAGCAAAATGATGACATAAATAAAAAAAAGATTAACAGCAGGTAAAATATATCTACTATACTCTCTCCTTTTTAGGCACAGAATCATCACTTTCTAGTGCTTGTTTAAATCAAGCATTGACTTATTATATGATTAAGAGCCAAACTATCTTGTTTAAAAGGCAGAACAGGTACCCTAAGAAAAAATTCTGAACTCAGCCTGGCTACCTTTATTACTTCACTACAGCTAAAGCTAAAAAAAAACAGGGTATAAGCATGTAATATATACAGATTAGAAACTTTTGTAAAAGTGGAGATCCAGAAAGTACCAATTTTCTGTTTTTATAACTACGGTCCTTGGGATATAAGCACAATAACAAAGCACTACAAAGACAATGACTAGAGAAACATAAATTTTGAAAAAAACATTTACCCAAAAAGTAAATTTAGCAATAAATCAAAAAACCAAGAAATTAGATATACTAACCCAGGAATTAGATATACTTTATGCTCAAAGTATGCTTTAAGATTACACACAAGAGAGGCTGGAGTTGTGGCTCAGTGGCAGAAAGAGCACTTGCCTAGCATATGTGAGACCCTGGGTCTTATTTTCAGCACTGCATATAAATAAATGAATAAAACAAATGTCCATGAATATCTAAAAAATAAAAATAATTTTAAAAAAGGTCACACAAGAGCCAGGCATGTGGTACATGCCTGTAAACCTGGCAAGCTGAGACAGAAGGATTCCAAGTTTGAGGCCAGCCTCAGCAACTCTGCAACACCCCATGTCCAAAAAGAAAAAAGAAAAAGAATTGGGGATGTAGCTCAGTAGAAAAGTGCCTCTGTGTTAAATCCCCAGTACCTACATAAATAAATAAAATAAGATTATACAAAAGAAATTTCTCATGGAAAAGTAGTTTCTAAATGTTAAGACTTAGGTCTCTATTTTTCAAGAGATGAAAATCTGGGTCTCACTGTATCTTTGGGGAGGAGGGGGTTCATCAATCATTATACAGAAATACTGCCAGAGGGGAGGTGGAAAAAGAGAGGCATGAATCTTATCACATGATTTGGGTAATTAAGGAAGAGATCCTTGTCTTCTGAGGGCTTTTTAAAAAACATGACATGGAATTTAATCACTGGATTTTGGATTCAAAAGGGAGTTTCTCTAGTTTTGCAGATGAGTAAATAGAATAAAAATGCTTTCAAAAAGCTCTTTTTCTGCAGCATTAATCTTTAAAACAGACCTATAATATAGTAGCACTACTGGGAGGTGACATACATTTTTAGGAAATGGGGGCTTAGTGGAAGCTTAAGTCACTGGGAGGATTATAGGACCTTTCTCTTTCTCTTTGCTTTCTGTCATAAGGTGAGCAGTCTGCTTTGACCTGATGTGTGGCCATCAAAGCAATGAGGCCATTTGATATTGGAATAGAGCCTCCAGAAATATGAACTGAAATAAACCCTTTCTCCTTATAAGTTAACTGCCACAGAGATTTCACTACAGTGACAGAAAGCTGGTTAGTAACTACTCCCAATAATCAGAAATAATGGTTTCTCAAATGGGCTTAATAATTTCAACATAGACTTTCAAATTATTTCCTCTTTTTAAAATTAAAACTTTAACATGAAAAATATTGGAAAAATTGAGAATGCTTAAAAGATTTAACAGCCTAGAAGCAGCTTAAACACAGACTGAGTTATTCACTGTGTTCCCATTATCTAGCATTGTATGACTGCAGTTCAATGTTTGCTGAATGCATGAGATGTATGAAAGGCACCAATATAAAGTATCCCAAATGCCATAATAAAAATCTAAGAGCCAATGGCCACAAAAGAAATTCAAAAAACAATAAAACGAGGAAACTCTGTTTCCCACAATCTCTCACTCATCTTATTCATATCTAAAATAATAGCAATCCAACCTTCAACATGCTAAAACTCTGTATCAAAAGCGAAGCAATAGAGGCCCAAGTCAAAAGTCAAATTAGAGTGAATTATTTAATACTTAACATTTCCTGAACTGCCAGATGATCCAGAATTTCTCTTATTTTCCAAAAAGATACTTAACAAAAGTTTCCAATGAACTTTTCTTCATAACTCCCACATAATTCCTAAACACAGCTCCATCCCCTCCATACATTTTGTGGCAGTGCTATTATAAGCCTCAATATCAACAAAACTTTCAAACTACACATTTTCCTTCAGAGATAGTCTCAAAAGAAACAAAGAATGCATACTAATGATTCTAAAGTTCTATACATAATTTTAAAATTTAAGTATCTAGGGAGCCAAGCAATGATCTTCAGGAAAGACTTCATAGAAGTCTTTCTGTTCCCTTTACATAGGGCTCAAATCTCTCATCCTCCTCCAGTGCAACACTAATACCCAATACTCTTCCAAAGTTCCTGGTGAAATCCACCAACTCCATTCACATTTCCTCCTCTACAGCCTGCAAATATTTTACTCCATCAGGGTTGTAAAAACAAAACAAAACAAACACAACACCTTTTCAGACAGACACTTAGGTGAATGAATATCCATGTGCGGCTTTAATTTTAAGGATGATCAAAGACGGTGATCAAACTAGATATTACTACTGCCTTTTGTATAGAAGGCTGACTTTGTTGTGTGACTTAAAAGAATTCCAAAAGTTTTGGGTAACAGAAATATTACTAGTTGGTCTGTGGTTTTTAAAGGTGAGCATATTTTGAAGGCAACATTGACTGGCACTTGTGAATCTGGTTTAAAGCCAAAGAATTCACACCAGCAATACTGGAGTATATATGTTTAGTTGGTTTGCACAATCAAACAATTATAAAGTTGAGATCCAGTTTACTGGGGACAGGGATCATTTTATGTCCATTTTATGTTTCGATACCTAGCTGATTTAACAGTAATAAAAATTTTGTGAACATTTAAAAAAAAAGCCGATTTTTAAAGCATTTGTCACTCTAGCAGATGTACAAATATTGCAAGGGAATGTTAAAGTTTCAAAGCAAAGACAAATTTCTACCTAAATATACACACAATTATTGAGGGGTAAAATGGAAGTGATAAAGCCAAGACTGTCTGAGTGGAATCTTGTCTCTATTATCTGACAAATCTATTCTTATTCTCTTTGTGGCTCAGTTTCTGCATGTTTAGAACAGGAGAAATAATATCCACTTATCAAGATTATAATGAGGATTAAATGAACCAACACATGCAAAGCAGAACAGTGCCCCCACAGGAATGTAACTCAAATATTATTACTACTACGTTGAAAAATTAAACAATTGTTAGTGTTGACCTTAAAAAATGATTTAAAAAGCGAACTTTTTAAATTCCCTTTTTCTTGCTCACTTCCTTCCACAGTTAATTAAACTCAATTCTTCTAAGGTTCTGCTGCAGATCTAACTAAGCACATTCAAATACGCAAATTATGATACTTGAGATTCTTATTATGATTTATTCCCATATTCCTTTCTCCCCTTCTCCTTTTCTATTCTTTTATGTTTCCATTTCTACCTCTTGATCTGACTCTCTTCCTTCTACATCTTTCCTCCTGCCCATTCCTGTCTGCTGTCTCTCCTCTCTGCCATGATGCCCTCACTGATGACATTCTTCAGTCTCCAATGCTGGTTTCAACCTTGATAACTAGAGGCAAAGTCAGGTTGCATTAACAAAAAAAAAAAAAAAAAAAAAAAAAAAAAAAAAAAAAAGCCTGGGTAATTGCTAAGTCACCAAAAATGGTTGTCATCAGTCAGTTCTATGAAACATCTGGCCTTTAGCCTTGTAATAGTCTTGGTGAATAATTTGGTGTGTATTTGCACATAAGAACTTGCCATGCCTGTTTTATCACCCTTTGCCCTTAAATCTGTTAGTTGAGAAAAGCCTCAAGGCACAAAAAAAAGGCTTCCAAGTTTGCTAATACAAACAAGCTCATTCTAATCTGTTCCTGTGATTTATCTGTAGGTCTTACACACTAGTGAAGTCATTCTTTCCCTGTCCCTGAACTTTCCCAAACATATTTCCACCCCACCCTTAATACTTGATAATTATTTTCAGTACCTTCTAAAGGGACTCCATTAATAAATTCTTAGCTAGCTTTAATTGCCACAGCTCAAAATTTGAAAATTACTTGCCTAGGTTACAGTTTAGGAAAAGTGGTAGTGGTACAACATTAGTAAAGGATCACAGAAAGATCAACTTGATATGAAGGAAGACTAGGGAGGAAGAGCCCATACAAAAAAGAATAAGTCAAGGGCTGGGGATGTGGCTCAAGTGGTAGTGCGCTCGCCTGGCATGCATGCGGCCCGGGTTCGATCCTCAGCACCACAAACAAAGATGTCGTGTCCACCAAAAACTAAAAAATAAATAAATATTAAAATTCTCTCTCTCTAAAACAAAACAAACAAAAAAAAGAATAAATCAAAATGCCCATTTGTTAATAAGAATGATCACCAAACTTAAAATAACTAAAACAAAATTCTAGTACAAAAAAAGTGGTCTACACCTTTAATTTTGCTGCACTGACATTAAAGTGTTACAGCAAATGTCATTACTCAGGCTGACATTTTAGTTGTTTTCTCATTCATACTGAGAAAACTTAAAGAGTTTAAAGTACACCAATTTTTTTCCTGGATCTTAAAACTCATATGGAAATACAAAGGGTCTCCTACCATTTGCATATCATTTCCCTTCTCTCTCCCTTTCTCTCCCCCCATTTGTCTTTGTTTACAGTTAGTCTTTTCCTCATGTCAAAAGTATAAGGTTATGATGGGCAAGGGGGAGGGGGGAAAAAAAGGGGAGAGAATTGAACAACAGCAGAGGAGGCTGAGAGGGAAGGTGGGAGGGGAGGGGAGGGGGGATAGTAGCGGTTAGGAAAGGTAGCAGATCAAGACAGTCACTAATATGCCATTATGTAAAAATGTGAGTATGTAACAGATGTGATTCTGCTATCTGTATTTGGGGTAGAAATGGGAGTTCAAAACCCAATAGAGTCAAATGTATGAAAGATGAATTATCAAGAGCTCTGTAATGTTTGGAACAATCAATAATTAAAAAAAAAAAAAAAAGAAATACAAAGGGTCAGAAGAGCCAAAATAAACTGAAGAACAAAATTGGAAGACTCATACTTACTGAATTCAAACTTACTATAAAAACCAAGATTCCAGAAATAAACCCTTACATGGTCAATGGGTTATCAACAAGATTATCAAAAAGTTCAACAAATGGTACTAGAGCAACTGTATAACTAGTCTTAAAAAAATAAAAAGAACAAAACCTCAACTCCTTCTTTATACCATACACAATAAATAACTCAAAATAGATCACAGACTAAAATTTCAGATCCTAGATTATACCAGTGATAAAAGAAAAAACATTAACAAATTGGATGTCTGTATTGCAAATACCACCAAGAAAGTGTGGGGAGGGGGGAGCCCACATACAAGGAGAGATACCATTCACACCTAACAACAACAACAACAACAAAAAACCACAAACAGTTATAAGTGTAGAATAGATATGGAGTTATTGAATCCCCATTTATTTCTTGTGGGAAGATAAAATGGTGTGGCTACTCTGGAAAACAGTTTGGCAGTTCCTTGAAATGTTTTTACAAAGCTCTCCATTATGGGAATCTAGATTACCTCATAACCCAGCAATTCCACTCTGAGGTATTTACCTAATACAAGTGAATGTTTATACAAAAACTTATATTTGAATGTTGATATCATTATTCATAACAGACAACAAGTGAAATCAACCCAAATGCCCATCAACTGTCATATGAATAATTAAAGGATAGCTACCAAAGGGACAGAATATTATTCAGCATCAAAAAGGAATGAAGTCCTAATATATCCTACACCATGGATGGACTTTAAAAACAATACTCCATGTGAAAGACTATATATTGTGTGATTCTATTTATATGAAATATCTAGAACTGGCAAATCAATGGAGACAGAAAACTATGTAGTGATTGCCCAAGGCGGGGAAAGGAATTGATGATGAATAAACTATTTATGTGTTTAAGGCTTTTTTGGGAGGTGATGAAAAATGATGGCTATACAACTCCATTAACACACCCTTTGAATTATGTATTCTATATGAGTAATTTGGGGCTGAGGCTATAGCTCAGTGGTAAAGTGCTTCTTACACATGTGAGGCACTGGGTTCAAACCTCAACATTATGTAAAAATAAATAAAGATACCATGTGTTCATCTACAACTAAATAAATTTTAAAAATAAAATAAATAACTGAGTAAATTTATGGTTTGTGAATGTTATCAATAAAGATGTTTTTTAAAAGAAGTTAATACTCGGGGCTGGGGATGTGGCTCAAGCGGTAGTGCTCTCGCCTAGCATGCGTGTGGCCCGGGTTCGATCCTCCAGCACCACATACAAACAAAGATGTTGTGTCCGCCAATAACTAATAAATAAATAAATATTTTTAAAAAAGAAGTTAATACGCGATATTTATTAGATGTTTCTATGATCTCTTTTATTGAGCATATTATAATCCCAGTCCTTTTTATTTATTTATTTTTAATTTTGATAAAGACTTGCTAAGTTACTGAGGGTCTCCTTAAATTTCTGAGGCTATCCTTGAACTTGTGATCCTCTTACCTCAGCCTCAATTGCTGATTATAGGCATCTGTTATTGTGCTCAGCTCACTATAACATCTAGACTGCTCCCCCATCCTCAGAATCTTCTCTCTGCCCTCTTAGCCATTTTTTAAAGCTTTAAACTATACCAGTTTTTATTATCTTTAGATTCATAATCAGAAAAGTCATCTTTCCCACTTTTAACCTTCTAAATTGAATTGTTTTAAAATTTATTTGAATGTGCACACATTTGCCTACAGAACAAAATATTATAGTGTGAGACCCAATAATCATTTTATTTGTTGATGGGTACAAAATATCCATAACCCCAAACTAGTGCTGCCATAAATATAAAACTAGCAACTAATAAAAAAAATAAATAATGAAAAAAATAAACAATGGAGCCAGGTGCTGAGCCACTTGTTAGCAATCCCAGCAGCTTGGGGGCATGAGACAGGATTAGAAGTTCGCTAAGCAACTCAGTGAGATCCTGTCTCTAAATAAAATACAAAATAAGGCTGGTGGGGCTGGGATTGTGGCTCAGTGGTACAGCACTTGCCTAGCATGTGTGAGGCACTGGGCCTGATCCTCAGCACCACATATAAATAAATTAAATAAAGGCCCATTGACAACTAAAAAATATTAAAAAAAAATTGTGGTTCAGTGGTTGAGTGTCCCTGAGTTCAATCCCTGGTATCAAAAGAGAAAAGACAAAAGTATTAAATTGTGATATTTTATATTTCCATCATGTTAAGAATTCAAAATTTGCTCTTATGCTGTCATACTATATCTTAAATCAGATGTTAATATTTCAACAAAGCAAAACGTAGTCCTACCAAAACATAAGTTGTGCTTAATAGGAAATTATCTTACATTACGGTTCCTTATACTAGCCACATTTTAAGTGCTCAACACCCACTTCCAGCTAGGGCCTATCATATTACATAGCTTCAAAACAAGAAGAGAATGAAATGGAAAACGTACTAAATGTTCACAGATATACAAAGTCTTTCAAATTGACTACTGTTTTTAGCAATTTCCACATTAGACAAATTTAAAGTAAACCACTAAGTAATTTGTTTTTTCTCCCACTAGAATATGCCCCTTGGGAAAAGCACGATTTATGTCCTGTTTATAAAGAAAAAAATTTCCATGTTTCCCTATCATGTAAATATAAGACATGCTATTGCTAAATACAAGCCATTAAAGCCATTAACTTCACATTTTTAAATTTCAACATTTATCAAGTAGGTAATTTTGTTGCCCCCATTTAGAGAAAACCTCCATAGCTCATATTTCCTTAAATATGGCCATACAGAGTACTTAACATGATGGCTTTACAGTTAGAACTTAATTTCCCCCATTCACTAGAATATGTATATGTGTTTACAACAGAACTTATAATTATCTATTGGTTTTCACCTAAAAACAACCATTTTATGTACTACTAAAAATAAAACTCCTGTTCTTCCAATTATGTGTAATTATAGGACACTAGTAAAATATTTTTTTTTAAATGTTCTAAAATGGCCTTGAAAGTTTATTTGTAAACTATGTGCTTTAGCCAATGCAAACACTCAATACACATTGCAAATATTAATTCCTACTCTATTCTGGACATCTGAATTAGTTTAGAATTTCCTAATGGTTTGGATATGTCCCAGAATTCATGCACTGCAAATGTAACTCTCCAAGGCAAGAGAGAGAGGAGATAGCGTCTAATGCAGTGTTTTAAGTCATGAAGGCTTGAAAAATAGCCCTTACAAATAGATGTTAATACCATTATAAAAAGGGATGGGATGTGGGTTCTCTTTCTTGTCCTTTCACTATGTGATCTTCAGTAGGAAGGCCCTAGCTAGACGCTAAACCCTAGACCTTGGAGTTTCTGCGAACTGCCAGAAAATAAATTTTTGTCCATTATAAATTACCTAAACTCCTTCTGTTATAGCAGCACAAAACAGAATATTATTTCTTGAGGTGGGGTGTAGCTAAGCAGCAGAGCACCTGCCTAGCATGTGCAAGGTCCTGGATTTGATCCCAACACAGAAAAAATTCAAGGTCAAGTGGGATATGATCATCATAGACACAAATTATTAAGACTAAAGACTTTCATAATACAGAGTCACTACACTAAATCCATAATTAGGCAGACAAGAGCACTGTTTCAAAATAACAAAAACTTTTGGGAAATTTTCTTAGTTGTTTTCAGAATCAGTTTGAGAAAAATCAGTTAAGAATATCATATGTGCGCTGGGCGTGGTGGTGCACTCCTGTAATCCCAGCAGCACCTCAGGAGGCTGAGGCAGAAGGATCCCAAGTTCAAAGCCAGCCTCAGCAAAAGCAAGTTGCTAAGCAACTCAGTGAGACCTTGTGTCTTAAAAAAAAAAAAAAGAACATCATATGTACTTTGTAATATTTATCTATTAATATCTATTAATATCTCCCAGATAGATCACCCTCCTTATTTAACAGGAAAACTTCAAGTAACTTAGTAATTTCTTTGAAAAAACCGTAGAAAAGAAAACCAACTTCCTAGAAGAATTTGTACCTTAAGTACATTTAAATAATAATACCTTATCCTAGTGTCACTAGAAATAGTTTATCACTGAAGATGACCGAAGCTGCACCATGCTTGTATTCCCAGTGAGTAAGGAGGCTGAGGGAGGATGATTACAAGTTCTAGGCCAGCCTCAGCAACTCAGTGGGACTTTATCTCAAGAGTAAAATAAAATAAAAAGGGCTGGGGATATAGACATAGTTCAGTGGTAAAACACCCCTGGGTTCAATCTCTAGTATTACACACACAAAAGACAAAAATGAAGGTAGTTGAGCAAGCATTATCCTTTAATAATTTCTAAAGATGTTGGCAGAGGCAATTCGAAATTCCCACAGAAAAACAAAGCAACAAGATAGCAAAATCAAAACCCCATAAATACTTACAACCCAATCACATGACAGGGCGTTCCTAGGAAATCTAAATACAAGTGGGTAAAGACAAAAATAGGGTACTATGGAGTCAAAATACTTAGCACCTGTGTAGCAAAAGGCAAAGAGTGATAAAAGGACATGTGTTGGATCCAATAACAGAAGAACCTCAAAAGAGCCAATAGGTGGTTCACTGGAAATCGTGGCAGGCCAATTCCTGAGCTAAATAGAAGTTTTGCCAGTACCAGAAATGGGTGGATTTTACTTTACGTAAAGCTTAAAAGGTCGAAATTAACATCTATTAAGTTTTGAAAATGATCTGGTTCTTTTCCAGGACTTGCACTGAAGAGAAACCTCTGAGAACAAAAGCACAATTGGCAGGATAAGCACAACAGTGCAAACATTTTAAAATAGTACATGAAAATAAAAAAGGAGCTCTGTGAGATTAGAAAAACAGAAGCACATCTTATTAAATTCCAGGAAAGCTACGCTAATTATAAAAATGTATAACAGAAGAATATTTAGCTCATAAAGGATAGCATAAGGAAAAATTAGAAGTGCTGTGCCTTCTAATTAAAGCAACAAAATCTCTACAATTATTTTAAAAAAATAAAAGGTGGTGAGAAAACTGGATATTCACATGCAAAAAGAATGAATTGGAACCTTACCAACCTTACATATACAAAAAGTAACAAAAATAAATCAAAACCATAAACATAAGAAATAAATTACAAACTCTTATAAGAAAACAAGCTTCATGGATTTGGGAATGGTACTGTGAATGAAACCAAATGCACAGGTAACAAAAAGAAAAAACAAGTTGGCTTTCATCAAAATAAAACCCTTTTGTACATCAAAAAGCAAAAATCTGGGTGTTGTGGTACATGCCTATAATCCCAGCAACTCAGGAGGCTGAGGAAGAAGATCAGGAGTTCAAAGGCAGCCTCAGCAAAAGCTAGATTCTAAGCCACTAAGTGAAACCCTGTTTCTAAATAAAATACAAAATAGGGCTGGGGATGTGGCTCAGTGGTCAAGTGACTCAAGTTCAACCCCCAGTACCCACCCCCCAATAAAAGAGCCAAAAGCCCACAGAATGGGAGAAAATATATGCAAATCATATACGTGATAAAAAATTTATACATAAATAACAACAACAAAAACCAAACAATGCAACTGAAAGATGGACAAAGGACTTGATTAAACATGTCTCCAAAGAAGATACAAATGGCCAACAAGCACAGAAGATTAACCTAAATAGTTATTACAGAAATGCAAATCAAAATCTCAGTAAGATCAACAGTTAGGATGGCTACTATTTCAAAACAGAAAAGTTGCGGGCAAAGACATGGAAACTGGAACCCTAGTGCACTGATGGTGGAAATGTAAAATGCTACAAATGGTAAATTCTTAAAAGAATTAAAAATAGAATTATATAATCCAGCCAATTTCCCTTCTGGATACACAAGCAGTGAAAACCTGTCTATAAATAAAATAGGGCTGGGGATGTGGCTCAGTGGTTGAGTGCCCCTGAGTTCAATTCCCAGTACCAAAAAAAAAATTACTGGAATCTAGTATATGATCCAGCAGTTTTCCTCCTGGGCATGAACCCAAGGGAAAGCAAAACATACGTATCAATGTTCACAGGTACAATATTCAAAATAGCCAAAGTGTGGCAAGAGGACTACTTAGTGTATGGATTCCCTTTATATGAAATGTTCACATAGGCTAAGGGAAAGAATGGGCAAAGATGGCAAGTGAGAGTGGGTTTTCTTTTTGAGGTAACAAAGAGAAATGATAACAACTTCTGAAATTGATGTATAACTCTAAATATACTTTAAAAAAAAGCCCACTCATTTATTTTCAACAGCTGAAACATAAGCAATGTCAATTATATCTTTAAGAGGTATTAAATATAGAGCAGGGACCAAATATTTATTGTGGATGGTATGCACCACTGGATTTCAACAGAGTAGATGAACCAAAACATTCCAATATAAAAACTTTCTTATACCTGTAATCTCAGCAGCTCTGGAGGTTTGAGGCAGGAGAATCACAAGTTCCAAACCTGCCTCACAACTTAGTGAGGCCCTAAGCAATTTTGCAAGTTCCCATCTCAAAATAAAAATTGGTTGGGGATGTGAATTCAGTGGATAAGCACCCTTGGGTTCCATCTCTGATACCAAAACTAAAACAAAAAACTACCCCAGAAGCAGCTACACCTAACCCTCTTTCTACCATTTTAATTTGCTATATGCCTGCAGTAGTTTTCAATCATAAAACACTCTAAATGCATGTATGTGGGCAAGGCATATTAGAATAATATAAACTATCTTCTCTATGTGAGGCAGCCTTCTAGGCAGCAGTAATGTAACAGTGAGTAAAGCAAAATAACTAACAAAACAAAAACCCTGCCATTACATTCTAATAGGTAGCTTTTATCAGACAAAGAACAGGAATTGTGAACACTTCTCATGATAGACTCTAAAAAAAGTCCTTCCTCAGAATCACTGAAGTCTTCATAAGGGAAGAAAGGAATACCAGATTATCTTTAAATTTCCAATGATTTCCACTACTCAAGAGCCAAGTCAACTGAGAAACAAAACAAAAATTGTGAGCAGAAAGTGGAAATCAAATTGCACAAATACAAATCTGCTTATGTGCAGCAGGGGATCAATCTAATGTACATGTATAAAATTAAACTCAACTATGATGTAGACCATGTCCATTCTTACTAACCATTATAGTCATTTCTTTTTTTTCTTTTTCTTTTTTGTAATTGTAGATGGACAGAATGCCTCTATTTTATTTATTTTTATGTGGTGCTGAGGATCAAACCCAGTGCCTCATTCATACAAGGCGCTCACTCTACCACTGAGCCCCAGCCCCAGTAGTCATTTCTTAATATCATTAACCCCTAGTGCTGTCCTTTACTCACCATGTATTCGTGGGCTCTTAAATAGAACTATAATACATCTAAAATTTGCATATTATCTGTAGTTCTAATTGATGAACTCAAGAAAGAGGCAATCCTATTAAGGAAAATAAAGTACATCAATTGGAGAAGTGCTATTACAGCAGACTATGCCCAGCAAAAATACTTAAGAGATCCTTAAGGGAACTCACTGGACTTATCTGCATATGGTGATGCACACATGCAATCCCAGTGGTTCTGGAGGCTGAGGCAGGATGATAGCATGTTCAAGGTCAGCCTCTGCAACTCAGAAAGGCCATAAGCAACTTAGTGAGATACTGTCTTAAATAAAATATACAAAAAGGGCTGGGGATATAGCTCAAGGGTAAAGTGCTTCTGTTCAACTCCCAGTATCTCCCCCGCCCCACCCCTGCCACCCAGCAAAAAAAATTTTAAAAGTGCACTGGGTGAGTGGCACATGACTGAAATTCTACCTACTCAGGAGGCCTAGGCAGGAGGATAGCAATTCAGAGGACAGACCAGCCAACTTGGCAAGATAGTCTCAAAGTAAAATAAAAGTTTTGAGGATTAGCTCAGAGTGCTTGCCTAATATGAGTGAGGCCTTGGGTTCAACCACCAGTGATACAAAAAAGAAACAAACACCATCATAAACTTGTCTAACCAAATTAATAAAGAATCTGAGAAACTAAGTCAATATCTACTCTTAAATGTGATACTGGAGGGGCTGGGGATATAACTTAGTGGGCAGTGCACATGCCTAGCATAAGACTTGGTTCAATCTCTGGCATCACCAAAAAAACAAAAACAAAAACAAAAAAACCTACTGAGGATGCTCAACCCTCAGTTTATACCTTGTAGACATTGTCAGCCCCAGGGCCTTTATACTTTTACTAGACCTATCTTAAACGTGATCTAGAAATTTAATTGTCAATCTGAATTACATAAGGCACACAGTAAATGAAGGATAGATTTACCTAATTAGACTACAGATGAAAAGTCATTTACTTCTTATAGTGACTCAATTCTATAAGAAATTGACAAAAGAACAGGATGAGAAAGAGACAGTGGGTCACCAGCACAGGCTGATAATGATTTTATTCTTAAATACTATTTGTCAATGTTGGAAATAAAATGAAGTGACAATTATATTTAAGACTTGATACAGTTTGTTCTAGCAGCTTAAAATCTAAGCTTGTTATTCCATAGGTCCAATTACTAAATGATGTTCAGTATACTATGTGAAGACTTAGGCTTTTGTAAACCCAACATTTGATTACATCCCTGAATAAAAAATTTCCCAATAATCTGGGTGAATATGAATTTAAGCATTGACTCACATTCAATTTGAGATCACCCCTTTCACCCTAAAGGATGGTGTGTGTGTGTGTGTGTGTGTGTGTGTGTGTGTGTGCGCGCGCACGCGCAAAAGGGTCAAGTTGTGAAATTGATTCAAGTACACTAACATTAACAATCACTTATGAGATTGTAATAATGAAGGTAAAAAGGACAAGCTTTATGTGAAGGATGTCATGTTGCTTTGCAAAACTGAAATTAACCTAAGATTTCAATGTTGCTGATAATAATTAAATATAAAATGCTGAAGTTTATCTTCATACACACATGACAATAATAATAATAATAATAATAAAATATTCTAGCTATTTACTGAATAATGACATTTAATAAAATAGTGAAAGCTAGAATTAAAATGACCTGGGCCTTACCCATCAATTTAAAGTTGTGAATTTTGGCCTGGCCTTCAACAAGATATTTTGAAGCACACCAATCAACTCATAAAGACAAATTATGTAAGAGGAAAAACTTAAAAAAAGAAATGAAGACATGTATGAGATGATCATTGCTGGAAGTAGAAAAGTAAACCCAATTCACCAAATGGGACATCTATATAAAGCTGTATAAAGAATTTCCAGAACTTTTTGATTTATAACTTTTACCAGCATTACCCATGAGTACTTAAGAACAGCAAAATTTATGTTAGTATTCATTAAGTTCACTACTACCTTGAATCTAATATTTAGATTAAAGGAATTACATAAAAATGTAATTCCTTTAATCTAAATATTATTCCTACTGGTTTCCGTTCTCCTCCACAATACTATTCACTAACTTAGGAGTTATGCCTAAAAAATAACCAGGAAACTCAAATTAATAAAGCAAGAATTAATTACACAGATTTAAGAAGATTAGAAATAAAGGGGAAGGCAAGAGACCTAAACCTACACAGAAATATGTATATATATATGTAATAGTAGAAATACTATTCAAGATAAATCTAATAAACCAAATTAGATTTATGATCATAAGAGCTAGAAGCAGGAATCAATCTAAATCATGAAACTCTCCCCTTTCAAAAATAACATTCTTAAGGATGCTTTCTAAGACTGTTTTCTTAGCAAATGAAGTCCTAATGACTATCCAAAATTGCATTAAGTTCTCCAACACACATTTTTTTTAAGAATAACATTCAGAAAAGCATGGGGAAAAGAGTAAAAAATAAAGATAGTGAGAATTAAGCCAGGGTTAAACATTTCTAAACAATATGCATTTCTTTTTCCTTTGGCTAACAAGTGCCACACATGTTATTCTGAAAAGAAATAAATACTTTAGTATCCAAGTTTTCCATCAAAATTAACATATACAAATACACTCCTGACACAGACTACTTGAAGGAAGAATTTTGACATTTGAATAACTTAATGCTTAAGGAGACAACTAATGCTAATGTATGATAAACAGAAACTCTGACATCTTAAACTATTAGTAAGTATTTCCCTAAACAGCTAGCTCTTTCAGTATCACTTCAAAGGAATTAATCCCAATTTCCAATTATTTGAAACAGTCCAATAAAATTAAGATTTATCACTGAATGAACAGGCTCGCCCAATCTACACAATGATTACTAAACATATTCAAATGTAAAATACAAAAATTTAAATGAAGAAAACCGATTTATTAACTCTGAGGCAAATGTTTCTTATTTTTCAGCTTAAAAGGCCTGGCAGAGCCTAACACAGTGCCTTACCGTTTAATTCATTATAAAATTTAAACACGTACACAAAGAAACCCTCCGCGTTTGAACAAAACGTCTATCACGTTATTTACTTTTACCGTTAATTCGGAACACTAAGTTCAACAGTAAAATCAATGACCAACTAACTTTTTTCTGAGTATAGATTTACTTTAAATTGTGGTAGCAGTATAATAGGTAATAAAATGGTACTTACATTTCTACTGAATTTGGTGAAAGAATGGTGCATATAAAACCTGTGCATATAAACAATCGCAGTGTTTATAGTAAGCTGAGAGCTGGAATGTTACATTCAGGAAATTTCTGAGAAAAACAACATCTCTTTCCCAAAACAACTTTGATGGAAAATTCCTGATCTAAGGTCCTTTTCCCAGTGCCTCCAATTCACTCAAAACCAAATCCAAAACAGGAAATAAATAAAAGCCGGAGCCGGGTGGGGGTGGGGATAATAGGCTTGACGCCAAATAAATAGCAAAAATAATACCTGCGGACATTTCTCTCTAACTTTACTATTATGAGAGCCCTCGAACTATTTATTAGTGGCTACAACCAAAAATCAAGCAGTTGAAATGCGCGCGCGCGCGCACACACACACATACAAACAAAACCACGCCAAGAACATAAAGACCTCCAGTAGTGCGCTTCCAAGGCACAAGAGAACCGCCACCGAGCGGGAGAGGAGCGCGGAGAAAGGCCTCGGAGAACACTTCAGTCTTCCTACCACTCAGCTTTCCCACCTCTCAACCCCTTCTGGCAAAGGGAGACGTCGAAGGAGCCGCCCCTTTCCTTCGATAATACTCAGACTCTGCTCTCTCCAGAGAGGCACTCCCATTCCCTGCCGCCACCACGCGCTGCCCTAAACAGATTACACAACGCAACCTGCCGGCCTGCGTTCCTGTGCTCCTCTCTCCCCTTCTCCTCGTCCACGGGCTTCTCGTGACTGCCCGAGCCCAAGCGTTCCCTCACTCACGACACAGCCAAGGCCCACATAAGGCCAAGGCACCGGCGCCATGTTCACGGGACACCAGGCCCGGCAACCCGGCGAGGGAGACAGGGCGTGAGGGGCGGAAGGCCAAGAACAGGAAAGGATACACATTGAGACGCTGTCCCATGTCCTGGATGAGGTTGGCCGCCTGCTGGCGGTACGAGAGTTCTTTATCAGCCTCCACTCCGCAGCGGCGGCTCGGCGTGTTTTCCAGCTGTTCCCGAGTAAAGAACCAGCGAGAAGAACCTCCACGGCCCGACGCCATGACACTTCCTCCTCCGCCCGCTCCCTCACCCACCCCCCTCCCCTCCCGGCTCGCGGACTCCCCGCCAAGGCCGCGCGGCCCCGCCCCACTCCGCTCGCCGTAGGCCACGCACCGCCCACTTTTCACCCCCGCCTCCTCCCGTGCGCGTGCGCGGGGACCGCCCTACCGGCCTGCCCAAGTCTTTTGCTTTCTTTTTCCTGCCCCCAACCTCTCTCGAGAGAGCGGGACCACAATGCTCTGCGCCACTTGTCATTGAGAGGCGCCGAAGGTGGGGTCGCTAGGAAGGAAAAGGTCGGCGTGATGCATGCCGGGTTAAGGATTGGCAAGGCGAAGGGGCGGGAGTAAGAGGAAGGAAGAGGCTGGGCTCGGGTTGGGTGGAAAGAGAGGCGGGCGGGCGGCTGCGCGGTGGGCCCTGGGTTTGGACTCGAAGTCGCGGAGGTTTCTTCCTGGATCCTAACATTGGTTGCTCTTTAAAACAGGAAAGCTTTTTCTGTCGCGACCGCGTGCCGCAGCCTCCATTTTCCTTTCGCTTATTTTCGTAGACGAGTGACTTCAGGGTCCATGAAGAGCCTTCGCCCAAGGTGCAGCTCTGGGAAGGAGCTAGATGGAAAAGAGTGCAGAGGAAATAATGCTCTACGTTTGTCCGCGCTTGAGTCCCTCAACCTCCAAAGCCAAAAAAACCACGCCGCATACTTTGGGTTTATTTTAAGATGTTTGCCAAATGTGCAGTTAACTGGAGGAGCTGACTCTCTGAATTAGGTCTTGAGTCCAGACTGGGAGTGTTTTTTTAAGTTTATTTTTTAAATTATTGGTGGATACAGTATGCTTACTTTTACGTGTTGCTGAGGATCGAACCCAGTGCCTCACACGCTATGCAAGCACTCGACAACCCCAACCTTGGGAGTATGTTTTTATACTGCGATGTGATTTATGCAATAAAAGGGTGGGAAAATGAATATCCCAAGGGGAATTGAGTGAAAAAAAATGTTACCCAAAGCTTGGGCTTCAGTATCTGATAAAATAACATCTCATACACCTGTTGATTAATTCACTATCTCTAAGAAAATGCCTCAGAGCTTGTGAGAGTTAGTGCCCAGCTCTGAACCAATGCATATTGTTTGTGAACAAAGTTTCTGATTTTAAAATTTTAACTATTTGTTGAAGACTTCGGAGTACAGACCCACTTCAAGTGAGTTCCTAATTAAAGCTCCAGGCTTTTGTTCATCATTGTTTTGGGGCTCCCAGACTCAGCATAGGGCAGGCAGTATCTGCCTCAATTATGCTATAATACCGATTTGATTATAGTAGGCGATTATTAGAGATAGTTGCCTAAATAACTTAATTTCTTACTGGACTTAGGTCTTGTGTTATTTAGAAGTTCCTAGATTGATTTAAAGCAACGTTTTAAAAGTGCCTGCCTTTATTTCTCATTCATAATTATCAAGCAGGTATAGAGAACTTTCTTGATAAAGAGCATCTTTAAAAAACATCAACAAAAACAATAACCTACAGCCAACATAATACTTTATGGTGAGAAAATAGATTATTTCCCCCAGAGATCCAGCAGAAGGCAAGAATGTCCCCTCTCTGGACTCCTCATGATTGTACCGGATGTCTTAGCTAATACAATCAATAAGACATGGAGATTGGAAAGAAATGTCAGTCTGTTCACAGATGACATAATTGCTTATACAGAATATTCCAAAGAAATAATAACCACTTTTGCAATTAATTTTGCAATGATAGCAAGATTTTAGAATATAAAGTTAATATACAAAGGTCAATTGTATTCCTGTATAACAGCAATGAATAATTGAAATTTGAAATTACAGGCAGTGGTGCATGCCTGTAATCCAGTGGGTTGGGTGGCTGAAGCAGGAGAATCGCAAGTTCAAATCCAGCCTCAACAACTTAGAGAGGTTCTGTTTCAAAACAAAAAAGGGCTGGGGATGTTGCTGAGTGGTTAAGCGCCCCTGGTTTCAATCCCCCCCACTTCCCGTACCAAAACAAAACTTAAAAAAAAAAGCACTATACTAATTACATTTGTACTCTCTCCCCGAAGTATAAATAGGTATGAATCTAAAATACATATAAGATTTATATGCAGAAAACTACAAAACTGATAAAAGAAATCTAAAAATTGGAAGGATGTCCTGGGCTTGTGGATTACAAAACTCAAGTTTACATATTAGTTATTCCCAACTTCATACAGAAATTCAGTGCAATCTCAACCAAAATTCCAGGAAGTACTTTTGAAAATATTGACAATGATTTTAAAGTTTATATGGGAAGGCAAAAGACAATAGGCAAGGTAATACTGAAGAGCGCATTGGACTGACACTGCCTGCCTTCAAAGCTACAGTAATTGAGAGAGGGTGGTGGTGATGAAAGAATAGCCACACAAATAGTCAACCAACTTATGACAAAGTAGTTATGGTAACTGAATGGAGTAAGGAGTCTTTTAAACAGACAGTGCTGGAAGAACTGGAAATCCATTAAAAAAAGAGAGAATCTAATATACCTTCTATGATCAAATGAATCATAGAACTAAATGTAAAATTCAAAATTATAAAACAGGGAAAATGAAGGCAACCCTACATTTGTCAGTGAAGTTTAAGGTACAACATCAAAAGCACAATCTATGAAAGAAAAAATTGATAAGTTGGATTTCATTCAAGTGGAGGCTCTGCTCTGTGAAAGACAATTTTTTAAAATGAAAATACCAGGAAGAAATATTTCAGAACACACCTGATAAAGATTTTTATCTAAAATATGCAAAGACCTCTTAAAACTTAACTCACTATTATGTATAATTATAATGCACCAACAAAAAAATCCTTAACAATGAGAAAACAACCCAATTTAAAATTTGGTGAAAGATCTGAATGGATATCTCACAAAAAAAGATACACAGGTTGCAAAATAGCATATGAAAGGATGCTCAACATATATCACAGCATATTCTTAGCAGCAGTTTGAAATTATAAAAAACATGAAACATAGATGTTCATAAATTGAGAATTGGCTAATCATGGTACATCTATGCAATTTTCATTCATAGCATTTGTCGCGACCCCTTGCCCACAAGGAAGACGCAACTCAGGAATCTTCTTTCAGCACTTTATTCAGGCCTTTATTTTGACATGTCTTTTAGCTTGTTTCTCTCTACTACGACTACTACTCCTACTGCTACTCCTCCTCCTACTACTACTGCTATGTGCCCCAGCCTTAATAAAGCAGATAAAGCCCCAATGCACAACTGCCAAGTGGATCTTTCTCATAGGGTGTTTTACAGCTACATGCCAACTCTCCCAAAATAAGGAGTTGTTTATCACAGGCCACGGCGCTTATCAGCGCCATCTTGTAATGGCGGCCACAGTACACAGAAACGGCTCACCACAAGCATTCCTCCTTTATAAAGGAGGCAGCTTCCAGCTAGAGTGGTGGCACACATCTGCAATCCTGGCTACTTGAGAGGCTAAAGCAGGAAGAGCATAAGTTTGAGGCCAACCTCATTAGTTTAATGAGAACTTTCCTCAAAATAAAAAGAACTGGGGGTATGACCCAGCAATAGGGGGCCTCTGGTTCAATCCCTATACTATGTCTTATCCCCAAAATACATATACGTATATATGTGTGTGTGTGTCTGTGTGTGTGTGTGTATAAAGTTATGCTTTTATTGTGATATTTTGAATGAGATAAAGTGCTTATTACAGTTCTTGACTATTACTGAACTTTGAATACATGGCAATTATTAATAGTTCGTTAAAAGTAGAAATTATAAACACCTTGTATAAACTGGTTGCTCTATTTTTAATAAACTTTATTGAATGTATTCTTTTAAAAAGGAGGCATTTTATATGTGAAATGACTACCAAAAAGCAAGAAAAATGAAAATGGGTAAAAAGAAAACAGGAACATATATATTTATATATATTTGTAATATATATAAAGCAGGAATATATATTATATATTTATATAATCATAGACTGTAAGAAAAACAAAAGAAAAAAGTAAAATTGTTTTCTTTTTGGGGTGAAGACTGGGAGATAAGGTACAATTTGATTTCTCTAAACTTTGGCATATTTTTGTGTTGATTTTTCAAAATGAATATTTTTTAATAAATTGTAAACTTTTTTGTGTCAACAATGGAAACCTCAATTTAATGCTTTCAATTTTTATTGGGAAATATCTTTAGAATGGTCTCTCAGTTAAATTTAAAGATGTTGTTTATCTTAATCAGTTCATCTTAAGTGATTTTCTTGAATATAAATGTTCTGGCTGGGTGATATGAATTGTGTTGAGCCAAAGCTGGCTTCCTTTTAGGTGGGATAGGAAAATGTGCAAGAAAAGAAAGGAATGCTTGGATAATGGTTGTCTCCTTTGGAATCTGATGATGGTGCAATTTTTTTCCCCAAGGTATATTTTGGAGAAGTACAGTAGATAAGGAAGGAGAGAAAAAGATGAAAAGGTAATTATCTTCAGAGACTCTTCTAAATTCTTGTGTGAACTCTGTTGTTCTATGGCCAGATACTCAAACATGCCACTGAGAAAGTTATTCTCTTTACCTTTGCTTAGAACCATGTGCTGTAAGTGGTGTAAGGGTCCGGCGAAACATTGGAGAAAGAGGCGCCTTACCCCCTAAAGAAGTCCGTTGGGGGTCTTCTTGTCCAGAGATGTGCGATTCCCGGCCAACGCACTAAATGTAAGGGTCCGGCGAAATGTCGGAGGAAGAGACCACCAAGAGACTGACTTATGCAATTGCAGAAGGGGATTTATTGAGGATCCATTCCAGTGTGCTGGGGCTCCGTGCCCATTCAAGAAGGGAGAGCAGCCCAGAGCCCCAGGCAGGGGTTGAGCAGTGCTTAAGTACACTTTTTGGGGAGGGCGGGGACTTTGCATACATCAGAACAAATCATCATGAGGCGCAGGAAAATCAAACAACAATTCTTAAACTTGATTAGTACATTCATTGGTGGGAACAGGTCGGGCGGGGGTGATTGGTCACTCCTAAGAGGGGTACACATTCAAACTGATTGGTTTGGGCCTTGAATGCTTACGTGCCAAACTGCACTGGGTCCTAGGTTATTAAACAACCAGAGGGTCAGGGGGAATATTTACTGGGCAGTTCTGGGTATTGTCCTTACAGCTACAGGAATTCCAGGTTTTGGGTGTAGCAGAGGAACTTAACAATACCTGGTCCTTCACTTTTTAACTCAGGCCTTGCAGCTTAGAAACTTTACAATTTGCCCGGTCTTTTACACTTTAACTTCAATTTCTTTTACTCTTACATGGGCATCTGAGAAGAATGTCTGTTATCACTGATTAGTATACTTGGCATGGAGGTTGCCAGGTTTGCTTATGAACACATATAAGGTATCTGTTTTGGGCTGAATTTTGTCTCCCAAAAATTCATACAGCCCGATGCATGCCTGTAATCCCAGCGGCTTAAGAGGCTGAGACATTAAGAATGTGAGTTCAAAGCCAGCTTCAGCAATGGGATGTGTTAAGCAACTCAGTGAGACCCTGTTTCTAAATAAAATACAAAATAGGACTGGGGATGTGGCTCAGTGGTTGAGTGCTTCTGAGTTCAATCCTAGATACCCCCACCAAATAAATTCATATGTTGAAGCTTCTTGAAGGTCTTCCAAGAGGTAATAAAGTTAAAATGAAGTAAATAGGGTGGGCTCTAATCTAACATGGCCAGCATCATCATCAGAAGAAATTAGGATGAAGACACAAAGGGAAGACCATGTAAAGGCAGAAGAAGATGCCCATTTATGAGCCAAGGAGAGAGGCCTTAGAAGAAATTAACCCTACTGCCACTTTGACCTTATACTTTCAGCCTCCAGAATTGTGAGAAAATAAGTTTCAATTGAAGCTGTCCAGTTTGTGGTATTTTGTTGTGGCAGCTGTAGCAGACAAATACAGCATTCATTTGGGGATCCCCAGAAGTAATTGTAGTGGAAAGCATTTTGCCAAGGAGTTACCACTAGGATAGTGAAGATTCAAGCCATTATAATAGTTATAAGTTCATGAGGCCTAGCCATTTGAATTATACTCAGAACCCTATGAATTCCCACAGCATAGAAATTCCAATAGTAATTAGAAGGTTGACTTCTAACTCCTGTCTTTGCTCATCTTAGGAAAATCTATTTTTAAAATTAGGTTTATTTTTTGTTGTTGCTTGATAAATGTCTATGGACATATTACTATATGCTAGTAAATTCAAATTGTATAATCAACACACTCAACTTCCCTGTTTGTAGGTCTCAAAATCATTAAAATTCAGCATGTGTAAACTGGGCATAGTGATATACCTGTAATCCAAGCAAGTCAGAAGACTGAGGCAGGAGGATCTCAAGTTCAAGGCCAGTCTCAGCAATTTAGCAAGACCCTATCTCAAAATAAAAATTAAAAAAATTAAAAGGGGTGGGGATGTAGTTTAGTTGTAAATTGCCCATGGGTTAAATTCCCAGTTCAAAAATAGATAAATAAAACAGTACATCTAAAAACTAAAATTGTATTCCTGCCCTTCAAACTTTGTTCTTCTCTCTCTGCCTTTTGCAGTGAATGGCACATTCACTTTCAGTCATGCAAGCCAAAAAACCAGGGGTCATCTTTGAACCTCTAATCCTCACATCCTATATCTAACCCATCATGAAGGTCTTTTAACTGACTCTTCTTAAGATCTCTGGACTCTGCCTCTGGTTCCACCATACCTCCTGCAAGCCAGAGGGGTCTTTTTAAAATTCAACTCTTATTAATGTCATCCTTCATTTGAAAATATTCTCATTGCTTTTTATTTTTTTTATTTTTTTGATGTTTTTATGGTTTTTGTTTGTTTGTTTTTATTGTTGGTTGTTCAAAACATTACATAGTTCTTGACATATCATATTTCACACTTTGATTCAAGTGGGTTATGAACTCCCATTTTTACCCCATATACAGATTGCGGAATCACATCAGTTACACTTCCATTGATTTACATATTGCCATACTCGTGTCTATTGTATTCTGCTGCCTTTCCTATCCTCTACTATCCCCCTCCCCTCCCCTCCCATCCCCTCTTCTCTCTCTACCCCTCTACTGTAATTCATTTCTCCCCCTTGTATTATTTTTCCCTTTCCCCTCACTTCCTCTTGTATGTAATTTTGTATAACCCTGAGGGTCTCCTTCCATTTCCATTCAATTTCCCTTCTCTCTCGCTTTCCCTCCCACCTCTCATCCCTGTTTAATGTTAATCTTCTTCTCATGCTCTTCGTCCCTACTCTGTTCTTAGTTACTCTCCTTATATCAAAGAAGACATTTGGCATTTGTTTTTTAGGGATTGGCTGGCTTCACTTAGCATAATCTGCTCTAATGCCATCCATTTCCCTCCAAATTCTATGATTTTGTCATTTTTTAATGCAGAGTAATACTCCATTGTGTATAAATGCCACATTTTTTTTATCCATTCATCTATTGAAGGGCATCTAGATTGGTTCCACAGTCTTGCTATTGTGAATTGTGCTGCTATGAACATCGATGTAGCAGTGTCCCTGTAGCATGCTATTTTTAGGTCTTTAGGGAATAGACTGAGAAGGGGAATAGCTGGGTCAAATGGTGGTTCCATTCCCAACTTTCCAAGAAATCTCCATACTGCTTTCCAAATTGGCTGCACCAATTTGCAGTCCCACCAACAATGAACAAGTGTACCCTTTTCCCCACATCCTCGCCAGCACTTGTTGTTGTTTGACTTCCTAATGGCTGCCAATCTTACTGGAGTGAGATGGTATCTTAGGGTGGTTTTGATTTGCATTTCTCTGACTGCTAGCGATGTTGAGCATTTCTTCATGTACTTGTTGATTGATTGTATGTCCTCCTCTGAGAAGTGTCTGTTCAGGTCCTTGGCCCATTTGTTGATTGGGTTATTTGTTATCTTATTGTCTAATTTTTTGAGTTCTTTGTATACTCTGGATATTAGGGCTCTATCTGAAGTGTGAGGAGTAAAGATTTGTTCCCAGGATGTAGGCCACCTATTTACCTCTCTTATTGTTTCTTTTGCTGAGAAAAAACTTTTTAGTTTGAGTAAGTCCCATTTGTTGATTCTAGTTATTAACTCTTGTGCTATGGGTGTCCTATTGAGGAATTTGGAGCCCGACCCCACAGTATGTAGATCGTAGCCAACTTTCTCTTCTATCAGACGCCGTGTCTCTGATTTGATATCAAGCTCCTTGATCCATTTTGAGTTAACTTTTGTGCATGGTGAGAGAAAGGGATTCAGTTTCATTTTGATGCATATGGATTTCCAGTTTTCCCAGCACCATTTGTTAAAGATGCTGTCCTTCCTCCATTGCATGCTTTTAGCCCCTTTATCAAATATAAGATAGTTGTATTTTTGTGGATTGGTTTCTGTGTCCTCTATACTGTACCATTGGTCCACCCACCTGTATTGGTACCAGTACCATGCTGTTTTTGTTACTATTGCTCTGTAATATAGTTTGAAGTCTGGTATCGCTATACTACCTGATTCACACTTCCTGCTTAGCATTATTTTTGCTATTCTGGGTCTTTTATTTTTCCATATGAATTTCTTTTTTTTTTTTTTATAAAGAGAGAGTGAGAGAGGAGAGAGAGAGAGAGAGAGAGAGAGAGAGAGAGAGAGAGAGAGAATTTTTAATATTTATTTTTTTTAGTTCTTGGCGGACACAACATCTTTGTTGGTATGTGGTGCTGAGGATCGAACCCGGGCCGCACGCATGCCAGGCGAGCGCGCCACCGCTGAGCCACACCTCCAGCCCCCCATATGAATTTCTTGATTGCTTTCTCTATTTCTACAAGAAATGCCGTTGGGATTTTGATTGGCATTGCATTAAACCTATAGAGAACTTTTGGTAATATCACCATTTTGATGATGTTAGTTCTGCCTATCCATAAACAGGGTATATTTTTCCATCTTCTAAGATCTTCTTCTATTTCTCTCTTTAGGGTTCTGTAGTTTTCATTGTATAAGTCTTTCACCTCTTTTGTTAGGTTGATTCCCAAGTATTTTATTTTTTTTGAGGATATTGTGAATGGAGTGTTTTCCCTCATTTCCATTTCAGAGGATTTGTCGCTGATATACAGGAATGCCTTTGATTTATGCGTGTTGATTTTATATCCTGCCACTTTGCTAAATTCATTTATTAGCTCTAATAGTTTCTTTGTAGACCCTTTTGGGTCTGCTAGGTATAGAATCATGTCATCTGCAAATAGTGATAATTTGAGTTCTTCTTTTCCTATTTTTATGCCTTTAATTTCTTTCGTCTGTCTAATTGCTCTGGCCAGTGTTTCAAGAACTATGTTGAACAGAAGTGGTGAGAGAGGGCATCCCTGTCTTGTTCCAGATTTTAGAGGGAATGCCTTCAATTTTCCTCCATTCAGAATGATGCTAGCCTGAGGCTTAGCATAGATTGCTTTTACAATGTTGAGGTATGTTCCTGTTATCCCTAGTTTTTCTAGAGTTTTGAACATAAAGGGATGCTGTACTTTGTCGAATGCTTTTTCTGCATCTATCGAGATGATCATATGGTTCTTATTTTTAAGTCTATTAATGGGGTGAATAACATTTATTGATTTCCATATATTGAACCAGCCTTGCATCCCAGGGATGAATCCTACTTGATCATGGTGCACAATTTTTTTGATATGTTTTTGAATCCTATTCGCCAGAATTTTATTGAGGATTTTTGCATCTATGTTTATTAGAGATATTGGTCTGTAGTTTTCTTTCTTTGAAGTGTCTTTGTCTGGTTTAGGAATCAGGGTGATGTTGGCCTCGTAGAATGAATTTGGAAGTTCTCCCTCTTTTTCTATTTCCTGAAATAGCTTGAAAAGTATTGGTATTAGTTCCTCTTTAAAGGTTTTGTAAAAGTCTGCTGTATACCCATCCGGTCCTGGGCTTTTCTTAGTTGGTAGTCTTTTGATGGTTTCTTCTATTTCCCCCATTGATATTGGTCTGTTTAGGTTGTCTATATCCTCCTGACTCAATCTGGGCAGATCATATGACTTAAGAAACTTATCGATGCCTTCACTATCTTCTATTTTATTGGAGTATAAGGATTCAAAATAATTTTTGATTATCTTCTGTATTTCTGAAGTGTCTGTTGTGATGTTGCCTTTTTCATCCCATATGCTAGTAATTTGAGTTCTCTCTGTTCTTCTCTTTGTTAGCATGGCTAAGGGTCTGTCGATTTTATTTATTTTTTCAAAGAACCAACTTTTAGTTTTGTCAATTTTTTCAATTGTTTCGATTTCATTAATTTCAGCTCTGATTTTAATTATTTCTTGCCTTCTACTTCTTTTGCTGTTGTTTTGCTCTTCTTTTTCTAGAATTTTGAGATGAAGTATGAGATCATTTATTTGTTGGTTTTTTCTTTTTTTAAGGAATGAACTCCAAGCAATGAATTTTCCTCTTAGAACTGCTTTCAATGTGTCCCATAGATTCCAATATGTTGTGTCTGGGTTTTCATTTATCTCTAAGAATTTTTAAATTTCCTCCTTGATGTCTTCTATAACCGATTGATCATTCAGTAACCTATTGTTCATTCTCCAAGTGATGCATGATTTTTCCTTCCTTCTTTTATCATTGATTTTCAGTTTCACTCCATTATGATCAGATAAGATGCATGGTATTATCTCTACTGCTTTATATTGTCTAAGAGTTGCCCTGTGACATAATATATGATCTATTTTTGAGAAGGACCCATGTGCTGCTGAGAAAAAAGTGTAACTGCTTGATGTTGGGTGGTATATTCTATATATGTCAATTAAGTCTAGGTTATTAATTGTGTTATTGAGTTTTATAGTTTCCTTATTCAACTTTTGTTTGGAAGATCTGTCCAGTGGTGAGAAAGGTGTGTTGAAGTCTTCCATGATTATTGTATGATGGTCTTTTAGACTCTTGAACTTGAGAAGAGTTTGCTTGATGAACATAGCTGCACCGTTGTTTGGGGCATATATATTTATGATTGTTATGTCTTGTTGGTGTATGGTTCCCTTGAGCAGTATGTAGTGTCCCTCTTTATCCCTTTTGATTAACTTTGGCTTGAAATCTATTTTATTTGATATGAGTATGGACACTCCTGCTTGTTTCCGAAGTCCATATGAGTGAGAGAATGTAGGTGGGAAGGCCCAAGGGGTGGGACACAGGTGGGCCAAAGAAATAATTGGGCAGGAAGGACTTCTGAGTCAGCATCTTCAAGTTTGCTGGGGGCTGTTCATTAACACTTCTTTGGGATGGGCTGTGGCCTTGGGCTTTTCCCAGACTTCATTAACATTCCAAGAGTTGTTCAACTTTTCTAGGAATTCATTCTAAACATGGCCTCCATTTTGGATCTTACTTGATATTAGACCGGATTTACCTAACTACACTGACTACCTAACTTTAAATCTGGCTTCAGTGGCACCCCCTTTCTCCACAGAAAAGTCTTAACTGGGCTTTTCCAGAAATCTTCACCATGGCTGATTTTAGGACTGTCAGCAAAAGAGTCTCTGCAAAAGAGTTCAATGTAGATAAACTTCCTATTTTTGTGTCTCCCTGTTTTACTTGGCCACTGGCCAAGAAGATACCAGCACTCCAGGCACTGGACACCCCCTTACTAGTTTTTCCCAAACATATTCAGTATAGTAGTGTGTAGAAATGTGCAAATAAGGCCTCTGGCCTTGAGCTGGGCTTCACAGAGATATCTACATTTTTAAGACAAGAAAAGTTACCAATTGGGCTCCATGGTAACAGCTGGCAGAGAGAGGAAAGAAGAGGGAGAGCTTGGAATGGAACCACCATTTGACCCTTTCTCAGGTGTTGTCCTTGAAGGGTTAACTTGCCCAAAACAGTGAAAGAAAAAGCTGCTTTTATGTGAACTTCTGCAGATTGTGAACCTTTGAACCCCTCCCTTTACATATTGGGTATAAAACTCTGAAACTACCTGAAGCCGGGGCTCAGGGGATTAATGATTATAGCAAAAGCTATGCCCTCTGAACCTGGCTGTGAAAAACCAGCCTCTATCTCAGAGCAAAGCCTGTCCAAGGAAGGGACATGGCCTCTGTCCTTGGAAAAACCCACAGAGCACTCCTAAGCACATTCCCACCCTGCTAAGTTGTTTATCTACAAATAAAGGAGAGATCTGCTGCGCCAGATGTCCCTGACTCAGTCTGGCTAGGTGGAGATCCATAGCAGCCCCCTAGCAGGCACCAATTAGCATGAGACAGGGAAATACCTGGGATGCCAGATAACCCTCCCAGTAGTTTATGGTGGTTGATAACAAGTTGGGAAACCACGTCGTTCAGCACGTACACCCCTCTTGGCTTAAACCAATCAGTTCAAATGAATACCCCTTTTGTACTGACCAATCACCCCTACCCAACTTGTTCCTGCCAGTGAATGTGCTAATCATGTTTTAGAGTTGTTATTTGATTTTCCCGAGGTGTGTGATGATTTGCTAAAAGAGGCTATGATGTATGTGAAGTCCCTGCCCTCTCCAAAGAATGTACAAAAATGCTGCAAACCCTGGGTTCGGGGCCTCTCAGCATCACCAGTTGCTGTGTGTGTGCGCGGAGGACCGAGCTAGCTGGCAATAAACACCTCTTTGCTGCTTGCATCGATCTTGGGTCTCTGGTGGTCTTTGGGGGTCCCGAATTCAAGCATAACAGCTGCAGCCAAATAAAACTGTTTCCTGCTATCTTTGGTGCCTTGCCTCGTCTGTCCCTACAACCGTCTTACATGATTTTGCCAATTTATATTAAAAATATATTCCTTTCTCACTTCCATCCCTAGTGGACGTTTTTCTTGTGTGTTCTCTTTGCCACAAGGCTTTCATTTGTATTATTCCCTGTGCCTGGAATACTCTTTCCTCTACTTTTAGCTCTTGCATGTCTAAGGAACACTTTTGAAAAGTCCTTTCCTGACACTCTTATAGGATAAAACCCTTATATTAAGCTTTCTACTAGTGCCCTTATACATAGGTTTTCTGAGAAACTGATACAGTCCTGAAACCTCCCCCCCCCCATTCTTGTGATCATGCCATAAATATTTTGAGTATCACTCAGTAACAGATGTGAGTTTATTATGAGCAGTAGGAATAGAGAAAAGAGATATTTTCAAGAGAGAAGGAGAACTTTCAGAGAGGAGAAGGATTGCCCTCCAAATTTATTGAGAGTCCCAGGCAAGTTTCCACCATGCGGCCAGTGCAATGGTTTCATTAATGAGGTTCTTGGCATAAAAGTTAGTTAGCGAGACTGAAATAAAACACACAGACTCAGTCACCTTATTTCTATTGCCAGGTCCGAGACGGCTCCCCTCTCTGGTTTCCTCCTCTAACTGCCCGGCAGGGCAGCAAGGATTACTCAGGGCTAGCAGGAGAGAGAGAGAGTGAACACGCCTGGGAGTAGCTTTTTATTGGGGAACAAGAGATTCAGGGAGAATTCCATCCAATGAAGGTTGAGGGGGGACTGCACTCCAAGGTCAGGGTCAGTGATTGGGCCCTCGGGGTCAGTGGTCAGTCACACCCCCACACGGACGGGTTCTCTCATCAGGAAAGGGCCAGGAAAGTTCTGACACAGCAAGAACGCCTCAGACCCTTAACGGGAGCCACCCAGTCTCGTGTCAGAATGGCTTCCCACAGAAGTTTCCAGAGTCCTGTTCAAATTTAACTTCTGACTGTTTTTAAACTTCTGACTTTTGGCAGCATAGGAACTGCAGGAAGGGTCCCAGAGAGAATGTTATGGGCTCAGAGTTTGAGTTTTAAGGATACTGAGTTCCCCAGTTTTTGTCTCAATTTCCTGCCCCCTTAATTGGTTCATCATCCTTTGAATATCCCTCATCAGGTTTTCTTTGTAAGGGTCCTGGCTATTGGGTGATGGGGGTGTGACATAGTTTGGTGATAAGGGAGAGTCCTGCAGACTTGTTCGAGGAGATAATGGTCCAAAAACAGTAGATTTATTTATTTATTCATTTACCCACCCACCCCTTGGGTACCACGGATTGAACTCAGGGGTACTCAACCACTGAGACACATCCTCAGCCCTATTTTGTATTTTATTTAGAGACAGGGTCTCACTGAGTTGCTTAGCACCTTGCCATTGCTGAGGCTCAGCTCGAGATTCTCATGTCTCATCTCTCCAGCCGATGGGATTACAGGCATCGGCCATCATGCCTGGCAGGAGTTTTTCTTAATTGAGACTGGGGGAATAATGCACGAATGGTGCCTCTCTACATCTTGTACAGCTAGAGAATTGAAATATTGGGCTCTACTTATGTACAATGAATTGAAATGCATTCTGCTGTCATGTACAACTAAGACAAGAAAAAAAAAAAAGACTGGGTGAAGTCCAGAGTATTAGTGCACACCTGTAATCCCAGAAACTCTGGAGGAGGATAGAGAATTCAAAGCCAGCCTCAGCAATTTAGCCAGTCCCTGTCTCTGAATAAAATATAAAATTGGCTGAGGATGTGGCTCAGTGGTTAAGTGCCCCTGGGTTCAATCCTCAGTAAGTTAAAAAAAAAAAAGTCTGGGGGAGGTTTTGACATACCAAGCCCCCATCTTCCAGGTGCTTATTTGTTAGGTTGTTTTTGGTTTTCAATTGTCCCCCCCACCATTGTCTTTCCCCTGCTCACTCATTTCATTATATACTTATCACCTCTTCTTCACACTCAGTCCACCACTAAGTGCTGTTTGTTCTACCTCCAAACACAGCTCACCATCCCTATTCTATTATTCTTGCCTGAGTCACCATCAATTCTTGCCTAGTCTCCCTACCTTAATTCTTGACCTCCTTTAAATAATTTTCTATGTAGTTAATACATTTTTATTAAACATAAGTCAGAACATGTCACAGACCTATTAAAAAATTTCCAACAGCTTTCTGTGAAACAATGTAAACATGTAAACTCTTGACATCATCTGCTAAACTGGCCAAATTTTTGGCTTCATCTCCTACCTCTCTCTCCCTTGCTCACAAACTCCAACCAGAAGTTCTTCCCTGCCTCAGTGCCTTGGTACTTTTTGCCTAGAAGGAAGGCTTCTCCCCTTCTAGCACTGGAGTCTCAGTTCAAAGTCCTCTTTATTATTATTATATTAAAATTTTTATTTTAATCAAACCCTTGTGTGGAAGGCTCACTTCAATAGATTGCAGCCAGGGAGCTGCTCTGCTACATACAATCCCCCTTAAACCCAGAAGCATGTTCCCTTTAGGGCCACCACAAACATGGGTTGCATGATGGCAAGAGGGCAACCCCCCTTTCCAGCTACACCCTAATCAAAGTCCCCTATAAAGAGGTTTTCCCTGGCCCTCCAATTTATTATTTTATCTCTGATCTATTTCCCAGTCCCTATCACATTTCCCTGTTTTAATTTTTTGAGTGTTTACCAATAAGTGAAAATTTCCTTCTTCCTTCATTCTGTTCATTCACTGTTTTCCCTCCCTCCTACATTTATTTATGTTTCTCACCCTCAAGACTGCAACCTTCGTTAGAGAAAGAATTTTATCCTTTCTGTTTGAATTTTATCCTTTGTGTTTAATTCCATATCCCCAGTGAAGGATATGAAAAATAACCCCATGAAAAAAGGGGAATAACCTCCAGGGAGAAAAGAGGACAATGTGTGTGTAGAGGGGAGGCAAACAATGGACTTTGGGCTCTGGACTTTCAAACTTTCCCAGGAAAAGTGGCTTTAAAACTTTTGCAACTGTTTCCCCTGATTTGAGCTTTGAACTTGCACAACTGTTTTCCACTGACTACCCAACAGATACATTTTTGCCATTATTTAAGTCTCACTTGTTATGATTCCAATCTCACTTAAACCCTATAAAAATCAGACCCTAGTTGTAATCAATTGTCATTTCCTCCCCTGAAAATGTGCCATTCTGCTGCTTAATATAAGAAGCTTGCTGATCTATAGAGGTCTGTTCCCGGTTTTGGTTATTTCTTCTACCCGGTGCCTGTAGCATTCCTACAGTCCTGACACATTAGAAAATACTCTTGTGAATATGAATGGACCCATTCACTATATCATATGTGATACTGAATAAAGTTACTGAGTCCCTTTTTTTAAAATTTTATTTTATGTTTTTTTAATAGCTACACATGACATTACAATGATCTTGGCAATTCACACATTTGAATCATTGGGGTATAATTTCTCATTTTTCTGATTGTACAGATTGCAGAATCACACTGGCCATAGAGTCACCTTACTGAGTCCCTTTTTATAAAACAGTCACTAAGTACTATATTCAAGTTATTGAAATATGAAATATTTGAAAAGGAATAGACATTTCTCCCAAAGATTTGGGGATGAAAAAAAAAACAATAACATGCTTCATACTGTTACTGTTACACAGCATGGGCCCTCTGGGAAATTGAGGCAGCACGAACCTCGCCCCCCGCCCATACTTTTGGTGAGGCCAGAAAGATTTCAGATATGTTGCTCAGGAAAGAGGAAAGGGACACTCTGAAGGTAGGAAAAGGGTTCTCTCAGAGAAGAAAGGGATATCAGGCCTCTTCAGCCCTCCTGTTTTACGGGAAGTCCTAGGGGAAGTTTCCAGAGTTCTAAGTCCACCTTCTGACTTTTCACTGACAGCACAGGAACTTCATGGACCACCTTCAAGAAAGGGATGGTATTCAGAGTTGAAGTGTTTTAGGAAATTCCCCTAGGAATTGTTTTTGTCCCAATTACTTGTCCCCTTAGTGGGTTTGTCATTGATCCAGTTTTTGCCTCAATTTCCTGCCTTCTTAATCAGTTTATTAGCACTTGAATAGCCCCCGTCAAGCTTTCTTGATGAGGGTCTTCTTAAATGTTTTAGTTGTGGTAGAAGGCAATGGGGTTGTGATAGGGTCCAGATACCTGGGAGGGAGTGACTTGGACATGAAACAAGTTTTACTTAAAGGAATGTAACTTTGGCAGGGGGAGTTTTAACACACCAAGTCCCATCTTCCAGGTGCTTATCTGTCAGATAAAGGTCCCTGTGGTTTTTAGTCATCCTTCATTGTCTTTTCCCCTGCTTATCCGTATGACTGACTAGCTGTCTAACATTACCTTGTTTAACCTTATTTTTCTTTTTAGGCAGATTGAAGTAATAAGCAGAGTGGTTGCTGGGCAAAATCCTAGAAAGCTACAGGAGGTCGGAGGAGAGAGAGGGAGAGGGAGATGGATGAACTATATAAAGTAAAAATAATGGAATGGGAAGTTTAGTAAGAATTAGATGTCTTCTTCACCCTTAAGATTGGTCAACACAAATTATATGGCAATACTTTTGATTTTCTGTACTAAGGAAAGGGAAAGGAAGTATGAATGTACCCAAAGCAAAAAGATCATTTGGAAAAATTTCATTGATTTGATTTTGAAATTCAGCCAGGGGCTGGGGATGTGGCTCGAGCGGTAGCGCGCTCGCCTGGCATAAGTGCGGCCCGGGTTCGATCCTCAGCACCACATACCAACAAAGATGTTGTGTCCACCGAGAACTAAAAAATAAATATTAAAAATTCTCTCTCTCTCTCTCTCTCCTCTCTTTAAAAAAAAAAAAAGAAATTCAGCCAGATTTATATGAACCACAGTTGTTCATCATCCTTACCAGGATCTTTTCAACAGCCCAGGTGGGACAATAAATATAATGAGTAGAACAAGGATACCCTGGTATTGGCCAGCTCACTCTTCATGGCTAGCTTTATACATTTTGATCAGTATTTTAAGTTAAAAATTAGCCAAGTATGATGATTTCCAGCTACATGGGAGGCTGGGGTAGGCGAATTTCAACTTCAAGGTGAACCTGGCAATTTAGCAAGACCCTGTATCAAAATAAAATAAAAATGTAGAAGTGTAGCTCCATGATAGAGTGAGTGCTTGCCTAGCATGTGTGGGGTCCTGAGTTCAATCCCCAGTCCTTGGGACAGGGGTATTAAAAGAACTTCTGGTAAATTTATAGACTGGAACTTTTCTCCAGAATAGATAAGTTTCATCTGGTCTGGAATCACATCTATGTTCCTGCAGTTTGCTTTTCTACCTGTTTCCTATCCTGTAACCCTAAAATAAGCCTTATCCATCTTGCTACATTCAATCTAAATTCCAACTTCTATGAAGATTTACCTAATCATTTAAGACCAAAATGAATTATTTTTACTGAAATCTTTTAGACCTTCATGTTGCATTGCTCAGTAATTATTCCATGAACATGTACTTTGCTTCTTTAATTGGGCTGTAAGCTCTTTGATGGCTTGAATATCCTGTATGAACATCAGTTATTTTGTGGAGGCTAAAGCATTCCCAGCCAAATTATGGGCTAGTGAAAAGTGTTAAAAAGTGAATAAAACAGGTTATTTGGGCCCAATTTACATATCCTTGATCAAAATGAAGACCCCCACCTGAGCCCTCTAAAATAAATCTGGTGTTAGTCTTTCTCTGTATAAATAATTAATGACGTTTATTTTTGATCTCTTCCAAATTAATTAAAAAGGCATTGGAGGGCTGGGGATATAACTTAGTTGGCAGAGTGCTTGCCTTGCTTGCACAAGGCCCTGAGTTCAATCCCCAGCATCACAAAAAAGAAAAGGCATTGGAAAAATAACTTCTGATTTTCATGTGAGATAATGTACTGCTTTTCAGAATGAAAGCACTTGTGAATCATTTTTGTTATGAATAATTTAGAGTACTTGGGATATTCTATTTCTAGGTTAAATAATTCAAAATAGGATTTTAGTAATGCATATGTGATACATATTTAAAAACAAATGTGAAATATCTTCTTGAAAGTTTGTTTTTGTAGTGAATTCAGTCATTCAAATTGTTTTCTCTCAAGATCCAAAAATTCCAGGGCATTATCAGCTTTGAGTTTATCCTAAAAAAAGAAGAGAATATATTAAAGCATTATTGGTTGTTTTTAAAGTATTTTATTAAATGTCCTCATTGGGTTTTTAAATTATCAGCTCCCTCATGAGAAGATCACCATTAAACAGGGACGAGAGGCGGGAGGGAAAGGGAGAGAGAAGGGAAATTGCAAGGTAAAGGAAGGAGACCTTCATTGTTATACAAAATTACATATAAGAGGAAGTGAGGGGAAAAGGGAAAAAAAAGCAAGAGAGAGAAATGAATTACAGTAGATGGGGTAGAGAGAGAAGATGGGAGGGGAAGGGAGGGGAGGGGAGGGGGGATAGTAGAGGATAGGAAAGGCAGCAGAATACAACATACACTAGTATGGCAGTAGGTAAAAAAGTGGATGTGTAACCCATGTGAATCTGCAATATGTATATGGGGTAAAAATGGGAGTTCATAATCCTCGTGAATCAAATGTATGAAATATGATATGTCAAGAGCTTTGTAATGTTTTGAACAACTAATAATAAAAAAAATTTAAAAAAAATTATCAGCTCTCCAGTAGGAGAGAAAATTATTTGCAGGTTATATAGTGAGTCTCTTACCAAAATCCTTTGACCCATGTTTTGCCCCACTATGTGAAATCTGAATCTGAAACTTAATGGATAAAGAAAATGTGAAATACACACACACACACACAAATGGAATATTACTCAGCCAAAAAGAAGAATGAAATTATTGCATTTGGAGGGAGGATGCTAATAGGAAAGACAGTAGAATGAATTGGATATACCTTTCCTATGTTTATATATAAATACACGATCAATGTAACTCCATATCATGTACAACCTCAAGAATGAGAAGTTATACTTCATGTATGTATAATATGTCAAAATATACTCTACTGTCATGTATATCTAAAAAGAACAAATTAAAATTAAAAATAAATCTGAAACTTGACTGTAGGAGTAGAGGAAAAGACTTATAAGGGGGAAAGCCTTTTTAGGGGAGATCCCCTCTTTGGAAATCCTTATTGGATCTCCAATAGGTTTGAAGGATTATTTTGAGGCAAATGCAGAGAAAATGTACAATTTAGGTCTATGGGACAAGAGGGCTTGAAAAACAGTGTTGAGAAGTAAACTAGCCATTCCGTGGCTTCTATATATTGTACTTTTATATTGCCCTAAATAAAAGGTAGGGTCTAGCCAGGTGAGGTGGTGCAGTCCTGTAATCCCAGTGGCTCAGGAGGCTAAGGCAGGAGGGTCACGAGTTCAAAGCCAGCCTCAGCAAAAGTGAGGTGCTAAGCAACTCAGTGAGACCCTGTCTCTAAATAAAATACAAAATAGGGCTGGGGATGTGGCTTAGTGGTTAGTGCCCCCGAGTTCAATCCCCAGTAACCACCCCCCATTCCCCCCGCCCCCGAAAAAAGTGAGGTCTTTCAGAACAAGAGAAGTTATTTTTTTTTGTTTGTTTTAGGTGGACACAATATCTTTATTTTTATGTGGTGCTGAGGATGGAGCTCAGTGCCTCATATGTTCTAGGTGAGCCTTCTACCACTTGAGCCACAACCCCAGCCTGCAACAAGATAAGTTATATAGATGAAGGATCTCAGATTGAAGTACAAATCTGTACATTTTATAAATTTCCTATGAGGAAAAGATTCTGTCATTTTTCCCTCCACCTCCTTCCTGGCCATAGACTATCAACTCTGTAGAAAGAAATGACTGAAGGACAGTTTACTTTGTGATACCCTAATTGATTTTTATCTAGTTTGCAAAGAACAGCCTTGTAGCTGAGGGTAGAGAGGGTAGAAGGAAACATGTATGACAGTTGTGTAACATCCATACCACTAATATATGGATGTCACACAGCTTTCCATATCATGATTACCTTGGGGCTCTTGAATAGCATTAATTAGTGGGTGATTTGGTATCAGGACCTCTTACTCAGAGTTCTTCATTGATGCATACTTGGGCTATCTTCCTTAAAGCTACATTTTAGAAGTGACTTGCTACTTAGAGAAACCATCTCTTTATCTTTTAAAATATGCTAGTTCAAAGTATGCTTCAAAAGTGTTACCCTTTTGTGTATTCTTGAGTCAAGGGATTTGGGGTTACCTCTATATGCTATATCCCAAGTTATATCACTTTTGGCAAATCACTGAACAACTAAATTTTGTTTTCCTCTTCCATATCTTCTTGGTGGTACACATCTGCCTGTATACCTCTTAGTGTTGTTGAACTCATCAAATGAATTTATTTATTACACTTTAAATTTGCCTTAAACTTAAGGGTATTTACCTGCTTGTGGTTAAAAAATCAAAAGATATAAAGTGAAAACATTTTTCCACTACTGTCACTTTACTACCACTTTTTCTTCCAAGAATTATCAGTTTCTTATTTATTCTATCAGAATATTTTATGCATATTCAAGCAAATACTTTTACTTAGGTATATAGGTATTCTTTTTCATTAAATGGACAGTATAGTATCTACAAGTGGAAATATATAAATCATTTTGCATTTTGCTTTTTAAAATAATATGTTCAATATTGATTTCTAATATTTTTATGGTTATATAGATTTTATTGTATATATTACTTATTTAACCATTCCCCTAAAGTTTATTTTCAGTATTTCATTACAGTGTTGCAATGAGTACCCTTATAAAGAATGTCATTGTGAATTTGTGATAGTATAAATTTTTTATGGAAGTTATTTTAAAACTTCAAAGCAATAAACACCAAATAATAAACTAAAAGAGGCATAAAATAATAATTATAATTCCATTAAAGTCTTAATCAGGATACTTGTAGTAATATGATTTCTGTATAATTTTGGTTAACATTATAAAAAGTTTTTCATTTTTAAACTGTTGTTTAAAAACACAAAAACTAAAAGAAAGAAAGAAAAAAATCTTAGCTTTCTACTAATTAGTTTTTTTTTTTTTTTTTGTGGTACTAGGGATTGAACCCAGGGCCCTGTGCATGCTAGGCAAGCACTCTACCAACTGAGCTATATCCCCAACCCCTCAAGAATTAAAAAAAATATATTTTGGTTGTAGATGGACACAGTACTTTTATTTTGTTTATTTTTATGTGATGCTGAGGATCAAACCCAGTACCTCACACATGCGAGGCAAGTGCTCCACCACTGAGCCACAATTGCAGCCCCAACAATTCAAGGTTTTACTACCTCAAGGTAAATGCCAAAGGGGATACATCTTTGTTAAACAGTCTAAGGTTTCCCAGTTAATAACTGGCAACTAGCATACATCAGAATGAATTATCCACATCTGTTAATGTGCTTCAAGTCCATTCAGAAGATTTGATAAGTTATGTAAGGTAGAGAAACCTTGAGGAAACTTTTGGATTTTACATTAGAAGTCAATAAATATGCAAAAGGATTATGATTGAGACCTTTGTAAATTTTTTTAAGAGTTTATTCATCCCCTAATTTCAAATTTTGGCCATCCCTGACCCCTGGTAGTGACAGGTGGTGAAGCCCTTGGGAAGAACTTTCATTTTTAGAAGATGGAGTGGCAAGGAGATAGCAAAGAAGAGGAAATGTGAGGACACTGTGTCTCATTTTAAACTCATCTTGATTCAGGAGTCTAAGGGATAGATTAGGTAGATATATTTTAGTATTATATACCCACCTTTAAACACTAAGGAGAAAAAAATCCAGTTATTTTAGAACTCTTCTTTCTCCTTGAAACCTTGACTTTAGCTGAATAACTAGAATCATTACAACTTTTGAGATTGGTAGATTTGTAACAGAAATATTAAAGAAAAATATTACTTCCCTTCTAATCCACTTAACATGCAAGTTTTATTATTATTATTATATGCTTATTTACAGTTTTCTTTCATGGCTTTATGAATTCAGTTGTAGTAGGCTGACTTTCAGCTTTTTTAATGTTCTTTTGCCCTTTAATATTTTAGCTAGGAGGGTGTCTCAGTGGTACAGCTCTTGCCTTACATGCATGAAGCCCTGGGTTTGACTCCCAGAACCACCAAAAGAAAAAAAATAGTTTAGCTATCTCTGAAAATAAGTAGTAGTTCTAGGAACATTAAGTTCAGTGGTTCCTCTGTTCTTTGTTATCGTGTGCCAAAGTGCTCTGAAATCAAACCCAATTGAACAGGAAAGCTCAGGAAAAGACTATGAAATGAAAGATATATACCTTTGTTTCTTCATCAAATTCTTCAATGGACTCTATTAATTTCCCAGGTTCTAGTTCACCTAGTGGAAAGGGGTAGTCAGTTCCCAAAATAACTTTATCCTGAAAAGAGAAGATGTATTTTCATTTGTAAATTTGTAAAACTTGATCAAAGATCCTCCTATAAAATATTTTGCATCTGCTTATTATAAACTCTCTTATGGTAAATTAATAAGTGTCTTTCTGATCAATAGAACATGAAACTGATCTAAAATTTTAGATTTTTGTTGTTCAAATTTTCTTTTAACATTTTTCCAGCAGGTGTCGCTGTTAGATCTCCTAAAGTTGCAAATCAACCTCATCCTCCTTTTTTTTTAATTAATTGAAATGCAGAGCACTGAAATTTAAGACATTTATATAATAAAATTTATATAATAAAATAGACACATATTTGGATAAAATTAAGGATTATATCTTTCTTTGACTGATACATTGCAATCTATCCCACAATTACTGAAAGCATACTAGAGTTGAAAAGCAAAAATGAAAAATAACTATATAAAAAGATTCTAAAAGTATGTGATTCCACTTGTCTAATAGCAATTATTAGACAAGTGGGATCACATACAACTTAAAAAATTCTGCTCATCAAGGAAAAAATAATCAACAGAATGAAGAGGGAACCTACAGTACCGGAGAAAATACTTGCAAATTATACATCTGACAAAAAGTTAATATCCAGAATATACATAAAACTCTATAACTCAGTTGCAAAAAATATAATTGTACATTTTAATATTTTTATGTATCAATTAAAAATGAATTTAAATTTTAAATATTTTAATGTGTCTACCATAGTAATGTCTATTTCCAATTCTAGATGTTAAGTAGCAACTCTGATTGGATTTGAATAACATTTTGCCACTGTTAATTGGAAATTGTATCTTGAATTAAATAGGTAGTTCCACAAATTCTAATTTCTGAGGCACAGAAGTTCTGGTATTCTATTGCATAGTAGGATGACTGAGGAACATGGTAAAGGACTATATATTTCAATAAGCTTAAGGAAAGAATTTTGAATGTTTTCACCACAAAGCTTAAGGAAAGAATTTTGAATGTTTTCACCACAAAGAAATGTTAAATGTTTGAGAAGATACATTAACCTAAACCTGTTTTTTCTTTTGCTCCAACACAACCCTGGAATTATGTTGGACTCATCCTGCTTCTTCACTCCTGGCATCTGATGAGTTACTAAGCTCTTGGGATCCTACTATGACATCATTTCTTGCTTCCATCACCTTCTCTCCACTTCCCCAATTCCTCTATTAACTCAGAGTCAGACCCTTACCATCTCTTAGCTTAGCCAAGTGTGACCTCTGTAGTACTGAAACACCCTACATACATTGTATTCAGAGCACTTATTATATTGCTATTTATGAGACAATGTCTAAAAATAATAACAATATCTATCATTTGTTTTATTTTTTTTAAAGAGAGAGTGAGAGAATTTTAATATTTATTTTTTAGTATTTGGCAGACACAACAACTTTGTTTGAATGTGGTGCTGAGGATCGAACCCAGGCCACACACATGCCAGGCGAGCACGCTACCGCTTGAGCCACATCCCCAGCCCTATCTATCATTTATTGATTGCTTGGTATATACAAGGTGCTATTCTAAGCCCTTAGCATTTATTAACTCAATGAATCTTCACAACCTTCTTATGAGATGATTTTCATTATTTTCCTCATTCAATAGCTAGGGTAACAAAGATGATAATGAACTTTACTAGAGTTGTACAGTTAGGATGCAGTGCAGCCAGGTTTGTGCCTTCATCTCCACACTCAGCTAAGAACTGGGACAGAAACCATGTCCCTGGCTGTAAGCAGGAAGCCTGGCATAGATTAGGTGTTTATTGAATTAAACTGGGATGCTACTATCATTTTCTAATTGATCTTATGATTTCAAACTCATTTACTTTAAGAAATATTAATCACTGGAGAGAATTGTGTTTTTGTTTGTTTGCAGTACTAGAGATTGAACGAGGGGTGCTTTACTACTGAGTGAAGAATGTAACTCTGACTCATGATTGTGATCTATTTGAGAGTTGCTTTAACATGTGTGTACTGAAGGAATAAATGCTTGAATGTACAAAGAAGGGAAGTATAATTGTAAATAGGCCTGGAATATTAACAATATTTAAAATAATCTAAATATGAGCTTTTGTGAGGGCAAATAACACTTTGATTTCTACAAAAAAAGATTTTCCTAGGTTTTATGAATACATTCATGTGAAATAATATGGAACAACATATAATAAAGTTCAAAAGAAAGACATTATAGACTAACAAATCTATATTTAGATTTCTGTAATCATTACTATGTGAAACCAAGCAAATACACCTGCTGACAGAAGCCCTAAAGACCCTAAGTTATGCCTACTTGAATCTGTGCCAAGAGCTGATCTCGTTCTGAATTGTCTACTTGGCATTCATTGGAAGTTCATTTGTCCTCATTTCTACCTCCTCTCACTAAGGCTGTTTACAATTCCAAAACACAACATAATTTTTGAAGGTTCCATGCTTATAGTACATTTGTCAGGTACATTAACAGGAAAGTGAAATCTACAAATTAATTTTGCTTTCCGTTCAGGAATTCCTTCCCTCCCAATATTATGGCCTTCTCAGTAATAAATACATTCTAAAAGGGGGTCTGATCTGTTTTAATGTGAAGAGAGAAAATGATTCTAAAACAGGAATGAAAATCACTCCTCTGCAATTCATCCTCCTGATTAAGATATGTCTCTGCCCCCCCTCCCCAACTTGATTTTGGATGCTTACTGCAGAACATCAAATTCATAGTTTGGCAACACTTAATTATTATTTAGCAGTTATTAAAATTCCTCTAAATAGGAGTTTAATTATCCACTTGTGATTATCTGATCAATGAATTTTTTAAATTGATGATTTCTGGCAAACATTTGACCATTTCAAGCTTGCTAGTAATTTCATTTTCTAGTTTGTTAGTAACTTCATAGGGGAGAGGGAAGAAGGTATAAAAGGACTGGAAATGAAATTCTTGTTAATAGTGTTTCTTGTTCTGTGGAAGAAGATAGCAGCAAAGAGGAGATTGCTCAAGAGTTGTATGGTCCTGTAGAATGAAGGTCACACACTTCTGTGCTTAATATCAGTCTCTACTTAATATATTCTTAATAAATAATTGAGTTAAAAATACTCTTTCTAGTGCTGTATCTATCATCTATTATCTCATGCAAATTGATTTTGTTTTAGATGAATTACATGAAGGATTCTGGGTTAAGAAAACATACAACGTGGCCTTAGATGACTGTGGCTCCTGTTTTCATGGGCCTGGGCTCCCTGGGATACTCAAGATTCTCATGAAATCTCAGGTTCTCAAGTCACAGACCTGATCCTAGTCTCTCCAAAGCTGGACTTTCTTATCTTCTTGACTGTGATCCAATATTCTATTCCTTTGGGATCCTCCATGACATGAACCAATTTTTAAAATGTACTTGTTCTAATGTGCTAATCTATCACTTCACAATGTCTACATTTTGGTCGGCCCTTTGAAAGATTCTACTAAAAACAAAGGAATAATTCTAATGGTGGGCATTTTAGGTACCAAGCTGCCTCTTCTGGGATCCTCAAATTATACTTCTAGACAGGTGCTGGGTCTAGCGGAAATTATGACATAATCATCATGAGTACATGAGTGACCTCTAAAAATCTGTCATTCATACACATACACACACACAATCATAAAAAAATATACTTTAGGGGCTGGGGTTGTGGCTCAGTGATAGAGTGCTTGCCTAGCATTTGTGAGGCACTGGGTTCGCTCCTTAGCAGTACATATAAGTAAATAAATAAAATAAAGATAAGAAAATATACTTTGGGGATGAGATTGTAGCTCAGTGGAAGAGCACTTGCCTAGCATGTGCAATGTCCTGGGTTTGATCCTCAGCACCACATAAAAAATAAATAAATAAATAAAATAAAGCTATTGTATCCAACTACAACTAAAAAATAAATATTAAAAAAGAAAATATACTTTATATATATGTCTGTTTATAGATACTAAAATGATTGTTTTTACAATATATAATATATATTTAGTTTTATAATATAGTTTAACATTGTGATTTATCAAAATAACACCTGTACATAGTTAAGCAAATATTACTAGAATATATTATCAAAAACAGTCCAGTGCCACTTTCTTAACTCTTATCCTTTAAAGTAGCCACTTTCACCTTTTTAATTTACATCTTCCAATAACTACATTCATATTCCCTGATAATATGCTTATCATTTCTTGATTCATTAGCTTTGAAGAATATTTACTGATTTCCCATTATGGTCATTGGGAATCTCTTCCTTATACTCAACTTCTCTATTTTCTTGATTGAATTACAATTTTAAATAAAGCCAATATTTAGTACTTATACATGTATGATGATAAGTAAAGTGCTGATTGTTTAATGCTGAGTCGAATAATATACAATGATTATCTGCCCCCATACAGATTTTTGTTTACTTGGAGTTACTTCCTTTTCTTTCATTGGTTTAATTTTCTATGTATGTACTGTTTTTTTGTTCCTAACACACCAACAGATCTATTTAATATTTGGAAATGATCATTTCTACCTCTCAAATGCATTAAATAATCCATCAGTTTCATTTTTTTTCCTTCCTGGGGGACCTCATTCCTCAGAAACCTGTTTTCTTGTTGCAATCTGGATAGGTTACTCTCTTGCCCATATATTACTGCTAGAACTTTTCTTAGCTATTCTTGATTTGAAGTTTGTTTTTGGAGCTTACACACACACACACACACACACACACACACACAAACACACACACATACACACACACACACGTGGGTATATATATATATATATATATATATATATATATATATCTTCTATGTCCTGAATTGACCAGCCTGTGATGTCACATAAAATGAGGCTACATTTACTTTTTTAAAAAATATTTTTTTGTTGTAGATGGATACAATATTTCTTGATTTTTTATGTGGTGCTGAGGATTGAACCCACTGCTTCACATGTGCTAGGCAAGCGCTTTACCACTGAGCGACAATGTCAGCCCCAAGGATATGTTTACTTTTGTCCAAATTTTAGTAGTTCAAGCATTCAAAATTTGAATGCAAAATCTCAGTATAATTATATTTGCAAAATGCCTTATGAGTTTTACTAGGAGTACTACCAGAGATGTACTCCCATATGGTTCCCTGGCTAACATGTATTGCACTCAGTACTGTTTTAGATGCTAATGGTATTCCTCACTTCTGATGGTATTTCTCAGAAGATGGGCTTTGTATGTTTTAAGGGTATTTTCTTCTAATGTTTTCATTTCCAAGAATGCTAGGCTTGAAGGGATATCATGAGAATGGAACTTTCCCCAATTTCCCACCACTTTCCCTATTCCCCTCCTTCATTGCTGAAAGTCTAGGGCCCAGAAAGTCTCTTTCAGCTTCTCTTCCGGTGGTTTCCTGTTTATATACTTCCCTGTCAACCTCCATCCAAACCGAAAAAGAATCAATAATCACCATCAACTGCTGGCTCCAGGGACAACACAGAAGCTAGATAACTCAGAGGCACAGTTCAACTATGTACAGTAGTAACCCTTACCTGGTATTTTGCTTTCCATGGTTCAGTTACCCTGGTTATTTACACTAAAGTAATATTAAATGGAAAATTCCAGAAATAAACAGCTCATATGTTTGAAATTATATGTCATTATGAGTTGAATTATAAAATCTTGCACTGTCCCACTTTGTTCAGTCCAAATGAATTATCCGTTTGTCCAGAGTATCCAGGCTGTTTAGACTACTCGTAATAGTCACTTGGTAACCATCCTGTTATCAGACTGACTGCTGTAATATCTCAGTGCTTATATATAGGATTTGGTACTATCTTGGTTTCAGACATTCATTGTAGGTATTGTAATGTATCCCCCTTGGATAAGGAGGGATTAATAAAATTTATTCCCAAACTAGAATTTTTAACATTCATATTTTAGTGATTTTCTTAAACCAGAGAAAGAGCATTAAAGTAGATGAAGTATCTATTCCAGAGATAGAACACTACTTGCAACTTTCTCTTTTTTTCTAGAGAGCAAGATTTTTTTAAAAATAATTTTTTAGTTATAAGTGGACACAATACCTTAGTTTTATTTACTTATTTTTATGTGGTGCTGAGGATTAAACCCAGTGCCTCACATGTGCTAGGCAAGTGTTCTACCACTGATCTACAACCCCAACCCCAAGAGCAAGATTTTTAAAGATTTAGATTTCAATTCAAGTACCATATTACAAATCTTTCAGTATGTCCATGTACTTTTAAGAAAGTCCCCCAATTTTTTTCAATGGAAAAACTTGAAAACCTTCTATAGATAGCTGTAAGTAATAAAATGGAACTGAAATAATGGCTAGTTGGTCCTATGTATCCTTGGGTCCTATATTCTTGGATTCAACCAAGCATAGATTGAAAATATTTTGGAAAAAAAATTGCTTCTGCCCTGAACATGTACAGACTTTCCCCATTGTCACTATTCCTTCAACAGTACAGTGTAACAACTATTTACTATACTAGTAAAGTATAACTATGCTGTTTACTTAGTATTTTCATTGTATTAGATATTATAAGTCATCTAGAGATGAGTTAAAAATATATAGGAAGATGTGTGTAGGAAATATGCAAACACTAAGCCATTTTATATAAGAGACTTGAACATCTGAGAATTTTGGTAACTCTGGTGATCCTGGAACCAATTCCTTTTGGATATCAAGGGACAACTATATTAAATAGTTAATTTTTTAAAAAATGAATTCACATTGGCCTTTACTTAACTTGCCAAGTAACTGGTTACAGATTTGTGCTCTGCATATACCATCCAAATAGCAAACCTAGCTTACCTTTCCCATGACATCTACTAACAGCTTGAGGGACCGAGGATCATGAACCAAGGAATCTGTGTAAAAGGAGCCTAGGTATTTCCTCGGGTCAGTTGGATTGTCCAGGGCACACAGATCTGGACGCATGTTGAATCCGTGGGAAATTCTTCCCACTGTGAAAGGGAAAGCACCACCTGCAAGTAAAATTCATTACTGAGCAGCTAGCGTTGATTAAAAAGGATTCCTTTTGCTGGGTGCAGTGGCGCACACCTGTAAATCCCAGTGACTCCAGAGGCTAAAGCAGGAGGATCGCAAATTCAACGCCAGCCTCAGGAACTTGGTGAGGCCCTAAGCAACTTAGTAAGACTTTGTCTCAAAATAAACAAACAAACAAATAAAGGAATGGGCATGTCGCGCAGTGGTAAAGCACCGTTGGGTTCAATCCCCAGTATTTTTGAAAAGAATTCCTTTAAATCCTGATGTTCTAAGGAGAAGTTTCCATAGCCCAGCTGATCAGGTATTTATAAAGGACCTGCTGGGTTCCAAATGCTGGAAGATGACTTGGGAAAAATGGCATGAATATATCCAGAAATCCAAATTTCTGAGGAATTTGTGCCAAAGAGAGTACACAAGTATGTAAAGATATAAGCTTTTCAAATTTAATGTGGTTATCATAGCAAAATATTGAGATGACCTAGCAGTTGAGTGATATCAAAATCATGGTGGCATATTAGGGATTGGAGAGCTCATAGTCTGAGTAGAGGGATTTATTTATTTTTAAGAATATTTTATTAGTGCATTATATTTATACATAATAGTGGGGTTCATTTTGACATAATCATACATGCATGGAATATAATTTGCTCCATTTCAGTCTCCAGTGCTTCTTCTTTCCCTCTGCTCCTCCTTCTCCATTCCCCTTCCTCCACGCTATTGGTTTCCCTTCTATTTATTATTTTTTAATTTGGTGCATTATAGATATACATAAAGGTGGAACTCACTGTGGCATATTCATATATGTACACAATATACTTTTGTCAAATTCATTCCACTTTTCCTATTCCTCCTCTCTCCCACTCAATCTCCTTCCTCTACTCCACTGATCTTCCCTCTGTTTTCATGGGCTCTGCCCCTGCTTTTCCCCTTACTTTGCTTGACTAGAGGGATTTAAATAAAAAACAAAATAAAATGAAAACCGTGCCAACCAAACTAAATTTGCTTACAGAAATGGAATTTGGTCCCCATACATCATATGACTAGAAAAGTGGTTGGAAGGATGTTATGAATGGAAGTGTAACCCTCCAGGATTCCTGTGTTGAGGTTCTAACCTCCAATGTGAGTGTATTTGGAGGAGACAGGACTTTAAGGAGGTAATTAAGGTTACATGAGGTCAGAGGGTGGGGCCCTTAATCCAGTAGGACTGATGTCCTTGTAGGAAAATGAAGAAATATTAGAACTCTCCAATCACCCCACTCTAATCCCTGACCCATGCATGCACAGGAAAAGGGTCATGTGAGAACACTATGGAAAGGTAGCCATCTGTAACCAGGAAAAAAACTCTCACTAGACACCAACCCTGCTGACTCCTAGATCTTGGACTTTCAGTTTTTAGAACTGTGAGAAAATACATGTCTGTTGATTAAGCCACCCCATATATGGCATTTCATTATGACAACCTGAACTGAGTAATGCAAACATGGTCTTACCTCCATGTGCAAAGCACACTTTCAGTTTAGGAAACTTCTCAAACACCCCACCCATGATCATGGAGCAAACAGCCATGGTGGTCTCTGCTGGCATTCCTGAAAGAGGAAATAGTCACAAAGTTTATGCTTGTCACCTTGAGCAGGAAGAAGCTTGGTAATATTAATGGCTGAGGAATAGTAGCTAATAGCCAGGGAATAGTCAGTCCCAAGAAAGTTAGGGTCCTTGAGCCCCAGCATGATTTAGCTGCATACATGCCATTGCTTTGGCAAGAAGAATCATCTGAAGCTTCCCATTACAGAGAGTTGTCTAGTGGCTAGCGCTGTTGAGGACCTAGGTCTTGTCCTGATTCTCCTGACTTCACTTTTGGATGGAGTAGGGCAAGCAGAGTGAGTGTAAGGAGTCTGGGCTGAATGCTAGCTCCTGCAATTTTCTGCCTCCTGGTCTGTGATAGGCTATTTAATATTACTGGATCTGTGCTTCTTACCTGTAAAAATGAAGACCTTGCTGCCTATCTTGCAAGGCTTTTATGGAATTTTGCAAGTATGATGTCAGCAAAGTTCCTGGATAGAATGTCACATTCTATCATTGTGCTCAGCAAAAATTAGTTACCTCTCTGTGTCTTAATTTCCTCATCTGTAAAATGAGGATCATAATGGCTAGTTCCTGCCATAGGCTGTTTTGAGGATTCAGCAGATAGCTCCTGGCATTCAGTTATTGCTCAATATTAACTATTATTGCTATTTCTTCCAAATTTTTGCTGCCTTTTTCAACCTTTTGCTAAGGTTGAAAATCACAGGATTAACATAAGTTGTTTCAAGTGCTTTGTGCTCCTAGAAGAAACAGCTGATCCATGTCTTATGCCTTCATCCCCAAGGAGCCAGTTTAGGCTACATTGCCAGATGACTGCTTTTCCAACTGTGATTCAAAGATATCTGAATGCTGTACAGCTGTGCCCTGCACCTTCTGAGGAAGCCTGACTTTGGTCTGCCGACTGAGGCTTCCCTGGATGCTCATTCTGCCCATTGATACACCACAGGCAGAGATACTTCTAGCTCCCTGGCCTCCTGGGAATTTTGGAAAAATGATGGATTCATATCCATCTTGAATTGAGCTAAAGGCAGAGCTTACTGAAAGCTGGGGAATGGACAGCATTATTTCTTTCTGGTCCTGTGATTCTGCTTTCCATTAATTACTTCAACCACAGCCTCATAAGACATCCTTCATTGAGGAGCTAAAGTTACATTTACAATGTGAATTGGATTGTATCCTTCCCTGCTGGAAATTGTACAATGCACTAACATCATTTTTGTATTCACAATAACTTTCTTGAAATTGACCTGTTTGCATGTTTATGATTGGTGTAGTTGTTTAAAATATTTTTTTCCTCAAGCCAGAATATAAGCTCCATGAGGGCAGAGGTTTTGTTCAGATGTATATCCCAAGTGCCTAGTACAAAGCTTGATATTTTTGAGGAGATCTATACACACACACACACACACACACACACACACATGTGTGTTACATAAATGAATGATGAAATGACTATATGCAAATAATGTTTTCCATGTGGAAAGTTGCAATATAAGTAAGTTTGTTGGACTTGTCAAAAGTTTGTGAATCGGGATGAGATTATCTTGGAAGCTAGACAGAACTGACTGAGCCTCTTAGGTTATCTCTTCTTCTTGTTATTCAATAACTTGGTAGGGGTGGGTAGGAAGCTATCTTATTTAAATACTTTAGTTGCCACCAGCAATCACAGGAGCATATAAAGTGTAAGAGCAGAAAGATAACTTTAAAGGAATCCAGATCAGTTTCGTTATTTTACAGATGAGGAAATGGGGCCCAAGGTGATGAAGTGATTTGCCTCAGATTATACAGTGAAATAGAAATTAAGCTGCAACAGAAATTCTGGTTTTGACTTCCAATATATTGTTTTTCATTTAACTCTTCATGGTGGTTGCCATTTGATTACTTCATAATTAATAATTATACTAATTAGACTGGAGAGACTGGAGAGAGAGAATGGATAATCCCCCTCTAATAAAGTCCAACACTTTTCACTGGGTTTTTGATTAGCTGCACTTTTCACTTGTAGCTCCAGAATTTTACATCTATTCTCCATCTTTCCTTCCTATTGGGACCAATGCTAAGAAATTGGATAGGATAAAGGGAGGCTTCTTCTTTTTCTGTTTCCCTCACTTTCATGTGGAACCTTGAATAACTGGTACAGGGGGAATAAAAAAGAGCAGAAGAGAGAGCAAATAACAGGGTCATCATCGGGAATACAGGTCTTCTATAATCTAAGGTTTCAGATCCCTGTGTAGAAGAAGTTAACTTTCTACTTATAATTCCAGGCCCTCATTTATAACAGCTGATGCTGTTAATTGTGCAATCAAACAGATATGTGCAAATTCCATTTTCTCTCATTAACTGTGTGATGTAGACAAATTACCTAACCACCCCAAGACTTAGTTTCTCCATCTGTAAAGTGGTCATTATAATATCAACCTTGTAGAGTAAATATGTTATTTATTTAGGATGTGACTTATTTATGATCATACTAGATATGATCAAAATCAAACAGTAATATATACAGCACTTATTTGCTCAATAAATGGCAGTTGCTATTATTTTCAATCAAGTTAATTATTCATATTTTCTCTCTTGACAAGAGGGTTTCAGAGATGACTGGAAAAACCCAAGGTTTGGTGTCTGTTCCAGACCCCAAGCTGACACAAACCTACGAGCCAAGGAAGCCAATATTTAGCCATCCGCCCATCCATCTGCATGTCCCAAGGGTGCACAAACAGGGAGCAGTTCAGCCGTTCAGCTGCCTTCAAAGAAGCAATGAGAAAGAGAGAGGTTATTTGAAGGAGCCAGCAAATACAAGGTACTGTTTTAGGGAAACTGCTTATCTGAATAAATAAACTAAAATATTGTTGAAATTGTTTCTTGATCTATATAATCGAATCATTGATAAACTCTGCTCCTGTTTGGGAAATAAAAAGGACTTTTAGAATTGAAAAAGGGAATTGGTGGATTTACCATTGAGGTTGATGCATTTAATATATTGTTTGGCAGAACAAGTCACAGGAAATAGCCATCACTCACAAATGTTCTCTGGGGGCAAAATGTCTAGGAACTAATAATCCCACACCTCCAATGTGGGGGCACATTTCCCTGCTGGCTCCTACATGGTCCTCTCTTTGGCAAAGACAGTAGAGATGTGATATTCTTGAAGTCAGGGCAGGAATGCTCCTTTCTTTTTTTCCACCTGAGGCTATAGAAAATGAGACAATGATGGTTGGAGACCAGTGTTTCAGGGCTGGGCTGACGTATGAACTACTGAGCCATTCAGAACCCACAGTGGGTGGTAACTTCTGGGGTCTATAGGCACTCACACAGTCCCCAGAGCCCAGATGAATCCCTGAACAGTCTGCTGTGAATGAGATCACCTCACCTGAGCTTGGCAGGTTTTAAGATAAATGTCATGGACAAACCTGCTCCAGGGACTTCTGGGAAATGGAAACACAATCTGGATAGAATGACCTTTATTCAACAGAATGTTTAATTAAGATAAGTTCCCTCAACAAGCATTGAATATTAGTGCTTACTAAGGTTCAAAACACATTTTCCTTAGAACATTTTCTTTTAGAATGTTTTGGGGTGCTGGAGTGACTCATCCTATCTTCATACATAAATATTTGTGCTAACTGGGCTGATGCAATGTGACTTGTGTACATAAGCATTTTAAAAATGGAAAAACAGTTTTGGACAAAAGGGAATTCTGGAAATGGCTGACAAAGGATAAATTGAAGAAGATTTCTAACTCAACAGATTCTGGGGAGCAGAGAAATCAAGCCTTTTGAAGGGAGAGGAGCTAATTGATTTCTGATAATGAATGCAGTTTGGAAAGAGAATAACATCTTCTTGGGGACAGTTTGGGTTTGGCAAAGGCACATCTCAGTAGTATTTGAGTCCTCATTAGATGACACTTTAATCTATGTGCCTATGATGGTTTACTTCAATTCAATTTAAATCAATATTTAAAAGATCTCCTTATGTACATAAGGCATTTTATCTCTACATAAAGTCACTTATACTCTCAAAATCACAGCTAACATTCACTGAGAACTTACCATGTGCTGAAGTTGTTATAAGAATTTGACAATTATGGACTAATTTAATCCTTTATGAGATAAACACTCTTATTCCCCCTCATTTTACAAAGAAGAAAATTGAGGTAGATAGAGTCTAAGTAACTTACTCAGTATTCCTGGCAGAAAAATGGTAGAGCCAGGCAATCTAGTACTACCATTTCATCTGCCTTGTAGCAGTAACAATGTCATTTTTGTACCTAAAAACTGACTTGAGCATGTGTAATTTGGTTTACTCACTAGCAACAGAGATCTTGGAGATTAAGGGGATAGTTAGATGCTCTGGAGCACCAGGCTTACGTTAAAATGACCAAGCCAATTTGGCTCTCAGAAATTCCTCATTTGTTTGAGCAGGTTACTGACGCAAACTAGAGAGCAGTGAGGCAGGCAAGGCTTGCTAACCAAACAAATGTGCTGTCAACCCCAGGACATTACAAGTCCACAGGGGTCAGGATGTGCTCCTGAATCCTTCAGAGACTGGCAGCCCCTAATATAGTTAGAATGATTGATGAGATAGTCACACAAATGAAAATATCTATGTGGACTCCAATTGGCTGCTGTTACTTTCTAAGCCCCTTATTAATTCATATATTTGATTCTAATGAATAATAAAATGACTTGCAACTGAAGTTTCACTCACACTGTGCTGAAACAACTTGGATGCACAAGTAAATAAATCATTTTTCAAAGCTCATTAAGGTTTCCAGGAAACATCACTGTATCAACTATGCCACTGCAGCCAATAAGCTTCCTGGAGTTCAATATTTAGAGGAACCTGAAATGTTTCAGGTCACCAGGAGGCAATTTAACAGGTAATCCCCCAACTGGTGAGCAGTTACCATAGATATTTTTGCATGTAATTAGAGCTCAATAAATATTAAATGAATAAAAAATGAATAAATGATAGTGAGTACGGTGCCTGGTGAGTCCATAAATGTCTATTTAATACATTATTAAAGATTTTGCACTTACAATGAAAAGATTACAAAGTGAATCAGTCATTGTAATTCTAGGAGGGAAGTAAGGAATTTAGAAATGCAATTGAGTAAAGACTCATGCATCTTGAATTCTGATATTGAGTATAGCAGGTTTAGTTACAGAAGAAACAGAAAGAAGAGGAGGGCTAGTAATAGAATTGTGAAGTGATACATGTTTGAAGTTGGGTTCTTCAAAAATGGATGGCACTGAATATTTGAAAATTATTTTATTTTGAAGTATTTTAAATATAGAAAGCGGGGCTGGGGGTGTGGCTCAAGCAGTAGCGCGCTCGCCTGGCATGCATGTGGCCTGGGTTTGATCCTCAGCACCACATACAAACAAAGATGTTGTGTCCGCCGAGAACTAAAAAATAAATATTAAAAAAATTCTCTCTCTCTCGCTCTCTCCCTCTCTCACTCTCTCTTAAAAAAATATAGAAAGTGTAAACAATAGTTCAACAAACATTGATATTCTCACCATCTAATTTCATCAAATGTTAACAATTTCATGGCATAATTTTTCACTATGGATTTTTACTATACATTTTCAAAATATGTGATTTTATAAGTTTCTTAATAGATTAGACATAGAAAAAGCATTTGACAAAATATAGCACCCCTTCATGTTCAAAACACTAGAAAAATTAGGGATAACAGGAACATATCTCAACATCATAAAAGATATCTATGCTAAGCCCCATGATGGCCAACATCATTCTAAATGGAGAAAAATTGAAAGCATTCCCTCTAAAAACTGGAACAAGACAAAGGATGCCCTCTTTCATCACTTCTATTTAATATAGTTCTTGAAACACTGGCCAGAGCAATTAGATGAAAGAAATGAAAGGGATACACATAGGAAAAGAAGAACTCAAATTGGCACTATTTGGTGATGATATGATTCTATAACTAGAAGACCCTAAAAGTTCCACCAGAAAAATTCTAGAACTATTAAATTAATTCAGCAAAGTAGCAGGATATAAAATCAACACCTATAAATCAAAGGCATTTCTGTATATCAGTGACAAATCCTGTGAAAGGGAAATGAGGAAAACTACCCCATTTACAATAGACTCCTCCCCCCCCCCAAATACTTGGGATTCAACTTAGTGAAAGAGGTGAAAGATCTATATAATGAAAATTACAGAACCTTAAAGAAAAAAGTTAAAATATTATAAAAATGACCATACTACCAAAATCACTGTACAGATTTAATGCAATTCCAATCAAAATCCCTATGATATTTCTCATAGAAATAGAAAAAGCTGTCATGAAATTCATCTGGAAAAATAAGAGACCCAGAATAGCTAAAGCAATCTTTAGCAGGAAGAGTGAAGCAGGTGGTATCACTATACTAGACCTTAAATATACTATACAGCAATTGTAACAAAAACAGCATGGGATTGGTACCAAAACAGACTGGTAGATCAATGGTACAAAACAGAGGACGCAGAGTCTAACCTACAAAATTTCAATTATCTAATATTAGACAAAGTTGTCAAAAACATGCATTGGAGAAAAGGTAGCCTCTTCAACAAATGGTGGTGGGAAAACTGGAAATCCATATGCAACAAAATGAAATTAAACTCCTATCTCTTACCATGCACAAAACTTAACTCAAAATGGATCAAGGACCTAGGAATAAAACCAGAGACCCTACATCTAATAGAAGAAAAAATAGGTCCTAATGTCCATCATGTGGGATGGAGATTAACTTCCTTAATAAGACTTCTTTGGCACAAGAATTAAAATCAAGAATCAATAAATGGTATGCAGCCAATATGGAAAGCAGTATGGAGATTTCTTGGAAAACTGGGAATGGAGCCACCATTTGACCAAGGTATCCCTCTCCTCAGTCTATTCCCAAAGGACTTAAAAACAGCAAACTACAGGGACACAGCCACATCAATGTTTATAGCAGCATAATCACAATAGCTAAACTATGGAACCAACCTAGATTCCCTTCAATAGATGAATGGATTTAAAAATGTGGTATATATACACAATGGAATATTATTCAGCAATTAAAGAGAATAAAATCATGGCATTTGCAGGTAAATGGATGGAGTTGGAGAAGATAATGCTAAGTGAAATTAGCCAATCCCAAAAAACCAAATGCTTAATGTTTTCTCTGATATAAGGAGGCTGATTCATAGTGGGTAGGGAGGGGGAGCATGGGAGGAATAAACGAACTCTAGATAGGGCAGAGGGATGGGAAGAGAAGGGAGGGGCCATGGGGTTAGAAATGATGGTGGAATGTAATGGACATTATTATTCAAAGTACAATGTATGAAAACATGAATTGGTGTGAATATACTTTGTATACAACTAGAGATATGAAAAATTGTGCTCTATATGTGGAATAAGAATTGTAATGCATTCTGCTATCATAAATAAATAAAAAATAATTTAAAAAGTTTATTAATTGAGGTCAGGTTAAATAAATAAAAATAAATTCATATATTAGAATATTCTGCAGTTAAAAATCACACATTAAGATAAATTTCATTTAGTTTGGAAGTTCTCAATTAGCATTTGAAAACACAAGTGTAAAAAAATGTCAGTTTTGTTAAAGTATGGATATATGAAGTTTTTTTCTTTTTGTACCAGGGATTCAACTCAGGGGCACTTAACCACTAAGCCATACCCCAGCCCTTTTTTGTATTTTATTTAAAGAAAGGGTCTCACTTAGTTGCTTAGGGCCTTGCTAAGTTGCTGAGGTTGGCTTAGGATATATGCAGTTTTAAAAAAACAAAATGTACTACAACGGTTGTTACTTTGAGTTGCAGGATTAAGGGTGACTTTTTATTTATTTATATTTTTCTGTATTTTCCATAGTTTCTTCAAATTTATTTCATATTTTTGAAATACATTAAGTATTTTTCCCAAAGAAAACCCAATTTTTTTTGGCAATGACATGGTTCTATACACAATGCTTGTGATGAGGGTGATATTTAGGCTTCCAAATAAAAGATTAAAAAGAGAACAAGAATGATAGGAAGAAGAGATATGTCATCACTGAGTTAACTCAGAACTGGCCTAGGAAGTATTTACACTGCCCTTCTTCTGTAGAATGACCCATTCCTTTTTCGGGAGGAGTTTTGGTAGAGGATTTCCACATCTCCTGTCTACTTATAAGTTATTTCTGTCTTCCACTCCAGTGGGAGGTGCCTGTATCTTCCTACTAGCACCCAGCAAGATGCCTGTTCCCAGCTATGTGTTCTGGGGCTACGCCTTGGTTGAGTGACAGCTGTGTACTCACTGCATAGACCGGGAAGAGTTCCTGCTCATTCAGGTTCCACTTATTGATGTGGGAGCCAATTTGGACCCCTGGAAACCCCAGCTCCTGCACACAGCGCTCCATCTCCTTGATGGCCAGCTCTGGAGCCTGCATGGGTAATGTCCCCAGACCCACAAACCTCCTGGGGTGGCTGGCAACAGTGGCAGCTATGTTGTTGTTTAAAAGTTGGCATAGATCCAAAGTGTCTTGAGGTTTGGCCTGGTGGAAACAGGAGAGGGAAAACTATGTTGTTCAAAACCTACTTCTTTAGTCATTTACTCTAAACAATGCCTTCTCTTGGCTAAACTATTTGTCCTTCTCAATGGCTTTACCCATCATAAAGCTGAGGTACAGAATGAGAAAGGCACTCCCCACAGAAGACCCAATCTTTGTAAATATCAAAGAAAACTGCCAGTGTATACTGGTCACTTAGAAAAATTGAAGCTAGAATAGATTACTGGGACTGGCATCCTAATTACTGGGCCATTTCATACTAGAGACGAAATGAAAATGGGCTACCACCAATTGCAGACAGATTTTGATGGCTTCCTCAGTTAGAAGGCTGTATCTGGCCCAATGCCTGAAGCTACCATCAGTTCACATTTTTGTCACTCTTCTTTTAGGGATGCTAGCCTTGCTCACAGACTTCTACCATCCTTGTCTCTCCTCTTATATATCCTTCCTATTGGCTATGACACTTGGAGCTAGACTCAGCAAAAGGCTAAGACAGATAAATTTTGCTTTTGGTTTCTCTAACTCTCTCTTCTGCACTGTCTTCTTTCTTTCAACATTACCCCGCTGCCAGGAATTCGGTACTCTACTTGCAATTCCAGTTGTCTGGTCAAAGTGATGCTTAGTTTGATAAGTTCAGGCATACTGAGGTTTTAAGGCATTTTATTTTAAGTAGTGAATCTAAACACAGGAGCAGAGAAGGCCTAAACCTCTGATACTGGATTTATGAACACAGGTTGGGGAAGTATATGGAATGGGTGGTATTTCCATTACTTCTTAAATCACAAGAGGAGTGAATATCTGCTTGGCTGGGCAGGTATTTAGTACAACTTCAACACTACACAGAAGTTTCCCTCAGCAGGCTCCAAATCATGCCTGAAATTTTCCGTGCTTGAGATTTGTTAACTTGAGGAAAGGGATCCAAGTCCAGGACTTTCACTTTGAATTATATATTTCCTTGGGAGAAGCAACACATTAGGCTGTGATCATCTTTTTTCAAAATCATTCTCACCTCAGAATAAACTGGCTTGTCAGATCCCCAGCAAGGCATTGCAGGAATGAGTCACCAGACAGGTACATTCTGGTGGAGATGAAGGTTGAGTTCTAGTGGAACTTTAATGTGAGTCACATCCTACTGGCTACTGTTCTGGAGCAAGGACATGGCTAAGAAGACAGGCCTGGGAGAGGATGCTGCTGTTGTTGGGGGAGGGGGAGCCTTGGTCACTTGTTGGGGAGCTAGACATGAGCATTCCCCACTAGGGTGATGGTCTGAAGTTTCATACTCACCCAGTAGCTAAACATGACAGGAACGGTGGAAAGAGCTTGCACTGATACTCCTAGACACAGACACAAAGAAAAGCAAAGCTGGTGAGAAGGATAACCCAGGCACTACTGCCTTTCCCAGAGCGAAGAGGCCAGCAAGCCTCTGCCCCGACCTCCTCCTGTCACCTCTCCCTGGGTGCTCCTCCCTGTGCCCCTTCTCTCAGGCCATTTCCCAGGCCTACCTCATCCATCAGCCTAAGATCTTGGGAGAGAGGTAAAGGTTGGACCAAAATTAGGTCATTCAAGAAAAATAAGTTGACTCACTGACCAGGAGTTTCTTCCACCCTCCTTCCTGTAAAGTGTTATTTAAGCAAGACATTTTCCACTGTTCCCTGCCCCTCCACCCCTGCCAGGATTTTTCAACTTAGGTCACACATGACAATGTATCTCTTAGCACTCTTCCCTACCCTCTTAATTCAGCTCCTAAATCAGCCTAGTTGGAGCCTCATTGTCTGAAATATCCAGAATGAGATCCTGAGTTTGGCTCCAGAATCTAGGATGCCAAGAATCACTTGTCTTCAAGAGAGCCCACCTCCTGGAGCTGTTGTAGGAATTAAATGAATCAATACCTGTTGGGTGTTCAGAACAGTGTATGACACAAAGTAAATGTTCAGTAAGGATTAGTCATGACTATTTTCTCAATGATAGCAATGGGTTGAAACAACAACAGCCAAAGAGACGTGTACTTCCATCTATACTATAGCCATAAATGATTTCTGACACTAGTCAGCCAAGTCTCATTCCCGCTAGTTTTCTCCTTGAAAGCATGGGCCATTTTTATCCATTCACATCTATAGCAAAGCCTTGCTCTTTGTTGTAGATCTAGGAAGCATGTTCTTCTCCAGCTCTGCTTCTATCCTAATGTACTCTTAGAACAGGGAAGTGCTTCAGATTCTGAAAAGTTCCATCTGAATGCCACCTAGGGATATGTGTGTGTGTGTGTGTGTGTGTGTGTGTGTGTAATTTATATATAAAATTTATATAGAGACATATATATACCAGGAATTGGTACCCAGGATTATACCCAGGGACATTTAACTGCTGAGCCACATCCCCAGCCCATTTTATTTTGAGACATTTTTAATATTATTTTATATTTAAAATATATTTAAAATATTTATCTTTAAAATATATATGAAGTATTTATATTTAAAATATTTATATAAATATTTTATTTTGTTTTGCATTGCCAGGATTAGAAGTATGTGCTGCTATGCCAGGCCATAAAGGTATATTTTAAATTGTTAAAAAATATAGAAAGCAGCTGGGCGTGGTGGCACACTCCTGCAATCCCAGAAGCTTAGGAGGCTGAGGCAGAGGATTGCAATTTCAAAACCAGTCTCAGCAATTTAATGAGGCCCTAAGCAACTTACCCATGTCTCAAAATAAAAAATAAAAAGGGCCGGGGATGTGGCTAAGTCAGTCCCCCTGGGTTCAATCCCTGGTGCCAATAAATAAACAAAAAACAAACAATAAATAAAAAATGGAAAGCCACACCTAGACAAAAGTTTCCTATAGATTCTAACATACCAGAGACCACCTAGTCATTTTGGGCTGCCAGGTTGATTCCTTGGAATAAAATCAAAGTCTTCTACTCTCTCTCTCTTTCTGTATAAATATATAAAAACTTCTAAATTTTTCTTTCTTTGATTAGGAAAATGGTAGTTCTAAACTGGTGTGTGTGTTGTGTGTGAGTGTGTGTGTGTGTGTGTGTGTGTATGAGTGTGTTGTTTGTTTTCTGGTTCAAATTTAGATCACCAATGTCACAATTGAGGACTGGTAGTGCCAGAAGGGGTGAATTCCCCAGAATGGGCTTGGCTCATGTAAGTCTGAAAGGTTTGATGCATTTTCTTGGAGCATGCTCTCCTCAGGGAGCATAGTCAGCCAGGAAGTAATAAATGAAAGCATTATGTGGCCATCATATATTTTAGATAGTCTTTGAAATTCTTAATCGTGAGGACTTGTTTTCTTTTTAGATATAAGGAATGCAAGCAGTTCCTAGAAATTGTTAGCAATTCAGCTTTGAAACAAAAATTTCTTAATCCTCTTCTTTCAGATTCTCAGATTGCTTTCATCATAGAGTACTCTGAGATTACACAATTACCTTTTTTTAACCTTATACCCCTTTTGTGTCAGTAGATCTGTCTGTGTATCTATCTATCTATCTATCTATCTATCTATCTATCTATCTATCTAACTATCTACCTACCTACCTACCTACCTAACTACCTACCTATCTAGTGCACTGAGACAAAAAGAAATTGGGTCCGAGCTGTGGCTGTGGCTCAGTGGTAGAGTATTTGCCTAGCATGTGTGAGGTACTGGATTTGATCCACAGCACCACATAAAAGTGAATAAATAAAATAAAGGTATAAAAAATGTTGTATCTGTTAAAAAAAAAAAGAAAAGAAAGAAATTGGATCCCAAGTTTGACTAAGCAGACAATTGACATCCTTAATCTGTCATTTCTAATTTTAATTGATTCTACAATAATTTGAACTAGAAGTTATAAATAATAAAATGCTACTATTATCTTTTTGATGATACAGTATTCCACTTTAAACAGAATGCAACTAATTGCAAAGCATTTTAAATCCATACTTTAAAAGCATTATAGTGGAAGCCTCTCTCTTCCCCACAGAAGCTGGAACAGCATGTCCTGGCAAAGAAAAAGATCAGAAGTTGTTCCTGGGTAGGTCATGCCAGTTAACAAACTTTAAAGGCAGACGTTGTTTTTATATCAGACACATACATTGGTAGCATTTCTTATTTTAAGTACCTTTTTGATCCATTTCTCTAATACGAACTTCTGGATCCCAACAGTTCTCTTGGACCACTCTGAAGACCTTCCCATCTTTCATCATCTTTGCTTCTCCCTGGGGCAGAAAATTCACATCAGTAAATGGGACCCTAAGCCCATTTGGATTAATCTTTCCTTTTTAGGTTTTGGAATATGTTTCTCTTCTAACATTTTTAGAGATTTTTTACTTAATTCATTAGAAGTAGAAATTATTTATTTAATAAGATTCAGTTTTTCTTCCTCATGCTTTTCTTTGGCCTTCAGTTGAAGGGGCGTGTTCTGTGGGTATCAGCGATGGGACACATGGAGAGCAAGGTCATGGTTATGGCCTTTCTGGCCTGCAAGACTGAGGAGAGATGATTACCTTGCTGATCTGAGCTACTGACTACAAGACCCAAGAGGATGGCCCAGTATCTGGAAAATGTTCAATTTAGAACATTTCAGAATTGGAAAGGACTTTTGAGATAGACCATCTAGTTCAACCCTTTTGCTTTATTGAGAGCAACGTATGGATAGTGAAAGTAAGTGGTTTATTCAACAGAACAGGCCACACTGATGTCAACACCTGTAGAAGAATGGAGCAGTGAAATGAATCCACCTAGAAACAGGTGCAAAATTTCATGTTGAACTGCTCACTTCCACCACACATCATGACTGCTTGTGTATACTACCTTTTAAAATACTATCTATTTTAGCCAGGCATTGCGGCATACACCTGTAATTTCAGCTGCTTGGGAGGCTATGGCAGGAGGATTACAAGTTCAAAGCCAGTCTCAGCAAATTAGTGAGGACCTAAGCAACTTAGTGAGACATACATAATGTGTGTAGATATACATATATATCTACACACATTATGTATATATATACATATATACACACACACACATATATATATAAACCTATATACACACATATATATGTATGTATATAATTGGTAGATAAATTTTTAAAAATATTTTATTTACATTTTAGTTATTGGCAGACACAACATCTTTGTTTGTATGTGGTGCTGAGGATTGAACCCGGGCTGCACCCATGCCAGGGGAGCGCACTACTGCTTGAGCCACATCCCCAGCCCGGTATATAAATGTTTAATATATTTATGGCATATAATATGATGTTGTAATATAAGTATACATTATAAAATTATTAAATCAAATTAATTAATTTATCAACTTCTTCACATATTTAATTTTTGTGATGAGAACATTTAAAATCTATTCTCTTTGCAATTTTCAAGTATATAACATTATTATTAACTGAAGATACCATAAACTACAATGAGTCTTCTGAATTATAACTGAAATTTTGAATCTTTTGATGATTCCTTTTCCTTTCTGTCCCCCACCCCCACCCCCAAGTAACCACCATTTTGCTATCTGACTTTTTTAGATCCATGTGTAAGTGAGATCATGCAATATTAATCTTTTTGTGCCTGGATTATTTCACTTGACATAACAACCTCCATGTTCATTCAGGTTGTTGCAAATGATGAGATTTTCTTTATTTTTCCTTTTAAAGAATGAATAGCTGGGCATGGTGGCATGGGCCTATAATCCCAGCAACCCAGGAGGCAGGATGATCTCAACTTCAAGGCCAGTCTTAGAAATTTAGTAAGGCCCTAAGCAGCTTAGCAAAACCCTGTCTCAAAATAAAAAATAAAAAGACTGGGAATGTGGCTCAGTGGCTAAGAACCCCTGAGTTCAATGCCCAATACCAAAAATAAACAAATAAAACAAGAATGAATCGTATGGCAATATCTCTTCAACATACTGGTTTCATTTCATTTGGAGATTTTATATATATATAAGTGAAATTGCTGGATCATATGGTGGTTCTATTTTTTTTTTTTTTAGGAAACCACATGACCATATCAATAGATGCAGAAAAAGCATTTGACAAATTTAAACATTTTACATGATAAAACTCTAAAAAGTTAGGTATAGAAAGTATGTACCTCAATATAATAAAGTTCATGTATGACAATCTCATATCTATAGTCATATTTACTAATGAAAAGCTGAAAGCTTTTCTTCTAAGATCAGGAATAAAACGAGATGATACTCTTTCCGCTTGTATTCAACATAGCACTAGAGGCTTTAGGCAAAGCAATTTAGAAATAGAAATAAAAGGTATCTATATCATAAAGGAGGAAGCTAAATTGTATTTATTTGTAGATATCATGATGTATAATATATATAGATTCCACTAAAAAATTCTAGAATTAAAAATTATTTCAGTAAAATTTCAAGGTACAAAACCAACTCAAAGAAGAGTAGCATTTTTATGCAATAATTATGGACTATCTAAAAAATAAATCAAGGAAATAATCCTATTTATAATAGCATTTAAAAGGAAGAATACCTAGCAATAAAATTAACTTAAGGGGTAAAAGAGCTATATACTGAAAACTATTAAGAACTGATGAAAGAAACTAAAGAAGACATAAATGGATAGAATGATATCCTATGGTTATGGCTTAGAAGTTAATATACAGTATGTACCACTCAAGCAACCTACATATTCAATGAAATACCTATCAAAATTATTTTTCACAGAAGTAGAAAATCCTGAAATTCATATGGACCATGAAAGACTCTGAACAGCCAAAGCAATCTTGAGCAAAAAGAACAAAGCCAGAGGTACTAAAAACTTATGCGCAGAAAAAAAAAATCAATAGGAAGTGACAGTCTATGAAATGAGGTAAAATATCTGAACCATACCTCTGCTAAAGAGCTAATAAATATCTCCCTCCATCATGAGTTATATCTGAGCCTTGCCACAACCCTTCTTTGTTTTCTACTCCATGGACAAGACCTTGCCCATCTCCCACAGTCCTGCAGTCCATTTCCATCTCCCTTACATAAGGAAGACCCCAGATATTCATATTCTTATTCCCCAGGGGCTGGGGAACAGGTTAATGATCGAGTGACTTATGTAATTGTGATAAGGGTCCATATCCCTGAAGAGCTGGATCTCTGACACCAAAACATCAGAATTGATTGGCCTCATCTCAGATCCTCTGTTTACCATGCCAGCATCTGAACCACCTTTCCAGGTTGGGCAATCTTCTGTAGGAATCCTGGTGGAGGCAGGGCCTACCCTCCATCTACAAAATCCACTAAGCCTTTGCTTTCTCCACCCTAAGTTTGGCCATTCAGTATTCAGTTTTTAATAAACAGCAAGTGATAAAAATCAGGCAAGTGAATTTATTCTGTCTAGTGGTTATGTTCATTGGCAGTAGTGGTAGTGTCCAGTGTCCAGTTGGGGGCAGCAGTTCCTGTGATGTGGCCTTAGCTGTGGCTTCAATTGTGTGACTTTCCTTAGTTTCTGCACATTTTATGAGCTTGGTTATCCAGATGTCTTGTAATTTTTGACAGGCTTAAAATACTTTCAACAAACTCCTTTTCTTCTTAAACTTAACCATGTTGATTTCATTTGCTTGCAGCCAAGAGTCCTGACTGATATGGATTACACAAATGCGATGAAGGAACACATGTCTCTGAATTTGGCAAAGAAGGGAGTAGAGATGGGTAATGGTGAAAGAGAAAAAGTTGGGAAACAAACTTTCATCTGGAAAATTAGAGATTTTTATTGTTCTCTTGATCCTTATGAGGAAAGCTTAATCACCATAAAGTACCCATATAGCAGAGTGTCAAAAAGTGTCTTTGCAATCAAGAAAATCTAGGTATAAATTTTATTAAATTACTTAGGAGCAGTATAACTAGTTAATCTATGAGTACTTTGAGTTTCAGCTGTACTTTTACTAGCTCTAAAATATGAACCAAAAATTTGATTTTCTGATTCTTCCTTCCTGAGGTAGAATCCAAAAATTTGTTTCCCAGTTTCCTTTTGTAGCAGGACTACTGGCAGCTACTCTAGGTGCTGCTGATCAGAAGCATCTGTCTTGGACTGGTTTGAAAGTGAGCAGTGTGAGGTGGCAGGGATGTGCAGTCTACCTGTAGACAATGGTGTTGTTTTAAGTATCACATGTGACTGATCCAGCAAGGGCAAAGCGTCTGGTCTCTAGTCTCTGCAGCAACAATGTGAATGTCCTGTCTGACTAGGACTGGTGACTCTCTGCAGGACCAGCTCATCAGGTGTGATGTGGGCATTGTTCAGGTAAGTACAGTCTCTGAGCTTGATCTCTGGCTTTCCCAAGAAGTCTCTGCACTGTTTTTCTAAACTAGCTCTATTGTCTGCAAGTCAGAACCATGAATGATACAGAAGATTCATTAACACGTTTGTAAAGAATTTAGCACTATGCCAGATAGCATGCTCAATAAATGACAGCCAGATTTTACTATTATTTTCAATTTCAAGGGAAGAAATTGGTTTTCTCTGGGAGATGCCAAAGAATTGATGTAAGACAAAGTTCAATTTTTGATTTTATTAATGATTCCATACATGTCGGTGACTTGTTCAAGGCTATATACTTAGTTGGTATAGAGCTGAGACAAGAACCCAAGTATGTGAAGCCATTTTCCACCCTGTCAGGCTGATATTTGGCAATTGATATCTATCTAGTAGGCAAAAGTTAATTACCATAATTTTCTGAAGAGTTTGATATTTTTCAGAGAAAGGATGCCCTCTTTATATGATAAAAATTTACACGGTAGGAAAATCTGATTCACTAAATTTCTTTTTCTACATTTCTAAATTTCTCTTTCCATGCTGAATCCATGGTAAGAAATGAAGGGTGTGGTTAAGTCTTTTTTTTTTTTTAACACTGAACTCTATATCAATTAAGATCTTAAATTAAACTAATAAACAAGCCATTCTAATTAATATAACCAGAATTCAATCTCATTTTTTTCTAAACTCTCAAAAGGAAACCAAGTTTATTTAAAGAATTTTCCCAAGCCACCATTACTATCCAGATAAACATTTAAAAATTACTTCTAATATTTTTTTTAAGCCAGAGTAGCATGGTATAATGCAAAGTGGGATATTATGGCCTTCAGGAGTCCTGTATCCTATGTGTGAGCCACTTATCCTTCTGAGACATCAGGTTCTAACGCTTTAAAATAAGAGCTTAGGGTAAGCAATATTTAAGGTCCTTCTCAAGGCAGATGGTATGTCGTACCACTCACATACCTCTTCAGAAAAAAAGGACTTAATTTTCCCAGATGCTGGGAGTATTGGCAGCAGACAACTCCTGACCCACATGGGGACTGCCTTGGTTTAAGAGAACTGCTACTCTTATGGTCCTGCTCCATGTCCAGGGCAGCTCAATTCCAATGACTGATTTCTGTGGAGGTATAAAGCACCCCCCCTTTTAAAAAAAACTATATATTTTTTAGTTGTAGATGGACACAATACCTTTATTTTATTTATTCGTTTATTTATTTATTTATGTGATGGTGAGGATCAAACCCAGGGCCTCACACATGCCAGACAAGCACTCTACCATTGAGCCATAACCCAGCCTTAAAGGACCCTCTCTTTTGCTCTCTCCCCCTGCCAACTTGGAACGACTCTGAATATTAGCTTTAGTGCTCCAAGTAGGTTCAGCTGAGGCCTCTATTGGGATTACATAACAGCTCAATGTTGCCCTCTAGTTGATCCTTTCTCCTTCTCTTCCCTTCTACTGATGTTTATACTAAGAACACTTCCTGATATACTTCAGGCATGCTAATTTCAGTCCCAAAGTCTGATTCCTAGAGAGTGTAACCTGTGGAGCTACTGATTCTTAAGTTCAACTCCTATTATTATTCACAAATAAATACAAATAATGCTCTTTCAATATCTGGTACTGCAAATGTTATCAGAAATGCATCCTCAAACTCAGTATTTCACCATCATGTTTCCATTTTCCTCCCCTATCCCCAAAGTCCATTCAGGCTACCCCTCTAGACTATGTGGGGCTTGAGATGTAGAGCTAGCAGGAATGACCCAGACCCTGCAAACAGTAAGCAATCTCTAATCATTCCACCTCCCAGATACTACCATTCTGTAGGACAGCTTCACAGAAAGGCCCCACTGCAACTACCTCAAACTTGATGTGTTCAACCTGTTCATCTCTCTCTGTGATTTGCTTGTCTTCTTGGTATTGTCACTTCTATCTTTGATGCCTGCATTATTTTTTCTCAGCATTGAGACAATTTCAATTCCCTTTGCCTCATATTCCACCACCCAATCCACTTCCCAATATCATTGATTCTGTCTTGAAAATATAGCCTGCAGTGGTCCACATTTCTCTACTTCCACTGCTCAGCCATGGTCTAAGCCCACATTATCTATGCTTGAACAACTGCTCAATTGGATCTTCCTGCTCCCTCTTTTGACCCCTTTAACCAGTGTTCACAAAACAGAGTAAGATTTTAAATCCCCAGCTTGCCACTATCCCATTTAAAAATCTTGAATAGATTCCCATTGCCCTGAAGATAAAGTCTAAACTCATTAACCCAGCTGGTAAGACCCTGCATGAACTAACCTCTGCCTACCTCTGTAATTTCCTCACATGCCTACACCTTTACAAATAGTCTCTTAACTACTTTCAAAGTATTCTAATTTAATTGTCCCATCTGTTTTCTGTTTGGAACCTGATTGAGATAGGTTTTAAAAGAATCTAAACATATTAAAAAAATACTATGTCATTTCTACATAGGAAAAGATCTAGAAAGATAACCACCAAATTGTTAATGAGGATTACTTTTGAGAATGCAGAGTATTGGTCCAAAGGAATTGTAGGTTTATCTCTAAATGCTCAAGTTTAAAAAAGGAGAATTTACACAAATACTCATTATAAAATAAATTAATTTTAACAGTAACTATATGAGATGAGAGCATTGGGCTAGATCAATAGCTTTCAGTCACTGTTGGCTGTGAGCTCACATTAAGAGATCTTTCATTGCGACCCAGAGTACTCATCCAAATCTATTTATACAGATACAAACTGAGACAAAAATTTCATGAAACAATGTTTACTCTTACCATGAGCAACGCATTTTGCTATTTTGTTTTATGATCTATTTTCCTTTTTTTAAGCTTGCCTAACTCACTCCACTGGTATTATGATTTATTGTTGTATTGTAACCCATGTTTTCAAACACTAGACTGGATCATTAGCACTATAGTTATATGATACTTCATCTTCCTGAAAATTGCTCCCTGCCTTGGGCTCTCCACCTTCTCTGAGCTCTCTTACTATTTATTATTTCTTTTTCTCATTTAGCACAAAATTGCTGTTGACTGTATATTCTTTATTCATGTAGGTGAAAAGGAAAATCCTGGGTAGGTACCCTGTGGGTATCTTAGCTTAGGCTGCTATAACAAAATACCTAGACTGAGAGGTTTAAATGACATTTATTTCTCATAGTTCTGGAGGCTGTGGAGTTCAAGATCAAGGTGCCCATTGACTCAGTTCCTGGTGGACCCTCTTCCTGCTTGTAGATGGCTATCTTCATGCTGTGTCCCATATAGTGGTGAGAATACAAGTTCTCTGGTATGTCCTATAAGTCACTAATCTCATCATGAGGGCAGCCCTTAAGACCTTATCTAACCAAATTACTTTTCACCCAAATACCAACTGTTGGGGGTTAGGGCTTCAACATGTGAATTTGGGGGGTGGGGCACAAATATTTAGTCCACAACAGTGGGGAATCAGGCAGAAGTATGTGTTTAAAAATGCTAAGTATAATGTATATTTTTATGTGTTGGGGGTGGGGTGTTTGCACATGTATATTTGTGGCCTCAGGTTTCTAAGAAACACTCAGTGGATTTTTAAGATGTTACTGACCTACAGATTTGAAATGGGCCTTATGTTTACCTTTCTGAGTAATAGCCTTCAAAATAATTTCAGGTGTTCTTGCCACAGTTTCACCTTCATCCTGTATAGCTTCTGCCAGGTTATCATACGCGTCACTGACTTGTTACTTGTCTTTTTGTAAATGTTTAACCAAAAGGCAAGTTATATTTTACAAATTCTGAGCAAGGCTTTACCTCCCCTGACTTTATTCTAGGAGCACTGAAAAAACTAAAGGTTAAAAACAGAAATAGGGCAAACCAGAGAAATGTTTTGGAATGATCTTCCAGAGAACAGAAAGCTCTAAGGTAAATCAATCATGAGGGCAGAATATATTTGTTCACCAAAGGAATGTAGCAGAATCAAAAGAGTTTTAAAATCCTAAATACTGGATTGTCTCATTGCTCTTGGTTAATTTACATAATGGTTTACATTTTCATGTTGTTTTCTAGTGACTGTCATCCCTCACTTGTGTTATTATAAAAAATATAGATTTGGCTATGTTTTGCTTTGCTTTTTCCCTGAGAGAAAAGAAAAGAGTTTCCTGTTTGGTTCTATTGGACAACCATTGTACTCAGTTTTGCCAGAGGTAAGTAGGTCAGTAGATATGACAGGAAAATATTTTCCTTCTTGTTTTCTTTTGGAGATCTGCTGCTAAGTTTATGAAATCTCTTGACATTAAAACAAAATGAAATTAAAGTCATTCATATCTAATATTGAGGACAAACTGCAACCTGGGACATGGAGCAAGGAAAAACATATCTACAGGCTGCCTGTTCCTCCAGTGGGGGTTTCCTTGTACTCAGCTCTACTCATATCATACCTTCCCTTGGAGATACTTAAGACCAGCAGAGAGAACCAGCTCTCCAGCTAGTAACTAGTATTGGGAATGGGAGAGTGTGGCAGTGTTGAAAACTCTTTCATGATTTCCCACTGCCTTCAGGGTCAAGTACAAAGGCTTAAACCAATTTTAGGACCTAAACCCCTAAGTCCTTCAAGGCCCCATCTGATGATGCTTCAACCTGCCCTTCTCCAGCTCCTTCCCACCACTTTGTTCCTCAAACTTTTGTCTGCCTCTGTCTATACTCCATAGAGCAAAGTTTTAAAGTCATTAAGAACTTAAAGTCATTAAGAATTTTCAAAGAATTTGCATTGTTTTCAGAATGAATTCCAGATTTAAGTCTTAAGTCCTTAAGTCCCTATATAATGGATCCATTTCCTACCATCTCTTCCTCACACAGCATTCCAGCCACATTGCCCTTCTTTTTCGTTCCTTGAACACATTGACTGTTCCCCACTTGAAGACCTTTGTTGTTCCTTCAGCCAGGAACATTTTTCAGGTTTTGCTTTCCTTTCTTGCAAGTCTTTTTTTTTTTAAATTTTATTTATTTTAGTTGTTGATGGACCTTTATGTTTTATTTATATGTGGTGCTGAGAATTGAACCCAGTGCCTCACACATTCAAAGCAAGAGCTCTACCACTGAGCCACAACCCCAACCCTCTTCCAAGTCTTTAACAGGTCACTGACCAGCCAGCCTGTCACTCTTTATTGAAGCATCGTTTTTTATTCCATTATCTAAATTTCTCATGTCCCCTTAGAATTTTCGCACCATGAGGACAGGAACCATCTCTGTCTTGTTCATCAGCATATTCCTATTTCCTTGGTGGATGGGCCTGGCATAAAACAGGCTTCAATAAAAATTATTAAGTGAATATATGAGCCAGGGGTACTCAAACTTGAGTGTGCAGCAGAATCACTAGGAGGCTTGTTAAAATGGACAGCCCCTTTCCCATATCCCCCCACAAAGTTCCTGATTTGGAAGGTTGGTGGTGTGGCCCCCTGATTTGTATTTCTCCTGGGTTCCCAGGTGATGCTGAACCTGCTAGTCCAGGGACTAGCAGGTTGTGCCTGCTATAGCTTAGTGCTTAAGTTCTGGGCTTACAAGTTTAATATTTCCATGACTTTGGTCCCTGACTTCTTTTTTTTTATGGAAAATTGTTTCCTTTACTCATTGAGCAACCCTGCCTGTACCCCTGCTTCAAGAGTCAGGATGGGTATCACTTTCTCCAGGAGGCCTTTCCCAGTCTTTGGTGTTCAAATCTGTGCCCTTTAGCAAAGGCAGTCTTATCCTTACCACATTGCTTTGGGTTGACCCTATGCATACTCTTTCCAGACCATGATTGCACCAGGGCATGTTAGTCATGTCCATATTCTAGCTAGAAGCTCAAGAATGTTTCCTTTGAACTCATAGAGGGCATCTGAAAATGAGGTCAGACCTGAACTCTGTGTAGGTCTGGATTCCCAGATCACTCTCAGGCCTCATTATTTGCAGAATGCTTTGCCCTGTATCTTCCCTTTTTTGTATCAATCTCAGCCCTTAATAACAGTGGCTTCTCCCTTTTGTCTCCAATGTTTAATTTCTCAAGCTTGTGCTCAAACTTAATTGTCCCATTTATTTGGTCAGCCTTAATATACTGTGATAACCCTTGAGGCATAGCAATAAATGCCAAAATTGGTTCTAGGCCAAAAGAGAGAGGGGCGGGGAAGTCATTTCTCAATGTGTTCTCGAATTCCAATTTTATCTTCCTAAATACCACTATTTGAAGTCACCCCCATTTCTCCTAATAATTCTGAAAAATAGTGGTACTGTTTCCTTCCCTACTACAAGCTAATGTGAAGGCAGGAGAGCTGAGTTCCCTGAAGCCCCGGCCTGCAATAAAGTATCTTAATGCTCAGGATGTCCCTGGGTCCTGCTCATACTCATGCTTTGGGAAAAACTTACCTTGCCATGGTGTTGGAGCTGCACCCAGCCTCCATAGCCGAATCTCTGTAGTGGAGAGAAGTACAATTAGGCTTGAAAAGCAAAGAAGAGAGGATTGCAATAAAGGACACATCCTCAGGGCAAAGGAGCCTAAACTCCATCCTTTTAGACATTATCTTTCCATTTGTCCCTCCATCCCCATGTATCACTATTCAATATTTATATTTCAAGCTGGGTGAGGTAGTACACATCTATAATCCCAGCGGCTCAAAATCTTGAGTTCAAAGCCAGCCTCAGCAATTTAGCAAGGCCCTAAACAACTAGTGAGACTTTGTCTATAAATAAAATACAAAAAGGACTGGGGATGTGACTCAGTGGTTAAGTGCCCCTGGGTTCAATCCCTGGTACCAAAAAAAGTATATTTCAATATACATTTTCCTTTAAATATATTTATACAGAAAGAAAATTCTACATCTCATTGGTTTTATCTTTTTTCCTAATATAGTTTGAAGTTTTAAAGCAAAGATTAACACAGAATATTTGGATATGTACTACCAGATCATTTAATGCAGTACTGGGAGTACATGGACCATAAGGACTACTCTTTAGAACATATACTGCTTTTCAGACTGTGAGTTGCAATCCATGAATAGATCATAAAAACAATTCAGTGACTAGGGGCCTAGACATTTTAAAATCATGAGATAATATGTGTTGCAGATACTAACGGCATCCCACTCATATTCCTTCCCCTTAATACTCTGGGGTACAACAGCCCACCTCCAAATGCTAGTGTCTATACTTCTTTAAGAATCTCTCTTCTTCCCCTGAAAGCTTCTTTGATCCACCCCTTTTAACAGGTAGGAAGTACCAGGAAATTAGTCTACCCTTGCCATCTGCCCAGCAGCTCTCAACCAATGACTGAGAAAAGTTGAATGTAAAAATACTGAATATACTAGTACTCCAGTTCTGGGCAGGATAACTCTGAGGCAAGGTACACATTTTATAATGGATAACAACCCTTTTATTGGCTTCATGGCTTTTCCTATCTTACTTCCCCACTTGTATTTTCCTGAGATCATCTCCAAAGTAAAGTACTTGCCTTTGAATCCTTGATTCAAAGTGTGCTTCTTTAAAAACACAAGATAAGATAGTAAAGAAATGGAATAGAATGAAAAAGAATAGAATAATATCTCCCATGTAGTATTAGTTTCATAAAAATTTCCTGTTACATTTGTAAATGTTTGCATGATTTATAATATACAAAATATATCTCTTCCTGGGAGTCATAAATTTAAAAAATTGAAAGCCTAATAATGTATCACTTATTCAATATTTATTGGATTCCTAAGGATGTAGGTATATATGACTCATATAATATTTTATTTGTTCACTCATTCATTGTTCAAGCTCTCATGGAATCTCATGACCAGTCTTACTGGGGCAAAGAAAATAAAAGTGGAGGACAATTTCTATGTGGAGCAGAGTGTTGAGAGGGTGGGGTCAAGTGGAAAAGTGATGGAAGAGCTGTACAAGTGTATGAGATGCACTGTGATAGTGCTGCCCATGTTCTCTGGGAGTCTGGAGGAGGATGCTGATCCACACCTTGGGTCAGGTGGTATTGGGGAAGCGAGGTTGGAAAGGTAGACTGGTATCAGATTGGAGAGAAACTTCTTATTCAGGATTTCTATGCTCCAAAGAATGACTCATAATGCAAGATATATGGAGGGAATGTGTAGAAGCAGAGACAGCTAGATGAAAGAGCTCATCACCAGCTCCTTAGACTATCAGCAATAATAAGTAGATGAATAAAGCAAGCTGAATTTCATTTCCATTTTTCACTTGTAGTTGGGTAAGGTCAGGTAACAGTGGTTTGCTCTCATGTCATGGCACTGGAATGTTACCTGAAGAGAGTGAGGTCTTGATGGATCCCTCTTCCTAGCTTCCTTCTAACCTCCAGTTTGACTGGGAAGGTCTGGGTCTGGACCACAGTATAGCATAGAGGTGTTCATCTGTGACAAGGATCTACCTCAACAGGCTTCTGTTCTTGAGGTTAGTTCCAAATAATCATGTTATCTTTGGAGATCTGTATGCCTCCTCCCTAGTGACCTGCTGTTTATCAGGTTGAACACTGCAAGGGAAACTGCACCAGTTTGCTCCTCTGCCTATGCCCCCAACCCCTCACTTTCCTCTCTTTGTGCATTCGATACCTTTATGCCCTTCTCTTCCCTTGGAAAAAGCTGCTGGAGGAGGGAGTAGAATATGACTTCTATCAGTTACACTTTAGAGTAAATTTGAGACTAACAATGTGCTCTTGAACTGAACATTTGTCATTGAAATCTTATCTTCGGTGTAGAAGAAAAGGTTGTATTTCCTTCTTTCATCTCTCTCTCTTTACTTCCTTTATTCTTCCCTCACTGTTACTGTTTCTTAATTCTCTAGAGAACCTTAATCCATATGTGACCAGGTTAGAGGTGTATTGCATTTGGAGAAGAACAGGGAGGCAGAGCAGAGGGATGAATCTGGCCACATCCGAAAAATCATGTCCAAGGTACTTGACTTTGTTGAAGTAATATAACATCTCCAAGTTTCTGTTTTCTTGCATGTAAAATGGAGACTAACAAGCATAGCTGAGATATAGGGTATTATGGGAATTAACTGAGATAATGCATATAAAGCTATTGACATCAGGTTTGTCCTTTATCAAAGCTAATTATATGGGTGGTGATCATGGAGGTGGTGGAGGGGAAGTGGTGGTTGCTAATAGTGTTGCTAGAGTTGGCAGTGGTTGCAATGGCAGGGGTAGAGGGAGTGAGATGGTAATGGTAGTGGCTGTGGTTGTCAGTATGGTGGCAGTGGTGGTACCAGTGGTGGTGATGGTGGTGGTCATAGCAACAATAATGGCAGCAGGAGTGGTAGTAGAGGAGGAGGTGATGTGTGGCAGTTGGTGATGCTGATGGGAATGGCAGTTATGATGACAGCCTTAGGTAGAATACACTGAGGTCAGACACTAAGGAAGGTTATGAAAGAAGGAGACTCTGTCACTCTGTGTTTCTCCCTCACTTTCCTAAAAAGCTTAAAGTATTGAAGTTATTCTACCAACCAATAACCTATTTAGGGCAACTCTATTCTGCCCAGGATCTGGGCTCCACACAGTCTTCCATCTCTCATTCTGATTGTGTCAAATTTGGGGTCTCAAGTATGACTCTGGAAGTGGTTTTTAGTCAGAGCATATGCCAGGAGACATTTACAATCTGAAAGGGTTTGATTGACACTGACCAGTGTCCCATAGGTATTTATAGCATGACAAATGAAAAAGCAAGTTTTAAAAAACTAAGGGAATTTAGTTTTATGTGCAGTACACACACACACACAAACAAACACCAGAGTGGATGGACTGAATGACTTTTTTTTTTTTTTTTGAGACAGGGTCTCACTGTATTGCTGAGACTCTTGGGCTCAAGCAGTCCTCTTTCCTCAGTCTCCTGAGTAGCTGGGATTATAGTTGTGTATCACTGATCCTGGCTCCTGAATGACATTTTCAATGTCCTTAAGACTTCACATCTTCACATGGTGAGTAATGAACCTCCTGGGTAGTCAGTTACCTATTTCCTGAGAGCAGTTGTTTAAAATTCAAATTATGCCTGGGATTTTTGTCTCTGAAAATTTTACCTTGAACAAGTGTAGTTAAATCATTGCCAATGAAAGGAGATATACATATATACTTTTAAATTAAAGGCCAGATTTTTTTTACCCCATTTAAAATTAGAAAGATCTTTGCAAGCCCTACTATTGCACATAGAGTAGGGGGTCAACAAAGCCCAATTGAAGAAAAAGCCAAAACCTTACCATAATCATTGTTGTTATGAATAATCTCATTGTAGATTAACCTGAAACATCTTTCACTATGGCTTCTTGGATCAGGATCCTCCTTTTGTGACAGCAGAGAATGTGGGTCCTGATTCATCAGAAACCATTTAATTAAGTTCCCCTGAATCTGTTGACTTCCCACCCCAAATTTTTAAAAAGGATCCTGACTTGTAACTCTGACTAAAATCATTGTTAGCAAGTGAAAATGAAAGATATCTTAAATCCTGGTTCTTTGTAACCATTAGTTAATCATCAGCATGAGTGTGTTTATTCGCTTTTTAGTTTCTTCATTCCATGAGGTCAAAGTTGTGGAGGTGTGTCTATTAATATTTAAAAAAGAAAGGTAGGTTTGAAAGGAGACATTAATTTTTCTAAAGGGACTTCATCATCTCAAATAAAAATAGTTCTGGCTTTTTCTTTTCATTTTTTTATTGGAAGTGAGAAAAGATCAGAGATTGATTTTTAAAATAATATTTTCCCCACTAAAAACAATTTGAAGATGAAACTCTGCTATAGTAATATTTCATTACTACACATTCTTCTCTGATCATATAGACTAAAAATGAGGGGTCAGGGAGAAAAATCCTAGTCCCATTTAGATGTGTCTCTGTTTACTTCACTGATCTTGGTTGGTCAATGTGGTTGTTTGGGGCTAGTAGTTTCATCACTAGCTTTATTTTTTTTTAATATTTATTTTTTAGTTTTCGGCGGACACAACATCTTTTGCTGAGGATCAAACCCGGGCCGCACACATGCCAGGCAAGCGCACTACCACTTGAGCCACATCCCCAGCCCTCATCACTAGCTTTAAACCTCTAACACATAACAGATTTAATTGCTTGACCTGGGGCTGGAAGCCAGGTTCCAATGACCCTGTGACAAAGCTGCCCTCGGTTGGTTTATGTGAAAGTGACGAGTTGTGGGGGCAGGCTGGTTGTCAAGAGGAGAAGTGGGGGAACATAGGGAAGAGTGGACATCCCTTAAAATAGTAATATGCTCCCTTTTCAGCTTTTTCAAGTTGGATGGATTGGTGATGCTCTGGAAGAATTACTGTGTTCCCATGCAGCTCTGGGTTCATTTCTGAATATCAAGTCTTTCATCTCTATCAAAAAGGGTTAATGACATGGACATCCATATGCAACAAATCAAACCTCTATCTCTCACCATGCATAAAACTCAACTCAAAGTGGATCAAGGACCTAGGAATTAAACCAGAGACACTGCATCTATTAGAAGAAAAAGTAGGCCCAAATCTCCATCATGTTGGATTAGGCCCCAACTTTCTTAATAACATGCCTATAACACAAGAATTAATATCAAGAATCAATAAGTGGGATGGATTCAAACTAAAAAGCTGGTTCTCAGCAAAAGAAACAATCATTGAGGTGAATAGAGAGCCTGCTAATTGGGAGCAAATTCTTACCACACACATGTCAGATAGAGCATTAATCTCTAGAATATATAAAGAACACAAAAATCGTAACACCAAAAAAATAAATAACCCAATCAATAAATGGGCTAAGGAACCGAACAGACAATTCTCAGAAGATATACAATCAAATCAACAAATACATGAAAAAATGTTTAACATCCCTAGCAATCAGAGAAATGCAAATCAAAACTACTCTAAGATTTCATCTCACTCCAGTCAGAATGGCAGCTATTAAGAATACAAACAACAATAAGTGTTGGCGAGGACGCGGGGCAAAAGGCACACTCATACACTGCTAGTGGTACTTTAGATTGGTACAGCCAATATAGAAAGCAATATGGAGAATCCTTGGAAAACTGGGAACGGAACTACCATTTGATCCAGCTATCCCACTCCTTCGTCTGTACCCAAAGGACATAAAAACAGAATACTACAGGGACACAGCCACATGAATGTTTATAGCAGCACAACTCAATAGCTGAACTGTGGAACCAACCTGGATGCCCTTCAGTAGATGAATGAACAAAGAAAATGTGGTATATATACACAATGGAATATTATTCAGCATTAAAAGAGATTAAAATCATGGCATTTGCAGGTAAATGGATGGAGCTGGAGAATATAATGCTAAGAGAAATTAGCCAATCCCCTCAAACCAAATGCCAAATGATTTCTCTGATTAAGGGTGCTGATTTATAATATGCTGTGGTGGGGGTGGCAGTGGGAGAATTAAATGAACTCTAGATATGGCAAAGGGGAAAAGGGGAGGGAGGGGAAAGGAGGGGGCATGGGTGAAGGAAAGACGGTGGAATGCAATGGTCAACATTACCCTAAGTACATGTATGAAGATATGAAAGATGTGATTCTACTTTGTGTACAGCCAGAGATATGAAAAATTGTGCTCTATATGTGAATTGTAATGCATTCTATTGTCATATATAATAAATGAAAATTAAGAACAATATAAAAAGGGCATTAACCCTTTTAAAATAAATATTATATAAATGTTACAAGGTTTTATATGAATTGAATATTCATCTCTGGTCTCTGTCCCTGGAAGCACAAAGTGTTATGACCATTATTATTGTTATTGTTATTTTGATGAAGCATGTCAAAATCTATGTGTTTGCAGCATGTGAGACTGATGGATAAGAGGAAGCCTGCATATTGGGCAAAACACCTCTCCCTGTTTCAAGGCAATGGCTGAGAATAGAAGGGGAGGCAGTGTCAAGAGTCAGCAGGACAACTGCTTGGGAAATTTTTAGGGCACAATCTATGTACCATGTGCTCTTCATCCTATTGTTTAAAGTAGTTTAAACAAGGCTTTTAGGGCCTTGCATAAGGCAGGATACCTAGAAATTGTCAGACCTAGGTGCTCAGGTCTTGCTTAAATGGAGCAGGTTTGGGAGTAGGAGGTAGGTTATTGGAAGTGAGTTTGTGGCCCAGAGTACAGATAGAAAACTTTCTCTACTTGCAAAGAGGAGGCACCATTCTAGGCCCCTGTGAGTCTTCTGGCTGGGGAAGGCCTTTATACATGTGGCTTACTTAGGAACAGCTTCCAGTGTTCAGAGGGGATGTCTCATTGGTGCCTAGTTTAGTAAGAACACAACCATTTTTCCCAAGAAGGCTGGAGCTTATGTTCCCCAGAAAAAAAAATGAGCAATGATTTAAAACAGTTCAGGGGTTTCTGAAGCTTGGTTTTAAGTACACATAACACACTAAGAATTCGACAAGCACAGACAGAACAGACTGGTTCCTCTTTTTACGACTACCACACACTTGCCTCTGAAAGAAACTGAAAATTTTTCCTTAGTGATAAAAACATTTTAACTGTGACGAGCTAGCTCCCTATTGTCCATTTGAGCTGCTATAACAAAATGCCATCAAGTGATGGCTTATAAACCACAGATATTTATTTCTCACATTTCCGGAAGCTGGAAGCCCAAGATACATCTCTGGAAGATTTGGTGTCTGGCTGGTGAGGGTTCATTCCTGGTTCCTAGATGGTACCTTCTTGCTGAGTCCTCATGGTAGAAACAATAAACAAGCTTCCTTGGGCCTAGTTTGTAAGAGCACTGTTCCATTCACAAGGGCTCTGCTCACATGACATAATCACTTCCCAAAGGCCTCATTTCCTAGTACTATTGCCTTTGGAGCTAGGATTTCAACATATGAACTTGGAAGAGACACAAATATCCAGCCCAACTCACTTTCTAAGCCTCAAAATCCTTGTCAGGACAAGGAGGTGGATGCCATAGAGCTTGGCATCCCAGTTGCTGTGACTTCTCTAGGTGGATGGGTTATGCTGGTTAGCTCTCTCAGGTACAGGTGGGCAATGTCCTCTGGAGACCGCCAAGGTAACTCCCAAAGCATTTCATGTAGGTGTTCTTTGATATTAATAAAGAGAATAGCTAGAATGTTGGAGTTAACACTCTTTGGTGGGAATAGATCAAGAGCTATTTATAAAATATCACATGCTAAATACCTAGAAATTTTGAAAACTGTCAGATTAAGAAGTATCATATATTCCTTTCATTATCTGTATCATAAATTAATTTATTGATTGTGCCATTCCTGGTAACTACTCATAAGTGAGGGGTAGAAAATGGCAAGCACCATAGGAAATAAGAAACTGCATCACAGCTTCCAAACAAGCCAGTGCTCCTGTGAAGTAGCTGAGGGTTTGCTTCATAAAAAGATTAGCATCATGAGGTGGTATTTGTGCTTTAATAAGATAGGAGGATGACAATGGCGTGGAGAACAGCATGGTCCCATGAAAGCATTTAGACTCCTTTTGTAGGGGGAAGATTCGTAGGGTTTGCTTTTACCACTAGCTGTAGTAGTTCAGCATCATTTGTATTTTTTGGTCTATGTTTCTGCTACACATTTTACCTAAGATACCAATGAACAAAGAAACACTTAAGATCAACAATCATGTAGTAGACAACTATGAAAAGATTGCTTATACAAAAGACCACATTTTTTTGGGTGCAGGGATACTAGAGATTGAACTCAGGGGCACTCAACCACTGAGCCATGTCCCCAGCCCTATTTTGTATTTTATTTAGAGACAGGGTCTCACTGAGTTGCTTACAGCCTCACTTTTGCTGAGGCTGGCCTTGAACTTCTGGTCCTCCTGCCTCAGCCTCCTGAGCCACTGGGATTACAGGCATATGCCACCATGCCTGGCCAACAGGCCACATTTTAATTAGAATTTGGGTTAATTCATTTTTCCTCATTTGGGATAAAAAAGATGAAATGTTATCAGGGATATAAAAGTACTAGCAGAATGCTGAAGATTGGCTAACACCTGATAGAAAGCCTGAGTAAACTTCTAGCCAATTTAAAGTTTTCTTCATGTTCCCTGCTTTTCTTTTTTAGTACTTATTCAAAAGTCCTTAATCAAAAAAAATAATTTCCATGTATGGAGCAACCTAGAGAATACTCTTTAGAGATACTCTCATGCAAAGATTTCATGTCATTTATTCTAGGGTTCTGATATACCTACTTCCCAGTTCTTCATAACAAGGATTTACAGCTTAAAAATCAAAAAGGAAAGGTTTCAGACAGTGTCCTAAAATAGACTAAAAATTTTTCACAAAGCTATTTCCTGGTGCTTCTAAAGCTTATTTTAAACAGTTTGGAAAAGAGAGAGAGATTTTGGAAGTCCTTGAAACTTATCACATTCCATTTTTAATAGTAATTGTAACATTAGATTCTGTAATCAGCATGTATCTTTCCAGCAGCTGAATTTAAAAGGAAGTAAATCTGCCTGGTTTAAATTGTCCAGAATGTTAAAAAAATACTTTATTTGAGGGGAAAAAGAGATATTGAGAAGACAATTATTTCATTGATCTGATGCTTTTTCAAAATAGATATGAAAGTCATTTTTTAAAATGGGGAAATTAGAGCTCCCAAGACATTTAAAATCATCCCCAGAGCAAAGAAACACAACATCTAATTTCCCAAATAAGAGAAAGGTCTATAAATAGAGGCATTGAGAAACCTTGGAGAAGTTCCAGAAATAATTCAGCAAATTGGTTATAATTACCTTTTCTAGATCTGGCCATTCTTTTGGTAGAATATGACTATGGATGTCAATTTTCATCTTCACAGTATCAGAGGGGACTGTGTAAAAGAAGAAGAAAATTTGGTATCAAGAGATCTCGACGAAAGCGATGGAGTTGATTGATTTACTCAGTCTCTTTATTGCTACCTTCAGGTACCAGTCAAGAGGCCTGGCCAGCCCTGTCTTAGTCTATTGGAACTGCCCTATTAAAGTTTAAAATTTTGTTTACCAACCTGGCTTTGGATCAACACTCTTTGGTAAGCAGAACTCAGCACAAAATTAAAAGAAAAGAAAAAAAAAAGAATCGTACTCAACCTCTGAGTTCAAAAATACTTCAGGCTGCTCTGGGCTACAGTAAGTCAATAGCAAGACTAGTTTTATATTTAAATATTATGATTTTATTAAGGTATATGGTTAAAACTCAAATAGTACATGGTTAAAAATAACACAGAAGGCTTCTGATTCACATCTTCTTTAATTTGTTTTTACTCCCTAAAAGCAACCAATTTTACTGCTTTTGCTTTTTTGTTTAGTTATTTCCATGTCTTTAAATACTATTTTAACAAATGGTTTGTTCATGAAAATTTATCATGTTGTAAGGAAGTTTCATCTTTATTTTTAAATTATAGAAAGTATCCACTCTTCCTATAAGCTTTCCCTGTATTGTTTCTTCACTCACTTGTTCATTCATTCATTCTTGCATGCATTTAACAAACATATATTGAAAGCTAACATGCACTGAGGATATAAGGCTGAAAGAGAGATAAGCTAATACATATTCTATAGCAGATAATTGTACACAGCCAAAGCATAGGGGAAAGAAGACAGTAGCTATTTCTATTGGGGTTTATCTTGGCAGCTGGGGAGAGCTTTTCCTCTTCCTGGAAAACTTAACATGTTTAAGAGAACCCAGGGTTCCTGGCAAAGCCTTAAACCTGCTTGGAGATGTTCTTCCCAGCTCAGTCCCTATAGGACAAGACTAAGTAGTCAAAAAGCCTTCCTGCTATAATTTAACTAGACTGTGGGTAAATCATAACTGATGTATTTGTAAATGATTCTCAGCTTGAAAGGAAATTCTCAAATTCCATTTTTAAAAAGTTTTAAAACCCAGTGAGTGAGCTCTTAGTTCAGAGGCACATGCCAAAACCCAGAGTAAGTGCCAGCACTTTTAGAGTATTTCCTATGGAACAGGCACTGTTTTAAGCATTTCAATCATATCAGTTCATTTAGTGCCCATAATATAGTTATGAACAATATCCATTTTATAGAAGAGAAAACTGAAGTACAGAGTAGTTGCATAACTCATTCATGGTCCCTCAACAGTATATGGTAGAGACTAAATTTGAATCCAGTGTGGCTCCAAAATTTATATCATTAAGAATTAATAAAGAGAAATTCATATTTTAAAACTTTGTAATGAAACTACAGAACACCAGTAATTAAGATAAGCTCCTAGAGAGAAAGAGAATGCCTTCAAAACTGCAGCAATGATGGGAACCATAGAACAATAGGATAGTTTGTTCAAAAGGCCAAGAGACATTAACTTTCAAGCTACATTGTACACCTTGTACAATTTTATATTAACAATGCGGGAAGAGTAAAGACATTTGTAGATTAGAACTACAAAAGACTCTCACATAAGGAATTTCTAAAACTATGTTCCAGAAATAAGGAAGATGACTCTAGAAAGATAGTCTGAAATGCAAGATTGAAGGGGGAACAAAAAAAAAAACCCTGTGTAATCATATAAGACAACTTGGAAAAGTTAAATACTAAAAATAATATTAATACTACTACTAATGTTTATCCTAGGCACTAGTAAAATTTTGTGCAGCCATAGCCTTGCCTTTTATTTCCAGCACATGCTCTATTGACAGTGAATCTCCTAATATTATCTTGTACCAATATTACTAATATTATCTTTTACCAATCTGAATGATCTGAAAATTTCAATCATTAAGTCCTGGTTCCTTTGGGCAAACCAGTTTTTCAGTCAATTCTTTCCCTTTTGCATTTACAATAAGCAGCAAGAAAAAACAGGATGTACCTTTAATTATTTTGCTTGGAAATATTCTCAGGTAAACATCCAATTTCATCACTTACAAGTTCTGATTTCCACATAATTGTAGGGTACACAATTGAGCTAAGTTTTCTGCCACTGAATAACAAGGAGTCCCTCTCTTCCAGTTTCTTATGCATCTCCATTCCATTCTGAGCCCTTACCACTGTTGAGATACACACACACACACACACACACACACACACACACACACACACGTATATTATATAAACATATGTATTTCTTAACCCATGATATGATTTGTGATGTTTGTGATGTAAGTATTCTTTGAGACAGTGCTTTCTCCTGTATCAAACTCCTCACTACCATTTGAGCCCTGACTGGAGGAACCTTTAACATCCACATTTAAATTTCTACTAACAGTCTGTTCAAGGCAATCTAGGATTTTAAATAAACTTATTTGCATTTATTTTATACTAAATCTATTCTCATGCCATAAGTTTTTTTTCCTTCAGTTTCTTCAGGGGATGTCTTCCCATCCCCCACCCCCATGCAATCTCCTCCTCTGGTTTGGGACAGTTTGTCCCTTTTCAGTGAGGATCATCTCAATTTGGCTTGGGAAATTCATGTATGGATTCATCTGACCCTGAACTCTGTAAGTTTGGCAGTCATCTTGGGCACTTTGTTCACCAGGATATGATCGATGACCAGAGAATCTGTGTCTAAACCCTTAAGTTCAACATTTCTCTGCATGTTTAAGAATGTGCAGGACAAATTCAGCACTCTTTTTGGGTCACTGACCCTGAGTTCAGCTACACTGTTTGACCTGGGTGTACTTCTCAACTGCCCTGTGGTAATGCTGAAATCACACACTGCTTCTTTAAGTTGAAAGACCCTAGCCCAGTTAGCCCAGTTACCTAAGGCCAAGATATGAAACCAAGATATCAGGCAGGCCATAAACAGGTTCAGGCGCCCGGCATGCTTTCCGGACAACCGGTTGAAGAACAGAGCACCCGCATCCTGAGGCATGAATGAATAAACCGGAACAGATAAGCAGGAACAGAAAGAATAGAATGCAGACCTGTGGTTTTTGGAATGCAGACCTGTACCCCCTAGATGGCCTATATGCTAGATTTAAACAAACCAATAAGAAACCTGTTGCTTCCCGCGCGCGCGAAACCTGTCCCAAACCCTATAAAAATCTCTGTATCCCCAAGCCCAGTGTGCCAGTTCACCAAAGCTCCGGCTGAGGTTCTGCTGGACACCCGCAGGCGCCTGTGTCCCAATAAACCACCTCGTGCTTTTGCAGCCAGTGTTCCGTGTGATTCTCCTTGGACAGGGAAACAGGGGTCTTTCAAAGTGACAACTTTCAGACATTTGGTGTTTTTTCAGATATACATACCCTCAATGGCGTGGGCAGTTTCACTGGTGTTCTTAAAGTGAACGTGAAGATTTGAATCTCTCAATCTGCATGATTTTTCAGGGTTTTCTTGGTCAAGAGAGTAGCGAATCACAGATTACCTTAGGCCACTTATAGAAAAAGGTGCAATCTAGGATTTTTATATCAGGCACTCAGTATTCTTCTACTCTCTGCTCAACTCCAAAGCTGCTTGCACATATTTTTAAAAATATTTTTAGTTGTAGATTAAATACAATAACTTTATTTATTCATTTTTTAAATGTGGTGCTGAGTATCAAGCCCGGTTCCCTACACATGCAGGGCAGGCGCTCTACCATTGAGCTCCATCTGCAGCCCTACTTGCGCATTTTTGTGTATTTGTTATAGCAGCACCTCACTTTCAGGTACCAGAACCTGTATCTGTATCTGTGTAACAAGGATCCTCTCTCCTCCAGTTTCTAATTGTCCTCATTCCCTTTTGAGCCTTCACCACTGTTGCCCAGAACCTTTGACATCTACAGTTTTCTACTAGTAATCCATTCAAGGCATTTGTTGCTAATAAATTGCCACAATTTTAGTGATTTAAAACAGTACATATTTATTCTTACATAGATCAGGAGGTCAGAGGTCTTAAATAAATGAGCAGGGCTGTGTTCCTACCGAAGTCTGTCTGTCTGTCTGTCTGTCTCTCTCTCTCTCTCTCTCTCTCTCTCTCTCTCTCTTTCAGTACTAGGAATTTAACTCAGGTGCTTAATCACTGAGCCACATCCCCAGCTCTTTCTATTTTTTATTTTGAGACAGTATCTCACTAAGTTACTTAGGGCCTTGCTAAATTGCTGAGGCTGACTTTGAACTTATAATTCTCCTGTCTCAGCCTCCTGAGCTGCTGGGGTTACAGGCATGCTCCACCACACCTAGTACCTGCTGAAGTCTCTAGAAAAGAATTCATTGTCTTTCTAGCTTCTAGAGACTATCTGTATCCCTGGCTTGTATATCTGTGCTCATCATCAAAGCCAGAAATATAGCATCTTCTATTCCTTCTCTGCTTCTGTCAACATATTGCCTTAAAAAAATTATAACCCTCATGCCTCTCTCTTGTAAGGACCCATGTAATTGGGCCCTCCTAGATAATCCATGATAATTTTCTCATCTCAAAATTCTTTCTTAATCACATTTTTAAAAGTAATTTTTACCATGCAAAGTAACATACTCACAGGTTCTGGGGATTATCACATAGACATTTTTGAGCAGGGGGTGGGAGAGCATTATACAGCTTACCACAATTAGGCATGATGAATTTCCAGAGTGGCTACTGAAAGAATTCAAATATGGTACCTAACTTGAAAGCCAGTTAGATAGAAAGTGGAATAAGAAAAAAAAAATCAATCCAAAAGAAGACAATAAAAGAAGAAAAAAGAAAGCTAATAAAAAGTAAGCCAAATAGAAAGCACAAAATAAAAATGCTGAAATAACAAAATCCAAAAACTCTGTGTATTTATAAGGAACACATTTAAATTATAAGGATATAAGACCAGGCCTGTAGTCCCAGCTGCCCAGAAAGCTGAGGCAAAAAGACTACTTGAGCCAGGGGTTTGGGACCAGCCTGGGCAATATAAACAACAACAACAACAACAAAAAAAAAAAAAAAAAAAAAAAAGGAAGGATACGGAAAGTCAGAAAGTTAAGAGAACTCAGAAGGAGGAAATACTGGGCTGGGGTTGTAGCTCAGTGGTAGAGCACTTTGCCTTGCAAGCATGAAGTACTGGGTTCAATCCTCAGCACTACATTAAAAAAATAAATAAGAATAAAGATATTGTGTCCATCTACAACTTTAAAAAAATTTTTTAAAGGAGAAAATATTAACCAACAGAAAGCCATGATATGTCATTTTGGGAATTGAATTCCTCAACAAGACTATTAAAGCACAAGATGTAAAATCAAAAATCAATAAATGGAATGGTATCAAACTAAAAACTTCTTCACAGCAAAGGAAACAATCAAGAATGTGAAAAGAGAACCTACATAATGGGAGAAAATCTTTGCCACCTGTACCTCAGAGCATTAATCTCCAGGATATATAAAGAACTCAAAAAACTTAACCACAAAACCAAAAACAAATAACCCAATCAGTAAATTGGCAAAGGAACTGAACAGACACTTCACAGAAGAAGAAATACAATCGGTCAACAAATACATGAAAAAAAATTTCAACATCTGTAGCAATTAGAGAAACACAAATTAAAACTACACTGAGATTTCATCTGACTCCACTTGGAATGGCAATTATCAAGAATACAAGTACCAATAAATGTTGGTGAGGATGTGGGGAAAAAGGTACACTCATATCGCTTGTATATTGTTGGTGGGACTGAAAATTAGTGCAACCACTTTGGAAATCAGTATGGAGCTTCCTCAGAAAGCTTGGAATGGAACAATCATTTGATCCAGTTATCCTACTCATTTTATACCCAAAGGAATTAAAATCAGCATACTACAGTGACACAGCCATATCAGTGTTTATAGCAGCTCAATTCATTATAGCTAAGCTATGGAACCAACATAGGTGCCCTTCTAAAGATGACTAGATAAAGAAATGTGGTATATATGTACAATGGAATATTACTTAGCCATAAAGAAGAATAAAATTATGACATTTGCTGATAAATGGACGGAACTGGAGACTAACATGCTAAGCGAAATAAGCCAATTCCCCAAAACCAAATGTCAAATGTTCTGTCTCATATGTGGATGCTAACCCACAACAAAGGAGGGTGGAGAGGGGAAGGATCAAAGTCTATTGGACTGGACAAAGGGGAATGAAGGAAAGGAGGGGGATGGGAATAGGAAAGATGTTAGAATAAATCGGACATAACTTTCCTATGTTCATATATGAGTAGGTGACCAGTGTAACTCCACATCATGTACAACCACAAGAATGGGAAATTATATTCCATGCATGTATGTGTCAAAATACATCTACTGTCATGTATGTCTAAAAAGAACAAATAAAAAAAGAAATTATAAAAAAGGAAAGCTATGATAGCTGTTTATCATTAACACTTCAGGGAAGTAAAAACATATATCGGATAAATAAAACTAGCAAATGAAAAGCATTTTTAGGGTAAAGGTAGATCACTACATAATAATAAAAGGATCACTAAATAAAAAGCTATAGTAATTCTAAATTTGGTAGAACAAATTGCCTCAAAATATATAATGCAGAAATATATGTGTGTGTATAACAAATCTTCCAATACATGTCTCTTAATTACTGATAAATCAATCAAGTAAAAGTTATCTACAGGGAGCTGAAGAGGAGGGTCTTAGTGTGCGGGAACCACCAAAGAACTTCAAAAGTATTCCACAAGCCAAAAGGGAGAGTTTTGTCAGTTCCAACCTGGTCCATGGAGCTCTGAGCCATCTTACCACAGGGTCAGTCAAGTGAAGACTTCCCTACAGCCCTTACAATTCCTCCCTCCCCTTGCTTTGACTTGGAAGGGAAAAAGAGATCAAGATCAGGGAGGGGAAATGCCAGTTGGGGAAGAAGGAGCAAGGATGAAGTGCCCACTTTTAGGAAGAAGAAAAGCTTTACCTTCCAAAGATAATTAACGAGATTATTAACATTGCAGGGGACAGTTTTTACTTTCTGATCTGAGGCTGGGCTTGCAGTTTAAAACAACCTTAGGAGTTTTTATTACATGAAAGTGAGTTGAGATGTCTTGGAGGCTGTGCAGGTTTTCATAAAGAGGGAGGAGAAAGAGTACATTTACTAAGTAGAATTAAACTGAAAGTGGGGGTTTTAAAAAGTTGTGTATATGACTATACCCAATGTACCTATAACAGAGCAATGATTTTTAAAATTTTGAATACTTTTTTTGTGTGTATGGGCTGCGGATTGAAACCCAGGGGTGCTTTACTAAGCCACATCCAGAGCCTTTTTTATTTTTTATTTTGAGAAGGGGTCTCACTAAAGTTGCTCTGGGCCTCGTTGAGGTACTGAGATTGGTCTCAAACTTGTATCCTCATGCTCCAGCATTCTGAGTCACTGGGATTACTGGAGTGCTACCATGCTTTTTTTCTTGCTCATGAAGACAGGCAAACTTTTTAGCTAAATAAACAGGAGTTTAATTACAGGGTAATTTAGAGCAAACAAGGACACTGTTTCAATTCCCACTGGGGGGAAAAAACCTAGAAAGATGAAAACAAAAAGGAAAATTGTATAAGATCTTATCTTCACATTTAAAAAGTGATTCATAAATCATATAGGTTTATACTGAGCATTCCTCTATGGAGAAAAGGCAAGAAGTCCTTAAATTGTTCAGTAGTTGGGTTGTATGAAAATAAAAAAAAATGGTCTAAACCAAGCCTGAGTAAATATTTTCTCAAATGTAACCTAATCTAATGGCTCCAAATCAGCTCAAATACCAAGGTTTGACTTTTGTCCACACTGCTTATTAGTTGGGTGGCTTAGGGCAAGTTACTGTAATAGGCCTGATAGTACAATAACTGACATCATAGAATTGTACTATTAATTTGAGTCCCATAAAATGATCAGCTGTGAATTGTAACATGACACACAATCCAATTATGGCGTAGTCTGCCATATACCAAGACAGGCATGGAGTCTAGTATCAGTCAATTTAAGGACCCTCCCTTTCTTGGATTATACAAGGACAGAAATTTATGTAATCTGGGAATGTTGAGTGGGGGCTGCCTTCTGTGATGGTCATCATATTGTGTATTCTTCTTGGTCAGTCTGTGTAGTGCAGTTGAGGGTGGGCAGCTCCACTGGTTGAAAGGATCATTTCTGGAAATGCCTATTCCAAATGGAATTCTTTGCTCTTACATCTGCTTCTTTTCTTGTATTTTCCCTCTCAACGGGTGACACCCCACCTAAGGTAAACTCTTCCTCTCTGCTTCTTCCCCCACCCCCATGATTAATAAATCACCCAGTCTTTTTGTTCTAACTCTATTGCATCTCAGAACCTTGCTTCCTCCTCTCTCACTCTCAGGACCTTATTATCTCTCTCCAGGATTCTTTGTCTACTAATGGCCTGTAGCTCCAGGCATGGCTCACTGTACTAAGACTCTTGGCTGTGGCAATCTCTCCAAAACACAAAATGAGGTAATCTTCTTCTAATGCTCTTCCTCCCTACCCATTTTGAGACACCCCCTTATATCAGAGAAGAAATTATTTTAAAAAATTATAAAAAATTACAATAGGAAAAACAAAACAAAACACAAAATGATCACATCTCCTTCCAGCTTAACACTTGTGTGGTTTTTCACTAAGTCCAACTACCCAAGAGAAACAAGACCCCAGATATGCTTGGCCTCTTGTGTCTATACTTTGTTACTGTGTCCCATGCCCCAGCCACAAGGAGCCCTTCATCTCTCCCCGCATGTGATGAATTCCCTTCTGTCTTTATGTATGACTTCTTTGCTCTGTAATATCTGAAATGACTTTTCTCTTCCTTTTCTTTTTTGGCCACCAATATTCATAACAGGGACTCAACATTTAGCTTCATCTCCTCTATAAAGCCTCTCTTGACGACTCCCATAGTCCAGTGTTAAGGGAACCACATTCTATTGGAGCACTCAGCTTGGGGAGTGAGTAATGACCCTGGAAAAGCCCTTTAAAGATACCAGAGTCCTTTTCTGCTACCTTTTCCCCACACCCTTGTTTTCAGCATCCAGGAACCCTTTTTTCCCCCTCTTTTGTATTGTTTTTTTTTTTTTTTCTTTTTCAGGATGAGAATTGAACCTAGAGGTGCTTTACCTCTGGCTATATTTCCAGCCCTTTCAAAAATATATCATTTTAAGACATGATCTTGTTTTGTTGCTGAGACTGGCCTCAAACTCGTTATCCTCCTGCCTCAGTCTCTAGAATTGCTGGGATTACAGGCATGGTCCACCACATCCAGGTATCCAGAGACTTCTTGTTCTTTCTCTTCCTTGTCAAACATTGTTATTTGAAGAGGAACTGGTTCCAGTGTTTTAGACTTGAATTTATCTACATTCAGGCACTGTTGATTTAATGAAGTTTTGAGTAAGCACCACAGGAACAGGGATTGTGTTTAACTTATTGTCTATTACATCATCAGTGAAAAGCTATTGAGTAGGTAATTGTGGTGGTTAAGTTTATATGTCAACTTGGGTGGGGCATAACAACTCAAATATTTCATCAAAAACTATTATGGATGTTTTTCTGTGAAGGTCTTTTAAAAGTGGAATTAACATTTAAATCAGTAGACTTTGAGTAAAGCAGTTTATTGTCCATAATTTGGGCGAGGCTTATACAATCAGTTTAAGACTTCATTAAAATAGACCGACTTTCCTCAATTGGGAGAAATTATGCCAATAGACTACCTTCAGACTCAGATTGCACTGTCAACTCCTCCCTGGGTCTGCCTGCTCTGCAGGCTTTGGACTTTCCAGTTTCTAAAGTCATGAGAGCCAATTCCTTAAAACAAATCTCTCTGTGTTCTTCTGTCTATCAACCTATTTACCCATCTATCATGCTTAATGATAGGGAAATGTTCTGGGACATGTGTTGTTAGGTGATTTTGTCATTGTGTGAACATGATAGAGTATACTTACATAAGCCTGGAAGACATGGGTCAATCGAAAGACTTGGTAAACACAAGATGTAAGAGGATGCTGCCCATGTAACATGGCATACTATTTTATGGTAAATGTTTTTTTTTCCATAATTAGGAGTACACTGTAAAATAATAATGAAAATATATAGTGTAATACATACATAGACCAGTAACAGTAGTTTATTATATAGTCAAGTACTCTACATCATTGTATTTGCTGTACTTTATACAATTGGCAGTATACAAGGTTCATTTCCCTCAGCATCACCACAAATATATAAGAAATGTGTTGTGCTTTGACCTTAGGACAACTATCACATCACTAGGCAATAGGAATTTCTCATTGTAGTATTATGGGCCACCATTGCATATGTGGTCCCTCATTGAATCGAAGGTCCTTATGAAATGTGTGGTTATAGAGCCTATTGGTTGTGATTCTCTGAAAAATCCTGCCAAATATACTGTTTATAAATGTTTCACAAATATTGGGTGAATTAGTTAAAAATAAAGTGAACATGAATAAGTGGCCACAATAGCTTTTCCAGGAACATTTATCTAAGCCTCCCATGGAACCATTACATGAAAGGCTTCAGCTTTTAGTCAATGCTAAGGAGCAACAGGTACCATTCCTAATATTTATTGAATACTTTGGCGCCTAGAGGGAGGAGTGCCCCCTACTCTGGTGCCATGGGAGGTCCCCCTCTGCCACACCCAGGTTAGAGGGTCCTCCCCCATAGAGGGGGCAGGATCCCCTACTCTGGGTGCCAGGGAAGCTCCTCCCCCCAACCCAGGTGAAAGAAGACTCCCCCCTAGAGGGGGGAGCACCCTAACCCTGGGTGCCCTGGGAGTTCCCCCCCACACACCCAGGATAGAGGGGCCTCCCCCCTAGAGGGAGGCACTCCCCCCCAAGGGGGGGGCCCTCTCACCTTGGTGTGTGTGTGGGGGGAACTCCCCACCACACCACCGCCCCAAGGGTAGAGGTGCACTCCCCTCTCTATGGGTGAGGCCCCTCTCACCGGGCTGTGTTGGGGGGAGCTCCCCGCCATGCCCAAGGTAGAGGGTCTCTCCCCCGTCTAGGGGGGAGGCCCATCTCACCTGGGTGTCCAGGGTACCTTCCCACCGCGCCCAGGGTAGAGGTGCACTCCCCCCTCTAGGAGGGGAGGCCCCTCTCACCTGGGTGTCAGGGGAGCTCCCCACAGCACTGCCACGCCTAGAGAAGAGGGGCACTCCCCCCTCTAGGGGGGAAGCCCCTCTCACATGGGTGTGGGTTAGCTCCCCGCCGCACCCAGGGTAGAGGGGCACTCCCACCTCTAGGGGTTATCCCCCTCTAACCTGCCTGTCCAGCGGAGCTCCCCACACCACCGCCCACACAGGGTAGAGGGGCCCTCCCACCTGGAGTGGGGAGGAATCCTCTACCCTGGGTGTGTGTGGGGGGGAGCTCCCCAACGCGCCCTGGGGAGAGGGGGACTCCCCCTCTAGCGGGGAGGCCCCTCTCACCTGGGTGTCAGGGGAGCTCCCCACAGCACCACAGTGCCCAGGGAAGAGGGGCACTCCCCCGTCTAGGGGAGAGGCCCCTCTCACCTAGGTGTCGAGGGGAGCTCCCTATGGCACCTAGTGTAGAGGGACATTCCCCACTCTAGGGGGGAGGCCCCTCTCACCTGGGTGTCGGGGGAGCTCCCCACCACACCACTGCGCCCGGGGTGGAGTGTGTCGGGGGAAGCTCCCCACCATGCCCAGGGTAGAGGGGGCACTCCCCCATCTAGGGGGGATGCCCCTCTCACCTGGGTGTCTGGGGGAGCTCCCCACTTCGCCCAGGTTAGAGGGGCACTGCCCCCTCTTGCGGGGAGGCCCCTCTTCCCTGGGTGTGTGTGTGGGGGAGCTCCCCACCTCACCCAGGGAAGAGGGGCACTCTCCCCTCTAGGAGGGAGGCCCCTCTCAACTGGGAGCCCCGGGGGAGCTCCCTACCACACCACCACGCCCAGGGTAGAGGGGCACTCCCCCCTCTAGAGGGGAGGCCCCTCTCACATGGGTGTACTGGGGAGTTCCCCACCACACCACCCCGCCCTGGGTAGAGGGCATTCCCCCCTCTAGAGGGGAAGCCCCTCTCACATGGGTGTTGGTGGGGGAGCTCCCCACCACAACACAGTGCCCAGGGTAGAGAGGACCTCCCCCCTCTGGGGGGGGGAGGCACCTCTCACCTGGGTGTCGGGGGAAGCTCCACCCCAGCCCAGGGTGGTATCTGAGCTCTCCCGGACACCCAGGTGAGAGCGGCCTCCCCCCTAGAGGGGGAATGCTCTCTACCTTGGGTGCCGTGGGTGGTATACGAGCTCCACCCGACACCCAGGTTTGAGGGGCCTCCCCCTACAGGAGGCAGTGCCCTCTACCCTGTGTGCCTTGGTGGTATCTGAGCTCCCCCCTACACCCAGGTGAGAGGGGCCTCCTCTCTAGAGGGGGGAGTGCCCTCTACCCTGGGTGCCCTGACAGTATCCAAGCTACCCCTGACACCCAGGTGAGAAGGGCCTCCCCCCTTGAGGGAGGAGTTCCCTCTACTCTGCGCCATGGTTGTATCCGAGGTACCCCCAGCACCCAGGTGAGGGTGGCCTCCCCCCTAGAGGGGGGATTGCCCTCTACCCTGGTTGCTGTGGTGGCATCCGAGCTCCTCCCTACAACCAGGTGAGATGGGTCTCCCCCCTAAATGGGGGTTGCCCTCTAACCTGGGTACCGTGATGGTTTGGATCTTCCCCCAACAACCAGGTGAGAGGGGCCTCTTCCCTAGAAGGCGGAGTTCCCTCTATCCTGGGTGCCGTGGGAGCTCCCCAAGACACCCAGGTGAGACGGGTCCCCCCCCAGCGGGGGGAGTGCCCCTCTACCCTGGGTGTGGTGGTGGTATGGGAAGCTTCCCCAGACACCCAGGTTAGAGGGGCCTCCCCCCTAGAGGGGGGGAGGCCCCTCTACCCTGAGTGCCGTGGTGGTATCCAAGCTCCCCCAGACACCCAGGTGAGAGGGGTCTCCCCCCTAGAGAGGGGTTTGCCCTTTCCCTGGGTGCCATGATGGTATCCGAGCTCCCCACAACACCCAGGTGAGAGGGGCCTCCCCCCTTGAGGGGGGAGTGCCCTCTACCCTGGGTGCCGTGTGCGCTCCCCCCGACACCCAGGTGAGAGGGGCCTCCCTCCTAGATGGGGGAGTGCCCTCTACCCTGGGTGCCGAGGGATCTCCCCCACACACACACCCAGTTGAGAGGGGCCTCTCCCCTAGAGGGCGGAGTTCCCTCTATCCTTGGTGCTGTGGGAACTCCCCCAGACACCCAGGTGAGATGGACCTCCCCCCCTAGAGGGAGGAGTGACCTCTACCCTGGGTGCGTTGGGGAGCTCCCCCCTACACCCAGATTACAGGGGCCTCCCCCCAAGAGGGGGTTGTGCCCTCCACCCTGGGTGCCGTTGTGGTATCAGAGCTCCTACCCAGCACCCAGGTTAGACGGGCTTCCCTCCGAGAGGGGGGAGTTTTCTCTACCCTGGGTGTTGTTGTTGTATCGGAGCTCCCCCCCACACACCCAGGTTAGAGGGGCCTCCCCCCTCGAGAGGGGAGTGCCCTCTACCCTGTGTGCCACAGACCTCCCTCTGACACCCAGGTTAGAGGGGCCTCCTCCCCCGGAGGGGGGAGTGTCCTCCAATCTGTGTGTTGTGGGAGCTCCCCCTGACACCCAGGATAGATAGGCCTTTCCCCTAGAGGGGTAGTGTCCTCTACCCTGGGTACCGTGGGAACTCCCCCCGACACCCATGTTAGAGGGGCCTCCCCCCAACCCTAACATTAGCCCCAACCTAACCCTAAGCCTCACACAAAACATATCCCTAGCCCAAACCTTAGCAGTAACACTAACTTTAGCCCTATCCCAAGACCAAGTGCTAACTCTTGCAGTTGCACTAACCTTGAGCTTGAAACTTCAACTAACCCTAACTCTAAACCTAACCTTCATGCTGTTACCCTAACACTGAGCCTCACTCTTACCTCAATGCTAACTCTGACCCTAACACCTACCCTAGCCCTAAACCTTACCCAAAACCTAAACCTAACCCTAACAGTAGCTCTGTTTTTTACCCAAACCCTAATCCTAACCATATCCCTAGCTCAAACCCTAACCCTAAACCTAGAACTAAACCTAGCCCTAAATTTAACCCTGCACCTAGCCTCAACAATAATCCTAACCATAACCCTAGTCGAAAAGCTAGTTCTAGACCCAACTCTAGCTCTAGACCTAGTCCTAGCCCTAACCTGAGCCCTATTCCTAATTCTAACCCTATCCCTTTCCCAAGCCCAATCTCTAAACAACCCTAAATCTAACAAGAGCCCTAATTCTAACACCCTATCCCTATCCCTAACCCTAGCTCTAAACCTATCCCTTAACCTAATCCTAACCCTAGCCCTAACCCTAGCCCTAACCCTAGATCTCACCCTAAATCTAACTCTAACCTTAACCCTAAGTCTAAATGTAAACCTATCCTTAACCATAACCCTAATTCTAGTTTTAACCCTAACACTAACCCTAAAGCTGACCCTAACCCTAAACCTAACCCTTACCTTATCTGTAATTCTAGGCCTTACTCTAGCCCTGTACTTAGTCCTAGCCCCAAGTCTAACCCTAAACCTAACCCTAACACCAGCCCTAGCCCTAAACTCAATCCTGTAACTAGCCCTAACCCTAGCCCTAGCCCTAAACCTAAACCTAGCCCTAGTCCTAACACTAACCCTTAACCTAACCCAAACTCTAACCCTACCCCTAGCCCTAACCATAGCCCAATTCTAGCCCTAACCCTAACCCAAGTCCTAATCCAGACTCTGACTCTGACCCTAACTCTAACCTTAGCTCTAAATCTTACCATAACCCTAACCCTAATCCTAACATTAGACGTAGCCCTAACTCTAACTTTAAAACTACCCCTAACTGTAATACTAACCCTACACTTCACCCTATGCCTAATCCTAATCCTAGCAGTAGGCCTAGCCCTAACCCTAACCCTAACCCTAGCCCTAGCCATAGCCCTAGACCCGAACTTTACCTTGATCCTGAACATGACCCTAACCTGAGCCTGAACCTGGCTCTAACCCTAATTCTAAACCTAAGCCATGATGCTACCTCTGACCCTACACTGAAGCTCACCGTTACCCTGACCCTGACTAGGACCCTAAATCTAGGCCTAGTCCTAACCCTAACACTAAACCTAGCCCTAGCCCTAGCCCTAGCCCTAGCCCTAGCCCTAGCCCTAACCTTGAACTTTACATTGACCCTGATCCTAACTCTGAGCCTGAAACTGGGAATAACCCTAACTCTAACCCTAACCCTGATGGTAACTTTGACCCTAACACTGAACCTCACATTTACCCTGACCATGACTCTAATCCTAAAGCTAACCCAAGCCTTAAACCTGACCCAAACCCTAAACGTAACCCTAATAGTAGCACTAGCCCTACATGTAACCCTAAACCTAAGACTTACACTAGCACTAGCCCTAACCCTAATGCTAAAACTAGCCCTAACCCTTTCCCTAGCCCTAAAACAAACAGTAGCCTAACCCTAACCCTTAACATAACCCAAACCCTAACCCTACACCTATCCCTAAACCTAGTCCTAATTCTAATATTAACCATAATCCTAACCCAAACCCTGACCCTGATCTGACCCTAACACTAAACTTAGCTCTAAACCTGACCCTAATCCTAAACCTAAACCTAACCCTAACACTAGATCTAGCTCAAATCCTAACTGTAACCCTAGCCCTTACATTAGCCCTTGGCCTAACCCTAGCCCAAACCCTAACATTAACCCTAGCCATAACCCTAACCCTAAACCTAAACCAAGGCCTAACCCTAGCCCTAACCCTAATGCTATATCTAATCCTAAATTTAACTCTAACCATAACCCTAAACCTAAACCTAAACCTAATCCTAACCCTAACCCTAGCCCTAACCATAATCCTAACCCTAATCCTAATATTGACCCTTACCCTAAATTTTACCCTAAACCTAAACCTAACACTTACACTAACCATAATTTTAGCTGTATACCTAGCCCTGGACTTAGTCCTAGCCCTAATCCTAACCCTAAACCTAACCCTAACCCTAGCCCTAGCCCTAAGTCTAAATCTAGCCCTAGAACTAATCCTAAACCTTAACCTAATCCAATATCTAATCTACCCCTATCCCTAACCCAAGCCCTAGACCTATCTCTGGCTCTAGATCTGGCCCTAATTCTAGCCCTAAACATAGTCCTACTTCTAGCCCTAAACCAAACCCTAACCCTAACCCATACCTTCACCATGACTCTGACCTTAACACTAACCCTAGCTCTAAATCTGACCCTAACCCTAAACCTAACCCTAACACTAGACCTAGCCCTAACCCTAACCCTAAAACTAGCCCTAACCTTAACCCTACACCTTATATTAACCTTAGCCTTAACCCTAGCCATAACCATAACACTAACCCTATCCCTAAACCTAGCTCTAAACCTATCCCTTACGCTAAACCTAACCCTAGTCCTAACTCAAGTCCTTACCCTAGCCCTAGCCCTAACCCTAGATCTACTCCTAATTGTAACTATAACCCTAACCCTAAGCCTATACCTCACCTTAATACTAACTGTAGTCTTAACCCTAGCTGTAAAACTAACCCTATCCCTAATGCTGACCCTAACCCTAACCCTAACCCTAAACTTTACCCTGACCCTAAACCTAACCCTTACCCTAACCCTAACCTAGCCCTAACTCTAGCCCTGAACTTAGTCTTAGCCCTAACCCAACCATAAACCTAACCCTAGCCCTAGCCCTAGCATTAGCACTAAACTTAACCCTGGACTTAGCCTTAAACCTAAGCCTCACCCTAACCTTAAAACAAGTCCTAATCCTAGCCCTAACACTAGACCCAACCCTAAACTAAGCCTCACACAAAACCTAGCCCTAGACCTAACACTAGCCCTAGCGGTAACTTTAGCCCTGGCCCTAGACATAGTGCTAACCCTAGCCCTAGCACTAAGCTAAGCCCTACACTTCATCCTAAGCCTAACCCTAATTTGAGCAGCAGGCTATCCCTAACACTAACCCTAAACTTAACCCTAGCCCTAGCACTAGCCATAGCCCTGAACTTTACCTTGACCCTGACCCTAACCCTAACCCTGAGTCTGAAACTGGCCCTACCATAACACTAACCCTAACCCTGATGCTAACTCTGAACCTAAAACTGAAACTGACCCTTACTCTGACCCTGACTCTGACTTTAACACTGCCCATAGCCCTAAACCTAACCCCAAACCTAAACCTATCCCTAACCCCAACACTAGCACCAGCCCTAAACCTAAACCTAAACCTAACCCTTACACTAGCCCTGTCCCTCACCCTAATTCTAAAACTAGCCCTAACCCTAGCCCTAGCCCTAACTCTAACCCTTAATATAACCCAAGCCCTAAACCTACACCTAGCCCTAAACCTAGTTCAAATTCTCATGCTAACCATAACCCTAACCCTAACCCTGACCCTGACTCTGAACCTAACACTAAACCTAGCTCTAAACCTGATGCTAATCCTAAATATAACCCTAACACTAGACCTAGCCCAAATTCTAATGGTAAAACTAGTCATAACTGTTACCCTAGCTCTTACCTTAGCCCTAGACCTAACCCTAGCCCAAACCCTAACAGTAACCCTAGCCCTAACCCTAACTCTAAACCTAACACAAGCCCTAACCCTAGCCCCAGCCCTAACACTAGATCTAATCCTAAATCTAACTCTAACCATAACCCTAAGCCTAAACCTAACTCTAACACTAAGCGTAGCCCTAACTCTAGCAGTAACATTAACCCTAATCCTAATGCTGACCCTAACCCTAACACAAGCACTAGGCCTATCCCTAAACCCTAGACCTAAACGTAACCTTTACCCTAACCCTAATTGTAGCCCTAACTCTAGCTCTGGACTCAGTCCTTACCCTAACCCAAACCCTCAAATTAACCTGAAACCTAATCCAAGCCCTATCCCTATCCCTAGCCATAAACATAACCCTAGCCATAGCCTTAACCCCAAGCCTCACCCTCACCCTAAACCTAGACCTAACCCTGGCCAAAACTAGACCCAACACTAAGCCTAAGCCTCACAAAAAATATAACTCTAGCTCTAGCACTAACCCTAGCCCTACACTTCACCCTAAGCCTAACCCTAATTTTAGCACTAGGCCTAGCCCTAACACTAGCCCCAACCCTAACCTTAGCCATAGCTCTAGCTCTAGCCCTGAACTTCACCTTGACCCTGACTCTGACCCTAAACCTGAGCCTGAAACTGGCCCTAACCCTAACACTAACCCTAAACCTGATGCTAACTCTGACCCTAACACTGAACCTCACCATTACCCTGACCCTGACTATGACCCTAACACCAACCTTAGCCCTAAACCTGACCCGAAACCTAAACCTAACCTAACACTAGCCCTTTCTCTGATCCTAAATCTAACCCTAACCCTAACACTAACACTAGCCCTAGCCCTAAACCTAACCCTAAACCTAGATCTAACTCTAGCCCTAACTTTAACCTTACACCTAACCCCACCCTAAACCTAACCATAACACTAGCCATAACCAAGCCCTAGACCTAACTCTAGCTCTAGACCTAGTCCTAGCCCTAACCTGAGCTTAGTCCTAATTCTAACCCTAAACCTAGGCAAAGCCCTATCCCTAACCCTATCCCTAACCCTAAATCTAACCCTAAATTTTTTTTTAAAGAGAGAGTGAGAGAGGAGAGAGAGAGAGAGAGAGAGAGAGAGAGAGAGAGAGAGAGAGAGAGAATTTTTAATATTTATTTTTTAGTTCTCGGCGGACACAACATCTTTGTTGGTATGTGGTGCCCAGGATGGAACCCAGGCCGCACGCATGCCAGGCGAGCGCGCTACCGCTTGAGCCACATCCCCAGCCCGTCTAACCCTAAATTTTACCCTACACTTAACCTAACCTTTACCCTAACCATAATTCTAGCCCTAACTCTTGCCCTGGACTTAGTTGTAGACACAACCCTAACCCTAACCGTAACCCTAGCTCTATCTCTAATTCTATCCTTTAGCTTAACCTTAAACCTAGCCCTAAGCCTAGCCCTAACCTTAGCCCAAGCCCTAACCCTAGCCCTAACCCTAGCCCTAACCTTAGCCCAAGCCCTAACCCTAGCCCTAACCCTATTTCTAGCCCTAACACTACATCTAATCCTAACTCTAACTCTTCCCCTAACCCTAAGCCTAAACCTAACCCTAACCCTAAGCCTAACTCAAACTCTGACCCTAACTCTGACCTTAATACTAACCCTAGCTCTAAACCTAACCTAACCCTAATACTAGACCTAGCCCTAAACCTAACCCTAAAACTAGCCCTAACCGTAACCCTAGACCTTACATTAGCCTTAGCCCTAACCCTAGCCCTAACCCTAACACTAAACCTAGTCCTAAACCTAGTTATAACCCTGTCCCTTACCCTAATCCTAACCATAGTCCTAATCCAAGCCCTTACCCTAGCCCTAGCCTTAGCCCTAATCCTAGATCTACTCCTAACTCTAAATATAACCCTAAGTCTACACACCTCACCTTAACCCTAACCAGAGTCCTAACCCTAGCCTTAACCCTACCCTATCCCTAATGCTGATCCTAAACCTAACCTCACCTCTAAATTTTGCCCTGACCCTAAACCTAACCTTTACCCTAACCCTAATCCTAGCCATAACTCTAGCCCAGGACTTAGTCCTAGCCCTAAAACTAACCATAAACCTAACCCTAAACTTAACCCAAGTCTTATCCCTAGTCTTAGCCCTAAACTTAACCCTAGCCTTAGCTTTAACACTAAGCCTCGAACTGACCTTAATCCAAACCCTAAACCTAGCCCTAACACTAGCCCCAACCCTAAACTAAGCCTCACACAAAACCTAACCCTAGACCTAACACTATCCCTAATAGTAACTTTAGCCCTAGCAGTAGCACTAACCCAAGTCCTACACTTCACCATAAGACTAACCCTAATTTGAGCATGAGGTCTATCCCTAACCCTAACCCTAACCCTAACCCTAACCCTAGCCATAGCCATAGCCATAGCCCTGAACTTCACCTTGAACCTGACCCTGACTATATCCCTGAGCCTGAAACTGGTCCTACCCTAACACTAACCCTAACCCTGATGCTAACTCTGAACCTAACACTGAACCTGACCCTTTTTCTGACCCTGACTCTGACCCCAACACTAACCCTAGCCCTAAACCATACCCCAAATCAAAACCTAACCCTAACACTAGCCCTACCTCTAACCCTAACTGTAACACTAAACATAAACCTAACCCTAACCCTAACACTAGACCTAACCCTAAACCTAACCCTAGAACTAACCATAGCCCTAACTTTAACCCTACACCTAGTCCCAACCCTAAAACTAACTTTAACCCTAGCCCTAACTCTAGCCCTAAAACTAACCCTAGCCCTAGACCTAATCCTAGCCCTAACCTAAGCACTAGTTCTAATTCTAACCCTAATACTAGCTCTAACCCTAACAATAACCCTAATCCTAGCCCTAACCTAAGCACTAGTTTTAGTTCTAACCCTAATACTAGCTCTAACCCTAACAATAACCCTAACCCTAGCCCTAACCCTAACCCTAAACCTAAGCCTAACTTAATCCTAGCCCTAGTCCTAAAATTTACCTTAGCCCTAGTCTTAACCCTAACCTTTGCCCTAATTCTAAATCTAGCAGTAACTGTAGCCCAAACATTAGCCTCAACCCTAAATATAAGCCTCACACAAAATCTAACCCTAACCCTAATCCTAGCACTGGCATTAACTTTAGCCCTATCCCTAGCCCTAGCACTAACCTTAGCCCTAACACTAACCCTAGCCCTACATTTTACCCTAAGCCTGACCCTAATCCTAGATCTAGGCCTACCCCTAACCTTAAACCTAACTCTAACCCTAATGCTAATCCTAACCCTAAACCTAGAACTAGTCCTAACCTTGACTGTAAAACTAATACTAATCATAACCTTAGCCCTTACATTAACCCTAACTCTAATCCTAGCCCTAACCCTAACACTAAACCTAGCCCTAATCCTAGCCCTAACCCTAGTTCTAAGCCTAACCCTTACCCTAGCACTAACCCTAACCCTAATCCTAACCCTAACACATACACTAGACCTGGCCCAAATCCTGACTGTAAATCTATCCCTAACCATAACCCTAGAACTTATATTAACCCTAACTCCAACTATAGCCCTAACTGTAACAATAACCCTAGCCCTAAATCTAGCCCTAACCCTAAACCTAACCCTACCTCTAGCTCTAACACTAACTCGAACCCTATCCCTTACCCTAACACTAACCCTAGCCCTAACCCTAGCCATAGCCCTAACCTTAGATCTAAACCTAACTCTAACCCTAACGCTAAGCATAAACCTAACCCTAACCCTAACTATAGCCCTAACCCTAGCCATAACCCTAACCTTAACCCTAAAGCTGACCCTAACACTAATCCTCAATTTTACCCTAACACTAAACATGACCCTAATCCTAGCCCTGACTCTATCCCTGGACTTAGTCCTAGCCTTACCCAAAACCCAAAACCTAACCCTAGCCCTGTCCCTAGCCCTAGCTCTAAACTTAACCCTAGCCTTAACCTTACCCCTAACCCTTGCCCTAATTCTAAACTTAGCCCTAACCCTAGCCTTGACATTAATCTCAACACTATCTCTAAGCATCACCACAAAACCTAACTCAAGCCCTAAACCTAGCCTTAGCACTAACTTTAGCTCTATCCCTAGGCCTAGCGCTAACCCTATCCCTAACACTAACCCTAGCCCTATACTTCATCCTAAGCCTAACCCTAATCCTAGCACTAGCCCTGCCTTAATTCTAACCCTAACCCTAACACTAGTCCTAGCCCTAACCCTGACCATAAAACTAGCCCTAGTTAGCCTGACATTAATCCTAACTCTAACCCTAGTCCTAACCATAATACTAACTCTAGTTCTAATCCTAGCCCTAACCCTAGCCCTAACCCTAAATCTAACCCTATCCCTAACCTGAAACCTAAACAAACCCTAACTGTAACCCTAGCTGGCACCCTAATTCTTACCCTAACAATAACCCTAGCCCTAACCCTAGCCTTAAACCTAGCCCTAGCCCTAGCCCTAGCCCTAACTCTAACCCTATCCCTTATCCTAAGCATAACCCTAGTCCTAACCCTAGCCCTAAACCTAGTCCTAGTCCTAACCCTAAATCTAACCCTAACTTTAACCTAAACCTTACGCTAAGCCTAAAACTAACCCTATCACTAACCCTAGCCCTAACCCTAGCCACAATAGTAACCCTAACCCTAATGCTGACCTTAACCCTAACCCTAACCCTAAAGTATACCCTAACTTTAAATCTAACTCTTACCCTAACCCTAATAGTAGCCCCAGCTCTAGCACTGGACTTAGTTCTAGCCCTAACCCTAACCTAAACCTAACCATAGCCTTATCCCTAGCCCTAAACTAAACTTTAGTCCTTGCCTTAACCCTAACCAACTTTTTAACATTAAACTCAGCCTGAAACCTATCCCTAACATTAGCCCCAAAACTAACCCTAAGACTCACACAAAATCTAACCCTAGATCTAACCCTAGCCCTAGCACTAACATTAGCCCTATATCTAGCCCTAGTGCTGACCCTAACAATAGTACTAACCCTGACCTACACTTCACCCTAAGCCTAACTTTAATCCTCAAACTAACACTAAACCTGAACACTAACCCTAACCATAACCATAACCCTTACATTATTAGCCATATCCCTAACCCTAACACTAACACTATCCTAACCCTAACACTAACCCTAACCCTAATTCTAGCCCTAAACCTAGACCTAAACCTTAACCTAACTTTAATCCTAGCTCTAAACTTAACCCTAATCCTAGCCATAGCCCTTACACTAGCTCTAACCCTATCCCTTATCCTAACTCTAATACTAGCCCTAGCCCGAACCCTAGACCTAACCATAGCCCTAGCCCTGATCCTAGCTCTAACCCTAGCTCTTACCCTAACACTAACCCTAGCCCTAACACTAGCCCTAACTCTAGTCATATCCCTAAACATAGATCTAAAACTAACTCTAACACTAATGCTAAGCCTAAATGTAACCCTAACCCTTACTGTAGCCCTAACCCTAGTCTTAACCCTAACCCTAATGCTAACCCTGACACTAATCCTAAAGTTTACCCTAAGCCTAAACAGAACCCTAATTCTAGCTCTAACTTTAGACATAGACATATTCCTAGCCCTAACCCTAACCCTAACCCCTAACCTTAACACAAATGCTAACCCTAACCCTAACACTAGACCTAGCCCTAAACCTGACCATAAAACTAGCCCTAACCTAACCCTAGCCCTTACATTAACTCTAAGTCTAACCCTATCCCTTATCCTAAAATTAAACCTAGCACTAACCATAGCCCAAACCCTAGCCCTACCCCTAATCCTAGATCTAACCCTAACTCTAACTCAAACCTAAATGCTAAGCCTAAGTGTAACCCTATCCCTAACTGTAGCCCTAACCCTACCATAACCCTAACCCTAACTCAAATGCTGACCCTAATGTATCCCTAACCCTAAATTTTACCCTAGCCCTAAACCAAATTTTTACTCTAATCCTAATCCTAGCTCTAACTCTACGCCTAGAGATAGTCCTAGCCCTAACCCTAACCCTAAACCTAAGCCTAAACCTATCTCTAGCCCTAGCCCTAGCCCTAAAATTAACCCTAGCCCTAAACTTAACCCTAGCCCTAGCCTTAACAGTAACTCTTGCCCTAATTCTAAACCTAGCCCTAACACTAGTCCTTACATTAGACTCAACCCTAACCCCAAGCCTAATACAAAACATAACTTAACTCTAGCCCTAGCATTAGCACTAACGTTAGCCCTATACCTACCCCTAGTGATAATCCTAGCCTAGCACTAACCCTAGCCCTACACTTCACCCTAAGCCTGACCTTAACCCTAACCCTAACCTGAACACTAAACTCGACACTAACCCTAAACCGAACTCTAAACCACACATTACCCCTGGCCCTAACCCTAGCCCTAACCCTAACACTAACCCTAACCTTAATCCTAGCCCTAACTCTAGCCCTAAGCTTAACCTTAACCCTAGCCCAAGCCCTAATACTAGCTCTAAACCTATGCTTATCCTAACCCTAACCCTAGCCCTAATCCTAGCTCAAACCCTAGCCATAACACTAGTACTAGCCCTAAACCTAGACCTACTGTAACTCTAATTATAACCCTAATGCTAAGCCTAAATCTAACCTTATCCCTAACCTTCATCCTAATCCTACAGTAATCCTAACCCTAAATCAAACACTGACACTAACTATAACCCTAACCCAAAATTTTACCCTAAACCTAAACTGAACTTTTACCCTAACCCTAATACTAGCCCTAAATCTAGCCCTGGATTTATACTAGCCTTAATCCTAACCCTAACCCTAACCCTAAACCTAAGCATAAACCTAACCTTAGCCTTAGCCTTAAACCTATTCCTAAACTTAACCCTAGCCCTAGCCTTAACCATAACCCTCACCCTAAACCTAAACCTAGCCTTGACACTAGCCCTAATATTAGCCCAATCCCTAATCCTAAGCCTCACACAAAACCTAACCCTGGCCCTAACCCTAACCCTAACACTAACACTAGCCCTACACCCTAAGCCTAAACCTAATCCTAGCACTAGGCCTAGCACTAACCTTAACCCTAACCCTAACACTACACATAGCCCTAACCCTGACCTTAAAACTAGCCCTAAGTGTAACCGTAGCCCTTACATTAATCCTAACTCTAACCCTAGCCCTAACCCTAACACTAACCCTAGCCCTAATACCAGGCCTCACCCTAGTCCTAACCCCCTTTCCCTAACCCTAAACCTAACTCTAGCCTTAGCCCTAACCCTAGATCTAACCATATACCCTACCCTAACACTAACCCTAGCCCTAACCTTAGCCCAAATCCTAACATTAATACTAGCCATAACCCTAACCCTAGATCTAAATCTACCTCTAACTCTAACCCTAACACTAAGCCTAAATGTAACCCTAACTCTAACTGTAGCCCTAACCTTAGAAATAACCCTAAACCTAACCCTAACGATGACCCTTACACTAACCATAAATTTTACCCTAACGCCAAACCTAACCCTATGCCTAGCCCTGGACTTAGTCCTAGCCCTAGCCCTAACCTAACTTGAGCCCTGGACTTAGTCCTAGCCCTAGCCCTAACCCTAAACCTAACCCTAGACCTGTCCCTAGCCCTAGCCCTACACTTAACCCTAGCCCTAATTCTAATCTTGGCCCTAAACATACCCCTAACATTAACCTCAACTCTAGCCCTAAGCCTCACACAAAACCTAACCCTAGCCCTAAACCTAACCCTACCACTAACTTTATCCCTATCGCTGGGCCTAGAGCTGATGCTAGCCCTAACATTAACCCTAGCCCTACACTTCACACTAGGCCTAACCCTAATCCTAGCACTAGGCTTAGCCCAAACACTAACACTAACCCTAAACCTAACCCTAACCCTAATTCTAACCCTAACACTAGACTTAACCCTAATTCTGACCATAAAACTAGCTCTAACCGTAACCCTACCTCATAATTAACCCTAACGCTAACCCTAACCCTAGCCCTAACCCTGACACTAAATATAGCCCTAATCCTTGCCCTAACCCTAGCCCTAACCCTAACCCTAACCCTAGCCCTAACTTCAAACCAAATCCTAGGACTAGCCCTAACCCTAGCTCTAACCCTATACCTTATCCTAAACCTAACTCTAGCCATAACCCTAAACCTAAACTAGCCCTAGGCCTAACCCTAGATCTAACCCTAACTCTAACTCTAACCATAATGCTAAGTAAGCCTCAATCTAACTCTTAAACTAATCATAGTCCTAACTTTAGCAGTAACACTAACCCTAACCCTAATGCTGACCTTAACCCTAAACCTAACCCTAATTATACTCTATACCTAACCCTTACCCTAACCCTAATCCTAGCCCTAACTATAGGACCAGACTTAGTCCTAGCTTTAACACTAACCCTAAACCTAAGCCTAAACCTTACACTAGCCCTAGCCCTAGCCTTAGACTTCAACTTAACCCTAGTCCTAGTTTTACCCTAACCCTCACCCTATTTCAAAACATTGCATTAACCCTAGCCCTAACATTAGCTCCAACCCTAACTCTAAGCCTCACAAAAAACCTAACTCTAGCCCTAGCACTAACATTACCTCTATTCTTAGCCCTAGTGCTAAACCCAACCCTAGCATTAACCCTAGCCCTACACTTTACCCTAAGCCTAACTTTAACCCTAACCCTACCCTAACCCTAACACTAAACCAGAACTCTAGACCTGTCCCTAACCCTTACATTAGTCCTGGCCCTAATCCTAGCCTAAAACCTAACACTAATTCTAACCCTAATCCTAGCCCTAAACCTAATGTAACCCTAACCCTAGCCCTAAACTTAACCCTAACCATATACCTAACCTGAACCCTAGCTCTAACCCTAACCCTAGCACTAACCCTAGCCCAAACCCTAGAACTAACCCTATCCTTAGCCCTAACCCTAGATCTAACCCTCACTCTAACTCTAACCCTAATGCTAAGCCTAACCCTAACCTTATCCCTAACTGTAGCTCTAACCCTACCGTAACCCTAACCCTAACCCAAATGCTGATTCTAAACATAACCCTAACCCTAAATTTTACCCTAACCCTAAACAGATCCCTTACCCTAACCCTAATCTTAGCCCTAACTCTAGCCCTGGACTTAGTACTAGCCCTAACCCAAACCCAAAACCTAAGCCTAAACCTAACCCTAGTCCTAGCCCTAGCCTTAACCCTAACCCTTACCCTAATTCTAAACCTAGCTCTAACCCTAACCCTAATATTAGCACTAACCCTAACCCTAAGCCTCACACAAAACCTAACCCTAGTCATAACCCTAGCCCTAGCACTAACATTAGCCCTATACCTAGCCCTTATGCTAATTATAGCCCTAACACTTACCCTAACCCTACATTTAACCCTAAGCCTAGCCCTAATCTTAGCACTAGGCCTAGCCCTAATGCTAACACTCACCCTAATCCTAACACTAGACCTAGCCCTAAACCCTGGCCCTAAAACTAGCCCTAACCTTAACCCTAGACTTTACAATAGACCTAACTCTAACATTACCCCTAACACTAACACTAACCCTAGCGCTAACCCTAGGCCTAACACTAGCCCTAACCCTAGCCCGAACACTAGTCCTAACCCTAACCTTAACCCTAGCTGTAATCCTAAACCTAACACTAGCCCAAGCACTAATTCTATCTCTAACCCTATTCTTTATCCTAAGCCTAACCCTAGCCCTATACCCCAGATCTAACCCTAAATCTAAATCTAACCCTAACACAAAGCCTAAACCTAACCATAACACTACCCATAGCTCTAACCCTAGCCATAACCCTAACCATAACCATAATGCTGACCTTAACCCTAAACTTAACCCTAAATTATACCCTAACCCTGAATCTAACTTTACCCTAAACCTAATCCTAGGCCTAACTCTAGGCCTGGACTTAGTTATATCCCTAACCCTAACCCTAAACCTAAGCCTAAACCTATCTCTAGCCCTATACCTAGACCTACACCTAAACTGCACCCTAACCATGCCTTAACCTTAACCCTCCTCTTAACATTATACTCAGCACTAACCATACCCCTAACACTATTCACAAACCAAACCCTAAGCCTCACACAAAACTTAACCCTAGCCCAAATCCTAGCCTTAGCACTAACATTAGCCCTATCCCTAGCATTAGCACTAAACCCTAGCCCTACAATTCACCCTAAGCCTAAGCCTAAACCTAACCCTAACTCTTATCATTATCCTAAACTTACCCCTAACCCTAGCCAAAACCCTAGCCCTACCATAGCCCTAGCCCTAACAATAGATCTAACCATAACTCTAAACTGAATGCTAAGCCTAAACCTAACCCCATCCCTAACCCTACCGTAACCCTAACCCTAACCCAATGCTGACCCTAACAATAACTGTAACCCTAAATTTTACCCTAATTTTTAACTGAACCCTTACCCTAACTCTAATCCTAGTCCTAACTCTAGGCTTAGACTTGGTATTAGCCTTAACCCTAACCCTAAACCTAAGCCAAAATCTAACCCTAGCCCAATCCCTAGCACTAGCCCTAAACTTGACCATAATCTTAGCCTCAACATAACCCTGGCCCTAATTCTAAACCTAGCTCTAAACCTACCCTAAAATTAGATCCAACCCTAACCCTAAGCCTAACATAAAACCTAACCCTAGCCCTAACCCTACCCCTAGCACTAATGTTAGCCCTATCCTTAGATCGAGTGCTAACCCTAGCCCTAGCACTAATGCTAGCCCTACACTTCATCCTAAGCCTAACCTTAACCTAACCCTAACCTTAACCCTGACAGGAAACCAAAACCCTAACCATAACCCTTACATTATCCCTACCCTAAATCTAGCCCTAAACCTAACACTAACCTTAACCCTAACCCTATTTTTATCCCTAACCCTAACCCAACCCTAACATTAACCCTAGCCCTGATCCTAGCCCTAACTTCCTAAACAAAACCCTAACCCTAACCCTAGCCCTAGCCCAAACCCTAGCCCTAAAATTAGCCCCAACCCTAACCCTAAGCCTCACACAAAACCAAACCCTAGCCCTAACCCTAGCCCTAGCACTAATGTTAGCCCTATCCCTAGCCCTAGCACTAAACCTAGTTCTAGCACTAACCCTAGCACTACACTTCACCCTAAACCTAACATTAAAACTAACCCTAACCCTAACACTAACATTAACCCCGAACCCTAAACCTAACCCTAAATCTAACCCTTACATTATCCCTAGCCTTAAACCTAACCCTAACCCTAACACTAAACCTAACCCTATCCTAGCCTAACTTTAATTCTAACCTTAACACTAACCCTAACATTAATCCTAGCCCTAACCTTAGACCTAAACCTAACTCTAACTCTAACCCCAGCCCTAAACTTAAACCTAAGCCTAGCCCAAGCCCTAAACCTAGCTCTAAATCTATCCCTTACCTTAACCTTAACCCTAGCCCTAACCCTAGCTCAAACCCTAGCCCTAACCCTAGCCCTAGTACTAGATCTCACTCTAATTCTAACCCTAATGCTAAGCCCAAACCTAACCCTATCCCTAACCGTAGCCTTAACCCTACCTTAACCCTAACCCAAACGCTGACCCTAACTGTAAACCTAACCCTAAATTTTACCCTAACCCTAAACCAAATTTTTATCCTAACTCTAATCCTAGCCCTAACTCTAGACCTGGATTTAGTCCTAGCCCTAACCCTAACCCTAAACCTAAGCCTAAACTTAACCCTACCCTTATCCCTATCCCTAGTCCTAAACTTAACCCTAGCCCTAGGCTTTACCCTGACCCTTGCACTAATTCTAAACTTAGCCCTAACCCAAGCCCTAACATTAGCCCGAACCCTAAACCTAAGCCTCATACAAAACATAACCCTAGCCATAACCCTACCCTAGCACTAACTTTAGCCCTATCCCTATCCCTAGCCCTAACACTAAATCTAGTCCTACACTTCACCCTAAGCCTAAACCTAACCCTAGCCCTAGCCCTAGCCCTAAATTTGACCAAACCCTAGCCTTAACACTAACCCTTACCCTAATTCTAAACCTAGCCCTAAACCTACCCTAAAATTAGACCCAAACCTAACCCTAAGCCTAACACAAACCTAACATTATTAAACCTAACCTTAACACTAAACCCGAACCATAATGCTGACCTTAACTCTAAACTTAACACTAGCCCTAGCACTAATGTTAGCCCTATCCCTAGCCCTAGTGCTAAAATTAGACCCAACCCTAACCCTAACACAAAACCTAACCCTAGCCCTCGCCCTAGCACTAACATTAGCCCTATACTTAGCCCTAGTGCTAACACTAGCCCTAGCACTAATGCTAGCCCTACACTTCACCCTAAGCCAAACCTAACCTTAAGGTTAAGCCTAACCTTAACCCTAACCCTAACACTAACCCTAACATGAAACCCGAACCCTAACTCTAACCAATACATTAGCCCATCATAAACCTAGCTCTAAACCTAACACTAACCCTAACCCTATTTTTAGCCCTAACCCTAACCCCAACCCTAACCCTGATCCTAGCCCTAACTCTAGCACTAAACCAAACCCTAACCCTAACCCTAGCCCTAAACTTAACCCTAATATGAGCCCTAACCCTAACCCTCGCCCTAACATTAGCCCCAACCCTAACCCTAAGCCTCACACAAAACAAACCCTAGCCCCAGCCCTAGCACTAGCACTAACGTTAGCTCTATCCCTAGCCCTAGTGCTAACCCTAGCCCTAGCACTAAACCTAGCACTACACTTTACCCTAAGCCTAATCTTAAGCCTAAACCTAACCCTAACACTAAACTCAAACCCTAAACCTAAACCTAACTCTAACCCTTACATTAGCCCTAGCCCTAGCCCTAAACCTAACACTAAACCTAACCCTAATCCTAGCCCTAACCATAATCCTAATCTTAACACTACCCTAACACTAATCCTAGTCCTAACCCTAGACATAAACCTAACTCTACTCTAAACCTAGTCCTACCTTAAACCTAACCCTAGCACAAGTCCTAACCCTAGCTCTACCCTATCCCTTACCCTAACCCTAACCCTAGCTCTAATGCTAGCACTAAACCTAGCCTTATCCCTAAACCTAGATCTAAACCTAACTCTAAATCTAACGCTAAGCCTAAACCTAAACCTAACAAAAACCTTAGCCCTAACACTAGCCGTAACTGTAACCCTAACCCTAATGCTGACCTTAACCCTAACCCTAACCCTAACACTAGACCTACCCCTAAACCTGACCTTAAAACTAGCCCTAACCATAACCCTAGCCCTTACATTAACCCTAACTCTAACCATATCCCTAACTAAAACACTAACCTTAGCCCTAATCCTAGCCTTAACACTATCCTGACCCTAACTCTAACCTCATCCTAGCAAGAGCCCTAACCCTAGCTCTAACCCTCTCCCTTACCCTAACCCTAACCCTAGCCCTAAACTTAGCCATAACCCTGACCTTAGGTCTAAATTTAACTCTAACACTAATTTCTAACGCTAAGCCTAAACCTAAACCTAACCCAAACTATAGCACTAACCCTAGCCGTAACCTTAACCTTAACCCTAACGCTGACCCTAACCCTAACCCTAACCCTAAATTATAACCTAACCCAAAAGTAACCCTTACCCTAACCCTTATCCTAGCCCTAACTCTTGCCCTGGACTTAGTCCTAGCCCTAACCCTAACCCTAAAGCTAACCCTAGCCCTATCCCTAGTCCTAGCCCTAAACTTAAACCTCGCCCTAGACTTAACCCTAACTCTTGCCTTAACCCTAAATCTAGCCCTAACACCAGCCCCAACCCTAAACCTAAGCCTCACACAAAACCTAACTTTACCCCTAACCCTAGCCCTAACACTAATTTTAGTCCTATCTCTAGCCCTATCTAGTGCTAACCCTAGCACTAGCACTAACCCTAGCCCTACATGTCACCCTAAACCTAAACCTAACCCTAATCCTAGCACTAGGCCTAGCTCTAACCCTAAACCTAACACTAGCCTTAGCCCTGGCTCTACTCCTGAACTTCACTTTGACCCGGACCCTGACCCTAACCCTGAACCTGAAACTGGCCCTAACCCTAACTCTAACCTAACCTTATTACTAACTCTTACCCTAACACTGAACCTCATCCTTACCCTGACCCTGACTCTGAATTTAACACTAACCCTAGCCCTAAACCTTACCTGAAGCCTAAACCTAACCCTAACACTAGCCCTAGCCATAAACCTAACCCTAATCCTAACCCTAACATTAGCCATAGCCTTAACACTAATCCTAAAACTAGCCCTAATGCTAGTCCTAGGCCCAAACCAAACCCTAGCCCTAGCCCTAGCCATAAATGTTAACCTAACATAAACCCTAACTCTACCCCTAGCCCTAAACATACTCCTAATTCTAGCACTAACCCTAACTCTAACCCTAACCCTGACCCTGATGCTCAACTTATTACTAACCCTAGCTCTAAACCTGACCCTAACCCTAAACCTAACCTTCACACTAGACCTAGCCCTAACCCTAACCCTAACCCAAATCTAGCCATAACCATAACCCTACACCTTATGTTATTTCTAGCCCTAACACTAACACTAACCTTAAGACTAACCCTAACCCTAATACTAGCCCTAAACCTGGACCTAAACCTAACCATAACCCTAACCCTAGCCCTTACCCTACCCTAGCTCTAGCCCCAACCTTAGCTCTGTCCTTATCCCTTATCCTAACCCTGATCCTAACCCTTGCCCTAACCCTTGCCCTAACCCTATCCCTACCTCTAACCCTAGATCTCACCCTAACTCTAACTCTAACCCAAATGCTAAGCTTAAACTTAACCCTAATCCTAACCATAGTCCTAACCCTAGCCATAACCCTAACCCTAATTTTAACACTTACCCTAACCCTAAACCTAACCCTAAATTTTACCATAACCCTAAACCTAACCGTTACCCTAACCCTAATCCTAGCCCTAATACTAGCCCTGGACTTAGTCCTAGACCTAACCCTAACCCTAAACCTAACCCTAGCCCTATCCATAGCACTAGCCCTAAACTTAAACCTAGCCCTAGCCTTAACCCTAACCCTCACCCTAACCCTAAACCCAGCCCAAACCTTAGCTCTAACACTACCACAAGCCTAACCCTAGCCTTAAACCTAATCGTAAACCTAACACTAAAACTAAACCTAGCCCTAAACCTAATCCTAAAACAAGACCTAAGCCTAACCCTAGCCCTAAACCAAACCCTTGCCCTAGCCCTAACCTATAACCTAACCCAAACCCTAACCCTACACCTAGCCCTAATTCTAAAACTAACCCTAACCCTAACACTAACATTGACCCTGACTCTGACCCTAACACTAACCCAAGCTCAAAACTTGAACCTAACCTTAAATCTAACCCTAATACTAGAACTAGCCTAAACTCTAATCCTAAAACGAGCCCTAACTCTAACACTAACCCTTACATTAGCCCTAGCCATAGACCTAGCCCTAACCCTAACACTAACCCTAGTCCTAACCCTAACCCTAAACCTAACACAAGCCCTAACCCTAGCCCTAGCCCTAACCCTAGATCTAATCCTAACTCTAACTCTAACCCTAAGATTAAACTTAACCCTAACATTAACTGAAGCCCTAAACCTATCCCTAAACCTAACCCTAACCCTAAACCTAACTCTAACCCTGACTCTGACCTTAACACTAATCATAGCTCTAAACCTGTCCCTAACCCAACACCTAACACTAACACTAGAAATAGCCCTAAAACTAACCCTAAAACTAGCCCTAAGTGTAACCCTAGCCCTTACATTAGCCATAGCCCTAACCTAGCCCAAATTCTAACACTAACCCTAGCCCTAATCCTAGCCCTAAACCTAACCCTAAACCTAATCCTAACCCTAACCTTAGTCCTAACCCTAAACCTAGCTCTAACCCTATCCCTTATCTTAAACCTAACCCTAGCCCTAAAGCTAGCCCTAAGCCTAATCCTAACCCTAACCCTAGATCTAACCCTAACTCTAACTCTAATCCTTTTACTAAGCCTAACCCTAACACTAACCTAACCATAGCCCTAACCCTAGCCATAACCCAAAAGTTTGTTTCTTTTGACAAGTAGCTCCTGAATTGTGCCCAGCCAGACTGCGGCATTTGGTGGCTCGCACGGGGAACGACTGAGGGTAAGTAAACTGCTCGCCCCTGAGGGCAGGGCGAGAGGATGGGTAGCCATTCTAAGTTTACTCTTTTGTTTTGCTTCATTTTTGTTTTAAGTTGCCTGTCCCTGGAGATGAGTGAGACGGAAGAAAAACCGCTCACATCTGAGGAAAAACTATTTGCGTCTGAGGAACAGATAGGGAGAAAGGAAGGATGGACATTTCAGTCCCTGGAGATGAGTGAGACGGAAGAAAAACCGCTCACATTTGAGGAAAAACTATTTACGTCTGAGGAACAGATAGGGAGAAAGGACGGATGCACATGTCAGGAGGATAGAAAGGCTATAATGAAATTTTGTTGTTCCATTTTTATTGGATTCTGTCTCGGTTTGCTTTGGTGTTATCTTGCTGGGTTGTATTATAGTAGAAATACGGGATCAGCAATTAGTAAAAAACAAACCAAAAGAGTGTTAAGTAAATTGTTAGACGAAGGAGGCATCCCAGTAAAATCAAGAGCAGTCAGAGCATACGTTGATACAATACAAAAATATAGCCCATGGCTTTTTAAGGAGGAGTTGTTAGATATATCACAATGGAACCATCATGGTGAAGATTTAAAAAGAATAGAAAAGTACAACCCAGGGACTCTGCCAGTTGGCACATTGACATTGTGGGCGAACGTATCTGGTTTGCTTAGTCCAAAGCCTTCAGTTCAGACAAAGGTAGAGGAAGGAAGTTTAGAGCAGCAAAAGCCATCAGGGGAAAAGTTACAACAGGAGACTGTTAATAACATCTTTCTATTAGAGAGTGAAAGTCTCCAACCAACAGCACCACCTCCATATGCTAGGAGGCTCCCAACCCCCACAGTTGATAGTTGGGATCCTGAGACAGGATCTCAAGTATGCCCTGTATTTGAGGTAGGAGGGCAGCGAATTCACCAGGGTTTATTTTACAAAACAGTGAAGGAGCTAAAAGAGGCTGTAACAACCTATGGTCCTCAAGCACCCTTCACTGTAAGCTTGATCGAATCCATTACCAACTTAAATATGACGCCAGCAGATTGGGCTAATATGTGTAAAGCTGTGCTAACTGGAGGACAATACCTGTTATGGAAGGTTGCTAATGAGGAATTTTGCAAGGAGACGGCTATGGGAAATGCAGCAGCTGGTTATCCTCAGAGAAATCTAGATATGTTGTTAGGAAAGGGACCTTATGAGGATCGGCAGCAACAACTTGCATATGATCCTGGTGTATACGCACAAATTGCTGTAGATGCACTTAAGGCATGGAAGACTTTACAAGGACATGGAGGTTTACAAGGTCAATTATCTAAGATAATACAAGGAGCTAATGAACCTTATGCTGAATTTGTAGATAGGCTTATTCAAACAGCTACCAGAGTTTTTGGGAATACAGAACAAGCAATGCCATTAATAAAACAACTGGCTTATGACCAAGCGAATCGTTGGTGCAGAGATATCATTAGACCATGGAAACAGGAAGATTTAAACAAATATATTAAATTGTGTAGAGACATTAATGAACAAGAGCAAGTCATGGCAGCTGCAGTAAAACAGGCTTTAGATGCCAGAGACATTAATGAACAAGGGCAAATTGTGGCAGCTGCAGTAAAACAGGCTTTAGATGCCAGAGACATTAATGAACAAGGGCAAATTGTGGCAGCTGCAGTAAAACAGGCTTTAGATGCCAGAGACATTAATGAACAAGGGCAAATTGTGGCAGCTGCAGTAAAACAGGCTTTAGATGCCGGGCCAAGAACATGCTACAATTGTCAACAAGCAGGACATTTTAAAAGGAATTGCCCCATAGGAGGAGGGTTTAACAATACTAGGTATCAAAGGAATAGAATACCGGGTATTTGCCCACGATGCCGTAGAGGGAGACATTGGGCTAATGAATGCCATTCTCAAACCACCATAGAGGGTACTCCATTATCAAAAAACGAGCAAGGACAAGGTTTTTATCCACAATATCGTGGACAAAGGCATCGGGCTCCATTGCCAAAAAACGGACAGGGGGCCCCAATGCTCCGGGGCCCCAAACCACAAATATACGGAGCTCTGGAGGAACCCAGCAACCCCAGCAACCCCATCAGGGTAGTGCCCAGGGCATCAGATCCCTCGTCAGACAGACTAGAGGGAGCGCAGGGTTGGACATCTGCGCCTCCGTCAAATCAGTACTAACTCCAGAGATGGGAGTTCAAATCATTCCCACAGGGGTGAAAGGACCTCTTCCCAAAGGAACAGTAGGCTTATTATTGGGACGCAGCTCTTCTACTCTAAAAGGACTTTTGATAAGTCCTGGAGTAATTGATCCCGATTATGAAGGTGAAATAAAAATTATAGCCAGTTCTCCAAAGGGTATATCAGTAATTTCACCAGGAGATAGAATAGCACAGTTACTAATAATACCATGCCTACATGATAAATTTTCCAGTCATGCTGTAGAAAGAGGTTCCAAGGGATTAGGCTCCACAGGTGTAGATTGGGCTATGCTTTCTTTAAATTTAGATTCTCGCCCCATGCTAAAACTAAATATTCAAGGACATGAATTTAATGGGTTAATGGATACAGGTGCAGACCTTAGCATTATCTCTCGTCAAGAATGGCCAAAACATTGGCCATTACAACAAGCCACTCAAACGCTTCGAGGCCTAGGAGTGGCGAATAATCCCGATAAAAGTGCAATGGTATTAGATTGGAAGGATCCTGAAGGATGTGAAGGAACTATACAGCCATATGTATTGGATCATCTTCCTGTAAATTTATGGGGACGAGATGTCTTAGATCAATTAGGTTTAACATTAACAAATAATATCAATCAAAATGCACCCACTATTATGGCTAGACAAGGTTTTAGGAAAGGAAAAAGATTAGAAAAACAAGAACAAGGTATAGCAGCACCAATACAAATAAATCAAGGAACAGACAGACATGGGTTGGATTTTCACAAAGGGCCACTGAGACAATAAAAATTACCTGGAAATCAGAAAGACCAGTATGGGTTCCTCAGTGGCCCTTGACTAAAGAAAAGATACAAGTAGCCCATGATCTGGTCAAACAACAATTAGTGGAAGGACATATACAACCTTCTGTATCTCCCCATAATACTCCCATTTTTGTCATCAAAAAGAAATCTGGTAAATGGAGATTATTGCAAGATTTAAGAGCCATTAATAATGAAATGGTCATTATGGGACCTGCTCAATCGGGGATTCCTCAGTTGTCTGCTTTGCCAAAAACTTGGTATGTTTTAGTTATAGATATTAAAGATTGTTTTTTTTCAATTCCAATTCATCCTGAGGATAGTCCACGTTTTGCATTTACTATCCCTGCACTAAATCATGAAGGTCCTGATCAGAGATATGAATGGAAAGTACTCCCTCAAGGGATGGCTAACAGCCCAACTATGTGTCAAATTTATGTTAACAAAGTAATCCAGCCACTTAGAAATCAAAATCCTGAGCTACAAATATTTCACTATATGGATGACATATTATTAGCACACAAAGCTAAAAACACATTGCTAGAATGTTATGCCACACTTACAAACTTATTAAAAAATTATAATCTAGAGATAGCAATAGATAAAGTACAATTAAATTTTCCAATTAATTATTTGGGAGTTCTATTATCCTCAACCATGGTCCGTCCACCAAAAATTCAAATACGAGTAGATCAACTCAAATCACTTAATGACTTTCAAAAGTTATTAGGAGACATAAATTGGATAAGGCCTTATCTAGGTATTCCAACAGGAGAATTGGGACCTTTATTTGATATCCTAAAAGGTCCATCAGATCCAAATTCACCCCGAATGTTGACGCCTGAAGCAAGAAAGGCATTAAAAATCATTGAAACATATATGGAAAATATGCATTTGGATAGAATTGATATAAGTTTGCCTTTATTATTTATTGTACTATCAACAAAAAATATTCCTACAGGAGTATTTTGGCAAGAAGGTCCATTATTATGGATACATTTATCTTATTCTCCTAACACTATTCTTACTAGGTATCCTGAGGCTGTAGGACAATTAATACTCAAAGGAATAAAAACAGCAAAGGCAGTGTTTGGAATTTCTCCTAATAAAATTATTACTCCATATACTATGAATCAAATTGATGAATTAGCTAATGAGTTAAATACTTGGGCAATAATCATGTGCAAATCTAATGTTTCATTTGATAACCACTTACCATCTAATCCTTTATTGTCTTTTTGGTCATTGCATCCTGTAATTTTTCCAAAAATGACAAGAAAAACACCTATCATGAATGCTCCAAATATATTCACTGATGGGTCAAATAATGGTACAGCAGCAATAGTTACACCTGATCGAACTTTTACATTTTTAGTACCCAAACAAATCAGCTCAAAAGGTAGAGCTTAATGCAGTATTACAAACTTTTGTGATGTTTAAAGATTCTGTATTTAATTTATTTTCTGATAGTCAGTATATAGTTAATGCTATAGTATCCCTTGAAGATGCTGGTAGGATTTCCCCTTCTTCTACTGTTTTCTCTTTGTTTTCCGCTATACAAAGTTTAATCTGGGACAGAAAAGATCCATTCTTTATAGGACATATCAGGGCACATACAGGATTGCCTGGAGCCCTTAGTTTGGGCAATGATTTAGCAGATAAAACTACACATGACGTACATATTTTCTCTATACTAGAAGAAGCTATAAATTTTCATAAAAGGTTCCATGTCAATGCTAATACTTTACAAAAGCGTTTTAAAATAACTAAGGAGCAAGCTAGACAAATAATAAAACAATGTCAAAATTGTGTGACCTTTTTACCACAAGTTAATCTTGGAGTCAATCCTAGAGGATTGATACCTAACCATATTTGGCAGATGGACGTCACACACTTGCCAGAATTTGGAAAATTAAAATATTTGCATGTTACAGTTGATACTTCTTCTGGATTTTTGATGGGCTCCCTTCATGCCGGAGAAAAAACTAAAGATGTTATAGCTCATTGCTTACAAAATTTTGCCACTGTGGGCATTCCAAAACAGTTAAAAACAGATAATGCCCCTGGTTATACGTCTACTTCTTTTAAACAATTTTGTTCATCATTTGGCATTACTCATATAACAGGAATCCCATACAATCCACAGGGACAAGGCATAGTTGAAAGAGCTCATCAAACTATTAAAATGTACTTATTAAAGCAAAAAGACGGAATTGGGAAGGGGTATATATTCCCCAAAGATAAACTTAAAATAACCCTTTTTACTCTAAACTTTTTAAATTTGGATTCATCAGGACTTAGTGCTGCAGAAAGGCATGTGTCCAAAAAATGTACATAAGCCCAAGGTACTTTGGAAAGATATTCTAACAGGACAATGGAAAGGTCCTGACCCAGTAATTGTCTGGAGTCGGGGGTCTGTTTGTGTGTTTCCACAGGAAGAACAGCAGCCGATTTGGATTCCAGAGAGATTAACCAAGGTCCTGACCCAGTGATTGTCTGGAGTCGGGGGCCTGTTTATATGTTTCCACAGGAAGAACAGCATCCGATTTGGATTCCGGAGAGATTAACTAAAATCCTGACCCAGTGATTGTCTGGAGTCGGGGGTCTGTTTGTGTGTTTCCACAGGGAGAACAGCAGCCAATTTGGATTCCAGAGAGATTAACTAAAGCGAATTCTACAGACCAAAAAGAAGATGATTTGGCTCAAATCAATAATAGCTGATATCCAAAACTCCAATTTGGCTATCCTTACATCTGCGACAGAACCAGGATGCTTTTTTCAATATCTGTTTTATTATTGCCCTTTCCCATATCATGAAGTTCTATTTTGTTTTTTGAGCTCATACAGACCTAGGTTAATGTTTTGCTGATCAGTTCTATTTGTTTTCTTTTTTGACTATTGAGTTTTTAAACATTGCAATGGAGATTTCACCTGTAAAAAGTTATAAGGCCTTTACTATTATGTTATGTGTTGTATGTATTATATTATGTGTGCACACTTGTGTTTTGTGTTATATGTTTGAATGTACATATGTCCATATATCATATATAATTGAGCGCTCATAAAAAAAAATGGATCCAAAAATTTTTTTTATTCACGTGATTTAAATGGTTTAATTTAAATTGGGTAAATAACTGTTAAGAATTATTTTAATATGTAAACAAAAAAGAAGGTTAACAGATCTGTTTGTTTACTTTCACCTATTCTTTTCATTATATTTAATAATTCTTTTCAAAATAATGTAAACTGTTAAGAAAATTGTTTTCTTTTAGTGCCTTCTAGAATGTTACACAATTATTAATATTAACCATTATTGCCAAAATTCCTATCTTCATCCCAGTGCCGGTGAAGATAATGTAAATTGTTAAGAAAATTGTTTTCTTTTAGTGCCTTCTGGAATGTTACACAATGTTTTCTTTAGCCATTATTGCCAGAATTTCTATCTTCATCCCAGTGCCAGTGAAGAATTGTTAAGAAAATTGTTTTCTTTTAGTACCTTCTAGAATGTTATATAATTTTTTCTTTAGCCATTATTGCCAGAATTCCTATCTTCATCCCTGTGCCGGTGAAGACAAAGATAAAACTAATCTACAGTTTCTGCAATAGCCATCACTGAACCGCTTACAGAACTTGCCTAAACTATATGTCACTTGTATGCATTGTAAACTCACTTATATGCATTGTGAACTATCTGTTGGTGCAGCGACTTGTGGTAGTGTTGGAGTATTGATTTGGTATATCTTCCTCCCTTCTGCTTGTAATGATCGTTCAGCTATTTGGGGGCCAACAGAGGTGAGGCAAAGAACCTCACCCCCCCGCTGGTACCTCTCCACAGGTGTGGCTGTATACTGGACTGGTAGTCAATGACGGGTAAGATCCAATTACAATGGTACCAACCTAAGACAGGAGGCTGACGCCCTGAGGTCAGCTCATCCGAAGACGGGTAAGGACCATATGTAGTATTGGACAACCTAAGGCAGGCACGGTCCCTAAGCCACATGCTTGTTGTTTAAACAGAGAGGGGGAGATGTTGAGAGCCACAGCCAAAGGGGCCCCAGCAAACTTCCAGCTGCCGGCTGATGATTGGCTCACAGTGGCCCCAGCAACATCTAGCTGATTGGCTCCTCTGCAGTCATGTTCATTGGGCTGTTTCCCTGCCCTTCAGACTGCCAGCTGATGATTGGCTCACAGTGGCCCCAGCAACATCTAGCTGATTGGCTCCTCTGCAGTCATGTTCATTGGGCTGTTTCCCTGCCCTTCAGACTGCCAGCTGATGATTGGCTCACAGTGGCCCCAGCAACATCTAGCTGATTGGCTCCTCTGCGGTCATGTTCATTGGGCTGTTTCCCTGCCCTTCAGACTACGGAACTGCTCATTGGGGGACTTCTTTGGCTCCGCCCACGCGACCTAGCCAATCGGCCTCAAGAGCAGGAGGATTGTGGGAGGTGGTGGTTGGTGTGTGGGAGAGGCTTGTGGAAGCCGGTGGTGGCAGTTGGGCTCTGAGGGTTTTAACCCTAAATTTTACCCTAACCTTAAACCTAACCCTAATCCTAGTCCTAACTCTAGCCCTGGACTTAGTCCTAGCCCTAACCCTAACCCCAAACCTAAGCCTAAACCTAATTATCCCTAATCCTAGCCCAAGCCCTAACCCTAGATCTAACCCTAACTTTAACTCTAGCCCTAACCCTAACCCTAACCCTAATACTAGCCCTAGCCCTAACCCTAATCCTGAAATAAGCCCTAACCCTAACCCTATTCCTAAACCAAATCCTTCTTCTAGCCCTAAATTTAACCCTTAACCTACCCCAAATGCTAATCCTACCCCTACCCTAACCCTAGTTCTAATTCTAGCCCTAACCCATAAGTCTAACCCTAACCCTGACCCTGAGTCTGACCCTAACACTAACCCTATCTCTAAACCTGACTCTAACCCTAAAACTAACCATAACACTAGACCTAGCCATAACCCTAATCCTAATACTAGCCATAACCATAACCCTAGCCCTTACACTAGCCCTAGCTCTAACCCTAGTACTAATCCTAACACTAACCCTAGCCCTAATCCCAGCCCTAAACATAGCCCAAACCCCAAAACTAACTCTAGCCTTAAACCTTGGCCTAGCCCTACGCTAACCCTAGTCCTAAACTTAACCTTTAAACTAACTGTAAACCTACCCTTAACACTGACTCTAACCCTTACCCTAACCCTGACCCTAAACACAACCCTGACCCTAACCCTGACTCTGACCATAATGTGATCCCAACTATAACCCTAACCCTGACCCTGACCCTAACCCTAAAACTAAACCTAACCCTAATGCTGGCCCTTACACTAACCTAACCCTAAATTTTACCCTAACCCTAAACCTAACTTTTACACTAACCCTATTCCTAGCACTATCTCTAGCCCTAGACCTAGTCCTAGCACTAACCCTAGCCCTAATTCTAATCCTAGCCCTAAACCTAGCCCTAGCTCCAGCCCTAACCGTAACCCTAACCCTAACCCTTGCCCTGGCCCTAGCCCTAACCCTAACCCTAGCACTAAACCTAACCCTAACTCTAGCCCTAGCTCTAACACTAACCATAAACCTAACCCAAACCTTACCTTAAGCCAAACCCTAGCTTTAACACTAGCCCTAAACCAAGCCCCAACTCTAAATCTAGCCCTAACCCTAATTCTTAACCTAGCCCCAAACCTAATTCTAACCGTAAACCAACTCTAACCCTATCCATAGCCCAGACCCTCTCTCTGACCCTGACCCTAACCCTAATCCAAACCCTAGACCTCATCCTAGCCCTAGCCCTAAACCTAACCCTAGCCCTAGTCCTAACACTAACCCTCACCCTGACTAAACCTACCCTAAGCTTAGCCCTAACACTAGCACCAACCCTAATCCTAAGCCTCACAGTAAACCAAAACCTACCCCTGACCCTAACCCTAACCCTAACACTAACCCTAAACCTAACACTAACCCTAGCCATAACCCTAGATCTAAGCTGAAATAAAGCCATAGCCCTAATCAAAAACCTAGATATAACCCAAGCCCTAACCCTAGCCCTAGCCCTAAACCTAACCCTAGCCCTAGTCCTAACCCTAACCCTTAACTGAACAGAAACACTAACCATAAACCTAGCTCTAACCCAATACCCTTGCCCTAGCCATAACCCTAAACCTAACCTTTCCCAAAAGCTTCCAAAGGAAGTTGTTCCCTTCCTTTGAAACTCTAGGCCTAACAGTAACCCTAACCCCACACTAACACTAACCCTAGCCATAACCCTATCCAGAGGTGTAATCCTAGCTCTAACCCTAGCTACCTAACCCTAACCCTAGCCCTAGCCCTAACACTAACAACTAACCTACCTCAAACCTTAACCCTAGCCCTAGCCATAATCCTAACCCTAAGCCTATACCTAACACTAGCCCTAACCATAACCCTACACCTAGACCCAACCCTAAACCTAAACCTACCCATAGCCCTAAAGCTATCTTTAGACCTAGCTAGCCTTAGACCTAGTCCTAGCCCTAGTCCTAATTCTAAACCAACCCTAGCCCAATCCCTAGCCCTAACCCTAATCCTAACCCTAGCCCTAGCCCTAACCCTAACCCTAGCACTAGCCCTAACCCTAACTCTTAACCTAACCCAAACCCCTAAACCTAACCCTAGCCCTAACCCTATGGGAAAACAAAATGAAACCTAAAAATTAAAAGTGTTCCTGCAATGCTAAGAGCCATAGCCGAGTAGGAATGATGCATGGCATTTTTGGTTGAAAGGTGACACCAGCAAGCCATTGAGATGATAATGATTATGTTAAGATGTGCATTCAATTGGATGTTAAACCCCTGCTATCCACCTCAGCCTGCTACTTTGGAGCTCTCACAGGACTCCCAGAGAGTTCCCATTGGTTGGGGAAGTGTGGTAGGAGGGATTTCTGGAGGAGGGATTGCCAGTTGGTGTGGTGTGTCCTGGGAGAAGGCCGCGTGAGTGGTGTTCACAGGAGTTTTGGAAATAAAGTTTGTTCCTGCTTGAGTGGCTTGTGATTTTGTGCCCAGCCAGACTGTGGCACTGCAAGAGAACATTTCAATGTAGAACAATGAAATTTGGCAGGCAAAGAGGGACTAGGATAAGGAACATTCCAGAACAGTATCAACAAAATCCAGTGAAAAAATATTTTCAGAGTTTTCAGTACACTGGAGTTTGTGCAAGCTTCCCAAATGCTTTCAAATGAAGGTGTTCCTTTCTTGGCTTAGAAGTGCCTCTGCTTAGGGCTACTTCATTGGGGAACAAAGCGTAGAGTTCCCACAGAGAACAAATTGAATGGGTGAAGTTTGAAGCAGCTAGCACAAACCGTTTTTGATTTCCAGTTCCAACTGCATTCATCCCTATAGGGGAAAACAAAGTGAAACCTAAAAATTAAAAGTTTTCCTGCAAGTGAACACTCATGCCAGGCGAGTGCACTACCGCTTGAGCCACATCTCCAGTCTCAGTTTATTTGTATTTTCAAATGCTAACTGCTTGACAATAAATTCACAAGCACCTGGGTCTCCGATTGACCTGTTAGCCATCTGATACTGTTGTAGGGACAAACGAGGCAAGGAACCAAAGATAGCAGAAAACAGTTTTACTTGGCTGCAGCCAGGTTCAGAGGGCACAGCTTTTGCTGTAATCAATTAATCCCCTGAACCCCAAGTTCAGGTAGTTTCAGAGTTTTGTACACACCATGTAAGGGGAGGGGCTCAGAAGTTCACAGTCTGCAGAAGTTCACATAAAAGCAGCTTTTTATTTCACTGTTTTGGGCAAGTTAACCCTTCAAGGACAGCACCTGAGAAGGGGAGAGCTGCTTCTCCCCTCTCTTTCCTCCCCCTGCCAGCTGTTACCATGGAGCCCAATTGTAACTTATCTTTAAAATATAGACATCGCTGTGAAGCCCCAGCTCAAGGCCAGAGGTCTTGTTTGCACATTTCTTCAAAGTACTATACTGGATATGTTTGTGAAAAACTAGTAAGGGGTGTCCAGCACCTGGAGAGCTGGTATCTTAGCCAGTGGCCAAGTAAAATAGGGTGACAGGAAAATAGGAAGTTTATCTACATTAATATTTTGTAGAGACTCTTTTGCTGACAGTCCTGAAATCAGTCTTTGTGAAGATTTCTGGAGAGGCCCAGTTAAGATTTTTCAGTGGAGAAAGGGGGTGCCACTTCAATACAGGCAGTCTACAAAGTCTCAGTTAAAGCTTGTCTGTGCCCATTTAATGTTAGTTAAAACTAATCTAGACTGGTCCCAGGAGTTAATTTGTCACCATGCATGCTTAGCACATGCAGTTATGTGATCATAAACTGCAAATTCATAATTCAACCATCTTTCCAAATCTACGAATTCATATGTCCCCAAAAGCATCTCCAAGGGGATTTTAATATTTTGCCTTCAATTTCTCTCTGCTTGCTCTGAATAATAATTGGACTAATATGACCTTCAAAGCAGGAAGTCCCCACCACTTAAATAAGACTATACAATAGAGATCCAGTCAAAAGGTGGAAGAGGTTAATGACAAATTGTCTTGAGCAAGCTTTGTACAAATGGTGAATCAGGACCATATACCTCACAAGCATTCTTTAACTCCTTGATAGCTTTAAATGGTATTACAGCATGGACGTGGTCACACTGGTCTTGGTCATTAACCTGTTCAAAAACTGGAAAAAGAACTGAAATCCACTAATATTGTAAGAGGGGTCCGGCGGAGCGTCGGAGGGAGAGACCACACAAGAGACTTACTCCATGCAATTGGCAAAAGGGGATTTATTGGGGATCCATTCCAGCTCGCTGGGACTCTGTGCCCACTCAAGAAGGGAGCGCAGCTCAGAGCCCAGAGCAAAGGTCAAGCAGAGCTTAAGTACACTTTTTGGAGAGGGCGGTGGGCTTTGCATACATCAGAACAAATCATCATGAGGCGCGGGGAAATTGAACAACAACTCTGAAACGTGATTGGCACAATCATTGGCAGGAACAGGTGGGGCGGGGGTGATTCATCATTCCTAAGCGGGTTACACATTCAAACTGATTGGTTTGGGCCCTGTGACGAACTGCACAGGACCCTAGGCTAAATGGCCGGTAGGGTGTTGTCTTAACTATCTCAGGAATCTGGGTGTCACAGAGGAACTTAATAATACCTAATCTTTTACATTCAAGCTTTCCAGCTTAGAAACTTTACCCTTTCAATATCATCACCTGCCTCCTGAGCCTTCCTAAATCCATGTTGTCATTTGGTGTAAGGAAGGTCATTGCTAGCTCAGAGTACTTGTTAAAATTTGTCCTCCTAACTAGAAGCGGCTGAATCTGAATAGATGGATCAGGCCTGCTAGATGTAATATGTAAAAATTTCCTGGTAATTCCTGGATTTCACTGACTCATCTCCCTTGGTCTGAGACTCATCTATGTGTCCTTCCTCACCACCATCTTGGCTTTGTTTCCAAAAGCCTCGAGGAGGAGGACTCTCTACCTCCCTAGAAATTCTCTCTCCACTCTCCTCTCTCTGAGGGGCATTATCTATTCCTCTGGAGACTTCTCTATGGTTTTCCTCTGGACTTTCTTGGGAATGATGTTTTTCTAAGTGACTAATTCAGTCTGGCTTGGGTGGAGCTAACCTCTCAATCTTGGGTCTGGCTGCAAGGTCACTCACCTGATGGGTAATTTGAATGGAATTTGATTCTGCTCTCAACCTCAGTAAAGGAAGAGAGATTCTTTTAGCCTCAGGCAGTTTTTCCATTTGTATGGATTTGATTGCTCTCTGAATTCCTTTCAATAGATCTTCTGGGGGCCATGGACTCTGGCCCAAGTTATCAAAAAAGGCAAATTTCTAATGCAGTCCAAACCCTCTGAGTATTATTAATAGTACTGTTTGGTAATTTGGCAGAAAGACAAGCTTTATGTAATTTTCTTCCTAATCTCCCCCAAGTACATAAATCCGGTAAATCTTGATCACAAAACCATGACAAAACTCACCAACCGTCTTTAAGAACTGTGCTAGCTGACTTTTTTTGACCTGTTTTCCTTTTTGTTTAATTACTGTCTCCAAAATAGTCAGATACATGTCCTTATCTGTTGAAGCTGAATTTCCCATTATTAATCTTTAACGTCCTTGACTCCGAACTGTCTGCTACCTCTATGACCCTACAAAAATTGTCATGATCCACTAAATTTATATAGTGCGCTTCTCCACTCAACCTAGAATTTAACCTGTTGAGAAAAGTATAACGGCAGCCACACCCCAGAAAAAAACCCAAACATGGTGCCTAAGGACCTTCTCTTCCTACTTTCCCCTTGTTTTCACTGGCGCAAAAAGTTCCCGTGGGTGTGAACTCTCCCGGCGGTGCCAATTTCAAATCTCGCTGGCAGGGAACCTTAGCCCCAATAAGAACTAATTCCTGGGCTTTGGAACTGATATCTGGAAGAACTTGCCAATAAACAGGTGGCCAGCCATTTATCTAAGCCCTGCCATCTCTCCTTAGATCTATATAAGCACACAGCCTTTTGCAATAAAATTGGAATTCTCCCTGGCGAATTGTCTTGCGTGGAGGATTCTTTCATAACTCACATGGCCCACATTCAAGGGTGCCACATTTAGTCTGCGGCCAGCACAGATAGACAGTTTGATCATGTGGGAAAATCATCAGGGAGTTTAAGTTAAAGACACAGACACCATTTTACCTTTAAACCAGCTCCAGGACAGCTCCTCAAGCTCTAAGCCTCAAATTTCCCAGGGTGGGAGTGGGGTTTTACAGAAGAGGCTAGTGAGAGAGAGCGAGCATGCTAGGGAGAGGCTTTTATTGGGTAACAAAAAATTCTGGGGAAAATCTGATCCAATAAAGGTCAAGGGAGGTAGTGTGGCAAGGTCAGGTGTGATGATTGGATCTTTGGGGCAGTGATGAGACATGCCTCCACACGGACAAGCTCTCGAACCAAGAAGAGTGAGGAAAGCTCTGCCACATTAAAAGTGACTGAGTGCCTCACACTCAGCCAGGGAGGAAACTCAGTCACATGCAAGGATGGTCTCCCACAGCTAGCCCTTCCTCAAGAAAGACAGAACTCCTCCTGCATGTCTACCTTCAGTCTGAGACACCAGCTTTTTTCTTGCTTTTTGACAGAAGCTGAAAAACTAGCTGTTATGGTTTGGATGTGAGGTGTCCTATAAAAGCTCAGTATGAGCCAGTGCAAGAAGGTTCAGAGGAAAAATCATTGGGTTGTTGTCAGGATTTTTAGCTCCCCACCCCACCCCGTCTCCTCCTACCAGTGGGAGAAGCAGGGAAAGCATGCCCTGACCAGGATGAGCCAAGAAACTGGCCTCCCACACCCAGCCCTCCCTCCTCTGAGGACAATCAGACATGCCAGGGAGAACAGTCAAAGCAGGATCTCATTTAATGAGGAAGTACACACTGCTTATATACTGCACAGGAGCCAATGAGAATGAAGGTCATGGGGGTGGAGCAAGTTCACGTGTACATCCATCCCATAGTCTGTAAGGGAAGGCACGAGCTGTCCACGAGGGCGAGGGTGGAAAAGTCCTGGACCTATCCTGAGGTGGTCCGCCTCCTCCGTTACCACCCACAGCACCGCCTCCTGGCTGATCACCAGGAGCCGTCTCAGTCACATGTGTGGCCTCAAGACCAGGAAGCGGGCAGCCATGGCCTACAGGTTGTGAGATCTTAACCCAGTCAATGAATTAATCCTTTTGTGTGATTCACTGAGTGACAATTGAAGACTGGTAAGTTATGGTTACAGTGGGTGGGCAGCAGGAGCATGGCTTTGGGTATATATTTTGCTTCTGGTGAGTGGATTCTCTCTCACTGCCTTCTGATAACCATGTAAGCAGCTTCTTTCTGCCACACTTATCTGCCATGATAATCTGTCTCACCTTGAAGTGGTTCCAAGAAATGGAACCTGCTGTCTACGGATTGATACCTCTGAAACCATGAACCCCTAAATAAACTTTTCCTCCCCTAAAATTGTTCTTGTCAGTTACAGCAGTGAAAAAGCCAACTAAGGGGCTGGGGATGTGGCTCAAGTGGTAGCACACTCACCTGGCATTCGTGTGGCCCGGGTTCGATCCTCAGCACCACATACAAACAAAGATGTTGTGTCCGCCGAAAACTAAAAAATAAATATTAAAAAAATTCTCTCTCTCTCTCTCTCTCTCTCTCTCTCTCTTTAAAGAAAAAAGCTAACTAAAACACAAATTGGTACCAAGAAATGGGCTCATTGCTGTGACTAACCTTGCCATGTGGTTCAGAAGTTTTATGAGCTTTCTGGAATTAGTGGGAGAAATTTTGAGATGCTTAGCAGTGCAAACAGGACATGTTCTAGATTGTTGTAAGCAGAGCTTCATGGCCAATTCTAGTGTGTGCCTAGAAGGCCCAAATGTCAATAGAATTGTAGATAGTGGAGACAGGGCTCAAGAGAGTTTAGAGGAAATGGAGGACACTGTTTATAATTGGACTAGAGGCCATTTCTGTTGTGTTCTGGCTGAGAAGTTGTCTGCATTATGCCCATGTCCTGAGAATTTCTTTGAGGCTGATTTGAAAAGCAATGGACTTCTTAATCTGGTGGAAGAAATGTCTAGGCAGCATAGCATTCAGACTGTGGCATGAATATTGCTGGTGGCTTTTAGCCAAATTTATTATGATAATCAGGAACAAAAATCAGATCAGAAATATTTGAAAAACTTGGACTTGATAGGTGGGAGTAAAACTGGGGCTAAGGAAGTTGCAATTGTTAAAGAGATTAACACCACTAAAGATAAATACTTATGACTGCTCAGAGACAATGAGAAAGATGACTTGAGATCATGTGAGGAGCTAGCAACACCAAACCCATTGCAGACTCCAGGATGTAAAAGTAAAAATTATTTTGAGAAGAGACCTGCAGGGAACTCTTCCTGTACAAGAGGGTCTAGGATGTTTTTAAAACATGCTTAGCCATCCAGATGCTCAAAAGCTGCTGTAGCCAGGGTGCCTGTAGTCTTGGCTACTGCTGGAGATGGCAACAGACCTTGGCATCAACAATGTGATGCTAGTTCTGCAGGAATGAAAGAAGTTGGATTTGGGGGTCATAGAGATTTCCAGCAGGATTTCAAAGAAAGGCCTGGCAAGCCAGGCAAAGCACAGCAGGGTAAGAGTCCTTGCAGGAAGCCCCTAAGAGGGCAAATCATGGAGATGTGAGGAGAAAGCCAAAGCTTCAATGGAGATCCCCAAGATTGTCAATCTAGCAGGTTCCAGTGAGAGGTGAAGGGGGATAAAAAAAATAAAGACTCACAGATGCAGATTGTAAAGTATAGCTGGGTGGAGTATCTGATGGAGAAGCAGATCTAAAAAATTATGCCAGCAATATTTATTTATATATGTCTCAATATCAGATTAAAGATCATGCAAGAATTATTCTTTGTATTCATGTAAGTTACAGAGTTAGCATGATTATGAAACTTATTCTGCAGTTACATTCTACAGTTGCAATGTGCAATGTTAAGAGCTTTATGTAGCTATCAAGAAAGTCCATTATTTAAAGTTACTATTATGCAGGCAGGTTGAGGAGCAACTGAGCTTGGTGAAACACTGTGGTTGTCAAGCAAGAGAATTCCTCTATTCCCAGGAGCTGTGTGCCTGAGATCAAGGTCCAGGCTGATAAGACTCTAGCATAGAGCCTCCTCATGCAGGGCATTATCACAGCAGCTAGCATCCTGCACCTTTTCACAGAAGCTTTCCCAGGCACCAAGAAGTTACATTCTTGTAACAACCATAAGGGTAATCAGAGACCCCAATCTCAGACACTGCTCTCCCATTCTCTGTCACTGCTCTCCACACACGATTAAGAAATGCCAGCAATGTGGGACATTATCTTAGGAAAGCTACAGGAATTGAGGAGAAATAAGCCAACAGAAAGGCCACTTGGACTGCAACCATCAAGGCCATAGGGGTGGAGATACACAAGCCCTTTGGAGAGGACATCATTCCATTTGATCCAGATGCAGGGCACAGAACTACAGGACTTGTTTGCCCAGCTAGATTTTGATGTTGTTTTGGTTCTATCCCTTCTTTCTATGCCCCTAATTTTGTGAAGGGAAATGTTTACTATATACCTTTATATATTGGATACTGGTAAATTTCTTTTAATTTTACATGAGCTCACAGTGTGAGATTGCTTTGCACCTCAGATAAGACTTTAGAATTGACCTTGAGCAGTCTTGGAACTGCTGAGACCATGGGGACTCTTGGAAATGGACCAAATATATTTTGCCGTGTGAGATTGTCTGAGCTGTGGGGGTCAAAGGTTGAAATGTTGTGATTTGGATGTGAGGTGTCCCCCAAAAGTTCAGTATGAGCCAATACAAAATTGTTCAAAGAAGTAATGATTGGGTTTGAGAGTCTTAATCCAACCAGTGAATTAATCCTCAGATGGTATTAACTGAGTGATAACTGAAGACTGGTAGGGTGTGATTGGAGGTGATGGGTGTCAGCAGCATGACGTTGGCGTATATATATTGTATCTGGCAAGTAGTGTCTCTCTCTCTCTCTCTCTCTCTCTCCCTCCCTCCCTCCCTCCCTCCCTCCCTCCTGATCACAATGTGAGCTACTTCCCTCTGAAGCAGTCTTCTGCCATGTTGTTCAGCCTCAAGTAGAGCCCCATGAGAATGAAGTTGGCTGTCTATGGACTGAGACTTCTGAAACCATGAGTCCCTACCTAAACTTTTGTTCCTTTACAATCATTCTAGTTAGTCACAGCAGTTACAATTGTTCCTTTAGTCACAGCAGCAAAATACCTGATGAAAATACCTGTTCTTCCTCAGTCTTAAGTCTGATAGCTTTTGAACTAGAACCAAAACTACTAGCTCTCTTGAGTGGCCTGTTTAATGTGTCCTGCAAATCTTTGGACCTCTTGCCTCCATAATTATGTAATTTTTTCCTTGGAATAGATAAATCTGTGTGGAAGCCAGATTTTTTTTTTTTTTTTTTTTTTGCATCTAGCAAATATTTATGGAGTGCCTAACAAGCATTTGTCATTGTTTCTAGAAGGTAGTAATATAGATATGATCAAGATCAGGCCCTTGGTCTCAAGAAGCTGAAATTCTAGGGGCAAGATGGATGATAAACACACACATAAAAAGCAACACATGAAATGAAGCAAGATAACATGAACATGATCCTAAGACCAAGACCCTAAAGCATGGTGCTTGGTAGACTGACCTGTACTAACTACATCTTTACATGTTTAAGTGGCATCCATCCAACAGTGTGACTCAGGGGTGGGACAGGGAAGGTAAACTGGAAATATTTGAGCTGGTACCTAAATGGCAAGATGAAGACAACCTTATGAAGAACTGAAAAAGCGTTACAAGGTAGAGGAAATAGCAAGCTTGATAGTCCTAACAAATGACATATTGATTCTGACAGAGAAACAGATCAGAGTACCTGAACATAATAAATTAATACTGAATGTGAAGCTTTAGTAACACAAGTCATGCACTAAGTGTAGTTTCTGAATATTAAAGTTGAGGCAGCATAAATTACAACTAGTAACTATGTAACAGGTTTCTAAGAATAGGCTCAGGGCCTGGCATAATGGTTCTTGCCTATAATCCCAGTGGCTCAGGAGGCTGAGGTAGGAGGATTGCAAGTTCCAAGCCTAGCCTCAGCAATGGGCAAAAGGCTAAGCAACTCAGTGTCAAAATATTATCATTATTATTATTAGGTATTGGGAATTGAACCCAGAGATTCTTACCACTGAGCCACATGCCCAACTCTTTTTTATATTTTCATTTTGAGCCAAGGTCTCACTAAGTTGCTTAAGGCCTCTCTGTTGTGATACTGGCTTTGAACATGTGATCCTCCTGCCTCAGCCTCCCAAGCATTTACCAATGAACCAGGCTTATCTTGATATTTTAATAATTTTTAAGCAATGGACCTGCCTTTTCATTTTGTGCCACAAATTATATGCCACTGTTATGTATTGTTTATTGTGTTTTGTTTTGCTATTTAAGTATAAGGAGCAGAGATCTTATCTATTTTTTCCAATATCATAAATATTGTGTTGTCAGTACTTGAAACACTTCATGAAATATAGTAGTTTCTCAATCAATATTTAAGCTAAGCAATTATCATATGACCCAGTAATTTCACTCGTAGACCCAAAGGAATTGTAAAAAGGCTGGGCATGGTAATGTAGACAGGTAAGTCTGGCTACTCCAGAGCCTGAGGCAGGAAGATCACAATTTTGAGGCCAGCCATGCCAATTTAGCAAGAGAGACTCACTCCCTCTCTCTCTCTCTCTCTCTCTCTCTCTCTATATATATATATATATATATATATATATATATATATATATTTTTTTTTTTTAATATATATATGTGTGTGTGTGTGTGTGTGTGTGTGTGTGTGTGTGTGTGTGTTTGTAGCTAAGTGGTAGGGCATCCCTGTGTTCAATCCCTAGTACTAAAAGAAATGTACTAATCTCACTATTTATCCGTCAGAATTCAAGTATAGAGGAATGGAGTCCCTGTGAACAGAGCTCAGGGACACAAAAACTTGGGGGTGCATCAACTTGAAGGGTCACTCATCATCCTTCAGGCCCTTGGTTTGACTCTGGGGCAAGGCTGCCTGGAGAAGGTTGTGTTCCTTGTGGTCCTTGCTATAGTTCTTTGGGTCGGCACAGAGTGGAAGAGAAGGCGGGGCACCTCTGCAGCCGAACCTTGACAGAGGTTCTGCACATACACACTGAGAGGCCCTGCACATGGGCACTAGGCTGCCTTGGCCCTCTTGTGGCCTTTGGAAGCCAGAGCTGCATCTGCGCACTCCAAGAGGTGCACATGCACTGCTGTTTACCTGTCATAGCTGGGCAACCATTACTGGTCGGCCCATATCGGACACCAAACTACAGACTTCCTTGTGAAGACCCTGTGGCATGTCTTGCTTGGCTCCTACAGGAGTCCTACTTCGGGGGTCCTTAGGCAGCTATTAGCCAAGGGAAGTGAGGGGGAAGGTGCCTCCATAGCAGGACCTCTGAGAAGGTCATCTTTGATGAAGGGCCCTGGCCCTGGTCTCCTTCACCGACCCTCACAGGGCCAGTGCCAGCTTTGCACGTGAGAGGGCTTGTAGCTTCAGCTTGTCCGAGTACCAGCGCCAGGCAAGGATATGGGCAAGATCCACGCCACTGCGAAGGCAGGCAAGGTCGCGAAGGTGCAGGACATGTTTCTAAAGGGAAAATGTGGCCTGAATGACAGAGACAGGAAAAATAGGTAACCAAGGACCAGTGAGCCAAGGTCAAGGGGTGATGATGGGCAGTACCTTGGGGGTAGGCACAGGTGAGGGGACCTGAGAGCTGTGTTTGTAGGGGTGGGTGGTGTTGGAAGGGTGCAATGCGAAGGATGGGCTTGGAGCCAGGGCCCTGCAGGGGCAGGCAAGGCTCTTTTCCTAACACAGACATCTCAGACCCCTCAGACCCTGAGCATCTTAGGAGGCATTTCCAAGTGATTTTCCCAGCCAACTTCAGCAAATACCATGTTTTCCTTTCAGTTTCCACTTTTTAAACATCCCCCACATTATTGCTGAAGTGGCACCCCCTTTCTCCACTGAAAAGTCTTAACTGGGCCTCTCCAGAAATCTTTACCCAGACTGATTTCAGGACTGTCAGCAAAAGAGTCTCTACAAAAGAGTTCAATGTAGATAAACTTCCTATTTTCATGTCACCCTGTTTTACTTGGCCACTGGCCAAGAAGATACTAGCACTCCAGGTGCTAGATACCCCCTTACTAGTTTTTCACAAACATATCCAGTATAGTGCTTTGAAGAAATGTGCAAACAAGGCCTCTGGCCTTGAGCTGGGCTTCACAGAGATGTCTACATTTTTAAGATAAGCGGAGTTACCAACTTGGCTCTCCCCTTCTCAGGTGTTGTCCTTGAAGGGTTAACATGCCCAGAACAGTGAAAGAAAAAGATGCTTTTATGGGAACTTTTGCAGACTGTGAACTTCTGAACCCCTCCCCTTACATACTAGGTATAAAACTCTGAAACTACCTAAACTCGAGGTTCAGGGGATTAATTGATTACAGCAAAAGCTGTGCCCTCTGAACCTGGCTGCAGCCAAGTAAAACTGTTTTCTGCTATCTTCGGTGCCTTGCCTCATTTGTCCCTACAACATTGCCACTGTAGACAAATGCACAGTGAGCTTTCTACTTACCACCACGTAGCCACCAGACCTAGACATTTTCACACAAAATTTCAAATCACTTTACCCCCAAGCAGATGGGTTCTCTTCACTGAGGAACACAACAAAGAAATTGGCCAGTGGTGCTACTGAGAAACTAGCCTCTACCTCAGAGCAAAACCTGTCCAAGGAAGGGGGCATGGCCCTTGTCCTTAGAAAGACTCACAGAGCACTCCTAGATACATACCCACCCTGCTGAGTTGTTTGACTGCAAATAACAGGAGAGATCTGTGAGCCAGGTGTCCCTGACTCAGTCAGGCAAGGTGAGGACCCATAGCAACCCCCTAGCAACCACCAACCAGCATGAGACAGGGAAAATACCTGGGATGTCAGATGACCCTCCCAGTAGTTTATGGTGGTTGATAACATGTTGGAAAACCATGTAGTTCAGCACATACTCCCCTTGTGGCTTAAACCAATCAGTTCAAACGAATCCCCCTCTTGTACTAACCAATCACCCTTACTCAACGTGTTCCCACCAGTGAATGTGCTAATCATGTTTTAGAGTTGTTTTATGATTTTCTCGTGGTGTGTGATGATTTGCTAAGAGATGCTATGATGTATGTGAAGTCCCTGCCTTCCCCAAAGAATATATAAAACTGCTGCAAACCCTGGGCTCAGGGGCTCTCAGCATCACCAGTTGCTGTGTGTGGGCAGAGGACTGAGCTAGCTCGAAATAAATGCCTCTTTGCTGCTTACATCAATCTTGGTTTCTGGTGGTCTTTTGGAGGTCCTGAATTGGAGCATAACACTACCATTGATTATCATTACTGGTGAGGAGTCTTACTTCCTCACAGGTTGAAGTATAACATTGGAGAAGCAGGGTTTATTTAAAAAGGGGTGGGTGGAGGGGGCCATAGCTGGTATGCTGGTATCCCAAGAAACATGGTGTTCTGCCCTTTTTTTTGTAAGTTCTAGGCTTCCTTTGTTCTCCTGCCCTCCTCCCCTTATCTCTCTCCTTCCTGTATACATACATGACTAGGCCTAGGAAATGCTCAGGGGAATGGCTCAAAGGAGGGAAACAGGTGGGCTGAAGGGGGAAGGGCAAGATGGTGCAGCTTAGGACACATTAACAATCTTATAGCTCCCTGTAGGGAGCAGCATTCCTGGGACAGGTTACCTTGGCAACAGGTTGGAGCAGGGGCAGTTCTTGATAAGGGTGGAGGAAGGGCTCTGAAGGAATTAACATTTCAATCCTTCAGGGGATAGTCTCCAACTTCCCAGACTCAAAATTGGCCTCCTTGATCCAACCAGACTAGATTTACCTATCTATGCTGACTGCCTGTCTAATTCTGGCTTCAGTGGGAGAAGGGCTCCTGTTCCTCAATTGGAAGACTCCTTCTTCCCAGAAATGTCAGCTCTCTGCACGTGCTCAGTTTTATGGACACTCCATAACATTATCACAGTTTGAACATTTTTTAGTTCCACTGCTGGCCTTGACTGTTGTGACCACACAAAGGAAATTTCTGTAAGTGCAAGTGCCCTTTGATGGCCTTGACTGTTGTGACCACACAAAGGAAATTTCTGTAAGTGCAAGTGCCCTTTGAGACAGCCCAATTTGCCTGCTCATTCTCACCAATGAATAATTGGATGCTAACAGACAAATTGATAGGTAACTAAAGGGAACCCAAGAGAAACTTCAGAGACCCCTAAGTACATGCCAGAAGGTTCATTGTGATGCTTCTGACATTCCACAGTTGTAGAAACAACTGATTATTCACCAACAAGTTGCCTTGTTAACAGTTTTGTGAAAGCTGTCTGGGTTTTATGATGCAGAAATAAGTTCCCTGGAAGAAGTTAATCTTAATCATAAGGAATAATGTAAAGTGAGGATCATACCATACTTCAAGGAAACCTAAATGCCTATTTGCACAGGCTTTCCCTGGCAAGGATGTCCTGGGGCTTGACACCAAGGCATGGGATACCCCCAGTGGAAATTTTCCACCTGATCTTCACCCCCTGCTTAATAGCAACTATTCAAAAGGCTGATTTGTCACAAGGAAGATGTGAAACCCCTGAAGCATGAGAGAAAAATGAAAGCAAACAACAGTATAGGTGCATAGGAAAGCATGGATTCCTCTGTGTGTATTTATGAATTTGTAGGTAATTTATATGTGCAATGCAACCCAGTTTACAGAAACTTGTTAGTGCTTCAGCTTGTACCCCTGTCACAGTTTTAAATTATTTCAGACACTATGGTTTTCAACTTTGAGATTTGTCTAAAGAACCTCCAATCAAACCACCATATGATCCAGCTATTCTACTTCTTAGTATTCACTGAAAATATTTAAATTCAATATACTGTAGAGATGCATTCATACTCATTTTTGTAGCATCAATTCAGAGTATGCAAATTTTGGTACCAGCGTGTGTGTGTGTGTGTGTGTGTGTGTGTGTGTGTGTGTGAACTGATGAATGAATAATGATAATAGGGCACATATAAGTGTCATTTTATTCAGCCATGGGAAAAAAAAAAGAAAAATCGTATCATTTGCAGAAATTTTGATAGAATAGTAAAGCAACTTGTTAAGGGATATAAGCCAGACTCAGAAATTCTGTGGTCATGTAAAGGTAAAATTTCTAAGCTGATTCTAAGCTGCAAGAGTCTGAGTTAAAGTGTAAAAGACTGGGGATTGTAAGGTTTCTAAATTGAAAGACTTGGGCTAAAAAAATAATAATAATAGGCCAGGTATTGTTAAAATTCCTCTGCTACCCCGGGAACCTGTAATCTCTGTAGCTGTTAGAACAATACCTGAACTGCCCAGTAAATATTTCCATTGATTCCCTGGTTGTTTATTAGCTAAGGGCTCCAAATAGCTCAGACGTAAGCATCCAGGCCACAAAACCAATCAGTTTAAATGTGTCCCCCGCTCAGTGGTGACCAATCACCCCTGCCCAGACTGTTCCCGCCAATAGATGTACTAATCATGGCTCAGGGTTGTTGTTCAATTTTCCGAGCCTCAAGATGATTTATTCTGATGTATGCAAAGCCCCCCACCCTCTCCAAAAAGTGTACTTAAGCTCTGGGCTCTGGGCTGCTCTCCCTTCCTGAGTGAGCCTTGAGCCCCAGCATGCTGGTTCAATAAAACTTCCCCCTGCAATTGCATGAGGCTGGTCTCTTGTGTGGTCTCTCCCTCCGACGCTCCGCCGGACCCTTACAGTCATAAATTTTCTCTGACATGGGAATGGTAGATAGAAAAAAGGGGGAAAATAGAATATTCAATGAAAAGCAAAGTGAAACTGGGTCTGAAGAGATATCAGGGACTAGGAAAAAGGTAGGGGAAGGGAAGGTACTAGGGAATGTGAGTGACCAAACTATGTTATGTGAGTTTATGAATATTCCACAATGAAACCAACTATAATATATAATTATTATGTAAAAGTATCTTTAACGTCTTTGAAAAAATTACAATAATATTAATTATTGTCATTAAGCATTAGAAACATCTGCTTTTCCATATATTTTAAATATCCAAATATTGAATGAGACACCCATTTCAATGCTAAGTTTTCTTTGTGTTAATGATTCTTGGAAAACAAATAATTAGAGTGTTTTGTTTTGAGTATCAGGGATTGAACTCGGACACTGAACCACAGAGCCACAACTGCCCTATTTTGTATTTTATTTAGAGACAGGGTCTCTCTGAGTTTCATATTGCCTCACTGTTGCTGAGCCTACTTTGAACTTGAGATCCTCCTGTCTCAGCCTCCTGAGCCACTGGGATTATAGACATGCACCAACTCCACTGGTTTAAAAACAAATAATTAGGGGCTGGGGATGTGGCTCAAGCGGTAGTGCGCTCGCCTGGCATGTGTGCGGCCCGGGTTCGATCCTCAGCACCACATACAAACAAAGATGTTGTGTCCGCTGAGAACTAAAATAAATAAATAAGTAAATTCTCTCTCTCTCTCTCTTTCTCTCTCAAAAAAAAAAAACCAAATAATTAGTTTTTTACACATGTGTGTGTGTGTGTACACTAAGGTCTCTTCCACTTTTAGTACAGATAAGAATCACAATTTCTGTAAATGCCAAATAACTGTCTAGATAGCTAAAGACTTGTCAATTTTATCATATTTTTTTATGTAAGGCACCATGGATTATGTGAAAGCACCATAATTTTTTCTTATGAATTTTTTAAAAAATTTTGCCAAGTATAGTTTTAACACCTCACAAATGCTAAGTGGTATTCCAATGTTAAAAATCTTAAAATGTGAGAAAATAGCATCTTAGACTCACTGAAATTTATATTCTTCAAGATATATCTGAAAAATAGATATAATTGGATTGTTTTACTTAGCTGAAATGTTGTCTTTGTTAAGTAGCAATAACATAATAATTATAAATTATGATTATTGAGTTGTTATTGAAGACTTACAAACCTTCTAAATACTTAGCATAGAAGCATGTTAAAGCATCACAGTAGTGTCCTGTGAGTTAACTAGTATTTTTAATGCCCATTTTTTGATAAGTAAATTGAAACCTTGAAAAAAATATATCTGCTTTTAAGTAGCAGAACTTATAGTAAATTTAAACTCAATTGAAAGACCATATTCTTTCTATTCAATTAGGCTTCTCTGGGCTTGAGATATAAATCAGTGGTAGACTGCTTGCCCAGTTTGTGGAGGATCCTGGTTTCATATCCAGCACTGCCAAAAAAAAAAAAAAAAAGACACCACATTAATATAGTAACAAAATAAGAAAAGAAACCTTCATTAATACAGCAATTAAAGGTACTACTAAATATTGCTAAATATTGTATTTTCCTCAGAAGACAAAAAATATTTGTTTTTTAGGCATAAGAATTACATACTATTTAATATTTACAACTGCATAAATAATTGTATATTTTGAGAGAGTGCTCTAAAATTTCCTAACAAATCCTCTTGCTTTTATAGGACTGCTCTACATTTTGCCTATTTCTCTGGACATCCAAAAGTGGTGACTCTCCTAGTAGATAGGAAATGCATCATTGATGCTTGTGACTGCAAAAACCACACACCTCTTATTAAAGTAAATATCAGCTTAGAAAAAAATTAATTTTCTGATTTAAAGATATCTAATTGATGAGATTTTTAGATGTTTATTGTGAATATAAAATCTATTTCTCATTACAATACCAACAGGCCATATAATGCCAACAGAAAGAATGTGTGACTATTCTTCTAGAACATGATGCAGATCCAAAAGTTATGGATGCAAGTGGCTTCACTCTGCTTCACCATGCTGCCTTTAGGAATAACATACCAATAACAGAAAAATTACTTTCATATAATGCAGATATTGAAGCAAAAAACAAGGTATAGATCCACTAAAGCTTTGTTTTCAGAATATTTGTAATGCATATTTTAATAGTTGCATATTGTAAGTTCTATTTTCTACTTAAGAAGTTCAAGAGTTCTCTGAATTAAAATATTAAAATAATTTTATTGTAGAAGATTTTGCTTTAAATCCTGATATTTTTAAAAAAAGAATTGAGGAGGAACATAGGCTTATTTTGCATTCATAGAAAATATTTGTGAAAATTATAAATTTGTTAAAGGTGAAAATTTTCCTTTTGTTCAAAATTTTTTCCATTAAGGCTCTTCTCAATTAATGTACAAAAACACAAGAAAGCAAAATTTGCCTTAGAAGAAGACTTTATATTAAAACTCTGACAAGTGGAAAGTATTAACATCAATGGAAATCTTGCTCTTGATAACTTATATAAATGAAATTTATCTCTTAGTTGGTAAAGCATGAAAAAGGGAAAATGAAGAAGAAAAGCAATCAGAGGTGTGCCAGCCAATTTGGAAATTAGATAATCAAGGGAAAATGACAAGAAAAGCTTGCTCATTTTTTTTAAAAAATGTATTTCCATAAATATGGAAGTTTCTTAAAAGACTAGGCATGGAACTACCATATTACCCAGCTATACCACTTCTCAGTATTCTAGAAGTTTAAATTATCATACCATGGTGAGACATGCATACGTATGTTCACAGCAGCACAATTTAAAATAGCCAAACTATGAAACCAGCCTAGGCATCCATCAACAGATGAATGGATAAAGAAAATGTGATGTATACACACACTGGAGTTTTATTCAGCCACAAAGAACAGTGTCCTTTGCAGGAAAATGAATGGAATTTGAAAACATATTGTTAAGCAAAATAAGTTACACTCAGAGGCCAAGTGTCCTACTTTTCTACCAAATGTGGAATCTAGAGAGGAAAAAGTGAAAGAAATGTGGGGGTGATTCATGAAATGAAAAAAGAGATCAGTAGAATAGATGAAAGGGATCCAGGGGAACCAGATAGGAAGGAGTGACAAGAGAAGAAAATGTTAGGGAATGATATTTGCCAAATTATATTGATATATTGTGTGCATATGCTAATATGTGATACCAAATCTGAACACATTTTTATGTACAACTCTAATGCACCAATAAAAATGTGAAGGAAAACTGTTTGTAGTTTATGTTGATATATGAGATGCTCTTCAATAATTCTTATTTGGGAAAAAAAGTTATTTAATCATAAACTTGTCTATCAATAATGGCACCAGATTTTTATTGACTAGGTCATGATTAAATATGAAACAAGAGGGAATGATTAGATAAAGTTAAAGAGAATTCTTTAATAGGAGACATAAAGTGCAGTTTTGTATTCTTTCTCAAAGTGGTGGTCATGGACTATTACTGTTGGGTCATGGTACTTCTGAAAAGGTAAATATTCCAGAAATTGAGAAATATTCCAGATTGAGAAACCCTGATCTAGAGATGATAATTTAGCTCACTAATCCAATAAAAGTGCTTCAATCTTTCAACTTTACTATTATAGTTTCGGGGTTATTGAGATAACAGGTATAACTTTTGCCCTCAAGAAACACTTGGTTTAGATGAGGAGAAATCATGTATCTCCAAAACACCAAGGTAAATGCTATGATAGAACCAAAGTTGCTTAGAATCATGTCACTTTTAAAGTGCTAAACATAAATAGGAAATTGGTGCAGCCAATTTGGAAAGCAGTATGGGAGATGACTGGTGTCCACAAGGGGCAACACTAGGCGGAAGAGAGGGATTTCAAAGAGAAAACAAGCAGCACATGTGAAAATTTGGTGGTGTGAGAAGAAAGAGACTACTTACTTTTTATTTGATATGTTTTGTTAAGCAGACCATTGATATGATTTTCAGTTCAGTTGAGACATATGTATTTTATTGCAAATCATTTTATTGTTTCATAGGATGGCCTCACACCAATATCATTTGCTCTGAAACACAAGAGACAGGAAGTAGAAGCATTTTTAACAGAGAAGAAAAAAACTATGCAGTTGAACAAGAAAGGTACAGTAGTTTGTTTTGTGGGGTTCTAGAGTGCTTACCATCATTTAAGTTAAATATTAAATTAATAGGAAAAAGAAAATTAACTTATAATTATTGGAATTTAATGAAAAATAGAAAATAAACCATCACTTTGGTAGAAAAACAATAATTTGGGCAACACAAGAACAAACAGTATTGGAGCTGAGGTTGTGGCTCAGCAGTAGAGCGCTCGCCTAGCACATGCAAGGCGCTGGGTTTGATCCTCAGCACCACGTAAAAATAAAGGTATTGTGTCCAACTACAACTAAAAAAAAAAAAAAGAACAAATAGTATGAAGTAATATTCATATCCCCTTATAATATTGACTGGTGTTTCTTATTTGTAATCTGATTCTGTGGGCCATATGATCTTATATTAGTTATAGATCTTATATAGTTTGGTGGTTATTGAGGTAACAAGTATAACTTTTGCCCTCAAGAATCCCTTGGTTTAGATGAGGAGAAATCTTGTATCTCCAGAACACCAAGGTAAATGCTGTGATAGAACCAAAGTTGCTTGGAATCAGCAACTGTTTGAGTGAGTTTGGGAGATGACTGGTGTCCATAAGGGGCACCAGTCATTAGTTAAAATGTTTTATTATTTGTTTCATAAAATATAGCTTAGCATAATTTTTGATTCAGTATTGAACTTAAAAGTTTTATAGTCATTTTTATTGCCTTTCAAAAGTTTAATCATATTATGCTTTGATATGCGTTTTTTGGTATTTCTTGTTCAGGGTCTTATCAACTTTTCAAGTCCACAGGTTTGACTTTTACAAAATTTTGAAAGTTTTCTGCTGTACTTCTTTGAGTAATTTTTAGACCCACCTGTTGATCCTCTTTCTCTTGAACTTCTTTAGCTTAAACATTAGATTGTTTGTCATAGACCTGAATGTCTCTGTGACATATTCAGTAGGGAATCTATAGCCTGGTGAGAGTAGAAGTCTAGACTCATGTAATGTAATGTTTGGCTGGAGACAAAAATTTATTGTCTAAAAGTTTCTTGCTAGGCTTTTCCTTTTCTGGTGATTTTACAACTTGATCTTACATAATCTTCCTTTTAAAGTGCTAAACATAAATAGGAAATTGGTGCAGCCAATTTGGAGAACAGTATGGAGATTCCTTGGAAATCTGGGAATGAAACCACCATTTGACCCAGCTATTCCTCTTCTCAGACTATACCCAAAGGACCTAAAAATAGCATACTACAAGGACACAGCCACATCAATGTTTATAGCAGCACAATTCACAATAGCTAAACTGTGGAGCCAACCTAGATGTCCTTCAATGGATGAGTGGATAAAAAAATATGTGGCATTTATACACAATGGAATATTACTCAGCACTAAAAAAGAACAAAATCATGGCATTTGCAGGTAAATGGGTGGCGTTAGAGAAGATTATGCTAAGTTAAGTTAGCCAATCAATCCCCAAAAAACAAATGTTCTCTCTGATATAAGGGGGGTGACTTAAAGGGATAGGGAGGGAGAGCATGGGAGGAAGATTATTTCTAGATAGGGAAGAGGAGTGGGAGGGAAAGGGAGGGGGAAGGGGAATAGCAAGGATGGTGGAATGTGATGCTCATCATTATACAAAATACATGTGTGAAGATTTGAATTTGGTGTCAACATACCTTATATACAAACAGATGAAAAATTGTGGTATATATGTGTATTAAGAATTGTAATGCAAAAAAAGAGTACATGTATAATGGCATAACTTGGTGTGAACACACTTTATATACAGAGTTATGAAAAATTGTGCTTATAGGGGTAATGAGTGTAATGCATTCCACTATTGTCATGTATTTTAAAAATTTTAAAAAACATAAATAGGAATCAAAAGTCATTTTATATTGGATGACTTGCTTTGAATTGCTTTCTCTGATGAATATTGGTGTCATATTATCCATAAGTGACTATAAGTTGCTTTTACATAGTGCTGTTTGGTTCCATTCCCTTATCATTTCTAGTGCATTTTGATGCTTTCTTAACTAGCATGGGCAGTAATGGCTTTAATTGGAAAGAATTTTGTTTAATGAAGATTAATCATAAGTGGGTTACAAAGAGAAAAATGATAAGCTTTAAATTCAAAAGGGACAGGATTTAATTCCTATCTTTCACACTTGCTAGGAGTGTGACATTGGAAATATTACTTATAACCAAATACATTTCCTGATATGAAAAGGAAGATGATATATCCTCGATGGGTGTTTGTGTTGAACTATCATGCAAAGAAAAGACTATCAACTCCAATTTTAAATCAAATTAAAGCAAGCTTGTATTGTGTATACAAAGAAAGCTGGTTACCAGCAACTGTCTCTCCCGAACCTGGGCTAGAAACCAGCATATCAGCTTTTCAGGAACAAGATTTTATTGCAAAAAAGTTGCAAAGGGGTGGTGTCTTGAGAACTTACAGATAACAGGATTTTGACAAGCATAATACAAAGGCAGATAGTAGATAATGATCTACATGGCATGATATTTCAGGTAGGGAGTAAATTCAGATCCCAACATCAAAATTTATGTCCACCAGAGGACTTTAACTTGGTTACATCTAGCTCATATACCCCATCAGAACAAGAGGATACCATTTTACTTACAGCAATGAACACTTTAACTTCCAAGATGCTTAGGTCTATTATAATGTGTAAATGGTCAATTGTACATAGAGAGGAAAGATATTAAATAGACAAAATATATCAAATTAGCTGTTTAAATTACTTTATTAAAGTGCCTAGGTGTGGTATCTCTGTTTTTTTAGAACAGCTCTCATGATTATTGCAAGAGTCAATCAAAAATAGAATCAGGCTTTTTTTTGAGTGAGAAATTGATGCTTTCTCTAAAGATAATTGAGGATGGCTTACATGAGTTCATGCTCTCGATAGTTATAATCTGTTCTTGTTTACATAAATATGTTAGTTACAATGAAATTGAGCTATGGTATCGTATACATCGGGTGAAATTTCCTAGTTTGAGGTTCAAGTATTTCTGAAATGGCAATGTGTTATTCCATCCATCAGACAAATTCAGACAAAACCAAGCAATAGGCTAGACTAGAAGAAAAAATGGGTACAGGACTTTTGTTTTTGGCAAGTCAAGTGATCTAGGAGTTAGCTAAACCCCTGCCTTTGCCTTAGGTCTTTTAAGACATTTATCCTAGGAATCCCAGACATTTTTATTTCAATACAAGTATAACTTCTATGAAGGGGGTGCAAATAGTTACATTTTGGATTTTTCTGACTAGTGCATTGGGTCCTAAAATGTTCTTTAAGCAGCAAATCATATTCCTTCCTTCTGGGAGCTATTTTCTGTACCCTGATCCTTGAATTTCCCAGAAACAAAAGTGAGTCTAAAGTCCATGGAGGATTATCCACTTTCATGTCACATGGAGGGGGAAATGTGACCACTGTAACCATTCTTGGTTTCTGTTAATTCTTTTTCTGTGATGTTGCTATTAAAACTGATCCTTCAGTCTAGTAACAATTAATCTTTACCACCAAGTTTGAGTTTTCAGGGTTTTTCGCACTTGGACTTCAAAGATATAACTGTTTTAATTCAGAAATGCATCTACTTCAAGCTCACACAGTACTGCAGAAGCACCCACACATTGCTTTGGCTGCTTGGCCTTCAAGCTTCAGTGATATACACAGTGAGCACTCTGACCCTGACCGCACCTGCTAAGTATTTTATATGGAGCCTACAAGTTAGCCTAAACCTTTATGATGAGTCTTTCTTTTTTATATTAGAGCATTATTTATACATAACATAATATTGGCACAAAAGTAGACAGGAAGACCAAAGGAATGAATAGAAGACCCAGAGACAAACCCACAAACCAATAGTTATCTGATACTTGACAAAGATGCCAAAAATATTTCTTGGAGACTAGGCACCCTTTTAATAAATGGTGCTAGGAAAACTGGATAGATACATGTAGAAAAATGAAATTAGAACCCTATTTTTTACCCTGCACAAGACTAGAATTGAAATGCATAGGAGATACAAGTTCCTGTGATGAAGCCCCCATATCAATATATGTAGATGAATACATATATATGAATACATACATAGATATATGCATATATATATATTCATCAATATATGTAATATATGTATATATATAAAGTAATAAGAGCAAACATGTCACTTGTATGAGTTAACAACTTTGTATTTCCACCTTTTGCTCACTACTCATAATTGAGAATCTTCTATAAAATAGATTCAGGAATTAGACCAGTTCAATTTAGTACAGTTCTGAATTCAAATGAATTATTTATAACTCTATGAGTGTAACTACCAAAATCATCTTCCAAACACAAATACTAAGTTATCTCTTATAATTTATATGGAGTTGACTTTCCCTTTACTACCTGGGAATCATTGAGAATTTTATATATGGTAGCTCATTAGATGTGTCCACATACTCTATCACATTCTTTAAAGGAATGATAAATATTTCAAAAGGATTATTGGTATTAAGGAGTATTACGTCATTGAAATTGATATATGAAAATCTAGATGATCCTGGTGGCACATTCCTATATTTCTAGCTACTTCAGATGTTGAGGCAGGAGGAACACTTGGGCCCAGTAATTCAAGACCAACCTGAGCAATGCAATGAGACCCTGCCACTTAAAAATAAAATTAGAAAATCAATTTAATTCTACTAGGGCACCCAGTTTATTAATTAACTGCATTTCATATGTGTTCCATTTTATGTCCCACTTAATTCAGTGCCCCAAGTCAGTCATATGATCATGTCTTAGGCAATCAATAATGCTATAATATTGTATAACATGTATTTTCTTTTAGTCCCTATTCTATAGAATTAACATAGTATTTTATAGAAGATTTTCAATTATGTCTTAGAGTAGTGACTAAAATGTTGAAATCCATAGTTACTAACTTAAAAAGTGAACATATTTGCTTTTATTAGATAGATAGATAGTTATAAATACATATATCTATGAGTACATATATATGCATATACATACTAACTTAAAAAGTGAACATATTTGCTTTTATTAGATAGATAGTTATAAATACATATATCTATGAGTACATATATATGCATACACATATACACATATATATATGCATATATAGAGAGATATGTATTGATACTGGAGATTCATCCCAGGTATTTGTGTTTCCTAAGCAGAATCTCTACTTATCTCATCTCTACTTATCTCATCTCCAGGTCTGCTTAATTTCTTCATGATATGGTAGATTGGAGAAGAAGGACATTTAAGACAAAATACCTAAGTAAGTTTTAATCTAAAAAAAAAGTAAAACAGAAGAACTACACAGTAAATGGAAGCAACATAAATAGTTCCTTAATTTTATTTCACACCTATTTTCTGTTTGGTGAAGTAATAGAGACTGTTTCTCCAGAGATTTGGATTTGTAATTATTAATTCATTTTTGTATAGTTAATTTAACAGCACTTCTTTCTCCATTAAGCACTGATAATTTTATATTCTAATAATTCTGGAATTGTTCCCACAATACAGACCTGTATCATCTTCATTTTGCACTGTTCACCTCTGTTTTGTTCTGCCTCCATTCAGTCATATACTTGTCAGAGGTTTGAGTGATTTCTCTCCAATGAAATATAACCATGAATGATTTTTTAAACATCAACACCCAATGATCTTAAGGTTACAATAAAAGGCTTTCATAGTCTGACATATGTTCAGCTTTTAATCTTTAGCCCTTTTCTCTGTCCACACCTTTGTGGACAGAGAAACTAACTTGCTGATGATACTCTCCACATCCATCCCTTAATTTTGAGACAAATACATATCCAGTTAAGACTTCTATTTCTCTTTTGCTACTGCCCTTTATTTTCTCAACCTTTCCTGCCTATTTTCACTAACTCTCTGAACAGAAAAAGCATCTTGGGAAACTACCTTTGCCACCTTTTATTTCTGCTCTTTAAACTCCAGTGTTTAACTCTTAGCAAGAACTTATTGTAGAAAAAATAAAGTCATTATATTACAATGATTTGAAACATTAACCCTCCAATGAAAAAGAAGGAGAGAGAGGTAAAAATAATTTCCAGTTGATAGGTAATAATTTAGTAGAAATGGTGACAAAGTACCAAGGTAGGAGACACTTGACTATCTTAGAAAACATGGCCATAATCAAGGAAGATTTCACATATCAGCCTATGTCTTAAAAAAGAAAGAGAGAGAGAGTTCCTTTACCCATTTATTGATTGGGTTATTTGTTTTGGGGGTGTTAAGGTTTTTTACTTCTTTGTACATCCTGACCAGTGTAACTCCACATCATGTATAACCACAAGAATAGGATTCAAATTTAAATGAGTCGCACTCCATGAATGTATAATACATCAAAATACATCCTACTTTCATGTATAACTAAAAACAACAAATAAGAAAACATGCACAAACTGAATATCACAGTAAATATAAAGGATTGCACAACTTGAAGGAATAAGAGAGAAGAGAAAAAAAATATTGAATGAAGCCATTTCAGATGTAAGGAATAGGCTATTCACAGATGATGGTGAAAAAAAGCAGTAATTTCAGAAATTATTAATGACAACACATTAATGAGTTACATTGTCATCAAAATGGACATGAAGACCTGTGGTATAGGAAAAGGAATAGGAGATAAATCCATATAAGCAGTTATCTGGTTCTAGTTGAAGATGCCAAAACATACATTGGAGAAAAGATAGCCTTTCTAAAAAAAGATACTTGGAAAGCAATGCATCCATATGTAGAAGAGGAATACTAGATACCTCTCTCTCACCCTGCACAAAAGCAATTCAAAGACCATCAAAAACCTAGGAATTATACCAGAAACTTTGCAAAAGCTAGAAGAAAATATAGGGTCAACACTCCAATGTATTAGTGCAAGCACTGACTTCATTAACAAGACTCCAAAAGCACAAAATAAAACCAAGAATCAATACATGGGACAGCATCAATTTAAAAAGCTTCTGCACAACAAAGCAAATGGGGGCATGAAGAGAGAGCCTACAGAATAGGAAGAAATTGCCAGCTTTTCTCTGACAGGGGTTTAATATCCAGCATCTATAAAGAACATTAAAAAATCAAATAACACAATCAATAAATAGGCAAAATAACTAAACACACACTTCTCAAAAGAAGAAATATAAATGGCCAACAAATATATCTTTTAAATGTTCAACATCCACAGCAATCAGAGAAATGCAAATCAAACCACATTGAGATTTCATTTTGCTCCAGTTAGAATAGCAATCATTAAGAATACAAATAATAAGTGGATAGTGAAAATGTGGGGGAAAGGTACAGTCATGAATTGTTTGTGGGATGGACTGCAAACTAGTACAACCACTCTGGAAAGAATTATGGAGACTACTCGAGACTAGGATGGAACAATCATATGACTCAGATATATGACTCCTCAGTATTTATCCAAAAGAATGAAAATCAGCATACTAGAGTGACACATGCACAATAATGTCTATAACAGCAAAATTCACAATAACCAAGTTATGGAACCAACCCATGTGTGCATCAACATGTTATGCATAAAGAAAAAAAATATATATATATATATCTTCCACTGTATATATACACATACATACACAATGGAGTTTTACTCAGTCATAAAAAAAATAAAATTATGGCAATTGCTAATAAATGGATAGCTCATTTCAAGCTAAGCAAAACGAACTAGTCAAAGGTCAAATGTTTTCTTTTATATGCAGAAGATAAATCAAAATGAGGAAAGGGGGTCCCATGAAGATAGAAGGGAGGTCAGTGGAGAAGAGGAAGGAGATTGAGGGGGGTGGAAGAGGGATGGAAAAAGGGAGAAACTGAAATGAAATTAACAAAATAATGCTATGTACATATATGAATATATCATAGTGAATTTCCACTTTATATCCATAAAGGAATAATTTTTTAAAACTAAATAAATAGAAGGAAGATCAGTAGAGTAGATAAAGAAAAACAGAGGAAGGAGTGGAGGGATAAAGCAAGTACTGGGGACTAAATTAGAGTCAATTTTATGCCATGCTTGTATGATTATGTCACAATATCATGTATAATTATAATGCACTAGTATAAACATTAAAATATACTAATGTGAGGTGGATAAAAGTATACAGTGTGAATTTACATGGTTGCAAGATATATTTTAATTTTTATGAGGGTTTGTTCATGAATGTTGAGAACATCTACTATGTTTAATGGGCAAATCTGTGATGTCTGTACATGTTAAACCTGGTAATAATAACAAGTTCTTAGTGTCTCTCCAAGTGGTTTCTTTATGATTTGTATATTTAAAATTATTTCCTAAAGAATATTCAGCTAAAGATTGAAGTCCATGTAAATCTTCATTGGGAGAGTAAAAAATAAGTTTTTAAGATTAGTATTTTTTTCTTATTTTCTGCTGTTTTAAAGGAAATTTTCTTTTTAAATATTTTTTAGTTGTAGTTGGACACAATATATTTATTTTATTTTAATTATTTTTATGTGGTGCTAAGGATCAAACCCAGGGTCTTGCACATGCTAGGTGAGTGCTCTACCACAGAGCCACAACCCCTCAAAGGCAGTTTTCTTAATCAGACTATTCTAAGTAGTTTGTTTTAAATAAATATATGGCTTTGTCAGCAGAATCAGACACAGAAGTTACATCTGATCAACAAAAGAACCTTGATAGCAGTCAAAGTAATGAGCTGCTAGTATGTTTGCTGTGCTTTCCAAATGTAGCATTTTGACAAGAGTGTACTTTTCATAGCTTTTTAGAATTAGTAGATATTCATTTAATACTGAATTTTATATTTTAGATTATTTTAAGTAGCTGCAAAACTTAATATATTACTGTTACTTAGAGCTGAATTTTATCCTCAGAACTGAGGTTCAAAAAACCCTGAATATTATTTGTGTTTTCATTTGTGTAATCTCCTTACATGACCAATGAATTAAGATCAAATTTGAATCTTATGATTGAGCGGTTAAAATTGTGGTCAGTAGATAGGAGGAAGAACACGGCGGCGGGTGGGGAGAGAGCACTCCCCTGACTTCCTCAGCTAGGCTGGCAGAGAGAGACTTCAGAACAACTGGAGGCTGTCTGCTCAGGAACGTCCAGCAAAGTTGGGCTGAGGTGAAACCTAAGCGAGGAGCTTGAGCTTCTCAGAGGCGCAGCATGCTCCGGTGGGTGAATCCAGGCCACCCTGCGTGCAGACGTACTGGCTGGTTGACTGGCCACCTGCCACCAACCTGCCGACGACCCACCACGACTCAGCACTAGGGAGACCCTCGAGGGGCATAGAGAAACAAAACTTCGAACCCTTTGAGGAGGTGCCAAACGAGCCTCCATGGCCAGCGGACAGAGATCTGAGGTAGGGACTTAGGAGAGACAGACCAGACCCACACTTCCCATGGGACACCCTGACAAGGAGACCCGCGTCCACCATGGCAGAGAACTGACGTCATCAGAGTTCAGCGGATGGGATCCCTCCACAGAGAAATGGGTGACAACAGGTGTGTGACCCTCGATCCTCAGCCCTCCCTCTCCATACAGCTGGGAAATCTCAAAAATCTCTCCCCAGCTCTCCATGGGCATGATTATCAGAGCTGAGGGAAACAGGAGGGGCACCTGACCTCCAACTCCCCCTCCCACCAGCCGCAACGAGGCCTTTTCCACCAGCTCCCAGGCTGGCTACCTGGAGGGAATCAGGCAAAATAAGCTGACAGACCCCAGCCCCCACGCTCCACAACCTTGGGGTCTGGGTGAATGGCAAACAGGGAGAGTTCCCAGTCATTCAAGAGTACAGGGCACCCAGGGGGCTGCAGGCCCGGAGTGTAGCTAGATCTGTGGAGAACGGCGCTGCTGACTGGGGCCTGGCTGGCAGGAGAAGGGGAGGGCTGGAGACCAGGAATGGCCCTGGGCAAGAGGAGCCACCTCACAGGGATTGTTTCCTGTGCATTGAGGGCAGAAGCTTGGCCCAAAGGGCACAGCTCCACCTACTGGAAGAGAAGATAATAGAACTCTAAGACTGCATTTATCTTTTTTTTTCTTTTCAATTTTTATTTTTCCCTTTTTTTATTCTACCTATTTTTCTCTGTCTCTTTCTCTTTAGTGACTTCTTACTTCCCCTTCCCCTACCTTTCCTCCCAAGCATTACAACTTCTATTATGTGTAATTTACTAAATGCATACAGGTGAATGTTCTGAGGCTGTCTATAGTGCTCCCAAGTCCCTAGCTACCCCCAAATACTCAGGTCCATTCTCCTGTTAATATCCCCCTTCAGTAGAGCAATCTTCCAAGGAAGCTAAGATATATACCAACCCCCATACCATCACATCACCTGACCTAAACCAAGTCCTAAGACCAAACCGCAGATCACTATATGCCATCAGAATCCATATGCCTTTTATGAAACAAATGAATTTGCTTTAAAGTACAATAAAACCAACATCTCTAGACATAGTCTCCCATCACAAAGGAGAGATCACGGAGATATACAAAACCAAAACAAAATTATAGGGGTAAATAGTAACACAGCAATCAAACAGGGCTGGAAAGTAATGTGAGCATCATGAAAAAACAAGGAAAAAAATGATTACAAACAATCCAGGACAGCTTAAATTTATAAGAGAACCTAGAGGCATCAGAAAAATGATCAGATAAATAACTCAAGGCATACCTGACTCAGATGGAATGGAATCTTAAAGATGTCATTAGACAGCAAATGCAAACAATAAAAGAATACTTCAACAACAAATTACATAAATTCAAAAAGCAAAAGAACAACTCTACCGGGAGACAGAGGTTATAAAAAAATCAAACAATAATCCTAGAAATGAAGGAAACTATAAACCAAATAAAAAACTCAAATGAGAGTATTACCAGTATTGTAGATCAAGTAGAAGTCAGAACATCAGACAATGAAGACAAAATATATCATCTCGAAAAGAGTCTAGTCAACTCAGAAAGGCTGGTAAGAAACATGAGCAAAACATCCAAGAGATATGGGATATCATAAAAAAACCAAACTTACGAGTCATTGAAATAGAGGAAGGTACAGAGGTCCAAACCAAATGAATGAGCAATCTATTGAATGAAATAATTTTAGAAAACTTTCCAGACATGAAAAATGAAACACATGTCCAAATCCTAGAAGCCTACGGGATGCCAAACATACAAAACCACAATAGACCAACTTCAAGACACATAATTATGAAGATATCCAACACACAGAACAAGGAGAGAATATTAAAAGCTACAAGTGAAGGGAGGCAGATTACATTCAGGGGTAAACCAATTAGGTTAATGGCTGATTTTTCATCACAGATGCTGAAAGCGAGAAGATCCTGGAACAACGTATTTCAAATGCTGAAAGATAATGGGTGCCAACCAAGAATATTGTATCCACCAAAATTAAGCTTCAGGTTTGACAACAAAATAAAAATCTTTCACGATAAACAGAAGTTAAAAGAATTCGCAGCCAGAAAACTAGCACTGGAAAGCATTTTGGGCAAAACAATACACGAAGAGGAAATAAAAAACAACCCAAACCAACAGTGGGAAGTACCTCAGTAAAGGGGGGGACTAATAAAAGCGGGAAAAACAAACCAAATTAAAAATAAACAAACATGACCGGATATACAAACCATATATCAATAGTAACCCTAAATGTTAATGGCTTAAACTCACCAATAAAGCGACATAGGCTGGTAACCTGGATTAAAAAAACAGATCCAACAATATGCTGCCTTCAGAAGACTCATCTGATAGGAAAAGACATACACAGGCTTAAAGTGAAAGGTTGGGAAAAATCATACCACTCACGTGGTCCTCGGAAACAAGCAGGGGTGGCCATCCTCATATCGAATAAAATCAACTTGAAGCCTAAGTTAATCAAAAGGGTTAAAAGAAGGACACAATATACTGTTAAAGGGAACCATTCACCAACAAGACATTAACAATTATCAATATTTATGCACCAAACTATGGTGCTACTACGTTCATAAAAAAAAAAAAAAACTCTCCTCAAGTTCAAGAGTCAAATAGACCACAATACAATAATTATGGGTGACTTCAACACACCTCTCTCACCATTGGACAGATCTTCCAAACAAAAGTTGAATAAAGAAACAATAGAACTCAATAACACAATTAATAACCTAGACTTGACCGACATATATAGAATATATCAACCATCATCAAGTGGATATACTTTTTTCTCAGCAGCACATGGATCCTTCTCAAAAATAGACCATATATATGCCATAGGGCAACTCTTAGAAATTATAAAGGAGTGGAGATAATATCATGCATCTTATCTGATCATAATGGAATGAAACTGTAAATCAACAATAAAAGAAGGAAGGAAAAATCCTACATCACTTGGAGAATGAACAATATGTTACTGAATGATCAATGGGTTACAGAAGACATAAAGGAGGAAATCAAAATATTCTTAGAGATAAATGAAAACACAGACACAACATATCAGAATCTATGGGACACAATGAAAGCAGTTCTAAGAGGAAAACTCATTGCTTGGAGTTCATTTCTCAAAAAAAGAAAAAACCAACAAATAAATGATCTCACACTTCATCTCAAAACCCTAGAAAAAGAAGAGCAAAGCAACAGCAAATGTAGTAGAAGGAAAGAAATAATTAAAATCAGAGCTGAAATCAATGAAATTGAAACAAAGGAAACAATTGAAAAAATTGACAAAACTAAAAGTTGGTTCTTTGAAAAAATAAATAAGATTGACAGACCCTGAGCCATGCTAATGAAGAGAAGAAGAGAGAGAACTCAAACTACTAGCATATGGGATGAAAAAGGCAATATCACAACAGACACTACAGAAATACAGAAGGTAATTAGAAATTATTTTGAAACCTTATATTCCAATAAAATAGAAGATAGTGAAGACATCAATAACTTTCTTAAGTCATATGATTTGCCCAGATTGAGTCAGGAGGATGCACACAACTTAAACAGACCAATATCAATGGAATAAATAAAAGAAGCCATCAAAAGACTACCAACCAAGAAAAGCCCAGGACCGGATGAGTATATAGCAGAGTTTACAAAACCTTTAAAGAAAAACTAATGCTAATACATTTCAAGCTATTTCAGGAAAAATAAAAAGAGGGAGCTCTTCCAAATTCATTCTATGAGGCCAATATCACCCTGATTCTGAAACCAGATAAAGACACTTCAAAGAAAGAAAACTACAGACCAATATCTAAAATGAACATAGATGCAAAAATCCTCAATAACATTCTGGCAAATTGGATACAAAAACATATCAAAAAGATAGTGCATCATGATCAAGTAGGATTCATCCCTGGGATTCAAGGTTGGTTCAATATATGGAAATAAATAAATGTAATTCACCACATCAATAGACTTAAAGATAAGAACCATATGATCATCTTGATAGACACAGAAAAAGCATTTGACAAAGTATCAGCATCCCTTTATGTTCAAAACACTAGAAAAACTAGGGATAACAGGTACTTACCTCAAGTAAAAGCTATTTATGCTGAGCCTCAGGCTAGCATCATTCTAAATGCAGAAAAATTGAAGGCATTCTCTCTAAAATCTGGAACAAGACAGGGATGCCTTCTCTCACCACTTCGTTTCAACATAGTTCTTATAACACTGGCCACAGCAATTAGAGAGACAAAAGAAATTAAAGGCATAAAGATAGGAAAAGAAGAACTTAAATTAGCACTATTTGTAGATGACATAATCCTATCCCTAGCAGACCCAAAAGGTTCTACCCAAGAAACTTCTAGATCTAGTAAATGATTTCAGCAAAGTGGCAGGATACAAAATTAACACGCATAAATCAAAGGCATTCTGTATGTCAGTGACAAGTCCTCTGAAATGGAAATGAGGACAACCACCCCATTCACAATATCCTCAAAAAAAAATAAAATACTTGAGAATCAACCTAACAAAAGACGTGAAAGACCTATACAACAAAAACTACAGAACCCTAAAGAGAGAAATAGAAGAAGACCTTAGAATATGGAAAGATATACCTTGTTCATGGATAGGCAGAATTAATATCATTAAAATGGCCATATTACCAAAAGTACTCTATAGGTTTAATGTAATGCCAATCAAAATCCCAACATCATTCCTCACAGAAATAGAAAAAGAAATCATGAAATTCATCTGGAAAAATTAAAGACCCAGAATAGCTAAAGCAATTCTAAGCAGGAAGAGTGAAACAGGTGGTATAGTGATACCAGATTTTAAACTATATTACAGAGCAATAGTAACAAAAACAGCATGGTACTGGTACCAAAACAGGTGGGTAGACCAATGGTACAGAATAGAGGACACAGAGACCAATCCACAAAATTACAACTATCTTATATTAGACAAAGGTGCTAAAAGCATGCAATGGAGAAAGGATACCATCTTCAACAAATGGTGCTGGGAGAACTAGAAATCCATATGCAACAAAATGAAATTGAATCCCTTCCTCTCACCATGCACAAAGTTAACTCAAAATGGATCAAAGAGTTAGGAATCAAACCAGAGACTCTGTGTCTAATAGAAGAAAAAGTTGGCTCTAATCTCTATCTTGTGAGGTCGGGCTCCAAATTCCTTAATAGGACACCTATAGCACAAGAGTTAAAATCAAGAATCAACAAATGGGACTTATGCAAACTAAAAAGTTTTTTCTCAGCAAGAGAACTAATAAGTGAGGTAAATAGGGAGCCTACGTCCTGGGAACAAATTTTTACCCCTCACACACCAGATAGCGCTCTAATCTCCAGAGTATACAAAGAACTCAAAAAATTAAACAAAAAAACAAATAACTCAATCAACAAATGGGCCAAGGATCTGAACAGACACTTCTCAGAGGAGGATATACAATCAATCAACAATTACACAAAAAAATGCTCACCATCTCTAGCAATCAGAGAAATGCAAATTAAAACCACTCTAAGATACCATCTCACTCCAGTAAGAATGGCAGCCATTATGAAGTCAAACAACAACAAGTGCTGGCAAGGATGTGGGGGAAAAGGTACACTTACATATTGCTGGTGGGACTGCAGCCAATTTGGAAAGCAGTACGGAGATTCCTTGGAAAGCTGGGAATGGAACCACCATTTGACCCAGCTATTCCCCTTCTTGGACTATACCCAAAAGACTTAAAAAGAGCATACTACAGGGACACAGCCACATCAATGTTCATAGCAGCACAATTCACAATAGCTAGACTATGAAACCAACCTTGATGCCCGTCAATAGATGAATGGATAAAAAAAATGTGGCATTTATACACAATGGAATATTACTCAGCACTAAAAAGCAAAATCATGGCATTTGCAGGGAAATGGATGGCTTAGAGCAGATTATGCCAAGTGAAGTTAGCCAATCCCTAAAAACCAAATGCCGAATGTCTTCTTTTATATAATGAAGGTGACTCAAAACAGGGGAGCACGCTACCACTTGAGCCACATCCGCAGCCCAATATTGCTACATTTTAAGACTATCAGATAAACAGAAATGCCAATACCTATATTCAATTAAGTGTGTACTTTGATAGTTCATTCCAGATTTCCTTGATGAACTGAATTGTGATGTTGTAATTTGTGATAATTCTACTTTAGTGGTTTTCTAAGTGTTTCTGGTTGATGTTTTTATTTTACACATGTCAATTTCTCAAGTAACTGGAATTACAGAAATGTGCCACCACCTATGGTCCAGTTTCTTCTTGAAAATTCAGTAGATTGATAAAATTTAAAACCGTATCAGGGGAGGACTAAATAGAGGGCTGAATCTATTGTCTTTGAAACAATAGTAATTAGGAAGACAAGTGTCTGAACTGAACCCAGTAATAAACATGGGTACATTCATGTGAAGAAATGATGAATCAAGGTATGTTGGCCTTGGGTTTAGCACAGATACCTTTTACAATGTTGAGGTATGTTTCTACTATCCCTAGTTTTTTCTAGTGTTTTGAGCATGAAAAGTTGTATTTTGTCAAATGCTTTCTCTGCATAAGTTGATCTAATCATATGAATCTTTAAGTCTGTTGAATTATATTTATTTATTTCCATATGTTGAACCAACTTTGAATCCCTAGAATGAACCCAACTTGATCTTGATGCACTATTTTTTAATACGTTTTTGTATGCAATTTGCCAGAATTTTATTGAGAATTTTTGTATCAATGTTAATCAGGGATATTGGTCTCTCCTTGATGTGTCTGTGCCTGGTTTTGGTATCATAGTAATACAAGCTTTGTAAAATGAGTTTCTCCCTTATCTCTTTGTTGAAATGATCAATTTTTGCCTTCCTTTTCTATTTCATGGAATAACTTGAGGAGTATTGATATTAATTCTTCTTTGTAAGTTTTGTAGAACTCATCTGTGAATCCATCTAGTCCCATGCTTTTCTTGGCTGGTAGCCTTTTGTATGTCCTCTTAACTCAATTTGGGTTGATTGTATGTCTCGATAAATTTGTTGGTGCCTATAGGTTTTGTATTTTACTGGAGTTTAAATTTTCAAAATAGTTTTTAATTGTCTTCTGTATTTCAATAGTGTCTGCCATGATATTTTCTTTTTCATCACAAATTTTAGTAATTTGAGATTTCTCCCTCCTTCTTTTCATTATACCGGCTAAGGATTTGTCAATTTTATTTATTTTTTCAAACAACCAGCTTTTTGTTTTGTCAATTTTTGAATTGTTTCTTTAGTTTCAATTTTATTGATTTCTGCTCTGATTTTATTTCCTGTTTTCTACTACTTTTGGTGCTGGTTTGTTCTTTTTCTAGGTCTTTGAGCTATAATGTCAGGTCATCTATTTGCTGACTTTTTCTTCTTTTAATGAATGAACTCCATGCAATGAACTTTCCTCTTAGCACTGCCTTCATAGTGTCCCAGAGATTTTGATAAGTTGTATTGGAGTTCTCATTTACCTCTAAGAATTTTTTATCTCCTTCCTGGTGTCTTCTGTTATCCATGCATCATTCAATAGCATATTGTTTAGTCCCCAGGTGTTGGAATAACTTCTCTTTTTAATTTTATCATTGATTTCTAATTTCATTCCATTATGATCTGAGAGAATGCAGGGTAGTATCTCTGGGGTTTTTTTGTATTTGCTAAGACTTGCTTTGTGGCATAACATATGATCTGTTTTGGAGAAGGATCTATGTGCTTCTGAGAAGAAAGTGTATTTTCTTGTTAATGGATGGAATTTGTTAATATCTGTTAAGTCTGTTAATGTCTGTTAATGTTAAGTCTGTTAAATCTGTTAATTCTGTTAATGTCTGTTAAGTCCAAATTGATTATATTATTGAGTTCTGTAGTTTCTTTGTTTAGTTTTTGTTTGGAAGATCTGTCCAGTGGTGAGAGAAGTATATTAAAGTCACCCAGTATTATTGTGTTGTGGTCTATTTTGTTCTTGTAGTTGTTTGACATACATAGATGCCCCATTGTTGGGAGCATAGATATTTATGATTGTTATGTCTTGTTCATGTATGTATCTTTTAAGCAGTATAAAATGTCCTCCTTTATCTCTTTTCACCAGCTTTCATTTGAAGTCCATTTTCTCAAAGATAAGGATGGAAACCCCTGCTTGTTTACATGGTCGATGTGAGTATGTTTTTTTCTCACCCTTTCACCTTCAGTTAGTAGATATCTTTTCTTGTGAAATGAGTCTCTAGAAGGCAACATATAGTTAGGTCTTCTTATTTAATTCAATCTTCCAGGCTATGTCTTTTAATTGATGAGTTTAGGCCATTTACATTCAGTTATTATTGAAATAAGATATGTGTTCCTAGACAATTTGGTTTATTTTTGGTTTTCAATGTAACTTGGTTTCTCCTTTGGCCTTTTCCTTTAGTGTACTTCCTTCCTTTGATGATTTTCATTGTTGTTTTTCATTTCCTTCTCCTGGAGTATTTTGCTGAGGATGCTCTTTAGTGCAGGCTTTATCACTGTAAATTCTTTTAACTTTTGTTTATCATGAAAGGATTTTCTTTCATCATCAAATCTGAAGCTTAATTTTGCAGGATTATTGGTTGGCATCCATTTTCTTTAAGAGCTTGGTATATGTTGCTCCAGGATCTCCTGGCTTTGAGGGTCTGGATTTAAATATCTGCTGAGATCCAATTGATCTCCCCCTATATGTGATCTGATTTCTTTCTCTTAAGGCTTTTAAAATTCTAACCTTATTCTGAATGCTTATTTTTATTATAATGTGCTTTGGTGTAGATCTGTTGTTATTTTGTATATTTGGTGTCCTGTAAGCCTCTTGTATTTGATTTTTCAATTTATTCTTCATTTTGGGGAAATTATCTTATTGAAGAGATTGTGCATTCCTTTGGTTTGAATCTCTGTGCCTTCCTTTATTCCAATAACCCTTATATTTGGTCTTTTGATGCTATTGTATAATTCTTGAATGTTCTGTTCATGGTTTCTGACCATCTTCACTGTGTGGTCAACTTTACTTTCCAGATTATATACTTTGTCTTCATTATATGACCTTCTGTCTTTCAAGTGATCTATTCTGTTGGGGATGCTTTTTATTGAGTTTTTTCTTTGGTTTATTGTTTCCCCTTTATTTTAAGGATTTCTGATTTGGTTTTTTTTCAGACTCTCTCTTTCTTAAAGTAATGTTTTGCTACCTATGTTTGCTCCCTTATCTCTTTGTTGGTGTGATCAATGGTTGCCTGTATTTTCTCCCTTATCTCTTTGTTGAAATGATCAATTTTTGCTAGTATTTGCTCATTTAGGTAATACTTTAATTCACAGATCATTTTATTACATACATCCTGAACTGCTTGTCTGACATTTCATCAACTTTGCTGTCCATGGGTTCTGTTATTATGGTTTCCTGGTTTGTTGGGGGCACTTCCCCCCCCCCCTTTTTTTAATGTTGTCTATGTGTCTTCCTTTTTTTGCAGAGTGGATTTATGGTATTTTCTACCCCATAATCTTATAGTATTGGTGCAGATTATCTGTAACACCTTGGCTTCCAGTTTCTGCCAGTGACCAGCAATGGATTCTACTGCAACTATAGGTGGTGGCAGCAATAGGGGAGATAACTCACAATATCTGTGGGGGTGTCCCAAGATCAATGCAACCTCTTTCAGATATGGGGCTGAAAGGGTGGACCTTACACTGGCTTTGGGCTGCCTACTCTGAGATGTAGCTGCTTCTAGACCTATCTGTTGTCATAGAATGGAGGATACTGTGTGGGGAGGGCTAGGGCAATGGCTGCAGTCACTCAAGATGGAGTTGGGTTAGGCCTGGGATCCAATGGTCTCCCATGCAAGTCTGCTGGGGTGGTCCTGGGCCAGGCCTCAGCTCTGGTGTGGGTCTGCTGGTAAGTGGGGCAGAATAGGCCTATCCTGGGCCTACCCTGGGACTAGGCTTCCATGCAGGTCAGTGAAGGCAGTTGCCCTAAGTACTTTATTATAGTCCCTAACTCAATCTTCCCAAGTCTCATGAGGTAAGGACTATTATTATCTCCATTTCACAGGTGAAGAAACTGAGATCGAGAAAGTTAATTTTTTTCAGGACCACGCAGTTAATAACTAGCAAGCTGGGATTCAGTGGAGTGGGTGTTTTACATGCACCCCAGTGTCTCTGTTAATACTACTTCTCAAAGGATTGTATAAAACATTTAGTTGTCACCTAAAGCATTATGTTAATTTTTTATTGGCATAGATTTGGTCCCATATGTATATTCATATGTATATGAATTTTTCAAATTATAATTTCATGGTGATCAGAATACAAATATGTATGTATGTATGTGTGTGTGTATATATATATATATATATTAGAGAAAGAGATGTAATATGTAATATACTATAAATAATTTAAATATAGACATATATATTTATCTTAAGGGAATTTTCTATTTTTTCCCATTTTACCAATATCAGTTTGAGTAACTAATAAAACAGAATTTAAAAACAAGAATAATGTGTTTTCAGTACTAGAGTATGGGGAAAGCAAATTTTTTATAAAGTGTTTATATAAATTTTATAAAAGGCTCTAAGGCTTCATGGGCTTTAAGATCAAGTGTTGCAATAATTTAGTTAACTATGCAGTTACATCACAAAAGTAACCATAAACAATATGCTGAGGAACAGGTATAGACATGTTCACATAAAATTTTAACATTAAACAACCTTTTGGGGAGATTTGTATTAGATTAGTAAAGTTTGTTTTTCCTTTTTTTTTTTCAGTTGCATGAACACAAGAATCAATATATAAAGTAAGTGTAGTTCTCTAGGAAGTGGCAAGATCACCTATAATTTAAACAGTATTCAAAATAACTTGAATACTTATAAAGCAAAAAAGCAGTGTAGTATAAGAATTTTTTAACAGTTATGATGCACCCAGGGGAAATTTTCAGCATTTATGTTACTTGAAACACATAATATTGGACTGGTTAAGTGGCTCAGCAGTAGGGTTGGTGCTTTGCATACACAAGGCCCTGGGTTCAATTCCAAGCACTGCAAAAAGAAAAAGAAAAAGATGCACAATGTTTCCACATTATCCCCCAATGTTGCTCATTATCCACAAAGTACATCTAGAAAAAATTATAGTTACCAAGTCTACTTCTCAAATTTTCAGGAGTTTATTTCATTACTCTCTGAAGTTTGTTCAGAAATTTGTCATATTTTTAAAATTTGGGACAGGTGCAGTAGTGCACACCTGTAATCTCAGTGGATCAGGAGGCTGAGACAGGAAAATCACTAAATCAAAGCCAGCCTCAGCAAAGGTGAGGTGCTTAGAAACTCAGTGAGACCCTGTCTCTAGAAAAATATATAAAATATGTCTGGGATGTGGCTCAGTGGTTGAGTGCCCCTGAGTTCAACCCCCAGGACGCCCAAAAAATTGGTCTGTGAGAATAATTGTTTTAAAATATACCTTTTAGGGGGCTGGGGATGTGGCTTAAGTGGTAGCACGCTCGCCTGGCATGCGTGCAGCCCAGGTTTGATCCTCAGCACCACATACCAACAAAGATGTTGTGTCCGCCGAAAACTAAAAAATAAATATTAAAGAAATTCTCTCTCTCTTTCTCTCTCTCTCTCTCTCTCTCTCTCTCTCTCTCTCTCTCTCTCTCTCTCCTCTCTCTCTCTTAAAAAAAATAAAATATACCTTTTAGGCTTCAACTTGAAAATTCCACATTAAAAGTCAAAGTAAAAAAAATCTGTCAGAGAAAATTGAACAGCTTCAGAAAAAACTATTGAGAGCAAATATGGTAAGTCAGTCTCTTATTAACTCTTGTTATATGGAACTTTCATTCTCTAACAATATGATAGGCAATATGATAAGTCTCATTGACAAAAATATTTGTTGTATTTATGTGGATATTACTTGCTATGAGTAGTGCAATTACTCTTTATAGGAGAAGTTCACTGAACTCATAAAACTACTGATTTTGTAAGTAAAACTTTAATTTAAAATGGTAATATTCTAAAACTAATGTTTTATGCATAAAACATTTTTTTATATATCTATTCATCTGTTGATAGACTTTTGAATTATTTCTACCTTTTGGCTATTGTGGATACTGCTGCTGTGGACATTAGTGTACAACTATATGTTAGAATATCTGCTAATATTTTAGAATAACTTTAAATTTAAATAAATTTTAAAAAGTAATTATTTCATCTAGAATTTTAATTTTTTTAAAAAATATTTGTAGTTGGACACTATACCTTTATTTTCTTTATTTATTTTTATGTTGTGCTGAGGATCAAACCCAGGCCTTGCACACGCTGGGCAAGCACTCTACTGCTGAGCCACAGCCCCAGCCTCTTAAATTTCTCTTGTAATCCAAGCCTTTCAATGAGGTTTAGAGGATAAAGTATTGTTATTTGTATTTATCAAGAATGGATAGTGAATCATTACATGAACACTTTTCCCAAAGAAATGTAATTTTCTGTTTAAATTTTTTAAATAAAAGAGATGCCAGTGAAAAGGTAGAAATGGCTGCTTGTTCTAATAGGCCCTTACAGAGTAACATAGTGCTCCTAGAATCATAGATTCAGAAACCAGATTTTTCCCATTCACCTGTTTTCAATCAGTCTTTTTTATTTTTAACTTTTTTATTTTACTTTTTACACAAATGGAGCACAACTTGTCATTTCTCTGGTTGTACATGATGTTCATCTAATTATACCCATACATACAGTAATAATGTCCATCTCATTCCACCTTCTTTCCTACACACACACACACACACACACACACACACACACACCTCCCCTCTCCACACTTCTCTCTACTTAACCAAAATTCCTCCATTCTTACCTTGTCCTCATCATTATGGATCAGCATCCACTTACAGAGAAAACATTTGGACTTGGTTTTTTTTTTTTTTTTTGGATTGTCTTACTTTGCTTAGCCTGATATTCTCCAACTCTATTCATTTACCTCTGAATGCCACAATTTCATTTTTTAAGGCTGAGTAATATTACATTGTGTGTATATTCCACAGTTTATCCATTTATCTATTGAAGGGCATCTATGTTGGTTCCACAGTTTAGCTATTGTGAATCATGCTGCTATAGACATTGATGTGGCTGTGTCCCTGTAGTATGCTGATTTTAAGCCATTTGGGTATATACTGAGAAGTGCAATAGCTGGGTTGAATGGTGGTTCCATTCCAGGTTTTCTAAGGAATCTCTATACTGCTTTCCAAAGTGGTTACATCATTTTGCAATCCCACCAGCAATGAATCAGTCTACTTTTTCCCTACATCCTCACTGGCACTTATTGTTGCTTGAATTTTGGGTAATTACTATACTCACTGAAGTGAGATGAAATCTTAGAGTAGTTTGATTTGAACTTCCCTAACTGCTAGAGATGTTGAACATTTTTCTCATATATTTGTTGATCTATTGTGTATCTTCTGCTGTGAAGTGTCTGCTCATTTCCTTTGCCCATTTATTGATTGGGTTTTTGTTGTTGTTGTTGTTATGTTTTTGGAGTTATTTTTACATCCTGAAGATTAGTGCTCTATCTGAGGTGTGGATAGTAAAGATCTTTTCCCATTCGGCTGGCTCTCTCTTCACAGGACTGATTGTTTCCTTTGTTGCAAAGACGTTTTTCAGTCTGTACCTCTATTCCTCCCCTTGTTCCCTTTGATCTATGCTACTTGTCTCCCTTTTATGTATTTATGCTTTTTTAAATTAGTGCTTTATAGATGTAATTAAAAATTAAATTCACTTACATAGCTATGTTGCAGAAATCTGTTAAGGTATAAAAAATTGAAAAACTGGTGAGAGCATCCAAAATCTTTTAAAAGTATTCAAAAATAATGAATGGTTTTCTGTAGATTCCCAAAGAAATGAATTAGGGATACAGTGTAGGATCATTAGCTGATCTGAAGTCTACTCTTTGAATGAAAAATTGAATGAGACAGCTTTTAAGGTGTGTATAGTAAAGATCAATAGCCCCTGACTTCTCCCGAAGTCTCCCACATCATGGGTTCCTAGGTTAAGAGATGTGATAGATATAATTTTGAGGTGAAGAGTCTACATTGGCAAGGAGACAAAGCTCTACCTGACTCAAGCCTCCAGATAATACAGTTGAGGATACATGTAAAAGGAACTTCTGACCAAGACTTCCATGAGGCCATGTCTGTATAGAAAAGGAAATTATTCAAAAGAAAACCAAGGCAAACAATTGATAATCTGACCCTCATGGGAAAGTCTAGCATTAAGAAAGAAAAATAAAGCATGCTGGACACCCTCCTAAGAGTAAATTCTGCCCCCTCCCCAACCTAATGGGAAAATTACTGCATCCAAGTAACACCATTAAGAATGGACATAATCATGTGTGATGTCAGCTATATGCCAAACAAATCCACCAGAGTAATGGCTTGTGAGATTGTTCTCTTTGAGAAGTGAACTAGAAGGAAGAAAGAAAAGCATAAATGACCTCTTTAAAGAGTTCAGAGCTGCTAATGTGGATTATGTAATGTGGGTTGAAGTCTAGAGATTTAACAATCAAGCCAGAGTTATGTTTTTTTTATATTAAGAAGAAGATTGAAAATTTAAAGAGAAATGGTTAATTTGGAAATTAACCATAGAAAAATGCTTACTGAGAAAGCAGCATTTTTCTCTTGCCAATTAGGTGAGGATCAAGAATATCCTGGGACTCAGAATGGAGGTTTCTGAAAATTGTCTTAGGAAAATGATTTAAATAAAATTGAAATATTTTTTTAAAAACGTTTTTCAGGCATCTTTAGAAACTAAAATGCTAAACCAGTCCTTTAAAAATTTTTTCCATTAACACTTATGTGTAAAAACTTCTATTTTAAACAAATAAATTTTGGCAATGTAAATTCCTAAACAGATAGTAAAAGTGTAAATCAATGTTAGTTGTGTTAAGACAAGTCATTATTTCTGAAGATTGCCATTCAGCATTATACACTGCATTTTATGAACCTGACTAAATACATAATTTCTGTAAACTAATTACAAGAACCTTTTAAGAAAAGAGTATCTAGATCTTTAAAAAACTTTTTTATAAAATTTTTTCAAAGCCTGGAGATGATAAAAAATTAAGTAAACTTGTTAAGTTAAATCAATCTTTGGAATATGCTTTGGATCAAGAAAAGAAGAAAAGTGGAAAATTAGAAACAATGCTAAGAGGGTAAGATTTTAATAATCTTTTTAACCACTTATTAATGAAAACTATTTTTTCTAAAACCTAAACACAAATTTATTTTACATACACTTTTTCATAGTTTGACAAAGTATTCTATCTTAAAATTTACTTCAGAAACTAACACCAAAACCTGGAACTCATTATAAAATGCCAAAATATTACATTTACTTTTTAATTATTATGAAACCAATAATACAATATCTTTGGTATAGAATGGCGGTTGCCCTCTTCATTCATCTTAAATTTTAAAATTTGAACTTCTTCCTTCTTTTTGTAAGGTCCCCCAAGCATTCAAATATTTTGAATAACTAAAAGCCTATCTGCATCACTCTTAAATAATAGCAAGAATTATCTTGACTTAGCTTATATTTTTTATTTCTGGATCTTTATTTTTGTAGGTATAAGTCATGGAAATATACTCCTTTTGTGTGGGTATTTTTCATGTGTACATGAGGTATGCATGTTATTAAACTTCTGCTGTAAATATACACACGTTCACACACACACATGCACAACTGGAATATATAGGCATCTCCTGGTATCTGCAGGTGTTTGTTCCAGTATCCCCTACAGATAGCAATATCAATATCCATTTTCTTTATGAAAAATGGTGTAATATTTGCTTGTAACCTACTCACATCCTCCTACTTTAAATCATTTCTCCATCACTTATATTAACCTCATATATTGTAATGTTTTATGAATAATTGTTATACTGTATTGTTTAGGGAAGAATGACAAGAAAAAAAAAGTTCAATACAGAATCATTGTTTCCAAGTATTTTTAATCCATGGGGTTTGATCCTTGGGCTGGGAACCCCCACAGAGGGCTGACTTTATATGTGTCTCATACATAGAAAAAAATACATGACTGGGCTGGGGTTGTGGCTCAGTGGTAGAGCGCTCCCCTAGCACAAGGCAAGGCCCTGGGTTCAGTCCTCAGCACCACATAAAAATAAATAAATAAGATCAAGGTATTTCTAGGAAAAAAATAAAAAGATACTTAAAAATGAAATGAATAACCCTGCTTGTGTCATCAGATTATAAAAACATTGAATGTTTTCTAGCATCTCTGAAGCCCCCAGCATGACTGGGTAACTATTTATTTGCTGAGTGTATGAGTTTGTTCTAATTCTAATGAATATTTTCTGTCATCTAATTGTATACCTGGGCCTGGCTTTTCCTCTGTTGCATTTTTGTTAATATTGAGCTTACAAAGACCTCTAAATTTCTTCTTAAAACAGTCTTTTGAATCTTTATCCATCATTTCTCTTTGATTTCCTTCTAAAATTTCACCTGTTTTCTTTTCTCTATATATATTTCTCTCAAATATTTTTTTTTCTTTGCCTCTTTATCTGCTTTGAATAATCTTCTTGATGTTTCCTTTAGTTTTCTGTGCTGGGATGGAACCCAGGCCCTCCCACAGGCTAAGCATATGTTCTACAAATGAAGTACATCTCCAGTCCCCCAGGACATTTTTTCTGTTTGCTTTCTTTTCTACTTGGACCATAGTAAACAAATACCAAAGTGTATTGTTCTTTCTAAAAAATTTGTATCTGAATATAATCTTCTTTTTTATCTTAGATAATGATTTAGAGGTTATAGTAATATTTAATATTAACATACTAAATATGGTTTTATAGTAACATACTAAATGTTTTATATTAACATACCAAAATTGGTATACACGGCTATAATAATTCTATATATGTTTTGAATATCAGTTCTTTATCCACCATATAAATTTAAAACATTTTTTCATATCACATTCTAATTTTATTGGAATGTTTTCATATAATGTTAGGCTGAAACAAATGAAAGGATCATATAATTTCTTTTATGTGATAAAACATAATATCTGATTAAAGAATGTTTAAATAGTTGTTATTTGACATACTTATTATGTACATTTTTGCAGATTGAGGACAGAAAAGAAGTTAAATAAATATAAATATGAAGAGCATGGTTTCAATGGAGATTTGAAAGCCAGTGAAATTGAAAGCCAAAAGGTAATTGTTTAGCCACTTTTAGGACCCAAATAAATTGATTTTGAAAAATAAAATTTCTCCATGCTTTGAGTATTGAAATGAAGATCTTTACAAATTTTTATAGACTTGATATCAATGAAAAATATATTTTTATGAAAGATCCATAGTGATGATTCTCTTATGTCATGAATCCTGGCTCATAATTTAAAGCCAAACACTTCACCATTACATGCCCCAAAATCATGAATACTAAATCATGATATAAAACTTTAGGTCACATATTTATTAAGATATAACTAACATACCATGAAACTCAGTCATTTAAATTGTATAATTCAATGACATGTATTCATACTTTCATGCAATCATCATCTTGATTGTAGAATATTTAGAATATAGAATATCACCCTAAAAATAAATCTCATACCCATATGTCATCCAACCTTAGCTTTCCCTATTCACCTATTCAGCCCTAAGGAAACACCAGTATACTTTGTTTCTATAGAAGTGGTACTTCATTGGAGTTTTCATTGGCTTTATAGCTCAGTACAGGCTATATGGAGTAAATAGTTCAACTCATCCAAAGAATACAGCACTTAAAATCAGGTAGTATTCAGTTTACTTATGAAAGACAAATAATAAAGTGATTTGAACTTCAAAATTTTAAAGACAAGATGCATGTTATGGAGAAGATTGTGCTACAACATAAAGATGAGATAGTCTTCACCAAATGAGATTGAATTAAGGTAAAAGACATATTACATTAAAATTGTTTACATTCAAAGGACACTACATTTGTTTCCCTACTGAAAAATTAAAATTATTCCATAATGTTCTCTTTACTTTTGCATTGATTAATGGAAAATGAAGATACATGCCAGAATGATAAATAAGTACTCAAAGCTGCCTCACTTAGAGTTCAATAGTTGAAATCAGATGAAATACCTGATTTTCTAACCTAGTGTTTGAAATTAAGTGGCTTCACTTTTATCACATTGTTTATTAGAAGCAAGTCATAGTAGTCTGTACTCTTGTCATAGAAACAGCCTGCATGTGCATCCAAGTAGTTTGCTCAACCTAGTTCCTCCTGAAGAACTCCCAAATCACCTTTGAATAATTTTAAGAAGGAAAGACATGAAATATTCATGGGAAAATAAACACCTAAGATCAAATGTAAATGTCTTGTGGCAAAAAAATGATGAGTATAAGAAATATGGTTTTTGAGACTCCTGGTGGTTTATTTTCTGAGTCATTAAAGGGACCAAATTCTCAGATTCTAGTATATAGCATATGTTATCGCAACTGAATGTGTGTCAAATATGGTAGGATTTTTAAAATTATTCTCAGCCTATTTCTTTCATTGCCAAATTACTTTATTCATGCATATTGATGAACATACAGCAAAATTGAAGAGTCCATCTTTAGTATCTTCATGTGAATAATAAATATCAATGTTTTTGTTAGGAGTTTTTATGTAGGAAAATGATTCAAGAGCAAGTTCAAAAACTAAAAGAAGATAAAAAGGAATTGGAGCAGGAGGTAGCAAAACTAAAAAGTCATATGGAAAGAAACATTGAAGGACAATTAGGAAAATATAAAAAAGAACTTGAAGAATATTTTAATAATGAATTACAAACATCCTTAAAACAAATCAATCTATTTTTACAGGTAAATTTATCTGCAATGTGCTTTAATTCCTTTCACTGAAAATTATGTTTTAGATGCATTATGTTATATTCTTCTTCTACCTCCCTTATAGCAATTTAATAGACTTTTAGAAGGAAGATGACATCTGTATTCCCTGTAAATATTTTCACATTAATAATTAATATAACTAAGTTGATTTTTCAGAATAAAAGCTTTTATTGGAGAATCATTTGATTTCTTAAGACTAGTTGACCTTAAACAAGACTATTAGGGAGAAAATTAAAATTGTTACATAGAAATTATAACACTTTTAGAGCTGGGGTTGTGACTCAGTGGTAGAGCACTTGCCTAGCATGTATGAGACACTGGATATGATCCTCAGCACCACATAAAAATAAATAAATTTTAAAAGGGCATTGTGTCTATCTACAACTAAAAATATATTTTTAAATTATAACACTTTCAAATTGTTCCTAGGTTATGCTGTTCAATTTTTTAATCATTTTTTTGAATCTATCATAAGATTCTTTGAATGTTCATCTCACATGAGAACTAAGAGTAATTCATGGCTGAGATGTAGCTCAGTGGTGAAATGCTTCCCTAGCCTGCTTGAGGACCTGAATTCCATCCTCAGTAACACACACATGCACACACACACACACACACACACACACAGATTTTTTTTTATATTTCAGATACAAAGATTTCACAGTTGATGATAAATATAATAAATTCCAGCATCTCATCTTTTTTTTCATGTAACTAACATTGCTCTCTGAATCACTGACTCAGATATAAAGGAAACTACTGTGCTGTGCAGCCACATCAATGTTTATAGCAACTCAATTCACAATAGCTAGTCTATGGAACCAATCCAGGTGTCCCTCAATAGATGAATGAATAAAGAAAATGTGGTATATATACTCAATGGAATATTACTCAGCTTTAAAGAAGAGTAAAATTATGGCATTTGCCAGTAAATGGTTGGAGTTGAGCTAAGCTCAACTAAGCTAAGCTAAATAAGCCAATCTAACAAAACCAAAGGCTGAATGTTTTCTCTAATATGTGGATGATAATTCACAATAAGGCAGAGGACACTAGGGAAGAATAGCATTACCTTAGATTAGGTATAGGGAAGTGATGGGGGTGGGGGGATGTAGGGACAGAAAAGATAGTAGAATGAAACAGACGTTATTACTGTATGTAAATAGGTGACTACATGACCAATATGATTCTGCAACATGTACACTCAGAAAAACGAGAAGTTATATCCCATCTATGTATGATATATCAAAGTGCATAAATGCATTCTGTCATGTATTACTAATTAAAACAAATTTAAATTTTTTAAAAAAAGAAATAAAAGAAACACATATGATAACTGTTGGGGTTATAATTATTTTTTAAATATTATTTTAATTTGCTTTAGAAAGAAACAGAACATCGAGATCATTTATTTGAGTTAAGAGAAACTCAAAGAAATGAGATGGAACTCAGAATTAAAGATCTGGAATCTGAAATCTCTCAAAGTAGAACCCAAAACAATTCTACCAAAACAGAACTGGAAAAATTCAAACAACTCTATCTAGAAGAACATGTACTTAGAAAATCATTGTCAAGTGAACTAAATGAGTAAGCCAAAATCTAGAATCATAGAAAGAATTGTACTTATTAATTTTTCTCTAAAGCATAATTTCTAGCAAAACAGGTTTATGAGATTACTAATAGGATGTGAATGCCAACTAAACAATATAATTTTTAAAATGATGCTGCTAAATGAATTTATCTTTAAATGTTAGCTCAGAATATTTTATATTACCTCCTTTTATGGCTTTCTTCCCCTTCAATATTCTCATGTAGTTAACTTGATCTATTATTCTTTCAGCAAATAGTTTTTGAAGCTTTATAACATATTTCTACTGTTATAAAATTTCTTATCAGCATTCCCTAATACAGAAATATTAACAAGTTTAACTATTTTCTATAAGAGTACAACTTCAATCTCAAGGTTCAAGTACTAATACTAATATTCTGGGCACATTCTGGCCCTTGGTGTATTAACTTGATTAGGATCATTGGTATTGTCACCAGAAGACACCAAGATATAAAGTGTGCTTCATGGGTTTTTCTACTCTACATAAAGGAATACTTATGATTCAAGGAATGATTGTTACTGGGGTGAAGGGAGATAGAATTCACAAAGTGCTTAAAAATATCCTTTGGATGGTATGAGTGGGGGTGTGGAAGATAGAAAGGACAGATCCACCTCTGATGTCTTGGTAATGATGTCTTAAGCTAACTGCCTTGGGACCTGCTTTCATTCTTCCCCCCCCCCTTTAATTATTTTGGACCACTACCTCAGACATCTCCTTGTCTCTTAGTGGTGGCTGCTCTAAATAGTCCTCATTGCTAGATGCTTAATTTCCTCCATGGATAGAATGTCCAGATGCTGAAAGCAAATGCCTAATATGTCTTTAAGGGAAGGCTTTTAAGTTGCTAAAATGGTTTGCTACAAGCAAGTATTTCTAGGTTTTTTTCTCAGTCTCATTTTAAATTGTACAAAATGCAGGAATACAACATGGTGTTATAATATATTTGTATATTATGAAGTGGCTATTATAGTCAAACAAATTAAATATCCATCATCTCAACAGTTCCTCTTTAAATGCAAGTGTTTCTAGTGGCATCCTTAAGAATCTTTTAAGATCCTTCAAGAAATCAGCAGGGTTCCCTATGAAATGATATGTCATAATAGCCATTTCCCTCTCACCTGCTTTGTTTAAATTACTTATTAAATAAGAATGCCCCTGGAAACATATGTACATCTTTAGAACAGTATAAAGCCTATGTTTGTATACACTATGCATGCTGACACATTATTGGTAAGACACTGTTTGATGGGAAATTCCATTTATAATTATGGAAAAATTTTTTAATGCGAGTCATTTTAGAGTCATTTAGAGGAAAATGAGATGCTAAGACTTTGCCTTTTACAGTCTTTGCAGAACCATTGAGATGCTAGAAGAAACCAATAACAGACTTCTGGTGATTCAGCAGAATAGCACTGGGAACTCAAGGCCTATTGGAGAGGGTCCTCTTGAAAGAAATCTTCATAGCAACTTGGGACTCAACAGAAATTTTATGCCAAGAGAAACGCCTATCTCATACCCACAATCTTCACATAAAACCTTGAAGAAATATCTAACTGAGGTTAGTTTATCAGCTTTTTCCCCTTATAGAATTTGTTTTTTCTTTTTAATTTGGTGAAATACTATGTTGTTTAATTGACCTATATATGCTAAATAAAGATCACAATGATCTGTATAGAAAGAGAGAGAGAGAGAGAGAGAGAGAGAGAGAGAGAGAGAGAAATGTCATTGTTTTTATTGTCCCTGGGCTCTTATTTACTTGTCCCATTTTTCAATAAATTAACTGATACGTCTTAGCTTTCTTTAAAAATCTCAATTTAAATTAGATTTTCCAAAATGAATATTATTGCCTGTAACTAACTGGATACTTTGAATTGCTTTGGCTTACCTTCCAAGTGATTTTACCTTGGGTGTACTTCATAATACTTTTCAAGCTTTCCTGCACCATCCCAAGAATACCACTCCTAATCATAGTGAATGTTTGATTAACAAATATTTCATCACATATGTATGTGTATAACTTAAAGGAATCTCAGATAAATTCATTTAGAAACTTAAAAAGTATAATACTCAAAAAGACTAATTAATTAATTTTAAAGAGTAATTTCTTTTTTAAGTAAAAATATTTTCATTTTCTTGAAGTGTATATCCTAATGGCTGATTCATTATAGCATCTTTATCTCAATGTTTGTAAAATAAGAATATTACTTATTACAATAGCTTTAAAAATAATTAGGCAAGTCCTTAGGGTATGGACTGAGGAGTGGGATAGCTGGGTCAAATGGTGGTTCCATTTCAATTTTTCTGAGGAATCTGCATACTTCTTTCCAGATTGGTGGCACCAATTTGCAGTGCCACCAACAATGTATGAGTATACCTTTTTCTCCACATTTTGCCAACACTTTTTATTGCTTGTATTCTTGATAACTGCCATTCTGATGGGAGTGAGATTAAGTCTTAGAGTAGTTTTCATTTGCATTTATCTAATTACTAGAGATGTTGAAGATTTTTTCATATATTTGTTGTTGTTTTTTTTTTTTTGGTTGATCCATTGTATATCTTCTTCTGTTAAGTTCCTTAGCCCATTTATTGTTTTTTTTATGTGTTTCTGTGTGTGTATTAAGTTTTTTGAATTCTTTATATATCCTGGAGATTAGTACTCTATCTGATGTACATGTAGTAAAGATGTTCTCCCACTCTTTGGGCATTTTCATCATGTTATTGATTGTTTTCTTTGCTGCAAAGAAGCTTTTTATTTTGAATCCATCTCATTTATTAACTTTATTTCTTGTGCTTTAGGAGTCTGGTTAAGGAAGTCAAGACCTAATCCAACAAGATGAAGTTTTGAGCCTAATTAGTTATATATGACAAGCAAAATTTAAATTTGATATTTAGTCTTTGGTCCACGAACACAGTTTAACTTATATTTATGTAGAACTTTCTTTTTTTATCATTAGGTTTTTTTCATACATGTCCTGTGCCTCTATTGTTGAATTTATGCCTATGTATTTCATTTTGGGGAATACTATTATTATAATTTTTAGAAATTTCAAAGTTACATTATTTTTTTCATAATTATTCAAAGTGAGTATAGTATTAGTAGTTTTTGTGCCTTTATATTAGTAGTTTCAATATTTATTTTGAAGATTCTTTAAGATTATCTAGGTAATCATGTCATTTGCAAATAGAGATTTCATTGTACTTCATCCAATTTCTCCAGTAGATAAATATCCTCTCTTCTCATGAGGAAAGTAGAGAGAATATAAATCACTGCATGGAAATTTGAGGCCAGGGAAATGAAGGTTTTCCTATCATTTAAATTCCTGCCTGAATTTAAACAGTAATTGAAATCAAGCACATATCTTTGTATATCCTAAGTAATGATTAGAAAGTTGGCCAAAAGTAGGCAAGATGGTAAAGAGAAATCTCTTTTTGTGTGTTTTAAATTTTGATATAAATAATCTACAATATGGATAATTCATTTATCAATTGATTTTGGAAAACAAATCTTATTTGGACAAAATAAACCATTTTGTAAGGAAAAATTTGCTTGCTTTATTCAAGTAAAGATTTTTTTTCTTTCAAGTTCTTTGCTCCGTTGTTTAAAATATGAGAGGGTTTTTTTTAAAAAAAAAAAAGAGTGTATTGCACTCCTTACTAACAAAAATAATATAATTTTTATTCCCTTCCCTTTTATTCATAACTTTAGAAAGTATAATTTATTAGAGAGCTTTTATGCCTCATGCTTTAAATATCATTGAGTTACATGACAGTTTTGCATATGCATTTTCTCAGAGCTATGTTTAAAAACCTTTGTCATGTTCCTGAATATGCAAGAAGTAACTACACAGAACTACATGCTTTAGTAAGAACAACTAAGGCCATTCCTGACCTGCCATCAGTTGGCTTTTGAACTCATGTAAGCTGTAATATCCCTAAGAATGTTTTGGCTCTTATGTAAAATTAGTGACATTGTGGCTTTCTTACTTTTCTAAACATTTTTGTTCAAAGAATATAAATTTTCTATTTAAAAACTTTTCATGAATCTGCATGATATAAAACAAATAGAAATTAGTGCTCTCTCTCTACAGGAATTATGGGGGCTGTGAGGGTGGAACTTTCTTATATCTGCATCATGCAGTGCCCCCTGTGGAAACATAGATTTCTGAGGACATGGTTTGAAAACTACCAGCTATGAGGGAATTCTTCTAATGAGCTTAAAGTTCATGGTACATTGGTCTACTGTTTTTATGATTTAGATATGAGGTGTCTCCCAGATCTTGTGTGAAACAATGCAAGAGTGTTTACAGGTGATTGGGTTTTCAAAGCCTTAACCTAATCAGTACATTAATCCACTAATAAGGATTAACTTGGTGCTAACCATAGACAGGTAGGTTATGGCTGGAGGAAGGTGGGTCTTTGGGATTGTGCCTTTGCAGTTTATATTTTGTCCTTGGCAAATGGAGTCTCAGCTTCCTGGTTCCCCGTTCTCAGCTGCTTCCCTCTACCATACCCTTCCACCATGATGTGTTGCCTCACTTTGAGCTCCAAAGGATGAACCCAGCTAACTATGGACTGAGATCTCTGAAAATATGAATCCCAGAATAAACTTTTCCTCTTTAAAATTGTTCTTGTCAGATCTTTGGTTACATCAAGAAAAAATAACTAAAACAAATGGGTATAATTTTTTCACCTTATATTTTTGAAAATTGAAAAGTATAAATTAAGTTACAACTTTACTGGCTTCTTAAGATTGGACTTCAAGATTCCTCCACCATCTGAAACACAGTGTCCACCCAGAAAAATATATAAAGGTTAACAAGGAAGGAGAAATGTTTTCTGGAAAATATGTCTTATTTCAGACTTTTGATTTGGTTATTGAGCATAAAATGAAAATTAGCAATTTATTAAGCTTTTTATTTCTTTTGGTAACATTTAGTTTCTCCTAAGTTGTTGCTTTAAACACTTTGAAAGCCTTTGGCAGCACTGTTATCTAACAGAATAGGACAGAGAGAGATTAATACCTCCAAGACATGTTTCTCACTTTTTTCTTCTGTAGTCTGTGCTGGAAAATGTTAAGCCATTTAACTGAGGGTAACAGTTCTGAATTTCTATTAATAGAAATAAGGAATATTTATGATTTAATGGATAAGTAAGAATTAAGTGAAATGGACTTTAAAAAACACATGCAGTGTTTGTCAGATTTCACTTGTCAGCTAAATCACTCCACCTCCCACCATCCAGGACAAACCTGGAACTTTTAGTACTCCACATAGTTAAGCTGTTATGTACGCTCTTCCAGGCCAGCCTGCTCACCCTCAGTGTTCTTAGTCTGCCCTCTATTCCTCTGAGCTGTCTTTTCTTTCTTGTTATCCCTTTCCCAAAAATAGTTTCTCTCAGCTCATTTATGCTGCCAAGTTTCTAGAGTCAGAGAAAGAATGGAAGATAATTCATGCAGGGGAATAGAGCAGAAGCAACTACTTCTACTATGTGTCTTTTAAGTGTGTGAGAAAAAAATAACCCTGACTGAAATTTATCATACCACAATATGAGTGGTAATAATAAGAGTTAAGATCTATTAAGCATATTAAGCATATGGGTAGGGAAGTAGCTTAGTGGCAGTGTATTCTTAGCATACAAGAGGCCCTCGATTCAATACCCAGCACTAAACAAAGTGGCAGAGGAGAAAAGGGCAGGAAATTTTATTCTATACAAAATTAAGAAGTATTTTAAGAAGGTATATCATTTTCAGCTAAGCAGAATCTATGTATTATGAAAGTATTTGGGGATGTGTTTATAAAAACATAACAAAATCTACCATTTATAGTAATAAATATAAAGAATAACTTTTTTGGGAAAGATAATAACATTACCTTGGTGTAGTTCCTTATTCGAGTCTTATAAAATGTGATTTATGTTCTAAATAGTGTTTATTGATGATAATGCACGATTTTTTCAAAAAAGGCTTCTCTCATCATCTGGTAATGAGTTCTTACTTTTACAAGGCTCATCTTTAATGTTATTCTCACAGAAATAGGATGTGATACTCAAAATATTGTAATATCTTTCAGTCAAAGAAATTTGCTTTTATACCTAAAATTTTTAAAGGCATTAGGTATCACCTTATCATTATCACCATGAATCATGTATTAAAGTCAGTGCACCTTGCTAAGAACCTGCTTGGGGCATTAGTAAGAGAATAGCTTTTATGCAAAACATTTAAGTAATACTCTTGGTGGGATACATTCAGATAGTTTGATATTTCATAATTAAATAGATAAGTATGATTAGTCAATAAAAATGTTTGGTCATCATCTAGACAACATAATATTTTAAATTTTTGCCAGAAGAATTTTCACCTCACATACATATTCTAGATTTTGTGATTAAAAATAAATAGCATAGAACATATGTTAAATTTTTAATTTTCTAAAAGTATATAATAGAAAATTTATTTTAAGGAAAAATCCATTGAATTGAAAAAAATTGATGAAACTTTTATAAAGGGCAGAGGTTTCTCAGAATCACAAAGTAATGCCTTCAGTATAAACTATGAATGGAATGGTTTAATCTTTGTATTAGTAAACTAAAACATCACTGTTCTAAAATTATGTATATTTAATAGATTGATATTAATTATACTGCTTATCAGATTAATCCAAACCACATTTACATGTGTTCTCTATTATTGATACAAAATAAGTAACAATTTTATATTATTTATATTATTATTTTGTAAGCAATCCCTACATTAGCTCTGCTTACAAGTCTTATTTAAAGTCCAAATATTTAAAGTTATATATCATTCACATGATAATGTTTCTTGTTTAACTTTAACATTATAAATAACATTTGATCTATTTCAGTTCCAGCAGAAATTACAAAACGTGGAAACACAAAGTAATGAAGGTACGTTGCCAAAATTTGTGTATCAAATATAGATGAACTGGTTTTTCAAATAAACAATAACTAATTATTTTCCTTATGTCAAAAGATGTTGAAAACACCCCTAATGAAGAACATACTTATTCCTCATTTATTCATGTTTCATATCTTTTAAAAATCTCAAAAGTATATGCTTCTCTTTTCTTAGTTCAACACTTTCTTTACTTCTGCCATCTCTGAAACTGTCAGGCTGCACACTGAAACTATTCTTGGAAAACAAAGGTCTCACCAACTTCTCAGATTTGGTGCCAAAAAGCTACTTAGGCAAGCATTTAGAATTCCTGACCTGTTATTGACAAATGCCCCTTTAAATCTACTGTCATTTTACATTGTAATGAGAATGATTTACCATAGGCTATCAGGAAAAGTTTCAAATTCCAAAACCTGGAAATTAAAAAAGCACAAATCAGTTTGATTCTTGACAGGTTATCCCACCTCATTTTTCTCTCTTATCCTATTCTGTCTCTTTTTTGTAACTTCTAGCCAAATTGGATTACTTGTAATTCCACATTTTCTTCCTTATCTCTCTTTGCATTGTACTTCTTCTCTCTTTCTAGTGTACTTTCTCCTTATCCTTCAGGTATCCATTTACAGATCGCCTCCACCAGAAAGACTGCAATATTTACAGTGACAAAGTCCCTTCCCTGTGTTCCTATAGTGTGCTATGTTTTATACCTGTCATAGTATCCATGACTCTGTATGTGAATTGCCAGTTGATGGGTTGGTGGGGAGGGTCACATCATGCAATTGTTGAAGGGTGGACACTATCACCTTCATATTGTCATTCCAGTGCTTGTCATAGTCCCTTAGCATACATTTGTTGGATAAATAAACAATGAGAAAACCAGAAGCTCTAATACTTGGCCCCAATGAAACTTAATTCTGGGTCAAGTATAATTGAATTATATTTAGTCACAAGTTGGTATTATAAACATACATATTTTTCATTTATTAACACTGATAAAAAAATTCTCAACTTACTGACCTTTATTTAGACAATTATGAAATCTTTCAGATAAGGAATGTAATATTTTCATTTTCTTTTAAGCTACTGCTGAATTACAATATGGACTATTTAGACCTGCACCCCCATGATCTACTAATAAGTCAAGTAGAAATCTCCAAAGGAGGACTCACAGGAAGATACACAGATTTTAAATATGTTCATATATATGTATGAATTGCAATGTAATATTTTATCCATAAGTCCATAATTTATAATTATATTAATTGTGTTGTTGAGTTCTATAGTTTCCTTGTTTAACTTTTGTTTGGAAGATCTGTCCAGTGGTGAGAGAGGTGTGTTGAAGTCTCCCATGATGATTGTATGGTGGTCTATCAGACTCTTGAACTTGAGAAGAGTTTGCTTGATGAACACTGCTGCACCATTATTTGGGGCATATATATTTATGATTGTTATGTCTTGTTGGTTTATGGTTCCCTTGAGCAGTATGAAGTGTCCTTCTTTATCCCTTTTGATTAGCTTTGGCTTGAAATCTATTTTATTAGATATGAGTATGGACACGCCTGCTTGTTTCCGCTGTCCATATGAGTGGTATGATTTTTCCCAACCTTTCACCTTCAGTCTATGGATATCTTTTTCTATCAGATGCGTCTCCTGTAGACAGCATATTGTTGGGTCTTGTTTTGTGATCCATTCTACTAGCCTGTGTCTCTTAATTGGTGAGTTTAAGCCATTGACATTTAGGGTTATTATTGAGATATGGTTTGTACTTCTATCCATATTTGTTTGTTGATGTTACTAAACCTGATTTGTTCTCCTCTTTGACTACTTTCCCCCCTTTACTGTCCTACCTCCCATTGTTGGTTTTCAATGTTATTTTCCATTTCCTCTTCCTGCAATGTTTTGCCAAGGATTTTTTGAAGAGATGGTTTTCTAGCTGCGAATTCTTTTAACTTTTGTTTATCATGGAAGGTTTTAATTTCATCTTCTAACCTGAAGCTTAATTTTGCCGGATACACGATTCTTGGTTGGAACCCATTTTCTTTCAGTGTTTGAAATATGTTATTCCAGGATCTTCTAGCTTTCAGAGTCTGTGTTGAGAGATCAGCTGTTATCCTGATTGGTTTACCCCTAAATGTAATCTGCTTCCTTTCCCTTGTAGCTTTTAAAATTCTTTCCTTATTCTGTATGTTGGACATCTTCACTATAATGTGTCTAGGTGTGGATCTCTTATGGTTTTGTACATTCGGCGTCCTGTAGGCTTCTAGGATTTGGGATTCTGTCTCATTCTTCAAGTCTGGGAAGTTTTCTCGTATTATTTCATTGAATAGGCTGTGTATTCCTCTGGTGTGGAGCTCTGTGCCTTCCTGTATCCCCATGACTCTTAAATTTGGTCTTTTGATATTGTCCCATATTTCTTGGATGTTCTGTTCATGATTTCTTAGCAGACTTGCTGAGCTGTCTATGTTCTTTTCCAGTTGAAATACTTTGTCTTCATTGTCTGATGTTCTCTCTTCTAAGTGATCTACTCTGCTGGTAGTATTCTCAATTGAGTTTTTAAGTTGGTTTATTTTTTCCTGCATTTCTAGTATTTCTATTTGTTTGTTTTTTATTTCCTCTATCTCCCTGTGAAATTGATCTTTTACTTCCTGGATTTGTTTGTCAATGTGATCTTTCATTATCTGATTTTGCTGTCTCATGTCTTCCTTGAGACTCCAGATCATCTGAAGCATGTATATCCTGATCTCTCTATCTGACATTCCATCTGTTGCACCTATTACCTCTTCTAAAGTTGAGTTGACCTGCATTGCCTGTGGTCCTTTCTTTCCTTGTCTTTTCATACTGCTGGCGTTTCTTTCTGCTTGGTGAAACTGTTGTGTTTTGAAATTTTCCCTCTATTTATTTATATTGCTCTTGTATAGTTGAATAATCACCCTTGCAGGGCATGTAGTGGCTGTGATCCTCCTCCAATTGGTGTGATCCGTCTACCACGCTGGCAGGCCCTAGGTCTGCTCTGCTGGTCGGTCAAAGGTCCGCCTACCCAGCAGGCACGAGGGGCACCTCTATCACTCCGCAGGTTGCTGGGCCTAACCTCCCGATGGGTCGAAGGTTCGCCTAGCTTGCAGGGGGCTGCTCCCGGAGCGAGAGCTAGGCCTCCCGGGGGAGCCCGGATGGTGGAGGCCGACTGCCGGTTCAGGCGGGGCGGGCCAAGCCGCACTGGGTGCTGGCGGCTTGCAAACGCGGCTGGTATCAGCAGGACTTAACTCCTGCACCCGCTGCGGGGGCACCTTTATCGCCGAGTAGCTGCGGTCGCGTGGTTGGGAACCGGGCGGGTGGGGCCGCTTCTCCCAGGGCAAGAGCTGGGCCTCCCGGGGGAGCCCGGATGGCGGAGGACTGCCGGTTCAGGCGGGGCAGGCCAAGCCGCTCCGGGATCCCGCGGGTTGCAAAGGTGGCTGGCGTCTGCAGGACTTAACTTCTGCACCCGCCACGTGGGCACCTTTATTGTCGAGTAGCTGTGGCTGCCTGGTTAGGAACCGGGCGGGTGGGGCCGATTTTCCCAGGGCGAGAGCTAGGGCTCCCGGGGGAGCCCGTATGGTGGAGGACTGCCGGTTCGGGCGGGGCGGGCCAAGCCGCTCAGGGATCCCGCGGGTTGCAAAGGCGGTTGGCGTCTGCAGGACTTAACTTCTGGACCCGCCGCCAGTTCAGGCGGGGCGGGCCAAGCCGCTCAGGGTTCCCGCGGGTTGCAAAGGCGGCTGGCGTCTGCAGGACTTAACTTCTGCACCCGCCACGTGGGCACCTTTATCTCCAAGTAGCTGAGGCCACCTGGTTAGAAACCGGGCGGGTGGGGCCGCTTTTCCCAGGGCGAGAGCTAGGCCTCCCGGGGGAGCCTGTATGGCGGAGGACTGGCGGTTCCGGCGGGGCGGGCCAAGCCGCTCAGGGATCCCGCGGGTTGCAAAGGTGGCTGGCGTCTGCAGGACTTAACTTCTGCACCCGCCACGAGGGCACCTTTATCTCCAAGTAGCTGAGGCCACCTGGTTAGAAACCGGGCGGGTGGGGCCGCTTCTCCCAGGGCGAGAGCTAGGCCTCCCGGGGGAGCCCGTATGGTGGAGGACTGGCGGTTCCGGCGGGGCGGGCCAAGCCGCTCAGGGATCCCGCGGGTTGCAAAGGCGGCTGGCGTCTGCAGGACTTAACTTCTGCACCCGCCACGTGGGCACCTTTATTGCCGAGTAGCTGTGGCTGCCTGGTTAGGAACCGGGCGGGTGGGGCCGCTTTTCCCAGGGCGAGAGCTAGGCCTCCCGGGGGAGCCCGTATGGCGGAGGACTGCCAGTTCGGGCGGGGCGGGCCAAGCCACTCAGAGTTCCCGGGGGTTGCAAAGGTGGCTGGCGTCTGCAGGACTTAACTTCTGCACCCGCCACGTGGGCACCTTTATCGCCGAGTAGCTGTGGCCGCCTGGTTAGGAAGCGGGCGGGTGGGGCCGCTTCTCCCAGGGCGAGAGCTAGGCCTCCAGGGGGAGCCGCCTGCCGGAGCGGCTGATGGTTGGGGGACTAGACCTCTGTGCCCGCGTGGTCTTCCAAGATCCACTTCTCTGGGGCAACCTGTCACTTCGAGTAAACCTACCAGTTCACGGCAGCTCTCCTCTTAAGGAAGTTATGCTAGAAGTTCCTCCGTAGCTAGGCTGCAGCTGTTTCGATGAGTCTTTCATATCCCGTTAAAGTGGAGACGTTGGAGTCGCTGCTTCCTCGCCGGCCGCCATGTTGGATCTCCAGTGAAAGTTATTTTAACTTTTTTATATGTCCGTATATTTATTGCATTATATTGTGATACTATTTTAAAGTAGTTATTTATTACTTACTTATTCATAAGTCCATAATTTATAATTATATTTTAATATTATATTTTAATTACTTCCTATTGAATATTGGACATGAAAACTTAATTGGAAGAAAATATTTTTGTAACATATGTCTGATGATAATCTATAGGACATTTTGCTATAAACTATGATTTTATTTTTGGATTGCTATATCATATTTTATTGTATATTCACACCATATTTTCTTCTTATCAATCCACTCATCCACTGATGGACATCTTGGTTAGTTCAATATGTTGGCTAATGTAAAAGTGACTGTGTTTTTTTAAAATTCAGGCAAAAATCCTAGAGCTAAGAAATAAAATAAACAAAGGGAAAAACAGAATATAATACACCAATATCAGAATATACAAAATACAGGAAGAGTTCAGTAGCTTCAAAAAATAGCCTCAAAGACAGGTTACTTGAAAATACACAAACAGGCAGAAATAATGAGAATGAAGAAGATTTCTACATCCAATAAACAGTTAAAATATTTTGCATTTCCAACATCATTGTAGACATCGTTTTACATTGTTTGTTTCATAAAGAATCATTGTAGTTCTTGTTATTTTTATTTGTTTTGTCTTTTAATCTTCCTTTATGAATAAGTGTTTACAGTTCATGATTACTGTGTTAGGGAGTTCTGAATATTGTGGACATTTACCCATAATTGTAGATTTTATACCTTTAGAGATTCTCATTGTACATATTGGCATCTTTTTCTTCTAGTTTGTCTCACAATGTACGTCTGTGTTCAATGAGTCTGTCGCCTTTTGTTCATCTGCAAATATCCTAATCTCTCCTTTATTTCTGAAGAGACACCATCAAAAGTCCAATCCCCCTGTCATTGGTGTCAACCAAAGACTCAATCATAACTGAAGGGACAGAAACTTTATTCAAATGAATGATAACAGAAAATGTTCCAAACCTAGAGAAAGATGCTAATATACAGACACGGGAAGTTCAAAGTTAAGCAATCAGGTTCACCCAATATAAGATTATATTGAAACTCTCAAAGGTCAAGGACAAAGAGAGGATCAACCAAGCAACAATAGAAGGAAGTAACATATAAAGGAGTTCAATACACCCATCCTAAGACTTATCTGCAGAAAAATCCAAAGGCAGCAGAAAGTGGAATCATATATTGAAGGTGCTGAGGGAAGAAAATTTAAAAAAAAAGAAAGCACCCAGAATACACAAAACCAGTCTTCAGAAACAAAGGAGAGGTAAGGCATTTTCGGAAGAACAAAAGGTGACAGACATTGAACACAGACCCACAGTATCCAAAAAAACACAGTAGTCGTGACTTATAAACCACTCATTCATAAAGAAAGAGAAAAAAGACAAAACAAAAGCAGTAACAGCTCTAATGCTTTTTAAGGGACAAACAATATAAAACAATGTTAATTATCATGTTGGAGATGCAAAATAATAACTGTTTCTTGGTATTCATAACTACGTCTTAAGTAGATTTTACAAATGAAAATTTAGTCTTTTTAATTTTGCATACTTAAACTATCTAACTGCTAGCTGTTTAAATAACAGCCAACAACTGAATTGCCATTAAAAGTTTGGTGGAATCAATCATGACTTTAATGACTTATTTGTGTTTTTCAAATTTTTATACTTTTTAAATTAGTTCATTATAGTTATACATAATATCAGGATTCCTGTTGATAGATTTCACACTTTCATGGAATGTCAGTTACTCCATTTAAGGTCCCAGTAGTTCCCTTTTCCCTCCCCTTCTCCTTCCCCATGTTTCCCTTACTCTACTCATCTGCCATCCATTTATTTAATGTTTTTAAAATTGTTCCCTTATAGGTGTACATCAAGTTGTAATTCACTTGGTGTATCCATGTGTACACACAATAATTTGTTCAATTTCATTCTGTAGTTTCTCCCTTTTCTAGTCCCTCCTCATTTCCACAGATCTCCCTTCTATTTTCATGAGATTGCCATTTTTATCCTTATTTTGCTCTAGCTTCCACATGTGAGAGAGCATGCTTGACCCTTGATTTTCTTATTCTGGCTTATTTCACTTGGCATGGTGTTCTCCAGTGCCATCCATTTACCAGCAAATGCCATAACTTCATTCTTCTTTATGGCTGAGTTAAAATCCACTGTGCACATACATCCCATCTTCTTTATTCATTCATCTGTTGATGGGCACTCAGGCTGGTTTCATAACTTGCAATTATAAATTGCACTGCTAATAAATAATCTTTGATGTGCTTTAAGATCTAATATCAGTGGTACAGCTGGGTCATATGGTGGTTCCATTCCTAGCCATTTAAAAAATCTCCATATGGATTATGAACTCCCCCTTTTACCCCGTATACAAATTGCTGTATCAAATCTCCACCAGAGCATTCTAAATCATGCCGTAATGTACCTTAAATGCAGATGTCTTTCCTTCTAAGCTGTGAATTCCTTCATAAAGGTCATCGATTTTAATAAAGTAATGCTGTAATAATCATAAAAAAAAAAATCTCCATATGGTTTTCCAAACTAGGTTGTAAAATTTGCAGTCAATAATTTAGGAGCGTACCTTTTGTCCACACCCTCACCAGAATTTGTTATTATATTTTTTAAGGTTGCCATTCTAAATGGAATGAGATAAAATCTCCAAGTAGTTTAGATTTGCATCTCCCTGAATGCTGGGGATGTTAAACATTTTTTTTCTTATGTGTGTTGATCATTTGTATTTCTTCTTTTGAGACATGTCTGTTTAGTACTTTTGACCATTTATTCAATGGGTTACTTCTTGTTGGTTATTCTTAATGTATTTTTTATTTTTTTTATTTCTTACATACATGACGATAGTGGAATGCATTACAATCATAATTATCTATTCACAACACAATTTTTCGTAACTCTGTATATAAAGTATGTTCATGCCAAATTATGCCATTATACATGAGCTCTCATTACTATTTTTTGCATTCCAATTCTTATATATAATATAATGTATAATGATGAGGGTCTCTTTCCACCATCCATGCTATTTTACTTCTCCCTCTGTTTCCCTCCCACCACTATTCCCTATCTAGAGGTAATCTTCCTCCCATGCTCTCCCTCCCAACCCCATTTTGAGTCACCCTCCTTATATCAGAGAAGACATTTGGCATTTGTTTTTTGGGGGATTGGCTAACTTCACTTAGCATAATCTTCTCTAATGCCATCCATTTACCTGCAAATGCCATGATCTTATTCTTTTTTATTGCTGAGTAATATTCCATTGTGTATAAATGCCACATTTTTTTATCCATTCACCCACTGAAGGACATCTAGATTGGCTCCACAGTTTAGCTATTGTGAATTGTGATCCTATAAACATTGATGTGGCTGTGTCCCTGTAGTATGCTGTTTTTAGGTCCTTTGGGTATAGTCTGAGAAGAGGAATAGCTGGGTTAAATGGTGGTTCTATTCCCAGCTTTCCAAGGAATCTCCATACTTCTTTCCAAATTGGCTTCACCAATTTGCAGTCCCACTAACAGTGTATGAGTGTACCTTTTTCCCCACATCCTCACCAACACTTATTGTCTGTCTTCATAATGGCTGCCACTCTTACTGGAGTGAGATGGTATCTTAGAGTAGTTTTAATTTGCATTTCTCTGATTGCTAGAGATGATGAGCATTTTTTAATATATTTGTTAATTAATTGTATATCCTTTTCTGAGAAGTGTCTGTTCAGGTCCTTGGCCCATTTATTGATTGGATTATTTGGGGTTTTTCGGTGTTTATCTTGTTGAGCTCTTTATATATCCTAGAGATTAGAGCTCTATCTGGTGTGTGAGGGGTGAAAATTTGTTCCCAGGATGTAGGCTCCCTATTCACCTCACATATTATTTCTTTTGCTGAGAAAAAAAAAAACTTTTTAGTTTGAATCCATCACATTTGTTGATTCTTAGCTTTAATTCTTGTGCTATAGGCGTCTTATTAAGGAAGTTGGGGCCTAGCCCAACGTGATGGAGATTAGGGCCTACTTTTTTCTTCTATTAGACACAGAGTCTCTGGTTTAATTCCTAGATCCTTGATTGATTTTGAGTTAACTTTTGTGCATGGTGAGATAAAGGGATTCAATTTCATTTTGTTGCATATGGATTTCCAGTTTTCCCAGCACAATTTGTTGAAGATGCTATGCTTTCTCCAGTGCATGGTTTGGGCACCTTTGTCTAATATGAGATAGTTGTAATTTTGTGGATTTGTCTCTGTGTCCTCTATTCTGTACCATTGGTCTACCAGCCTCTTTTGGTGCCAGTACCATGCTGTTTTTGTTATTTTTGCTCTGTAGTATAGTTTAAGGTCTGATATAGTGATGCCACCTGTTTCACTCTTCCTGCTTAGAATTGCTTTAGCTATTCTGGGTCTCTTTTTTTCCAGATGAATTGCTTTTTCTATTTCTATGAGGAATGCCATTGGGATTTTTATCAGAATTGCATTGAATCTGTATAGTGCTTTTGGTAGTATGGTCATTTTAATAATATTAATTCTGCCTATCCATGAGCAAGGTAGATCTTTCCATCTTCTAAGGACTTCTTCTATTTCACTCTTTAGTGTTCTATAGTTTTCATTGTATAGATCTTTCACCTCCTTTGTTAAGTTGATTCCCAAGTATTTTTTTTTTTTGAGGATATTGTGAATGGGGTAGTTTTCTTCATTTCCTTTTCAGAGGATTTGTCACTGATACACAGAAATGTCTTTGATTTATGGGTGTTGATTTTATATCCTGCCACTTTGCTGAATTCATTTACTAGTTCTAGAAGTTTCTTGGTAGAGTTTTTTTGGTTCTTCTAGGTATAGAATCATATCAACAAATAGTGCTAGTTTAAGTTCTTCTTTTCTTATAGTAATTCCTTTAATTTCTTTCATCTGTCCAATTGCGCTGGCCAGTGTTTCAAGAACTATGTTGAATAGAAGTGGTGAGAGAGGGCATCCCTGTCTTGTTCCAGATTTTACAGGGAATGCCTTCAATTTTTCTTGGTTTAGAATGATGCTGGCTTGAGGCTTAGTGTAGATAGCTTTTACAGTGTTGAGGTAAGTTCCTGTTATCCCTAGTTTTTCTAGTGTTTTGAACATAAAGGGGCACTGTATATTGTCAAATACTTTTTCTGCGTCTATTGAGATGATCATATGGTTCTTATCTTTAAGTCTACTGATGTGATGAATTTTTTTTATTGATTTCCACATGTTGAACCAACCCAGGGATGAATCCCATTGATCATGGTGCACTATCTTTTTGATATGATTTTGTATCCGATTTGCCAGAATTTTATTGAGGATTTTTGCATCTATATTCATTAGAGATATTGAGCTGAAGTTTTCTTAGTGTCATTTTTTTAAAAAAATTGTAGATTCTGTATATATTCTGTATTCCCTTTAGAAAAGTAATTGGCAAAGATTTTCCACTATTCTATTTTCAAATTCTTATTTCCTTTGCTATTGAAGCTTTTTAATTTGATGTCTTTCCACTTATCCATTCTTGGTTTTATTTCTTATGCTTTAGAAGTCTTCTTAAGTATGTCAGTGCCTATGTCAATACGTTGGAGTGTTGGGCCTACATTTTCTTCTAGCAATTGCTAAATTGTTGGTCTAATTCCTAGATCAGCTGAGTTTTGTGCAGGGTGAAAGAGGGATTTAGTTTTTTTTCTTTTATATATTGATATCCAGTTTACCCAGCACCATTTTTTAGAAGACTGCCTTTTCTCCTGCAAATACTTTGCTACTTTCTTTGAGGATCAGATAACTGTATCCATGTCAATTTTTCTCTGTCTTCTATTCTATTCCATTGGTCTTCTTTTCTGTTTTGATTATAATACCATACTGCTTTTTGTTACTACAGCTCTATGATTTCAGATCAGGTATTGCAACGCCTACAGTCTTGCTCTTACTGGTTTGACTACTCCAGGTATTTTATTCTTCCAGGTGGATTTTAGGACTGTTTTTCTATGTCTATGAAGAATGTCATGGGTATTTTAACGCAGGTAACACTTTTGTTAGTAGGGGCATTTTAACAATATTAATTTTGCCTATCCAAGAACATCAGAGATATTTCCGTCTTCTAAGATCTTTTTCAATTTCTTTTTTCAGTGTTCTGTAGTTTTCATTGTAGAGGTCTTTAATTTCATTCGTTAGGTTTATTTCCAAGTATTTTTTTGAGATAATTATGAATGGAATAGTTTTCTTGATTTATTTCTTTACAGATTCCTTATTGGAATGTGGGGAAGTGATTGATATTTGTATGTTGGTCTTATATTGTGCCACTTTACTGAATTAATTTATCCACTCTAGAAGTCTTCTGGTGAGGGGTTTTTTGTGGGGGGTTAGTCTTCTAGGTAAAGGATCATGTCATTCTCATAGGCATTTTTTTCTATTTGTATCCCTATAATATTCTTTCCTTGTCTAATTGCTCTAGCTAGAGTTTCAAGGAATACATTGAATGAGAGTAGTGAGAATGGCCAACCTTGTCTTATTCCTGATTTTAGTGAATTTGCTCATCAATGTTAAGAGTTGTTTGATTTTCCTGTGCTGTGTGATGATTTGCTAAGAGATGCTATGATGTATGTGAAGTCCCTGCCTTCCCCAAAGAGTATATAAAACTGCTGCAAGCCCTGGGCTTGGGGCCTCTCAGTGTCACCAGTTGCTGTGTGCACACCGAGCTAGCTCACAATAAACAACTCTTTGCTGCTTATATCAATCTTGGTCTCTGGTGGTCTTTTGGCGTCTCAAATTCAAGCATAACACCACATTCTGAATGCTGTGCTGTCTTGAAATTCCCTCCATTAGATTTATTGGTTCATCACCTTTAAATTTAGCCTTGCACAAAAGGACAAAATTTCTGAAAAAAAAAATCACCATAGTAGGAAAGATTCATTTTGGCTCAGTTTCAGAGGTATCAGTCTATGATTGACTGGTTCAAGGCAGAAACATAGACATGGACAAAAGACAAGTTATTTGCCAATTCCTGATTTCATTCCCATCAAACTTTATGAGTACAGTCTTTAAAGTCTGCATACCACTGGCATTGTATTTTTCCAAGATCACATCCAAATTGTCCATTAATTACTGCTTACATTCTAAATCTTCTCTAACTTGTATCTCCATTTTTTTCAAATTCACTCCACAAACCAGTCCTAATGGATATTGGAAAATATATTCAGATTTAGTCACAGAGATGACCTGATATTCCTATTACCAATTTTCTGTGTTAGTCAGATTTTCATCACAGGGACAATATCTGAAAAAAAAATCACCATAGTATAAAAGATTCATTTTGACTCAGTTTCAGAGGTGTCAGTCTATAGTTGACTGGTTCAAGGCAGAAATAAAGCAGAAGAGCACATCAAAAATGTTCTCACTTCATCATTGCCTTGAAAAGGGAGAGGGAAAGAAGAGAGTGTATAAGAAAGAAGGTGGGATAAAATATATTGTTCTAGCTCATGTCCCAAGGGAATTATGCCCTCTGTTATGGTTTAGACATGGTGTCCCCAAAGGCTCACATGTGAGGCAGTACAAGAAGGTTTGAAGGAGAAATTATTGGGTTATTGTCTTACCTAATCATAGAACTAATCCCTGATGGGATTGATGGAGTGGCAACTGGAAGCAAGTGGGATGTAGCTGGAGGAAGTGGTTCATTTGAGGCATGGCTATGGAGTATGTGTTTTGTATCTGGAGAGTGGATTTTCTCTCTCTGCTTCCTGATCACCATGTAAGCTGCCACACTCTTCCACCATGATGTCCTGCCTCACTTCAATCCCTGAGGAATGAAGCAGGTCTTCAATGGACTAAAACCTCTGAAACCCTGTGCCCCTAAATAAAGCTTTCATCCTCTAAAGTTGGTCTGGTCCAGACTTTCAGGCACAGCAATGAAAAAACTGACTAAAACATCCTCTCACTAGGACTCACCCTCTACAGTTTCTACTCCCTCCCCTAAATGCCTTCAAGTATGACTCCTTCAATGGATTACTCCATAGATGAAATTAGAACCCTTATAAAACAGTTGCTTTCCGAAACTCCCACCTCTGAACATTGCTGCATTGGAGACAAAGCCTTCTACACATGAGCTTCTAGGTAACATATTAGATCCAAATCATAATAGGTATATATATAAATATTTTGATACAGGGTATCACTATATTGTCCAGGCTGGTCTAGGACTACTGAAATCACATGATCCTACTACATCAGATTCCTGAATACTGAATACTGAATGTGCCACCACATTCGGTTATGTTATTGGTATTTTGATCATGTTTGCATTGGATCTGTGGATTTTTTTTATAGTATGACCATTTTTACAGTAATAATTCTCCCAATCCATGAACATATAGGTCTTTCCCCATCCTGATATCTGCTTCAATTTCTTTCTTTGATGTTTTATAATTTTCATTTTATATGTTTTGAAAATTTGTAGTTAGATTCATTCCAAGAAGTTTCTGTTAACAGGATTATTTTACTGATTTCTGTCTCAGCAAGTTCATTGTCAATATGTATAAAAACTACTGATTATGGTATTCTTATTTTGTGTCTTGCTCTGTTGCTGAATTTTCTTAGCAGTATTCATAGTCTTTGGTGGGTTCCTTAGAATTTTTTTGTTTTTGTTTTTCATACCAAGGATTGAACCCAGGAGCATTCAACCACTGAGCCACGTTCTAGCCCTTTTTTTTTTATCTTGAGACAGTGTCTTGTTAAGTTGCTTTGGGACTCACTAAGATGCCGAGGCTGGCTTTGAACTTGAAATCCTCCTGCCTCAGCCTCCCAAGACATTGATATTACAGGCACACCATGATGCCTAAAAGAATTTTCTATGCACAGAATCTTATCACTTTCTAACAAATAGATTGATTTACTCCTCTACAATTTTATGTGTTATTTCTTTTTCTTTCTTTTTTTTAAAAAAGAGAGAGAGAGAATTTTTTAATATTCATTTTTTTTTAGTTCTCAGCAGACACAACATCTTTGTTTGTATGTGGTGCTGAGGATCGAACCCTGGCCGCACGCATGCCAGGCGAGCGCGCTACCGCTGAGCCACATCCCCAGCCCTAATTTCAGAGTTTTATACCCAGCTTATTAAGGGAGGGGCTCAGAAGTTCACAGTCTGCAGAAGTTTATACAAAAAGCAGCTTTTTCTGTCACTCTTTTGGGAAAGTTAATACTTCAAGGACAACACCTGAGAAGGGGAGAGTTTCTTCTCTCCTTTCTTCCCCTGCCAGCTGTTACCATGGAGCCCAATTGGTATCTTCTCTTATCTTAAAAAATGTAGACATCTCTGTGAAGCCCAGCTCAAGGCCAGAAGCCTCATTAGCACATTTCTACAAATTACTATACTGGATACATTTGTGAAAAATTATTAAGGGGTGCCCAGCACCTGGAGTGCTGGTATCTTCCTGGCCAGTGGCCAAGCAAAACAGGGCAATAGGAAAATAGAAAATTTATCCATATTGAACTTTTTCTCAGAGACTCTTTGGCTGACAGTCCCAAAATCAGCCATGGTGAGAATTCCTGGAAAAGCCCAGTTAAGACTTTTTCTGTGGAGAGAGGATGCCACTTCATTACTGGGCCTTTAAGATATGGCAATACTGTATTGATCCTATAGGTAGTTTCTTGGGAAAGATCTTGGCTGAAAGGGCCACCAATATGCCTATCAAACAAAAACAGGATGTTTTACTGTAACAAATCTGATCTTTGAATAGTTTTCTGAATTATTGCATAATCTTGCAGTTGGAGTTGGCCTGTCAAAGGTAAAGTAAGTTAAAGAAATTCTGTAGGTACAAGCATTTATGCAATTTCATGAAAAAAACTCTGAACAGTCTGAAAATAAGTTCAGGGCACAAAAAGACACTGCCTCTAACACATATCTATAGCAGGACATGAGAAGAAAGGGTTTAAAAATTTAAATCCTGTCAATTCTGGCAGTCCCAACACTGTTTCCCAACCTGGCCCCAGGCAGCTACAAATTATCCTGCTGTGGGTCAGAGACACAGTACCTGAGCTGAGAAAACAAAATCCCAGTATGGAGAAATGGGCAAAGAGGACTTGGCCTCTTCCCTGCTTTTCAGCCCCTTTTGTGCCCATGGGAATAAAACCGAAGTTTGACAATAGAACTCAGTTCACCACTTATGCTGGTGGCTGTTGTCTATGTGGACTGAGGGCCTTGCTGATTCCTTTCTCACAGGTTCAATGAACAAAAGCCATGGATGGTGGCAGAGAAAAAAGAAAGAAAGAAAAAAGTAAGATTTGTTTGAATAAAAAAAAGATAGTGTCTTCATGGTGCAAGGAGGAACCTGACAGAGGATTTATTCCTCTTGGGTGTGCTATTCTGGCAACTTATGGCTTCTGGATAAAAGCATTGATCAGAGTTTATATTGAATACATATTTTTTTAGAGGAGGAAAAGTTTATTTTGGCTTATGATTTAAGAGGTTCAGACCATGGTCAGCAGGCTCCATTACTCAGGGCTTAAGGTAAGGTAGAACATCACAGCAGAAGGGCATAGCGGAGGAAAATTCCTCAGCTCAAGGCCCAGGGTGGCCAGGAAACAGAGAGAAAGAGGGAGGAGCCAGGGACAAAAATGTATAATCCTCAAACCACATCCTTAGTAACCTACCTCCTCTAGCCACACCACACCTGCCTTAGGCTAACCAGTAACTGAAGTTACGTAGTAAAGAAGTATTTTCAAATTAGTAATCCATCAAATGAATTAACCCACGGATTATGTGACAGTTCTTAAAATCTAATCATTTCAACTCCTGTATTAACATACGAGTTTGGGGGATAGCTCATCCAAACCACAACATTCCACCTTTGGGTTCCCAAAACTCATGTCCATTTCATAATGCAAAATGCATGTGGTCCATTTTCAAGAGTCCCCATAGTCTTAACAGCTCCAGTTTTGCCCAAAAGTCCAAGTCCAAACTCTCATCTGAGGCTCAAGGCAAACTTTTGATTGTGAGCCCCTGTAAAGATCAAAGGCAAGTTGCATATATCTAATATATATTGGCACACAGTAAGCATTCCCATTCCAAAAGGAAGAAATGGGGGCATAGAAAAAAGTGATGGGCCCAACACAAGACCAAAATCCAGCTAGGCAAACAAGTCCTGTAGCTCCATGTTCTGTATTCAGTGTGCATAAGGGCAAAATATAATCTTCAAAGGGCTTGTGCAGCTCCACCCCTATGGCCTTGCCAGTTGCAGTCCAAATGGCCTTTCTCTTAAGCTGGCTCTGTCCACAACCAGCCTCTTTCCCCAGCAGATGTTCCATGTTGTTGACATCTCTTAATCCAGAGTGTTTGCAGTGCATCTTTGGCTTCCTTCTCAGAGCCTTGTGCATTGATCTTTCAGGGGCTGCCTGCAGGGATTCTGACCTGCTGCACTTTCCCTGGCCTCCCAGGCCTTTCTCTGAAATTTCGGTGTAAACTTCCCATACCCCTTAATTCCAGCGTCCTGCATCCATGCAGAACTAGCACCATGTGAATGATGCTGAGGTCTGAAGTCAGCTCAAGTTGTAGCCTGGCCCCCTTAGACCATTACTGCAGTGACCTCTGAATGCCTGGACAATCAAACACAGTGAAATGAATCCTGGGGAAACTTTCTAGACAACCCTATGCAAGCATAGGTCCAAGGTCTCTCAGACAAGTTTTCACTTCTACACCCTTAAGCCTGCAATGGGTGTGGTTTTGCTGACTCCTGAGATGCCCCCAGGGTATCTTTCCTTTGTCTCAGCAAAGTACTTAACTTCTCTTTATTGATGACCATCTTTACAGTAAATTCCTTGGCCCCAATTTTATCTAGATTCTTTGACCAACAAAGTTTTTCAAGTCTCTCTGCTTCCAATTCTCACAGTAAACCTAGCTAAAGTCTGCCAGCAACACCCAGGCCACCCAGGCCTGAATGCTGTGCTTCTTTGAAATTTCTTCCACCAAATTATTAGTCCATTACCTTTAAATTCACCTTCACAGAAAGTGTAAGGACATGGGCAAAATGTAGACAAGTTCTTTGCTGGAATGTAACATGAATATTCTCTAGTCTGATTCCGATTCCCAATAGAGTCCCCATTCCCCTCTGAAAACTCATGAGTACAGTCTTTACTGGCCACATTTCTAACAGCATTCTGGTCTTCTAAGCTCCCACCAGAATTGCCCATTAAGCTCTGCCTAGAACACTCTATGGCTTCTTCAGCCCATATCTGTAGGAACGACTGAAAAGCTCCGTAAACTCAACAAGCTGAAACAATCTTTTACCTGTCTGAGATTTTATTAGCAGGAGTAGAGGCCAGTCGCAGAAGAGAAGGGGGTGGAGAGAGAGGAAGAGGGGGGAGAGAGAGAGGGAGAGAGAGAGAGAGAGAGAGAGAGAGAGAGAGAGAGAGAGAGAGAGAGAGAAGAAGAAGAAGAGAAGAGAAGAGAGAGGGAGAGAGGGGGAGAGAGAGAGAGAAAGGAGGAAGGGGAGGAGAGAGAGGAGAGGGGGAGGAGAGAGAGGAGAGGAGGAAGAGAGAGGAGAGGGGGAAGAGAGAGAGCCTGAATACATATTTTTAAAGTGTTGGGGCTAATGGTTGAAATCTATGTTGTACAGGTATTGGTTTGGCCTATGCCTTTTTAGTCCTTGAGTCTGAATTTTTTTAGTAATCTTCATTTAAATCTATCACCACATTTCCATTTTCCCACTGCTCTGGGAGAAATTAGTTAAATGGAATATTTTACCTCATGTGGTGGGCTATACATTTGCAAAAAAAACTTAATTGGGACCTATTATGCTGGTGGCCTCACCATTAACTATCCTATCTTACTTAGTGGATAAAGGCTGCCAGACACACAGGACATAGCAATAGATTCCAGTACTGTTAGCTTTAACCTGAAGACAAACTGATCTCCTCTTTTAAGATCTAACAGGATACCCCTTTTGGCAAGGGGACACTTCCTGTGGGTTAAGCCTTTCCTATTGCCCACAGAGCTAAAATAAAAGGGCCTTCTGGGGTTCCTATGTATGAGGTGCCTGTGGCTTTTTGCTGCTTATTTCTGTAGAGATCCCTAACAGTCTCTGTATGGTCAATATGGCCTTCATTAGACAAAGTGCCTGAACATGTTAAAAAAAAAAAAAAAAAAAGTCTGAGTACAAGTGGCACTGAAAATTTCCCTTAAAGTTGATGATATTGTGATAATGATAAGGGAAATATATCAAGCTAAACAATATTCTGTGCTCCAACCCTTCAATGCAACCTAGGAGAAAGAAGATTAAGACACAGTTTTTGTATAGGCCAGATTGTCCAATCCCTCTCCTGGGATAAAATTTTTTTGTGTAAACTAAATGTACAGATAGCATTCTCACCCAAAATGCAACAACCTAATTTGCAAGTGCCTCATATTAGACCAGGACGCAAGAAAAGACCACTGACTCCAATTAAAATCAAATTAAAGCAAGCTTATTACTTAGACCGGCCAGGCTGCCTCTCCCTCCCAAAACTGCAGGAACATGACAGCCACAGCAGCTTTCCTGCAGCCCAGCTTTATAGCCCAAAAAGTTACACAAAGAGGGCTTACGGATAACAGAACTCTGACAAGCATCACACTAATGGTAGTTTACATTTTTTGCTGGACCCAACATCAGAATTTACGAGGACCATTAGAGCCTCAGAGAGGGTCCTTGTCTGGCCAGGGAAGGCCAATATTTATGAGGTGTCACTAAAGGTTCAGAGAGGGCTGCTATCTGGTCAGAGAGCCAGGCATGGGTGAGTTCAAGGCACAGGCAGGCATTCCAAGCAGGTTCAGAATTTGCAGTAATTTATAGTAAAGCTGAAATTATCTTTTCATGGCTTTGTGGCGAGATGAATCCCAATTTTAAGAAAAGATCAGGTTCGGTCTATCACCTCACAGGAAAAGAAAATCTCCTACTATCGTGGAGATCTACTAAAAGTAAGACCGTTTGGTCCAAAGGAAATCCAAGAAAGATGATCAATGTTATCTTAACTAAGATTTTGTTTAAAGGGCAAATAACTTGCCCCAGGAAGAAAATATATATATATATATATATATATATATATATATATATATATATATATATATATATATATTTCCTTAATAAGATATATTCCATGCTTGTATATTTTATCAAAATGGATTTCACTGTCATGTAAAACTAAAAAAGAACAAATAAAATAAAACAGAGGCATTAGTGGGGATCCATTCTCTTCTGGACAAATTTGTAAAACATGACTTGAGTCAGTTTTGCCAAACAACCTAAATATATGTGACTAGAGATATGTATATATCTGAAAACTTAGGAGAAGACTTTACAAAGCTGGTGTTCTCCAAACTAAAATTGTCTGGAGTGGTAATATGTTTTAGACTTATGTAAAATTAGCAAATTTACCTGGGAATTTATTAATGTCATTTAATGTTCTATAACTGGAGAAAGGTAAACTTTTATCAATAAAGTATAAACAGAATTTTGTGTTACTCTTTACATGGGATGAGGATTTAACCATAATTTTGGAAGATAGTTAGGAAAGTCTGATTTGTTTAAGTTAAAAGCTCTCTTAGCCTTTCTGTTTGATTCATGTTCCAGATAGAATATTTATTATATTAACTGATATTCAGATAAATTCAGAGAGTCATATGAGCACTTTGTGAAAATTATTTTACTTTCTAATTTATTATGCCTTTTTAGTCATAAAAGAAGGAGGCAAAATCAGATTCAAAAATAAAGCACTTTACTCAAGATTTGTCAATATCCCTGCCTCACCTGAGAGAAGGGCCCTGCTCGGTGTTATGATGACTCTAAAGTAAGCCAGAATCAAGAACATTTAATGTTATGTTCAAAAGATAGGATTTTGTTGTAAGGATTACTGTGATTTCAAAATAAACAAGAAATATAATACATAATTAAAGGTTTGGTATTATAAAAATTTTGTTTCTTGGAGTAAAGATATTACTGAATAAATAAAACTGAATATGTTTTTGTTCTTGTTAATTTCATTTTATATTTTTCTTATAAGACTTTGTAACTATGCCTGTTAGTGTTTTGCAGAACTGCTGATTCTGATAGAATGACCTGAGTTAATTGGAGATTAAAAAGCCATCGCCTTTAGAGCAAATAGAATACAAAGCTGACTTCCAGTATTAATACTGACCCCAATTAAATAGAAGAGGCAACTCTAAAATTATAGATCTTGAAGTTAAAACCCAGTACTCCTACTTTAAGGCTGGTGAAACTGACCCATTGGATGTCTAAAACCAAGAACTTGGAGGGCAAAGTCAAGAAAGTAAAAGGACCAAGGAAAAAGTAGCCTTGGCCCTTTCCCTCTAAGCTCAGACAGAATCCGTGGAACAACAAGACCCCTGTAAGAGTCCTGCAACTCTAGTGAGTCACCTGACCTACCAATTAGGGGATCATGAGGACCCTAGAAAACAGAGAGCTGACAAGTATACGTTCTACAAAGAAGAAAGCCTTTGAGGGAGGAAGATGTCCTGATAATTCCAAGGGAAGCCACATGTGGTCAGTAAGACTATGACCAACCCTGGAAGATGGCACAACTAGTGGAAGAAAAACTAAAGAAGCCAAAAGGCTTCTCACAAGTTCCCAAGAGTGATCCCTAACAAATATCAGCTAACTATAAAAATTGATAAGCAAAAGGCCAATTTTAGCCAATGTGATTTTAAACACTTGGCAGGAGAATGTAACAAAAACATAGCCATACATGGATATTTTAAAGATAAGACAATGATTCCTTTACTTGAGATGTACATTTGCATTAGTTCTCCCAGAAGTAAGTAAAATTGGGAGGTCATAAAGAAGGATTTTTTAATACAGGAGTGTCTGATAAATATCACAAAAAGCTCTGTAAAAATCACAGGTTCAGGGTCTGGGGATAGAGGTCAGTTGGTAAAGTGCTTACCTTGCATGCAAAGGCCTTGGGTTCAAATCCCAGCACCACAGGAAAAAAAGAAAGAAAGAAAGAAAAGAATCACAGGTTTGTTCTGAGTAAATCTGGGACATGTTTGTGTTTTGTTTGTTGTTTCTTTTGGGTTTTTTTGTGTTTTGCTTTTTGCTGGTATGAATGATTATTATAAGCTGCTGCTCAGACTCCTGGAGTTCACAATTTATCACTTCTAGTCAGGTGATTTGGTTTTAATCAAAACCTGGAAAGAAGACAAGTTTCAACTGAGCTGAAAAGGATCTTACCAAGTGCTCCTGATCACTGGGATAGCTATCTAAACTTCTAAAAGGGGAGAATTCATTACCATGGGTAGTTTCCACCTCAAAAAGTTAACATGCATAGGATGGATGGCAATACCAAAAGGTACAAGAATAAAATGTATAAAAAGAAAAAGGGGGGCTTGTGATAGAAACAGAAATAGAAATTTCAGTCAATTTTCAGAATATAGTATTTAACCTTAATTGGGTTGTCAGATCCAATCATAGCCATTTTGAGATCCAATTGCTGCCATTTTAACTCTAGCCCTTCCCTTTGTCTATCTCAATTTTAAAATTAGCCAATCACTTAGATTGTGACTCTGAGTTCCTCCTATCAGAGCAAGAGACAGTGTTGTGGATAAAAAGAGGAGACTGCCCACTTGTGATGGTTAATTTGAATTGTCAACTTGACTGGATTAGGAGATACCAATGACTAAGAGGCTTCTGCATATGTCAATGAGAGTGTGTCTAGGAATGATTGGCATGCTGAATAATATCCCATTGTGTGTATATATACCAAAGTTTCCCTATCCACTCATTTACTGAAGGGTGTGTGGGTTGGTTCCACAATTTAGCTATTGAAAATTGTGCTGCTACAGACATTTATGCCTAACGCATCACTATTATAGGCTATTTTTAAGTCCTTTGGGTAGAAACCCAGAAGTGGGATAGTTGGGTCAAATGGTGGTTCCATTCCAAGTTTTCTAAGGAATCTTCATACTGCTTTCCAGATTTGTTGCTCCAATTTGCAGTTCCATCTGCAATGTGTGAGTGTGCTTTTTTCCCCACATCCTCAACAACACTTATTGTTGTTTGTATTCTTAATAGCTGCCATTCTGACTGGAGTGAGATGAAATCTTATAGTAGTTTTGATTTGCATTCCTCTAAATGCTAGATATATTGAACATTTTTTTCATATTTTTGTTGACTGATTGTATAACATCTTCTGGGAAGTGTTTGTTCAGTTCTTTGGCCCATTTATTGATTGGATTATTTGGGGGTTTTGGTATTATGTTTTTGAGTTCTTTATATATCCTAGAGATTAGTGCTCTATCTGATGTAATACAGTAAAAATTTGCTCGCATTCTGTAGGCTCTCTCTTCATCTCACTGATTGTTTCTTTTGCTGAGAAGAAGCTTTTCAGTTTGAATCCATCTCATTTGATTCTTGATTTTATTTCTTGTGCTATAGGAATCTTGTTAAGGAAGTCGGGGCCTAATCCAACATGATGAAGATTTGGACCTACTTTTTATTCTATTAAAAGCAGGGTCTCTGGTCTAATTCCTAGGTCCTTGATCCACTATGAGTTGAGTTTTATGCATGAGATAGGGGCTTAATATCATTTTGCTGCATATGGATTTCCAGTTTTCCCTGCAACATTTGTTGAAGAGGCTACCTTTTCTCCAATATATGTTTCTGGCACCTTTGTCTAGTATGAGATAACTATATTTATGGGGTTTGTCTCTGTGTCCTCTATTCTGTATCACTGTACAAGTCTATTTTGATGCCAATACCATCCCATTTTTGTTACTATTGCTCTGTATTATAGTTTAAGGTCTAGAATGGTGATGCTGTTGTGGTGTAAACTAATCAACAAAATCAGTAAGAGGGTAAGTTATAGGTTGTAGATTAGTAAAAAATATAGACTATAGATATAAGATTTTGATAAGTGAGATAAGACAATTATAAAGCAAGAACTCTCATAGATAGGCCTAAGACTCCATTTTGCTGCCTTCTATAAAAACTATTATAGGAGCTATTTCTGAGAAACTGAAATGAAAGCTGTCTTCTTATAAAAATTGATTTTCTGTACTTTGTACCCCACAAAATGTATTCAGCTCAAGTTATAGTGGTGGTCATGGTGAGCTACATCCTGGGTTTGAGTACATTTATAGGTCTACTTGACTTTAAAATAGATTATCACCCCAGCTCAGCTGAAACTCAGGATATGGTTGTCTAACACTTGTTTGTACTAGAGATGCAATTAAGCTAACTGCCTTTTTTTTTTTTTTTTTAGCTCCTGTAACTTGCTTGCTTGCTTGATGCTGAGAAAAGTCCCCCCCCCCCCCCCCCCCGCCCAAGTTGTGTGTTTTTTCATCCTTAAATTTTCAAGAACAGGCCAGGAAACTGCTGTTCTCCCACAGAGCATCGGTCTCTATGGGAGGGAGACAGTCCCTGGCCAGGTAAATAAAGCTCTCTTTTGTTTGAATTAGGACTTAGAGTGTTTTCTGAGGCAGCTCCCCATAACAATGCTACCTGCTTCACTTTTCTTGCTATGGATTGCTTTGGCTATCCTGGTTCTCTTATGTTTCCAGATAAATTTCATGATTGTTTTTTCTATTTATATGAGGAATGTCATTGGGATTTTGATCAGAATTGTATTAAATCTGTACAGTGCTTTTGGTAGTTTGTTCATTTTAACAATATTAATTCTGCCTATCCAAGAACAAGGGAGATATTTTCATCATCTAAGGTCTTCTTTAATTTCTTTCCTTAGCATTCTGTAGTTTTCATTGTAGAGGTCTTTCACCTCCAAGAATATTTCTTTACCAGACAAAATACTTTTTCATCCAGAAACATTTCTTTTACCTTCTAATTTTCTGTATAAAATATATTTCCATACCTACAACTTTCTTTTATCTTTTCTAGTTTGGGACCTTTTTTTAAATTCATATTTTGAGATAATCCTTATGAATGTTATCTGTGCATTTAGTTAACACAACAAATTTTATCCCAGGAGAGGGATAATACAATCTGGCATACACAAAAACTGTGTCTTAATCTTTTCCTTCCCAGGTGGCATTCAAGGGGTTGGAACACAGGATACTTTTGAGGCTGACCAGTCCACCTTATCATTACAATGATGCCATCTACTTTATATGAGTTCCTAACTGTCTGTTGTACACAGAGTCTTCTTTGGGGCAATTTTCTTACACTGGACATATCAATATGCAATGGGGAAGGTCATTTTTATCCTTTTCTTTAGGCTTCCATGAAGATCTTTGTAATTTACAGAGGCTACCTACAAAACAAGGTTGGTCTGTCTTTTTATTTTCTGGGTGCAGTTATTTGTTCTGCCAGACTCCCTAGGCCTTTAGTTTGATGATATACTGTTATAATAAGAGTTGTTCTGCTCCAGTGATGAATCAGATCCAGTAAGATCTTTAAAGGAGAGTCTATTCCTGTTCCCAAGGAACAGGACAATGCTGGAACCTACTTCCACATCCTCTGTGGACAGAATCCTCTACCCTCATGGTCAGAAGGGGCTAGAAGGTAGGGTAGAGGCCCATTTTTCTTTTGCTCTTTTTCTATATCCCAGGAAATTTTTTTTTTCTGGGATTTTTTTTATTCCAGTTAAGAGCTAGTGTAAGGGGCTGTCAGGCGCGGCGCGCGCGGAGGACCGGGTGGGAGGGCCGGTAGGACTGAGGCCGGGAGGCCGTGGTGGCGGGCACGCAGCTCGGCGGGAGGCAGGCGCCCAGAGAAGCGGCTGGGGCCCGCGCGACCAGGGCGCCGTCCCAAGGCAATGCTGCCAGGCCTCGGTCCTGGGCTGTCCGCGCTCCCCATGAAAAACCAGCTCCAAGGCCCCCCAGCGCGGGTGCACAGATCGACTTAGGGGGAGGAGGCGGCGGCGTCTGGAGGCACCCGGGAGGGGTCGGAGCCGGGTGCGGGGTCTTGGTCCAGCACAGGCACCGCGACAGGCGCGGAGACGGGAGCGGGGCCATGCCCTGCAGGAGCGCCGAGTGGCTGCAGGAGGAGCTGGAGGCGAGCGGAGGCGAGTCCCTTCTGTTTCGGGATTGCCGACCCCAAGAGCTCTTGAGTCGTCGCACATTGAGAAGGCCCTCAACCTGGCCATCCCGGGCCTCATGCTGCGCCGCCTGCGCAAGGGCAACCTGCCCATTCGCTCCATCATCCCCAACCACGACAAGGAGCGCTTTGCCACGCGTTGCAAAGCGGCCACTGTGCTGCTCTACAAGGAGGCCACAGCCGAGTGGCAACCCTGAGCCCGGTGCTCGGGGCTCCGGGCTCGGACTGCTCCTGCAGAAGCTATGCGACGACGGCTGCCAGGCCTACTACCTCCAAGGTGGTTTCAACAAGTTCCAGACAGTACTCGGATCATGGTGAGACCAATGTGGACAGCTCGTCCTCGCTCAGCGGGTCGCCGCCCACCTCGCGATGGGCCTGGGGGGTGGGGGGCTGCGCATTAGCTCTGACTGCTCCGATGGAGAGTCAGACCAAGAACTGCCCAGCAGAGCCACCGAATCGGATGGCAGTCCTGTGCCAGCCAGCCAGCCAGCCTTACCCGTTCAGATCCTGAACCAGCAACCGGGCTTTGTTTATATTGCAAATAAATATTTTTTCTTAAAAAAAAAAAAAAAGAGCTTGTGTACTTGACCACAGTGAGATGATCTGGAAATGCCTGGGGCCAGGCTGAGAAACAGTACTTGAAGTGCCTGCACTGGACTTAAAAGATTTAAATTTTTTTAACCCTTTCTTCTGGCTTTTGCTACCTTACACACCTAGAGGCAGTGCCGTTTGGTACCTTCGACTTCCTGGCAGTTCAGCTCCCTTATCATGCAACTGCATAAATGAATGTGCATACAGAATCTCTTTCATATACTTTACCCCTGAAAGACCACCTTCAACATCAAGATTGTATAATAATCCAGAAAAACAATTCAAAGGCCAGATTGTGTTATAAACCATCTTTCTCTTTGACAGGCTTAAACCTATAGGTGGCTTATTCAGCCAAGATCTCTCCACTCTCAGAGGGGCCTGGGCTGTAGCTCAGTGGTGCAGTCTGGCTGGGCACAAAATCACCGGGAGGTCACAGCCACTTGTAGGTTCAAACAGGAACTACTTTATTGCCCGAACCAACAGGAACTCTCTAGAACTCCATGGAAACTCTGCAAGAACTCAAAAGTAGCGGGCACCCGAGGTAGCAGGAGCTGACTTATTGTCGGACAGCAGAGGTTTATATATACAACTGAATACACAGCTTGTTTCAATTTAGCATCATCCAGTTACAGTAATCATTATCTTAATAATTATACACAGCTTAACTTAATTATCATCATCTTAATGGCTTGCTGGCATTACTTCTCAACCACTCCTGGCAAAATGCCAGGCGCCATCTTGACCTGGTTGTGGCTCTCAACAGTAGAGCACTTGCCTTGAGCATCTGAGGTACTGGGTTCCATCCTCAGCACCACAAAATAAATAAATAAAGATATTGTACCAACTACAACTAAAAATATGTTTAAAACAGAGGGGGACCAGGGGAGGGAGAGGGAGACAGACTACCAGTAAGATCAATTCAGCATGCCCCATGTCTTAAAGGACCAGTAACAGTTTAAAAAAAAAAAAAAAAAAGATGAGAGGATCAGAGGATCACTGAAACCACAGCTGAGAGATGGGAATTTAAAACAGACAGACATGCACATATAAATATTTTCCATATACTTTATCTTTGATAGAACAACTACAAATGCAAGATTGTATAATAATCCAAAATGCTATTTAAAAGGCAGATAGCTGTGGCCAGAGTTAAAGTGGGTCTGGCTTGGTTTAAATTCTGCTATGACTTCTATAGCCAAATATTTGGGGGTATTTGCCTTGCTCTGAGTTCTGATGTGAATTTCTCTTTCCAAGATTGCTAATGAAGGAATAAAGTTTTTTTTAAAGTAGTTTTAAAATAAATAAATAAATAAAGACTAGCAACAGACACAAACAAAAACACAGAGACAACCATAGAGGATTCCCAAAACTATGGCCGACAGACAGAAACTTTTAAAATGGACCAGATCAGAGTAACATCCCCTATATTCCCTATTCCCACTTAACTATGACTTCTACATCAGTAGAACTACAGATGTCCTTACACAGAAAGACAAGACATTCTTGCAAAGGAGAACCAGAGGTGTAGAAGCAAGGGTCTCTGTGTGCATGTGGGAGGGGGGAGATTACCAGATGGCTAAAGTGACAAACCTTACTTCATTCAGTTTTCTTTTTTTCAAAGTGGACCAAGGGAGAGTAGCAGATAGTTCCCCATAGTAAAAGAGCTTTGGCAGTTGCTGGAACAATTCCTCTGTCCCTCCCTTTACTCACAGGAATAGATTCTCTAGTTCAACCCAAGGAAAATTCACCCAGCTTCTACCTTTTCAGCAGTTGGATCTCAACAAATTAATCTTGCATCATTAGCATGGAAGTAGGATTTCTTGGAGTGCCAGTGCTGCACAAGAAAGCCAGAGTGAGGGCTCCTCTCAGGTCCCTTCTAAGTTGCCAATTTGTTTACAAAAACTCAGTCCTTGTTCCTATGCCAATCCAATAAAAGGACCCAGTTTTAAGAAAAAGGAAAAAAAAAAGTTTTATTGCTTTGCTACCAAAGGAGAAACACAGGGGAATCCTGTCCAGTGGCTATGATTCTTCCCATTAGGGGGAAAAGAGTGTTTTTTTGTTGTTATTATTGTTGTTTGTTTTTTATTGTTTTTTATATATAACAGCAGAATGCATTACAATTTATAATAAATATGTAGAGCACAATTTTTTGTATCTCTGGTTGTACACCATTTGTGTTCACCATACATGTACTTTGGATAATGATATCCATCTCAATCCACCATCATTTTTTTTTTAAAGAGAGAGAGAGAAAATTTTAATATTTATTTTTCAGTTTTCAGCGGACACAACATCTTTGTTTGTATGTGGTGCTGAGGATAGAACCCGGGCCACACGCATGCTAGGCGAGCGCGCTACCACTTGAGCCACATCCCCAGCCCTCCACCATCACTTCTAACCTCATGCCCCCTCCCTTCCCCTCCTACCCCTCTGCCCTATCTAGAGTTTGTCTATTTCTCCCATGCTCCTTCTCCCTACCCCACTATTAATCAGCTCTTATATCAGAGAAAACATTCCGCATTTGGTTTTTTTGGATTGGCTAACTTCACTTAGCAATATCTTCTCCAACTCCAACCATTTACCTGCAAATGCCATGATTTTTTTCTCTTGTATTGCTGAGTAATATTCCATTGTGTATATAAAAAAGAGCGTTTTCAAAGAGATCATTCAAAAGCTACATTCCAGTTGTGCCCTGATTGGGATGGGGGGGTGTGTGTCAAAATTCACTTGCTAATTTGAGAGAAGGAGAAGATAAAACACATTCAAAATAAGTCTCAGTGGCAGAGCATCAAGTACAATATTCAAAGCATGATGCAGACCATTATTATATCTTATGTCTCAAATATATTAAAATATATCCATCTCCTAAGGCATTTATCATTTCATTATCTAAAACCACCAAATTTGTTTCTCTTTTAGGTTACTAGGGATTGAACCCAAGGACACTTTACTACTGATCTCAGCCCCAGCCCTTTTGACTTTTTACTTTTGAGAGAGGGTCTCAACTATTGCCCATGCTGGCCTCAAACTTATGATCCTCGTAACCTCAGCTTCCTGAGTCGGTAGGAGTACAGATGCATAGCACATACTGGGCTAATTTTTTTCATGAGATTTATTTTCTTGAATTCCTAGAGGGAAATATGATTTATGTAGTTTTTCTAATTTTCCATGGACTTCTCTCCTGTGACACACAATAGTTTGTTTCTGAAGACTTCCTGGCTCTGTCCTTCTCCCCACTTTTGTAGGGTCACCTCTCTCTTGACCATTACTGTGACTGTATCCTGCATTGAGTCTGTCCATCAGCAGAAGGAGGACATTATGACAGCTCAGAGGGAGCTGTCTCACCAAAATCTAGTTATTCCCTTTCAGTGGTGTATACTTTCTGATTTGTTTAGCTTTAAAGTTATTTTTTATTATATGTGCATTTTAAATTATTTCATCTCTGATTACTTTATTTCTACTTTTTTATGTCTAAGTATTTTACTCTGATAACTAAAATTTAGGTTATAATTACTTACATTATTCATGAACTATCTTTGTTTTTGTGTTATTTATATTTGAATCGTTTGACTTGAGTCATTCAATTTCTTTTCATTGATATTTATTTATTAATAGTACTAAAAATGGATCCCAGGGGCTCTTTACACTTGAGCTACCTTCCCAACCCCCTACATCTCTACATTCCCAGCCCCCTACATCTCCTTCTCCTTTCCTCCTTTTCTTATTCCTCCTCCTCATCTTCTTCCGCTAACAGGTCCTTGCTAAGTAGCTGACTCTGATCTTGAACTTGTAAGGCTCCTGCCTCAATCTCCCAAATCACTAAGATTACAGATGATGTCTGGCATCTTTGCAACTCTTAAGCCACCTTCTCTCTACTGTTTCCCCCTCCCTTGTCCCTAGGGGTGGCAAAAATCACTGTTGCTGTTGCTTATACCAAACTCCTGTTTTGGGCTTTCTCCTGCCCTTATACCCAACCATACCCGGATAATTAGTTCTTTTTTTCTTTCTTTCATTCTTTTTCACAATACTGGAGATAGAAACCAGGAAAACTCTACAACTGAGCAACATCTTCAGCTCTTGTTTTTTGTTTTTTTTTTTTTTTTTTTTGAGATAGGGTGTCCATAAATTGCCAAGTCTGTCCTCAACTTGTGATCCTCCTCTTTTAGCCTCCCAAGTTGCTGGGATTACAAGCGTGTATCACTGCATCTAGTTGAATATTGGTTCATTTGCAAATAAGTACTCTGAAAACATAACAACTTAAGTGTATTGGCTCCAAAGCCATACCTTATAATATCCATATAAAGTCATGATGACATTCCTTTTTCATCTGTATTAATCCTAGTATTCTCCCAATTTATTACACTGTTAATTTCAATGACATTTTTCATATGTAATATTTTGACTTGTTTCTTCTTGTGTTTTTTCTTTGTCTTAGATCTTATTGCTAATAATGTTTTTCTATATTCATAAGGATATTTATTCTGCTTATTAAAGATGTGTTGTCTTTGTCAGCACAATACAGTTTCTGTGATATTTCCCATGCAATCATACTTCTGAGGTGGGTAGTGATTGAGGTACATGTGTACATGTTCACCTGGTTGGCAGCTACTCTTTTTCTCAGTCTGGTAACATGGCTTTTTTTTTTTTTTTTTTAAAGATTTTTTTTTTTAGAGAGAGAGAGGGAGAGAGAATTTTTTTAAAGATAGAGTGAGAGAGGGAGAGAGAGAGAGAGAATTTTTAATATTTATTTTTTAGTTCTCGGCGGACACAACATCTTTGTTGGTATGTGGTGCTGAGGATCGAACCCGGGCCACACGCATGCCAGGCGAGCGCGCTACCGCTTGAGCCACATCCCCAGCCCGAGGTAACATGGCTTTTAAAAGGCTAAAGTCCTGAGGAGCTGAAGGGGAGGGCCCCAGGCACCAAGGCACTACCCTTCCCTTCTCCTGTACCCTGTTATCTGCTGGGCAACTTCAATAATCAAGGCTTTAAATTAAAACCTTGGAAGAGAGACTGAGCATGCAGGTCAGTGGTAGGACAATTGCTTAGCATATGTGAGGCCTTGGGTTCCATCCCTAACAACAAACACACACACACACACACACACACACACACACATACACACACACACACCTTAGAAGAAATCATAGTGGGAAGTAAGAGTGGAATAGGAGAACAGCCTTCTTGAGGCCCATCCTCCACTGCCCTACTCTCACCCCAGCAATGTGGTGAGCCGTTTCTGTGAACTGTGGCCGCCATTACAAGATGGCGTTGGTTTCCCCTGTAGTCTGTGACAAACAACTCCTTATCAGAATGAGTTGGCACGCTGTGACTTGGCACCCTATGAGAAAAGTCCACGTGGCAGTTGTGCATTGGGGCTTTATCTGCTTTATTAAGGCTGGGGCACACGGGAGGAGTGTTCGAGAGAGAAACAAGCTAAAAGACATGTCTAAACAAAGGCCTGAATAAACTGCTGAAGGAAGAATCCTGTGTTGTGTTTCCTTTGCTGGCGAGGGGTCGCGGCACAGCAACAGCCATCTCTAAGTTCTGATTTGGGTGAGTTTCTGCAGTCCACATTTTCTTCTCTCCTCCACAGCTCATCCAGGCTTGATTTTAGAGAGAGGGCCAGCAGCATATAGGAAGGCCTGAAAGCCTCCAATGTTGAGTTTGGTGAAGGTTATGCAAGGGAAACCCCTAGACCCTGGCTCACCACGCTGACCTCCATCTTAGTATATGGGAACCTCCCTTTCAACCAACCAGAGGGATTCCTACACTGCACAGGGGGCAGGGCAGCTGATGCCTCTAAAATGTGGCCTCCAAGGGAAAGTCAGACAGGGCCTGTGGCCTCTGGGATGACCTGCCCTAGTGGGAAGAACAAACTCTTGTGGTCTTTTTTCAGATCTTGGTGTGAAATCCTCCTCAGGTTACTACCTACGTGACCTCAGACAAGTAACTGAACTATCCTAGGCATTGAGTTCCAGATCTGTAAAAATAGATTGCACCTGGCTAATAGAAGTGAGTGCTGAGGTGCATCCCAGGTAGCGGGGAGTGGGGCTAAAGCTGTGATCCAGTAGGTCTGCAAAGAACACTAGGTGTGGGAGCCTGCCTGCACTGTTAGAGGAGGCCTGAAGGACAAGGCTGAAGTTTGTGTGTGGGTGAACACCAGGCCAGGCGGCATGAGCCACCCTGGGTGGAAGATAAGTGGCAATGGGAACTGTGGGTGGCCAGTGCTCCAGGGGCCAGCTGAGTGCTAGGCCAGCAAGTCCTGGGCCTTCTAAGCCTCAAACACACAAGCTGAAGCAAGCCCAGAGGCACTGGGGCCCAGGCTGATGCAGATATGGGGAGGGGGAGGTGGTGGGTACAGGGGCAACAGGGCTCCCAAGATTGCTGACCCAAGACACAGACCTCAGGGCCCTTTGCCCTTTACTTGAAACTTCTCCAGAAGAGCCTCTGTGACCTGGGGGCCTGGAAGACACTTGCTCATACTCAATGGGGGCAAATCATCCAACGCCAGGATCATGAGAACTTCCCCCACATACTGAGGTTCCAACCCCTGCACTGTGGCTCCTTCTAGAAAACCACATACCCTTGAGGGCAAGACTGGGGCCTGAAGACAGTGACAAAACTCGCATATGGCCAGCCCAGTCCCCTGGGTGTCCCCTCACCTGTCCCTTCCTAGGGAGGAGTGAGGCCTTCTGCCACTAAGCAGTTGAAGCCCAGCAGGGCCTGAGGTATGGCACTGACAGGTTCGAAACAGGAGCCAGAAGTTCCTTGGGTTGTTTTTATTTCATCAGGCCTGGGCCTTAGATGGACAGGACAGCCCAGAGATGGAAGCATGGAAGGACAGTGCAGAGCTCAGCCAGGGGCCTTGTGGAGGAAAGCTGGGCGTGGACGTGCTGTGAGCCTGTCACTGAGCACTGACCAAACTCAGCCACAGCAGGAGGAACTGAGCAGACAGCAGCACAGTCATCCTGGGCTTCAGGACAGTTTCACTAGATACATCAGTGGACAGAGCAGGTGCTTTTTCATCAGGAGGAGCCTTTCCAGGATCGGGCGCAGGATTCTCCTTCTTGTGCTTCTTAATCCAGCTGGCAAAGTAGCTGACATTGGTGAAGACACTGGGACCAACAGGGGATTGACATATGTGGCTCCAGCTGGTCAGTCCAAACAGGTACCAAACACCTTCCAGCGGGCAGACAAAGGGACCCCCAGAATCTCCCTGAGGAGAGAGACAAAGGACATGGGTAGTGGGACCAACACAGAGGGACAAGCATTGCCCAGGACAGAGAGGACAAGGTGGACACAAGGGGTCTCCACTGTCTGAATAGTGTTCATCAGAACCATGGGGAAATTTTTAAAAATCCAGGTACAGGAGAAACCTCCTGGATCAATATCTCCAGGCCAGGACCCTAGAGACCCATTCCACAGCTGGCACTCACAGACCTATGAGAAGGCACTGGGGGATGCTAGGAGCCACAAGTGTGCCCTCCACCTTTTCATCCACATAGGAGATGGCTTTGAGGTCCATGGGGTGGCTGGGTGGCTGGCCTGGAGGCCTGGCCCAGGGACTTTGGTAAAATCCTCTGTCCAGCAAGGCATCTAGGCCTTTGTCTTTAACTTGATAAGGTCTCTAGTTTGAATTCCTTGACTGAGCTTCTTGAGAAAATGCCAAGCTGTTGGATGTGCTGAGGGGGGAAAAGAAGTGCTGCTAGGCTCAGCTGGAACCACAGGAAGCTCCAGGGTCTCCAGAAGAATGCTGGCTACCATAAATATGCCAGGCCCCCAGAAGGGAAGATCCCTGGTGTCACAGGTGAGATGGCTTTATCTCAAAAAAACAGAAGCTCAAAGAAACATATTGCCCTCCAGCCGTCTGTTGAATAATACCCCCTGGGGAGTCTGTATGCAAGCAGTGCTTGTTGGGACAAGTCCACTTGTCCACACCTGCACATATAACATGTGGAAAGGGGACCACGCAGGCAACAGGAAGAGTCCCAGAAGGTCTGCACTAACTGGACCATCAGAGAGCTTCTCTGAGGAGACTGGAGGAGCAGTGAGGCCTGAGTGTGGTTGGAGACAGGCAAGGACATGGAAATTCTCAGCAGGGAGGTGTGCAGATTCTGAAAGGATGTTCTGGGGCTGCTGGGGCCAGACCAGCAGCAGGGCTCTGGAACTGGTCAGGATATAGCTGTGGAAGAAGGGGGGGCAGTGTCTGGTGGGAAATGGTCAGCACACAGGATTTTCCATGTCGGATCCCCTCTTTATCCAGGTTCAAATGCAAGGCAAGAACAGCACTGACCACTGAGAAGAGGTTGGGTCTTGGTGTCCAGAGGAGGGTGAAGAGTGCAGGTGAGAAAGGAGGGGCCTCCTGTGACAGACAGAAGTGAGGATCCAAATCAAAAGAGCAAGAAAGAGCATATGCAAAAATGCCAGAGGTGAGGCCTGCTGAGAAGTGAGGACTGAGTAGCAGGAGGAGGTTGTGGGGTCAGGAAGTGAGCATGTGAGAATACTTCTGAGCTGCAGGGCCAGCCAGGAAATAGCAAGAGCAAGAGGGAAAGTGCAAGAGAGGAAGGGGAGGCTGCAGGACAATACCTGGGGGGCCATAGCTCTCAAGGAGGTCAGAGACTCTCCAAACTTAGCTATGACCATGGATCCTTAAAGTGTTGTCCACTTCCTCTCTGGGCTTTAGTTTCCCCACCATTAAACAGAAAGATTACACAGAGCAAACATTCATAATTCATGCATCCAATGTTGGACTCATATCCACAATATATAAAGAGCTTCTATGAATCAATACAAAACAGATGACCCCCCCATAGTTGGAAGGGACACACTTCACCAAAAAAGGCAATAACAGATTTTTTAAAGTTCGCAATAAACATATTAAAAAATATTTATCTTCATTAGTTACCAGATAAATGCAGATTAAAAATCACATACAGGGGCTGTAGTGGTTACAGCAATTGCCAAGCATGGGTGAGGCACTAGGTTCAATCCTCAGCACCACATAAAAATAAATGAATAAAATAAAGGCATTGTGTCCATCTACAACTAAAAAAAAAATAAAAAATAAAAAAGATCACACTCAATGGTTAAAATGAAAACAGTGTATGATCCAAAGCAATGGCAGCAACAGGAAGCAAACTGAACCCTCATTTACTGCTGGTGGGAATGTAAAGGGATACAACCAGCCTGGAAAGCTGGAATATCCACAAGAGAAGAACGAATGCATACATACCTCATGACGTAACGGTTCCACTGCCAGCACGACCCCCAATCAAAATGTGAACTTAAAGCACACACACACAAGACACTAGGATGTTCACAGCAATGACATTCACAAAGACCCCGAATGAAAACTGTCCATTCTCTGAACATAAAAATGGAAAAGTAAAATTGTGCACTTCCACAGTCGGTTGGATAAATGTCACACACATAGTATTGAGTAAATGAAACCAGGCAAAAGCCGAGGTTCTACATGTGGTATTCAGCTGAAGTCCAAACGCAAACCCATGGTGCTTGAAGCCAGAAAGGGGTCATTCTGGGGGAGTTAGTGACAGACACCAAGAGTAGGACCCTTTGGGTGCCAGTATGTGAATATATCCATCTCTAAATGTCATCAAACAATACAAGTTATATCTCCTCTTCTGTCCATGCTATATTCTGACCTTTTTTCACAGACACAAAGAAAACGGATGGGATAGAGTGGTGCCTAGGGGCTCTAGGTACAAAGAAGACATAGATGGAGGGACACAGCACAGCAGTCAAGAGGTGGCCAAGCTCAGCTGGAGAGTCTAAGCTGGTCTTACTTACTCGGCAGATGGACCTTTCATTTATATAGTCCCCAGCACACAGTGCGTCCTCGTGTACGCCAGGAGGTTTGGGGCCAGCGTCAGCAGGGTTGGGAGGTCTGTAAAAGGAGTCACAGACGTCACTGGGTACAAGCTTGAGCTCTGCCTCCTGAAGTTGCATGGGAGGTGGCAGGAATTCTGTGGGAAAGAATTCAAACATGAAGTGCTAACCAAAGCGAAACCAACTCTCTCTCCAGCCTGTCAGTGGACGCAGGGTGCTCACGTTCTTCAGTTATCATCCCCCAGCCACTTATCCAGCAGGTCGTTGCAGAGTCCGGCTTTGTGGAGCTGTCTGGGAGACAGGCAGGCAGAATGTGGGAGCTGAACTTCACAGGCTGGTGCAGCTGCATCAAGGTGATGTCACTCCCTAAAAAATGGTGCTTGTCGAAGTCTGGGTGGACAATGACCTTGTACACTGTCATCTGCATGCTTACGTTACTGGGATTGCTCAGTTGGTTGTACCCTAGCAGGATCCGGTAGTCAGCTGGGTTCTGGGACCTGTTGGGGGCAGATCCTCTGAGTGCTGCACAGGCACCCTGGCCTAACCACCCACCCACCTGGCAGACAACCAGACCTCACCCCATCATTTCAGAGTACCATGCCCACATAGTACTTCCTAATACTGTGATAGCCCTTCTCTTGAGGTGAGTTTGATTCTGATTACAGCCTTAGGACATCAGACCTTTGAAGGCTTTTAACAGCTTTTCTAGCATGCTACAGAATTCAAGGAGCAGAGAATCTTATTGCTGGAAGAAACATTTGTCCCATTTTCATCCCTGATCAAACCCTCTTATGGCCCAACGGACTTCTCAAAGTCCCCACTTCCCAGGCCAGCATGACCCCTCCCTCCAATCCTCACATCATCCTCTCTACAAGCTGGCTGGCTCCTAACCTGGGCACCGGCACTCGACAAGTCGTAGTGAAGGAAAAGGAGGAATACATGGAAACTTCCTGTTTTTGAAACCCTAGTGACCTTCCAGCCCACATGACACACTTGTGTGGTGCCCCTACCCAGACTCTTCATGCCTGGATCCTTCTCTCCAAAAGACCCTCCAGTTCCATGCTTTCACTCTGGATGGAACCATGGTGTCCCCCCTGACATGTCCTTAGGGTCTACTGTGGAAGTTGGGATTGTGTCTCGCTTTCAAGGTGGGTCTTGCATCTCCACATCTCCCATGTGGGCTTGGTACTCCTAGGTGTTGAATATAATAATGGAACCCAGTTGGGATCTCACAGTCAGCCTCTCCTACAGCTCTGACTTCTGGGATGAACTGTGGTGTCCTCCTTTTTTCTCTCTGGTCACAGAGTGAGTCAGCCTCCTGATGATCTGCCTCACTCTCTCAAGGCAGAAACTATTTACTTATCCCTTATACTGGTCTAGGGGATGGTGGTGCCCTCACCTCTTCCTAGGTATATCACTACAGGAGCAGCAGGAACCCCTAGTGTAGGTTAAACAGGGTCCCAGGACAACTCCAGAGAGGAATGTAGTGCAATATGCAGGTTGCTAGGACCTGGGCCCAAGACTCCACAGTAAGTGTGCCCTGGATAGCTTGTGGAGAGCCCTGGATAGCTTGTGGAGAGCCCTGGCTAGAGGAGGCAAGACATCTGTCTATGCGAGATAAACCCAATCCACCTGCCCTGGGAAACAGGGACCTGGGACTAGCATTCTGACTAACACCTGGAGCCTGTTCTACACATATGGCCAGGGACAAGGACACAGTCACTACCATTTGCACAAGAGTTAACTAAGGCCTGATGACATCTGCTGACACTGTCTAGGGGTAGTCAGGACACAGACTACAAAGTCCACCCTGAGAGGGATGAGATTTTTATCCCTAGTGTTTATGGAAAAATAAAAAGTAGAGGTGGTCATTTTGGAACTAAAATCTGTTCCCCAGTATTTGTTGATAATCACAACCAGAGTAAATTATTTTCCAAGTAGCATCATCTTGGTGGGTTTACTAAAATGCAAAGGGGTGGGGGGGAGTGCAGGGCATCCTTAGGGTGTGAGATGAAGTCCAAGACTTCTGCCTGGAAGAAGCACACAGACAAGCAGGGATGGCATTCCCAGTAGAGGGCAGGGCACATTGGGCCAAAGGTAGGGCAATAGCACAGGGACACCTGATGGCATCAAACTATCCTAGAATAAAACCTAGATATGGAAATATGGACATCTTCGTTCTTCTATCCTGCCCACCTTGTGCCTCCCTCCCGCAGTCCCTTCCTAGTGGCTGGGGCCCCACAGAGGGAAATTGCACCTTTGGAAGCAGTGGGCTGCAGAGGCCACCCAGTTGCTGTCAATGAGGGCAGCTCCACAGATAAATTTGCCTCTGAGAAGTAGAGCAGCCTGCCATGGCCACCGTTCAGGTCCTGCCCTCTTTCCACCAAAGATCTTCGGGGATAATTTGTTCCTGCCACATACTGTGGAGACAACTCCAGCTATGAGGCACCTACATTCACAACATCAGCCCTCGGTGCCCCCAAATATAATAGTAAGAGGACCTCAGGGACATCCCCTCTTCTCATTTGCTAAGTAGGAATACCCAAGGCCCAGGATGAAGTGACATGGCCCTTGTGACCCAGCAATTTTTACATTGAGTGGGGGGTGGGGGGATAGGGGGGCACATGTCAGCATGAAGCTGCCTGTCATGGGAAGAATCCCCACAGAGCAGAGGTCAGGGAGGAAGGACTTCTCAGACCTTCCCTTACCTAAGGAACACAGCCCTATTTGAAGACAGTAGCTGTGAGTCCCCACCTTGGCTTGATAAAGAGCCCGTGTGGGTACCCCACCTAGACAAATTCATGCAGGACCTTGGCCCTTAAATTGAGATGTCATACACTGGGGAAAATCCAACAGGGGAAAGGGGGCACACTTTGTGTATCCCCCCTCCCCAGGCCTTCTCAGTCCCCCTCTCACTGCCCCCTTTCCTCAATCCAAAGGCCTCCTAATTGCCAACACTAGCCCCTAGAGCTAGACTTAGCCTGGCTCTGGTCATCCTGGAAAATGGCAGGGCCGGGCGGAACGTGAAACTGGCTGCCAAGTGACTGGGCGCGCCCCTCTGAGTCCGCCCCTGGCCTTTGTCCATTTACTCTGCGACAGGTTGGGCTCGGTGTCCTGAGCTTGCAGTGCAGGGAAGCACAGGCAGTACATGAGGGCAGTCAGCCCCCAGGCCCCCGACCAGCCTAGGCCTGATTTTTTGGCCCCGGCACCAGCCATTCGGCTGGTCCACTTCCGTGTACCGCACTGAGCTGACTGTGCGCGTGACCGATCACGTGCCCCTGGCAAACCGCAGTTGCTGGCAAACTGTCTTGGTCAGTCCAGGCTTTCTAGGGACAGACCTTACCCATGGTTGCCCCACACGGAGTGGCAAGCCAAATGTGCCAGAGCCCCAGGTTTGCAGGGGATGGTCATCACCGAGAACCCTCAGATTGATGGAAGAGACCGGGTATCATAGGGCCTCTCCCTCTCACCTCAAGTGACACATGTTCCTTTCAAATGAGAAATACATTTTACTACAACCCAAAGTTTTCAAGAGTCTGTCTTATCCTATTGTAATGTCCACTCACCAAAAGACCTAATCCAAACCTAGAAATCATCATCTCATCAGTTCAAAGTCCATGGTCTCATCATCAAAATCCTCTAAAGCAGTGTAGATGAGTTTCCCCAGCAGTAATCTGTTAGATACAGCTCTTGAGTACAATTTTGGGAGTAGAGAATACTGGAGATTGAACCCAGGAGCAGTTTACCATCCAGCTACATCCTCAGCGCCCCCCCCCCCTTTTTTATTGAGGCAGGGTTTTACTAAGTTGCATAGGGCCTCAAACTTCTCCTGTCTGAGCCTCTTGAGCCGCTGGGATTACACAGTGAGCACAATTCTTGAAATAGTTCCAAACTAGGGCCTTGTGCAAGCTAGGAAACTGTTGTACCAACGAGCTACATCCCCAGTCTTTTTTATTTCTGATTTTGAGATAGGGTCTTGCTATATTGCCCAGGCTGGCCTTGAATTTGCAATCCTCCTGTCTCAGTTTCTGGAGTGCTGGGATTACAGGTGTGTGTCCCCATTCTCAGCCTCCTGGTTTGTTTGTTTGTTTGTTTGTTTGTTTGTTTTCCTTTATGATGTCTCTTGAAATTCTTGCAACTTCCACCCACTGTCCAATTCCAAAGTCATTGACATGTTTTTAGGTATAGTAGTTCCCCTTTGGCCTGGGTTTTGCTTTCCACAGTTTCAGTTACTCATAATCAACTTTGCTCCAAAAATACTAAATGGAAAATTGCAGAAATAAACAATTCATAAGTTTTAAATTGTTCACTATTCTGAGTTGCTTGATTAAATCTCATACTGTTCTGTTCCATACCACTGAGGATCTCTTTGTGCAGCATATCCATGCTGTATATGCTACCTACCTCTTAGTCACTAGTAGCCATCTCAGCTATCAGATTAATTGTTGCAAATCACACTGCTTGTATTCAAGTAGCCCTTTTTTATTTAATAATGGCCCCAAAGTGCAAGAGTACTAGTGCTGCAATTCAGATATACCTAAGAGAAGCTGCAAAGCATTTCCTTTAGAGGCAAAAGTGATAGTACAACATGATATTTTGAGAGAGAACCCATATTCGTATGGGTTATATTCGTATGTGCTATACACAGCAAGAAGAAACCAGATAGCTAAATATTTTCACTGATATATAATCAATAAATTTGAATTAAAAAGAAATAAGATTAGAAGTTCTGAAAAGCAAAGGGCAGAAACAGATTTCAAGCATCCACTAGGGCTCTTAGAACATATGCTCCATGGGTAAGGGGAGAACTACTGTATTTGTTATGGCAATACTCTATTCCTGGAACCAATGTTTCAATTCTTTTTTGTGTTAGTCAGTTTTCTGTCACTGTGATAAATATCTGAGGTAATCAACATAAAAAGCCAAAAGGTGTATTTTGGCTCATGGTTTCATTCCATATTTCATTCCATATTTGCTTGGTAATGTTGCTCTGGGGCCTGCAGCAGCACAGTACATCATTCTAAGAGCACAGGGCAGAGAAAGCTGGTTCACCTTACGGTAGCCAAGAAGCAAAGAGAAAAAGGAAGGGGCCAGGATTCCATGAGAGCCCTCGGGGGGTATACCCCTAATGACCTCACTTCTCCCAGTACACCTTGCCTCCTAAGGATTCCCACAAATTGGAGGCCAAACCTTCATCACAGGGGATAATCTAGGTCCAAACTATAGCAGTTTTCTAGTACAGTGAACTATAGTTTGGATCTGGAATGTCTCCCAGAAGGCCATGTGTTAAAGTTTTAGTCCCCAGCTTGTCACTTCTGGGAGGTGATACTTTAAAAGGTGGGGCCTAGTGGGAGGTCTTAGTTCACTGGTGGTATGCCCTTGAAAGAACCTCACCTCTTCTTTTTGTCTTTTGATTCCCAGCCCTAAGTTGAAATGTTTTGCCCACCAACCAACCATGGATTAAAACCTCCACAACCGTGAGCCAAAATAAACATTTTATTTTTATAAACTGATTATCTCATGTATTTGTTACAGTAACAGCAAACTTATTAACATACTGTATAACAGATCACCACTGTAACCCTAGTGGCTTAAAACATAACAAATTACAAATTTATGGCATGGCTCAATTTGGTCCTATTCAGGATCATACATTCAATGTGTCTGCTGGCTGCAGGTTCACTGAAGGCTCTTGGAAAGAATCTGCTTTCAAGCTTATTAAGTTTGTTGGCAAAATTCACTTGTGGTTCAATGACTAGGAGCCATTCTCAGTTCCTAGCTGCCACTCATGGTTTTTCCCATAGGCCTTCTCATAATATCACAACTTAATCCTGTAGCACCATCAGAAAGAGCCCCAATATTAAATTCTCATTAGGCTTTTGATCTCTCACTTCTGTGACATCTAGACCAAATAAAATGACACACATGATTAGGTAATAAACCAAGGATAATCACCCTTCCTGAAACAGTAATGTCCCCATCTTAAAGGGGGGGTCATATAACATGTAATCATGGGAGTCATAGCTCATCATATCGGCAAGCTCTCAAGCTCTCAAAGGGAGGAATTATTTAGTGATGTCAGTCATTGAGATATCAAACCAGAATAAATTTAATCTAGTTGAGAACAAAAAAAATGCATTTATTTGGGACTAAATAGAATTGCAATCTACAAAAACACAGATTCAAGTGGTCTTGAAAATGTGCTTTGAGCATTTACAAAATTGCAGCTGTGTTTATAGCTTTAAGATACAGGGGTATGGCTGGGCATCATGGCACATGCCTGTAATCCCAGCAGCCTAGGAAGCTGAGGCAGGATGAATCAAAGCCAGCCTCAGGAAAGGCAAGATATTAAGCAACTAAGTGAGACCCTGTCTCTAAATAAATACAAAATAGGGCTGGGGATGTGGCTCTGTGGTTCAGTTCAATCTGGAAGGAAGGAAGGAAGGAAGGAAGGAAGGAAGGAAGGAAGGAAGGAAGGAAGGAAGGAAGGAAGGAAGGAATCAAGGGGATTATAAATTACATAATTTGTCAATCAGGAATTATAGTTGGTACTGGTAAAAGTTAAGCCAGCTTGTAAAAAGGGTTTGGGTAAAGCATGAGTCTTTATGGAGTATGGGGGAAGAGGTCCATTGTACAGAGAGAGGGTCAGTGGAAGTTAATAATGTTTCAAAGGTCAACTCAAATCTGGCAGGGGGCAGGGAGATGTCTGTAGTCCAATTCAAAGGTTCGTCTGTAAACCTACCTGAGATCTGATTAACAATGGCCGTCCAAATCCATTATAAGTACCCCATACCAGGACTACTCCATCCCAATTTTTTTTCCTGTCAGAGGTTTATGTTAGAATTCTGCCTATTACAATTATCTATGAGACAGATGCTGCTAATCAGACACAAGATTTTTCATGCAAAAATCTCAATTTCTAGCAAAAGAAGCGGAAAAGTGCATCAACAATTTTAATGTACTGTAAAATAAACAATTAACACAGGCACAAGATTCTCAAGATTATACATGGAACAAGGCATGTAAACAATGACTATAGGCTGTATGCTTTTATCTATCCTTCAAAAAAATTTGATCCTTTTATTTCTCTGAACTTTTTATTAGTTCATCTGTTTGTTTTTCTTTCCATCTTTTCTTTCTTTCTTTTTCTTGTCCTTGAATATTTTCTTAACCTTCAGAGGAAATTTTCAAAGAACATTTGTAGTGCTTCAGAAATTTATATGAATGGTGTTCTAGATTTCTCTCCATAGGTTATTTAGTCCTAAATTAATTGATAATTGTAATGAACCATACCTGTAATCACAGTTACTAATTTTAGAGAAGAATTTAAAAATAGCATCCTGGATTCATTTGAAATAATAGAGACTTACTGTAAAAGTCATGAAAATAAATAACAATTTATGTACATTCACAAAAACAAAATCTGGGATTTTGACAACACAAAATTTGTGTGAAACTGGTTGAATTATTGTCTTCTTTTCATGGATAAGAAGCAATCACATACAATCATTTGAGCATTAATAACTGTAAGAAAGGAAATATATATCCTCTGCCTGGCTAAGGGACAATCCTCACCTACTGGCACATTCTGCATAAGTCCAGAGTTGTTTGCCACCTATCTATTCTTGCCTCTAATCCCATTAATCCATTGCACAGATAGCCATGAATTTGCATTTTGTTTATGTAACATTTTGATTCATGTCCTGTTTTGTTTCTTATTCAGCAGTATTGGTTTGGGGAAATCAATATATGTTGTACTAATTAGATACATACTTAAGTTAATTTTATGTGTCAAAGGTTATTGTCTGTGCCCCTCTATCTAGTATGTCTTTGTACATTTCTCCCCATAAGAGACATTGTGTAAACTGGGCATAGTGGCACCCACCTGTAATCCCAGTGGTTTGGGAGGCTGAGGCAGGACAATCATGAGTTCAAAGCCAACCTCAGCAACTTATCGAGGCCCTAAGCAACTCAGAAAGACCCTGACTCTAAATAAAATATAAAAAAGGACTGGGGATGTGTCTCAATGGTCAAGTACCCCTGGGTTCAATCCCTAGTACCAAAAAAAAAAAAAAAAAAAAAAAAAAAAGGCCAAAAACGTGTATACTGAAAACTATAAAGCATTCTGAAATAAATTAAATAAAAATTAAATAAAATAGACATAAATGGATAGATATCCTATGTTCATGAATTATAAGACAATATCCTAAATATGTGAAAATTACTTAAAGCAGTCTATAAATTCAATGCATTCGTTATCAAAATCCTCCTAGTATTTCCTATAGAAGTAGAAAATTATAAATCTTAAAATCTGTCCATCCACAGATAAATGGATAAACTAAAAATGGTACCTGCATACAATGGGGTATTATACACCTTGTAAAAGGAGTGAAATTCTAACACATGTTACAATGTAGATGAAACTTAAAGACGTTATGCCAAGTGAAATAAGCCAGACAGAGGACAAACACCGTATACTCCACTTATGTGAGGTATCTAGAGAGGTGAGATTCTTAAAGACAGAAAGTAGAATGGGGGGAGGGAAACAGGGGATTATGACTCAAATCCATTTCTATGCATGTGTGAGTATGAGCCCAAGTACTATGTATAACCATAAAGCTGTAATTAAAAAAAGAAGAAGGAGGAGGAGGAGGAGGAGGAGGAGGAGGAGGAAAGAAAGTAGAATGGTCATTGCTAGGGGCTGAGAGAAGGGAGTTCACGTTGAAGGGATGCAGAGTTTCAGTTTGGGAAGACGAAAACGTTCTGAAGTGGCAGGGCAAAGTGGCACATGCCTGTAGTTCCATCTGTTCAGGAGGTTGAGGCAGGAGGATCAGGTAAGCCTAGGAGTTAAAGACCAGACTGGGCAACATAGAGACACCCCATTTGAAAAACAAGAAGTTCTGCAGATGGATGGTGGTAATAGTTGCACAAGAATGTGGATGCCACTGAACTGTACTTAAAAGGGGTCAAAATGGTAAATTTATGTTATGTATATTTTACCACAGTTTTTTAAAAACTGAAGAAAAAGGTAATATGCTCCTTCCTATTATGGCCAGAGATTTAGAGGATAAGATGGAGAATTTTATATGGAATCTAGAGGGAGTAGACAGAGTGGGAAGGAAGGAAACATGATGAAGGCCTCAGATGAGGCAACTGTGTGGGGACAAGAGGGGTTCCAGGAGACAGAAGTGACAGCTAGGCAGGGCCAGGACAAACCAGGCAGGTGGTCTCAGGACAAAGCACAGCATTTTGGGGAAAATGTCTTCAGGGAAATCTAGGAAAAGAAAGGAACTTTGGAGAGACAGGAGTGTCGGGATCTGCTGTTCACCATCTGGGCTGCTGCGAGGGCGTCCTCAGATGTCCTGCTCCTGGTGGGTCACAGCCCTAATGACTACCTGCATCTGCACCCACTCCAAGCAATTCCAAACAGGGTGCAGAAGATCAGTCGTGTTCAGTCTGAACGTGGAACATCAGTAGGCCCATAGAGGACAAGAGTATGGATGGAGTCTCGTGTCCATCACCTGTGATGCTGTGAATAAAGACAGGGTGCTGGACAGGCTGTGAGTGTTTGGAAAGAGCTGCACCCTGAAGTCCCACGGCTGACCTTGGAATAGGCTGGGCTTATCCCCACTTCACAGAGAGGAGCCACATCACCCAGAGCAAAGTGACCTGCAGGCAGGGTCAGTGCCAGCCTAGCCCCAGTCTGCAGGCATTAGAACCACACCAGTTACCACTGTCCACTCAGCTCTCCGCACATTCTCTGCTGGCTGGCGAGTGTCTGCACTCACCCAAACTCAGCGAAGGGCAGACCTGCATACCTTTCCATTCTCTGCATTTTCCTACTCAGTCAGGTTTCCCAGGAATAAGTTGCTCCAAGCTTTGCCACGAGGTGGCAGCACTAACCCATTTGGTATATTCTTAACCAATTTGCACCCTCATTACTTATGCATGACAGTAGAGTATGTTTTGACATATTCATACAAGCATGGAGTACACCTTATTCTAATTAGGATCCCAGTACATGATGTGGAGATTCACTATGGTGTATTTACATATATACACACAGGAAAGTTAAGTCAGATTCATTCTATTGTCTTTCCTATTCCTCCCCTTCATTCCCCTTTGTCTGATCTATTGAACCTCTATTCTTCCCCTCCCCCTGTGCTTGTTGTGCATTAGCATCCACATATCAGAGAGAACATTTGACTATAGGGTTTTGAGAATTGGCTTATTTAGCTTCATAATAGTCTCCAGATCCATCCATTTACAGGCAAATGACATAGTCATTATATTTTATGGCTGAGTAATATTCCAGTGTGTGTATGTAAGTATATGTGTGTGTGTGTGTGTGTGTGTGTGTGTGTGTGTATCACATTTTCTTTATCTATTCATCTGCTGAAGGGCACCTAGGTTGACTCCATAGCTTAACTATTGTGAATTGAGCTACTATAAACATTTTTGTAGCTGCAGCACTGGTAGTATGCTGATTTTAAATCCTTTGGGTAAATATCAAGAAATGGAATAACTGGAACAAATGATGGTTCCATTCCAATTTTTCTGAGGATTCTCCATACTGCTTTCTAGAGTAGTTGCACCAATTTGCAGTCCTACCAGCAATGAATCCTTGCCAATATTTATTGTTCCCTGTATTCTTGATTGTTGGCATTCTGAGTGTAGTGAGATGAAATCGCAATGTAGTTTTAATTTGCATTTCTCTAATTTCTAGATATGCTGAACACTTTTTCACATATTTGTTGACCATTTGTATTTCTTTTTCTACAAAATGCCTATTTAGTTCTTTTGCCATTTTCTGATTGGATTATGTTTTGTTTTGCTTTGTTTGGTTTGGTGTTAAGGTTTTTGAGTTCTTTATTTATATATCCTGAAGATTAATGATCTATCTGAGGTGCAGGTGACAAAGATTGTCCCCCATACTATAGGCTCTCTTCATGTTCTTGATTGTTTTTTTTTTTTTTAAGAGAGAGGGGAGAGAGAGAATTTTTTTAATATTTATTTTTTAGTTATTGGCAGACACAACATCTTTGTTTGTATGTGGTGCTGAGGATCGAACCCAGGCCGCACGCATGCCAGGCGAGCGCATTACCGCTTGAGCCACATCCCCAGCCCTTGATTGTTTCCTTTGCAGTGAAGAAGCTTTTTAGTTTGATACCATCTCAGTTTTTGATTCTTGATTTTACTTCTTGCACTTCTTATTGAGGAAGTCGGTTCCTGAGCCAACATGACGGAGTGTTGGGCCTGCATTTTCTTTTGGTTGGTGTAGGGTTTCTGATCTAATGCCTAGGTCTTGGATCCACTTTGAGTTTTGTGCAGGGTGAGAGATAGGGGTTAAATTTCATTCGGTTACAAAGGGAGTAATATCCCCTATCAGGCACTATTGATATTGATACTTGAAAGCAATTCTGAGGCTGGTTATTACAGTCACGAGAAATGGCCTGACACTCTTATCCTCTCATTGCATGCTAGAGCAGATATAGAAGAATTATGACAGACAGGCCATAAACCACAGCGAACCCTCTGGAGGACTCATCTCCATTCTGGTCAGCCCCACACAATGACTAAGTGTGGGGAGCCATTCTCACACGTGATCGGGTGCCTCCCGTTAAGGGCCTGAGGCACTTTGGCAAATGTCGAAGTTTTTCCCGACCCTTTCCTGATGAGAGAGCCCATCCGTGTGGGGGTGTGCCTGACCACTGACCCCGGGGACCCAATCACTGACCCTGACCTTGGAGTGCAGCCCCCCCTCAACCTTCATTGGAGGGAATTCTCCCCTGAATCTCTTGTTCCCTAATAAAAGGCTAGTCCCCGGCGTGCTCTCTCTCTCTCTCTCCTGCTAGCCCTGAGTAATCCTTGCTGCCCTGCTGGGCAGGTTAGAGGAGCTAACCAGAGAGGAGAGCCATCTCGGACCTAGCAATAGAAATAAGGTAACTGAGTCTTGTGTTTTATTTCGATCTCTTCTAACTAACTTTATGCCTAGAACCTCATTAATGAAACCACTGCGCAGGCCGCGTGGTAGATTACTAAGTACATAGCTATTGGCTCCTGAAAGAGTAAAAAGGAAAGAGAAACTCCCTCAACTTCCATATTGAGAGTCTCTGCATTAGTTCAATGTACACTAAAAACCACAAATCATCATCATTTCTCTAACCACAAAAGTAAAATGTCCAAGGTAAAATAATTGTGAGGGTAATTTTCTTTCCAAAAGTCAATTATTCTAGATGCAACCTTAAGCATATATTAGGTGAATTAAATAAAGTTAATGATAAGAGAAACTTCCTTTCCCTCTCATCACATTCCTATCTACATATAGACAAGAACTTCAGTCTCTAACAGTCCTGAGTGGAAACACTGCCAATTCTTCACCTTGAACTGGCCCATTCCCAGAGGTAGAAGGAGGAGTGATTGAGGTGGCGGATGGTACAAGTCTTACATCCATTGGTCCTTGCTTGCCAGTTACAGAGGTTAATGTGTCAGTAATCAGTAAGTACATACAATCTCACTTTTTGTCCTGGACTCCGTACAAGAGAGGTGGAAAGCAGGTGAAGACCCCGTAAGCATCATCTGGGTAAGTGTATATTCTGTTGACCAACCTTCTTTATGTTCAGGTTCCAAAGTCAAGAGCAGGAGAAAATGTTAGAAAATTCTTTTTTGGTCAAAGGGTCAGGTCATATTTTTCAAACCAGCTTTGTGAGGAGTAACAGCTATCGATATTGATCTGACCTCCTAGTTTTATTTTTGAATGATTTTGAGCTCAAAGGAGAGAGACATGTAATCACATCACATACCCCTATGCAAAAAAAGCACATAAGCACTAATTAACTAGACTTACAGTATTCTAAGATTTATGAATCCTTTGAAGAAGTCAAGCCTGGAGAAAAACAGGACTAAGGGTGAAGGTGAGGAAGTTCATGGAGTTTTTACATTTAAAGCTATGGTCTCTCTTTCCTTTCCGGTTTGTCTCTTTTCTACCTATCATAATTTCCTATATCCTACCTCAGTAGTTTTGTAAAGGTACGGCGAAACGTCGGAGGGAGAGACCACCCAAGAGACTGACTCCATGCAATTGGCAAAAGGGGATTTATTAGGGATCCATTCCAGCGCGCTGGGACTCTGTGCTCACTCAAGAAGGGAGAGCAGCCCAGAGCCCAGAGCAAAGGTCAAGCAGAGCTTAAGTACACTTTTTGGAGAGGGCGGTGGGCTTTGCATACATCAGAACAAATCATCATGAGGCGCGGGGAAATTGAACAACAATTCTGAGACGTGATTGGCACATTCATTGGCGGGAACAGGTCGGGCGAGGGTGATTGGTCATTCGTAAGCGGGCTACACATTCAAACTGATTGGTTCGGGCCCTGTGAGGAACTGCACAGGGCCCTAGGCTAAATGGCCAGTAGGGCGTTGTTTTAACTATCTCAGGAATCTGGGTGTAACAGAGGAACTTAATAATACCTAATCTTTTACATTCAAGCTTTCCAGCTTAGAAACTTTACCCTTTCAGTTTAATATCATCTAATCTTTTTTAGTTTGGCAACTGATAAAGCCTTTGTAATTGGGAAAAAAAACTTTGAGATTTATAGTTTTAAAGTCCAAATAAAGATAAGGAATTTGGAAGGATTCAGCACATGCAAGATTAAGAATTGCAGGTATAGGGCAAATGAATGTTGGTCCAAAATATCCAAATTCTGAGAATGCTGAATTAGTTGGGGATGAATTATTTTCCATCAGTAGTTTCAAAAATTATAGGCTGTGGTATTTACTTGAAAATGATAGAATCACTCAAGGGAAGAATAACATTTTGTGGAATTTGTTTAAGGTGTAAGGGTAAAATTTCTAAGCTGATTCTAAACTGCAAAATTAAAATGTAAAAGATCCGGGCATCGCAAAGTTCCTTTGTTACACCCAGAACCTGAAATTCCTGATATAGTTAAGACAACGCCCTACTGGCCATTTAGCCTAGGGCCCTGTGCAGCTTGTCACAGGGCCCGAACCAATCAGTTTGAATGTGTACCCCGCTTAGGAATGACCAATCACCCCCGCCGGACCTGTTCCCGCCAATGAATGTGCTAATCATGTTGTTGTTCAATTATCCCGCGATGATTTGTTCTGATGTATGCAAAGCCCACCGCCCTCTCCAGAAAGTGTACTTAAGCTCTACTTGACCTCTGCTCTGGGCTCTGGGCTGCTCTCCCTTCTTGAGTGAGCACGGAGCCCCAGCATGCTGGAATGGATCCCCAATAAATCCCCTTTTGCCAATTGCATGGAGCCAGTCTCTTGTGTGGTCTCTTTCTCCGACGCTCCGCTGGACCCTTACAAGGTGTTGAGCTCTTCTATGAACTTTTATTAATTTTTTAGTTTCTAGGATCAAGTGGGGAAAAAACGAGTAAATTAAAATAGAGATTTAGCGGATATTTTTCAAATTTCATGCAGTTTCCAATCATCTATACCTCATTTTCCGTCAAATATGCCAGTGTTGTTTGCTGGATAATGTTTTCATATTTTTATGAAGGTTCTATGACTTCAAGCAATTGTCACCAAAAGGTTGTTTAATTTGGAATATCACAAATTACAGATACACAGACATATCTGTATTTTATATAAAATCACCATATTTTCTCAAATCTAAGAACATTTTATCTACACATTGTAACATTTCCTAACTGAACATTCCACCTACAATGGATTTCAAAAGAAACATCAGTCATTTCTCTCTTTCCCCTTCTGCAAGGCCGATTTTAAATCCACAGTACCTTTTACAGGTATTGACGTCTTAGAATTGAGGAAATAGAAGATGTAATCTCATCCTGGCTCATGCTCACGATAGTATGAGACAATATTTTATCTCTGTGACCTCTGATTATTTTAACCCTGCTCAACTGCAGGGATGCAAACACCCCAAGCATACTGTTTACTGATCCCAAAGAAAGAACCTGGAAAACTCAGTGGAGAGGGATAGCTGGACTTCACCTACAAGGAGGGGAATATATAGGACAAGTCTAATGCCCACTGCTCAGGTGGATCTTTTCAGATGATTTACTCTCCCTTACTTTACAACCAAGGTCACTCTGTTTAAATTCTCACTTAAAGATTGGAGATAAGGGAAGTGGCCACTTTCCCCTCTCCATTTCATTCATTATCACATAAATACTCCTTATCTAAAGGGAGGTTTTTCCAAGGAACCGATTAGTGCTTAACCCAATAAATTCTAATGTCTGTGAAATTCTGTGTTCTTACCTACAACATGGAGATAATATTACCAATCCTGACAAACCCTCAAGGTTAATGCAAGGATTAAATCAATAGATGTAGTTGGTAACAAAGCTTTGGAAAAAAAGCTCCTGGATGTGATAAAATCTGAGACAAAAGGAGTGTTCTATAAACACATGATCTCAGCCTTTTAGTTAGACTGTGACCCCTGAGCAGTGACCTTCACAACTGTTTCCAGATTTCCTTTTCTCCCCTTAGATGAGACTGGAAGGCTAGAAAGGGCTGGAGCCCTGTATTTCTCTTTTCCCAGGTTAAGTAAGTAGAGTGGTTACTTTTTCCCTCCTCTCTTCAGTGGGGTTTTTCATAATCACCACCCTGACACACTGGTAGGATTCCTGAAGATAAAAATCCATGAAAGTGTGGGGGTCACTTAAAACTGAGTCTTCCCAGTCTTGGGGAATTTTATTTATGGTCTTGAGGTACTGAGGGTTGAAGCTAGGGCCCCTGGGGCAAGCTAGGCATATGGTTCCACCATTGAGCTATGTCCCCAGCCCTTTTCATTTTATTTTGAGACAGGGTCTTGCTAAGTAGCTCAGGCTGAGCTGGAATTTAAAATTCCTCTGCCTCAGTTTTCCTGAATGGCTGGAATTACAGGGCTGTGCAAAAAAAAAAAAAAAAAAAAAAAAAAAAACTGCACCTGGCCCAGCAGTTCTTATCTCTTAAACCAGTATAACCAGTATGCCCATTAGTCCCAGGCAATTAGTCAATTGCCCTGTACATTTCCCTACCAGTTACTGGCTCCAGGAGCAACTTCTGCACCTGGTGAACTGTGGGGTTTTACATGCTCAACTAGAAACAACTATATCTTAATTGGTGTGCTAAAAATTAATAATTGCAGCAATAATTTCTCACAAACAGAAGGCAGGAATCAATGAATGAAAGGGTAAAGTTTCTAAGCTGGAAAGCTTGAATGTAAAAGATTAGGTATTATTAAGTTCCTCTGTTACACCCAGAACTTGGAATTCCTGAGATAGTTAAAACAACGCCCTACTGGCCATTTAGCCTAGGGCCCTGTGCAGTTCCTCACAGGGCCGGACCAATCAGTTTGAATGTGTAACCCGCTTACGAATGACCAATCACCCCCGCCCCACCTGTTCCTGCCAATGATTGTGCCAATCACGTCTCAGAGTTGTTGTTCAATTTCCCCGAGCCTCATGATGATTTGTTCTGATGTATGCAAAGCCCACCGCCCTCTCCAAAAAGTGTACTTAAGCTCTGCTTGACCTTTGCTCTGGGCTCTGGGCTGCGCTCCCTTCTTGAGTGGGCACAGAGTCCCAGCGCGCTGGAATGGATCCCCAATAAATCCCCTTTTGCCAATTGCATGGAGTAAGTCTCTTGTGTGGTCTCTCCCTCCGACGTTCCGCCGGACCCCCCCCTTACATGATCTAATGAGGGTGGGTAGTACACCTCTGGAAAACAGGACCTCAACCCTGAGTGAAATCTTCCTGTATTAACAGAAAGAAGTAGCAAGCAAAAAGGAGTGAAAAACTTAGAAGGTACTGCTGAGTGGGGCTTTGTAAACTTGGTTCTCCTTTTGATGAGAATGCGGTGCATGTGTAGACACCTAGGTCAGCAGCTCCGGAGGCTGAGGCAGGAGGATCACTAGTCCTGGCAATTTAGCAAAATCCTGTCTCAAATATATTTTTTTAAGGTAGGACATTGAAATTTTATTCTGAAATTATCTCTGGCCACAACAATAAAATTTAACAAATACTCACTAAACAGAAGTCTTACTCCTGTCATCAGCTGTACAAAACATACAGTATCATAGAATTGGCCACCAGGATTAAAATCCACTAGAACATATTTCATGTGAAGTTGTGACAGCAGCATCTTACAGAAATTTTTACAAACATATATACACAGTTCACATTCAACCATTTTCACATATTTTCAGTACACACAGTTACGTAATATTACAGTCATGTCTAAGTTGTTGCTCAGTAAAAACACAAGCCACTGCCTAGACATCCCTGTAGTGTTATGCTCGAATTCGGGACCCCCAAAAGACCACCAGAGACCAAGATCGATGTAAACAGCAAAGAGGTGTTTATTGCGAGTTAGCTCGGTCCTCCCGCGCACACACAGCAACTGGTGATGCTGAGAGGCCCTGAGCCCAGGGTTTGCAGCAGTTTTATACATTCTTTGGACAAGGCAGGGACCCCCACATACATCATAGCATCTCTTAGCAAATCATCACACACAGTGGGAAAATCAAATAACAACTCTAAAACATGATTAGCACATTCACAGGCGGGAACAAGTTGGGTAGGGGTGATTGGCTACTACAAGAGGGGGATTCATTTGAACTGATTGGTTTAAGCCAAGAGGGGTGTTTGTGCTGAACTACATGGTTTCCCAGCACCATAAACTACTGGGAGGGTCATCTGGCATCCCAGGTATTTCCCTGTCTCATGCTGATTGGTGGCTGCTAGGGGGTTGCTATGGGTCCCCACCTAGCTTGACAGAGTCAGGGACACCTGGCACTGCAGATCTCTCCTGTTATTTGTAGATAAACAATTTAGCAGGGTGGGAATGTGCCTAAGAGTGCTCTGTGGGTCTTTCCAAGGACAAAGGTCATGTCCCTTCCTTGGACAGGCTTTGCTTTGAGGTAGAGGCTAGTTTTTCAGTAGCAGTTGAGCTGAGTATAATTACAATTAATTTTGTCTATTCCCATACCAGAGAGATGTAAAAACCCCTACGAAACAAAGAGTTCACAAATACTTATTTTTATTTTTTATTTTTTTTATTGGTTGTTCAAAACATTACAAAGCTCTTGACATATCATATTTCATACATTAGATTCAAGTGGGTTATGTACTCCCATTTTTACCCCAAATACAGATTGCAGAATCACATCGGTTACACATCCACATTTTTACATAATGCCCTATTAGTAACTGTTGTATTCTGCTACCTTTCCTATCCTCTACTATCCCCCCTCCCCTCCCAATACTTATTTTTAAAGAGCTACTTAGCAAGACCCTGTCTCAAAATATTGTTGGGCAATATTAAAACCTTTACCAACAAATCAGATTTTTTAAAAACTCTCCTGCTTACCAGAAATATTCTTGATTTAAAAAAAATACAAAAATGAATGCTCTCTTTAAAATAAGTCACACCTGTATTTTAAGATTCCAATATGGCCCAATTTTACTGATACTTTCTAACATTCAGATGGAGTCATTTAATACAACTCCAAATCACCCATTAAGTTTAAAAGTGGCTTAAGTGCCTTGCATCAAAATTGTAAAAATCCCTGGCTATCCTTACTGGAGACAGGCACATATAAAAGGAATGCACTTTGCTTCATACCAAATGCCCTGGGATTAATCACACTATAAAATCAATACTTTGAGGTAAACTTTTACAAATACAGTTGGTTTTTGTCCAGTGTTCACATAACAAAAAAAAAAAAAATACTTTAAAAGATCAGTCTGATGTTAAGATACAACAAAGGACATCTTTTTTTTTTAACTATTTATTGTAAGGGTCCGGCGGAGCGTCGGAGGGAGAGACCACACAAGAGACCAGCTTCATGCAATTGCAGGGGGAAGTTTTATTGAACCAGCATGCTGGGGCTCAAGGCTCACTCAGGAAGGGAGAGCAGCCCAGAGCCCAGAGCAGAGGTCAAGCAGAGTTTAAGTACACTTTTTGGAGAGGGTGGGGGGCTTTGCATACATCAGAACAAATCATCTTGAGGCGCAGGAAAATTGAACAACAACTCTGAGCCATGATTAGTACATTCATTGGCGGGAACAGTCTGGGCAGGGGTGATTGGTCACTACTAAGCGGGGTACACATTTAAACTGGTTTTGTGGCCTGGATGCTTACGTGCTGAGCTATTTAGAGCCCTTAGCTAATAAACAACCAGGGAATCAATGGAAATATTTACTGGGCAGTTCAGGTATTGTCCTAACAGCTACAGAGATTACAGGTTCCGGGGGTAGCAGAGGAATTTTAACAATACCTGGCCTATTATTTTTTTTTAGCCCAAGACTTTCAATTTAGAAACCTTACAATGCCCACTCTTTTACACTTTAACTCAGACTCTTGCAGCTTAGAGTCAGCTTAGAAATTTTACCTTTACATTATTTTCTGGTTGTAGTTGGACACAATATCTTTAATTATTTATTTACTTTTATGTGGTGCTGAGGATCGAACCCAGCACACACACCCCACCCCCACCCACCCATCCCCCTTCTCCCACCCACCCATCCCCCCTCTCCCACCCACCCCCACCTGTGGGGAGCCATCCTGACACGTGACTAGGCGACTCCCGGTCTGGGTCTGAGGCGGTCTGACTCTGTCGGAACTTTCCCGGCCCTCTCCTGATGAGAGAACCCGTCTATGTGGGGGTGTGACTGACCACTGACCCCAGGGGCCCAATCACTGACCCTGACCTTGGAGTGCGGCCCCGCCTCAACCTTCATTGGATGGAATTCTCCCCTGAATTTCTTGTTCCCCAATAAAAGGCTACTCCCTGGCGTGTTCACTCTCTCTCTCTCCTGCTAGCCCTGAGTAATCCTTGCTGCCCTGCTGGGCGGTTAGAGGTGGGAACCAGAGAGGGGAGCAGTCTTGGACCTGGCAATAGAAATAAGGTAACTGAGTCTGTGTGTTTTATTTCGATCTCGCTAGCTAACTTTTATGCCAAGAACCTCATTAATGAAACCATTGCGCTGGCCGCATGGTGGACCCACCCCCCCACCCCATCCCCTGCTAGGGAAGTGCTCTACCACTGAGCCACAACCCCAGCAACCCCACAAAGGACATCTTTAACCCCTTCAACACAGGAATTCCCTTGTAACTTGCCAATGGTTGGTTATCTTGTTCAACACCAGATAATAATTCTATTAGATATATTTAAGACAAATATATCTTTGCAGAGGTGAGTTCCATCCTTACTGCCTAGCATTCAAAGAGTTAAAGAGGCCAAAAAAATGCATGCCCTACAACATGGCATTCAGAACATAAGGTGAATTGCTAACACTAAGGGCACAATTTCTCCTCTACTCTTATTCTACATGGTCTTGCATCACAGTTGTTCCACTGTTGTAGCAATATACTTAAGTGGTAACGAATACTCTGGTGGTACAAGAAACAGAGCCAAATGAGACTGCGACCAAAGACAAGACAACATTGTGCTATTCCTAAATGTGACAACAGCTCAGACAATGGTAACCTGTGAGACCAAGGACTGTTTCCAAGACTCCTGGGAGCCTAGCAGAGCCCTTTATTTTTTAGGTTTTGAAAATTGCAAAGATGCAACATTTTTCTTTTTCTTATAATATAATCAAACCAGAATTTTTTTTTAAAGCAGCTCTGTCACTAAATGCTGAAACATGGTGACTCTCATGAATAATGAAACTTTCACTGTATTTGGGTAAGAAGAAGGAAAAAAAAAAAAGTCCATAGCACTGCACATTATACTTTGGTTTAAAAGTTTCCGGTTGCATTTGTGAGTAAAGATAAGAACCAATTTTGTGTGGTAGAGAAAAGACAAACATGTTTTTTATAATTTAGTGTAAATTTGTATGTATAATCATTGTATAGGGAAATTAATAATGGCACGCTCAGTATTATATATTTGAACAACAATGTGAAAAAGAGAGTGGAAATGGAAAAGGAAAATTGTAAAGGGAAAATGACCTTTATATATTTTTTATTTATTTTAATAACTTCAAGAAGCTGACCATTATTAAAAGATCCATGGTTTTACAAAGTCACTAAACCAAGTCTTACACTTCTTAAACCTTTAAGCTTAAAAATCTCAATAAATACACGGTATTTAAGTCCTATAAACCACTGGTTGGAAGTTTCATCACATGAGCATTATTTAAAATTCAACTTACTGGGGCTGGGGATGTGGCTCAAGCGATAGCGCGCTCGCCTGGCATGCGTGCGGCCCGGGTTCGATCCTCAGCACCACATACCAACAAAGATGTTGTGTCCGCCAACTAAAAAATAAATATTAAAAATTCTCTCTCTCCTCTCTCACTCTCTCTTTAAAATAAATAAATAAATAAGATTCAACTTACTGACATATTGTACTTTCATGGATTACACAGAAATGTGTACAATAAGCTAAAGAATTTGACTAGGGGAAATAAGCTATAATTTCTAAATAGAGAAGTACAAATCAATTTATCACTGACACCTTTAAATAGTAAAGCAAATATCAAAATTACTATCTTATTAATAAGCTAATCTTATTACTCTTTTTGGAAAATATCTGAAATATTTCCTGAACATATTTTTTCCACCATCAACCAGCAAATCTTCAAAATAAGTAAAAAAAACAATTTTTTTCAAAACTACAATTTTTTTATCATAAAGTAAGAGAGGAATCATATTAAAAGAACTGAATCAGAAACCTTCTTGGCCTCACTGGGGACCAAGTTTTAAATACTTGTAAATCAGTTTACAAGCAATACAATAATCTTTGTGCATAATCAAAACTACTCTAAGACTTCATCTCACTCCAGTCAGAATGGCAGCTATTATGAATACAAACAGCAATAAGTGTTGGTGTGGATGTGGGGGAAAAGGCACACTCATACATTACTGCTGGGACTGCAAATTGGTGCAACCAATATAGAAAGCAGTATGGAGATTCCTTGGAAAACTGGGAATGGAACCATCATTTGACCCAGCTATCCCTCTCCTCAGTCTATACCCAAAGGACTTAAAAACAGCATACTACAGGGACACAGCCACATCAATGTTTATAGCAGCACAGTTCACAATAGCTAAACTGTAGAACCAACCTAGATGCCCTTCGGTAGATGAATGGATAAAAAAAAATGTGGTATATATATACACAATGAAATATTACTCAGCAATAAAAGAGAATACAATCATGGCATTTGCAGGTAAATGAATGGAGTTGGAGAAGATAAGTGAAATTAGCCAATTCCCCAAAAAACAAATGCCAAATGTTTTCTCTGATATAAGGAGGCTGATTCATAGTGGGGTAGGGAAGGGGAGCATGGAAGGAATAGACAAACTCTAGATAGGGCAAAGGAGTGGAAGGGAAAGGGAGGGGACATGGGTTAGAAATGATGATGGAATGAGATGGACATCGATATCCAAAATACGTGTATAAAGACACGAATGGTATGAATATACTTTATATACAACCAGAGATATGAAAATTTGTATTGTGTAATATGAATTGTAATGCATTTCACTGTTATATATAACAAATTAGAATAGAAAATTGAAAGTATAATATCTGTGCATATAAAGGTTATTTATCCTAATTTATACTATCCCAAACCTATTGTCCAAACAGGTAGAAATCTTTCTATATTAAATCTCACCTACTAAAATTTTTTTCCATGTGCCTTGAAATTGATATATATCATTGCTCATACAAGAGTGATAAAACACTGAAATTTTCACTGTTAAATTAATCATTATTAAGGGAAGAAAATATTCTTTTACCTAACGCTCAGTTACTTTCCCAGGTAAAGCATCATTTTCCCACAAAAACAATCAGTGCGATCCAAAAGAAAATAAACTAGAATGCAAATCCTGTGGTTCTTCTAAACATGCAAAGAACAAGTCAAACCATTTAATTAGAAGTTGAACTACTCTTCCTTTAAATGCATTGTTAAAGCTGGCCTTACTGAATGGCCACTGTGATTTCTGTTTACCAAGAAGGTTTTCAACCCTGCTTTTTTATTTTTTTATTTTTATTTTTTTTATTTTTAAGAGAGTTGATTCTTTCCCAGGCCAAGAGAACCTTGCAGTGGCACCTGAAAAGTGTGAACTCACTCAAACCTACTAAATCTTCTTTAGAACTATGGAAATCCCCACCTTTGGTAGCCAGACTGCTATTCTTTTTTTTTTAATTGGAATATAAAGTGGTGGTCACAATCATACAACTGAGCTGTCTCTTTCTGAATTAACATTCTGGGATATATAGCCAATGGAAAAAGACGAGTGGAATGTAGATAACAGATGTGTGGTGAAAGAGGAACAAAGAACAGAGAAGTGAGGAACAGTCATGAAATATTTCTAAAATTAGGTGCATAGCCAATCTTGTAATAGGAGGCTTCCTGACAAAACAGCTTGCCAGTAGAAAATTTAAAGGGACACACTCGTTTCAGTTTCTACTTAGCCACCAAAATGCTGCCTTGCCAGCTTATAAAATGTCATAATGCTAACTGGACAATTTAAACCTTGGGGATCTTATTTTGTATTTGTTTGATCATTACATTAGGAAAAAATCTCTATGATGCATTTTTTCTTAGAATAAAATTTTCATTCTGACCATTGTCCTTCCACCACCACTACCCCCCAGATTAATTTATGGAAAAAAAGTAGCAGGACATGCTACAACTGTGCATGAACCTGGAGTGTGGAGGGAGGGGGGAGAATATAATATGAACCATAAAAATATAGCAAATGTTTTTGACCAATCTATAAGTACGTGGCCGTCATGAAGTAATCAATGGCCTGATTGATATTATTACTCTGTCACGCTTAATACTGTAAGGCTCACTGTACATGTAGAAAACAAAAACAGTTTCAGAAAGTATAAAAACTTAAAGCATTGTCCCCATGTATTTTATAAAAACAAAGTGTCTTACATTAAAATTAAGTGGTGAGCCATCACCATGGCTCATGTGCCTGTAATCCCAGCAGCTTGGGAAGCTGTGCCAGGAAGATTGCGAGTTCTAAATCAGTCTCAGCAAAGGTGCTAAACAACTCAGTGAGACCCTGTCTCTAAATAAAATACAAAATAGGGCTGAGGATGTGGCTCAGTGGTTGAGTGCCCCTGAGTTAAATTCCTGGTACCCAATTATAATAATAATAATAAAACAATAACAATAATAATAATTAAATAAAAAAGGGCTGGAGATGTAGATCAGTGGTAAAGCACCCTTGGGTTTACTCTGCAGTACCTCAAACAAACAAACAAACAAACAAAAAACAAACCAGTTCTGAGCTACACCTTTTCAACTCAATAAGGCTCAGCTATGTCATATCTTTCAGGTTACCAGCTCAGCTAATAGTGTTTGGCAACACTGCCCTCTGCTGAATATTCTCATTGGCATCTGTCATTTGTGCCAAATTAGTCCTCAATTTAGAAGCCTAACTGGAAGGTGGAGTTAACTTGGAAATCAACATAATCGACAGCACCGGTGCTCTCATTTATCCTTTTCACTGATGTCTTCTCCCCAGTGGGAGGCTTTGGCAACTTCCTCCTCAGCCAGGGGTGCCATAAAGCCTGGCCCAGGAGATTCCATTCTAAAAATACTGTTTAGAAGTCAAGGAAAAGGGGATCATCACATCCCCTCAGTGCATTTCCCCACTCTCTGCTCTGGGGTGGGCCCCTCAGCTTCCCCCTCCTGAATCCGCTTCCATTGAGGACCACATAACCGTCTTAGAGTAGTGACAATGCAGTAATGGGGATGACCCTTGGGGCTCACAAAATTTTTGGAGGCATCCAGCAGTTTCTGGGAAGGCATACCCAACAGTTCAGTCATACAGGCCAGTTGGTCCCCTTCACCCTCCCCAGGTAGGAGGGGGTAACCTGTCAAGAGCCCTGTAAAATGCAGCCTAGGCTCCACATATCAATGGGCATGGGGTACCTGTTCCAGAGTATCACTTGTAGAGCCTGGTAAAAACGTGACTGGATGTATGTGTAGACACACTGATGCGCCTAAGGAGCTAAAATCAATCACTCGAATACTGCTTCTACTGTGCTGCTTTAACAAAATGTTCTCGGGCTTAAGGTCACAGTGAATTATTCCGTTTTTGTGCAAAGCATCCAAGCACAGCTAATTTGTAGACCTAAGGCAGGCTAAAGCCCTGAAATTTACTCCTGTTTATGAACTCAGAGGTTCATACTCAGCAGTTCAAATGTCATGCAGATGTGGTTGCCTAAGAAGAAATTCTCCAACATGTGTATGACACTCATGGTGGGGCAGGTGTTCCAGGATTTGGATCTCCTTCTGGAACACCTGCTTCTCATTCTGCAGCACCTTCAGGGCCACATGCTGGTGGACTTTGTAATTTTAGGCCTTGACAACCTGACCAAAGTTCCCCTTTCCAATGACCTTGAGAATCTTATACATGTAAGCAACATGATTGTGGGGCACCTGCACATATAATCTCTGGTCATCATTATAGCCACCATTGTTGGGTCCACCTCTCATGCCCTGGTGCTTCGTTGCATTTGGACCAAAGTCCAAATAGTTACCATTTCAGAATAACTAAAAATCTCATGGTGTTCGAAGGCTGTTAAATTTTGCATATATTGCTTCACTGCTTGTTCAGGAGTCACCGGGGTGTCTTTTGCCTTCCCCCATGCTTTCCATGGACTTCAGAGAGGTGGCACTCCCCTGCCATCCGTAAATGCTTTCCAGCTGCCGCACTGCACCACTGGCAAGCCCATTTTGCCCATTTGGTTGTGTCGTGAGCACTGCCCTCTAGTTACTCTCATCCCCAAACAGTTGCTGATCTTGGATCTGTCCGTGGCTGTGACTGCTAACTTGCAGGTGATCCTTCATGGTGAGCTTAGTGCCACCAATCCTGTGGGCTGCAGCGGCAGGAGAGGAGGCAGGGCGATGGGGTGGGGCGGGGTCCCCACACCGAGTCCGGAGAAAGCCTGAAGCTGGCGAACAGGGCTGTCCCCCCCCCTCTGATAAGTTTCCTCATTAACATGGCCGCTGGAGAGGAAAATGCACTTCAGGGCTGCCGTCTCCTCCGCGGGCCCCACCCCGCCCCCTTCGCTGAAGCCCTCCTCCTCTTCCTCCGGCAGTTCCAACTGCCTCGCTCCCAGCTGTGCACCGCTGGCTCCCCGAGTCCCTCACACAAGGGCGCCAAGAGCTGGCTGTGATGCAAGGACCTGCTATCTCCAAATCTTCCTCCCCGGCTCGCGCGCGCGCACACTCACACAACAAGCCTCATTTTTAAATTTTTTAATGGGGGCGTGGGGTGGGGGGGATGGGGAGTAGCCGGGATTCCAGCAGGTTGGGTGGCTGAAGCAGGATCACAAAGCCACCCTTCTGCAGCTTTAGTGAGGCTCTAAGCAACTTAGCAAGATCCTGTCTCAAAAATACAAAATCAAAACGGGCTGGGGATGTGGATCAGTGGCAAAGCGCTTCTGGGTTCAATCCCTGTGCCTAAATAAACAAATAAATAAAAAGGCGGGGGGCGGTGAAGAAGCTGTGGTTCAGGATATATTTCAATGGTAGAAGGACTCCTGGGTTCTATCCCTCGTTCTGAAAAACATCAACAAAAGTAGAGAAAGCAAAATTGTTAATGACTCTTCCTCCCAGCCCCTGGCTCCCCAGTGCCTCCGGGGACCTCACTGTACTTACCTCTATAGACCCAGGTGCACCCTCTGAGCCAGGGGCACTACAGCATCTGCTCGCAACCCCCTCCCCGCACCCCTGCGCGCTCCTTTTCCTCTCTCCCCTCGCCCGCTTTCTTCCCTCCCCCTTCTCTTCTCCTCCCACTCCAACCTCCCACCTCCCCTTCCCCCTCCCCCCATCTCTCTTCCCACTCACCCACTCCCCTTCTTCTCTCTTCACTCCAGGGGTGGAAGAGGAGACAGGGTTACAGCATCTAGGAAGCGCGGTCTGAAAGACTCTGCCCTCTACAGCGGAAGTTGTCAATAAATTTTAAATATTTTAAAAGTTATTTATATGTCAGGAATACTATTATTCATATCTATATTGTAGATGTATCTAATAGAATTAATAAGCTATTGATGGACAACTATAATGAGATGACAGTGATCACATCGATCAAAACACAGATTGAAAGTGCCCAGTTCAAAAGGTCTTACTTTAGTCAGATCCGAAGGGAGAGTAAATTCCCTATCTGACCTGAGGCATTGCAGTGGCGTCACGCCAAAATTTTGGCCACTAAGTGCAAAACACTTAGCTTGTTCCCATACCGGGAGTCGAACCCGGGCCGCCTGGGTGAAAACCAGGAATCCTAACCGCTAGACCATATGGGAACTGTTGGTTACTCCCTCCCCAGTTTCGTATCTGTCATTTACGTGTGCCTCTCTGCCACACCTCTCACACCAACTGCGCATTAACAGGTTCGCCCCGCCTCCGAGATTCATCGCGACTGCGGCTGCGTGAGCCCGGGAAGCCAGGACTCGGGCTGGAGTTGGAATCTCCGACTTCCGCGACCACCCCCACCCTGTCTGGCTGGGAGCTGGATTTAAGGTAGAAGCTTGGAGGACGAATGAATGGCACTTTGCTGTCTTCAGCAGTGTTAGCAGAGGTCGCAGTTTCATCCCTTACAACAGCATTGATCAAAGTAATAACTGAATATGTTCTTTGTGTACTCTCTTTGGCTTCAAGATTTCACCTTGTTGATAGCAGGATTTAAAAAATAAATACAAATAACCGCTTAAGGATCGGAGAGAGGGAGGAAGGACATCTCTCTACACAACCCCATCCCCGGTCACAGTACAGTTCCATTTGAGTTCTTCCATTAGGCTTTTCACTGGCTACTCATGCTCAACGAGGCTAAAAATGTTGATCCCCTTCCCCAACACAATTACCAGCGTTAATTGTGTTACCAGTAGAAAGGCTCAAAATTAAAATGCATAATGCCGGTGTACTGATGGACTTAGGTTAATGAAACACAATGGAAGCTCCAAAATTAAAATTCCTATTTACACTGATCATATGCAAAATAAAAGGTGGTGTCTCAGACCAGGAGTAAGGTGGATTAACACCATATCACATGGTGGAAAAGTTGGGCACAGGATTTACTTGATACCCCACTGAAACCTCAAATTTATGAAACACCAGATATTTCCCTTATCATCACATTAATTACAACCTCAAACCCAAAATCCTAATAACTGGCCGATAATCTCAACTCTACTTTAAAAATTGATAAAAGAAATGTAAGAGCTTGAATAAGGTAACTATAGCTTTCACTTCAGTCATTCACTATTATTCTGTACAGTTGATGTAGTTTTATTTTACAATTAAAAAGTTTTTAAAAAAAACAACACTACAAGCAAAGTTAAAGACAAACTGGGAAGAAATATTTACATCTCATATTATGAACAAAGGATTACATAGTCCCACCACCCCTGGCAAAAAACAAAAAAACAAACAGAAAAAGAACTAGATATTGCTAAAACGATAAACCACCAGTAGAAAAGTGAAACAGAGTCCCAGAACAGGAAATACACAACTGGCCCTTCAAAAAATGAAGAATGTCTTTGCCTCACTCCTGGTAAGATAAAGGCAGGTTTTTGAAACATAGACAGTCTCTTCCTAAACATATCCAGGTAAAATCTTTTTTACTTCCTGGTTTAGATCCTGCTAAGGGCTACCTGTCTACTCAGGTGTTTGTCTTTAGATAGAATCTCACTATGTTGCCAGGCTAGTCTCAAACTCAAGGCCTCAAGTGATCCTCCTGCCTCAGCCTCCCGAGTAGATGGGACAACAGGGGGGCACACATCACACTCAGGTAGATGTTTGTATTTTTATTAACTCAACTCATATTGTCCTGATCTGTTGGTCATGTACAATCTTCTCCTCTATCCAAGTCAATTCTGAGGATCTGGTGACCCTGAAGCATTACCTCTTATCCTTTCCTGCCACTGTTTGTGCAGTATTTCATCATCTAGGAATGAGACAGTTGGCTCATCTATGAGATCGTTCAATTGTTCACTAACATGAACAACCTTGTACTTGCTCTCTGGGGCGGGGGCAGGGGTTTCCTATGATAACATGGGCCTAAAAGTGGTTCCAAAGAAGGTGACTTTCATATTACTCAGTTTGGGAAGAAATGTTTATATCTCACAATGTGAACATAGGATTAAAAACTTTGAACTTCACACCTAACAAAGTCGAAAACATGAAGACCAATGACATTTTAAGAAGAGGGCATTAGCTGGTTTGGAGGTTGGAGCAGGGACTATTTATGAAGGAAGAATGCCTGAGAAAAGACAGCCACATCCATGAACTGCTGGGCTGAGTGCCTGCCTCTGTGGACACAGTCAGGCAGCCCCAGGCTCCAGCTGCTTGAGTTTCTCCTGGATCCCCCGGAGTTGGCTTCGACCCCAGTTGATACGGGTCTGGAGGCTGGCTATATCTGCAGCTAGCTGTAGGCCTGGGAGAAAGAAGAGAAAATGTCACCGTGGTATGATAGTATGACACATGACTCAGAAGCTCTGCCTGACTCCCCAGGGACTGCAAAGATTCCAGGCCTCTCTGGCCTTCACACTATTCCTAAAATGTTCCTGGTATGGCAAATCATTGGCTGCTCCCAGACCTCACTGGACACACACCCATACTCTCACTTCTTTCAGGTCTGTGATAAAATGTCATCTCTTCAGAAAGCTTCCCTGCCCGCCTTATCATCCAGCAGAAATGAAAACCTCATGGATGGTAACACCTTCTCCATGGTCTCATTCCCTTCCTCCTTCCATCATGGCACTCCTTCCCTCCACCTTTTTTTCTCTGTCCCTGAAAGTGATCCATACTCTGGATCCACCTCTAGGTAACTTTTGCCAATGTCTCTAGTCCTCCCTATCACCCAGTCTCCAGTCAGTCCTCAGTTTTCAGCCTCCCATTCACAGCAGGGATGATCACACATCTATTTCACTGCTCCCTCCAGGAAGCAACTTTCTCCTTTTGGCTTCTGGGACACCCCACCTTCTGGGCACTGTTCCAGAAGTCTCCTCTCCCACACCTCCCATTCACACTCCCAGGCTTTCTTTAGATCTCATCCCGTCTCAGCTTTAACCCTGCACATCTGTGTCAACAAACTGTGGATTTAAACAACAGCATTTCGCAGCAGATTCTAAAATCTCTCTCCAGCTCAGGCCTTTATAACATTCCAGAGACATGCAACTAACCACCCAAACACTCCACCTGGGAATTTGTGGACACCATATAGCATATAAGAACACAGGCACAACCATTCTCACCTACCAACTTCCCTCCACCTATTGCCCTGCAGCATGCCCACTCCGCCTGCCCATTCCAGCTCCATCCTCCCAGGGTTGTGGGTGAAGACCATGGGTTCTCCTGAACTCTCTTACCCTTACCCGTACATCCAATCTGTCAGCAAATGCCAAGGCCTCTCCTCTCAAAACATGTGCAAGTTCCCATTGTTTACCCCACCTTCACTGGCTTCTCATTCCTGGATGCTTCTGGCACCTGCTACTTCTCACTGTTCTCTAATCTATCTCTACTCAGTATCTTAAAGGATTCCTGTTACCCTGTGAGTTCTACTGCACCATCCTGTGGTCAGAGCCACCTCATGGTTCTGGAAGTCCTCATTAGGGCCTACATTACCAGGGCCTGGCCTTCCTGCCCTTACTCCTGGCACTCATGCTGAATTGACTCCATTCTAGCCACTGGCTCATCTCTGTTCTTCTGCCAATGCACCAAGAATATCTCCCCTTAGGGCTTCTCTGCATTGAACTCTGTTCCCCCAGATCACCCAAACAGCTTTTTCTTCATCTCCTCAGACAGACCCTCCCTGGCCATCCTTCATAAAATAGCTGCCTTAGCTCACTCCTATCCCACTCCTTTCTGTGTTACTTTATTCACAGTTTTCACAGACTGACGTTATATTAAAGGCCTACTCATTTATTTGACATTGCCTTTCTCCCCACCACAGAATAAAGTCTCCATGAAGGCTCTTTGTCCCTTTTGTTCCCCACTGTATTCTACACTGACAATAGCCAATGAGTACCTTTTGGGGAAAAAACAGGTACGAAACAAAAGTTTGCAATGGAGTAAACCTGCAAAGTCCTAACATGTTATTGCTCAAGTGCTCTCTGGTTAGAGAGCCAGAAAAATAATTCAGGGCCACATGGCCAAATGGCAGGATCTACTTACCATCCCGGAAGCTGGCTTGGGCCTGCCGCAGACTATGAGGAACCAGGATTCCAAACCAGTTCAGGGGGTCCTGTGGGGCTGCAGAGGGCTCTGGCTCTGGAGTTTTGGTAGGGCCCTTCCGCCTGCGCAAAGCTGGAAAAAGAAAGGTTGAAGGTGGATGGTGTCTTACTACAGGACTTTGTTGTCTTAATGACAATGTTGAGCTTACTCTGAGCTCATGATTCTAAAAAACACTGAATGTTGGGAAATCCCCACCTTTTATGTCCCTAGATATAGCACCACCTTTCCTCTTGTGATTCAGATGATACTCTGTCCACTTCCTCATGACTCCCCAGTAAAACTCACAAATGATCTTGTTTTCCCTTGACAAAGCCATACACTGGTCTTACCCATTTTGCCTAATGTGCTGAAACATCTGGAAGGACCACTCCACCCCAACTTCCCATTCTTTGTCTCTCAAATAGTCAACTAGAATTATAAGCTTATTCCTCCAAAATAGTTAAGATAATAAGATTTTCTGTTCTGCTGAGAGTTCCCTTGATTGCAAAACTACCCCAACTGTAATGCAACCCACCTATATAACTTCTCAAATCCTCCCTATAAACGTCTAAAGCCAAACCACACTACTAAAACATTCTGATCTACAGCTCAGAGGCATTTTGTCTTTGATATCGGGTAGGGTCCCTAACAGGAGGAAGGGGACTCACCTGACTCTCTGGGCCCCACCTCCTCTGGAGTCTGGGCATCTGCTCTCACCACCCTGAAGGTCTGGAATCCGTTCTGGGTCTCACTGAAGGACAAGGGGAGATAGATCTTTGAGAGCCCTGGCCTGGGCCTGCACTCCTCCCTCCGCTGTCGAAGGTTCCTCACCTGGCACACACACAGACCTGGGGTTCCATGCGAGAGGCATACTGCAAGGGCCCTACAGACTTGGCACCCATTGCGTAGCGAGCCTTTGCGAGCGAGAGCCAGCCCTGAAGAGAGGAAAGCTGTGAGACTCAGTTTACGCCTGTGTGCTCTTCCCCCTTTCCCCAGGCACCCACCTCCTCCACTCGAGCGTTCAGCGCCCCCCGCTTCACTTCCAGCTCCTCCAGGTCTCTGAGCAGCTGCAGGAGAAGCGAGTCCAACTCGGCCCTTAAGTCGGGCGCCGCCATGGGCCAGCCACCCGCGGCCCTCAACTGGTCTGAGGCCCCGGAACCACCTTCTTCCTGGTCACCCAATCACCGCCAGCTGCGCCGGTACAACAGCCAATCGGGGCGCTAAACACGCCCCTGAGAAGCGTTCCCCACCGTAGCCCGGAAGCCTCTGGTCTCCCGGCTCTGCTGCCCCTTTTAACTGCAAGCTCGGTCCTGGAAACTGCTTGGATGAATTGGTATCTCCGGTTAGCTCCTCAAGCGAATCCGCCAACCGGATGGCGAGAGATAAAGGGGGTTATGAATTACTTCACGAAGCGAATGAACTTTAAAAGCCGCACTACCGCTATGTAAAAAGGCGAAGTTGTAAGACAACCATTTTCATTAAGGGAGCAGCGGCTTTAAACTTAGTGCCAGAGTCTCTAGGACTCAACTACCCAGTCATTCGTCTTGCCGCTTTTACAGTTGGTGGGCTGTTTTCAGCTGAAATTATGTTTTAGCGGCTTATCGTTTTAAAACTGGGCATCGTGCATTGGCGTAGCGGGTGGTGAAGCCGGAAGCAGACATCTTTATTAACGGCTTCCTGACTCCAACTGATTGGTTGCGACCCCTTCCGCTCTTCCGCCATCTTAAAGTGGGGCATTCTTCTGACAGCGATAGACTCTGACGAAACCTCTAGCGACCTTTTTGGTTGAGGGCGGAAGTGAAGGCCCCGGTCGCGCCGACCACGCCCACAGGTTCTCGACTCACGTGGAAGCGGCGCTCAGAATGGTAGGAGGGATGTTTGAACTCCGGTTTTAGGGGTGGGGGGCTCGCAGAGGCCTGGGGTTATGGAATTTGGGGGCAAACAGTGACAGCCTTGTGTTCCCCAGCTGCGCCGTGAGGCCCGCTTGCGCCGCGAATACCTGTACCGAAAGGCCCGCGAGGATGCCCAGCGATCGGCCCAGGAGAAGAAGGAGAAAGTTCGTCGCGCGCTGGAAGGTAAGCTACCCAGTCCCTGCTGGGCAAGACGAGCCATTTCAAAGACCGTGTAATCCAACTGTGTAAAACAAAATGCTAGATTGTTTGTGCTAGTGTGGACGAGCACGTTTTCAGTATTTACTGCCGCTTTACTTTCCTGTGTTAAACCACGATGCAAAGAAAAGACCACAGACTCCAATTTAAATCAAATTAAAACAAGCTTGTAATTGTAACTCCTGGGGAGCTGATTCTCCCGAAGCCCGTAGGAATAGAAGACAGCACCGCAACTCGCTAGGAGCGCAGCTTTATAGCACTGAAGGTTGCAAAAAGAGGGGTGGGGTGTCTTGAGAACTTACAGATAACAGGATTTTGACAAGCATAACACAAAGACAGGTAGTAGGTTAATGGTCCAGCACTTAGGGAGTAAATTTAGATCCCAACATCAGAATTTATGAGGCACCACTAAAGTTTCAGAGAGGGTCATTATATGGCCAGGGAAAGCCAGAATTTATAAGGCTCTACTAAAGTTTCATAGAGGGTTGTTATCTGGTCAGGGAAAACCAGGCATGGGTGAGTTCAAGGCATGGGTAGGAATTTTAGAAGTCGCAGTAATTTATAGTAAAGCCAAAATTAACTTTTCATGCCTTTGTGAGGAGATAGCTCCCAATCTTGAGGGAATTAGGCTGGGTTTATCACCTGTTAGGTTTGTGAATGTTCCTTCCATGTGGTGGTGTCAATTACTTGTTATTTATGCTGAATCAGCTTGTTAACTTTGTTTACAGTATGCAAGTTCTTTCAAAGTTTTAATTTTTTTATATGATCTTATAAATATCTCCCCCTTGGTGTTTGTTCTTACTCCCTTCAATATTGGGTTACAAGAATCTTAATCTTTAAGCGCTGAAAGGATTTCCCCTTCCATGTGCAAGTGTGCCTCCAGAGCAAGCTGGAGAGCAGAGCTGGGCACACAGGTATTCTCAGGTTTCGTTCCGTATACCAGAGTTGGAGGGGGTGGTACTCCACAGCACAGTCCCCAGCCAGCCCTGCTTAGTCCACAAAGGAAATCTCTGACCAAAGCCAGCTGAGGCATTTTCTGCATTATAATGAGTGGATTTATTGTTGAGGGTTTTAGGGTTGCTGGCCTACCTTCCTACAAGGTAGGACATTTATGTATCTTTAAAAAATTAATTTTGGGGGGCTGGGGATATAGCTAAGTTGGTAGAATGCTTGCCTCGCATGCACAAGGCCCAGGGTTCAATCACCAGTACCAAAAACAAAAAATTAATTTTTGGCCTGGGATGTACCTTAGCAGTACATCCTTGCATGCGTAAGACCCTGAGTTAGATCCTCAGCATCACAAAAATATTAATAATAGTTGATTTTGTTTTCATTGTTAGCAATAGAACTGAGTACTTCATGCATGCTAGGCAGGCACTCTACTGCTAAACCCCCAGCCCTAAAAAAATTAATTTTTAAATTTTCTTCTGACTGTATGCTTGTGGTAAAATATTCTAAAAAGTTTTTAGAGATTTAAGAGTCATAGAAAATGAAGTTCCCTGTGACCACAGATTGGCAAATAGACCAATCTGTTGCCTTTCTTTCTCCCAATAATTCTGTATTGCCTCTGCTCAGGAAGGAGTAACATTTTTTCATCAAATTTGTATACTCCTGTAAGCTGCAGAGTATAAAATGAGAGCATTTTTGCTTATGTCTCACTCAGCCTATGTTTTTCCCCTACAGAAAACCGCCTGATTCCCACTGAGTTACGCCGGGAGGCTCTGGCCTTGCAGGGGTCCCTGGAGTTCGATGATGCCGGTGGTGAAGGTGACCATATACTGCATAGCCCTCCCTAACACTGAACCAACTCCTCTGCCCACTAGCCTCCCTAACCTCAGACACACTGGGTACTTGCCCACCTAAGGAAAGTTTCCATGGAAACTGTTCCTGGAACTGTTCCCTAGGTGCCCTTGTGTCTGCATACATGGTACTATAAGGGCTTTCCCTAAGTGCTTCCAGTTCCATTTATACAACACAGTAGTGGTTGACTTATTTTCTGCTTTCTAATCATCTCCCCTACTGGAATGTCTGCCAGCTCAGGAGAATGTCCCTAGCACCCAGCATGACATTGGCACTCAAATGTTTCAAGTATTGCATTATTCAAAAACAAGGAAGAAATCACAAACACTTTAGATGTTTATTGTGAGGCAGATGAGTGTGTCAACAGAATCTAGACTTTTGCAAACATGGAAGATTCCATCCCTCGGTTGTACTTGTGCTTGGTAGCCAGTAGGCTAGTGGCCACCTCTTAGCTCTTGTGAATGTGATGCATTCCCGTCATCGAAGATTTCTCAGACAGATTTAGTTGTTCCCAGATTAGCAGTTTACTCCCCCAAAATTTTGAATTCTTGTCCCTTCATACTCCTAATAGGTGTGACCAGTCATGTAGATGATGAATATCGATGGGCTGGGGTCGAGGATCCTAAGGTCATGATCACCACCTCCCGGGATCCCAGTTCCCGCCTGAAGATGTTTGCAAAGGTATTGGTGGGCAGGAAGCGAGTGGGGGACATCTAAGACTAGCATCCCTAATCTTAAGATTTAAGAGTCATAGAAAATTCCCCCACTGGAATGTTTGCCAGCTTCTGTGACTCTTGATGGGCTCTCTGATCCATGTGCAGGAGTTAAAGCTTGTGTTCCCGGGTGCCCAGCGCATGAACCGAGGCCGGCATGAGGTGGGGGCACTAGTGCGAGCCTGTAAAGCCAACGGGGTCACTGACCTCCTGGTTGTACATGAACACCGAGGCACACCTGGTGAGGCTGGTGGGAGGGAGATGGGTCTGGAGGTCTCCTGAGGCCAGGTGGGGTCTCTGACAGCACATTTGGCCTTTACAGTGGGGCTTATCATCAGCCACCTGCCATTTGGCCCTACTGCTTACTTCACACTATGTAATGTGGTTATGAGACATGACATCCCTGACCTGGACACCGTATCAGAGGCTAAGCCTCATCTCATCACGCATGGCTTCTCCTCCCGGCTGGGCAAGCGGGTAAGTCTAGGGGCCTTGGGGAAAGAGTTGGGGACCAGGCCAGGTATTTGCTGCTTTCCTTCTTTGTACTCCAGGTTTCAGACATCCTCCGTTACTTGTTCCCTGTGCCCAAAGATGACAGCCACCGGGTCATCACCTTTGCAAACCAGGATGATTATATCTCATTCCGGTGGGTCTTTGGGCTTTGCCTGGGCTGGCATCCTGGCCTATGTGTCCTTCATACTATGGCTGACGCACAGCATTTTCCAGCTCACACTCCTGCATTCTTTTCCTCAGGCACCACGTTTACAAGAAGGTGGACCACCGCAATGTGGAGCTAACTGAGGTTGGACCTCGATTTGAGATGAAATGTGAGTTTGAGGTTTATCCCACATTTAGAGAGGGTAAAGGAGGAGAGGTTGGTTGAGATGATAATGTCCTGTCCCTCTGTATCCAGTGTATATGATTCGCCTGGGCACACTGGAGCAGGAGGCCACAGCAGATGTGGAATGGCGCTGGCACCCCTATACCAACACTGCACGCAAGAGGGTCTTCCTGAGCACCGAGTGAGCCTGCTCTCCAGTCAGGATGTAGACTTGGAACCTGAGAGAGGGGTCTGTCCCAAACGGGCCTTTCAGATCAGGTGTGGGACTATGGTGGGCTGGAGGGTCCAAATAAATTCTTTGTATTATACCTTCCACCTACCTCTGACTGGTCAGGATTGATATCCTGTCAGGCTAAGCTTGAAAGGTAAAGCCCATGTACTCTCCTTGGGTAGAGAACCTGATAGCTGTGGGATGGACTCAGGCTTTATATCAACAAGGGGGTTAATATGAGCTGATCTGGGAGGATTGGTGTGGCTGTCTCCTTGGGAGTTGGGCCCTGTGAGTGCTAATAGAGTAGACACTGGTAGCTGGGTGAGACATTGTCACTGGTGACACACTGACTCCCATGTGAGCATGAGCCTGACTTAGAGGGCCTAGGCTGGGCTCAGTGTTAAACAGGACCTCTCCCCTGCTACAGTCAGATGGGACACCTTCCCTCCATTGACTGGAAAGAGTGATACCAATGGCCCACTTCAATTCTCCCATGGGAGGATTATCCAAGGTCACATGGGGAGGGTCAGTGCAGCCCTGGGAGGTAAGGTTTTCTTATTGGCTTCTCCCAGTTTATGACCGCCACCTCTCTCTGCCCACATTCTCTCTCTGCACCCAAGGGCCCTGATCTTAAGCAGACTTGTTAAGATCCTGCATAGAATGCACTTGAGTTTACTGGGAGGAGAAGAATAACAATAAGAAATTTCTCAGGCAGGTAGGAGGGGGCCTGTAAGGAAACATGTCAGGCAGGGCAGGAGAAAGGTTGGGGGCATGGTTCTTCATAGCTTTCCTAAAAGCTGAGTGATGGGGTGAAGTAGCAGAGGTTATCTGGATGACTGTGCAAAGGCCCTGGTGCCAGTGAGAAAGGGGATTTCAGAAGTGGGGGCCAACTTGGGCCAATGTTTGGGGGAAGACTGATGGGACCTTGAGGGACCTCTGCAGCTTAGCCTCACCTATAGAATCCATTTCCTTCTACCAGGCCCCTGCCACTTTGCCACAGCTTCGCTGCATCCTGAGGAACTTGTCATTAAGTTTTGTTAGTTATAGAAATTTCAAAACACATAGAAAAGTAGAGTAATATGTTGTCCTCTGTTCATTTCCTTTGGCTGCCGTGACACAATACCACAGACCAGGTGACTTAAATAACAGAAACTTATTCCCTCACAGCTCTGAAGGACAAAGTCCAAGATCAAGGTGTCAGCTTCCTCCAGGACTCTAGCAGGGGGTTCTGGAGGAATGGCAGGGATCCTTTACATGCTCTCTAGCATCCAGTGTTTTGCAAGCAATGCTTCATCACTTCATTGTTAGCCTTCATCTTCACATATGTCCTCCTTTTTCTTTATCAAATCGCTCTCTCTCTTTTACAGGGACCTAAGTCATAGGTTTAGGGGCCAGGGGATGACCTGAGATAATCTCTGCATTTCAAGATTCTATCTTAATTACATCTGCAGTGACCCTATTTAAAAATACAATCACATTATCCGGTCCTAGGAATTAAGATGTGGGATATTTTTTGTGGGGCTGGCCACCATTCTACCACTACATGTCCCCATAATTCATCTCTAATGGTCTTTAGCTTTGGACCCTTCTCTAGCTCACATGTCACAGCCATCCCAGGTCTATCCAAGGATACCCCCTGCTGGGGCTCCACCCACTCCAGTTTCCCCAGTACTGGGTAGGGGTTTTTCCTTCCCACATTTTTTATTGGTGTATTGTGCATAATGGTGGGATTTTTTTTGTCATATATTTGTGCATGCACACAGTATAACGATGTAATTTGGCCAGCGTCACGCCCCAGCCCTTCCCTCTTTCCACCTCACCTCCTGTTCCTTTTCCTCTATATCTCCCTCTGATTTTTATGAGATCTGCCCCCACTTTTCTTCCCCTTTTTTCTATCTAGCTTCTGCATCTGAGAGAAAACATCCAACCCTTCACTTTCTGAGTTTGGCTTATTTCGCTTAACATGATGGTCTCTAGTTCTTTCCTGCTATTCACTTTTTTTTTTTTTTTTTTTTATAGCTGAACAATAACTCCATAGTGACCCTATAACACATTTTCTTTATCCATTCATCCATTGATGGGACTCCTAGGATGGTTCCATAGTTTGGCTGTTATGAATTGTGCTGCTATAAACATGCATAGGCATGTATCATTGTAGTATGATGACTTGGATTCTTAGATAAATACCAAGGAATGGTATGGCTAGGTTGTACAGTGGTTCCTTGTGTAGTCTTTTGAGGATCTTCCATACTGATTTTCATAGTGGTTGTACTAATTTACAATCCCACCAACAGTGTAAAAAGTGTTCTTTTTCTTCCCATCCTCTCCAGCATTTATTGTTTGTATTTTACCTTATTTATTTATTTATTTTTATGTGGTGCTGAGGATCAAACTTAGTGCCTTGCATGTGCTGGGCAAGCACTCTACCGCTGAGCCACTACCCCAGCCCATTATTGTTTGTATTTTGATCAATACCATTCTGAGTGATACTTGCATTTCCCTAATTGCCAATGATGTTGAACATTTTTTCATGTATTTGTTGGCCATTTATATTTCTTCTTTTGAGAAGTGTCTGTTTAACTCATTTGCCCACTTATTAATTAGATTACTTGATTTTTTTTTTTGTTCTTTATACATTGTAGATATCAATCCTCTATCAAAAGAATAGCTGGCAAACCTGTGGGTTCTCCATATCACTAATTCTTTACTGTGCAGAAGCTTTTTAATTTGATGCCATCCATTTATTAACTTTTGGCATTGTTTCCCAAGCTTTAGGGGTCCTATTGAAAAAGTCCTTGCCTATGCCTGTATACTGGAGTGTTGACGCTACATTTTCTTTTTGGACTAATTCCAAGGTCTTTGATCCATTTTGAGTTGAGTTTTGTACAGAGAGAGATAAGGGTCTTCATTCTTTTAATATAAATAACAGCTGTTGCAACACACAACTAATCCAGTCAGGGTCACTCCTGGGTTGGCATGAAATAATGACAGAGAAATACTTTTTTTGGGGGGGTGAGGGGTTCTGTGATGGCCCCTCTGACCCAGCTCCCAGAAATGGGGCAAATCAGGCAAGAAAGGGAGCAGCCTTGAATCCAGCTTTTATTGGGAGAAGCTGTCCGAAAGAACATTCTATCCATATAAGGCGGGGTGGGGGGTAATGTTACAAGGGGCAGCTCACACCCAAAGCTGTGCTCCTCTGCTGAGGGGAAATGGGGATCCACCTGCCTCCTGGCTGAAGAAGTCAGTCTCCACATTTCCATCATTCAAAGGTAGGGGGCGCTCAACTCCTATGTGGCAGCTCCCAACAAACAGCTTTCCCAGGATCATTTGTTAAAAAGGTGTCTTCAATGTATATTTTTGGCACCTTAGTGAAAAGTCAGATGACTATAGGTGTGTGTGCTTGTCTCTGTGTCTTCTATTCTGTACTATTGGTCTATGTGTCTGACTTTTTAAAAAAATTTTTAGTTATACATGGACACAATATCTTTATTTTGTTTATTTTTTTATGTGGTGCTGAGGATCGAATCCAGTGCTTCACATGTGAGAGGCAAGTGCTCTGCCACTGAGCTACAACCCCAGCCCTATGTGTCTTGTTTTTATGCCAGTACCGTGCTGTTTTGTTATGGTTCTGTAGTAAAATTTGAAGTCTGGTATTGTGATAATTGCTTTGGCTATTCTGGGTCTTCCAAATGAATTTTGGGACTGTTTTTCCTAGTCCTTTAAAGAATGTCATTAGTATTTTGATGGGAATCACACTGAATCTCTATTTTGCTTTTGGTAATATAAACAGGGCAGGTTCTTTGTGGTGATTTGGTTTTGGTTTTTAAGGGACAAGTTCTCCCTTTGTTGCCCAGGCTCTCCACAAACTCTGGCTTTCAACCACCATTGATAGATTGGCATGTCTCCATCTAGACCTTTTTACAGGCAGATATCTCAAGGAAGCCTAAAGAGACTTGTCAACATTGCAATGAGTAGACCAAATTTGGACCCTAGTTCAGACAGATATACCATAATCATGGATGAAAACCTGAATACTAACTGGACATGGGATGATTTAAAGGAATAACTTGGAAATTTTAGATGTGACATGGTATTGTTGTTTTTATTAAGCACTTACCTTTTAGAGATAAATATGGAAATATTTATGAATAAAATGGTGTAAAATCTGTGATTCGCTTCAAAATAAAGTGGTGGAGTAGAATAGGTCATGGTTGGGTCTGTGAAAGCAACATTGAGATACTGGCTGAGACTCACTATACCATGTTCTCTTGTGTTTGAAATTTCCCCCAAACTAGTAGACTTAATCAATCAATGCAGAGATGAACAATTGCTTCCATAGAGAAAGTGAGTGGTAACAGAATACCACAATACAAACAGGTGGCCATTGAGGAATTTTTTTTTCCCCACAAGTTACTGAATTCAGCAGGTATTTAGCTATTTTTTTTTAATTCTTTTTTTTTTTTTTTAAAGAGAGAGTGAGAGAGGAGAGAGAGAGAGAGAGAATTTTTTAATATTTATTTATTTTTTAGTTCTCGGCAGACACAACATCTTTGTTGGTATGTGGTGCTGAGGATCGAACCCGGGCCGCACGCATGCCAGGCGAGCACGCTACCGCTGAGCCACATCCCCAGCCCAGTATTTAGCTATTTTTAATAGTGGAAAAACCCATATAAAAATAGCCATTTTAACCATTTTTAAGTATATAGTTCAGTAGTATTAAGTACACTTAAATTGTGAACCAATCTCCAGAACTCTTTTCATCATGCCATTAGGTGTCTGAAAAGATGCATAACCTCCATCATAATTAAAGAAATGCAGAATCATCTGGGGAAACATTTGATGCCTAGAGGTTGGTAAAGGTTAAGTAGTCATATGGGGAAAACAGTTGCTGACATCTGCTAATGGTGGTCATGAAACAAACACAACCTCTATTGTTATTAATTATGTCTTTAAAAACAAATTCCGGTTGTAGGAATTTATTCTTCAGATATACTTGCATATGTTCAGTGATGTTCCTGAAGCATTGCATTGCATATGGTAGTAAAAGCAGGAAACCACATGATGAAAAGGAGGCAGATACACAACACACTTGAAAGCCCAAACAACTTGTGGCATCCTAGTGTTATCATTAGAGGGAAAGATGGCAAGGTTCAGAATCATGTGCAAAACATGATCCCTCAGATAAAAAAAAAAAAAAAAGCAAAAACTGACAGTTAAAAAATAAACGTACAAGATGATAACCCCAGCATGGTAGTACATACCTGTCATCCCAGCAGCTTGGAAGGCTGAGGCAGGAGGATCATGAGTTCAAAGTCAACCTCAGCAACTTAGTGAGACCCAGTCTCAAAAGAAAAAAGGGCTGGGGATGTGACTCAGTGGTTAGGCACCCCTGAGTTCAATCTCCCCAATACCAACTAATTAATTAAAATATGAGTACAGTAATCTATCTCTTATCCTTGGTCAACAGGGGTACATACAATGAGATTTTATTTTATTTTTTTTTTAAAGAGAGAGTGAGAGAGGAGAGAGAGAGAGAATTTTTTTTTTAATATTTATTTTTTAGTTCTCGGCGGACACAACATCTTTGTTGGTATGTGGTGCTGAGGATCGAACCCGGGCCGCACACATGCCAGGCGAGCGCGCTACCGCTTGAGCCACATCCCCAGCCCCACAATGAGATTTTAGAAAAGAAAAAAACAATACTCGCATAATTTTTTGTTATGCTTTAATTGTTATCAGTCTTTTACTATGCCTAATTTATAAACTAAACTTTATTATAGGCATGTAAAGAAAAAAAAAACAATATATATGGCATTTAGTACTATCTGGGTTTTCAGGCATCCAATGAGGGTCTTGGAATGTATCTCCAAAGGGTAAGGGAGGGACAGTTATGTATCATGAATAGGAAATATCTGGCCAGGTACTTTTAAAAGCCAATAGTAATAACCTCTGGAGCATAGAGCTGGATTTGAAAGTAGAGGGACTAAGAAGGTGGTTTATTTTCCACCATGCACAGTAATGTATGTTTTCAGATATGTTGCTTTTACACTTAGAGAAAAAAATCCAAGTGCCTTCCACACTCCAAAGAAAATCATAGAACTCAGGAAGCAGTTCACTGGCCAGTAAATGTTTGCCCACAATAACAGAAGAGTCCCCCTCCTTTTTGTAAGCCCGATGCACCAGGAAGATATCCATCCTTCTGGAGATAATGTAGTTCATACACAAGTATAAGGCCCTTTCTACATTTAGTTCATACACAAGTATAAGGCCCTTTCTACATGCTTCTTTAATATCTACCTCAAGAACTTTCTCGGGCTGGGGATGTGGCTCAAGCGGTAGCGCGCTCGCCTGGTATGCGTGCGGCCCGGGTTCGATCCTCAGCACCACATACCAACAAAGATGTTGTGTCCCCCGAGAACTAAAAAAAATATATATATTAAAAATTATCTCTCTCTCTCTCTCACTCTCAAAAAAAAAAAAAAAAAAAAAAAACTTTCTCAATGCCACATCTAAAAATGGGACAAAACACACAAACCATCTATCTGATAAAGGGTTATTATCCTAGTTCAGTTTGTTGCTACAGTGCCATAAACTGGATAATTTATATGCTCACAGACCTGGAGGTTGGGAAGTTCAAGACCATGGTGTCTGCAGATTAAATGTCTGGTGAGAACCTACTTGCTTTTTCATAGCTGTGTCCCCACAAGGTGGAAGCTGTGAACAAGCTCCCTCACACCTCTTTCTTAAGGGCACTAATCCCATTCATGAGTGCAGAATCCTCATGATCTAATCTCTTTCCAGGGTCCCATCTCCTAAAATCAAGACTTTGGATTAGATTTTAAAGGAACTCAAATGACTCAACAGCAAGGAAACAACCTAATTTTTGAAAATGTCCAAGGACCTGAATAGACATTTCTCCAAAGACATAAATAACCAAAGCGTATATGAAAATATGCTCAATGCCACTAATCATCAGGGAAATGCAAATCAAAACCACAGTGAGATATCACTTCACATCTGTTAGGGTAATTATATATTTTTTTTAAATTGGCAAGGATGTAGAGAAAAAGGAACTTTTGTGCACTGCTGGTAGGAATGGAAACTGGAACAGCCTTTATGGAAATCAGGATGGTGGTTCCTTAAAATATTAAAACTAGAATTACCATTCCAGGGCTGGGGATGTGGCTCAAGCGGTAGCCCGCTTGCCTGGCATGCGTGTGGCGCTGGGTTCGATCCTTAGCACCACATACAAATAAAGATGTTTTGTCTGCCGAAAACTAAAAAATAAATATTAAAAAATTCTCTCTCTTTTAAAAAAAAGAATTACCATTCCACCTGGCAATCCCACTTCTGGGTACACATCCAAAAGAAATGAAATCTGTATCTGGAAGAGGTTATCTCATGTTCATTGCAGCATTGTTCATAATAGCCAAGATACAGAAATGAGGTCATTAATGGCCAAATGAAAAGGAAGATATGGAATACACATACCACACATGAACTTCAAGAGCATCATACCAAGTCAAATAAGGCCAAACACAGAAGGTCAAATATTATATCATGTTGCTTACAGCTGGACAAGGGGATGTGCACCTATAGTTCCAGCTACTTTGGAGGCTAAACAGGAGGATCTCTTTACAGCATTGATTGTAATAATGATTTTACAAGTATGTACTTATTTCCAAACCAACTTGTATACTAAAAATGTTCAACATGTATATTTTTAAAAAGCATTGTATCCTACTCTTGGTATACCCTAATTTCTACAACTGTAGCCCTGTTGGGTATCTCCAAAGTTTTCCTTTTGGTGCTACAAACCATGATGCTCACTGAGCAGCTGTTGGAGTGAATCCCTTGTGCCAATTATTAGCACTCTGTAATGAATCAAAGAGATAATGTGTAGAGGTGTTTTTAGAGCTAATACAAGATCTTCCTCTTCAGTTCTTATTACAACTTCAATATCCCATACCTTTACCAACCATGTTCCAGCCTTTTCATCTCTGATACATCAAAGCAGTCTCAGATTACAGACTTCTGAAACCAAATATCAAAAGTCTTAAGGGCATGTTCTTAGATCAGAAAATTTCCTTCTAGTATGTATCTTAGGAAAGAACATAGGATAGGGGGTAAGGTGTTCACTGCAGCCAGTTTAGTGGGCTTCCACCTAAATGCACTTAACACTCTTCTTTTCGGGGCAGGCCAAGGTCACAGGTACCTGGCCAACTGCATAGATTAGAGGCCCTGGGGGTGCTTCCAGCGATAATGTAGTAGCACTTGTTTGCCTGAATGTATTTCCTCTAAGAGAAATATATGGGGCCTACTCTGGCTAATGCAGATGTCCAGGCTCTGCCCTAGAGAGGTGACCAGCCTGGGGAAAAGTTGATAATAATGCAGTTTTAGGATTTCATTTTTTTAATATGGGGAGAAGACATGCCGTGCAATTCCCAAGGATTTTCCCCCATTTCCTGAAGCAGAAGTGCAGGGCAGGTCCTAAAAGTGGAACCCCTTCCTTCACAAACGGCTGAAAGTTGGGAGTTTGGGCAGTGGGGCCAAAAGGGTAGGATGGCTTTCTCCTTGGACTGTGTTCCCACAACCAGGAACTGCTGATACCTGACCCAGGGAGTACCCAGGAGGGATTCAGAATACTGAAAACTGGAACCTCTGAGGAGATTTGAAGGAGCCCAGCAAAAACTACAAAAGAGACTAATCTCCCTGGCATTACTGTATGCAGATACTCCTGCTTGTAACTGGAAAGGAGGATGGTTCTCCCATTTGCCAAATGCTAGACTTATAGATGGGCCAGTGGGACAGTTCACCCAGCCTGAGGTTTTTTGGTTTGTTTTAAATTTGTTCTAATTAGTGATATATGACAGTAGAATGAATTTTGACACATTGTTCACAAATAAAGCACAACTTCTCATTCTCTGGCTGTACATGGTGCCAAGTCACACCGGTAATGTAGTCATACATGCATAGAGGGTAATAATGTCCATCTCATTCCAGCGCCCTTCCCACCCCCATATTCCTTCCCCTCTCCCTTCCCAATCCAAAGTTCCTCCATTCTTCCCTACTCAACCCCTATTATGGGTCAACATCCACTTATTAGAGAAGACATTTCACCTTTGGTTTTTTGGTTTTGGTTTATCTTGCTTAGCATGATATTCTCCAGCTCCATCCAATTACCTGCAAATGCCATAATTTCTTCTTTAACCACCTGAGGTTTTTAACAAAGTACAGCAATGGGAACTTTTTTTACTTGTCTTTGCCCCATCCCCTTTTATTTTTCTGATCTAACAAACGAGGAACCTAGAGAAAAACCATCTAGGTTTTAGCATGGGATGTCCCCTTTGAGATGAATGATGAACGTCAGTCATCTCAAATCTCCTCACAAGCTTCCTGAGTTAAGATGTACCTGCCAGGTTTCTCTACCATAGTTTTTCATTACCTTTACAACTTCAGTGCAGGTTGGGCTTCTGATAGCATTGTGCAGGTATAGCTGAGCACTGACCAGCATCCAGTCTTAAGCTTGTTGAATGGCCTATGCAGCAAGCACTCTGAGCTCAAGAGTGATAACAGCTCTCACTGCTGGTATCAGGAAACAGGAGGACCATCTGCAGCAGCAAATTTGATAGCAAGAAACTGTACTACTCTGGGAGAAAGGAGTCATGGGGTTGGCCAAGGCTACTGGGGAAAGTCTGTGGGATCTTACCATCTCCCATACCCATCCTGAGCTGAACAGAGAGCAGACCAGGAACACTGGGATGCTGGGAAGGCATGGAGGGACAGTTAAGCATCAAGAGGGCAAACAGACCGAACAAGAGAGGTCGTGAAGTGAAGGTGGACTTCTGACCAGAAAGGACAGACACCCAACCCAGCTGATACCACAAGTAAATGTTCACAGGCCACAAGGCAGTTTTTGGCTAGTCCCTCAGATCCTCAGCCAGATAGGCAAAAAGCTCTCTCAATAGAAAGCCAACCAACCAGGCAAGACTTTTGGGTGAACAGGCAAAATCCCAGGGAAAACAGACTCCCAGCTGAACAGATAGCCAGACAAATGGGGAGATTCCTGGGTGGGTGGGAGAAAAAAAAAATCAACCCGACATCCAGATAGACCTGTGGCCAGAAAGAAATATGGACCATGTCTCCCCAGTTTATTGAAAGGTGGACCTCAGTCAAGCAGAAAACAGAACCCCTCCCCTTAAATGGACAAAGATGTTATCTCAGTGGAAAGCTGACCCACCCAGTAGGCCTTCAGCTGGACAGAAAGGCTTACTCTCCCCAGTAAGAGAGACATTGGCCTGAAAATGATACCCTCAGCAGGATCCAATTTTCTAGACAGACAGATCCTGCCAAGTCTTCCCAGTCAGGCAAACAGACTTAGCCCTATTTGAACAGAAAATCCCTAACTAGCCAGCAATCACTAGGTCAGTCTTCCTGTCCCTTGCTTACCACCAAAGATATGCCAGTGACCCTTCACTGTTACCACTCCTTCCAGGCACCACCCAGTCTTCAGTGACCACTGATCTATATCACAATAGTCCACAGAGACCTTTCATGATACCTCAATTACTTGCCCATAAAATAACTCACACCTCCATGACTCCCCCAGAAAATCTTTTTCTACAAGTTCACAATATTGTGTGCCACCCCACTGAGACCAGCAACCAATGCCCATCCACGAAACAAATGATTCCACTGGCATTCACTAATACTGAGCAGGAGGGGCTGGGGTTGTGGCTAGACGGTAGAGCACTCACCAATCAAATCACTGGGTTTGATTCTCAGCAGCACATAAAAATAAATAAATAGAGGCATTGTGTCCACCTACAACTAAAAAAAATTTTTTTAAACAAATACTGAGCAGGAACTATTCATCACTTGTCTAATTTCTAAATCCTCAGTAATTAAAAATAATATTCCAAATCCCAATAGTCCCTCAATTACTTTCATTGCTAGGCACTTTCTTGCCCCCCCAAAACCACTGACCTTCCAGTGATTATAATTAACACCCTATGGCTTCATTAGAACACTCAAAAAAGATGGAATTGCTAAATATTAAACACTAACTGGAGGGGACTCCCAGTGACCCCACAATAAGCAGAACAACTCCACTTGTTTGAAGACTCACTTTGATCTCTCACTTAAGCCACAGCCAGCAAACTAGTCTGCAGACCACACACACAAAAAAAAATTTTAAATTTAAATATCTGTTTTCATAGCAGAGGGAAGCAGCTGGGACAAGAGAACAGAGAAAGCAAAGCCACTTCCTATCTGGCCTTTTGAAAGTTTTCTAATCCCTAAGGAAAGGAGGGAAAGGGAAGGTACTGGGGAATGAGAATGATCAAATTGTGTGCATATAGGAATATGGCACAATGAGTCCTATTATTATGCATAATTATACTACACCAATTAAAATATTTGTTCATCCCTGACAACCATGATTTGTAATGAATTGAATTGACAACCTGTTAATAATGATCTTGTTGACCTTTCAGTGTCTTGTCCTGTCCCAGTGACACTTTGACACCTCAACCACCTCAAACTGACCTCCACTGATGATGCCCGCTCCAATGACTCCCCTTGAAATTCTTCCATAACCCCAGCGACAGATCTACCCAAGCCTTCTACCCAAGCCTGTTCTTGTCAGGCTCCTTGGCACCCAACCACTCTCTCCTTCCTCCCCTCCAAGACCTAGGAAGCAGGGACAGCAGCTATTTCTCCATCCTCCTGACCTTCCAGTGATTATACATCCTGTACATTTTCTGATGTGGCAACAGAAAAAGCAGCTCCTTTAAAGGGGTTGAGAACTCCTATCCTCTAGAACGCATTTCCAGTGCCTCAATTCTGTTTCCCTGGCAGGTTTGTGAGGATCAAGATTCTCAAGTTAAAACTGGATCCTTCTGTCCTCCAGCCCTTCCCAGCCGGTCTCGGAATAGGAAAAACCTGAGGAAATACAGATATAGAAACTTCCATCTCCACTCGCTTTTTCCAAAGTACCATTGGCCTGATAATCATTCCTCCTCGCGGTCTCCCCACCCGGACCTTCTTTGGACCCAAATGGAGCATACTGAGCGGGACATCCCGTGCTAAAGTTCCCCGGGGTGGGGAGAAGTAGCGTGATCTCGGCGACCATCTCTACTGATGGCTGCTTCACTACCCTGTTTTGGTCCTCAATGCAGCCTGACTCCCAGGAGACCTGGTCCGAGACCTGGTTTCATCCGCTCAGAACCTGACTAGTCACAGAGGAGGGGCGAAGATCCGTAATTCAAGGGGGAGAGGAAGTGACAATAGGATAGTACCGACTAAACCAGCAGAAGCAGCAATCAAAAAAGAAAAAAAAAAAAAAAAACGGAGAGAAGCGCTAGAGCTGTACTCACCAATCCAACGCTCAAGGACCTAAGGCTCCAGCAGCCAGAGCAGCTCAGGTGCTGTGGGCGGGGCAGGGCGAGTTTCGAATGCCATTGGCTCCAGGGTGCGCCTTGCCAGCTGTCGCCCGTCTTCCAATGGTTGGTTACAACGAAGGCGGAGCCTCGGCAGCCTTCCTCCGCCTCCCTCAGTGTCTACACTCGCTGGTAGCGCTGAGCGCAACTACTGGACGGGACCTTTCGGGCCGACGGTGCCATGAGCCACAATTTGGACGCGGCGCGGAGCTTCCTGGAGCAGCTGGAGGAACAGAGCGGCCTGAAGGGGGAGGTTCTGGCCGCGGAGTTCAGTGTGAGTGGGTGAATGTGTACAACTGGGAGGCGCGTTTCGGCTCCTTACCCTGGACGGTCCCCACGTCTGTCCTGTGCACTTTGTAGGCTCTGGCTGTCCTGGGTTGTCTCCCTGCCTTGAGGTCTCTTGTTTTCCTCTCCCTCACACCTCTAGCTCTCTCGCGCTGTCTTCGGCCTGCCTACAGGTCCCCAGAGAGCAAAGTCCACGGCCCGCTTGGAGGGTTCATACACACTCGGGACCCAGTGTCCTGGTCGCACTTGGGGAACAATGCCCCTGTTGGGCAGGGCAGGCCACGCAGGTGCAGTAGAAGAGGGCGATGGCACACCTGCGCTGGAAGTCCCACACCCAGGCTACACCTGACGACCTGGGTCACCCTGTGATTCCGAGGAGGAAGAGGAACAGGGAGGCTCTAATGCGGAGTGGATGAAGGACGTGGGTGAAGGACACCGATAGCCAGGGCTTTTCGGATCCCTCTGGTCTCAGCCTCCTTGTTGAAGTGGGGACGTTAATGACCAAACTGAGAATTAAAAAGTGTAGGTAAAAGTGCCTAGCATATCTTTGGGGCCCACTTCCTAGGTGCCTGTGTCACGACTTAAAAGATTCTAAATATTTCAATAAGGGTAATACAATCAAAGCTTAACGCTAGAGTAAGAAGCACCCTAGGCATGAGCATACTACAGGCAATAAAATATTTAAAATGTAACTTACATACCAAACATAGAAACATACTTACTGTACAAATACTCAAACCTGATATATGATGGTATGTATCAAATTTAGAAATATGTAATATATAAATGTATAAAAATAAATGTGAGTTTTAAAAGGTGATTTACACAACAAACATCACATAACTTCAAAAAACAATACAACAAATATAAATCTAATAAACACCAAAGTTATTCAATGAATTTGTGAGTAAATATAAAATAAGGAGTGAACGTAAGTATAAAATATAAATAAATCTAAATAACTTACACATGTAAAAATTCTGTAGTATATAAGAAATAGAGTAAATGTAAAATATATAATTTATAAATATAAAAATATACGTAAACATATAATATCCATGTGGTATATAACCACTACAGAGTCAATGAAGCGAGCTTTGCCGAGGGCCCCAAAGTGAAACGCTGGGTGGTGAGGGTATCCTTGTCACAATCCTGACTTCTGCACTCCCAGGCCTTGGTTTCTCATCTGTGTAGTAGAAATTCCTATTAGCAGTGCCCACTACAGAATGGTGACCATCAGGGCTTAAATTACTGATGAGCATAAGTAAAGCATTTGGAAAGGTGACCACTTGTGATGGTGGCTTGGAAGGTATTATTTGTTATCATTATGGTTAGGAATAACCTGATAATCTACCAATAAGAAGTTACCTATGGGGTCTTATTACATAAATAGTGTACATTACAATTCACATATATTGTAAATTATTTTATTATATTAAATAATACATATTTCATTCCAATTATTATTGCTTACAATACAGCATAAGGCAGACTACCCAGGTGCAGTGGCTCACACATGTAATCCTTTTGACTCCAGAGGCTGATGCAAAAGGATTGCAAGTTTGAGGCCAGCCTGGGTAACTTAGGGAGACCCTGTCTCAAAATTTAAAAAATAATAATAAAAAGGATTGGGGATGTAGCTCAGTGGTAGAGTGCCCCTGGGTGCAATCCCCAGTACAGAAATGGGGGGGGGGGAGTACATGATAAAAATACTGATTTGAGTGTGCAGGGGCTAAATCTGGGTTCTTTGCCAAAGCCTCCTGGGTGGGACCTTTGGCAAGTCCCTCAGGCATGTGTGAATTAACTTTCTTATCTGCACAGTGAGGATGCAATAACAGCACCCACTTCAAAGGGACCTTGTGATGATTAAATGACCTGAGCAGAGCTTAGCACAAAGAAGGGTTCTGGTCGCTGTTATTATTGTACTGTTGTTATTATTAGGCTTATGCCTCTTGGAGTCTGCACTCACTACCCTTCCTCCACCCCCTCACCACCACCACCACCCCAGACCATTGCCTTGAATTCCAAGTGTCTTCTTGTCCCAGGACTCTGACCTGGCTCCTCTTTTCCATTTCCTGCATTCCCTGTTGCCTCACTGTGCCTCCCACCAGGACATCCTAGTCCGCTCAGCTGCCTGGAAGGCTGATGGGGTGCGCTCCACCGAGGTTGGCAGTCGGCCAGAGAATATACAGAAGAACCGCTACAAAGATGTGGTGCCATGTAAGTAGGAGGGCTTCTATGAGCAGTCCGTGGCTCCACACACACCCTCAGGCCACGGTGGGCCCTTAATGTGCTCCCCGCTTATCTACTTGGCCCCCGGAGACTGCCTCCCAGAATTTTCAGGTGGCTGCATTGCAGCAAACAACACACGAGGGGTACCTGGGGCAGACCCTTGAGAGTCTGCGGCGTTGTGGGGAGGGGCATGCGGGTTTCATCCAAGGGGCTGTCTGAGCCTAGACACACTTGTCGCCTTCAATTCCACGTTTCTCGCCTCCCCCACTGGCAGATGATCAGACGCGCGTGATCCTCTCCCTGCTCCAGGAGGAAGGGCACGGCGACTACATCAATGGCAATTTCATCCAGGTCAGGATGGTGGTCAGAAAAGGGGGCAGATTGGGGTTGGTGGAGGTTGGCAGTGGAATCTCAACGGGGAATGGGCCTTTCCCAGGGCGCAGATGGAAACCTGTCCTACATCGCCACGCAAGGACCCCTGCCTCACACTCTGCTAGACTTCTGGCGCCTGGTCTGGGAGTTTGAGATCAAGGTCAGCTTGGGGGAGGAAAACAAGGTTCTGAGTTTCCACTAACCCAAGTCACCTCCATCTCGGTTTACTCTTTTTGTCTAGGTGATCCTGATGGCATGTCGAGAGACAGAGAATGGGCGGGTAGGTGTCCTCAGTCCCCAGAGTGATTGACTCTTACTAACTCCTCCCTAACCCAGAACCCAGTGGAAGTGATGTCACTGGGACTCAGTGAGAACCCACTGCTTCTCTCTAATCTTGCCTTGATCTTTTTTCCTTCTGTTCATGGGGCTCATTTCCCACAGTGTTGTTTACCCCTCTCCTGCTGGGCTTCCCACCCATACCACCTCACAGAGAATGACACTTTATGCTGACCATTTCCTTCGTAGAGCTGTTGATCTCTATTTTTACTTCTCTTTATTCACTCCCCTCAAACCACACTGGCTCTATTGCTCAGCTGTACCTCAGGCTTGTGCCTTGACCATTATATTATCTCTGCCTGGAACCTTCTTCCCCATCAACTCCTTCAAGCCTTCACTTCCTCAGTGAGACCCTCATGTACGGTCACACCATTTCAGACTCCAGCATTCCCATTGTCCTAGGTGCCATTTTCCTTCACAGTTCTTAACAACTTCTAACACACTAGATAATACTAAACATGAAATACACTCCACAATGTGCTATTATTTTAGTTTTCAATTACCTTTTTAAACCACTTTATTTAGTTATGATTCACCCACTTAAAATGTACGATTGTTTTTAGTGTATTCCTGATGATTACACAACCATTCCCATAAGAAATTTTAGAACATTTTCATCAGCCCACAAGCAGTCACTGCCCATTTCCTAACAATCTCTAGAGCCCCAAGCAACTCCTAATCTACTTTTGGCCTGGTATAGATTTGCCTTCTCTGATATTGCATATAAATGGAATCAAACAGTGGTCTTTTGTTACTGGTATTTCATTTAGCATGTTTTTAATATTCATGCATACTGTAGCATGTGTCAATACTTCCTTTTATTGCTGAATAATATCCTATTGACTGTATCTATCACATTTTGCTTATCCAATAAGCCATTTATTTCTACTTTTGGGCTATTAGGAATAATGCTACCATGAACCATTTACATACAAGTCTTTGTGTAAACATATATTTTCATCTCTCTTGAATATGTACCAAGTGGTAGAATTGCTAGGTCATATGGTAACTCTATTTTTAACATTTTGAGGAAGTGACAAACCATTTCCTATAATATAACTACATCAATTTACCTTCCCACCAGCAAAGTATTATGTCTCTAATTTCTTCACATCCTCACCATTTGCCCTTTATTTTTTTTTTTAAAGAGAGAGAGAGAGAGAGAGAGAGAGAGAGAGAGAATTTTTTAATATTTATTTTTCAGTTCTCGGCGGACACAACATCTTTGTTGGTATGTGGTGCTGAGAATCGAACCCGGGTCGCACGCATGCCAGGCAAGCGCGCTACCGCTTGAAGCCACATCCCCAGCCCACCATTTGCCCTTTATTATTATTATTATAGCCATCCTAGGAAATGGTATCCCACTGTGTAATGGTATCCCATCATGGTAAAATACATGTAAAATTTGCCCCCTAACCATTTAAAGTGTACAACTCAATTGCAGTAAGTACATGCACATTGTTGGGCAACCATCAACCACTATCCAGTACCACAACCTGTTCTTCATCCCAAACATAAATTCTGTATCCAAACATAAATTCTATATCTATTAAACAACTTTCCACTCTCCTTCTCCCAGATCCTGGTCTCCTCTAACTTTTATTTACTTATTGGTGGTACTTGGGATTGAACCCAGGGTCTTGTGCATATGAGGCAAACACTCTACCAACTGAGCTACATGCCCAGCCTATTCTTCTATTTTTTTTTTTTTAGAGAGAGAGAGAGAGAGAGAGAGAGAGAGAGGAGAGAAAGAATTTTAACATTTATTTTTTAGTTTTCAGCGGACACAACATCTTTGTTTGTATGTGGTGCTGAGGATCGAACCTGGGCCACACGCATGCTAGGCGAGCGCGCTACCGCTTGAGCCACATCCCCAGCCCCTTTTCTGTCCTTCTTAACTTGCCTATTCTAGGTGCATAATGTAAGTGGAATCACAATACTCATCCTTTTTTGTTTGTTTGTTTCTTCCTCCCTCCCCTACCACCCAGGCACCATCTCTTTTTCTTAATTGTACTGTATAGAATTTCCAGTACAAAGTTGAGTACAAGTAGCGAGTGCTACTTTTCTTCTTCTTATGCTTTAGTCTCCCACCATTAAATATGAGGTTATCTGTGGATTTTTTTGTAGTTATTTATCACATTGAGGAATTTCCTTTCTGTTCCTAGTTTCTTTCATGTTCTTATCATGAAGGGGTGCTGAGTTTTGTCAGATTCTCCCCCCACCACATCTATTCAGATGATCGTGGGTGGGTTTTGTAGTTTATTAATTTGCCATATGACATTTTCTTTTTACATCTAGTCTTTTATCTACCTTTTTCTTTGCTCTTTATTATTTTAGATATCATTTTGGCAACAGGTTCCTTTTGTATGAAGAGCTTACTTCAATTTTTCTCTCATAGTGCAGTTCTACTTACAATAAACTTTCTCAGCTTTTATTAGCCTGAAAAGGTGTTTGGGTTTTATTGGTTTTTTTGTTGTTGTTTGTTTTTGTTTTTGATTGTTTTATTTTATTGTGGTGCTGGGACCAGTACCTTGTACATGCTAGGCAAGCACTCTACCACTGAGCTACACTCCAGCCCTTGGTTTTCCCCCTGCTTTTTTTTTTTTTTTTTTTTTTTTATCCCCCCAGCATTTTAGGATGTTAGATAGACCTTTGACTTCTGGCTTTCAGTTTTTGAAAACATTTTGCCGTCATTCTTTTTTTTTTTTAATTTTTATTATTGGTTGTTCAAAACATTACAAAGCTCTTGACATATAATATTTCATTCGTTTGATTTAAGTGGGTTATGAACTCCCATTTTTACCCTGTATACAGATTGCAGAATCACATCGGTTACACATCCACGTTTTTACATACTGCCATACTAGTGTCTGTTGTATTCTGCTGCCTTTCCTACCCGCCCTCCCCTCCCCTCCCCTCCCATCTTCTCTCTCTACCCCATCTACTGTAATTCATTTCTCCCCCTTGTTTTTTTTCCCTTTCCCCTCACTTCCTCTTATATGTAATTTTGCATAACCCTGAGGGTCTCCTTCCATTTCCATGCAATTTCCCTTCTCTCTTCCTTCCCTCCCACCTCTCATCCCTGTTTAATGGTGATCTTCTTCTCATGCTCTTCCTTCCTGCTGTCATTCTTATCTTTGTTCATCAGTGCACTTTTATGTGATGATTTTAACATTTTCTCTTTATAACTGTTTTTCAGCAATTCAGTCATAATCTTCCTTGGTACAGCTTTATGTATTGTCCTTGTAGTTTACTGACTTTCTTGGATCTGTAAGTTCATTATTTCCTAATATTTTGGAAAAATCTTAGTTATTATTTCTTCAAATATAGTTTCTGTTCTCCCCTCTCTCCTTCCCTTTGGGATTCTAGGCATACATATATTAGGCCTTTTGGTGTATTTCCACAGGGAACTCATTCTGTATTTACTTTTCTCCAATCTCTTTTTCATTTCAAATAGTTACTATTGTTATACTTCCATGTTCACTGAACTTTTCCTTCTGTTGTCTAATCTGCTACTAGTAAATTCTGCATTTTTTATATTTTATTTTTCCTCTGTAGAAGTTCCATTTAGGTTTTTTTTTTTGTATTTTTCATTTCATTCTTCATCATGTTTGCTTTCCATTTCACCTTTTGAGTATATTTATAACATTTATAAGAGCTATTTTAAGGTCTTTGCTTCTTTCCTCATCTGTTATTTCTGGGCCTCTTTCTGTTAGACTGATTTTTTTCTCCTGATTTTTATAGTGTGCGTTTTCCTGTTTCTTTGTATGTCAAGTAAATTTTTATCAGATGCTTGATATTGAGTTTTACACAAGTAAGTGTTGGATTCTGTTTTCTTCCTTTAAAGAAGATTTTGCTTTTTCAGAAAAGCAGTTAAGTTTCTTTTAGAACTTAACTTTCTTTCATTCGAAGGTTTTCAGTTTTAGAGGATACTGGAGATTAAACCTAGAACTTCACACATGCTAACATGCACTTTACCACTGATCTATACCTCCAGCCCTGAGTTTTGTTTTTAAGCTTTTAGGGCAGGTCTAGGGTAACCTTTATTCTAGAATTAACTTGGCTCTGCTTTGAATGTGTGATTACTTCTGGGAGCCCTACTGAATGAAGGTCTTTCTATTCTGGCTGAAGAGAATGTAAATTACTTCTGTCCCATTGTGAACTCTAGGAAATATTCATCCTACAGATGCTTACTCTTTCATGAGAAGTTTTTCTTGCTTGGTTATACATTCTCAGATCTTTATTCAGCCAAAGACTGAAGGTGGGGGGGACTATACATATTTCTGGAGCAGGTTTGTTTCTGTTTTTGTTTTTTTCTGCTTTTGTTTGTTTGCATGGTTCTTTCCAGAACTTTGTTCTGAAAATTCTACCTTGATCTACCTCAGCCATGATCTCTGACTTTTCAATTCAGTGGAATCACTGGGCTCTTCATGTCCTTCTGACTAGTAATGCCTCCGGGCAGTCTGTTTAGTGACCACAGTCCTGCAACACATAGCAACCAATTATGGACAACAATGGCTCATGCATTTCATCTAGCTTTTTAGCCTCTTGTAGTTGGAGGGTATCCTGGACTGCCTTTCTCCTGCAGGGCCAACAACTCACCTCCGTGGGGCCTGCACATGTTTAATGAGATGGCTCTGTGGCTAGCCTCCATTTCAGCTGCAGCTGCCTGCACTTCTACCAGCAACACCTGAGGTGTTCAGTGGCAGCTGGAACTCTGAAGCTGACTCCCCCTCCTCACTTCCTGTCCTTCCTCCCTTACTTTTGCAGAAAAAGTGTGAGCGTTACTGGGCCCAGGAGCACAAGCCATTGCAGATTGGGTTTTTCTGTATCACCCTGGTGAGCTGGGGCAGCAGTGGGAACAGGGTTCTACGGGCCTTGGGTATTATGGGAGGTTTCAAGAAAGAAACACAGGTGGTAAATATTTGGGCTGGGCGCAGAAGGATGAATCATTTTACCACAGTCACCTTACACTCTGCAATTCTCAAGAGAATGCTCTGGTGTCAGCATGTAAATGATCAAAACTCAATATATGTGTGTTGCCCAAGCATTTTTTTTCTCTCTCTCTCTTCCCAGTGCTGGGAATGGAATCCTGGTCCTCGGGCATGCTAAGCAAGCACTCTAAAACTGAGTTGCAACTCCAAACCCTAGCATTATTTTGGCTCAGATCATTTGTCTTTGTAATGTAAATGTGCCTAGTCATGTTCCTCAAATCTATTTTTTTAACTTTTTTTTTTTTTTATGGTGCTGGGGTTTGAACCAGAGCAATGTGCATGTGAGGCAAGCATTCTACTAACTGAGCTATATCTCCAGCCCCCCCCCCCTTTTTTTACCATTTAAAAAAAACTCAGGACAATCTCTCAAGTCACATATGTTTAATAAATACATGGTGCTTAATAAACAAATATAATGAAACTGTTTTGCTTTAGAACCAAAAAATCTCTTGTTTTCTATAAAGCAGGGCTTGTTTGGGTTTGTGTAATCCTCATTCTCCCCTCTCTCAAACGTTTCCTTCATGACAGCTTTGGAGGATGTTTGGATTAAATTAGTTTTTTAAATGTTTTAAATTCAATATCTCATCAAAAATGTTTTGTATAAATGTGTTTGGGGGCACATTTGTTCTCCCTCTTCTTTTTTCTTCCTCTTCCCACTTACTCCACATACTCAGACAAAGGAGACACAGTTGAAAGCAGATATCATTCTTAGGACCCTTCAAGTCACATTCCAGAAGGTATGAAAGGGGAAGAGGTGGTGAAGGGGCTCTTGCATGGGGAGAACCGTTTCCTGCTCTGTAAAATGGGCACTCACAATAGTATACTCCTCAGTTATTATTGTATGATTTGTTTTTTTAAATCTTTGTGGTACTGAGGATGGAACCAGGGTCTTGCCTATGCTACATCCCCACCAGCTATAGCCCCAGCCCTATCTGGTGGATATAAATGGAAGATGATTCTAGCAGGCCTGGCAAGTAGTAGATGCCCAATAAATGCTTTTTCTATTTTCTATTCCTACCTCAGGAATCCCGTTCTGTACACCAGCTGCAATATATGTCCTGGCCAGACCGTGGGGTCCCCAGCAATCCTGACCACATACTTATCATGGTGGAGGAAGCCCGTCGCCTCCAAGGATGTGGTCCGGGGCCTCTCTGTGTCCACTGCAGGTTTAGTAAATGGGTTCTATAAGGTTCTATGAGGATCTGGTGATGGAGGGAGGTGAGGCAGGGAGAGTAGGGTGTGGAAGTTTGGCTTTCCATCTGTTTTGAAAAACCTGGGGCCATACTTGCTCATGCTGCATGGACTGAAACTGTTAGTATTTGTTGAGGATAGACTGCCTGCTAACTTAAATGGTCAGCAAATATATGTGATTAAAAAGTTTTTCCTCTGAAATCATAATCTGGGGATTCTGTAAATCAAGAGGTCCTGCAGGGGTCTCCCTTCATCCCAACCCCAAATGCTCCTTTTAAAAGATACCTGGGTTGGTCCTGATGAACTTGCTCGGATTCTCCTTCTGTTAGTGCTGGCTGCGGGCGGACAGGAGTCTTGTGCATTGTTGATTACGTCAGACAGTTGCTCCTGACCCAGGTATGGTAGGCCATCTGTGTGTGTGCAGTGTGCTCCACATCCACAAGGCCCAGCTCATACCACACTCCTCTCTCTGCCCTAGATGATTCCACCTAACTTCAGCCTCTTCAACCTGGTCCTCGAGATAAGGAAGCAGCGACCAGCAGCCGTCCAGACAGAGGTGTGAGCTGCGGTCTCTTTACACCCAAGGACACAGGCTGGGTTTCCATTCCCCTCCCCTTGTGTTCCCTTGTTGATGGCCCTCACCTCAACAGGAGCAGTACAGGTTCCTGCACCACACAGTGGCTCAGATGTTCTACTCAGCACTCCAGACCACCAGCCCCCACTACCAGAACCTCAAGGAGGTACAGAACCTATTCCCAATCTCTTCCTGCTCATCCTCAACACCCTCAAACCCCTGTACTCCTTCTAAGAACAGGCACTGTCTAAGATGGCTGTATGTGCCTCTGTCAGGCTCCCTTAGGAGGTTGTCCCCCTCCAGAATCCATAGTGATCCTCCTCCATTAGGATGCTGGCCATTTTCTTCCAAAGCTTCATGACTCCCCTCTCCTGTTTCCGCCCCAGAATTGTGCCCCACTCTATGATGATGCCCTCTCCCTCCGGACTTCTCCAGCCCTTCTTGCCTTACCCCGCCCACCAAGCGGAGTGCTCAGGTACTGGTGCCATCCTTTTATTCTTCCCTTTCAATTTCTCAGGCTCTAAGGCCAGCCCTTTACTCTCTTGAAAAACCAGCCCCTTTTTGCTGTTCAGTTCACCAAGTATTTACTGGCCCTTTCTTTGATCTGAACTCTGGGAACCCTCCCCGAGAAGACCCCTTTATCCAAGCAGTACTGTTGTCTCTGCGTCCAAATCAGTAATTAATTTGGCAAGTATTTCCGAATGCCATTCACTTGGAGTCTCTTGTTGGGTGCTGTGCGCACAGTTAAACCTCCGCAGCTAACTTCACCCCACACCCTCGAAAGTCGCCCTGGGCTTTCCCTTCGGCTTTACTCAAATGCCACTATCTCGTATTTTGACTCAATAAACATTTACATGGAAATGATCACCCTTCAATACCAATCCGATTCACTTACCCCACTTACCGGCGGGGCGCTAGGGACTGAGACTCGCACAAACAGAACGAAAGACTCCTCCCTCAGCCTCGGAGCCAACCCGCCCCTTCCCTTCTCTCCCGCGGGAAGGAAGCCGCGGTTTGGGCTGAGCGTGCACACCACTCCGCCCTCCCTCCGAGCTGCCGTTTCACTTCCTCTGCACCCTCCGGCTCTGCAGGAGCATCTCGGTGCCCGGGGCCCCTACTGTCCCCATGGCCGACACCTATGCTGTAGTGCACAAGCGCCGGGCCCCCGCGGGCGCCGGGCCAGTGGCGCAAAAACACAGCACCGAGGAGAAGCCACTCTACAGCCAGGTGAAGTCACGCACCCAGCGTCCCGGGGCACAGACAGAGGACATGCGGGCTTCGCTGCCTGGCCGCGGTGAGTCAAGACCATAGTGGGTTTGGGAAGAGTCCAAACCTACTTGCCCTTTTCGGGACCCCATCCTTCTGGGCTCCGCAGTACGGGGTGGCCCTGGAGGACCCCATCCCCTGGCCAAGTAACCCAGTGTGGCCACGCCCCCGAAGCTGGCGTCAAGGTTTCCCTGGCCACGCCCCTTTTAGTTCTTGGTGCCATCCCGGAAGCTTCCGCGGGCTAGCCGCTGTAGGGTCCCAGTACAGCCTCAGGCTGTGTCATCTTGTTTGGCTAAGTAGTCCCCCAAAGGTGGATGTCACCCTCCCAACCTGGCCACACCTTTGGCATACACCCTTTCCAGGTAGGCACCCCCCCACACACCAGATTGCCTCCTGGGACCTAGAAGTCTATGTCCCCATGCCAGGTGGAGGACTATGAGACTTCTTGAGCTGACCTGTGGGGGGATTTCCTGCCCACAGTTCCTGCTAATCAAAGCCCTGCTGGGCCTGATGCCTATGAGGACGTGACAGAGGGAGCTCAGACTGGTGGGCTAGGTAAGTTTGGTAGAACCTGGTTTGCTGGGACTCTGCAGCTTTGGATGAACCCCCAGAAGTTTGGGGTTTAGGAATGGGGTGTGGGGCTCAGGCTATCAGTGTCCGGTGGATGTGGCTGCAGAAAACCGCAACACCTCCAACTTGCGGAGGACCTTCCACAAGTTGCCTGCTTCTTCAGGCCTTAGAGTCTCTGTGAAACCTTATGGCACCCTTCCCGTCTCAGGCTTCAATCTGCGCATTGGAAGACCAAAAGGACCCCGAGACCCCCCTGCTGAGTGGACCCGGGTGTGAGCTCTGCATCCATACCAACCTGTTTCTACATGTGTGCTTGAACTGCTGCTGGCCACCACTCTGCTGTGGGATATGTTGGGGATGGGATGCTGGGTCTGGATCCAAATAAAAATGTATTGGGGTAGGAATATGAGGGTTTTGCTCCAGTGATCAGCAGTCAAGACTTGAGGCTGGGTGACAGAGGTAGGAATTAATGCCTAGTGAGGCTGCCCTGAGAAGACCCTAAAAAGAACACTGGGAATGGGCACCACCACCACCCATTTCCCCCAGTTATGAAGCCGAGAATGGACAGATGGACTGCCAGAGACTTCCCCTCTCACTGCATAATAGGTGGCCCATCCTCAGTATCTGAGCCTTCTTCACTCAAAGAGATGGATCCACCTCCAGAAATGTGAATGGATCCCTAGCCATTCAGACATGTCCAAGCCAAGCCTAGCCACAGCCAAGAAGACTGACCCCAGACAGACAAGAAGATCCCCAGACAAATGGATCACCAATCAGACCCCAAAACAGCCAGACCTTCAGTGGGATAAGTCCACTGATGGACAAATGGACCCTACTGAGAGAGACCAACCAACAGCCTGAGAGATGAGTCTCAAGAGACCACTGAGCAGACAGAGCCCCTAAAAGACAGACCCCTCCACCAGCTAGACAGCCAATGGTTCCTAGCCTGGTCAGATACACAGACATCTCAGCTAGACAGACCCTAACTCAACCCCTAGGTGGACAAACTGACTGACCAACCTCCTAGCTGGACAGATTTCCAGTCAGATAAACACCAGCCACACAAACAGATCCTCGAATGCACAAATATCGCAGTCAGCTTGCCAGACTTGCAGCTCTCCAGACAGATGGATCCCCAGCAGGCAGGAGGTCCCCACCAACACAGAACCCCCGTTTCAATAGACACATTGATGTAGCTCCTGCTGGGCAGGCAACTGGGTGGACCTTTGTTATGTTCGGACATGATATGTTCCTCAAAAGCTCCTGTTAATGCAGGAATATTCAGAGGTAAATTGATTAGATGGTAAGAACTGTGATCTAATCAGTCCATCCTAGATTGAATAGACTGACTAGATTGCAATTGTAGACAAATGGGGCTGTGGCTGGAGGAGGTGGGTCATTGGTGGTGTGCCCTGGAAGGGTTGTTCTGCCAGTGGCCCTGCCTCTCTCTGCTTCTTTCTGCTTCCTGACCCTGCCATGAGCTGAGTAGCTTTCCCCTGTTGCTCCCTTTCCCCATGATGTGTTGCCTCACATTGGACCCAGAGCAATGGAGTCTGCCATCTGTGAACTGAGACATCTGAAAACATGAGCCGTAAATAAACTTTTTCTACTCTAAGTTTCCTGGTGGGTATTTTGGTCACATGACACAAAAGCTGACTCACAAACATTAGGCAGTCAATTGGCCAAACAGATGGACCCTCAGAGATATATCTCAGCTTGAGTAGATCTTCCACCATCTCCACCATCCAGACCATCTGCCAGCCGAGTAGACATTGCAAACCAACAGATGCTTATGGCAGACAGTCTCTCTGGTATCAGATAGATGAATTCCCAGCCCATGAGATAAGTGGATTTCCCATTTGATGAATGAACCCTTAAGTTAGGTGACAAACTACCCTTAGCCAGAGATAAATGGACCCCCAGCTAGATAGATCCCAGCTAGATGAACACCAACTGATCAGACAGTTGATCCCAAATGAGTAGATACACATCTTCAGGTATTCAGATAGATGGACCCCTCCATGAAATCAGACCTTATCTAGACAGATCTCAGCCAGTCAGATGTCCCACCAGACTGACCCCTAGCTCTTGACCCAGATCACTAGACATATGTAGACTGCTGCTTAGCAGACACATTTGTAGTCAGCTAAACAGACCTCTAGCCTGTCAAACAAGAAGGACCTGCCACTAGCCAGACATACTGATGAGCCTCCAAGATAGACCCCACTGGAAAATGGAACCCAGTCACACTGACTCTTAGCTTGACAAGAATCAAGCTGACCCTTAAACAGATCTCTGGTTGGACAGACATGCAGACCTCCAGTTACAAACACAACAGCCAATCCGACGCCCAGGTACTTCCACTGATCCAGAAAGATCTCCAGCTGGACAGGTAGACACCTGAACCACTAGTCAGAATGTCAAACAGTGCCCCATCCAGAAAGACAGAACTTCAAATCAGACAGATCTCTAGGTGGACAAAAAGATAAGACTAAATTTATGCATAGTGCTTCCAAAATCCTGATTCTGCTCTGTGCTCCTCCCTCCCAATGTGATCTTCCTAGACAAGTCAGTGTCTGATATCAGGCTTATCCAGGCTCCTAACCATCACTGCTGGTACATTGTTCTCACCAGGCTGTTGGAAAGCTGACTTGCGTCCATGTTGTGCACAGAATGAGGCCTCTATGATGGGCAGGTACACACCCTTCACATAGTTATTATGAGAAGTCAGTGAAACAACAAATCAGGATCTCAGTTCATGATCCTCATGCTGTGCTTCATGAATGTCAGACCATAATTGGCTCTGGGTTCCCAGGTTCACCTTGGTCCCGACACAAGCCATTTGCTTTTTGGGTGTTGCTAAAAGGAGGATGAAATTTGCTTTCCTTGGCTACAAAGCTTGCTGCAATGACTTAAGTGCTTTAAGATCTCTGCCCAAGAAATAGCACAACCAACAGAAACCAGGGAGGGCAGAGAAACTTTGGGGTTTTTCAGTGTCACAGGAAACTGGTGTCACCATGAGTCCAAACTCTTAGATGGAAGTTGGGGCTGATTATGTTGGAGAGAGGCAGGAAGGAGGTCCCAGGTTCCTGGTAGCAGAGGAGGGCCAAGCAGAGACCAACCTCAAAGTCAGAAATATTACTTAAATGGATCTGGAGGGGAAAAGCAATTGTGTCCTGAAAGGCAGGGGCTCTGACAGATTGAGGAGACATGTTCTCTCCAGAAAGGAAACAGAGGTCAATTAGAGCTGCCTCTTGGAGTCTATCCTGGAGGCCAGAAACCAGAACTATGGGGTTGAAGTTGACAGGACTGTGCTAAAATGTTTTAGGGATTAGGTTTGAGCTGAATAAAATGTATGTAATTCTCAGCTGCTCATTCTGGATAGAAAGAAGAGAGGTTCTAACCAGGTGTGGTGGTGCACAGCTGTAATCCACAGCAACTTAGAAACTGAGGCAGGAGGATCACAAGTTTGAAGCTAGCCTGGGCAACTTAGTGAGACCCTGTCTCAAAATAACATATAGCCTAGAGGTAAAGTACCCCTGGGTTCAATCCTCAGGCAAGGGAGAGGGAAGACAAAGAACAGTTCTGCTGAAATTGAAGAGAAAGAACTGTGTCCCTGTGACCCACTGAGTAGGAAGACGCCTAGCAACACAAAATAATCAGTAGGGTTTTTTTGTGTGTGTATGCAGTGCCAGGGATTGAACTTGGGAACTCATGTATGGTAGGCAAAGTGCTCTTCCAGTAAGCCATACCCAGGCCCAGCAGCTAGTAGATTTGCAGAGGCAGAGGATACAGGAAAGTACCAGGCTGACTCTGTCCATGTTTTATTTGTGTGTGTGTGTGTGTGTGTGTGTGTGTGTGTGTGTGTTTTACTGTGGATCAAATCCAGGGCCATATACATCATGCTAGGCAAGCACCCTAGTACTGAATTCTGCCCTGAAAATTAAAGCAACAGTTTAGCTCCATATTACAGGTAAAATATTCTTTTAGATCCATATTACAGGTGAAAATGAGATTCAGAGAATATGACTGTTAATTTGAAGTTCATACCTAATCTAGCAACACAGAGACCATTGATTCCATGAAAACCATGATGGTCCTAGGCAGGGTGACACATGCCTGTAGTCCCAGAGCCTGTGGAGACTGAGGCAGGAGGATCACAAGTTGAAAGCCAGCCTCAACAAGTTAGCAAAGCCCTAAGCAACTTAGCGAGTCCTGTCTCTAAGTAAAATGTAAAGAGGGCTAGGGATGTGGGTCAGTGGTTAAGTGCCCCTGGGTTCAATTCCCAGTATCCCCCACAAAAAGTAATAATAATGGTCTCAGTGTTTGGTATAGAAATATATGGCTGTGGGCAAATAAGACCCTAATCTTCAAATGAATACTAATAGCTAGCACTAACTGGGTGCTTTGTATGTACATAGATGGACTCATTTGTCTTCAGAGTAATCCACAATAGAAGTAACTTTGTTACCTCTCACTTCACAGAACCCAGTAATAACTGCAGGGAACAGGATATCACTTAATGTTTCTATAAACTCTTTTTAAAATATGTTTTTTAGTTGTAGATGGACACAATACCTTTATTTTATTCATTTATTTTTATGTGGTGCTGAGGATTGAACCCAGTGCCTCATAGTTGCTAAACAATCACTACCACTGAGCTACAACCCCATCCCCACCATAAACTCTTAAAGGCCCTATATCACAGTAGTCAGTAGCTTGAACTCAATCCCTTTCTAGTTGTGTGAACTTGAACAAATGTCATAATTTCTCTCTGGCTCAATTTCCTAATCTGTGAAATGGGGATAATAAAGTGACCTTTATCATAGGGTTGCCACATATGTAATTTTTCAGAGCAAGTATGGATCTGCTGTATTATCTGCTAAATAATAAATGAAGACAGATGTTTGGATTTTTCAGGAATTATCCCCAGAATAAATTATTTTTGTTTTGTTTTGTACCAGGGATTGGACCTAGGGTTGCTTAACCACTCAGCCACATCCCCAACATTTTTAAAGTTTTTTTTGTTTGTTTGTTTTTTTAAGACAGGTTCTCACTAAATTGCTTAGGCCCTTGCTAAAATGCTTAAGATGACCTTGAACCTGTGATCCTCCTGCCTCAGCCTCCCTAATCGCTGGGATTATAGGCATGCACCACCATGCCTGGCTAAAACTGAATTTTACATAGTTGGAATAATATTGAAATCTCCACTTTAAACATAAATAAATGAAAGTTAAGTTGATTACGCATTTTTCTGTTTAAAAATCCAACAGATCTAATATTTGATAATAGTTTCATTTTAAATCAGTGGGCAAAAATAAATAAATGTATTCAACCATAGCTTTTACAATTGTTATGTAGCAATTTCAGAAAAATTTGAGCCTTACATAATACTTTACAGAAGAACAAATTCCAAATGCATCAAAGATTAAATGTAAATTAAATATTAAACGATAGAGCCAGGAGTAAGTGGCCCATCCCAGCTTCTTGGGAGGCTGAGACAGGAGAATTGAGAGTTCAAAGACAGCCTCAGCAACTTAGCAAGCCTCTAAGCAACTCAGGGATTGAAACCAGGGGCACTGAACCATATATATATTACAAAATATACACAAAAACATATTTATATATTATATATATATATATATATATATACACACACACACACACAAATACATATTTATTTATGTATGTATCAGTGAGGAAACTGGCGTTTTTATATATGGCCACTGGGTGTATAAATTTTTAATAGATACTTTAATGGTATCTATTAAAATTTAAAGAACCCATATCCTTTGAAACATAAATTTCATTTCTAAGAATTTATTTTATATGCTACTCAAAACTTCAAAATGACTACAAAATGATTACAGCAGGTTATCTACTGCAGTACTGTCTGTAGTCCAGAAGAATGGGAATAATTTAAACATTCCCCAGTGGGATCCTGGCTATATAAGTGCTAGGATGGAATATTATGAAACTGTTAAAAAAAAAAAAAAGGAGGAGGAGGAAGAGGAGGAGTGGGGGGAATGGGGGGAGGGGAGGAGGAAGAGGAAGGGGAGGATGCCTCCATATGTGTGGGCAAATCACATTGTAAAATGAAAAAAAAAAAAAAAAATCCCAGCACGATGATGATGTGCTTGTAGTCCTAGTTAGATGGCTTTAGCTAGGGAGTTCAAGGCCAGAAGGCCAGCTTAGGTCTATAGTCAGATCCTATCTCAATCAATCAATATATAAAATGATTAAAAATAAAAATGAAAAGATAAAAGAATATAAGATGTTCTTTTAGAAGTCCCATGAGCAGTTCTTCTAATCCTGGGGTCTCTGGACCACTGGCAGGCTTGCTCCTGAGCCCTGAGGTGCTACCCTGCAGCTTCTCTGTCCCCACATCCACCACTGTTCTTAATTGATGCCTCCTGCCTTCAGTAGCTACAGTCTTAGTGAAGCAGAAAGTAGATTGAAATGAACTCCCGTCTCCTCCCCCGGCTGCCTTCCATCAGTGCAAGATGGGGTGATGTGTGAATACCTATTCCTACATTTGGTGTGTATTTTTCATGGGTTCCCAGAGTTTTCCCTGGGTGATTAGGTATCAGTCACACCTAATGGGATTTGGTATAAAGTCATATCTTTCCTTTCACTATCCTCTGCCTTCCAAAATAAGCAATTTGCATTTGAATACTTGCATCACACAAGATGATCTCCCCTTCTCTGTTTTCTCAAAAGAGCCAAACTTATGCTGTCTTCCACCCTTCCCCCACCCTGGCCTGCTATTCCTATGAACCTGCTGCTAGTGAGGCGCTATCGGGTGTTTTCTGTATACAGATGGTTCCCAACTTAGGAAGGTTCAACTTAACACTTTCAATTTTACAATGGTGATCATGCAAAATCAATACACATTTAGTAGGAATTGTACTTCAATTTTTGAATTTTGGAGACTCAAAAGATGGAACAAAATTTTAAAAAGTGGGAAGACTGTTTCTCATTAAGGTGAGTAACTAAGGGAACTTATTGAAATTCATTACTGAACAGTAAAAGAAACCATGGAGATACAGAAAGTCAGAAACTTTGAACATAATATAAGAAACAATATGTTTGAGATGTGTCAGCTTGACTGGCAGTGGCATGACAGCTGTAGCTGCTGAGGGGAGGGAGAGCACAGGCAGAGATACACAGTGGAACAAAAATATTGACTCGGGGAACTTGTGGAATAGAGAGGGAAGCTGATCATAATGGACCTGAGTTGGTGGCATAAGTTGTTAAGTGAAAAGCAACCAAAATCATTTGGCTTGTCAGCAGATAGTTCTGTGGGAATCAGGGTAACCAGTGCAGGAACCATTAATAAGAGGCAGGAAATAGGGAACCCATAAAGAAAGTTGCCAGGTGCCTACCTATTATGAGCCCCACCCAGAGTGTTCCTAGACCCACATGACTGAAATAGGTGTAAAGAAAATTGCATCTAGGGCATTCAGGCTCTGAACACCAAGGAGAAAGACCTCCCTTTGTTGCTAGTGCCCCAGAAGTCCAGCAGAGATCAGGATCTCACCTCAACAGGGGGTGTGGATCAAATCTCAAATACCCAACAACAGAGTTCCAAGAGTCAGCCAAGACCAAACCCCAGATACTGAAGCTTTCAATTTAGAACTCTGCACCACCCCTATTATAAAAATATACAATTTCTCAGCATTCACCAGTCTATCCCACCCTATACTGGGAGACAGGAAGCTGAGCACTACTACAACCAGCATGAGCTCCTAGCCACGTACCTGGCAGCTAGGTAAGGAACACAAAGATATTGGACTTAACAACCCCCAGCCCTTAACCCAAGGGTTACAGAGCCTAAAAATACATACAAAGAATGAAAATTCATCCTTGCCAATAGTTTGATCCCTCAGCAAAAACAAGCCCTTTATTTCTCATTAAGATTTTTAAATTCTTTTCTTTCCTCTTTTTCCTTTATCCTCTCCATTTTAACTCTGTTAATTTTTTTTTTTTTTTTTTTGATGGTGCTGAGGACTGAACCCAGGGTCTTGTGAGTGTGAGGCAAGCATTCTACCAACTGAGCTTCAATTTAGAACTCTGCACCACCCCTATATCCCCAGCCCTTAATTTAAATTTTTAAAATTTTTTTCAAAAATTATTATTTTATTACATTTCATTTTTTAACGTTTGTTCATTCTCCAAGTGTGCATGTTCTCACTGCATGAATAAGTTTATATTCATATATGTATAATATATGTATATTATATGTTATATAATATACATTATCCTCTTTTAATTACTTTCTTCTTCACCTGTTATTATTTATCCTTGGTTTGACCTAGATGGAGTATAACTATAGGTGGATTTGAGTTGTTTTGATTTTACGTTTGTTTGTTCATAACTTGGTTTTTATCCCTTTTATTGCCCAATCTTCACTCTCTTTCACCACTAATAGCCAAATTTTCCTGTTCCCTCTTCCTCTATTTTATTCTTTTTAATATTTTTATTTTTTATACTTTCTTTATAGCCATTGCCTGCTACCTATCTCTTACCTATCCTCTGCTCACTGTTTAAATATTTTGAACTTTCTCTTGACTTCTACCCTTTATTTTCTTCACTTAAAAAATTGAAATTGCACTAAGAGAATTATATAGCCTAAGTAATTCTTGACCCAGTCATGTTGTTGTGATTATTAATACAGTAGATGATGTAGTAGATATTTACTATGTAATTCCTGATCTAGCTAATGATTTTTTATTGTTGGGGCTGATGTTAAATATTGGCTCCATTATTCCTATACATGTGGAAGTTAGTGGTATGAATGTCGAAGTAGGCACTGGATATTTATCTTAAGGCTGTACATTTGTTGCTAAAATCATTGCTATTGCTGGTTCCCTCCTCCCTCTGAGGAGGACTGGAAAGTGATTATTCGCAGAGTAAAGATCCCAGTGCCAAGCAATACTCACAGCTAAGACAAGACCATTTTAATAAAGAAATAGATATAATGAATAGAAACCAGTCACACTCCTGGACGCGAATGACACAATGAATCACGTTAAAATTTATTTGAAAGTACCACCAACAGATTAGATTATATAGAAAATGGAACTTCAGGTCTTGAAGACAGAGTATATGACAATATAGTAAAAAAAAAATGATCAGAATATGCAAGAATTCTGGGGCAGCATCAAGAGAACAAACATAAGAGTTACTGGGATAGAAGAGAACATGAAGATATAGGCTAAAGTGTTGGGGCCTGATGTCCTGAAGTCATGGAGCATGCACTCTGAAGAATCCAAACACCAAGTATCTGTTTATTAGCAAAAGCCAAGGAGGCTGGAATGCTAAATGTGCAGGACAGCAATAACTTCTCATGCAAGGCTAATTCTTGTGGAGCATGATGACCCTGATTCAGTAGAAAAATAATGTCCCCGCTGTACTACCTGCAGCGTACTTTTGTAGTGGTACCCCCTCCTCCACAGAAAATCTTAATTAAGCTTCTCTAGAAATCTTCATCATAATTGATTTTAGGACTCTCAGCAAAAGTGTCTCTACAAAAGAGTTCAGTGTAGATAAACTTCCTATTTTCCTGTTGCTCTATTTTACTTGGCCACTGACCTGGAAAAAATCAGCACTCCAGGTACTGAACACTCCTTACTAGTTTTTCACAAACATTTTCCCAGTATAGTAGTTTGTAGAAGTGAATTTGCAAATACAAAAATGTAATTTAAAAAAAAATTCTTTAACAAGGCCTCTGGCCTTGAGCTGGAGCTTCATAGACATGTCTACATTTCTAGGATAAGAGAAATTACCAATTGGGCTCCATGGTAACAGCTGGCAGGGGGGTGGGGTGGGGGGGTGGTGGTAGAAACAAAGGGGAGTAGAAGCTATCTCCTTCTCAGGTGTTGTCCTTGAAGGGTTAACTTTCCCAGAACAGTGAGAGAAAAAGCTGTTTTTATGTGAACTTCTGAGGCCCTCCCCTTATACTCTGGATATAAAGTTCTGAAACTACCTTAACTCAGGGTTCAGGGATTAATTGATTACAGCAAAAGCTGTTCCCTCTGAACCTGGCTGCAGCCAAACAAAACTATTTCCTGCTATCTTCAGTGCCCTGCCTTGTCTGTCCCCTACAACACTTTAGGTGTATGTTTCCTGGTATTTTATGAGAACATATCCTGTTTTGTCACTAGGGAAAATGTTTTCTTAATACGAGCAAACAAGTTAGTTGTTTTCAGTATGTTATGCCATAGTTAAGATGTGACCTCATAGTGTCCTATAAGGACATGCTGTGCAAGAACAAAGCAGTCTGAAGCTTTGCAGGCTCCCCAGCTCTGCCCAGTAAACAAATTGTCATTTTTAAGACTCAGTCCTCATACAAAATTGTGGGACCGAATGCTCAGCAGTAATTCATTCACAGCGCTAAAGGCATTAAGAATATCGACTCTTAAGATAGTAACAGCCAATTTATCCTGTTATATTAGAAATAAGGAAGACATCCATATATGGGAGGCATATAGGACTCCAAATAGACAAGATCAGAAAAGAACCTCTCCAAGACACATCAAAATTAAAATGCATAACATAAAAACCATGAAAGAATATTGAAAGCTGTGAGAGAAAAATGTCATTTTACATTTAGAGACAAATTAATGACTCACTTCTAATTTCTCAACTTAGACCCTAAAACCAAGGAGGGCCTGACATGAGATATTTCAAACTCTAAAAGAAAATAATTGCTAGCCAAGACTGCTGTATTCAGCAAAGCTATCATTCAAAATTGATGAGCAAATAAAAACTTTCCATGACAGAATAAACTAAAAGAATTTATGACCACTAAGCCATCACTACAAAGAAAACTCAAAGATATACTGCACAAAGACAAACTCCAAAGCTCAAAAATAGAAGATGATCACTAGAAGACCAGCCAAATAAAGAAAACCAGGACAGAATTAAATCTAGCACGCACACACACACACACACACACACAAAGACAGGAAACAACAAACCATATCCATAATAACAGTGAAAGTCAATGGACTAAACTCCCCAGTTTAAAAACATAGATTAGCAAAATGGATTTAAAAACATGATCCAACTATATGCTGTTTGCAAGAGACTCATCTCATAGGCAAAGACACCTACAGGCTGAAAGGTAAAGAATGGAAATTGGTACACCATACAAATGGAATCTGAAAACAAGCATGAGTGGCTAGTCTCATTTCTGACAAAGCAGATTTCAATTAAAAATTTATCAGAAGAGACAAGGAAGAAAAATACATACTGGTAAAGAGAACAATCCAACAAGAATGTATAACAATAGTAAACATATATGCCCCAAATGTCAGTAAACCTAATTACACTTAAAAACAAACAAACAAACTTCTTGACATTAAATTACCAGATAGACCCCAATACAATAATACTGGGTGATTTCAATACACCCTTATCACAAATATTCAAGTTATAATGTAAGGGGGGTCCAGCGGAGCATCGGAGGGAGAGACCACACAAGAGACTTACTCCATGCAATTGGCAAAAGGGGATTTATTGGGGATCCATTCCAGCGCGCTGGGGCTCCGTGCTTACTCAAGAAGGGAGAGCAGCCCAGAGCCCTGAGCTGAGGTCAAGCAGAGCTTAAGTACACTTCCTGGAGAGGGCAGTGGGCTTTGCATACATCAGAACAAATCATCATGAGGCGCGGGGAAATTGAACAACAACTCTGAGATGTGATTGGCACATTCATTGGTGGGAACAGGTCAGGCAGGGGTGATTGGTTATTCCTAAGCGGGTTACACATTCAAACTGATTAGTTCAGGCCCTGTGAGGAATTGCACAGGGCCCTAGGCTAAATTGGCCAGTAGGGCGTTGTTTTAACTATCTCAGGAATCTGGGTGTAACAGAGGAACTTAATAATACCTAATCTTTTACATTCAAGCTTTCCAGCTTAGAAACTTTACCATCCAAACATAAAATCAAGAAAACTATTTCTGACCTAAATAATACTATAAATCAAATGGACCTAATAGACATCTACAAAACTTTTATCCCCAAACAGTTGTATTTTGTTTCTTCTCAGCAGATCATGGAACCTTTTCCAAAATAGACCATATTCTAGGTCACAGTGCAAGTCTTAGTAAATGCAAAAAAATAATATAATCTCATGCATCCTATCAGATCAAAATGAAATCAAATATAAATCAACAGTAAGAAAAATAATAGAAACCACATAGAGATTTAACAATACTCTTTTATTTTTTAAATTTTTTTTGTAGCTGTAGATGGACAGAATGCCTTTATTTTATTTGTTTATTTTTATGCAGTGCTAAGAATGGAACCCAGTGCTTCACATGTGGTAGGCAAGCCCTCTGCCACTGAGCTACTGATCCAGCCTAACAATTCTCTTTTAAATGAAGAATGGGTCATATAAGAAATGAGAGGGGGAAAAATCTGAAATTCTTAGAAATAAATGAGAACAGAACTATACCATATAAAAATTTCTTGGATAATATGAAAACAGTTTTACAAGGAAAATTTAGAGCAGTAAGTGCCTACATTTAAAACATGGCTCTATCAGCTTATGAAAAAGAAGAACAAACTAATCTCCAAACCAGAAAACAGGAAATAATTAAGATCAGAGCCAAAATCAATGAAATTGAGAATAAGAAAATAATACAAAGGATCAATGTAATGAAGAGTTGATTCTTTGAAAAGACAAATAAAATTAACAAACTCTTAGACAAACTAACCAAAATAAAGAGGGAAAATAAGTAAATCAACAAGATCAGAGTTGAAAAAGAAGATATCACCACAGACATTTCTGAAATCCAGGGGATCATTATAAACTATTTTAAAAATTTATATTCTAATAAGCTGGAAAATCTAGAAGACAAATTTCTAGATACAAATGTATATGTGTCATGCCCACAGATGCTTTTAAGTAAAGCAGTCAAGCCATGGCAGGCCTCTAATCCCAGATTTTCAGGCAGCTGAAGCAGAAGGATTACAAATTTGATGCCAGCCTGGTCAACTCAGTGAGACCCTGTCTCAAAATTTTTTAAAAGGACTCAGAATGGGGCTGGGATTGTGGCTCAGCAGTACAGTGCTCGCCTAGCACAGGCAGGACCCCGGTTCGATCCTCAGCACCACCTAAAAAAAATAAATTAATTTAAAAAAAAAAAGAAGAACTCAGAATGTAACTCAGTGTAGAGCACTTGCTTAGCATGTGTGAGGTCCTGAGTTCAATCCCCAGTACACTGGGGGGAGGGGGGGAGAAAGAAAGAAACAAAAACAGAAATAGAAAGTGAAAGCAGTCAATATTCAGAAATTTTTGTGAGACGCCTGGCTGACCCCCAAACGTGCATGAAATTAATACACTCTCCCCAGTTCTGACATTTGGAAAATGGGATCTCACATTTTTCTTCCCTGAACCTGGGACAAAAGCATTTGGCACCTTGCTCCCTGAAGCTGAGCAAAGCCCATCCCACTCCTACAATATAGAAATACAACCCAAGGTGGTGGGGAGGAAGGAGCTGCTGCATTGATACCTTGTAACTATGAGGTACTTTGTTTCACCATTTTGTGTAGGTGAACTTAACCCCATAAGCACACTCATTCCATCAAATCATGTGCCACATAAGTAAGCAGTAGAAGAGTATGCTGAAGAATTGTTCTCCAAGTGACTATATTTTCCTGCTTTTCACATAATATGAAACTTGGTAAAGAGGAAGTGACCAAAAGCTATTTGAATGGAGGGGGATTGAGGTTGCGCTGGAATAATCAGACTTCAGAAAACTTATAATTAACACTAACCATGTGCACAGCTCTCGCCATTAGTGCCTGTTTTTTTTCACACAAAATTATCATTAAATTATATTTGTCTTCTCCCCACTTCAAAAAGACATATTTAGATGTTTGGGGCATTTTGTGTCTGAAAAATGCTTTTAATTGAGGGTGCATTGCAATAATAATAATAATAATAATAATAATAATAATAATAAAGTCCCCAGGACTAAGTGTCCCCTTGACACACATGAATACATTTCTAGAATGGCTTCACCATTTGCTGGAAGAAGAAAATATATGTTAATCCCTCCCCCTTCTCAACTGCTTCTTTTCCTTTCCTCCTCCAACTCCCACATACTTTTTTTAAACATCAACTATTTCTACACTTTTTCCAAGTCTTACCTTTTTTAATACATGCAGTTTTTTTTTTAAAAGAGAGAGTGAGAGAGAGGGGGACAGAGAGAGAGAGAATTTTAACATTTATTTATTTTTTCCTTAGTTATCGGCGGACACAACATCTTTGTTGGTATGTGGTGCTGAGGATCGAACCCGGGCCGCACGCATGCCAGGCGAGCGCGCTACCACTTGAGCCACATCCCCAGCCATAATACATGCAGTTTTGTAAAAAGGCTCAAGTCTCTTTTTTATTTAAGAAACTGAGTTCTGGGGTTCTAAAATGAATATTTTTGGTTCACATATGGAATTGAGGACACAGTGTTTGGGGTAAGAGAAAGATTTAAAACTTATGGTCTTTTAGACTAGAAAGCACAGTGTTTTCTAGATGAGGAAAAGTGGGGGAAGCCAGGAGCTCACTTAGAGGACATGAACCAGTACACCCAAAGAAGGACAGAGCTCACAGAAATGGAGGGGCAAATACAAAGGATTTTAAGACCATGGATAACTTGCTCCGGACTGATCACCTGCAGGCCAGCAGGTTCAACGTGGAGGTCCTGGCTGCTGAAATTTATATCAAAGCTAGAATGTGCTAATTGCAGAATATTTTTGCTCTTCACTGCAGCAACAGCAGGAGAGGTCTAGAACTCTAGGAATAAATGATTAATTGATCATTTTATTCACACTCTATAATTCCTGGAGACTGAATATGGGGGCTCTCTACCACTGAGCTATATCACCATTCCACCTTTCTTTCTTTTTTTTTTTTTTTTTTCAATTTTGAGACAGGGTCTAGCTAAAGTTGCCAAGGCTAGTCTCCAACTTGTATCAGCAGTTTCTGTGGGTTTTGATTCACAACTAGAGAAGTTGTTTGCGCAAGAGAGCAGTAAATAAGCCTACATCCTGTGTAGCATCTCCATGACCCTAAGAGGCTGCCTCTGGGTTCTGGCCAGGAGGACAGAGGAGACTATAGGAATGTTCAAATTGCCAGCCTTGTTCCTGTTTAGGAAGGTTGGGTGTGCACTGGACAGAATTTACTCAGTGGCTTTTACCCTGTGTCTCCTCTCAACATGGTCACCCGCAGGGACTACACATCCAACGTGTGGAACTGAGAGCTAGAGGGTTAGAGGGCAGGGCACCATCTGGTTAGGAAGCAGTTGCCCTTGTGAACCTTTGAAATAGGGGTTGGAAGTGGGCTGGTTCCACCCAGGTGAATTCGTGGTGGGGGGCAGGGGTGAGGGAGCCGGTGAAAGGCCTGGTGAATAGCAGAGATAGGAGGAAAGGAGAATATTCAACCCATGTGACCTGCTCGGGTGGCCAGGTAGTCTTCTGAGGCTGGTTTTCAGCCTCTGCCCAGAACACTGGTCTGTGAGACAGAGTTGTTGGCATTAAAGATGGAGAGCGGTCAAGCGCTAGGCACACTTGAGGAGCAAGACACAGAGGAAAGAGCTTCTGCTTAGGCTCCTGGGGCACACTACAGCATGCCTCCCCCAGTTCTCTGGACAGGCCTTGGCTCAGGCACTGCCTTGGAACAACTCAGATAGAATTGGTGTCCTGGTCAGGAGTTCTTTGAGTTGGGACTATTTGATGGCACTTAGAATACTCAAGACTTAACTGACAGAGAAACAACTTCCTTAGCTTTTGTGTCTGTGGAAAGGCCCTACTAGAAATAGGCTTCCAGAGAGTAAAATGTACATCTCAGACAATACATACAAGCAGAGCAGGGCTGGGCTGCAAAGATACCTGGCTCTGGAGGGGCATCCCCTACCCCCAAAACCACACCCAGATACCTTCTACCACGCGACCTTCGCAGTGGTTTCATTAATGAGGTTCTAGGCATAAAGTTAGTTAGACAAGATCGAAATAAAAACACAAGACTCAGTTACCTTATTTCTATTGCTAGGTCCGAGACGGCTCACCTCTCTGGTTTGCTCCTCTAGCCGCCCAGCAGGGCAGCAAGGATTACTCAGGGCTAGCAGGAGAGAGAGAGAGCGAGCACGCCGGGGACTAGCCTTTTATTAGGGAACAAGAGATTCAGGGGAGAATTCCCTCCAATGAAGGTTGAGGGGGGGCTGCACTCCAAGGTCAGGGTCAGTGATTGGGTCCCCGGGGTCAGTGGTCAGGCACACCCCCACACGGATGGGCTCTCTCATCAGGAAAGGGTCGGGAAAAACTTCGACTTAGTCAAAGTGCCTCAGGTCCTTAACGGGAGGCACCCGATCACGTGTTAGAATGGCTTCCCACAATACCTAACTCAGAGAAACTCTAAATAAGAAGTGCTATTGTTTAAGTTTCTGAATTTGGTGATGATTTTGTTTTACACAATAAATATAAAAGGCAAAATATCTTATCTGAAAGGACATGGCCTATTTGGAACCTCCCAAAAGTGGATCCTTGGGATCAAGAGCCATCCAAGAATTTGACCTCCTTCATGGGGCCTGGGTGGCTCCTTCTCTCCTGGCTCCAGTTCCAGGCTCAGCCAGATTTTCTATGAGCCAAATCAGGTACTTTCTGGTACCAGAAAGCTTCTGAATGACCTGTCCTCTGACTGGCAAAATCTGTCCCCAGTTGGCAATTAACAAAGTAGAATTAAAACTGTACATAAACCGTCTTGGCAATTATTTAATCATGAATTTTGGGGAGGGTGGGTACCAGGGATTGAATTTAGGAGCACTCAACCACTGAGCCACATCCCCAGCCCTATTTTCTATTTATCTAGAGACAGGATCTCACTGAGTTGCTTAGCCCCTCACTTTTGCTGAGGCTGGCTTTGAACCTTTGATCTTTTTTGCCTTACCCTCCAGCCTCTGGAATTACAGGTATGTGCCACCTTGCCCAACCTTCACCTCTAACTTTATATTTTTTACTTTTACTTTATATTTTAAAACATGCCTAATATATATGAATGCTTTCTGGGGTGGGGGAAAGTATTTGCAATTATAAAGGGTATAGGCAGAAAAGAATTTCTTAGGTAGCCTAATGAAACAGAAGCTTTAGGACCCCCGACCTACATGGGCCCCTACTAAGGATCTGCAAAGAGCTTGGTGGATAAGATGCCTCTAGGTTATTTCTGGCCACCAGCTTTGGTCATTTGGACATGGTGTTCTGCTTCTAATGCCCAGGCAGAAAGCTTTGCTGTGTCTTGCTGTTATAGAAGATACCCACCCCCTCCTTCAGCTCCTGACATTCAAGAAAGTCTCTCTCATAACACTAGCTGAAAACAAGCTATAAGAACAGAGATTTTTTTGAACTCACATACACAAAAAAAAAAAAAAGAAAAAAAGAAAGAAAGAAAAGAAAAAGAAAAGAAAGAAAGAAAGAAAGAAAGAAAAAAACCCGGCAGAAATTGTCTGGAAAACTCTCTGAGCAGTCAGACATAGTGGTGCATGCCTTTAAACCTGGCTATTCAGGACTGCTGAGCAGGAGGATTCCAACTTGAAGCATCCTGGGCAACTTAGTGAGACCATGTATCAAAATTTAAAATTTTTGTAAAGGGATGAGGATGTAACTCAGTGGTAATTTTCCTGTGAGTTTAATGCCCAGAACCAAAAGAAAGAAAGAGAAAGGGGTGGGAGAGAGAGGGAGAGAGGAGAGAGACTGAGAGGAAAGAAAGAGAGAAAGAGAAAGAAAGAAAGAAAGAAAGAAAGAAAGAAAGAAAGAAAGAAAGAAAGAAAGAAAGAAAGAAAGAAAGAAAGAAAGAAAAGGGAAGGGAAGAGAAGGGAAGGGAGAAAGAAAGGAAGGAATCCTAGCAAAGAGGGGAGGAATCTGATTTTTAGGGTTCCCACATTATAGTATCTAAATGGGCAATTAAAGAAAAAAGCACAGAGCATAATATGAACAGTATAGTCTGTTCAAAGCAATAACAACAAAAAAATTAACAGAATCCATCCCTAAGGAAACCTAGATATTGGACTTAATACAAAAAGACTTAAAAACAACTGTCTTAAATATAAATTCATGTTATTGATCATACAGTATATAAAGATATGGTTTATGTAGACAAAAATATAACAAGGTACTAGGAAAGTGACTCAATTGTACAGCACGAGACTATCATGCCTGATATTAGATCTCCAACACTGCCCAAACAGACCAAAACAGACATAATGGAGCAGGGTGGGGGAAAGTATTGAAAGTAAAATAATATCAGTTCAAACTAGATTGTTATGAATTTTAGAAAGTTAAAAGTAATTCCCATATTAACCAAAAATAAATACATTAAAATATATATAAAAAGACTTATAAAAGGAGAAGAAAATCTAAAGTGCAAAAATAGTCAACTAAACATGAAAGAAGGCAATAATGGAGGAAAGAAGAGATTAAAAGGAAAGTATACACATACAGAAAGCAAATGGCAAATGACAAAAGCAAGTTCTTCCATATCAGTGACTACTTGAAATGTAAATAAACTCTGATCAAAAGATAGAGATCGGCAAAATGGATTAAAAATAGCACTATCCAACTGCAAGAAACCTATTTTATATTAGAAGACACAAATAAGTTGAAAGGAAGAAAATGGAAAAAGATATTCCATGCAAATATTCACTGAAAACAGAGTTGAGCTATTTACGTTAACATAAAAAAATAGAGACTTAAAGTAAAAAATTTCTATAAGAGACAAAAAGGATATTATATATTGATAAAAGAACAAATTCATCAAGAAACCATAACAATTATAAATATATATGCACAAGAATTAGGGCATGAGAGCCATTATGAGCATTGATGTACCTGTGATTTTTTGATACATTTTTCAGTTTTCATCCATGGTTGCTGATTCACAACTTCCTCCCCAAGTCAGGCCACAGTGGGTCATAGAAACTCTAATATTACTTCATCTTTCTGCCTGGGAGTGGGCCATAATGAAATTCTTTGACCTGCTCTTGTCCAGAAGTATGTCATGAGACTCTCCTTATTCCAGAGGGCTCCTACCCATACCCTGCAGGGAGGACTACTGCCTGGAAAGGCCAAGCAGAAGGTGAAGAAGACAGGTCTTGCTGGGTTTCACGTCTCAGTCAATTAGCAAGAGACCCCTTTTTGTCCAATCACATTTTTGGTTAAATTGTTATGGGTGCATGGACAGGGATCCCCAGGGAATCCCAAGTCCAGGTTCTTGGTATCCCAAACAAAGAATTGAGTGAGAACCAACAGGTTGGCCAGCAAGGTGAAGGTTTCTTGAAAGTGAACATTCACTCTATGACAGCAGAGTAGGCTGGACAGCAACGTAGCTTAAGGACCCACCTACACAGAAGAGCTTGATTTTACTGGATTCTACTAGTTCTCATCCTTCTTCCCTAGGTAGATCTAAAATTGATTGGTACCTTTAATGACAGCTGAATTTGACATAATTTTTTCTCTACTGCCTAAGTGTATGTCTCTTTTCCCCCCTGAAAATGCATGGAGGTGTGGCAAACAGCAATGGCTAGTAAGTTAACTAGTAACAATTTAACTTCAGGTCAGTCTCTCAGGCTACTGTGTGTGCTGAAGATCAGGGACTTTCCCTTTAGAGACTTGCATTTTCCTGTGGTCATCTAGCTTCCTCCCTTTAACTTTAAGATGACCCAGTTTCCTCCTTACAGAAAGGGGCTTCAGACACAGTGTTAGGTGGGCTGAAGGTCTAGGAGTGTTACCCTCTCTCCCATCTTTTCTTTTTATTCCTTCCCCATCTCCTATCTAACAAAATCATGCCTATGCAATGAAGACTTCATAAATACTTAAAAGAATAGGGTTCAGAAAGATTTCCTGATAGAGGGACACATGGATATTCTTGGAAACTGGTGCCTCTTCCCCCACCCCTCATCATAGGATACATCTCTTCATCTATAAGATTCTCTGTAATAAACTGGCAAATGTAAATATGTGTTTCCCTGAGTTCGGTGAGCTGTTCTAGCAGATTTACTGGGCCCAAGGAGGGAGCTGTGGAAGCCCTGGTTTACAGCTGCTTGGTCACAAAGCAAGGTGAAATAATCTGGGGCTTATCATGAGCAGGTGAAGATAGAAGGGCAGTCTTGGGGACTGAGCCTTCCATCTGTGGGACTTGACATTATCAACAGACAGCATTAGAACAGAAGTGGATTGAATGAGAGGATACCCAGGTGGTGTTTGCTGTTGCAGAATTGCTTGCTTGCTGGTGATATCCACACATCTTTCAAGGTCACAGAGGTCTGCAGAGTGAGAAAAGAGGAAAGCGTGATTCATTTTCTAAGCACAGCACTAAAACACAAAGCCCTAGGAAGCCAACATAGAAATGATCGGAGTAGACAGTCATAAAATAACAGTTGAAAGTTTTAATGCACCATGTTCAACAAAAGATACAGAACATCTGGAGGGAAGTTCAGTAAGGGGACAGAGGACTTGAATACCACCATAAACCAACATACCTGTCAGCTTTTTGTTGCTGTGACCAAAATACCTGACAAGAACAACTTAGAGGAGTAAAAGTTTATTTTGAGCTCACAGTTTCAGAGATTCAGTCAATGGTCAGCTGACTCCACTGCTCTGAGTCCAAGATTAGGCAGAACATCAAGGCAGAGGAAAGCTTCTCAGCTCATGGCAGTTAGATGGAGAAAGAGAAAGAGAGAGGAGAGACAGGGACAAAATATAATCTTCCTCCAGCCATACCCCACCTGCCTATAGTTATCACCCAGTAGTCCATCGAAGCTATTAATCCATTAAGTGGATTAATTCACTGATGAGATTACAGCTCTCATAATCTAATCATTTTACGTCTGAACATTTCTGCATCAACTGACACGTTAGCTTTTCAGGCAATACCTCATATCCCAAAATATAACAAACTGACAGACATAAAGTATTATGCGCGACTGCTCAGAAAACACACCAAGTCCTAATTTGGAACAAATCAAAGAATTTTATTTTACCTATATTTTCCTGGCCAGAGACGCATCTGCCATGCCCAAATGCCCTTCTGATACAAGCGCACCAGGTTGTCTGTGGTCCTGATATTTAAGGAAGAAAACCACATTCTATGGAATCTGAGAATTGCAAGCGAGCAGGATACAAGGAACTAAAAAAAGCAGTTAGCAGAGCAGGGTCAGACAATCACATCCTGGGTTTGGGCACAGTTGTGGTTGTACATCCTGGGTTCGAGTACATTTGCAAATGTATGAAGCATAGAAAAGCAATTTTTTAATACTTTTAAAAATAAACATCTTATATAACAGTTTCACCTGGGAACCATAAAGATGAAGTCATTATGGCTATACTCGCTATTTTATTAATCTATAGTTTTTAAATCTATAACTTATTATTTGTATTGATTAGTTCAGACCATGACCAAAGAACACTGCAGTCAGCAATATCAGAACACGCACTCTCCTAAGTACACATGGAACATTGTCAAGGATAAATAACGTGTTAGGCCATAAAACAAGTCTTAATGAAATTTTAAAAGATTACAAGTATCTTCTTCAACCACAATGTTAATGAATCTGGAAATCAATAACAAAAGAAAAACTGAAAAATTCACTAATATATGGAAATTAAATACTATACCTTTAACCAACAGTTCAGAAACATCCCAAGGGAAAATTTAAAAATACTAAGAGATTAATAAAATGAAAAGACACTATGCCAAAACTTTTGGATCTAGTGAAGGCAGAGTTCAGAGGGAAACTTATAGCTATAAATACCAACATTAGAAAAGTAGAAGCATTACAAATGAATAATCTAATTTTATATTTAAGAAAGTAGGAAAGAAAGAGAAAATTTTACCCAAAACTAGCAGAATAAAGGCAATTATAAAGATAAAAATGAATATAAATGAAATAGAGAATAAAAAACAATGAGAAGATGGGTTAACAGTGCACACATATAATCTCAGCTACTTGAGAGGCTGAGGCTGCCAGTTAAAGGTCAGCCTGGGCAACTTAGCAAGGCACTGTCTCAAAAATAAATTTTAAAAATAGGAATGTAGCTCAGTGGTAGAGTGTCCTGGGTTCAAGTCCTAGTACTAGCAAGAAAAGAGAGGGGGGGGGGGACGAAGAGGGGGGGAAGGAAAACAGAATCAAAACCAAAAGTTGATGTTTAAAAAGAAAAAAAAATTGACAAACCTTGAGCTATACTAATAAAGGGGGGGAAAAGAGAAGATACAAATACCTAAGTATGTGCTTAGGTATGTGCTTAACATGTAAAAGCACTAAAAGAAAAAGGTAGGGAAGGAAAGTTACTATTAACCTTATAGAAATAAAACAGATTTTAAGATATTGTGCTCTGAACAATTGTTCATTAACAAACTAGATAATCTAGATGGAATGGACACATTTTTAAACCCACATGAACTTTGGGGCTGGGGATGTGGCTCAAGCGGTAGCGCGCTCGCCTGGCATGCGTGCGGCCCAGGTTCGATCCTCAGCACCACATACAAACAAAGATGTTGTGTCCGCTGAAAACCATAAAATAAATATTAAAAATTCTCTCTCTCTCTCTTAAAAAAAAAACAAAAAAAAAAACCCCAAAACTGAATAGTTTATGACACAGAGATTGATTCAGTAATCAAACACCTTCCAAGAAAGAGAATTCCAGCACCAGATGACTTTCCCCGTGAATTCTTCCATACATTTAAAGAGTAACTAATTCTAATATTTCTGAAACTCTTTTAAATAATCAAAGGGGAGGGAACACTTCCTAACTATTCCAAGAGGCCATCATTAAGCTAATACTGAAGCCAGACAAAAACACATCAATATAGAGGCAAAATTCTTCAACAAAGCATCAGCAAACTGAGTTCAGGAGAATATTAAAAGGCTTAAACTCACGAATAAGTAGGATTTATTCTACAAATACATGGGTGGCTCAACATGAAAATCAATTGCTGTAATTTATCACATTAATAGAAAAGCATTACATGATCCTCTCAATTGACACAATATAAACATTTACCGCAACTCAACATCTTGAGAGATAAGAGAATCTTTTAGTATTTACTTTTTAGTTTTCGGTGGGCACAACATCTTTGTTTGTATGTGGTGCTGAGATTCGAACCTGGGCGGCACACATGCCAGGCGAGCACGCTACCGCTTGAGCCACATCTCCAGTCCTCAAAGTCCTTTGATAATAAAATCCATGAAATTTTAACCACCTGCTTTGGCCACTTCTGTTCAACACAGTGCTGGAAGTCGCAGTTAGAGAAAATTGGCAACACAAAGGAAGTGGAAATAAAATTATCTGTTTGAAGATTACATAGTCTTGTGGATAGAAAACATAAAAATTGTTGAGCTGGGGCTGTAGCTCAGCAGTAGAGTGATGGCCGCGCAAGCTCAGGACCCAGGATTTCAACACCAATCCCACCAAAAAATAAAAAGGAAAAAAGCTTACAATCCAAAAAGAGCTTTTAGAGGTAATAAATGAGTTCTGCAAAGTTGCAGAATATAAAATCAATGCACAAAAATCAGTTATAGGATGGGCATATATCTCAGTGGTAGAGAGCTTGCTTAGCATGTTTGAAGCCCTGGGTTCATTTCCCAGCACTACTAAAATAAAATAACTTATTGTTGAAGTGATAATACCACTTACTATGTTTTGAATATCCCCTTCCCAAAACATGTTGAAATTGTATTGTCATTGTAACAGTATTGAAAGGTGAGACCATTAAGAAGAGTCTAGCCAGCCAGCAGGTAGCGTGGCCGAGCGGTCTAAGGCGCTGGATTAAGGCTCCAGTCTCTTCGGGGGCGTGGGTTCGAATCCCACCGCTGCCATAAGGTTTTTGAGCTGGGGATGTGGCTCAAGTGGTAGCGCGTTTCGATCCCCAGCACCACATACAAAGAAATAAATAATAAAATTCTCCCTCTCTCACTCTCTCTTAAAAAAAAAAAAAGAAGATTAGCCATTAGAACCAGCCTCATGAACAGATTAATGTCATCAATCTGGGTATGTGCCCATTATGAAAGGGTAACAACCTCTTCTTTTTTTTTCTTCTCCCTCTCCCATCTAGCGCACATGCATGCACACATACTTGTTCTTACCCTTCTACTTTCTGCCATGGAATGATGAAGAAATTGGGCTCTCACCAGATGCTGCCTCTACATCTTGGACTTTCCAGCCTCCAGAACCATAAATTAATAGATGTCTGTTCATTACAAACCATTGACTCTTTAGTATTCTGTTATAGGGCACAAAATGGACTAAGATATCATTCAAAGCAATCCACAGATTCAATTCAATACCTGTTAAATACTGTATTCTTTTTCTTTATTTATTTTTGGCAGCATAAAAAATTGCACCCTGATATTTGTATGGACATTTCATGTATCTATAGATGTTTACAAATACATGTAGAAAGTCAAACTGATAACCAAACACTTTGATCCTCACCTTCAAATATAAATCTAAATCGCCTATAAAACCTCACTTTTTTTTTTTCCAGAAATATACAATAGCATTCTAAAGTTTATCTGGAATATCAAGAGACTCTGAATAGCCATACCAATCTTGAAAAAGGTAAAGATGGAGGAGTAATATTTCCCAATTTCAAAACTTACTACAAAGCTACAGTAATCAAAACAATGTGTTAATAACTAGCATAGTCATATAAATAGAATAGAATAGAAGAGATCTCATAATAAACCCTTGCACTGTGGTGAATTGGTTTTCACAAGGACTGTTCATGGAGTTTTATGTACTAAGGGATTTCTGCACTGAACAGATACAAAGTTGACCACAAGGTGGCAGCAGCACACAAGAGCTATTTGGGTGGTGTTTTGACAGGATTGCCAGGAAAGAAAAGTCCTTCATAAGGAATTTACCTCAACATTGTAAAGGCTATATATGACAAATCCAAAGCAATCATCATACAGAACAGAGAAAAACTGGAAGATTTTCCTCTAAAATCAGGAACAAGACAAGGATGTTCATTTTCACCACTTATGTTCAATATAGTTCTTGAAACTCTATCCAGATCAATCAGGCAACAAAGGAAATTGAAGGGATGTAAACTGGAAAAATAAATACTCAAACTATTTCTATTTGCTAACATGATCCTATATCTAGAAGATCCAAAAAAAAAATCCACTAGAAGACTTCTAGAGCTGATAAATGAATTTAGCAAAGTAATAGGACACAAAATCAACATTCATAAATCAATAGCTTTTCTGCACTCCAATTCAGTTGAGAAACAAATAAGAAAAACCTTCATAATAACCTTAAAAGAAAGGAAGAAAGAAAGAAAGAAAGAAAGAAAGAAAGAAAGAAAGAAAGAAAGAAAGACCTGGGAATTAATCTAACAAAGGACGTGAAAGAACTCTACAATCAGAACTACAGAACACTGAAGAAAGAAATTAGAGATGTCTTCAGAAGATGAAAAGACTTCCCATGTTCCTGAATGGACAGAATTAATATTATCAAAATGGCCATACTAACTAAAAGCAATGAACACATTCAATGCAATACCTATCGCAATGTCAATGACATTAATTCACAGAACTAGAAAAATCAGTCCTTAAATTCATTTGGAAGAATGAGAGACCTAGAATAGCTAAAACAACTCTGAACAAGAAAAGTGATGCTGGAGGCATCACAATACCTGGTCTCAAATAATACTTGGAAGCTAACCAGCAGATACTAAAGAGAACCATCAAGTCCTCTTTCAAATGTAAAAAACCTTGAGGCTTACCTGTGGAAATACCTCCAGCCAACTCCTTTATCCCAAAGGTGAGAAATGGAAGGTGGGGGTGACCCGGATGGAAGTTTTAGAAAGGAAGGTGGGGGTGACCCAGATGGAAAGGAAGACACTACTATTTTACATACCTGTTGCTCCACACTCTGCCCAGAACCATAGGTAAGTTTCTAGGCTGGCAACACCAAAATGTTTTTGTTTTTTTTCCTACTATCAGGACTCCTCATGCATGGTGGGAGTTCTCTCTTCTCCCTTAAATAAACCTGCCCTGTTTATTCTTCACTTCTGTGATTGTCCATGGATTTGATTCTTCAAAATTTGCAAGACAAGAACCAAGAAGGAAATTGAGGAAGTCGGGAATCTAGTCTCATCTCAAAACTCCAGTTTTTGAAACTGAGCTACAGTAGCAAAAATAGACATGGAGACCATAGAATAGAAAAGAAGATAGAGACAAACCCAAATATTTTCAGCCAACTGATTCTTGTCAAAGGTGCCAAAAATGTATGTTGGAGAAAAGAAAACCTTTTATACAAATGGTGCTTGGAAAACTGGATATGTACATGTAGAAAAATGAAATTAGATCCTTTCACCCTGCACAAAAGCCAAATCAAACAGATCAAAGACCTAGAAATTAGACCAGAAACCTTCCAACTGCTCAAAGAAAACACTCATCTTTTAGAGGCGGACACCGACTTCCTCAACAAGACTCTTAAAGCTCAAGAAATAAAACTAAGAATCAATAAATGAGATGTCATCAAATCAAAAAACTTCTGCACACCAAAGGAAACAACAGAATATAGAGAAAGCCTATGGAATGGGAGAAAATCTTTGCCAACTACTCCTTCACAACATATAAAGAACTCAAAAAACTCAATACAAAACAAATAATCCAATTAATAAATGGGCAAAGGAATTAAACAAAAATATTTCTAAAGAAGAAATGCAAATGCCCAACAAATACATGAAAAACATTTTCAACACATCTAGCAATTAGAGAAATAAAATCAAAACTACCCTAAGATTTTATTTCACACCAGTCAGAATAGCAATTATCAAGAGCATGAATAATAATAAATGTTGGTGAGGATGTAGGGAAAAGGTACACCCATATATTGCTGATGGGACTACAAATTAATATAGCTATTCTGGAAAGCAGTGTGGAGATTCCTCAAAAAGCTGGGAATGGAACCACCATATGACCCAGCTAGTTCACTCCTTGGTATTTATCTCAAAGAACTAAAATCAGCATACTATAGCAATACAGTCACTTTAATGTTTATAGCAACACAATTCACAATGGTCAAATTATGGAATCGACCCAGATGTTCATCAATAGATGAATGGATCAAGTAGTTGGGGATTATATTCACAATGGAGTTTTACTCAGTCCGAAAGAAAAATGAAATTATGGCATTTGCAGGTAAATGAAAGGAAATGGAGAAAATCATGCTTTAGTCAGCTTTTACTGCTGTGACTGAACACCAAACAAGAACAATTTTAGAGGAGGAAAGTTTAATTTGGGAGCTCACAGTTTCAGAGGTCTCAGTGGATAGACAGCAGGCTCCATTCTTCAGGGCTCCAGATGAGACTGAACATCATGGTGGAAGAGTGTGGTGGAGGGAAGAGGCTCACATGATGATCAGAAGGCAGAGAGAGAGAGAGAGAGAGAGAGAGAGAGAGAGAGAGAGAGAGAGAGGAGACTCCACTTACCAGATAAAAATAAACCCCAAAGGCAGGCCCCCAATGACTCACCTCCTCCAGCCACAACCTCCCCAACTTCATTTTCCATTTTCAATTTCAATTAATCACCATCAAGGGATTAATTCACTGATTGGATCAAGACTGTCATAACCCAGTCATTCCACCTCTGAGTGTTCTTGCACTGTCACACACACGAGCTTTGGGGGAACACCTAATATCTAAACCATAACATCATGTTAAGTGAAATGAGCCAGATTTGGAAAATCATGAGTTGAATGTTTACTTTTGTATGTGGACACTAGACCAAAACAAGGGAAAGAAGGCGGTGGGAGAAGAGAGAGGGAAGATCAGTGGCATAGAAGGAGAATAAGAGGGGGGGAAAGCAGGAAAGGGGAAGAAATATGTAATAAACTTAATAAAATCATGTTTTGTACATATAAAAATGTGCCAAAGGGCATGTCACCTCTATGTGGAAAATACCCGTCAAAAATAAATAAAAAGGAGTGAAAGGAAGATCAATAGAATAAAAGAGGAAGAAAGGGGAAGGAAAAGATGGGGGAATTGGATTGAAATCAAATTCCTTGCATGTATTATGTTGTCAAAATGAACCCAAATATTACATATAATTACAATGCTATAAATTTTAAAAAAGAAAAAAAAAAGTTCTTCATAGCATGAAACCTTTCAGAGATCATGGTGCAGGGCACCCCTTGCCAGGGAAAGAGGTAGATGGAATCCTGGGGAGAGTCCAGGTGACCTCAGCTCATAAGCACAGTGGGGCAGCACTGGGTCAGAGATTTCTGAAAGGTAGCAATGATTTTTGGTCTTCTGAAGACCCTAAGTTTATCTTATCTATGGCTAATAGATCTGGGTACAGTTACATGGGGAATGCAAGTAAGCCTATCTCAAATGGCTGGACGCAAGCTTCTTTGGGCTTTTATCTAAAACAACTGGACGTGTGGGAGTCTGAGTTTGGTGCTCAGCAGCCTCTTAGTGTGTCTTTGCCTCTGAACGGACTAACAAATTCTCTTCTTGATGTCCAGAACCTTCTCCTAGGCCCATTTCTGTACCTGTTTTTTTGAAAACCCCAGTTTTAACAAAAATCCACCCATTCTCCAAGTCAAAGTTTATTACCTTCCTGCTAAGCATCCTAACTGATTTCCTGGATTCCTCTCTGGTTTCTGTGACTGAACTCTGAGGATGAATACATTCAGACTCTTTTCAAACTTAAAACTACAGTGAGGGACTCTGATATGCAGGAGGGCCACACGCTCAAAGCCATCCTGGGTAACTTAGTGAAACCCTGTCTCAAAATTGTAAAAGTGCTGGAGATGCAGTTCAGTGGTAGAGCACTCCTGGGTTCCATCCCAATCACAAAAGGAAGGAAGGAAGGAAAGCAGGAAGGAGAAAAGAAAAGAAAAAGAAAGTAAAGGAAAGAGCTATGCTTCAACTTTGCAAAGAGGGTACAGGGGCTTCTCCCTCACTAGTGTGGTGGACCATGGTCTTAATGCTGCTGGCAGTCACATGATGTTCTTTTCCCTGTTCTAAGGACAACTCTTTCATGGTTTCACTTCTCTCTGCTAAAGCCTCCAGCACTTCCTGATCCATCTCTATGCTCAGCTCCTGACCTTGTATTTGCCTTGACTTACTCAATTCAATAAATCTGTAGGGTGCCCCTCATTACAATATGTTCATAACACTAAAAAGTAAAATGGCAGCAGGATGGTCAAAAGGAGAGCAGAAATCCTTGTCTAAACCTTAGAGATGTTTCTGACATGATTAAGTTGCCATACAAACATCATATCAGGAACTGACTGCCAGAGGTAAGAAATTTTTAATACCTAAAAATATTGGTCAAATAACTTGGTCATTCCAATGAATTTACAAAATTCATAACCACCCTGGTTGACAGCAGTTCCCAACTACTGTACTTAACCACAATCCTACTTATCTTCCTTAAAGATTGCTCTTTTGGTTATTTATGGGGCCCTCACCCAATTTCAAAACTGAGCCAGTGTTTGCCAGTTTTCAGATCTATTCTGCATCTGAATAAACTTTCTTTGCTTTTATTTTGGCCTCATTTATGGTTTCTTAGTTTAGAGAGCCATCCCTACTATTCCTGTTGTAGGGAAAAAAGAGGCAAGGCACCGAAGATAGCAGGAAACAGTTTTATTTGGCTGCAGCCAGGTTCAGGGGGCACAGCTTTTGCTATAATCAATTAATCCCCTGAACCCTGAGTTCAGGGAGTTTCAGAATTTTATACCCAACATGTAAGGGGAGGGGCTCAGAAGTTCACAGTCTGCAGAAGTTCACATAAAAGCAGCTTTTTCTTTCATTGTTCTGGGCAAGTTAACTCTTCAAGGACAACACCTGAGAAGGGGAGAGCTTCTTCTCCCCTTTCTTTCCTCCCCCTGCCAGCTGTTACCATGGAGCCGATGTATAACTTATCTTAAAAATGTAGACATCTCTGTGAAGCCCAGCTCAAGGCCAGAGGCCTTGTTTGCACATTTCTACAAAGTACTATACTGGATATGTTTGTGAAAAACTAGTAAGGGGGTGTCCAGCACCTGGAGTGCTGGTATCTTTTCAGCCAGAGGCCAAGTAAACAGGGTGACACAAAAATAGGAAGTTTATCTACATTGGACTCTTTTGCAGAGACTCTTTTGCTGACAGTCCTAAAATCAGCCATGGTGAAGAGGGCTTTTCTGTGGAGAAAGGGGGACAGTCCACACTCCTGTGCTGGTGGACTAGACCCACTTAAGAACACCTCTCAGCACCTTCCACTTCACTCCTGAATCATTCCTGGTTTCCTATCAGTTGTATAAATATGAATTTCCTTGACCCATTTTTAATTAAATACCTTATTTACCCTGTGTGTTATTTAGCTTTTCATTACTGTGACAAAATACCCAAGACAATCCACTTAGAAGGAGTAAAGGGTTACTATGGTTTTGGAGGATTCAGTCTTTAGTCGGTTGGTTCATTACTTTTGGGTCTGTTAGTGGTGGGGTACATCATGGTGGGAGCACATGAAAAATGATGCTCATCTCATGGAGGCAAGAAAGCAAAAGAGGGAAGCAGAAAGGGACCAGGGTTCCAATATCCCCATGATACATCCCAATGACCTAACTACCTCCCAGTAGGAATCCTCTGAAAACAGAGGGAAGACCAGAGGAGCAGAGGAAAGAGATGGAAGAAGAATGAGAGAAGGTAGGAACTGTGGAGTGTAATTGACAAATGACGTTATATACATGTATATATGAATATATCCAGTGAATTTCACTTTTATGTCTACCTATGTTGCACCAATTGAAAAAAGCAATAAATAAGTAGGAGGAAGTAAGTTGCTGAGACTAGCCTCAAATTGGCAGAAGTTACTAAATTGCATAAGGCTTTAGATATGAAATGTGAATACTTGAATAATGATTTGGATTATGAAATGTCCCCCCAAAACTCATGTGTTGAAAGCATAGTTCCCAACGTAACAAGTAGAGAGGTGGGGCTTTTAGGAAATGATTGGGTCATGAGAGCTGTAACCTTATCAGTAGGTTAATCCATTGGATGGATTAATAATTTGAACAGACTATTGGGTAGTAACTGTAGGCAGGTGGGAATGGATAGAGGAAGTGGGTTGCTGGAGGCATCCCCTTGAGGACCATATGTTGTCCCTGGATATTCATATTCTCTCTCTTCCTCTCTCCCTCTCCTTCCCAGTTTCCATGAGCTAAGCAGCTTTCCTCTTCCACACCATTCCACCATGATGTTCTTGACTATAGCAATGGAGACAGCTGATCATGGACTGATACCTTCAAAACCATGAGCCCAAATTAACTTTTCCTCCTCTTGTAACAGTGGTCCACTTTATGCTTTGAATATTACCCTTGCAGCTCTGTCCCTGCAACTGATTTTTTTTAAATGGACATGTTTCTTTCTCCTCCTCTCTCCCTGCTCCTCTCAAATATCTCCCCCTCCCTAATCTTAGGGGAAACAGGATTACCTTTCTTCCCCATCCTAGGTAGAATTATCTGTCCCTAAGTACATACCCACCATAGGAATGAGATAATCCAGACTTTGGGGATGGTACTGGAAGATCTCAGAAATGACTATCTTCCAAATTAACAAGTGAATTACAACTCCAGAAAGCATGTGGAATGTAGTCTTTGAATCATCTCTTTAAAAGCCCCCTCTTCCTGCTGATGGGCAAAATCATAGCCTCTGGGACAGGAGTCCCTTGTGTTTCTCCTTTGCTAGCAAAGCAATAAACTTCTTTTTCCTTTTCCTCAAAACCATGTCCTCATCGTTATATTGGCATCAGGGAAAGGACCAACCTTTCAACAACACTTCAAGCTGTTCTCCACAAGTATTTTGGTCACACCAAAATGACTTAATACACATAATATGTGTGTATATATATTATGTGTGTATATGTATATACATAATATGTAACAACAATGAAAAAAATATGGCTAGAGGTATAATTCAGTAGTAAAGTATGTGCTTAGACTAGCCAGGCCTTGAATTCAGTCCATAGCATCAAAAAAAGAAAAAATGAATAGAAAAATCTAAAAACCTTGGTATGAGCTCATATGCCCATGCTAAAATACCACAGACTGTGTGGTTTAACGAACAGAAATTTGTTTTCTCATGGTTCTGGAGGCCGGAAGTCCAACATCAAAATTTTGTCTTCCCTTATTGGTGTGTAGATGGCCATTTTCCCTCTCTGCTCTACTCAAAGGTAGAAAGAACCCAAGCATCCATGAACAGATGTCAGATACACAGAAATGGTGTATATACATATGATGAGATATTTTTCACTTATGAAAAGACATAAAGTTCTAATACATGCTACAACCTAAAAGCATCGCACTATGTGAAAGGAGTGAGGTGCCAAAGGACAAGCATAGGTTTGGTAGAACACATTCCTAGAACGTGAGGTTCCCCAGTTCAATCCCCACCCCACGGACAAATATTGTATAATTTCATTAACATGAAATACCTAGAAAAGAAAAATCTATAGAGACACAAAGTAGCCAAGCCAAAGCACCTAGGAGGATGGAGAGAAGACATTTTCACTCCCCCATGGAACCCAGTGAGTAGCTGATAGGACAACCTCAGCTTTAAAGTCTTTCTCACAGAATTCCTTCACACCTAATTTGCTACAGAGCATTTTCCTCTGTGAATGTTTGATGTGCTGAAAACATGACAAGGGACAGTGCCCATTCTTGGCATGAGAGTCCCAGTTCCCACGCATCTAATGAGTCAGGGCATCCACTGGAGATTGGATTGGTGGCTCCTACCTTATCTGTTTACAACTGATAACAAGGGAGAGGACCTCCCCCAAGGCAAAGGACCCACCTTCCCCCACTCCAGCTGTTCCCAGGCAACCTTTACTTGCTGGGCTTTGTTGATCACAAACATGGCAGCTCCTCAGCACTGAAATGCAAAACTCTTTTTGTAAAACCTTCTAGCAAATGAGACAACAAAGGACAACAAAGCTCTGCATGGAGTAACAGTATGGTGAAAAATAGTTTATCAGCAGCTTTATCACTGCAGGCACTCAGCCCTGCCCCATCCCCAGAGCTGATCTTAAGTAAACAGAATTGGGACATTCTGTTGCTGGTCTGCCTCTCTTCTCTTTCTCCCTCTCCCCTACCCCCTGCCAGGTCCTTGCACCCACTAGACAAGCCCTGTACCACTGAGCTACACCCCAGCCCTCATTTTCTGACTCAAACTTGTCTTGAAAGCAAACATTTCCTTTCCTTTTTCTACATTTTCCATTTATAAATTGCAGATTTTCAAAACCTTATAAGATATGAAACAACTCAACATCTAGGGTAAGTGCTTTTAAACAAGCAAGTGCTTTTAAACTCCACAATGAAAATAATTGTGGTACATAAGATTGGCAAAGGCTAATACTTAATTGGTGAACCTGAGTTTACTGATCATTTCCCAGCTTGTGTATGTGTTTGGAAATGTCTACTGTAAAACAGTTGAATAGGAGGAAACTATAGGGGGGATTAGATTTTAGATGTTTCTTTTTAAAACTTCAGTATTATCAGAAAGATTTGTTTTCCACAGCATTCTGTTACATGAATGGTTTTAAAACTTATTTATATAAAGAAATACAGTCCTTTATTTCAATAATTTTTATTTTAATACATAACACACTTAGTTCATACAGAAGTTTCTGTTAATTCAAAGTCATAAAATGTACTTACTTTTTACATATAATTAAATTAAATTACATAACATTCTCTTTAATAAAACTCACATTTAAATGTATAAGAAATCAAATAGTGTCAAAGACTCTTTCAACTTTGGAAGAAACATGATTTTTCCAAAAAAAAAATGTTTTTAAATTGAAGTCACACAACAATTTGCCACACTGAGTTCCAAGGTGTCCTTTTTATTGCTGATAAAAGAACCAGAGTTTCAGTTTAAACAATAAGAAACACTGAGACTTACACAAGTGCCAGGTGAGACATCCAAGTCTCTCTCTTCTTGGATTCAGATAGGCTCATCAGACAAATGTGTACAGCAGTTTTACCTGTGCACAGGGGACTCTGCATGCTATGACCAGTGGGCTTCTCATAATATATGTGCATTTTGCATTTTTCAAAGATTTAACTATCAAGAGGCTTAGCCTCTAGAAAGTGTCAGTTTTATTGCCTTTTACCTGGGAGCAGGACTAGCACCTCTCCCAAAGGAGTGTTGTAGTAAATGGGTACAGCTGTTACCAAACTGGGCAAAGTTTCCATCTATGGAAGTAAGGATGAATCTCAAAAACGAGGGATTGAATTGTCCTCCTTTACTTTCATGCTCACAATTCATGACTTCTGGGACCCCAGCTACTGGTTATGTCTCCTCTCTAGCTGAGCCCTCTCACAACTCCCAGTACACGAGAATGCAATAGAAAAATCTCCATTTTTTAATTTGTGTTAGAGTTTTAATTTTGTTTTCCAGTGATAGAAGGTTTGTCACTTTGGTCACCAATGTTTTACCCCAGGGATTGGCCACCCCTGCTGAGGTTAGGATTGCAAATACTGCTGGGGGTGGGGGTGAGGGTCAGCCCATATCTCCACCCCCTCCTAGCTAGGACTCATTGAGGGACAGTCCATCAGACTCCTGGATGTCACAGCAGGCCCTCGCCTATTGGGCTTCAACAGCAGAGCTCAAGATCTCATCATTGCTTCTCTTAGGCAAGACAGAGGGAAGAAAATGTCTGTGTTTTCCATACTTACCTATTCTATGTTCTGAGTAAAGATACCTTCCAATGCAAAAACTGCTCAGACACAACTTCCTTGGAAATTGATCTTCAATGTATTAATGACAGGAGACCAGGCGTGTCAGTGGGAAAATGACCTGGAGGCACCATGTCAGGTAAAACAGTGTCATTTAGATCTTAGAGCCAAGATGAGGGTTTAAAATTCTCAGGATAAGTTGCAATGCGTGCGTGACAGTTTCTTCTCATTAAAGGAAGTGTGCACTTGAATCTCAAAATCTTTCTAGCTATGATAACATTAGTCAAAATATACGAGTAACAAAACGATTGCATTTACTGTGCTAAATGTTTTGTGTAGTTATGTATGATTGCACTACATTTTTATATGTATAATATGCTTATACTCTTTCAAACTTTAATACTTTTCTTTAAATATTCTAGGCTTCTCTTTATGATGGGTTTGGCATTACAGAGCATCCATTTGGGAAACAGTAAGATGCATTTTATTCATAGTCTCAGTTTTCATTTCATAAAATATGTTTCTCAATCCTTATCGGTCTAATATTTTTAATGTTTTTGAAAAGGTTATCAAAGAGGGAAACATAAAGGTGGCAGAGAAGAAGCAAAAAATTTTGCAGCCCCCAAATACCAGCAGACAACCCTCAACTGGACTCTGAGTACTTTCAGGGAGGTGAATGGGAGCGAAGAGGACTGGAGGCTGCGGGGTTCTCCCTATTCCAGAGCTTTTGGAGAGCGTAAGTTTAGGCGTCCCCCACCCTGGAAACATTTTTCTCCAAAGTCGGTGGACTCAGAAATAGGGTCTCGAAAAAAACAGAACAAAACAAACTAACAAAAATCCGTGGGATAAATTGGGGATAAAAATAAGAAACCCCAGAGAGAACATCTCGGCATGTTCAAGTTATGAATCACTGCAAAGCAAAAATATATTTCCTTTAAAAGTTTGACTATTTCATTGGCAAAACGTTGCATTTGATCTCCAATGGTTATTTTCCACAGGTCTAGAGAACTGTGACTTAAATGTGTTTAAGACAAACGTTCCAAACCAAGATAATAGTGGACCTGGTTTGGCTTATCGCACACTCTGGGGCTCCAGTCTCCGCGTCCCCAGGGGGCCTCTCTGGGTTTGGCGTCACCACACCCGTGGGTGGTCCTGCTTGGGAGGCCTGTCTTCTTCAATCCCTGTCGAGTAAAGCCACTGACTTTAACATGTGAAAAGAGAGAGAAAAATCCAATTTGCTGTGTGTCACCGGACTCTGCTGACCTCCTGCACCCCGGGTAGTTTGTTTTTAATCCCTAAATTAACAAGCAGGGTTTGCCCAAGCAAACACCCTCAGCGGAAAGCCCGCTTTATTGCCTCCACGGGGCGGTCACGAGTTCGGCCGACTCTCCCCGGGACCAGGAGGAGCGCCTGCACTGGGCGTCGGGATTAAACTTGAGCGACACCCACCCCGCCTCCACAGGTGCGTCCCTGCGACAGCGCTGCTGCTGGAACGGCGGCACCTGTGTACTGGGCAGCTTCTGCGTGTGCCCAGCCCACTTCACCGGCCGCTACTGCGAGCACGACCAGAGGCGCAGGTGGGCGCTGGGGACCGGGGGACGCGACCCAAGAAAGGGGCAGGAGGGGGCGCTGCGGGCAGGGTGCGTGGACCTAGGCATTGATGCCTGGTGTTCGCCTCCTCAGCGATTGCGGCGCCCTGGTGCATGGAGCCTGGACCTTCAGTGGTTGCCGCCTGTGCAGGTGCGTCTTTGGGGCCCTACACTGTCTTCCCCGTCAGACGTTCGGCCGCTGTGGTAAGAGGACCCGAGACTTCTGCTCTTGACACACTTGTGCGTTTGCGCCTTTTTTTGTGGTTCATCCTGAGTACGGACTCAAACAACAGTTTCCTGTGCCAAGCGACCCAGAAATAAGCAAACTAAATTCACCCCTGAAGAAAGTCACACTCATTGTAACTTACCCAGTGAACTATTATTATCATTATTATTATTTACTAATTTTGTTTAAGGTTTCTCATGTCCGGATTGCTCGGTTTAACAGGATTTCCGAACAGTGACCGTGTGCGTTCTTTACTGTGCGCGCAGCTTCCAGCGCTGACAAGCTGGTAAGCAGAGTTGAACCTGGGAGTCAGGGTAGCTGAATAAATCTCTGAAAATGTCCCTACACTGGCCAATACCATCTCTTCCCGCCAGAGGACACTGGAACCAGAAGGGATCAGGCCTCGGTTCTGGAGGCTTGGGCAGTTGCAACCCTTTTCTTGTCAGGCTGCAAAAGCTAACGGAGGTGGCACCACGTTTCAATCCAATAGCCCGGGCCCTATCTCTTTTCAATACTGCTTTTCAACAGGTGCTAACTGGGATGAGCAGTGGTGAGCACAGTCAGTGAAGACACCACCCTTCAACCGAAGTCATGGGCCTGGGTAGTTTGTGCAGTGTGTCCAGAGGGGAGACTAAGGCCAAAGCCTCTTTCCTGCCCTTCCTGCCACCTCAGTCAACTACTGGGCTCTTCCAGCAGTGGATCGACACAGTTAATATTTGCACTGCCCTTCAATTCCACTTCTCTCCCCCTCAAACAAGACAGCCAGGAGGGAAAGCCCTTAATCCCCATTTACTGTCTTCTCCTCATTCTGACCTTGTTGGGTCCTTAATGGAGAAGCACACTCGGTGAATGCTCAATTTCTCTTTTTCTTCAGAGTGGGACCAGGTGTCAAGGGAGTCTAGGCACAGCTCTCATTCCCTCCTGGCCCATCACCCACTCCCTTCTCCTCAGCTAGTTTTGCACCTGCAAGTGAAGAGGAAATTCTAGCACCTTATTCATCTCTCCCTCCCTTTCATGCAAGCTACATTTCCCCAAAGTCCTCTCTCTCCTATGGTCTGTCCCATTTGCTGGGGCCATGCCTTTGATTCACCAACTGCTCCTACTAGAGTGAAGGACATAAATTTTAGGTCCAGGCATCAGAATTACACAGGGTCCCTCACAAATGAAGTCAGATTCCACCTGCAAGAGCTTCCTCAGGAGGAATTTGAGGAAGGTCATAGCTGGGGTCAGGCTTCTATGCAAGGCCATGAGGTCAGGAACTGGGTTCCAGTATTATCTTAATCACTATTTTGTATTGTTGGAAGCATCTAGGGCTGAGACTGCTGTCTTTCTGCTAAGAATAGTCACAACAGTTTCTGAAAATGTGACTTCTGCTCATCAAAACTGGATAAAATAGTACAGTGCAGTCTCATTTCAGAGCAGTTTGTCAGGTGCAGAAAAAAGGGTAACACCATTATGCCGGTTGACCTATTCTGCTCTAGGCAAGTTAAAATGGTGATGATGACGACTGCTAATAGTGATCAAATGGCAGGATGGTGACTGATAATTTATCTCTTTATGTTTCAGGCACTTTATACCTATTATCCCATCTAATTCTCATAACAGCCTTTGAAGTATATTTTATACCTTTTTATATTTGAGAGACTGAGGCTTAGAGAGAGGTTAACTCCCATAGGTAACAAATAGGACCCGATTCTTAACTGCTGTGCCATTCATGTAAGACTAATTCTCAATATGAAAAGAATGAAGATTTTTTTAAAATATATTTTTTAGTTGTTGATGGACCTTTATTTTATTTATTTATATGCAGTGCTGAGAATTGAATCCAGTGCTTCACACGTGCTAGGCAAGTGCTCTACCACTGAGTTACAACCCCAGGCCAGAATGGAGATATTTTTGATAGTGTTGCTTAGCATATTGAAAATGTGGCTATGGTCTAAATCCTTTAATAGCTTTTTATGATGTTTTCAAGAGTATATGGGAGATAGATAGAGGAAAAACTATATTCACAATATCATTTTAATAGTAGGGAAAGACATCTATGCATGGGAGGGATTGAAAATAGATAACATGACGCACAATTATGCTACTCCCCCCACTCAGAAATTTTCAGGCTGAGGGTCTCCAGGGGTCACTCTGACTGATGTTCGAGAATAAAAGGAATCTTTGCTTAGACCTTAAACCAGCTCAAGCTCATCTCAATTAGACCAACAGGATGGCTACCTATGAAGCAGAGAACCAAGAACTTGTCATTAGCATCAAGAACTAATTGAAAGGCTGGTGGTGTAACTCAATGGTAGAGCACTTGTCTGGCATTCAGGGGGGCACATGGTATGATCTCTAGCAGTGCAAAAACAAGGAAAAAAAATCCAAATACTCTAGGGATGATGGTGGAGCTCAAGACCCTAGGTTCAATCCCCAATGCTAAAATATATTTTTTTTAGTATTAATTTAAAATTTGGTACCTATTTAATGGCCCAGTGAAGTAGCAAACTCAAGAGATAGACAGGTAACACAAATGTGAGGTGGGGCCAAGTCAAGATACTCAATTTTATTTTATATTTACTTATTGTAGACTCAATTTTTTTTTGAGAGAGAGAGAGAGAGAGAATTTTTTAATATTTATTTTTCAGTTTTCGGTGGACACAACATCTTTATTTTATGTGGTGCTGAGGATCGAACCCAGCGCCCTGTGCATGCCAGGCGAGCGAGTTACCGCTTGAGCCACATCCCCAGCCCCTGTAAACTCAATTTTTTTTTAAAATGCATTTCTGGCAAAAAAATAATAATAATAATAACCAACAAACAAATTAGCAAAAATTAGCCAGACTCAGCCTTTCAGATGCCATAAGGATGGCCTTAAAGGTCCTAGAACCCAGTCAACTCTGAGCCTTTGTCCAGCCTTCCTGGGATATTATCTGTGACTGGTGTCATTTCTGTGGGCAAGATTTCCTGGGTTTGAGGGCAGGAGAGGAAGCCTTCTGGCTCCCAGGGGTTTCTAGGTAGCTACAAGTTGAAGAGTATCAAAAATGCTGGGTTTGGCCCTCATATTGAGAGGTGATATTATCCTCATTCATTGTGGTCTTCAAAAACTTAAGTAATTAATTACGTTTTTACATTAGTAAAAAATAATTTGAGTATACTCCCCATTCAGTAGTGAAGACATCGTTACCATGCTGAGCCCACACAAACTTGATTTCATTTATATCTTCCTTTTCACATATGCACAAGACTCATAATGACAAAGATCTCTGCTATGTCTAAAGTCTAGGAAGTACCTTCTTTATTTTTATTTTCTTGAACTGGGGATTAAACCCACTACCACTCTACCACTGAGCTACACCCCCAGCCATTTTATTTTTTTTATTTTGAGACAGGGTCTCACTAAATTGCTGAGACTGACCTTGAACTTGTGGTCCTCCTGCTTCAGACTCCTGAGTTCCTGAGATTACAGGTGTGCACCACCATACCCAGCTGAGAAGGACCTTTCAATAAGTATATAATAATACTCCCAGTTCACAGTAATAAGAGTTTCCTTTTGGTGTGACATAAAATGATGGAGAGTAGCAAAATCATTGATTTTATCAATTTTAGTAAGCACCGTAAATATTATTAAATTATATTTTTAATTTTTTCCATAAATCTAGAATTGGAAATTCTAATATTTTTCTTTATAAACTCATGAGTGTCCTCAGACCCTCTGGGGAGCACATTCCATGGTGTTCACATCTCCAATCTGGGGACCCCTAACTGAGCAGCTATCTTAGTCTAACCCTCTTCACAGATTCACAAAGCTGACTAAAGTCACAGCCAAGGGGGCCTGAATTCTCCTGTTAGGGCAGCCTGCTCCCTTCTCCCAAGGGGAGGTCATCATGGACCTAATACTGACTCCTTTCTCATCAGAAGAGTTTCTGATCAGGTGTAAGGACCTGTCAACATTAGCCTCACCTGGACCCAGCTGGTAGGGTCCCTGTTTGGGGAATCAGACACTTTCATCCACGGTGGGGCCATATAGGGAAGTAGCACTCAGTCCTGGAGTGCGCCTGACCTTGGTCCCATCTGGAGTTGGACTCTGGACAGATCACACTGCAGCCCACCCTCGCACAGGTCTGGGGAGCCCCTGCTGCCACTGCTTGTCCATATCACTGGTTCACTGTTTGTGCCTGTCTGGGGCAAGCCACGCTGGCATATGCTAAACAGCTCTGGAGAGGAGCCCAGTCAGACACCCAGCCTCAGTCTTGATGTGAGAATGATGTGGTGGAATTGGTGACTTGCCTGTAGGGTTGGCAGGTTCATATGGTCATCACCACGGAGGATTTTAACCAAGATTCCTACCCAGCCCCACCACCTTAGAAATTCCCATTCAGCTGCCCAGGGCTGGGGTCCCAGGCTCAGAGAACCAGACTGGGGACTCCTAGGGTTCAGATGAGTGAGGACTGTTGTGGAGGAGAGACACAGATGGGGAGGGGGGCTGCAGAAGGAGGTGCTCAGGTATGCATGCTCCTGTGTCCTGGTGGTGAAGGGGGGGTTGATGAACAGGCAACAGGTGAACCTAATGATCATGATCAATGATTTTTCGACCCACTGTTATTTTATGTTATACCCAAAAGGAAACTCTGATACTGATGGATGATTTACTATGACCTTGTACATACATTTATCTGTGGGAAGCCACTCCTGAGCTATTTAGCATCTTCACTTAGCCTTAACCCAAGGAGATTTTGGTCTGGCATTGCATGCTATTTTGTGGTCCCTCCCACTTAATGGATACACAATACACGTGTCTTCAGTCTTCATTAGGCTAGGAAGACAGATCTCCCAGCTCCAGAGTTGGGCGTGACCCACTGGGAACTGGACAGCCCACCTCCTACCTTAATTGACTAAGAACATCTGTACAAAAGCTTTAAAGTTCCCCCATATAAATAAAACAAATTCAGGCTCTCACTCTCTCTTTCCAGCATGGAAGCTCCACCCTTAAAGTCGAAGAGCTGTCCTGCCCCCACTCTTTAAATCTATTTTAAGGGGCTGGGGATGTGGCTCAAGCGGTAGCGCGCTCGCCTGGCATGCGTGCGACCCGGGTTCGATCCTCAGCACCACATACCAACAAAGATGTTGTGTCCGCCGAGAACTAAAAAAAAAAAAAAAAAAATCTATTTTAAAATGATTTTTTTGCCATATTTCTCAGCCAGCCCACTCCACGCAGGGGAACCCACTTTCTGTCACCTGTGTGGGCCATGGGCAAGATTTATTAAAAGGTCAAGAGATTTTCATCACGTCTCTGAGTCTTGTTCATGTCTGAAAGGGAAGATATAAATAAAATCAAATTTGGGACTGGGGATGTGGCTCAAGTGGTAGCATGCTCGCCTAGAATGCATGAGGCACTGGGTTCAAATATCAGCACCACATAAAAATAAAATAAAGACATGTGTCCACCTAAAACTAAAAAATAAATATTAAAAAATAATAATAATAAAATAAAATTTGTGCACACTCAACTGTGCTTCCACCACTAAATATGCTCAAGTTGTTGTTTATTTATTCTAATTTGTTATATACGACAGCAGAATGCATTTCAATTCATAGTAGACATATAGAGCACAATTTTTCATGTCTCTGGTTGTATGTTTGTTCTTTGACCAACAGAGTGAGAGATTAAAAAAAATTAAAAAAATTTGTAGCCACCTTGGTTGTCTTAATGTGAGGGCTGTACCCAGCATTCCTGAAATGTTCCAATGAATGATCGTGACTTTAGGGATTGCTGCATCCTCCTATTTAATAAACTCTGTTCCTACTTAAAAGCAATATTGTTAGAACTAATCTGGGGAAAACTTGGACTATCTTTGCAGCAGATGGTTTGAAGGCTGTTTTATTTTGTTACATTGTTTTAAGTCTGTTCTACTGGTCCCAATTGTTAAATGGCACACTTCCCCTAGCTGGGTTCTGGCAGGGCTGCCCCTGAACACTGTGCACTGTGCTCCAGTGAGATCTCCTCTCAAGGAGGCATTGAACATAGATCCCCCCCCCCCCACCTCCCAAACTGCCAGCCCTGAAGCAGGGCCCAAGAGTCAGATTCTGGTGAGGAGGGCAAGGCAGAAGAGTGCCTTTAGAAGAACAGGTACAAGCATTTCTATTTCATTCCTTTAAGCCAGGTGTATAACAGTGTATTCTCCCTGTTCTTTTTCAGATTTGAAAGACTTTCTCCCCTCACATGCCAATGGGCCAAGCTCATATAGTTTACTGAGTTTTCTCCTCCTGCTGTTCTGGGCCCTCCTGCAGTGCCTTGTCTGTGAAGGAGACTCTAAGTGAACAGAAGCTCCCTCTTGGGACTTGGAAGACTAAACCTTGATTATGGTACAAGAGCCACTGTGTTCCCAGTAAGAAAGCCAGGACTTGGGCAACCTCTTTAATTTTCTCTTGTAAATAACAGAATTGCTTACTCTTCTACAAAGTGAACCATTAGGTGAATATTTGTACTATGTAATAAATATGAAAGAGCCTTTCTTGCTTCCTGAGCCTTATTTTAAGTTCTGCATTGAGTTCATGCATGAATATTACAGGTGTGGGCTTGTTGAACCCAGAATTCCTCTCTAATAGTTTCAGAGTGTACATGGAGAGGCCCGACAGACTTTAAAGACACTGCTACTCGGGGCTGGGGATGTGGCTCAAGCGGTAGTGCGCTCGCCTGGCATGCGTGCGGCCCGGGTTCGATCCTCAGCACCACATACCAACAAAGATGTTGTGTCCGCCGAAAACTAAAAAATAAATGTTGGAAAATTCTCTCTCTCTCTCTCTTTAAAAAAAAAAAAAAAAGACACTGCTACTCTCTGAGCAGCCCTCATTCCCAGTGTCTCACCAATACCACATCTCATTCATTTGTTCACTGTCAGTCGAATGTGTGTGTGTGTGTGTGTGTGTGTGTGTGTGTGTGTGTGTGTTCCTGTGCTGTGGATTTGACTAAGAGCAACTGCCTAAAAATGTTCCCTGAATAGAGAAAGTCAGAGGAGAGGGAGCAATTGCAGGAGCAGACAGCCTGGCACCCATGGCTCCTTTTCTGCAGCTATAATTAGCACCTTCCTGGGATGATCACAACATCCCCATAAAGGGAAGAGTCTTCAGTAGCTGCAGACCCAGTAAAGCTAGGAAGGGGACTGATTTGGTTTGAAGAGGCCCATCAAGGGTCTCCTGGCAGCACCATGTAGGAAACAGATGCTAAACTGTATAAATAACTTTGGAAACACAAAAAGAGGGATAAAGTGCTGTCTTCTAACAAGTCATAAGGTATCTGAGAATCTCTTGTCTTCTACTCTGGCTTCCCACTGATTGGTCAACTGCTCTATTTGGACAGAGACCACATCTGGAAATCAGGAGAGTGAGAACAAGTAGATATTCCAAGTTATTCACAGAAAAGAAGCTGGGCAGGTTAGTGCACACCTGTAATTCAATTACTCAGGAGACTGAAGTAGGGAGGATGACAAATTTGAGGACTGTCTGGGAATCTTAGCAAGACCAATTTGAAAATAAAATATGAAAATAAAATATGAAACTCAGTGGTTGAGCTTTTGCCTAGCATGCATAAGGCCCAGCCCATTAAAAACAAAAATAAAAACAAACAAACAAAAAAACTCAGCCCCTGGAATAGGTAATACAGCCTGAATTGATGAATTAACTGATCAAAAGACTGCTATTTTATAAACCTGATGAACTTCATTTAGAATATGTAAAGCTAATGGTTTAGCTAAGTGCTTGCTTAGTCCTGGTTCCATCTCCAGCACCACACATACACACATACACACACACCAAAAAAAATAAATAAATAAATAAATAAATAAATAAATTCTAAGCTGAATTGAAAGGAAAAGTCAAGACAAGAAGGTGCTGTTATACAGAATGTCCCTGTTGAGCATGTGCCTCAAGTAGAAGAAACTTCCACCAAGTTGTTCAGCTTCTTAAATCCACTTTAGCTCAGAAGCTTATGAATTATAGTATTTTTTTTTAAAGAGAGAGTGAGAGAGAGAGGGGGACAGAGAGAGAGAATTTTAACATTTATTTATTTTTTCTTAGTTCTCTCGGCGGTTCGTTTCTATGTGGTGCTGAGGATCAAACCCCGGCCGCACGCATGCTAGGCGAGCGCGCTACCGCTTGAGCCACATCCCCAGCTCTGGATTATAGTATTTAAAAATTTTAGGGGATGGGGATGTGGCTCAAGTGGTAGCGCGCTCGCCTGGCATGCGTGCGGCCGGGGTTTGATCCTCAGCACCACATACAAACAAACATGTTGTGCCTGCCGAAAACTAAAAAATAAAGATTAAAAAATTCTCTCCTCTCTCTCTCTCTCTCTCTCTCTCTCTCTCTCTCTCTCTCTCTCTCACTCTCTCTTTAAAAAAAAATTTATATTGTAAATAAATTTATTGGCATTTTTGACCTTTTCAACTATTGGCTATGAAAAAAATGAACTGAATGTAATGTTCAGATAAGTGTCAAAGTAAAACAATGTAGAATTTAAAAACTAAAAACAAAACCAAAAAAAAAGTAAAATTTAATAGAAGGTCGCCTTAGAGTTCATTGATTCATGAGAAAAATAATTATTCAAGTTATGAGACATAAATATTTCTAGGCAGTAATCATTTCTTATCCCAAAGTTGTCTTCAAAATTTTTGAAGTACTTTCTAAGCAGTACCTTCTATTGCAGTTTAGTAATTATAGGAATAAACAAGTAAAAAACTTTGCACATTTATCCTAAAACATCTATGAGCCAGGCAAGGTGGCGCATAACTGTAATCCCAGAGGCTAGAGAGGCTGAGATGGGGGGATTGCAAGTTCAAAGCCAGCCTCAGCAATGGCCAGGTGCTTAGCAACTCAGTGAGACCCTGTCTCTAAATAAAATTCAAAATAGGGCTGGGCATGTGACTCAGTGATTGAGTGCCACTAAGTTCAATTAAAAAAAAAAAAAAGAACCTCAATGAATATGTTTATGTCATGTATAAAATTGGTGTTAACAAATGCCCCCCCCCCATACTTTTTAACACCAGTTCCAAGTGTGCTGAAAAACCATTGCCAGAGGAAAAAGAAACGCATCTTATTTTTAATAGCTGCACTTAGGAAACTGAACTAAGAAAACTGTTCCACATTTGAGAGGCTGCAATTGTGGTAAAAAGAAAACCAAGACTTAATCATGATAAGAATTAATACGTAGGGTATAAGCACTTATTTGCTTTAAATAGAAATTAGGAACTGAATTATAAATCCTTGTTTTTTTTTTTTTTTTTTTTTTTTAAGATCAAACCCAGGGCCTTGCTCTTCCTAAGCAAGCCTTCTACCATTGAGGTACACCCCAGCCCATAATTATTGATTATATGCAATAAAATAGAAGTCTATCTATCATCTATCTATTTATATCTACTCATCCACCCATTTTTCTAATCAAATAACATCTACTTAGGAAGCTGTTACTCAGCTCTGAAAAGTTCATAAAATCTCATCCAGGATTTTTTTTTTCTGTAATGCTTGAAGAATTTGAAAATAAGATTCATTTTTTCTGTCAATGGCACCTCAGGTGTTCAGGGAGATTATTAAAAAGGAGAAACTTTCCTGAGACTAAAGAGCAACCCAGGGCCTTGGGTTGAAATGTTCACATGGAATTGTCCCAGATCTTATCTGCCTGTCTCCTGCTGTTGACAGCAGACAGCCCTCCTGGCCTAGTGCTTCTGAGCCTCTGTGCCTGTGATATGCCTTTTCACACCTCCTGGGCCTGATCATCCTTACAGAGAGTGACAGGCCTCCCTTCCCTTCCCTGATTATTGCCTCTCCCTGCTTTTCCCCTGGAAACCACAATGGGGTCTCTTGTTGGGGGTTGGAGATGCCGCTACATCTTGATTGTGCATAGAAGCCACTCCTTCCTTGCCTGTTCAGTTTGCTCAGTTTACCCTGGAATTTCCTAGAAAAAAAAAAAAACAAAACAGGATCTGTCACTTCATGCCCACATGTACTGTCTTTGAGGGAGCCACTCAGGGACACTAAAAGAAGTAGAGTTTATATCAGTCACACTGGGCAGCCTGCTCCTGCAATGGAGTTTACCTTAAAAGCACAGCAAAGGACTATCAGCTGAGGGGTCCCCTGTTCCTTCTGGCCACCTTATGATTTTCCCACTAGTGTGGATGCAAACTGACTCTTTTTGGCTTGGGACATTCAAAACCAGCTTCTGGTTGTATTTGCGGGGTTTGTTGTTGTTGTTGTTGTTTGCTTGCCTTTGTTGTTGTTTTGTTTTTTTAAACTTTTTTTAGATGTTGATGAACCTTTATTTTATGCATTTATTTATATGTGATGCTGAGAATCGAACCCAGCGCCTCACACATGCTAGCCAAACGCTCTGCCACTGAGCCACAACCTCAGCCCTGTATTTGCAGTTTTTGTTGTCTACAAAAGCTACTCTGGTACACACAGCTTTATATAACACAGGCAGAAAGTTCTGGGATTGACCTTTCATGCAATTTGGGGGTTTTCTCCCTATTCTCCTTTCCTTTAATCCTTTTGCAAAGCTGGGACCAAACCAAGGGCATCTGAGAGGTTGAGGCAGGAGCATAGCAAGTTCAAGTCAAGCCAGGGCAACTTAGCAGGACCCTGTCTCAAAATAGAAAAGAACTTAATAAAGGGCAGGGGGTGTAGCTCAGAGGTAGAGCACCCCTGAGTTCAATCCCTAGTTCAATCCCAACATATTTGCAGTATATTGGTAAATAAGTAACCCCCCAAACAAACAAACAAAACCCCCCAAACCTCAAAACACGAAATACCCAAGGCCTCATGGAAGTAAGGCAAGCACCCTGCCACTCAGTCTCCCAAGGCCTGGAAGAATTATTTATTTATTTGCAGTACTTAGAATTAAACCTAGGAGTGCTCTACCCTCAGCCCTTTTTATTCTTTTATTTTGATACAAGGCCTCTCTAAGTTGCAGAGGCTGGTCTCAAACTCTCTATCCTCCTACCTCAGCCTCCCGCATCACATGTATTATTGTTGTAGGGACAGAGGAGGCAAGGCACCAAAGATAGTATGAAACAGTTTTATTTAGCTACAGCCAGGTTCAGAGGGCACAGCTTTTGCTGTAATCAATCAATCTCCTGAACCCCGAGTTCAGGTAGTTTCAGAGTTTTATACCCAGCATGTAAGGGGAGGGCCTCAGAAGTTCACAGTCTGCAGAAGTTCACATAAAAGCAGCTTTTCTCTCACTGTTTTGGGCAAGTTAACCCTTCAAGGACTACACCTGTGAAGGGGAGAGCTTCTTTTCTCCTTTCTTTCCTCCCCCTGCCAGTTGTTACCATGGAGCCCAATTGTAACTTATCTTAAAAATGTAGACATCTCTGTGAAGCCCAGCTCAAGGCCAGAGGCCTTGTTTGCACATTTCTACAAACTACTATACTGGATACATGTTTGTGAAAAACTAGTAAGGGGGTGTCCAGCACCTGGAGTGCTGGTATCTTCCCGGCCAGTGGCCAAGTAAACAGGGCGATGTGAAAATAGGAAGTTTATCTACGTTGAACTCTTTTGCAGAGACTCTTTTGCTGACAGTCCTAAAATCAGCCATGGTGAAGATTTCTGGAGAAGCCCAGTTAAGACTTTTCTGTGGAGAAAGGGGGTGCCGCTTCATTATAAGTGTGCATACTAGGTCCTAGAAAAATTTTTTCTTTTCTTTTCTTTTTTTTTGTACCAGGGATTGAACCCAGAGATACTTAATCACTGAGTAACATCCCCAGAACTTTATTAATTTTTAAATTTTGAGGCAAGTTCTTGCTACCTTGCTGAGGCTTGCTTTGAACATGTGATCCTCCTGCCTCCGCTTCCTGAGCTGCTGGGATTATAGGTATGTGCCACGGTGCCCAGCACTGGAAGAAGTTTTAATACTCATGGATCCTTGGTAATAAGAGGCATAGCATTCCATGCAGTGCCACTAGGGTCATCATTAGGAGTGAGAGGAAAACATACATAAGAGCTATTTTTTGGTGATGTGGATGGAACCCAGGCTATGTACACACTCTATCACTGAACTACATCTCCAGTTCCTGACAAGAGACTCAATGAGGTTTCTGTGAGAAAAATAGGGAGAGGCAGGATACGCAGGTTTAGGATGGGACAAATTGTAGTTTGAGCTTCTTTTTAGGGTCACATGCATCAATGTGAAAGCATCATGTTTGAGTAGAATGTCTGTCATGTAGGATAACTCAGAGATGGCCCTGGTAGGCTCCATGGGAGAGACCAGCATCTGTATTTGGACACAATCCTAAGAGGAAAAAGATTTAGAAGGTCAGAGGAAGACACTAGGCACCCAGGCCATGGAGCAGGAGTATTCCCTCGATCAGGAGAATCAGGGTAGCGTTATCTTCTGAGCCCTGCTTTGCCTGTGAGTATGATGTTTGTGTTTCCTCTGAGTGAGCATGAGGTGGCCAGGGGCTCTACAAGTCTGGAGAGAAGAGCTTCCTTCCTGGTTTGTCTTCTCTGTTCACTTGAATCACACTCCAGACATACCCCTGTAATTCTGCCAATCTCCTTGACAGAAGTTGGTGAGAGTTGGAAAAGGCAGGTCTCTGTTTCTCTAGAAACTGACCAGGAGATGGGTGGGTGGGGACAGGCTGCAGGGTTGGGCTGGGACTGTCAGGTTCTGAGCCTGGTTCTCTCCTAGGCTGGGACAGAAACCACTTTTACTCTTTACCTGCTTCTACATATTGCCTGATAACCAGTCCTCCTGTGGACATAGTTGGAGGAGAATTGTCTGGCTCACAAATACTGGAGTCGTCCTGCAACCAGGGTAGCTTTGGCTAAGACATCCCAGTTTGTGTTGGAAGGAAAGGGCGAGGGACTCTGAGGTCAGGATAAGCATGGCAGTGGGAGGTAGGGGTCAGAAATGTTGCTGCTTCCTTTGGGTTCAGAACGTATCAACTTGAGAGTTTCTCTGAAATGGTCTTGGGATTCCCAGATGCAGATTTTCTGTCTGTATCATCATGGGGGCAGGAATCCTATCCCAGGATAAGCCTTGCAAGGGCTGATGTCTTTCTTCCTCATTGCTCATCCTCATATACTCAGCTCTTGCATACCTCTGCTGAACCCACCCCTGAAATAGGGCATAGCTCAGTTGTGAGATGGACCCCTTCCCCTCCAATTACATGTCCAGACTATGGGACCCACCTGAAGCTAGGTGGCTTTTGAGGCTCTCATCCACAGTTATTGATGACAGGGAAGGTCCCCTCCCCTCTGCTCTGTCTGTGTCCAACATAGGGCTTACCCAGCCTGCACTGTATCTCTGCTTAGTGGCTCCTGAGATTTCCTACAGTGGAAGTTCCTGTAGGAGCTAGAAATTGACCTTACTATTCAAGTGTCTTCAGGACTTCACAATGCCTGGCCCTGGTATCTGTGCTGCCAGGTCAGGGAAGGAGATGCCCTCCTTGTCTCTTCCCAGAGGGCACATGAGCTATTTGTTTCAATGAATCAAAATGAAATAAAACATGTAGTCACTCAGCCCCCATTAGCATGCTCAACAGACCTCAGCGCCAGTGGCTGCTGCGCTGGCAAAGTGAGAACATGTCCACCCTCACAGATGTTCCCCTGGGGGGCTGCTAGGTACCTGATAAGGGACTGTTGTCCCTAAACAACTTCATGTCATCCTCAGGAGCAGACACAGAGAGAGCAAGCTGCATACAGCTTAATCCCTCTGTCTCTCTCTCTTTTTTTTTTCACTCTCTTCCTTATTCATAAATTCCTCTCTGTTGCCCTTCCCCAGTTTTTTCTCTTCTATGATTCTTGTCCAGAAGGACTTGGTCTCAGCCAGATAGTTGACATTAGTAGGGTTTCAATGTCTATAAAAATCTCTGTCTGGCTCTCCTCACTCACTTTCAAAAATTGCCCTGGTTTCTCAATATCAGGATGGAACAGCAAATCATTTTGAGCAACTCTAAGGGCCAGGCAAGGAGCTGGGTTGGGGGTCAGAAGATCCAGGCCCCACTCTGCTGGAGAAGTCCCATGAAGCCCGGCTCTGACCTGAGCACCCCCCTGCACAGAGGTTTCCTGCACGGAGTGAGCCTGGACGTGCAGAGTGGATCATCTGCTCCGGCTCCAGAAATTCTCCATCATAAACTTAAGAGAAGGGATCCAGTAAGTAAAAGCTGATGAGGAAGAAAAACAGAGGGACATGGGCTTGGAGTCGATGGGAGGGGAATGAGAAAGCTGATACCTTCTGTGTCCCCATTGCTGCTCCAGTGTTGTTTTAGTCAGCTTTTTTTTTTTTTTTTTTTTTTTTTTTTTTTTGCTGCTGTGACTGAAAGGCCTCACAAGAACAATATCAGAGGAGGAAAAGTGTATGTGGCGATTCAGGGTTTCAGAGGGTAGACAACCGGCTTCATTCCTTGGGGCTCAAGATGAGGCAGAACATCAGAGGCAGAACATCAGGGTGGAAGAGTGTGGTAGAGGGAAGAGGCTCACATAATGACTGGGCAGGAGAGAGAGAGAGAGAGAGAGAGAGAGAGAGAGAGAGAGAGAGAGAGAGAGAGAGAGAGAGAGAGACTGACTCTACTTGCCAGATGCAAAACGTGTACCTCCAAGGCAGGCCCCCAATGACCCACCTCCTCCAGCCACACCTTCCCACCTTCAGTCACCACTCAGTTAATCCCATGAGGGATTAAGTCACTGATTGGGTCAAGGCTCTCATAAACCCAATCATTTCACCTCTAAGCCTTCTTTGCATTCTCTCACGCATGGGCTTTTGGGGGACATTCAAACTCTTTGTGTCTTTGCTTTGTTTTTATCTTTCTCATCTGTGCTTATCTATAAGTTTTGACATTTCCTCTCGAAACTTTATAGCCTCTTGCTTAATTTTTTTTAAAAAAATATTTTCTTCTTTTTCACCTTCTGTTTCTCATAAAGCACCCCTTGTCCCTTAGTTTCCTTTAATATGCATTTCACTTATGGAGTAATTTTTCTTCATTTTCAATTCTTCCCCTCTCCTATACCATGCAAGGGAAGGAACCCGGAGCTTCCTCTATGCTAAGTTAGTATCCTAACATACCAGCTCTCTGAAGTAATTCTTCAAATATTTCTTATTTATTACTCGGTTTTCACTTTTTCCCTAAGTTTTTCTAATTGGTCGATGATGTTAGTTAATATCTTACACATTCTTTTCTTCTTTCTCTCAATATTTTTTTTTAAGGTACTAAGGGTTTAACCCAGCAGACTCTATCACTGAGCTACACTCCCAGTATTTTTATTTTTGTTTTGAGACAGGTTCTTGTTAAGTTGCTGAGGCTAGCCTTGAACCGGCAATCCTCCTGCCTCAGCCTCCCATGCCACTGGACCTGGTTTCTATCCTTTCTTAATGCCTTGCACCTTGTTTGTGGAAGAAATACATTGTAGTACACAAAGTGTATTGAGAAGAAGTGCTTTCATTTTTCTGCAATGGTGTTATTCTGCAGTTATTTCTCCCCTCCCCCCCAACATTGTTCTGTCATTAAATTTTTTCCTTTTTCACTCTTTGGGTAAATTTTACTTAATTAGTTGATGAATTTTTGCCTAATAATTAAATTCATCTTTTAACTAGAATATAAAAACATAAAATTGTACACATTAATGGGGTAAAATAATGTTTCAATGCATATATACACTGGGTAATGTCACTTTTAAACCAGGCGAAGCATATTCATCTCCTAAAACATTTATCATTTCATTATGGTAAAACCATTAATTTTTTTTCTCTTTTAGGTACTGGAGATTGACCCCTAAGGACACTACTGAGCTATAGTTGCAGCCCTTTTTACTTTTTATTTTTGAGAGAGGGTCTACTGTCACCCATGCTGGCCTCAAAATTGTGATCCTCCTGCCTCAGTCTCCTGAGTCTAGGATTACATGTGTGCCCACTGTACTGGGCTAACTTTTTTTTTTTTTTACATGATATTTGTTTTCTTGAAGTCATAGAGAGAATGTGATTTATGTAGTTTTTCTAACTTTGCATGGACTGCCTTCTCTCCTGTGAAATGCTAAAACACACAGTAGGTTTTTTTTTTTTTTTCTGGAGATTTCCTGGCTCTGTGTTTCTCCCTACTTTCATAGGGTCTCCTCTCTCATGACCACTATTGTGACTGTGTCCTGCCTCGAGTCTGCCCCTCAGCAGAGGGGAAACTTTATGACAGCTCAGAGGGAACTGCTGCCACTGTTTTACCAAAATCTATTTATTCCCTTTAAATGGTGTGTGCTTTCTGATTTAGTTAGCTTTAAAGTTATTTTTGATTATATGCATCTTTTAAAACTATTTCAACTCTGTGTCACTTTATTTTTACTGATCTTTTATGCCTAAGAATTTTATTCTGATAATTTTTAGATTATTATTTACTTGTTAATGCATTATCTTTGTTTTTAATGTATATTTGAGTCATTTGACTTCAGAGTTGTTTTTATTTTATTGATATTTATTTATGGTGCTGAGACTAGAACCCAGGTGTGCTTTATATCTGTTATATTCCTAGTGCCTATCCCCCCGCCAACCCACCTTGAATTCCTGATGCTCCTGCTTTAGCCTCCACATCACTGGGATTGCAGGTGAGTGCCACCATGCCTGGCTGTGTTTGCAACTCCAAAGCCCCCTTCTCTCCAAGGCTCTCCCTTTCTTGTTCCTGAGAGCCTAGGAGTGACAAAAATCTCTGTTGCTGCTGCTTATCCCAGGATCCTACTCTGGGCTTTCTCATGCCCTTACACCCAACCATACCCTGATAATTTTTCTTTTCTTTTCTCCAGTACTAGAGATTAAACCCAGAGGAGCTCTACCATTAAGAATCACCTCCAGACCTTTTTATTTTTTATTTTGAGAAGGGTCTTCTAATTTGCGCAGTCTAGGCTCTAACTTGTGATCTCCTGTCCTAGTCTCCCATGTTGCAGGGATTATAAGCATGTGTCACTGCATCCAGACAAACATTGGTTCTTCAGTAAATAAGCACTCTGAAAATATACCAACTTAAGTGTACTCTCTACAAAGTCCATACCTTTAGTGAAAGGTCATGCAAGGGATACCCCTAGACCCTGGCTCACCAGTCCTGAAGATGTGTTCTCCACGCTGGGAACCTCCCTTTCAACCAACCACAGGGGGCAGGGTAGCTGATGCCTCTAAAATGTGGCCTCCAAGGAAAAGTCAGACAGGGCCTGTGGCCTCTGGGAATGACCTGCCCTAGTGGGAAGAACAAACTCTTGTGGTCTTTCTCCAGATCTTGGTGTGAAATCCTCCTCAGGTTACTACCTACGTGACCTCAGACAAGTAACTGAACCATCCAGATCTGTAAAAATAGATTGCACCCGGCTAATAGAAGTGAGTGCTGAGGTGGATCCCAGGTAGCAGGGAGTGGGGCTAAAGCTGTGATCCAGTAGGTCTGCAGAGAACACTAGGTGTGGGAGCCTGCCTGCACTGTTAGAGGAGGCCTGAGGGACTTGGGCAATCAGATAACCCCAAGCTTCCCACGGGAACATGTCTATTGAGGGACAAGGCTGAAGTTTGTGTGTGGGTGAACACCAGGCCAGGCGGCATGAGCCACCCTGGGTGGAAGATAAGTGGCAATGGGAACTGTGGGTGCCCAGTGCTCCAGGGGCCAGCTGAGTGCTAGGCCAGCAAGTCCTGGGCCTTCTAAGCCTCAAACACACAAGCTGAAGCAAGCCCAGAGGCACTGGGGCCCAGGCTGATGCAGATATGGGGAGGGGGAGGTGGTGGGTACAGGGGCAACAGGGCTCTCAAGATTGCTGACCCAAGACACAGACCTCAGGGCCCTTTGCCCTTTACTTGAAACTTCTCCAGAAGAGCCTCTGTGACCTGGGGGCCTGGAAGACACTTGCTCATACTCAATGGGGACAAATCATCCAGCTCCAGGATCATGAGAACTTCCCCCACATACTGAGGTTCCAACCCCTGCACTGTGGCTCCTTCTAGAAAACCACATACCCTTGAGGGCAAGACTGGGGCCTGAAGACAGTGACAAGACTCACATATGGCCAGCCCAGTCCCCTGGGTGTCCCCTCACCTGTCCCTTCCTAGGGAGGAGTGAGGCCTTCTGCCACTAAGCAGCTTGAAGCCCAGCAGGGCCTGAGGTATGGCACTGACAGGTTCGAAACAGGAGCCAGAAGTTCCTTGGGTTGTTTTTATTTCATCAGGCCTGGGCCTTAGATGGACAGGACAGGCCAGAGATGGAAGCATGGAAGGACAGTGCAGAGCTCAGCCAGGGGCCTTGTGGAGGAAAGCTGGGCGTGGACGTGCTGTGAGCCTGTCACTGAGCACTGACCAAACTCAGCCACAGCAGGAGGAAATGAGCAGACAGCAGCACAGTCATCCTGGGCTTCAGGACAGGGCTCAGAGCAGGCTGCTTTTGTGTAGATGAGGCCATGATGCTGCTGGGGGTGGGAGCCTCCTTCTGGTGCTGCTTGATCCAGTTAGCGAAGTAGCTGAGATTGGTGAAGACACTGGGGCCAACGGGAAAGCGGCACTCTGCGCTCCAGCTGGTCAGTCCAAACAGGTACCAGACACCGTCCAGCGGGCAGACAAGGGGACCCCCAGAATCTCCCTGAGGAGAGAGACAAAGGACATGGGTAGTAGGACCAAGACAGGCAGGAATATGCATTATCCAGTATGGAGAGGACAAGGTGGACACGAGGGGTCTCCTGGCTGTCTTTGCAACTCCAAAGGACTCTTCTCTCCAAGGCTCTCCCTTTCTTGTTCCTGAGAGCCTAGGAGTGACAAAAATCTCTGTTGCTGCTGCTTATCCCAGGATCCTGCTCTGGGCTTTCTCATGCCCTTACATCCAACCATACCCTGATAATTTTTTCTTTTCTTTTTATTTTCAGTACTAGAGATTAAACTCGGAGGAGCTCTACCATTAAGAAACATCTTCAGAGTCGTGTTCATCAGAACCACAGAGGTACTTTTTTAAAATCCAGGTACAGATGGCCGGGCGCAGTGGTGCACGCTTATAATCCCAGGGACTCAGGAGGCTGAGACAGGAGGATCACAAGTTCAAAACCAGCCTCGCAAATGGTGAGGTGCTAAGCAACTCAGTGAGACCCTATCATAAATTAAAATACAAAATAGGGCTGGGGAAGTGGCTCAGTGGTCAAGTGTCTCTGAGTTCAATCTCCAGTACCCAAATAAATAAATAAATAAATAAAATCCAGGTACAGGGGAAACCTCCTGGATCAATATTTCCAGGCCAGGACCCTAGAGACCCATTCCATAGCCTGGTAGTCACAGACCTCTGAGAAGGCACTGGAGGATGCTAGGAGCCACAGTGTGCCCTCCACCTTTTCATCCACATGGGAGATGGCTTTGAGGTCCATGGGGTGGCTAGGTGGCTGGCCTGGAGGCCTGGCCCAGGGACTTTGGTTAAATCCTCTGTCCAGCAAGGTATCTATGCCTTTTGTCTTTGACTTAATAAGTCTCTAGCATATCTTCATTTCCTTAACTGAGCTTCTTTAGAAAATGCCAAGCTGTTGAATGTGCTAAGGGTAAAAGAGGTGGGCCCAGTCTGGGGCTCAGTTGGAAACACAGAGTTCCAGGGTCTTCAGAAGAATGCTGGGTACTGTTAAGTATGGCAGGGCCCCAGAAGGGAAGGTCCCTTTTAAAAATCACAGGTGAAATGGCTTTACCTCACAAGCCAAAAATAGGAGCTCAAAGAAACATATTGCCCTCTAGCCTTCTGTTGAATAATACCCCCTGGGGAGTCTCTATGCAAGCAGTGCTTGTTGGGACAAGTCCACATGTGGAAAGGGGACCACACAGGCAACAGGAAGAGTCCCAGAAGGTCTGCACTAACTGGACCATCAGAGGGCTTCTCTGAGGAGACTGGAGGAGCAGTGAGGCCTGAGTGTGGTTGGAGACAGGCAAGGACATGGAAATTCTCAGCAGGGAGGTGAAGGGACTGTGTGCAGATTCTGAAAGGATGTTCTGGGGCTGCTGGGGCCAGACCAGCAGCAGGGCTCTGGAACTGGTCAGGATATAGCTGTGGAAGAAGGGAGGGGGCAGTGTCCAGTGGGAAATGGTCAGCACACAGGATTTTCCATGTCAGATCCCCTCTTTATCCAGGTTCAAATGCAAGGCAAGAATAGCAGGCTGACCATTGAGAAGAGGTTGGGTCTTGGTGTCCAGAGGAGGGGTGAAGAGTGCAGGGGAGACAGGAGGGGCCTCCTGCAGCGTGTGACAGACAGAAGTGAGGATCCAAATCAAGAGAGCAAGAAAGAGCATATGCAAACCTGCCAGAGGTAAGGCCTGGTGAGAAGTGAGGACTGAGTAGCAGGAGGAGGTTGTGGGGTCAGGAAGTGAGCATGTGAGAATACTTCTGAGCTGCAGAGCCAGCCAGGAAAGAGCAAGAGCAAGAGGGAAAGTGCAAAAGAGGGAGGGGAGGCTGCAGGAGTGGGGGGAACACAACTCTCAAGGGGGTCAGAGACTCTTCACGCTTAACTTATGGCCATGCATCCTTAGAGTGTTGTCCACGTCCTCTCTTTAATTTCCTCACTATAAAATGGAAAGTTTACACAGAGAAAGCATTCATAATACATGCATCCAATGATGGACCCATATCCAAATATATATAAAGAGATCCTATGATTCAATACAAAAGACAGATGACCCCCACACTTCACAAAAAGGCAATAATATATGAAAAATAGTTTGTAATAGACATATAAAAATATTTATCTTCATTAGTTATCAGATGCAGATCAAAAATCACATACAGTGGTTAAAATGAAAAGAGTGGATGATCCTGAGTAATTGGCAGCAACGTGCAGCAAATTGAACTCTCACTCACTGCTGATGGGAGTATAAATGGACACAGTCATGAAATAACAATCCACTACCAGGGTGACCTCCAATCAAAATGGGGACCTAAAGCTCACACACACAGGATGTTCACAGCAATGACATTCACAGAGAGCCCAAATGGAAACTGCCCCCAATTCCACCAATACGCGGAGGGATAAGTAGAAATGTGTGCTTACACAGTGGAATGGACAAATGTCACTAGCATATATTAGTGACTAAAAGGCAAAAGCCCTCATCACATCTGATTTGCATTCAGGCTAAGTTTAAGAACAAAGCCACAGCACCTTATAAACTAGGAGGGGGCTATTCTGGAGGAGTTATTGACAGGAAGGGGCAATGAGTGGGACCCTATGGGTGCTGGTATATGAATATATCCCTTTCTAAAAATTCATCAAGATACAAAGAAAATGGATGGGATATTAACGGTGCTCTTTAGGGGCTCTAGGTACAAAGAAGACCCAGGGGGAGGGAACACTGCAGCAGAGAGGTGGCCGAGCCCAGCCGGAGACTGTGAGTTGGTTCACTTACCCGGCAGATGGATGTTCCATTCATGGGGTCCCCAGCACACACCATGTCGTCAAAGACACCAACAGATTTTGAGCCAGTTGCGTTGGGGTCTGAATATCTATAATAGGCGTTACAGTCCTCATTGTCTAAGAGACTGACCTCTGCCTCCTGAAGTGTTATGGCAGGTGGCAGTGATTCTGTGGGAGAGGATTCAGATGTGAGGTGCAGCCCAGGGCAAAGCCAACTCCCTCTCCCGCCTGCTTGCTGATGGAGGGTGCCCACTCTAGCTGGCAGGGGCTGGGAAGGCCTCCCTGTTGAATGCAAGACCAGGAGAAAAGGTGTTCTCAAGAGCCACAGTAAGGGGTCTGTGTGGCAAGGACCAGGACAGAGGTCAGTGTGACTTGAAAAGATGAGACACAATCATAGCAGGGCCCAGAATAGGCAGCGCCCTCCTCACCAGTCTGTGGAATTGGGATTTTATCCCAAGCACACTTCAAAATCATAGAAACATTTACTTATGTTTCAGAAACAAGTCTTCTGGCTGCTGTGGAGACAGTGCTGGAGGCAGCAAAGATGGGAACTGGGACTCTCAGTCTGGCTAAGATGCACCAGTGGCATGTGTCACGGGTACCAATAAGACCGGCCCCATCTCAAGGAGCAAGTGGACTTGGACAACTGGATTCTATTTCCAGATGTCACTCACACATGTGGCCTGGGGTCCCCACTTAGGAACACAATGCTAGGATGATGGCTAACTTGGCACAGTGCTTGCTATCTAAGGCCCTGATGGGTGGCAAATCCCAGACCTGAGTTCAGGCCAAGCAACTGTGGTCAGGCGAGGGCCTGGAGAAAGGACACTGAGGGCCCACTGATGTCAGCTACTCTGTGCCCTCGTGGTTGCCCCAGCCCATGACTTCCCTTCATGCTCCAACTATTATCTAGACCCATTTTGGAGATCCTCCTTGCTTTGCCAGTGGTTCTTGGAGTGCGACAATACATCCCAGCAGGGTGTCCTTGGAAATGTTGAAGTGTTAGCTATTCTCATGATTGACATTTAGAGACCAAGACCAGGGATGATGATTCTGATCTCAACCCCAAAGAAGTTCCTGTCTCCAAAGTCCATGCAGAGATGTTCTTCTAGATAGTAACCCTATGAATCACGCCAAATTTACATTTTGCTTCTTTTTTTTCACTCACCAGTATATTTTCCTAAATCAAAAGCATTCACTCTTGTGTAAAAATCTTTGCTTGACATTCTCCCTCTCAACCTAAAACTACACAGTCAGCCCGGCGTGGTGGTGCATGCCTGCAATCCCAGCGGCTCGGGAGGCTAAGGCAAGAGGATTGCAAGTTCAAAGGCAGCCTCAGCAATGGCGAGGCACTAAGCAACTCAGTGAGACTCTATCTCTAAATAAAATACAGAATAGGGGTAGACATGTAGCTCAGTGTTCCGAGAGTCCCTGAGTTCAATCCCCAGTACCAAAAAACAAAAAACAAAACAAAACAACAACAACAAAAACTCTACACAGTCGTCCTTCAGTATCTGCAGGGACCCCATACCAAAATTTCAAATGCTCAAGTCCTTTATTAAAAAAAGGTATAGTATATGCATAGAACAAATACTTTGTTATGCTCTAAATCATCCCTAGATTATTTGTAATACCTAACACAATGTAAGTTCTATGTAAATAGTTGTTATACTATATTGTTTATAGAATAATGAAAATACATATTACCTAACCCCCATTCTTCTCCCACCATTTTGTGTGTGTGTGTGTGTAGGGGGGATTGAACCCAGGAGTATTTGAGCCATACCCTAGCCTCTTTTAAATTTTTATTTAGAGACTAGGTTTCACTAAATTGCTGAAGGTGGTTTTGAACTCGTGATTCTCCTGCTTTAGCCTTCTGAGCCACTGGGATTATAGGCATGGGCCACCGTGGCTGGCCCACCAATGATTTGGATCCACCATTGTTTGAGTCCACAGATGTGGAACCTGTGGAAACTGGCAGAATAGGCAAGTTTTGCTTGCACTCATGGATGAGCAGTGAGGTTCAGAGAGGTAAATGTCCTTTAGTCATAAATGCCCCAGCTGGTCTCAGCCAGACACAGGTCCTTTTCTTATGGATACTCAACACTTTCCATAGCCATGAAAGATAAATCAGAACCTTGGAGTCTGGCTGTTCAGAGCCCTGGAAATGAGAATGGCTCTGGAGTCAAAGAGCTCAAGTTTCTGATTCTGAAAGTAAGAGGTATTTTTTTTTTTGTTTGTTTTCCTTCTCGTTTTTTTATTTTTTCTGTTTGTTTTGTTTTGTTTTCACAGTAGACTGAGGAATATGTGAAGTTTTAGAAGGACAGGAAGGGCCTACAATGGTCTCCCAACCCCTTGCCCTCTTTTGCTTGCCTGCATGATCAGTTTCATCAACTGTCATCCCCCAGCCACTTATCCAGCAGGAACTCTTAGGGTCCGGCTTTGTGGAGCTGTCTGGGAGACAGGCAGGCAGGACATGGGAGTTGAAATTCACAGGCACGTGCAGCTTCATCAAGGTGATGTCACTCCCTAAAAAATGATGCTTGTCGAAATCTGGGTGGACAATAAGCTGGCTCACTGCCATCTGCATGCTGTAGTTACTGGGATCCGTCATCCGGTTGTACCCTAGCAGGATCCAGTAGTCATCTGGGTTCTGGGACCTGTCGGGAGGCAGATGCTCTGAGTGCTGCACGGGCACCCTGGCTCCGACTGTCCACCCACCTGGCAGACAACCAGCCTCACCCCATCATTTCAGAAGTTTCTCTGGCCTCCTTTTCTAATACCGGGATAGCCCTTCTCTTGAGGTAAGTTTGATTCTGCCCACAGCCCTAGGATATTAGTCCTTTGAAGGCTTCTAATGGCTTTTCCAGCATGCCCCAGAATCCAAGGAGCAGAGGACCTTATTGCTAGAAAGAAACATATAGGGTACATCAAGTTGCGCTCCTTCATCTTGGAGGGGAAGAGATGTGTCCCATTTTCATCCCTGATCAAACTCTCTTATGTCCCAACAGACTTCTCAAAGTCCCCACTTTCCTGGCACTCGACAAGTCGTAGTGAAGGAAAAGGAGGAATACATGGAAACTTCCTGTTTTTGAAACCCTAGTGACCTTCCAGCCCACATGACACACTTGTGTGGTGCCCCTACCCAGACTCTTCATGCCTGGATCCTTCTCTCCAAAAGACCCTCCAGTTCCATGCTTTCACTCTGGATGGAACCATGGTGTCCCCCCTGACATGTCCTTAGGGTCTACTGTGGAAGTTGGGCTTGTGTCTCGCTTTCAAGGTGGGTCTTGCATCTCCACAACTCCCATGTGGGCTTGGTACTCCTAGGTGCTGAATATAAAAATGGAACCCAGTTGGGATCTCACAGTCAGCCTCTCCTACAGCTCTGTCCTCTGGGATGAACTGTGGTGTCCTCCTTTTTTCTCTCTGGTCACAGAGTGAGTCAGCCTCCTGATGATCTGCCTCACTCTCTCAGGGCAGAAACTATTTACTCATCCCTTATACTGGTCTAGGGGATGGTGGTGCCCTCAGCTCTTCCTAGGTATATCACTACAGGAGCAGCAGGAACCCCTGGTGTTGGTTAAACAGGGTCCCAGGACAACTCCAGAGAGGAATGTAGTGCAATGTGCAGGTTGCTAGGACCTGGGCCCAAGACTCCACAGAAGGTGTGCCCTGGATAGCTTGTGGAGAGCCCTGGATAGCTTGTGGAGAGCCCTGGCTAGAGGAGGCAAGACATCTGTCTATGTGGGCTAACCCCAATCCACCTGCCCTGGGAAACAGGGACCTGGGACTAGCATTCTGACACATGGACCTGTTCTACACGTGTGGCCAGGGATAAGTTCACAGTCACTACCATTTGCACAAGAGTTAACTAAGGTCTGATGACATCTGCTGACACTGTCTAGGAGTGGGTAGGACACAGACTACAAAGTCCATCCTGAGAGAGATGAGATTTTTATCCCTCGTGTTTATGGAAAATAAAGAGTAGGGGTGGTCATTTTTGAACTCCAGTCTAATTTCCAGTATTTATTGGTAATCACAACCAGAGTGAATTAATTTCTAGTTAGCTATTTAAAAGTAACATGTGGGCTGGGTTGTAGCTCAGTGGTAGAGCACTTGCCTTGCGCGCGTGAGGCCCTGGGTTCAACCCTCAGCACCACATAAGTAAATAAATAAAGAGATCGTGTCCATCTACAACTAAAAAAATATTTAAAAAAAATAAAAATAAGAGCAATGTGCATGTCATGGTGACAACTACATCATCTTGGTGGGTTTACCAAAGTGGAAGTGGGGGTGGGGGAGTGCAGAGCATCCTTAGGGTGTAAGATGAAGTCCAAGGCCTCTGCCTGAAAGATGCCCACAGACAAGCAGGGATGGCATTCCAGGTAGAGGGCACATTGGGCCAAAGGCAGGGCAACAGCACAGGGACATCTGATGGCAGCAAACTATCCTAGAATAAAGCCTAAATAGGCTTGCCCACCTTGTGCCTCCCTCCTGCAGTCCCTTCCTAATGGCTGGGGCCCCACAGAGGGAAATTGCACCTTTGGAAGCAGTGGGCTGCAGAGGCCACCCAGTTGCTGTCAATGAGGGCAGCTCCACAGACATATGTGCCATTGAGAAATACACTGGCCTGCCACGGCCACTGTTCAGGTTCTGCATTCTGACCACCAAAGATCTTCCCTGTAAATCTGGTCCTGCCACATACTGCGGAGACAATTCCAGACATGAAGTATCTGCATTCAGAATACCAGCCCTTGATGCCCCCACATATCAACTTCAACAGCACCTAGGGGACACCATGGCCCCTCCTCTCATTTCCCAGGTAGGAATATCCAAGGCCCAGGATGAAGTGACATGCATGAGTTCCGGCAGGGGGATATCAGCCTGATGCTGCATCTCATGGAAAAAGTCCGCACAGAGCAGAGGTCCAGGGAGGGCTGTGGGTCCTGAACTGGGCTCAGATCTTTTTCACCTAAGGAGCACAGCCCTATTTGAAGACAAACTGAAAACTGATAGAAGGGATGTTACTGTTCAGGGCTTAGGTTGCTTGACTGTGACCTCCCACCTCTGCTGGTTAAAAAGAAGGTGTGATAACACCCAGAAAAGCTAATGCAGGCCCTTGGCCCATGAACTGACATGAAATTAATTGAAGGAAAAACTATAAGGGAAACAAGGCACTCTTTGTATATTCCCCTTTCCCAGGCCTTCTCAGTCCCCCTCCCATTGCCCCCTCTCCTGATTCAGAGGCCTCCTGGCTGCCTACTTTCAGGACTCCTATAGTTCCTATAGCTAGATTTGGCCTGGCTGAGGTCATCCTGGGAAATGTCAGAGGTCGGGAGAAGGGGAAGGGATATGAGTTCTGCTGAAAGACGAATAGGGCCTGGCCCCTCTGAGGCCACCCCTTGCATCTGCCCACTTACCCTCTGATAGGTTGGGCATGGTGTTTTGGGCATGCAGTGGCTGGAGGCACAGGCAGAACAGGAGAGTAGCCAGCATACAGAGCCCCTGCCTGCCTACGCCTGATCGTTTGATCCCGGTACTCGCCATGTGGTCGGTTCACATCTGCTTCGCGGATGAATCAGACAGCGCGCGCTCCTGTAGCAAACAGCTCGCTGGCAAACCGCCTGGATCTGTCCAAGGGTTCCAGGAACCAGACCTTACCAATGGCTGCCCAGTGCGAGAAGTGGCAAGGCGAATGTGCAAGAGCCCCAGGGTTGCAGGAGACAATGATCACTGGGAGGCCCCGGATTGAAGGGAGAGACAGGGTGTTGCAGGGCCCCTCCCTCTTGCCTCCAGGGACACGTTCCTCCCCAGTGCAAAATACACTCACCACATTTTTCCACCCAAATTTCCACGAGTCTCATCCCATTATAACGTCCACTCAAAATGCAAAATGTCATCGTCCACACCTAAAAATCACCACCTCATCAGTCCACAATGCCCTCCTCAAAATCCTCTAAATTCGGTGTGGACGAGTTTCTCCAGCAGTAATCTATTAAATACAGTTCTTGAGTACAATTCTTGAAATATTTCCAATTCCGGGCTTTGAGCAAGTTAGATAACTGCTGTACCACTGAGCTACATTCCTAGCCACCCTCCATTTTTTTTTTTCCTCTATTTTCTTTTGATACTGGGTCTTGCTAAATTGACCAGTCTGGCCTAAAGTTGTGATCCTCCTGCCTTGGCCTCTGGAGTTTCTGGGATTACAGGTGTGTGCCACCATGCCCAGCCTTCTGGTTCCTTTTTCTTTTTTCTTGCAACTTCTACCCACTGCCTAATTCCAAAGTCATTGAAATGTTTTTAGGTAAGTAGTTCTCTTCTCCTGGGTTTTGCTTTCCACAGTTTCTCATGATCAACTCTGGTCCAAAAATATTAAATGGAAAATTGCAGAAATAAACAATTCCTAAATATGAAATATCACACCATCCTGCTCCATTCCACCCAGGATGTGAATCATCTCATTTTTTTCTAATTTTTTTTTGGTTCTTTTTAAAATTATATATGACAATAGAATATACTATGACATAATTTAAAAAGCAAGCAATATAATTTATTCTAATTCAATCCCCAGGATTTCTCCATCCCCTCTGCTCCTTCTACTCCTTTCCTCTACTGTATTGATCATTCTACCACTTACTTATAGTTGTTGTTTTTTTAATTAGTGTCTTGTAAATGTAGATGATGGTGAGACTCACTGTAGTGTATACATGTGAAAGTTAGGTCAGATTCATTCCACTGACTTTCCCTATCCCATCCCTCCTCTCTTCCTTTCATTCCCCTTTGTCTACTCCTCTGATCTTACTTCTATCTTTTGTTTTTATCCCCCCTCCCTACCATATTTTGGATTAGCTTCCACATATCAGAGAAAACATTCAACCTTTGGGTTTAGAGGATTGGCTTATTTCATCTCAGCATGATATTCTCTGGACCCATTCATCTATCAACAAATGCCATAATTTCATTTTTCTTTTTGGCTAAATAATACTCCATTGTGTATATGTACCACATTTTCTTGATCCATTCATTTGTTGACGGACACCTAAGTTGGCTCCATATATTACCTTTTGTGATCTGTGCTGCTATAAACAGTGATATGAATATGACATTATAGTGTACTGATTTTATTTATTTATTTATTATTTTGGGGGGTACCAGGGGCACCCAATCACTGAGCCACATCCCTAGCCCTATTTTGTATTTTATTTAGCGACAGGGTCTCACTGAGTTGCTAAGCACCTCACCATTGCTGAGGCTGCCTTTGAACTTGTGATACTCCTGCCTCAGCCTCCTGAGCTGCTGGGATTACAGGCATGCACCACAGTGCTTGGCTCTTAGTATGCTGATTTTAAATCCTTTGGATATATTCCAAGGAGTAGGATAGCTGGGTCATATGGTTGTTCCATTCCTAATTTTTTGAGGAATCTCCATACTGCTTTTCAGAGTGATTGTACTAATTTGCAGACCCGCCAGCAAAGTATGAGGACTCCCTTTTCCCCACATCCTTGCCAATACTAATTGTTCCTTGTATTCTTGATAATTGCCATTTTGACTAAAGAGAAATGAAATCTCAGTGTGGTTTTAATTTGCATTTCTCTAATTGCTAAAGATGTTGAACATCTTTTTCAGATATTTGTTGTCATTTGAGAAGTGTCTGATTAGTTCCTTAGCCCATTGGGTTAGTTGGTTATTTTGGTGTTAAGTTTTTTGAGCTCACTGTATATCCTGGAGATTAATGCCCTATCTGAAGTGCAGGTGACAAAGATTTTCTCCCATTCTGTAGGCTGTTCACATTCTTGATTGTTTCCTTTGCTGTGAGGAAGCTTTTAATTTGATACCATCCCATTTATTGATTTTTAATTTTTCATGATTATATTTATGTTTTTATTAGTGCATTGTATTTATACATAATATTGTGACATTCATATATGCACATAATGTAATTTACTCTAATTGGTTCCCCAGTATTTCTCCTTTCTCTCTTTGTTCCCTTTTTCTGCTCTTCAGGTCTTCCTTGTATTTATTCATAATTACTTTTTTAAAAACTTTTTTTTATTTTATTAAATTTCCTTTCTAATTTATTAAATTCAGCATAAGTTTTTATTTATATGTGACAGCGGAATGCATTATAATTCTTATTACACATATACAGCACAATTTTCCATGTCTCTGGTTGTATACACAGTATATTTACACCAATTCGTGTCTTCATACATGTACTTTGGATAATAATGATCATCACATTCCACCATCTCATAAGTACTTTTTTGTTGGTGTGTTAGAACTATAAAAAAGTGGGATTCATACTGTTACATATATACAATATGGTTTATTTTATTCCTTAATAATTTGTTGGGAATAAATTTGCAGTCTCACCAACAATATATAAGTGTTCCTTTCTCTCCACCTCCTCACCAGCACTTTTTGTTCATGATCTTTTCTTTTTTTGTATAACGAAAATCTGTTAACTATTTTTTTTTGACAGCATTTTGTTTTTACAATAACTCCTTTTGGCAGGAGTAATCTCAAAAAACTAAAAATATGTTTCATATTTTTAAAAAAGCACTGCATTTTTGTGTTTTGAGAAATTTGATAAGGAATGTGTAACCTGCACAAAATGTTTATTGACATTTATTATCCACTGTAGAGGCCATAGTGATATATCATTGACCACATAAAAACAAGAATCAAATTTGTTGGAGAAGTATCAGAATATGTGGAAGCAGTTAATCTAAGGCAACTGCCTAAAGATGATGATCTAACACATGCAGCTGCAGAAAGTGTATATACCTACCGCTCTATGAGACATAACTGGTATAGATAAAGAACTACTCTTCTAAGTTAATGTCACTCATTTTCAACTATAAGCTTCCATGTGCAAGGAGAAAAGGGCAGCTTTGGCAGAAGAACTGAGTAAACAGTTAAATAATTTCAGTTTTAGTTTAGTATTGTCAGATACTTTCAATAGTCAAATCATTTAAGTTAATTCTAAAAATGATTTGGATTTTTTCCTTTCTGTCCATTCATGGGATCAAAGTAAAGCTTTTATGGGTATAAACTGCCAAAGATAAACCCTTCATGAGTTACAAAGGTACCAAAAACATTCACTGGAGAAAAGATAGCCTATTCAATAAATGGTGCTGGGAAAATTGGAACTCCACATGTAACAAAAGGAAATCAAACCCCTATCTCTCACCCTGCACAAAACTCAATTCAAATTGGATCAAATACTTAGGCACTACACCAGAGACCCTGTGCCTAATACAAGAAAAAGTAGGCCCAAATCTTCACTATGTTGGCTTAGGATCTGACTTCCTTAGTAAGACTCCTAAAGCCCAAGAAGTAAAATCAAGAATCAATAAATGAAACGAATTCAACTAAAAATCTTCTCAGCAAAGGAAAAAATCAATAACGTGAAGAGAGAGCCTACAGAATGGGAGAAAATCTTTATCACACATGCTTCATATGTGGGTTTGTATCCGTGTCTTCTGTTCTATTCCATTGGTATTCTTGCCTGTTTTGGAGTCAGTACTATGCTGGTTTTGTTATAATTGCTTGTTTTGGTGCCAGTATTATGCTGGTTTTGTTAGTATAATTTGAGATCCATTATTAGATACCTCCTGCTTCACTTTTCTCACCAATGATTGCTTTGGCTATTCTGAGTCTTTTATTTTTCCAAATGAATTTCATGACTGATTTTTCTATTTTTGTGAAGAACATCATTGGCATTTTGATGAGAATCACAATGAGTCTTAGAGAGCTTTGGTAGGATAGTCATTTTGATAATATTAATTCTGCCTATCCAAGAACATGGGAGGTTTTCCATCTGCTGAGTTCTTCTTCAATTTCTTTCTTTGGTGTTGTATAGTTTTCATGGTAGATGTCCTTCACCCTTCTTGTTAGATTGATTCCCAAACTTTGTTTTATTTTTAGTTCATTGTGAATGGGATAGTTTTCCTAATATCTTTTTTGGCAGATTCATTATTGGAGAATAGGAACTCAATTGATTTCTGGGTGTTGATTTTGTATCCTGCTTCTTTGTTGAATTCATTTATGAGCTCTAGAAGTCTTCTGGTGGGGGTCTTCCAAATATGGAATCATGTCGTCAGCAAACAGGGGTAGTTAAAACTATTCCTTTTCATATTCCTTTAATTTTCTTCTCTTGTCTAATCGCTGTGGCTAGAGTTTCGAGTATAAGGTTGCATAGGAATGGTGAGAGTGGGCATCCTTGTCTTGTTCCTATTTTTAGAGGAAATGCTTTCAGTTTTTCTCCATTCAGAATAATATTGGCCTTGGGTTTATCATGTATATCCTTTATGTTAAGTTCCTTCTATCCCTAGTTTTTCTAGTGTTTTAAGCATTAATGGATGCTGTCCAGTACTTTCTCTGCATCTATTGAGATAATCATGTGATCCTGGTCTTTAAGTCTATTTATGTGATGAATTACATTTGTTGATTTCTGTATGTTGACCAATCTTGCATCCCTGGGATGAATCACACTTGATCATGGTGCAATGATTTTTTATGTGTTTTTTTTAATGTGGTTTGCCAATATTTTAATAAGAATTTTTGCATCCATGTTCATCAAGGATATTGGTCTGAAATTTTCTTTCCTTGATGTGTCTTTGGTTTGGGTATCAGGGTGATACTGGCTTCAAAGAAAGAGTTTGGAAGAGTCCTATCCTTTTCTATTTGAAGGAATAATTTGAAAAGGATTTGTGTTCTTTTTTAAAGGTTAGTAGAACTCAGCGGAGAATCAATTCTGGTCCTGGGCTTTTCTTTGTTGGAAGGCTTTTGATGGCTGCTTCAACTTCATGAATAGAAACTGATCTGTTTAAATTTTCTATCCTCTTGGGTGGGTCTCTAGGAATTTGTTCATATCTTCAAGATTTTCTAGTCTAGTTGAGTATACACTTTCTGAGTATCATAGTTTCTGATCATCCTTTGGATTTCAGTAGTATCTATGGTGATACTTCCTTTTTTCATCTTGGATTTTGATAATTTGTGTTTTTTTCTATCTTTCTTTTAGTTATTTTGGCCTAATGTTTATCAATTTGTTTTTTCTTTAAAAAATATTATTCTTTGTTTCATTGATCTTTTATATTTTTTAAAGATCTCAATTTCATTGATTTTGTCTCTGATTTTAATAATTCCCTGTCTTCTACTGATTTTGATATTGGTTTGTTCTTCTTTTTCTGGAGTCTGGAGATGTAGTGTTAGATTATCTATTATTATTCCATACTTTTAATGTATGAGCTTAATGCTATGAACTCTACTCTTAGAACTGCCTTCACACTGTCCCAAAGATTTTGATATGTTATATCCTGTTCTCATTTTCCTTTAAGTATTTTTTAAATTTCTCTCCCAATTCCCCTGCTATCCAATTATCATTCAAGAGTGTATTATTTAATATCCAGATGTTAGAGTGTTTTCTATTTTTATCTTATCATTAATTTCTAATTTCATTCCATCATGATATGATAGAATGCAAGGTATCATGTCTATTTTTTGTTTGTTTGTTTGCTAAAATTTTCTTTGTGATTTATTTGTGTCTATTTTAGAAAATGTTCCATGTGCTTCTGAGAAGGAAGTAAATTCAGTCATGGATGGATGAAATATTTTAAAGATGTCTATTAGGTCCAAATTATATATTGTATTTTTTAGTTCTCTAGAATCTCTACTTAGTTTTTGTTCAGATGATCTCATCAGTGTTGAAAGAGATGTAATGAGAAAGCAGTTGAAATTCAAATTGGTTTTTCTCTAAATGTGACTAGTCATTGTTCTCTTGAAGCTTTAAAAAATTTTATCCTTATCCTCCACGTCAGGCATCTGGGGCACATAGCATCATGTTGTTCTCTCCATAGGGCTTGTGTAGCTCTGCCCCTGTGGTGTTGTTGGTTGCAGCCCAAGTAGCTTTTCTATTGGCTTGTCTTTGCATGATTCATGCAGCTTTTCTAGGACGAATCCCACATTACTGGCATTTCTCAATCTCAGGGGTCTCCACTATAGCTTCGATTTCCATCTCAAGTCTTCAAAGTTGGCCTTCTCAGGGGGTGCCCCCAGGGACTCTGACCCTACTACACCTTGCCTGGTATCCAAGGCCTTCCTTAGAAATCTTGGTAGAAGCTTCCATGACCCTCTTAACTACAGCATCCTGCATTCCTATAAAACCAGGACCACATGATTAACTCCAAGGTCTGCTGCCATCTTGAGCTGTAGCCAAGCCTCCAGAGACACTGACTGCAGCAGCCTCTGAGTGTCTGGGTAGCTGAGCATGTTGAAAAAACTTCCTAGGCCCCCTTGTGCAGAAGGGTGCAGTGGTACATAACCAATAAGTTTTAACTAAAGAAGAATCAAATTAGAAGTTCAGAGAAGCAAAGGGCAGGAGAAGGGGAATTGCATAGAAGATGGAAGGAGACCCTCATCGTTATATAGAATACATGTATGATGTTGTGAGGAGGGAAAAAAAAAGAAGTGTATCACCTTAGATTGGGTAGAGAGAAGTGATGGGAGGGGAGGGGAGAGGAAGGGGGGAGAGGAAGGGCAGCAGAATAAAATAGACTGTATTATTGCTGTATGTATATATGTGACTGTATGACCAATGTGATTCTGCAACCTGTACAATCAGAAAAATGAGAAATTATACCCCATTTGATTCAAATGTATGAAATGTCAAGATCATTGTACTATCATGTGTATCTAATAAAATAAATAAAGAAAAAAGAAAAACAAAGGGCAGAGATGTAAATTTCTAGCATCCACTAGGACATATCCATGGGACATATGGGAACATATGGGAACATATGTCCCACGGATAAGGTGGTCTACTGTATTTTTATGGAAACACTCTATTCCCAGAATCAAAATTTCTATTCTTTTTTGTGTTGATGGCTGCTTCAACTTCATGAGTAGAAACTGACCTGTTTAAATTTTCTATCCTTTTGTGTTAGTCAACTTTGTGTCACTATAACACATACCTAAGGTAATCAACATAAAAAAGCAAAACGTGTATTTTGGCTTGTTGTTTCAGAGAATTTCAGTTCATGTTTGCTTGGTCATGTTCCTTTTGGACCTGAGGCAGCACAGTATTAGTGGGAGGTCTTATTTCACTGGTGGTGTGCCCTTGAAGGAACCTCACCTCTTCCTCCTTTTCTCTTTTGATTCCCAGCTATGAGTTAAAGGATTTTTCAATGTGCTGCCACCATGATGTGCTGTCTTACCACAGGCCCAAAAGTAACAGGGTCAACCAACTGTGAACTAAAACCTTCAAAACTGTTAGTCAAAGTAAGCATTTTATCTTTATAAACTGATAATCTAAAGTAACAGGGAGTTAAGATGCTGTGTAACAAATTATAAACCTAGTGGTTTAAAACATCGGAAATTTATGGCATGGTTCAACTTGGTCTTATTCAGGATCTTACATCCAATGTGTCTGCTAGCTGCAGGTTCACTGAAGGCTCTAGGATATAACCTGCTTTTGAGTTCACTTAATAGCACTGAACTGCACCCATAAAAGGGGTCAAAATGGTAAATTTATATTATGTATTTTTAACCACAATTTTTTAAAAACTGAAGAAAAAGGTAATATGTGTCTCTCTAATATGGTCAGAGATATTGGATATTTTATATGGAATCTGGAGGGAGTGAACAGAATGGGGAGACAAGAAACATGATCAGAGGAGGAACCTGTGTGGGGACAAGTGGGGTTCCAAGGAGGCAAGAGTGACAGCTGGGTGGGACCAGGACAAACCAGGCAGGTGGTCTCAGGACAAAGCACAGCACTTTGGGGAAAATGTCTTCAGGGAAATCTGGGAAAGGAAATGAACTTGGGAGAGACAGGAGTGTCAGGATCTGGGCGTCCTCAGATGTCCTGCTCCTGGTGGGTCACAGCCCTAATGACTACCTGCATCTGCACCTACTCCAAGCAATTCCAAACAGGGTGCAGAAGATCAATGGTGTTCAGTCTGGACATTGAACATCAGTAGGCCCATAGAGGATAAGGGTATGGAAGGAGTCTCGTGTCCATCACCTGTGATGCTGTGAATAAAGACAGGGTGCTGGGCAGGCTGTGGGTGTTTGGAAAGAGCTGCACCCTGAAGTCCCACGGCTGCCCTTGGAATAGCTGGACTTATCCCCATTTCACAGAGAGGAGCCAGCATCACCCAGAGCAAAGTGACCTGCAGGCAGGGTCAATGCCAGCCTGGCCCCAGTCTGTAGGCATCAGAACCACACCTGTTACCACTGTCCACACAGTCTTCGCACAGTCTCTGCTGGCTGACTGCCTGCACTCACCCAAACTCAGCTAAGGGCAGACCTGCATGTCTCCATTCTCTACATTTTCCTGCTCAGTCAGGTTTCCAGGAATAAGTTGCTCCAAGTTTTGCCACGAGGTGGCAGCACAAACCTATTTGCTATCGCCTTAATCCTCTCGCCTACTTAAACCAGGACCTAAAGTCATGGCTCCAAAACCTTGGATGGGTACCCACTCTTTCCACCATCCTCAGCTTCAGTTTTCTTATGGTCTCTACATCCTTCCCACCTTCAGCGCCATCCCAGACCCCTTGGGAATCTTTCTCCTCTTCCCTTATCGACTGAAGTTTATTCTCTCTGAGAATCCCTTTGGTATTTTGTGGGTCCTTGGAAAAACTTTTTTCCTCTCTTGACTTGCTTGTACACCTTTCTCACTCTTCCAGCTGCTCTGCAAAATTCCTCGAGGGGCTGGGGATGTGGCTCAAGCGGTAGCGCGCTCACCTGGCATGCGTGTGGCCCGGGTTCGATCCTCAGCACCACATACAAACAAAGATGTTGTGTCCGCCGAGAACTAAAAAAAAATAAATATTAAAAATTCTTTCTCTCTCTCTCCTCTCTCACTCTCTCTTAAAAAAAAAAAAAAAAGATAAGCAGGAACAATGTTTCTGTCTTAAAAAAAAAAAAAATCCTCGAGACAGAGCCTGCATCTGAATTTTGTTTGTGTCATAGACCTGTCAGAATGGACTACCCCTGTCCAGCTTGGATGGGATGTCCTGAGGCCTCTGTTAGTCCCCTCATCCCCAACCATGGTGACAAGGAAGGCAGAAAGGAAGTGATCCCCTTGCATTCCTGTGAGATGCTGCATAGGATTGGGAAGGATCTGAAAGGAGGGCAGGGAGAGGAGATGGTTCCATCAATGCCTCTGTGCTGATCCTCCCCTCTGGTTCTGGGGGTGGTGTGACTGAACGAGGCCTTCAGATGTTCATTCCATTAGAAAAATGAAAGGTAACCCCCACACCTACCTGCACCTTGTCTGAAAAAGGAAAATTTTCTTTGCTATTGTTGGAGGCACACAGGTCTTTGATGTTGGATGCTAAGGATCCCTCCCCTGTCTCAACAATATATAAAGAAATCTTCAGTGTTGCCTAGATGAGTAGGTTCCAGGAAGCAGCAGGTGAGGATGCCCGGAGGAGGGGTGCTGTCCACTCTTGCTGGCATCATGACCTGCTGGTGCTCCAGGGACAGAGTCAACACATGGCTGCCCTACCACTAGGCTGGGCAGGGGAAACACAGCTGGCTCCTCGTGTTACCTATAACACATCTAGATCAATCCAGGAATCTGCATCTTTCTCAATATCAAGAGTCCCTTCTCCAAGGTGCAGCCTTTCTCTAAGATAGTACCTAAATAAATGGAAGGAAACTCACCTCAGCTGATGTGAGTTCAGCCCCCACTCAGGCTGCCCAGTCACTTGGTCATGACTCTCTGACACTTCCTGGGGATTGTAGGATTAACACTAGGGAGGGCCACTCAGTGCAGCTTACACAGATGATGTTGTGATTCTTCATGAAAAAGCATAGTGCTAGAGAAACATCACAGGTACACATACAGATACTTGATTTAGCATTATTACAGTTTTTTTGATTGTGATTCTAGAAATGGAACCAACACCCATCAGGAAGGCAAGTAAGTGGGGGATAGTCAGAGAACAGAATGCTGTTGAGCATTTTCATAGAATGAACTAGATCTGTGTTTGACAACATTGATTTGGAAGAGAGGGTACACTGTGAAAAGCGCAAGTAGCAGATGAAGTGACTAAAATACCAAACATAGAGATCAATGCAGTAGACACTTTGGGAATCACGTATTTGCATTGAATTTATGAAAAATGGGTGCAAAGAATATACGGATAATCCATGGTAGAAGATGCCTCTGAGGAAGGAAATAGACCAGATAGTGTATGTGAAATGTTTTTTTATTTAAAAATATAGTAATATATTTTATCATATAAATAAATATGATTATATAAAATATTTTAAAGTGAAATATTATATAAAATAAAATTTTATATTAAAAATGGTTGGAAGCAAATATGGCAAAACATGAACATTTGTTAACATTTGTGTAATGCATCCATGAGCATCTGTTAGGATAGTCCATAGTGTTAATAAAAGATAGAGCACTAATCTCCAGGATATATAAAGAACTCAAAAAAATTAACACCAAAAAAACCAACAACCCAATCAATAAATGGGCTAAGGAGCAGAATACACACTTCTCAGAAGAAGATAAAAAACCATTCAACAAATATATAAAAAAATGTTCAACATCTCTAACAATTAGAGAAATTCAAACCAAAACTATTCTAAGATTTCATCTCATGCCAGTCAGAATGGCAGTTAGCAAGAATACAAACAACACTAAGTGCTGACAAGGACGTGAGGGAAAAGGCACACTTGTACATTGACGGTGGGAACCACAAATTGATGCAATCAATCTGGAAAGCGGTATGGAGATTCCTTAGAAAACTTGGAATGGAACCACCATTTGACCCAGCTATCCCACTCCTTGGTTTATACTCAAAGGACTTAAAATCAGCATACCATAGTAATGCAGTCACATCAATGTTTATAGCAGCTAAGTTCATAATAGCTAAACTGTTGAAGCAACCTAGATGCCCTTCAATAGATGAATGGATAAAGAAACAATGGTATATTACTCAGCATTAAAAGATAATAAAATTACAGCATTTGCAAGCAAATAGATGGAGTTGGAGAATATCATGCTAAGCAAAGTAAGCCAATACCCCAAAACCAAATGTTCTCTCTGATAAGTGGATGCTGAGCCACAGTGGGGGTGGGGGGTGGGGGCATAGGGAAAATGAAGGGACTTTGATCGGGCATAGGGGAGGGGAGGGAGCATGGGGGCAGGAAAGATCGTGGAATGAGATGGACATCATTACCCTAGGTACAGGTATGAGTGCACATATGGTGTGACGCTGCATCGTGTACAACCAGAGAAATGAAAAGTTGTGCTGCAATTGTGTACAATGAATCAAAATGCTGTTATATATACTTAATTAAAATAGATGAATAAATTAATTAAAATAATCAATAAAATATTGCTGATACTTGCCTTAAAAAAAAAAAAAGTGCTAGCTGGGCGCGGTGACACACACCTGTAATCCCAGCGGCTCCAGAGGCTGAGACAGGAGGATTGCAAGTTCAAAGCCAGCCTCAGCAAACCGCGTAGTGCTGAGCAACTCAGTGAGACTCTGTCTCTAAATAAAATCACTAAGACAGAAAGGACAAAAGAGGGAGGGAGATATGAGGAGAGGCTGCAAGAAAGATCTTTGTGTTAGTCAGATTTCTGTCACTGTGAAAAACTACCTGAGGCGATCAACATAAAAAGACAAGAGGTTTATTTTGATTTGTGATTTCAGAGGTTTCAGTGCACGATTACTTGGCCCTATTTCTTTAAGCAGGAGTGCATGGTGGAGGTCAGCTCACCTCATGGCAGCTGAGAAGCAAAGAGAGAGGAAGAGTCCTAATATCACCATCAAGGACACACCCTAAATGACCTAAGTTCTGCCAACTAGGCCCCAAATATTAAAGATTACACCACCTCCCAATTGTGCCACAAGCTAAGGATCAAACCTTTAATGCATGGGCATTTGTGGGACATTTCAGACCCAAAGTATATAGTGATCTTCATTTTGTGTGTGTGTGTGTGTGTGTGTGTGTGTGTGTGTGTGTGAGTCTGTAAATTTTCTGGTGGTTTTTTGTTTGTTTGTTTGTTTTGTGTGTGTGTGTGTGTGTGTGTGTGTGTGTGTGTGAGATATTGATTTTTTTATCCTCAAGAGCAATGATAAACCAGTGGAGAGTTTTGTTGATTATCAGGAACATTCGAGGAGGTGATGGTGGTGCGGATGATGGTGATGATGATGTTGATAATCATGAGGAGGAGGTGATGGTGATGAGGATAGGAGAAGGTGACCATGACAGTGAAGAAGACATGGCAATAATGGCAACACTGAGATGCTGGTGGAAATGGTAACAATGATGAAGGGTTTGGTGCCAAGGCCTTCCAAAGACAGAGGCAGGAAGATCACCCAGGAAACAGATGGAGGGAAGTTGAAGATAACAGAGGATTTGGAGCGAGACACATCTACACCTGTCGTTTGTTTGTTTGTTAGTTTACACAGGGTCCCCCTGAGTTACCCAGTTTGGCCTCAAACTTGGGAACCTCCTGCCTCAGCCTCATGAATAGCAAGGATTATACAACCTGGCTGTTTCAGTCAGCTTTTTTTCCTGCTGTGACTAGAACTATTATGGAGGAGGAAAAGTTCATTTGGGGGCTCACAGTTTCAGAGGTCTCAGTCCAAAAACAGCCAGCTCCTTTCCTCAGAGCCTGAGGTGACACAGAACATCATGGTGGAAGAGTGTGGTGGGGGGAAACAGCTCATATGATGAGCAGAAAGCAGAGAGAAACTCCACTTGCCGGATGCAAAATATGTACCCCAAAGCAACACCCCCAATGATCCCCCTCCTCCAGCCACACCCTACCTGCCTTCAGTCACCACTCAGTTAATCTCACGAGGGAATCAATTCACTGATTGGGTGAAGGCTCTCAGAACCCAATCATTTCACCTCTAATCCTTCTTGCATTTGCTGGACAACTCACATTCAAACCATAACGCCAGCTTTTGATGTTTACAATACCCAGTAGCCTTGGAAAAATTAATTCATCCAACATGCACCTCAATTTCCTTGTCTTCAGCAGGTTTCCTAAGGATGGAGTGGTTTGTATGAAGGTGCCTGGCTCCCAGTAGTTGCCATATTAATTCCCTCAGCTTCACCCCTGCCATGTCTACACGCATCCAGACAGGCAATGATAAGGGCCCAGGGGGTGGAGATTTCCTTCCCTGTCTCAATCCTGAAGCTTGGTCAGGTGACATGTCCAGTTGCTGAGGGACATTGTATTGCTGCCAGGTGACCAAAAGCCCCTGTTTAGATCATCCTGTCAGACCTGAGAGTCCTGGTTGCTAGCCGCCTGTGGGAGCAGCTGTATGAACAGAGATCCTACTGGGGGAGTCTCAACCATCTTGCCACTGCCTGCTGCCCACTTCCCGACTCCCTGAGCCTCTCTCTGATGCCACAGTGAGTAGCTCCTGTCCCCCTGCCAATCTGGGTGACATAGCCACAGGGATTCTGTATGTTCAGGAAAGCTGACTTCTTACAATTCTCTTGCAATTCTTCTTCCAATTCTCTTAAGCAAGGCACTCAACCTCCCTGGGTCTCAGTTTCCCTCCTGCTGCCCATCATTCACAGAACGGCATGAAGTTGCTGTGAGATCATGTGCCCAGTGCCTGCATGCAGTAGGTGCTCCATGATGAGTTCATGTGGAGTCACTATTACCTTATCTGGGGCAAGGGGCACTTTAGGGTTTGCCCAGTCTGTGGTTTGTACATGTTTGCAACAAGCCCTCCCACAGTTCCGCTTACCTTTAACTTCTTGGAAGGCAGGGATGCTCAGGCTTTGAGGGGACATGAACGGTGGAGATTGGATTTCCAAAGGGATGTCAGTCACCGGTCTGTGCAGTATACCTACCTTGTGTCACAAAACACTTGGCCTCGTTTAGCACCCACAATGATGGCAAGGCTGAGTGTGAGTAGAGCAGACTAGTTAAAGGTTGGGGAAAATCAACCCCGGAAAGGCAGTGCCACTGCCATGTGCCCCCACCCCCAATCCCACCCCATTACCCCAGGACACATTCAGCCTGTCCAAGCAAGGTTGGCCCAGGGTGATCCCACATCTATGCTACTCCACAATTTAGGAGGACAGGCAATCTGAGCGGGGACACTCAGGGAAGGTGAGATCGAACTATGTTCCCCAAGGGCAGCACCCTCACTCTAAGAGATTTTTTATGTACAGCTTGGTCATAAAGTGATCCTCAACGGAAGGCAGGTCTCTTTCTTTATTACACCTAGCAGTAGCTCATTCAGCATGGGAATTATGCTCTTCCGGTTTCCATGGAGCTGTGGCTTATCACCTGCCGCCAGTTATCAGAAGGATATAGCACACAGTCACGATTTTATGGATGGTTTGTCAATTAACAGGTTTCCTTCTCCCAGGAAATCTGCATTCAAAGACAGCAGAGGGCAACACTGACCCAGACCTCAGCTCCACTGCCCCCTGTATGTTGGGAAAGGCCCTGCTCCCTCTCCAGATCCTGGGGCCAGTTAGACCTGCAAAACAATTCATAGAAGTATTAAGGGACACTCTAGGGTGTGCAAGTCAGGAAACTGGGGCAGAAAGACAGTCTTCCCTCTGCCATCATAGATTCTGAAGGGAATCTGTTGCAGCAAGGCTGTCTGGGATGAGAAGAACAAGTCTTGGATCAGGTTCCCTGGGTTCTCCAAGTGTGTGAACTTCTAATGTCTCAGTCTCTCCTTGCTACATCATTTCACTGCGTCCTAGAGATTTGAAAGTACAATCAGTCTATGGAGTACATTTAAGAAAGAGGCTGCCTCCCAAAGAACACCAGCTCCTGTGAGTGATGGGTTGCAGCCATCACAGGCCCTAGATGGGGATACAGAGACCCAGAGAGGTGAAGTAATTGGTCCAAATCACACAGCTAGTTACTATAGGTGGAGCCATATTTCCTCCGAAGTCCACGGAGGAGAATGCTACAGCACACTGAGAAAGAGTAGATGGGCAGGAGGTGTACAACTCACAAGGTCTAAGGACCTATGGCTCATGGATCAGGCACATTCTGGTGTATCAAACTCCAGTCTGGTCCAAGAAGTATTATTGTTGTGAGGCAGGGCCTCTCACACGCGGCAGGGGCTAAAATTCCTGCTCTCTTCTGACCTTAAGAATCTTCTGCTTGTTCTCAAGAAGAACATTCTCCTTGTTCCCTTGTGGCTGCTGCCCCATAGAGCAGTCAGTGTGCCAGGACTTTTGGTGAGTGTTGGAGTGAAGGTCTCAGGGGCATAATATGGCCGGGTCTAAGGTGAGGACAAGGGAGTCTGAAGCCTCAAAGGGTATTGTGAGGGGGGGTGGCTAATATTTATTAGACATTTCCCTCCATCTATACGCTGCCTCTAAGTCTGTGATGTTGAAACTGAAGTTGATCTCAAAGAAAAAGAGAATAGTGCTTATCAGAGCCTGGGAAGAGTTCGGTGATGGGAACAATGGAGAGAGGATGGTTAATGGGGACAGGAGTGCAGCTAGATAGCAGGAATAGCTTCTAAGACTCTATAGCACAGAAAGGTAACTACAATGGGTAACATCTGATTGAATATTTCAAATTGACGAATAAGATTCTAAATGTTCCCCCGCACACACAATAATGATAAATGTTTGAGGTGATGGAAATGCCAAATACTCTGATCACTATACTTCACATACATGGATTGAAATGCCACACGGTACCTCTGGTGACCAGCAGGAGGTAGTGGGGCTGATGCCTCAGCCTCTGGCTCTGCAGAATAGTTACCAGAATCAGGGGGCTCAGGGTACCTTAATGTCCTAGAGATGGGTACCTTAATGACCTATTATATAATCACTATATAATTATATAGTAATACTGTATGTAGTAATTACTATATACATACTTATGCCAATTTAAAAAAATATATTAATAAAAATGCCTCTGGACTTTTTGCAATGTTTCTATGCTGTCAGCATGGATAGTATTCATGTTTCACAGAAAAGGAAACTAACTTAGAAAGGAGAGCAAAGCTTCTCCAGACCCTGCAGCCAGCACTGAGACAGAAACAGAGAGGAGAGAGGGGAGGGGTGTCTAACCATGTGACTTGAACTGGCTCCCTTCTCCTTGCCACCCCAGCCATGGGCCTCCTCTAAGCGCTCTCCACTGTGTACATCATCCAACAACTCGATTTGTCCCACTTTCCCAGAAGCCTGCCACCCACTTACCTCTTCCAGCCTCCCTCTCCTTCTCACTAGGTTTTCTGAGATCTCTGCCTGCCGGGCCCTCCTTCTTCCTCCCCAGTGGCAAGGAAGTTCTCACCACACAGAAACCCCCCACAAGTCTTCTGAGACTTTGTGCCTGCAGATTGCTCCCACATGGAGCCCTGTGTAGAAGGGGTGTGGAAACACCCGTGCACATGGCTACACCTTCCTGCAGTCCCCCACAGTGACAGGGCCCCAGTGAGGCAAAAATGTCAATGTGCCTGGGCTCCTCCAGCCTGCCTCATTTCCTGAGCCCTCAGCAGGTCAGAGGTCAGGCGGATCCATAGCCCTGCAATTTTGGTTCCCTGATGGCTGTTCCTTTCCTCTGGCAGGGCAGCACTGAATCCAATCCACTGTGGCGAGCACTCATCACACGGTGCCTGCAAGCCAACCAGACAGGTGTGTGTGTGTCGCGGGGACGTCAAGATGGGACTCAACATCCCCCACACCTGTGGGATGAATTCCAGCATGTGAATCCACGCCCACAGTTGCAGAGCAAAGGAGCGTGAGCAAAGGAGCCATGTGTGAGCTACATTTTGCACTGCTGTTTTTGTATTTGTTGAACAGTCATTTCTAGAGTCGGCCCCAGCCCAGCATCTCTGCAAAGGAGGGGTCCCCTCAGGATCCCTGAAGGGTGGATCAATACTCTGGGCAAGTGCAGAACCAACAATCTGCTACACAGTTGGCCCAACCTGCAGAGAATTATGCTGGCATCCTGCCCCTTGGCCACTACGACCTGGCCAGATCCAGTCCAGCTCTTCAGCAAGACACTCTGCACTCCCCAGGCAGCCAGTAACACCTCCCAGGGCTTCAGGGACATTAGAGTACCCATCTCCGGGCTGCGCTGGCTCTTCCTTCCCTCTAGTCTACTGGTGGTGGCCACACTGGCCCTGAGCCCCCTGATGCTGGTGACCATCCTGCGGAGCCAGAGGCTGAGGCATCAGCCCCAGTACCTGCTGCTGGCCAACATCCTGCTCTCAGATCTTGCCTACATTTTCTTGCATACACTCATCTCCTCCAGCAACCTGAGTGGCTGGGAGCTGGGCCGCATCGTCTGCGGCATCCTAAGGGATGCTGTCTTTGCTTCCTATACTAGCACCATCCTGTCCTTTACAGCCACTGTGCTGCACACCTACCTGGCTGTTACTCATCCTCTGCGCTACCTCTCCTTCGTGTCTGGCAGAGCTGCCAGGAAGACAGTGGCCCTCATCTGGCTTGTGGCCTGCATCTTCCCCACATTTCTCCTTTGGTTTAGCAAGCAGCAGGATGCCAGTCTGGAGAAACAAGACACCTCCTGCATCCTGCCACTAGGCCTGGGCACTGAGCAGAGCCGTGGCACCTTGGTCACTGTCACCCACACCTCCATAGTGTGCATTCTCTTTCTGTGCACAGCTCTCATTATCTACTGCTTCTGGAAGATTTATGCAGAGGTCAGGCCTTCAGGCATCTGCACACAAGGCTATTCCCGGGCCAGAGGTACCCTGCTAATCCACATGGTGCTGATCACACTGTATGTAGGCACAGGGGTGGTATTCTCCCTGGACATCATGCTGACCAAGTACCACCACATTGGTTCCAGCACCCATGCATGGCTCCTGGCAGCCAACAGTGAGGTGCTCATGATGCTGCCCCGTGCCATGCTCCCATACCTGTACATGATTCGCTACCGCCAGCTGCTAGGGGTGGTCCGAAACCACTTCTCACCCAGGAGGCATGGAGACATTTTTACCATTTTCCAGAATTACAAGGTCCACAATCTTGCAGGCTAGAGTGAAATATTATATATTGAGTGCATCCTAAAGCCTTTAGGGTGGCCTCAGCTGATGTTTTAATATTTCAACAGTTGTTAAGGAGGGAACACTCTATTATACTGACAACAAGAGCTTACTTATAATGTCATGTGTAGCTAATAAAAAATAAAATAAAATAAAAATAAATTTTAAAAAAGAGTTTACTTGAAAATGAAAGCAAGTAAAGGTGATCAAGCCAGGTTCTGGTCCAAGTGGGGTCAGGCTTTGATCTGTTCCCTCCAATGGCTCTCTCTACACCATCTACGACCCCTGGCCACTGAGGAAGAATCCAGGTGACAAACACACAGACACCAAAACCTTATGAAAGCTGGAAGCTGGGAGGTAGGAAAGCTAATCTTCTGACTCCTGCTTGGGTCCCTGGGCCCTACATGGGCAGTTGTTCAGGATGAGGGAGGGAAACTAGAAAGCTCACCACCTACCTCAGTGGGAGTGTGATAGAGACACCACGATGAAGCTGGAACCCCTAAAGATCACTCTCTTAGAATAAAGATAAATTAAACTAACCATTACAAAAGACAGAAGCAAGAGATCATCTTTTCTTACATTGTTCTAGGGAGAGGAAGAAAATTCCTTGAGAACTTTTAAGCAGAACTCATCCTTCAAGGCGGGTTATAGCAGAGTTTCAAATATATTTTATTTATTTATCTCTTGCCCTTTCAAAACATAGTCCTGCTATGGTTGGCGTGGGCCTTCTGCCAGATCTGAGCTTCAACTCTGACAAAGAAACTCCAAGAAATGGGTCATAGATAGCTACACCTTACAAAACCATAAGGGGAAATACGGTACAGTGAACAAGAGCAAGAAGACACAAGGTCATGGCATGTACCACAGCTCCTTGAATTCTTGGATGGTGGGTTAATATAAAAATGTTCAGGGGCTGGGGTTGTGGCTCAGTGGCAGAGCATTGCCCTGCATGTGTGAAGCACTAGATTCAATTCTCAGCACTGCTTATAAAAAAAATAAAATAAAGGTCCATTGACAATTAAAAAATGTTTTTTAAAAAAATGTTCAATATTTTCTAAGATATAAAAATGACATGAAAATATGAGTAGAGAAAAAATTTCAATTTGGAAAATAAATAGAATTTCTAGGAATAAAAGTAAAATAATTAGAATCGTAAAAAATGATTGGAGTTAATCCAGATTAAATGACGCATTAGACACAACTCGAGAAAAAATTTGCAAACAAGGGGATATGTCCAGATAAATAACCTAAAATATAAAAAGAGAGATTAAGAGACATTAAAGTTAAAAGGGAAAAGATAAACATACATCCAATTTGGGTATATAACAGAGAAAATTGCGAAGAGGAAATATTGTAAGATATGATAGCTGATAATTTTTCAAGATTTGTTTTGTTTTGTTTGCAGTCCTGGAAATTGAACCTGGGAACACTCTACCATTAAGCCATAACACAGCCTTTTTTATTTTTGAGGTTTTTTTTTGAGACAAGGTGTTGCTGAGTTGCGGAAACTGGCCTGGAACTTGGATTCCCCTGCCTCACTCTTTCTGGGATTCCCAGTGTATGCCACCATACCTGGTTAAGTTTTCAGAACTGATGAAAAATATCAAACCTCCCATCCGAGAAATCCAACCAGTTACAAATAAGATAAAGGACAAGCACCCCGAGGCACACATCACACAAAATTGCAGAAAACCAAGTACAAATACAACATATCTAAAGCTGGTAGAGACAGATAATAAGGAAACAGCAATTAAACTGGCAGCTGACTTCTCAAAGACAAGTAGAAGCCTGAAACAAGAGGAATAATATTGTCAATGTGTTGAGAGAAAATAAGCGTTGACCTAGAATTTTATATACAGGAAACAATCTTTTCAGAGCACAAAATAAAGGCCAGGATGGACACAAAAGCTGAAATATAATATTCCTAACAATACACAGAGAACTTTAAAGAATGGATTTTTGGTGGAAGAAAATTATTCTAGTTGGAAAGTTTGAAATGAATGAAAACTGGCCTCGGCAGCTTAATGAGGCCCGTCTCACTTGCAGCTTAGCAAGACCTGTCTCAAAAAAAAAAAAAAAAAAAAGAGGGTGGGGCTGGGGATGTGGCTTAGCCATCAAGCGCCCCTGGGTTCAGTCCCTAATACCACAGAATAAATAAATAAATAGTGAGAGAACCACGGGAAACTATGTACATAAGTCTGAAAATCCAGATCTGTAAAGAGTAATTAAAATATCTGGGGCTGGGGATGTGGCTCAAGTGGTAGCGCATTCGCCTCGCCTACATGAGGCATTGGGTTCCATCCTCAGCACCACATACAAATAAATAAATAAATGAAATAAAGGCATGCTGTCCATCTACAACTAAAAAATAAATGTTTAAAAAAATATCTAATTTAGTGTTGGAAAAATGAAGCTATTGTATGACAGCAGCACATGTGTTGGAAGTGTACAATTGTACCTAAAGCATTTTAAGGTTCTCACCATCTTCAGGGGATGTTGAAGTATTAACCTAATGCTGGATAAGCATGCATGTCAAAATAGCTAAGGTAGTCAAGAATAAACAAGATAAAAAGAAGGTTATTTTCTAAATACTCTAAGGAACAAATGAAATGAGTGAGAGAAAAGACAAATCACCCAAAAGAAAGAAGAAAAGAAAACATATAGAGGAAGGACAAATAAAAAAGCCTAAAAGAATATGATAAAATCCAAACTAATTTAAATGAACTAGCACAACAAATTTAAATGGACTAAATTTTGATAGAGAGGAGACCAATATTGTCAGTTTTTTTTTTAAACCAGAGGTAGACCATTTATAAGAAGTTACCTTAAACAAACGACAGAAAATGTTTGGAAGTAAAAAAATATTGATTGGAAATATAGAAAGAGAAATAGGGTGCTTTGTACTTGTAATCCTGCCTACTCGGGAGACCGAGGCAGGAGGATCAAAAATTTCAGGCTGACCTCAGCAGCTTGATGAGAAAGAAAATAAATTAGAAAGGCAGGGAAGTAGCTCAATAGTAAAATGTCTCTGGGTTCAATCCCCAGTACAGCAATTAAAAACAAAAAGAGAGGAAGGAAGGAAGGGAGGGAGGGAGGAAAGAGGGAGGAAAGAAGAGAAGGAAGGAAGGAAGGGGAGAAGGAGGAAAAGAAAAGATATAGAAAGCAATACTCACTAAATGAAAGCTAACTGAAGAGAAAATAAACTTTACAGCAAAGCTTTAACAGTAAAAAGGGTTGCTATAAAATTACATAAGTCTCAATTTGTTAAAATATAGAAAATTATCACACATTATAAGAGTGCTAATATGTATCAGGAAAAATTTGACACATATTTGAGGGGGAATTAATGAACCAACCTACACAGAGAAAAATTTCAAGACTACTCTCTCCCTAGCTGATAGATCCAAGAGGCAAAATAAATAGCATGTAGAATTTTGAACAACACATTTGACAAGCTTAACCTAGTGGACAAATTTAAAATATGGCACTTGGGACTTGGTATAGTTAAGCCTGCCTGGAATCATTAAGAAAATTGCCAATATGTTACTCCATAAAGCAAGTTGGAAGTAAATTTCAAAGACTTGAGTCTTGTGCAGATCACATTATCTGAGTTGAGTGCAATTAAGTCAGAAATAAATAACAAAAAAGTAATTAGATAAAATATGATTGAAAATATAAAACCACATTTATGAAAGCAAAACTAGTAAATTTAATTTTATTAAAATACCTCTGTTCACCAACAAATACCATTAAAAGAATAAAAATACAGTGGACTGGGGCTGTGGCTCAGCGGTAGTGCACTTGCCTGGCATGTGTGAGGCACTGGGTTCGATTCTCAGCACCACGCATGAATAAATAAAATAAAAAAGGTCTATCAACAACTAAAAATATATTTTTAAAAAAGAATAAAAATACCAGCAATAGACTGGGAGAAGATAGTTATACCCTTTATATCCAACTAACAAAAACAAAGAACTTGTTTCCAAATATGTAAAGAACTATTTAATTGCCTTGCATGCAGAAGGCCCTGGGTTTAATCCCCAGCACCACAAAAAACAAACAAACAAATATGTAAATAACTATTTAAGATTGTAAGAAAAAAGGCAGAAAACCTAATAGAAAAATAGGCAAATTGATTACGCATATCACAATAGAGGAAATCCAAATGGTTAAATATTGAGAAGTGTTCTTATCATAATTACTAAACAGATACTAATTGGAACAGTGAAATGCTCCTGAATGCTCACCATATTTAACAAACTTTTAAAAGTTTTATAATATCATATATTGGTGAAGAATTCCAATTTCGAGTGAGAATGTACTATAAATTATACAGCAACTTTGGAAAACAGATTGAGATTTTTTGTTTGTTTGTTTATTTGTTTGGTACTGGGGATTGAACCCAGGAGTTGCTTAACCACTGAGCCATTATCCTCAGCCCTTATTTTATATTTCATTTAGAGACAGAGTCTCACTGAGTTGCTTAGGGCCTTGCTAAGTTGCTGAGGCTGCCTTTGAGCTTGTGATCCTCCTGCCTCAACCTCCTGAGCCACTGGGATTACAGGCATGAGCCACTGCACCTCAGGAATTTTTTTTACTCTGTTGCTTGGTAGAACCAGGAACATTAGACCCACAGAGTCTAAAGTTGTGGCAATCAGAATCATAATTTCCCCAGTGGGTCACTGGGAGTGACAGTGGGACCATTCTAACGTTTGTTTGTTAGTTACCAGACCTGCGTTCCATATCCCAAGGGATAGTTCCCCATTCTGTGCAGGGTACCATTTCCAATCCAATGCCTTAACCATATCTTTATTTATTTTTAAAAAATTTGTATTTGTTTATTTTTAGATATAATTGACAGTATATTTTGACCTACTATACATACATGGAGTATAACTTCCCATTCTTGGGGTTGTACATGATGTGGTGTTTCACTGGTTGTGTATTCATACATGAACATAGGAAAGTTAACTCTGATTCATTCTACTATCTTTCATATTCCCATTCCTCCCTTTCCTTCATTCACCTTTGTTTAATCCAAAGTACTTCTATTCTGTGCACCCACCACCACCTGATGGTGTGCCTTAACCATATCTTTAAGAGGCTAGTTCACTGCCTTTTCTGGGCTGGCAGTTTCTGTATGGTGCATGACCACAATCACATGTGCAATGGTTAAAAACACATTTTTTTTCCCCAGCAATTGTAGATCAAAGACTAATTAATAAAGAAAATTAGAATTGAATAACAAAAACGTTACATGTCAAAATGTGCGATTTGCAGCCAACAGAATTTAGAAGAAAATATGTGTTTATATATGTTTTCCTCAGGAAGAAAAAAGTGGCTCAAAATAAACAAACTAGGATCTAGAGTAAGAAATCGAAAAAAGAACCTCAGGTTATGTATCAGTTAGCCATTGGCTGTGCCTCCCCTGGGGCTTGACAGATCTGATTAAATTAAGGATCCTACAAGGAAGAAAAGGAAGGTAGGAGGTGAGAGAGAGATACGTGATGAGGATAGATGCCAGGTTAGAGAGCAATTGGTGGGGGGATACGATGGGAAGATGCTGCACTGCTGGCTTTGAAGATGGAGAAGGAATCATCAACCAAAGAATGCTGGCAGCCTCCACACAGCGGAAAAAGCAAGGAAGCAGCTTCTACCCTCGAGACTTAGGTGGAACACAGCCAAGATTCTACTTTACTTCTGATCCTCAGAACTTTAAGGTAATGTATTGATGTTGTTTTAGACCACTAAGGGTTTGGTAATTTGTTGCAGCACCAATAAGAAACTAATTCAGTGGCCTAGGTTGGTCTGCTTTTCTGCTCCCCATGATGTTGCACCTACCAGCAGGTTAACCCTAGCCATTCACATGCAGTGGCAAGTTTTCAAGAGAGTAGAAATGCCCAGCACTTTGGAACTGGCATGGCATTTCTTCTGCTGCATTCTGGATTAAACTCAGCAATATCTGGTCCAAGGAAGAAAACAATAAGCTCTATCTCTTAATGGGAGGGACCCAAAGTCATATTGCAAGGAAAAAGGATACGGGGAAGAGAAATGTTAGGGCTCCTTTGGAATTTGCAATCACTTCGGAAAAACAGCAAGATTGAAGATGCCCTTACTTCAGTAAGAGAAATGCTTATTCATGTACTCCGTGTTCCTAGAAGCACAATTAACTAATGGGAAATAAATCAAATGACATACAAGAATGAGCAAATGCATTATGGAATGTTCACACAATGAAATACTACACAGCCCTAAAAATGAATAAACAGTTGTACCTATCAACATGGATAAATCTCATAAGCATATTGTTGGTAAAAAGCAAGTCACAGAAGTATATGCTTTCAGTTTCATTAATATAAAATACAAAGACAGTGGGAGATTAAACATGTAGTTTGGTGATACACGCAATGGGCTGGATGTATTAAATGGTGAGTATCATGCTCCCCAAAACCATATGTGAAAGCTCTAACCCCAGAAATGACTGTGATAGAGACTTTAGAAGGTAACTAATATTAAATGAGGTCATAAGAATAGAGTCCTACCTGACCTGATTTGGTGGCCTTATATGAAGAAAAGAGAACTCTCTCTTCACCATGTGGGGACACATCAGTGAAAAGACAGCCATTTGGAAGCCAGGAAGAGAAGCCTCAGTAGGAACTAATTCTACCAGCACCTTCACCTTGGACTCTCAGCTCCCAGAACTGTGGAAACAACAACAACAATATTCTGTTGTTAAGCCACCTGATCTATAGTATTTTGTTCTGGCAGCCTGAACTAACTGGTATAGTAGAGAAAGAGGTCAATGAGAGAGAGAGAGAGGGGGAGAATAATTAACACACAATTCAGTGAAGCAGTGATTCATATATGGAAGGAAGGAAGGAAGATGTGATTGGGAAGGGAAAACAGAAGGTCCTCAGCTATGGCTAATTAATTTCTTAAGCAGGATGGTGTGTGCACACCCTTATTCCATTTGTTGTATATATAGTCCTAGACTCATTGTGGTTTCACTGAAAAGTTTTTGACTTTATGATTGTGTGAAAGTAATTACACACTCAGTAGAACCTTCCTTCAAAGTTTGCATATGGATCTTTTCCTGAGCTAATGGTGTGATCTTCTCTTGGGAAGCTGGGCAGCACAGCAAGCCACAGCTCCCAGTCAGCCGCATAATCACGAAGGGAAACTACGGACACTCTACAGTGTGCTGTGTTGCTAAGTTACGATGTGTGGTAGGTCAGGTGGATTAACTGCATTTTGACCTATAATATTTTTAACTTGTCATGGGTTTATCAGGATGTAAATCCTCTGTGACTCAAGGAGTATTTTTGTTTAAAATCACACAGATTTTATATACACTGTTTAATGTGCAGCTTGTTCCAAAAGAAAAAAATTAATAAACTCCATGACTGTTAGCCTCTCCTCCAGTCTCTTCATGACACTTCTGCAAATGAGAAGTGTCCCTCATTTATTCACTGAGGAGCTAGCCTGCTGGTTCCACAACTCCTAATCATGTAACTTGCTGGTTGAGAGGGCCACAGTTAGGTGATGTCAGGGTGGTTGCCCCATGCTTGATACCCAGGCTGTTCCTCTTCGTTCCTGATCAGGGGCCAGCCACATCAATCATATGAGATTTCTAAGGTGTCTTAGTCTTTTGCTGTTGCTATAACAAAATACAGGACACCAGATTATTTTAAAAAGAATACATGTTTATCTGCCTCGTGGTTCTGGAGGTTGAAAATCCAAGAAAATGTGCTGGCATCTGCTTAGCATCTGGAGAGGAACTTATTGACTGCATCATAACGTGGCTGAGACAGAGCAAACATACTAGCTTGAGTCTCTCTTCTTCTTTTTATAAAATCACTGATACCATCATGGGGGCTCCTTCCTCAGGATATTATCTGATCCTAATTACTTCCAAATGCCATTAATATATGAATTTCCAACAAATAAACTTTTTCTTTAAAAATTTTTTTTTTAGTTGTCAATGGACCTTTATTTTATTTATTTATATGTGGTGCTAAGGATCGAACCCAGTGCCTCACACATGCTAGGTAAGTGCTCCACCATTGAGCCACAACCCCAGCCCAACAAATAAGCTTTTAAGGGAACATGTTCAAACCATATCATCAGGGAACTGTCACTGCTCCAAGGGTGAGAGCATGTATCATAGTCACCTATCTACGGAAGGAAAGGTTTGGATGTTGTTGGTTCAAGGCTTCAGGCTCATTTGACAGCGTTTTGGCCCACAGCAGCCATCAGTAGCCACCAGAGAGCAGAGTTCTGATCTCTCCTCATGTTCCTGGTGCTGCAATCAGACACAGCCTTCCCTTCACTAGCAGGTAGTTTCGCTGGGAAACCTGAGTGCAACCTGAGTATGGCTGGTGAGATGTCCCCTCAGACCTGGAGTCAGGAGACAGTGTCAGCCATGGTGGTCAGTGAAACATCACTTTCCTATGCAGCAAAGACCATCTCCTCCGTGCTGGGTGGTCAGCAGAACAGGGCTACAGTCTTACCTGGCCAACACTAAGGACGGTACTGTGGTGTGGCCTGGGTTGTGGTTATGCGGGCCTCCTGGTCATTCTGAGCCTTCCAGCATCTTTCAGGGCACTTTTTCTCTGCTTAAACCAGTCAAGGATTCTGTTGCTGTGACTCAAGACATGGATTTATACAGAATTTGGTACTAGAAAGCAGATTTGTTACAAGTTGTGGCTTTAAATAATAGCAAAAGAAGGATTAAATGTCTAAGAAGCACTGGCCTAAAAACTCTACATGATCAACAGGATAATTCTCACCAGAAATTTGTAAATGAACACAAGCCAAATCAATACTAGCAGCATCATTATTCTTAGAAAAATAAAATTGGGCTGGAGGGTATAGCTCAATGGTAGAGAGTATGCTTAGCATGCATAAGGCCTGGGTTGAACTCCCAGCATCAAGGAAAAAAGGAAGGAAGAGAGGGAGGGAAGAGAAAGGGAGAGAGGAAGGCAGACAGGCAGGCAAATGGATTATTCTGAAAAGAAGAGTAATGAACGGGAGCTAGCCCTACCAGATGTATAGAAAATGTGATGCTGGTAAATAAACAGTCAGAGGCATGGAATGATTTCTAAAGTTCTGAAATATTTCTAAAGCATCTGTCATTCAGGTTATTAAGCTATTGTTTCTCTGCAAAAACTGCCCTTCATCCTCTCTTTGTAATGGTGGGACTGGAGTTCTGCGAATTCTCCTTTATCAGCTAGTATCCTGCCAGGCTTTGCCAAAAGGGATCATTCATTAGAAAGAGACTGGAAAGCCTGAGGGGTGACAAGACGCTGATGCTTCGTGTCTTGCTCCATGTTGCTTTATGTAGCCCTTCCCTTCAGCAGAAACAGTTGGGTCGAGTTTCTACCCTGGGTGGAGAGAATAAACTCCATTTTTCTCACTGTACTCTCACAACAGGCTCTGATACCAGGTGTGTGTGGGTTTTCCTCCCACATACCTGCTGAGTGTCTTCTAATTCTAATATAGTGTCTGATAGAGTGACACTATCTATCTGGAGGAACCATCTAATCAGATGTTAATTGAAAGCCTCAGGTTGATTTACCTGTGATTCTGACCTACCACCTAAAAATCCAGGTTTCCAAGATCCCCTCTTCAGGATCAATTAGTTAACTAAAGCAGCTCACGAAACTCAAGGAAACGAGTTCATTGATTTATTGTAAAGGACATTACAAAGAATATGGATGAAGAGTGGTGCATGGCAAGGTAGTGGAAAGGACTATGGAGCTGCCACGCCTTCTCTGCGACAGGAAACTCCATGTGTTCAGCTCTCTGAACCCTGTTCTTCTAGGGCTTTATTGAAGGCTTCATTACACAGGCATGATTGATTAGATCCTTGACCACTGGTGATCAACTAAAATTTCAGTTATAGTCACTTCCTCAGAGATTGGCAGAGGGTGGGGAGGTGGGCTAAAAATGCAAGCCCTAATTCTGCCTTGGTCTAGTGGGCATAGCCAGCCATCTGTCAGGTCATTAACACACCAAAGAAACTTATCACCTTGAAGATTCCAAGGATTTTCAGAGTTATATGCCAGAAATAAGGAGGAAGGCCAAATATTTATTTCACAATGCCACACACTCTTTCAGATACTTTCTCCTGATGGTCCCTCACAAGTACCAGCATCGGATGGGCAACGCTCCTTTCTCAGAGGTCTGAGTCTCACTCAGCAACACAAAGCCCTTCTCTGTGCCTCTATGTTCTGGTAACTCCAAATGGTCCCCTTTGTCCCATAGTCTTTGGGAGGACAGCTGCTTCCTTAAGGTCATTATCTCAGGATCCCTGAGAGAGTAACACAGAGATAACATGTTCAAACAATTCCATACCTCCGATTCTTTTGATTAAAATGACTAACAGGGTTTTGTTTTTCTTATTGGTTCCTGATTAACAAAATTAGATAAAACATAGACACACAGATACATCTATAATAGACAGAGGATAATAGATGACATAAAATGATTTATAGAAAGAAATGGGTAGATATTTGGATGGATGGGGAGATAGATCATCGATGATTGAGAGAAAGATAGTTGGATGGATAGAGAGAAAGAGATAATGAAGTCATTCCACATAACTGGGAAATAATGTATTATTCAGTCAATCAGCTTATGACACCTGGGAAACTATCAGATAAAAACAAATCCTAGATTGATCAAATATTTAAACATAAAATTAAAGTCATAAAAAGCTGTACTTTGTTATACTCTCAAGGCATGGAAGACTTTCTAAATAGGATCTGGAACACACGAATGTTACAATGAAATGTTCATTTATCTATATAAAAGGGATAACATTTTTCAGAGAAAAGTATCATAAGTGAAACAAACAGACTAATCCAAAAATTTTGACAAATGTGTGCTACTAATATCAACAAGGCTCATTCCAAGTCGCCCCATTGCCTCAGGATGCTGGGTGGCAATAATGGCTAGCACAAAGGGGAGCAAAACCACGTTCATCATAAGGCAGGGAGAACAAGAGAGAAGGAGACTGGACCCCACAATCCCCTCCAAGGGCACACCTCCAACCACCGAAGGACCTGCCACTAGGTTCCTTCTCTTCAAAGTTTCATCACCTCCCAATAGAGCCACTCTGGGGACCAAGCCTTTATCACATGGACCTTTAGGGGACATTTAATATCCAAATCATAGCACTCAATTAAAAATTATCAAAGAACACACACACACAGTCCACATGAAGGGCAATAGCTGTGGCTCACAAACACATGAAAAGGTGATGGCTGTCACCCGTTGCTGTAGTTTGGATCTTGAATGTCCCTCAAAGGCCCATGTGTTAAAGGCTTTGCCACCAGGCTGTGGTGCTATAGGGAGGTGGTGGAACCTCTTGGAAGTGGGGCCTACCAAGAGAAAAAGTCATTCTAGGTTTGCCCTGCAAGAAAATGAAATGGACTTCCCCCTCTGCCATGTACTTCTACCATGATGTGCTGCCTCACCACAGGCCCCCAAAGCAATGTTCCAACTGACCATAGATGGAGCCAAAATAAACCTTTCTTCCTTATAAGGTGATTATCTTGGGTATTTTGTCACAGTAATGGAAAGCTAACTAACACACTCAAGTAGTAGAAGTAGGAAATAAAATGACAGCCATATGCCATTTTTCACTTTTTTTTCTTTGTTTCTTTCTTTTTGGTACCAGGGATAGAATCCAGGATAAACTGGTCCTAGTGCTATGGTGTTTAAACATTGAGCCACATCCCCAGTCCTTTTTATATTGAGATAGGGTCTGACTAAGTTGCTTAGGGCCTTGCTAAGTTGCTGAGGCTGGCTTTGAATTGTGATCCTTCTGACTGAGCCTCTAGGATTATAGGCTATACCACCACACCCAGTAATTTCTCACTTCTTGACTTGATAAAAATTGAGGATATGTAAGAACACTAACTGTTGTTAAGAGTATGATAAACAATGCTTGTGAGAACATAAATTGCACAAACCTCCAGAGAGCATGATTTTTAATAAACAATGACATTTTAAATACACATAGTGATAATTCTATGCATTAGATCTCTATGACCTTGCCCATTTTACAGGTCAGGAAACTGAAGCACACAGGATTATGCACTGTACGAGCATTTTCCTCCACACCCCTGCTCAGGAATTCCCCTCCTACTTATTTCTATTTAATTTGTACATTTATAAATTAAATATATCCAAGGATATTTACTGTAGTAAAATACTGAGAAGTAGCCAATCTCCCTCCACAAGAGAAAAACCTAAATAAAGTGTAATAACCCATAAATTAGAATGTAATACATCCAGTAAATAACTGAGGCATCTAATATGAATTTATATTTTAAAAAAATTACCAAGAGAAATTGTTGACTTCACATAGGGATAGCTTATATGGGTCTATTCTCACATTATGGAATTGATAAAAGCTGGACAAATTCTATAAAATAAGTATAGAATGCATTGGAGAGAGTGGTCAAAGCAGGCAGAAATTAAGGGAGAAAGTATTTAAAACAATAAAACTCATGAGTTGTATTCCATATTTAGTCTGGCTCTTCCCCTCTAAGTGTAATGGCCCATGAGAAACAGAGCTGAAGCTCAAAAACACAGCATACCTGGGAAGGGGGTGGGAGGGCCGATATCGCAGACAGACAGGAACCTCCATGTGTGCATACTCCCTCTCTTCAAGGTGTGGTCTAACTTCCAAGCTTGTGCTGGTAGGAAGGACTCCAAGAAACTATGCAACAAGCTAACAGCTAGAGGAAAATAACTGATCAGGATTTACTACAGCCACAGCCGCAGGTCGATAGAAATTGAAGTGTAAGTACTGCCATGGGGAAGAACCCTGAGGAACATGCTGGGCTCTCATTTCAGATCCCAGGAAGGACAAACTGGTTCTACAGTATGAAAAACAGGCCCAAGGTACCAGGAGACCAAAGAAAGAGGCGGGCAGATCCAGGGTTTAAGAAAGATCAATTTATTGGGGGGGGGGGTTACTGACAGAGCATGGTGGAAGGTGGCAGCAAGACCACCAGGTGGATTCTTTTGATTTGGATCGGAAGTTGGGAGCTTATAATGTAGTCTGGGCAAAAATGACTTCATCCAAGCTGGAACAAGCTGGAACGTATCTGATTTATCTCAAGGTAATATCAAAGACATCAGGCATACTCCTCGTGAACAAAGTAAGGCACACCTTACTTTGTTTACAGTATGTGGAGAAACTATGAGGGAAAATCCAACTAGGGTTACTCAAGGGCAATTATGGGGGCACGGCCACAGGCACATGACAGGTTTAATTGGTATTTGTACACTAGGAGTAAGGGGTGTGCTAGAGCACCACAGGCAAAATTAAAAGGACCTATCAGGTAGACTGTAAAACATATTCAGATTGAGGCACAGTGAGGGTAGAAGATGGAAAACGTGCATACTCCTTCTCTTCAAGGTGTGGTCTAACTTCCAAGCTTGCACTGGTAGGAAGGACTCCAAGAAACTATGCAACAAGCTAACAGCTAGAGGAAAATAACTGATCAGGATTTACTACAGGAAGGGTGTGGGAGATACATGTGACATCATAAAAAAACAAACACATGTATCTACATCTGGAATTCCAGGAGAAGTAAGGAATTGAGAGAGAAACCACATCTAAAGAAATACTAACTAGGATTTTCAAAAAGAAGTCAACTCAGATTAAAGATGGCCTATGGAAACCAAAGAGGATAAATAGAAACAAAATAACATATTACACTTAAAAATTATAAAAAACTCATTCTTTTAGATGGTAAAAATTGAAAAAGGGCTGGAGTTGTAGCTCAGTGGTGAGAGTGTTCACCTCGCACATGGGAGGCACTTGGTTCAATCCTCAGCACCACATAAAAAAACAAAATAAAGGTATTATGTCCATTATGTCCATCTACACCTAAAACATATTTTTTTAAAGGGATAGTCTTTAAAAAGTGAAATAAAGGCGATTTTCTTTTCTTTCTTTCTTTCTTTTTTTTTTTTTTGAGAGAGAGAGAGAGAATTTTTATTTATTTTTATTTTTTAGTTTTCGGCAGACACAACATCTTTGTTTGTATGTGGTGCTGAGGATCAAACCTGAGCCGTACTCATGCCAGGCGAGCACGCTACCACTTGAGCCACATCCCCAGCCCCAATTTTCTTTTTTCTTTTTTTTTTTTTAACTGAATAAAATTCTTTACCAAAAACCTGAACAAGAAGTGCTGAACTAAGATGCAGTCTTGAACCCAGGTGGCCTTCAAGGTGCATGAAGCACAGGAAGGAACAAAGGAAACCAGAAAGATAAATAATACAAATATTTACTATCCTATACAGCCCAAAATGATAGGATCTTTAGGGTTGAAAATATATAGAGAAATAAAATAATACTAATTCCAGCAAATGAAAGTGGACTAAACGCTTCAATTAAAAACTGAATATTCTCAAGCTGAATAAAAAATAAATAAATAAAGCCAAATACATGCTGTTTATAAAAGACACCCAGGAAAAACAGGAACACAGAGAGATTGAGCAGCTAGAGCTCTCTGAAGGGTGAGTTAAGCAAGGTCTCAGATCCTTCAGAGATGGAAGTCTGGGTCATCTCCCATATTAGTTTTTAATTACTACAATGAAATACCGGAAGCAATTAATTAATAAAGAGAAAGGGGTTTTGTAGCTCAGAATTTAAAGGTTTGAACCAAGACTGGGCAGAGAGAGGGGCGTGAGTTTGGGCTTCTGGAAAGGGTGGCTTATCATTGGAGCAAGCAGTCACACTCAAGTCAGAAAGCAGAGGAGGGAATGAGTGGGACCCCACAATATCCTTTCAGGGCACCCCCAATGCCCTGAGAACCTTTCACCAGGCCTGGTCTCCCAAAGGTTCTACCACCTCCCAATGGTGTCACCCTGGGGACCAAACTCATAACATCTAGACCTTTGTGATTTGCTTCTCATACTTAACCATAAGCATCCTCCACCTGCAAACAGCAAGACCAGCCATGGTCATGCTGGCCAAGGGTGAAAGAATCTGGAAGGGGTAAAAGATGAGGGAGATGACTCCTGTCATCTCTAATCCTTGGACCAGCTACGACTGTATGGATTGTAGTTTTTGTTTTTTAATTATTATGTTCATCAGCTTTTGAGATTATAACAGCATACCTGTGATGATCAACTTATAAAGAGGAAAGGTTTATTTTGGCTCACAGTTTGGGAGGTTTTCTGTCCGTGATTGATTGGTCCATGGCTTTGGGCCAATGGAGACCCATCATGGCAAGAGCAAAGCCATTGATCTCATGTCTAGGAAGTGAAAGAGGAAAAGGAAGAAACTATGGTCCCAATATTCCATTCAAGGATATGTCCCCAGTGACCTAAGACTTTTCACTAGGCCCTGCCTCTTGAAGATCCCACCACATCCCAATTATCACATCACCCTGGGGACCAAGCCTTTAACACATGAGCTTTTGGGTGAGGTTCCAGATTTAAACAACAGTCAACGACTCTCTTGTGCTAATTTACTCCAGACATCATGGCTTTCCGCTGCCTTGAAGGGGTCTCTGAGCCGTACTGGGTTTGTATCTTCACTCTCTGAGAAGAAGTAAGGACATTGTATTCCTGTAACCATGTAAAAGTGACAAACTGGACAGAGTGGGAAGGTACAAACTAGCCAGGCGATGCCAGAATGAGATGCACAAGACACAAGCCTTGCTTCTACTACCCTGTTCCCAAGGCCTTCACTCTCCCCAGGGCCAGTGGGCTTCAGGTTGTTTTGTGAGAGACTGAAGAACCCACTGGCCCTGTACCTGTATAACCCGAAGATAAGGACATGTTTGTGTCCCTTGGGGTGAATGAGCCTTAGGTGGCCGATCAATTCCAAGCTATGGTAGTTCACAGGTATTTCAGAAAATGGAAATGTGAGTTGAGACTAATCACATGCATTCCTAAGCCAGCGATGACTAGCCAGAAATGAACAAGTTCATTACTCCCCTCTTCTCTTCCTTATTCTCCCTTTCCTTCCTACCTATTTTTATGAGAAAATAAAGAGAAAAATCCAGACCAAATGTTTGACCTTGTATTTTCAATAGAAAACATCTGAGGAGGGACTAAAATCCTGAAAATGTAATTGCCCACACATGGATAAATGGATTATCTGCATAAGATAACCCTCCATGAGAGAAGCCATGCTGTACACTCCCCCAAAACACCAGATTCCTAGCTGCCCAGTGCCTTTGTCATGCCAGCTACCTGCCTGCAGTGCGGTGCTCTGCCAATCTCAGCCTCCTTGGGTCTTTCTATACTTCCTCAAATTTCTCTGAGCCCTGCAGCCAGCCCCCACATCTGGTGCCCACAAGGCAGGCAACAGGTGACTTCTCATCTGCCTCTCGGTAGGTTTTTCTTTTCCTTGTGGTGTTAGAAATTAAACCCAGAGCCTCGTGCATACTAGTTAAACACTCTACCACTGAACTACCTCCCCAATTCTGCCTTTTGGTAACTAATCTTGTCTCTAAAAGAAGCCTGAGCTCTTTAAAAGCACCTGTGCCCCTAACCCGTGAGCAAATTCAGCACAGAGACACACTGGTCCATCTCTTCCTCCCTGGAGCTGGGCTTCTTAATATGCCACTGCATGGGATATGGCTGGAGTCTGTAGGGAACAAAGTCCCAGTGCAGTCCCGGTAGTCCAGACCTAGCTGGCACAAGGCCAGGCTTCAGGAAGCAAATTCCAAGAGGTCACCACCTACTGACCTCTTGGCTCAGGTCAGGGGCTACCACCTGGCTCAGCAAAGGTGACAGGAAACCGGGACTCCTTCCTAGAAAAGGTCTGTCCTTGGAAAGTGCAAATATGGGAAAATAAACGCCTTTCTTAGTTTGATTTAGGGCCCTAAGTCCTCAGAGAACTTCTTGCTCTTTCCTGACAACCACCAGGACTGTACCCGTTGCCAGAGATCTGCAGGGTAACAGATGGAATCATGAGCCTGAACAAACACAGGAAGAGAGATAAGAAGGCACATGGGCTTTACCGTGAGGTGCTGATTCTGGAAGGGATCCAAAGGACACTTGAAAACAGTTATCTGCTCCTGAAAATTGAATGGACCAGAGTGGAGCAACAGAGTGTTAGTTCTCTCAAGATCAGCAAGGGGACAGAGGGAAAGAGCCCTTACGTGGGGAAGCTGCGTGCTCCAGGAGCCCACATCTTTGGCGTCTCCTGTCCAGCCTGCAGAACACTAGAACTGAGGTGCCTTGTAACATGGGTGGTGTCGCCCACATTTCAGGCTGAACCCCAAAGCCTGGAAACAGATTGAGAAGGTTCCAGAGCTAAGGCTCATGATGACAAGCCTCCTACCAGCCTGATGCCTGCTCCTCACCACTTGGTGGGACAAAAGGTCCTTTCTGGGCTGCAGATGAGGTGCTGTGCCCCGGATGTCTGCTCTCCAGGAAAGTCACACAAGAACCCGGTAGGTGACACTAGGCAAGACTAGTACAAATCCCTTAGCTTTATGGGGCCTTTTCCCAGGCAGCACTGTGTGCCCTGGGGCCAGCTGTGCCAGGTTTCAATCTCTCCAGAGGAAGGTGTCTCAGTGGCCCAGCTTCATAGCATTTCCTTGCTGCCCAGGGGGACAGATGAGAAAGATGGCACATTCTTCCAGGGGAAGAGAGAGACACACTCATAACACATTCTTAATTAGAGTGGTAGATCTAATACTCAGTTTACCTCTGCATTCTTTATATATATTTAGTTTTAGGTGGACACAATATCTTTATCTTTTTTATTTTTATGTGGTGCTGAGGATTGAACTCAGTGCCTCATGTATGCTAGATGAACGCTCTTCCTCTGAACTACAACCCCAGCCCTTACCTCTGCATTCTTCATAAACACCAGAGAAATGCCATTGCAGACTTACACAACAGATGAACCCACAAAAAAGAGAGATGGGGTGGGGAGAGGGAGAAAGAGAGAGAGGGAGGGAGGGGGAGGGAGAGAACAACAGATAGGAGAGGCCAACAGTTTGTTGGAAGAGAGGTAAGCAGATGAGGGGTAGGAACTCCTTCAGCAGGGCCAGGCCTGAGCCCAAACAGCAGCAAAAGCAGTGAGAGGAAGACAACAAAGACCCAGATCCATCCTGCTGGAGGTGAGAGAGGCTGGGGCTGGACTCTGAGTGGGATGACCAGGGTCACCACCTGTGTGAGGAGCCCCAGAGGCTCCCACTCTAGGACACTCCACTTACCTGAGCAGGTGTGAAGCCCCAGGCCCACACAGGTGGCTGCTCAAAGAACATTGTGGTGCCGCGACACAACCCACTCTCCCACCAGGCTGCCGGGAGCCCATTGACTCCATAAAACAAGAAACTGAAGGATTCTTCTCCAAAGAAACTGAAGGAGCCAGACATTGAGTGGAACATGTGGAGTGTGTGGGCATCGTCAGTCTCGATGCTGCACAATCACCCTGTCCCAGGTGTCCTGCAGTTGATAAGGACTACTGATACACAGCAACTCACCTCCAATGCCTCACCCTTAAATAATACTAAGACCCAGGAACAATTAGGGAAATATTGGGGGGAAGCTTCCAAAGTGCAATACAGAGAACAAAAGTACTTCAGAGGAAGTAGGAAGTTACTTAAGGAGGCTGAGTGAACTGGAGGGTGCCAGGAACATAAGAGGGTACAGGAACATAAAGAAACTTGAATTATACAACAGAACAAGCAGAAAATATAGACCCCATGAGGTGAGAGGAAGAGATGCTTTAAGAAGGGGAAAAAGCAGGGTCAGAAACACCCCTAACGTCTGTTAGAAACTCCTAGAAACAAAGAACTACAAGAGAAATGATATATTCAAATAAGCCAGAAAGATAAATATGAAAAAAAACCCTACCAAATAGAGAAAAATAATAAAATTAGAAGACCAATTCAGGAAGTACAACTTATAATACTAGTGTTATGGGGCTGGGGCCTTCTGAGAAGTTGAGGCAGCACAAAGACCCATCCTTCAAACCCTGATACTTGCCATCAAGTCAGAAAGATTTCAGACATGTATGTCACTCAGAGTAATGGGAATGTGTTTATTGAAGGCATAGGAAAGGGAAAGGGGACACTCTCAAGGGAGAGAGTAAGTCGTCTCAGAACAGGGACAATGTGCCTCCAGCTTTTAGAGGGGATCCCAGAGAAGTTTCCTGAGAGCCCCACCCAGGTCCACCTCTTGATTTTTTACTGACAGAAAGATGACGTCAGACTTTTAGGTCCCCATTGCCATGGCAACTCTGTTACCTTGCCCTGTGCTGAGCAGTTCTAACTGGATTCTTAACGGTACCTTCTTACAGATTTATGGTTAGGAGGAACTATCCTCATCTCAGGATCTGGTTACCAAAGTCTTCCCCTTCAGGGTAACTGGATTCCTCTCGTCAACATTTTGGGCCTTCATTTCTCCTACAGTTATTTGATGAAGAATGTGACATTATTCTGTCCCTTTAGGCTAGGCAGGGCTTCAGATAAATTGCTTCTTAGAAATGAGAGCATGTGAAGGTCAGCAGAGTGGGCCCATTTTATAAAATTAATCTCTTAACCTCATGTTCCCACCATCCTCGTCTGTCTGTCCCCTAAAAGTAGGAGCTCCAGAGGAAGAGAAGAAAGGATTTATTATAAAAAGTTCCATAAAATTTCTCAAAATTTGGTTTTCAGATTTAAAGAAGGTTGGAGGTGTGGCTCAGTAGCAGAGTGCTTGCGCAGCACGCATGAGGCCCTAGGTTCCATTACCAGCACCAAAAAAAAATTTTAAATAAAAAAGGACCCACTGAGTGTTCAGCACAATAAATGAAAAAAAAAATACTTCATCAAGTAATATTACCAACGCATATCAGAACAGCAGGAATAATGCTAAAACTTTCCAGAAAGAAATAAAAGTAAACAAGTGACCAAGGATCTGAAAATGGAATAAATAGGAGCAACGCCTTTATAATTCAAAGGGAAAATTATTCCCCCTAGAAGTTAACACTGAGTCAAACTATTAGTCAATTCTGAAAATAAAATACAATATCTTAGACATTCAAGGTTTCAAAAAATTTAGCTAAGGAAGCTATTGGAATAGAGATTAAAACAAAGCCAATTAATTAACCAAGAAGAGGGAAATAATCCCACATGGTAGATATAGAAAGGCCATCCCCCAGATGATGGAGAAGAGAAACCCTAGGCCATGGGCTGTACTGCAGGGCTAAAGAAAACCAGGCCCCTGGGGGTGGGAGAAGGGACACCCAAAAAAAGAAAAAGAAAGGAAGAAATTGATAGATTAGGAATGCATTTGACCATGCAGAAAATACATGGGGAGGTTGTTTACACAGTCATTAGAGTCTGAGAAATGAAGGATACACTGGAAAATTAAACAAAAAAGAAGCAATGATTAACACCAGAAATAATGAACAGTTTTATGAGGAAGGAATCATAGATACTGCTGAGGTAATCAGTGACCAATATTTGCATAATAATAATGTAAATATTAGTTAAATTATCAGTATGGATTTAACAAAATAAAATTAATAAAAGCGAACTCATCCCTTCTACTCAAAGACATTTTTAGGGGCTAGGGATGTGGCTCAAGCGGTAGCGTGCGCCTGGCATGCGTGCGGCCCGGGTTCGATCCTCAGCACCACATACCAACAAAGATGTTGTGTCCGCCGAGAACTAAAAAATAAATATTAAAAATTCTCTCCCTCTCCTCTCTCACTCTCTCCTCTCTCACTCTCTCTTAAAAAAAAAAAAAAAAAAAAAGACATTTTTAGGTGTCTTTGGTAGAACAGGATTGGTTTTACCCAGAGTCTACAATTCCTGTCTCTTTCTCCTTATGAATACTATATGTGGGAAAAATCTCTTTCCAGGATGGACTGCTCAATGTCTCTATGGGAAAAGATTTCCTCTAAAGTTTGCAAATCTGGGCTGGGGATGTGGCTCAAGCGGTATCGAGCTCGCCTGGCATGCGCGCCGCGCCGGGTTCGATCCTCAGCACCACATACAAATAAAATAAAGATGTTGTGTCCACCGAAAACTAAAAAATAAATATTAAAAAAATTAAAAAAAAATAAAGTTTGCAAATCACATTACAAATCTTACCAATGAACAGGCTTAAGTGGCCATAATCTGAGTCCTGGAGATACAAAAAAAATTGTCTGCATATTTTTAGAGATAGCCTGACAGTTCTCAGGGAATAGTGAGGTAGAAACATAGGTTTGGGGTGCAATGATAAAATATATTTGGATTCTAGATTCTGCTGTGCTCTAAACAAGTTATGCTAATTATTTTAATCAAGTCATTCAACTCTGGGTCTCTGTTTCCTCACCTTTCAAGTGCTAGATAATGTGTCTCACAAGGTTATTGTGAAGGCAATGAACTATAACACCAGGAGGCACTAATTGAACACTTAACTACACACTAGATTTAGTGACCACATTTATTCTCTCAGTGATCCTATAAATCAGGTATCATTGTTTCCCCTGTTGTAGGGACAAACAAGGCAAGATACCAAAGATAGCAGGAAACAGTTTTATTTGGCTGCAGCCAGGTTCAGAGGGCACAGCTTTTGCTGTAATCACTCAATCCCCTGAACCCCGAATTCAGGGAGTTTCAGAGTTTTATACCCAGCATGTAAGGGGAGGGGCTCAGAAATTCACAGTCTGCAGAAGTTCACATGAAAACAGCTTTTCTCTCACTGTTTGGGGCAAGTTAACTCTTCAAGGACAACACCTGAGAAGGGGAGAGCTTCTTCTCCCCTTTCTATCCTTCCCCTGACAGCTGTTACCATGGAGCCCATTTGTAACTTATCTTAATAATGTAGACATCTCTTTGAAGCCCCAGCTCAAGGCCAGAGGCCTTGTTTGCACATTTCTACAAAGTACTATACTAGATATGTGTGTGAAAAACTAGTCAGGGGGTGTCCAGCACCTGGAGTGCTGGTATCTTCTCGGCCAGTGGCCAAATAAACAGGGCGACACGAAAATAGGAAGTTTATCTACAATAGACTCTTTTGCTGGCAGTCCCTAAAATCAGCCAGGGTGAGGAGGGCTTTTCTGTGGAGAAAGGGGGTGCCACTTCACTCCCATTCCACAAATGAGAATATGATGGAAGAAAATGATGGAAGAAACATAATTCTACCTACAAACTTCAACCAAGAAGGCCCATCTAATAGTGCACAGGTTTCAGCAGTTATTTCCTGCTCAAAACTTTGCAAACCTCTATTTCTAAAACGCTGGAGTGCTTCCCACTTCTCTAATTAAGCATCCAAAGCCAATCAGGAAAAGGAGGTACAGACTCAGAGATGATACTTTTGAAAAATTGAAGAGATATTTGTAATTCTGAATCACACAATAGAAAGGAGGACTGCTGGACACAGGCACTCTAACAAGAGAGGGGAAAGAACATGAGGGTAGTTGTCACAGCTTCAAAGACAGCCAGCAGAACACAGTTTCCTGGAATCAGGGCACAGTGAGAATGGCAGATCCAAGGGAGTCTGTTAGTACCCACAGAAACTGCAACTCAGGATGGCAGTGGAGCTTCCTGGGATTTCTTGGGAAGGCAGGGTGATGAGCTGCATATGAAGTTACAAAGAGAAGCCATATGTATTAGGAAAAGACTGGATTATGGTGAGGTGAGAGGGAGCCCTATACCCTGAGCTGCCTTTGAGTGCAGATCTGAAGCCGAGGAAAAGAAGAGGGTCAACACAATGACCCACTCACATGTGAAATGAAGAATCCAGGTGGCCTGGAGGACAGCTCCAGAGCTCTCTCCTTCCAGCAGCTGATCTGGGAGAATTTATTCACAAAGGAACTAGCAAAGGACTTATGCAAAGATATTACCACAAAGTAGGGAAAGAAGGAAGAGTCATCCCCAAGATAAGGATAAACAAGGGAAATGATGCTTGTTAATGAGCTTGATGTAGCTATTACACAATTTACACCAATCTATACTTGGTATCCCTGCCAGATCCTTTCCAGTATCTCCCTCAGAGACAATAATCCTTGGATTCTCAAGTCTTTTATATAAAAATTCACAGTAATTGCATATAACCTACAGGTATCCTCCCCAATGCTTCAAATCACCTCTAGACTATTTACAATACCCAATACAATGCCTATACATTACTTTATTCACAGATTCAGAATTGCATTTGGCAAATTAAATTTTTCTCTTTGGATCTTTCTGGAATTTTTTTTTCAAATATTTTCAATCTTCAATTGGTTGACTCCATGGATGTGAAACCCATAATACAGAGAACCAGACGTACATATTTCAAAACAACATGCTGTATATAACAAATCTGTACATTTTGACAACTGATTAATTAAAATGTTACATAAAAATTTTGCCAAACATAAATAGGTTAAAAATCCTGACAACTAACCCAAACTCTATACCATTCTATTATGAACAAATTACACTAATTATCTTGGGCAAGTCATTAGTTTGATTTCATATTTAAAGGAGGACTTCAAATAACAAGAGTCTGTAGCCATGTTCTAATTCCTGGAGGGGAATCAAATCTCCCTTAGGTCAGTGGGGCAGCTACTACAACAGACCACCTTCCAATTATCCATTCCAACTCTCTGAAGGGCTCTGTGGCCTAGAAGCACAGCTTAGCATGGATATGTGGCACATACCTGCAGTCCCAGGTCCTTGGGAGAAATGCCATTGTTTTACATGACAGAAAGAAGGGAAAGACACAGAGGACAAAGAAAGTTGTGTGAAGCCTCTTTCCTAACCACCTCCTAGCAGCCCATTTCTTAATACTAATGCATTGAAGATTAAGTGGGGTTTTTTTTTTTGTTGTTGTTGTTTTCATTTTTTAACATTTGTTTTTTTAGTTGTAGTTGGACACAATACCTTTATTTTATTTATTTATTTTTATGTGGTGCTGAGGATTGAACCCAGGGCCTCGCATGTGCTAAGCAAGCACTCTACTACTGAGCCACAATCCCAGCCTTGAAGATTAAGTTTTGACATGAATTTAGGAGGGACACAAACACCCAAACCATATCAAGACCTAAGGGTGAACAAGATAAAAGCCCTCTTTGCTGAGAGAGTCAAAGACTGTTTTGAACTTGGCAATGGATGGAAAGGGAAAAACAAAACAAAACAAAACAAAAAAGAAACACAAGACAATTCAAGACCAAAACTCAATTATTGTGTGAAAATTCAGCCTTAAATCAGAAAAAAAAAACAAAAATGAAAACTCAATCACAGAATTTAATAAGTTTTAAGCAAATAAAAGTGATCCTAGCTTGTCAGAGCCCTCAGAAAATGGGAGAAAAATCGATTAAAATACTTCCTGAAGACAGTGAACCTCAACTAAAGCTTCAAGAAATTCCCATAAAGTTCAAGGAAATTTACGGTGCCAGTTTACTGTTAAAAAAAAAAAATCTCAAAACACAATGAAATAATACAATAAGGTGGAGAATAAGGGAGGAGAGTAGACTGCAGAATTGCCATAGACTTCAGAGCAAGCATAAAGTATAAGGTAAGTTTAAAGGGTTTAAGAAAAAAATCTTAGAAATCTTGAAAATCAAAAAAAGAGCATAGGGGCTGCGGTTGTGGCTCAGTGGTAGAGCGCTTGCCTTGGACTTGTGAGGCCCTGGGTTCAATCCTCAGCACCACATAAAAATAAATAAATAACTAAAAATAAAGATATTGCTTTCATCTACAGCTAAATTTTTTATTTTTTTTATTTTATTTTTTATTGGTTGTTCAAAACATTACAAAGCTCATGATATATCATCTTTCATACATTTGACTCAATTGGGTTATGAACTCTCATTTTTACCCCAAATACAAATTGCAGAATCACATTGGTTACACACTCATGTTTTTACATAATGGCATATTAGTGACTGTTGTATTCTGCTACCTTTCCTATCCCCTACTATCCCCTCTCCCCTCCCCTTCCATCTTCCCTCTGTACCTCAAGTGGTAGAGCGCTTGCCTTGTATACATGAGGCCCTGGGTTCAATCCTCAGCACCACATAAAAATAAATAAATAAATAAAAATAAAGATATTGCTTTCATCTACAGCTAATTTTTTTTTTAAAAAAAAAGAGTATAAAAATTATCATGCAGATATGATGCAGGTCCAGGCAGGCAAACCAAAGAAACTTCTAGGAATGAATTACATAGTAGTTGATGTTTGAAACTTGATGGAAAGAAAAAAAAATCACAAAAATTAATTAAATGAAAAGTAAATCTAAAGAAATGATGTGGAATCCAACTGAAAAAGAATTAAAAAAAATTTAGGAAGGATGGAGAGTTAGGAGAAAGGAGAGAGTGGATCTAACACAATCAGATTCCAGAGGGAACAATAGAGAGAATAGGAAAAAGCAACATCTGAAATAAAACCTGAGAATACTTCTGCAAACATTTGAGGGTGAACAGCCTCAGATTCAGGACCCAATTGAGCTTAAAAGGGGATAAATAAGAAGAAATATGCATAAAGACACATCACCAGGGAGTGAAAGGCAACCGAGAGGAAAGATGAGCCACTTACAAAGAATGGGCTACATGTTGTCCAGAAGATGAGCTTGCTACCTGATTAGGTTCCAGGTGTGGTAGGTGTCCCTGTTCAGACCTCCTGGGGGACACAGGAGCAGCCTCAGTTCATTGCTGGACAAGCTAGCAGAGCCCAACACTTAAAAGCCCTGGATGGAGCCCTCCATCATGAAGGATGCTAAAATCTGTGTCCCTTTCCCCTGCTGTGGAGAACTCTGAGGAATCGTTCTAGACGTTCTAGACGATCTCTCCAAGTCTGCAGTAAAACTGAGGACCAGCCCCTTACAGTTGCCAATGGCTGGAGAGCATACTCTTGTATCAACTGCCATTCAGCCCCACCCACTATCAGGGCTACCTGCCATCACATCCCAAATAAATGATTAGCACTTATCTCCTCAGGGTCCACTTCTGGAGAAACCCCAGGAAGATGGCGTCTAAGGAGGATTGGGCACCCTTCACCCTCTGAACAAGCTCTGTAGAGGTCCTTCTTCACAAGGAAAGTCTTCTTTTGCTCCCTGCAGTCATGGCCCCAAAGTCGTACTAGCCAGGATTCAGCCTGTTTCCTGTGCAAAATGAAACTGGATTTTAAGCCTCTGCTGCATAGTGTTGCAGCAGATTCCAGTCGCCTGCCCGTGCCTGCTTTCCAAGTTCTTTTCTTATGAATTTGAAGAATGAAATTTACAGATGAGGAAGAGTGAGCATAAAATAGCAGGTTTCATTTAAATGAGAAGAAAAGAAACAAACTCCCTCAGGGCAAAAAGGGACCCAATAGGGGTTGTTGCCACACTAAGTGCAGTAATCTAGGAGTTTCTATAGTGAGGGCATTGATCAGGATCTATGGTAATCAGATCTTGGAAAAATACCAAGGCTATTGGTCAAAACCTATGCTAAACATGTATTGGAAAAGTACCAATGTTATTGGTTTAGCCCATGACCTTCTAGTTGACATGTCCTTTTAGCCCTTGGATTTGAACTTTCCTGTAACCTCCATTCAAGTCCACTCCCACTTCTGTTTTCCTGCCACTCTGGTACAAAGGCTTAGCTGAAATGTTTCTGGTTATTTTCATAGAGTGGCCTTTACATTAAAAAAAAAAAAAAGCCTGAACTAAGGTCTATTACCTATCCTGTTACTCACAAAGACTTTTGAAAGAGGGTGGTTCCTTCCGAGAAAAACAGTCAAAGAGAGTTTAGATCAAGACATGGTCAGGATATCAGATGTCTACTCAGCCACCAGCATCTAGGTGTTTGGGAAGACATTTGGCTCTTCTTTCAGTGGCCTGTATTGGGGTCCAGTGGGATTATGTGCAGGCACATGTCACAGATGGTGCAGGATTGTATTTTCATTCATTCATAAACCAAGGTGTATTGAGGGTCCACTGGATTCAAGACATGGTTGAAAAGAAAGAAGAGGAAGAGAAAAGTTGCTTGGCCAAAGCATAAATAGATGACAGTAAGGCCAGGGAACAAAAAGACAGCCAACGTAGATAAAATTGATTAGGTCAAAGAACTTAAATTCAGCACACTACAGTGATTTAGCTACATCAATGTTTATAACATTAGCTAAACTGGAACCAACCTAGGTGCCCTTCAACAGATGAATGGATTAAAAATGTGGTATATATACACAATGGAATATTACTCAGCTTTAAAGAAGAATGAAATTATGGCATTTGACAGTAAATGGATGGAACTGTAGAATATTATGCTAAGTGAAATAAGCCAGTCCCAAAGAACAAAAAGCCAAATGTTTTCTCTGATATGTGGATGCTAATTCATAACAAAGAATGGGGGAAAATAGAGGTACTTCGGACTAATCAGAGGGAAGTTAAGGGAGGGGAGGGAGTTTGGGGATAGGAATGGCTGTAGAATGAATCAGACATTATTATTCTATGTGCACATATGATTACATAGCCTGTGTAATTCTACATCATGCACCACCAGAAGAATGAGAAGTTAAGCTCCATTTATGTATGATGTGTCAAAATGCATTCTACTGACATGTATAACTAATTAGAACAAATAAATTTTTTAAAAAATATTTTTTTAAACATAAATAAATGACTAGACAGAAAGATGGTGGCTGATTCAGGAGGAAATGAAATGCTAATACCTTCAGGACACTTCCCACTCCTTCACCCTTGCCAAGGTGACCTGCCTTCAGGGAATTGATCCAACCTACAAGGAGGTGTTAATGAATGAATGCCCCCTTCCTTTCCTGCCCAGGATCATTCACCTTTGGCCCACCTTTTGGATCACTAGTCATGAAGACAGGATGGGGGGAGGAGGAGAGCATGAGAACAAAGGAAATCTAAAATGTATAAAAAGGGCAGGACACCCCCACTTCCTCAGACTCCCAGCTCTGGGCTCCTTATCTCTGTGTAAGGTCAGGCACTGGTGACCAAAAGGAAACAGATTAAAAGCAGCTGAACAAGACTTTATTGAGATTTGCTCCCCCGGGAGGCCCTCCAGTCGCACAGAGCAATCCAGGGGAATCGCACCCAGGCTCACTGGATTGGAATTTTATTGGGCTTAGGGCAGGAAGGGAGGGCTTGGGACAGGAAAGTAAGGTTTTTAGGGTCCCTGGACCTCTTACGGTTAGGGATCTTGCTGAGATCCGTGTCCTTCCAGGATTGGCCAGGAGACCCCGCTGATTGACAGGTGTTATGCAGCACCATCACTGCTGTCTCTTGTCTGTGGGCACTTGATTGGTTGTTCTTTAGCATGTGGGTTGCCTGGTGCTTTGTTCCCTTAGCCACCTCAAACCAACCTAACACTCTGTTTTAGTCTTTAAATAAAACTTGCTTTTTACATTTGCCCTGGCATTTCTCGGGTGCTCAGTCTTCATCATCTGCGTGAAAGGGACTCAGCCCTGATTGATTTTCATCACCGGTATCAATAGTGATTTAAAAATAAAAAAATTTTAAAAATTATAATTGGAGGGCTGGAGTTGTGGCTCAGTGGTAGAACACTTGCCTAGCATGTGCAACACCCTGGGTTCAAACCCCAGTTAAGGGCTGGGGATGTGGCTTAAGTGGTAATGCGCTTGCCTTGCATCTGCAGGGCGCTGGGTTCGATACTTAGCACCACCTTAAAATAAAGATGTTGTGTCCACCGAAAAACTAAAAAATAAGTAATAAGAAATTCTCTCTCTTTTTTAAAAAAAAAACAATAAGGTGCAGTTAAAGTAATAGGAATAAGATCATGAAAGGCAAGTGAACCTAATAGGGAAGAAGTCAATGTACGTGAAGGCTTTTGCCTTTTCAGGGAGGGAAGGAGGGTGGTTAACTTCAGATTTTTCTAAAAAAAATCAATATGTCTTTAAAAGTAAAAGTAACTGAGCCGAGCATGGTTGTGCACCCTTGTAATCCCAGTGGCTCAGGAGGCTGAGGCAGGCGGATCACAAGTTCAAAGCCAGCCTCAGAAAAAGAAAAAAAAAAAAAAAAAAAAGCTCTAAGCAACTCAGTGAGACCCTGTCTCTAAATAAAATACAAAGTAGGGCTGGGGATGTGGCTCAGTGGTCGAGTGCCCATGAGTCCAGTCCCCAGTATTGCCTCTCCCTCCAAATAAAAGTAATGGTAACTAGTAAGGAAAGGGGCAGACACAGTCTTTGTGCTGCCTAAAAGTTATATAATTTTACAAAATAAAATCACTACAACAAAATCAGGTACAAAAGTGAAATTTAAATGGGGCATATGCAAGTGAGATGCTTCTAAAGGCTAATTGCATTAATTTCACAGTGTTAGGAAAAACAAGCAGTCAACAGAGAGCAGAAAAGGAATCAGAAATTTGAAGACATGGGTAATTTTAAGTATATTGTAATATGGTAGAAATACACTTACAGGCATTCCCATGTTAAATTTATCTATCAAAAATGTTTGTCAAGGGGCTGGGTTGTAGCTCAGTGGTAGAGTGCTTATCTCAGACATATGAGGCACCGGGTTCATTTCACTCCTCAGCACCACATAAAAATACATAAAATGAGGGTATTGTGTCCATCTACAACTAAAAAAATTTTTAAAAGTTTGTCAGATATACATATATATGTAGTACGTGTGTCTTTGTGTGTGTGTGTGTGTGTGTGTGTGTGTGTGTGTACCCCTGTTTGTATGTGTCTGTGCTGGTATTTTTATACCCACCATGTTGATTTAATAAGAACTTAGAAAAAAACTCAAACTTACTCATAATTTCCCACCCAAATACAATCATTTTATACTATTAGTGTTTGTCCTTCAAGACATTTTGATAAATATACTGGGTTTATTTTATAGAATTGAAACCAGATTGTATGCGCAAAAAACACATACAAGCAGGATACTTTTTTAAAAGTATTTTTATTAGTTAATGATGGACCTTTATTTATTTACTTGCTTATACATGGTGCTGAGAATCGAACCCAGTGTCTCACACAGGCTAGGAAAGCACTCTACAACTGAGCCACAACCCCAGCCTAGATTTTTTACTTAGAAACTTTCCATGAATATTTTGCCAGGTTAAAAAAAAATATGGTATCCAACATATTTTCAATGACTTCACAATTTCTCACTATTTGAATGTTCCAATTCATTTAACAATTACTAGCAGTCTAAATATCATCATAAACATTCTCAAGTTTTGCTTATGTCTGATGATTTCTTAGTACCTTAACCTGCTTTATTTTTCTCCATAGTTTAACCACTAATTTCCTTATAAATAACGAACTTATTTTATTTATTGTCTATCTCCCTCAAACAGAATATAAGCTCCCTGAAGGCAGAGCTTAATATCTGTTTCTTTTTTTTTTTTTTCCCCAGTGCTGAGCAGAATGCCTGGAATGTAATAGTCATCAAATGGAGTGGATGAATGTAATAGTCATCAAATGGAGTGGATGAATGGATCGGTGGATGGACGACAGGGCAGACACATTGGTATAAAGAAGATAATAAAATCTTAAGAAAATGGGGTCAACAAATGCTTTAAGGGAAGGAGTAGGAAGAGGCAAGAGACTTGTGTGAGTTTTCTTAGTAATCAGGAAACAATTTTGTACATGTGGATGCTATTTATGGGATGTGGGTGGTGCTCCATGCTCATTGGCCAGGGTCCCTATCAAAAAAAAAAAAAAATTACTGGGCTGGAGTTGTGGTTCAGTTGCTTGCCTCACACACGTGAGGCACTGGGTTTAATCCTCAGCACCACATAAAAATAAATAAATAAAATAAAAATATTGTATCCATGTACAACTAAAAAAATTTAAAAAATTAAAAAATTACAATTGGGGGCTGGAGTTATGGCTCAGTGGTAGAATACTTGCCTAGCAAGGCCCTGGGTACGATACTCAGCACCACATAAAAATAAGTAAAATAAACATATTGTGTCCAACTACAAAAAATAAATATATATATTTTTAAATTACATTTGGAGATGATGCCCTGACCCCCAAAAAAGTAGTTTCAGACTCTTTCTTTTGTTGCACAGGCCCTTATATAGGTTAAAGGAGATCATGCCAAAAAAAAAAAAAAAAAACCAAAAAAAACCCTTTCTATCAATATTTCCTTCTCAGTGACCAAGGAAACGGATATTTGGGGTTTGTTTGTTTGTTTGCAGTGCTGGGAATTGAACCCAGGGCCTTTCACATACTAAGCAAGTGCTCTACCACTGATCTACATCCCTAGCACCACTAAGAATATGGTTGTTAATCTAAATGATAAAAAACCCAGAAATATAAGAGCTAAAGAGGCCTGACATAAGATTTTGAAATAAAGGAGGTTTGTGTGCTTACCAAGTAGACTGGGACAAAGCAACAGTAATCAAAATGGTATAATGACAGACATATAGACCAACAAAATAGGGCAGAGTCCAGAAGTAAACCTTCCCCATATGGTCAAATGATTTTCCACAAGGTACCCAAGATAAGTCAATGTGGAAACAACACTTTTCTCAACAAATGGGGCTGGGAAAACTAGATGTCCACATGCAAAAGAATGAAGTGGTACCCTTATCTTACAAAAATTAACACAAAAATTGCTGGATATGGTGGTGCACACCTATAATCCCAGCAGCTTGGGAGGCTGAGGAAGGAGGATCACAACTTCAAAGCCAGTTTCAGCAAAAGTGAGGCTTTAAGCAACTCAGTGAGATCCTGTCTCTAAGTAAAATACAAAATAGGACTGGGGATGTGGCTCAGTGGTCAAGTGCCCCTGAGTCCAATCCCTGGTAAATTAACAGAAAATGAGTCAATAATCTAAAAGTAGGAGCTAAAACTATAAAACTCTTAGAAGAAAATAGGGTAAAATTTTATGATATTAGACTTGGCAATAATTTTTCTAATATGATACCAAAATCATAGGCAGCAAAAGATAACTTGAAATTAATCAAAATTTAAAATGTTGTGCACCAAAGGACATAATCAACACAATGAAAAGGCAACCTATGAAAATATCTGATATATCTGATAAAGGATTAATATCCAGAAGATATAAAGAACCAATGTAAGGGTCCGGCAAAATGTCAGAGGAAGAGACCACCAAGAGACCACTCATGCAATTGGCAGAAGGGGATTTATTGATCCAGCATGCTGGGGCTCCATGCCCACTCAAGAAAGGAGAGCAGCCCAGAGCCCAGAGCAGAGGTTAAGCAGTGCTTAAGTACACTTTTTGGGGAGGGCGGGGGCTTTGTATACATCAGAACAAATCAGCATGAGGCGTGGGAAAACTGAACAACAACTCTCATACATGATTAGCACATTCATTGGCGGGAACAGGTCGGGTGGGGGTGATTGGTCACTCCAATCACATTCAAACTGATTGGTTCGGGCCCTGTATGCCTACATGACAAGCTGCACAGGGCCCTAGGCTAAATGGCCAGTAGGGCGTTGTCTTAACTGCCTCAGGAATTTCAGGTTCTGGGTGTAGCAGAGGAACTTAATACCTGGTCCTTTACTTTTTAACTCAGGCCTTGCAGCTTAGAAACTTTACAATGCCCGGTCTTTTACACTGCTACTACTCAACAACTAAAAGACAATACAAAGATGGACAAAGGACTTAAAGAGACATTTCTCCAAAAAAGGTATACAAATTATCAACAGCATATAAATGTCATTAATCTTTATAGAAAAAATGACTGATAAGCTAGGTATGGTGGCACCCTTCTGTAGTCCCAGCACTCTGAAGGCTGAGGCAGGAGGATCAACTGGAGCCCAAGAGTTCAAGGTCAGCCTGGAAAACAGTAAGAGTCAATCTAAAAAAAGAAGAAAGAAAGAGGAGAAAAAGGAAAAATAAAATAACTGATCATTAGGGAAATACAAATTAAAATTACAGTGAGATAGCACTTCACTTCTATTAGGATGGCTATTATATAAAACAATAATTAAAAAATTGAAAAAAAAACTGTTAGCAAAGACATGGAAAAATTGAACCCTGTGCATTGATGGTGGGAATGTATAATGGTGCAGCCACTGTGGAAAACAGTATGCCAATACCTCAAAATAAACATAGAATTACCATATGATCCAGCAACTGCACCTCTATGTATAAACTTCAAAGAACTAAAAGCAAGAACCTAAACAGATATACATACAAGAATGTTTATCTTAGCATTAATTGCAATAGCCAGAGGTGAAAATAACCCAAATACCCATTGGCAGATGCATGAATAAACAAATGTAGTATATACATACAATTATAGATTATTCAGCATTTTAAAAGGAATGAAATTCTGATGTGTGGACGAGTGTTGATTAAATAAGTCACATACCACATAATTTTTTATGATTCCATTTACATAGGACCAAAAATAGTCAAATTTATAAAGAAGAACAATGGTTACCAGTTAGATGTTAAGAGGAGAGAAAAATTAGGTGTTATTACTTAAGTGCTGCAGGATTTGTTTGGGGTGATAAAAAATATTTTGGAAATACTGTGCTGATGGTTGTATATCACTGAGAATGTGCTTAGTAGCACTAAATTATACATCTAAAGAGGACTAAAATAGTAAATTTTGTTATGTATATTTTCTGACAACGAAAAGAAAAAAGAAACAAATTGTTCATTGTTTTAAAAAATATGAGGGAAAGTTTAAAAATATAGAAAAATTTAAAAGACAAACAACTCACAGAAGTAAATCACTTCATGTGATAATATCTTTAATCCTCACTTGTCTGAGATTAGTTTATAGGAGGACGTCTTTCTGCAGAGGAAGTGACTTGAGTACCCAAGTATCTGTCTTCACACCCACCCCTGGAGTTATTGTCCCCCTTCCCCACCCAGCCAACCACCCAAATTGGAGCCCCTGGAGCCTGCTCTTCTCTAGGCTACACAGTCCTCGCCCTGCCAGTCTTGCTCAGAGGTATGGGATCCCACTTCCTTAATTCCAAGACCCCCAGATGTGGGGATCCACAGGGCCACAGATCAGGACTCCACCCCCACTAATGCAGCTGACCTCATGGCACCACAGACTGTTGGCTCCTTTGTGTTCACAGTCCTTTGGATCTGTCCAGAAAGCAAGGTCAAAACATCAGAAGCCCTTGGTTGCAATCAAATAACTAGGAAACCAGTGCCAGGAAAGACAAGGGTTGCAGCCACAGCTCAAAAACAATGAGGAGAAACCTAAGTCAATGTATTGTACAAATAACAAAAGGAAATTTACCTTAGAACAATGTTTCAGAAAAAAATCATTCTGTAATGTCTGAACTGAGAAATAGGTGTATAAGATCTTTCCAAAGGTTCTTGGAGAAGATCTGACCCCATGTCTTTGGGAAAGAAAAAATTTTAAAAAATATATTTTCCTGTTATCCTAAGAAAGAATAATTTCAAACTTTTTGAAAGGGACAATATAGATGGCTTACAATAGCTCTCACTGGCCAAAGAGTGGCAATTTGAGTAGGAGAGAATAGCAATTGTTACCTATTTGAAGAAGCTAAAGTCCATAATTAATTATTCTAAAATTTTAAGAGACATAAAAGGTCCTTAAATGCAGAAGAATGGAGAGCATAACAAAAAGCTGATAGCTGCAGGGAACCATGATGCATGTCAGTAATCCCAGTGGCTGGGGAGGCTGAGGCAGGAGGATAACCAATTCAAAGCCCACCTCAACAAAAGCAAGGTGCTAACTCAGTGAGACCCAGTCTCTAAAATACAAAATAGGTCTGGAGATGTGGCTCAGTGGTCAAGTATCCCCGAGTTTAATCCCCCATACCTGCTCCCCCAAGAGGATGATGCTTATTAATTTTAGAGTACTATCCTTGATTCCCAATGTGTGGGGCAAGAAGAGAGATTCACCTTTACCTCAATAGGTGAAGAAATGATGGAGGAGACCTTAATGGCTAAAACTGCCAGAAGAGCCAGGATCTACAAAGTGTGTGTGTGAGAGGGGCGGGGGGAGGGAGGTACACAGAGTACCCGCTGAATTAGTTACAGGGTAGAAAGAAGCTTCTACTCCAAGAAATTGAAGAAAGTGGCCGTGATCATCCTGGAGGAGCTCAGGATGGGGTCCAGCTCTTGACTCTCTTGACTAATTACAGAGAAGGCTAATAGGTTATGACCATCAAACCAGTTCAAACCGGGGTGGGGGGGTGCACCTTGTGTCCAGTGTTGTTTGGACAAAGGGACATGGAGGGAGCCCTCTAGGCTCAAGGAAAGGTGTCATAGACAACTATCAGAGCCCTAGAGTAAGAAAGTCTCTGATGCTCTACTTTTGGCCTCAGCCCAAGCCTATGCTGGAATCACCTCTCTTTGCCTACACTCACTTCTCCTGTGGGGATGAGCAACTCCCCAGCACCAGCAGTGCACCCTCCAGCCTTCCCACCTCATCCCTGCGCCCATGCTCCTGGCGCTAGCTAGCATCCTGGAGTTCCTTACTCTCTACTTTATCCCTGACTGCCACACTGTCCCTAGTACTGACTCAGCCTGTGGACCCTCATCCTCAGCTCTGCAGGGAAGGGGTCCCCACAGCATTTTTCCCCTCCCCCAAGATTGTGACAGGGCACAGCACCAGCAGCCCCGATAAAGTAAGTACCTATAGGGGAAGCGCCTTTCATTCTCATTAATAATAACCAGGTCCACTACAGGCACGTAAAGAAGATTCTAGAAGACTCCACCTTGCCTCTCCAGACTGGCCTACCACTTCTCACGATCCCGCTCCGAATCCTAAGGAGGACTCGGTATGGTGGGGCCCTTCCAAGAGGGTTAGGGGTCCGCAGGAGCTCGGGGCAGCAGGGGGAGAGGCGCCCACACCTGTGGTCTCCAAGGAGTTGGGGAGTAGGCGGGGCGCCGTGAGGAGGACAGAGGGAAGACGAATAGGCCGGAGGGATGCAAAGCCACAACCCAGAGGCAGAGACACAGAGACTGAGACACCTTCAGAGACAGGGGAAGAAACACAAAGCGAGACAGGGCGAGGTCGGTGCAGCGGCGGCGCACTGAGGCGGCGGCCCTCCGGGACCAGCCCCCACCCCGGCCCTACTAGCGTCAGCTCGCCCACCACTGAGCCGGTCTTCTGCGTGCGACGGGCTCCCAGTCCGGCCCCGCCCCCTCCTGTCGCCCTGGGGCTGTTTAACCCTTGAGTGCCGGTCCCCAGCGCCGCGGCAGAGCCCCTCCAGCAGCGGCTGGTGGGCGCTGGTGCTCCGCTTCCTGCCGCCCCGCGGCTGCGCGCTGCGCCGGGAGCTGACCGTGGTACTGAGCGCGCGACTCGGCTAGCACACCGCGCGGGTGCTGGGACCGCCGCGCCCTGCGACACTCCGGGGGCCCCAGCGGTAAGTCGCCGGGATCCTGAGAGTCTGCATTGGTCGGTCCCTGTCCTACATATGTGGATTTTGGGGTGGAGGATAATTTGGTAAATTTTGTACATCCTCTACAGCGATGTGCGGAGGGACCAAGGTGGGCACTCCCCTCCACCCTGCGGTGCTTAACGCGGATAGTGCAGGGCCTGGGGTCTGAGGGTGGTGACCCTTTTAGGTTCGGGAATGAAAGAAATTCTCTTTCTGCGGGTGCATGTGCAAGGGAAGAACGGATAAGGTTGTAGAGGCCCATCTTCTCTGGATCCGAGCAGATGAGGAACGCCCAGGGGCTCCCTCAGAGGTGGGCTGGGACCTTCGCCCCCTCAAAAGGCCCTTTGTCTCCCCAACGTGGGGGTGGGGTGCCTTGGTGATCTTTTTACCGCGGATTCTATTTCTGCTTTATTCCCCACCCTACCCCCACCCCAGAAAACAAGAGCTTTCCCTTCTCACAATGGCCTTCACTCCATCCATCCAATGACAAGAAATAAACTACTGCCCCATAGCCTCCACCCATACCCCAATTTTCAACGAGTCCCTGGGCAGCGCTCCCTTCCTAGGTCTGCTCTTTCTTATTACCATACACCTGTCTTTGTATTTCACTGCTGTGACTTTCCTGGGTACTGGGGGCGGTACAGGATAAGGCATAGCAAATACCAAAACTACTAGCCAAACATTTTTCATCTTAAAATGCTTCTGCTGCATGTGTGTTCCTCTGAGATTTTTATTTTGTTCCATGAAACCAAGCACCCAACCACTGTCATATTTAAAAAAGAAAAAAGAAAGAAAGGAAAGAAATCACAGCATTACCCTCTCAAAGGCAAAAGAATATCCTAGTAAGCTGAGCTGAAGTTAGACATCATGCAGTAAATTGGACAGCAGAATGACTTCGGGTGCTCATTTTGCAGTAAATCCACATCTTTGTGTGTGCTGTATGTCTGGTACAGATATGGGAATCTCTGCCATCATCTTTTCTCTGCTGAGCTCTGGTCTGGCTCCTAACACACCTCCTTGGCTTCTTTCTTGCTCGACTTTCCATTTTTTACCTGCAACCGAAGTCATCTGTAAAAACTGAAAACTGGCCCTGTCACTTGCTCTTGATGGGTGGTTCCTCATGACTCAACGGATTAAGAGCAAGACCGTTCAGGGGCTGGGGATGTGGTTCAAGTGGTAATGTGCTCACCTAGCATGCATGAGGCACTGGGTTCCATTCTCAGCAGCACATAAACAACAACAACAACAACAAAAATAAATAAATAAAGATATTGTGTCCACCTAGAACTAAAAAATAAATATTATAAAAAAGAGCAAGATCTTTCCTCAAACATAAACCAGGTGTGGTCTGTCTTGCCAGTCTCCTGGCCTTATTCTACCGAGTTGCTGTTCTGGTCACTTTTAGATCCTTAAATAGACTCCTTTCTTTGTTTGTTGGGGCCTTTTTGCAGTATGTTTCCTCTGATTAGAATATGCTTTTCCACATCTTTTGCCTGGTTGTCTTCTGCCATCTTCTTGGTGTTGATGTAAATATCCCATCCCTGAAACAGAATTGGTTAAATAAATACATATGTGGTTTCTGTTATCATAGATTTTTTGCAAGTTTGTCTTAGAGATGAGAGACTTATCCTAGGGATTTGGTGTCACCAAGACTTATCTTAGAAAATGATACACATAAACTGTTTTTATAGAATTAAAAATTACCCCACAAATTTCAGACCCTGAATTTTATTTAGGAAACTTAGATGTAAAATATGGTTAAGGTATCATAAACATATAAAATATTTCACTTAAATAATAGCTCACAGTCTACTAGAGCTGGAGTTCTAGGCCTTAAAGAATGTCAGTCTTGTTGGGGAACAAGACGAAGCACCAGAATGAGTAATAAGTGGTTGCTGAGTAGTGCAGACTGGGAAGGGAGGGACAACGTGCTTCCCCTTTTGGGGAAAGAGATATGGCACATGGTGGGGGAGGACCTGTCATGTTTCCTGCTAAGCTTCCACTAACAGGTCTTTAGCCACAGGGTTACAAAGCAGAGTGTGCATTTTTGCAACTGAGAATCTAGACACATGTGGCCTTTGCCCTCAGGCAGTGACAGTGCCAGCATCTGGATGTCTACATAGATCCCAGTCTGCCCCTGAGAACTGTCATGGGAGCTGACTGCTCAGACAGCCTCTAGCCAGGGAGTTTTCACCCACATAATATGCAGGCTACACTTTCCAAAGAGACAGGCTTGATAAAATATTTTAATGCAGAAACTGACCACAGTGAATACATAATAGAGTCCATGTGATGTTTCTGTACTGCTGTTTCCAATTCATTGTTCTGTACCTCTGTACTTGTTGTGCTATTTATGTGCAGATTGCTAAGAAAACTCAAAAGTAGCATTGTCAATATTAGTCACATCGAGCCCAGTTATTTTATTTTATTTTTTTTAAAGAGAGAGTGAGAGAGGGGAGAGAGAGAGAGAATTTTTAATATTTATTTTTTAGTTCTCGGCGGACACAACATCTTTGTTGGTATGTGGTGCTGAGGATCGAACCCGGGCCACACGCATGCCAGGCGAGCGCGCTACCGCTTGAGCCACATCCCCAGCCCTCGAGCCCAGTTATTGATAGTCAATGACAGCTATTTTAAGGATCATTTTCCAACTGCAGAATAGAGTGAAATTTCCAACAGTTCATCATTTAAAATCAGTTAATTGTTCTGAGAACTGAGAAACCGGTAGTTTATTTATAGAGATCTCCATCAAACCATTTTAATTCTTGCAGTTTCAGAATTCTGCACACAGTGAAATAATTTTCATTGTAGCCTGGATGAAGTTATTTCCAAGGGTGTGGTAAACAAAGGATTTTTCTAAAACATAGAAAAATGATAAGTAAAACAAAGATCTTGGAATGAGTATCTCCAAAATTTCTTGCCATCAAAGTTACATTACCTTAAATAATGATTTTTCTAAATTTATGTGAGCCACCATTGTTACCTGGAATCTTCACTTTCATTGTGTTTTCCAAAACTCCTCATGAGAACACATTTATTTTTCTACTTTAGATTTCTCACAAAGAGAATCTGAACTGTTGGTTCATAGGACATCAGGTTCAATCCCAGTTCTGTCACTTACCACCTATGTGAACTTAGCCAATCTATTGATTTTTCTGAACCTGAATTTATTCTTTATAAAATGGGGGTTTTAATTTTTAATAGTATGTCCTTTCTAAGGTGAAGGACCAAGCCCTGTGCCTGATGAAGTGAATGTGACCAAGACTCAAGTGTGGGTCATCTGACACCAGAGTAAGCACTGTGTGATGTGCAGCAAAGCCTATCAGAGCTGGGGGAGGCCTTATTTAGGCTGCAAAAGAATGTGTGAAGGGTTTGCAGCAGCAGGGTAAGAAAGCGTTGGGCATGCACCATCTGGCAGCAGGCAGAAAAGCCAAAATGACAGCTTGAGGCATGGTCCTAGTATCCAGGTTGCCGCCACCAAAGGCCAAACTGCAGCTGATGACAAGCCTGAGTTTTGCAATGCTCCTGGGCATGATGCCTACTCTTTCTCTCATCCTGCAGCCAAAAGTCCTAGGTGCCCCCCAGAGGGGAGGAAGCACTACCCACAGGTGGGAGCAGGTGGAGGCCTATCATCTTGTCCCTGTGAGCCTTGGCAGCATACAGCTTTGCCCAATGGATTAGAAGACAACCCCTCTGGTCACCCATCACTCATGCAGAAGCATTTTAGGGCTTCAAAGGTCAAGGAGTGCTGTCCAATAGGCACTCTACAACTTCTTTGGGAGTGGGTCTGCAGGTATATAGGCTCCATTGGCCATGTGCATTCTGCCTGCTGCAGTTCCCCTCACAAACTGGGAGCTGGGGCAAATGAATGCAGAGCCACCCCTGGAGCTGTCCTCATGGAAAGTCAAAGAAGCCAGTCACAAGCTTTCTCTTCCAGCATCTCTTTGGCCAGACTGACAGTGGACAACCCTCAGGTCACTCACCACCAAGGAAAGTATATAAGGGGGCAGTAGTAGGGAGAGTGTGTTTCAGTGTTTCAGGTGAAAGCAGAAGCCATGATGGTGTGGGAGACAAGAACTCAGGAGGTTCTCAGATTGTGCTCTTTGGTTTTGCACCCCACTTGCTGGAGCTTGGGGAGTCTTCAAACTTACCCCCAAGAGCAGCATGTGAAAACTAGATCCTTGTTCCTCTCCCACAAGCCAGCTCCTGGCACAGGTCCCTTTACCAACCTCACTCTGTTCCTTCCCTACCTCCTTCCTTGACTTTCCCCACCTTGTTCCATCCCATTGTCTGGGCATGAATTCGGGCCCTCAGTATTCATGACTTCCTGCCAGATTCTCTTTCTCCATGTGGTTGCTGAATCCTGGTGTTTCTTTCTTTGGAAGACCTAATAACTTCACCCTCACAATGATATCTACTATAGTCCCCATCCTCAGCTCACTTGAACTTTTTCTTGACAGTCATCTCTCCTCATTTATTGTATCCTCCGTCCAGATCCACCCACTCATTAGAAGATCATTGTGGCACTTCATTGACCTCAGGATAAGGCCAGATACCCCAGCTGTGCCAGGACAAGCAAGTCTTGAGCACTCTTGCTACCTTACCCCACTTCCACCCCCAGGGCAGACCCCAGTGCCTTTCCCATGGAACTCAGCCTGGACATGAGAAACCTTCTCTGGATGACACTACAGGCACCAATATCTGTCAGTAAGTGTGCATAAAAGGTGATACTGCCTATCATACTCTGTGTTTCCCAATTGACCTTCACCAAGTTCCACACTGCCTCCTGCTGTGAGGTTCTCTCTCCCCTCTGTCTTAGAGCTCTGCAGGCTGTGTCTTGCCCCATGACCTCTGTGTAGATTGAGTCTTGCCTCCACTGAAAGGTTTCTGGTCCTGGAGGGGTAGCTGTCTCAGCCCTGGGAGGCAGGCCGGTGCATCTCTCTTAGTATGATGAAGGAGGCAGCTTACTTGATTGGATCCTCTGCTCCATCCACTCTGAAAGGCAGGGATCTGGTGAGGGTGAACTATTGTTGATAATTCAAGCCTAGAAATGGGAGTCTAAATTGACCAGATGAGCTGAAAAGGTGTTTAAGGGAGTTGAGGGCTCACGAATGCAGCATGCACCAGGTCACAGGTCAGCAGCTGTCATTTTGACTCCTACAGTGTGCCTTTAGGCATGTGACTTAACTGCTCAGGGCATCAGTTGTCTATGAAAACAAGAGTGGTGCATGAGGATGAGGCTGTTCCATTCCCCTCTCCCCCACCACCATGGAGGACCCACTGGGACCCAGGCCTCTGCTGTTGAGCAAGTCATGTGACAGGGGTGGGCAGAGGTCTTTGATACCTTCCAGTCTCTGATACTGAGTACCACCTGCTTTCCTCCACAGTCGCCGGGGTCACTGGAAGCATGGAGCTGAAGAGGGGAAAGACCTTCATCAAATCCAGCTTGCAGATTTCCCATGAGAAACCCCCAGACCCTGCAGCCACTGCTGTAGCCAGGGAGGATGCAGGTCCCTGGTCAGTCTCGTTGGGAGGGCAGCAGAAACCGCATGGAGAGAAGGGTTCTGAAGCCAGCTCCAGCATCCAAGGGTATGATCGGTGCCTCAACAAAGGGGCACAGACTGACCCTGAAGGAGGTCAAGCCACCTTCAAATTGGTACGGAAGAGCAAGACTCATGAGAGTGTTCCAGGGGCCAGCAAGACAGCAACCACCCCAGGACAGCTGGTGGGTAGCGCAAGCTTCCCAGGGCCCTCTGGCAGCCAGCGCATGATTGACTACCGCCACTTTGTGCCCCAGATGCCCTTTGTGCCAGCTGTGGCCAAGAGTATCCCAAGGAAGAGGATTTCCCTGAAACGGCCCAAGAAGTGCTTCCGGAACCTATTCCACATCCGCAGAAACAAGACAGAGAACTTGGCCTCACTGGCAGCCAAAGGGAAGAGCCTGTCCTCCCCGGGGGACCCATCGGATGCTGCAAGGCAGAGAGGCAAAACCTTCTTTTCCCAGGGCGAGGGGCTGGGGCTGGACGACCTGTGCCAGGACCTGTCTGACAGTGAGTTCCTGCCTGACTCACCCTTCGACCTCTGCAGTGCCCTGTGCGAGGATGTAGCCTCCCTGAAGAGCTTTGACTCACTCACAGGCTGCGGGGAGATCTTTGCAGATGAGAGCTCGTTGCCACCCCTGGAGCTGAGTGAAGGCCCCGAGAGCCCAGGTCGGGTGTCCCAAGCCTTGGAAAGCAAGGATCCCAGGGGCCCTTCCCAAGACAGTGTGGAACAGCTGGCATCACCTGCCCAGAATGAGGTGTTGGATTTCACCAAGTTCTGGGACAGTGTGAATCGCTCTGTGAGGCAGCAGCAGCGTGCCCTGCTAGGCCCGTGGCTGGTGGGTCCTCAGGGGACAAACACAGACCAACCCAGGCTGGATGTAACTGGGTTGGCAGAGTTGCCCCTGTTTCCCTGCAGGGGCCCCCCAAGTGGCTCCAAAGCCAGCTCTGTAGACACAGGCACCCCCAAAAGTGAGCAGCCAGAATCTGTGTCTACGAGTGATGAGGGTTATTATGACTCCTTCTCCCCCGGCCTTGAGGAGGATAAGAAAGAGGCCCCAAGCCCAGGAACACCTGCAGCTGCCTTTCCTAGGGACAGTTACAGTGGGGATGCCCTTTATGAGCTCTTCTATGACCCCAGTGAGGCCCCTGTCGGCCCAAGCCTGGACGATGACTTGTGTGTGTCTGAGAGTCTGTCGGGACCAGCCTTGGGGACACCACTGTCCATGTGTAGCTTCCATGTGGGGGCTGAGGAGAACCTGGCCCCGGCACCAGGCCCTGACTTGCTTAGCCAGGGCTTCCTGCAAAGCTCTTGGAAGGGCAAGGAGTGCCTGCTAAAGCTCTGTGACACAGAGCTTGCTATCACCATGGGCATTGTCAACTGGCTTCGCCGAGCTCCACCTGCCCCAGCCCCTGCCCCTGGAGAGCCTGCAACCTCATCTGGTCCACAGAGGGCCCCTAGAGGACCGGCAGAGAAGCTAGAGGGCAGCGGGGAACAGGCCTCCGATGCAGGCAGGGCCACAGTGTGCTCAGCACCTAGCAGACAGCAGCTGTGGGCTCACTCAGGCACTAAAGGCCTGCTTGTCAAAGAGAGTAGTGTCCCAGGAGAGTCTGTAAGGGGGACTGGCACCCCCTCCAAGAACTCCTCTCTAGAGGAAGAGACACAAGGCCACCCTAATGGTTTGATCTCCTCTGTGGGGTCTTCAGCCTCTACAAGAGACATTTCCAGTAAAGGCAAGGCTCCCAACTCCACGGCCTGGCCTGGCTCACAGAAGGAACCCAGGCCACCAGAGAACCTGAGGAATTCTCAAGGGCCATGGAGGCCAGGTCCTGGGGGAAGTGCTCTGGATGTAGGGCCCACCTTGGCTGGCTATGTGGCCCGCATGGCAGCCTTGCAGATCCACCCAGACAGCCAGCCTCCAAGGCAGGACATAGGCAGTGGACCCTTCAGGCAGTCTCCAGCCTGGGGCCCTGACCTTCTGCAGCAGAAACAGACCAGCAGTTCTCCCAATGGGGTAGCTGTCTGTGGCCTTCCCATCCAGAACAGCCCACAGGACCAGAGGTGTCCAGGCCTCATCCTGAACCTGAGCCAGCTCAAATTGGAACCCACCAGACTGGGTGCCCAGACCTGTGCCTCCGTGGAGGGCCAGTCACTGCAGCTCAGTCCCAGGGCTGTGGCACAGGCAGGAGGACACAGGGGTCAGCTGGACTCTGAATCTCCTTCAGGCCCTACTGCTGGGCGGAACCCCCGGGGATATCCCCCAGAAATCCTGGGCCTCACTTTGAACAGTCAGCGGTAGGTGGGCTCCTCTGCAAGTGTCCTCACATGCCGCCACGGTCTCCTGACCCAAGAAAGCCTCCCTTGAGGCTGGTTGGAAGTTGGGGCTTCCAGGCAAACCATGACGGAGCCCCATCTGTAAAACAAGCTCACCCTCCTCAGGAGCTGCATCTTCACAGTCATATTCAGGAGAACCAAGGAAACCAAATTTCCACCTTTTGTCTGAAATTGGAGGACTGTGTTGGGGGGAGGGGGCAGGACTCAATCAAATGGGGGGAGGGGTGGATTTTCATGCGGAGGCATTCATGCCTGAATCCAAAGTCAAGGACAATTCAAAACTGTGAACACCTAGCTGCTCCTCATGCAGTATGTCAGAGAGGAGTTCAGACTTGGGACCAATGGGGGAAAAAAAATGGTCCACACTGTAAAATGAGAGGAGGCTAAGAGAGCCTATGTTTCTGCATGGGTATGTGAGAAGGGTGAGGTTCAAGGCCTGGAGCAGGAAACAGATGGGGGTGAGTGAGCATCAAAAGGCTTGTGCTAGGGACTATGAAGCCAAACCAGTCCCATCCCAGCAAGAGCCCTGAATCAGCCAAGGTCCTGCATTATTATGCAACACTACCAGGGCTAGCCAAAACTTGCCAACCCTTGCTGATGGATATTACTGGATTTTCTGTGACAAATTAACCTGTGTGAGTAATGATTTCCTTCAACTTGCACTCTCCAAGCCATGGAGAGCCAAATGCTCTTTGAGAAGAAGCCCATTTTTTTTCTTCCCAAATCTGCAATTCTACATTTTAGTGGAAAAGGCCTTTCTCTCTGCCCCCTCCACACTCTCAGCATCCCCATTCCCTCTTTCAGTGGGTTGTGCCCCCACTCCAAAGGCCACAGCACAAAAACATTCAGAACCATGAAGGGAGAAGACAGCTGGTGTCCCCAGGAAGGGCAATTGTCCGTTCTGGCCCAGTGTCAGGGAAGCAGGTGCAAGGACAGACGACCCACTTGCTTTCTACAGGATTAACTTTTATCTCAGCCAAAACACTGCAGTCAGAGGCAAAGGATGGGGCACCACAGGCAGCTGTGAAATTTGTTTCCAGGGGAAAGTGGGTAGATCAGATTGTAGACAAACTGTAAGTGAAATCACCTTTCATGAAGAGCTTCCATGGGTAGGGAAGAGAGATGCACCAGTCCCAACTGTGGGAAGAAGACAGAGGAGGAATTTCATACAAAGACTGCAGTCCCATAAGGTAGAACAGAGATGGTGCCTCTCCTGAATGCCTGACATTTGATTTCAGTCTAGAATTTCTGTGGCCTTCATTCAGCAGCTCGCTGAGACATGCTGTGTGCAGGATGTAGGCTGGATACTGCAGGTTTAAAAAGGTACAGAACTGCTCTTGATTGGACCCATCCAGATCTGGGACAAGGGGGAGGTTTAAGGCCACCTCTCCTGCACAGCCACATCTAAATCGTCCTTCCAGGCCCCACACACATGATCACAACGTTAATGAGCCTGGCTGTGAGCAAGTTTATGTGGGGATCAGTCTGCCCGAACCCTGCGTTATCCTAAAAATGCAATTCTTATCCTTTTCAGATCTCGACACAGATGCAGAGTCCCGTGTGACTTGCCCATTGACACGTAACAGATAGTGTGTGGGGTTGGTCAGGTTACCATGCCACTCCTGGTTCCAAAAGCCCTGCTCTTTGGCAGGCTCTGGAATCTCTTGCTGAATTCTCACAGCAAAAGCCCACCTCAGAGCCTTCCCCCATCTTTCCTCCAGGCCGTTGATGTCTGGGCACCCAAGGGTGCCAGCCACATGTCTTTCTGGAAGCAGGCTGAGACCCCAGGGAGAGTCCACCCTCCCTCAATCATAGCCTTTGTATCGTATCTGGCTTTGTATTGTATCTGACAGAGTGAGTGCTCAGTAAATATGTGTTGAAAGAATGAAGCGTCAAAATGTTGAATATGCTTTTCTAATTTCTTGTTGACCATGATCCGTGTAGGGAGAGAAACAGAGTAAGTTTAAACATGATTTTGCTTTAGAGCCAAATGCCTTTCTCATGGCAGAGGATAGTGATTCCTCATTAGGACTTGAGTCATAGTCACTTGTGGTGACTGGGAAGAACCTAAGAGCATTTGAAAGGACAGGAACCAAGGCCATTCAGCCCAGAAAGGGGTCCTAGAATTAGCTGGGATGGGGACCAATGGGCACCCAAGGACCCAAAGCCATGGCAAGGTTTGGTCTGCAGTGACCCAGCAGCAGAGCTAAGGAAACACAGAACCAGGGTCATGCCTACCTGGGAGGAACCAAAAGGCCCCGGTAGCTCTGCACCTGGGAAGGGGTTTAAACAACCCCAGCTCTCCAGAGATTCTTATTCAGCCATCTCAGGCAGGGGTCCCCAAAGTGGCCCGCGAAGCAACTTGCTGGGAGGATGGAAGAGGTTAGTATGATCTCACTTTCAGGTGATTTATCTCCCCACACCCCACTCAGGCTGCCCTCCCCGGTAAGAGAAGTCCATGAAGGGCCAGCCTAGCCAGACTCCACAGGCCTTAGGGTGACCCATTGAGAAGAAAGAGGGACTTTGGAGTCAGCTAAGGTGTCTGATCTTGTGCTGGGAATGGAAGAGGCCTGGGTGGGCATTTTCAGAACTCTCTGGTCATTTCTTTCATTCTTTCTTTTTTTCTCCTCCTCCTCCTCCACCTCCCCCTCCTCCTCCCTCCTCCTCCTCCTCCTCCC